>NC_080674.1:71824361-74324361 GCF_030445035.2 Dasypus novemcinctus | reverse complement strand
CCATCCAGGTGATTGTACAGCCACCCTAGGAAACTAAGACACTACTTAACTAGGAATTTTTTTCACAGTTCGCTAGACATATGAAACAGACAGGGAGTTCAGCAGCCAGGGCTCCAAAGGACTTCCTTTTTGTACTCAAGTCTGAACCATGGGCTCCTTCCTCTGTTGTCCGGCAGAGGCATTTCTCACATCTAGAAGTTCTCCACCCCCACCCCCACATTTCTCCCCTTGTTTAACCTTGGAGGGATTTGGTATTTGAATCAAACAGGCACCAATGGGAGCGAAAGCTCAAATGGCTCAAGTTAGTCACCTTCATTACTAGATTAGCAACCAATTCTGAGTGACATTTTATTTTTAATGCTTTCTTAATTTAGAAATATGTCTTGAAGTTGAGGTAGACAGAAGGGTTTATGCTTAAAGAAAAGGTTCTAGGATATCCAAAATGGAAGCCACATCTTCAAACTCTTCTCAGATCCTTTTTCTTCTATCTTCAATGCCCAGCCAATATTGTGGGTCTGTTCTTCAGATAACCAGGTGTTAGGGTTAGGGTTAAGGTTAGGATTAGAGTCAGGGTTGCTCTGCAAACCAGGCATGTGAATGAATATACGTTCCCCCAAGAACATCCCTTACCTTCCCAAGACTCATTACCTTAGTACAATTTAATCAGTAATGCAGGTAGCATATAGAAAAGGAAAATTGAGAAGATCTTTAGCTATTAGCTGGTTATTTAATATATGATGGCCTGTAACCTTAATTCCAACAATGCAAATTCTTTTATGAAAATGAATAACTATAATATTCTTATAGTCACCATTTAAAGAATTGCTAAGAACAATTGAGTTTACCCAAGGAAAAAAATAATGTAGAGTGGACCAATATTCTATTTATACCCATAAACCTCAAACTTACAGGGCATATCCAAACAGAGGCAGTTGGCTGTATTAGCTCTAATTGTCCCTAAGTGAATTCACATAACATAGGGCTGACTCTACGATTAGGTGTGTACAAACAGCTACAAATATCTCTTATATCACTGTCATGATTTATCATATTCCTATCAAACTCACTTCTTGGATATTATGAACCCATTAGCATTATGAAAAATAATATTTAATGATACAAAACTATTTTTGAAGTGAAAATGGATTACAAAACAATATATATCATCCATTTTTGCTGAAATAAATATCCATAGACCCATATAAAAACAAAAGATTTATAGGCACTTTTCTGTATTTTTCAAGTTTTCTACATTGAACATCGCCTTTATAATTAGTAGAAAATGACAAAATAAAAATAAATTTTAAAATAAATTTAATAACCCTTTGAGAAACACAAATTTGCCATATGTCCCAGCAGCGAAAAGTTCCAGCACATCAGCACATAACAAATGGATGAATAGCAAATGCATTATACTGAGTGAGAAAAGTCAGGCACAAATGGCTACGTAATGTATGATTCCAGTTGTACGACAGCCTGGAAAAGGCAAAACCATAGAAAAAAGAACAGCTCAGTCACTGCCACAGATTGGGGACAGAGGGGGTGCTGACTACAACAGAGGGGTAGCCCAAGGAACTCTGGGGGTGATGGTGCTGTCCTACATCTGGACTGGGGTGCAGGTTACAGAGTTGTACACATGTCAAAACTCAGAATTAAAGGCTAAAAGTAAATTTTACTATATGTACACTATAACTCAATGAACCTCCACACCTTAGAGAACTGCCTCTGTGGCTTCTCTTCCCCAAAGGCCAAAGGGAAAGAGAAAAAAGAAAAAGGAAAGACAAGTCCAGATTTAAGAGAGTCCCATTCTCCAGATTCTAAAACAAAGACCTCGGTAAGATCCAAATATTGAATCCTAGAATCACCATTTCACAAATAATGACTAATGCAGTGAGTTTGAACTTCTCTGCATATTATGAGGAAATCTGAGAATCAGAACACATTGTATAAACCTGCTATTTTTAAGAGGTATGGGACTTTCAAATTTCCCCAAAGGCTCTTCAAATTTTAAGGTGGCCAGTAAAATAACTAACTAGATATCTGTTTAACTTTGTAGTAGGTAGCACTTTAGTTTTGCTGGACATCCACTTTGAGATCCATATACATGTGCATTTACTGCCATTTTAAGAAGCAGTTGGTCAGCGGAAGTCGGAAGACCAGGGTCCAGGCAGGCCCTGCCCATGACCCTCTCTCGCAATTTTCTTTAAATCTCAGAGGAGGGCACATCTCTTCAAACTCACCCCTCCATCTGTGCCCTGAGTCCTAGCATGCCAGATTCTCATTCCAGCCATCGCTCCCCCTTCCTCCGCCTGCATTTTCAACCTTTCATTGTCAACCGATGCCTTCTGAGCTTATCAACATGTTCAAATCTAACGCCATTTCAGAGACAGTCTTCACTCCATCCCCTCACTCCCTTCCAGTCCTGTAATGCATCTTCTTTTCTAAGTCACTGCAATCAGGCCAACATCCCATCACACCACTGAAATGCCCTGACAAAAGCTGCCACTGACAAGTGAAGGATTCAAGGCATCCTCGCCTGGCCTCTGCCTGCTAATTTTGACAACCTACTTTCTCTCTCACCTTCCTCTCTTCCTCACTGCCCCTTCACTGTTCATTTCCCAAAGTTCTGTCATTCATCATTCACAATCAAAGAGAAAGATGTGCTGCCTCCAAAGACCACTTGTCATGTCTATTCTTGTGATTATTTTTTCATCTGTAAAATACAATGACCATTAAATGACCACTATAGTCTAAAAGTGACAACTAAAAAAGCATATTTATTATTTTAAATATTCATACTTAATATTTCTGTAGGCAATTTGTCATTTTCAAAGTGCCTTAATATACATTAACTCATTTATCTTTTATAAAAACCCATTTTTATTTTAACCCATTCATTTGCCTATAAGCAACTGATGGTCCAACAGGCAGGATGGAACCGATCTATACCTGCCCCTTCTCCAGACAGTATTTTCTTCCCATTCCATGGCGGTTGTATAGTTTTCTTTTAATGATACCTGGCAAATTCATCATATCTAGTACTTGCTCAGGAATACAAGCCCCAATTAATATGTTGTTCCTATGTAAAAATATAATCTGCCTCACTTGAAAGAGGAGTTTCCATAATAGGAGCACAACAAAGGGTTTTGCCTCTAGGAACACGTGCCCATTAAAAGGCAGCCAGCATTCACCTTGGACATATTTATACACCTCAGTTTATAGGTACCTAATATCAGTGCAACGCATATACTTCCAAACATGCAAAGAAAGAGTTATACATTAGTTGTTAATACCTAGTATACCAAGGGTAATAATTTGAAAAGTAGTGATGTGCATCCCCGTTTTTTCTCTTTTTGTCTATATGACTTTTCCCTTGTCAGACTCAAGCGTCGACCTGCCAGCCTTGGAGCTGAGGGTGAGAAGAAGGAACATTATAACACTGTTAGAGGAGAATGGAAAAAGAGATGTATCCACTTCTGACACTCAAATTATGATTCTACTGAAAGACAGCTGGAAGGAAAAAGAAGCTTTACCAAGAACAGAACTTCAAAAATTCAGATCATAGTCTCTCATAGATGACAAAGTTTCTTCCTATTAAGGCTAGGAATGAATCTCACTGCCCTACAAAAGAAAAAGGAAAGAACTTCCAGTAGCAAAGTCCAAAATCCACCCTTTCTGAGACCAGGGTATTCTAAGGAGAGGCAGGAGGTGAAACATCTCATCTCTATTCTCCTGCCACTGAGTTTTGGTCCCAGAGAGAGAAAGGGGTATTAGATAAGTTATAGGGCACTCCAAGAGTGGCTGGCCTTAGCCCATGGTCAGAGCAATGCAGAGTGGCCAGGCAGAGGGAAGGCCAGCTTTTCCCATGCAATTTCAGTTCGAGTATGGTAAAGATAGGACAAAAAGTTCCTGTGTACCCCTGAAGAGGAGGCAGATGGTAGGCAGTAGAGAGGCAGCAGGCCTGGCATGGTGAAAAGAAAGATGTCCCCACAGCAGAGACTAGGGGGATGATGTCCTAGGCCATGGGCTAGATGAAGGACATGACATGGAATCGGAGGGATCAAAAAGAGCTGGGAAGACATGAAGTCAGGGTCAGCTCAGAAGCACAACTGGGCCCTAACCCAGCCAAAAGAGACCAAATCATGAACTACAGCAGCTGTAGACTTCACCAGCGGGTGCCCACTAGACACCCCAGGATGGAGGAGTCCATCAAGGACTGACATAAAGCCAGGGGACCCCCAGCTCCCAATACTCCCTTCCCATGTAGAAACCCTCTTAGGAAAGAAACAGAGGAGAAAGGTCAGTATCTGAGAGAATGAGAGCATTTCATCTTTTTTAAAAATAAGCATGCAGGGAAACGGCTGTGGCTCAATCGACTGGGCTCCCGTCTACCATATGGGAGGACTGGGTTCATGTTCCAGGGCCTCCTTGTGAAGGCAGGCTGGCCCGCACCCAGGGAGAGCTGATGGCTCACGCCTACAGAGGGCTGGCGCAGCAACATGATGCAACAAAGGGAGACAAGCAGACACAGAAGAACGCACAGTGAATGGACACAGACAGCAGACAGCAAAACAAGCTGCAAGGGGGGGGCGGATAAGTAAAAATAAATCTTTAAAAAAAAAAAAGCATTCAACACCTAAAGGAACTTCTTATATCACATTAAATATACCAAAATGACTCATTCTGTTAGCTCTCGCTACCCAGTGGACAGGGGATCAAGAGTTCCAGACCTTTTTTAGAAAAAAATGAAGAAACTACATTTCTTCTGCATACCTAACTGAAGGAGATCTATAATCCTGCTTCCTAGTGTAGAGAAGAATTCCATTCTTAGAAAATATTTTTGTGGTAACATACATATTACAAAATTTGCCAATTTTAACCATTTTACAGTGTAGAATTCAGTGGCATCAATCAATTAATTCCCAGTATTATGCAATATTACCACCATCTACTACCAAAGCTTTTTCATCACTTCAAATAGGCACTTTGTACCCATTAAGCAATAATCGCCCCTTCATCCCCTTCCCAAACTCCTGGTAATCTATAATTTACCTTCTGTCTCTACACATTTGCCTCGTTTAGGTAGTTCACATAATTAGAATCATACAGTATTTGTCCATTTTGCCTAGATTCTTTCGTTTGTTCACTGTTTTTAAGATTCAAGCATGTTATCACATGTATCAGGACTGTATTCCTTTTTATGGCTGAATAATAATCCATTGTATGGACAGACCACATTTTGTTTATCCATACATCTGTTGATGGACATGGGTTGCTTCAACCTTCTGGCTATAGCAAATAATGAAAATCCATTTATATAAATACTATTTTCAGTCTAATAGCACCATTTCCATAACCAATAGTAACAGTTCTTTGCAGTTCTGATTGCCACAAAAATAAAATTACAAATGAGACCCCTTCACAGGCTTACACACTGTAATTAGGGTTTATCTTTCTTCTACCCCAGCTCTCACCCAGAAAACGATGAGTTCTCTTCTTTTTGTCTTCCCAGCACTTGGGACAATACCTGACATGTAGTTGATACTCAATAAATTTTTCCTGAATAAATCAAAGTAGTAATAGATGAATGTACATTCTATAATAAAAACATGCCCATTTCCTACAATATTATTTGTGGTATAGTTATACTGAATACAACATGAGTTATAGTCATTCCAGTTTTCCCAAACATCATGTTGATATTATATAAATAAACTTCCCAGAAAGAAGCAGAAGGTGGCAGCTACAGAGAAGAGAGCAGTGAGATAAGCCACAATGTGAAGAGGACAAAGTGAAGAGTAAACAGTGAAAGACAATAGAAAAAATCCAACTGATATGAAGTTTATCAGGCAGATTCCCAGGAAAACAGGTGACCAAGAAAGGAAGGGGAAGGAAAGGGACTTGGCCCAGTGGTTAGGGCTTCCGTCTACCACATGGGAGGTCCGCGGTTCAAATCCTGGGCCTCCTTGACCCGTGTGGAGCTGGCCCATGTGCAGTGCTGATGCGCACAAGGAGTGCCCTGCCACACAGGGGTGTCCCCCGCGCAGGGGAGCCCCATGCACAAGGAGTGTGCCCAGTAAGGAGAGCCGCCCTGCGCGAAAGAAAGTGCAGCCTGCCCAGGAATGGTGCCGCACACACAGAGAGCTGATGCAACAAGATGACACAACAAAAAGAAACACAGATTCCCGTGCCGCTGACAACAACAGAAGCAGACAAAGAAGAAAAGACGCAGCAAACAGACACAGAAAACAGACAACCGGGGTGGGGCGGGGCGGGGGGGTGGAGGAGAGGGGGGATGGGGGAGAAATAAATAAATAAATCTTAAAAGAAAAAAAAGAAAGGAGGGGGAAAGGATAGGTAAACTAGGCCTAGGTCCGGATCTGCAATGGCAGCAATTCAAAAATTCTAAATACTCTATCTTGTTAGTACAGTAACAGGCCTACAAAGTTGAGTATAATGAGCTATACTATGAAATTGTGGATTTTCCCTGGGTTCATTAACATGAATTATTGGAGCATTTGCTGGGCTAGGTTTTTTTCAGGAATGTTCCTGGCTTCATTCTGGGTCCTCTCTCTCAGTAAATGCATTAAGTTCATCATCTATTCAGATAAAGAACGTGCTCTAGCCTAAGCACGTGAACAGGCCACCTGAGACTAGAGCAGTGTGATTTTTAAAGTGGGAAACAGGTGGAAACTTGAGCACAGGAAACAGAGTAATCTTTTAGTAATGAGATTAACATTCTCAACATGAAGTTTATCAGTCACAAAGCCTTAAAATTTACAGATTTTCCCTTGCAGTTAATTAAATATGTTCAAGCCAAATACATTTAACTGAAACATTTTCTCTAAGCCACAATGAGGTCCTTCAAATCAACTTCACCATTGAGTTCTGATGTTACTATGTACAATGCTGAAAAACACACATCTTGAAAAGTCTACAGAAGGCAACTCAGAACCTGCAACAGCTAGAGCTGGCCAGTTACAAGAGAAGTGTTTTCATAACAAGCAAAACTGAAACAAGCGCAGGCCCCGACCAGGCTGGGGCTGCTCCCTGGGGCCGCAGCAGTGCACCAAGCACTGTTTGAACAGACAATGCTGTTTGGGGCAACTGGTTACACCAGCAATGAGCATTATACTCACCCTAATTTACCCAACCAAAACAAGCACAGGCAAAATCCAGGCCACAACTGGTTAGAGACCCACCACGTATAAATAACATGGTTGAAAAAAATACTGTGTCTCAACAGGGGATCGTGGCCCTCAAAATACTGTCTTCCGACACGAACACTACACAGAATTTGCAACCAAATCTCTAGACTCGTCATCAAAACAGACAAAACAACAAAGAGTCACAAATGGTAAGCTGATGACATTAATTTAGGAAGTAAAGGTGCCTGGTGCATCACAGCGAGTTGTATAAAAGGAGGGGAAAAAGCAGGTTCATCGTGATAGCAGCTTTCAACTTTTTAAAGACAAGTTAATCAAATCAAGATTGGTCTTCATTCCAACCTAAGCCTGTAGTTTAAATCAAGAGGGATTTTCCTCCTCCTTTTTAATAAATTAAGCTAACAGCGCTTTAGCTTTGTTTGAACATCTTTTGGACTACAATGGTTGATACCATATAAATAAATACAAGAGGGAACACTAGCACAGGATACCAATCAGTTATACAACAAGGTGAGGCTTCTTCGCAATGCCAGCATGTTTTTTGTGAAAGACATTAACAGAAATGACAGCCAAACAACTTTATTTGAAAACTCAAGGCACTACTCCTGGGAGATGACTGTTGGGAACTCCAGCAATAGCCTCTTACCCCATGCAAGTGAACAGCATATCAAGCCAGCAGTGCTCTGTTCTGCAGTACATGGAATCAGCTACCCATGACAAAATTAAACTTTGGCTATGCTGTGACTTATAGATAAAATCTATTTTTGCCACAAATAATGGTGGTATAGTAACATTAGAAATAAAAAGAAACTTTATGAGTGACATGAACATTTGCCTTTTAAATTGTTGTGGTTTTGTTTGCTTTGCTTCTTTTTCTGTCTGAACAGCATCCATACTCTGACCTATTGTATGAGGCTTGGTGGCCAGCAAGACCCTACTGCACAACAGGGAAGTGGACATTTCCTCTCCTGGTATTGGCAGCCATGTGACCTACGCTCAGCCAGCCATGCTCCCTCCCAGACTTTGAATTTAAAGCAAGTGATGCATAGACCCAGGAGCAGTGGAGATCCTGAGTGACAGCAGCAAGGGGGACAGCAGAGGGTGTCAGCAGCACCAGAGTTGGACTCTCTCCAGGATAGGACGTGCCTTTGACTCTAGTTCCTGTGGCCAGGCCTCCTTTGGCTCCTACCTCTTTTCTGAGCTTGGGTTTCCAGCCATCTTCCAATTATTTCATTTTTGCATAAGTCAGAGTTCTGTTGCTTGCAACTAAGAGCTCTGATTCACACAATGGGAGAGATGCGCTCATGTGAATAAGAAATGAGTGAACCTCATGAGTTAGCGTTCACTTTTTATAAGGAGCAATAATTCGTTGGTGAAGCAAAGATTTGCTGGTAAAGATAATATAATATAATCTGCGATCTCCCTTTACTTTCTTCTATCTAAGCTTAACAGTTTTATGTCTTGCTTAAATTTTACCCTCTCAACACTAACATGTTAGAAAGTTAAAACATTCAGTTCAAATCTCTTACTGTAGATAACTAATTTATGTGGATAGAAGACCAAAACAGTGTTTACCTTTGGGAAGGAGATTGCCTGGAAGGGAACAAGGGAGATTTGGCATGCTGGAAATGTTTTGTACCTTGATCTGGGCAATGGTGACACGGGTGTGTATATATATATTTGTGAAAATTAATCCAGCTGTACTCTTAATATTTGTGCACTTGATGGAACACAAGTTTACCGAAATAAATACACATGAACGCACACACATACACAAAAAGACAGATAGAATTTGGCCCATATACAGGTCTTAATCTGCGTTCCTGTGGGTATGAACCCATTTGAATAATGAGGATATTACTAGTTAAGGTGTAGACTCATTTGTGAATTGGCTCTTTGAAGATCCTATTTAGGTAAGGACACATTGAATCAGGTTGGGCCTCAATCCATGTGACTGGACTCGGTATAAGGCAGTAGATATTCAGACTCAGATGGTCAAGAGAAAGCTCGAGGAGGAGACCAAGGAAATGGACCACCATTGTGATGGAGGCAGAGGTGCAAGCCAAGCAACCACAAGGATTACAGTAAGCCAGCACCAGAATGCTACAGACTCGGAGAGGAAAAATGGCCTGTTGAGACCCTGATTTTGGACTTCTTGCCTCCAAAACTGTGAAATGATAAATTCCTATTGTTTAAGCCAATCGGCCTGTGATATCTGTCACAACAGTCCTGGCAAACTAAAACAGTTTGGAGGAATGGGAATAGATATCATATTGGTCTTCGAATACAAACAAAAAAATTGTTCTCAAAATTATCTTTTTTGTACACCCTACTTTGATTGACCACGAGCTTTCCTGGGCATTCCATTCTGGTGATAGAAGAAGCACCATTGAACACACTTCAATGCCCAATGATATTCGGCAATATCTCCTGAGAACGGACATGGCATCAGTTCTAGTTTCACTTCTCTTCATACCTTCAACCTTTCAATCAAAAATCACAGCAGTGTTTCCCACCTCACTGCATCTAATTCCCAAACCTAGAGACTGACTTCTTTGTTCTTCTTTATGCTGACTTCATGCTTCTTCTTACGTAACCCCATCTGGTCCCAGAGATGATGATAATGACAAATAACTATGTGCCAGTTGCTGTTTCAGGTACTTTACCTCCACTCCACAGAGGAGGAAACTGAGACACATTGATGGTAAATAACTTCCCTGGGGTCAAAATGCTAATACAGAAGAAGAGACTCAACCTCTATCTCCCAGATCAGCCCCTTATTTAGGTCTAAAATCCAGGATAATGATCAGCCTCTTCCTCCTACTCATTTTCCCTGACAAAAAACTAAAAACTTATGATTTCTTTTTAAAGACATCCATTTTCAATTGTCGTCCTTTACATATATGGATTCAAGGGAAAACATAAATGTCAAAAAGAGAGGAAAGATACTTCAGACCAGAAGCTATATATATTATTAATCTCTAGTCCTTCCTCTGAGATGAGAATGAAAAATATTCACCCAGCCTTCTAAAATTCTATGGGCAACCCCAAGTTAAAAATGGCCAACCGTTGGCTGACCTCTCTCAAAGGATACCATCATACTCCTTTCTCCAGACTTCCGAGTGGTGATGTTCACAAACAGTCAAGGTCATACCTCAAATATCTTTCCCATAAAGAAGCATCTAGCTGTTGAAAGTTGAAGTTAACAGGACTGGAAAGATTCCATTGGCCCAATTTCCTCTTTCTGTGCCTTTCCCCTACCATTCCTGTGGCCCCACCAAGTCAAGCTCTCGCTCCCAAGAGGCAAAATAAGCTGCATAAGCAAAAACCACAGCATCCAGTTTTAGCACTTAGTCCTGGATCCTCAACAACAGGTCAACAGCCCAGCAGAAAAGAACAGGGATGAGGAGGAAGAGGAAGAGAGACATAATGAAAACAAAGAAGTTTTTTTTTTTTAATTAAGAAAGCAAGCTAGACCAAGAGGCCCTGGGAGAATGTTGGATACATTTGAGGATAAGAATGTTGGAGATGAACACTGGTGTTTGCTTATACCAAGGGTTTCAACAGCCTGACTCCTGGGAAATAGGCTTTCCACACTGACTTAATGGAAGTCTTTGTGGGAAGGTTAAGAATTTTTTCACAATTAGAATAATGGCTGTCTCATCAAATACTCCATTTTCATAAAAGTTTGGCTTTAATTCAATATTGTGTTTTATTTCTTTAGTATTATTATATTTCTTCCACTGCAAGTGGAGGGAGAAAAAGATATACTTGGGGAAACCACAATAAATTGTGAATAAAGAAACCACCCTAAACAGATGTCCATTATGTTTAAATTTAAATAATTATACTCCATAGATCAATAAACAAATAATCTCCACTCCAGAACAAAGGTGATATCGTATTTACTTACTTTCTTCCATTTTTCCTCCAAAAGAGACTGGAAGAAGGGCAATTCATGAACTGGTTTTAACATCCTGGAATGCAAGCAGTGAGACTATACCTCTGTTCTATTAATTTAACTAGAATTTTTCCATTGTTCTGTATATAATAGAAGCAGGCTGGTAATTTCAAGTGAAAAGTTCACTGAACTTTGTGTCTGTTTCATTTTGTTCCAACACACCAAACCTGCATGCAAAATCCTATGCAAATTGTGCCAAGTTTTGCTGGGAACATTCAGACACTGCCCTCAGGAGAAGCCTAGCACAACTTCAGCAGTTAAGACACACTGCACTGGCCCTGACATTTTAAACACCAAGCCACTTAGGGAAGAGAAGAAAGTGTCCATATCTCACCAAGAGCCAGAGAAAGGTGAGCAGAGATCAACACTTTCACGTCAGTCAAAAAGGTGGACCACCTGCACTATCATAGTATTACTATGCATTTTATTTTCTCACACTTATCAAATACAAAGGATTCCTACTCTATTTATATAGAAACTATATCTTCAAATGAAAATAAATTACACTAAGACCAAATGCTGACAAACACATTAACAAAGATGACCACGGACTTGTGTTCCTCATGAACACAGATACAAAACTCCTTTACAGAGTATTATCAAATTAAATCCGGCAATACATAAAAAATATAATACATCTTAACTAACTGAGGTTCATCCCAGAAATGCAAGGCTGCTCCAACATTCAAATAGCAATGTAATTCAATATAATAATAACTAAAACAGAAAAAAATATATCATTTCAATAGAAACAGAAAAAGCATTTAATAAAATTCAAAATCCATTCTTGATAAAATCTCTCAGGAAACTAAGAGTAGAAAGGAACTTCCTTACCCAAATAAAAGGCATCTTAAAAGAAAAAAAAAAACTACATTAGTATCATATCTAATGGTGAGAGATTGAATGCTTTCCCACTAAAATTAGAAATAAGAAAAGTATGCCCTCTCTCACTACTATACTGTAAGTCCTATCCAGTGCAATAAGGCAAGAAATAGAAATAAAACTGTCTTTGTTCACAGATGCCATGATTACCCACATTAAAAATCCCAAGGAACCAATAAAAAGCTCCTACAAGTAATAAGTGAATATAAAGTCACAAGATAAAAGGTTAAATCACATACCTATACCCAGCAATGAACAACTGGAATTTGACATTTAAACAGTATAATGTATGGTAGTACTAAATATTGAAATACTTATATATAAATCTAACATAATATATACAGAACCTGTATACTAAAATATATAAAACACTGATGAAAGAAATCAAATAAGAGCTAAAAATAAATGAAGAAATATATCATATTTAGGGTTTTAGAGGACAATATTGTTAAGATGTCAATTTTCTCCAATTTGATCTACAAATAAAATACAATCCCAATCTAAATACCAGGAAGCTTTTTTAGAGATCAATAAGTTGATTATAAAACTTGCATGGAAAGGCAAAGTAACAAGAATAGACAAAACAACTCTGAAAACGAACAAAACTAGAGGACTCACAATGGTGATTTCAAGACTATATATTAATAACTACAGGGGAAGCAGATGTGTCTCCGGCAATTGAGCTCCTGCCTACCACACGGGAGGTCCATGTTTCGGTTCCCAGTGCCTCCTAAAAAAGACAGCAAGCTGGCACAATGCACAGGCATGGCAAGCTGACACAACAAGATGACACAACAAGATTACGCAACAAGAGACACAAAAGAAAAACATAATAAGAGACAACAAAGCAGGGAACGGAGGTCACTCAAGCAATTAGGTGCCTCTCTCCCACAAGCAGAGGTCCGGGGTTGTTTCTGGTACCTCCTAAACAAACAAGGAAGACAACAGACACAGCAAGTGGAAACAACAAGGGGGTGGGGAAAAATAAATAAAATAAATCTTTAAAAAAATAAAATTTAAAAAAGACTATATAGCTACAGCATCAGCATAGTATAGAATAGCTCTGTATTGACATGACAGACACACAGAAAAATGGAAAAGGATAGAGAACCCAGAAATAAATACACATAAATGTAATCAAATGATTTTTTACAAGATGGCAAAGGCAATTCAATGGAGAAGGGAACTGTTTTCAACAAATGGTGCCAATACAATTGAATATACATATAAAGAAGGAAAAGGAGGAAGAAGAGAGTGAGGAGAAGGAGAAAAAGAATGTTGACACACACCTCACCCTTTATACAAAATAATCACAAACCTAAATATAAAATATAAGATTATGTAACATCTGAAAGGACATGGGAGAAAAATGTACAAGATCTGGATTTGGCAGAGTTTTTGGAAAAATCAGCAAAAGTGTTATCTATAAAAGAAAAAATTCATAAATTGCACTATATCAAAATTTAAAACTTTTGCTCTGTATAAAGAACACCAGTTAAGAGATTAAAAAATTAAGCCACAGACTGTGAGAAAATATTTCTAAATTATATGTCTGTAAAAGGAGTTGTATCCAGAATACATAAAGAATTCTTACAATTCAACAATAAGAAAACAAACAACCCAATATTTTAAATGGGCAACATATCTGAACATGTAACAAAAGGAAATATAAGAATGACAAATAAGCATATGAAAAGATTATCGGCATCATTATTCATCAGGGAAATACAAATTAAAGTCATGCGATAGCACTATACACCTATCAGAATGGCTAAAATTTTTTAAATGACAATACTACATACTAATGAGGATGCAATACAACTGAAGCAACACTTAACACAAATGTGATGAATATGTAAAATAGTACAGCCACTTTGGAAAACAATTTTTCAGTTTCTTATGAAGTTAAAAACATAAACTTGCCATAAGGCCCAGCAATCTCAACCCTTGCTATTTATCCAAATGAAAATTAAACTAATGTTCACAAAAAAACTAAACATAAATATTCAGAGCAGCTTTATCCGTAATTTTCCAAAACTGGAATCCATTCAGTTGTCCTTCAACAGGTGAATGATCAAACAAATTCTGATACATTGATACAATGGAATACTACTCAGCAATAAAAAGGAACCACCAATTAGCACAAAGACATGAATTAATCTTAAATGCATTTTGTTAAGTATAAGAAGCCAGACCCAAAATACTAAATATTATATAATCCCATTCACGTGGCATCCTAAAAGGATAAAACTATAGGAAAGAAAAACAGATTCCTGATTGCCAGGAATTGGGGAGATAGAGTTTGACTACAAGAAGATTTCTGAGGTGATGAAACTACTCTGTCTAACTCTATGGCAGTAGATATAAGACTATTCATTTGACAAAGGCCATAGAACTGTAAAACACAAGTGAATTTTACTGTAATTTTTTAAAATAAATCAAAGAGGATTATGGGGAAATCTAAGATAGAATATAGACTGTGGCAATGAATCTAATTATATTACAAATGTGAGACATAACCATACCGAACGGAATCTGGAAGAAAGGAGCTGACCTAAATAACTCTATAAAACAGTAATTTGACTAAAAGGCTAAAGATAAAAAGAACTGCACACAAACACTGTTCTTTAGTTGGTAAATCTGTTTTCTTACAGGGGCACAGCTTAGCAATATTCTGAAACTACTTTACAAATGTAATAATTTGAACAACAAGTAAATATATTGTTGATAATGAGCACTAAGTTTCTAACTGTCAGAGAAAGAAGTTATCAAGAAGCAAAGGGTAAATACTAGATGAATTTTACAGTGATGTATTAGAGTCAAAGACAGCAGTATGAACTCATGTTTATTTTACTATATATACTGATGGATAAACACAGAAGTATTGATATGTTTGTATACACAGTTTAGTACATATACATACATTTAAGATCTGTCCACTGTGAAGACTTAGAAGCAGTGACACTCCAGTAGCAATGAACACACATTTTGCCCAGATTTTAGTTTTGGAATACCATTCTCCAATAAAAGAACCAAGGCTCCTGGAATAAATGGCTGATTCGAAAGCTGGGGCAGGGAAGATAGAAGTTGGGCCTGAAGTAGCTTGTGTTGCTAAAAAGAAAGTAAGTTCTCCCAAAAAAAAGGAAAAAAGGAAAGAAAAAGAAAGATGGGAATATGTCAGAGGAACACCAGAGCCAAACAGAAAGGGCTCCCAATAGCCAAAGCTGGGATAACTTAAGTAATAAAATAAATAATAGAATTTGGTTGTAGCCAAAAGAATAAAATAAATATCCATGAGTCTATATAGATATGACTTCCCTACAGAAAAACACCAATTAATAAATATAGAAAGAATGGGGAAAATAGAAAGTAACCATTATAACACCACAGGAATAATTGCTTCAGGAAGATCCACAGGTGAATGCCAACCTTAGTAGATGAAATTTTAAGGAAAAATCAGGGTTTGTGAATAGACTCAGAGCATCATCATGAGCATGCTCTACTGCTGCCATCTTGAAATTCTTAATGATTTTGAACAAGGAGGTCCACATTTTCATTTTGCACCGAGCCCAGCAAATTATGTAACCTGTCCTGAAATCACCTCAAGTCATCTCCCCCAAAATATTTATTAATTACTGCAGTGGTTTTAACATGTGTCCACAAAAAAATTGAGCTTGATTTCCCTCCCTTGAGCATGGGCTGGTATTAGTGACTCATTTCAAATGAATAGAGTCTGGATTGGGAAAAACAGTAATTTTACAGTAGAGAAGGCTGGCAGATAACATTTGTGGTGGTTTGAAGCTATATAAACCCCAGAAGAATATGTTTTTAAGGTGCTCCCATCCCTGCACTGCTTAAAGTAGGAGTTCAGTGCTCTTTCCATGTCCCAGCCATTCTCTTCCATTCTCTTCCATTCAATCACAATTTGTGATTGAGACAAACTCCACACACAAGAGTTGCCAATATCATACAGTGCAAGATGTTGGTCTAGGTAATGTAACAGAGACTTTTATGATAATAAGTATGTTTGTTTTGTAAGTTTACAACTTTTACTCTACACTTATTATGTATGTTCAAATATGAGCAATAAACGTCAATGAAAACATAAAAAAAAATATTAAAAAAATAAATAAATCTAATCTACTCCTGTGGGTGTATACCCATTGTAAGGAGGACCTTATGATGAGGTTATTTTAGTTAAGATGTGGCCCATGAAATAAGAACGGGCTTTAACCCTACTACTGGAGTCCTTTATAAGCAGGATGAAATTCAGACAGAGAGAAAGTTTCAGGAAGCAAGAGGCCAGACATCAATGAACCTGGAAAAGAAGGAAGAGACCAGGAAATGCCACCATTTGCCTTGCTATGTGACAGAGGAGCCAAGGACCATCAGCAGCCAGCCCCAAAATGTCAGTCTTTGGAAGAAAGCATCGCCTTAATGATACCTTATTTGGACTTTCTTATAGCTAAAACTGTAAGCAAATAAGTTCCCATTGTCTAACCCAACCCATTTCATCGTATTTGCTTGAGTAGGCCAGGAAACTAAAACACACTTTAACCAGTTGATCAAAATTAACATTACCAATAAAAAGACATACTGATATCATGTACCCCTGATATGATAAAATGAAAAGGGCACTTTTCTTCTGTGGTATTCTTTCCAAAAATCTATAACCCTACCCTAACCATCAGAAAACATTGGATAAACCCAAATTGATGAGCATTCCACAACAAACCTGGCCAGTGCTCTTCAAAACTGTCAAAGGTCATGAAAAACAAGGAAAGGCCAAGAAACTATTACAGACTGGTAGAGACTAAAGGGCAAGACAGCTAAATGCAATGTGGTTTCCTGTAATGGATCCTGAAACAAAATAAAAGGGGGGTGGGGAATACTGGAAAATGAAAAATGTCTCCTTCTTCTAGTGAAGGCATGTCACACACTGGGGTTTCTTTCTCCAACCTTCTTTTTATTTTTTTTTTTAAGATTTATTTTTTTATTTAATTCCCCCACCTCCCCCAGTTGTCTGTTCTCTGTGTCTATTTGCTGCGTCTTGTTTCTTTGTCCACTTCTGTTGTCGTCGGCAGCACAGGAAGTGTGTGCGGCGCCATTCCTGGGCAGGCTGCACTTTCTTTCGCGCTGGGCGTCTCTCCTTATGGGGCGCACTCCTTGCGCGTGGGGTTCCCCTAAGCGGGGGACACCCCTGCGTGGCACAGCACTCCTTGCGCGCATCAGCACTGCGCATGGGCCAGCTCCACACAGGTCAAGGAGGCCCGGGGTTTGAACCGCGGACCTCCCATGTGGTAGACGGACACCCTAACCACTGGGCCAAGTCTGTTTCCCTCTCCAACCTTCTTGGTTAACCTAGAGCTTCCTTACAAGTCAGGATTTGTAAATATAAAACTAAATGCCCTTTTCCTTCATGTAAGATTCATTTATTTGATGAACACAATTACTGAGCAACTACTACGTACCAGGCACAATATTGGGATCTCAGCAGTAAAACGCAGAGACAAAATCTCTACTCTCAGAAATCTCACATTCTAGTGAGAAAAACACTAACCATGATGTATGAGCTTTAACAGAATCTTTAAAATAAATAAGCTGTGTGCTTCCCCATGGTACATTTAACTTTACGTCACACAAAGAAATCAAAATCACCTTCAACATTGTTTTGTTTGTTGGTTGGTTGATTTTTAATGGCCTTCGTTTGAAGAGTCTACCTCTGCTGCTAACGAGAAAACTGCATTCCATCTGCTTCCTCTCCAGCTATTTCAGTCATCCTGACCAAGGAGCCCTTCTGAAGGAGGGTAGCGTGATGGTATGGAAACACCCAGACCCTTTGCTGGCTCAGCTCCACCTAGAGCGTTGACAACTGCTAGATCTTCTGCCCAAGCATTACAGGATAAATAGTTCCTTCTGCCTGAGATTTGCTGATGATCACTGAAGTAAGGTTAACCATTAAAATAAAGCAGCCGTCATGGGAAAAGTGCCACACCCCAGCACTCCTGAAGGCAGGGACTAAGCTAGCTGTGGACAGGCAGTCATTAACTTGTACTCACATGCTGACTAATAAGCCACTTCACTCACCACCAGGGTCATTCCAGTAATTGGAGGTAAAAGTCTAAGGTGACAACATGGTCTACAAAAATACATCCTTCACGGTGACACATTATAGTGAGCTTATTAACACTGCTGATTTATAAACATGATTGTGCCTGAAAGGAGTAGTCTGTGGACATAAATGTCAATTGAAAAGAAGCTAGAGAATAACGTAGGGACCATATAACATAGTGATTTCAGTGGTGGATGAAAATTATGGTTAATAACATAAATGTAGAATGTTCTTCTATTATAGATTGTTAAGGATATGGTTATACCAGGGGAAATTACAACTAATGTAACTTATGGACAATAGTTAACACTAATATTGTAATAGTTTTGTAGCAGTGGCAAAGAAGATGCTATAACAGTTCTGAGAGTCCACAATAGGGGAGTATAAGAAGGAATGGGATTTTTCTACTTGAAGTAATGAAAATGTTCTAAAATTGACTGAGGTGATGAGCACAGCTCTGTGATAAAATCAGAGCCATTGAGTGTACACTGTGAATGGACTGTACAAAACATGGGACTATATAACTCAGGGAATCCTGTGGTGAAGGACTATAGCTAGAATATGAGAATGTTCTCTCATGAACTATAACTAATATATACAAATATATAACACAAATACAGGGGCTTAATAATTGGGTGCATTTGGGGAAAACAAACCAAATGTAAGCTACTGACTATAGTACTATGATGATCCTTTTTCATAATTTGTAACCAATATTTCACAACAATGCAAGATGTTGGTGGTAGAGCGATGTATAGGATGATATGAGTGTTTGTTTTGTGGTAGAGCGATGTATAGGATGATATGAGTGTTTGTTTTGTAAGTTCACAACTTTTACTACACACTTATTGTTTATGTATGTGCTTATATGAATTATATTCTTAAATAAAAATTTTTAATGAAAAAGATGCATCCTTCAAACACCAAGAAGGGCCCAGGAAATCCCAATTCCTGAAACCTCTGGCCAGAGGCTGAATTTCTCCTGGCCTACTTCAAGTACTTTCTAAAACTAGGTTCCTTCAATGGACTGCCCAGCCCTTCCTTGCCTTCCCATCCCCTAAAATGGATATATAAAGCCAATGGCCAACTCTTCCTTTGGAGGATGCACACTCAAGATTTGGGAGGAGGAGTTAATCTAGCTAGGACACTGGTCACCAAGAGGTTTTAATTGATGGGAAAATTGGGAAGGATGGTGCTAATTACAGTGTTTAGAAGTAGTCCAGTCAATAAACATTTACTAAGCATTTATTATGTTCCAGTTACTGCTTGATGCTCTCAATCAATGCCACACAGTTAATTAAAGCTGGAAGACAGAGGAATTAAGCAGGGAGTGTGCGCTTGGTGGCCATCAACAGAGAAGGTATGAGCAACAGTTGAATAAAGAAGGTTGCTATTAGAACAGACCTAAGAGGGGAGGCATGTAGCTCAAAGTAGAAGGGGGCAGCAGAGGGTGTACCTTTACTTAAGTTGTTTTTCATTTTAAAGACTAACACAACGGCTCTTGGTTGCTTCTGCTCCCATGTATCAGCTTTCAAGAAAAAAGAGATCTTCCACCTCTGTTTTAAATGCTTTATGAAGACAAAACAACTCATGAGGTTAATTGTCATCTATAGAAAACAGGTAGAATCATTTCAGTTCTGAAATGGCAAAGTGCCTCAGTTTTCAAAATGTTAAATCCTTCAACACCAATGAAAGTGTTCACCTGCCCCACCCAATGTGTGAGCATGAGCCTCCCGCATGCTCTATCCCTCCTCCATATCTGACCAAAGGTAGTGCAGAAACCCAAGGCATCACGGTACCAGGATGGTGTCACAAGGAACCCAAGCTACCTGACACAGCACTGGCAAGAGTGTGCTGTTCCAGGAGTTTTCTTGACTTAAGACATTTAAAAAGTTGCCATGAAGTGAAATGTAGCCTTCCTGGGGCACAGAGACCAGTGTTTTCCCTTGGGGCATTGAATTCTAACAGCATACTCACTTGAGCAAGTCATAGAACAAGGAAAACTCAAGGCAAAAAGGAAATCAAAATGCCCATGTCATCAGTCTCCTATCTAATTCACAGCAAAAGAACTGGCAAATAAAGGAACAAATGGCCAAGATAGAAGGATACACTCTACACAAAAGAACACAAAAGGGCTGAGGCAAAATGGAAAAAGTAAAAAGCCACTTACACCATCAGAATCAAAGAAAGCCTATCAGCCCAGCCAACTCTGGAAAAAGTTAGGTCAACATGCAGCCTGCCCTTCAGCAAACCTTCTCTCCCTTCTCTAGGGCCTGAGAGCCAGCCTTCTCCCATCTGAAATGACTGCTTGAAAATAACCTAAAATTTGTGTTTTCCTAATTATCGGAAGTTCTCAAATGTATTGTATCACTTAATATTCCTGTGTGGTTGGTTGCTGGCTCTCTTTCAGGATTTGAAATTTGTTGTTATACCATGATTATGTTTCAAGTTTTCCTGTACAGTTTCTTAGTTACTTTCAATTTTTCATTTTAAAAGACTTTAATTTTTAAAAATAATCCTGTTAATTCACAGTTTGGCTTACTCTGCTCTGGCTGAGTTTTGCATTAGATTCGTGGAAATAGAAAAGGCTATTTGGACTTTCCCATAAGGAAACTTCTAATGAGAAGGAGACTGAACAAATTCCTTTCTTACAGGTAAATGGTGTCTTAGAGATGTTTCCAGAAAATTCACTAACCTATCCTGAGTCAACAGGTGGATTCACCCAGGTTCTTTAATACCCTGAGGTCAACATTTATTAGTAACACTTATGATGGCTAATTTCATGTGTCAACTTGGTCAGGTTATGGTGTCCAGTTGTTTGGTCAAGCGAGCTCTGGTCTGTGTTACTATGAGGGTATTTCATAGCTGGATTTGCATCTATAATCAGTTGAGTACATCTACGGATTAGGAGGGGATTGCTCTCAGCAATGAGGGGACTCTCCTCATCCAATAAATTGGAGGGTTTTTTTTTAAGATAATTAGATTATACAAAATATTACACAAAAAAATACAAGGGATTCCCATTTACCCTACTTCCCACACCTCCCATCCTTCCCCACATTAACAACTTATTTCATTAGTGTGGTACATTCATGGCATTTTGGAGCATTGCCACTAAGCATGGATTATAATTATATTGTAGTTTACACTCTCTCCCACTCAATTCTGTAAGATATGGCAGGATATATAATGGCAGATATATATCTGTCGTCACAATGTCATTCAGGACAATTCCAAGGCCTGAAAATGCTCCCATGTTATACCTGTTTTTCCCTCTCTCTGCCTTCAGCACCTCCAGTGTCCACTGTCTCCACATCAATGATATAATTTCTTTCATTGCTAGAATCACAATAAGTCCATAGTAGAATACCAGTAAGTCCACTCTAGTCCATATTTTATTCCCCAGTCCTGAGGACTCTGAGATGGTGATGCCCACTCCACCTCTAATTGAGAGGAGACCTCGATTCCATACAGCTGATGGATGGGACTCTCGTGCTTGCAGTTGTAGACTCTCTTGGTTCCTTGGTGTGGTGGTTGTCCATCCTCACCAACTTGGAGGTCTTAAAGCCAGAACTGAGGATTTCAGATGTCAGAAAGAAGAATGGCTGTCTCTATTGTGGCCAGCCAGCTTCTCCTGGAAATGCAACTTCATCTTCATCAGAGTTTCCATTTTGCAGCCTGCCTCATGGAATTAAGATTTGCCAAACCCCAAAGTCACATATGTACCAGTTCCCATAATAAATCTCTGACAGGATATATATATATATTATCCTGTCATATTATATATATATATTATATTATATATATATATATATATCCTGTCAATTCTGTTTCTCTGGGGAAATTGGACCAATAAAACATTCATTAGTCTTCCTGGGGAGAAGATCTCTCCCAACAACCCACTTTAGTCAAAGTTCACCAAAGCAGGAAATTTCTTAAATGCCATTTCCCCATTCCCTCTCCACATACCTACCATATAAACACATTAAGTCACTTTTCTTATTTTCAAAAATTCTCTTTCAAACCAAGGTGACTTGTAGAGACTGAGAGTAGAGTTTACATATACCTGTATACATACAGGTAATATTCATACTACACACATGCACATACATGCACACACACATAATTTTGGGAAAGGACAGAAAAAATTTAAAAGATATTCCAATGACTGAGTGTAAGCAGGTCCATGATCAACAGTGGTTTAATCATCCCTGTGGGCCGCCTGACCACCTTTTCCTGGGGCTTCCAGGGCCAGCCAGTCCCTCTGCGAGTCTAGTCCACCTCCAAAGGGTTTACCTTCTAGGAACAAAAATAAAAAATCAGTAGAGTTATCCCTTCTTCATCATGGGGGTTAGGGGCAAGGTGCCCCCACGATCTGGAAAATCCATGACGCAACAAAAAGAGACACAGATTCCCGGTGCCACTGACAAAAATGCAAGCAGACACAGAAAAACATACAGCAAATGGATAGAGAGAGCAGACAATGGTGGGGGGTGGGGAGAAATAAATAAAAAATACATCTTTAAATAACCTTTGAAATTTCCTAAACTTTTTCTGTGTCATCTGCTGGCCTTCATGTAGCATCTACAGCTTCCACAAAACTCCAAAAAAATTATCATTTAATTTCATATGCTGACCCATGATATAACAAAACCACTATGGTGAAAGTTGCAATATGGGAGGGATAACTATAAAGTAAGGATCAGAGAAACCCAAATCCAAAAAAGCCTGCATATACGGATTTTCAAGGCATTATAAAAATCTATTATTCTCTCTTAAGCACCACCCCAGCAATTTAACTAAATATCACCAGTATAATCATAAAGTATGTAGTTGCATAGACTGACTGGTTGAGATTTCCCTGCTGTTGTCAATGTGAAGATTGACTTCCAAATAGAAATAATCCCTTTCTCTCCAAAATTCCACACTCTGAAATGTCATTCCAAATAGACTCAGCCCTTAAAAAAAAATCCATTGCTATATGAACACTCATTTCTATCTAAGACTCAGGAACCAAATGGATTTAGATAAAATAATCTTTGCTATATGAACTCAACATCCAAACTCTTGCTACCTCAACACAGGATCCCAATATATTCAGATAGAGAGGAATGCCAATAATTTCAGAGTGATGCATAAATTAACTTTAATCATTTCAAATATCTTTATCAAAATTTATACCAGAGACCTCAATACACCTACTAGAACAGTTAAAATTAAAAAATAATGACAATGTCAAATTCTAAGGAGAGTGCAAAGAAGCTGGATCTCTCGTGCATTGATGGTAGGAATATAAAATGATACAGCCACTCTGGAAAATATTTTAGCAAATTGTTTTAAAAACTAAACACACCCTTACTATATGACCGAGCAATTGCACTGCTGGATATTCATTCCAGAGAAATGAAAATTATGTCCATACAAAAATGTATACAAGATTGTTCTTAGAAGCTTTATTTGTAATAACCAAAAACTAGAAACAACCAAAAGTCCACAAACTGATAAACCCATACCCTGGAATTAAAAAGACCTATTATTCAAACATACAACTTGGATGGATCCTGTATTAGTTAGCCAAAGGGGTGCTGATGTAAAATACCAGAAATTGATTGGTTTTTATAAAGGGTATTTATTTGGGGTAGGAACTTACAGATACCAGGCCATAACGCATAAGTTAACTTCCCTCACCAAAGTCTATTTGGAGCAAGATAGCTGCCGACGTCCGTGAGGGTTCAGGCTTCCTGGGTTCCTCCCTTCCAGGGTCTTGCTTTTCTCTGGGTTCAAGGTTCCTTTCTTCCTGGAGCTGGCTTCTCTTTCCTCTGCATGCTGACTTCCCGGGGTTCCAGAGTAAGTATTCAGCATCAAACTCCAACATCAGAACTCCAACACCAGAAAAACCCTTGTCTGTTCTTTGCCATGCCCTAATCATAACTCAATCATGCCCAGGCACAGATCAGATTACAAACATAATCCCACATTTATTTTTGAATTTGTCAATAATATCAATCTGCTACAGAGCTCAAGGGAAATTTGCTGAATGAAAAAGTCAATTTAAAAAGATGACATGCTGTATAATTCCATTTATATAACATTCTCAAAACAACAAAATAATAGAGATAGGGAACAAATTTGTGATTGCCAAGGGTTAGGGATGGGGGCAGGGCCATTGGGTATGACTATAAATGGGGAGTTTGAGGGGGACTTATGTGTTGATGGAATAGTTTATCTTGATTGTGGTGGTGGTTACATGAATTTGCACATTTGATAAGATGACATACAAAACTATACACACATATTGTACCAGTATCAATTACCAGGTTTTGATATTGTAAGTAACTACTGGGGGAAACAGGGTAAAAGGTACATGGGATCTCTCTCTACTATCTTTGTAACTTCCTATGAGTCTATAATTATTTCAAAATTTAAAGTTTTTTTAAAAAGCTCATGAGATATAACACAGGAGACAAAGTTTTTAAAAATTGTATACTGCCAAAACTATAGGCAAGTATGAAATCTGATTGAGCATCCTGAGTCTAGTCAATATGTACAAGCACCTGCTGTGTGCCAGGGAAAATTCAAATCTTCAGAAGGAAGAGTATCTAGTGCTCCAATGCAAAAATGAGGACATGAGCAAGGCGAATTAAAAACTGCATCATAAGGGAAATGAAGGAAGGTGACAAAAAGAAAAGAGAAGAAAAGAAACCCTACGTCCCTAGTGGGGTTCAGCATAGGGCTGTGGAGAGTAAAGGCGAAAGAATCCACAAATGCAAGGAAGCCTGCACTGCCCCTAGGAATTCAAGACAGGTCCTGGTGTCATAAGACCCCTGTTGAGGAATAACGATCTAGCTGCAAAAAGTGTCTATATAGATTCTTCCTATGTAGGACAGAGAACCTTCCAGGACTTTTCAAATCTCCTGTCCATTCCCTACTCCTCCTGATTTATGTGGAGATAAAAGACACTCTTAGAAGAGACCAGGGGAGCCTCTTGGGATATGGTACTATGAAAAGTTAGGCAATAAACAGAAGCACCAGGGCAAAAATCTACACTAGCTCTTTCATTGAGTTTTACTAATATCCTTTAGGTTTATTTCTTCTTGGAGAAGTAAGTGGTGTTTAAGATATATGGCTGACTAGAAAGATGACAGGGGCTCCCTGACTTTGCATGAACAAGGTATAGATAAAAATTCAGCAAACCCAGCAGCCAATCTCCTCGGAGCAGCATGCAGGCTTAGTGCTCTGTCTCTGTCCTCCCTCTGCCTCCCTGATCCTGACAAGTCCCTGCTGGTTGAATTGTCTCACATCCACCTCAGAGGACGCCTTTCAAGCAAAATGTTTATCAGAGTACTTGAGGGCAGAACCAGGACTTTCCTGAGTTTGCAAGAAGGGTTGTTTGCATCTTTGTGTGACTAATGGCCAATAAATAGACGTTTGGCCCATTTGGCAGTCTAAGCATCCTGTTTAAATAGTTTAAATGAGAATATACACAAATCTATTTTTAAACGAATGATTGCAAAAATACAAAAAAGAATAAAAACTAATAAAAATGGTCCCAGTGATCCTAATACCCCCAAGGTTTAGAAATGAAGCATTTCAAAAACAAAAGCCCATTCTCTCAGCTCCTCAAAGTTGGCGGTTACTCAGGCCCTTTTATTTTCTAATTTAGGACTCGAATTCCCCGCCATGTCATCTAAAGCAGGAAAACTCTGTTTGGGAGGGCTCAGTTTCTACAACGATGAGCAGGTGTTGGAAGGCCACTTCAGCAGCTTCGGGCCTATCTCTGAAGTGGTCGTTGTCAAGGATCAGAAGTATCAGCGGTTTTGGTGATAATAGCTGTGTGTGGGGGCTGTGTGTTTCTTCATAAATAACCTGGGCTGTGTGTATAAGCTTGTGAAACGTAAGATTCCAGCACAAGCCATGTGTGCATGCAAACAATGAGTGCTGCAGCCCCGCCTCTCGTCACCATGCCAACCACTCCAGTCTACCTAGTTCCCTGAAAGCCAATTAAGTGATATAGGCTCTATAGGCTTTGGATAGTCAGGAATGTGGGGGATATGTGTTAATTCAAGCTTACCTGGAATGTGGAGGATACGTGTTATTTCAAGACCTATCTGATACTCAAACACCTAAAACTCGAAGAAACTAATAAAAAAAGTCCTTTTGCATAAAAGCACCATTTGACTCCCCACTCCTACATCCTCTGTATAAAAGGGACCCAAAGATCCTATTTGGAGCTCAGCTTTTTTGGACAGGAGTCTGCTGTGCCCAGCTGGTCATAATAAATTTTTCCTTCTCAAAATATTCCTGAGTCCTGGCCTTCAATACACAATCACTGAATCTCTCTGCTTCCACAACATCAGGATGTTGGTTTCATCACCTTCACCAACTCAGAGCATGCCTCATATGCCATGCAAACCATGAATGGAAAGTCCCTGGATGGCCACCAGATTCATGTGAGCCATGCAGGGAACTCGAGGGGTGCCCTTGGGGGTCATGGGCATGGGCATGGTCGCAGTTACGTTAGAGGCTGTGGGGACCAGGGATGTAGGAGCAGCCGGTATGACAGTCAGCCTGGAGGATATGGATATGGACACCGATATGGATAATCCAGAGACTCTGGTGGCAGAAACCAGCGTAGTTGACTGCTACTCTGGAGGGAATTACAGAGACAATGAGGACAACTGAGAAGCATGCACACATACGTAATTAGAAAGCAATTTCCAAACGTATCTATCAGAAATCTCCGTCAAGAACAGAATTGCTAAAGGGTATTTTCTACTCTGTGTTAAAAGAACACCACTGATTATACAGATGAGCTTCTTAAAAATGTTTGTGAATGTCATCTTTTTAACACTGGAAGAAAGAAATAGTCTGTTGTGTCTCACATATTGTTTAGCATGTCCTTTAAGCAGCTGATTAAAAGGACGGAATTTGAAAACAAACAAATCAAAGCCCCTAGCATGTCCTTGCCTGACCCCATTCCCTTCTTGCCCCTCCCAGCAGTGGTCACTCCTCTGAATTTTCCATTTGTCATTCCTATGTGTAACTCTACACCATTACCATTCACTTTTGATTCCTAAATAATATAGAATATTGTGCAAGGTGAAAATCTTGATTTGAATGGAATCACTGCAGAGTCCCTGTGCAGCATGCTTCTTTCACTCAATACAGTTTTGAGATTTATCTACATTGATATTCGTGGCTCTAGTTCCCTAATTTTCACTGCTCTATGGTATTCACTCTATGAATGTACCACAGTTTATCCAGTCACTGTTGGACTTTGAAGATATCTCCCATTTATTATCACAAATGCTTCAAAAAAATCATTGTACCCATTCTTTAATCAAGGATCACAAGCAATTTAATGGCTAATTGCCCCCATCTCAATCACCAGACTTCCTCTGAAAGCACAATGTGGCCATCCACAGAAATTCCACTAACTACTTGTCATATACCAACTTCTAACTGACACAATTTGGCCTATTTTCTTCCCTGTTTTGCCTGGGGGTAAGCTTCCAACTGAATTCAGTCAGCGGTTTGGACACAATATCATCTATTTTCCTAATTAAATCTCTATCATGCACTTTTTAAAATTCCAGAACACACAAAGATGAATAGGTGTGCTCCTACTTCAAATAAATCTAGTAAGTAAAAATCTGAATTCAAACACACAAATTAGTGTTTGTTATCTGTTCTTAAAGAGAATACAAGAAGCTATGTTCCCTCTTTCTAGAGTCACTTTCAATCACTACAACTAAGCAATAAACACTTATTTCAGACCGTTGATTCTATTCTATTTTAATGACCTAGATATAAAAATCCCTCCCCTCAGTGCCCCTCTTCTCATCACTTCTACCTGCTCCAAATCACCTACAGAGACCAGTCCTCATCCATATGCTGCTTCACAAACTGATCATCCCAAATTCAAGGGTGGCACAGAAGTCTTTGGAAATTTCACAGAAGATAAACTTAGTCTTCATTCTACACCAGCAAATGTTTCTAAATTGCTTTGTGAGTTTTCCCCTAAGTCCTTTTCTCCCTAGAGTTTTCTTTTCTGTATTACTGATCAGCACAAAAGATGGCAAGTATACAGGCAAGTCCCTGGGGAGACATGGGACCCTGACAGTCATGCAGGAAGCCGTGGCCGTGAAACCCCTTCACAATGTTCTGACATCAGCACTCCCTGATCCATGGACATAATCATGCCAGTTATTCAGAAACTACCCCCACACGGAGCTCTAGGGGAGGAACTTGGACTGCTGATTCTGTCCCTAATAACTCCACCACCTGTCAAAAAAAGGTTGATATTTTTTATACTTAAAAGAGTTTTTGCAAAATTAAGTATAAAATAATGGGAAACCAATATAATGTGGTACAGAGGGGTTGAGTCAGAAACCGTTGTTCCTTCAAATACAAGCTCCACCCTTACTAGGCATGTGAGCAGCCAACATCCGCTCTCCCAAGTTTTCACCCAATCCTCCCCTCCAGTTTGTGGTCCCAACCAGCGCCTGTACTGTCTCCTGACCAGTGCCCCTACTGGGACCACTCTTTTCCTGTCTCCCCACCTGGCTAATTCCCACTCAGCTGAACCAAACTCGGACTCCCCTCCTCTGAGAAGCTTTCTCTGAGCCTCTCTCCTCTGAGCCCCTCATTTGGTTTCAGGAGCATCCTGATCTTTATCTAACCACTTGTCTCCCACTTGTGAATTCTCAGGGGTAGCACAGCCTGTTCCCTCCATTCTGAGTTCAGAAACTGATCTTTTTTTTTAGGAGGTAGAGGGATTGAAGCCGGGACCTCGTACATGGGAAACAGGAGCGCAACCACTGAGCTACACCCACTCCCCTCAGAAGCTGATTTAGCATCAAGCTAATGAAGCTTAATCTTGAGGGCTCCTAGTTTACAATATGTTCACATAGTGGGTTGTTGGTTTTTTTTTCCCTAATTCGCAATAGTAAGATACTTTTCAAAATGGAAATATTTTTACCTGTTCAAGTCTAGATACTTACCAGATGACCATCAGAGAAAAACAACAACACAGAACACTGGGAAATTATTTTGTAATCTGCTGTTTAGCCAAAGTGTGTTGTGTGAAATATGTTACAGAGAAAAATAGTAAAAGTAAAATTCTCCTACACTGGGTGGGGGGAATATATTTTAACTTCAATTAGTTTACCTTGCAGTCTCTTCCCACTCAGTTCCCCTCTGAATTACTTCCCTTTCTGTTGGGTGGCACTGGAGCATCTGGGCGCGCTTCCAGGGCCTAGCTAAGAGGAAGGTGAACAGGGGATTTTGTGACGTTTATGAAATTTTTAAGCTTTTTAAGTTCTGTAATGTGTCATTCTAAAGAGTTTTAACTAATTGTGTACTAATAATTTTAAATTCCTCTTCGAAAGAAAGCCCTCCAAATTACATAAGCTGCAAGCCCCAGAAAAGCTGGATACACGCCTGCCTGAGTGCCGCGTAGCACTCAACTATACAATTGTCCTGTGAACTAAAGCATGTGGGAACGCACCTAGGGCAACTATGGACCACCTCTGCATTCACCACCTCTTCTAAATGGTGACGTGTGGTTCTAATGACAGCATGTGTCTGTCGTTTGCCTTTAGCCTTTTCAGGGCTGCCATTTTCTCAGACTTTATGAACGCTTTATTCTTCCCCTCATTATGCTATCTCCCTACATTTAGCTCTTGCTTTGCAGCCATACCTTCTCTCTGTTCTAACAATCTGAATTTGAAGTCAAGGCTGGATAACTGAGTGGTAAGAGCAAACAAGCCAGCTGGGAAGATAAGAAGAGGCGTGAGCAGAGGTCAGGGCTAGAAAGCCACAGGTGGGAGTCTTCAAGGAGGCGCTGTGGTTGAAAACACAAGACTAGCTGCGCTCTCCTAGAAAGAGAGGGGAAAGGAGTGGGCCTGGGGGGAATCCACACAGCAGAGGAAAGGAGCGGACAATAGACAAAGAAAGAGAGCACTTGGCCGAAAACCAGCAGAGTTCATGGAAACCAAAAGCACACTTCGTAAAGTATAAATTGAGTCGCATAAATCCCCTGCTTAGACTCCACACTAGTTCCCACTGCAGTGCCACAGCCACCAAAGCTTCCAGGGCCTGGCTCCACCTCCTCCCTCGCCATGTGCCCGCCACCCCGGCCTCCGCCGGCCCTCAAACACATGATGCCCATTCCCACTTTAGGACCTTTGTGCTCTCAGGTCCCTCTCCTACAGCTCTCTCCAGGGAATCCTGGCTCTCACCCCATCTAATCACACAACACACCCCATTCTCCACCATATCACTTTGTTGTATTGTCCTGACACATACCCCTGTCTGAAATTCTTATTGTTTTTAATTTGTTTGCCTACTTATTGTTGTCTCCTCACTCCCAGTTGAACTCTGGGAGGAAAGGGATCTTGTCTGTCCTCTGTTATATCCTTAGTGCCTAGAATAGTTCATGGCACTAAATGGAGACTTAAGAAAATAAGAAATAAGAAAGAGCAAAATGAGTGACCTTCATAAGATCAACTTCCATCAAATTAACAGGTTAAAGCCAGACTGTATCACGTTATGGAGAAGTAACGGAGGCAGGAACTAGAGACTACTTATTCAAAATATACGCACAATCATACATCTCTAGGGGAAAGACAGGAGGGGGAATTTTTGAAAATGTAGTTTAGTATTAGATCACACCTTCTAAAAGAGCTGCCTTTCTAGATTGTGTAAGCAAACATTTTAACTGGATCACATCTGATTTCTTCTTCCAAGGATTCTCCCAGAGAAAAATCTGGCCCTTTCCCATCATGCCTAAAATTCTTGCTTAAGATGATAATAAATTTTTAAAAATCAAATAGAACAAAAAGTCTCAGTTACTTCAAGTTCTATATTAAAAACACAAGGCTGCAGAGTACCCAAAGTTGTGGGGGCTGTCAGTGAAATATGGGAAGTGAGGCAATACCAGCCTTTAAGAACACTTGGTACTTATTTGTCCACAGCTCACAGCCCCAAAGAAATTTCTTTGAAGACTGGTGCTGCGGCTAATTGTTCCCGCAGTTTCCTGTAGTTGTACATTTTACCTTCGGGTCTCTTCCCAGAAATCTGTGATCTCCGTGATGACAGGGGGAAACACTGTAAAGAGCCACTGGGTGAAAGGTACACTGTTTCTTTTAGACTGCACAGGGATGAAGCTACTGCAGGACTTATATAACATCTCTAAGTCAAAGATTTCGCCAAAGTCTAAAAAGTGGTTTTTCTCCTCTACTCGTGCCAGAAACATCAAACAGCCTCTTGCAGCAGCTAAGATGCTCAAACTTGACAGAAACTGACATCATGTGGCTTCTGGCCAGGCAGGTTAACATAGTTACCATAGTTCTCTTTGGTTTATGGCTAGAACACGTGGCTTTGGAGTTTGTTTACCTCCTCAGAAAGAAAACAGGAGAAAAGGCAAAGAGACATATATGCAAAACCAGACAGAAAAGGTAGGAAACAACCAAGTTAAGTCATTAGACAGCAAGAGCTACAAAAGAGAGCTGACTTCAGCAAGCACTTCTTAAACAAAAATGGTTGAAACCACCCAATAGACGGCAATTAGTTGAGATGTATATCCTTCTGTGTTTAAGGCAAGACATGGATGTCAATAAAATTTGCTAAAACCAAATTTGCACAAAGTAAATGTATGCTCTAGAAGCTGATTTTAGGCAAAAGTCACACCCTATTCCATTCTCTAAGCCAGAATTATTTGTACTGACATGAAATACAGTGCTTTAAAAGATACCTCCACCCAGGCCCTGTGACATGTGAGCTAATGAAACTTCTAGACCACGATCAGAGATGGAGCTATTAACTAGAGCTGAGGAGCTTGATGGGGCTAATGATAGGCAATTATTGGGCTCCACTTTTGGTGTGCAAATTAGCTTAGAGGTACAGGGCTTGCTGAGACCAAGTTATGGGCAGCATCCTCCAGTAGGGAAAAAAAAGAAAGGTGAGAGAATTTAAGGTCTAGAGAGTGGCATCATTCTTCATGTTGTGAAGCTCTAGGAAGAATGCAGGGTAGGGAAGGACAAAATGGCATCACTGAGCACCTGGCCAGTGGGGAAACTGAGTTGTAGTGACAGAGCAAGGAGGACTGGGGGTGGGGTCATCTTAATTAATCAATGTAGGCAGGAAAACTCTGATGTCACAGGCCCTAGGCTTACTGTGGGATCTACCACTAACAAACTTTCTAAGCAAAAAAATATATACTTATTTTATGACTTCCAATCAGCATTTAAAAACCCAGAGTGCCACACCAGCTGAGTTAACTTAGCCAAGTAAGTTCTTTTCCCTCTCAGAGTCTTGATCTCCGCGTGTGCCAAGTGAGGGTAGCCAGGCAAGGGTGTCTAAGGTGCCCTCATGTACAAAGATTCCAACCTGATGTAGAGAGGGCCAGTCAGAGGTAGCCCATCTGGAGATACAGAGCCACAGCCAGAGGAGGCAGTTCTGGAGGGCAGGATATCCTTCAGCAGGAACCAGAAGCCGGAACCAGAAGCCAGAGGGAATCTGCGGGGATCAGGAAGGCGGCATCTGCCAGGTGAGTGCAGACAAAGCCACTGAGTCACTTGCTGCCTCAAAAGGAAGCTGCCTCGCTGGACTGGGAAACGGGACCCGGGACAACAAGGAGTCCACCAGACAACCCGGGATCCACAGTCAGGTCCTCATTCCAGAAAGCCCGGGACCAAGGGAAAAAAACTCCACCAAGTACACTAGACAAGGACGCTCCACCAAGACCCAGAAATTAGAAAAAGTCAAAAGGAGGAGGACTTAGCTTAGTTACCTAAAGCGCAATCAAGTCTCTAAACATCAGATTACACTTTCAGTTAACATACACAGTGAGCCCAGCAGCGTCCAACATCCTTGGTACAAAACACAGCAGGATACTGTGACTCAGAATAAAAGAATAATATAAACATAAAATGCTACGGGAATGGGGAAACAGCTTAGATCCAGCTGGCAAATCTTCACTGCCCAAGCAGTTACACAGTTTGCAGCCTCCAGAGAAAGAAACCATCATAGTCTTCTGGGTTAGTTGCTGTAATTAACAGTCTACACAGCATGTCTGAGGGGTAGAGAGGGCAAGGGCCCACACGCAAAGGTTCACAGATGCTCCCTCTGCAAATGTTATAAGACCTCCACGGACTGAAAATGCTCATATTAGCCAGAATTCGAGAGACAATGGAAATGATGCACCATAGCAAAAAAAGGAATATTAAAACAGGCAAGAAAATTTCCATTTTTTTTTAACTTTCATAATGGAATCAATATGTCAAACAACACCCTGCATTTTTTTATACCGTGAAGATGATAACATAATCCCCAAGTTCATAAATTAACACTTATTAAAGCTACAGGACTAGATGTCAACTATTTTAAAAAGTTCTTGAATAAAATACGAACTGTTACATCTTATTTAGAAAGCAATCTGGTAACTATCAAAATTTTAAACATGTACACCCTTCATCAAGCAATTCCACTCCCAGGAATCTATCCCATGAGATAAAAGTTTCAATAAGGACATAGGGACAAGGATGTCTAGTGGATAATTGGTCATAGCTGCCAAGAACCAAAACAAAGTAAATGCCCTTCAAGCGGGAAGTGGCTTGATCCACACCATTCATTAAAAAGAAGAGCTACACCAAATGACTTGGAGTAGTTTCTACAAGGTATCTCTGAGTTGGAAAAGATACAGTAGTACATAATACGATCCAGTTTTCTTAAAACAATAATGTTATTAAAGCTTATATCTGCAGATATGTATGTGTAGGATTCTATGCATATAGAAAAATACGGAAATTAACACACAGAGTCAGTAGTTCTCAGACATTAGCATGCATCAGAATCACCTGAAAGGTTTGTTAAAACACAAATTGCTGGGTCCCCTACCCAGAATGTATGGTTTCAGCAGGTCTGAGGTGAGATCTGAGAATCTGCATTTCTAGCACGTTCCCAGAGGGTAAGATGGCAATGACACTGAAAACCACTGCAAGAGGCTTCAACAAGAATTACATGGAAAGACAGGAAGAGGGGGCACGAGATTTGGAGGGAGGGGACAAGGGAGAAGCATCCAAGGATCAAAACAGCTTTTCTGTCTCAGAGACAGATAAAGAAGATACAACCCCAGGTATTGGTTCTTTTGAGGGCTAAAGAGACCCACAGGTTCTATGGTCATGGCAGATGGAGTTCACTGCCATGTCAGTTGGCCCTTCTTTGGAGTTGGTGTTTCTGTGTGATGGAACTGGACTCAGATGGGATCTCTTTTCACAAGCCTTTCATGCTACTTTACTGGAATTGTAGTTGGTGCTGGGGTTTAAGATATATCTAGGGGATTTGAATCTCTGGACTGACCATATGATAGCCAGGCCCTGAGCCTCAACAGACTTCAGCTCCTACACTCTGATTTATTGGACTTACCCCACTCAGCTAACATGGAGTTGAAGAATGTCAACCACCATACCATGGAGCCTAGAGTGCCTACAGCTGAAAGCAGGAGGATTGCAGCCAGTACCCATGTGGAATCTAAGCCCCCTCTTGACATAGATGTGGAATGGACACAACCAATCCAAGGTCCACAGGAAGGAGGAATACAGTAATGATTAGAGTGGACTTAATGATATTCTATTCATGAACTATTGTGGTTAGTAATCGAGAAAATGTGGCATTGGTGTGGAAAAAGTGGCCATGGTGGCTGCTGGGTGCGGGGAATGGGAGGAAGAGATGAGATGAGGAGGCATTTTCGGGACTTGGAGTTGTCTTGAGTGGTGCTGCAGGGACAATTGCCAGACATTGTATGTCCTCCCATGGCCCACTGGATGGAACGTGGGAGAATGTGGGCTATGGTGTGGACCACAGGCCATGGGGTGCAGCAATGCCCAGAGATGTACTCACCAGATGCAATGGATGTGCCATGATGATGGGGGAGAGTGTTACTGTGGGAGGAGTGGTGGGATGGGGGCGGTGGGGGTGAATGGGGACCTCATATTTTTTTAATGTAATATTTTTTTTAAATGAATAAATAAAATAAAATTGGAAAAAAAACCCAGCTTTTCCATATGATTCCATTTATGGAAATGCATGTGTGTGTGCATATGTCCAAGTATGTGTATATATCTGAAAAACAAATTCCTGAAAGTATTATCCCCAAAATGTTAATCAAAGATCTTTTAGAGATAAAATTTCGAGTAATCTTTACCTTCTTCATAATTTTACTTACTGTAATATTCTTCATAATGAGAAAGTATTATTTAAATAATCACTTAAAACAGAGCTATTTTTGTTGCAAAAAAAAGGAAAAAGCCTTTGAAACCAACAATTTCTCAAAGAAAAACTTTTCTGTTTTATTCACAACACTAAACTGATACTTTAGAAAGACTAATAATTACTCCTTAGTTAAAAATTTAAAACAATACAAAAAAGTTCTTAGATGAATAAGTAAACAGTATAACATGTATTTGTTTTATAACTTTCCTTGATCCACAAAAAATTGGAAGAAAATTCAATTTTAAAATTAATTTAAAAACCATTCACCATCAAAGACATACAACTGCAAAATTTCTTCCTCTCTCCAAATTCAATTAAATACTCAGTATGCACAATCTCTCCTCTAAGCTGCTCTCTGCCACTTCCTATCTCCTTTTATGTACAAACCAGAAAATAAAACTAAGATTAAAAGCAATGAACTCTCTCATTCAAAAATTACTCTATGAATTCCAGTATAGGGCTTTCAAGCTACCAAGTCATGTCAAGTAGAGAGGTATTATCCGAGGGAAAAAAAATTTTAGACCAGTTAAACTAATTCTAATTTATACTTAGACTGTCACACTTCTCTTTAGCTTCACCACTACAACTCTCTGCTGGCTTAAAACATACCTCTCTCCTAATTCTGAATTATCATTTCATCTAAACATTAAGCATAGATCTCAAACCAGATTGCATACCTTCACTATTTTTTCCTACTGGGAACAAACAGCCTGGCCTTGCAGAACTACCCCTTCTGTCCCCATTAAAGCACAAATACAGGAAGCTGCCCAGGGGCTGAAAATTGGATTTGGAATGCTAACATCCCTAAATTCTGTAAATTGACAGTATAGAACTCTTGGTTGCCAGTTTTATCAACTTCTGTTTCTTCTCTAACTTTAATATACTAAATGTTTCTCTTTTCTTGCAGTAGCAACTCATCGGACTTCCACTGTTCATTTTAAAAATTAAAGTGGCCAAAGATCACAAAAATACAAGCATACAAAAGTACCCAGCACCCATCACAGTAAAATTTACGTCTGGCTTCCAATAAAATATTACCATGCATGCAAAGAAGTAGAAAAATACAACCCATACTGAGAGAACAAATCAATCAATCAAAATCAACTCATAACTGATTCAGCTGGTAGAATTATCAGACAAGGACATTAAAACAGTCATAAGAACTCAACATGTTCTAAAAATTAAGAAGAGATGTGGGAAAGCGGACTTGGCCCAGTGGTTAGGGCATCTGCCTACCACATGGGAGGTCCACGGTTCAAACCCCGGGCCTCCTTGACCTGTGTGGAGCTGGGAGTGCCCTGCCACGCAGGGGAGTCCCCCACATAGGCGAGCCCCACGCACAAGGAGTGTGCCCCATAAAGAGAGCCGCCCAGCGGGAAAGAAAGTGCAGCCTGCCCAGGAATGGCACCGCATACATGGAGAGCTGACACAAGATGACGCAGCAAAAAGAAACATAGATTCCCGATGCCGCTGATAAGGATAGAAGTGGTCACAGAAGAACACACAGCAAATGGACACAGAGAGCAGACAACTGGGGGGGGGGGGCAGAGATAAATAAATTTAAAAAAAAAGAAGGATGTGGAAGATTTTAAAAGATACAAATCATACTTCTAGAGAGGCAAATTGCAAGTCATGACAAAAAAATACCCTGGGTAGGACTGATGGCTTATTAGACACTGCATAAGAAAGCATTAGTGAACCCTACGACATAACTATAGGAAATACACAAACTAAAACATAGAGAGAAAAAAATTAGAATTAAAGAAAAAAAGAAATAAAGAGCATCAGTGAACTGTGGGGCCACTTTAAGCAAACTAACGTGTTATTGGAGTGTCTTAAGGAAGGGGGCATGGTGAATTAGTTTCTTAAGAGCTACCAAGATAAATTACCACAAAATTGGTGACTTAAAAAAATAAAAATATCTTCTCTCACAGTTCTGAAGGCCAGAAGCCTGAAGTCAAGGTGCTGTCAGGCCCTGCTCCTCTAAGTCTGGAGGACTCTGGTGGTGGTCGGCAATCCACGATGTTCCTCAGCTTGTACAGACTCAATCTTCGTCACGTGGTCGCCTCCCTGTCTTTGTCTCTCTCTCTCTGTCTTACTATGTCCAATGTTCCTGTCTTTAATAAAACACTAGTCATATTGGATCAAGGGCCCTCCTCAAACCATTTTGTGCTCTTCTTAACTAATATGTTCAAAGATCCTATTTATAAATATGCTCACCTTCACATGACTAGGGGTCAGGATTTGAACATGTCTTCTTGAATGGCACTACTCGATCCGTAACAGCTGGGAATATAAAATTATTTAAGGAAATAATATCTTAAAAGGTCCAGTCTTCAGAAAACTATAAATCTACTCTATCAACTAAAACTATCAACCCAAGAAGTTCAACAAATTCCAAACACAAGAAACACACACACACAAAAAAACTGTATCGTAGCATTTTATATTCAGATTGCGCAAAACCAAAGGAAAGAGAAAATTAAAAGCAGATAAAGAACAACAACAAAAAAATTTTTTTAATTAAAGTGGGCCTTCATACAACTGAGTCTGTGGCTAAGTTGAGGAATACACCTATATCCCAATAGTAAGATAGTCTCCCTCCTAAAGATGAGCAAACAGAAGTGAACCCCAAATTTCTAGAACGCATAAGACAAAATCAGAGACTTGCCTCCCTCTAAAACAGGGGTTCTTAACCATTATTGTTGTGGGAAGGTGTTGGTGCGGGTGTGACCTATTTTATTAAATAATACAGTATAGTCCAGACTTAGTACAGGTTTTCACCTCACTGGCAAAGGGGTCCAACGAACTAAAAAGGTTAAGAACCCTTGCTCTAAAATATATTGCTGGGAGAGACAGAATAAAAAATTTGATTTTTTCTTCATGTTCGCAATGAAACATAAAGGATTATCTCTATAAAACTATATGGGTATAAAGACAAACTGGCCGAGATTTGAAAATACTGCATAGGAACGAAAAACAAAGTAATGGAATCTAAAACTGTACTGGCAACCAGAAAAACAGAACACAAACAAAAACACCTCGATACTAAATTAAGTAGAGAACAAAGATAAAACATGTTTCTAGAATTTAGACCAAAAAAAGGACAAAATATTTCAAATCTTTGAATATCACAATAGCAAAGATATAAAAGAAGGAAACCTAAAGAGAGTTGAAAGTTTTCTTCATGGACCCAAGCAAAATGCATGGAATAAAAAAACTTCACATCCATAGATTTTCTAAAGATATAAAGACATCTCTATATCTATCATCTTTAGGAAGGATTATCTATGTCACCCAAAAATAGAAAGAGAGGTGTTTTAGTTATAAGAATATTATAAGAACCTAGATAAAAACAGATTATAATCAAAGGAACAAAAAATGACCTATAAAATTATCTGGATGCAGTACCTTGTTTTAAGAGAATGGGTAGAAATTAGAGAATAACTTCTAATCATTTTTTTCCTCCAAGATTATTGCTCCATTATGTGATCTAATTCTCCTTGAGATAAACCATGCAATTTGCATTTTTTTAAAACCTATTTTTGATCTTTTCAGTTCATTAGCACATAATTATGCATAATATTATCTGATCATTTTAAAATAACAGCCAGGAAATGTTATGCATTCTCAAAATTCCTAATTTTGTTTGGGTTTTCTCTTAATTATAGACCTGCCAGAGTTATTTTAATTTCTTTTCCAAAATAACCAGTTATAGCAACCAAGGATTACTAGAATAGCACACAAGCATCAAAATCAAGAGATCAAATATATCACCATCAGTCAAATAAGAAAGCACAATATCATCTCAATAAATGTCAAAAGAACCACAGATAAAATTCAACAGAATTAGAGACAGAACCCTAGACAGACATAGACCAAAATGGTCAATAACAGCCATCACTAATGACGGGCTAGATGTGTTTTATTTTTTTCTTTTTGCTTATCTGTATTTCTAATTTTTTACAGTGAATATGTGTGCTATAAGAAAAATATTAGGTGTTTATAAAAAAGATTGTAATAAACTAGGAGAAATCGGAAGTGAATATATTCAGAACTCTGAAGACGGAAGGACAGAGAGGCCTTATCCCAAGACACAGAAACATGCTGCAGGATAGTTTTTATGCCTGTTCTGTACACATGTTGCCCATTTGGTAGAATTTGGTTTAAGACTTGTTTTCATTTTAACATACCCCCACATACCTCTTACTGCAAGAGACTGCATGCCAGGTCAGTTTGCAATAATGTTGACATAGAATGCTAAGTAAAAAAGCAGGCTACAACCCACATCTGTGGTAGGAATATGTTAAATCTCTATATTATATTTCATCTACTCATAGATGTCAGTGATTAAAATATCCTTCATTTTATATTCCACTAAAAAACTGCCAATTATGAAATGTTTAATTACCTACATTTTTACTATGTATTTATTAAAAGAGTTCTCCCAGACTTAGACAGATTTTTATAATGTATCATCTTGCTATTTCCATGTCTTTCTGTATATACAGTAACCATGCCTTTTAATACCAAATAATGGTAAAATCTTTTTGATGGCAATTAATTCATGTAGTGCCAGCAAGGCACAAAAGTAAACTGAAGTCATGGCAATATGAACCATTACAACAAGGTCCCACATGCATAGGCAATGGCAGTTGCGTCATGACATCTTCAGTATGCACAGTGGATATAAGAGCATTCTGTTTCAGAGAGATTAAAATCAGAAAAATTTTTCACCTTAGAATGAATCAAATACATTAATTTTAATATAGCATATTGTCATAGAGGGTGAGAATGAGTGATTTACTTTAACAGTTTTCTGTATTTTTTATTTTGCTCAATTAGCACATATTATTTGATATTTAGAAAAATATTTTTTCTTTTATGTGGTTTAAGTCTTTCTCCTCTTAGGCAAGTTATATTATTTCTTGCCTAGTCTGGTTATAAACTAGTAGGTGTGAGTCTCAAACAGCTACCAGGATGTTGATCAACCTCAAGGTTTTCGATTATGATTAGGTTTTTTGATTGTTTTGAGGTTGGGGAACAGGGTAAAGTGAATATAGCCAAGAAGGAGGAATGTATAAAAAAATTTTTTAAAGGTAGATTGGGAGTACTTCACAATTTAGCCTTTTTTTAATCCTTCATTCTGGCTTGGTCGAGCTCAGCTGTGTACAGGCAAGTGTTATGACCTATAAATCACAACCTACAGTGGTACAAACCATTGGTTACCTGGAGTCAGCTTTTCATTATTCTGATATCAGTTTAATATGGTGTCTTTCTCCCGAAAACAGAGTGGGATGTGGGTGTGTGAGAAAGACAGACAGACAGGAAGGAAAGATGGGATGGATAGATGGAAGAATAGAAGGATGGAAGAGGAAGGGAAGAAGCTAGTCAGGTACGTTGGGGAGTGAAAGGTAAAGTGAGTGAAGGTAAAGTGAAGTGAAACTATTTTAATTAATTTAATTAATTAATTTAATAATTCAGGATTCTGATTAAATTTTTTCCGTTACTTGAGAGTTTGCTCTTCCAAGGATAAATTTTAATTGAGGTCATCTCCTTTTTCTAGATCCAGTACTTTTTTTTTTTAATAGATTTTTTTTTAAAGATACATAGATCATACAAAATGTTACATTAAAAAATATAAGAGGATCCCAAATACCTCACTCCCCACACATCAACACCCCCACTCCTCCCACATCAACAATCTCTTTCATCATCGTGGGAAATTCACTGCATTTGATGAATACATTTTGGAGCACTGCTACACCTCATGGATTATAGTTTACATTGTAGTTTCCACTTTCCCCCAGTCCATTCAGTGGGTTATGGCAGGACAGAGGCAGGATATCATATATCCTGTCCCTGCAACATCATTCAGGACAACTCCAGGTCCTCTTGATGTGTTCTGTAAGTTAATGATTTTCAAAGGTCACCTGAATCCAGTCGCCCCCATATACCAAATATATGTGTACACACATGTACACCCACTTGCTCAGGCCCACCGTCCACCAATAAAATCAAATCCCAAGTAAAGAGGTTTTGTCCATAATAGGAAGGAAGGCAGGAGGGAAGATGAGGCTATCTGACATCTATATATGAGGAAACAATCAGTTCACTTCCCCTTTATACCCAGTAACTATTCTCAGAAATGGGAGCCCTCTCTTAACCAAGAAGGCATGTCTGACCAGGAATCTCACTGGTTATCTGTCACCCAATCCTCCGGTTATTCTTAATTTGTCCCAGGACTTTTGCCTTTGAATTCCTATATCACGATTTTAGCTGACATTGAAACCCCACCCCCACCCCCCAAAAAACACATATAGAAAACATTCTTGGCTATTACCTGGATATCATCATAAAATAAGCTGGTCAGAAATTAAGAGTGAATTAACAATTTCTTAGTTCAGAAATTATACAGTTAAAAAAATGGTTCTGAAGGAAATATAAGCAAAACCCAGACATTGGAACCAGAAGCGAAACAGTTTCAGAAGGTTCCAGGCAAATAAACTGCCCTAGAAAGTAATGCTCAGTGTGTTGTTTTTAAAAGTCTCAATTCAATAGCAAGCAAAATATTTCTCCCCATTTCAGCTGCATGGATCTTGAGTCTAAGAAAGGGCCACCTCGATCTGATGCCCAAAGTATAGGAACTTACATAAAGAGGTACTTCGCTGCAGCTCAACTCCATGGTTTCTGCATCTGCAATTAAAATAACAAACAAAAGCTGTTATTTCACGTGGCCCCGCTCAACAAACTAGCAGAGCTCTCTGTATCCCACCCTTCATGTATCAACATCATCTGACAGGGAAGAACAAACTCTTCAGATAGGAAAACTGCAGAAAAAAATTATAAAGGGATAAAGGAATGAGACGCTCTCTGTATAAAATACCCTCCAAGAAAGACCGACATGAGCACGTTGCGAATTTTGCCTTGTCAATTGCTTCATCAAAGGCTACTCTGACCACCTTTGGCTGGACTAGCACCAACGGGATACTTCTACTGCCTCTTTTTCAGAGAGCCAAAAATTTCAGTCCTATGATGGCACTGGAACAACGCACTCCACTGTCCAGCTAACCAACCTCTGTAAATTGCAAGGAGACATGGCCTGGATCTGCCCCTTTAAAAATAACAACCAGAAACCAGCTTTCTGCTTAGGAAAAGAAAGAACCCAGCATCACCTACTGGGTGAGAAATTCCACAAAGATGACCAGGAAGTAGCCCCTCCGTCCTAGAGCTCACAGCTGAACAAGAGAGTGGAGAGTGGGCTGCCTGAGGATTCTGAAAGGGAGGCTCCCAGGGACCTCGCTTCTCCCCTCTGCCCAGTCCCCACTCACTCCAGGCCAAGGTGTGGCTCATCAGGCCAAGCCAGGCTCAGGTTCCGGGGCCACAGCCCAGTCACGGTACTTTGGTGACATTCTTAAGAAGGCAAGCCCAAAACAAGCTGAATTGTGACATTAGTGCTGTAATCCCCAGAGGACACATTTGGTGGGGAAGAAAATACAAAAATTCTATTTTCACTTATTTTTTATAGAACAATTTAGTTAGGTTTTACTCCTAGGTCACAGGTTGCATTCCCCAAGTCATCCTGAGAAAAGCAAGGATCCCGAAGAGACCTGGGGCGGGGGAAATGGGCCCTCATTTGGCCATTCATTTTCAACACACTGTGCCCTCTTGCAGCTAGGGTGAGCACACTTAAACGGGTTTATGGACCATAATCCCCAACTGTTAATGAAACTAATCCCATAAACTGGACAAATGGCATAAAAAGTCCAGAAAAGAAACTTCAAATGAAAGATAATACTAATTAGAATATGACAAAACTGAGAACCCCATTCCTGATATGAATTGTTCAGCCACACTATAAAAATGGAAAATGTTCTCATTTTGACTGCAGTGATGAAAGCACAGCTCTGTTATTATACCAAAAGCTATTGAATGTGCACTTCAGATAGAATGTATAATTTGTGACTATGCTTCAATAAAATTGCTTTAAAAGAAACAAACAAAAAATAATAGTGACCAACCTAAACTCACTGACAAATCAATCCCCTCAAAACTCAAAATTGTCAGAAAAGTATTTATAGCCACTAGTATATACGTATATACCTTTACCCTCTCGCCTAGTGAATGTTGTGCCTCAAGATATTAGCAAGATAATAGCAAGATATTAGCAAGTAATTGTATATATTTATAGTCAAGCCATACACAATTCAAGTCTTACAAGATTCCAGGTGTATACTTAATAACAAAAGAAATGGATTACTGTAGTAAACATAGCATTAAAATAAAAATGACTGAACCAGTAATCAGAAAATAGTAAGGCAATGAACTAAAATGCATCCCTTTATGAGCAAATGCTGAAGACAGTGATGAATATTTTAAGAATATTTTAATTATTAGAACTAATTAAGCTGCATGGGAGATTTGCAGTATACTTGGATGAAAAGTACAAATGTTTTCCATGACTCAGCTTAGGGTATCTGCTAGATTCTACCTTATAATAAAGTATAGAAAACCACTTTTGATGAGAATATGGAAACATTCTTAAGAGTGAATAACTCTGTAGCAATAATAATAATTTCTATAGGAAAACAGTACATGTGTAACCACTCACTAATAGGGCAGTTGCTATGATAAGAAGTTAAAAAGCACCCAACTAGAGGATAAAACATGGAACTGTATAATATAATAAATCCTGATGTGGATGATGACTGTGGATAATTGCACAAATATAAGAATGTTCTTCCATGAACTAAAACAAATATATGTCACTATTAAAAGGTGTTAATAATAGGGTGGTACATGTGAAAAAATACAAATAATGCAAAGTATGCACTACAGTTAACAGTAATGTTGTAATATTCTTCCATCAATTTTAACAAAGGTACCATACCAATGCTAAATGTCAACAATAGGGGGTATAAAGGGTATGTTGTTTTTCTCTTGGAACAATAAATGTTCTAAAAATGATTGTGATGATGAATGCACAACATTGTGATTATACCAAGAGCCAATGATTGAATATTTTGAATACACTATGGTGTGTGAATAAATTGTTTATTAAAAAAAAAACACTATAGCTTTAGGATGGGGGTAATTAAATAAAATCCAACTGGCAAATTTCAAAAAGATCCAGTAAACAAAGAAAATGTTCTTGAGAGTTTTGGAAAGGCTTCATATAAAAGCACCATTATAATCAGAAATAGTGGTTAGTGTGATTTCAATATTTTTTAATTTATTGAGACTTGTTTTGTGACCCAACATTTGATCTATCCTGGAAAAAGATCCACAAGCACTTGAGAAAAATGTGTGTTCTCCTGCTATTTGAGGGTGAAGTGTGAATATGTCTGTTAGGTCTAGTTAATTTACAATATTATTCAAGTTCTCTGTTTCCTTACTGATCCTCTGCCCACATATTCTATCCAAAGATGAGAGCAGTCATTTTTCCAAAGAGGAAATATAAACCGCCAAAAGCACATGAAAACATGCTCAACATCACTAGCAATTAGGGAAATGAAGATCAAAACTACAATGAGATAACATCTCACATTTTATAGAATGGTCACTATTTAAAAAAACAGAAAACTGCAAGTGCTAGAGAGGATACAGAGAAATAAGAACACTCCTTTCACTGTTGTTGGTAATGTAGAATGGTGCAGCCTCTATGGAAGACAGTTCAGTGTTTCCTCAAGAAGCTGAATATAGAACTGCCATATGATCCAACAACTCTGCTACTAGGAATATATTCAGAAGAACTGAAAGCAAAGAAGCAAACTGACATTTGCACACCAATGTTCATAGCAGCAACATTCACAATTGCTAAAATATGTAAACAACCCAAGTGTCCACCAACCAATGAACAGATAAACAGAATGTGGTATAAATAGTACAAACATACAATGGAATACTATTTGACCGTAAGGAGAAATGAAATTGGGATGCATAAGACAATATGGATGAACTCTGAGGACAATATGTTGAGGACAATATGTTGAATGAAATAAGCCAAACACAGAAGGGCAAATATTGTATGTTCTTACAAGTATGAACTAAATATGATCAGAGTAAACTCATAGAGGTAAGCTCTAGAGGATACTAAGAGATAGAATGTGGATTGAGAATGAGTGCTGATGCTTACTGATGCAAAATTATCAATAACATTTATTGTAAAAGTGTGGAAATTATGAATAGAGCTGATGGTAATTCTGGAATAAGACAGATGCCCACTGTTATGACTGTTGTTCAATATAGTGCTATAATTTCTAGCTAGAGCAACCAGGCAAGAAAAAGAAATAAAAGGCATCCAAATTGGAAAGGAAGAAGTAAAACTTTCACTATTCACAGATGATATGACCCTATACCTAGAAAGTCCTGAAAAATCTACAACAAAGCTACTAGAGTTAATAAACAAATTCAGCAGAGCGGCAGGGTACAAGATTAGTACACAAAAATCAGTAATGTAATAATACACTAGTAATGAGAAATCTGAAGAGGAAGTCAGGCAAAAAAATTGCATTTGCAAGAGCAAATAAAAGAATCAAATATTTAGGAAAAACTTTATCAAGGACATAAAGCACTTGTATAAGAAAACTACAGGGAAACGGACTTGGCCCAGTGGTTAAGGCGTCCGTCTACCACATGGGAGGTCCGCGATTCAAACCCCGGACCTCCTTGACCCGTGTGGAGCTGGTCCATGCACAGTGCTGATGCGCGCAAGGAGCGCCCTGCCACGCAGGGGTGTCCCCGCGTAGGGAAGCCCCACGCGCAAGGAGTGTGTCCCATAAGGAAAGCCACCCAGCACCAAAGGAAGTGCAGCCTGCCCAGGAATGGCTCCACCACACAGAGAAATGACACAACAAGATGACACAGGCAAAAGAAACACAGATTCCCATGCCACTGACAACAGAAGTGGACAAAGAAGACGCAGCAAATAGACACAGAACAGACAACGGGGGTGGGGGGGAAGGGGAGAGAAATGAATAAATAAATCTATAAAAAAAAGAAAGAAAACTACAACACATTGCATTACTAAAAGAAACCAAAGAAGATCTAAATAAATGGAAGAATATTCTGTGTTCATGGATAGGAATACTAAATATCGTTAAAATGTCAGTTCTACCTAAATTGGAAAACAGATTCAATGCAATCCTGACAAAAATTCCACCAGCATTTTTTAAACAAATAAAAAACACAATTATCAAATTTATTTGGAAGAGTAAATGTCCCAAAAAGCCAGAACATCTTAAAAAGGAAAGGTGAAGTTGGAGGACTCACTTTCAGACTTTAAATTGTATTACCTAGCTGCCATAGTAAAAACAGCATGATAGGGGCATAAAGATAGACACATAGACCAATGGAACCAAACTGATCCTTCAGAAACAGACCCTCACACCTACGGTCAAGTGATTTTTGACAAGGCTGTCAAGCCCATCCAGCTAGGCCAGAACAGAGTATTCAACAATGGGTACTAGGAGAATTGGCTATCCATAGACAAAAGAAAGAAGTGTATCACACTTTATATAAAAATTAACTCAAAATGGATCAAAGACATAAATATAAAAGCTAGAACTAAAAAACGCCTAGAAGAAAAAGTAAGGAAACATCTTCAAGACCTGGTGGTAGGTGGTAGATTCTTAAACCTTATACCAAAAGCACAACAACTAAAGAAAAAAATGGAAAATGGAACCGCCTTAAACAAACACTTCTGTGATTCAAAGAACCTTGTCAAGAAAGTGAAAAGGCAGCCCATTCAAGGTGAGAAAATATTTGGAAACCATATATCCAATAATGATTGGATTTTCGTGCTATATAAAAAGACCATAAATAAATAATAAAAGGGCAAGCAATTCCATTTAAAAATAGGCAAAAGATTTATAAGCTATTTCCAAAGAGAAAATACAAATAGCGAAAAAGCACATGAAAAAAATGTTCAATATTCCTAGCTGTTAGGGAAATGCAAATCGAAACTACAATGCAATAATATCGCATACCTCACAGAATGGCCATTATAAAAAAAAAAAAAAAAAAAGCAATAAGTGCTGGAGAGGATGTGGAGAAATAGGAACACTCCTTCACTGTTGGTGGGAATGTAAAATGGTGCGATCTCTGCAGAAGACAGTTTGGCAATTCCTCAGGAAGCAAAATATAGAACCACCATATGATCTGGCAATCCCTTAGAATTGTATCCAGAAAAACCGAAAACAATGACGCAAACAGACATTTGCACACCAATGTTCACAGCAGTGTTACTCACAATTGCCAAAAGATGTAAACAATCCAAGTGTCCATCAACCAATGAATGGATAACCAAAATGTGGTATTTAAATATGACGAAATACTATGCTGCTCTAAGAAGAAATGAAATTGGGGCACATATAATAACATGGATGAAACTTGAGGACATTATGCTAAATGAAGTAATACAGACACAAAAGGACAAATATTATATGCTTTCACTAATATGAACTAAATACAAAGAATGAACACATGGAGTTAATAAGTATAGGTCACTAGGAGATAGGATGAGGCCTGAGAAGAGGTACTAATGCTTAACGTATATAGAATTTTTAATTAATTTGACTGTTAAAGTGTAGAAATGAATAGAGTTGATGGTCACATTTATAGTGAGTATAACTAACACAGCTGTTGATAAATGAGATTGTGGCCCAAAGGTGTAGTTTAGGGATGTAAATGTCAATTGAAAGAAAACTAGGGAATAATCTAGGGACTGAATAACACAGCAAACCCAGAGGTGGATGAAATTGTGGTTAACAGTACAAATACAAGAATGTTCTTGTGACCCACGACAAATGTACATCACATTCCAGGGAGGTGACAATATGGAGAAGCATGGGAAAAATACAATTAATGTAGCTATGTACTATAGTTAACAGCAATATTGTAGTATTCTTGCCTCAGTGTCAAAGATGTACTGTGTTATTAATAGGGGGTATGGAAACAATATACCAAATCTACCCTATAGACCATAGTTAGTGGTTAAGAGTCTGATGATGTTATCTCATAATCTGTAACAAATATTCCACAACAATATAATGTGCTGGTGGAGGGGTGATATATGGGAATTCTTTACATTTGCATGACTATAAGTTCACAACTTCTCTAATTAAAAAAAAATATTTTAAAAAAGTTTTTAAGAACTGTTCATGATGCCATGTATTGAGAACTGATATGATGTACCTGCCGTTATAAATTTGGTGAAAGTTATATTTGTTTATCTGGTTTTGAACAAAAGCTCTGCTTTAGTAATACCACATGTGTATCAGGGTTGTTACTGTCTCCATGAACAATAAAATTTCCTATGACTTAAAAAAAATCCTTAACATGGACTACATAATTTTCTCTTATAAAAATAGAAATATTTCCAATTTGTTGGCTGTTTCTGAGATGAAGAATGACTGTATTTTCCTAGTTGATGTTTTATAATAACATATTTTTTCAAATAAATAGTCTGTTTTCAAGAAAAAGATATTACGTGAAAAAGAAAATGCATTTCAAAAGAAACTTGGAGAGATAGTATATAACAGTGATAAAAACATTTTGAAAAAAATAATTTTACATTCCCATTGTTCTGTCATTTTGTATATGTTTGCCATGTACAGAAACCTTCATGTCTGCATGCTTTAAAATTCTGGAAACAGCTTTCTAACCAATTTTTTAAATCTTCCAAAATGAGCGTTTCGTGGGTAGTGTGTTTTTAAAATGCAACAATTTCTGAATAGTTTGCAGGAGGACCAGTTCACATCAGGCAAGATGGGAACTGACCAGTCACATTGAAAAAAAAAAAAAAACCTTTGCGTAATTGCTGGGTGAAAGTGAAGCATAAATCCCCTTATTTATAAGCCCCGCTTGCAGTGTACTTATTAGAACAATGCATCTTAGTGAGATATCTTTTTCAGCTATGACGCATTTCAAAGTATACAAGAACCAGACATTCAAGCTGAAGTATTACAGAGTATGAAAATTAAGCCAAGGTTTTCCAAGATAATGATATATATTCATCCTATTTCTCTCACTGACATCACTGACATGTATCCTATACCAATATTTTTAGTGAAAACAAAAAGGACTATTATAATTACAAATTTTTACTATTATGTTTAATCTTTATAGCTTTTTAAATTTGTACATATATTTTAGAATATACAATTATATAGTAGTACAATTTATGAATAAATGCATAAGGATATATACTAAAAAATTTTTACTTTATAAGGTATATAACAGTTTGAAGATTTGCTCCTGAAAAAATAAGCCATTTTCCACAGCTTCTCAGGCTATGGGTACTTTTTCCTAAGAGTTTGCCCTCAGGTCTAGCAGAAAAGCCAGGAGCTTGGAGTCCCACAAGCTCACTGACACCTGTAGTGATATATTTATACAGTGAGAAGGTGCGTGGACGTTGGGCTGCAGTACACAGCCAACCTAATACAGCATTATGTGGACCAGGTTTCTCTGCGCATTTTCATTTTCCAGTCAGTACCAGGCTGACTGTATCAAATTTAGATTATAAGGGTGATCTCAGTCAAAAAGGTGAAACTTCCTGGGCTGTTTAACAACATATTTTTATACCTTACCTTATTTTTTTTTTTTTTAAAGATTTATTTATTTATTTAATTCCCCCCCTCCCCTGGTTGTCTGTTCTTGGTGTCTATTTGCTGCGTCTTGTTTCTTTGTCCGCTTCTGTTGTCGTCAGCGGCACGGGAAGTGTGGGCGGCGCCATTCCTGGGCAGGCTGCTCTTTCTTTTCACGCTGGGCGGCTTTCCTCACGGGCGCACTCCTTGCGCGTGGGGCTCCCCCACGCGGGGGACACCCTTGCGTGGCACGGCACTCCTTGCGCGCATCAGCACTGCGCATGGCCAGCTCCACACGGGTCAAGGAGGCCCGGGGTTTGAACCGCGGACCTCCCATATGGTAGACGGAAGCCCTAACCACTGGGCCAAACTCCGTTTCCCCCTTACCTTATTTTTAATAACTACTATTTCATTATTCCTACCTACTCTATCTTTAGCCAATTTTCAGTTCTGAAATCTAAAGGGGAAAAAAAGGCATTTTGAGCAAAAATTACGTTGTTTTCCAGGGCATCTAATTTTCACTTCCAAAAAAAACAAATTAAAACAAGACCCCAGAGTGCTCAACTTCAGTCTCAATCCTAAAACCTTTATCAGAATTTCCTGGATGAGTTATAGAGAATATGATTTGGGGCAAATATACTATAAACTTTTTAAAACCATCCAACTTCAAAATGAAATATATAAAACGTTTTTTATCCCCACTTGGATTTTCCCCAAATTAATTCCTCTTCCACTGTAAAGAACAGTAAGTTCTGTGCTCACTTGCAGAGCTGCATGACTAAACTACACCATCCCTTCTTTTACGTCCAGTTTAACAATAAAAGAGTTTGTTTTTGCTAGACAAGTTACAACCGCCTAATTTGTTCACATATTGAAGCTTTGTACTATATAAATACCATGCTCTACTCTTCATTTTCATTCCTAATGCTTGAGTTTTCCATTTGAAATTTCAAAATTTTTCAGACTAAAGTACTTTTTAAACAAATTGTACTGCATTTTCCAAAAAATGTTTCTGGGGAAAGTAAAAGCCAAAATATTTCCACAGTCTTGCTGGTAGAAATCAGGGAATGATTTGGGGTCTTATAAAACAGTCATAATTTTTAGGTTTGTTCCCAAAGGGCAGGGGGGGAAATCTTTTAAAAGGAACATCAAGCTACAAAAAAAGTATCAAACTTACATTACAAGGAACACATAATTTATAAAAATTTGGTTGTTATTTAACTCTAAAGAAAAATACTAGACAATTTTCAACATGGCAAAAAAATTTATGAAAGTGAGAAGTAAATTTACTTCCACAGAAACATTCAATAACATCTGACTTAGAAAAAAGTTATTGACTTTTTTAAATCATATTTTTGCTTATGGTTTTCTATCATGTTTTTGTTCATGGTTTACCATGTTTTTGCTCCAAAATGAAATATTCTAAAACTGGTTCAAAATTAAAATCCACAACTTTAATTTTGTCTTTGAGCATTACACACCTTTTTCAAAACCAATTAACAGATAATACGCAAAGAGTATTATCAATATTATTAATTATAATTGAAAGGCTAACAATGGTCAGGCACTATGTTAAGGATTTTGAAACGTCATCTCAGAAGATCCTCACAGCAGCTTTGACAGGAGTGTACAGGAAGTCTTTATTACCTGAACACTCATTTCCAAGTCCCTGCATGTGGTGCTTGGAGCCATGTGCCCCAGAAAAATATGTTCTTGAATTCAATCCATTCCTGTGGGTGTCAACCCATTGTAAATAAGATCTTCTGACAAGGTTACCGCAGTTAAGGTGTGACTCGAGATGGGTCCTACTCCAACTACTGGAGTCCTTTATAAGCAGAATGAAATTCAGGCAGAAAAAGAGAGAGCATGTGCCAGAGGAAGCAGCTGGAAGTCAACAGAGACTAGGAGAGGCTAGGAGAGGCTGCATTGCTACGTGACAGAAAAGCCAAGGACAAGGATCACCCGCAGCCAGCCCTAGAACACAGTTTTCTGGGAGAAAGCATCGCTTTGACAGTGCCTTGATTTTCGACTTCTACCCTCAAAACCAGGAGCCAACAAATTTCTGTTGTTTGAGCCAACCCATTGCGTGGTATTTGTTTCAGCAGCCAGGAAACTAAAACACTGAAGTCACAAGTTTATAATGGGAGAGAAATGTTATCTATATAACTGAGAGTTAAGAATTAAATAATTATGATTACTAAATCAGTATATAGACGCCTTTATATTAAAAAATAGCAAAAGGTTGATATCTGAAATTACTGAAGCTGACTCGAGTGGTCCCACCCCTGTTTGTGGTTACTCTAGACTAAAATGTACCTTTGTGTAATGGTAATTGTAATGTCAATGTAATGGTAATTCTAGATTGAACTCACCCTGTGTATACTTACTATTGGGATAATAACCACTCCACCCACCTCTGTTTAATGTCCATATGAGAGACCATTGCTCTATATACCCCTCTCCCAAATTCTTGTGGCTGATGGTGGTTTGCTACTCCACCCCTTAATGTTTATTAATGAAGGAACCTGTGTTCAGCTGGATCCCAATTATCAGTACCCTGAGATGTTACAAAATATTAGAATTTCTGCAGATCAGGGTGACAATTTGGGGCGAGGAGGCCACTGTGCTCCATTGCTTGCATAACCTATAAAACTCTTTCTCTCTTTGAAACCTCAGTGTCTCAGGAATTGGCTTTAAAGATGCAAAGGGAGGAAAAACCCACTTTTGCTTGGTATCATCTAAATGTAAAAAGTGTTCAAAAAATAAATTAACCATTTATAAAATTACAACCCATGCAAGAACCTCACTCCCCCATTCATTCTCTACCACCTCCATCCCCCCTTTAATGCTAACATCTATTCTCCTGTCATCCCAATAGCAGATCAATAGGTTTTTTTTTACTTAGTTTTGCTCATGGTGTAGTCAAGAGATGCTATAAACAAAATGCAAATCAATTTTAAATAAAATTGGAAATCTTTGAAAGCATAAATTTTTCATAAAGTTGAAAAAGGTGTTACTGAAAACTGCTCAAATTATATATGAAACTATTGATCAATGGGAATGTGGCAAAGACCCACAAGTGAAAAAGAAAAAATCAGGACAAGTTAGGAGCTTCAAAGATAATTTCTATATCAAAGGAAAAAGAGCACCTCATCCTTCACCTTCCCAATCAAGAGGTTCTTGGATATGTCTAGTGAAAAATAATCTCACACACATGCGCATGCATGCACACACGTATACACACAACTTCACTTCTCTTCATTCTAAGAATGCGCACAGAGTTGAAAATTAAAACTTACACTAAGTCACAAGATAAAAAGTAGCAGAGCTGGTATTCAAAAATGGCCTGCTTGCAAGTCTGTAATTTCAATCATAATGCTGTAATCGAGAGTGAAGAATCAACAAATAATTATGATTTAAAATCATTATATGGATGCCTTTTTACTTCCAGTAAATTATAAAACAGCCAAAGACTAAAAACTGAAATTACTGAAGCTGAGGCTAAACTGAACTCACCCTTGGTACATGGCCATTTCCAACTAAAAACCTGCCATTGTGATGATTATTCCAGACTCATCATACCCTGTTATATGGTCACTTCTACCTGCTATTATGACGATTATTCCAAAAAGATCTCTTCTCTGTTTATGAACATTTCTAATGAAAGGATAACCACTCTACCTTCCTCTGTTTTACATCCATATGAAAAACCTTGTAATTGACCTTCATTTTCAGTATCCCTCTCCCACGGATGTCTTGATCACTGATAATTGTAACTTGTTGACTCACCTTGGTTTGGTACCCAGTCCCATCCTGTTGAGCCCCTTAATGTTTATTAATAAAGGAACCTGTGCCTAGCTCCATCCCAAATATTCATTAGCACCCTGATGTTATAAAATATTAGAATTTCTGGTACTTCCAGGAAGATGGAGGATTAGAGAGTCAGAGGCCTCACTTCTCTCCCAGAAAAATAGCTAGAGGACAGGCAGAAATTGTCTGGAAAACTGTTCTAGGGCTTAGGATATCAGGGGCAGGATACACATTACCCAGAAGAGAGAGGGGCAAAGAAAGGCATCTCAGCTGGCTGAAAACATCCTGTGAGTAAAGCTGCAGCAACAGCTGCTGGCACCCATCCCTCTCCCTCCTTCAGAGCAAACTGCAGTGGGTCCTCTGGCCCCTGGCAGGTGGGTATGGACTAAGGAGGTTGCAGGAGTTCTCTTCCCCGAAAAAGGGGAGGGGCGGCGGTTACAGCCTTTGGGATATTCAGATTTTGGCCAGCTTGGTATGCTCTCTTGGGGGAGGTCACACACTTTCAGGCCAGATGGGGCTACAATATCGTTTGCCCTGAGAGCCTACAGGGAACTAAAGATAATCAAATACCCTCCCTACTGCTCTGGGCTGGTTGCTGAGGATGCAGAGGGGGGAGGGTACAGCTAGCCAAGGAAGGAGGGCAGCTTTTGAGAATGTTTGTGGGACTTCGTCCACCCTGAGGACATTGCTTCTGCACCACCTGCCGCATCAGGGTTACAGTGAATGCACTGTCTGGCGCCTGAGTGGAGACGTCTGCAGAAAAACGCCATCTGCTGGCAGACTGGGAAAGTGCTCACAAAGATGGGGAAAATACTAAGAAAAAAGTAAGAGGCAATCTAGTGTTTTTAGTGCCTCCCTTTAAAAGGCCCTGGGAAACTGTAACCCATTAGTGGGTCCGTAGCCCTGGTTTTATCAGTTAAACAAAGGCAACCCTAAAACCCAGAACAAGTTGAACCAAGAATCAAAGAACAGTGGTAGCATATGGCTACTTAACAGTAAATCCCTAGGCAAGAGAGAGAAACTGAACATTATAGTAAATACAGCATCATAATCAGATCCTAGACATCAGCAAAAAACCAAAATCCATATGAAGAAAAAGGAAGATATGACTCAGCCAAAGGAACAAATCAAAGCTCCAAATGAGACACAGAACATGAAACAACCAATCAATGATGTTCATACAAATTTCCTAAATCAAATTGTTAAGTTGAAGGACAACATAGATAAATAAAAAATATTAAGATAACACAGGGAGAGCACAAAGAAAAATCTTAAAACTTGAAACAAAAATTAAAAGAGCTTATGGGAATGAAAGACACAATAAGTAGGTTAAAATACAATAGAGGTACACAACAACAGGTATGAAATCATGGAAGAAAGAATCAGCAATGTAGAGGACAGAAATTGAAAAAAAAAGAAAAATAGAAAAGAATGAAAAAAAATTGAGCAAGGGCTCAGGGAGTTGAATGATAGCACAAAGTGCACCAGTATATGTGCTATGAGAACTCCAGAAGAAGACAAGAAGAGAAAAGGGGCAGAAAGAGTATTCGAGGAAATAATGGACAAAAATTTCCCACCTCTCATGAAAGACATGACTACACATGTTCAGGAAGCACAGTGTACTCCAATTAGAATGAACCCAAATAGACCTACCCCAGGACACATAATATACAGAATGCCAAATGCCAAAGATAAAGAGAAAATTCTGAAAGCAACAAGGGAGAAGTGAAAACTTCACATACAAATGTCCAATAAGACTTAGTGTGGGTTTCTCTTCAAAAACCATGAAGGCAAGAAGGCAATGATATGATATGATTAAGGTCCTGGAGGAGGAAAAAATGCCAGCCAAGAATTCTTTATCTGGCAAAACTGTCCTTCAAATATGGCAGTTTTAAATATTAACAGATAAACAGAAACTAAGATGGTTTATAAACAAGAATCCATCTCTGTAGGAAACACTACAGGGAACTCTGCAGCCAGAAAAGACAAGACAGAGAGATAGGCTTGGAGGAATGTGCAGAAGTGAAGACTACCAGAAAGAGGAACCAAAAGGGTAAAAAGACAGGCAAAAATAAGATATGACATATGAAAATCAAAGGATAAAATGGTTGAAGCAAGTATTGCCTTTACAGTAGTAACACTGAAAGTTAATGGATTAAAGTCCCCAATCAAAAGACACAGAGTGACAGAATAGATAAGAAAACATGAGCCATCCAAGTACTGTCTGCAGGAAACTTGCTTTACACTCAAGGATGCAAATAGACTGAAAATGAAAGTTTGGAAAAAGATATTTCATGCAAACAATAACCAAAAGAGAGCAGGGGGTAGCTATATTGGTTTTGAAGAAAACAGGCTTTAAATGCAAAAAAGTTATGAAATATAGAAGGCCATTATATATTAATAAAAGGGACAAACCACCAAGAAGGAGTAACAGTCATCAATATCTCTACACCTAACCAGGGTGCCCCAAAATACACAAGGCAAACTCTGACAAAACTGAAAAGAGAAATAGACATCTCTACAATAATAGTTGGAGACTTCAATACACCACACACATCAATCGATAGAACAACTAGACAGAAGATCAACAAGAAAAGAGAACTTGAAAATAAATGAGCTGCACCTAAGACATACAGAACGCTACACCCCAAATCAGCAGATTATACATTCTTCTCAAGTGCCCATGGACCTTTCTCAAGGATAGACCAGCTCTCACAAAATAGTTCTCAATAAATTGAAGAAGCCTGAAATTATACAAAGCACCTTCTCTGATCATAATGGAATGAAACTGGAAATCAATAACAGGTAGGAAAGGGGGAAACCTGCAAATATGTGGAGGCTAAACAACACACACCTAAACAATCAGGGAGTCAAAGAAACGGCAAGAGAAACTAGCAGATTATCTCAAGACAAATGAAAATGAGAACACAACTTATCAAAACTTATGTGACATAGCAAAGGCAATGCTGAGAGGGAAATTTATAGCTCTAAATGTCTATACTAAAAGAAGAAGAAAAAGCTAAAATCAACCTAACTGAACACCTGGAGAAACTAGAAAAAGAACAGCGAACCAATCCCAAAACAAACAGAAAGAAATAATAAAGATTAGAGCAGAATTAAATGAAATTGAGAACAAAAAAAACAAAACAAAAACAAAAGCTGGTTCTTTGAGAAGATCAATAAAATCAACAAACCCTTAGCTAGACTAACAGAAAAAAAAGATATAAATAAATAAAATCAGGAATGAAGGGAGCCATTAAGACTGACCTCACAAAAAGGATAAGAGGATATTATGAGAAACTGCATGCCAACAAAATAGACAACCTAGATGAAATGGAAAAATTCCTAGAAAAGCACAAACAACCTACAATAACTCTATAATAAATACAGGAACTCAACAAATCAATCATAAATAAAGAGATTGAATCACTTATCAAAAATCTTCCAACAAAGGAAAGTTCAGGACCAGAAGGCTCCACAGGTGAATTCTACCAGACATTATGAAAATTAATATCAACCCTGTTTATACTCTTCAAATAATTGAAAAGCAGGGAAAATTACCCAACATATTTTGTGAAGCCAGTATCACCCTCATACCAAAACCAGATAAAGATTATCTAAGAAAAAGTGATCTTACAGACCGATCTCTCTAATGAACAGAGATGAAAAAATTCTCAACAAATACTTGTAAATAGAATCCAAAAGCACATTAAAAGAATTATACACCACGATCAAGTGAGCTTTATTTCTGCTATGCAAGGGTGGTTCAACATAAGAAAATCAATTAACATAAAAATTCTAAGGAAAAACACATCATTATCTCAGATGCAGAAAAGGCATTTGACAAAATCCAGCATTCTTTCTTTTTTTTATTTTATTTTTAAAGAAGCTTTAGATTACATAAATGTTACATAAAAATATAAGGGATTCTCATATATCCCACCCCCTACCCCATCCCACACTTTTCTCCATTAACGTCTTCCACGAGTGTGGTATATTTGTTACAATTGATGAACACATATTGAAGCATGTAGCATTCTTTCTTAAAAAAAAAAAAAAAACACTTCAAAAGACAAGTATAGAAAGAAAGTTCCTCAACATAATAAAGGGCATTTATGAAACTTTCACAACCAACATCATACTCAATGGGGAAAGGTTGAAAGCTTTTCCTCTAAGATCAGGAACAAGACAAGGATGGCCACTGTCACCATTGTTATTCAACATTGTGCTAGAAGTTCTGGCTAGAGCAATTAGGGAAGAAAAAAAAGGTCATCCAAATTATAAAAGAGGAAATAAAACTCTCACTACTCATAAATGGCATGATCCTATATTTAGAAAATTCCAAAATACATACAACAAAGCTATTAAAGTCAACAAATGAGTTCAACAACATAGAATACAAGGATACAAGATCAACTCAGAAAAATCAATAGTGTTTCTATACATTAGTAATGGACAAGCTGAGAAAGAAATTAAGTAAAAAAAAATCTATTTACAATAGCAACAAAAAAGACTCAGATATCTAGGAAATAGTTTAACCAGGAATGTAAAGAATCTATATATTCAGAAAAGTAAAAAACACTGCTAAAAGAAATCAAAGAGGACCTTGACAAATGGAAGGACATTCTGTGTTCATGAACTAAAAAATTAAACATCATGAAAATGTCAATTCTACCCAAACTAGTTTATAGATTCAATGCAATCCCTATCAAAATTTTAACAGCCTACCTTACAGAAATAGAAAATTCAATTGCCAGATTTATTTGGAAGGAAAAAGGGTCCCAAATAGCCAAAAACATCCTAGGGAGGAAAAAAAAAAAAGCAGAGTCAGAGGACTCATGCTTCCTGACCTTAAAGTTTATTACAAAGCTACAATGGTTAAAACAACATTATATTGTCATAAAGATAGACAAATTGATCAATGGAATCAAACAGAGTCAGAAATGGACCCATACCTCTATGGTCAACTGATTTTTAACAAACCTACGAACTCCCCTTTTCTGGGACAGAAGAGTTTCTTCAACAAATGGTCCTGGGAGAACTGTATATCTATAACCAAAAGCATGAAAGAGGACGCCTCACTTCCTATAAAACAATCAACTCAAAATGGATCAAAGACTTAAAGCATAAATGCCAGGCCCATAAAATTCCTAAAAGATAATATAGGGAAACACCTAAAAGACCTAAAATAGGTGGGAGTCTCTTAAACCTTACACCCAAACCATGAGCAACAAAAGAAAAAACAGATAATTGGGACCTCCTCAAAATTAAACACTTCTGCACCTCAAAGGACTTTGTCAAGAAGGTAAAAAAAAAAAAAAAAAAAGCAGCCTACTCAATAGGAGTATATTGACAAGGGTCTAATATCCCTAATATAAAAAGTAATCTTACAACTCAACAATGAAAAGACAAATGACCCAATTTAAAAATGGGCAAAAGACCTAAACTGACATTTTTCTAAAGAAGAAATTCAAATGGTGAAAAGACACATGAAAAAAATGTTCAATGTCATTGACTATTTGGGAAATGCAAATTAAAGCTACAAAGAGATATCATTTCACACCTACGAGAATGGCCACTATTGAAAAAAAAAGAAAAGAAAAAAGAAAACACAAGTGTTGGAGAGGATGTGGACAGATATTCCCTGTTGGTGGTAATGTAGAATGGTACAGCCAGTGTGGAAGTCTGTTTGGTGCTTCCTAAGGAAGTTACAGATCTGCCATGTGATCCCACAATATGGCTACAAGGTATATGCCCAGAACTGAGAGCAGGTACACGAACAGACATCTGCACACTGATGTTCATGGTGGCATTATTCACAATTGCCAAAAGATGGAAACCACCCAGGTGTCCATCAGCTGAAGAATGGATAAACAAACTGTGGTATATACATGACAGTATACTATTCAGCTGTAAAAAGAAATGAAGTTGTGAGCATATGATAACATGGATGAACCTAGAGGACATTATGCTGAGTGAAGCAAGCCAGACACAAAAGGACAAATACCATACGGTTGCACAATTATGAAGTAAATATATTGTGTAAACTCATGGAGTTAATAATTAGAATATAGGTCACCAAAAATAGAGGAAGAGAAGAGAATGGAATGCTGAGTGTAATCTATGCAGAACTGGTAAAAAAGTTGTTTTTAAATGTTTGGAAATGAATAGAAATGGTGAAAGCACATCACAAGATTTGTAATTAGTAGCATTAACATATAGGTATGGTAGTGGTTTCTTTTTTGTTTTGTTTTGGTTTTTTTTTTGGAATAATGAAAATGCTCTAATATTAATTGAAGTGATAAATGCACAACTCTGATAATACTAAATGCCACTGATTGCATACTTTAGGTAAACTGTATGATTCAAGAAACAAAAAAATAATAATAATAGGGTGGATTGGGGGAAAATATACCTAATGTAAGATACAGGCTATAGTTAGTAGTACTACTTTGACAATGCTCTTTCCTCATTTGTAACAAATGTTTCACAACAATGCAAAGTATTGGTGGTGGGGGGGCATGATATATGGGTCCCCTGTAGGATGTTATACATGTTTGTTTTGTCAGTTCACAACTTTTACTATATCTACATTGCTTATGTATGTTCAAGTCTGAATAATATACTTTAATAATTTTTAATGAAAATAAAAAACATTATCAATTAAAATATATATGTATATATAGAATTTCTTCAGATCCAGAAGGTAGTTTTGGTGGCCACAAGGCCACTAACCTCCTTTGCTTGCACAAATAAACTCTCTCTCTCTTTGAAGCCCTGGTGTCTGAGGAGCCGGTCTTTAGAGTACATGGGGATGAAAGAAACTTCATATGCTAGGTATCATTTTAGCCAAGTAAATAAAATCTAACTTTTATGACTATGACATTAATTTTTCATTTGTTTTATTTTCAAAATACACCCCAAACAAATCTTTTTCCATCATGATTTCCAATGAAATTGGTCCATTTTAAGCAGATTCACTCGAAGTGGCCTTTCCCTGATGTCCAATGTCCTGAGATAAGAGGACCTCCTGTGTAACTTGTTCAACCTCAAATATGAGGAAAGAAAAGCTGAGCAATATTGGCGAACTTGACTGGGGTCAAGTCACTAGAAGTGGCCAAGCTGGAGTATGAATCTAGCCTGTCTGACCCCAGAGCTCTTGCTCTTAGCTTCAGCCACATGACTTTGGGCATATTACTTAACCTCCCCTGGCCAGTTTCCTTGTCTGTCAGGTAGAACAGTAAAGAGTACCTACCTCAAAAGATTCTTGTCAGGATTATGGGATTTCACAGAATAAAAAGAGAAAACAGTACCTATCATAAACACTACCAAAGCTAGCTGCTATGATGATTTCAGATTAAGCATATTCAAAGGGTTCTCTTAAGCAATTGAAGCTTTATTTCAAATGAAATCTCTCAGAACTTCTAAATATTAGAATGATTAAAATGACTCGGTGGGAAGCAGATGTGGCTCAAGTGATTGGGCTTCCACCTATCACATGGGAGGACCCAGGTTCGATCCCCAAGGCCTCCTGGTAAAGGTGTGCTGGCGCAGCAGGGCAGTGCCCACACCGCGAACCACGCAGCAAGACGATGACGCAACAAAAGAGAGATGAAGGGGAGAGTTGAGCCGAGACACAACAGAAACCAGGAATCAAGGTGGCGTAAGTGACAGGGAACCTCTCTCTACATTGGAGGTCCCCAGGATTTAATCCTGGTGAAGCCTAGAGGAGAAAACGAGAAGAGAAGACAAAAAGAAACAGACACAGAAGATCACACAGCGAATGGACACAGACAGCAAAAACAGCGGGGCGTGGTGGGAGGGGGGCGAGTAAAATAAAATAAATAAAAAATAAAATAAAATAAATTTTAAAAATAAAATAAAGACTCGGTGGTTCTGGCAGCCAGAAGGGGATAGTCTGAAATGGGGCTTGCTCAGTTCAACCTCACCCCTAATAGCCCACACAAATCTCCAGAGATCAGGACCACTCTACAAGAAAAATATCACACACAATAAAGCTCCACAGGATTATATTCAATTTTAAAGATGAATTTTCCATGAACAGCTTGAAATTTCAGAGAACAATTACCATTGGGATATTTCTATTGCCACTTCAGCTAGAAACCTTCTGATTTACAGGAAAATATTGATTCCCAGGCTCCTTATACTGACCTAGGAGTGTGAATTATTACTGTATTTCACAACTTTTATACTTACTGGAGAAGAAGGAAAGAACAGTTAAACAGCTGGGAGGTAAAGCCAAGACTAAGTAAAAACATTCAGTGCTAGCACAATGGAAATGGGTAAGGAGAGAGCATTTTGGAAATGAACCTACTGTTGAAAACACAACAGTGTCTACAGACCTGTTTCAGACTAGGGTTATCCACCTGAGTTATGCAAGCCTAAGCAGCTTCAAGTGAAAGAGCTGAATTACTTGGTGGACTCAGAGTGTGGGGAGATGTCTGAAGATTAGAAAGGAAACAACACAGTAACTATTCAATAAGATCTCATTAATTCAAACTAATGGGCATGGGTAGGGGTGCAGAAAAAGAAAGGGGAGCCAGTCTGTCTGAAATGGTGCCTCAATTTGAGAATGTTTATAAAGTACAAAGAGCACGAGCTAGCTGCTAGCAAAATGTTCTGCCAAATCTGCCACACTCAACTTGTATTTCACAGGATATATTTGCACACAAAGTAATTAAGCTCTTAAAATCTTTTTCTAAATAAAATGAATATCCCTTTTACAGTTTTACTGACCCTATTAACCTGGAATTAATAGATCTATCTGGTTAATATGTCTTTGACCATCCACGCAAAGCTCAACCACTCAGTCAATCTAGGCAGGATACAACCTATCGAGGTATTAATTTCCTCATTGGCAAAAGATGTCTTAAGTCTCTCTAGCAGGTCTAAAAGTCTAGTCACTGTCACTTACTACTTCCAAAGCACCATGCAGGCTGTCACAGGAGGGATAACACATCAGGCACTGGCCCTATCTTTCATGAATTCAGGGTCCGGTTGGGAGAATAAGTTCTACATCCATGAAAGCTAAATAAGGAACAATACCATCAACCATATAACTCCTTTATCACTTCATGTGGAGTTAAATATGTGGAATGTGATTCAGCATGAAGAAAGTCACAGATACAGTAATGAGCATGTTATTTTTAGGAAACACTAAGGAGTTCAATAGGTTGACACAGTGAGCTTGTGAACCAGAGGTAGTAAATAAAGGTGGCTAGCCTCCTACTACTACATATAAAACACACACAATAAATCCATGACAAAAGTGAACAACAGACTTACAGGAGCCTAGGGTCCTTTTCCAGAAATTTAATTTTCAGCAATGCATATCGCAGCTTCTTTTCCCTCAAATGGAATACACAATCAACCATCTTCAATTCAATGGAAGTCCAACTGACGATGACAATTCTTTGCTTGGGTACAGCTAATAATAGTATTAATTTTATCAGACCCATGCTTCTTCACCAGAATCCTATTTTTACTTTCTAATTTTCTACTCGTTTTTATAGGGTAGAGTAAGGAAAAAAAAATAAACGGCACACACAGTCAAGAGGGTCACACTGCTAAAAGTGAACCAATGACAGCCAGTATAAAAGCTCAAAATCTCATTCATTCAACAATGCCTAAAAGTCTGAATTCAACATAATAAAGATTGTTTTTGTGGTATAGCTGTACAACCTACAGAAGTTTAAAGTAGCAGACAATCTGGCAATGTCTCCCAGAGTGAAGGAATGTATTGCTCAGAAAGGGGCTCTTGAGTTAGGTCCTAGCAAGAGTAAAGCCTTGCTAAGAAGCTTGTTCTTATAAGTTTCAGGGTTTCCCACTTTTTTAGTTTAATAAGGAAAAGGTAAACCTCTCTAGAGTTTTATGAATGATTGCTATAAATTAATGGAACATTAATTAAGCCATAAATTCATAAGGATGCCATGGATAAACTTTATAGAGTACACAAACCCAGAAAATTAGATGCAAAATGTTGTATACATGTACATTTTTCTGAAAAGAGAGTTTATGAGTATTCATCAGGTTCTCAAGAGGCCATTAAATCTGAACATGTAAAGAACCATTTTATTTTTAAGTAATGCTAGACATTAGAATTTAAAACTTTTGCTCTGCAAAAGCCAACACGAGGAGGATGAAAAGACATGCTATAGACTGTAAAAATTACTTGCAAACTATGTATCTTACAAAGGGCTAGTATCTAGAATATATTAAAAACCCCTCAAACAATCCAATTAGAAAATGAACAAAAGACATGAAAAGATTTTCACTGAAGAGTCTACACAGATGACAAATAAGAACATGAAGAGATGTTCAACATCATTAGCCATTAGGGAAATACAAAATATAACAATGACATATCAATACACACCATTCAGAATGGCTAAAACAAAAAATAGCAGCAATACCATATGCTGGTGAGGATGCAGAGAAATGTATACATTTCTGGTGGGAATTAAAAATGCTAAATAAAGCCCCTCTGGAAAATAGTTTGGCAGTTTCTTTAAAAATCTAAATTTGCAACTGCCATATGACCCAGCCAGTACACTATGGGGTGTTCACCCCCAAGGAAATGAAAACTTACCTTCATACAAGTCCTGAACATGATTGTTCATAGCAGCTTTATTTGTAATAGCCAAACCTAGAACCAGCCCAGATGAATGGTTAAAGAAACTCTGATACTCATATTACATATACTATAGCAACGTATGCTATGCAGCAATAAAAAGGACCACCCTATGTTACATATCACAACATTGGATGAATCTCAACAGAATTAAGGTAAGTGATAAAACGGAATACCAGAAGGTTACATGCTGTAAAATTATACATACTATATAATTCCATTTATATAATAATATGCTTTTAAGTGACAAAATTATAGAAATGGAGAATAGATTAGCGATTGCCAGGGATTAGGAGCAGTGTGGGGGAGGAGGTGGGAGAAAAGTGGATGTAATTATAAAAGGACAACTTTGTGGTTTCAAAACTGTTCAATATCTTGACTGTGATGATAGACACATGAACCTACACAGGTGACCAAACCATATTGGACTTAATACACAGATACTAGGAGAACAAATAAAATTGGGGAAAGAGGGTGGGTGCACACAAATGTGAAAAGCTCAGAACAGAAACTTGGAGAACCTCAAAAGAAAACTGGAGAAAGAGGAATCCATGAAAGACAAAGAAAGAATAACCAGAGATAACAAGCGTATGCCTGACATGCATGGAGCACTACTTACTGTGTGGGGAAGCAGACGATTCATTTCATCCTCACAACCATGTAGGGGACATCCTGTTATTACCCTAATTTTGATAAGAAAGGTGAGGCCCACGGAGATTGCGAACCTTGCCCAACGGCACCCAACTTACAAGTATAATAGCAGATCTAAGATTCAACTCAACCCAAGCAGTCTGGATCCCAATCCCAACCATCTCATTTCCATTGCTACATCAGGAAGTTAGGAGGCGAGTCAAGTGATGACCTTCAAGCAAGGAGACAGGTTTTAAATAGCGATGGAAAAGAAGGCAAATACCACAGCGTCAGAATTGAGAAGAACCCTCAGTATGGCTGACTCAGGGGCCACTAGCTCTCTTGGCCAGAGGCATGTTGGTGAACAGAGAAGCCTGAGAAGGGCAGGTGAAGCAGCGACCAGAAGGTAAGGAAGTGGAAATAACCATGTCCAACAGTGAATGCTTTAAGAGTTCAGGAAAAGGGGAGAGCTTTATGGCTAAAGTCTTCCTGGGGAAAAGAGATCATGAGCTGTGCCCTAAGAAAAGGGGAAGAGTTGGGAAATTGACACTCAAATGGCTCCAAAATTGTTTTATTATTGTTATTGAAATCCAGTAATATCCCTGGGCTCATGAGGCCTGCACAAATGTAGCCTACATAGGCTAAGAATAACTCTCAAATTTCTATTACACACAAAACAAAAACTATTGCTCAATTCAGCATTTTGAATTAAGATTAAAACCAAAAAGAACACTCCCTACAGAATATTAAAGCAAGGCAATGTGGACAAGGAAATCTGCAATTAACAAATTAAATATGTATTGAATACACTGGGCTAAATATTAAAAAGAGCATAGAGAAGTAGAAGTTCCTGCCCTCGAGAAGTCCATACAGAGAAGCCCAAATACATGAGCAATTCAGGAGCTAAATAATAGTCTGATAATAATACATAATGCTGAAAGTTTACAAAGGACTGCTGGGAGGTCAAGGCAAATGAGGACTCAGAAAGCGCCATGGTCTCTGAAAATTAGAAAGTCACTAGTTCAGAATTCAAGTGCAAAAGAAAGAAAAATGAAGGGGGCTTTTGTTCTATGTCTGTTTGTTTTTGTTAGTGGAGACCTGGGCATGCTTACAAGGACAAAAGGAAGAAATGAGGATGTTGAAAGTGCTGGGGTGAACATCCTGGCATTTGGCGGCCAGGGAGGTCTTACACACTGAAGAATTGCCCCGTGCCCTTCTTTGAAATTTGGACAGATTCTATTTTTTGCTTCTGATGACATAGGTGTGCCTCTTCCTTAAAACAAAAAAGAAAGGTTTGGCCACCTCAAAAAGTCCCCTCCCGAAACAAAGGCTGCTTCCTACATCCTACAGTCCTACATTCTAGGAACAGTACTCCAAATAACTACATAATAATAAACGCAATATCTTTGGCCATAATCCCCTGGGAAAGTAGTGTATAAGTTCCTCTTTTTTTGTTGTTTTAAAGATTTATTTTATTTATTCCTCTCCCTCCCCACTCCACCCTCGTTTTCTGCTCTCTGTGTCCATTCGCTGTATGTTCTTCTGCATCCGCTTGCATTATCCGACGGTACTGGAAAACAGCATCTCTTTTTTTGTTGCGTCATCTTACTGCATCAGCTCTCCTTGTGTGCAGTGCCACTTCTGGGCAGGCTGTACTTTTTTTCACGTGGGGTGGCTCTCCCTGCAGGCACACTCCTTGTGCATGGGGCACCCCTACACAGGGGCGCCCCTGCGTGGCACGGTACTCCTTGCGCACATCAGCACTGCACCTGGGCCAGCTCCACACAGGTCAGGAGGCCCGGGGGATCAAACCCTGGATCCTCCATATGGTAGGTGGACGCTCTATCAGTTGAACCATGGCCACCTCCCATAAATTCCTTTTACTTTTTGGTATCTACGAGATAAAATTTCTAAATAATTTTAGCTTACATTATAACAAAATTACTGAATTTATACTTCATAATATATATTAAAATTCATTTGAAATAAAACATGAAAACCAAATACCAATCTTATGTTGCTATTTCAAAACTGTTGTGAAAAGATTTAAATATCTAAATCTGCATAGATTTAGTTGTAGCGAATGGTTTTATCTTATTGTGTATATATTTCTCACTGATATAGGCCATACCAAGAGTCACCAAAGAACACGGCTCTGCATTGCTAGGTAGTGTTAACTAGGACAAGTGGGTGACAGTCCTAACACTGGAAATATTCCAAAACTAGGCAATACCTACTGTGAAGCAGGTAGAACTTGGGCCTTTTCCCATTTGAGAGTATTTACTTTTACTCAAGTCGTCAGAAGGTCCGCATATCAGATGTTTTCTTTGGCTCTAGTAGATCAGCGGGTTTTGTAGAGCAACACCAAACTCAGTATTTTGACACACACACTATTACAGAGGAACTAGGAACTAAAGGCTACGCTTTGCAGAACCTAAGACAACAAATGCCAAATCAAGGCAGATTGCCACATACTATGAACTGACCTACTCTCCACCTGTTCTAGAAAAGAAATGCAATCTAAAACACTAACAGCAGCAACCGAATAAGTAGGTGTGTGCATGCCAAATACACGGTCAGGGCTTCATTAGTACTTCTTACCACATTAATACAACTAACTTTAGTTCATCCCAACCCCACTCCCGACATACACACGCATGCATGCACACACACATACTCACTCCTAATTCTTTATGTGCCTAATCTCTACTAGGTGATGATTAATTGAGATAAACCAGGGTCTTATGATAATACTTGCAATGGGGATAATAAAGTCTTGACCTTGCCTAGCCAGGAGACCATGCCTTAATTAAAAAACAGGGAAACGGACTTGGCCCAGTGGTTAGGGCGTCCGTCTACCACATGGGAGGTCCACGGTTCAAACCCCGGGCCTCCTTGACTCGTGTGGAGCTGGCCCATGCGCAGTGCTGATGCGCGAGGAGAGCCGCGCCATGCAGGGGTGTCCCCCGCGTAGGGGAGCCCCACACACAAGGACTGTGCCCCGTAAGGAGAGCCGCCCAGCACGAAAGAAAGTGCAGCCTGCCCAAGAATGGCGCCACCCACACTTCCCCTGCCGCTGACGACAACAGAAGCGGACAAAGAAACAAAGACGCAGCAAATAGACAAAGAGAACAGACAACCGGGGGAGGGGGGGGATTAAATAAATAATAAATCTTTAAAAAAATAATAATAAGTGAGATCTACAAACCATACCCTGTAATCCGCATTCTCAACTTTAAAAAAAAAAACAGTGCATCCACAACATTGTGATTATACTAAAAGTCATTCATTATACACTTTGGGTAGATCGTAGAATACCTGAATTTATCTCAATAAAACTGCTTCATAAATAAATTTTTCAAAAAAGAGTGTGTCCAAGGTGGGACTGTCAGGCCCCACAGAAAGAAAGCAGGACATTCAGTCTGGGATGCAGCTTGGAGCAAGCAGGCTACTAGACAAATTGCAGAAAATATGCATCTCCCGACACTTCTCCAGTCCGTGTATGTGTGTGCACACATACAAACACATGTGTGTGTCCCTGTATGCATCACAGACCTGTTTAGGTGTGTGGCCTATATATTTACATTACAAGTTTGGGAGGAAAGACTCATTTTAGATGAGAGTTCACAGAGCATTTTGTAAAATACAGATAGCGTGCAAAATCTCCAAGTGGAAAATGGTTTACTGCATCCACTGTCCACTTCTCTGTCCTGTGCTCACTCCATGTTATGTTCAACCAATTCAATTTTACCTTTCTGAATTAGACATTTTAGAATGAACCACAACAGCTCTTTCCGTTTTTCTCCATCCTTAAGATGCTATCCCACTCTGAACAAAAGACTGCACCCCCTACTTTGAAATCAACCTTTCATCCAGTGGTCATCGATTAGCTCGTGGGAGCACTTCCCCTGGCTCTGCATCATTCCCTCTTCCATGTTGTCCAGGAACAGTCTCCTCCTATGATCTGCATGCCATTCATTCCCAAGAGCTGAGGGACTTGTCTCCCACAGTAGCCCCTCCTCTGACATGTTCATTTCTTCCTTTTTTAGAATTTCCCTCCCTTCTAAGCCAGAGCCTCTCCTCTCAGTAACCCATGGTCTACTGGAGGAAGTGCACAATTAAACCGCCAATGCAGTGTAATAACCAGTGTAAAGAGAAGTGCCAGATGCTAGGAGAAAATACTGGAAAACCACTAATCCAGTAGAGAAGGGGCACAAGCTTGCAAGATGGGTGGGCCGGGACTTGTTAATTGAAATAAAACAAAATGGACTTTCTTTCTACTTATATGACGGATTAAATAACTTGAGAAACCTATTGTTCAAATCACTGACAAAACTATTTTTAAGAATTACTTTAAAGGTATAGCTGAGTTCTCTGAAGAAAATAGGGAGATCTCCAAAAGTCATAAAATACTCATCGAGAAATACAGTGATAACTTACTGAGGCCCTTTGCCCTGAGACATTTTGCTGATCTCAGCAGCCCAGAAGGTTGGGTTTTTGGGTTTTTTTAAGATTTATCACCCCCTCACCCCGCCCCGTTGTCTGTTCTCTGTGCCCACTCACTGTGTGTTCTCCTGTGTCTGCATGTTTTTCTCATTCAGCGGCTCCAAGAACCGATCCTAGGACCTTACAGAGTGGGAGAGAGGCGATCATTCTTTCACGCCTCCTCAGTTCCCTGATCTGCTGCATCTCTTATTGTCTCTCTTCTTATTGTCTCGCTTCTTATTGTCTCTCTTATCGTCTTCTTATTGTCTCTCTTATTGACTCTTTTTGTTGCTTCGTCTTGCTGCGCCAACTCTCCATGTGGGCCAGCACTCCATGCAGGCCAGCACTCCGTGTGGGACAGCTCACCACAAAGGCCAGCTTTGCTTTCACCAGGAGGCACAGGGCATTGAACCCTGGACCTCCTATATGGTAGATGGGAGTCCAATTCCTTGAGCCACATCTGCTTCCTGAAGGTTGGGTTTTAGTAGTCACTAAGGGGCAGGAGATAAAGTCTTAACTCATGTGAGGTAGAGTTAGAACTGAAACCCCTGCATAAAACAGCACACCAAAAAGCTACACCTTTAGTCAAATAATAATAATAGTAATTATAATAATGGTAATGACAATGATAATCCTAGAAAAAATATGCCCACCAGCGAAAGGCAAAGAAAAGGAAATTTTTGTCTCTGCCTAAGCTTTTATTTTCTTTACTTTTTAATTCTTTTTTTTTAAAGATACACATACACAGATCACAAAAAAATGTTTCATTAAAAAATAAAGAGGTTCCCATATACCCCACCCCCCACCCCCCCACACACTCCTCCCACATCAACAACATCTTTCATCATTGTGGCACATTCACTGCATTTGGTGAATACATTTTGGAGCACTGCTACACAGCATGGATTAGAGTTTATATTGTACTTTATACTCTCTCCCAGTCCATTCAGTGGGTTATGGCAGGATATACAATGTATAGCATCTGATCGTGCAATATCATTTAGGACAACTCCAAGTCAAGAAAATGCCCCCACATCACACCTCTTCTTCTCTCTCCTTGCCCTCAGCAACTACGTGGCCACTGTCTCCACTTCAATGATAACATTTCTTCCATTGCTAGAGTCACAAGAGTTCTATATAGAATACCAGTAAGTCCACTCTAATCCATATTTTATTCCTCCATCATGTGGACCCTGGGAGCTTTTGATGGGGGGTATGGGGAGGGCAGTGTTCTCTGAAACCCTTCAACTGAAAATTTTAACATACAAAATGGTTCCAAACTGGTAAGGCACTTGGGCTTATCTCCAAACTACAAGACTCCCACGGTCTCGTTACATATAAGCTTACAATTTAAAATTACAAAGCTCTTGATAAAACTGTCCATCCTGAGAGAGACAACGCAAACAGCAAAAATAGATCCTACAGAACTTCAAACGTATTCTGTAAAATACGTACATTTAAACAAAGATGTTAAAAAATCTTTGTTTATATGTTTAAAATAACTGAAAAAAAATACGTTAAAAATAACTGAAAACTAAAAAGAGAAACAGGATACTACCCAAAAAAGAGGAGGCAGATTTGACAGAGAATCAAATAGAATTTCTGTAAATAAAATGGATAGTCTTTGAAATTTTACTGGACAGTTTAAAGAGCAAAGAAGAAAGTAAAGAGATAGTAAAGTGCAACTCAGATCTTGAGAAATTACACAGAATGTAGCACAGAGCCAGAGAACAGAAAAATTTGAAAGAGATGTTAAGAAACATTAAAGATAGAATTACAAAGTCCAACATACTTTTTAAAGTATAGTTCCAGACTGAGAGAAGAGGAGGCATATTTGAAAGATCATTTTTTAGAATTTCCTAGAATTGATGCAAGACAAATTCTGAGACTCTGAAAATACAGTGACCTCCCACAAATCCATATCTAGATACATCATAGTGAAAATACAGAACATAAACAGAAAGAGACCTTGAAAGGCAATTTGCAATATTATGTTTATTATATGCTTTTATTTTAGTAAATAAGGAAAAGAGTAAGTACATATTTTATATGGTCACAGAGTTAAGTGTAGAAAAATAAGCAAACTGTTAAGACTGGCTTTCTTATAATGTGAAATTGCAGTGAGTAATGGGGAGGTCATTAAACTTTTTAAAAATACCCCTCTTTATTGTCTGACTTGTAGTAATTGTGCATTATATTTACACATTTTTAATCTAAGAAAATTAATTCAACAACAAAAAGGGAAATAATAAAAGCCTTGTCTCTACATCTTTTGAGCTGTGTGCCCTAAGACCTTGGTTTTCTTATAAGTAAAAAATGGAATGAATCTACTTTACAGAGTTGTCAGAAAGATCAAATCAGCTATTACAAGCAAAAACTCCCAATACTGGAACTTTAATTCCTTATTTTAAGCCAAAATCTAATTTTCACCCATTATTCCTAAACTGTCCTCTGAAAATACATAGAATTAGTAATTCCTTTTCCTTACAACCTTTGAAGCTATTTATCACACCCATACATCTCCATCTCCTCTTTGCTAGAAGAAATGTCCCTTCAATCATTTCCCGCATAAAATTGTTTCAATAACTTCTTAATGTCTTTATTACTTTTGCCAATTTTGTTAAAGGAGCAGATGTGGCTCAAGCAGTTGAATGCCTGTCGCTCACTTAGAAGTCCAGGTTAGGTCCCCAGTAGTCTCCTAAAAATGAACAAACAACAACAACAACAACAACAACAAAAAAAACACCTCATGGGAGCCAATGTGGCTCATTGGTTGAGCACAAGCTTCTGACATAAGGTCCTGGGTTCAATCCCCAGCCCCAGTACCTCTAAACAAAACAAACCAGCCACTCAGGCTCATAATCCTAGATCATTTCTGGTCTCTCCTCCTCCTTCACTCCCCACACTCATTCATTCACCATGTAGTAATTATTTGGACTATCTCTCCCATTCATCCCTTCTTCATTCTCATTACTACTCTGGCATTCCACAAACTCCAATACCTCACCTCCCAGCCTACTCCACAAGTCTGATGAGTGGTCACCAACAACCAGTCCCTCTCACTTCTAATCCATCCTGCATATTCATGCCAGATTAAGTATTCAAAATGATTGTTTCCTTTGTCTTAGTCCCCTGGTCAAGAACAAACCTTAGCCCCTGATGCCCATCAGATCAAATGCAAGCTCCCCAATAGGCATCCAAAGTCCTTCACAATATGGTGCACTTTTTCCCTTCTTCAAGTCCCATCTTAGACCATAACCATTGGTCATCACCTTACAACATAAACCCTTACTTGACCCAAGTTGGCTTCCCAGTGTGTTCCACATCCAGCCTCGACAAACTCCTATCACCTCCTCAAATTCTTCCCTGATTATCCTAAAGCTTTGGCATCCAACACTAAGACTTAAATCTTCGCTCAAACACCTACCAGGTCTGTGACTTGGGCTGCTTGACCTGACTCACAACACCTGTTGTGAGGATCAAATGGAATTCCACAGGCAAAACACCTAGAAGAGTGCTGACACACCACAGGCACTCAAATTCCTATACCCTCACCCACGTTCACAATCACCTCCCCTCTACCTTTTATTTACTTATCCTAATAACTGATTATATTTCAGCAGTGTGGGCTAATTCTTTCATGTGTTTATCTCACCTCCCCCATTTAATTATTACTTTTGCATTCTTTCCTGTGTTCTGTACATATCAAAATTTAGGAAAGCAGATGTGGCTCAACTGATAGAACATCTGTCTACCTTACGGAGGGTCCAGGGTTCGATCCCCAGGGCCTCCTGACCTGTGTGATAAGCTGGCCCACACAATCTGCTGCACACAAGGAGTGCGGTGCCACGCAGGGGTATCCCCAACATAGGGGTGCTCCACGAGCAAGGAGTGCGCCCCACAGGGAGAGCCGCCCCATATGAAAAAAGCGCAGCCTGCCCAGGAGTGGCGCTGCACACATGGAGAGCTGATAATGCAGCAAGATAATGCAACAACAAGGAAAAAAAGATGCAGTTTCCCAGTGTCACCGGATAATGCAAGTAGACACAGAACACACAGCGAATGGACAGAGAGAGCAGACAACAGAGCGGGGAGAGGGGAGAGAAATAAATAAAATAAATCTTTTTAAAAAAAAATTTAACTAAGAAAATTAGTCCAGTCATTATATTCCTTGACTAGGACAAGTGCAAAGGTGTCTGTTTTGAAAACACTGCAAATTTATTCAACGATAGTTGGGCACTTACTAGGAATCAGGACTATTATGGTGTTGAGGATCCATCACTGCACAAAAGAAACACAAATGCCAGCCTTCCTGACAATTCATTTAAGACGAACATAAATAATTAGATTTTATAATAGCACATTAGAAGCTGATGTGTGCTATTTAAAAACTAAAGCAAAGAAAGAGGAAAGAGTGGCAGGGGTGGGGTACAATTTTAAATACAGTAGTAGGAGAAAGTCTCCCTGAGAAGGAGATGAAGAAGAGAGCTGTGTGGGTATCTAGGTGAAGAGTGTTTAAGGTGGGGAAAGCAGAGGGTGAGAAGTCCTGGAGCCAGGCAAGAATATGTCTGGTGTGTTGCAGGACCAGCAAGGAGGCCAAAATGTCTGGAGCAGAGTGAATGAGAAGGAGAGATTATTCAATAAAAGATGAGGACAGAGAAAAAAATAGAGGGTCGGATCATATACAGCCTCATAGGTCATCTGAGGATTTTGGCTTTTCTTCAGGCTAAGATAAGGTTCCATCTGAGGGTTCTGGGTTGTGGAGTGACATGATCTGATGTGTATTTTACTAGAATCAGTCTGACTTCTATGCTGCAGAGAGACTAGGAGGTACTGAAGTGGAAGCAGGGAGACTTGTCTGGAGGCCACTGCCATAATCCAGATAAGAAATGGTGCCTGAGAATAGGGCAAGAGCAATGGAGCTGTGAGAAGTCATTGGATTCTGGATGTATTCTGATGTCAGCCAATAGGCTTTCCTGACAAACTGGAAGTAAGAAAAAGAGGATGAGTTCCAAGTCTGAAGGCTGAGCAAAGGATGGAATTCCCCATTGACAGAGATGGCAAACGGTGTGGTTTGTGCAGACTGGGGAAAGGAAACCAGGGGCTCAGATGCGGACACGAGTTTGAGACACCCACAATGGATGCCCAGGTGGAGAGATGTCAACATCAGCACAGAGAATCCCAAGTCTGTCGTTTATTCTGTCTACTGTTTACTTTATCAAAGCACTAGTGGGAAGATGAAAAGAGGTTAAATGGAGAAAGAGCAGAAACAGTTCGTGCCCTTGAGGATGTTGAAGTCTACAGAGGTAACAAGGAAGCCTTTGGAGCAGCAGATGCTACCTTACTCCTCTAACACATCTAGAAAGGTCTCAACAGCTAAATGACAAGGGTATCTACAAACAGGGGTTTCTAAAAACAAAAACACACTGCATGCTCACCATCTGGTTTCTGGCTATGGCAGACAAAATGCAGGGCTACAACACAGGACAATGAAACCACATCAGCCATTTTGTGGGAAAACCACCCCCAAATTATTTCCTCTTCTCATTTTGTTGCCCAGGTAGAGTTTGGTCAAAAGGACTGTTTTCCTTGGAAATCGTCATTATTTTCCAAAGAAAAATACATTGGGGTTTTCTAATGTCAAGGAAAAGGACTAGACTAAGAACTAGTCAGAAAAAGAACTTGGTGCTCAAGCCACCCTAGCTCCTTGTCTACCCTGCCCTCTTTGCCTCACGACTTAGTTTCTCTATATGTAAATACTGCAACAAGGAAAAAATATTTTCCACTGCCCACACACAGGGCTTTTGTAAGAGTTAATGAATTAATGAGTATAAAACACTATGAGCTACTCAAATAAAAGGAACAATCAAACTCTATTTGTAAGTCTTTTCAGGTCGAGACAGAGTAATTTAACTTCTTTTTTTTAACAAACCACTGAAAATTAGATTAAGCAATCAGAAGTTATCTAGAATAAGTTTACAGAGATAAAATTAATGTATGAAAAATCTGTCAGCTATAATTCTGATAAAAGGATTTCTAAAAATGATCTCTCAAGATAAAAATGCAATATTAAACAGGTTAAAATCATTAAAAACCAACAAAAAAGCTGTAGCTCTGGTAACTCCCCGTGGGGATTAAATGTGTTGACCTATGAACCATAGTGAGGCCAAATTCCTAGCTGTTGTACAAACTAGCAGCATGACAAGGCCTCAGAAGAAAATACAAACTTTTGTCTAAGAGTCATAGAATCCAGCACATTGTAAGAGCCCTCGTGAAAAGCGCTTTGTTGAAGGCATTTTCCCTTATTTTCTAAATGCTGTCCAACTCCACTCAAATGGCCACAATTAACATTGAATAGGCCACTGTATAGATCCTGTTCATAATCCAAATAAATGGCCTTCCCTGCCCAGTGTGATCTTACACCAGTATTCAAACGACCTGTGACTATCTAATTCCTGGCTCAGAATATGCCAATGACCAGATGAACATACAATCTGGAGGTGCAATCTCTTACCTCACAAAGCAAGGATGTGCTCGGATTACTGTGAACATCAGGTTTTCACACACTCAGTGTTTCATTTCAGGAAAAAACCTAGTGGTGGCTAGAAAAATACCAGACACATGAAGGGTGGAAATAAGCAATAAGCTAAAAATGAAACCATGATTAACGGGAATCATGACCAAAAACTGTACTGAGTTCATCCCTACAGCATTCCACCAAGTAGCCAGTCCGCTGTGAACACCTGAGGCAAGAAGAGCCTGTGATTTTCCCAAGGTCAGCTAGTTCTAATCCAGGAGTTCTTAACCTTTTTTGTTTCACAGACCCCTCTGCTAGTCAGGTGAGAGCCATAGACCCCTTCTCAGAATGTAGAGGCAGACAGTTTTATGACACTCAACATCAGAAGTCAGAGGAAAAGATGATAAATTCATTTTTTTCATTCAAGCTCATGGACCCCCTGAAATCTTTCCACATACCCCCTGGGGGTCCGTGGTCCCCTGGTTAAGAACCCCTGTATCTAATCCTTGATGCCACGAACGACTCACAGGAAACTCCAGATTTTCAGTTCTGTGTTTACTACATACTGTATGTTGACACTTATCTCCCAACTGGTCTCCCCACTTTCAGCCCCAACTCTCCGGTTGCCCATAAACAAAGGATTTCACCTCTTTAAAACACTACTTTATGGGAAATGGACTTGGCCCAGTGGTTATGGTTAGGGCGTCCGTCTACCACATGGGAGGTCTGCGGTTCAAACCCCGGGCCTCCGTGACCCGTGTGGAGCTGGCCCATGCGCAGTGCTGATGCGCAAGGAGTGCCGTGCCACGCAAGGGTGTCCCCCGCGTAGGGGAGCCCCACGCGCAAGGAGTGCGCCCATGAGGAGAGCCACCCAGCGTGAAAGAAAGTGCAGCCTGCCCAGGAATGGCGCCGCCCACACTTCCCATGCCACTGACGACAACAGAAGCAGACAAAAGAAACAAGACACAGCAAATAGACACAGAGAACAGACAACCGGGGGGGCGGGGGGATTAAAAAAAGAAATAAATAAATCTTTAAAAAAAAAAAAACACTACTTTAGCTATCCAGCCTCCTTCCGCTACTCAGGATTCCCTTTAGTGGCTCCCCATTGCCTACAGAGTAAAGGCCATGCTTCTGTACTCACAATCAAGGCTGCTGAGTATAAGAGCCCCTAACTGCAGGCCTGATAAAAAGCTTCCTTCCTCTCCTCTCTAGAGCAGAGATTTGTGGTTCCCAGTTGGCTGGCAATTCCCCTGTTCCTATCCCCATTTTCTACAGCTTTGATAGGAAGTAGGAAGCCATTGTTCTTAGAAGGGACCTCATTAGCTGCCCCCCACCCCCATGTTACATAAAAGAATTTAAGAACAAGCTGGTTTAGTTAGACCAGTAGTTTATTAAGAAAAATGGGAGAAAGTAACAGATTACAGACCCCCAGGTGTAGGTATAGGGCTACTCCAGCAGAGAAAGAGAGATTTGGCTTGTGTGGTTACTTTTTAAGCCATTAATTATCCCTCCCCTTGCTTGCTGTTTTGATGGATTATCCCACCCATCAGTCCCCTGGGGGTGGGGAGGCAATGATAAGACCCCTTGAGGATATCCAGGGCGGCCACATTTTTCTGCCAGGTTTTAGGCTTGTCTTGCCATTCCCTAAACTAGCCTGCCTCATTGAGGCACCACTGAAAAACCAGTGGGCAGGAGTGGGGAGATCTGGGTTCCCACATCTGCCATTTTCTAATCCTGTGACCCCAATAGGTCACAACCTGTAAAATAGGTATAATACTTCTTGCCCATTCCTGAAACGATAAAGATTCCAGACATGTAAAACATTATTACTACCAAGTATTTGTGTACTTATAAATGACCTTCTTTGAGAGAGATTTCTGACACCGCCTTTGAATTTCCAGTTCAACCACTTTCCTCATGTCACTCATGAGGCTACAAAGAATCTTTATTGCTTATTATGCCTCTTTCAAATTCAGCCCGACTTCCAAACCTACTTAATCTGGCCCCACCCTACCTAGCTATCTAATACTATTTCCTTCTGCTCCCCAAATTTTGCTTTGGTGTTTTTGGTCATACAGGTGCCCTGCCTAAAGCACCAACCCCACATCCTTCTGTCTATCTAAATGACTACATCCTAAAGCCCAACTCCACCTCCTTCATGAAATCCTCTCTGATTACTCCAGCAATACTAATTCTCTCCAATTTCTAAACTTCTAACCAGACTTGCAGTTGATATTATAAAATTTTACTAACTTCTCTAATTGCTTCCTTTATACTAGTTTCAGTTCCTCAATTAGATAATAAGCTTCTTGAGAGCAAAGAACATATTGAATATGCCCATTCCCTAGTATTTTCTAAGAATAGTTAGTAGAACATAGAGGAGAACATGGACTAGAGGTTCTAAACGTAACCCCAAAAGTCCTATTCTCAATTCATTTCCTCAAGTTCTTCATGAGCACCCATTCTGTGCTTGATGCCAAGGGGAACCAAGATGAGTCAGGCAAGTTCTCCACTCTCATAGACTTGAGAGATAGTCAAACAAGCTCCAGTACAACGTGGTGTGCGACGCTGGAGCCCATGTTGATCGTGGCACCAGATGCTATGTCTGACTTTAAATTTACCACCATAGTTTAAAAATTGCCTTTTCCCCTGTAGCAATCAAGCCATAAATTCAGACAAAAAATGCACAACACAGTTATGAGATGAGCTAAATATTGGAAATCATCTAGAAGTTCCACAATCAGATAATATAGTAATATAGAATTTTATGCTGTCACTGAAAATGATTTTGAAGGATATTTAATAACAAGAAAAAACAGCAATTTAAAAAGTGAAAATCAGATAATGCAAAGTTGTATAAATTACGTGATCTCAATCGTGTTCATATGAAATCACAGCAAGCTGCTCCCATACGACAGGCCCTTTACGCCAAGCACTTCACACACTGATGGTCAGAAGGGTGGCTGGTGTAGACCCTTAGCAGTCCCCACTGATCTCAACCAAATTAACATACAGTAACATACAACAATGAGTTTGGTTTTGAAATGAGAACCTTCCAGTGCAAATGTTTTCTCTCCATTCTTCCTGTCTGGAAACTCCAGAGCTTCCTCTCCATGTATAGTATGTAATTTATTCGGCACAACCACCCCATGAAGTGTTCCTAATCTCATTTCAAGTATGAGAAAACAGACTGGAGGCCCGAAATCACCAGCTACAAGATGGTAGGACTGGGAATTAAACCCAAGTCTATCTTACTCCATAGCTCATTATAAGAGAATTTTTCCATCCATTCTTTAAACCCCACTAAACTTAGCAGACTGTTGAAGCCCACATCTGTAAACATTCCAGATCTGAGCTCTTGTGAAATCTTACCCATGTCAAGCTCTCATCTTAACTTTTTTTCCCCCTCCATTCTTTGTCACTTTTATTCAGTAGTTTTTTTTTATAATGTTAAGATGCTCTATGCCTTTTTTTTTAAGATTTATTTTATTTATCTCTCCTCTTCCCGCCCCCCCCCCCCCCCACTGTCTGCTCTTTGTGTCCATTTGCTGTGTGTTCTTCTGTGTTCACTTGCATTCTTGTCATGTGGCACCGGGAAACTGTGTCGCTTTTTTTTGTTGCGTCACCTTGCTGCATCAGCTCTCCGTGTATGCAGCACCACTCCTGGGGCAGGCTGTGCATTTTTTGCACGGGGCAGCTCTCCTTGCAGGGCATACTCCTTGCGTGTGGGGTATCCCTATGAGTGGGACACCCCTGCGTGGCACGGCACTCCTTGCGTGCAGCAGCACTGCACAAAGGCCAGCTCACCACAGGGGTCAGGAAGCCCTGGGTGTTGAACCCTTGGACCCTCCATATGGTGGGCGGGCACTCTGCCAGTTGAGCCACAACTACTTCCCAGCAGTTGGTTTTTTCCCCCTTGTTTTCAGTTCCAGACATGACAGGGAATGATTACATCAACTGTCTTAAAAACATTTGTTCACAACATAAACCCCTTTATCACTGACCCCAAACTGACTAATTTTGTGTGCTTTCTTTCTTTTTTTAATGTACCACCCCCAAGACTGGATGGAGGGGGCAAGGGAAGAGAGATGAAGGGAAGGAGTCCAGGAGGCCAGAGAGAGGAATGTGACAAGCCACAGTGAGAATGAGCTCTATTTAATTTAAAAGGGGGAGAGGAATGGATGTACCCCACAAATGACACAACATTTTAACTCTTCTAAATGTCTAAGAACCAAGCATGGCATTTGTCTTTCAGAAAGTATATAGATATCTCTGAGTTGCAGAGTTGTAGGATTTCTTACTATTAATTCCACAAAGCAGTAATTATCAAGTAACCATTGTACAGACAAGCTTTTTATTTGGATATATCAGAAATCTACAAACAAAGGCAATTTCAATCACTAGAACACATCTCTCCGCTTCAGAGTGGGCCAGATTCCAACACTTGTAAACGGATTGTTTGCAAATAGGAGTCAGATATCCAGACCTGGCCACAAAAGCCCTTTTACACTCACATACTGACCCACTGTAATATCCCATTTGTATTGTCCTAAGCATCAAGTTTAACCATGTATTCAAAGGAAAATTAGAGATCCAGTCCAGAACTCCAAGGACATACTTGCTCCTGCTCGAACTCTGGTGATAGGATCAGACACTTCTCCCTCTCCCCTCAATCACTGAGCCATGGGACCCAGGACTTCCCCAGCTGTAATGAGAAACATAGCCCAGGTAAGGGCTGCAGCAGGGCAGAAGGCAAGGGATTCCGAGAGGCCCACCTCAGCCATCTGTCTCCCTTCCCTTTCCCACAGAGGGACCCCAGGGATTCTCCCACGAGCCCCTTTCACTGCCACCACCCACTGCCACCACTCACCGTGTTAGTCCATCTTTGCTTTCACCCCTTGCATAGCCAAGGAACAGATACTGTCCCAGTTTCTCCATTACCCTGTTATCCTTTCCCAAGCAAGCCTATATTCCCTTTTGGTATTTTCCAGGCACTTTACCTGCTGGAACAAATAGAACCAAACAATAGAAATAACAGAAAAGAAATAGTTTCTAACACCACAAAACAAAATAAAATGACCCTGGAATCACAAGAGCGGGTTCACCCACGGGGTCCTCCCTTCACTTCACTCACTAAGAGCACAGCCTCAGGCAAGTTATTTCACTTTTCCAGGCCCAAGTTTCCCAGATGAATGTAACCCAAGGGCTGAACTACCTGATGATTAATGCCCTTTTTTTTCCTAGCCTTACAACTGTGTTATTTCAGGAAAATGAAACAAGACAAAGGGAGCAAATTATCCTTAACTTAGCACATTTCTAGTGTGTCAAGTCTGGGCATAAGCCTTATGCCTGTACCCCAACCCATTCTCTACCCAATCCTGCCATCACCACCACCACCAAAACTAATATATTGAAAAGAAAAAAAACAGAGAAGTGATATTTAGGAGGCATGTCCAAGAGACAGAGTCAGACACAGGCGTCAATCCAGTTTAGGAGCTTCTGAGCATGTAACCCCAGGCAAGTCACTTAGTCTCTCTAAGCCTGTTTCCTCATCTATGAAATGGGCCTAGTAATAATACCTATTTTTAAGACTGTTGTAAGAAATGAGTAATATATATAAAGCCCTTACCACAGAGCCTGGCACACGCACACTCTCTAATGCAGGGGTTCTTAACCTTTTTTGTCCCACAGAACCCTTTGCCATGTACCCCTTACTAAGTCCACACTATCCTGTGTATATTTACTAAATAAATCACACCCACACCAACACATCCCCACAGGAGTAACATTTCTTTGAATTTCAATTCAAGCTCATGGACCCCTGTGTTAAGAATCCCTGCTCTAATGCCATTATCATGGTGATGGTGGCAATTCCTACCATAAATATTATTTTCCAAAGGGATGCCAAAGCCTGATGGACATAAGTCTTCTTCCCCAAGGATGGCCAACCTGGGAAACTCACCCCAAGATGAGTCACTCATGGATGGGGAAGAGAAGTTTCAGTTTATGGGGGGAAAAGGGAGGGTCAAATGAAGAGGCAAGGGAAGCTGTTGATAAAAAGCAGGAGGAGGAGGCACGGTCCCTGTGCATTCACCCTTACCCCTCATCTCACTTACCTCCCATCTCCCAGGGAGAAGGGTCATGACATCTCAGGACACCCCCCACCCCACCCCCAGGAAAGGTGTTCCTGCAGCCCCTAGATGGCAAGAGACACAAAACAGGCTTATGTGAGATAGGAACAGCCTGTAACTTCTAGAATTTAACTTGTTTAGGGAACACTCTGCCCTCCATCTCATTTAATGAGAAGCTGCCTTCATACTTCATATAATTCTAGGAATCACTGATAATATTTTTCTGGTAATATGATGTTTCACATGGAACATATTATCCTCTGCCTCCGTCTTTGAAAAGGAATAGATTCACAGTAATATTTCCTGGAAATGGCATATTTCACCAACCCTGAACAAGATACACTCAATGTAAGGGTTTTGCTCAAACAACTCCATCCTGTTCTTTCATAGTGCAGATGTCTCCACCATAGAAACATTTAATATTTTACCAAAAACATGATTTTCTGTACACTGTACATTACAAAAAATTATGCAGAGAACCTGCATTATATCAAAATATGAATGGCAACCAAAAATGTCTCTGAATGTGAGTCAATGACAAATTTTCCTAATTAAAAAAATGTAGCCCCTTAAGAACACTTACCTTTTATGCATAAAAGAGGATCATAAGAATTTGCCTAGGAATAACGAAAAAGAGTTAAGCATTTTTATGAAATCCCGATTCAATTACTTCATTTACTGGGTAATTAAAATGTAACAAATACTGGGGTAAGAGATGAAGAAAAGTTGACTCTTAAGATGCTCAATCCAAGGGGAGAAACAGATAATTACATACACAAGGTGTCATGAAAAACCAAAGACTAGGATCACACTGGGATAGGTGGAAACAGGGATTGGTTAAGAGAAAATATGATGGAGACCACCAGTTAACTCCAATGTCCATTTCCCTCTTCACTGTAGTGGTCAGATTCTTCAACTTCAGCTGCTCAAATGGCAAACCCACTAAAGGTTCACTGTCCAAAATGGCAGCCCCTAGCCCAATGCGGCTAACAGAAGTAATATTTTAGATATATCGGGCTACCTTTTTAGTGTGGTACTGGAAATTTTAAAATTGCATATGCGGTTCACATGTTTTATTGCACACTGCTGAGCTAAAGACTACATTTCCCAGCCTCCCCTTGTAAGAAAGAAATCTTTTGGAAGAAAATAAGGCTCACACGATTGTGGAAAAGAAAAGAATTTATTCTCAATCTTGCAAGAAGGGGTACACAACCAGAAAACATGGCTGGTGCCCCAAACAAAGAAGAATGATACAATTTATAACCCTAAGCCTGGCATACAAGCCCTTCCTCTATTTCTCTATAGATTGGAACTTCAGAGGTTCCAACCTATCCGAGAAGATCCAACTTTCCCAGATCTTCCCCCATCACATTACAATCATTTTATTTTTAAGATTGATTGATTGATTGATTGATTTCTCTCCCCTTCCCCCGCTGCCCCCGTTGTCTGTTCTCTGTGTCTATTTGCTGCATTGTCTTCTTTGTCCGCTTCTGTTGTTGTCAGCGGCACAAATCTGTGTTTCTTTTGTTGCGTCACCTTGTTGTGTCAGCTCTCCATGTGTGCGGCACCATTCCTGGGCAGGCTGCACTTTCTTTCACGCTGGGCAGCTGTCCTTATGGGGCACACTCCTTAGCGCGTGGGGCTCCTGTACGCGGGGGACACCCCTGCGTGACAGGGCACTCCTTGCACACATCAGCACCGTGCGTGGGCCAGCTGCACATGGGTCAAGGAAGCCCAGGGTTTGAACCGTGGACCTCCCATGTGGTAGACGAATGCCCTAACCACTGGGCCAAGTCCGCTTCCCACATTCCAATCATTTTAGTTTTTACCTGCTCCCCTTTGCCAAATAAGGAATGGAATTTAGTGTTGAATTGGTTTGACTTAGTTCTTTCTTGGGCATCTTTTTTTACTGCCTATAGGATTGGCTTAAGCTGGTTTCCTTTGTTCCTACTTAACCCTCAAGTAGGAGACTGAGGCAGTAGGCTGCCAGGTTACATTAATTTTTTCTTCCTTTATGTGAAAACTAAACTAATCTTTGTTTCTTACACCCTGAAGTATGTGCATAGGATGAAGTGTCGGCAGATGGTACATGAGCAGGAGTAATGTGTTCATTGTGGGGTTGGCTCTTCGAAGGAAGGGGTATGCACCTGCCCTCCACCTGCTTCTCTGCCCTACTGGCTGGATGTGGTGGGGAGTCGGCTGCAACCATGCCAAAGAGGGCAGTGCACTAGGACTGGCAGAACACCAAGAGAGAAGGACCCGGGCCCCTTGATAGCCCCACAGAGCAGGGTCTCTCTACCCTCCAGACAACCATAAGAAAGAAATTCCTATCTTATTTAAGCCTCTGTTTAGATCACTGTAAACTCACCTCAACTATATTCTACCTAGTACTGGAAAAGAGAAAGTTTCCTTATGGAAATGATACCTTTAAAGACATGTTCAAGAGCAGGCTATGTACAGTGACACCCCCCGGCTCCGAAGAGGAGCAGTGAGCAGGAGACAGGGAGCACCAAAGGATGAGGCTGCCAAGGCAGGTCATTTCTTGGAAAGCCTTGAATAATGGTTTGAGAAGCTTGAACTTCTTTCCCCAAAGGAAGGGGGATAGAATGGAGATCCTACCTAAGCAGGGAACAATTAAATTTCTGCTACAAATGCATCATTTTCGTAGCAGGACAGAAAATAGATTTTTAGGACGTCAAATAAAAGTCACAGAGCATAGCAGCAATCCAAATATATAACCAGGGTCTGATCAGAAGCAATAGGAGTATGAAGAGGACATGACATCATTAAGGCCTATTTCAGAAAGGTACAGTCGTCCCAGGGAAGAGGGAGATGTAAAAGCAGACACTCTGGTTTCTAGCTTGGAGGACACCAACAATAGGAAGGGAAGGCAGGAGGAGCTGCTGGGGTGAAGCAAGGAGATGAAGCATCAGTCTCAGACACACTGGGTCTGAAAGGTTAACATTTGTGCCAAATCACATTAACAGCTTCTCCTTGCCCAGTGCTCCAATATGGCACCAGAATTAAGGTGGGCATTTATGTAGATGTATAGAGTACATGGGGTGGCAAGTGCCAGAAGGAGGGAGAGGCGGCGGGGGGGGGGGGGGGGGGGAGTTAGTCAAAGTCACAGGAACAAAAGGCAGAGCTAAAACCCCCAGACTGCTCTCTGTACAACAGGCCGGGAAACAGGAAATGCACAAGACTTTCAGGGGAAACAGAGAATAAAAGGCAGTCTAAGCTATTATAAGAATTCAAAGGAGTACAGTTTAAAATATAAACAATAATGTAAACCAAAATGGAACCATGTTTGATAGATATGTTTCAAAATTTGTACATCACTTGCCGCAATTATAACATGAACATGTAAAGAGATCATTGCTGGGGAAAGGGGAAAAGGGTTTGATGTTGGATATCTGGGAGTCCCCTATATTGTGTATGTGAATTACTGTGATCTAAAATTTTTTTGAAGACAATATTAAAAATTAGAAAAGAAAAAAAGAAAGGATGTAGACACTGAGGAAGAAATGAAAGTGTCTTGCCACTGTACATACAGGGCAACACCTGTTACAGTAATGAAAGGCAAAACGTTAGAAACAAAGCTTTATAATATTTTTCATTTTATTAATACACCAATTTATTTTTACTCTATGTTAGTATTTTTAAATTACCATGTATTCTATTTCTAAACTTTAAACCCATCATTGCATTTCAATTTCCTATTAATTGAATTTGGCAATATATTAGGACTCACTGTTGAAGAAGTTTTGGATCACAAAGAGGCTCAACTAAGGCAGGGGAGGAACTCTGATGTGGGGTGTTATTGATGGGGGGCACATGGGTGGGGGGGGACTTCTCCTGGGCAAGTATATAGGGATCATAAATATGTTAGGATATATGTTGGGTATTTTTATAATAGTTATAGTTACGAACGTCAACTGAGGGAGTGCTAAGTTCCCACCCAGGGGTGCTTATTCCCCAATGGAACAAAAATAATCCCCCAAGTGCAACGGCAAAGATCAAGGAAGGACAGTCCAATAATGAGCCCTTGATACTGATGACTATGCTTAGGAGCCTGTGTGCCTGAAATATGAACTAGGCCTAGAGTTGTAGGATGCCTAAGAGTTACCTCCTGAGAGCCTCCATGTTGCTCAAAAAGTGGCCACTCTCTAAGCCAAACTCAGTACGTAAATGCATTACCCTCCCCCCCAACACGGGACATGTCTCCTGGGGATGAGCCTCCCTAGCACCGAGGGATTACTACCAATCACTAACTGGAGAAGCAACTAGAAAGAGACCTCGAATAAAAGGGTCAACTCAGACCAGCAGAATATCTCAGCCTACATGTTGGATCAAGTGTTAAAAACTGCTCTTTGACCTTGAATAAAAGGGGGAAATGGCAAAGACAAATGAGTTGATATGGCTAAGAGTCTTCCAAAAAGAATCAGGAGGTCATCAGAGAGGTCGCGCTTACGCACACCTCAGCAGGACCCCAGAAAAAGCCAAAATAGATAGAACCCTAGGTACTGGTTCTCCTGAAGACTACAGAGATCCACAGGGTATATAATCATGACAGACAGATTTGGAGCTCTGTGCCATGTCAAAGAGTCCAGCTTTGGAATTTGTGCTCCTAAGTGTGACAGAGCTGGACTCGGATGTTACTTTTCTACACATGCCTCTTCTGTCACTTTTACTAAACCTGTGGTTGGCACTAGAGATGGTCCATACTCAGGAGACTTGAATCTCTGCACTGCCCATGTGCCAGCTGGGACCTGAGCCTCAGCAGAGTGGTGACTCCTACTCTCTGGTTCATTGGTCTTACCCAGGTCAGCTAACAGGGAGGTGAAGATGGTCAACCACCACATCAGGGAATCAAGAGCGCCTACAACTGTAAGAAGAGGAATTGCCTCCATCAACCATGTGGAATCTAAGCCCTCTCTTGATCAAGAGGTAGAGAGGACATCACCATACCAGGGTCCACAGAATGGAAGAATAAAATATGGACTAGAGTGGATGTACTGATATTCTACTATAAAACTATTGTGACGAGTAATAGAAGAAATTTTAGCATTGAGGTGGAGAAAGTGGCCATAGTAGTTGCTGAGGGCAGGGAGAGGATAGAAGAGATGTGATGTGGGGGTATTTTTGGGATTTTGAGTGGTCCAAATGATATTGCAGGGTCAGATGTTGGACTTTATATATCCTGCCATAACCCACTGAATGTACTGGGGGAGAGTGCGAACTACAGGGTAAACTATTGTCTGTGTAGTGCAGCAGTGCCCCGAAATGTGTTCACCGAGTGTGATGAGTGTGCTGCAATGATGAGGGAGATTGTTGGTGTGGGAGAAGTGGGGTTGGGGGTGGGGGTTATACAGGAAACTTTTATATTTTTTAGTGTAACATTTTTTGTGATGTATATATCCTCAAAAAATACAATTTACAAACTGATGTGGGGAGTGGGGAGTGGGTTATATGGGAACCTCTTACGTTTTTTTTGTTTCTGTTTTTAAAGATTTATTTTTTATTTATTTCTCTCCCCTTCCTCCCCCACCGTTGTCTGCTCTCTGTGTCCATTCGCTGTGTGTTCTTCTGTGACTGCTTCTATCCTTATCAGCGGCACCAGGAATCTGTGTTTCTTTTTGTTGCGTCATCTTGTGTCAGCTCTCTGTGTGTGCGGCGCCATTCCTGGGCGGGCTGCACTTGCTTTCGCACTGGGCGGCTCTCCTTACGGGGCACACTCCTTGTACGTGGGGCTTCCCTACGCGGGGGACACCCCTGCGTGGCACGGCACTCCTTGCGCACATCAGCACTGCACATGGGCCAGCTCCACACGGGTCAAGGAGGCCCGGGATTTGAACCGCGGACCTCCCATGTGGTAGTGGATGCCCTATCCATTAGGGCAAGTCCGCTTCCCTGTTTTTCGGTTTTGCATGTTTTTTTAACATAACATTCCCTATGACCTATTAATTTTTTTTAAATTAAAAAAAAAAATAAAGTAAATGTCTTTAAAAAAAAAAAAAAGAATTCAAAGGATAACTTTTATTCCAAAACGGTTCTTTCTTAAGCTCTATCTCAATTTTATTAGTAATAGTAACACACCCCAAATAGCCCAGAGTACTTCATTTTCTCTAATTCACTATGGTGTTTTCTTAGGAAGGATCACACACCCAAGAGATTACAATTCGATTTCAGTTTTGTGCAAACTTAAAATTAAACTGAGAATGAAAATTATGTAAATAACCTTTGCTACTCTAAATCACTGAAATATACTCTTTTCACAGAACTTACATAGTGCTTCACCTATCCTAGGAAACTCTCTGAGAAGAGTTTCCATCACTTCCATCACTTTACACTGGGGGGTGGGTAACCCTAGCAACCGAGCAATGTAAACACCCTTAAAAAAACAGGCCCCTGAGCAAGTTGCTTAAATTCTCCAAGCTTGTTTCCTCATCTTAATGTGATAAATCTGACCCACCTACCAGAATAGCTGAGGATTAAATGAGATGCTAATGGGAGCCCACTGTAAGCGGTATTTTACCGTACACATTTTATTTCTTATGTAGAAGAAGCTCTACAAGACTAAAATCTCTTTCAAAGAAGCATCAAGCTAAAGGATAGACAGAACCAGGAACAATAATTAACTGTGATTTTGATTTTTTTTAAAAAAACCTTCCCAGGCAACAATCTGTACCAGCGGGTTTAATATAGATTCCCAGGTCCCACTAGCCAGAGATTCTGATTCAAGTGGTCTCAGTTAGTGCCCAGGGATTTGTTGTTCAAAGAGTTCCCCACATGGTCCTACTGACCCACTAGCTTTGAACCCACTGCTCCACCTAAGCTAGAAACCACAGTCCCAGATCTCAGACCCTTTCAGCCCACATTGCACACAATGGCAGGGATCCCTGGTTGCCGGTGTACTCACCCATCCAGCATCTTTTGAGAGCAACCAGTTGGCACCAGGCACTGAGCTATGTGCTGGGAGTCTGTGATCCAGTGAGGGGAGACAGAACACCACACACCCACCAAGGCTGGCGACACAGTGCAGTAAGCTCTGTGATGGAAGTGGACATACACAGAGGACAGACAGCAAGTGGCAGGCCACTCTCACTCAAGCCAGGTCCTGAGGAGCAGCAGGAGTGAGCCAGGTTTTCCCCAGGGGTGGGGAGTGAAGAGGAGAGAAAAGCCCGCACAAAGGCAGAAAAGCAAGCAGCAAGGTGAGTTCGAGCAGCTACTAGGACATCTGTTTGGCAGGAGGGAAGGCCAGTGAGGAGCCAGCCCAGGAGGGGCCATGAGAACTGAACTTATGAGGAGCTAGTGAGGGGATTCTAAGCAGAAAATGGATATGCCAGGTTTGCAGTTCAGGCACTTCACCCTGACAGCAGAGGGTGGAAGGGGGTGGGGGGTGTACAGACAGGTAGAGGGAGCCTGGAAGCAGGGACTGCAGTTAGGAGGCCACCATGGAAACCAGAGAAATGGTGAGGCCTGAAGCACAGGTGAACGTGGCTGAGACCCCTGGAAGAATCCCACAAGAAGGAGCCTGGGCCTATAGCTTGAATACTCTTCTAGAGCCTAGACTCTCTCTAATTTCCCAATAATACCTGATAGGAGGGGCAGGAGCAACATTTAGAGTGAACCCAGCAATGATATATCAGGTATATCTGACACATAAAGCAAGCCATTTACCACCACCCTCCACTATAAGGACAAAATTATCGTTGGTAATAATGATAAAAAGAAATGCACACTAATAATGACCAGGAAAAAAATGAAGTGAAAATTTTATTCTATTGAACTATGTGTGGGTATATCTAAAAGAAAAAAATTTAAATAAAACTCTTATATGCCTGTCAAAGATACAATGAAGGCAACTACTAAATTGTGCCACAGATATCTTATTTTCTTGATTCAGCCTTTACTTTTAAAACAATTTTACTTTTAAAAAAAAAAAATCACACCTCACAGCTTACCCTCTATTTCATCTATTTCAGAGCTTTACTTTTTTTTTTTTTAGGCATTACCGGGGATTAAACCCTGGACCTCGTATATGGGAAACAGGCACTCATCCGCTTGAGCTACATCTGCTCACATCACAGCTTCACATTTTAAACATGAAAACTCTCAAGTGGTGACACAGAATGACAAAGCTCAAGTTTTGTTCTGTGGTGTTTGCCGTCGCTGTGCTATTATTTCTTATTTTTAATCCACAGTTTAAATGTAGGGATACATAGGACTGCAGGGACCGAAGGCACAAACTGGGCACAAAATGAATTTGAACAACTCCAAACCTTATGAGAACAAATGTGTATGGTGTGTGTTGGGTGCCAACCGTCCAAATTCAATTCCTTATAGAATACAATGTTTATTAAAGGATGCCATTAAAACATGCCAATTTGAAACTTACATTCATCTTATTAAAGTAGAGGAACAACTGCAGCAATTGTGTAAAACTTAGACCAGCCGCAGATTTTTTTCAAAGAGCAGTAATATTAACAGATATTGTTTAGAATTGCTGGTGAATGGGGTGATAGCAAAAATTAGACTGACCAAAATCAGTTTTACTATTGTTTTCAAATCCTCTACAGAAAACAGTGCCCCTACTGTCTGCACCCGGAGGGAGGGAGGCACCTTTCCCACCACCCACCCTTAGGGTGCTCCTGGAAACTGAAGAGTCCAAGGGAATGGTGACAATGTCAACCAAGAACAAGTTCAGAGGGATAGAGGGGAACAAAGGCCAACAAGATAAAGCCTTGGGAGTGACTGAATGATAAGTCACCCTCAAGTTCAAAATACATTTAAAATGCAAAACAAGGACTTGGCCCAGTGGTTAGGGCGTCCGTCTACCACATGGGAGGTCCACCACATGGGAGGTCCGCGGTTCAAACCCCGGGCCTCCTTGACCCGTGTAGAGCTGGCCATGTGCAGTGCTGATGTGCGCAAGTAGTGCCCTGTCACACAGGGGTGTCCCCGCATAGGGGAGTCCCACGCTCAAGGAGTGCGCCCCCTAAGGAGAGCCGCCCAGCGTGAAAGAAAGTGCAGCCTGCCCAGGAATGGCGCAGCACACAGGGAGAGCTGACACAACAAGATGACGCAACAAAAAGAAACACAGATTCCCGTGCCACTGACAACAACAGAAGCGGACAAAGAAGATGCAGCAAATAGACACAGAGAACAGACAACCAGGGTGGAGGAGAGGGGAGAGAAATAAATAAATCTTTAAAAAAATAAAAAATAAAAATATAAAATGCGAACAAGCTCCTGGAATGTGTTAAAGATGACAAAAACAGAAGACAGGTAGTGAGAGACTCAGAATTCTGAGTCTGGAATATTGTGCCTAGTTTGGAACTTCTCCTCTAAAAAAAATAGCCATGAACTTGGAGAGTTTGTTATTGCCCAAATGGATATCAAATTATTATAGATTCCGGAAGGGGTCAGGGGAGAGTGTTTTGTTTAACTTCTAAATTTTTCCTCCTGGAAAGATTTAAGGAAACCAACTATGGAAATGAGATCTTCAAACACAGAGGGGTGTCTTCATAAACTGTGACAGGGATGGTCCTCATCTCCACCAGGATACGTGTAAAAAGATGAGGCACTCAGCTCCACTATGAAGACAATCCTGAAAACGTAGAGGGAGTGGAAACTGTTTGAATGAGTTGAGTAAGACATAACCTCTTCTGCTCTTTCGACATGAGAACAGGCTGGATTCCCCTCAGAGCCTTCCAAACAAATGTCATGGGAAAGGGGAAGAGAAAGGGATCTGGAGTCCCACAGACCTGCAATCAAAAAACGAACAGGTAGGCCTGGAGCAGATGTTTAACTTCTCAGCTTCTTAGTTTCCTCATCTATAAAACTGATCTAGTAAGATTGTTGTAGGAATGCAACACGAGTGAACCTCCAAGCAGAGAGTTTAACAAAGGGAAAGCAACTGCTAAATGGTTATCATCATTTTCATTATTAAGATCAAACTCTAGGACTAAAAACCAAATGATACAAAATGGCTTTTACGTAGCTGATGAAAATTGTATCAGATATTCCCTGTAATGGGGCCCTCAAATTCTCCAGGGACTGCTTGGGTGTTTACATAAGTCTCATAGGTTTCATGTTGCCACTGCACAAAGATTTTTAAGCAATGGCTCTATCTACAAATCCATGTCAATCACACAGTTAAGATAATTATTGAAAAAGAAATCCCATTTTCTGCACCAGTTCTCTTTGATGCTTTCTTCTCAGAAGAGATGGGAGAAGAGAAATTTTTTAAAGTGTTAAAGCGCTTCATCCTTCCCAGTGAGGTAACACAAACTCAAGACTCCAGGATAGCCCAAAACATGTCCAATATGGAGAATCAAGTGAATTTAATAACTGTTACTGTTAAAACTGAGCATGACTCCAAATCCAGAGGCGATGAGCAGAAAAGTTCTTTATCCTGCCATCACCTTTTCATTATGCCTACCAATCTAAGAGAGGTCTTTTTGTCACCAGGTGTAAATGATTAGAAGAGACTAATGCTTAGGGGCCCTGAAGCTGTTTATTTCTTAGTGAAAGAGTGCAGCAAGCATTTATACACCACTTAAATGTATCTGCGAGCATTTACAGAACTCTCCTTTGGTGGTAATTTATTCCTAAAGAAAGGGGGATTTATAGTCTAATAAAATGCCTCACTAGGGTTTTTTCTCAAGTGGCTTTATACACTAGCTAAATGGAAGAAAATAAGAACAATGTCTTTGCCACTATAAATAAGAACCAAGGATTCTAACCAGGAATACTGCCATCCGTTTGTCCCTTTTTCTTGCACAACAGTCCTCTTTGATACTTTGCTGCCCTAATTTGAATTGGCTCCACATTTTCTTACACATTAATAAATGCAGAAATATTAAATCAACAAAAAGATTTAGAAGCTCGCGAGGGACCAGCTCATCACATCCACTGCTTTGAGAAAGAGAGAGTTAGTTACAGTAAAAGAGTGAATCTATGCCGTAAGTATTAATAGCTTTCTGCAAGTGCAGCTATCACTTTTTAGTTCTGGGCTTTCTATTTATGTGTCATTTTAAACGTATTAATGTATTTCCACCTACAACTTCATTTGATCAGTTTTACCTACAGGGCTGTAATTATCCCCATTTCATAGATGAGGAAACAGAGTGCAAAACACTCATCTAAAGTTAAACTAGGTTTGCACCGCACTCTCAAATTTCATTTTAAGACTCTAAGTGAGAACAACTACCCTATAAACAAAAATGTCCTGTTCATAAATCCTTAGCTGGCTGACTTGCAATGAGAATAATTTATTTTTTTACTTCTGTTATATAATATAAAATATAAGTTCTGCTTGAACAGAATATATGCTCACTTGACCTCTGCTGGCTGAAACTTTCTTTAACACTATATAGTTAAATAGCCTTCTGGTGTTTAACTTTCATAGGGGCTTTTCGCATGGTACATACGCTGCTTACATATTGTTCAGACAATCACAGAAGGAAACTGAGTGCTGAAGGATGAGCACTGCCTATGGGCACGTGGCCGGGTACCTGCCTGATGATCGCAAGGGGAATGCAGAGAAGAATCCAAGAAAGAGAGCTGGGGAGAGGAGCAGGAGCCGGGGTCAGGAGTGTCTACCCCAGACCCGGGACTTATCGCTGTTTCCCTTCTCCTCTGTCACTTTGCATACTGCAGTGCTCCTGTCCTAAGCTTGCCATTTCCAAGAGTGCTATTTCCTATATGTGCACCCAACCTTAACCATACTGTGGTTTGATATCCAACCACATTAGTATGACACAATACAAAAAGAGGCCGATTTTATCGTTGACATTTATTACACTATTGATTGCCAGTAGTAAGTACTCTTTTTCTACACAATTTTTTGTTCCTAAATAAAAAAATGAAAAAGTATTTGAATATGAAAAAGTAACATAGAAAACTAATTTCCTAACCATAGTTAAAAGCTTAAATTGATGTGCATAGCAGGACTGCCTCTAATTACATAAATGTCAATCCCTACCGGCATGCTTTCTTAAAATCTATTGATAATCTTCAGTGTTACATAGGACACTGTAAAGTTTTGTGCCATTAAATGTTTGGTGACGTAAGGCTCACTATCTATATTATGTAATCTTACAAGAAAAGGAAGACTTCTAGTGAAAAACTATAGTCATTTTTCATTAAAAGAAATTATCTAGGATATAGTTGGACTTAAAACGCAGAAATTCTAAATTCAATAAAGCAAATATAGGGGATAAAAACCAAAAACTTATCCTACCAAAGAAGGAAAGCAGTTAGTAAATCACTAGATTTAAATCACGCCCAAAAAACATAAGGCAGACTATAAAATAAAAGGCTGTGGCAACCACTCAAAAATAACAAAATCAATAGAACTGACAAGTGTTTTTATTATGGTAATGCAAGTTACGTAAATATATAGTTACGAGATATAAATTCATATATAGATATATAATATTTTTACTGGTCAGAACTATACTGACCCAAACATTCAAAGGCAAGTACATGTATTTTCCTAACAGATACATTAAATTAGCTGAACTAATTTAGCTACCCTAACCTAATTACAAGTGCCTCTTTGCACACATCCAAGCTAGCTCCTAATTTACAAAAAGGAGAGTTTATGTAAGAACTCTCCTTTTTCTTTGGTCTTTCTAAACCCAAAGATGCTATTGGCCCAAGAGTGGCTGCTTCCTCAGCTGTGCAGGCCACGGGACCACTTCCCTGAGCTCCTGGAAGGCCCCACAAGCGCCCCTTCCTCATCGGTGCTCTACCTGACCACCCTAAGCACTGCCAGCATTAGCCCCCACTTCCCACAGCAGTCTCACACTGCCTGGTGACAAAGTGACCTGCATTCCCACCAGATGCCCCTCCCCTCACAGTCAGGGGCCGGCACAGATTTCTTACATCCCTTACATTACCTTGCTTATAACAGATACCACCCAAATATTTTATTTTCTTAACTTTTTTTTTTTAAGATTTTATCTTATTTTTTATTTCTCTCTCCTTTTCCCCGTCCCAGGTGTCTGCTCTCTGTGTCCATTCGCTGTGTGTTCTTCTGTGTCCGTTTGTAGTCTTGCCAGCGGCACCAGGAATCTGTGTCTCTTTTTATTGAGTCATCTTGCTGCGTCAGCTCTCCATGGGTAAGGCGCCATTCCTGGGCAGACTGCGCTTTTTTCGCGCTGGTCGGCTCTCCTTACGGGGCGCACACCTTGCGCATGGGACTCCCCTACGCGGGGGACACCGCTGCGTGGCAGGGCACTCCTTGCACGCATCAGCACTGCGCATGGGCCAGCTCCACACGGGTCAAGGAGGCCCGGGGTTTGAACCACAGACCTCCCATGTGGTAGGCAGACACCCTATCCTTTAGGCCAAATCTGCTTCCCAACTTATTTTTATTTCAAGGTAGCTCATGACCATTGTTAAAAAAAATTTTTAATTATATAAAAATATACTGTAAAAAATAACATTTAAACTTTATATATATTATTTTTTTAAAAGGGGACATGAAAACTCTTCCTAATCTCTCCTCAGGTGATTTGAATGAAAACAACCTTCATGTAAATTCAGCCTTGGACGTGGTTTGCCAGCAGGCATGCAGCAGGCCTTAACAGCGACTGTGGAAAACTACACGCAGGGGCCATGAAGATCTGGGCCCGGGCGACAGCATCCTGTCTGAACATGGTCAGTCTCTAAAACAGCTACTCATTCTCTCTCCCCTGTAAGCCTTGAATTCACATACAAACAAACAAAAATGCACCAGCTACTGCAAAGAAGGGGAAAGAAATGAAAAGGAACTGTGAAAGTATATCAGCAGGGAAATCAACACATACTTGGAATTCTATAGGCATAAGTTAACAACAAGAAGAAAACAGGCACCTGGCAGGAAAAAATTTTAAGGAAACTGTTGAGACGTGATACACTTCCTGTCAAAACAACACAAGGTGGTGATTCATTCAGTTAGCATCTACTAAATACTGCGCAACTTTAAATGCTCCATAAGTTTAGTGATGTACAATTTTGACACAGAAGTATTTTTTATTTTAAGTTCTGAGCTGTTCATATCATCCTGTGACCCAAAATAAATAAAAACCATACGTCCTCACTGTAATCCCAACAGTAATCTTTACTATCACTAAAGCAAAATAACACACTATAATTTACTTCCCCCAATTTAGTTTTGGCTTAAGCTGTGGCCTACCATGTAATTCAAAGTTGTGGGGTGCTTAGCCCAGAACAGAGAGCTGCTGCCCAACAAAAGAAATGTAAGAATTAGTTCACTGTTGATGAGGCAAGCAGAATACCTACACCCTATCAAACATCTCAAGAATTCTGTAAAATTGCTTCAATTCTCAAATATCCTTAGTTAGGAAAAAAGGTAAAGCTGGGTTTTCCTATAAAAATTTAAGACGTGAAGTCATTACAAGTATATTGGCAAAATTAATTTAAAACAAATACAAAAGAATAGCTTTTTCTACATGATAATATCCAAACTCCTTCACCCAAACCCCACCCATAAACTAATATAAATGTTTAATTTATCGGTCCAACTTTGCAAATGTTTGTTTTTAAATTATTATCACCAAGTAATTATGTCCAATAAATTAAAAAAATGTTTTAAAGCAAGTGTAAGAGTTTATGATAGAACTCCATCACCTGAAAGATATTCACTGGCATTACATTTATGAACCGAGATGAAGTACACAGATTTTCATCAAAATCCCTATTTCTTAAATTCACTTTTTTTTTAATAGATTTTTTTTTAATTAGAGAAAGTGTGAGCTTACAAAACAATCATACATAACATACAGAATTCCATACATCACCCCTCCACCAACACCTTGCGTTGTTTCGGAACATTTGTCACAGATTATGAAAGAATATGATCAGACTATTAGCACTAACTATGGTCCACAGTGTACATTTGGTATATTTTTCCACAGACCCCCTATTATTAACGCTATGCATTAGTACTGTACATTTGTTATAGTTCATGAAAGAACACTGTCCTATTTGTACAATTAACCACAGCCCATAATCCACCACAGGGCTCACATGTTATCCATCCCATGCCTTGTACAATCTATCCAAAGTGTACTCTAAGTGGCTCTCACTTTCATCACATAGTTGTGCAGTCATCACCTCAGTAAATTTTTGAACGTTTTCCTAAGTCCAAAAGAAAAGTCCCATACTATTACTGATCATTTGCATTGATATAGTACTTTCTTTGACATTGACGAAATATTACTGTCAACTATAGCCATAAGATACATTAGTTGTATTTTCTCCTGCATCACCATATTCTTACCACATTGTAAGTGACGTACATTTGTTCTAGTTCATAGAAGAGCATTATTGTGTTTATCTTATTAGCCACAATCCTCATCCACCAGTTCACCCTGTTATTCAGTTCCTATATTATTCTCTAACTTTCTTTGAATTGACATTTACAGCCTAGACTACCCCTTTTAGCCACAATCCCATTAATAAACCAGCCGTGTTAATTACTCACTATAATGAGTCACAATCAACTCTACCCATTTCCACCCTTTTACAGTCAGGTTAATTTTTAAAAATCTCCATATGAAGCATCAGACCTCATCCTAACTCCTGATAATCTATACTCTAGAATTAATTCCATGTGTTTATTCTCCATATTTAGTTCATATTAGTAAGACCATGCAATATGTGTCTGGCCTAAATTCACTTGTTTTTATAACATCACTGCAACTGATACATATTTACAACATAGATTATATTTAAAACACCGTTAAAGGGAAGGGAAAAAAAAAGAACATTATTTTTATCTCATTATGCCAGGTGCGGTTCCCAGAACAATCAAGAGTTTGCGCTTCTCTGTGCCATTTTTCAGGCTGTTTAGAACATCCTTCCCACATAATCTCCAAATTTCAAAGTATACGTATTTGCTTTCATGTCCACTGATTCGGTAGCACTGGGAACTTTTCGAAAGCTACTTCCATGTCTTTTATTTCTGAACCTCCAGCACCCAGGGTATGCCTGCCTCACAGCAGTACTAGCCAATTTCAACTTGATGAAGGCTCAAAACTCAAAAAGAATTCTCAAAACTCCTCGGGCTGGAAAAGCTTTCAAAAGACCTCCTGGATGATAAGAGAGTTTAGGGCCCTACACCCAATAATTAAAGTCCCAAACAGGGAAGCGGATTTGGCTCAACTGTTAGAGCATCTGCCTACCACATGGGAGGTCCAGGGTTCAATCCCAGAGCTTCCTGGCCCGTGTAGTGAGCTGGCCCATGCACAGTGCTGATGTGCTCAAGGAGTGCCGTGCCACACAGGGGTGTCCCCCACATAGGGGAGCCCCATGCTCAAGGAGTGCATCCTGCAAGGAGAGCTGTCCTGTGCAAAAAATGTGCAGCCTGCCCAGGAGTGGCGCCACACCCATGGAGAGCTGACGCAGAAGATGATGCAACAAAAAGAGACAAGAATACAAGAACACAAGAATACAAGCGGATACAGAAGAACACACAGCGAGTGGACACAGAGAGCAGACAAATGGGGGGATGGGGGAAAGGGGAGAAAATAAATAAAATAAATAAATCTTTTAAAAAAAGAAAAAAAAAGTCCCAAACAGAATAATGCTCAATGTTAGAACCACCAATAAACTGGAACATCCTCATCTTGAGGTTTGGTAAGAGGTAGAGAGATGTCATTCCTTAAAATGTCCCCTTCTTTATGAGCCCAACTTTGTCTTCCCACCAGTCAGGGGTTACATAATAAAGATTTGCAATCACTTTCTTTAAAAGAAAATTTTGTGTAATCAAATAATAGGAAAACCACCAAGTTTCTTAAGAGAAAGAAAGAGGAGGGAAGGAGAAGAAAGGGAGGAAAAGAGAAAGACAGAAAATGTTATACACGTTCTTATTTTAGCTGAAAATTGATATTTATCAAAAATGCCATACAGGGCATATTCTCTACCCAGTTTAAACGGAGTTAGGTAAATTAAGTCCCATCTGCAAAAATGAAATTGATAGTCATTTTCAGTCCTCTTAGAATTCAATTAAAAATAATCACTAAATTATTACTGGTTGATTCCACCTCATTACTCATGAAGTATTCAGACAAAAATAATGTGAGTTGCCGTGGCAGGGGAATGTCAGGGTATTAGCAATCATTTCCCCCTGTAAAGATGAAACACTGCAGTACCATCTTAAACCCTACTTCCTGAACAATTTGGATATTGCCTGTCAAGGACCTGAAAGTGCTCTGTGAACCAAGCGTCGTGGTAGGAATCCGTGGGAGACTTCAGACACCATCCTTAGCTCCACTGAAACTCGAGAGATGGCGACACAGCCGAGAAGGCTGGCCCTGACCCCCGGGTTTCAGGTGACCCGCTCAGTGTGTTAGAGGCAGGGCTAAGATTTCAACCCAACTTCTGCTTCCGGTCCTACCCTGACCTCATCCAGGCCAAGTCTTTTTAAGCCTACCCTCTTATATAAATCTACTAGCCTATGTAAAATCAAAGGGACAAATCCCATGTAACCATATCCAACTCACACCAAAAGATTGTTTTCAAAATCATTAAAATCCAGACATAAATCTCAACTACTTCTACCAACTTCTGCTGTTACTGCTTGTCCACAAAGTCATCCTAATAACAGGCAGTGAAGATAAAGTTTCCTACTATGAATATGAAAAGAAAAAAAAAAGTATTCATTATTTTTAATACAAAAAAAAAAAAGCCTTCTATTAAACCTATATCCAAATTGCACCAACGTGGAGAGGATGTAGCTCAGTGGTTGAATGCCTGCTTCCCATGTACAAAGTCCTGGAATCAATCCCTGGTACCTCCTTTAAAAAGAAAAAATTGTACCAAGCATTCCTATTAAAATGAGACTTTTCTTAAACTGTTCATACTAAAGAGGCATTTTCCTTAGCTCAGACCCAAGGAACATTAGTTTTAGCCTCACTTTTTATTGTAAAACAATCGAATTTATCTAGAGGTAAAATATATGTTACCTTTTTTTACAAAAGACTAAAAAATATTTTTATAAGGCTAAAAATCAGAGGCCATGAGACCTTTGTCCCATAATAAACAAATTTATGTCCAATTGGATCATTTCTACATAAATATCAAGGAATAATTAGAATCCAATGGCTGAGATATTTAAGATTTCTTTCATTCTATGTTATTTTCAGTGAGGAAGCTATCAATATTTCTGGTGATTAAATGGGAGAAGAAACAATACATATTCTATATAACAACTTAGCATAAGAAACACAGAATTTTTAAAACACTTCTATTTCACTTCCCCAAAGATCTACCAATTAAAAACATATTAAAGTGTTGGTGATTGGTTGGCAACCCTGTGCAAGTCGATGCTAAAGAGTTAGGTGAGTTGCTTCTTTTACATAAAGATGCCTTTCTTATAATAAAGGGGAGAAAGATTACAAACACTCGTCCACAGAATTATAAGCCTGGACTTAAATTTCCCCATTTCACCCCACTCAAATTTTATTTAGCAACCATTAGCAGTCAATGAAATCACTCCCTAAAAAAATCATCATAGAACATAAGACTCATTTGGAAAGGATACTGATTCATGAAGATACACAGAGATCATGACATTCAACAAGCTCAAGACTAAAGCCAGGCCTCCTGATTCCTATATACTCATATCATCACAAAAATAACAGCTTTGTTTTTACCTTTGTCCTTGCCCCTTTCCAAAAACAAATAAACATGTGAGTGCCATGCTCTTAAGAGTTGTATCAGACGTACACTCCCCAAATACCTGAGGTTTGCTGAAAAGCTAAGGATAACAAAATTAGATTTTTATTTTACCTTCATATTTTAACCAGATGATTGAAGAAGGCATAGGTAGGGCTGCTTGGGCCTGGTGGTATACTACAGACGAGTTATAAAGAAGTAAGGAGAACTCCTCTGTGTTTATTTTTATTTCATCTCTTCAGTGGAAAGGAATGAAGTGAGAATGTCGATTATAAGAGAAGATCAAACTGCTCTGAAAAAGTTCCAGGCTGCTGTACATGCCAGGATAGGAAAGACTTTGTTGAGATTTTCTAATTAGGAACTGTGGAGAATGACAGAGGGACTCCAATACAGGAGACAGGCACATGATGTTCCAAATTTTAATAAGGCAGACTGTACAAACTATAGACAGCAGGAACTTCATGTCTATCCTAGGCAAGATTCTAGAGCAAATTATTAAAGGGCTGGCATTCAAGTAACTCCAAAAGGAAGCAGTTCATTTCCCAAGAATAAGCCATTTGAGAATAATCCATTCCATTATATGGTGGCAAGTTAACTAGACTTGTAAATGACAAAATGGACATAGTATATATATATTCTTTATAGACAAGGTGAGGTTAAGAATGGATGCTGGTACACATAAAGAGTAATTATTTGAACAATTCTACCTGAAATTGATAAACAGTGATCTGAAGAGAGATGTTTATAAACACACCACATTGCTCTGCCCTTGACGCCAGCCTGGATAATAATACCTACAGGCAAATAATAAAATTAACAAAATGCTTATCAAACCTATGGAAGAGCTGGAACTAAAAGGGGCAGTGTGATAAATTTACAGATTAACAGTCTAAAAGATTTTGAAATGCAGAACAAATGGTCAAATACAGGAAAATGAAATTTAAGAGAGATAAACATAAAGTTCTATTCATGGTACTAAAAAACAATTGCACAAATCTGTGAATGAGGAGATGTGTAAAAAGAAAGCTGGTAATTTTGAGCTGACAGTGAAGGTCACGGAGAGTTAATAGCCTATACCTATTTACCGTTGTTATAATATTGCTCATTACTGATAGACTCTACCCCGGTTCTGTGCTAAGCATGATGGACAGATTCTCTTCCTGAGCCCTTATAATAACCCTATGAGACAGAGAGAAAGAGACTGACACCAAGAAATGGTGTCTTGACCAACACAAGCAGAAAGTGACAGACACTAAGTCTCTGACCTCCGGCTCCCAGCTGGTAATCTTAGCCATGACGCTTCACTGCTTCCCTCCAAGAACAGGGCTCTCAGCGAAGGCAAGAATAGTTCCGCTGCCTCCATAACGGCAGGGGCATCTGGAACACCACGCTAAGTTCTGGGAACTGCACTTGAAGAAGAATGTAAGTACCTGGAATATGTTCGGTATACAGGATGGTGAGAGGATTAAAAATCATGTCAACTAACAAGGGCTGAGGAAATGGAGATGTTTGTTTTGCAACCTAAAGAAAACCAGGCTTAAAGGATAGGAGATGTAATTAATTTTCACAAATATAAGGAGCTGACATATAAGAGAAATTGTTCAGATGAACTCCAAGCAGCAGAACTATGCTTTCCAAAGATGGATGGGGCTATCCTTATGACTGAGCTCCTCATTCAAGGACAGCCAAGCATCTGGAAGTATACTAGACAGGGGATTTTTGCATCTGTGAGAGACTGGAGAGAAACTTTCAGGGTACTTTCACTCCAAAGACTCTGGTGCTAATCAAGAATTTCATTCATTTCCCAGATAAAACAATACAATTTCCTCAGAAAGGTCCAGAGAGTCTTGCATTTACATCTGGGAAGACTAACCATATCGTTTCCCAAGTAACCCTTACCCTCCCCAGCTTCCCAATATTCTCCAGTGCAACCCGTGTCTGATGCACGGAACTACATCACCACTACTCTTTGCAGTGACACTCTAATCCAGACGGGTTGTTGAGATGAGAATTAGAACATAACTAAATAACCAACTGACAGATGTTTATTCTGCTCTGAGCACCACATCGCCCCATGAAGGGTAGAATAAAAAGCAGCCTACGTCAGGTACCAGCCCTCGATGGGCTTACAATCAGGTTGGAAGTTGAGACCTACACACAGGAACATATAATGAACCTGGGGGTGGGGGTGGGGGTGGCAAATAAGAGGTACCAGCAATAGCATGACAGGAGTTCAGAAGGAAACAAGCTCAGATGCTACCAAGTTAGAGCAGCGTTTTGAGGACTGCAATAGATTTTACCTAGGGAGGAACAGGAGTCTACCATGAACAAGGCGGAAGTAGTATATTCCATAAGCTGTTTCTAGGCCAAGCAACAGAAGTGGAGAGTTTACAAGGTGAGCCTCAGGGGACAATCGATGCACCAAGAGAAACGCAGGCATTACGCATTACCTGGATACGTCGGGATGTAGAATGCCATGATGAAGGGAAGTAGCTGTCAAACCCAGCTGTATAGTGGAATCACCTTTTTGAAAAATAAAGTTGAGCCCACTCCAAAATGTCTGAATCCAGATGGTTCCAATAAGCGGCAAGGGTTGAAAATCTGGGCCAGGGGCTCAAAGCAAATAACCTACCATCTCAATAATCACAGACATTTTGAAACTAACACTTGGTCACATAGCAAGCCAGGAAATTGACAGGACAAGAAAAGAAGGAAAACTGTGTACAAAGTATTGGTGACAATGTACAAATCATAAACAAGGGTAATTAGGGAGAAAAGATAGAAATTTGGCCCAACCATCCAGCCCAGTGAAAACCTCTTGCTCTTCATCTATACTTTAAAGTCCTTAGTGAGACTTCTTTTGTCCCATGGAAACATGGGGTGGGATGCTCCTCAGAAGAAAGGAGCAGGGTAGCCCTGTCATCCACATATGTGGGATCCACACTGCCACCAAGTCCAGAAGGTCAACTCAGAGTCATTTCCACCTGATGGCTGTCTGGTAAACACAATGAAATAAGCTAAAAGTAGTAATAAACAACCCACAATCCCTTCAGATGTTTATGGACTGCCTGCTGTGGGCACAGGCCTGACCTTGGGAGCAGTACTTTCCTCAACAGCGCTGATGAAGATATAAAAGGCTGAATGGATGAACTCCCTCCTCACTTTCTGATTTCATGAACTAATAGAATGTTAGAACAGGGAAGCCCCTTAGAGAGCTTCAAGCCTGGCCCTTCCCTTTTACCAGAGGAAGAAACTGAAATCCAGAGAGGGCTTGTGCTCACCCAAGGTGACAAGGCTGGGAGGTGACAGGCAGAATTCAAACCCAGCCTCCTGTCCCCAGTCCAGGGCTCTTTCCCCGGAGACCACACAGACTTTTTCTGCTTTCTGAAACCTGGAAAACCTGCTAAATCTACCACTTTTTAAAAATGCCTATTTTCTATTTGCAATTTGCCAGGCACTACCAGAAGGGCTCTAGGTGAATTAACTCAATTAATTCTCACAGTATCTCTAAGGGGCAGGTTATTATTATTATCCCATTTTACAAATGGAAAAGCTGAGGAAGATGGATGTCACAGGGGCCAAGACAAAGCCAGGCTATCTAACTCCGACAGCCTGGCCCTAAAATCTGTACTCTTCACCACTTTGTTCTATTTTATAAATATAATTTCTTTTAATTATAAAAACATGGAAGAAACAGTAAGTCTTTTAGCACAAAGGGCACGGTAACTAATGTTTGATAATGGATTTAAGAGCTAAACCATAAATTCAATTAATATATGCAATATAGCTCTTGGTCATCTATTTTATGGAACAAGTTAAGGAACCGTCACAATACATTTGAGGGAAATAGACAAAGCCTATTAACTTTGTTAGCAAAAAAAATTTTTAAAGGCAAATGGTCATATGCTGAACAGCTGAGTGCTGGTTTTAGAGGGTCTCCTCTGGGCATGCTACGGTGGAAAGCCAAGGTGTCATTGCTGATCTCTGTGCTGTCCTACAATGGTAGACACAAGATGCTTTCTTCTGTGTTTAATAACACTTTTAAAGAGCCCACACCTCAAATTATTAATAACTGAGGAAAACGTCAAACTATGACAAGATAAAACACAAGACAAAATACCAGTTTTCATAAAAGTTTCAAAACCAAGATCACAGGAACAAATGTCCAATATTAAATTATAATTACCTTTTCACTTTCTCTCTTATTAAAAAGATGTCAAACCTTGTTATCTTGGCTATCCAGGAGAAGGACTCCAGGAGCAATAATGTTACGAATAAGCAAATTACAATTGTGTCTAAGATCAAATTTCAAGAGAAAAATTACAGTTAAGAAGATGTATTATCACTTTAAAAAGTTACATGACTGTTTTACCAAATGCCTTAATATAGAATATGCAAAAGCCCACTCTGAAAATCCAACAGATCCTAAAAACTCTAGAACCAGAAAAGTATCTTTTTAAGCATGAACTCCACAGCCCAGAAAATTAAAGCAAAGAATAGTGGCAAGCGCACAGTAGGCCCTCAATAAATATTTGCTGAATGCAAATGAAGCAAATGTTTGCACAAAGAGCACAAAAGACACTGTCAAACAACAAAGTGTCAGAATAACATTGATTTGAACTTTCGAGAATTTTTTTTAGTACCAAAATGATAATAAGAAGCTAAATAGGAACAATGAAGACGCAACAAAACAAAGAGCACTATCCAGTTAACGCAAAATATTCTGTGATAACAGACCTGATCTGCATTTCTCAAGAAAGAAAAATATCTCTCAGCCCAGTTCTGCCTGAGAGTAAGGATCTGGACGCAAGCCCTACAGGGTGGCACAATATTTACAATACAGCTCTAGTATTGCAAAATTCCCTGAATTTGGTGCATTTCAAATGTAACACTGTTTTTAAATTTAGTACTCTCAATAGGAGTTGCCCAGTTTGACCCACCTCTTCAAAACAAATCTTAGTCACCAGTCAAAAAAAAAAAAAAAAGTTATCTGCTCTACTAAAAGCAACATAAATGCAAATACAATTAGACAAAACTTACATAAGCCAGATCTGTCATATTTGATCAGTAAATTAAAGCATAATATAATTATAGTCAGCCTGGGAGTTTGAAAGTAATCAGGGTTCTGTTCATTACCATCCAAGCCATGCCCCAATAGCAAAGGGTTTTCCAACATTTCTATCATAAATTTTTTTCTAGGGAGTCAGCACTTGGTCATAAACTCTGGCAAGACTTGAAGTTAGAGCTCAAGTACCAATACAGTGGTGAACAGTTCTATACAGACTGCTTAATAAAAAAGTAGTATTATATTCTGCTACTTGTTTTAATACCCATTTAGAACACATTTCTATTTCTCACATGGCATGCTACAGGAAGATTATGTGTCAGAGCTTACCTGAAATTCCTGCACAATTTAAGCTTTAGCCATGAGCAGAGGTTTCTTATAAGAGCACAATGAGAAAACATTACAAACATTCTCTGCAGTACACATAGGCTAAAAAGGGTATGAAACCCAAGTGGAGGCCCTGATGAAATTTCACAGAAGCTTGATTACCAACTATTATTTTTCCTCTTTACCTTTAAGTGTTTCTAAACTGCTTAAAGGACAGGATGGGCCCTTCAAAGGAAAGGCTAATGACACACCTGTTATATAACCTGTTCTTGGCTGGCCAGGTTATGTGGTTTTGATAAGGAAAAAACACAGTCAAAAGCAGGACAAACACTGATTCTCTGTTCTCCATTCTCCCTTTAGCCGAGACACTCACCTGAGTCACACACCTAATAGTTAGCTGAATGCCTCAGTTTCCCTAACCATTAAATGCAATCTGATGCTATCCAAATTCCTATTTGATCAGGCAGTGAGCAAAATAATCACATATGAAATCTATACCAGAAACACCAGAATATTACACTGAAAGAGTACATTCTGTTAAAAATCCCAAAGGCTTTTGCAGTATTCATTTCTTTTCCTCCAAATTCTCTGAAGGGGTTGGCTAGGCCATTGGTCAAGATAAGGCCTGTGCCTACTGCTTTAAGAACTGGTATATAAAAATATACCTGGCCTGCAAGATCCTGAAAGGAGCCGGGCCAGGGCAGGTATACAGAAACCTTCCCAGGTGAAGTTACCACTCTGCTTGGGCTGTCATGTGCAAAGAAGAATCCACAGAACCTAACAAGGACAGTTCTTAGGATTTGTTCTTGCCGTGAAAACAGAATTTTGCCTACCCTGACGGTTTCCGGGCCTAGGAACATGTGATAAAGTTTCAGAAAACCAATGACCCCATCGGACCCCAAATTACCAGTTCTTTCTAAGTGACTTTCTTTTTCGTCTTTCTTGCCCGATGTGCCGTGAATCGGTGATAAACCTCCGTTCCCCCGGGTCTGCAGAGATTTGTCGAGACCCTGGCAGGGGTCAAGGAAGGAGAAGCTGCACAAACACAGACGCTGCCGCCTTTTGTCCCACCCCAGCTGTAGCCAATGGGGGGACCTGTGGGCTCCCAGGGAGCAGAGGGATTCTCTCCTGGAAACGGAGCTGGTGTCTGAGAAACGGAGGCTCAATGTCCAGCGTGGCCTGAGCACCCAGCACTCAGACAGCTCGCGACAGGCGAGGAAACCTCTTCTGACCGGCCAGCCTGGCACAGGCCCATCATCGTGACCCCTTTGGAAGTTCTACTCACAGCAAAGTTTTAACCCCCCGACCCCACACTCTACGTATTCAAGGGCGGGGGAGCGGGGGGATCCATAAAATAGGCGTAAATAAGTCCGACAGAATTCTGCCCGTCCCTCTTCCAACCAAGATAACTATAGATGCTTTTTTAAAACCAAGCAAACCTTTCACTAAGAAATAGTGCTGGTGCATTGCTAGTGTCCCCAGTTGACGCCCGGTCTGCTCTCTGGGGTCCCGGCCGCTCCAAGTACCCTCAGCCCCGGCGAGGATGCACGAGTGGGGAGTGGGAACCCCAGCGTTCGAAGCCCATTCTTCCTTCTGGCCAGCCATACCCCCCACACCAGCCCTACACACACACACTCAAGCGTGCCACTGATTTCCCCCGCGCCCCGAAAGCGCTAGCCGGGCTCCCCGCCCCTGCCCCTGCTGCCGCGCCGCCCCAGCGACCCCCCGCCTCGCAGCTGCCGCCGCCGCGCGGGGCTGTGCAGCCCTTTGCACTTGTTGCCTTCTCCGGGGGATGGGAAAGTAGCGCTCAACCCTAGAGCCACCGAGCCCGAGGCGGCGCCCGCTTTTGACCTCCACCTACCCCCCGCGTCCCCTGGGACCCTGAAGAAAGTAGCCTCGCAGCTGCAAATTCAGGTGGACCAACTTTTCCGCGCAGGGCTGCAGGGAGACGCGGGGGGTGGAGCCCCAAAGCGCATTTACCTGGAGCTGTGGTCCCGCGGCCTCGAGAGCGCAGGCGAGGCGCTGCTCCCGCGCCCTGCCCGAGGGCGCCCCGAGCCGGCACGGCTCACCCCGGAGCTGCCCACGCCCGGCCGCGGCACGGCCAGGGCCGGCGCGGAGGGGGAGGAGCCGCGGGGCCCGGCTGGCTGCGCCCGGAGCTGGTGCCGCCCCCGCTCCCCCCGCGCTGCCCGCCGCCACTGGATCCTGCAGCCTGCCCACCTCCGGACCCCGGCTCGCAGCCGCGGCATCACATGGCGAGGCCCTCCCGCCTCGCCCGCCTCGCGCTCCTGGAGGAAACCTGAAGCTGCCGGGACTGCCCGTCTGCACCAGCCCCCTCCCGCCACCGGGCCGCGGCCGGCGCGCTGCGGCCCCCCTCCGCGGGCACGGGACGTGGAGACGCGCGGAGGCTGGGCCTCTGCCGGGCCAGGGAAGGGCGAGGTCGCGCCCTGGTGGCCGCCGCTGCACGCCTCGGTTCCCCGCGGTGTTCGCCTTGGCGCCGCTTGAGGAAGGAGCTGGCCGGCAAGATCTTGAAAGGACTTGGGCCCGGCCCGAGGGAGGCTCAGGAAGTCCTCGGCCAAAAGCCACCACACCCGTGACATAGTGTGGCCCAGGTCTATTGTAACAGCAAGTACTATTTTAAAATCAGAAGACATCCCTTATTTCACGAGACCTATGTTCCTTTGGCTCGGCTTCAACTCTTCAAGTACAGCCATGCCAGTGGTTCCATCAAAAGTCATCATAATTTAAAAAAACTGTTGAAAAGAATACCTTTTTTTTTTCTTTCACCATGAACGAAGTGAAAGGGTCTCTTATCATTCAAGGCGCTTTTCCAGTTAGAATGGATCATAACCCCAATCTCCGTCAGCCAGGCCCTCATAAAATGGCTTAAGACAATTAGAGCAGCTCTAATGGAAAAGTCCCCGACTTAACTTTTCTTACAACTACCTGGAGTGTCTGCTTTGTTTTTCCTGCGGAGACCTGCTCAGAATCAGGAGAGAAGTGTGGCCACCACAGACCGGGCCAGACAGGAGCACTGCCAGTCCCCACCTGTCACCACAGCAGTCGCCACCACCTCCAGTGTCCAAGCTTGGCCCCTGAGTTTATAGATACTCAGTCTCCATTCACCCTCACAGTCTTCACGCCAGACAGACCTCCTCCAGAGAATTTTTCTTCACTGTCCTGGTTTCTGCCACACTCTGAACTTTGACAAAGCTTAATGGTCTTATAGCACAATTTGGCACAGATCATATTCACTGTCATATGTTGGACCATCACAGGTTCTTATCCTCTCTTCAACGTGTCATATCAAGGACAATGACTGTTTCTTATCCCTGTAACCTCCACAGCTCTAACACAGGGCACATCTGGAATATTTTCTACTCGTTTTTTAAATTGAACTATCACATTTGTTATGCAGGAAGGAAAATACATGTCACAACTTTAAAACTTTTCTTTAACGGATTATAACCACCCCAAATTCTATCACCTGCTTAATTATTTCCAGCCCTGTATTTCCTTTGCCAATAATTCCCAACGACTGAATAATTGTAAATCTGATGTTTGGTCATAAGAGTTAGGAAATTATCAATGTTTCTTAAATGAAAGCATGATACTGGGAAATGGTAGCTTTTGAGTGGGGGGAGGGCAAACTCTAGAATTAGAAATAGCTGAGTTCTGAGTGCGCACACCAGCTCCTCCACTCACTAATTAGATGACCCTGGGTAGATCCCACCTTCCTAAGCCTCCATTTCTTCACCCGTAAAATGGGCATAAAAATTGTATTCACTGTCCTTGGGAGGGTTAAATGACTGAAGGTGACTATGAGACTTATTATAAGGATGCAGCAACTGGTAGCAGTTAATGTTTTGGAGTACAGATATGTTAGGCAAATACTCTGAAAGTTTGAGATAATTACTAGAGCTGACCAGAGCTTTGAGGTAAGAAACTAGTTCTGGGTTATACCCTTGGTTGCTCAGCCTAAGAAGGTTGGAGAACACTGGCAGTGAACACGGAGAAAGGAGGACAATATGATCAAAACAAAGGGCAAATCTTGTGGGGAAGTGCTCACAATAGTTCACATTCTGGTTACACATTAGCAATACCTGGGAAGCTTTAAAAATTTTTTAAAAATCGATTGCCAGAGCCCCACACACCAGACCAATTGTTTTAGAATCTGAAGGGGATGAGGCCCAGGCATTGAATTTTTGTTGGTTTTTATACACTTCCCAGGTGATTCCAGTACTTGGCCAAAGTTGGGAGCAAATGGAGTAAAGGAATCTAGTTTAGTGACACTGGAGAAGGTTAAGGGCCATCCCTTAATTATAAAAAGTTGAGGGAAGCATCTCATAAATTTTTTGCTAAAGATCTGAACTGCAGGAGAGCATCTTATAATGTGCATATGAATCACCTGGGGATCTCATTAAAACAGAGATTCTGATTCAGTAGCAGATGGGGCTGATGCTCTGCATTTCTGAGAAGCTCCCAGGTGCTGCTCTTGCTGCTAGTTTGCAGACCATGGTCTGAGTAGCAAAGTAATAGAGAGATTCAAATTGGATATTAAAAAATTCTAAGGTAAATGTTCAAATTTATTAACAAGAGAAGTTTTAACCTCTCAGAATATTCTTAATCAACCAATATTCATTGAGTACCAACTATGCACAAAGTATATATTTTGCACTCTTTTAAGAAAGATTAGGCCATTTTCCAGCCAGTTTTGAGTATGAGGGTCTTCCCTAATGGGATCATTTATTAGGGTCGATTTGTCCATTAGGATAGGCAGCTTAATGTGCAGGATATACAAAACTTTTAGGGGCCCACAAAAATGTTTTAATTTATTTTAAAATCAGAAACAAAGCAACTTTTAGGTCAAAGAAAATAGTTAACGTATAATATTAATATAGTCAACTTTATATATTATAACTATATATATTATAACAATGCAGTAGTAAAATATAAATTTTAATATGGAGGAAAGAACCCACAAAAGTCACAATACAGCCGTCTCTTCAAAGTCCATTTAAGTCCCACATATTTTTAGGAAAGCAGTTTAAAGCCCATTGTGGTTGATATTTGCACATTGATAGTTACATGAGCAACAGGAAGTTATTGGGGAAATTTTAAATGTCTATTGAGTGGAGCTGACCCTAGAAGAATAGTGCTCTCACCTTCTCATGTGTGATTTGAGGATCACTGGGAATGCTCCATTGACGAAAGCATTGTTCATTTTCAGCTTTCCCTGAAGGTCTAAAATCCTACTGTTAGAGATGTATTCTACTTCCAGAAAACACTTTATAGAAAGTCACATATCTGAAGGCCATTTCTTTGTAAAACTGACCTTTCAATTTTATTTTCTTACTCTCCAGGTTCTGGGACCACATCTCAGAAACATCTCAGTGACTCTTCTCTGAAAAAGAAGAAAAGATAATGGTAGGATACCATTTTATAGGGAACACCAGCCAATTCTAACCAATTCCAAAAAATTGAGATATGCTCACTCAGGGCTAATGAGCATCACCTTTAACACTGTTGCAGTATTCCAACAAAAATTACTAATGGTTTTACTCTTTACTACAATAACCATTAGCCACATCTGGCTATTTAAATTTAAATTAATTAAAATGAAATAAAATTTCAAATTCAGTTCCTCATTACAAGCCAATTTTTGAGTGCTTAATAGTCACATGTTCCTATTGGACAATACAGATATAGAACATTTCCATCATTGCAGAAAGTTCTCTTGGACAACGCATTTTTAAATAAAATTGTATTGAATTATATCATTCATACATGAACATACATAAACAGTAAGGGTATAGTAGAAGTTGTGAACTTACAAAACAAACATCCATATCACCAAGGCTCCCATATAACAGCTCACCACCAACACCTTGCATTGTTGTGAAACATTTGTTACAATCTGTGAAAGAGCACCAATATTACTATTAACTACAGCGCATATGTTACATTTGGTGTATTTTCCCCAACCCACCTGATTATTAACACCCTGTAATAATAATATATATTTTTTATAGTTCATGAGAGAACATTCTCATATCTGTCCTGGTAAACACAGTCTGTCTTCCACCACTGGATTCCCTGAGTTATACAGTCCCATGTTCTGTACAATTCATTCAAAGTGTATACTCAGTGGCTCTCACTTTCTTCACAGAGCTGTGCCATCATCACCTCAGTAAATTTTAGAACGTTTTCCTTACTCCAAAAGGAAATAATCCCATAATCTCCTAGACCCCCCATTGTTGTCCCTTAGAACTGATATAACCTCTTTGCCATTCCTGCAAAAATGTTACAATATTACATTCAACTATCGTCCATAAGTTACATTAGTCGTAATTTTCCTGTGTATCACCATATTCTTAACACTTTGTAAAGGCAGACCATTCTTATATTTATATACTATTAACCACCTACCACAATATCGTGAGGATTTTCAACAAAACCAAAAAGTGGTTCCTTGAGAAGATCAACAAAACTGACAAACCCTAAAAATAAAAAATAAAAATTTGACAAGCCCTTAGCTAGACTAAAAAGAAAAAGAGAGATAATGCAAATAAATAAAATCAGAAATGATATGGGAGACATTACCACTGACATTATTGCAGAAATAAGAGAGATCATAAGAGGATACTATGAAGAACTGTATGCCAGCAAACTAGACAACATAAATGAAATGGACAAATTCCTAGAAACACACGAACAACCTACACTGACCCTAGAAATAAAAGGCTCCAACAAACCAATTACAGGTACAGAGATTGAAACAGTCATTTAAAAAACTGTGAAAAATGAAAAGTCCAGGGCCAGGTGGCCTTCCAGGTGAATTCTACCAATCATTCAAAGATGACCTAATATCAGCCTGCTTAAGCTCTTCCAAAAAACTGAACAGGAGGGAACACTACCAAAGTCTTTCTATGAAGTTAACATCACCCTAATACCAAAACCAAATAAAAATACCATGGAAAAAAAGAAACTTACAGACCAATTTCTCTAATGAATATAAATTCAAAAATCCTCCAAAATACTTACAAACTGACTCCAAAAGCACATCAAAAGAATTATACACCACAGACAAGTGGGTTCTACCCCAGGTATGCGAGGGTGATTCAATACAAGAAAATCAACTGGTATAATAAACCACATTAAAATATTGAAGAAGAGGGAAGTGGATTTTGCTCCATGGATAGAGCATCCGCCTACCACATGGGAGGTCCAAGGTTCAAACCCAGGGCCTCCTGACCCATGTGATGAGCTGGCCCCCACACAGTGCTGATGTGCACAAGGAGTGCCATGCCACATAGGGGTGTTCCCCACGTAGGGGAGCCCCACACACAAGGAGTGTGCCCCTTAAGGAGAGCTGCCCAGTGTGAAAAAAGTACAGCCTACCCAGGGTGGCACCGCACACACGGAGAGCTGACACAGCAAGATGATGCAACAAAAAGAAACACAGATTGCCAGTGCCACTGACAAGAATACAAGCAGACACAGAAGAACACACAGCGAATGGACACAGAGAGCAGGCAGCTGGCAGGGGGCCAGGGAAGGAGAGACAATTAAATAAAAAACAAATCTTTAAAAAAAAAATTGAAGAAGAAAAGTCATATGCTCTTCTCACTTGATGCAGAAAAGGCATTTGACAAATATACAGCACCCTTTCTTGATTGAAAAAAAAACCTCCAAAAAAGAGGAATAAAAGGAATCTTTCTCAACATGGTAAAGTACATATATGAAAAACCCACAGACAGCATTGTACTCAACAGTAAAAGACTGAAAGTTTTCCTGCTGAGATCAGGTAAAAGACAAGGATGCTCACTGTCACAGCTTTTATTCAATATTGTGGTAGAAGTTCTACCTAGAGCAATTAGACAAGAAAAAGAAATAAAAGACACCCAATTAGAAAAGGAATAAGTCAAACTTTTACTATTCACTGATGATATGATCCTATACCTAGAAAAATCCTGAAAAATCCACAAAAATCTACTAGAACTAATTGATGAATTCAGCAAAGTGGTGGGATACAAGATTAATATGCAAAAATCAGTAGCGTTGCTATGTATTACTGATGAGCAATCTGAAGAGAAAGTCAGAAAAAAATTCTGTTTGTAATAGCAACTAAAAGAATCATATATTTAGGAATAAACCAAGAACATAAAGCACTGTCATTCAGGAAACTATGTAACATTGCTAAAAGAAACCAAAGAAGACCTAAATAAATGGAAGGGCATTCCATGTTCATGGATTGGAAAACTAAATATCATTAAGATGTCACTCCTACCCAAACTGATTTACAGATTCAATGAAATCCAATAAAAATCCCAACAGTCATTTTTGCAGAAATGGAAAAGCCAAGTATCAATTTTATTTGGAAAGGTAAGGGCCCTGAAGAGCCAAAAAAAAAAAAAAAGTCTTTAAAAGAAGAACAAAGTTGGGGTACTCTCACTTCCTGACTTTAAATCATTTTACCTAACTACAGTGGTTAAAAACAGCATGGTGCTGGCATAAAGACAGAAAGATTGACCAATGGAACCAAATCAAGAACTCAGAAATAGACCCTCACATTTAAGGCTGTCAAGCCTACCCAGCTGGGCCAGAACAGTCTATTCAATAAGTGGTGCTGGGAGAGCTGGGAGAAAGAAAGAGGATCCCTATCTCACACCTTATATAAAAATTAACTCAAGATGGATCAAAGACCTAAACATAAAAGCTACAACCATGAAACTCCTAGAAGAAAATGTTGGGAAGCATGTTCAAGATCTTGAACAGCGCTGTTTTTTGTTTTTGTTTTTTTTTTTATTCCTGCCCCTCCCCTTGCGACTTGCTTGCTATCTGTTCTCTGTGTCCATTCACCGTGCTTTCTTTCTGTGTGTCTGTATTTATTTTTATTTATTCCCCCTCCCTTGCAGCTTGCTTGTTGTCTGCTCTCTGTGTCCATTTGCTGCATGCTTTTCTGTGTTTTTACTTGTCTCCCTTTTTGTTGCGTCACCTTGCTGAGTCGGCTCTCTGCAGCGCTTGCAGGCCGGGCTGCACTCCGCAGTGTGCGGGCGAGCCTGCCTTCACAAGCCTGCCTTCCATATGGTAGATGCGAGCCCAACTGATTGAGCCACAGCTGCTTCCCTTGAACAGTGCTGTTTTAAGAGGTTTCAAGTGAGGAGACCACCCTTCCTTGATCCCTGGAAATGAAATGCAAGCATAGACTCAGAGGCAGTAGATTAGCTCAGGCATATTTTTTTCCTTCCCATTGTCAATTCATCCACAACTACACAGGGAATCAGGAGCTCTGTTTGTTTTCTAACCCTTCTCAAACCGAAATTTCTAGGGAGGCAATTTTGTTGATAATCCCCTCCCCTTCAGACCTTTCTGACTTGTGAAGGGCCAATAAATGCTGTTCTTAATTCACCCAAAGAACTGCAGAGGTTTAACCGTATATTCTAAAACAGTCTTTATCTCAGGAATGACGCCTTATTTGCATCACAGCATATTTTCCCCCCTTGACAAAATGGCTCCAGTTGTCCTCAGATTGTAGACAATGACTTAAATTTTTAAACCAACTCAAAGGCCCCATTTTGATCTCCAAGACATAACTTTACAAGGCAGACCAGCTGGATAAGGCCCCAAATGCTTGTGTCTATAAATCTATCAGTCGGCATTTTGTTTTCAAGCTGACCTTTGGTGTGCTCAGTTGTGTGATTTAGAGCAAAACCACTCAATATTTAGCTTTTTTCCAATCCCTAAACACCTGCTGAACAACTCATATGAACATGGTTTTTAGTTAAATCCCAGCCCAGAGCAAGTTTTCAGTTATACAATAACGACCCTTAAAGAACAGAGTTGATGATTGAGATACTAACACCATTTTAATTAGGGTGGTGCAACTAGACTCTGATAATACATGTGGGAAATAACTTGCACAATTGTCACTTGGGCTGTAATTATATTTAAGGCTTCTGGTGACAGGACAGACAGTAAGACTCAAGCTTCAGTGTTCTGTACATGGTGTCATTTGTAAGCTTCATAATGCTCGTATGCCTTTGGGCTGCTCTTATTCATTACAGATGATCAAGATCCAATTTTTCCATTTACAGAGGAAGGGAGAAGACAGGAAAATCTATAATGAATCAATTATAGATTCATTGTGAATCAATTCCTCCCCCCCCCCCCAAAAAAAGTATTTTAACTCAGTTTTTTTTGTTTTTTGTTTTTTGGGTTTTTTTCCTGTGTGGGAAAGGATGATCTTGAGCCTGCAGAGAGCAAGTAGACTCTAGACTTCTCCAAGTCCACATCTTTTTGCCTCCAAATCTTACATGTCCAAGGACAGGAAACCACCAACACGCCTTTGTAGGAGGATTTTAACTCAGTTTTTTAAAATCCACTCAACCACCTGTGATTGTTCCTAACATATAACCCAAAAACTAAGTTTGGAATCTTGCCACTAATGGATCCAAGAACTTTTTAAGTTAAATATCTTGCAACTTCTGAATCCAACTCAAAAGACTTAGTCAATGCTAAGTGTGATGCATGGGACATTTTGTTTTTTGTTTTTTTTTTCCCTTTCTGAAAAGACCCCACCCATCCCCACTCTCTCATGAAGCTGGGTACTTTGGCAGAGCTTTTTCTTCAGCATGCTAGGAGGTAGGTAGGGAGGTCAGCTTACAGAGGGCCGCTATGCCACCTCAGGTGAAGAGGCTTAAGAATCATCCATGATGTACAGAGGAAAATTGAAAAACTTGGGGAAAAATAGACAGTTTTTAATGTGTATTTATGGGAAGCAGACTTGGCCCAGTGGATAGGGCGTCCATCTACCAAATGGGAGACCTGTGGTTCAAACTCCGGGCCTCCTTGACCCGTGTGGAGCTGGCCCATGTGCAGCGCTGATGCGCGCAAGGAGTGCCCTGCCACACAGGGGTGTCCCATTGCAGAGGAACCTCACGTGCAAGGAGTACGCCCCGTAAGGAGAGCCGCCCAGCGCGAAGGAAAGTGCAGCCTGCCCAGGAATGGTGCCGCACACACGGAGAGCTAACACAACAAGATGACATAACAAAAAGAGACACAGAGTCCTGTGCCGCTGACAACAACAGAAGCAGACAAAAAGAAGAACACGCAGCAAATGGACACAGAGAACAGATAACTGGGGCGGGGGGGGCGGCAGTGGAAGGGGAGAGAAATATATAAATCTTTTTTTAAAAAAGTGTGTATTCAATGCTACTTGTTTTTAGAAAATAAAGTGACCTGCCCTGAGGTGTGCCATAAAAGGGCACTTACTTCTCTCTTATTATCACAGTAAATGTCTTTAAATGATCACTTTCTGATAGTATTTCAGAGTAGAAAAAAATGTGTTGTTCTTCATTTTGAAAAATAATTGCAGCCATGATGAATAGGTAAGAAAGGAACACAGCATGACTGAAGTGGTTAACAAGCTTAGCGAGCTCACAAGATGGCCTTCTCCCCTTCCCTCTGTACCAGGGGTCTGATAGAAAGGGTCAGATAGAAAATATTTTAGGCTTTGTGTGCCACAGGGTCTCTATTACAACCACCCAACTCTACTGTGTGTGAAAGCAGCCATAGACGATATGTAAGTGAACGAGTGTGTCTGTGTTCTAATGAAATTTTATTTACAAAAACAGACAATGAGCCATATTTGGCCTGCAGGCTATAGTTTACCTACCCTTTGCTCTAGGTCATTGGAATCACCTAGGGAGATTTAAAAACCACTGATGCCTGGGTCCAACTCCTTATATGGAAAACTGCAACATGATATGAAGAGTCCAAAATTAAGCTACAGAAAAGAGAAAATGGAGATAGCAGGGAGGAAAAGCAAGCCTTTAAGAAATTTTCATTAATTTACTAAGAGCTATACAGGAAAATGATGTATCTGTAAAACAAGAACAAGATGCTATGAAAAGGGAATAATCAGAGGACTTTCCAAGAAAGTGTGATTAGAAATTTAAAATATGAGATATGAATTTTGTTTAATTCAGTGGAGAGTTGAAAAATAAAGAGGAAATCTCCCAAAAAGTTTTTCTTTTAAAAAGACTAATGCATACAAATAGTGAAAACAAAACATAAAATGTTTTCGAGATTAAGTGACATTGTAAAATTCTTCTTATGGAGCTTTTGAGATTTTCAGATTCAACACACCTAACAATTATTGCTTCTTTTCCTTTTTTATATTTATAGTTTAACAAACACACTTTACATTAACAAAGCTTCCTTTAGGTACACTGTGGCCAGTGTGCTTGGCTTTGATTGTTTCCTGGCAAATACCTACATAGGACAGTCCCTTTCCTCCCAGATGTCAAGACGCATTTAGAGGACAGGAGCCTGGCTTGCCATTGTGTGCCCTCATTCTGGGGGCTACCTGCTTCTAGCCACTGCTCTGTGTCTTCTGTGGGTGTTTGTGATGTAAGAAGCGTGAAAGCTGCTGCAAGAGCGCCTCAGACCATCTCTCACTTTCCCTAAGTCAAATTTCTAAAGTACAGAGCTTTCAGCCCTAACCTCTTTGGTTGCAAAGCTCTTCTGTTGCTCCTTCCCTTTTACCTTTTGCTCTCCATCTCTTTTGACATTTGTACAATGGAGCATCAAATTGCAAGGCGGAAAGGGAGACATTTTCCTCTGCGTGTTCAGGGAAACTATACAGCAGCATATTGTGCCCTGCATGCAGCTACACTAAACTCAGTTCCCTCTCCAGTTTTTTATCCCAAGTTTAGGCAGAGCCAGTGGTGCTTTAGAGGCAAAGAGCCTGAACAGACAAATCAGTCCCTGAAATCCTCTTCCCTGACTCACACTGGAGGTACTGATTCAGCAATTCCAGGGTGCATTCTGGACATGGGTATTTTGAAAATGCTCCCCAGGTAATTAATTCCATTAGGTTCCTCCCCATCTCTGCCCTTTGGAAACACCAGAGTAACCTGTGCTTTCTTCAGAGGAGCTACTCTTGGCAATGGTTTCTATGGAGTCACTTTCTCACTAGCCACTGCTCAGGCATCCAGTCCTGCAAAGGACTGCACTGGGATCATAGCGTCAGCATCACAATAGCAGCTAATACTTACCATATGCTTCATATATAACAGGCACTGTTCTAAGCTCTTTATTAACTCATTCAATTGCCACTACAATACTAGCAGATACTAGTATTATTCTCTTTTCACCATGAAGGAAACAGTAAGTGGTCCAGCCCGCATTCTCAATGCATACATTGTGTGGCCTCGTGCAGGGAGTTCCAGAAGACCTCAAGAGCCACATATTTCTTTATGGTCAAACTGACCCCAGTTATCACACTGACCACTCCCACCACAATCCATCCAGCTTTGCCACCAACCTCAACCCTCACATCTCCTTGCTCTTTTCAGCCACATAAATCCTAAAAATGATACTGCAGATCTCAAATTGTTTTTACGGATTCCTAAGCCTTAGCTCAGGCTCTGCTTCCAGAAAACTTTCCCCAAGCTGGGTCAGGTGACTTTGCCTACACTTACTTCCTACTCTGTGCATTTCCTGATCACCTCCCTTACAATAGGGCTTTTTTTTTCCATTAAGAAAAATTTCCAACATGTGGAAACATTGAAAGTACTTATACCTCCACCACCAAGATTCTACCATTAGCATTTTTTTTCTTGAGGTACTGAGGCTTGAACCCAGGACTTCATGTGGAAAGCCAGCGCTCAACCACTGAGCCACATCAGCTCCCCTGAGTTGGTTTTTTCGTTTGTTTGGTTGTTGTGTTTTTTGTTGTTTGTTTTTGTTTTTAGGAGGCACTGGGAACCAGACCCAGGACCTCCCATGTAGAAAGCAGGCGCTCAACCACTTGGGTCACATCAGCTCCCCACCACTTTCAGCTGAAAGTTCTCTAAAGTCAAGCTTGTGCTTCAGTCATCTTAGACTCCTGGGTACCTAGCACAGGATCTGGTAGAAAGGAAACAGGAGCTGTTTATTGATTAAACAACATCATCTTCGATGATCCCTCCACTCTTACCTCCCCACCTTGGAGGACAAACTTATTTACCCAGCTTCTGTGGTCTGGGACAAGAAGGAACTTCTTCCAACATGACTGTTAAGACTTTATCTCGATCTGAGCAGGGGACACACCAGCCCAGACAGCTCCAAGCCATCATGGACGCTGAGGATGAGAAACCTAAGCCCCGAGAGGTCAAGCCACTTGCTCAAGATGACTTAGTAGAAGTGGAGGAGCCAGCTTTGGAAGGCAGGTGGAGTGGCCCCAGGGTCTGGGTTTTAATTCATTCCACTGTGTGGCCTTTCTGATTGGGTAAGTATCACTGAACACTTACTCTGAAGTTGAACAATATGAAATTGCCAATATTTTACCTATAAAAGCCCCACATTTATAAGTTCATTGTGCTAGGCAACTTGGGATATAGCATAAAATTCAGTGGACACAGGAGCTTTGAACAAAATGCAAGAACAGGCAAAAAACATCTTTCTCAGGGCTCCAGAAAACAGTTAAAGAACTACAGTAACAGGGCAAGCTTGAGAATCAAGAAAAAGTCTCCTTAAAAGTGGTAGGATCTGGGGAAGCAGACTTGGCCCAGCGGATAGGGCGTCCTTCTACCACATGGGAGGTCTCTTTGACCCGTGTAGAGCTGGCCCATGTGCAGTGCTGATGCGCTCAAGGAGTACCATGCCACGCAGGGATGTCCCCTGCGTAGGGGAGCCCCACGCGCAAGGAGTGCGCCTGTAGCTGCCCAGCACAAAAGAAAGTTCAGCCTGCCCAGTAATGGTGCCGCATACACGGAGAGCTGACACAACAAGATGACGCAGCAAAAAGAAACACAGATTCCCGTGCCGCTGACAACAGAAGCAGACAAAGAACACACAGCAAATGGACACACACAGAGAGCAGACAACTGGGGGGGGGGGGGCGTGGAGAGAAGGGAAGGAAAATAAATAAATCTTTTTAAAAAAATGTGGTAGGATCTGGGGAGCAGATGTGCCTCAAGCAGTTGGGTGCCTGCCTCCCACATGGGAGGTCCCAGGTTCAGTTCCTGATTCCTCCTAAAGAAAATGAGCTGGACAATGAGCTGATATGACAGGGTGGTGCAGTGAACTGACTCAATGAGATGATGCAACAAGGAGACACAACGAGAAGACACAACAAGCAGGGAGTGGATGTGGCTCAAGCGATTGGGTCCCTCCTTCCCACATGGGATTTAAAATGTATAGACAGATGCCGGGAGCAGCCGAGGCGGGTGACCTCTTCTGACTTGAGCCTCCAGTGTGCTTTGAGAGATCTACCACCAGATCCCTCAGCTCTGATCTCCTTGGAATCCCCACCCCCCCCCCCCACTAACGACAGTTATAAAGTACTGCATCACCTTATCACTTGGCTTAGAGAAGCATTTTTCATTTGGAAGGAACCTTCTGGGAAGAGGTGAAGAGTATAAGTGGATCCCATGCACGTTATCACCGTACAGCTGAGAGTAAAATCAGCCTCATTGCTTATCTGGAAACAAACTATTTCCACGTTTTTTTTCCTCCATCAGACTTTGTAGTCCTCAAAGTCAAAGTCTTAACTCCTGTTATTCCTAGGCCACTACCTAGACTCTGGACCCTAGAGTATATGCGCAGTGCTCAATTATTAGCAGAATGACTGAAAGGATGGAAGATGCTCGAGTTTTGCTTCATTAAATCTCTTAACAACACAAACGATCCTACAGACAATTTACCAAGACTCGGTACAAATGTGTGAACATATTTTCCATGCAAGCAAGAACATGATTCAGTCAAATAAAAGACGGAAGTATTGTGGTTAAAAAAAATAAAAAATAAATAAAATAAAATGTATAAACATGTAATTTGTGACAAGAACTATGTAAAAGTAGGGAGCGGTAAAGGGTATAGGAACATAGTTTGTATATACTTTTTTTTTTGAGTACCGGGGGCCAGAGACTGAACCCGGGACTTTGTGTGTGTGAAGCCAGTGCCACATTGGCTTCCCTGAGTTGGTTTTCTCATTTGTTTTCCTTGTTGTTTGTTTTTGTTTTTTTAAGAGGCATCAGGAACCCAACACGGGACCTCCCGTGTAGGAGGCAGGTGCTCAACCACTTGAGCCACATACACTCCCCTGTGTATACTATTGAAGTTAAGTTGGTATGAAAGCAACAAGACTGTTATAGATTTAGAATGTTAAATTTAAGCCCCACAGTACTGCAAAGAAAATACTGGAGCATATGCAAGCTTATAGAGACAGAAATTAGAGTACAGGTTTCCAGGGGAGACAGGGGGAACAGGCAGTTAAGGCATAATGGGAGTAGGGTTTCTGTTTGGAGGAATAGGAAAGTTTTAGTAATGGAAGGTGGTGAGGGTAACACAATATTGTGAATGAGATTAATCCCACTAAATGGTAGGCTTGAGAGTGGTTGAGATGGGAAAGTTTATGTTGTATATATGTTCCCACAATTGAAAAGAAAGAAAGTGCAATTAAAGAGATAATGACAACTAAATGCAATACATGGTCCTGAATGGGATATGGCAAGGGAGGAGAAAAGGCTCAAAGGGACATTATTGGAACATATGAAAGAAAGTATGACATACACTGTAAGCTTTATATCAATGTTAAGTTGCTTGAACTTGATTATTCTATGTAAAGTAGTTATATAAGTGAATATCTTTTTTCTTAAAAAATGTATGTGGTAGTGTTCAGGAAGCATGATATATACAACCTATATCAAATGTTCAGAAAATGAGTAGATAGATAGATAGATAGATAGATAGAATAGATGGCTAGATACAGCAAATGTAGCAAAAAGTTAAAATTGGTGGAGCTCAATATTTGGGGTTCAGGTATTTTGGAGTTCTCTGTTTGGGGTTTGTTTTTTTTTTTTTTAACAGTCCTGTAAGTTTGAATGTATTTCAAAATTAAAAGTTAAAAAAAGACTTCATCTCTAGGAACTACAGACTCATATTCTTTGCATCTTTTCCTATTTCCCTTCCAAACCTCTACCCCAATATTCTCATATTCTTTTTCTACAGCCTAGGAGCCAGGGACATAATAGTCTAGCATAATATGTAAAAGATATGCTTCCACTCAAATTCTTTTTCCAGCAGAAAAATCCTCTTTATCGCCATTAAATTCCTTCTTTTCCACCCTACCATGTGCAAGCTAGACTTATTAGTGAAGGTGTCTACGCTAAGCAGGTGGGGCTGATTCGTGAAGTGGGGTGCCTGGGAGGTCTGGACGGAGGATCCAAAAAGTAGACATGTGACATATTGAAACATCTCATCATCCTCAACATAAAAGTTGCCAGTAAGAACACTTTTGCCTTTATCATTTAAAATTTGAAGTCTTCAGAATTAGTTACACCTTGTGATGTACAAGTAGGTAAGAAAAAGTAGGTGGGCAGGAACTATCAATGACCTCACAATAAGTGCTCAAGGGATAAATAAGCCAAGTAAGAAGAAATATAGAATAGCATTTGCCTTTTATGACGTCTTTATAAGACTTTGTATTTTGCTTTATAGGAAATAATTATTCTCTTATAATCTCTATTAATAACTTCTGTTAATCCCCTAGAACATTCATGATCTACTCCAAGATTACTAAACATACTATAAACAAATCTCACTTGCCTTCACTCTCCCATTGCACCTACCCCCCAAATCACATTTATTTAGCTGAGGATCCATTTGCTCTGCCAGAAATTTTGGCACTATTAAAATTGTCACTAAGATGATTTAAATAACAAATAAAGGATAAAGTCTTCAAAATATGCCTTAGTCTAAAACATTACATTCTTCTTTCACACAATATAAGCAGTATGAATAGGGTGAAGGTGTTTTAGAGAACAATGGAAATGGTATTTTTTAAAACCTTTAGCATACTGCAGTTTGACTTTCACCTTTGATACTGACTGCATGACAAATTGGATAAACCATAATAAGTAAACATCGCACCAGAAGATTAAAGTTCCAAGTGTGAAAGTATCATTAATCATACCGAACACATATTTGCTTTTCTGTTGGCATCAAAATGTAATTGTTTCCCTTTAAGTTCAACAGGCCCCGCGGTACAATGCTGATCCAAATCTGTGCACTTGGCAACATAAAAGGGAAGCTTATCATCTTTTGTCCATTGTATGGGTATGTTTTTTTCCCACCAAAATGACCAACTTGAATTAAAGTTTACTCTGTACTCCTCTATAAATGTCACCAAACCCAGCATTTTGGGTTTGAGGAGAAAAAATAAACAAAAACAAAAGATCTGTTTATCCACTAAGTTCATTAGGTTCCATTAAAGCATTAAAGCTCTGGGGAGGGCAGGGGAAGGCAATGATCACAAACCCATCTGAGACTCTAAAAATTAAATATTGGCCTTCCACTTCAAAATAATGCACATTCATTTATACTCACCAAATTTTGTGTTTCTTTTTCAGGGAGTTTTAGAGACTCCAAACCCCATTCATGGTCCATGGTTAAGAGCTCACATATTTTAACTAAAGCTTCTTTAGGTGGAGAAATTAAATCATTTGCATTTTTGGTAGCAATAGCATAATGTGGGCGACCACTTAATTCTTGTTTTTAATGGAATAATTTGGTTTTTTTAAATTAAATTAGCATTGTGTGTCCTAAGTTTAAAAGATTATAACTCTTTGAAGTAGGATTCAGGCATAAATCATTGTTTTTAGAAAGGAACTTTGCAGATCCTTCCCCAACTGACCTTCACAAAGAACGTGCCCATGGCGCTTCCTGTCAGATGTCTCCTCCTGTATCCTACATACTACCTGTGTCTCTTCTGAGGCCTGTTTTTTAACTTCCTAACTGGAGACTTTGACTCATTCCTGTACTTTTTTCATAGTAGGTACTTAGAGAGGTTATTTGTGAGTTCTTTTAACTGCCTAGCCCTTATGGACATCTTTCCTATGTTTGGAAATTTCCCACCTTTGAGTCGCACTTCCTCAGTAGAAGTAAAGCCAGAAACTCACTTTCCCAACCCCCCTTGCAGCTTTACCCAGGCATGTGAACTAGTTCTTTCAATTATGTGACCTAGTTCTTCCAATTAATGCACCCACTCAAGAATTTATTTCCAAAGAGAATGAGGTAAAGAAGATAGTGCCTTTTGGAATCAATTCTGGCAAGGGCAGTAGAAACATGAGGAAAACTCCCCAAAATCAGGGTCCTAGTGGCCCACATCCATGGTGTAGGCTACAGGGCTTTTGCCTACTGCTGGCAGCAGTAGGTCTCTTCCAGAGCAGTCCAGTGGTATAAACTGGGCATTTTTCTGCTCTGTAGGCTCAATTCTCTGGTTCTATGGCTCTCCTAGCAATTCGGGGAACCATTTTAATATCCTTTAAAATATTCTCCTCGTTATTAAGTCACTCAGTATTTGCTGAGGAACTACTGTGTACCAGGCACCTTGGCAGTAGATACTGGGGACACAGGAGTAATAAAGCTAATGCTCCTGTCCTTTACGTTCTAGTGAAGAAGAGAGCTACTAAACAAGAAAGTCCAATATACAGTATGTCTGTAGGGAGGGAAAGGAAATGGGGCATGCTAAGGGGTAGGGTAGAGTTGCCCTTTTAAATAGATTCGTCAGAGAAAGCCCCACTCAAGAAAAGGTGACATTTGGGTAGACCTGACCTAGGGATCGTGCCTGTTGCACACCTGGGGAAGAGTGTTCCCCAATCACGAACATCAAAGGCAAAAGTCATGAGGTGGCAGCATACTTTTTAAATGTGTATTGATAATGAGTATCATGGCAGTCAACCTAGTCATACAGTAATCCAAAGGGAAACAGGGCATGGAGAAAACGATTTCCCTCATCCTAATTTGATAGTTGGAGCTCAATTGTTCTGAATGGAATTTTAACAAACTTCCCTGGAAAAATAAAGTCTAACATTGGCAAAACTACAGACAAATCTAACCATTTCTCCCAAATGCACACAGTGTATATTTATTTAATAACAAATATATAATTTTTTAAAGAAAAGTAAATGGAACTTATTTATTCTTAAATCTTCAAGTGGGTTTTTATTTTAGAATTCTTGCCATATAAATATTTGTTTATAGACAACCATGAGAATTGACATTGGAGGAAGACGTTTTCTAGGTCAAATATTCAAAGTTTAAAAAATAAAAACTCCAGGACTATTAACCTTGGGGTAGAGTTTTCATTTGTCAGTCCACCCATGACTCAAAATCCAGAGGTAATAAAAGAAAATATTGATAAACCTCAATACATAAAAATTTTTAAATTGTATAGCAAAACAAAAGAAAACAAAACAAAAAATCACCATAAATAAAATCAAAAGACAAGGAAAAATTAGGAGGAAAAAATATTTTTAACATATACCACAGGTAAAAAGGCTTATAGCCCTAATATATAAAGAACACTTAAAGATTGGGGGCGGGGAGGGAGCCTGGCAAAAAAATGGAAGAAAGACATGAAAAGACAATTCCTAAAAAAGATATCAAAGTGACCCTCACACATGAAAAAAAAAAAAAAAAAAAGCCCAGACTCACAATTAGAGAAATACAAATTAAAGCAACACTAAAATACCATTTCTCACTTATTAAACTGGCAAAAATTTAAAAGCATGACACATTCTGTTGGCAAGGCAGGGTGAAAAAATGTCATTCACACATTATGGGAATGAAAATTGGTACAACCCTTCTGGAGGGAAAGTTGGCAATACCTAACAAAACTACACATGCACTTACCTTTTGACCCAGCATTCCCAGTTTCAGGAATTTGCCCTGAAGGTAAACCACCCAAAATACAAAAATACGTATGAACAAGGTTATTCATTGCAGTCTTGTATGTAACCACAAGATATTGAAAACAATCTTAATACCCATACACAGGAGATTGGTTAAATAAATTATGGTGCAGCCACCCATTGAAATACTATGCTACCGCAAAAAAAAGTTCTCTATGAACTGATTTGGAATTATTTCCAGAATATACTGTTAAATGAAAAAAAAGCAAATTGCAAGAGGATATCCATAGTATGCTATGTAACAAATGTAACAAATCATGTAACAAATAAGAAAACATACATGTTTCTGCTGTTTGTGCAAAAGAAAACAAGGGAAGCAGACTTGGCCCAGTGGTTAGGGCGTCCATCTACCACATGGGAGGTCCGCGGTTCAAACCCTGGGCCTCCTTGACCCGTGTGGAGCTGGCCCATGTGCAGTGCTGATGCGCACAAGGAGTGCCCTGCCACGAAGGGGTGTCCCCCGCACTGGGGAGCCCCACGCGCAAGGAGTACGCCCTGTAAGGAGAGCTGCCCAGCGCCAAAGAAAGTGCAGCCTGCCCGGGAGTGGCACCGCGCACATGGAGAGCTGACACAACAACAGGATGGCGCAAAAAGGGGAGGCACAATTCCTGGTGCCGCTGATAAGGATGGGGGTGGTCACAGAGGAACTGCGCAGCGGGTGGACACAGAGAGCAGACAGCTTAGGGGGAGGGGGGAAGGGGAGAAAAATAAATAAAAATAAATCTTAAAAAAAAACAAGGAAAGTATATATATCAAAAACTAAAGAAATTGTTTACATACAGAGGATGTGTGACGGATTGAATTACGTACCCCGATTTATGTCTGTGTTTGGTCTTGCTCCTCATTCCTGTGGGTGTCACCCATTGTAAATAGTGATCTCTTGAAGATGCTATTTTAGTTAAGATGTGGCCCAACTGAATGAGATTGGGTCTTGAAGTGGATCACTGGAGTCCTTTATAAACAGAAGAAATTCAGACACAGAGAAAAAGCCATGGGGGGGAGCCAGAAGCTGGGAGTCAGCAGGAAGCCAGAGTAGAAAGGAGAGGACATCACCATATGATAGACAGCAAAGCCAAGGAACCCAAGCATTGCCAGCCAGGCAGAACACTGCCGACTCTGGAAGGAAGCGAGCCTTCCAGCCTCCAAAACCGTGAGACGATAAATTCCTGTTGTTTAAGCCAAACCATTGTGTGATGTTTGTCTCAAGAGCCCAGAAACTAAGACAGATGGGTAGGAAAGAGGTGAAATGATGGGGGGATTGGGGTAAATGGGGTGAAGAGCGAGATTTGATTCTTAAAACTGTAGTAATATTTCACATACTCAGAAAATTAATTGAAACCATCCAGGATATAGATGGAATATAGAATGGAATACAAACAGTAACAAACCTAACTACAATAACATATATATACATACAACTACAAAACAATAATATAACTACACTAAGGGGAATGAGGAAGAAAAGAATTAACCTAAGTAACCCTGGAAAACTTTGGATACTCCTAAGCTAAAAACAAAAATAACTGTCTACAGACCTTGTACTGTTATTACTAAATCTGTTTCTCAGAGGGATATGGGTTAGCAAGAACAAATTTACAAATGATCACATGACCCACTTATATTGATAGAGAAACAATGTTTTATTCACAATGACAGTTTTCTGGGGCTTCTTTGCAGGAGCATGATATCCATCATTTAATGGCTTAGAAATCACCACATCCATGTTTTAAAGAAAAAGAAAAAACCTGCAGCAAACAATAGCACATTTGAACTAGAAATCCACTAACTTAGGCAATGGTAGATTATTTTTTAACAAAACAAAAAGCCATCAAAATGTAAACCTGTGTCAGATCTGAACCCAAATCAGAATTTACCTACCTGCAAAACTGGAGGAATAGCCATTTTCTTATGCCTTCATGGAGGCATTGCACATGAAATGTTATAAGGCAGTGAGCCCTAAGGACTTTAATATATGCTTCACTCCATTTTTCAGCTCCAAAACACATTTTCTCACTTGTGCTTCCCAACTCCCAATGGTTCCCTTGTCAGATTGCTCGTGTTTTTGCTCATTGTTTGTACTGGTCTGCTTATGGTCTGCTTGTTGTTCGTTTGTTTGTTTGTTCATTGTCTGCTCATTGTCTGTTTGTTTTTTCTTCAGGAGGCATGAGGAACTGAACCCAGGACCTCCTATGTGGGAGGCAGGTGCTCAACTGCTTGAGCATAAGCAATTGAACTCTTTTTTGTGTTTACTCATTGTCTGCTCATTGCTTTTGCTCTGTGTCTGCTCATTGTTTTTGCTCAATGTCTGCTTATTGTCTGTTTGTTGTTTGTCTTCTTTAGGAGGCACTGGGAACTGAACCTGGAACCTCCCATGTGGGAGGCAGGCATTCAACTGCTTTAGCTACATCATCTGCTCTGTGCTTTTTTGACAACATGAAGTCTCTAAACATATAACTCTTTTTTGGTACTGACACAATGGATTGGGGAGAAGGGCAAAGTTATTTACATTTAACAAACTAAGCCTTTTTTTTTTAAAAGATTTATTTATTTTATTTTTTCTTTCCCCTTCCCCCCCACCCCAGTTGTCTGTTCTCTGTGTCCATTTGCTGTGTGTTCTTCTTTGTCTGCTTCTATTGTTGTCAGCAGCACAGGAATCTGTGTCTCTTTTTGTTGTATCATCTTGTTATGTCAGCTCTCCGTGTGGGTGGCGCCACTCCTGGGCAGGCTGAACCTTCTTTCGCGCTGAGCGGCTCTCCTTACGGGGAACACTCCTTGCGCATGGGGCTCCGCTATGCGGGGGACACCCCTGCGTGGCACGGCACTCCTTGCGCACATCAGCACTGCACATGGGCCAGCTCCACATGGGTCAAGGAGGCCCGGGGTTTGAACCACAGACCTCCCATGTGGTAGACAGACGCCCTAACCACTGGGCCAAGTCTGCTTCCCTACAAACTAAGGCTTGTTACCTTTTCCTTCAGAAGGAAACACACAACTATAAAGTGGGAGGTTTCCCAGTGCTAATTTTAGTCTTCAATGGTGAGCATAGGGATTTATTTAGGGCTATTAAACCATCCATAAATTTCCATCTTGACCTAAAACAGTGAACAGAGACTGTCTCCTACAATATACTAAAAGCTATTTTAAAGACCTACGGTAGAGCTAGATTCCTGCTAATTTGAGAGTTTTGCACTTATTTAATCAGCTCCTTCATTCTATTTCTCAACCTAAGGCAGTGTTGGCAAGCAGCCCCCATTAAACCAGGCAACTTCAGAAGTGCCTGTCCCTCCTCCTGAAACTGACTAAAAGGACCAGCAAGAAAACTAGGGGAAAAACATCCTCATTGCTAAAACAATGCTATGGTTGGTCACCTCAAACTACACACTTCAAGAAATTTTGGCAGAATATAATAAAGCCTAGGTGAAGTTGAAGCAAGTCATCAAAAACTGATTCACAAAGGGTACACTTCTAATTCATTTTATGAGGCCAATATTATTGATTCCAAAAGCAGATGAAGATATCACAAGAAAAGTACAGAACTATATTCCTTATGAATATGGATGTAAAACTCCTCAAAAGAGTGAGCAAACTGAATCTAGCAACATAGAAAAAAGGACTACACACCATGACCTAGCAGGATTTATCCCAGGAATGCAAGAGTGAGTCAACCTAAGAAAATCAATCAATGTAAAATACCACATTAATAGAACAAAGGGGAAAAAACTGCAGGAGTGCTTCAAAAGATGCAGAAAAGGAATTTGACAAAATTTACCTCCCTTTCATGGTTAAGAAAAAATTCAACAAAGTAGAAAGAGAAGGGAACTGCCTCAACCCGATAAAGGGCATCTTTGAAAAGCACACACTAACATTCTCAATGGTGAAAGACTGAAATCTTTGCCACTAAGATCAGGATCAAGACTAGGATTCCTGCTCTTGCCACTTTTATTGAACATTGTTTTAGCCAGAGCAATGAGGCCAGAAAAAGAAATAAAAGGCATCCTAATTGGAATGGAAAAAGAAAAACTCTATTTGCAAATGACATGATCTTAAATACAGAAAATCCTAAGGAATCCACTAAAAAAAAAAAAAAAGGACTATTACAGCAAATAAATGAGTTCTACATGGTTTCAGGATACACAATCATCAATATAGAAAAATCAGTTGTGTGTCTGTACTAGCACTTAGCAGTCTGAAAAATGAAACTAAGAAAATTCAATTTACAACAGCATGAAAAAGACTAAAACCTTAGGAATAAATTGAGAAGTGCAAGACTTATACACAGAAAACTAGAAAACATAGCTGAAAGATATTTAAGAAGATCTAGATAAATAGGAAGACATCCCCTTTTCTTGGATTAGACTTAATATTGTTAGCGTGGCAATACTACCCAAATTGATCTGCAGATTTAATGCAATCCCTTCAAAATTCCACCGGCCTTTTTGCAGAAATTGAGAGGCTGATCCTAAAGTTCGTAAGGAAGTGCAAAAAGATCCAGAACAGCTGGAATAATCTTGAAAAAGGACCAAAAAATGGAATACACACTCTTCCTGATTTTAAAATTTATTACAACACTATATTAAGCAAGAATGTATGGTACTGGCATTAAGGATAGATAGAAAAATCAATGGAATAATTGAGAGTCTTGTTGATTTTTTGCAAATATTTTGCTCTCATTCTTAAAAATATTTTAGTAAGGTGTGGTGTAGTGTTCAAGTCTGGCGTTTCTTTGAGCAGATTAAAAATAGAATTTCATTGGCTTTTGGCTGCCCTTGTTTGTCTTGAAAAGTCATTCAACTCTCACTCCTTTGAAGGTAATTTGTATTTAATTGATGGCTGGTTTTAAGGTATTCTCTTTGGGTTTTCTGAAGTTTCATTATGATATTTCTACTTATTTATCCTACTTGGGATTCATCGAGTTTCTTCAGTCTGTGTATTGGTGTCTTTCAGCAGGTCTGGAAAATATTTCAATCATCTCTTCAAATATAGCTGATGCCTCCCTCATTTTCTTTCTTCTCTCCTTCTGGAGAGTTAAATCCATTTTGAGTCATCTGAGTGTATATCCCATATAGCAATTTCTCTTTCATATTTTTCTTTGTCTCTCTGTTCCACTCTCTGAATAATTTTTTCCTTCTTCTTTTCCATTTCACTAATTCTCTCTTCAGACATGGCTAATCTGTTATTAAATATATGCATTCTCTTTTAAATTTCAATTATTGTATTTTTTGTTTTCCAGGAGACCTATTAGATTCCTTGTCAAATCTGGTAAGAACAACTTTTATTATTTTCTTTTCCCTATAATTATTTCAAACTTGTCTTTTATTTCATTAAAGGATTACTGTAAACATAGTAGTTGTAAAGTATATACCTCAAAATTCCAATTATCTCAAATCTTGAAGGCTTGTTATTTCTATTGGCATTCATTCATGGTTTCTTATGTCTTTGTGCATTTCATTATTTTTGCTGGGATGCTGCTAGTTGAGTCCCATAAAAATGTTATTTATGGGCATTCTTTGAACCCTAGGATAAGGATACTGTCATCCAGAAAGGATTTTCATTTGTTTCTTTCAGATACCTGGGGCTGCTATAGTCCTGAAAAGCTTTAAACAAAATTTGTGGCTTGAGAGTTTTCTTAGACTATCCAGATGATGTGAATTTGGACTTAAAAATCAGCAAGAAATCAGGTTTATTCCCCTACAATGCTCTGGGTTAAGGAGAATTTCCTTGTAATATCCTGGAGGTGGGAAGTTAGGGCACAAAGTGGGTTTATTTCTAGATGATTCTTGTCCTAAGAGTATAGTCCAGTGGGTTCCCAGTATTAATGAGAAATCTGCCCCCTTAGATTAACCACCCTCCTCGGACCCTGGGATTTGTCTCCTTTACCCCATGAGACCATCAAAACTAATGTTCAAGTTTGCTGAAAGCAACAAATGCCCTCTGGTGGGTAAAATGGATTGAGTGCTCTCTTTACCTTTGAGGATTCCAGCCTTTACTTCTACTTTGGCCTGATAATTTCTTACCATCTTGTTAGCTCTTTGATGATTTTAAGACTCTTTAAAAATTATTTCATCTAACATTTTAATCTGTTTTCTTCCAGAGGATTGGTGTGGGTAACACCAAAATGCAAGTTCATGTTCCCTCTTTAACTCTCTCCAATTCTATCCTCACCACCCCACTGAAAGGTTTCCTGCCAAAGTTACAACTTACATGTTATTGAATCATGGACACTTCTCTGTTCTCATTTAACTAACCTCTCAACAACATTTGACACAGCTGACCACTGGCTCCTTCTTGAAACACTTTCCTCTCATGGTTTCTATTAAATTGGTGCAAAAGTAATTATGGTTTTACATTGTTGAAATTTGCTGTTTGATGTTGCAACACTTTCTTAAATAAATGTGGTTATGTTATATATCATTTTAATTGTGCATTTCTTGCTTTATGTTTTTTTGCTAATGACTTATTACTTGCTGTTCATTTTATATTTTAGACTATGGAAATGATGTTAGACAAAAAGCAAATTAGGGCGATTTTCTTGTTTGAGTTCAAAATGGGTCATAAAGCAGCAGGAAAACCCCACAATATCAATGACACATTTGGCCATGAACTGCTAACAAACATACAGTGCCGTGCTGGTTCAAGAAGTTGACAATGACCATTGAGAGTAATCATCAAAATTGATCTTCTTAAACTACATGAGAAGTTGCAGAAGGACTCAGTGTTGACCATTCTACGGTCATTTGGCATTTGAAGCAAATTGGAAAGGTGAAAAAGCTTGGTAAGTGGTGCCTCATGAGCTGACCAAAAATTTTTAAAAATCGTTGTTTCGAAGTGTCATCTTCTCTTTTTCTACACAACAACAAACCATTTCTTGATCAAATTGTGGCGTGTGACCAAAAGTGAATTTTATATGACAACTGGAGATGACCAGCTCTGTGACTGAACCGAGAAGAAGCTCCAGAGCACTTCCCAAAGCCAAATTTGCACCAAAAAAATATCATGATCACTGTTTGGTGGTCTGTTGCTGGTCTGATCCATTACAGTTTTCTGAATCCTGGTGAAACCATTACATCTGAGAACTATGCCCAGCAAATTGATGAGATGCACTGAAAACTGCAACATCTGCAGCTGGCGTTGGTCAACAGAAAGGGCCCAATTCTTCTCCATGACATCTGACCGCAGGTCACACAACCAATAGTTCAAAAGTTGAATGAATTGGGCTACGAAGTTTTGCCTCATCTACCATATTAACCTGACCTCTCGCCAACCAACTACCACTTCTTCAAGCATCTCAACAACTTTTTGCAGGGAAAACACTTTCACAACCAGCAGGTTGCAGAAAATGTTTTCCAAGAGTTCATTGAATCCCCAAGCATGGATTTTTACACTACAGGGATCAACAAACTTATTTTTCATTGGCAAAAATGTGTTGATTGTAGTGGTTTCTATTTTGATTAATAAAGATGTGTTTGAGCCTAGTTATAGCGATTTAAAATTCACAGTCTGAAACCTCAACTCTTTTTTTTTTTAAATATATTTGCAATTCCTTTTGTGCCAACCTAATATGACATCTCACTCTTCTGGTTAGCCAAGAATTCCACCTGACCTTTAAGCACTAGAAATTCCAGACATTATTCTTTTCCAAAGTCATCTCCTCCAATCTTACAATTTTCAATATCATCAAAATGCTGACAACTCCCAGATAAGTATCTCCATTTCTAATCTATCCTCTGAGCTCCAAAATCATAAATCAGTACCACTTAAACTATGGTCCTTCAATTGGTGCGAGTCTACAAACTATTACCTGTCTGTAATGAGTTAAGTAAAGAAATTGAGAGTAAGCATTTAGAAAAAAATTTATAGCTATTTGACATTGCCAAGACATGCAAGCACACGATCAGTGGACTCATTTTGTTAAGCATGGTATAAACAAGTTAGGGTAAGTTGCATGTGGTGGGACTTGCCTAAAGACCAATACAGAGTGTGGTGGGTTTTTTTTTAGATTTATTTATTTATTTATTCCTCTCCCCTTCCCCCCCGACCCCAGTTGTCTGTTCTCTGTGCCTATTTGCTGCGTCTTCTTTGTCCACTTCTGTTGTTGTCAGTGGCACAGGAATCTGTGTTTTTCTTTTTTTGTTGCCTCATCTTGTTGTGTCAGCTCTCCGTGTGTGTGCCACCATTCCTTGGCAGGCTACACTTTCTTTCGCACTGGGCGGCTCTCCTTACGGGGCGCACTCCTTGCGCGTGGGGCTCTCCTGCGTGGGGACACCCCTGCGTGGCAGGGCACTCCTTGCGCGCATCAGCACTGCATATGGGCCAGCTCCACACGGGTCAAGGAGGCCCAGGGTTTGAACTGTGGACCTCCCATGTGGTAGGCGGACGCCCTAACCACTGGGCCAAGTCCTCCACCCCCCAGAGTGTGATATTTTGTGGTTACTTTGTGAACTGTAACCCAAAAGTGTATAAATATCTGAGAAAACAACAATAATTTATTTATATTTATAACTTAATTTATGAGCATTTAAATTTAATCAAGCTTGTCTTTATTGACTAAATTTTAGGAAAATAACTATGTATTACTTATTTTAAACCCCAAAGAACTAATTGTGTAACAAGGTAAACCGAATTTTTTTAAGAAAATGCATACATTTTCTGAATACAGTAACGAAGTAAACAAAGTGATGATGATGTTGATGATGATGACAATGAAAGTGATTCCAAAGAAATGAAAACTAAGAGTTCATACAAAGTTTTCTCTGAAGCATGATCGTTGAGTTCAGTTTTGAGGCCATAATTGATTGTGGAATGTTAATCATCAATACTTAAACATATTTACATTCAAAATATAAAGAAATAGGTTCAAAACTAAAAGAGATCTTTAAAAAAGAATATTGAATTATAATAGATGTCCAATATTTCACATATAAGCATTAGTGCTTTGCTGGATTTTTTTAAATTTTACATTTATTTGAATACCAGCATGATTAAACATTTTTAGGGAGATTCCTATTCCTTATTTTTAAAATATATTTTTATTATGTATTGTGGTAACATGTAAACACCACAAAAATTGCCATTTTTGCCATTTCTCAGTGTACAGTTCAGTGGCATTAAGTACATTCATGATGCTGTGCAACCATCACTACCATCCATTAATTAAACTTTTACATCACCCAAAACAGAAACTCTGAACCCATTAAGCAATACCTCCCCACTCCTCCTCCTCTTCAGCCCTTAGTAGCCTCTAATCTACTTTTTGCCTCTTTGAATTTGCTTATCTATGTATTTCATATATGTGGAATTATACAATATTTGTCCTTTTGTGTCTGCTATATTCCACACAACATGATGTCTTCAAGATTCATCCATATTATAGCATGTATCACAACTTCATTCCTTTTTATGGCTGAATAATATGCCTTTGTTTGTGTAAACCACGTTTTTTCAATCCATTCATCTGTTGATGGACACTTCAGGTCTTCCCACTTTTTGACTATTGTGAATAATGCTGCCATGAACATTGGTGTACAAGTATCTATTTGAGTCCCTGCTTTCAGTAACTGGGGCATATGCTTTGGAGTGGAATTGCCAGGTCATATGGTGATTCTATGTTAAACTTTTTTTTTGAGAAACTGCCAAACCGTTTTCCACAGTGACTGCACCATTTTACATTCCCACCAGCAAGCAGAAGTGTTCCAATTTCTCCGTATCTTCTCCAATACTTGTTGTCAATGTTTTTATTTTTTAATTATAGCTATCGTAGAGAATGTGAGGTAGTATTGCCCTGTAGTTTTGATTTGCATTTCCCTAATGGATAATGATGCTGAGCATCTTTTTGTGTCATTGTTGGTCATTCGTATATTTTCTTTGAAGAAATGTCTGTTTAAATCCTTTGCCCATTTTTAAATTGAGCTGTATTTTCCTTTAGACTTACAGGATTCTTTATATAGTCTGGATATTAACCTTATCAGATATATAATTTATGAGTATTTTATCCCATTCTATAGGTTGTCTTTTCACTTTCTTGAAGATGTCCTTTGATGCACAAATGTTTTAATTCTGATGAAGTCTAATTTATCTATTTTTGCTTTTGTTGCTCATGCTTTTGATGTTATATCTAATAATTCATTGCCAAATACAAGGTCATGAAGATATTCCCCTATGTTTTCTTCCAACAGTTTTATGGTTTTGGCTTTTATATTTAGGTTGAACCATTTTGAGTTAATTTTTTGTTTTTATGTGAGGTAGGGGACCCAACTCCATTCTTTGCATGTGGATTTCCAGTTTTCCCCAGCATCATTGGTTGAAGAGACTATTCTTTCTCCATTGAATTGGCCATAGATGTGTGGATTTATTTCTGGACTCTCAATTCTGTCTATCCTTGTGCCCGTACCACAATGTTTTGATCACTGTAAGTTTTGAAATAGAGCCATGTGAGTCCTACAATTTTGTTCTTTTTCAAGATTATTTTGTCTATTTAGAGCCTCTTGGAATTCCAAATGAATTTGAGGATTGTCTTTTTCATTTCTGAAAAAAAAGCTGCTGGAATTTTGAGAGGGATTATGTTGAATCTGTAGATCACTTTGGGTAATATCGACATCTTAGCAATATTAAGTCCTCCAATCCATGATTATGTCTTTCCATTTATTTAACTCTTCTTTAATTTCTTTCAGCAATGTTTTGTAGTTTTCAGTGTAAAGTCTTTTACATCTTTGCTTAAATTTTTTCCTAGCTGTTTTATTCTTTTAGATGTTATAATAAATGGAATTTCTTTTCTTTTCCTTTGCAGATTGTTCATTGTTGGTGCATAGAAATACCAATGGTTTTTGTTTGTTGATCTTGTATCCCACAACTATGTTGAATTTGTTTATTAGCTCTAATAGCTTTCTTGTGGATTATTTGGGATTTCTATATAAGATCATATCATTTGCAAATAAAGATAGTTTTACTTTTTCCTTTCTGATTTGGATGCTTTTTTAGGACTAATTTCTCTGGTTAAAACTTCCTATCGAGTATTGAAGAGCAATGGTAAAAGTGGGAATCCTTGTTTTGTTCCTGACCTTAGGAGAAAAGCTTTCTGTCTTTCAACACAGAGTATGATGTTAGCTGTGGGTTTTTCATATATGACCTTCAACATGTTAAAGAAGTTTTTTCTACTCCCAGTTTTCTGAGAATTTTTATCAATAAAGGGTGCTAGATTTTGTCAAATGCATTTTCTGTATTAATTGAGATGATCATGTGGATTTTTTCCTTCATTCCATTTATGTGGGTTATTACATTGATTTTTTTAAAATGTTGAACCATATTGCACTCCTGGGATAAACCCCGTTTGGTCATGGTGTACAATTATTTTAATATGCTGTTGGGTTCAGTTTCCTAGTATTTTCTTGAGAATTTTTGTGTCTCTGTTGTCTTAGTTTCCCACTGCTAAAACAAATACCATACAATGGGTTCACTTAAACCACAGGAATTTGTTGGCTCATGATTTTGAGGCTCGAAGAAGTCCAAAATCAAGGCATCAGGAAGGCAGTACTTTCCCCCAAAGACTTGGGCACTGTGGGGCTGGCTCCTGGTGGTCCTTGGGACCTTGGTTTTCAGGCACACGGCAATGCACAGGGCAATGTCTTCTCGTTTTCCTTCTGGATTTCGCCGGTGCCTAGCAGCGTCTGGCTCCCTGCTGTGGCTTTCTGTAAGTCTCTATAAGGCCCCCGTAATAGGATTAAGACTCATCCTGAGCCAGTTGGCAGTATCTTAACAAAAAATATCTTCAAAAGGACATATTTATAATGGGGTTCCACTGACGGAATGGATTAAGATAATAACATGTTTTTCTGGGTTACATAGTTCAAACTGTGACATATATTCATAAGGACAGTAGGGCTGAAGTTTTCTTTTCTTGGGATGACTTTATCTGCCTTTAGTAATGTTGGCTTCATAGAATGAGTTGGGAAGAGTTTCCTCCTCTTCAATTATTCGAAGAGTTTTCAAAAAATTGATATTAATGTTTGGTAGAATTCAGCAGTGTATCCTACTGGTCCTGACTTTACTTTCTTGGGAGGTGTTTTTTTTTCTTTGTGGGTTTTTTTTTTTTAGGAGGTACTAGGGTTTGAACCTGGGACCTTGTACATGTGAAGCAGGTGCTCAACCACTGAGCAACACACTGTTGGGAAGTTTTTGATTACTGATTCAATGCCTTTAATTGTTTTGGTTTGTTGATATTTTCTACTTCTTGTGTTAGTTTTGATAAAATGTGTATTTCAAGAAATTTGTCCATTTCATCTAGATTATCTAATCTGTTAGCATACAATTGTTCCCAAAGTATTTTCTTATATATTTTTTTTCCTGATAGATCAGTGGTGAAGTCCTCCTTTCATTTAAAGTTTTAGTTATTTGTGTATTCTTTTTTGTCTTTGGCAGTCAGCTAAAGGTTTGTCAATTTTATTGATCTTTTCAAAGAACCATATTTTTGTTTTGTTGATTCTCTCTACTATTATTCTAGTCTCTATTCCATTAATCTCTGCTCTAATCTTTATTATCTGTTTCCTTCTGCTAAATTTAGGTTCAGATTGCCCTTCTTTTCTAGTACCTCAAGATGTGAAGTTAGGTTATTGATTTGAGATCTTTCTTTTTAATGTAGGCATATATAGCTATGAATTGCTCTCTGAATACTGCCTTGGCTGCATCCCATAGGTTTTGTCATTTTGTGTTTTTGTTTTCGTTCATCTATAAGTACTTTCTAATATCCCTTGCAATTTCTTCTCTGATACATTGATGGGTTAGTAGAGTGCCTTTTAAACTTTGCAGGATTTTAATACAAAAATGAAATGAAGGGAAGCAGATGTGGTTCAAGCAATTGAGTTCCTGCCTACCACATAGGAGGTTCTGGGTTAGGTTCCTGGTGCCTCTTAAAGAAGACAAGTGGGACAGTGAGCTGACATGATAGGTTGGCACAGCAAGCTTACACAACAAGATGACACAACAAGAGACACAAGGAGGCAAACAAACATAATGAGAGATACCACAAAGCAGAGAGCAGATGTGGCTCAAGTGATTGGGCTCCTCCCTGCCACAGGGAGGTCCTTGGTTCAGTTCCCAGTGCATCCTGGAAGGAAGATAAGTGCACAACGAACAGACACAGCAAGTACAAACAACGAGAGGGTGGGGAAAAATAAATAAAATAAACCTTAAAATATATATATATATAATGTATATACATGTCCTACTTGTAATGTCAAAATAAACAAATACATGAAATAGCACCCTCCTCCAAAATAAGATTAGAGTTGCAGATGGCTCATTCATTCATTTTATATATTGTTATTGAGGTCCTATCAGGTGTCAGGGACTCTTCTAGGCATTAGAGATATAGTAGTGGACAAAACAACCAAGAAACAAATTCTTTGAAGGTAATTAGTTTACATGTTATTAAGAGAAATAAGTAAATGAATGCGTATAAGCGTAATAAAAAAATCAAGCAGCATGTTTAGATTGCTGAAGGGAGATCTGATAAGAAGACTTCTGTTAGGACGTGTATAAAGTGAAAGTTTTTGTGAACAAAAAAATCATTGAGTTTTAAATTTTTTATTTAAAAGTAATACCAAATTTACAGGACAGTTGCAAAATTAATACAAACTCCACACAGATACTTCCAACATACCTCCACCCCACATCTGGAACCCAGTCCACCAGTTTAACATTTTGCTATGTTTGCCATATCATTCTATCTAGCTATCATTTTCTGAACATTTGAGAAGTAGATGCACACATCATATTCCTTGAACACAATACTTCCACACACTTTTCCTACCAAAATAAAGCAATTCATTTATGTTACTAAGTGCAATTACCAAGTTCAAGAAATTTAACATTGATATAAGCTTACACTCTATATTGCAATTTTTATGTCCAGTAATGCCCTTTTGAGCCTTTTCTCCTCCATTCTTAGATCCCACCCAGTATCATGTATTGCACTTGATTGTCATTATCTCTCTCTTTTTTTTTAGGAGGTACTAAGGATTGAACCCAGAATCTTGTACATGGGAAGCAGATGCTCAACCATCCAGCAACATCCACTCCCCAATGAGAGTTAGTTTTTTCATTTGTTTCTTTGTTTTTAGGAGGTACCAGGGATTGAACCTGGGATCTTGTACATGGGAAGCAGGTGCTCAACCACTTGAGCTACATCTCCCCCTTTTTTTTTTTAAATTATGGAGACTTATATACAATATAAATCTTCCCATCCCAACCTTACAAAGCATACCACTCAGTGAGATTAATCACATTCACAATGTTGCAGTACCCTTACCACCATCCTTTACTAGAACTTTCCCATCACCTCAACAGAAACCCTACACTCTATTTGCATGAACTCTCCATGCCCCTTAACTCTACCCCTTGTAACCTATACTCTACTTTCCATCTTATGCGTTTGCATATTCTCTGATATTTTCTCTGTGGTTACCATGGGGTATAAATTTAACATCCTAAATCATAACAATGTTGTTTCCTTTGATACCAACTTAACTCCAATAGCTACATAAACTATATTTCAAAACCCTCTACCCCCCCTCCTTTATGTCATTCTTATCAGAAATTACATGTCAACACATTTTGAATCCAAAACCATTTATCTGCCATTACAATTTATGCATTTGCCTTTTAGATTATGTAAAAGCACCAAAAAAAATCGAGTTACAAATTTTAAAAATGTAATAGTACTGGTATTTATATTTACCCATGTTATTATCTTTACCAGAGATATTTATTTTATTTTTTGTATGGTTTCAGTCACTTGTCTAGTCTCCTTTCTTTCCAACCTGCAGAATTCCTTTTAGCATTTCTTGTAGGGCCAGTCTAGTGGTGATAAAGTTCCTCAGTTTTTGTTTATCTGGGAATGTCTTAATTCCTCCCTCATTTTGAAATTCTGGATACAGAATTCTTTGTTGGCTTTTCGTACTTTAAATGTCTTCCCACAGCTTTCTTGCCACAGTGGTTTCTGATGAGAAATCAGCACTTAATCTAATTGAGGTGCCCTAGTACATAATACATTGCTTCTCTATTGAGGCTTTCAGAATTCTCTTTTTATCTTTGGCATTCAACAATTTGATTATAAAATGATGTGACTTGAGTCTATGCCAGTTTGAAGTTTATTATATGAATCCCAAAAAAGAGAAAGATTATGCTTGTAAACTAATCTATTCCTCTGAATGTGGTACCCTTTGCATTAAATTCAGCTGAGGGGTCTTTGATTAGATTACTTGAAAAGATCCATTTAGGGCTTTTGATTGTACTGTCAGTGAGGTGTGCCTTAGGTTGAGTCTCTGCCCCCTTACTGGGTCTGCTATAAACAGAAATGCAGAAAGAGACAGAGAAAAAGGGAGCTGTCATATTTGATTCTGTAAATGTGAGAGAGAGGACTGCAGGAAAACGGAAGCCCGTGAGAGACTAAAGAGGCTGGGTCCACAGAGCAGCTCAAGAGGAGATGGTGAGCCTGGAGGGGAGAATTCAGCAGAGATGGGTGGCTATCTTGCTTTGCCACAAGCCTGGACAAGAGAATCAACAGTACCAAATCTTATGGTGCAATGATTTGGACTTTTTATGGCCTTGGAACTGTAATTTATCCCCAAATAAATCCCCTTTATAAAAGCCAACACATTTCTGGTACTTTGTGTTGGCAACCCTTTGGCAAACTAAAACAGGGTCTCTTTGGGTTTATCCTGTTTGGAGTGCATTGAGCATCAAAACCATTAGTTTTAGGGAAGTGGGCATGGCTCAACTGATAGAGCATCCATCTACCATATGGAGGGTCCAGGGTTTGATCCCCAGGACCTCCTGACCATGTGATGAGTTGGCCCACGTGCAGTGCTGCCACATGCAAGGAGTGCCACGCCATGCAGGGGCGCCCCCACCTAAGAGTCCCCATGCACAAGGTGTGCGCCCTGCAAGGAGAGCCACCCTGCGTGAGAAAAGTGCAGCCCACACAGGAGTGGCACTGCATACACGGACAGCTGAAGCAGCAAGATGACACAACAAAAAAAAGAGACACAGTTTCCCAATGCTGCTGGATAATGTAGGTAGACACAGAAGAACATACAGCGAATGGACACAGAGAGCAGACAATGGGGCGAAAGGGAGAGAAATAAATAAAATAAATCTTAAAAAAAAAACATTAGTTTAATAACCAATCAGTTTTTGAAGTCTCATTTTGTTTAGATGATAATATGACTCTCTTGGACTTTTCAGGCATAAATAATATCTCCCTCAAATAAGGATCATTTCGGTTCTTTTTTTTCCTAAATGTGTGTATGTATGTGTGTGTGTGTATATATATATATTTGCTGTTGCATTCTACTTTCAATGGCTAATACTTCCAGAACAATGTTAAATAATAGGGAAGCAAGTAAACACTCTTATCCTATTCTTGATTTTAATATAAATATTTCTAATACACCATCAGTATAGTTTTTATGTGAGGGAAATATAAAACTATTCTTATTTTATCTTGAATGCCAACTGTCTTAGTTTGCCAAAGGGCTGCCAATGCAAAGTAGCAGAAATCTGTTGGCTTTTATAAAGGGGATTTATTTGGGGTAAAAGCTTACAATGCCAAGGCCATAAAATGTCCAATCTGAGGCACCATCAGAGACGCTTTTCCACCGAAGTCAGCTACTGTTGATTCTGGCATATTGCCACATCGTGAAGCAAGATGGCTGCCAATCTCTGCTCGGCTTTCTCCTTCCCCTCCCGGCTTCCTCTTTCATGCGCAGCTACTTTGCTTTCTTCCTGATTTCAGCTGCAAGCTGGATAGGATTTGTCTCTTAAAGCTTCCTATATTAGTCTCTGCTGTTCTGCTTTCTTCCCAAGTTCAGCTGTAAGCTATCAGGCAAATGTCTCATCTCTCCCTGGAGCCTTAGCTGTTTGAACCTTCTCCATTCTGTCACATGGTAGGATAAAAAATGGCAGAGCTCTCTCTTCCTGTGTCTCTCTGAGTGTCCATTTATATCAGACCTGGCAAGGGGGCTGAGACTCAACCTGAGTCATGCCTTACTGACATAGTACAATAAAATGCCTTAAGTAATTTTTTTTTTTAAGATTCATTTTTTATTTATTTTTCTCCCCCCACCCTGTTTTCCATTCTCTGTGTCCATTCTCTGTGTGTTCTTCTGTGTCCACTTGGATTCTTGTCAGCGGCACTGGGAATCTGTGTCTCTTTTTCTTGCATCATCTTGCTGCGTCAGCTCTCCGTATGTGCAGCACCATACCTGGGCAGGCTGTGCTTTCTTCATACAGGGTGGCTCTCTTTACGGGGCACACTCCTTGTGTGTGGGGCTCCCCTACACGGGGGACACCCCTGCATGGCACAGCACTCCTTGTGCGCATCAGCACTGCACGTGGACCAGCTCACCACACGGGTCAGAAGGCCCTGGGTTTGAACCCTGGACCTCCCATATGGTAGGTGTATGCTCTATCCATTGAGTCAAATCTGCTTCCCAATCTTAGGTAATTTAATCAGAGTCCCCTCAATTGAATTTAATGCAATCAAAGGGTATCACACCCACAGGAATAGATTAGTTTACAAACATAATCTTTCTCTTTTTGGGATTCATAAAATAATCTCAGTGCCATACCAACCTTGCATTACTGACCTGAATCTCACAGAGTATACAATCCACGACGTGTACCTAAAATCTTTTTCTTCTTAATCTAAGATTTTAACATTGATGTTCATAAGTGAATCTAGTCTATAGTTTTCTATTGTGGAGGAAGAGGTGAGTATCAATCAGGGTAGAATAGGTTATGCTGAGATACAAACAATCCCAAAAGCAGCTCACAGGAGCAGTGTGAAGAAGAGGTGAGAACGACCCCCAACCAACTAAAGCCTGCTGACAGCTGCATCCCCGCATACAGCTCCTAGGGCCAACTGCTCTCACCAAACATGCCCAGGAGAAAGGCTGAAGGATGCAAAGCCAAGGTAAAGGATGAACCGCAGAGAAGGCCTGCAAGGCTATCTGCTACAAAGCCAAAACCCAAGCCAAAAAGGGCCCTGCAAAGAAAGGAGGAAACTACCTACAGGGAGAAAGGGGACAGCTGACGGTGGCAAGGATGGGAATAATCCTGCAGAAAACAGAGATGCCAGAGCAGACCAGGCATAGGAAGCTGAAGGTGCCGGAGGTGCCAAGTGAAGTCTGTGCATTTTTGATAACTGTGTACTTCTGGTGACTGTACAGTTTGAAACACTATTTTTTTAAATCAAGTTTTATAAAAATACAGAAAATTTGTCTCACTTTTTAAAAAAAATAAATGTTAACACACAGGATACTTCATTGCTGTTTTGGGGGGAAGGGGGAAATGTCACTAAAAGAATGTCTCGAAAGCTAGATTGAAACGGGAGAAAATACCTTTTCTCTCTAGTCTTGAGAGACTTTCTCTTTACTCCCAGGAGAAGGGATTCCCTGCCATTGGCTCACATTAGCCACCTTGGCACAAATGCTTTGTTGTATGGAAAAACTGAAATTGGTTTAAAAAAACTAAAATATGTCTCTTATATGAGTCCAGTGCTGTAAAGTGTAGTTGTAGAAAATTGCCAACCTTCATTAAATGACCACAGTTACTATGTTTAACCTTTGGTCAATAAAGGTGTAACAACAATCCTAATTAATTATATTTAATTTGAATAAAGGAAAGTCTCCATTAAGAAATGTTTAAAGGTATAGAAAATATTATTTAAAATTTCTGCTATAGTATTAACGACCCAGTGGGAATCCCTAACACCTTATTCTGTGAAAGGGCTTAGTGTCTTATTTGCAGGTATTGGAAACAGTAGCAGTTATTTTCCAAAGCTGATAAGCAGGCAGTCTCCCCTGTTATATTACATGTAACTAATTTATTTAGAAAATATCCCTTTAACAATAACATAGAAGAAGACTTCCAACTCAACCCTTTGTAAGTGACCCAAATCTGTTAGTCAAGCTTTTCTTAGCTCCCAACTGTGCAGAGCAGGCATACTTTCCATTGTTACAGTCACGTGAGAAACCCAGTAAAGGCAAGTACAACACTTTTCATACATCATCACATTTATTCTCACTATGGTGGAGGTAACATTAGCTTCATTCTGTGGATATGGAAGTGGAGGCCCAGGACAGCTAGGACTTGCCCAGGATCACACAGCTCACATTTGTTCCATTATTTTAGGTTGTTTAAATATTTAATCTTTAATTTAAAGAGGGTCTTTGCTAGATTCCATTCTGTATTTCTGTTTAGTACCTAACAATAATTACAAAGCTTTTGAAACTACTTTATTATCATAGCAAAAATCAAATAACTTAGTTTTTTTCTCAGAGAACCCATGTTACTATTTAGGCACATCAATTTGATTCCGCAAAGGGCTGGAGAAAAGCAGACCTCTCATGGTTTTTAAAATCATACTGCCACCTCGTGGACTAACGGTGAGCTAAAGTAAGTTGTCCCAAAGCACGGTTTCAATTTTACCTGATCAAAATTCTCAGTAAGCAATAAGTGCAGCGTCCGGAAACACTTTCTGTTTGGTTGTCTTATGGCAGAATGATGATATAATCATTTCATACCGTACACAGTAAACGACCAAAGTTTTGGTTTCACGTAAATTACCAAGCTGGAGCCAATAAGCATCCATCCATCCATTCACTCAGCACGTATTTACTAAGTACCACCTATTGTATTGTGAATAAAGTCAAGAATGCAAAGGTGAATATGGACGTATTCCACGTTTTGAGATATAAGATGCTTGCTCCTGTAGTGACTGAGAATATGGACTCTTGAACCAGACTGTTTGAGGTCAAATCCCAGATCCGCCACGAACCAACTGTGTGCCTTTGGACAAGTCACCTAAACTTTCTGTGCCTTGGCATGCCCTGTGTAGAATGGACACAATGGCACTGGCCTCATAGAGTAATTAAGTATTCTGTGGAATCACTTCTGGCTCAGGCCTTCAAGAAATGTATGTGAGAGACAGTCCTGGGGAGTGAGGCTTGACTGGAAGGGAAAACAGGATTTCCTTAGGTGAAGATGAGCAGAGGGACGCAGTATTACCAAGCAGACTTTGGAGCGGGAGAACAAAGGTCCACTCTCCCAGATCAGAATTATTCATATTGATTTATCCTAGTATATACTCCTCAAAATGCCTGAAAACTTAAATAAAAGTTTGCTTAGTGCAGAATTGCTTGTTATAGCAAAAAACTGGAAACTACCACAATGCCCATCAATAGGTGAATAGCTAAACTGATTATAGAGCATCTACACAGTGATATAGGAAGCCAACATTTAAAAAAAAAAAAGAATGAAGATACATGTACTGAGATGGCACAATTTCTAATACACATTAAGTTGAAAACAGAAATGAAGAATGGCAACTATAGTGTACTCCCATTTGTTTAAAAGTGAGGTTGTGCATGCTCACATACTTAAATATATGTAGAAGAGTTGGGGGAGAATATTGTATGGATTGGCTCACCCTCAGCTCCACCCTTTTCCTAGAACACCTTCCGGAAGAGCAGAGCTGGGAAACCACATTTCCCAGATTCCTTTACAGATAGTGCTCAGGGTGCAAAATTCGGCTCCTCTAATTAGAGGTACCCACATACGACTTGGAAGACAAAATGGGGGGAATTCTACCTTCTTGCATGTCATTGTCTGCAAGCAGGTAGGAGAATAAAGGTTGAGAATAAAGTGTTTGTGATACTGTGACCAAGCATCACATTATTCACTGGCTACATGGGCTTTTTTCTCTCTGGAGCTCAGCCACACTGCAAGCTACTCACTTAAACTAAGTGGATCCATTTTTTCAGACCCCCAATTCCCTCTCTTGCAGCTCTTCCATTGATCTTGTAAGAATTTAATTTCCAGTATTAAATCCTTGTCTGCTTTAGCTCCTAGCATGATTTCTGTTTTCTTGCACTGAATGGTGACTATTACAGATACATAAGAAACTGGTAATAGTCCTTTGTGCTCTCCTGCCCCGCCAGCGGGTGTACGGAGACCACGAGGACAACAGGGTACCCGAGAGAGGGAGTGGGCAGATGGCGGGGAAGAACCACTCAGAGCCGCACCATAGTGTGTCGTCTTCTTCCGTTTATTCTTTTTGTACAGAGCAAGGTTATATAGCGTCTTAAGCATTCGTGTTGCAAGGGGATTGGTCAGGGCTGGAACAAGACCTTATATGGCTTGGAAAGGGCTCTGGGGGAAAAAGGGGTGGGGAGAGGGCAGGAAGCAGGGGGAAACAGTGCTGAATCATGCCACCCACCATTTTTTCTGCTGGTGTGGGGCGGTCGGCAAAATGGCGGGCGTGCCCCCAACAGGTCCCCCTTTTTAGTTTTATTAGAAACAGGCTCGTGTGATAACAGAAAGGAGGGAGACCGTGCCTGTCTTAGGTCGAGGCTACACCCAGTAAGGGATTTGCCTTACCCGATATGCGATCAGTCTTACCCATCATCGGGGAGCCATGGCAGCAAAAGGCCATGTCCCTGTCTTAGGTTGACTGATGGGTCAGCCCAGTTGCCCATCGTTGGCTAGCCGGCCTAGCACCTCAATGACCATGACCGCGGGGGGTGTGCATGGACAAATGCAGAATTCTCTGTGGCCTTACAGTAGCGTCTGATCCAGGCTGCCCTCGGCACCCTGAGAACTGTATGGATTACACCTCTCCTTTTTGGCAGCCTTCTGGGCCTTATCACCTGTTTTTGGCTGCTAACTGACCTTTACCTAGGCCGTACAGCTGCGCCTGTCTTAGTTTGTCTCCCAGGAGATCTTACCCGTCTCTAGCTGCCAGCTGGAGACGCATTTTGCCCAGTGACCCCGAGGACAATTCTGGTGTCCATGAGCCTGGGAGGGGGCCATATTGCTAAGGAGACGTCAGGCTGGCGGCTTTCCTTACACTATAGGCACTGCTTTTATTAAGATTGGGGGAGTAGGGGCAAAGGGAAGGGAGAGAGCGGTCCTCTAGACAGCCGATTCTGCGACGGGGGCGGTGACGTCTTGGTAGTCGGACCCAGGGGCGGAAATGCGCTGATATTGTCGGGCACGGTGAGGAACATGACTTGAGCGGAGATCTGCCGCATTCTTTCCGCAATGATGAGTGGCAATAATCTTCCCGTCGTGCGCCGCAGGATTTGGTGGCGGAGGCATGAACGGTGAAGGTGGCGGTATAGAAATCTTGAGTTACCGTTCGCTTTGCTAAGGAGGAGATGGCCTGCATGAGCAGGACCCCCAGGACGCGGTGGCCGCCGTAAACATAATCTTCCTTTCCCTGCAAGAAAGCAGAAGGGGAGACCTCAGGGTGGGTGACTCCGTTCCCTGGGTTGGTTAACTTGTTTGACCAGTCTCTCGGGTAGCCACCGCGAGGCTTCTAGTTCTTGGGAGTAGATGCACACTGATCCTCTGCCCCAGATAAGGACAGGGTCAGGACCGTGCCAGGAATTATCTAGAGGGTCCCTCCACCGGACTGTGGCGTGTTGTGTCATGGTACCAGAATGCCAGAAGCGGTCAGCGGCTGAGTGGCCACTCTGGCCTAAGGTTAGAAAATTTAGAATAAAGAGAGTGTGGTTTAGTAAGTTCCGAGGGGATCCCCTGACAGGGTACCACTCCCCATTCTTTACTTTATGAATAGTGTGCTTTAGAGATAAGTGTGCTCTTTCAACAATGCCTTGGCCCTGGGGGTTGTACGGGATGCCAGTGATGTGGGTAATGTTAAGACGTTGGAAGAAGGTAGTAAAGACACAACCGGTGTAACCGGGGCAATTATCTGTCTTAACCTGGTGCGGGGAGCCCAGGAGGGACATGGCAGCTAGTACATGCGTGACTACCTGCTTACCAGCCTCACCCGTCTGGAGAGTCGTGAAAAGGAAACCGCTGAACGTATCAACGGTGACATGTACGTACTTAAGATTCCCGAAGTCTTGGATGTGGGTTTCATCCATTTGCCAAAGAGTGTTGGGGAGAAGCCCACGGGGATTGACCCCGTAGTGTGGGGTGGGTAAGAGCGTGACACAGGAGGGGCAGTCCCTAACAATTTGGCGCGCTTGCTCGTGAGTGATATGGAACATGAGGCGCAAGGTGTGGGCATTGACATGATGCAGCTGGTGAGCCTGCATAGCCCGGTTAAGAGCGCGCGGTGCGTCATGCAGGGCTTGTACAGCGGGGCATAGGATCCTTGTGGCCTGATCGGCCACGTGGTTCCCGTGGGCAAGAGGGCCCGGAAGATTGGTATGCGCCCTGAGATGTCCAATGAAGAAGGGGAGAGGCCTAACACGAATGGCGGATTGCAGCTGGGTGAACAGCTCAGCTGCCTCGGAGACTGGTTTTATGTGCGCGGCCGTCTCAAGCAAAGGAACGGACTGGGCTATATGTGAGCTGTCCATAAAAAGATTGAAGGAGGTGTCATGGAAGGCAGCAAATACAGCCAACACGGCACAGAGCTCAGCAATTTGTGCAGACTTAGAATGCATCGGAAGTTGGACAGTTTGGCCGTTGCAAGTATATGCCGCAGTACCCGTGGATGACCCATCAGTAAAGACAGACGGGGCCCCGGAAAGGGGCTGGTGAGAGGTGATGGTGGGGAAAACAAAGCTGTGCAAGTTGACGAATTGTAAGAGCTTGTTATTAGGATAATGATTATCTATTTGGCCAGCATAGGCCGCACAGGCGACGGGCCAGCACAAGGTTGTTTGGAGCAGCCAGTCAACTTGCTCTCTAGCATAGGGTTGGAAAATGGTATCGGGATCCCTTCCGAAATAGCGTCTGCTGTACTCTCGACCTAACCGTATGAGGTTGGCGGTGGCCTGGTGATATCGATAAATCACTCTGGCGGGTGAAGCAGGCAGATGGATCCACATGATGGGCGCTGTTTGCCAGAAGACCGCTGTGGGCGGAGGTGCGGTTTTACAGATGACAAGCAGTAAGGGCTTGCTATAGTCTATGCTCATGACAAAATGGGAGTGGATGGCTTCCTCTACCATGCGAAGTGCCTGACGGCCCTCCGGAGTAAGGGTTCTGGCAGAATTTGGGTCCGGGTCGCCCTGCAGAATGTTGAATCGGGGCTTTAATTGTCCAGTGGTTAACTTAAGATAGGGTCGGAGCCAGTTTATGTCACCCAAAAGTTTCTGAAAATCGTTAAGAGTTTTTAGGGAATCTAGCCTAATGCAGGCCTGTCGCGCGGTGATTCTATCGCCCGTGATGTGGAAGCCAAGATGGGTATAGGGGTCCTGCAGCTGTATTTTGTCAGGAGCGATTTGAAGGCTGTGATTGTGCAAGGCTTGCTGCAGGTCCCCATAGCAGTCAAGGACAGCCTTGTGATCAGCACCCGCAATTAAGATATCGTCCATGTAATGGAGGATATAAAGGGCCTGCCAGCCGTCTCTAGTCTCTGCGATAGCAGAGGCCACAAATTTTTGGCACAGGGTAGGACTGTTTGCCATTCCCTGGGGCAGAAGAGTCCATTGGTATCGCCTATTGGGTTCCTTGAAATTGGTAGAGGGGTGCAAAACGCACCTGGTCATCGGGGTGCAAGGGGATTGTGAAAAAGTAGTCCTTTAGATCTATAATGATTTTGTAGAAACCAAAAGGAATGGCTACAGGGCTAGGGAGGCCTGGCTGCAGGGCACCCATAGGGACCATGGTCTTATTAACCGCTCTGAGATCTTGTAAAAGGCGCCATTTTCCTGATTTCTTTTTGATAACGAATATAGGGGTGTTCCAGGGGGAGCTACTCTCCACAAGGTGTCCAGCCGCCAGCTGTTCCTGTACTAACAGTTGGGCAGTGGCCAATTTGTCAGTAGATAGGGGCCACTGGCTGACCCACACGGGGTTTGAGGAAATCCAGGAAATCCTATCCGCGTGGCGCACAGGAGGACTGGCAGCCCCTAGGAAAAATACCCCAAACCTGCGCGATTAGAGCGTGGGGTAGCAGAGATGGGTTCAAGGGCACCCGATTCGGTTCTTCCGAGGCCCTTCCCGGGCTTGAAGCCCTGGTTTAGCATTTGAGCGGTGACTATCGGACTAGGGCTCCCGATCACAGTTCCCAGTTGAGCTAGGAGGTGTCTGCCCCAAAGGTTGAAGGGGATGTGAGGGAGGACGTAAGGTTTTATGTGTCCTCGGTGTCCCTCGCCGTCTTCCCAGGCAACGAGTTGGGAACTCTGTTCCGGGGGTGAGGACTGTCCAATACCTTGTAAGTGAGTGGCTGAGGGGGTGAGTGGCCACGCAGGGGGCTATTGCGCCTTTTGAATAATGGTAACATCCGCCCCCGTATCAATAAGGCCCTCAAATGCACGGCCATTGAGGCGTATGGTTAGCATGGGCTTAGAACGGGTGATTGTCTGAGCCCTAAAATCACCAGAGGCGCCTAAAGCCTGTCGCCTCTATGTGAACCAGCAGAGGAGTTGGGAGAAGGCACTAGGGGGAGCAGAAGAAGTTGAGCTAAGCGCGTGCCGGCGGGGAAGGAAAGGACACTCTTCGGAACAGAGGCTAGAATCTTGATCTCACCAGTAAAATCAGCGTCCACAACCGCGGGTGTAATGTGGAGGCCCGAGAGGGCAGAGGATCCTCGACCGAGGATAAGGCCAACACAGCCGGACGGCAGAGGACCGAAGATACCCGTAGCTAGAGGCTGAACTCCCATAGGGGGCGTTAGTGCCGTGTGGGAGGTGGTACAGAGGTCCAATCCTGCGCTCCCAGGGGTAGCCCGCTGGAGGCGGAGGAAGGATGGAGGTTTGAGGCCTGGATTGCCCCGGTTGTTTGTGGGGCCTGGGGCTGGCCCCTCCTCCCGTTTCCCTGTAGGGGAGGGAGTGGGTGACCGTCAACATCCGTTTTTGACCGGCACTCGTTGACCCAGTGCCTACCCCTGCGGCATCTAGGGCAACTATTAGGCGGGCCAGTAGGGAGGGACCCTCTTGCCACAGGGGTAGGGGCACCAATGTGGGGGGCGGATGGGCGACGCGGGCAACTATGCACCAAGTGATCAGGTGCTCCGCAACCAAAACAGCTCCGCGGCGGGCGGTTTTGAGCGGGTAAGTTGGCGGCGAAGACGGAGCGAAGAGCAGCCGCAAGCACCTCCCCCTGGTTTTGTAGAGCAGTGGCAAAAACCTGCGCCTGCTGCTTTGCGGGCGTGACATCTGCGCACAGCCGGAGAGAGACTCGGAAGTTTTGTGTGGGCGCAAGGCGTCTTGACAGGCCGGGATAGCATTTTCAAAGGCCAGCTGCTTGAGAAAATCAGAATCTGTGACCTCGCCAAACAGGCGCTCAGCCGCTACTCTCAGGCGACCGACATAGTCTGAAAAGGGCTCCTCGGGGTTTTGGCGCACCGAAGTGATGGAAGCGAGGGGCTGGCCTTTGGTAGGCAGCCTGCGCCAGGCTTTAAGAGCGGCCATGCAGATTTGGTCATATAGGGAGGCCGGATACTCCGCCTGTTCCAACGTAGACTCATAGTCACCTGTCCCCAAGAGCATATCACGGTTGTCATTCTGGCCTGTTTCTCAGTTACGAGCGGCCACGTCTTTGCAAAAAACCTCGTACTCCGCCCTCCACAAGAGGGCGTCACCGGGCACAGGGCCGCACGAGTGAGCGTAGTCCAGTCATTGGGAGTAAGCCAATTGTTGGTAAGACTATCTAAGACCGAGAGAGTATAGGGGGCAGTGGGACCATAGGTGCTCGCTGCAGTTTTCAGCTCCTTCAGATCTTTTAGTTTAAAGGCAAGATGGTGGCGGGAATGAAATGGCCCCCGTTTACGGGAGGCGCCGCCGCCCTCTGAAGCTTGGCTGCCCTCGTCCTCCGAAGAGGTGACCTCTATTACCGGGAAGGCGGAAGAGGGGGAAGGTTTAGAGGAGAGCCGCTTGGTCAAAGTGGTGCGGAGCCGGGACTGGTTCCAACTGGCCCCTGTTGGGGGAGGGGAGACGAGACGGGAAAAAAGATGGCGGCACTGAGAATGCAGAGCCACGCGGTCATGCGGCTGGGCGAGCCGGAGCCTGAGGTCCAAATTGGGATCCTCTGGGGGTGCGGAGGGGGCATGGGCGGGGGGGGGGGGGAAACAAATGGTTGGTTGGCAGAGGGGCGGATATGCCCTCAGAATCGGACTCCCCGGAGTTAGACTCCGAAGTAGACCCTCCTCTTTTGCTACACTCTGAGGAGCGGTCAAGAGCCTCCAACCTCTTTGTTTAGTCTTCGCCGTCTCAGGTTCACTGTCCGCGGTGGGGGACATGGGCTCGCCCTCCACGGGGGGAGCCAAGGCCGCCAAGGGCGGGCGAGAGCCAGCCCGAAGGGCCTCTTCTCCCCGCGCAATAACCGGGCAGCGGCCTTGCTACAGTGACGGACTGCCAGGAGGTCTTGGATGGCATTCCAGTGAAAAAAGGCGCTGACCGGGACTCAACCAGGACCAAGGGTCTTGTAAAAATCCTGTAGGGCATCCCCGACCCTACACCACACTCGTTCATCTATGGTACCCTCATTAGGGAACCAGGGACAGACCTCTTTCAGAAACGTGAAGAACGATCGCAACTCCCAATCTTTGACTTTCACCCCCCTCGCCACCAAGGCATCTTTCAACCCTTGGATAAAAAGGTCGTGCTCGCTTAGCGCCTGCCCCATATTGCTGCCTGTACTCTCGCTGCTCCGCAACTCTACTTACCCGGCACCGCTGATGGCGTTACCTCGGCTGCTGCTCCACAACTCTCAGCTTTCAGGGGCTGCCTCACTGAACCCGTTGTGCTCGGGCCCCACGCTGGGTGCCACCTGTGCTCTCCTGCCCCGCCAGCGGGTGTACGGAGACCACGAGGACAACAGGGTACCCGAGAGAGGGAGTGGGCAGATGGCGGGGAAGAACCGCTCAGAGCCGCACCATAGTGTGTCGTCTTCTTCCGTTTATTCTTTTTGTACAGAGCAAACTTACACAGCGTCTTAAGCATTCGTGTTGCAAGGGGATTGGTCAGGGCTGGAACAAGACCTTATATGGCTTGGAAAGGGCTCTAGGGGAAAAAGGGGCGGGGAGAGGGCAGGAAGCAGGGGGAAACAGTGCTGAATCATGCCGCCCGCCATTTTTTCTGCTGGTGTGGGGCGGTCCGCAAAATGGCAGGCGCGCCCCCAACAGTCCTTACCTTTGAAGAAACTTGGTAGAGATCTGGAAGTAATGGAAATTTTCTTTGTGTTGTATATTTTTTGTACTGTTCAAAAATTCTTACTATGCATGGGTATTTTGTAAGAGGTGGCTCCATATGTACTGATATGAAATAGCTATGATATACATTTTTAAAAAGCCATATGAAGATACGTTTCAATTGTGTTGGGAAGTCTATGTGTAAATGTATATGTGTATGTGTATGTAAATGTATATATATGTGTAAGTATATGTATAAGCATATGTATATTTATATGTATGTTTGTAAATTCCTCCTGAGAGTCATTTGTAAATCACTGATGGAAGATTGAGAGACAGAGTTATCACTGGCTACTTTGTACTGTTGAATTTTATGCCTTGCACATATATTATCTATTCAAAAATAATTTGTTAATTAAAATTAGAATCTAGTTAATTTTTAGGAGATAATCTACTTTGGCCTAAAGTCTAGGCATCTTGTTGGGATTGCAGGGAGATATGGCCAAAGTAATAATGTAGCTTGGGGCTTAAGCAAAACAAATAGCAGCAAGAAAGAATTTGGTATGCTGGGATTTGCTTCCCTCCATCTCTGGAAGCTGCTGAAAACAGTCTTTCCACAGTTCCAGCTGGGCCAGGCCCTGTCAACCTCCCTCAAATTTAAAGTTCTTCTTCGGGAAAACCTTGGACTTTTCATTCCAGTCTCCCTTCCATCTTCTCTCCCTGCCAAACAAGCTATCGAAAGTAGGTTTACATTCAGGGATAGTCTTTTCAATAAACACTGTAGAATTTCAAAAGCAGAAACTCTATTCCCCACCTCCTAAGTTCCCTCATTTGTCCACATCGAAGTCAAAGTCATTTACTCTACAATTTATCATAGCACTCAGATTTCAAGTGCACTGGCTAAAATGTAGGCACAAAAATAAAAATAACTCACATGATTTCCTCTTTTGATTAGGGAAGGGAGAGGGAAAAAGAAGAGGGTTAAAGATTCTGAAAGCATTAGTTATTCTTCTAAAGGAGAGGAAGGCAATGAAAATTCCAAAAGGAGGTTGGGGAAAATGAGGAAAAAACGCATCAGGGTCCTGAGTTTGCCTAGCAGTCACCCAGCTGTTTCACTGGATCTTGCTTAGGAAAGCTCCATCTCAATAACCAGATGGCCTGCACTCAACTGGGAGGGGATGTTCCCTAAGCTTTACTAATCAGGGAGCAGAGTGGTGAGAGCTCCTAGGGCATGGTTATGGCTGACTTCAACATAAGCAGCCTAAGAGAGCAGGGAGCTGCCTCATTCACCAAATTCCCAGAATCTTGAAGCATAGTTTACATATTTGTTAAAAGAATAGTCAGAAAAATGCTAGTGTGTGAAAATGAGATATGAGGCTGCCTGGCATCCTCTAAGGTGCTGCCAAGGTGGGGAGGGTGCTCCAGCCAGCCCAGGGCAGCTGCAGAGCAAGCAGCAGGAGCCCTCAGCCCTTCTCATCCTTGAGGAGCTGTGGAAAATGCCTGGTGAACCGATGCAGAGCTGCAGGGCTGGGAGAATGAAGCTACAGGGAGATTTAGGGACAAGAATTGGTGAGAGGAAGAAAGCTCAAGGCCAGATGTGGGGCAGGCAGGGCAGGGGACTGAGTAAGGAGCAGGGATCCCTAGCCAGGAAGGACCAAGGCCAGTGGCTGGGTCGGTTGATCCAGTGGCTGCCAAGGGGCTGTTTCAGACCAAATCAGAGAAGACGACCAGGGCCCAGATGGGAAGAGATCACACTTCTCCAAGGGCCCAGGGCTACCTAAAGAACTTTCTGCAAGGATGGAAATATTCTGTCTGTGCTGTACAACATGGCAGCCACTAGCCACACGTGGCTACTGAGCACTCAAAATGTGGCTGGTGTGATTGAGAAACTGAATTCTCACTTTCATTTTATTTTAATCAAGTTTAATTTAAATAGCTACATGTGGGTAGAGGGTCTGACACTGGAAGTACAGGAAGGAGCTAGAAAAACCGGGGACCCAAGTGGGGAACCTAACTCCTTAACCTGAGACCTGAAAATATACCTGTGATGTGCCCCAGCTGGAGACCCTACCTCCTGCCCCACCCCCAAGTTCTTACAGGTCAGCATTGAGAACAGTTCAGTGTTCCAACAGTGTAAATAAAAGCTGGGAATGAAACTGAGCAGAAGTAAACACATTTGGAGAGGAAGCCACCATAGGAAAAAAGAAATGGAGAAAGGCTCCAAACTAAAATCAATGTCTTTGAAGAATTTCCAACCAAGGAAAAGAAAACATCAGTAGTAGCCCAAACCAGAGAACCTTCCACGTGGACACTGCCTGGGCCTAAGTGAAGGATGGAAGGAGGGTTTAGGATTTTATCACGTCATCTCCATCACCCCCACCACCACCATACAGTTACCATGATCATTTAAGTCTCCTTAACACCACAATATATTAACTCAAAGGGGTGGTGAGATCAAATGTGTGTTTCTGAAGACCACTTGAGCAATGATAAGGAAGATGAACTGGCGGCAGCCAAACTGGAGACAGCTGTGAGGAAGGCCCCTGCAGGGGTCCAGTGGAGAAGTAGCTAGGGCCTGATCTAAGGCAGTGGCCCTGGGAAAGGAGAAACGAGAGTGAGAGGACATGCAGGAGGTGGCATCTGAGGGTTTGGTAAAGGAAAGAGATGGAGGATGAGGCAGTCTCAGCTAGTGGTAAGTGGTTCCGGTTGTGAAGGCATGCTTTCTGGCCCTGAATCCTGGTTTTGTCACTTGCAAACAGAGTGACCGGGATAAAATTACTTAACTTTGGTTTTCCTATTTCTCTAGAAGTGATTGCCCCTCTCCCAGCCTCCACACTATCTGTGCAGGAGGGGTGAGGAAGAATGCCATGAATTCTATGAGCCCCTGGGAAGATATCACACACAGAGCCCTCACCTCCGACATCTACCTTAAGACCATCAGGGGTAATGTCACAATGCCCTCTAGCCCTCGTTATGCAGCCAGGATCCCTAGGTTGTCCTTTTTCTCCCAGACACTCTTTTTACCTCATTTCCATCCTCTTCCTAAACCCTTTTGCCTCTGCCTTGTAAAAAGGTCTCACATTCACTCATCAGCAATACTCCTTAGAGCTGCAACTCTTCTCTGAATGCTCTCTCTCTCTTTTTCATTATTAGAGAAGTTGTAGGTTTATAGAACAATCACGCATAATTCCCATATACCACCCTCTTAACACTTTACATTGGTATGGAACATTTGTTAACAATGTTGAAGGCATGTTATAATAATTGTACTATTAACTATAGATTATGATTTAATTTAGGGTTCACTATGTAGTGCAGTTCCATGGAATTAAAAAAATTTTTTATTCTGTTAACATATATACAACCTAACATTTTTACCTTTTAATCATATCAGATAGATATTTCAGTGTTATGTTCACAATGTTGTACAACCATCATGACCATCCATTACCAAAACATTGCCATCATTCCAAATAGGAATGCTGTGCAAGTTAAGCCTTAACTTCTTAGTGCCTATCCCCATCCCAAACCCTGGTAACCTATAGTCCAGATTCTGACTCTATGAGTTTGCTTATTCTAATTATTTCAAATCAGTGAGATCATATAATATTTGACCTTTGTGTCTGGGTTACTTCACTCAAGATGATGTCTTCAAGGTGCATCCATATTGTTGCATGAATCAGAACTTCATTCTTTTTTATGCCTGAATAATATTCCATTGTATGTATATACATTTTATTCATTCATTGCTTGATGGACACTCAGGTTGCTTCTATCTTTTGGCAATTGTGCATAATGCCACTATGAACATTGGTGTGCAATTATCTGTTTTAGTCTCTGCCTTCAATTCTTATGGGTAAATACCTAGTTGTTGGGTGGGCTGGTCATATGGTAGTTCTATACTTAGCTCTTGGAGGATACGCCAAACTATCTTCCAAAGTGACTGCACCATTTTACATTGCCACCAGCAATATATGAGCCTTCTTTTTTCTTTGCATCCTCTCCAACACTTATTTTCTATTTTTTAAATAGTAGCCACTCTAATGGGTGTGAAATGGTATCTCATTGTAATTTTGATTTGCACCTCCATGATGGCTAATGAAAATAAACATCTTTTCAAGTGCTCTTTAGCCATTTGTATGTCTTCTTTCAAGACATGTCTGTTCAAGTCTTTTGCCCATTTTTTAATTGGATTGTCTCTTTGTTAAGTTGAAGGATTTCTTTATGTATGCTGGATATTAAACCCCTTATTGGATATATGGTTTCTCTGATCTATGTTGAATTTATTTTTTTATAAGGCGTAAGGTAGGGGCCCTCTTTTTTTTTTTTTCAAATGGAGATCTAATTTTCCCAGAACCATTTTTTAAGAGACTATTCTTTCCCAATTGCGTGGTCTTTGCCAAAAATCAGTTGACCATAAATGTGAAGATTGATTTCTGAGTTGTCAATTTGATTCCATTGGTCTATGTATCTGACCTCGTGTGTTTTGAGTACTGCAATCAAAACCATGCTGTTTTGATTATGGTGGCTTTGTAATAAGTTTTAAGATTGGGAAGTGTGAGTTCTCCAACTTCATTCTTCTTTTTCTGAACATTCTCTTCAAGCCCTTGCTCTTACTGGAAACTGGCTCTCTGCTGAGGACACTGCTTCCTCTGCTGCTGCTGCTATTGCTTCCTCACATCTCATATGACTGCCCTATTAGGTGGGTAGGTGATTCTCAGAGCTGTTTCTAGACCACTCTTCCTCCTCTTCTCTAGGAAAGCCCTACCTTTGACTCTCATGTCATCTGACTGTATACCCCAGACCCAGCCTCATCAGTCATCATAGTTCAGCAGGTCACGCTCATCACGTCTGGAAGATTTCAGCTCCTGCCTTGCTGTCCCTCTCTCAACCACTACTCCTGTCTAATTCTTGGCAATTCCAATATCCACACAGTTACAGTTGCTCCTTCTAACTCCTGGGCTTGCAGTTCCTTGACTTCCTCTTCTCCAATGATCTTGTCCCCAATCCTAACTCAGCCACCAGATTTCATAGTCATGATGCTCCTTATCATTAGTAAAAGCTGCAATTCCTCTATAATATCAATTTAAAACATCTTCACTCTTACCAAGACCTTTTGTGTCTCTAAACATCACCTCTAGTATGAAAAACACAACTTTCAACACTACACAAACCAACAAGCACTTGATCCAGCTGTTTCACTGTCCTCACTCTATCATTATTTAATTTCCTTCCTTTCCCAGCTTAGATTCCACAATCTATCATTATAATCACTCCTTTGTATATCAACAACACCCTGTCCCCTTTTTCAATTATTTTGCACTGACTTATGAAAACCCCAATACTGGTTAAATCCATTTCAGCCTATCCCATACTTGCACCTGCAAAGTCAAATGTGAATAAAGAAAAACACACAATCATGTTGATTGCTTGCTTTAAATCATGACACTAACCATATGTGGGTCTTTCATGCTGTCTGGCAATCCTGTATTCCTCCAGTCCTTTCACTCCCACAATAGTAATACTAGCTAACACAACAGAAACATTCTAGGTACTTTTACAGACGTTTACTCATTTAATTCTCACAACCATCCTGTGGTTTTAACCGATTAACAGGTAAGGAAAATGAGGTACAAAGTGGCAAAATAACTGTCCAAAGTCACACACCTGAGAGTGACTGAGCCAACATTCAAACCCAGGCTGATGGCTCCAAAGTGTGAGCTCTTGACCTCTCAAGGATGGTTTCATAGTCTACTCTCTCAAACTTTCAGGAGTTCCTCCTCCTCCAACTTTGGTTTCAGTTCATAATTTTGTTCTTTTCCCCTAATAAAGGCACCCACTAAAGAACTTCCACACACTCCCACGGTTACATCTAATTGCATCACCTATTTAATTGCATGTGCCTGTAATTCTACCTTCTCTACTCAACCATGGCTGACTGGGTCATGCTCCCCCTCTAAGCCAACCTTCTACTTGGCCACTCATCCCCATCCACCCTCCCAAGGACATTGCTCCAGCAACTGGCGCCTCCTTTCTTCTATATAAGTAGTTTGTCTCTACAGGATTATCCCCATCATCACACATTCTATATTTTCTTTCAATTTAAAAAAAAAAAGGATAAACCTCAAAACAATCCTAATGAGTGAAAAAGAAAGCCAGATCCAGAAAGAGCATACATTGATTCCATTTGTATAAAATTATAGAAAATGCAAATCTATAGTGACAAATTAAATCAGTACCTGAGAGGAAGAGCCATGGAAGGATCACAAACGAACAAGATTATGAACATGACATATTCATGATCTTGATTGTGGTGATGGTTTCACAGGTATAAACATGTAAAATCATATCAAATTGAACACTTTCAATATGTGCAGCTTATAGCATTATCGATTACCTCATTAAAGCAATTTTTAACCTCTCTTAAGCCCACCATCTTCTAGCCATAGCCTCATTTTTCTGCTTCCCTTTACGGGAAAGCTATCCCAGTTGTCTCAACTCACTGCTTTCAGTTTCTGTATCGATTCTCTCTTGAACCCACTCCAACCAGGCACTGATTACCACCACTCCAGATTACTAAGTACTAAATCCAAAGGTCAAGTCTCAGCTTTCCTCTAGGCTAATCAGCAGCATTTGCCATAGCTGATCACTCCATTCTCCCTGATATACTTTCTTCTCTTGTTTCTAGGACATGCTTCCCTGGATTTCCTTCAACTCATTAGCCACTCTTTCTCAATCTACTTTAATGGTTCATTATGTTCTATCTGGGTTCCACTTCTCTTTTCTGTCAATATCTGTTCCGTTGGTGACTTAATCTAGTTTCATGGTTTAAAATAGCATCTACTAATGTTATCTCTCGACCAATCTTTCCCTTAACTCCAGACTCCTCAATACAGCTGCTCATTTGATAATTCCACTTGGGTGTATGTCCATCGCAAATTTAGACCCCAAAACCTGCTCCTCCCAATTTCCCTCCATTCCAATAAATGGCCACTCTGTCCTTCTAATTGCTCATTTCTCATCTCCACCTCTACCACCTTGTTATTGGTATAAACTACTTCATCTCTCATGTGGGTTCCTGTAGCTGTCCCTTAACAAGTCTCCCTGCCTTTGCCCTGATCCCCACCAGTCTATTCTCAGCATGACAGCTATTCTTTCAAAATGTCTGTCAGGTTAAGTCACTCTTCTTAAACACCCATGTCCTCATCATGGCCTTGAAGATCCTAAATAATCTACTCCCACCCCCGCCCCAGGGAGCCTGATTTTCTATTTTACTAATCTCCCCTCCCCCATTCCATGTCAGCCAATCCTGCCACCTTGCTATTCCTTAAACTCACCAGATAGCTTCTGCCTTGAAATTTTTGCATTCTGCCTCTAGATATGACCGAAGCTCCATCTTCTTTTCCTTCAGGTCTTTGCTCACTTGTTAACCTCACTGAGGCCTTCCCTGATTACTCAACCCACTTACCACCCCTAACACTTCCTCTCTCTCCCCCCTGCCCAATTTTTCTCCTTAGCCTCTATCCCCATCTGACCCACTATACATTTTTTGTTTACTAAACATCTCCCCCACCAGAACAGTAGTTCCAAGAGAGCAAGTATTTTTATTTTCTTCACTGCTATAACCCCAATTTTCTGGCCTCTAGCAAGTGTCTCAAATATCAGGGTTAGATTAGTGTCTTAGGAGTCATTTGGTTGTATTTAACAGAAATGCACTCATACTCACCTAAGCAAAAAGAATTAGAGGGATTCCAAAGGATCTCATGGATCTCTGGAAGAAAGCAAGCCAGAACAAATAAAAGCAGCAGAAAGTCATCAAGAACTAAGATGGCTTCTCTCTCTCTAGTCGATCATGAAGCAAGATGGTCTCATATTCTTTATTTTCTCTGGACTTGGGCTTCATTACCCTTTCTGTCTGCAGACCAGATTTGCATCGCCATCTGCTGATGACCCCAACAGCATTCCCGGCCGCCCTCATTTTTCCAGATCAAGAAACTTGATTATAAATACCAATTACAAATCCCTATTTAGAGAAGACTTGAGTCAGGCATTCTACTCCTGGTACAATTAACTACGGCCAGGGTCATAGGTATATATCCAACTACTTACCCAAGAGAGTATTTTTTAGTGTCTGAGAGGGCACTTTGTTCTTAGAAAAGGCTATTTATAGTTATTTATTAAAGTTAAGCAGTGAAAAAAAAACACAACAAAACACTTCCCTTAAGCTTTTAAGTTTAACTTACAAATATTCCACTTACAAATCTAATAACATTATTTTCAAGGGGGCCTTTAATAAATGTTTGATCAAGTTCATTTAAGTTGAACAGAGTAAATTTCCTTAAACAGTCCAATTTACAATTCAAATTCTTTTAAACTTAACACCACTTATAAATTTAAGATATTTGATTTTTTTTAAAAAGCCCTTCAAACACTTGACCCAACAAGCAAAACCTTCTCAAGCCCTGAACTCTTATAAATATAATAAATTAAATGTATAGTGACTTTCTAAAAGTTCTCTGAAACATTTCATTATTTTGCAGGTAGTACATGCAAAAACCACAAGTCTAAAAACCTTTTACACAATTAAAATTAGAAATTTAAGGCCAATATCTGTCAATTATGTTTAAATACTTCAAATAGCAAATATTACAGTTTGTCCCAATGAATATAAAAATTTTCCTGAACTTAATACAAAGTAGAAGTAACTATGAGAATTGTTTTCTAGCCTTTTTGAAAATTTGTAATCATTACACATTTCCTTTGACAGTTGCAGCAGTCACAGAAGTTTTTTTATGGAAATGAGTAGTTTAGGGTTCAGCAGGCAGGCTGGTTCAGAGTGCTGGGATGATGAAGAACTCTATTTGGGGAATTCAAGAGTGAAATAACCATTGCAGTTAATTCAAAGTTAAATGAGAATAACACTACCAACTTTGGATGGCTGTGCAGACTTAAATGAAATAATATAAGGTGAGACTATTGTCACATGGTATACAAATGATGGCAGTTTTAAGATGAATGCTAATTTTTACTAGTATGCAAATTATCATGTCTATGAAATTACTGTTTTTAAAAAGAAATTTTATTTAACTAGATTAACTCTTAACCTGAAGAGATTCTGACCTTCACTAATCACATAATTACTCAGAGTAGCAGCCTCCTGGTTTACAGGCACTGTGCCATTGCTTCCCAACAGTTCTCCTTTCTGTTTAAATCAATTCATGAAAGATAATAGAGATTTTATTTTTGAGCAAATGCCCTTACTAGAACACAGATGTATCCTTTTTTTTTTAAGGAGGTACCAGGGATTGAACCTGAGACCTCAGACATGGGAAGCAGGTGCTCAACCACTTAAGGTATATCTGCTCAACTTTTTTTTTTTCCACTTTCAAAAATATCTGAATTTATAGAATTGAAATTTTCCTCTAACTTATGTTCTACTAGCCTAAGACCTATTTCCTTGCAGATATTAGCTACATGAGATGGATAAGATTTGGGAGAAGGTAGGAGAGGTAGTGATTGTAAAATAAATGTTAAAGAGTCACTAGCCAGTAAATATCAGCCAGAAATTGACACATCTCAGAAAGTCAAGAAGAAAATAAGGATCTCTTTATAAAAAAATGTGATTTACTTTGAACTTTAAAAAAAAACATTTTTCAAAGCAAGTTACTCTGGTTTGGATTCTAATACATAGGATGATTGTGAAGAACACAAAAAATTCTAAATACAGAGGAGACAAAAATAGTTTTTAGAGGAGTAGTACAAGATAAATTCCAAAGCATATGTAGGAAAGGTATTTATTATAAGAGAAATGGCAAATTTTATCATTTCACTAGCATGAGTAAACTGAAAACCTGGTAGGCTGCATATTTAGGGAAAGGGAAAAAAAAAAGTGGTCCAGTAAGGTCTAGAGAATAAAAAGAGATTGTCAAGTTTTGAGAAATATAAAGAAAAACCTAGGATGGAGAACACAATCATCACACTCTCTGAACAAATACCCAACTAGTTTCAATTAGTCAGAGCTGCCACACTTAGAATGGGTTAAGTCCTGTTCTACCAGTTAAAGCAGAGGATGTGATCTGAGACAAGTAACGGCATCAAGGAGAGGGGAGGCAAACTCAGCAGGGGCCGGGAAATCCCAAAGGCACCGAGAGTGAAGAAAGATTTTGTTGTTGATGTTTCGGTTTTTGTTTTTCCAGGACGGTTTCTGAAAGCCCCACACCTTAAGCAGGATTCCCAGTTGAAACCTTCTCCACAGAGGGTTTGTATTTGAACGCCCATATGAATGCCTATTCAAATTTTGATGCAGAATCTTGTTGTAGTATAAGTTATATCAACTTATCCAAGGTAGACAAAGTGACCAAGACAACTAATATCTTCTAGCCGAAGATGCCATAAAATAATCCAGAACATGACATGGAAAGTCTTAAAACAGGTACTCATTTTCCAATCATAATTATTTGTCTCTTCCATAAAATTCTTCTGTAAATAGTTTTTTTTTAATGTATCAAAGATATTCTCTTTCCAATAGTTATCAGAGTCAAATCTATTCCAAGTCAGCTCTTTTATTAAGCATCCACTATGATTCTATCTTCTTGTTTTCAAGAAATCCATCAGATTTATGTTCTAACACAGAAGTGCTTTCTTTCCTTGTCATGGTAGCAAAGAGCATATCCATCATCCCCAAGGTCTCTAGTAGTTCTCTTTGGTAATCAATCTCTTTTTCTACAAGTCCCTGAAGTAATAAAAACTTCTTATCAACTACAGGTGACTGACCAATCACAGGCAGATATATGTCTGAAAAGAAAAAGAGAAAACACATTAACCAGAAATACCTTTCTATAAAATAAGTGAAAAGTAATATTTTACAAAATGTACAGGATGAAGGTTCTGACATCTTCACTTTCCCATTAAAAATTAGTCATGATCATTACAGATGCTTATAAAAGTTAAATAAAATAATTATAATACACCATCAATACCAAGTCAAAGTCCCACCATTTAAAAATGTATCATGTACTATTGTTGTTTGCTTTCTCCATGAAAATCCTTGTTTTATCTTGATTAAAAAAAAAAAGATATATTCAATCTACTGGAATTTCCAAATGTGACGTCATCATTTTGTCTCTACAAAGTATGTGCAAGTATGTTAATATTTTCAGGAGGTTTTAGCAACTACTCACCAATAATTATTTCAGCAGCATTTATCAAAACAGGGGCAAATCTGGGCTGAGAGAGATTCCTACAAGGCAAAAAAATCTGTTCATAGAAACTTGCATTTTTTAAAAATCCTTAAAGGAGATTTATTTAATCCATCAGCTCTTTATAAAGTTCAAATTAAAAGTAAATGTTTAATTTGGTGATTAAGGATTTCAGATATAAAATTCAAGATTTCATGGACATAAAACATACCTTATTAAAAAATTAAGAACACGGCTGATTTCCTTTTCATCCCGACCAGCAAGAGCATTCGCAAGCACTCCTCTTCGATTTAGCTCTTTTATAATGGAAACTGTAACCTCAGGTGTCTTCATTGTACAATTAGGCTATAAAAATTTTCAAAAAGTCAATATGAGCAGATAAGGCAGCTCAAGAAAAACAAATCATAGTCTTGGAATTCACTAACAATTAACAAGTTTAAATAAGTTTTTTTATCTTCACAGTCCCAAATCAAGGAAATATACAAGCAAGTTATAAAACAATCTTTTAAAAATAAGCTCCTTACTCACATCAAGAACTCTATCGAGTGCCTTAGAGATCCTAAAATTTTTCAGATCCCTGTCATACAATTCCAGGTGTTTCTTTGGCGGCCTGTTGATCATAATGTCATCCTGTGTTGAAAAGTATATTTCCAGAAGAGAAAAATCAAAATCTGTATAAAGTTCCATTCAAAATAAATTTTTATAGTAATTTTTCTTACCATGGTGCCCCTGAATGATATCATAAAAAAATATTCCTATGTCCATAATGTAGATTAAATTATAATGGGAAAAAGCAAATAATTTGCCACATCAATGTGTTCTTAACTCTCCTATGATATTTTTTTTTCTTACAACATATACACAAGAATTTGATTTCTGGGAAGCGGACTTGGCCCAGTGGTTAGGGTGTCCGTCTACCACATAGGAGGTCCATGGTTCAAACCCCGGGCCTCCTTGACCCGTGTGGAGCCGGCCCATGTGCAGTGCTGATGTGTTCAAGGAGTGCCGTGCCACGCAGGCGGTGTCCCCTGCGTAGGGGAGCCCCACGCGCAAGGAGTGCGCCCTGTAAGGAGAGCCGCCCAGCGCAAAAGAAAGTGCAGCCTGCCTAAGAATGGCACTACCCACACTGAGAAATGACACAAGATGACACAGCAAAAAGAAACACAGATTCCCGTGCCGCTGACAACAGAAGCGGACAAAGAAGACGAAGCAAATAGACACAGAACAGACAACAGGGGTGGGGAGGAGGGGAGAGAAATAAATAAATAAATCTTTAAAAAAAAAAAAAAGAATTTGATTTCTGAGCAAAAATTCCTCATTTGAATTCTCTTTACACGGCATGGCAGGCAGTATAGAAAGAGAAATACACAAGAATCAGAGATAAATCACAACTTCCTTACAGCTCAATCTTCTCAGATGCCAAATTGGGACATAATTAGCTCTACTTACATTTTTCAGGATTGTTTAGAAGATCAAATCAGGTAGTGTGTGAGAGATAATCTTTAGAGTTTGGTAACGATTATAACTACATTATAATATTATTAAATAAAGTAGTCTTGTTCCCTCATTAACAATGTCCCCTATCTAGCAACCTGGAGATAAAGCTAAGGTAGAGAAAAGCAAAATAAAGTCAAATGCCATCTGAACTATACTTTCTAGTAATGTTCAGGAAAGAGTTGGCTAATCTAACAAATTGCACCTCTTAAGAAAATATGAAAAATAGACATACCCTTTGTTTCGTGTAATTTTTTCCTTTAATAAAGGTTCGATATGCAGGCCTTCGTCTCCTGGGGAAAGGATCCTTCTTTGCTTCAGACTTGCGATGTTTAACATTCAGTATTCCATTGGTCATTCCTACAACTATCATCTCATCGTCATGCTAACAGCAATTAGAAAAAATAAGTTAGTCTATTCCTAACTCATAATTTATATAGTACTTTTTCTTCAAAATAATATTTATAGTGTTGTTTGATGCTTACTCATAACTTCACCAAAAATTCCATTGAGAAAGATGCCCTACCTAACAACGATCTATGCCAAAAAGTTAGAGCAAATAACTTGTCACTGGGACACTATTATATTGATAGAACTAACTATATGTTGGAAATTACCACCAACAGTTTGTATAATAATAAATACACAATTAATGACATACAGAAAAAATTTTCTGCATCCTTTTATTAGAAAAAAAAAAGACTTCATAGTAGCATGACTTCCCACAATCCTGCCAGGAAATATTTTGGAGTAAGTCTTCCCTCCCCCAATACAGACTGCTATAAATGTGTTCAAACCCTTCTGCTCCAAATATGGCTCCCCATGATTCTTGAAAGTAAACATTCCAGAAACAGCAGTCAACAGAGAAAGAGATACTCATTTTGTTGCCCCATTGTCCCTTTCTTTGCTCAAAGAACCAACTTGTTTTTCTAGGGTATTACAATACCCTTGAGCTAAATGTGCTGAAGAAAGATTTATCAAGTTCCCAAGTCCTGCCTTTAGCGTTAACAAGGCCTATGGCACTGTTCTTAGTTGGAAGTTATACAGTGAGTGGGACCCGAATCTGAATTCATGACAAATTATTAGTACAAGTCATATTACTCTAGCAATCGTCTTAAACATCTGAAGTAATAAGAAGAAATTAAGACTTATTCAAATCTAAAGATAAATCTTAAAATTCTATTTTAGTTTCATTTAACAGGCACGGTTAGGGAAAGCTTGAAGTACTTACTGCAAGTGCAAGACTCAAAATTGACGCTGCATAATCAAAACTGTGGACTACTTTGTAGGAAGTTGTGCTATATACTTTTACCTTCCTAATAAAAAGAGAAAGTTTTGTCACAATTATTTTGGAAATGAGTTAAAATGCAAAGATTCTTTTTTTTTTTAGAAATCAACATTTAAATATTAAAATTTATACAATTAAGAAAAAGAATGATTAGTAACCTTAACTACAAACTAATCTATCACTGAATCCCTTAAAAAATGAACTGAGTATCAGCACTAACCATGTTTGTATAAAGACTTTAACCACTTATGAAAGGAACAAAAGGATAAACTACGAACCACTGCCATCTGAAGTAAAGCTTGAGAATAAAGAAAACGTATCAATGAAAGTATCATGGAAGTCAAAAGGGCAGGGTTTCCCAATCTCAGCACTCCTGACATTCTTGGTCACATAAGCCTTTGTTGTGGGGGCTGTCCTGCGCACTGCAGAAAGCTGAACTGCATCCCTGGCTTCTACCCACTAGATGCCAGTAGCACCCCACCTACAAGTTATCACAACCAAAACTGTCTCCACACATTGCCAAATGTCCCCTGGGGAACAGATTCATCCAGGTTGAGAACCACTACAAAAAGAACCAACTTATACTTAGCTTTGTAGGAACACATCTAGAAATTAAGTTCTGAATTGCTTAGTAACACTATTTTGGAGAATTTACCATATATTTATATAATAATTTCCTTTGTATAAAAACATTTTCTAGCTTTTTATTCTAGAACACTGCTGTCTAATGTGGTAACCACAAGCCACATGTCGCTATGAGCTCTTGAAATATGGTTACTGAAAATGAGGAAATAATTTTAAAATTTTTATTTTAATAATAATTTTTATACTGATTACATGTTGACATAGTATTTTAGATATCAAGGGTTACATATATTAAAATTTTTACCCAGTTCTTTTTATCTTTTTAAATTTAAGATTACAAATGTGGCTCATATTATATTTCTGTTGAACAGAGCTGTTCCAGAACAAAAACTAATAGAATACTAAATACCTATCAGAAATAGTAATGTTTGGACCATACAAATGTGTAGAATTTTTTACATGAAATTATAAATTTTAGGGAATACTAACTAAAATATATATATACATTACAAATATTTCAAATTATATGACTGTGCAATACTGATTTTAAAAGAAACTACAGAATAACAAACTGTTTTAAGAGACCAATGATCAACTGGTTCAATAAAATTGCTTAAGTATATAAATTAAAGCAATAAATTAAGTCACAAGAAAAAATAAGTTGGCTATATGTAAAAAATGGTCAAAATTTTTTCAACTCAACAGTTCATTGTTTCCATGGAAATCATTAATGGACTATTTATCTTATCACAAATATTGCGGGCATAACTCATTCTTCAAGTATAAAACTTATACGCTAATAAGGATGAAGAAGAAAAATTAAATTGCTGACCTATCCAGGGAACCAGAGAGCAACCTCTGTCCAGAGCTGCTCAGACATAAACACGTCACAGTTTTGTGATGATTTTTCAAAGCCACTAGCAACTGTCCTCCTTTTAACATATCCCAGACTTTAACATATCGACCTCCTATAAAAAGAAATAATCATTAATTTGATATTCTGCCTACAGATTCAAAATTGTAATTATGTGTAAAGCATTCTTCACTGGACACTGCACAGCATGGAGTTCAGTGAGGGGTTTCATTTCAGAGCCAGGCTGCCAGGGATAAATCCTGGCTCCATCTCCTAGCAAGTAGTGGTGGTGATAACAGCAGTACCTACCTCACAGAACTGTTATCATGATTACATAATTTTATATTTGTAAAGTGCACAGAGGCACCTGATAGAAGTATAGCCAAAACAGATTATTTTAAGAAAATAATAAATCATTATTTAAAAGAAAAGTTTATATAAACATGGAAATATACAATGTAGAGTTGAGTTTACTTCCTAAAAATTTTATGAATTCCAACGAAACTGAACAACTTCCCTTTAACTTTTAATCTAAGAGTTGGAAAGATTCTTAGAAGTAATTTAACTCAATTTTTAAAAGAAATTTTAAATCCAGCATCTTTTCTTTCAACAAAATCTTAAGCAAACATCTAGAAGGTAAAATAGAAGAAGGGTTAGAGGAGAAATTAAGTTTGTTCTTATTCAAGCTGAAGACCTATTCTGATTGGGGACCAGGGCCTGGAACCCAATTCATGGGTCCTATCTCCTTACTTGCATGTGAGAGCAGAAGAGAAGGATTAAGTTTGAAAATACTGATCTAGTTCAATTTCTCATTTTCAAGGTCTAGAGAATTTAAGTGATTGCTCAAGGTCACACAATTAGCCAGTAACACAGCAGAGATTTTGCATATAGTTTTCTATTCTCCTTCTTCATCTTGACCTGATTTCCATTTCTCAAAATAAAAGCAAGAAAAATAGGTATGTCTGACAAGTTACTGATAGATTATTAAATTAAATAGGTCCTTGGAAAAGAGTATAAAACAGATAAATTTCTACTTGGATCCTAAAATTAAGCTTTAAAAAGGCTACATGCACAGCCACATGTATGCTATTCAAGTATTCATACTACCTAAAAATTCTTCAAATGTCAACACACATTAATTTTTACTTTATTGACAAATGAAAAAAACGAATTTACTTCTTCCATTACAATCATGAAAATGCACTACGCTCAACATAACCAAAAAACACCTCAGTTCCAACTTTGTTTTCAAGAGCTGCCACAGATCTCTTAGGTAGCAATGGAAAGGAATAAGACCTGTTATTTCTGGGGTCAGACAAGATGGCACAAGAGTTATATATAAATAGTAGGCTCTCTCAAGTTCTGGGATTTCAGATCTGTGATTTTACCAGCTTTGCCTTGAACAAATTAGTTAAAACGATTTCCTTAGCTATAAAATAGGAAGAAAGGTAACAACCTTGTAGGATCACTGGGATATCTGAGATGACATCTTTGTAACAGCACAGTGCCTGACTCACAGTAAGTCCTCAATAAATAACTGCTCGCCTAATCCACTTACCAATTGCCTGAGTAAAAACATAGCTATGTAATGCAAGTGTAATACCTAACTCAAGACGAACAATAATTGTGAAAACATTTAAAAACAAATACCTGCTGACACCAGAAGACTTTCAGATGGAAAAAGCAGGACACTCTCTACTGGCTGTCCATGTTCAACAGAAATAACACTCTTATTTATTCGTGCATCAAACACCTTCACAGTATGATCATATGACCCTAAAATGTCAATTTTCACGTTACTGTGGGTTTCAATGATTACAACATATATATGTATATACACATATACATATACACACAGAGACATAAAAATTTTAAGAGGAAAATCCTTAGATAAAATTTTTAAAAGACACATGTACATTTATGAAGACATCATCTCAAACCCTCTACTACCACTGATTGTTTCTGAAGAAGTACTATACAGTACTACACAGAACCTCATTTGCTCAATCTTAAAACCATTCCTATCCTCAGACTACCGCTCACTACTGAGTAGTTTGGGATTCCCTATACTTGCACCCCCCTCTGCACTTGCACCCACACAGATTGCACTACACTGTCTACTTCTTGGCTGCTGGAGGCACTGTGGAAACCAGGGTACTAAACCCATTACAGTTCTGGCAGTCTGTTTTCAAAGCAGCCTTATGTTTCCAAACACATCTAGAGGACATCAAGAACCTCTACCAAAAGAAAAAGAAAACAAAACAATTGGCTAAAAAGAAATATATTCCTTTATAAAAAAAATTTAAGCCTCTCTACTCCAAAAGAATACCAGCAATATTAAAGTATACCACAATAAGATTATCTACTTCAGAAGAAAAAGAAGAGTTCACCAACCTGTTACAAAGAGATCTGAGTTCAGTTTGCTAGCACATCCACACCTCACATAATCAGAATGTTCTTTGAACATCAGTATCTCTTTGGAGTTTGGAATATCCCATAATTTAACTGTATAATCATCAGCCCCAGAGACTACATGGTATTTGTCAGCTGTAAAGTCTACTGTATGAACTGCTCTGAAAGATCAAAGATAACTACATCAAAAAGCAAGAAAAAATATTTATATTTCTGACATCTTCTAACATAAACAAAACTCTCCTTTCTCCAAGTAACACAAGAAAGCAGGTCAATTTCAGGGAATAATTGTAGGGAGAGGTCATGAGAGAGAAGGGGAAGGAAATAACCTTTAGAACAGGTGTTTGTCCTTCAAGCAAATATTAAAATTTAAATCTCTCTGTACTATGAAGTTAATAAGAGTATTAAATAATAGTCTTAAAATTATATTTTCCAATATAATAATTTCACTTAGCTGTTTAATGAAAATCAATGTTCTAAATGCTGGAGCCAAGGTACTTTTCCTTAATTTTAAAAACTTCAAAAAGCGCTGCTCTTGGGAAGCAGTGTGGTTCCAGCAACTGGGCTCCCTTCTACTATACAGGAGGCCCAGGGTTCAATTCCCAGGGCATCCTGGTGAAGTGAAGCTGGCTCAGATATAAACAGGTAGGCTGGCCTGAGTGGAGAGCAGGACCACACAGAGTGCTAGCCCCATGTGGTGAGCTGGCCTGAGCGTAGTGGTGACCCGTACAGGAATGCTGGCCTGCACAGCAAGATGGCCTGAGCAGAGAGCTCGCGCAGCAAGATGATGCAACAAAAAGAGACACAGAGGAAAGACAGTAAGAGATGCAGCAGACCAGTGAGCTAAGGTGGTGCAAAAGATTAAGCACCTTTCCCACTCCATAAGGTCCCAAGATCAGTACCTGATGCCACCTAAAGAGACAAGCAGACACAGAGAGAGCAGACAATGGGGAAGGGGGTTAAATAAATAAATACATCTTTTTTTTTTAAAGGTTGCTCTTCAAATAAATCTAAAAAGACTTGTCGCTACGTAGGATCATGTCAAGTGAATTTCTGTTGTATTTTAAATGTTTCATTGATAGAGTAAGACTATCCTCACTGTATATTTTTAAAAACACTCTCGAAATTTTAAATTAATAGCAAATTTCAACGATGACCTTAATAATCCTGAAAACAAAGTTATAAGATAAAATTGCCCTGACCATCAAATTCATCAACAGACAAAATACTACAAATCTATGAAAAAAAGAAAATCCACCTAACTTGACTTCAAAAAGAGAACTTCTAGGGAAACAGATGTGGCTCAACCAAATGGGCTCCTGTCGGCCATATAGGAGGTCCAGGGTTCCATGCCCAGGGCCTCCTGGTGACGTCAAGGTGGCCCACACGGTGAGCTGGCCCACATGGAGAGCTGGTCCATGCAGGAACATGGTCCCATGCAAGAGTGCTGCTCTGCATGGGAAAGCCACCCTGCGCAGGAGGGCTGGCCGATGCGGAGAGCTGGTGCAGCAAGATGATGCAACAAGAAACACAGAGGAAAGAAAATAAGAAGACGTAGTAGAACAGGGAGATGAGGTGGTACAAGAGAGTAATCACCTTTCTCCCACTCCGGAAGGTCCCAGGATCAGTTCCCAGAGCTGTCAAATGAGAATATAAGCAGACACAGACAAACACACAGCAAATGGACAGAGAGTAGACAACGAGGGGAATGGGGGGCGGGGCGGGGGAGAAATAAATAAAAATAAAGGGAAGCGGACTTGGCCCAATGGATAGGGCGTCCGCCTACCACATGGGAGGTCCACGGTTCAAACCCCAGGCCTCCTTGACCCATGTGGAGCTGGCCCATGCACAGTGCTGATGCGCGCAAGGAGTGCCATGCCACGCAGGGGTGTCCCCCATGTAGGGGAGCCCCACACGCAAGAGTGTGCCCCGTAAGGAGAGCCGCCCAGCACAAAACAAAGTGCAGCCTGCCCAAGAATGGTGCTGCACACACAGAGAGCTGACACAACAAGATGATGCAACAGAACGAAACAGATTCCCGGTGTTGCTAATAAGGATAGAAGCAGTCACAGAAGAACACACAGCGAATGGACACAGAGAGCAGACAACAGGGGGTAAGGGGGGGAGGGGAGAAAAAGAAATAAATCTTAAAAAAAAAGAGAGAGAACTTCTAATATAGTCTAGGCCTACAGAGCTCTCAGTGGCTCACAATAGCAAGTGGTTCACAGACCCCTTTGAGATTAATGAAAGCTATAGAGTATCTCCATAGATACATGTACCTTTTCTAAAATGTTACATGCCATTTTAGGAAAGTCATGAGCCCCATGAAACTGTACTGTGGGACCCACATTAAGCACCCCGTCTTTGAAGGGCCATTTTCAAGCAGGTGCCCAAGACGGCAGCCTAAGACACTCCAGGAGGCCACTCTCCCTCAAATCTCCAGAAAACAGTAAAAGGCTTACAGTAACAGAGCAAGTGCTAAATAAAGAAAATGGAGCTTAGGGAAAAAAAGTTAGGAAAGGCTCATGGCACCCTTGCTGGTCCTACCCCATCCCCCTCCTGGGTGCTGTGTAGAGCCTAGAGAGAGCAGAGTAACCACTCTGTGCATCCTGGGGTGCCTATATGTGATGCCAATCTAGGAAATGCATCTCTGGCTCACTGCAGGCGAGTGAAACAGCAGGTCTCTGAGTAAATGGAGACTAGAGGCAGGCTCAGAAAAGACAGAGAGGACTGCTGCACTTCACTTTCACCTGGGACTCATCTTCTTGATAGAAGGGCTGAATGAACTCTACAAAGAATACCAGCAAACCAGAGCCAATTTGCAAAAACTATGAAAGGTGGTTTTTGCATTGGTTTGTTTTTGTTAGCCCCTGGCACTCAAGGAAATCTGTCATAACACTAACTGGATAGGAATGTAAGCAGCAGACAGCTCAGGAACTAAATCCTGGAGTTAAACACTTAAAAAATATACTAAAATGTAAAGGGCATAACAAAAGTTAACAAGTCAAAGAAACAGGAAATGAGGACCCATCTAAGGAAGTTAGACAAAAACTAGAAACCATCATTGAAAAATACCAGACTTTGGACATACTGGAAAAAGACAAAAAACAAAACAAAAAAAAAACAAAAAAACTTCTCTCTGCTTAAGGACATAAAGGTAAACAGAGAAAGAACTAAAGGATATTGGGAAAACAAGGAATGAACAACATGAAAATCTCAATAAAGAGACAGAATAACTAGGAAATAAAGTACATACAGCTCTTCAAAGAACTGCCCTCTGTTTTTATTCAAAGCCCAGAGAAAGAACAGAGCTTAAAACAAAACAAAACCAAAAAAGAACACATAAAAACCAACTCTTACTTTGTATGGCCTTCAAACTGTCTGAGGGGTGCCCTCCCAGTTATATCAAAAAGTTGAACTCTGCTATCTTCACTGCCAGCCACAAGCAGTCGACCATCATGTCGAAACGTAGCACAGTATGCTGTGTCTTTAAATCGGGAGAAAGTTTTTATAGGTTCCTGAGAGTATCGGCCATAAATGTGAATCTACCACAAGATAAAAAACATAGTATTTCACCAGACAGTTCAGGATCAGTAGCATATATAAACTATATAAGAGAAAAAAATTTACTTTAATATTACACTTACCCTGGAGGACGCTGTGACAGCATAATTATATGGAGGCTGCGGAGAAAAGTCTACTTTTGACACTGCACCAAACTCCTTAATCTGAACAGGGGTCTTAATGAAAAATAGTATACAGTATTAGTAGTTATAAGTGATAAGATAAATTTAAGCATTACATAATTTCTAACAATTTTTGTTCTTAAGTAACTTTTATGAAGTTGTGTTCAATATAGAAGTATGAAGACCTCAAAAATGGTCCATAATCCCAGCACCCAGATTCAAGAAAAATATATATATACAATTACAAAGCCACACCTCACTCTTCCTCTTTAGCTGTTGAGTTTCCAGTGATTCCTACCCAGGGAGGCAAAAGTTATGCCTACACCAACATATATTTAACCATACATATATGTATTTTTTCAATACATATTTTTATTAGAGAAGTTGTGAGCTTACAAAACAATTATGCATAATGTACAGAATCCCCATATATCAGCCCTCCATCAATACCTTCCATTGTTGTGGAACATTTGTTACAGATTATGAAAGAATATCATCAGACTATTACCACTAACTATGGTCCACAGTGTACATTTAGCATATTTTTCCATATACTCTCTATTATTAACACCACGTATTAGTATTGTTCATTTATTTAACCACATATTTTTTAACTGACACAAAGATCATACCATGTAGGCCATTGTGCATTGTTTTTTAACTTAACACATCTTGGCTAACTTTTAAGTACACTATTTATGGACATAGGTTTTCCAAGATTTCTTATAAGTAATATTTTAATGAACATCTTTATATATATATATATCTCAGCAAACTTGTTATTGTCATTAAATTCCAAGCTGTGAGACTGCATGATCAAAAAGTGGGGTTTTTTTTTCTATCTTGATATTGCCAAATTGCCCTCCAAAAATTCTGCCCTATTTCCCTCCCTTGAGTCGTAATCGTGACCAAAAATTTTCATTTGTGCCAATGTAAAAGAAGAAAAATAGTATCTGAGTTACTGTTATAATTTCTATTTCTTTAATTATGTGTAAAGTTGTAATTCTTTTCATGTATTTACTGGCCATTTATATTTTTTCCTTAACCTCCTAATCCCAAACTTTTTCCATTTTTCTATTTAGCTGTTCATCTTTATAATAGATGGTGTGGAAAAATTTCATACTACTTGTTCCTTAGATAAAGAAAGGCAAAAACATATCTTCTTGTGTGTAAGAGTCAAATTCCAAAATTTAATTCATTTGGCGTTGACTAATCCTCTACTTTGTGCTAGGCAAGAAAATGGTTACATGCATGGCTTACCATGTGAATTTTTATATAAAATCCAAGAAAATTATCAGTTATCAAATTATCAGCCCAAACTCTAAGCTGCCTATAGACTATTTCAACTAGATTATCCAAAGTATAATATAACCTGGAGGAATTGGCATCACTGCAAATCCCCTCACCCCCTATTATTGCTCATACTTACCTTATAGTTGTTCCAGTACAATGTATCTTGGGTAATTTTTTCACCAAGTATAGGATATGTCTGAATAACTACAGGCTTATATCCAGCCATGATTTCATATAATTGCACTGTTGTCCAAGAGTCAATAGTTTGGAATTGATATTAGAAATAATTATAGTAATTTTGCCTTAAGTCTGAAAAAGAAGATATTTTTATACACATATTATTCATATACCTGTACAAATAGTTGTGATTTTCCTTCTGCTTTCTTTGAACAGACTCTGTGATAGCTTATAGACTAGTAACCAACAAACCATTTAATTATAAACCAGAAGAGACAGTTAAAAGGAAGCAGGAAGAATACAAATCAGGCCTGGCACACTGCACAGTCTGCTAAGCTGAACAAAGAAGCTGTAAACAAATATCCGCATACCTTACAGACCAGTTTACCATACTTGGGAATAAATATGGCTCAATTTTCTGGTAGCTAAAGCAAAGAGAAGCATACTGGCTTATTATAGTTTTCACTTTTGACACTAGAAAACATTAAGGTGAAACTGAAAATGCAAAAACTAAATTTAACATCTAAGAATATAGTGTAGGGATATGACTTTCTGTGAAAATACCAAGAAGAAAGGAAAGCAAAGCTAATGATTTGATATAAAAGCTTAAAATAAATTAATTATTTTTTTAAGAATAGGGAAAAGAAAGAATAAAGCAAATCCTGAAATTAAGTTCTAAGTTAATGAACTTTTAATTAGCATGTGATTAAGCCAAAATGTCTTTCCAGAATCATCCATTTACAACAAACTCAATTTAGGGACTGTGATAAAGGTGAATGATTCCAGTGGTGATGCTCAGTATCTATTCTCAGGAGCCTGAAACAGTGTATCAGCAACACCAAATCAATAGGTGTGCCATATTTTAAAGGCTGTTTTGATAAAATACAGCAATCATGATTAAAAGGGGAGAAAAGCTTTCTGTTCATTCAAGCACCTACAATGCGTAAGATGCTGTTCTAGGCACTGGGGACACAATGGGAAGTAAAACAGACAGGGCTCTGTACACACGAAACTTTTCATCTTGAGTGAGAAAATGGAGAATACATGAAACAAATATACAAGATAATCATTGAACTCTGGAATAAATGCCATGAGGAAATTAACAAAGCAATGAAATAACAGAGAGAGGCCATTTTAGTTAGAGAGGTAAGGAAAGGCCTTTAAGGGGTGGCAGAAAGCATTGATCAAGGGGAGACTTGGGAGGTGAGTATTCCGGGTCAAGGGACAAGGGCAAAGCCCTACAGGCAGGAAGGAGTTTGGCTGGTTCTAAGAAGAGAAAGGCAGTCAATAGGCACTTTTAGCCCAGGGTCGCTGATCAGACATTCCGCTGGAGAGCAGTAAGACCACTGAGAATCCTGTACACAAGAGTGAGAAGTTTAAGCAAGGTAGGTAATACGACACACTTTTACATATCTGAAAGACCTAAGTGCCTCTTATGTGAAGCAGAAATTTTTAAAACCAGTAAACTGTTTTTGCCTTGAAGACAAGTGAACCTTAATATTTCCTTTAATTCTAAAAAGCTATAATTTTGGCAAGAAGAGAGGATCAACCTACTTCTTCACCCACTATGCTGGCATTATAAAAGCAACTTTTGAGGCTTGGTGTGCTCTGTGGAGGCCCAACCCTTGGAGGGCTGGAGACCCCAACAGGCAAGATTTGAATCTAAATGCTTAATCAGATGTAACTTACCCTACGGCTACTACAGTTCTAATAAATCTCATAAATTCTTTGAGGCAAATTAATCCCTCAACACTTCCCTGTTTATAGGGAGATTAAGAGTTGTAAATCACAAGGAGAGGGGGCGCTGGGGGGTGACACAGCCACTGGAGGAAATTATCTGTCCCGGGCTTCATTTTGTGTGGAAGCTAAAAGTAAGAATTTGTTAACAGTAGAGATTTAAAATATAACAAAATTTTTCTAAACCTGCTTTGGTATATCTTTTTTTTTTTTTTTTCAAATGTTTAAAGAGATTTTGAAAGAGGGAAAAGGGGAAGAAATCTAGATCTCATTCATTCATTCAACAACTTTGTTTAAAACTTTTTCAATTTTTAAAAGTAAATAGTTACAAAAACAAAAAACAATTCAGAGGGATTATGTGTGCTTACAAAAAGTCTTTATGCGGCCTTTCTCCAAGTTTAACCTGAGAGGACTTTGAGAGGTGGCAGGTCTGAGCAACCCTGGTGATTGTTCTTTTCACCATATCAAAACCTGAGCTGAACATGGAGGTGAAGATGGTCAACCACCACACCAGGGAGCGACGAGTGCCTACAACTGAAAGCAGGAGAATTGCATCCAGCATCCTTGTGGAATCTAAGGCCCCTCCTGATATAGATGTGGAGTGGACACAACCATTCTAAGGTCCCCAGGATAGAGGAATAGAGTAGGGATTAGAGTGGACTTACTGATAATCTATTCATGAACTATTGTGATTAGTAATGGAAGAAAATGTGGCATTGATGTGGAGAAAGTGGACATGGTGGCTGCTGGGGGTAGGGAGTGGGAGGAAGAGATGTGATGTGGGGGCGTTTTTGGGACTTGGAGTTGTCCTGGGTGGTGCTGCAGGGACAGTTTCAGGACATTATATGTCCTCCCATGGCCCACTGGGTGGACTGTGGGAGAGTGTGGGCTATGGTGTGGACCACTGACCATGAAGTGCAGCGGTGCTCAGAGATGTATTCACCAAATGCAATGAATGTCTCATGATGATGGAGGGGGTTGTTGTTTTAGGGGGAGGAGTGGGGTAAGGGGGTTGGGGGGTATATGGGGACCTCATATTGTTTGAATGTAATATTAAAAAAATAAATAAAGACAAAAAACAAAAACAAAAAACCTGAGCTGAGAAAAATACACCAGGGAGCAGGTATAGCTCAGTGGTTGAGCACTAGCTTCCCACATACAAGGTCCTCGGTTCAATACTCCAAAAAAAAAAAAGGGCAGAGAGTGCCAGGCCTGAGGACACACTTTTCATTTCCCAGGCTGGTGGAGAATAAAGAAATTTGGTTCCAAAACTAAATAAGGAAGGTCAGAGACTCTTTCCAATCTTACCTGATGGCTTCTGGTCAAAGCAAGGAAGTGTTTTGGAAAATGCTGAGTGGTGACAGTGCAGGAAGGGCCTTCAGGAGAAGGAAGGAAAAGCAGCACCCCTCAATAAAGGTGGGTGGAAGGGGGACAAGATGGGGAAAGCCCTGAAAGAATTCCTCACCAAAGGCCAATTTCAGAAGGGAGCATGCAGGGTTACAATCTATTCTTCAGTCAAGGGTAGTAATGGAAGAGAGGGGGGAAAAGAATCATGGCTTGGAAGGGGGAGTCATTTAAGACTAAAAAAAAAAAAGAAATTGGGGAACCGGGAGGTAGAGACAAGGCACCCACACACACAGAGCAGTAGTCCCACAGATTGCAATCTGAAACCTTCGTATCTATTCTAAGCCACCCCAGTCTGGAGGGCTGTTGCAGGTAGGGAGGGAAGGAGGAAGGTAGGAGGAAGGGATGGGGGAGAAGGCAGAGACCCCAGGCCATTAATCAGCAGCAAGGTGATTATGTGGTGTGTCATTCTCACAGTTGAATTAGATGTGCCCCACCAATTATGATGGGAACCAATTTAAGTATACTTTCCTGATCCCAGAAGGTCAATTCTATGAACAGTGGTTACACTGACAGTATGATTTATTCTAGCATATCTTATATATTTCAAATGGGCAAACAATCAGCATCATTTACAATATCTTAGGATAAAATACCTTTGAATGGGAGCTTCCTTGCCAGTACTTTGAGCTCTACAGGTCATATCTAGAAAACTTACTACTGTGGAAATTGAAAACTGCTTAAATCGAATGGGGTGAGGGAAGGGCCTATGGTTTTTCTTTTGGATTAATTGCTGTAACACTGTCCTTAGGTGGCTAAGGGAGTTTCATATTTTCCTTAGATATCATTAGGAGCCAGTGTTCTTGTAGGACAACTTTGATGCTATATGAATTCTGCGATTTTGCTAGCACTGATATGGCTCTTAGGGCCACCACTCCATCAGAAATATTAACTCCACTCATATTTCTTTTTGTTACAAATTTTACCAAGGGGGATGTTTCTGGGTATTTAGGAACACATTCTATTTTAAGGCTATATATTTGGTTTTCATAAATTGCCCGAGCCCATGGTGGCTGCCATCTTGCGTCACTGTTGCTCAAAGGCTGGCCCCTTCAACAACTATTAACCAATCACTTCCTGTGCACCAGGGATTTGCTAGGCCCTAGGGCTAATGCAGAAAACAAAACTCTCAAAATTTCTGGCTTTACATTCTTGGTAGAAGGAGAAAGAGAGAGAACAATTACATGTGGTAATGAGAATACTAAGAACAAAAATAAACCAGAAAAAAGGGAACAGGGGATGAGAATGGTCAGGAAAGTTCTCTGATAAGGTAGCATTTCAGCAGAGACCTAAAGGAAATGAGACAGCAGGCCACATACTTATCTGAGTGAAAAGCTCTCAAGGCAGAAGGAAAAGTCAGTCAGTCCATGGGCTCAAGCAGCCCTAGACACCTTGAGGACCTTAATTCCAAGCTTCTCAGTTCAACTCCCAAGAAACTGCTGACTCTCACCCCAGCTCCTCCAACATCACTAAACATTACTCAGAAACAGGGCCATGTGAGAAAACAATATAATTTCAACATCTATGGAGTACATACTCCCAAAGTCTCCTTTTCATCTGGTAATTAGCACCAGCTAGGAATGTGGACTCAGCCCTGACTTGTCCTTCTCCCTCACTCCTAACATCAAAAAAGTTAACAAAATTGGCTGATTTTACTTCACAAACCTTTTTTTTTTTTTTAAAGATTTATTTTTATTTATTTAATTCCCCTCCCCTCCCCCGGTTGTCTGTTTTTCTATGTCTTTTTGCTGCGTCTTGTTTCTTTGTCCGCTTCTGCTGTCGTCAGCGGCACGGGAAGTGTGGGCGGCGCCATTCCTCGGCAGGCTGTTCCCTCCTTCGCGCTGGGGCGGCTCTCCCTATGGGTGCACTCCTTGCACGTGGGACTCCCCTACGCGGGGGACACCCCTGTGTGGCAGGGCACTCCTTGCGCGCATCAGCACTCCTTGCACGCATCAGCACTGCCCATGGGCCAGCTCCACTCGGGTCAAGGAGGCCCGGGGCTTGAACCGCGGACCTCCCATGTGGTAGACCAACGCCCTAACCACTGGGCCAAAGTCGGTTTCCCCACAAACCTTTCTAAACTTCATCATGTCTTCTTCTCTATCCCGTCTTTGACTGCCCTAATTCAGGCCCTCTCATTTACCAAAATAGCACAGCACTATTCTAAGGTTTCCCTAACTCCCCCATCCATCTTCCAAGTAGCCACTGGAATAATATAACTACAGTGCAAACCCGGCCTTTGCTAAAAATAAGAAAATAAGATCCCAGCTCAGTAACATGGTTAAGGCTCTCTGTGATCTGGCCGATGCCTACCTTTCTGCCTTACCTCTTGTCATTCCCTAAACATGACATGCTTTTTCTTGCTTCAATGTCTGCTCATTTCCCCCCTCTGCCAGGAATGCCCTCTCTCATCTACTTTCTGGTAATCATTTAAGGCTTACCTCAGGGACCATGTCCTCCAAAAAACTTCTCAGATCCCCTAGGCTGGATCAGGGGCCTGTCTTCTATGCTCCTCTTTGACTCAGTATGTATCTGTTAATGCACATAATCATAATGTAAAGATCTCTTTAGGCCTTTTACCAGTTAAACTGAATATTTCATGTTTAGAAGATAAAAAGTGTCCAAAGAATGTTTGTGGAAGGAAAGGAAGCATTGTGTGAGTTCTATGGGAAAACAAGAAATTAAAATCGCAAGTGGTGTCTATAATATGAACAATGCTGTAGAGCAGTGGTTAGCAAACTTTTTCTGTAAAGGGCCAGACTAAATATTTTAGGCTTTATGGGTTAAGAAGCAAAATGGAGAATGTTATGTGGTTAAATATCAAGTTACAAGAAAGAAAATGAACGTAGGTACAAGAAAGAAAATGAATGTTCCCCATTTTTTAATGACAAAATGCAAAAAATAATTCTAATGAAGTACAATTTTTGTTTACAAATGAGAAAAATGGAATTCTTTTGGAGGGAGACAAAATTTCACTTAATTGGAGCTCAAACGTTTTGTTTCTGGCCATCAAATAGATTGTAAAGAAATGTGCGCCTGTAAAAATCATTCTTAGCTCACTGGCTACATAAAAACAGGCAAGGGTCAGATGTGGCTCCGAGGTCTTATTTTATCCCTGTATACAGTACACAGGAGAAGGAGTACCTAACTCTGCCTGAAATAGTTTAAAGCTACACAGTGAAGAAGCGAAGAGCAGAGGTTTGCCAGATTAAGGTGAGGAACAGCATTTCATGGGGTCAGAGGAACACTATACAAAGGTCTGGAGGCAAGAAATGTTTTGAAAACGAAGATGGAGAGAGGTCAGAAACTGAGAAACTGGGATTAACTGAATAATAGATACTACTACAAAACAATACAGAGTACCAAATAAATGCTATGAATAATGTAAAGAGGGCTTAGAGCTCAGAAGAGGGAGATTTTTTATTTTCACTGGGAGGTTCCCGGAAAGATGCAAAGAAAGGGGCCATTTCCGCTGGGCCTTGAAAGGTAACAGAACAGATTGACCATTTAAGATGTGCGCAAGGCCGGAAAGGGGGCGGGGGCGGAACACAAGGGGCGAACATTCGAAACGGAGGGCTCCACACAGTAGACAGATGGCAATATGGCAGTTGCCTTGGGAAAGCTTCGAGTTATTCTGGGAACTGTTAATAGGGAAAAGGAGGTTTGGGAAACAGAAGACGGTGTGGGTAACAGAAAAGGAGGCGGTTTTAGAAGAGGGAAATCTGAGTCGAAGTTAAATTTTGGGAATTCTGAGAGGTAGGTTACGGAATTTACCTATTATACCTGCGGAGGCTGAAGCCCCACAAGAGCATGCCGGATACTACGGGAAGGCCCAATGTGAGCCTGGGCCAATGGGAGCTGTCTTCACCTACCTTCTCCAGGTCGTGAGGGTATGCCTAGGCACCCCACCTCCAACTAGAGTTTCTTGTACTCTGTCAGCTCCCTCCCCTGGATCGCACTGGCTCACTTGCTGAAAACCACGCGGACTCTCGTAGGAGCTGCCATGACACACCGCGTACGGAACGACCAGACCCGTCGCGAGAAGATGACGTAGGAGGTCCCCTCAGTTCTGGTGGCGCAGAGGTCGGTCAGATGGGCGGAGCTATGGGGAAGAGGTGGTGTAACGGGAGGAAGAGATTTGGACCTTTCTCAAGTAACCTTGAGACGTCAATTTAGCTGGCCCTACAGCTGTTGTGCGCGGGTAGTAACGTAGCAGCGGATGAAAAACCTGGAAGTCCGTTCAGCTGCAAAGATACGGAACTTCTTTTTGCCAGAAGGCGAAAGAAGAAATCGGAAGTGACGTCGCGGCCAAAACAGGCTCGATTTTGGGGGCCTGTAGTGAATCTGGCCGCAGGTGGAAGGGCCTGACTCCCTCTCTTCTGTCGAAGGTGGTTGCGAGGCCTTTACATCCCACCCGGTGGTCCTCCTGCCCCTGTCCTTGGGACCCGCCCGTCGCGGGTGAGCGAGAGTTTCTGCCTCTCTGTATCTGAGCCGCGCTGGGACTTCTCGGGCAGAACTGGCCGGTGGCGACCGCGCGAACTTCCCTCCATTCAACAGTCTCCCTACCGGCGAGCTCCTGTCCTGGGACGCCGGGACACTTGTCGCCTGTGAGGCATCATTCATTTCATAGCACCTTCCTCTCCTTGCAGGACAATTCTAGAATTAGGAGCGGGGCCCGTGTTATGAGCATCCCCTGGGAAAGGAAGTAGCGCGATTACCTACTTTATCTCGTTGGGCTTCCCCATCATTCCCTTCATTCCTGGGCTCTGATAGATCGAAATGATCCTAGCTGTAAATGGCTTTCAGTCTTTTTCTCGCCACTTTCTCTTTTGGGACATCTCCACACAGCCCTCCCCCCCCCCCCCCCCCTTCTCTTCAGTATTACTACTCAACTTTGTCATCCCTAGAGGAATGCCAAGATAACCATTCCTTTTCTCCCCAAGCGCATTTACTCTAAAAGCCATCTATCCATGTTTATAACATGAACGACGTTTAGAGTTGGAAAGGATATTAGAGATTCCTGTTTCAACACCTGCATTTTGTAGATAAATAAAGTGAATCTCGAAAACTTTAATGATTTGTCTGTCCAGGGATGAAGAGTAGTTATTAGTAGTGTTGAGAATGAACAGCCAGATCAGATCAACGGATGTTGAACATCGTGTGGAATCATTTCAGGATAGGAAAAATTTTAAATTGTTAAAGCTGAGATCAGAAAATATTTATTGAGAACCTGGTAGGACCGAGTATCGTGTTTGCAAAGATTAATCTATTTCTTTAACCCTCCCACCCCCCCACTGCCCAGTGGAAGTTTTGGATTAGTTTAGTGTTGCTTTTCGTTCTAATGAAGAGAGTGATAGAGTAGAAGTCAGAAGAGCTCATAACCTGTGATCTTCCTTTTCCTCCTCTTTTTTTTGTGGATGTAATGCTAACCTACCCTACTTGCTATAAGGATCAATTTTTAAGATGTTTTAAAACCGCCTCAGAAAAGGGTTATCTTTAAATGTATGGTTTGCTGATCCCTACTCCTCTGTGACCCTGATGCATTTTTCTCTTTTAATTCCAATTTTAAAACATCCTACAACCTGTCGTAACTTCTGACAAAGGCAGTAAACTCTAGCATTAAAAAATTAAGTGGATGTTACTAATTTTCTTTCTGTCTTAAGTGAATATATATCTTGGTCAAATGTATGTCTTGGTTTTTTCATTTTTTAAGAAGAAATTTTAGGTACAGTAATAAAATTTCCCTTAAAGTTATGTTATGGTCCATAGGAATGTGCCAGTGAAGTTACCTAACTGAAAATTCATTTTACAACAATAATAAATGATTCAATAAGATGTGCTTATAATTTATGCTTTGAGAGTTTGCTTTTATTTAGTTCATATCTTGACAATCCGTGTTTGAAAAAAGGCTATTCAGCAATTCTTATTTCTGAATACTTACAAAGATTGAGATCCAAAAATTATACTTCGATATTAATGTCCTAGAGATGCTAAGGGAAAGGAAACCAGTCCATAATCTACCTACTTTATTTTCCTATTTATATTAAGTTGCTAATATTTGATCTAAACTGGTGATTTTATCTTCTTTTCACCAGAACCAAATCTGTGTAAAGTCTGTCACTTGCTAGAAATCATGGACATTATAGATAACAATGTTAATAAACTTGGGTATAACATGAGTTATCTCTTTTCCTAAATTCCACCTGAGAGCCACTTATGTAAATATGGCATGTTAAAATAATAAACTTCAGGTGAGAGGTTACAGTTTTTTGTTGCTGTTGTTTTTTAGGGGATACCAGGGATTAAAGCCAGGACCTTATACATGGGAAGCAAGCACTCAAGCACTGCCAACTCAGCAGTGAGAGTTGTTTTTGTTTCGCTTATTTTATTTTATTTTTTAGGAGGTACCTAAAAAATCTAATCAATCCCATTTCTAAGGGCAGAGATTGAACCCAGGACCTCATGCATAGGAAGGTGGTCAACCACTTGACCTACATCCACTCCCAGAGGTTAAAGTTTTAACGCAAAAATTTATTTTCAATTTTAGCTTGCTCTTTGGTTCATTTGGCAATATTCAGGTATATGAAAAGGGAAAAAGATAATTAAAATTTCCTAGAAACCAGTGATGGAAGATTTGGTCTTCCCCAGAAGTTAATAGTGGTATCCCCATTTTAAAAATGATACTGAGGCTTAGAGAGGTTACATGGCTTGTATAGGTAGGTTCACATAGCTCAGGGATTCTTAATCTTTTTTGGTCCATGGACCTCCTGTGCCAGTCAGGTGAAATGAATACTACTGTAATTTATTTATTGCATACATTCATAAGTGAAGGAAATGCTAGATTTCAGTTAGAGGATGAAAAAGATAATGTTTTTTTTCAATTCAAGCTCACAGACTCCACTGAAGGGATCTGTGGTTCCCTGGTTAAGAACCCCTAACATACCTAATAAATGATGAAGCTTGAATTTATACCCAGGTTTCCCTATCTCTGTATGTTGTATGCTTTCTAGTATGTATATATGCTTATAATAGACATTTTTTGGCTACATTGAAAATGATTATTTTGTGTTCTTTTAACCAAATTAAATACAATTTTTAAATTTTTTTAATGTTTTGATTTCAGAGTTTAAAAAATATATACAAATTCCAAGGATACTCTTGAGCACAGCTCTTATAAAACCAAGAGGAAATCATGAAGTTTTTTAGTTATTGAAACTACAGTTGAAATCATGGCTACATCAGCAAATCTGGATATTGGAGCCCAGCTGAAAGTGGAAGAATGTTCCAGCAATTATAGTCTAACTGGCATGCCAGACATTAAAATAGAACATCCGCTGGACTCAAATTCAGAAGAAGGAGCAACTCAGGGTGTTGCCATGGGAATGAAATTCATATTGCCTAACCGATTTGATATGAACGTTTGTTCTCGTTTCGTGAAGTCCTTAAATGAAGAGGATAGTAAAAATATTCAAGATCAGGTTAACTCTGACCTGGAGGTGGCATCTGTCCTATTTAAAGGTTGAAAGTTATGGTATAAATATCTGCATTTGTTTTTGTTTATTTGTTGTTGTTTTTCTAATCATAAAACTTTGAGTTTGGAAGTCATCTTTCAGTTTGATTTTCCAGAATCTCAGAAAAACCAAGACTAAATAATTTGAAATTATGCATAAATGTCTATTTTAAAGGAAGTACATGTTTTTTATTATTTCTTGCCTAAGCATTGTTTGTTTATAGACTCTCTCCAACTTAGTTCCTTATTGTTCCTTTTCAAATCAAAAGAGAAAAAAATCCTGTGCCTTTTAGAAATGGATTAACTTAATATTCTTTGCTCCATGGATATTTAATTTGCGTAACTTCAGATGCTTTAATGCAGTGAAGTCTGTCATCGTGCTAGACTTAAATTTATAATAATCTTTTGAATAATCTTAGAATGAAATGGCTCAAGAATAATACAATTTTTTTCCAAACCTTCACTATGAGAATATATATTTTTATGGCAAATGTACTTGATAAGCACTTAAATTGAAGTATTGTTCCTAATGTATTTCTTTTTTAATATAGACATAGAACTCTTACAGAAATTCTCTGTTGTTAAAATATTGTCTTAATGTGTTTACATTTACTTAGCTGAATGCAATATCCATACATCTCCTTCTCCTGGAATTCAAGTAAGGCATGTATACACTCCCTCTACAACAAAGCATTTCTCACCCATAAAACAGTCAACTACTTTAACCAACAAGCACAGAGGAAATGAGGTCTCTACCACACCTCTATTAGCGAATTGTAAGTATTTGCCATTGATGTAATAAAATATTCTTATTATTAATACAGTGATTTCAAGAGTTTGGCTATGAAGCATTTTTTTTTATCCCCCCTTGCTGCTTTTTGTGTGCTGTCTGCTCTCTCTGTCCATTAGCTGTACATTCTTCTTTGTATTTATTTCCCTTTCCCCCACCTTGAGGCTTGCTTGCTGTCCGCTCTCTGTCCATTCGCTGCGGGCTCTTGTGTTCTCGCTTGTCTCCGTTCTTTTTGTTGCGTCACCTTGCTGAGTTGGCTCTCTGCAGTGTCTGTGGGCTGGCGGCACTCTGCGCATGCCGGCAAGCCTGCCTTCGCTAGGAGGCCCGGGACACGAACCAAGAGCCTCCCGTTTGGTAGGTGGGAGCTCATCTGATTGAGCCACAATTACTTCCCTGAAGCATTATTTTTATTAAATACATATTCTCCTTCTGAAAACCTACGTGATGTCCTAATAGTTTTAGTAACTTAAAAACTTTTTTTTTAGTTACCAGATATTTAAGTACTTCTTGGCCTAGGTTTCTCTGATGAAAGCAAGTTGAAATATTAACTTTTAAAGATCTGTATAGCTTTACTATAAAAATACTGGGTTATTCTGAACATAGCAAATCAAGGCACTGTGTTTTGAGGTTCGTGTAGTACAAGGCTTCACATTTTACTTATAAACTACATCACTTGTCAACTTAAGATTTTGTAGTGAAAGCTGAATGGTTTCTATTATAATTTTGGATTTAAATATAATAATGTGACTATGGAACCACCATTCTTAAAACTATGAATCCACCATTTAAAACATGTAGACTCATTCTAGAAGTAAAATTAATTGAAAATTTTCTGTATAAACTAGAAAATATTCTATATAGAATACATATGTTAATGAGAGAAAGATAGAACTAGCTAGCAGCAACTTGATGTTAGAATTATATTTGAGACTATAATGTAGATATATCCATATTCTAAAGCGTGGTGAAATATGTATCTTTCCTTTGGGAATATTAAATCCCTCCTGACTTCTGAATTTCATGCTGTAGCTACTGAGTTAGAAGAACCTTCCTATTCCTCTATAACTCACTCCCACCACCTTTATTAGCCGTATGAATTTGCACACGACTCCTGATTCCTTTCCTTAACTGAAATCAAGGATCATGTGATACTAATTTTTAAAGAGAAATCCCAAAGAATAATGCATGTTTGACATTGTCTTATAATAAAAGGACTATCTTAAAATATTCCAGAAATAGAATTTTTGAACTGAAAAGAAATACTTAGAGATCATCTGGTTCACATCCCTCATGCTACAGATAAAAAATGTTTAAACACATCCAAGGTCACATGGCTAGTTAGCCACTAGGCCTAGGTTAAAGAATTTGGTTTCAAGACCAGTTTTCTATTTATGACCATAGTCCTAATATTAAGAAATAATGTCTTGAAATTAAGAGTTTCAATCAACACAAAGAAAACAGACACTATGTCTTTTTTTTAACAAATCAATTTTACTGATACATATTAATAAAGCATGCAGTTCATCCAAAGTATATAATCAGTGGTATTGTTGTGACTTCATCACTTCAATCATTATTAGAGCATTTTCATTATTTTTCAATAATAATAGTAAATAAAAAATAGACAAAACAAGAAAATTCTTCACCTCTCAATCTCTGTTTCCCCTGATGTACATATCCGCTATTTCTGGCTATTCTTGTACAACTATTTATTTATTAAGCAGTTTTACTGAGGTATATTCACATAGCATACTATTGCTCAAAAGTGTATAATCAATGGCTTTTAGTATAATCATAATGTGCATTCATCATCACAAAAAAAATTTAGAAATATTTCATTACTTCAAAAAGAAAAACTCCACACCCCTTAGCATGCCTTCCCTAGCCCTACATAACCACTAATCAAATCTTATCTTTATAAATTGATTTGTTTACATTTTATATAGATGGAGTCCATAAAGAAAGAAAAAAGACTTCATGTCTTTTAATTTTTATTTTTATTTTTTTAGGAGGTACCAGGTATTAAACCCAGGAACTTGTACATAAAAAGCAAGCACTCAAGCACTGAGCTACACCCGCTCTGCCTCTTTGTCCTTTAGACCTGTCTTACTCATAAGTTTGGTAATAGAGAAGATTTTTTTAAATTAAGTGATCTAAACCATTTCTTTAGAACAAATTTTATTGGTAATAGCAATATGTGGATGTCAAAATTCTCTTAAATGACATATAAGAGCCACTTTTCAGTTACAGAATGGGTATTTAATGTTAGGATATGTTTTGAATTATATATTTAAGACAATAATGTGATAGTTTTGTTTTGAAAAGGTAAATTGTTTTACAAATGTAAACCATGGAATGATGAAAGTGTATGCTCCAGAATGCGTAAAGCATTTTTATTATGTTGTTTCAGCCTTGTCTGTTCATCAGTTGGCTGCTCAGGGGGAGATGCTCTATCTGGCTACTCGTATTGAACAAGGTAATCGTCTATTTTCAATAATTTATTTAAAACAAATTTAGTAGAATTATTATATTTGTTACTGTTTCATTTTAATACAGGAAAGTATAAAAAATAAAAATATATGGTTGTATTATCCCCAGGCAAAAGACCCAATGGATATTGTTTTTAAAGTATAAAACTTATAGCTTCTTTCACTACCCCAGACTTCTTATCAAAAGCAAACACTTAAAAGTTTCTTATCTTTCTAGAAAATTTTTCTAGAAAATTTCTCTATATCTTGGGCTATGTGTGAGAGTTTTGATATGCTTTTTATTGTTCACACAAGTGAATTGTATATTGTTATTTTCCTTACTGTTTTGGAAATCTTTCCATATAAGCACATAAAGAGCTACTTCATTCCTTTTAACAATTCTATAATTTTGCATTTTATCACATACAGTATTTCTTTATATACTTAACTCTGTTGGTGGTTGATTCCAGTGTGTTACTATTAAGTAACAGTAATGTCAGCATTCTATTAAAATATATCTGAAGGGTAAATTCCTACAAGTAGATTTGCTGTATCAAAGGGTATAAAAAGTTTGACCTCACCACAGTTTGAGAGTTCCTATTATCCAATACCCTCACTGATACAGGGTTATTATCAGGCTTTAATTTTTTCTAATCTGATGGGTAAAATGATATATCATAGCAGTTTCATTCATATTTTAAAAATTATGGTCTATTTGAATTTCTTTTTGTGTAACTTGCCTGTTACATATTGATTTATATGAATTTTTTCTATCAGCTGGATGTCTGATAACCCAGTGGATCACTTCTCTAAGAGTCAGGAATTGAACCAGGGACCTTGAATATTCAAGGCAGGAATTTCTCCACTGAGCTAAACTTTCTCCTTGAACTCTTTCTAAATTAAGGACTTTAGCTCTCTGTTTTGCTGCATGTATTTTTTCTAGTTTGTCATTTTTTTTCTTTAACTTTATGATGTTTATAGACAGAGGTTTAAAATTTATACATGCAAATGTATTTTGTGTGTGTATGGCATCTGGGTGTTATATCCTGTTTACAAAGGATTTCCCACTCCAGGATTATAAAAAATGTCAACCATTATTTATTCTAGGACTTCTCTGGGTTCCTCTTTTATATTTCAATCTTTGATCCATATGTAATGTGTTTTGGTGTAAAGAAGTAAAGATAAATTTTATTTTCATTTTTCAAGAAATTAGCCAGTTTTCCTAGTACTGTTTATTGACTAGAGAGTAGCATGTTAAAAGAGTTTTGTTTTTTTAGTCATTTCATTCTCTTATAAGGAAGGCTTGCTTACTTAATTAATTATCTCCTTATTTATAAATATATGGAGCTTTGGTTCTCAATCTGAATAAATTGGGGGTGGGGTGGGAATATGGACTTTATACCTAATAGATTATGTCTAGGGACTAAAATGGGATTCAAAGTGGAATTGCATGGTACTGTTTCAGATTATTCAATCTTAATTCATATATTACATTAGCAAACCATAGGAAGTAGAGAATTCAAAGGTAGCAGTATTAGCTATAGAATAGAATATAGATTTGATAAGATTTGGGAGTTTTTAGAATAATAATATCATATTTATGTAATGCTAAGGGCTATCATATAATCTCACTTTTATTGTGATCCTTCCCAGCTGCACATTGAAGTAGGAAAAGTATCATCTGTGTACTGGAGAAAAGGGTTTATGGGAGGAATTTGCACATAAGCTGGTAATAGACATATCCAAAAACACAGTTTCGCACTGTTAGAAAGTGACAGCCAGGATTCAAACTCTGGTCTCCTGATTCTTAGTCCCACATTCTGTTGACTGTATTGTACTGAGCATTATATTATATCTTGTAGTTTTTACTTCTAATAATATGGTGTACAAAGCAGCTAAGTACATTGAGGCACATTTTAATATATTCAGACTGTACTTTGAAATAACACTTCATAGAACTTCAGCAAGCAAAAGTTGGCACAAAGCGAACTTCATTAAGTGATATAATCATTTTATTTTTTTCATATAATAATATTTATTTTTAAAAGAAGTTTCAAAAAATACTTACTTCAAAAGTGTAGACGGGGAAACGGACTTGGCCCAGTGGTTAGGGCATCCGTCTACCACATGGGAGGTCCGCAGTTCAAACCCCGGGCCTCCTTGACCCGTGTGGAGCTGGCCCAGGCGCAGTGCTGATGCGTGCAAGGAGTGCCGTGACACGCAGGGGTGTGCCCGCGTACGGGAGCCCCACACACAAGGAGTGCACCGGTAAGGAGAGCCGCCCAGCGGGAAAGAAAGTGCAGCCTGCCCAGGAATGGCGCCACCCACATTTCTCGTGCTGCTGACGACAACAGAAGCGGACAAAGAAACAAGACGCAGCAAATAGACACAGAGAACAGACAACTGGGGGAGGGGTGGGAATTAAATAAATAAATCTTAAAAAAAAAAAAGTGTAGAGGAGTTTCATATAACCTACCCTTTCCCCCTCCCACATTGTCCCTTATTTAAACATCTTACATTAGTGTGGTACATTTGTTATAATTGCTGAATAAATCATTGAAGCATTGCTACTAACCAAGGTCTATAGTTTATGTTATGGTTTGCACTTTGCACCATACAGTTTTCTAGGTTTTGACAAAATGTATAATAGCCTATATCTGTAATTGCAATATCATGCAGAGTGGCAGTGTTTTAACAGTGATATTAATATGTGACTGTTTAATGAGATCACCAACTTTGCTTATCTTTTAAATAGAAAACATTATCAACCACACGGATGAAGAAGGATTTACTCCTCTGATGTGGGCTGCAGCACATGGGCAAATAGCTGTGGTAGAGTTTCTACTTCAGAATGTAAGGAAAATGCCTCAGAAAATGTATATGGACAGTTACTTAAGTTCAGTTAAGTCTTTGGTAAAGTTTTTCTATCTCCATACCAGTATACAATGGTAGAGACTACAAAAATATATAAAGAGTGTTTCTTGTTCTCCTGGAACTGGGATCTAGTTGGGGAGTCGAGACTCATCATACAAGATTCAATAAGGGATAATTTAATGCCCAGCCCCCTCTAAAGTGCAGTGGCTATGGCATTACTGTCAGGGTTTTAGAAGAAGGCTTCATGGAGGAGGTGTGACTTGACTCCAGAGTGAAGGGATAAAGATTCAGGCAGTGGGGAGGGGCATCCAGACAGTCTTGTTACCAAGAGCATCCATAAAAGAGTTTGCCTTACTTCTTTATTAACTCCAGAATATCACCGGACTTAAGTGTTGAACAGTAATTATTATTGACAGAAATAAGCATATTCTTGTTTAAATTAATTGAAAAATCTTTTACCTCCATTTTCTATGCCAGGGTGCCGATCCCCAACTTTTAGGAAAAGGTCGAGAAAGTGCACTGTCATTGGCCTGTAGTAAAGGCTACACAGATATTGTCAAAATGCTGCTTGATTGTGGAGTTGACGTAAATGAATATGATTGGGTGAGTCAGTAATACTGATTTTAAAATTAGCAAACTCTGGAGTTGATATGGCTTTGGGAGGATGTACTTCTACTAAATACATGGAAGAAAAATTAACTTGTAATATCTTAAACTCAATATTCAGTTCTGATTTAAATATTCTTTACAAAGCATTAAAATTAACTTACTTTTTGATGTACAATTCTTAGTAAAACTTCTTAAAACAGCATGAACTTATTTGAATCTTGCTCACCCTGAAAAACTAAAGTATCTTTTTCTTTTGCAGAATGGGGGGACACCTTTGCTTTATGCTGTACATGGAAATCATGTGAAATGTGTAAAAATGCTCTTAGGTAAGCAGATAAAAGTGAAAATTATTTAGAAAATGCCATGTGAGATCTTCGTTTTATTTTTTACAACCCAGCTTACCCTGATATTACTCAGGAGAATCATTACTGTTAAGTGAGTTAATCCTGCTGCTATTCACCCTAGAGCACCTACCATCATAGTTACCCAGTGAGAAGTAGCTCCATCATACATCTCATCTGCACTTGGAGCATTTGTCTAGCTAATTTCTTATCTTCGGAATCATGTTTAAATCCACTATTTGTGTGCTCTCTCCAGAATGTCTTTCTGCTTAAGTTTTGTTTTTAGTTGTTTATGAGTTTCCACTGCTCTAGGGTATGTTACCTATTTCCTTGAAGTATCTTCTCTCCAACCCCCAAATGAATTCTGTGCACTCCATATACTCTGTACTTTGTCAGACCATCTTGAACATACCCTCTGAATTTGCTGAAACTCTGCCTAGCAGTTTGCACATAAGCCAGCAATAGGCACACATATCCAAATTTTCATTTTATTTATGTAGATTTTTTTTCTGTTTTTGTCTAGAAAATGGAGCTGACCCAACAATTGAAACCGACTCTGGATATAATTCTATGGATTTAGCTGTAGCCCTGGGCTATAGAAGTGGTAAGTATTTTAGAACTCTCAGTTTTCGTTATAGTAAAGTTTTATAAATATTACAGTAGCCCAAACCATTTTCATTATTTGTAGTCATAAATCATTGCAGTTTATCTACCTCCTGATATATACTTTTAACTGTAGGTAAAGTCAACAAATTCCTATAAAATCTAGAAATGACTTTGTTACCGTTACTTTTTACCAACCCAAACAACTAGTCACTGAAGGATAAAAGCATGTCTATTTAAAAGATGTGCTTAACATTTTCATATTTTTAAAATGCTTTATAATTTCCTTTTTTCTATTTCTTAAAACAACTTTATACTCTGGGCTTAACTTCAGTTTCACAAATATAGAAAGACACAAAGTCCAGTAACTTGGACAAAGTTACAGAGTTAGTGGCAGACTAAGTTCTAGCTTCTGGAAGTTTAAATATTATATTCCATTATTGCCCTCAGACTATAAGTGTATGTTACTTAGAAATAAATTTATTTTAGGATAAAGTGGGGTATGTTAAGTTGAATTCTATAGGTTTTAAAAAACATTTTGTAATCAGTAATGCAATGATCTTGAATACCTATCTGTTCTAGTTCAACAGGTTATTGAATCACATTTATTGAATCTGCTTCAGAATATCAAGGAGTAGACTAAGTTGTCAGAAAATGTTGTCTACCCTTCTGTTTACTTTTTAGCTGCAATAAAAGATAGTGTTGTTTACTTAAAGAGTTTTTACCTCAGTTGCAATATTTACTGATTTTTAATAAGTTTTAATAAATATTCCTCTGAGTAATTCACTGGTTTATAATAAAATTAACATTGATGTTTTTTTAAAATAAATGTTTTACTGCATATTTAAAATTATAAGTTAATGTTTTGTGGCATGTAAAATTTTATGATACAGATAGTTATCTGTCTTTGTATCAAGTGCTGTAATTTGACATTTTCAGAAATTATTCTATTCTTCATCTTTACTCCTGTATTAACTCATTGACTTTATATAAGGTTTGCTATAAAAATCCATAGAAAACAAATTTTGTTGTTGAATTTTAAAATGCACTGTGTGATTGTTTACAATATGGTGTAATAAATAAAATACTGTTTTTGGTCTATTTGAATGCTTTTTTTCCCCCCATAAGATAATTAGGGATTTCTTTGGGATTTTAGTTTTAACCTGCTGTCCTGCCAGGATATTTCATTAGATCATGCAATATAATTAAGACAGATTGACTATAAATCAATCAACAAAGATTTATTCTCATTTCTAGAAGTATTTCTATAATGTTTCTCTTGTAAATAATTTTTTCAGTAGGAAAAGTCCTGCATGAAAGAAATTAATTCTTAATAAAATTCAGGTGGTTTTTAATTCCTCTAAAGGAGCACTTATGAACTCATGTTACACCAAAATCTAGAAGACAGAAGACTGGGCTACAAGTTGATTTGACCACTATGGGACTTGAGCTAAATTGTTTCATCTGGAAAATAGAGCTTATTACAGATGTTCCTCTACATAACAGGTGGAGTGGGGATCCAAATAAGAAGATAATATATAGAAAAATGTCTTCAGAATTAAATGTGTTAATATCAGTTATGATACTTTGGTTGTAAACCACATAAACTTAATCTGGCTAATTTAAGCAAAAAGGGAATTAATGAAAAGATAAAGAATGGAAGGAAATGCTAAACAAGCAATACCAAGGAGTGAAACTAGAGCAACTCTAGGAATCTCGCTCAGGAAATCGTGGCCAGTTATTTTGGATGCTGCTATTATAATGTTTAAAATATTGCTCAGGATTTAAATTCTCAAGAGGTAGAACTCTGTTCAGTGTGGGATATAAATGGAGTTGGGGGAAGGAAGGGATGCTTAACAGTGCATCATTGCTCCAGTAGCACCTGGAATGCAGAAGGCAAAGGCTGTCTAAACAAAAAGCAGTGGGGGAAGAAAAACAGAAGATGTTTACGCCAAATACCATCAAAATAGTATGTGAAAACAGTACTAGTATCTCACCTGTTGTCAATAAGGTATATACTTTAAGTTGACTTTTAGCACCTAAAACCATTCACCCTTCCATTTGGTTCCTTTTTTTTTTTTTAAGTTCCCCAGGGCTGGGATTGAACCTGGGACCTTGTATGTGGGTAGCTGGCACTCAGCCACTGAGTCACACTGGCTTCCCTGAGTTGGTTTTATCATTTGCTTTGCTTGTTGTTCTTTGTTTTTGTTTGTTCAAGAGGTACGGGGAACCGAACTGAACCGGGACCTCCCATGTGATAGGCGGGCGGTCAACTGCTTGAGTAACATGCACTCCGATTCCTTTTCTGATTAATGGCAAATTTCCATGAAGTGATAATTCCTGTTCATATTATCAGTAACAAAATCCAGTGATCCATTTGGGCAAATCACTGAGTGTTGCTTACAAGCACTTTCCTTCCTGCACAAAGTTGTTTGGTTCAAAAAACCTATACTGGGGTTGAATCTAAAATAACCACTCCTAGCCAGACTCTTACAGTTGATAATCAACAGATCTCAGCTAATATCTTGAAGGAAATTCTCCTTTCTAATTCTGCCATCTTTTAGCCTCAGGATGCCTGATAACAAGCCCCAGAAAAATCCCTTAAGAAGTGAACATGGACACTAACACAAGTCAATTAAAACAACAAAAGTGATGCATAAGGGCCAGTTCACAGATTCCTCTCTTAAAAATCAAATACCTTTCAGGTAGGTTTTATTGATGAAACAAATATTTATTCAGAGCTTATGTACCAGAAACTGTGCTTATTGCAATGATAAAGTACAGAACAAAAACACAAGTTCCTGCCATCAAAGCACTCACAGCCTACTGTTAGGGCTCATTGTCACCACAGTGTTAAATTAAAAACACTGATAAAGAATAATTTTCAAAAATTTAAAAATATTACTCTCATATAAATATAAAATAAACGCTTGTCAAAGATTTTATCCAACTTGTTAATGAGGAAACCAGTAAAATGAGAAAACCAATTCCAAGAGCATTCAGAAAGCTAGGTATTTATAGGCAATGTTAGGATATGATTGCTGGTTTAGATGCAAATCTGTTTAAAGTCCAACAAGGGCATAAACCGTAACGTTTGAGGTTACTTTTTCCACTGGACAGAAATTGTTTGCATTTCTTCCAGACAAAAATCTAAAAGATGTGTAATTTCGCTAAGTCTGGGACATTAATCAATAGTAAACAGTGAGTTGAACTAAGTACTTTCCCCTGATCAATGGTTCTCAAACTTAAGTGTACATTAGAATCACCTGAATAGCATGTCAAACTACAGATTGCTGGGCCTGACCACAGCTTCTGATTCAGGAAGTCAAGGCTATAATTTCTGATAAGTTCCCAGGTAAGGCTGATGCTGCTTGGGACCTCATTTTGAGAATTGCCATCCTAAATTATCCCTAGGTGGCCTTCTTTCCAGCATTACGTTGAAAGGATGTGCCAGCCTTGTTTCCCTGTTTTTTAATTTTGAATGATTTTTCTCACAGTCTCCTGACTTGGAATCATAAATAATATCCAAAAATAATTCTTAATCACAAAAAAAGCTGGTCTTGTTAGATTTGTTTGGCCTGATTATTTACATACATGCAGCAATTTAACCAAACTGGCCTCCTTAAGTTTTTTCTGCAAATCTAGAGCCTTAGAATATTGATCAACTACTAAGGCCAAAAAACTCATCTTCTATCCAAAAGTGTTCATAAGGAGTCTCAGAGTTTAAAAACTTCTATTATTTGCTCCATCCTGAGGTTAGGGGCCTAAGCCTAAGAAACTCTGTCTACCAGATTTCACCTATAGTACCAATAAGTCAGGGTAAATCCTCTCTTCCTGAGGTCTGCAAAATTTGGTAAGGTACTTGGTTTTCCAGGATGTGACCTTCCTCACCACTGGTAGGACTAGGACCTGGAGGCAAGCACCAGGCCAGTTTGCTTGGCAGGGTTTTGCAGGCATTGGCTCCATGTACAAAGTCAACCCTTCTTCCTTAATATGAACTTTCTATACCTGATTAAATGAGCATCATTCTCAAATATGACCCTCTGGGCATGGCTTTAGTTGAATAATCTTGTCCAATTATATCCTGGTTTAAAAAAAAAAGGAGGACAGATTCTTATTGAACCTATGCAAATAACAATTTTGTCATGAGAAGTTAGGGGACTTAGTATATAAGTGTTTCTGAATTCTAAAGGGATTGATGAGAATCAGATATCATTTTAAAATGTTCCATTTCAGTTTATAATGGATATCAAATTAAAGTTTAGGGCTAGTTTTAAAAAGAGAAGGGGCTTCTTCATGTATCCATTTAAAAACACATTAAAAATAATACAACAATATTCCACACAACCACTATCAAAATTTCTCTCATCACTTCCTTCAGTCCCATGTAGTTAATTCTTTTTTCCCCTGGATCTTGGGTCAAGTAGATGAAGTACATCTGTTTCTAGACTTAAAAGAATCTTAGAAAAAGTAATAGTGCATTGGTACCACTTGAAAGGTATCTAAATGATGTCAACTCTGCAGCTTTTACCTGAGCCTATTCTTTGAAGTTTCAGCAGTTAAGAATACTTTGGCACTGTCCTTTGTTGTTGAAGATACAAATTCTAGACTGTAGCTTACAGCAGAGCCTTCAGACAAGTATCAGATAAAAGGAGAAATGATCACAAGACTGAAAGACTAATTTCTTACAGTAACAATATCAGAATGGAGGAGATTGAAAATCTCTTTTGGGGTACTGTAGCAGTTTGATATTATTAATGAATTCCAAAATTCCAAAAAAGTTGGATTATGTTTGTAAACTGTCTGTTCCTCTGGGCATGATACCCTTTGATTGTGTTAGATTCAGTTGAGATGTCTTTGATTAAATTATGTTAGGAATAGGGCTTTGATTAGACAACTTCAGTAGGGTGTAACTCAGTTTAAGTCCCCACTTCCTTGGTGGGCTGATAAAAATGGACACTCACTGAAGAAGAGACACAGGAAGAGGGAAAGTACTCCATAGACATGGCAGAAGAGAGAACTTTGATCCTGTGGCCCTAAGAAAAGAGATGAGCCATTCATCTGATGGTTTGCAGCTGAACCTGGAAAGAAACAAGTCCTGTGCCAGTCGGTAGCTGAGAAAGAGGAAGGCTGAACCCTCACAGACATCACCCACCATCTTGCTTCAACACGTGGCAACTGATTTGGGTGAGAAAGTACCTCTTATAGCACCTTGAGTTGGACTCTTTAAGGTGTTGTAACTGTAAGCTTTTACCCCAAATAAATTTCCTTTATAAAAGCCAACAGATTTCTCATACTTTGCATCAGCACCCCTTTAGCTGACTAATACAGGTACTCTAGATAATTTTTTCACACAAAAAAATTGATCACTATTTCCCCTGAGGGCGAGAACCTTATAGAGCAAGAGCATTAATAAATATCAATGACCTTTCCATTAAGCATACAATATCTGAAATATTTATATTATAACAATTTACGTACAAACTTAACCTAGGGAAGGTTGAGCATCTCTTCTGATTTGACCATTCTTCCCATGCAACTCATAATAGTACTGAGCTTATTAAGAAATATAGAACACACTAAATAAGCCTGGATGTTTCTAGCATATCTCTTTATAAAGTGAAATAACAAATCCCCATGATTTTCCAAGGGACCTCTGAAAAGTATCAAAGGTTGTGTTACATATACTAGATATTCTGGAATTTTTTCCCCCTAAATTTAGGATCTGATATTGGAAAGGCAATATCAAAAGTGTTATCAGAAAAGATTTAGCCACTCTACTTAAATAGTAGCATGTGGGCTGAGAAACCATACTTGGTTATCTACTTAATTTTTTTAAAATTGTTCTCCGCTGGACTAATGTCCACTTCCAGGTGCAGCGAATGGCAGTCCTGCTGCGCCTATGACCCTATGACCCTAAGACACTGACAGGGGAAGATTCTGGGCCTTTTTTTTTTTTTTTTAATTTTATTTATTTTTAAAATTTCTCCCCCCCCCCACCCAGTTGTCTGTTCTCTGTGTCTGTTTTGCTTCATGTTCTTCTTTGTCTGCTTCTGTTGTTGTCAGTGGCATGGGAATCTGTGTTTCTTTTTGTTGTGTCATCTTGTTGTGTCAGCTCTCTGTGTGTGTGGCGGCACCATTCCTGGGCAGGCTGCACTTTCTTTCACGCTAAGCGGCTCTCCTTACGGGGCGCACTCCTTGCGCGTGGATCTTCCCTATGCGGGGACACCCCTACATGGCACGGGACTCCTTGCGCACATCAGCACTGCACGTGGGCCAGCTCCACACGGGTCAAGGAGGCCCGGGGTTTGAACCGCGGACCTCCCATGTGGTAGACAGATGCCCTAACCACTGGGCCAAGTCCGCTTCCCTGGTTATCTACTTAAAGTGACAAAATATTTTGAAATAAATATAGAAGGCAAAGCAAACATAAGGAAACTTAGCTCTTTTACAAGTTAGGAATCTGCTCTTTTATTTATTTATTTTTTTAAAAATAATCAAGAACTTGATAAAGCCAACACAAAACAGAGCAATTATTCTGGTGAGACCTGGAATTTCTTCTATCTGTGCATATTACACAAAAGGTAAAAAATAACATCTTACTACCATTAGTTAAAAGCTCTAATACCAATTTATTTTAACAGAAAGTCAAATTGTAGCTTTGTATTAACGTAAAATTTGTTAGGTTTTACACATTCTTGTTTTTCCCTTAAATCATCTTGTAAATCATTATGTGAACTTGGATTCCTAAAATATCTCTAAGCTATTGGTTTGTATAGGAACTTTTTGTTCTTAAAATCTAGTATAGGCGGCAGACTTGGCCCAGTGGTTAGGGCGTCCGCCTACCACATGGGAGGTCCGCGGTTCAAACCCCAGGCCTCCTTGACCTGTGTGGAGCTGGCCCATGCGCAATGCTGATGTGTGCAAGGAGTGCTGTGCCACGCAGGGGTGTCTCTGCGTAGGGGAGCCCCACGCGCAAGGAGTGCACCCCGTAAGGAGAGCCGCCAAGTGCGAAAGAAAGTGCAGCCTGCCCAGGAATGGTGCCGCACACATGGAGAGCTGACACAGCAAGATGACGCAACAAAAAGAAACACAGATTCCCATGCCGCTGACAACAGAAGCGGACAAAAAAAGAAGACTGCAGCAGAGAGACATAGAGAACAGACAACTGGGGGGGGATTAAATAAATAAATAAATGATACAAAAAAAAAAATCTAGTATATTTACAGTATTGAGGTATAGTGTCTTTTCTAGCATTTGGGGAAGATTTGGTTTACATAACTGCCTATTTATTTCTATAAGCCAGTCAGAACAAATTTCCTTCAGTTTAAGGAACATTATAATCTAGCTTATTGATACCTTCCAGTGGTAGGAAAATATTTCATACTTACACAATGAGAGGCAAAGGCCTTTCTCAAATACAGACATGCAAATATAGAGAACAAATAGCTTCAGTTCTCTAACTTCAGCCACAGGACAAAAGTGAACAGAGAAAAACAAAACTTCAAAGAACTGATTTCTTTTCTAGAGAGCATGTAATTTGTAATTGATTTCAGGCCTCAAATAGACAAACATGCCAAAAAAAGGAAAAGGGAAAGGGAAAAAGCCAATACATTTGTTTCTCTGTTATCTCTTGCCCAACAGAGAACAGATCTCTATGACACATCTGACAGAGGCCACCAAATGGACCACAAAACCAAATTCTTAGTCATCACTGCCACCAATAGGTACATTATTGAAGGTAAATAAAACAGAAACAACAAAAACATAAAATCAATAGAAAGGGAAAAAAGAACTAGAAATCCACAAAAGTTCTGTTGCCACCTAGGATTCACTTAAAAAGCCAAGAGAAGATGTGTAGGCAATTCAGTTTACTTAGCACCACCAGGTTAACTCCCCAAGAAACTCAGTGGTTGCCCTTCAAAATTGATCAAATACAATTTTCAAAAAGTTACAAAACATGACTTTCATACAAATAAACACATTTCAAAGATTTTATTCAACTTATTAATTGAGGAAACTAGTGAGTTGTTAAAATGAGTTCCAAGAGTGCTAGAGTAGCTAGGTATTTAAAGGAAACGCTAAGATATGACTTCTGGGGTATGTGCACTTCTGGCTGATGTCCGGCAGGGCCGGAAATTATAATCTTTGGGATCATCTTTGCCATCAGGGAAATTATTTGCTTCTCTACAGGACAAAAATCTCCAAATTAGCACATAGCTTCACTAAGTCTGAGACCTTTAATACATAGTAAACAGTGAGTCAAACTAAATTTCCCTAGGTAATTTTTGGGTGCCTTCATAACCATATGAAATTGCAAAGACATGCTGCCACCTTTTTGCCTTATTTCCAAGTTTTAGATAATTTTGGTATCCAATTTTGCTAGCACTAATCATGCTATTAGAGTTTGCCTAATTAAACTGGAGCTTTTGTTTGTTTGCTTTTTGAGAAAAATCCTGATTCTGACTTTACAGAAGGGAGAGAAAGGATTTTTGATGAGACAAGCCTAAATGGTATGGGTACTGGAGGAGAAGGAGGAACTAGAAGTGGAGCCCTTAAAGGGAATAAAAAGGAAAGGAAACAACAACTCTGTGATGAAAGTATGCTGAGAAACATGCCAAGGAATATATTTAGATAGTCTTACAAGGCATTTATTGATTAGAAAAGGAAAAGTAGTAACTGAGGAACTGTTACAGATTAAAGGAGACTGAGAAGACATGGGTAATGTAGAATGTGATCCTAGATGTATTCCGGGCCAGAAAAAAAAGGACATTAGTGGGACAATTGGCAAAATTTGAACAAGGTCTGTAGACCTTTTTTTCCCCTTGATTTTTCTTTAATACAGTTGCCGTCTTATGTAACACACCCTCAGGTACCTTCTTGGTACATCCAATCCACCCTTTTGTTGCACTAGTTGGCATCATGGGATAGATTACCAATCATGTTCATGGAGTTCTGCTCTTAAGTACAGTACACCCAAATCATATGGTTGGGTCATAACTAAGGGGTAGTGGTATTAATTTTTTATAACTGGATTAACACACAAATTTGAAACATTAAATTAAGCCGATTGTATCAATATTAATTTCCTGTTCTTAATAATTGTACTTTGGCGATATGAAATGTTAACATTTGGGGAGTCTGGATGAGCAGTATTTGGGAATTCATTCTACTGTTTTTGCAATGTTTCTGTAAATCTGAAATTATTTCAAATTGAAAAGCTAAAGAAATTAAAAAATGTTCTTAAAATTCTGCCATATTTGGCATTTTGCCTGGGGTCTCTAGCTTTCTGAATACTAAAATAAAATAATCTGAGCCAGTTTCCTTGTACAGCTAAGTGAGTTCAGTTATTCTAGTGCAGTCTATTTATTTTGCTACCTTGAAGAAAAAATAAAGGAGAAAGCATAAAAAGGGGAAAAAAGAAGAAAAAGTGCAATTTGGTCATTCCACTATCTTCTTCCTTACTGTTTTCAGTGAAACGAAACTTTATATTCCTGGGAAATTTTAAGACCTGCTGTTTGTGTTAAGGACTGCTGAGTAAAAATTTCTCCCTTTCGCCATGAGCAACAGGTCTTATTAGCGCCATCCCTCTGACTTAGAGCTTTGAAAACTATTTGAGGAGGAATTTTTCGGATTTTTTTTTAATTTGCCTCCCAGATTTTCAAAGGTCCTCAATCCACTTGTGATGGTTCATTTTTTCTCTTTTTATGTTTTGTGTGTAATGAAGTTCAGTTTACTGCCAGAAATGCCTTATTTGCACAGCACACAGACTGAAACTTTGAAATCTATTTTATCCATGCTTTAGGCAGCTCACTCTGATTGGTAGTTAAGGTTACACAACTCAGACATGCATCCAGCAACCAGATACACTTTTGAATCCAATTTTCCCCTTACTTCATAGACCACATTAAGAATATTTGGGGAAACGGACTTTGGCCCAGTGGTTAGGGCGTCCGTCTACCATATGGGAGGTCCGTGGTTCAAGCCCGGGGCCTCCTTGACCCGTGTGGAGCTGGCCATGCGCAGCGCTGATGCGCAAGGAGTGCCGTGCCACACAAGGGTGTCCCCCGCGTGGAGGAAGCCCCACGCGCAAGGAGTGTGCCCGTGAGGAAAGCCGCCCAGCGTGAAAAGAAAGTGCAGCCTGCCCAGGAATGGCGCCGCCCACACTTCCCGTGCCGCTGACGACAACAGAAGCGGACAAAGAAACAAGACGCAGCAAATAGACACCAAGAACAGACAACCGGGGGTGGGGGGGGAATTAAATAAATAAATAAATCTTTAAAAAAAAAAAAAAAAAAGAATATTTGAACTAAACTCTCGTTGTACTCAGAATATTGGTGTAAGTCTTTGGAATAAAAAGGTCAGTTGTACTATTGCTTATAAGCTTTTCCTTCAACCTCATAATAAAAGATTAGGGACTGTGCTCCCGTTAGTAGCATATGTACTAAAAGTGGAACAATACAAAGATGAGCTTGGTCCCCATGCAAGGGTGACATGCAAATTCATGTGGCATTTCACATTCTTTTCTTTTATTAGAAAAGTTGTGGGTTTACCGAACAATCACGCATAAAGTGCAAATTCCCCACATACCACCCTATTGTTAACACCTTGCTTTGGTGTGTATGTGGAACATTTGTTAAAATTGATGATAGCACATTTTTGTAATTTTACTGTTAACTATAGTCTGTGATTTAACTTAGGGTTCCCAGTTTGTGTAGAGTTGTACAATGGATTTTTTTTAACTTTGTCCTGTTACCATATATACAATCTAACATTTCCCTTCTTATTCATATTCAGACATATGTATCAGCGTTGTTAATTGGGTTTGCAATGTTGCGCTACCATCACCACCATCCATTACCAAAACATTTACATCATTCCAAATAGGAACTCTGTACATTTTAAGCCTTAACTTCCCATTTCCTATCCCCACCCATCCCCTGATAACCTATATTCTAGATTCTGACTCTATGAGCTCACTTGTTCTAATTGTTACAAAACAATGAGATTACACAATATTTGTACTTTCATGTCTGGTTTGTCTTCAACATTCATTTATGTTGTCACATGTATCATGACTTCATTTTTTTAATGGCTGAATAATATGCCATTGTATGTATATACCACATTTTGTTTATCCATTCATCACACTTGGGTTGCTCCCATCTTTTGTCAATAATGCTGCTATGAACATCAGTGTGCAAACATCTGTTTGAGTCCCTGTACATTGGTGCATTTTATGTCTCATAGCTGCCTTAGGCTATTTTCACTTTTAATATTTCTTTTTTCTTTCAGCTCTTCAGCCTGACTCATTTCAAATGTCTTGATTTCAAGTTCACTGATTCTTCTGCCAGCTTCAATCAGCTCTTGAAACCCTCCTTGGTATTTTTCATAGATACTGTGGTCTTCAACTCCAGTAGTTCTCTTTGGTTCCTTTGTAAAATTTCTATCTCTTTACTGAGACTCTTATATTATTCATTCATTGTTTTTGTGCTATCCTTTAGTTCTTTCTCTACTACTTTCCTTCATCTCCTCAAGCATTTTCAAGATAATTTTTAAAAAGGTTTTTTCGGTATGTCCACATCCTCATCTTCGTCATTGGTGTTTTCCCTATTCTTACCCTCTTCCTTTGGATGGGCCACCATTTCCTGTTACTTTGTTTGCCTTGTACTCTTTTGTTACACATTGTTCATTTTAATATTTTAAAATGTTAACTCTGAGATTTACTCTCTGGGATGTCAGTCTCCTGGATTTGTAACCAGCTAGTGAAAAGACAGACACTTTCTTGAGTTTTAGCTCTCCTATTAGGAAGATCTGCCCAAGGCAAATGCAGTGTACAGGGGTTTCCCTGTCTTTCTGGGCCTCTGTCTTGTCCTGAGCTTTTGTTTGTTAGTTGTTTTGAAGTTCCCTATTTTGTTTGTTGTTTTGGAGTTCCCCATTTTCAGGACTTTGGTTGTGCCCTCTATTTCCCAGGATACAGACCTCCTCTCCCTGGTTTGAAACTGCCAAGACTTTGACCTAGATTGTCTGCCTCTAAAGTTTTTTTCACTACTTTTGTTATCTCAGGTTGCTTTTGCCTGGAGGGCAAATTCTGGGAGAAGGGTCACCCCAGAGAGGATTTTCCCAAGTCAGTATTTCCCAGCCAAAATGGGTTCAGGGAGTCAAGAAGGGGATGCAGACCAGCTCCAAAGTGTCCTGGGAAGGGGATCAGGAAGGGTGCCAAGAACTTTTCTGACAGTTCCCCAAAGCTGAGCTTTCCTGGCCTTCCCAGCAAATGCAGCCATTTGGTTAACTGTCTCCCACAGCCCTGAGGAGGTGCTATATTTTTAAATCTCCACCACCTCTGCCCCTGTCTGGGGAGTGTTGAAACAATGGCTGTCACCCAGATTGGGATTGAAACAATGGCTGCCCTCAAAGCCGAGACCCAACAATCCAAATTCTCTAATCAAAAGCTGTAATAATTGATTGGCCATGCCCACCTCTCTTCTTAGGGAAAAGGACTTTTAAGTCCCTTTCTGTCACCAGCAGCTAGCCAGGGACTGAACCCCATGGCAGCCTGAGGCAAGAATGGGGGCTGAGCACCAGTAGCCCCACACAGAGAGAAAAATGTGCAGTTCTTTACCATAATTTATCAGCCTCTACCTCCTTCTCTTCCCTGGATGCTGTACAGTGTTCTCTTGGCCTCTGGTGTTTCAAAATAGTTATTTCAGACAGTTCCTGCCTGTATAATAGTTGTTTTCATGGAAGGACAGATTCCTAGCGCTCTCTACTCTGCCATCTTCCCCAAAAGCCTGGCATTTCATATTTTTGACTGCCTGAATCAGAATCTGCACTTTAGCAAGCTCTCTGGGTATTTGGTATGTACATTACAGCCTGAGAAGCACAAGCCCATGGTTAACAGAAGCACACTGTGACACTCTAATTTCTCCTGTAATCAGTTTGTAAGCAAGGTGGTAGCAGTATATTTAATATAGTAATGTTGTATGTTCTCTACATTGACTCATCAATGTTTCAATCATAATCTTAACAAAATGAAAGCAAGTCCATTTTAATATAATTTTGGTCCTTACTTTTTGTAGCTGTTTGATATGGTTATGAATTCCAAAAATAGATGCTGGATTATGCTTGTAATCTGATCTGTACCTGGGCATGATTGAGTTATGATTAGGGCATTGAGTGCCTACCCCTTGGTGGGTGGAGACTCGCAGATAAAAGCCATGGCAAAGAACAGAGTTGAGGGTTTCTGATGTTGGAGTTTTGATGTTGGAGTTTGATTCTGAAGTCTTAAGCTGGAGCCCCGGGAAGTAAGCTCCCAGAGGAAAGAGAAGTCAGCTCCAGGAAGAGAGGAACCTTGAACACAGAGAAAAGTAAACCCCAGGAACATAGGAACCCAGGAAGCCTGAACCCTCCCAGATGTCAGCAGCCATCTTGCTCCAAACAGACTTTGGTGAGGGAAGTAACTTAAGCTTTATGGCCTGGTATCTGTAAGCTCCTACCCCAAATAAACACCCTTTATAAAAACCAACCAATTTCTGGTATTTTGCATCAGCACCCCTTTGGCTGACTAATATACTTTTTGATCTGTTACTTTCTATAACCCTTTGTAAAAATGATAATCCATTTCTTTTTAATGATAATTTGTTATTGTGTTGAATAATATTTGTAAATTACAAAAAGATGAACTTAATGTACTTAAAAAAACCTTTCGGAATTTTAAATTAAAAGTATGAGTACATGGCTGGGCCACCCAGTGTCATGCTGACATCAAAGACAAGCCCAGATACGTCATCTTTGATGGCATGTTCCAGGTATACACATCAACCGGGAGTGCACTGCCATGGTGGGAGACCAGCTGGACACAGATATCCCTTGTAGTCTTGAAGACCATACCGACTGCCACTGGACTCTTCCCCTAGGAGGAACTGAAGAGTAATCTGGAAAGCAACTGCATGTGTAAGAAAAAAATGGTCCCTGTATTCAATGTTGACAGCATAACCTACCTTTTGCCCTCCCTTCAAACTTAAAAGATTTAGTGTCTTTAATCTCCAGAATAAAAAAAATATTTTGAAGGAAAAATGTATGGGTACTATTTTAGTTTGCTAAAGGCTGCCAAGGCAATATACCAGAAAAGGGATGGCTTTATAATGGAGATTTATTAACTTATAAACTTACAGTTCCAAGGCTCAGAAAAAAGTCTAAATTAAAGCTTTAGGTGAAGCTCTTTCCCCAAAGACCAGCTGCAAGCAATCCTGGTCTCTTGTCACATGGCGGAGCACAATGGTGGTGTCTGCTGGACTGCCTTCAACTCCAAGCTCAGCTGCTTTCAGTTTCTAGCTTCCTCCAGCTTTCTCTCTGCTCCTGTGGCTTCGTCTCTCCCAGGTTGCATTGATTTCAGCTTCTGGCTTACAGGACTGCCTCTGTCAGCTTCTGGGTGGCAGTGGAGAGTGGTTCTCTCTGTCTCTATGTCTCCTACATCCCATATTATAAAGGACTCAGGCCCAATCTGGGTCACTCCCTGCCCTACTGAAGTAATTTAATCAAAAGTCCTTAACGCAAGTGATCTAATTAAAAGGGTTCTCACCTGGAGCAGGTGTAACTCAGTGGTTGAGCTCCTGCTTCACATATACGAGGTTCCTAGTTCAATCCCTAGTACCTACTAAAAACAAACAAACAAAAACTAGTGAGGCCAAGGTCCCGCCTACAGTAGGTTCACACCCACAGGAATGGGTTAGCTCTAGGAACATGATCTTTTCTGGGGGTACTTACAGTCTCAAACTACCACAGGTACAAAGACAATTTGTAATTTTTAAATTAAACACAGTAAAAAGAAAATATTTTTTAGAAGATTAGGCACCAGCTTGTGCTTGGGTCCACAGCCTGGCAAATATGGTTAAGACACAAAAATAGAAAATGATGAAAAGGAAAAACTACATCAACTGTAGTAAATAGTGATCACCCTTCACTGGACAACTGCCCACTATTTGAAATATTTGGTTGCTAAAACACATCAAGAAGAAATAAACCCCTTTGAGAGGAGGGTGGGTACAGTGGCCTTTTCAGACTTTCAGCCCTTGAGCCAAAGCCTGCTGGGATTAAGGGGAATTGTTCTTGTAATTACTCTTCTTTCATCAGCTGAGAGGCCAACTAATAAAGGTGTCCCAAAGTGTTGGTGACAGCACTTCTGTGACACTACCTTTCTGACTAGACTGCATAGTTCACCAAAGCATTATCTACAGTGAAAGAAGCTGTGGATTAGAGATCTCAGTGGAAAAGGTTAATAATTTTAATATTCTTGAACCTTAAAAAATATTTACAATAGCTTAAATAAATGTATAAGTTTTTAAGGAAAATATAATTAATGATTTTAACCACTAGACTATAGATTTTTAAATTAAAGTTTTGTAGCTTTGATGTTTTCTTTAAAATGTCAGTTAGCCTACTGATTTTTAGAAAACACTCTCAATGATTTTATTACCATAGCTTTTTTTATATTTAAATATACAAAAAGCTAATACTTAAATTCTTTTGCTAGACAAAACTGGGCTATAGATGCACACATTTTATATAGATGTTTTATGCAAACTAAATAATTGAATATTTTTATTTCCAGTAGATTACATTCCTATGGATTCTTATCTGTTAAATGATTTGCTGTGTGATAAAGAAAATGTTTTACAAATCTGATATTTATGAATTGAATAAAAAAGAAAAGAATGAAAGGCAGAATAAACTCTGGCTATACAAAATTCTTAAATGTTCTTTTCTCTCTAACATTTAAAATTTTCATGCTTGGAATAATTTACTCTATAAATGATTTATTAAGGCAAAAGAAGTATGGCTAATGGATTTAAATGAAACACTAATATGTTCTAAACATGATCAATATAAAAGAGATTTTCCTGATTCATTCTTAAAAGTCTGGATATTTATTCTCATTTACATTGCTAATGAGAGCTTCCAAATTTCACCACCTGACTCCTGTGGAGTGGATACTCTTGATAAAATTAAAAAGGGTGGCAGTAACTTTTTGTATTTTTGTATTGTTTTAGAAATGTTTACAATATGTGGTATTGATTTCATAATAAAAAAAATAACAGTAGAGAATAAAAAAGACTAACTTGAGTACAGCTCTTTTAGGTGTGCTTCTAGACAGGAAATATTCATTTAAGAAAGAAGGTGCAATCCAAAGAGACTTGTATAAATATTCTTTGATTAAATAAACTGCAGAGGTTTATTCTGATTTTTTGTATAAGTTTTCCTCTTCAGGCAGTGTATTAGTTAGCCAAAGGGGTGCTGATGCAAAATACCAGAAATCAGCTGGTTTTTATAAAGGGTATTTTTTGGGGTAGGAGCTTACAGATACCAAGCCATAAAGCATAAGTTACTTCCCTCACCAAAGTCTATTTTCATGTGTTGGAGCAAGATGGCTGCTGATGCCTGTGAGGGTTCAGGCTTCCTGGGTTCCTCCCTTCCAGGGTCTTGCTTCTCTCTGGGTTCAGGATTCCTCTCTTCCTGGGGCTTCAGCTTAAGGCTTCAGCATCAAACTCCAGCATCAAAACTCCAACATCAAAACCCCTCAGCTCTGTCCTTGGCCATGCCTGTTATCCGGGAGTCCCCACCCACCGAGGGGCAGGTACTCAACCCCCTACTGACACAAGACATTCACTTGATTAAGTAAATCCAATATAATCTCATATGCCCAGAGGAAAAGACCACTTTACAAACACAATCCAATATTTCTTTTTGGAATTCGTCAATAATATCAAACTGCCACAGGCAGTAAAGCCCTTTCTGTTGCAGGGAGAGCTGTGGGATACTAGCTGAGGGCATGGGAAAACAGTCTGACTGCATCACTACCATGGCAGTGACTTGAAGCAAGAAATTCTATTATTGGTGATTTTTGTTCTATGGAATTGAAATTACAATCAGATGTATAATTATCATACTGAGGATAGACCACAGCAAATGCATTGTCTGCTGGATTCCCATCTCGACGAAATGCAGCACAGGCCAGGGGCATGATAAATTTGTGCCATGCTTTAATTTTTTTTTGAAGAATTTCTAAAAAAATTTATTCCCCCCTTCCCCCTTAGCTCCCTCGTCTGTCGGCTCATCTTCTTCAGGATGCACTGGGAGCCGAATCCAGGACCTCGTATGTGGGAGGTGCGTGCCCAATTGCTTGAGGCACATCACTCCCCTAATTTTTATTACAATGAAATCGTTTTCCATTCAGACAGCTTCACTCATGTTGATTTCATAAGCCTGGGAGACATCCTAAACCTTTCAAGTGTTTCTGTCATTTTCTTTCATCAAATCCAGTGAGATATGTCTAGTATATTCCATATCTCAGAAACAATTTGTGGGGTGTGACATAAATGCCTTCCTGTTGCTCCTTTGATCTTCTGTTCACCATCTCTTAGCCAAAAGTTTAAAGGTTGAAACAGGACATGTCACCTAAAGTCTTTCAGTCATTCAACCCACATTGAGTGAACCTATACTCAGTGCTAGATACCAGCTGAGCCCTGGGGTTAGACTGGGGCTCAACACATACATGGTTCCCTGCCCTGGGATGCTATAATCTAAGAATGAATCTGCTCCCAGCTGAGGCCATGGCTATTTTGCTCAGAAGTGTCTCCCCTGGCCCCATATATCCTAAGAACCAGCTAAACATGCCCTGTACTGACTGAAGTATGTTCGAAGCTTCAATATGCTTATTACTGGATTTGCCATATGCTAACTGTTCTGCTGTCACCATCAGTGCTCTGGACTGACACAGCAGAACCCTCAATCTCCTAAGTGGATTCAGAGTGGTGGAAGCAAGTTCCACTCCCAGGGCAACTGGTTCTCTAACTGGGATGCACAGTGGAATCATCTGGGAGATTTAAAATAAACTGAGGCCTGGGTCTCACCCGTAGAGAATATGACTTAATTAGTTTGGGGTACTGCCTGGGGACTTGTAATTGCTCCCCCATGATTGTAATGTGCAGCCAAGATTGAGAACCACTGCTCTGGGGGCAATTAGCTCCAGCAGGAGGAACCAGTTGAATCCCAACCACATGTTGACATTGGCCTCTTGCCTTCTGCCTAAGAAAGAATTTCGTCATTGAGTCTTTGTCTCTGACCTGCTGATACCTGCTTTAATTCTTTTATAAAGATAAACACATTCCACTTTAAGCCTATGTGATAAAAAATTTCAAAACCTACCTTTTGTGAGTAATTCGCCTTTTGTCACTCAATGAGTTGTTAGTTGTGATTGAACAGTCTTTATTAATCCAGTTTCTGAAGGACAGAAATCCACTTCTCAGGCTGCAAGTTTGTTTACTTACATTGCTTACCTTTTGGATAAAAAGGAGTACAGTTTGTACCAACAAAAGCTAAGGAGATTGCGTTGGTATTCTTTCATTCTAGGATTTCCTTTGGGACACAAGTCTTGGCTAACCCTGCAGAACACATGCCAGCTCGCAGGGTTCATCCGCATAGCCAAGTAACCCCTCCTCCTCCATGATTCATGCCCATTTTGAAATTTCCTTTCTCCTCTTACTTGCACAGCCTGGTGTTAGGCCCTGTTTTAGCTTGCTAAAAGCTGCTGGGATCAATAGATCAGAAATGTGTTGGCCTTTTAATGGGAATTTATTAGGTTAAAAGCTTACAGTTCCAAGGGTGGGAAAAATGTTCAGGCATCGGGCAAAGTTCTCTCCCTGAAGTTCAGCTGCTGGTGATCCTGGGCTCCGGCCGTGTGACAAGGCACAAGGGCAGCCTGCTGGCTTCTCCTTCTCCTCCAGGCTCACTATCTCCCAGAGTTCAGCTTGCATTATCAGGTTATAGCAGGGCACAACGGCAGCATCAGCTTGCCTCTCCTGGCTTCTTTCTGTCTCTGCGGCTTTTTTCCTCTATCTGCAGTTCTTTATTCCTCCATTTATAAAGGACTCCAGTAAGAGGATTAAGACCCACCCTGGCTCATAACCTACTGAAGTGAGCTAACTAAAAGGAAGGTCCCTTAACCGAATCTAATCAAAAGGTCCCATTTACAATAGGTTTTACACCCGTAGGAATGGATTACTTTTAAGAACATGATCTTCTGGGATCCACTCAGCTTCAAAATGTCACAAGCCTTCTCCCAAGGAATGAGGTCAGTTGCCTTGTGTCCCTGTCTCAATGAGGCCTTGCCCCAGAATTTCTTCAGCCATTTCAGGAACAGGTTGTCAGTAGTAAGGAAGATCCCACCAACCAGCTGAGCCAGGATTTGGCCTCACTGCCCTCTCTAGAAAACAATTCACTTCTTTGGAAGATATTGCCTTGTCTCTATTGAGATGCTATAGGGCTCTCCCAAAGAGAATGCATCCTACTTGGGAAGAAATTAAACATATCAACCAGTATTGTCTTGTGAGAAAGAGTCTAGTTAAACATTTGCCTATGCTATGGCTCCATAATTCAATTTCTGCATATGTATCTAAGAGAAATGAGTACATACATCCACCAAAAGACATATATTAAAAACAATCATAGCAGTTTCATTCATGATAACTAAGAACTGGAAGCAACCTAACTAACCATCAACAGTAAAACAGATATCAAGAAGGAACTATTCCTATTCTTCACAACATGGATAAGTCTTAGATATCACCACAAAATCTACATGTCATATGATCCCACTTACATAAAGTCCAAGAAAAGACAAAATTAATATATGGTGATAAAAATCAGAAATAGTGGTTACCTGTTAGTTCAGGAACTGGGAAGGAGCATGAGGGAGACTTCTGACTCCTGAATATGTTCTTGATCTTGCTCTGGGTGGTAGTTACATGGGTACATATAAATGTAAAAATATATCAAGCTTTATACTTCAGGTTTGTGCCTAGAACTGAGGGATATAGAGAAGCACATTTGTAATGGAGCTACTTTTTATGTGGGTAAATCTTTTGTAGTATGCTCCAGTGGAGTAGTATGAGAATATATTTATTTAACAATGGTTAGTGATTTTCTCTCTGGCAGAGTCAAGAGAGACCAGCTAGTATGCAGAGCTTGCATTCCCAGTGCTGCTATGGGTGCCTAAGGGAATGGCACTAAGTGACTGTCTCATAATCTAGTGACCCAGACTCCTATCGATGGACATTTAGTTGTTTTCTGTATCTTATTATCCCATGCAATGCTGTATGAACTCTTTATATATATGTTTGTACACTTGTAAGAATTTATCTATGGGATAAATTCCCAGCAGCAGAATTGCTGGATCAAAGAAAATGATTAACGATAATCTTGACAGATACTGCCATTTGCCCTCCAATTTATTATCCCACACCCCTGCCCCCACCAGCACTCTGAGTACATCTTCACTAATACTGTGCAGTGTCTAACTTTTTATCTTCATCATTATGATGATAAAAATGGCAGCTCATTTCTGTTGTTATTTACAGTTTCTTTAATCTCAAACAAGGTTGAAGACCTTTTCACATGTTCATAAGCCATTGGCATTTCTTTTTAAGTGAATAGCTCATTTGGGTTCTTTGTTCACTTTTCCATTAGACTAGTGTTCTTTTTCTTATTAATTTTAAAAATTCTTTCTATATTAAGAAAATATATATACTAAGGAATAGTTGATGTACTAAAGAATATTTAATTCTCTTTAGATTAAGAAATGCTTTAAGTGTTTTTCCTGGTCTGTTAATTAGAAATCATTCTGTTGCAAGAATAGAACTCAACTCATTTATATAATAGAGGACATTTATTGGCTCACATAATCAACAAGTCCATATGTAGTCACAACTTTAGGTACAGGCTGATCCAGCAGCCGAACAATATCAAAAAGGTTATGATTTCCTTCTCTTTCTTTTGCCTTCCACAGGGTTGGCTTCATACATGGGTTCTAGCAATTTTCAAACCTCACATCCTCACTCTCTGTTTTCCAGAAGGCGAGAGATTGTCTCCTCTAGTAGTTTTCCTACCTAAGTCCTGGGCTTTTTCTCACTCTCTCTTATATTGACTAGGGCCCATTCCTGATCTGATCCTTTTACACAAGGAAGAAGGAAGTTTAAGTTAATTAGAATCCACCCTACACCCAAAGTATATAAATATATAGGAGATAGAAAAATCCCCAAAGGAATATCAACAACTGTTAATTTCAGGGGGAAGAGGTTATGGACGTCCAGTAAATAAAAGCAGAATAGTACAGCCTCAGAGACTCCTATAATTTTATCAAGTCTTAGATTGGTTTAACTCCTGCACTTTTGTGCTCAGTTGTGACAAATAGAATTCTTATGGTTTTAAAAGAGAAAAGAGCTGTTGATGTCAGCAAAGGAGATGCCATTCTAAGCCATAATTAGGAAAATAATTTTAAATAACTTTGGAGACTGAAACATTTACAAAAAGGAAATTCTGTTTTATATAGTAACCATAAAAGTCTCCTTGCATACTCATGTTCATAGCAGCATTATTAGCAATAGCCAAAGGGTGGAAACAATCCAAGCATCCATCAACAGATGAGTGGATAAACAAAATGTGGTATATCCATACAACTAAATACAATTCAGCCATAAAAAAAGAAATGAAGTTCTGATACATGCTACAACATGAATGAACCATGACAACATTAGGCTAACTGAAATAAGCCAGACACAAAACAGTCACATATTGCATGATTCCAATTATCTGGATTATCTAGAATAGGTAAATTTTTAGAGAAAGAAAGTAGATTAGAGGTTATGAGGGACTGTGGGAAGGGGAATAGGGAGCTATGGCTTAGTGGGAGAGTTTCTGTTGGGACCGATTAAAAAAAGTTTTGGAAATAGATTGTGATGACAGTTGTGTAACATCGTGAATGTAATTAATGCCAATGAATTCTGCACTTAAAAATGGTTAAAATGACAAATGTTACATTATATATATTTTATCACAACACAATTTTTTAAAAAGTTTCCTTGTAAGATTGTCTATAAAAATACTTTTCTGAGATATCTGATTTCAAAAGTTTGATGTGTAACTTTTTTTTTTCATTCCTGTGACATGTAGCATTTAATCTCTAAAATCCTTGTATGCTAAATGGTAGTCATGGATAACTATTCAAGTTGATATCTGTAACTCTAGAAGATGTAAACTGAGATTCTTTTTTGTTAAAAAGAATAGTCTTAAAACTCCATCTTTCTCTCTTCTCCTTTTGTACCTAAAGACAAGTAAATAGCTTAGTGATTCATCATAAAACAATGTGTTCCAGGAAGTTTATTCCAGCAACTACAACCAATTGGCATTTGCCTTTTGACTTTGTTATATTTTCAGAGCAGGCATTTGAAATTTTTGCATAGTTGAATTTACCAGTTCCCTAGTGCTCCCAAAACAATTTCTCAAATTGTCCTTGGAGAACCACAGTGTTCTGAAAAGGAAGTGGTGGACATTGGAGGGTTTTCCTAACTCTTCACCTACATTGGAAGAAGCAAAAAGACCAGCTGCTCCCTTTCCTAGCCTCTTCATCTTCTCCCTTCCCAGCCTCCCGTGTAGCTACAGAGCAAGTGTATGATGTAGACTTACACTATCAGATGCACTTGCCCCAGAATTTTCATTAGTATCTACCTACCCAAAGCAGTAAGACCAGTGATGGTCACAGCAGTGCCAGCAGAGACCACAGTGTTATCCAGATTGGGAGAGCATCGGTGCTGGACAAATTGTGGCGATCAGTAGTGGCAATGGCTGTGTCCTCTCTGGTGAGATTTGGGCTGTGCCCTGAGCAGCCAGTTCTCCCTTTTTCCTAGCTGTTCCTTGAGACTCCTTCTCAAGATTTCCTGGTGTTTCTGTGAGTATCTTTTCTGTATCTTTTCTGTCAGTTCCTTTTCTGTTTAACCAGAATTGGTTTCTGATGCTAAGAATTTTGACAGTTGCCTTTCCCAGCCTCTGAGTACCACTTTGCCCCCTGAGCAGTAAGAGACTTTCATGAAAAAAGCTTCTTAATTCAGTCTCTCTTTCTTTCTTTCCCTTTCTTTCTCTTTCTCTCTCAGCCACTCAGGTGTGAAGCCATGTTCCAGGAGCCCAGTTGATGGGCCTACATCATAGCCATTCACCACACTTTCTCCCCCTCCTTCACCTACTCAACTTCCCCGGGAAGAGCCTCCTCTGCATATGCATATGCTTTAGGTTATAAAGCTGCTAGGAGCACTATACCAGAAATGGGTTGGCTTTTACAATGGGATTTATTAGGTTAAAAGTGTGCAGTTCTGAGACCATGAAAGTGCCCAAATTAAGGCATCATCAGGAGATCCTTTCTCCCCGAGCTCCAGCTTTGGGCAATCAGGCACATGGCAGTATCTGCTCATCTCTGCCCTGCTCCTCTGGGCCATGTTGCTTTCAGCTGCTGGCTAAAGTGGCTTCCTCTCAGCTTCTATGTTTCATTGATTTCAGCTTCTGGTTCCTGGGGACTCTGTCTCAGCTTCTGAGTTCCTCTCTGTCTCTGCAGCTTGTTTCTCTACCTGCAGCTTTTTGTTCCTCCATTCATAAAATACTCCAGTAAGAGGATTAAGACCCACCCTAGGTCATGCAATCCAATCAAATGCCTTTAACTGAAGTGATTTAATCAGAAGCTCCCACCTGCAAGAGGTTTACATGCACAGGAATAAATTAACCCTAAGGACACGATTTTCTGGGGTCCATAAAAGCTTCAGACTGCCACAGCATACAGCACAGTTCCTCTTACAGACCTCAGGAACCCCATGTTCCACTAATTCATCCATCATGCCCTGACTGCCAGGCTAGAACACAACTTGTGCCTAGCTTAGAATCACCTAAACACTTCAAAATGAGTTACTTTGGGGGTTAAATTGTCCTTTCAATCACTTTCAAGAAAGATCTTTCCAGATAAATTATTCCTACTAAGCCTGACACTTGCTTCCCAAAGGCTTGGACCCTGCCAATTTTCTTCTTCCAATGCTCCCTCCTCTGCTTCTTCCTCCCTCCCTCCCTCCCTGCATTCCACAAGCATTCACTGAGCACCTCTTAAGAACTAGACCCCATGACCCTCAGGTCAACTGGCCCTCAGAGAACTCTCACTGATAAGGCATACTGACTCCAATGTGTCCTGTTACCCAAAATGAGTCACTGTCCTTTCTCTTGTAGGTGACAGGAGTCTCTTCTCTTTCCACTGCAAAGAAAATGCCTTCAGATCTGAATCGTGAAAAAGGTGACATTTCTACCATTTTCAGAAATTAATAAAAGGGCCCTGACAAACAGGAATCATTCATCATGTTCCACAAACCACCCGATACCCTCTTCTCTGTTTCAATCTATGGCTGAAGGACAACAAAAAGTATCAGTAGGGATTTCCCAGACTCTCGCTCACGGAGAGCCTTATCTGGAGGGTAGTTGTAGATAAACTGCACATGACTAAGCTGGTGGGGATAAAATCTGCTGCCTGTGCAGTCCTTCGGGGTTTCCAGGGACCAGAAGTTATGCACAAGAACAGGACAGTCATATCCACTATCAATCACCAATAATCAACTTCCATAAATGTCAATTTGTACATATGGACTACATATGCAGGCAAATATATGCAGAGGGTTTCACTATAAAGGCACACTTTAATAGTTATTGACACACCTACACAGTTTCCAATAAATATATATAGTCAAACTTTTAAAATTTTGTCCCACAAATTATAAACACTTAACCATTCACAAATAATAAAATCCAATAATATTCTTCATTCCTGCAGAAAATCACTTTCCATGATTTTTACCTAAACAAATTTTTCACAGGCCACAGGAGCTTGAAGTTCAAAGTATCTGTATCCCCCCGTGCCAGGCTCACACAGTTTCATAATTGCTCTTTTAGAGATTTAGTCAGCACACAGGAAAGATAATTACAAATCAGGCTATTCAAGAGGAAAATGGGAGAGGATTCCTGTTTTAGTCTCCTGGGCTGCTCAAGCAAATCCCATGACATGGATTGGATTAAACAATGGGAATTTATTAGCTTACCGTTTTGAGGCTAAAAGAAAGTCCAAATCAGGGCGTCATCAAGGTGATGCTTTCTTCCTGAAGACCAGCTTTCAGCATCCTGGGCTCCTCTGTCACATGGCAAGGCATATGGCAGCATCTCTTGGACTCTCCCTTCTTTTCCAAGTTCCACTGATGTAGCTTCTTTCTTCCTGTAGCTTTCTCTCATCTGTCTGATTTTCACTCTGCTTGTAGCTGTTTTATATAATTTATGAATTCCAAAAAAGAAGGATTATATTTGTAAACTGGTCTTTCCCTCTGCATGTGATATATCCTTTGACTGTCTTAGATTCAGCTTAAATCATGTTTAGATTAGGGCTTTGATTTGACCACATCCGTAGGGCGTGACGCAGGGTTGAGTACCTGCTCCCTGTATATAGCCTCTTTGTGGGCTATATAAATGGACACTCATTCAAGAAGACACACAGAAGAAGACATGGAGAAATGAGAAAGAGCTCCATAGATGGCAGAGGAGAGAACTTCGTCATGACATGGAAGGGAGGGAACTTTGATCTTGTGGCCCTGGGAAGAGAGATAAGCCCTGTGCCCGCCTACAGCTGAGATCGAAAGAAGCTGGGCCCGTGGAGCATTAAGAGGAAAAAGGAAGGAGAGACCAGGCAGAGACCACCCACCATCTTGCTTCAACACATGGCACCTGACTTGGGTGAGAAAGTATTCTTATGTACCTTGAGTTGGACTCTTTAGGACATTGTAACTGTAAGCTTTTACCCCAAATAAATACCCTTTATAAAAGCCATCAGAATTCTGATACTTTGCTTCAGTATCCGTTTGGCTGACTAATACACCACTGATAGAGGACTCTAGTAACAGGACTAAGAACCATCCTGATCGAAGTGGACCCCACCTCCTTAGCTGAAGTAGCCTCATCAAAAAGTGCTATTTTGGGTTCACATCCACAGGAATGGATTAGATTTAAGAACATGTTTTTCTGAGGTACATACAGTTTCAAACCACCACGATTCCCAAGTCACAAACCAACCAAACCATTCAAGGAAGGCTCTCTTTTCAACTGCTTTGGGCAGACCCAGTTTTACCACGGGGTTCCCCGTGGCACAGACTTTCTCAAAAATGGCTCATTTTGGAGACCACCAAAAGGCTGCGAGGTTTGGCTGACTAAAGTCCTGAGGAGGGTACCTGCCTCAGCTCAGGAGGTCCCCTACCTGCCAAGTATATGTACAGCTGGGAGAAAGCTGGGGCTGCGATTTGGTTCCTGGGGTTGAGTACCCAGAACCTGTACAAGGCTTGTGTCCCTCAGCCACTCACTGAGCAGGACTTTAAAGTCATTGTCAGTGGCTTGTGGCAACACCTGAGCATAACAATTTGTCATCATTTTTCACCTGAGAAGATTAGTTTCTATTACCACAGGCACAGTATTACCACAGGCTGAAACACTCTTCAAATATTATTTCATTGGTTTTCATCATACATTTGTATAGAGCTTTTAATAGTTACTAAAATGCTTCCCCCTTCACCTCGTTTGATTCCGCCAGGAATTACTCAGAGTTTGGAGTTGGTAGGACTGTTGGTATATCTATCGGACAAGCAAGGAAACAGAAACCCAGGGGGCTGTAGGACTTGTGTAGAGTAAGCAGTGAGAGGCCCATGTCTCCCAAGTTTGTGCTTTGTTCATGCTCAAAGTAGAAACAAATAGAGGACTGCACCTTGACATTTTCCAGATTAAAACACTGAGGCACAAAGAAACATTATGCTTAACTTCTCAGTTTTGCTATTTTTTTATTTGAAAGAAAAAATGTTGACAGAAATAATTCTGTTATCTGTGTTTCCAAAAGGAATGGAAGAGAGACGAAAGGGGAAAAAAAGAATAACAAAACTAAAGGATATTATGTATGAAATACATACTGATATCATGTATGAAACTTATTTAGTTATTTATTTTTAATTTTTTTAAATTAATAGATCACAAGGAAATGTATGAAATTTTTATACTCAGCAGGTGAAAAGCAGGCAACATGAGCCACTCCTATGAGGCAGGCACGCTGTAGTTATCACCTGCTTTGTGCAGCTGTGATACTTCATCAACGTGTGCATCAACTAGGATTTAATAAATGAGATAATATTTTAAAGGACCAGGGTCATTATTTAAGGGCCTACTAGGGAAAACTTGGTGAAAAATTCGTTCCTAATTTTTCTTTTGTAAATCTGCCCTATTTACACGCATGGACGTGCACACACACACACACACACCGCCTTCTATTTTGTTTCTCACTTTAGCCTCTCTGAAATAAAAATGCATCTCTGAAAGAAGTATGCAGTCAATTCTGTCATACACTAGCTGTCAGCCAGATGGCAGTCTTGTAGTGTTATAATATGAAACCTTCCAATGACACTTATTAGGAGCATTACCCTTCAATCTCAAAGCACCTTAGATTTGATAAAATACATAGTAGCTTCCTAGAAACAAGATACAATTAAATCAAGAGTTGATTTTAAATGAGAATTAGATAAAAATACTAGAGGCCTACTTATTTTTTTATCCCAGCTTTAGAAGCCTCACTATTCATTATTTAATGATACGCATACATATTTTTTTCAAGGCTTGCTGAAAGTGAATGAAATGGGAAAAATAGATTATAAAGAATTTTCTTATAAATTGCAATACCAGTTATAATCTGAACATCTTAGGTCAGCTCATGGGAGAAATTTCCACTAGGATGGGAAAGTGGAGTCAGCATTATAAATATATCCCCTTTAGTCTATGTATTAGATTCCTGTTGCTCCCAGTATAAATTACCTCAAATTTACTGGCTTAAAAACAATGCAAATATGTTATCTCATAGCTCTGTAGTTTAAAAGTCATACACGGGTCTCACTGGGTCACGTTCCAAGTGTCAGCAGGACCGTGTTCCTTTATGAAGGCTCAAGGGGAAAACCTACTTCCTTGCTTTTTCCAGCTTCCAGAGGCCACCCTCATTCCATGGGTCACAGCCCCGTTCTCCATTCAAGGCCAGCTTCCGTCATCATGTCTCTCTCTGACTTTCTCTTTTGCCCCCCTCTTTCCACTTTTTTTTTTATTAGAAACAACTTTAATGAAATCATTGAGTTTTTTATGGAGATAGAACCTGAGACCTCGTACGTGGCAGGCAGGTGCTCAACCATTGAGCTACATCCACTCCCCCGAAATCATTGAATTTTAAAGTTTGAAGTATTCTTCAAAGTCATCTGATCCAAGGTCTTTATTTTATAGATGAAGAAACCAATATCCAGAGAGGTAGAGACTTGCCCGAATTCGTTTATCTAGGCAGTAATAGAGCCAAAACCAGAACTTTGCTCTCCTCTCTTCCATCCCAGCACTCTGCTCACCATTATTTCAGCTTTGAAATTAGAAGCTTTGTGTCTTTTTCCTTCAGCTTTCTCTGGGTGTTTGAATGTTTTCATTTCCCAGAGTTCTGTCATTCATCATGAGTGCAGTAGAAGAGTGCAAGGGTGGGTGTGGGAATAGCAATTTTGAATATTGTTGTAGTGATTCAAGCAAGTTCAGTGTTCTGAAATAAGGAAGTGGCAGAGGAGATTGGGAGAGCGGCACACATTTCGAATGTGCTTAGGAGTTTAGGATTGATGGAATTGCAAGAGGAAAGAAAGAGGGATGCAAATGGGATTTCTGACATGAGCAAACAGTATGGCTCCCGGTGTCATTTGCAGAGGTACCAGGTAATAAGGGCAGAAAATCAAGAGATGGGTTTAGGCCACTGATTTTGCGCAGGCTTCCACACTTTCAATTGGGAATCCCCTTTAGGTGGTTGGGCTAAAGGCCTGGGGTTCTGGATGGAGAAATGCAGTGAGTGTCTTTAGCCTACACTTTCTTTCAACAAATACGATGTAAACACTTCCTCCGTGCTGTGCATTGTGCTGTGCAGAGAATGCAGGGAGAGGCAGAGAGGGTGGCCCCTGCCATCATGATGTTTCCACATTTGCAGGACAGTGTGATCCTGTGAGCCTCTCTAGCCCCCTTGTTCCAGGATTCAGCAGAAGTAGGAAGGTAGCTCATCAGACCCTCAGTTGTGGGGTGTTCTCCACGATCTGTCTGTGAACTAGGGTTTTTCCTCCTCTCCTGGGAATGTCCTGTAATCAATTCTTTGGAACCAGCTAGACTTGATCAAATTCCTGTTCTACCTGTAAGTATCTTCCAGGTATTTAACCTCCTCCAATCTGCCCACGGTCTGCTTAATAATGGCTGCTTAATAATGGGTTTGCTTAAACAACAGAAATTTGAATTTCTTGGCGCATGGTTTCAGAGGCCAGATGTTCAAATCAAGGCGTTGACTAGAAGATTTGGTTCCACCCGCGGTTGGTAGCCTTCTGGTTGGTCCACAATCCCTGGGTTCCTCAGCATTCCTGCCCCATCCCCGATGTCCTCTTCTTTCCCTTCCGGGTTCCTTCTCCCTTTTCCACTTACATGAATGCTTGTGATTATACTGGGCTCACCCAAATAACCCAAGATTATGTCCCTATCTTAAAGATCAACTAATTAGCAACCTTAAAGATCAGCTACTTAGCAACCTTATTGCATCTGCCACTTTAATTCCCCTTTGCCAGGTAATATAATTTAGCCTCAGGTTCCAGGGATTAGGACATGAATATCTTTGGGGAACCATTATTCTGCCCTCCATAGTTCCTCCATCCTTTCTGCAATCCTTATAATGGATCACAAAGCTGGATTAAAAACTAACCATTTTCCTATGGTTCCATTATGGTTTATATTTTAGACTGCACACTTTTCTAAATTTTTAGTTACATTATGGTTTACATTATGATTTACATTTTAGGCTATTCACTTTTATAAAGTTTTGGTGAAATTTAACATGGCCTATATCCATTGTCGCATGATCTTGTGGAACACTTCCGTTGCCCTCCATTTACCCCCTCTTCCATCTATTCTATTCCTCTCTCCCCCTCACCTCGGGGTCCGCAGTGACAATCAAGCTTCACTGCTTGAAGGAGAAGATTCATAGATACTTGCAACAATGCTGAGGGCTTGACACACTAGTCTGTCCCCAATTGGGCACCACCCATGCTCTCAAGAGGCACCCTCCCCTCTGTGTGAGAACATCAGGCCTCCCCAGGATAGGGGTACAACACCTTCCTGCTCATTGTGTGGGTTTCCACCCACTGATATAACGCACTATGTCAAGATGAGCACTCCCTAGAAGCCTGCCCCAGGTCACCCTCTGCCAGATGCCACCTGTCAAACACCTTAAACAAGTAACCCTTCCTTATTGTATTTTCTAAAGAGTTTTCTCAACATTATAGTTTCAACCCATATCTGACAGTCTCCCATGTTCACCTGATCCCCCCAAACCCTCCCCCCAATCTCCTTCATTTTAACCCTTGGTGTAGCTCTCCTTAGATAGTTGCCATAATCTTCAAGGAAGGGTTCTGAGCTCATTACTGTCTCCCCATTTATACTCTTGAGAAGGCAACTTGCATTTATTTCCAGATTCTAGACCTCTCTCCTGGGGAAGTCATTTTGGAAGAGAGTTTGCCATTAAATCTCTTTGTACCCATCTCCAGCCTTGACATTGCAAAAAATTTTCCTTCTTCCTGGCCTCACCTTCACAAGCCACTAAATCAGCTACATCTTTTTTCCCTTTCTGCAGACTAACCTTCAACCCTTCTCCTAAGGAAGGAACTCTCCTTTCATCCTGTTGAATGTCTTATTGCATTTACTTTCTCTCTTTGTTCTTGTGGTTTATGCAAAGTCTTTTGAAATTAACAGAATGAAGGGGGAAAAGTAAACACAATCATTGCAGTTAAAGCAGAAAAGGCATTTGACCAAATCCAACACCACTGCTTGATAAATACACTTGGAAGATAGGAAAAGAGGAAAGTTCCTCAATATGATAAAGGGCACATTGAAAAACCCACAGCTAACATCCTACTCAATGGTGAAAGACTGAACGCTCTTCCTCTAAGGTCAGAAACAAAACAAGGATGCCCACTGTCATCACTATTTTTCAACATTTTACTGGAAGTTCTAGCCAGAGCAAGGGCAGAAAAAAGAAAAGAAAAGAAATGAGGCATTCACATAGGAAAGAAAGAAATAAAACTTTCCCTAATTACAGATGACATGATCCCTTATCCAGAAAATCCTTCATTCTGTCAATGTGGTATATTGCATTAACTGATTTTTTTGTTTTGAACCACTCTTGCATACCTGGAATAAATGTTACTTGATCATAGTATGTAATTCTTTGAATGTCCTGTTCCTGGTATTTTGTTGGGGAATTTTGCATCTATATTTATAAGGATCTGTAATTTTCTATTCTTGTACTATCTTTATCTAGCTCTGGTACGAGGATGATGTTGGCCTCATAGAATGAGTTAGAGGTATTCCCTCCTCTTCAATTTTTTTGGGAGAGTTTGAGCAGGATTGGAGGCAATTCTTCTTAAAATGTTTGCTAAAATTCACATATGAAGCCATCTGGTTCTGGATTTTCCTTTGTTGGGAGATTTTTGATTACCGGTTCAATCTCTTTACTAGTCAGTATAGGTAGTTTCTTTGTTTCTAGGAATTTTTCAGTCTAGCTAAAGATTTGTTGATTTTATTGATCTTTTCAAAGAATTAATTTTTGTATCTTTAAAATTCTCTGTATTTTTTATTCTCTTGAATTTATCTCTGCCCTAATATTTTTTATTTCCTTCCTTCTGCTTGCTCTGCCTTTAGTTTTTTTTAGTTTTTCTAGATCGTTCCATTGTGAAATTAGGTCTCTGATTTGAGATCTTTCTCTTTTTTAAAATATAGACATTAAGAACTATAAATTTCCCTCTCAGCACTGCCTTTGCTACATAGCACTAGTTTTGGTATGTTGTATTTTTATTTGCTGCAAGGTGTTTCCTGATTTCCCTTGAGATTTCTTCATCGATCCATTTGTTGTTTAAGAATACATTGTTTAATTTCCACGTAATTGTGAATTTTCCAGTTCTTCCTCTGTTATTGATATCTAGCTTCATTCCATTGTGGTTGGAAAATATACATCGTATAATTTCAATATTTTTTAAATTCATCGAACCTACTTTGTGACATAACATATGATCCATCCTGGAGAATAATCCATGGGCACTTGAGAAGAATGCGTATTCTCCAGCTGTTGGGTAAAGTGTCTGTATATGTCTGTTAGGTCTAGTTCGTTTATAGTATCATTCAAGGCTTCTATTTCCTTGTTGATCATCTTTCTAGATGGTGTATTCATTATTGAAAGCAGTGTATTGAAGTCTCCCATCAGTACTGTAGTGCAATCTATTTCTCCCTTTAAATCTGGTTAATATTTGTTTCATATATTTTGGGTCTTTGCCACTAAATGCTTATATATTTATAATTGTTTTGTCTTCTTCTTGAATTAGCCCCATCTGACAATATATAGTTACCTTCTCTCATAACAGTTTTTGAATTAAAGTCTATTTTATCTGATATTAGTCTATCTACCACAGCCCTCTTTTGGTTACTAGTTGCATGGTATGTTTTTCCATCCTTTCACTTCCAAACTACTTGTCTTTGACTTTTGTAAACAGCATACAGTTAGGTCATGATTTTTATCCATTTTGTCATGCTTTTCGCTGGAGTGCTGAATAGATTTGCATTTTAAGTAACTACTAATAATGTAGGACTTCTACAATTTTGCTATTTTGTCTTTGTAAGTCTTATACCTTTTTGACTCTCAATTTCTCTGTTAAGCTGATTTTCACATTTATTTGATTTTTTTGTATTGTACCATTTTAAGTCCCTACTCATTTCTTCCTTTTTTTTTTGGTAAGATTAACATAATTTATTTATTTCTTCCTCTCATTGTTTTGTGCTCCCTGCCTGCTTTCTGTTCATCTTCTTTTTAGGAGGCACCAGGAACCAAACTCAGGACCTCCTATGTGAGAGGGAGGCACCCAGTCACTTGAGCCACCTCTGCTCCCTGCTTGTGGTAGATGGGTGCCCAACTGCTTGGGCCACCTCTGCTTCCCTCATTTCTTTCTGTATATATTTTTTATACATTTTCTTTGAGGTTGCCATGGGTTAAACTTTAGCATCCTAAGTCTATAATAATCATATTTGATTTGACACCAGCTTAACTTCAATAACATACATATACACTGTTTCTGAATCCCTTCTTTCCTTCACCTGTTTTTGTACATAGACAAATTATGTGCAGGAGTAGTGATGATGAGCTCCTTAGCTTATGTTTATCTGGGAATATCCTAATTTCTCCTTATTTTTGAATGAATGTCTTGTTGGATATAAAATTCTTGCTTGGCTATTTTTTTCTCTCAACACTTTAAGTATTTTGTACCACTGATTTACTAACTCCATGCTTTCTAATGAGAAACTGGCACTTAATCTTTTTGGGATGCCCTTGTACATAACTCATTGTTTTTCTCTTGCAGCTTTCAAAACTCTCCCCTTGTCCTTGGCATTGGATAGTTTTATTACTATATGTCTGGGTGTAATTCTCTTTGAGTTTACCATATTTTGGGTTTGTTGGACTTCTTGAATGTGCATATTCATATCTTTTATTAAATTTAAGAAATATCCTGCCATTATTTCTTTGACTATTTCTTCTGCCCTTATCTCTCTTTCTTCTCCTTCTGGGACTCCTATAATGTGTATATTGGTATACCTGATTGCCTCTGAGACTCTGTTTGCTTTTTTTAATTCTTTTTCTTTCTGTGCCTCAGTCTGAATAATTTCAGTTGTCTTATCTTAGAGACCACTGATTTTTTTTTTTCTTTTGCCAGTTCCAATCTTCTGTTGAAACCTCCTAGGTAATTTTTCATGTCAGTTATTCTGGTCTTCCAGTCCAGTATTACTGTTTGATTTCTATTGAGAACCTCAAAGAGAATCCCATATTGTTTATGCACTGTTTTCCTCAAATCCTTTAGTTCTTTCTCCATGTTTTCCTTTATCTCTGTGATTTTTTTTTTAAGTCTTTGTCTTGTATGCCCAAAGTCTGGTCCTCTTCATTAGTGATTTCTGAATTTTCACTTTGTTCCTTTGGATTAACCATCATTTCCTCTTTTTTTGGTTTGTCTTTTAATCTTTTGTTGCACATGGTACATTTTAATTTTTGAACGTATTAACTCTGGGATTTTACCACTGAGATGTCAATGATATGGCAGGGATTTTCTTGAGTGCTAAGTGAAAACAAACAACACAAATAAAACAAACAAATGACAAAAAACAAATAAAGCAAAAAGCAGGTGGTCTCCTTTAGAGAGTGCAGTGTCCTTTCTGTCTTATCTGAGCTGCATCAAGCCATGATGCCTGCTTCTTTTCCTGATCCTGTCCTTGCTGATGGCCTTAAGAATTCCCCTGCTTACAGTTTATGGAAGTTCCAATGACCCCTCTACTTCCTTTGAAATAGATTTTCACCCCCTCCTAAGTGCTCTATCATGTGACTTAATGCAGGTAATATTTTGCCCCAGGATGCCTTAACTTATTTGTTTCTTTTTTTTTAAAAAATTTATTTTATTTCTTTATTTCTCTCCCCTTCCCCCCTACCCCGCCCCAGTTGTCTGTTCTCTGTGTCCATTCACTGCGTGTTCATTTTGTCTGCTTCTGTTGTTGTCAGCAGCACGGGAATCTGTGTTTCTTTTTGTTACATCATCTAGCTGCATCAACTCTCCGTGTGTGTGGCACCATTCTTGGGTAGGCTGCACTTTCTTTCATGCTGGACGGCTCTCCTTACAGGGTGTACTCCTTGCGCTTGGGGCTCCCCTACATGGGGGGCACCCCTGCGTGGCACAGCACTCCTTGAGCACATCAGCACTGCACGTGGGCCAGCTCCACATGGGTCAAGGAGGCCCAGGGTTTGAACCACGGACCTCCCATGTGGTAGATGAATGCCCTGTCCACTGGGCCAAGTCCGCTTCCTTATTTGTTTCTTGTACTGCTTTAGCTGTGTGCAAGCTGCTGGAACTGTGTGCAAACTATTTCTCTACCTTCTGGACAAATTCTTGGAGGCTAAACCTGAAACAAGTTTCCTGGTTCAGTCTTTCAAACTTCTACCTGTTAGATTGGCACTGACATACAGACACCCCTGTATAAGCAGGGACATTTCTCTCCTCCCTCTGGAACATGGCCTGGGATCCACAATGGGTGCTCAGGCTGGTTTCCTATTGTTGGGGAGAAGGTAAAGGAGGGGCAGTAAGGGAAACAGGAGCTTCTCCTATGGCTTTTGAAGCAGTGTTCTCTTGATTTGGCACTTGCGCAGTTACTGTAACCCTTTAACTGTTTTCCATAGTTTTGAGGAGAGTTACTGTTTTTAAGATTCTTCTGCCACTTCTGGATGGGGAGAGGGGGAGGTTGGAACAATGGCTGCCCTCAGAGCCAGCCCCCAGTGATCTAAGGTAGCTGATTAAAAGCAGTGGTAAGCAAGCAGAACACACACCCCCGGAGTTTGGAGGACTAAGTATTTAAACCCCACCCTGGCACCAGCAAAGTGCATCAGGATCATGGTCTGCAATTCCCACTGCTGCCTGCAATGGTAGTGGGAGCTGGAGGATGGTAGAAACTGCAGGGAGGGTGAAATTCACCAACATTTACTTAAGTTTACCAGCCTCTTCCTCCAGCTCTTCCAGCTGGGCTTCCAGGTCCTTGGTCACATTGAGAAGGGATTCAAGGATGTGCCACAGTTTAAGAGTTTAATGTAAAGTGAAAGTACACACTCAAGATAAGAGTGTGGATGTGCTCAAGAGGGAGACATGCACTGAGGCTGGGGATGTAGTCTTGTTAAGGCTGACACCCCCCCCCCTTCCTTTTTCCACATAAATTAAGACTTGTAAGGTGCAACATTCTCACTGGTCCTGTTGCATGCAAAAGAAAGATGGGAAACACAACCTTCTCATTGGTTCTGTCTGCCAGCTTGAGTGGAGGTCACAGGAGGGGAATGGGCTTCTCATTATCTGTTGCTTTTAAGCACCCAGCCTTGGGTGGTTGCCTCCTCCCTTGTTGGCAGGACTTTCCGCTATTGTTGGTATTTCTCTGTTGCAGGCACAGACACAGATGGATGACTGCAAGCAGGAGGTTACCATAGGAGTGGATGTTTTATCTTTGTAGCCCTTGTGCTTTCCCATGGCACCTTTTTCTTGCCCGCAGGTCCTCTGTTCTAGCCTGCCTCAACTTTCCCCTCAGAGAGTTTTCACCCTTATTCTTAAGGGGGAGTTGAAAGACGATGGTCATTTTTTCTATAATTGCTTCCTGTTGGTTAGGGGGAGTAGTCCCTGCCTGATGGGGTGTAAAACTCTGTATCTAGTCCATTGAGGCTGAGGGGAGGAGTGGTTGGAACTGGCTGGAATCCTCGCATGATCATTAATTTGCTTTGGAAAGCATTTAACCTGGAAGAGATAAGCCTGGTTAGGGCCTTAAAAACACAAGTGCCTATTAAAAGAATAAAGAGAAAAGTTGAGAGTGGACCTAAAAGCATTATGAGCCAGGAAAGACTAGGCCAAGGGAAAGTGAATGGCTAGGTGTCATTGGGTTTTGAGTTTTCATGGATGTTGTGAGCCTGGTCTTGCAGGTTGCAGATAATCTCTAATACAATTCCAGAGCAGTTAACATAAAAGCAACATTCTTCTTTAGCTTAATTTCATTAAATACAAACTTACAATTTTATCATCTTAAAGACCTATAAAAATTCTAATTTATTTTATTACTATCATATAAAACTAGAGAGATTTCACCCAAGTGAAATAAAAAAGAAACAATTATAGTTTATGCAAGGAATTTTTTTAAAATTTCCTTCACAGGGGGCTAAAACCTCTTTTTTATAATATTCTAAAATTGTGAACAATCTCAAAAGCATACTGACTGCCAGGCTCTGGAATATATCATAATTTAGAAAAATCTTTCCATAGCTTTCAAGGACTTTTTCTTTACTTACTGAAATTTGGCAATTGGATTATTAAATAATCTCATTCCAAGGTTGTTAAAAACCTTAAATTGGGAAATTATGGGACAAACTATGCAAACAAGGTTATTCTGTAACATTTCCTCTGTGTCTATCATTCTTAATTTCTCAGCCTAGACAGACAAAGGCCCTCCGGTAGCAGGGTAGATCAAGGAGCTTAGGAAAACTTTTTCCTCATCCAATAGTTTCTACATTCAGATTTCTATATGCTCTTTCCATCCTGCTTAGCTTTTCTAATTTGGGGCTCTAAGTTACTCATTTATAAGCATGTATATATTTGAACAGATAGGTACAATTAGTCAGGCACGCAAACAGAAAAACAAAATTCATTAATTTGACTCATAATTCTCACTCTTTTGACAAGGTCTGTCTTTGGGTTTTCCATCATTTCATGCCTAGAAGAAGTTATCTGGGCATATTTGGTTAACAGGTTTTTAGCAAGGGATATATATTCACTAGGCTATGCTTTAAATATTTTGGTTTTAATTCAGCAGTAAGACTCCCCTCCCTCCAGGCATCTTCATTCCACGTTTCTGTCCATTACTGCCCAGCTGTCCTTGGGACTTTCAAATTTCCCAAGAATGTCTCTCATTCCCTTGAGGGGTGGGCTAAGGGGTCTTACCCTTTTGTTAGCAGTGCTCTTTAAAAAGTGAGAAGACTTGTTTTTCTTAAACAAAGGACACGATAAGTTTAAAGTACAAAAAGCCATTTTGATAAAACTGATTTTCTTCTTTCTTATACCAATTATTTAGGAGAAAACTTTTTATAACCATCCACTAAAACAGACATGATTTAAGAAACTTTCTCATTTTAACAGAGAAAGAACCAACTTTTAGTTTTGCATAAGTAGACTATTTGCTACGGAGGCTTTTAAAAATTTACGGATGAACCCATCGGATCTTAACAAACTTTGACTACAAAAATTCCCTTTCTGGGAACGTTCTACACTTACTGTATTCATTCAGCTTTTGTCCCACATTTTCCTCTTTTGCCTTTATAGAGTTGTCCAGTTCAAAAATTATTAATTTTAACAGCATCATTTTTATTAATGTGGCTATGCAGATCCAGTTAGAACTAGCATGGAAACAAAACAGAGAACATTAATGTTGCTAAGTTTTTCCACTTTGCCAGCCATTAACCTAATTCCATTTGTGATTTCTCTTACAAAACAAATCTAATTGAAAGATAGTATTGAAATTTAAAGGCTCGTTTTTGGGTTATTTTTCACTGCCATCCAATTCACACTAATCAATATGTTCCATTCAGCCTTTTTTTACTGGAAGGAGTGGAGCATACAAGGAGACTAGCTTGGCACTAAGAGGCCATTGTTAAAGAAGGCCTTTGACAGCCTCTTCCTTGAGGGAATATTGCTTCTTGTGGGAATAGGGTTGGTCAGTCTTATAAGCAATAGAGACCAGAGGTACCTGAAGGGTTGGTCCCTGGGTTCCTGCTTCACACATTTGGGGATTTATTTGGCTAAGTATTTCCTGGGTACTGTGCCTGAGAGAGCCTGCAGTTTGGAGTCTGAAGCCACAGCTAGGAGATGGTTGATACCGCCGGGATTAGGGTTAGATCTATTAGCTGGATAGTGGCCCATAGAGAACAAAGGAGGTCTCAGCCCAAGAGCAGAGTGGGGCACTCAATTAGGAACTGGTGACATGAAAGTAGATCACCCATTTTACAAGGGAGTGGTTCGGTAAAAGATCGAGCTTTGGACTTCCCATTCACTCCTATCTCTGGACATTTCCGGGAAGAGGGAGGTCCGGAACGGCAGGTGAGGACAGAGTACATGGCTCCTATGTCAGTTAGGCAATTAATAATCTTACCTGCTGAGGGTCCTCCTGGTTTATGGTTTGTGGTGATGTCCATGGAGCCATGTTTGGCCCCGGGCCCTTCAATCTTCTTTGGTCATAGTGGGCAGAGCTTACAGGATAGCCTTGTCCCCTTTTGGGGGCTGGTGCACTCCTGGGCCCAGTGCCCAGGCTTTCCACACTTGGACCATGGCCTGGTGGGCCCCAGCACTGAGGCAGCTGATGGCAGTCACTCTTCCAATGACCTGCCTTTCCAGAGTTGAAACAGGATCCCGTTGACTTGGAGACTTCATTCAGGTGGCACTGAGGCGACAAGGTGCATTTAATGGCAACTGCTACAATTTGGGCCTGTTCTTGAGATCGTTGCCTGCCCAACCTTACCTTTTCCACCTCTTTGTACCAGTCACGGTTGTTGAAGCCAGAATGCAATATCTAGAAGTGTGTTCGTGGAAGTTTGGGGGCCCAGGGAGAATTTTTGTAGCTTTCTGTGACTATCAAGCGATGATTGACTGGGAAGTAAGTCCCTACAATGCTTTGGCCTTCTCAGGAGTCTGGGTTTACCAAAGTATATTTTTTCATGGCTTCTATTAATCTACTCTGAAACAAGGCTGGATTCTCTTCCTTTTCTTGAGTTATTTCTCTGAGTTTGTTTTAGTTAACAGGTTTAGTGGTACACTTCTTCATTCCCCTGAGGAGACAACAGATCACATGGTCCCTTGTCCTTAGGTCTGCCTGTCCTCGTTGATAATTCCAGTTTGGGTCGTGTGTTTAGGAAGAATACTGCTCCAACAGCATATTGGTTAGGGTGCTGGACCAATGGTTTATTGGCATAAGCTTGGGCTTCAGTCCAAATGCAAAGCTTTTCTTCTGGGGTGCAGCAAGTGGAGAGGATTATGTGCATGTCACTCCAGGTTAACTCAAAGGACAGGGTAAGATGCTAGAATTCCTCAGTGAACTTGACCAGGTCTTCTGAGAATTGGCCTAGCTATTTTTCACACTAAGAAAGATTTGTCACAGAGAAAGGGACATGAAGTCAAATTGCTCCTGTATCCCCATTAGCAACCTCTTGCGAGGGGTAAAATCCTATGGGCTTTTTCACTAGGTGGAAAAAGGCTTCACTTCAGGTATGGCCTGTGGGACTGGATCTCAGGATGTAAGGGGGAGGAACTGAGGTGCCTCCAGCTCAGGGACAGGTTTATTTGAAAGTGGACTGCTCAGAAGGGGATCGTTGGGAAGTGGCCTTGGCCCAGTGGTTAGGGCATCCGTCTACCACATGGGAGGTCCGCGGTTCAAACCCCAGGCCTCCTTGACCCGTGTGGAGCCGGACCATGCGCAGTGCTGATGCGCGCAAGGAGTGCCCTGCCACGCAGGGGTGTCCCCCCTGTAGGGGAGCCCCACGCGCAAGGAGTGCGCCCCGTAAGGAGAGCCGCCCAGTGCCAAAGAAAGTGCAGCCTGCCTAAGAATGGCGCCGCCCACACGGAGAAATGACACAACAAGATGACGCAGCAAAAAGAAACACAGATTCCCGTGCCGCTGACAAAAGATGCGGACAAAGAAGACGTACCAAATAGACACAGAACAGACAACCGGAGTGGGAAGGAGGGGAGAGAAATAAATAAATAAATAAATCTTTAAAAAAAAAAAAAAGGGGGATTGTCTAGGATGTCTTCCCTTTTGGATGGTGGCCTTGGCTGCTTGGCATCCCCAAATCCCCTACAGTCTTGAGAGATGTCCACATCAAGCCCCAAGGAGTTGGCTGCAGTCCCCTACAGGGAGCCTAAAACCAAAGCTCCCAGCAGTCACCCTAAGAGAACTTACTGCATAAGCAATGGGCTGAAGTAGTGGCCAGAGGATTATTGCTTGTTGTGAGGGAGCTTGCCCAGTGATTTGTCTTAAACTGGACATGAAGGGCTGGAAATAAATGCCCCAAAAGGAACTAATACTCTTTCCTAACATCCCCCTATGAATCACAAATAAGAACATGTCTAAGAGGGCTGCATAGGATGAGATAGAGGGTGCAGGGGAGGGATCATTTAAAAGATTTCAAAGAAGGCCCTGATTGACTCCCAACAGACTCCTACAAGACTCGGGGAATGTCCCCACTTAACGTTTCAAGAGCAGTGTTACCCGCTGCCCAGAGTCTTCTTGAATCTGCCCAGCTCCGAGGAGGGAGCCGAAGGACTCTGAGTAGACTGAGGTTATGCCCTTTGGGAGCTGATCCAGGAACGCACTTGAAGTGGTGGAAGGAGAGAGCAAACAGACAAAAGAGGTCACAGACAGGCTCTGATTAGAGGTCAAGACTCACCAGTCTTCATTAGGTGGAAGAGAGTGATACCAGTGCTCCTGGATAGCTCACCAAAAGATGTTGCCTGCTGGGTTTCCAAGTACTTGGCCATGTTGTGAGAAAGAATTCAAGATGTGCCACAGTTTAAGCAAGCAAGCAAAGAGCCTAATAATAAAATGAAAGTAATAAATAAGTAATAAAGATGGGAGTGCAGATTTGCTCAAGAGGGAGGTGAGCACTGGGGCTGTATGTAGCTTTCTTAAGGCTGACTCCCCTCCCCCTTTCTATTTCCATGTAATGAAGACTAGTACACTGCAGTATTCTCATTGATCCTGTCATATTGAAAAGAAAGGTCAGAAACACAACATTCTCATTGGTTCTATATGTTTGCTGGCCTGAGTGGAGATCAGGGGAAGGGATATGAATGGGTTTCTCATTATCTGTTATTTTAAAACACCTAACCTTGGGTGATTGCCTCCTCCCTTGCTGGTGGGACTCTCTGCTATCATTGATATCTCTCTGTTGCATGCATTGGCACAGATGGGTAATCACAAGCAGGAGGTTCCCATAGGACTGGCTGTTTTATCTTTGTTACCCTCGTGCTTTCCCATGGCACCTTTGTCTTCCCCTCAAGTCCTTCTTCTAGCCTGCCTCACTTGGATGTTGCACTGTTTTCCACTAGATCCCAGAGTTTCAAAATAGTTGATTCAGACAGTTTCTGCCAGTTCAATAATTGTTTTGGTGGAGGGATTGTTTCCTGGAGCTTCCTACTTTGCCATCTTTATACAATCCTCTCTTCCTCCTTTTTGAAAGAGAGTTTTTCCAGATATAAAATTCTTGGGTGGCAATGGTTGTTTTCAGCACTTTAAATCTGTCATCCCACTGCTTTCTTTCCTCCATAGTTTCTGATAAGAAATCAGCCTTTAATCTTATTGAGGCTTTCAGAATTCTCTTTATCTATGGCATTGAACAGTTTGATTATAATATGCTACAGCATGAGTCTGATTGGGTTTATCCTGTTTTGAGTTCATTGAGCATCTTAGATATATATACTCTTGTCTTCTATTAAATTTGGAGAGATTTCATCCATTATTTCCTTAATACTCTCTCTACACTTTTCTTTTTTCTTCTGGGATTCCCATAATAAATACATTGGTATGGTTGATAGTGTCAAGCTCTGCTCACTTTTCTCCAATCTTTCTTCTTTATGCTCCTCAGGCTGAATGATTTAAATTGCCTTATCTTCAGTTCACTGATTCTTTCTTCTGTGAGCTCCAATCTGCCACTGAACCCTTCCAGGGAATTTTTAATTTCTGTTACTGTGGTCTTCGGCTCTGTTTGGTTCCTTTTCATAATTTCCATATCTCTATTGATATTCTGTTGATATTTATCTATTGCTTTCCTGATTTCCTTCAGTTCTTTGTCCATGGTTTTTTTTTTTTTAGCACTTTCCTTTCACCCATATTTAGGACCATTTTTTAAAGAGTCTTTGGTACATCCCAGGTCTGGTCCTCCTCACTGATGGTTTGTAATGCTTCAGTTGTTTCCTTTGCCTGGGCCATCATTTCCTGTATCTTTGAATGTTTTGTAACCTTTTGTTGAAACCTGGACATTTTTATATCTGAATGTGTTATCACTGAAATTTAGACTCTGTGGCTTCTCTTCCTTAACCTTGTATCTGCTAATGTTATGACTGAATTTTCCTTGAATGCCAGGAGCTAACAAAAAAAAGAAGGAAAAAAAGAAACCACCTTTCTCAGATTTTCAGATTGACCTGTACAAGTGCTCTTCTTCAGGACTTATCCATACAATGGGTTGTATGAGAATAGCTCCAGGTCAAAGTTAGGAGCCTTCCTAATCCTTTCTGCATAACTACCTTGACTGGGGATACATGTGTAGCCCCAGAAATTTGCCATTTATAAGTTATAAATGTCCCCTCTTCCCTAGGAAATAGTTTCCTTCTGGGCGCTGCACTACGTGTCCGACAGCCAGATATCCCTTGCCCCAGCCAGCACAACTTTACTGCTCTACCACAGCGTTCTGTAGGAGAGCTCATTGAGCCGCCTTCTACACACAGCAAATCCTGTGATAGGAAGTCACTCAGGTCACCGCCAGACAGGTTGGACCAGATATACATGCTCTCAGCATGTGCATAAAGGCCATTCTGCTCACTCTGGGACTAGGGATCTGCACCAAGAGCATGGGCTGTCTCTGCACTGAGCCAGTGAAGGAAAATATGAGGGGCCAGCCCAGATGCCATAAGGTTCTACTGCTTTTAAGCGGCCTTTTTATTGATTTGGCACTTGCCCTATTACTGTCTTCTAGAGCCCTGAGGAATATGTTTCTGTGAGTTTGGGCTGGTTCTGGGGGGAGAATGGAGGCCTGAATGTCTCACTCTGCCATCTTGATTTAGTAGCTGTCAGTAATTTTTTGATTGATCAATATTTGCTGCTTATGTTATTATAGCTATGTCTATATTATTTCCTATTAGTCCAAGGAGTGAAGCTGATTATATTTGTTTTGATACATTTTTGTTTATCAGAAAGCTAATAAATGTCTTTTTTTTCTTTACTTAGATAAATGCTATTGCTAAGTCTTCTTAGTCCCTTTAATAGTCTTTCAATACAATTTTCCAGTGATCAAACCCAAAAACAGACAATTTATCAGTTTCATTTTTCCCTGCAGACCTCCCTCCATAGCTCAATATATTCCAAATAGGCTGCTTACACACTCGACCTGATGCAAAGCTAACATAATGAGAATTCCCTTCCTATTCCTCTTCTTTTGGAGTTCCTCTTTCCTGGATCTCATGTTTTCCTTTTTCTTGGCTCTCTCCGTATTTCAGTGGAGAGTATCTTTCTTTTTGAAATTAGGATACACTGAGAAAGGATTCAGTATCAAGATACTGAATGTTTGAAAATATTTTTATTCTACCCTTACATTTAATTAATGATTTAGTTAGATATAAAATTATAAGTTGGAACGCATTTTCCTTCATTATTTTGAATGCTTTTTCCCTTGTCTCTTAGTTTTCAGTGTTGCTATTGAAAAGTCAGCTGCTATTCTTATTTCTGACCTTTTGTATGTGACCTGTTACCCCTCTCTGGCCCCTATTCCAGAAAGTTTTGGTATCTTCTCTTTATCCTTGGTGTTCTGAAATTTCATAATGATTTGCTCTTGGTTGTGGGTCCTCTTTTCATCCATGAGATTAGCTCTCAATGGGACCTTTTAATCTGGAAATGTATATACCCAGTTTGGAGAAATTTTTTACAATCTTTGATATTTTCATCCCTAAATTTTTTCTTTTCTCCTTTTCTCATTATTACTTTTTGATCAGAAAATATATCTTGAATTAATTCTCTAATTTTCTTGGGTTTCTCTCCTAAATCATATCCTTTTACCTCTTTGTTCTATTTTCTGGGAGAATTCCTGAACTTTATCTTCCCACAGCTTAATTTTCTAATCTCAGCTTTCATATTTTATCCTCCATGAACTCTTAATTGTTTTTTGAGAGTCCCATTTTAAATAGCATTCTCTTCTTATTTCATGACTACATCTTTTCTTTTGTTTCTCAAAGGATATTACATTAGAATTATTATATTTTCTTCTGCTACCTGAATTGGCTCTGTCAAGTCAGAACTCCTCCAAGTTCCTTTATTCTCATTGGACTTTCTTCAAATGTCTGGTAATCATTGACTGTCCATTCATGCTTAAGAATAAAGTACTAAAAGAGCTGGGAAGTTATATCTGCATGGGTGGGGATTTCAGTGGGGGCCTACAACTGGCAGAATATGTAAGACAGTTCTGTTTCTACAGAGAAGGATTTGCTAGTATCAAATTTGGGAGGTAGAGACCAGGCTGTTGGCATTTTGAGACCCAAGTGCCTGGGGGTCCCTTAACTGTTCAGCAGACAGACTTACAGCTAAGCTTCTTGTTTTCAACCTTCTGCCTCACCCCCACCTTCTGTTGTACCCGGTATCCCTGAGACTAGAGTCTTTCAGGTTCAATTTCACCAAAGAATAAGCTTCCCTCTTCTGTGGGGTTAAAGGAGAGTCAGTCACCTGGATGTCCAGAGTGGGTGAGGACCTGAAGTCTAGCTGCTCTTCGTATATCTTTTCAGCTCCCCTTCTTACCCAGACTTTCTGAATTATGTAAACTTCCAAATTTTCAAGGCTTTTCAAAGATCTGAAGAACCAATAGCCTCCCTTCTCCTCATCTCCCCCCACAGGTCCTTAGTCTTCACCAGAATCCATTCTGCTAATACCATTGCCACCTTTTCATCCACTTTCAATCTTCATATGTTGTGATTAAGGTTTATGCATTACCCAGTCTCATTTAAGCTGGAGTCATGTTTTTGTTTCTCATTCTCCTTGTTGCTGTTTAGGGCAATATCTGAAAGAAATGGGAGCAAAAAAGTCTTTACTCTTCCTTCTTAAAATTAGAACTGATGCACTTTTCAGAAGTTCATTGCCAGACACTGTTTTCCATAACAAACAAATATGGACAGTCTTAAACTTAGCTACTACATTACCTTGAAATGTTCATATCCTTATTTATCGGTCATTTTTAGTCCGTGGCATATCTGGAAACTTGCAAGCACACACTTTCTGCTAGGAAGATAATTATTTCCTTCTTCTGTATGCCAGCCTTTTGTCCATCTGTCTTCACTGCATGTTTCATAAGCACACAAATCAGTATGATAAAAATGTCCCTAAAAAGGCAACCAATCTTTAGAAAAGCTAATAAGGCATCCTCTATTTCATGAAAAAAAAAATAGGGTGGTTCAAAAGCAACTAAGATGTCAACATGATTTGAAAGAAGCCAATTCTATATACAGATAGAAAGATGCTAAGCTCGTGATAAGCTTGATTAACAAAACAATGAAGTCTATTAGAAAATTTTAGTGAAACATTCTAGTGTTGAAAGCTTATCTTCAGTGGGCTAGGAAAGCAAAAAGAAAAATAATCCTGAACCAGTTCCCAGTTTAGAAAGACTTTGTTTATCCTACTCCCCTAGAGTTGGAGCCAATAATTGTGATGATTTGGATTAGCTTTTAATATTTGTAGTCTTTGGGTGATCAAATCAATGAGGTATTTCTGGGAATAGGCTGTATCACTACAAACAGGCATTCCTTTCATCACCACTTTGACTGGCCCTTAGTCTAGAAACCTTGGCCATCAACACAGCAAGAGGTCTGCATGATACATGGTCAGTCCTCCTTCAGTCCCCAGGGCTTTCCATGTTCTAGTTGTCCACCAAGTTAATTGGCTTTCTTTGATGAGATAAGTATTTTAGAGTCAAGTAACCCTTCCTGTTAAGCACCTCAGTCACATTTCTTAAAAATCTACAGTATCGAAGTTGAGGCAGTGAAACAATAGCAGAGGGAGAGGGGACGTTAGTGTGGATAAGAGGCTTATATAATTCTTGAGAATAGGGGAAAAAGAGGTCTTTTATTAGGCAACCATTTTTACACTTGAAATAAAGTTTATTTGTTCATTTATTCGTTGACTTTACAAATTCATGTGGTATCCATAAAGAGAGAAAATGAAACTTGGCCTCCCACAAAGTTAGGACATTTCACTAGGTGAGTCCACCTGATTCCCATTAAGCCACCACCCATGAACTCCTCTATGCCAGGACACTGAACAAACACCTGGCCTCTGAAATGGAACAATGGAGCTGTCTCCACTCAAAGCAGATGGCACCACTTCATTCCAGCTCGGCCTTCCTCCACATCTCCAACCCCACCCACCTGGGAAACCACACTGCTCCTCACCAACCCCAAGCCAAGAATTAGCCTTTGTCTGTCCTTTTAAATCTGCCCTTCCCCTCCACTCACAATGCCCCATATTCCTGACCTCTTTTAATTAATTCCTCTGATTAAAACTCACCCATCTTGTTTTCCAAGACCCTCAGAGCCTGGCATGTTGACTCACTAGCACATCTTATAGCTAAATTGTTAGGTGTGATTGGCTGATACTGATTTCCAGCATCCTCTTTCTCAAATTAACATTTGCAGTGTATCAAGAACTTTCACTATATCAGAACTTGAGAACTCAAAGAGCGTCAGTGGTCATCCACTCTTGTGTTTTCCTGATGATAACAATGAGCTGGGGCACTGGTTAAATATAGATTACCAGGCATTTAACCTGCATGCCCTGAAATGTGGGTTTTGTTTTGTTTTTAAAGATTTATTTTTTATTTATTTCTCTCCCCTTCCCCCCCCCAGCCCCCCTGTTGTCTGCTCTCTGTGTCCATTTTGCTGCATGTGTTCTTCTTTGTCCACTTCTGTTGTTGTCAGCAGCACAGGAATCTGTGTTTCTTTTTGTTGTGTCATCTTATGTGTCAGCTCTCTGTGTGTGCGGCGCCATTCTTGGGCAGGCTGCACTGTCTTTCACGCTGGGTGGCTCTCCTTACAGGGTGCACTCCTTGCGCATGGGGCTCCCCTATGCGGGGGACACCCCTACATGGCACGGCACTCCTTGCGTGCATCAGCACTGCGTGTGGGCCAGCTCCAGACGGGTCAAGGAGGCCCGGGGTTTGAACCAAGGACCTCCCATGTGGTAGACGGACGCCCAATCCACTGGGCCAAGTCCACTTCCCCCTGAAATGTGGGTTTTTAATGAAAACTCCAAAGGATTCTTACCTCCAGGGAAGATTGGGAAACACTGAGATTGTACTGTAATCCCAAACATTTTACAAAGGAGGAAACTGAAGCCTAGAGGGAAGAAATGGCTTGACCAATGTCACCCAACTCCTTTTTGGCAGATCCAAGTTCAACATCAGGTTTGATGATTCCCAGTGCATTGATCTTGCCCTTCATCACAAACTCTACTCAGGGAAGAGGGAGGACTCTGACACTGGAAGTTTTGGTCCTAAATTGGCCAGTACACTATACAAGTAATGACCCCTTTGCTAATGCCTGTGGCCATACCTGAGGTCTGGTTTTCCTCCCATTTTTGAAATTAGCAGACCCATGGGAAATAAAGACTGCAGCTGCTACTTCTCTTCTGTACATTTTCTGTGAATTTGTGCACTGGGCTAAGAATCAGGAGACCTGGCACTTTTGACCTTGAACTAGAGTAATTTTATCCATTGGCACATAGGTAAAATGAAATAACTGGACTAGATTGGACTACATTGGAGTCCCAACACTTTTCCCAAGAAGGAGATTCCCCTGATGGAGAGCTGAGTATAGAGTTACAGGAAGAGAAAAGTTGGAGCTGATATTGCTAAAGAAGAAAAAGAAGGAAAAGGAATCTGTGAAGAGTTCTCAGAGTGGAGAATTCCTGGTGTGGGAAAGGAATAGAGTGAGATTGCAGAGAGGATGATAAGACAGTGTCCCTGGTGTAGTTTTTTCCAACTCAATAATGATATTCCTGTAAAACTATGGCAGATCCCTAACTATCACCATGATGCCATAATTTTTTTATTATAATATTATTATTTTGTATTATAATATTATTTAAACAATATAGTGGTTATTAAATCATCACCCAACCACAAAACAACTAAAACAATAATACAATCATAAAATATTGTATAAACTCCATGTTTATTAACTATATAACTATATGTAGTTTGTTATATAGTATATTATACAACTGCAGAACAAAATTGAAATCAAATACCATAAAATAAAATTCAAATTTGCAATATTAATTTAATGTGATAGGTGGGTGATAGTGTATTGTAAAAACTAAACAGCCGATTTTTGCATTAGTAGTAGAAAAATGTAAGCTCAGTTCTGTTCTTACATTTGGTCTATTTCTACAGTGTGAGTTTCAAAATACTAATTCAGAGAATGTCTTTTGTATATGAAACAGGAGTGTTCACACATCTCAGCTTTGGTTTACTGCTTTAAGAGAAGCAAATCATCATTTCATCAACACTCTGTAAGTCAGTAATGGAGGAGTCACTTGATCATGCTGTCAAGTTCTTTTATTTGAAGATAATACCCTTGCAGCATTATTAAAATCAACATTCAGTGGATAACCAATCCAGCTGTTGTCATAATCTAGAACAGAATCATTCTCCAAGGAACATTTACTCTAAAATTATTGTTAATTGAATGCCTGAAAGTTGATATGCTTAGACAGGCTAGAACATGCTTCTGCAGGTAATGTGAACATGGAAATTATGGGGCAGGTTATTTTTCAGCCTGAAATACCTGTATTGTTGTATGTCCTGATATGGCTAAATTCTCCCACCACTTTTCTATATTTGTCCTGCTGCAAAAATGGTGCTAGAGTATGCTAGGAAGTCAACTGGATTTCACACACAAACTCAAAAGATAAGCACAGAATTATACAAAAAGTTAAAAATAAAATTAAACATCAATGCCATACTCAGTTGTGGCCATCCAGAGATTCAGAACATGTTTGTGATAATGTCTACAAATTATCACCACAGTGAAAACAAAAATTTTAATTTTTATAGAGAATTTTCAGGTTCTTAAGAAACTGTCCAAAAAACGTGAGTCTAACCTGAAAAGCTAAACTTAATTTACTTTGAAAGGACCAGGTTCCAAAGCAGGCTCTGTCACTAACTAGCTTCACAAGGAAAGGTTGGACAAGTGTTTGCATCTTGGGGCATCTCTTTCCTTATCTATAAAATGGTCCTACAAATTACTCTTACCTCACAGGCTCACTTTGAAAAGTGAGAAAGACAGCATATTTGAAGGTGCTTAAACAACCCCCACACGGTTTCCAAATGTAAAATACAATCACAGTGGCAGAGATAAGTGGCTGGAGACTCACCTTCCAACGCCTTAAAATGTCCTGACCAGTCATGCCCGAGCAGCAGGGGACAGACGTGTATCTCCTGGCTCTTCCTGTCCTTTCAATAGAAGGATGCTCCTGAACAAGCAAGGGTGGTCGATGGTGGTTGGCTGGTGTGCTGAAAGAAGGGAAATTGAATTCGGGCCCATCCTTTGCCCTCTGCTGCCCTCTGCTGCCCTCTACTGTATGGAAATTGTCCTCTCATAGGATAGGGTTTGCAGAAAGTGAGGAAATAGGGTACGGGCCCCCCGATGAGCACCCATCTGGGCACCTCAGCTCAGCATAACCATTCACTGTGGCTGGAAATGTGAGAGAGGAAGAGGGTGTGCGTGTGCCTGAGAGAGATCCTAAGCAACTTGGGTAGAGCAGAGTGGTGCCTGCCGGAAGATAGATGAGAGTCTGGACTTCAGCCCTTCCCATTTCCCAGCCCAAGCCCCTCAGAATCCCAGTGTCCCGGCCACGCCTTGAGCCAGTTCAGGCCCTCAGCCTCAGGCCTTGGGCAGGCCCTCTGCTCCTCTTTCCCCCTGCACAATCCCTTCTGTCTCCCTTTGGTTTGTTATGGCTTACTTAGGATGGATTTTAAGGTCCAGACACTCCATCAAGTGTTCTCATATCTGTTGACGTGCAGTAGCCTGATTAGCTGGCTTCCGATTACATGTCAGCCAGCCAATAATAAAGATCAGCTCTGTTGTTTTAATCTTTTTTTTTTTAGGTACCTGGGGTTGAACCCCGGTCCTCCTATGTGGGAAGCCAGCACTCAACCGCTGAGCCGCATCGGCTTACCTGAGTTGGCTTTTTCATTTGTTTTCCTGTTTGTTTGTTTCTGTTTTTTGCTTTTTTTCAGGAGGCACCGGAACCAAACCCGGGACCTCCCATGTGGGGGAAAGGTGCTCAACCACTTGAGCCACATCTGCTCCCCTCTAATTTCTATTTTAGTGCACAGGTTTATTTTAACATGTAATTCTAATTTAATGATTAGCATTTGCATTAAATTTTTTAACACCTTTGGGGGCTGTGGTGCTAAATAAGTAATGACTTCTTTCTTTCCCCTACTTCTAAAATGTATTTATTTACCCATGTTTGTTTCCATCCTTGCCATGAATACATATAGTATAATACTAAGATAATAGGTAAGAATCATAATTTTGTGTTCTAAATGTTTAAGTTACCTTCAAAGTTATTTTCTGATCGATTCAAATCTGTGCTTAGAATTACATAAAAATGACTAGCGGTCTTGGCCCAATGGATAGGGTGTCCACCTACCACATGGGAGGTCCGCGGTTCAAGGTTCAAGCCCCGGGCCTCCTTGACCCGTGTGGAGCTGGCCCAAGCGCAGTGCTGATGCGCGCAAGGAGTGCCCTGCCACGCAGGGGTGACCCCGTGTAGGGGAGCCCCACGCGCAAGGAGTGCACCCCATAAGGAGAGCCGCCCAGCAGGAAAGAAAGTTCAGCCTGCCCAGGAATGGCGCCACCCACACGGAGAGCTGACACCACAAGATGATGCGACAAAAAGAAACACGGATTTCCGGTGCTGCTGATAAGGATAGAAGCAGTCACAGAAGAACACACAGCGAATGGACACAGAGAGCAGACAACTGGGGGGTGGGTTGGCAGAAATAAATAAATATATTTTTAAAAGAATTACATAAAAACACAACTGTAACATGGCCAAAATATTAGATTTTCAAACAAATTTTTGACATATATGCAAGTTTTAATATATTGAATTAATGTCACTTCACATTACTTCTTTAAAAATTCATCATTCAGTACACTGCCATGTCACTTCACAATTTTACATTGTTTTCCAACATAATTTTAATAGTAAGTCTTGTTCAAAATTCTTGAATGTTTGCTGAATTGTGTGCTAAATGGTCCATATAAAGTATTTTATTTTCCACTGTGAATTTTCTAATGTAAAATCCAGTTGAAGATTTTCCTGAATTGACATTAGGATTGTTATTTCCTAACATAAAAATATTAATGCCAAGGAATGAGTGACCATTGAAGACATGTCTTCATTTATGAGGCAAAAGGGTTTTATACACTGTGGATTCTCACTTGCCATATAAGTGTTGCATATGCGTAAATGATTTTGTGTGACTTTTCATGAATAACATTTCCAGCATGAATTATCTGGCATTTCCTCAGCGGGCTTCATAATCTGGTAAAGACTCATCTCTGTATCATTTTGGCACTGTAGGTAAGGACACTTCCATTTTCATTACATTTATAAGTTCTTTCATGTTGTATATCGTTAGACTATCTAATAAAGTCTTTGCTACATCAGTGACATTTCTACTCATTCTCTCCAGAATGGATTGGCTTAAATTAAATCGAGGTGACTAAAGGCTCTACTATATTGATTATAAACAATGACTTCTTAAAAGTAGCTACTCTTCTTGTTTGCTTCTCACAGCTTCATTATCCTTTAGACTAGATAAAGATCTCCAAAGTGTAATGCATGAACCACACAGGGTGCACAGTGGGGAAAAGGAAGAAAATATTAGACTCTTTACATAGCATGTTGAATCTCATCCTTGTGTAAGTTTCAGTTTTGGGCCATGTTTTGCAAGTACATATTAGTGAAATACTACAGGTGTATCATTTATAAATAAATATTCATATATCATGGCAGGATGCTAATTTCATTTCATTTCTTTATTTTGTTCTTGATAAGACATGCAATCAGAAAAGTTTGAAGGCCTCTATCATCCTGAATAGATATCATCCTGGCCGTGTGTCAGAACTGCTAAGGGAGCTCCTTTAAGAATTATCCTGGGGGGAAGCAGATATGGCTCAAGTGATTAAGCTCCTGTCTAGCACATGGGAGGTCTTGGGTTCAGTTCCCGGTGCCCCCTGGAGAAGATGAGCAAGACAGCGAGCTGGTACAACAGGCAGGTGTGGCAATCTGACACAAGATGGTGCAACAGGGAGAAACAAAAAGGAAAGACAATAAGAGACACAACAAAGCAGAGAGCTGAGATGGCTCAAGTGATTGAGCACCTCTCTCCCACATGGGAGGTCCCAGGTTCGGTTCCTGGTGCCTCCTAAAGAGAAGACAAGCAGAGACAGAGAGCACACAGCAAATGGACACAGAGCAGACAATGAGTGCAAAAACAATGAGGGGGGAATAAATAAAAATAAACCTTAAAGAAAATTATATTGGGGAGTGGATGTGGCTCAAGAGGTTGAAAGCCTGCTTCCCACACCCAGTTCAGTCCCTGGTGCCTCCTAAAAACAAAAAAAAACAAACAACAAGCAAATAAACGAAAACAACAAACTCAGGGAAGCCATGCAGTTGAGTGCTGGCTTCTTACATACAAGGTCCTGGGTTCAATTTCCAACCTCAGTACTATATATATATGTATATATAAAATGTCCCAACCCCCTCTCAGACTCAGTGAACCACAATCTTTAGGGATATATGTGTTTTCAAAAGCATGCAGTGGTGATCTGAAGCAACGTCCTTGCTAAAAATCACAGTTCTCTCTAAAATGTAAGCTCACCAAAAGCAAAGAGTACTTCTACCTTGTAATTATCTACCATCTTATCTTACCTACAGTTCCTGGCACAGAGTAGATGTTCCATAAATATTCATGGCAGGATGAATTAACATTGACCTCAGGGGCAGGAGACTGCAGTGGAAGGAGCAAGGACTTTCAGTGTTTGATGCTCTGGCCGAGGAAGAACCTTCCAGGGAGATTTGTAATGTGGTAAGAAGACTTGGGGTGCCTGCTTGAGTCCTAGTCCTGGTTTCTACCCTTACTGGCCGTGATACTTCACTTCTTTAAGCGTAAGTTTCTTCACCAATAATATGGAAAGTCACAGTTACATGACAGGCTTGTTGATCGTGAAACACTAGTAGGTGTTGGAGATTTTAAAAAGTAATTTTTATTCTTGATACAGTTCCAAAGGGACAAAGGATCTAGAGTCTAGCAGTGATTTCCGTGAAAAGATGGCACCCTATCTCTCTACTGTTGGAATGTGCTGTTTACCCACAAGGGGGTCTGGACACTAATTCCTTAGGTGAGGTCCCAAGAAATTCCATACCTGCAGACTCTGGCTCCTGAAGAAGTCTTAGAAAGATCTATAGAACAGAGCTTATCTTTATTATCGGAGTGGCTAACGTAATTGGAAGCCAGTGAAAAGAATACTGGGCCCGGTTTCTTCATTTTAAAGCTTCACTTTTACAACTGGGATAGTAATTCTCATTCCTTCTAAGGCTGACTGCCCAGAAGATTGAAACAGAAGCTCTAGAGAGGAAAAGCACCATGAAAATGCAAAGCACACTTCTAAGGGTTATGATTTTGGCTTTTGCCTTTTACGCAGAGAGAACCACGTGCCTAACGATGCCTGGCTGGTTAACACCGTGTCCCCGGCCAGGGTCCCTGTCCAAGGTGAAGCTTTTCTCTCTTTCATGTTTGTGTGTGTGTTGCTGTGACAGGGCATCGCTGGTCTCCCACCAGGCAGTGTCTCCTGATTTCCTGCACGGCATTCCTTGTGCTCGGAGTTACCACTACCAGGATTGGCCTTGGGAGCACCTTTGGAATACCCACAAGTATGTGTCTGCCCTGGGGGATGGATCTGGTAAGAATTCAACCAACCAGAGTAAATGTACAGCCCCATCTATTTCCAAAATAGATGTCTACTGGCACATGCTCACCAGGCTCTGGAAAATCTCATCTTCCTTTTATTTCATCTTTTCAGCAATCTTGAGAGGTGGTTGTTATGCCCAGTAAGAACAGAGGCTCGGAGACATTATGAGACTTGCCTGAGACTATCTAGCTAATAAGACAACCAAGCCAGCTTCCAGTCTAGGTGTGCCTAACTCTAAACTTACCCAGGACATGGTTTCCACCTACAAGCAATTTCTGCAGTAATTAAGGAGACTGGTGAAACCCTAGTGGACAATACAGAACAGCCTATACTTAAGTATTAATTTAGGTTGGGAAGGGTGGTAAGTATTTTTCATAATTTGAGAGAAATCAGCCAGGATCGGTGCTGAAGGGAGACGGTAATGAAAGACTGGAGCTAAACCTTGAAGAAGAGCTCAGATTTACATTGAGGTTTTGGAAGGGTTTTGCCAGAGACCAAGACTGTGCTCTGGGGTGGGACATAACAGATCAGGACATTGCCCCACATCGAAGCTGAGGTATGTGAGGAAGAGAAAAATAATACTGGATAGTTGGGGGGGGGGAGGAGAATTATGCTCCCGCAACATGGAATTGCTGGCAATCCCGAACACACACACAAGTATTCCATCCTGCATCCTCGTGCCACGCTCTGGCGCGTGCTATCCCATCTCTATGATGCCCTTCTTCCACGCCTCATTTGCCTGACTCTTAAAGAGTTTAAGACTCATCTCAGGTGTTCCCAGACTGACTGAGGCGCCCCCTCTCTGTGCTTACACTAATCCTGTGCCAACCTCAACCCAGAACCTATCCTCACTACACGGCAATTACTTGTTCTAGAATGCATCTTGAAAGCGAAACCATCTTTTTTCCCCCTTTTTTAAAAAAGCAGTTTTATTGAGATATATTCACACACCATACAATCCATCCAAAGTGTACAATTAATGGCTTTAAGTATAATCACAGAGTTGTGCATTCTTCACCACAATCAATTTTAGAGCATATTCTTTCCTCCAAAAAGAAAAACCACGTAACTCTTAAACCCTCCTATTATTGACACTGAGCATTGAAGTGGTATTTTTATTATTGATGAAAGAAATAAATATTCTTTATATATATATATAAAGAGGTACCAAGGAATAAACTCAGGACCTCAACAATTGGAAGCAGGGGCTTAACCACTGAGCTACACCTGTTCCCCAATAAAAGACTATTACTATATTACTTTTTTTTTAAAGTTTTTAATTTATTTCTCTCCCCTTCCACCCCATTGTCTGCTCTCTGTGTCCATTCACTGTGTGTTCTTCTGTGTCTGCTTGCATCCTTGTCATGCAAACTGTGTTGCTTTCTTTTGTTGTTGCGTCATCTTGCTGCGTCAGCTCTCCGTGTGTGTGGCGCCACTCCTGGGCAAGCTGCACTTTTTTTGCATGGGGTGGCTCTCCTTGCAGAGTGCACTTCTTGTCCGTGGGGCATCCCTATGCAGGGGACACCCCTGTGTGGCACAGCACTCCTTGTGCACAGGCAGCACTGCACGTGGGCCAGCTCACCACGTGGACCCTCCATATGGTCGGAGGACGCTCTGTCAGTTGAGCCACAACCGCTTCCCTGTATTACTTTTAACTCTAGTCCATAGTTTGCATTAGGTGTATTTTTTTCCCATATATCATCCTATTATTAACACCTAATAGTGACATACATTTGTTCTAGTTCGTGAAAGAACATTCTTTTTTTTTAATTAAAAAAATTTTTTTAAAGAACATTCTTATGTTTGTATTCTTAACCAATTATCCACAATCAGGTTCGCTATTATATAGTCCCATGTTTTGCCCTCTAGCTTTCCTTCTAGAGACATACACAGCACTAAACTTGCCCTTTCAACCACAACCACATACACAATTCAGCACTGAGGAACCATCTTTCCAACCAAGCCCTGACACATAGCAGGCCTCCAGGAATGAACGTTGAATGAAGAAATGAGATTCGATGCTGCCAGAAATGGAGCCATGGAAGGTTTTTTGTTTTTGTTTTTAAAAGATTTATTTATTTTATTTATTTAATTCCCCCCCTCCCCCAGTTGTCTGTTCTCTGTGTCTATTTGCTGCGTCTTGTTTCTTTGTCCGCTTCTGTTGCCGTGTGGGCTGCGCCATTCCTGGGCAGGCTGCACTTTCATTCGCGCTGGACGGCTCTCCTTACAGGGTGCACTCCTTGCGCGTGGGGCTCCCCTACGCGGGGGACACCCCTGTGTGGCAGGGCACTCCTTGCGCGCATCAGCACTGCGCACGGGCCAGCTGCACACGAGTCGAGGAGGCCCAGGGTTTGAACCGCGGACCTCCCATGTGGTAGACGGACGCTCTAACCACTGGGCCAAGTCCGTTTCCCCATGGAAGGTTTTTGAATGAGGGCATGATAAAAGCAAGAAACTACATGTGTGGTTTCAATGAAGAAAATGGGGTGTTTATATATGAAAAAGCACCCTGCTGAAGGTAGGCTCCCTGAGAGGCAGATTCCAAGGAATACGTTTGCCTTCTGGAAGTCTATTGGGAAGGGCTCATGGGATCAATACCTGTGGGGAGTGGTGGGCAGAGGAAGAAGCTAGTCTGCCCACGGTGAGCCCTAGACCTGGGCTGGCCCTGCAGAGTTGTCCCCAGTTAAGGCCTTCCTCATTGACCAGTCATTGGATGTGGGTTTCGGGGGCTGGGGTCATCACCTTGGGAGGTGCCTCTTTTCATCCAAGGGCTAACTCCCCCATTGGCTCTCTCTGGCAGATAGGTTTTCAAAATGATTTAGGGCCACCCTTTAAATGGGCCATACATGGCTCTGCTTCTCAGTCTAGGACTTACAAACATAAGCTAATGTGTAGAAGATCAGGAAATTACTAAAATCAGTATTTTAGGCAACTCCTCTACTGGCATTAAGGATGACTCCAACCTACTGTTAACTTTTAAAAAAAAAAATCCCAGGGGGACCGTATTGTCATTACCCTGCTTCTATTTTCACTTACCATGATGTCTTATAAAACCTTTTTTTCCCCCATAATAATCACAACAGGCTTATTGTCATTGCTATCCTTATTTTCTGTGGATGTAAACTAATGCATAAAAAGGTGTTTACCTTTCGAACACTCATTCAAAAAAAAACCATTTATTGAGCACATATTATGTTCGAAGTATTGTGCTAGGCATTAGCGTTACAGAGATGAATCAGGCTCAGTCTCTCGAGGCACTTGGTGTTTAGTCAGGTCTATGAACTCAGTACCTTTTGGGCATTTTAAAGATGCAACTTTGGGGACTGTGGCAGTTGCTGATATTCTCTGCTCAGATCTCCTTAAAGAGAACCTGCCACAAGGAGCATGGTTAAATGGGAGCCCCAGCTGCCATCCCTTTAGACCCACCACTATGCTGGCACGAAGGCTCTGCTTTCTCCAAGTGCCCCCAGCCAATGAGCACAGTGGCTGGGGGCACTTGGAGAAAGCACTAGTGCCAGCCCTTTCCTGTAGGACACAGGACTCCTCTAATGCTAATGGGCAACTTTAGCTTGAGGATTTCCCATTGGCCTGCCTGCAACTTTCCTAGAAGGGCACTGCAAACTTAGACCCTTCCTACCAGAAACTTCATCAGCCCTCTCCTTTCACAGCTTTTAGACTTGCATCAGGGTCTGAGGTTCCTCCACCTACTCTTGCTCCCTCCCTTTTCTCTGTCATGAGAGTTTCCCCCCAAAAAATCTCTTTCACATCTCATCCCATCTTGGCAACTCTTTCTTGGAAGACCCAAACTGACACAGGTTGCTTCAGCTTACCAGAACATAACAGGTACTTGTCCCGAAAATCATAATGCCACACACCTTGTGTTAACGGATACAAGATGGGGTGTTATTTGTCTCTTACAAAACATTCATGGGGGTAAGTATGAGCACAAAGAAGGGACAAAATGGGGGCAAGGGGTTACCTTCGGGTGGGGTTTTCTGGGTTTGAGGGGGGCTGGGGATGGGAAGAGGGGTAATATGGTCCAAGAAATAGGTGGGAGGGAGGGGCAACATACAAACATGGGAGAGTGCCAGAAGTTCATTGAGAACTAAATGTTGAGTAAAACTTATCAAAGTATAAGTAGGAGGGTTACCTGGTTAGGACGCTCAGGGGGTATGGTCTGATGCGGGACGGACTCCGGAGGGAATAGCTGAAGGCTCATTTTGCCAAGGTGGGTTCTACCATTGGGTGGGGTGGACCCATATCCTGGGGAAGACTAATGCCGTCGAATAGAGAGAACTGTATCTCTCGTGAGAAAGGACGGCTCCCAGGGCATTAGATTGGCAGGCGTTGTGGGCCCTAAGGGGAGGGGAAAATGGACGTGCAATGGATGGAACAAAGGTAAATAAGGGGGCAAAAGAGGAGTTATGTGAGAGTACACGAGGATGAATATAAAACAGCTAATATTACACCAAAAACATATAGGGGACGACAGACTAATAATGAAAACCATAAGACAAAACATAGGATAACTAAAAAATTTAGAAAACTGTACAACCTAAAGTATGGACCACATAGTAAGCACAAATGTTACCTTGTTTGAAAACTATAGTTTCGGAATCTGTACATCAGTTTCAGGAAATATGATATGAATAAGTTAAAAGATTATTGCTGTGGAAGGGAAAAGGTTTTATGGTGGATCTGGGGAAATACTGTATATTGTATATATGAATTTTGGTGATCTAAGACTATTCTGAAGCTGGCATTATGTTGGAATTCACTTTACGGGAAGTTTTGGATCACAGAGTGGTTCAACAATGGCAGCGGAGGAATACTGATATGGGATGTTATTGACAGGATATATATGGTTGACAGGGAGTTATACAGGGCATATGCCCAGGGTATATGGTAATGTCTATATATACTCATAGTGGAAACAAAAACAACAGCTGGGGGGGTACTGGGCTCCTGGCCGGGGGGTCACTGTTCTGGGCCCTGGGAGAGCAGCGGCAATCCTCCAGGTGCAACGGCAAGAACCAGGAAGGAAGGAGGGCCCAACAGTGGGCTCGTGATACTAATGGTTACACTTTTGAGCCTATACACCTGCAATAAGAATAAGGCCTAGAGTAGCATTGTGCCTGGGGGTTTCCTCCTGACAGCCTGCATGTTACTCAAATGTGGCCACTCTCACAGCCAAACTCAGCGTGTAGATGCGATGCATTCCCCCCAGCGTGGGACATGACACCCGGGGATGAGCCTCCCTGGCACCGAGGGATCACTACCACATACCAGCTGAAGAAGCAACTAGAAAATGACCTTGAATTAAAGATTCAATGTGGAACAGCAGAATATACCTGTCTACATATAATAACATGACTTCGGGAAGCAGTTTGACCTAATGTAAGGGGGAAATGGAAAGGAGAAATGAGATTATAAGGCTGTGAGTCTCTAAAAAAGAGTCTGGAGGTTGTCAGAAGGAATACCCCTATGTACAACTGAACAGAGTCTAAGAGACAGATAAGGTAGATACAACCCCAGGTATTGGTTCTTTTGAGGGATAAAGAGACCCACGGGTTCTATGGTCATGGCAGAAGGGGTTCACTGCCATGACAGATGGCCCTTCTTTGGAGCTGGCGTTTCTGCGTGATGGAATTGGACTCAGAGGGGATCTCTTTTCACAAGACTTGCATGCTACTTTATTGGAATTGTAGTTGGTGCTGGGTTTAAGATATATGTAGGGGATTTGAATCTCTGGACTGATAATATGACACCCAGGCCCAGAGCCTCAACAGACTTCAGCTCCTACACTTTGACTTATTGGACTTACTCCACTCAGCTAACATGGAGTTGAAGAAGGTCAACCACCACAACATGGAGCCTAGAGTGTCTACAACTAGAAGCGGGAAGAGTGCATCCAGTACCCATGTGCAATCTAAGCCCTCACGTGACATAGGTGTGCAATGGACACAACCAATCCAATGTCCACAGAGAAAATGTGGAATGGGTGTGGGAACGGTAGCCATGGGGGCTGCTGGGTGTGGGGAACGGGAGGAAGAGATGAGATGTGGAGGCGTTTTCGGGACGTGGAGTTGTCCTGGATAGTGCTTCACGGACAATTACGGGACACTGTAGATCCCCCCAGGGCCCACTGGATGGAACGTGAGAGAGTCTGGGCTATGATGTGGACCATTGACTATGGGGTGCAGTGATGCTCAGAGATGAACTTACCAGGTGCAATGGATGTATCACGATGATGGGAGAGAGTGTTGCTGTGGGGGGAGTGGGGGGCGGGGGCGGTGGGGTTGAATGGGACCTCATATATATTTTTTAATGTAATTAAAAAATAATAATAATAAATAAATATTTAAAAAAAAAAACAACATTCAGATGCAAAATGTGCTCTCACCAAGACCTTGCTAACTCTGTTACGTATCTAAATTATTTCCAGCCTGCCTACCACACCACATGCCAACCAAGAATTTTCTAGGAGTACACTATTTCAGGCATAAATGTCTAAAATACAAATATTACCAATCTACTGTTTACATCTTACCTTCCATCAAATTTTTATAGCACTTAAAAATTTTTAAATACATTGGGGCTAGGGATTGAACCTGGGACCTTGTATGTGGGAAGCTGGTGCTCAACCACTGAGCCACGTCAGCTCTTCTGAGTTGGTTTTTTTCACTGTTTGCTTGTTTTTTGTCTTTTGTTTTTTTTTTGGAGGCACCAGGAACCAAACCTCAGACCTCCTTGTGGGAAGCAGGCTCTCAACTGCTTGAGCCATATCCTCTCCCCTCCTCCCATTCATTTATTTTTTTCATTTTAAAAATTATCTTCTTTTTTAAAGATACATAGATCACACAAAATGTTACATTAAAAATATAAGAGGTTCCCATATACCCCATTCCCACACCCCCCACACCTCCTCCATTCATTTTTAAGTAGGTAGTGTCATTTCATTTAAATAGTAATCACAGTCTAATTCACAATATCCCCATGAGCTAAGTGTAGTAAGATATCTTTATTCCCACTTCTAATTAAGAAAATAAGGAGGAGGCCACATACACCCAATCTGTGGCAAAGCCCACAATGAGCCCATGTCTACTGACTCTCTCCCAGGCTCCTTCTTTTACATCTCAGGCAGGACTGAGCCACACCTTTTTTTTGCCCAGATGCCAGTGGTATTGCAAAAAATGCAAGTTAAAATAGGCCTAGAAAGTTTTGGAGAATGGGAGAGAAAAAAAAGAAGGGGAGAAAAAATAATGGGGAAAAGAGCAATGGAAGGAAACAGAAAGGAAAAGAAAGCAATTTTGTTGTAACAGTTGTCTCTGATGTGACACATCAACAAAAGCAGCAGAGGATCAAGACTTGACGGACATGGTCATGGATGTGTGAGTGAACATCCAACACTTGTGTTACCAATCTTCCAGATTTACCATCCTGGCAATGTCAAACAGCTTCACAGCACCCTGGCTTCCTATGTGAGGATCTCACTACTTGCTTGCCACCCTCCCTTCTGTGTAATGGAAAGCTGGACTGTAGCCACGGAGAAGATGAATCTGCTACCTTCTGTGGTGAGGTGGACAAATAATCAATGTTAAAGAATATGTACCAGTAACTAAGTTCACAATTATAATTAAAATATGATCATACATGAATGCAGGGGTTCTTAACCTTTTTTGTTCCATGGATCCCTTTGCCAGTCAGGTGAAAGCCACAGACCCCTTACTAAGTCCACACTATGATGTATATTATTTAATAAATATATCATACCTGCACCAACACATCCCCACAAGAATGTTTGTTTTGCATTTCAGTTCAAGCTCATGGACCCCTTGTTAAGAACCCCTGCACTAATGTTTTCTACTAGAAATAATGACTTTGTCTATCAAATGCCCAGCAGTTTCCCTCAAAACTTAATATTTAAGTGTCCCCATTAGAAGACTTGGACATATGTTGATAAAGTATGTGACACAAGAAATGACTGTGGTGACTGCTCAGATGAATCAGGTAAAAATGAAAATACATAATGGGTTTTGTTAATTGGCTCTTGGAATCGTTATCTTTACATTTCAATTACATAAATTAACTCATCCATATAAACCTTCCTTAAGGAAATTTACATCCAGTAAATACCCTTAAGGGACTAAGTGATTCTATCATTTCCAGCAGCTTGAGCATAATTAAAGTAGGTGAGTCTTCTAGTCAAGAAGCAAATAAAGTCAGTTTTGCAAGGATTAACAGAGGAAGTAATCTTGACAACTCTTGTCTGCTATCAAATCCCTTTTGGATTTCTTTGAAAATTTTGGCAAAGATCAAAGAGAAGTTTGTTGAATGCTTTGGCCATATTAAAACTTTTTTTTTTGTCTAACCTTTGGCATTTCTTTATCCCCTCCTCCCCACTCTCCTCTGCCTCAGTGTTCCCTCAGTGGTTTAACACTGAGCAGCCCGTCTGACCGCCTTACAATCCGACGAGGCTGGACTGTTATTAACCCATGGCAGTAGATGAGTACGTAAAAAAGTTATTAGAAATATAGTCTAAATAGCTAACTAGGTAATTGTCCTGCCCTTTGGTTATAGAGGGTAGAAATAGAAATGCTTCTTAGGAGGTGCAGATAACAATGGTTTGACAATGAAAGGCTAGAGGTATAAAGAGATTGTTTTCTCCTTGCTACCTACCTTTACCATCCACAGATTTTCTTCCGTTTACTGAACACAAACTTATATGGGCCCTATGGGCCCTTCCTTGTTTATGTAATATGTCATTATGTCCATTTGGGGGCTGATAGGGTGGGTATTACTCTTCTGGGCTTTTCTGAGTACAAATTATTTCACCCAAACATATTGACTCTGTAAAAAAAATCTGCATTTTCCCTGGACAATTTTCACTAAAATTTTTAAGATCCAAAGGAATATTTCTTTTCCAATAGCATCTTTTCCAGTCCACCTTGATATTTTAACAGTTACGGTTTTAAAAATAAATAAAATTATCTAGTTTTACAGTGCCCAACCTCTTCAGGCTGGAGATGTGATACTGTTTTCTTTGCTGATTGTGCCTGCATTCCCAGAACTCGCTGCAAAAATGGCATTCAAGACTGTGCTGATTGGAGTGATGAAAACTTATGTGAATAGACTTTTCTAAATATTGTTTCAGAAAAACTGAATACCATTGTTTCCTTAAGACTTCTCTCCAAATAATTGAACATATATATTTTACTGGGGAAGAGGGGAAGCTACTAAAGCATGAACCCAATGCTCTGTAATGAAGGAAAAAAAAGTAGTAGAAATTAGATCCAGACCCAGCTGCTAATGATCTTCAACCCATTTCTTTTTTTTTTTTTTTTTTTGATTAACATTTCTTTTTTTTTTTTTTTTTTAATTGACTTTGTAATAATATTACATTAAAAATATATATGTGAGGTCCCATTCAACCCCACCCCCCCACCCCCCCTCTCCCCCCCCCCAACAACACTCGTTCCCATCATCATGACACATCCATTGGATTTGGTAAGTACATCTTTGGGCACCTCTGCACCTCATATACATTGGTTCACATCATGGCCCATACTCTCCTCTATTCCATCATGTAGGCCCTGTGAGGATTTACAATGTCCGGTGATTACCTCTGAAGCACCATCCAGGGCAGCTCCATGTCCCGAAGACGCCTCCACCTCTCATCTCTTCCTGCCTTTCCCCATACCCTTTGTCCATTATGTCCACTTTTCCCAATCCAATGCCACCTCTTCTATGTGGACACTGGATTGGTTGTGTCCATTGCACCTTTATGTCAAGAGGAGGCTCAGATTCCACCTGGATGCTGGATGCAATCCTCCCATTTTCAGTTGTAATCACTCTAGGCTCCATGGTGTGGTGGTTGTCCTTCTTCACCTCCATCTTAGCTGAGTGTGGTAAGTCCAATAAATCAGATTGTAGGTGCTGGAGTCTGTTGAGGCTCAGGATCTGGCTATCACATTGTCAGTCCAGAGATTCAAATCCCCTAAATATATCTTAAACCCCAACATTAACTGCACCTCCAGCACATTAGCATGAAAGTCTTATGAAGGGAGATCCCATCTGAGTCCAGATTCATCACACATAAACACCATTTCCAAAGAGGGGCCATCTGCCCTGGTAGTTAACCCCATCGGCCATGACCATAACTCCCATGGGTCTCTTTAGCCCTCAAAGGAACCAATATCTGGGGGTTGTATCTGCTTTATCTGTCTCTCTGACTCTGCTCAGTTGTGCATGAGGGCAAACCTTCTGCCAGCCTCCAGACTCTTTTTTAGAAACTCGTAGCCATATAAACTCATTTCTCCATTTCTAAACCTTTTTCCAAATTTTAAAATGTGGCTCCGCCTTGTACATCACAGGGCTATTGGTGGGATGACTCAAGGAAGTGGGCTCTGGCTCAATTTTTTAAAATAAATTTGTTTTTTTATTTTTTTAATATTACATTCAAAAAATATGAGGTCCCCATATACCCTCCATCCCCCTCACCCCACTCCTCCCCCCATAACAACCTCCTCCGTCATCATTAGACATTCATTGCATTTGGTGAATACATCTCTGAGCACCGCTGCACCCCATGGTCAATGGTTCACACCATAGCCCACACTCTCCCACATTCCACCCAGTGGGCCATAGGAGGACATATAATGTCCGGTAACTGTCCCTGCAGCACCACCCAGGAAAACTCCAAGTCCCGAAAATGCCCCCATATCACATCTCTTCCTCCCATTCCCTACCCCCAGCAGCCACCATGGCCACTTTCTCTACACAAATGCCACATTTTCTTTGATTATTAATCAGAATAGTTCATGAGTCAATTTTAATTATCAACAAATAAAGGGTATTAATCTAAAAGCTCTTAGATTAAAATAAGTTATTTCTTCATTAGTACAGTCCTGCTTCAGATCTAGCTGAAAGCTAGTTTAGCCCAGGGCTAAATTATTATTGATCAATAGCCAAAAGATCAGAATCATCTGGCCCTCTGGTATACCAGAACCTGCAATTCTTTCTAGTAGTTAGAAGGGTGAAGAGCAAACCTGGATTTGAATCTCATCCTACCACTTAAGGGGCTGTGTGGCCTGAGACAAGTAATTTCACCTCTTGAAAATTATTTCCTCATCTGTACAGTATGGCTTTTTCTTGAGATTGTTATAATCAAATGAGATAATATAAACCAAGTGGTATAGTGCTTAGCATATAATAGCAGCTACTGATTTATGGGCAAGTAAAAAGTAAAAATTGTAATATGGTAGATTGTATTACTGTTCAAAACTATACTATCTCTGGAGATTTCCCCAATTCCATGGCCATGAAACTTGGACCATGTATGTGACTTGTGCTGATGAAAGTTTATGGTTAATGATGTCCTTACTTCCAGCAAAAAGTCTCAAGAGCCAGTTGGTTGTACTCAATCTCTTTCCCGTCATGAGACTGGCAATGTTCCGATTAGTGGCTGCTCCCAGATAAAAGTGGAGTCGAAAACACAGGAAAACAACTACAAGCATCAAATGAGAGACAAACCTTTGAAGCCTAAGATTTTGGTCATTTGTAACTGCAGCATAAATCCTACCCAGCCTGACACTGAAAAGGCTACAAGAAAAACCTCCCTTTTCCTATTAATCCATAGCCACCAACATACACCAGTTCATTTCAATGAACCAATGAAAGAACATTTTTAGAGTAACTGGAAAATGTCCTAAGTATATGCATAATAGGATTAATTTTAGCCAGTACCAGCTACAAGAAGCAAGTTGCCCTAGGACAGGCCTAGTCTGGAAATCTATTGCACTTTTCTATAGTCCCTTTTTTCTATAAATATAGGACAACCACAGGGAAGATGATTGCATTCTTCACAGGCTCAAGTTGGTCTGTCACTATTACCCCAAAACATCTTGGAGTAAGTTAAGAGTCTCCAATTGTGCTACTCAAAGAACGGCCACAATCCACACCTAACTCTTCCCCCACCTCACTGCCCTCCAGTTTAGTCAACTCTAATTGCTTGGGCAATTAAAAATGAGAAATAACCTAGCAGCTTCAAGAGGGCACATGGAACACCGTTTTTGGATTCTGGAGTGAGTATGTAGCACACCCAGCCTGACCCACAATGGTCTGGAAACAAACTTTTTGGGGCCCTTGCTACTGACGCAGTGTACTTTAACCTAATAGGATTGATATACATGCTTAGAATAAAATATAAAAATATGCAAACACTGTTTACAAGGCACTTCATTTTTGGTAGTTAACTAATGGTGACTTTTAGAAATAGCATTATATTACCTTCAAGAGCCACTACCTTTGCAAATTGGTATGGACATTTAAAACCAATTATTGTTACGAGTTGCCTAGTTGCATATTACACATGCGTTCCAATTAACATTAAAAATGATTTTAAAGTTACTTCAACATAATGAATGCTAATACAAATTTTAAAAGAAGCCCTAGAACAAAGGCGTCTTCTGAGATAATGGAACTGCTGTTCAATATTGATTATGGTTACATGTGTTAAAATTTATACAACCACATACACAAAAACGTCAACTTTGATGATTTAAAGAGTAAAATTTTTAAAAACAGGAAAAAGCAGGCTTCTATCTATTCATTTAAAGTATCATTGCTTCAGAAAAGACAAAGTGACCCTAGAAACATTCCTAAACAGTTTTTGTTCAGTCACCTTACTGAATGTCTTAGAAGGGATTCGAAATGAAGTATTTTCATTTTTGATGTTCTAAACTTTGGGTGACATTTGCAAAATGAGGTTATTAATAGTCCCTACTGATAAATTGAGCATTAAATGAGATAAAATTAAGTTAGACCAAACATGTGAGGCACTCTGTGCTAACAAAGTAGAAATATCAAGAGCAAAAAAACCCCACCCCTGCACACCCACTAAAGAATCTTTTACTCTCATTTTATAAATGTACTTATGACAAAAAGCCATGGAAGCCCTCTCTGCTAGAGAAAAAATATTCCGAAACATGAGAACTTCATACAAATTTGTTATATTATACATGATTCTCAATCCTTAATCAAATTTTATCAAAGGTTTTCAGTCACATTATATGCCAAAATTAGCTTCCGATAAACAACTTTGCTTTCTGCATAAAAATCCGTTTTAATGAAATAAAAAAATAAAACCTTGAGTACTAGGCAAAGAACTTTATTAATATTGTTTTCAAACTTTACTCCCAGGCTTCTTCAGCTTAATTAGCTGCAAAGAATGAAACTGTGGATAAGCAAAAACTGAAAAGAGCTGCAGTGTCCAACGGGCTTGAGCTTAAAAATATTAGAGATCTAGATTTTATTAGATCCATAAACGAAACAATTTTAAAAAGCAGTCATAATATAAAATAGCAGCTCCAAGTAATGTCAAATTCTATCTTCTTCGGAAGTTGACTCAATTCAGTTGGCCTCATTCTTGGAAGCCTCATCAAAATTCTCCACAAGATCTAGAAAAAGAGAAAGTAGAAACTCAGGAAAAAGCCAAATCTACATATCATCATCAGATCTTATCAGGAGATGAGGAAATGCTCCCAAAATATATCCTACAGTTAACAGGATAGAAATTTAATTATTTCTGATGAGACCACTATCCATTTGACACACTTAGATAAGTGTACGTTTGGCATACAAGTAAAACAAGGGAAAAAGGAAAGCCAATAATTTGCAACCATATAAACCCTGTACTTAAGGAATATACATACACACACTCCCCATTCTAACTCCATTCCAAGAATTAAAATTAAACAGTGTAATATAGTGGTCAATGAGGAGAGCCAGAACCAAATCCCATGACACACAGTTTAAGTTTTTCCTCATTCCTGAGGATACCTGTCTATGCAAAGTGGGGATATTTATAAGCCTAGTGAGTCTACTGCCTAAGAAATTATTTTTCAACAAAGTAAATTATCCAGTAACAGCTGTGAGAGAAAAATCCATGAATGCCAAAGACATTATTGTACTGCAGATTTCAGGATGGTTATATACCAAGATACTTCAACTTTTCTGTGTCTTCTCATACATTTATGAATTTCAAAGTAGGAAACAAAGGGTCGTTTGTGATTTACAGGTAAATTATATTTATGTTATAACAGACTTTTATTTATTCAACATTTACCCTAAGATTAGACACCTATACCTTGGAATTTCACAGAAATAAGCCAAGTCTGCAAACATAACTTCAGTTAAATAACATAGCATTATTCTCATTCTAAGTGAATGCCACATCTCCTTTACCAGCCCACCCCTCCCTTTACCTTCTGTACTTATTCCCCAAATAGGGATAGTATAAGGACTCTCTATTCTCCCTTGCTAAGAGTCTCTGGTCTAACTACAAATTAAAGTTCCTACCTGGAACTTCATCATCATCATCCTCTCCAGGAGCAAGTGGTGCTTTTCCATCCACAGCTGTGAAAGGGAAACAAATGTTACTCACACACTTTTCTAAGTCTTCAATAAAGTTTAACCAAAATAACAGATAGAAACACCAAATTTTGTTACAAACTATATTCATGATTACAGTGACATGTGGATTTCTTCTATATTATCAATGACATGACATTCTGCTATCTACAAATGGGGTGAAATACCAATATAGCATCAAACAAATTCCATACCTACCATTTTAATCTCTCTGACTTGGCACAGGAGCTGAGATAGCGTGAGACAAATAGGGAACTCCCAAGGTGAGGGCAAACCCACATATCAAATTTTATGGTAAGACATATTTTAGATGCAACTTAAGAGGTCATTTTCTCAAATATTCTTAGTTTTGTGCACCAGTATAGAGCTAGTGTTTAAAGCAATGCACAGCATAAAAGTATACACTCAATAAACATTTACTGAAAATAGAATGAAATATTGAAAGCATCTGAGTGATAAGCAACCACTTTCCTTTTATTATACATGAAAGTAAACTACACTCAAAATTATAAGACCTCACTGTATTAGCCCCATATAGATTTCACTAGGATACTTCAAAAGCCTACTTCAGTTTCTGAGAGCCAAAGACATTCCAGAACCTCTTATTCCACTCAACATGACATTAAAAATTGAGGCAAATTGAGTCAATGCCTAGAAAAACATGGGTATCTCTACAGTAAGTCTAAATAAGCCTCTAGCTTGCTTCTGAATTCCAGTTGCTTAAATTTTAATCAGAGGGCCTCAGCATAAGTTGCTAATACTCAACTATTTTTTGCCCTGAAAAAAAAAAAAAACGTCTATCATATGTAACTAAAAAAACCAAAATATAGGCAGCCCATTTCTTTAAAAAAGCTATGGATAATACCACTTATATAGATACAACTAAGAAGTTTGATAATACTAATATATTTGTAATCAATCCTAAACTGTACCCAGGGTCCACAGGATGGAGGAATAAAATATGGATTAAAGGGGGAAAAAAATATAAACTGTAAATAGTTATCAAAAGTGGGGGGGGGGGAAATCAACATTTTCAACATTTCTAGTTAATAAAAATAAAATACATCCCACTGATCACTGAATAAAGTATAATGATCACAACATAAATTACTGACCACACTAAGAACACTTGCTTAAAATCAATTTAATAATTGATGTTTAGTGAAAAGTTTGCATTTTCAAATTTAAGATATTTCCTTTGTGCTCTAGGATCTAAGAAATCTGCTGCTAAATAAGTAACACTTGGCAAAACCCCTACTAGGAAACTCACATTGTTTGGGCAGAGCTTCAGCCAGTCTCCTCAAACTGGTCAGACTGTCTGCACCAAGCTGGTTTAAGATGCTGGGTAGCATTTCTGTTAACTGCTTGGTCTCAGCATGGCCTGTAATGGTGAAAGTGTTCGCTGCCAGAGATGCCTGAACTTTAGGGTTATTAAAGTGGATCACTGTTCCTTGGTTTGTAAACATGTTAACCTGTAAAGAAACATTTTTAAAAATTAGCAATACTCACTAAATTCCCTTTAAAATCAAACATGTTTTATTAAACAATAACTGAAGTTTGGTTTCTGTTATTTCACTGTGAAGCTCTTTGCACCATTGAGAAATGAACTAAAATGGCAGGTGAAATTCTGTCTGGAACGGAATGTGTGGACTAATACTTTTCAGACAGTTTTCAGACTTAGAAATCTCCTTGAAACTCATTAAAAGGGTAGAAACATGTCTTTAGGAACTTTGAGTCTAGAGGGATATGAAATTGTTTGAAGTACAGTTTAAAGGGGGGGGGGATTTAATGCATGAATAGTAAAACTTTCCAACCAAATTTTGCTTTTTAAAGAAAGAAAATTTAACATTTACCTCTTCAATACCAGAGATATTGTTTACCCCTAATTTCTTTAAGGAGAACTGAAGTTTTTTATCATCTGCTGTAGCTGTTCTATGAACCACCTTCTTCTTTCTGCGAGCAGTTCCCTGAGAGGGAGAAAAGGAGAGAAAAATATCACATTTACACCTCATTTTCAAGGGAAACAGTTTAATTCTTTTTTGATCTTTGGATCTGTATGAAAAATTACTATAACTATAAACTTTTTTGCAGTGAGTAGACACGTTAACACAAAGATGGAAGCAAAAAGAGGGAAAAGAAAATCCTTAACATCGTCTAACTTCTAATTTTGTAAGATATAAATGATCTTCTGGAAGTCCTACTTTTTTATATTATTTGCTCTAGAAGTGAACAATGAGGGGCACTTGTCAACCTAAACTCAGCCTCATTCAGAAGCTCCATGTCTTTTAAAAAACTCAACATCAAAACTAATATTCACAGGCAAGACAGTGATCAAATGAGTCTGACTACAGTCCTCTATAGCACCAAAGAGTAAAATCTGAAGTTCTTCTTGCTGCCTTGCCACTGTGAACACATCTCCTACCACAGATGTGTAGTACTCCTCCTTCTCAGCCAAATAATATATCTCCTTCCTGCTCCTTAAACAGGCCAAGCAGGCTATGACCTTATAACCTCTGCACATTCCATTACTCTCTTCCACCAGCATCTGCAAGGCTCTCTCAGTGCAGGTCTCTGCTCAGATGTCACCAGAGTGGCCTTTCCCAACCAATGATTAAAAAATAGCAATTCCTGATTCAATCATTATCTTTCCTTGTTTATTTTTCTACTATGAGAGAGAAATATTTTATTGTCTATACCCTTCCATGAGAATGTAAGCCTTGAGGGCTTTTGTTGTGTTTATTGCTATAAACCTAGTACCTAGAACAATATGGCTCACTGAAGGTACTTAATACCTTGATGATCAAATGAATACAAGCTTCAGGAAAATATGTGGCCTCTTATACATATATGCCAAGTCTCCAATCTCCTTTCATCCTTTAAAAATCTTGTTTAAGCGTTACCTTTCTGTGATGCAACTACCCTCCACTCCAAACTATTCTCACCTATCTTGAAAATGCTTCTATTTCACTGTCTGTACCACATTGTGAAAACAGGATTTGTTTTTAAAGGGGCCTTATCTCCTTAACTAGGCCTAAAACTCCCCTCCCTGTATTCCCCACCCCACCACTCCGGACTTTAAACTTCTCAACTTTACGTTCTCAGAACCCAACATAGTAAGGGTTTAAAGTCCAAGGATTCTTAACCAGGGATCTGTGAGCTCAAAATGAAGTAAAACAAACAAACAAACAAACAAACATTATTCTTGTGGGGACATGTTGGTGTGGGTGTGATATATTTATTAAATAATACACAGTATAATGTGACTTAGTAAGGTGTCCACGGTTTTCACCTGACTGGTAAAGGGGTCTGTGAGACAAAAAAGGTTGAGTCCCAGGTTTAAACACTAATATATATCACAGTTTAACAGAAGAAAATAGTGATAAAAGTACCTAATCCTTGCAGGTTTCTCTAAGGCAAAACAACTAATTTCACATCTCATAATAAGTAGGTTTCTTAAAAGCTCAGAAAATTGTTTCTATACTTCTGTAACTACAGAAAGATTTGCTATATAACTAAATAAGTATTAAGACATGACATTATAAGACTAAAAGTTTACACTTACATCATTTTTAAGTTTCCTGGAAACCTTCAAGAATGTTTCCTTTACCCTACCAGTGGTGCCTCACAAAACTGAAGTCTAATAATCAGGGTTAAAAAAGACTGGACACAGACACATTATTCAGATTATGCTTCTGAAACTCATACGATCAATAAAAGGAATGATGGCTAAGCAAAGTAACCCACATGAGTTTTTCTGGCACCTGAAGACCACACCTAGCTTATAACAACTATTAAAAAGAACAAGAAACACCTATTGTTACTGGGTATAGGTGTGGCTCTTGAAAACTACTAGCCTCAGCAAAAAAAAAAAAAAAAAATCAGGATAAATTCACTGCTGACAAAGTTCAGTAATTCAACAGATCTATAGCTTTATGTTTAGGTACAACTTTCAGCTATCTCACAATAGACAGTGCTTTAAAGAAGAGAAAAACTATTAGGCAATAAACTTGTACTGTGGAAACATTACATACAAGTTTTACTAAGTAAACACATGCTCTGTTCCAAAAGATTGCCACACCTTGTTTAATAGTAAGAATGTGTTAACAATACAAAATAAAACCAGGGAGATCTCTTTTTAGAGTGGACTTCTAAATAAAGTAAAAGAATTCCCTTGAAGATGATCAGTATTTAACAGAAAAAGACATTTAACCTAAACTGCCCATTAAAAAACCCACAAATCACTTTCATTCCCTCAGTTTTAGGGCAATTACGAAGCCAAAACAAAGTAGATATCTGCTTCGATAATCGTTTCAAATCTATAGTCACTGCTTAAACTCCAAAATGTACCTATGAGAAAGATATTTTCAAGTAACTCTGAAAATATACAACTACCCTGGACTACATTTAGCTCAGAAAACATCACTGAAAGAGTCTTGATTTACAAGAGACACACAAACTTCTGTTACATGTAACAATTATTCAGAGCCTTAAATGATATTCTGGTTGAAAGGATAGATGAAATTTATCAACAAATTCAGATTTAGCTTAGTTATAAAGTGGGGGGAAAAACCAAGCACCGATTTAACTTAAGCCAAAACAAGTCTAGGGTGTGAGGTTTACAATAATGATCAAACTGAAATGACACATTTTCTAACTAGCAAACACTTGTTCTACTAAAACACTGTAGCACTGAACATAAACATGGTTACATAAAAGCAACGTTTTTAGTTTAAGTGTTCTTTTAACCTCGGTTAACTTGCTCTTTTTTTTCTTTTAACGTACAACCTGCGTGTCTCACTGTGGTATTTGAAATGCAAAACAAACTTCCTAACCTTAGAACTTCAAAGTAAAAAATAAAACTTACTTTCCCACCAATGCGCACTTGTGCCTGCAGTTTGGCGAGTTTCTCCTGGTTCATGATAGTTTCTTTCATCTAAAAAAAACAGGAAACCCTCAGCGAGGAAAGGTCTACCTCCCTCTAGCATTCCACGCTCGTTATTTCCCAAGACACCAGCAGGAGAGTATATGTATTACTTAGGCCGAGGCCTGGATCCCAAATCCACCCCGTAAAATTCCGAATTTAGTTTCGAGAGTGCCCAAAGAGCAACCACCTCCCATGCCCTCCCCCAGACCTTTCCGCTCTTTGCAGTCCAAGAACAAGGGCTCTGAGCAAGGCCTGTTCAGCTCCCCCCACCCAAGGCCCTGGCTCGGCCCGGCCTTGGCCTAGCCAGGGCCTGCCCAGCCCGGCCACTCTCCACAAGCCTGGCGGTACCTGAGGCTCCTGTCCTCGGGTTCCGCCGCGAGGTGGAGGTAAAGACGGCGTCGTCTCGACCCCAGGGCAGCCGCCCCTGGCTCGACCTCGCCCCGGAGAGTCAGCCTGAGTGGGTGCGCCTGTCCGTCGCATCGCCTTGCTCTCCTCAACCCTGTCCCTCCCTGTCTTGCTTCTTCCGGGAACTTCCCGCCCCCGCTCCCTTCCTCCTCCCACGCCGGCGTTCAGAGCCTTTTTGTACCTTGTCGGAGCGGAAATGGGGCCGCGCGGGGGACTAGGGTTGGCACTCAGGGGTCTCAGGTAGACCAGCTGAGACCAGACGCACACACGCGGGGACGCAAGATGGCAGCTAGAGGGAGGCCGGAAGTGATACAACGCCACTTCCACCCAAAATCAGGAAATGGACAGCGCGGCGAGCTCCGCTCTTCAGTGCGCATGCGCGGTTTCGCGGCACGGCGCTGTGGCGGTGGTGCGCCAACTTCCGCTCTTCCTCGTCCGGCGATACCTGGCGTGAGGTACTAGCAGAGATTCTGAGGGCATCGCGAGTAGCCCTGGGAAAGGCCACAGAGGGTCAGAGAGCATGGTTCTTTGCACAGTTAGGGTTGAGTAAGTCTGCCATGTCATCATTGGCCCCTGATCCTGAAGTTCCTTTCCCTCCGAAGAAAGTGCCTGTTCACGTTTGGGGAAACGCCTGGGCGCCGGGCACGTGCTCGCTCTAGCTGCTCTGTGCTGACTTGTTAGTGTAGATTAGAGCGACATTTGAGTGCATTAGAAATTCCCATTCGGCCCGAGTGAGGCTTTACCAAAACATTTTGTCAGAACTTTGTTAAAAGCAATGAGTTTACTTTTGCTTTCCAAGGTTAGATAGTTTGGCAAGTTGTGGGACGGTAGTTCAGAATTTCTGGAACGCATGTTCACAATGCATCCCCGGGCCCCACCCTCAAAAATCGATTTAGGACTGGTGATAGGACCGATAATCTGCAACTCAGCAAGTTAAGCAGGTGGCTAACCACCTTAAACCGGTCTACGTGAAATTTATTTCTCTTGTCACTTTAACAAGCAAAAAGTTGACTCCTTGATAACGAGTTAGCATGGACTTGACACATTAGCAATTTATGGTGAATAAACTTTACCTTTTTAATGGATTATTCAATCAAGGGGAAATTTGTTTCCGGTGTGGTTAGAGAGACTCGGCTTATTGGTGTGCGTTAAAATTTGCTAAATGCCTGGGCAAGCATTAAGACACTCCAACATAAAATAATAGATATTTTTTTAAAAGGCAATTCAAATAAAGGTGATATCTGATCAACCTTTTTATAGTCTTAGCTATGAAGTGCCTTTTCATATTCAAAACAGTCTGAACTCTTAGCTAGAGAACACAATTTATATATGCACCCATCATTTAAGATGAATCTTTGTTTTTCAATAATTTTCACATGTAAGTTTGTTAAAATTGTGATGTCTCATTAAGAAAAATAACTGAGAACAGCTGTATTGCTTTTTAGGCTAATTGTAACAGTTGATATATTCTCAACTGAAAATCAATACTGATTCTATTTAAATTTGAATCAAGTTTGGTGCAGCAAAGGGGGTTTGCAGTTAGTCTTTATGGGTCACTGTCCCTAAAGATAAAGGTGGAACTAACTCTGCCAACTATTCAGTGCTATAGAATTCTTACAAATTATATACTGCCTTTTTCTGAAAGAAAGGTGACCTTTGTTCAGGAACAATTTTTTTCTCCTTCCTTCTGGATACACTGGAGGCAGGCATTTGAAACTTAAAAGTCATATGATGTTTTCTGAGCTTTTACATAAGCACAAACTGCATCCATAACTTGCCACCTGATTCACCTTTTTTTTTCTCTCCCCTCCCCCCCCCTGCCCTGCTCCAATTGTCTGTTCTCCGTGTCCATTTGCTGTGTGTTCTTTGTCCGGTTCTGTTGTTGTTAGCAGCACGGGAATCTGTGTTTCTTTTTGTTGTATCATCCTGTTGTGTCGGCTCTCCATGTTTGTGGTGCCATTCTTGGGCAGGCTGCACTTTCTTTCGTGCTGGGCAGCTCTCCTTACGGGGTGCACTTCTAGCACAGGGGCTCCCCTACACGGGGGACACCCCTGCGTGGCACTGCACTCCTTGCGCGCATCAGCACTGCGCATGGCCAGCTCCACACGGATCAAGGAGGCCCAGGGTTTGAACCGTGGACCTCCCATGTGGTAGACGGACGCCCTAACCACTGGGCCAAGTCCATTTCCCTGATTCACCTTTTATACACCTGTTTTCAGGAAATGTTCTAGGTTATTTTTTGTTTTTCTTTGATTCCCCTTTTACTCTTTTGTTGTTTTTAAAACTTGTACTTTGTAGAAAATCATCAAGGATTCCCTAATAGTAAGAGAAGAAAATTTTGGTATTTGACTCCCATCAGCTGCTTCTGCTTATCTTGTGACTATTTTGGAATTATGATTCTGCTAATATTTATATACATATCTTTTTAAAAATAACTGAAGGTGTTTTTTTTTTTTTACTCCAAATACATTGCTATTAGTTGAGGTCTTAGCTTAGAGATAGCAAAACAGTAATTCATGTGTTACCATTTCCCATGTGCATTCAATGTCTAAATGGTTCCCACACTTTACTACTAGCTTGAACAAGTCTAATAATCATTTTTTTTATTATTCGAGATGGCCTCTGTCAATAGACAGAAGTGGTAAGACAAATGTAAACTATTAGTACTCCCTTATTTAGAGTTTATCGTCTAATCAAAGTCTATGAATTGTTTTTCTCTTAGCTGGACTTCAGTCAGCTTCAGCAAGAGCCAAAGTATTCTCTTTGTATTATGCTTACTTCTAACAGGCTGTTGAGCCCCATTCTGACCCATTAGAGGTGTTAGGTATTCACTTGGGGTGAAAGTTCCTATGCTTTTAGTTGCTTCTTCCTCTAGCTTATGCCTGGTAGCCACTTTGAACTTTTTTTTTTTTGAACTTCGTAAACCTTGAACTCTTCTAGCCCTCCCACCTTTATCAAGTTAGTGCCTACACATCATTTCATTCTCAGTTTAAATGTCTCAGGAAACCCTTCTGACTTCCAACTCCATTAAATTACTTCCATCATAGTTATTTTTAGTTGTAGTATTTCATTAAATGCAAGATGAGAGGTTGGTGCATTTTTTGGAGGGTTAATGGAGAATGAGCTAGAAGTCTAGACAGTTTCCCACTAGGTTATATTGAGTGCTTGCTCTTGGGTCATTTGATCCTCACAGAAATCTTTTTTCTTTTTAAGATTTATTTATTTCTCCCCACCCCCTTGTTGTTTTCATTTGCTGTGTCTGTTCGTCTTCCTTGTTTCTTTAGGAGGCACTGGGAGCCGAACCCAGGACTTCCGATGTGGGAGGGAGGCAGGCACCTAATCATTTGAGCCATCTCGGTTCCCTGCTTTACTGTATCTCTCATTATGTTTTTCTTCTTATGTCTCTTGTTGTGTCAGCTTGCCACCCCTGCCCACCACACCAGCTTGCTGTCTTCTTTAGGAGGCGCTGGAAACCAAACCAGGGACTTCCCATGTGGTAGGCATGAGCCCAATTGCTTGAACCACATCCCTTTCCCCTCACAGAAATCTTGCGAGGTATTTGCTTCCCATTTTATTGGTAAGGGAACCAAGGCTTAGAGGGTTAAAAATATGAAAATAGGCACAATCTCATCATCCTTCCACCAAATTATCCACCTATTTGTATCTGAACCTACAAATAATGCTTTCACCTCTTACACATGGAAGAAATATTCTGTCTACTTGTACATTTCCTTACTTCATTCAGGATGTTGATTCTTCTGTTATTCTATCCCTCCTAGATATGTTCCCCCTTTTAACTAGATTATTTTATCAGTACACCAACGTGCAATATTATCTTAATAAAGAACAAAATTTAAAAATTTCTTTGGACCTGTGTTCCCCTCCAGCCACTGCTCAATTTCTGTGCTCCCTTTTACAGCGAAATTTTTCCACTTTCTCACCTCTATTCTTTCATTCAACCCCAAATGTATCTTCACTCTCTTCAGTCCTCTGAAACACTTTTTCATGGGCACTAAAGACCTCCATCTTGCCAAATCCAAAATCTCAGTTCTCATTTTGGCCTTTGAGTAGCATTTGACACACACCTCCACATTTCTTAAACATTTTCTTCTCCAGGCTTCCAAAACATTTCACTTTCCTGATTTTCTTCTTACTGTACAGGCACCTCCTCCACTTTGCTTTATCTTCCTCCTCTGTCTAACCTCCAAATAAAACAGTTGCTCACATTTTAGTCTCCTGTCCTCTTTTCTGCCTGTATATTCTCTCCCTAAATGATTTCTTCCAAACCCATGGCTTTTAAGTTTTATCTTTATTTTGATGACTCCCAAATTTATAATTCCAACCCTGACTTCCTTTGAACTCCAGACTGAATTTTCTTTTTTTAAAGTATTCTGGAAAACTTCAGACAAATAAAGGTAAAAAGGGTAACAGTTTTCCATAGAACTGTTACCCAGCATTGAAAATTATTAACTTAATACATGGACTCAGTATCCTTACTCTGTGATTAGGTGATTCCTCCCCCCCCCCCCCCACCACTGCCCCCACCCTTTTTTGAAGTTGACACATTTGTGGACCTTTTTATTCCATATAAAATTTTGGTTTTGTTTAATTCATTAAATTTTTTTATTGGGATTGATTGGACTACTAAATCTGGAAGGTTTGATATCTTTACTAATTATTTGAGTTTGCATTCACTTACAGGAAATAAATCTGGGTATTTTAAATACATAATTATTTAATATAGAGAACTAGTACTTAGAAAATTATTTAATGTGGAGATATGGGCATTAGCCTGGGCTGTCAAAAATGAGACCCAGGATAATACTGCAGAACCGATCCATCAAGGGAGCTGCAACCACTGTCCCCATCAGGATGATGAAAAAATCAGGACTTCCACAACTGGAATAAACTGACGTTAAGAATAAACCACGGTAGCTGCAATTCAGTTACAGAGAAAATACTGTAGCAACTATTCTACACCCACAAGCTAATGATTGGAGTCTGTAACACTGCTGCAGGAAATATTTATTTTAATATTAGATACTAGATAGAAAGTAATATCCAATTAATGCTGCAGAAAATATATCTTCAAGATATTTGTCAATTTTTTTTAGTTAAAAAAAAAGCATCAGGAAGAAGTCTTCAGTTTCACTTCCGATTTCCAAATCTCAATTAAATGTATCTAACTGACAGAATTAAAGTTAGGAGACAAGGTTGAAAGAAGTTGGAATGGATACTGAATGCTTATCTCCCTTATTTACCTAAATTGTCATATCCATGATCATAGTGCATCTATTTTCCTAATCTTTTATGTATTAATAGTTTTAAAGCTTTCCAAAAGTTTTGTGCATTCTTTGCTAGATGGATTACCATATATTTTGGGTTGATTTTTTAAGATTTCTTTCCTATTTTAGATACTGAAAATATCCTCCTTGGCTGTTAAGTTTGTGTGTAGTAGTATCCTTATTAAACAGAAATGCATCAATTTTTTACCCCAAGGTGATCCAACTATCAACTTAGAGAAAAGACAAAAGACAAAAACATGTTAAACTATTCCACAGAATGCAACCAATAATTTTCAGATTTTAGGAAATGATAGGACAATTAGTCTGGTTTTGGAAACATAGTACTAGGAGGAAAAAAAGAGGAAAGGGAGATCTTTTGATTTAAAAAGACAGAAACATATTAAACAACAACAACAAAGGAAAACAGGCCAAACTATAGTGTTTAAGGATGCTCATTTAGATGATGAAGCTGTAAAGAAAAGAAAGTGATCATCATAAAAGTCAGGATAGTGATTATTCTTGGGAGGAGGGAGGAGATTGTAATTGGGAGGAGGAACATGATTTCTGGGGTGGTGAGGTTTTTTTTTAAAGCATGCAAAACAACAGTATATATAATACAAAGATATCTGCATATTTCAGGTATTTTTCAACAATAGAGTGGATACTTTAGAGTGGAGGAGAATGGGAGTGAAGATCAAGGAAGAAGAAAAATCGAGGGAGAACTTGCATGAATTGAAGATGACAATATGCTAATTATAATGACTAATGTTTATATAGCCCTTATCATTGACACGGTTCTTAATGCTTTACATATATTAACTCATTTGATGCTATGTTTAGGTACTATTTCTTTCATTTTATAGAACCAGAAAATTGAGGCATGAGTGGTTATGTAATTTTACCTGTTTTAGTTTCCTTGCTGCTAAGCAAATACCATGAAATAGATTGGCTTAAACAATGGGGATTTATTGGCTCTCAGTTTTGAGGCTAGGAAAAGTCTAAAATCAAGCCATCATCAAGGTGATGCTTTCTCCTAGAAGACTGGTGTTCTGGGGCTGCCTGCTGGAGATCTTTGGTTGTTGGGTTTTCTGCCATGTGACAATGCACATGGCAGCCTCTCCTGGCTTCTTCCCATGGTTTTCTCCTCTCTCTGTGGCCTTCCCTATCAGGCCTTCAATAATAGGATTAAATCCCATACTGGGCCACACCTTATCTAAAGTAACTTTATCAAAAGGTCCTGTTGACTATGGGTCATACAGGAATGGATTTTAAGATCATTCTCTTCTGGGAGTACATAGCTCCAAACCACCACTTTACCTAAGGTCACTAAGCTGGTAAGTGGCAAAGCTGAAATATGAACCCAGACAATCTACTCCAGAGTCTGTGCTCATAATCATTACTAAGGAATATGATTAACTTAACTCTGTACCTGATGCCCAGATATATTCAACTGCCCACTCATTATTTTTACTTGGATGACTAACAGAAATCTCACATACACCATGTGTAAACCCAAACACTATTTCTCATCCACCTATAAGTCAAGAAATCGGAATCAACAGATTCCTTTCTTCCTGTAGCCTCCCACATCAAAGTCATCAGCAAATCTTATTGATCCTATCTCCAAAGTATATCCCCACTTTGGCCACTTATTTACCCTAATGCAAACCATCATCTGAGCTATAACAGCCTCCTAACTTATCCCTGTTTCTACTCTCCCCCTGCAGTTCATGTTTTGCACAGCAGACACTTCTCTTTTTTTAAAGTAAAATTTTTTTTTTTTAAGATTTATTTTTTATTTATTTAATTCCCCTCCCCTCCCCCGGTTGTGTGTTTTCTGTGTCTTTTTGCTGCGTCTTGTTTCTTTGTCCGCTTCTGTTGTCGTCAGCGGCAGGCACGGGAAGTGTGGGCGGCGCCATTCCTCGGCAGGCTGCTCCCTCCTTCGCGCTGGGCAGCTCTCCTTACAGGGTGCACTCCTTGCGCGTGGGGCTCCCCTACGCGGGGGACACCCCTGTGTAGAATGGCACTCCTTGCGCGCATAAGCACTGCTCATGGGCCAGCTCCACACGGGTCAAGGAGGCCCGGGGCTTGAACCGCGGACCTCCCATGTGGTAGACGGACGCCCTAACCACTGGGCCAAAGTCCGTTTCCCGCTTTTTTTTTAAGTAAATTAAATATTACTCTCCTGCTTATAATATCCCATGGCTGCCAATTCCATTTAGAATAAAATCTAGATTCCTTACCATGTCCTACAAAGCCACACATAATCTGCCCCTGTCTATTTCTTGACTGTTATCTCCTATCACTCTTTCTCAAGTTCTTAAGCCTCTCACATTCTTAGACTGTGCAGAACATAACAGATAGTAAAAATTTCCTTGCCCTCCAGATTTATTTTTTAAATAGAAGAATAGAGCTAAAATATCAGGAATGATTACTATATTTCAGTCCAGGGACAGTGCTTATATCAACTAATATTTGAACTAGCCATTCCCCAACCTCAGTTGTCATTAAGTTCCTAAGCCCTAAGTTGACATAGGCAATAGCCATCAAATTCACTGAAGACCTGATGCATTTGCTGGAGCAAAGGCAGCAAGTGAAATAGGAAAGATTGTAGGAGAAGGAAGAAAGGGCAGGAGAGAGTGCACCACCAATTGGGGCATAGTTTGGATTTATTATTCAGCAAATTGTTCAGCAGAATGGTTCCTCTTGACTTGAGTGTGTGTGTGTGTGAGAGAGAGAGATCTCCATGAGAAGAACATGCCAGAGGTAGATGCAGCCTGTTGAATATGGGTCCCAGAAGGAACACATGACATACATTATAAGTGCCTGACATAAATGCTTGAGTTTAAGGAACGTTACATGTAACGAATTGTAGCAATAGTTGGCAACAGTTAGTGCTACATGCTGTCCATCCTATTCCCTTACCATTAGTTCTCCGTGGGCCTATAACTGTTTATTCTGCACATAAATCAAAATAAAACAGTTGAGCAAAGTCAAATTGTGTATAAGCCAAGGAACAACAGGATTACCAGCACCCACCAGAAAGAAGCTAGGAAGAGGCAAGGTAAAATTCTTCCTCAGAGCCTACAGAAGGAGTCAGTCCTGCCGACGCTATTTTAGACTTGTGGCCTCCAGAACCCTGAGAAAATACATTTCTATTGTTTTAAGAAAAAATATTCAAATTGTGTGTATTCTATAACACATTAGAATGCTGTGCAATGAAGAACAGCATATGCTACCTTGTGTAAGAAAAAAGAAAAATAGGAATATATGTGTATGTTTTTGCAAAAAGGCAAACACTAGACAAAAAAAACAAAGAGAAGTTTACCTATAGGGTTTTAGAAACAGTGGAGGGGATAGAGATGGAAGCAAGACTTTTCAGAGTAAACCTTTCAACTAGTTTTGACTTTTGAACCTCTTACATATGATTAAAAAATGAAATCAAATTGAAAAGGAAAAAAGAAAATCCTCAATTTTAAAACAAATTGAAACAAAGGAACCTAAAGTGTGTATCAAATTGTGAAAATTGCCACCCGGAGAAAAGAATTGTTTAAAATGACTTTTGAACACAGTATGCAGACTGACCATCCTTAATAGAATATATTTAAAAGAGAAAAACACTGATAAATTTTTTATCCTCATTCAGTAGTCTTATTCTTAGTTGTAATACTGATATTATAAATTAGAGAACATTTTCTATATTGTAGGATAAAGCAAGTGAGTAATATTTTAATGTTTATAGAAAATGAGAATTTCAGTTTAAGAGAAAAGAGATACAACTTACTCTTTTAATTTTATAGTTAGTATTTTTTTTTCCTGTTTAAGGAATTTTTATCCACCTCATTTACATATTCTCTTTCATTTCTTATAGCCTTAGCTTTCACCTTTGGATCTATGATCCACCTCTAATTTTTGTACAGGTGAGGGGTCAATGTTCATTCCCCCCCCACACATGGATTCTAGAAAGATCCTTTATAAAAGACCAGAAAGAAAAGTTTTAAATTGAACTATGGCCATAACTCATCAGCACAAACAAGTAGTTGAGGCCACTCTAGATAAATATATATGTGTTTTTCTTCCCCTCCCCCTCCCCCACTCTTTCCCATTCCCCTTCGCCTCCCTGCTGTTTTAGCTGTCTGTGTCCATTTGCTGTGTGATCTTCTGTATCTATATCTCTTTTTGTTTTCTCATCTTTCTCCTCTAAGATTCATTGGGATTCGATCTTGGGGACCTCTGATGTGGAAAGAGGTTCCCTGTCAATTGTGCTACCTCAGGTCCTGATCTCTCCTGTGCTTCACCTTGACTCTCCCCTTAGTCTCTCTTTTGTTGCATCATCATCTTGTTGTGTGACTCACAAGCTTGGGTGCTCGGCTTACTGTGCAGGCACTCGGCGGCTCACCACACGGGCACCGACTTGCCACACAGGCACTGGCTCACCACGCAGGCACTCACATGGGCACTTGGCTTGCCATGAGGGCACTCGCCTCACTGTGTGGGCACTGGCTCACCACAAGGGCACTCTTGCTGGCACTCAGCTTGCCGTGCAGGCACTTGGCTCACTGTATGAGCACTCGTCTCACCATGTGGACACTTGGCTTGCCACACAGGCACTTGCATGGACACTTGGCTCACCACATAATCACTCAGCACCCACATGGGTGCTTGGCTTGCTGCGCAGGCACTTGGCTCACTGCAAAAGCACTTGGCTCACTGTGCAAGCACTGGCTTGCTGCACAGGCACGCTTTTTCTTCTTTTTTTACCAGGAGTCCCCAGGGATTGAACCCGGGTCCTTCCATATGGTAGGTGGAGGCTCTATCACTTGAGCCACATTTGCTTCCTTGGATAAATATATATTATAAATCAGCAATATAAAATAGAACATTATATCTTAGAGGATTCTACTGAACATGATATAGTATTACAGTGGTAAGTGTGGCATTCATAATTCTTTCAGCTTTTGTAGGTCCTCTACTGTCATAAGGTTTTATTCTCATTTATTTGATAAAATAATACCAGTAAATAAAAATCTAAACTAGAGTCAAGGAGGTCTGGGCTGAAGTATGTTTTGTTTTGTTTTTAGTCTCTAATCATTGAGTAGTTCCTGTGGATGTATATATAGCTACAAAATGCAAATCAAATGGTGGAAGTAGTAAATATTTTCAATCTACTGTAGTTTTTTTTAAATCCAGAATTTAAATGTTGCAATTCCTTATTATTTTCTTTCAGTCTACAGTCTGTTTTGAGCGCAGATCTGAACACACGAAGAAGATGACATTTGCATTAAACCTCTGTTAAAGTATAATCATGGTCTGTGTTTTTAAGTATCATGGCTAATTTTCAGACTTTCTCTTTCATTGTTAATTCAGACATATGAGGAGTAAGTGGGCTTGTATATTTATTGTACTGACTAGAACATAACCATAATTTTATATTATAAGTAGCCTTCTCATGCACATTAAAAAGACTGAATTGAAAACCTTCATAAACAATGTTGTATTGTCCTAGTTTCATTTCTATTTAACTAACTTATCTTGGAAAAATAGATCAACCTCTCCAAACCTTTTTCTCACCTTATGTGTACCAGAATCATTTAGAGAGCTAAAAAAGACTATAGGGAAGTAGATGTGACTCAAGTGATTGGGCTCCCATCTGCCATATGGGAGGTCCAGGGTTCGATTCCTGGGGCCTCCTGGTGAAGGCACGCTGCCTGCACAGTGAGCTGGCCTGAGTAGAGTGCTGGCCTGTGCAGGAGTGCTGACCTGCAAGGGAAACTGGCTGGAATGAGAGCTGGCACAGAAAGATGATGCAATAAAAAAGAGACACAGAGGAGAGACAATAAGAGACACAGCAGACCAGGGAGCTAAGGTGGTGCAAGAGATTAAGCACTTCTCTCCCACTCCAGAAGGTCCCAGGTTTGATTCATGGTGCCACGTAAACAGCAGCCAAGCAGACACAGAAGAATGCATAGTGAGTAGACACAGAGAGCAGAAAATGGGGGCGGGGATGAATAACTAAATCTTAAAAAAAAAAAAAAGAAGGTTACAACATCCCATTCTTGTTGAAGCAGGTTGGTGATGGTGCCTGGGGTTATGTATTTTTACAAGTTTCCCCAGGTAATTCTAATCATGGTAGAGACTAGAACAGGATGCTACGAAATTGAGAAGCATTGTCTTAATATACTTCTATTGATTGAATCATTCATCCATGCACTCATTTATGAATGTGGATAGCAGCAAATATTTATTGACTAGGTATTGTCTTACAGTGCTGATATCTCAGAGATGAAAGACTGAGTCCTACCCTAAAAAAACCCCAGTTAGTGGAGAAGACAGATAAATGAACAGAAAATTACAAAATAGTGTTATGTGCTATGGTACAGGCAGACAAGGTGCTGAGCAAGCACAAAGGAAGGGCATCATACTTCACCTGGAAGGGCAGATCAAAGAAAACTTTCCTGGGCCTTGCAATCAACTGGGTTAGAATGAGAGGAGAGCATCTTAGGTACAGAAGAGTAAGAAGGCATGAAACTGCAAGAAATTTGAGAAGGCTAGAGCAGTGTTTCCCAAAGCCTGGGACACAGCACACTTAATACTCTGGTTTTTGGTGGGTCACAGCCAGGTAAGTCATTTCATGGTGATAGAACTATACTTCTTCAATTATTTTTCAAACCATCACTTGTAAGGAAAAAGTCTTTTTGGTCTACAGTATAACATTTGCTAATCTCCATTTAAAAAGAGGAGGATTAAGATGAGAGCTTCCACTGGTAGCTTTGTCTAGATGGAATTAACACAACTTTAATTTGTGGCAATGAAATGGATTTACTTTTGGTAGCTAAACAGTTTTCTTCTTAAAATCATTTATTTGAGTAATTAAAATATAAAATTTGTTTTAAACATTGAGTAGATAGTTCATTTGGTTCTTGGATATGATAAAATTGTGCATATGGTATATGAATAGATGAACTTTTGAATCCTTCAGTGTAGAAAAGTGGCAGAATTGAGTCTAAAAGACAGGGTAACAGGACTGTAATATCAACATGGTAATGTAAGACATCCTGTGGGAAAAAACCTTCCCAGAGATTCAGTGAATAAAAGGACAGATTCCACTTGCTTAGAACTCTGGAAGATAGTAGGGACTGGAGAAGGACTCCACAAATGCTGAATCAAACAAAAAGGAAAATATCAGGCATATTTCCTGATAATGGACATGCAAAATGTAATGTGGAACAAACATAAAGAGGGGAAACAGAGGGATATGGGAGCAGAAAATATGTTTGCTATTGAAGCTAGGTTGATATTTTTCAACTTGGTAGGTTATAAATATAGGTTATGTAATATAAACTCCAGGGTAACCACAAAGATAGTATTGTAAAAATACACAGAAACAGAAATGAGGAAACATCACAAAAGATCAACCTTGCAGAAAAGGAGGTTGCAATAAAGGAAAAGAGATACAAAAAAAAAAAGAGATATGACATACCAAAGGACAAAATGGCTGAAGTAAGCACTGTCTTTACAATAATAACATTGAATGTTAATAGCTTAAACTCCCCAATCAAAAGACGCATGATTGTCAGAATGGATAAAGAGGCACAATCCAATTATATGTTGTTGACAAGAGACTCATCTTAGACCCAAAGACACAAATAGGCTGAAAGTGAAAGGCAGTAAAATATATTCCATGCAAATAGTAACCAAAAAGGAACTGGCATAGCTCTACTAATATTGGGACAAAATAAACTTACAACATCAAAAGCTGTTATAAGAGACAAGTACACTATATAATAATAAAAGGGGCAATCCACCAAGGAGAAATAACAATCATAAATATTTACATACCTAACCACACTTCCCCAAATGCATGAGGCAAACACTGGCAAATCTGAAGGGAATAAGACTTCAATATACCACTCTCATCAATAGATAGAACATCTAGTCAGAAAATCAGTAGGAAAACAGAGAACTTGAATAATACAATAAACTAGCTCTAACATATGTATACAGAATATTGTACCCCCAAAAAGGATATACATCCTTCTCAAGTGCACATGAATCATGCTCCAGGACAGACCATGATGGGTCACAAAACAAGTCTCAATAAATTTTAAAAGATTGAAATTATACAAAGCATCTTCTCTGACCATATGAAATGAAGATGGAAAACAATTACAGGTGGAGAACTGGAAAATCCACAAATATGTGGAATTTAAATAACACTCTCTTAAACAGTAAGTAAAAAAAAATTGCAAGGAAAATCAGTAAATGAAATGAAAACAAGAACAAAACATATCAAGGGGAGCAGACGTAGCTCAATGTTTGAGTGCCTGCTTTCAATGTACAAGATCCTGGGTTCAATCCCCTGTACCTCCTAAATGTATATATATCAAAATTTATGGGGGAAAGTGGATGTGGTTCAAGCAATTGAACTCCTGCCTACCACATGGGAGGCCCCAGTTTCGGTTCCCAGTGCCTCCTAAAGAACATGAGCAAGACAAGCAAGCTGACATGATACAGCGAGCTGGTGGAACAAGAGACACGAGGAAAACATAACGAGAGACACAACAAAGCAGGGAACAGAGGAGATAGTTCAAGCTATTAGGCACTTTCCTCCCACATTGGAGGTCCCAGGTTCAGTTCCCAGTGCCTCCTAAAAAGAAGACCAGCACACAACAAAAACAGACACAGTGAATGCAAACAATGAAGGGGTAGGAAGAAATAAATAAAATAAATCTTAAAAACAAAACAAAACAAAACTTACGGTATGCAGTGAAGGCAGTGCTGAGAGGGAAATTTATAGCCCTAAAAGTTTACATTAAAGAAGAAAGAGCTAAACTCAACGACCTAACTACACACCTGGAGAAAATAGAAAAAGTACAGCAAACTAATCCCAAACCAAGCAGAAGGTAAAAAATAAAGATCAGAGCAGAAATAAAATAAATTGAGGCTAAGAAAACAATAGAGAGGATTAACAAAACCAAAAGATGGTTCCTTGAAAAGATTAATAAAATTGACAAACTGTTAGCTGGACTGACAAAACAAGAGAGAAGATGCAAATAAATAAAATCAGAAATGAGAGGGGGAACATTACTACCAACCCCACAGAAATAAAAAGGACTATAAGAGGGTACTATGAACAAATGTGGGCCAACCAATTAGACAACGTAGATGAAATGAATAAATTCCTAGAAATACACAAGTAACTTATACTGACTCTAGAAGAAGCAGAAGATCTCATGAGACCAATTACAAGAGATTGAATCAGTCATCAGAAATCTTACAACAAAGAAAAACCCAGGACCAGATGGCTCACAGGTGAATTCTACTAGTCTTTCCAATTCTGCTCAGGAGGTAACACTACCTAACTACCTAACACCAAAGACAGATAAAGATACCACAATGAAAGAAAATTACTGACCAATTTATCTTATGAATATAGAAGCAAAAATCCTGAAGAAAATACTTTCAAATCAAATCCAACAGTACATTAAAAGAATTGTACACCATGATCAAGTGGGTTTTATCCCACATATGCAAGAATGGTTCAACATAAGAAAATCAATTAATGTAATAAACCACATTAAAAAAACAAAGGGAAAAAACCACATGGTCATCTGCATTGATGCAGAAAAGACATTTGATAAAATCCAGCATCTTTTTTGATAAAAAAACACTTAGAACACTATGAATAGAAGGAAACTTCCTCACTATGATAAAGTGTATACATGAAAAACCCACAGCTAACATCTTACTTACTGGTGAAAGACTGAAAGCTTTCCCTCTAAGATCTGGAGCAAGACAAGGTTGCCTACTGTCACCACTGTTATTCAATACTGTACTGGAAGTTCTAGCCAGAGAAGTTAGGTAAGAAAAGAAATAAAAGGCATTCAGATTGGAAATAAGTAAAATTTTCATTATTTGCAGTGACATGGTCCTATTTATAAAGAAGGTCCTGAGAATTTTACAACAAAGCTATTAGACCTAATTAATGAATTAGAAAATGGGGGGGTACAAGATCAACACCCAAAAATCAGTAGCCCTATTTCTACTTCTATACACTAGTAATAGCAATTGGTAGAAGAAATCAAGAAAAAAATCCATTCACCACAGCAACTAAAAGAATCAATATCCAGGAATAAATCCAACCAAGGATGTAAAGGACTTGTACACAGAAAACTTCAAAACATTGCTAAAATAAAGAAAAGAAGACCTAATTAAATGGGAGGATATTCCATTTAATAAATTGGAAGACTAAATATTGTTAAGAAGTCAATGCTACCCAAAGCAATCTATATATTCAATTCAATCTTAATTATATTCCAACAACCTTCTTTGCAGAAATGGAAAAGCCAATCATCAAATTTATATAGAAGGGTAAGGGGCCCTGCATAGCTAAAGATCTTGAAGAGGAAGGATGAAGTTGGAGGACTCATACTTTCTGATCTTAAAACTTACTACAAAGCCACAGTAATCAAACAGCATGGTACTGGTATGAGGGCAGATAATATAGACCAATGGAATCAAATTGAGAGCTCAGAAATCAACCCTCACATTTATGGCGAACTGCTTTTTTAAAACATATATGTTTTATTGAAGTATATAATTCATACATGACCATACGTAAACAATAAGTATAGTTAAAGTTGTGAACTTACAAAATAAACATGCATTTATATCATACAGGGGTCCCATACATCACCCCTCCACCAACACCTTGTATGGCTGTGAAACATTTCTCACAAACTACAAGAGGATTTTCAAAATACTACTACTAATTATAGTCCATATCTTACATTTGGTGTATTTTTTCCCTAACCCACCCTATTATTTTTTAAAATATATTTTTATTACAGAAGTTGTGAACTTATAAAGCAATCAAGTGCACGTGTAGAATTCCCCTTCACCAACACAACACACTGAGTTGGAATATTTGTTATGGATTATGAGATAATAACATCAGACTATTATTACCAACCATGGTCCCTAGTGTATATTTGGCACAATTTTTCCAAATCCTGGCCCATTATCAACACAGTACATCTTTAGCATTGATGCAAGAATATTACAGTATTGCTGTTAATAGGTCCATAGGTCACACCAATTGTATTTTCCCCAGGCTTTCTACACTCTCACCACCTTCCAACAGTGATGTATATCCACTGTAGCTCACAGAAGGACACTCCTGCATCTGTACCATCAACCATAATTCTCATCTACTTCTGAGTTCACTGTATTATTCAGTGCCTAGATTATTCTCTAGCTTTGTTTCAATTGACATTTACATCCCTAGACTACCCTTTTCAGCTGCAATCTCATTTATAAACCAGCTGCAACTCAGTATAATGGGTTACCATCAACTCTATCCATTCCCACAGTTTTATAGTCAACTTAAATAAAACTTCTACATACATTAAGCATCAGTAGTTCTTTTCAACCCTCCTCTTATCTCCTAATAACCTATACCCTACGTTTTAACTCCATGAGTTTATTCTTCAATTGAGTACATAGTAATGAGACCATGCAATATTTGTCCTTTTGTATCTGGCTTGCTTCATTTAGCATAATGTCTTCAAGATTCATCCATGTTATCATATATATCCCAATTTCATTTCTTTTTACTGCAACATCATATTCCATTGTATGTATGTAACACATTTTGTTTATCCACTCATAGGTTGATGGACACTTTGGTTGTTTCCATCTTTTATCAATTGTGAAACTGCTATGAACATTGGTGTGCAGATGTCTGTTCATGTCATAATTTCTAGTTTTTCTGGATATATTCCTAGTAGAGGAATTGCTGGGTAATATGGTAGTTCTATATTTAGCTTCCTGAGGAAATGCCAATGTGTCTTCAACAGAGGCTGCACCATTTTACAATCCCACCAAGAGTGAAGGAGTGTTCCTACTTCTCCACATCCTCTCCAGCACTTATTGTTTTCTTTTTTCTTTTAAAATAATGGACATTCTATGCCATGTGAGATAATGTTAATATCTCATTGTTGCTTTGATTTTCATTTTCTTAATAGTGATATGGAACATTTTTTTATTTCGTGTGCTTTCTGGTTTGGCCAACTAATTTTTGACAAGGTGGCAAAGACCACTCAATTGGGAAAGAATATTCTCTTCAACAAATAGTGCTGGGAAGCCAAAAAAAAAAAAAAAAAAAAAGGGAGTTGCCTATCTCACACCTTATACAAAAATCAACTCAAAATAGATCAAAGACCTTAACATCAGTGCCAGAAGAAAACAAACTCCTAGAAGAAAACATAGGAAAAGCATCCTCAGGACCTTATGTTAGGCAATGATTTCTTAGATTTTACTCCCAAAGTACAAGCAACAAAAGAAAAAATAGATAAGTGAGACTTGCTCAAATCTTTAAAACTTTCAAGCCTTAAAGGACTTTATCATGAAATTAAAACAACAACATGCACAAGAAAATATCCAATAAGGGATTAATATCCAGAATATAGAAAGAAATCCTTCAACTTAACAACAAAAAGACAAACCACCCAATTAAAAATTTGGCAAAATCCTTGAACAGGCATCTTCCCAAAGAAGACATACAAATAGCCAGAGAGCAAATGAAAAGATGCTCAACTTCATTAGCCACCAGAGAAATACAACTCAAAATCACAATAAATTGCCATTTCACACTCATTAGAATGGCTGCTATTTAAAAAATGGAAAATAAATGTTGGAAGGAATGCAGAGAAAGAGGAACCCTCATTCATTACTGGTGGCAATGTAAAATGGTGCAGCTGCTGTGGAAGACAATTTGGTGGTTCCTCAGAAAACTGTAGATCTATATATGACCTAACAACCCCACTAATACGTATATACCCAGAACAATTGAAAGGACAAGATATTTGCATACCAATGTTCATAGTTGCATTATTCGCAATTGCCAAAAGATGGAAGCAACCTAAGTATCCATCAGGAGATGAATGAATGTATAGATGTGATATATATATATAATGGGATTTTATTCAGCTGTATAAAGTAATAAAGTCCTGATACATGTGACAACTTGGATGGTTCTTGAAGACATCATATTGAATGAAATAAGACAGAAACAAAAGGACAAATATATGATCTCACTGTTTTGAAGCAATTAGTATAAGCAAAACCATAGAGACAGAATCTAGAATATAGGTTACCAGGGGATGGGGTGGGAATAGGATATGGGAAGTTAAGGCTTAAAATAGACATGGTTCCTATTTGGAATAATGGAAATGTTTTGGTAATTGATGGTGATGATGATAGCACAACAATGTGAAAACAATAAACAGCTCTGAAATAGATATCTGAATATGACTAAAAGGGGAAATGTTAGATTGTTACATATGATAACAGAATAAATGTTTTTAAATATCCGTGGAACTACACTATACAAACAGTGAACCCTAAGTTAAACCATGGACTTCAATTAATCATCCAAATAATGATTGCTATCACCAGTTGCAATAAATGTTCCACAGCAATGCAAGTTGTTGCTGGTGAGCTGGTATATGGGAGCCCTGTATTTTGTGCATGATTGTTCTGTAAACCCACAACTTCTCTATTAAAGGGGGGAAAAGGTATTAATGTTGAGAAAAAAGAAAAAAAAATGAGGTGTCCATATCTGAATATAATATTCTGATGCAGAGTAGAAGAATATCTCTTCCCCCATTTTGGACAGCATTACTCTATTAACATAGTCTAAGATGACACTGGGGCACAGCTTGAGTGACTTGCTGCTCTCTCCTAAGTAGTTAACTGAAATCCCTAAGTCCTTCTTCATGTTCTGCTCATATGCTGAATTCCTCTTCCATCCAAGTATTTTCTGAGACCTAGGTATCATTTGCATTCCACTCCTTGTTACTGTTTAGTCTATTGAGAATCTTCCCATTAGTCCATCATGTTGAAATATTTGGGGATCCTGAATATCCATCCAATGTATTCATCCATTTATTTATACTTGCTTTTATAATGTCTATTTAAATAAATTTTATTAGAAACGTTTTTTGAATTTGTAAAATGATCATGTGCAGATTCCCTGTATGATGATACGCATGTTTGTTTTGTAAGTTTACACTTTTATTATATACTTATTATTAATGTATGTTCAAGTATGAGTGATATACTTCAATAAAATTTTATTTTAATAAAAGTAACACTGCAGACAATTAAAAGAGGCACCTTGTCTGGTTCTTAATTGAAACAGACAACAACAAAACATGTTTGTTTTTTTTAAGATAATCTTGGAAGTTTGAGCCCTGAATATATATTAAATGAAATTAAGGAATTTGATCACTGATGATATGAACATATTTTTGTTCATTATTTTACATTCAATAGCAGTACTGATCATGCTTTTAAAAGTCTTTATCTTTTACAGATACGTAATTGTTGGAGAAAAGGGGGTGCTCACTGGGACATGGAGACCGATGATTATAGGCAGAAAGTTTATTGGGAAGCTCTCCCAACAGAGAGGGTCTGAAGAATAGATTTCAGCCCACCCCTGGAAAGGGGGGATTTGAATGTATACAGTACCTTCCTAGGCGGGGAAATGATAGTCAGTGGGAGGGGGTCGAGGATCCGAGTGAGGTACAGAGGCCAATAGGAAGCCCTAGAGGTGAAAATTTTCCCTTGTATGGCTAGAGGGTAGTGGGTTAGGGACTTAGGTTTTCTTGGAATGCTGGAGAAGCAGGTGGCACTTTGATCGGGAGGGAGTGAAGTTCTCTGTCTCACTCCCATTTCCACGTGGTTTCTTTGTTCAACCTTTGGGGAAGTCTGTGCTTTCAGATGTGTAGGCTTAAGAGGGTATGTTTGGGGGCTTGTCTTTCCTCAATGCATGTCAGGGGATCTGAGTCACAGCTTGTTAATGATTGCAAACCTAATGAGGGGGAACCTCTAACATTTTAACATTATTTTTTACAGATACATAATAAAGGCTTTACGGACACCTGTTTCAGTTTGCCATAGGGGTGCCGATGTAAAGTACGAGAAATCTGTTGGCTTTTACAAAGGGGACTTATTTGGAGTAAAAGCTTACAGTTCTAAGACTGAGAAAAGTCCAAACTGGGGCACCATCAGCGACGCTTTCTCACCAAAGTCAGCTACTGTTGATCCTGGCGTATTGCCACATGGTAAAGCAAGATGGTCACTGATCTCTGCAGAGGTTTCAGCTTCCCCTCTGGGCTCACCGTCTCCTCCTGAGCTGCTCCGTGTGCCCAGCCTCTCGGGGCTTTGTGCTTAAGGGATCCTCTCTCTTACATGGTTGGGTCAAACATGACGGCTTCCTTTTTCTGTGTCTGTCTGAGTGAATCCGTTTATATCAGACCCAGCAAGGGGGAGAGGAGAACTCAACATGACTCACACCCCACTGATATAATCCAGTCAAATGGGTCTCACCCCCAAAGGGATGGATTACTTTAAAATATAATCTTTTGCTTTTCGGGATTCACAAAATTCAAACTTTCACAACCTCCCTATTATTAACACTATGTATTAGTATTTTACATTTGTTATACTTCTTAAAAGAATCTCTCGTATTTATACTGTTAACCATATCCATCATCCACCACATGGTTCACGATGTTACACAGTCCTGTGCCTTGCACTTTTCACCCAAAGTGTACGCTCATTGGCTCTCAGTTGTGTAGATATCACCTCAGTAAATTTTTGAAAGTTTCCCTTAGTCCAAAAGAAAAAATCCCATACACCCTTGTTATTGATGGATATAGCACCTTCTGAGACGCTGATGCAGGACTATTAAAATATTGCTGTTAACTATAGTCCACAAATTACATTAATTGTAATTTTCCCATGTATCACCATATTCTTACACCTTGTAATGTGACATACATTTGTTCTAGTTTATAGAAGTTCATTCTTGTATTTGTATTATTAACCATAGTCCTTATCTGCCTCTGGGTTCACTATTTATTCAGTCCCTAGATTATTCTCTAGCTTTCTTTCAATTAACATTTATTGTTCTAGATTACCCCTTTCAGCCACAATCATATTTATAAATCAGCCATGTTAGTTATACTCACTATAATGTATGTGGCAGTTTGAGATTATTTTATGAATCCCCCAAAGAGAAAGATGTTTGTGAACTAATCTGTTCCTCTGGGTGTGGTATACTTTGATTGTATCAGATTCAGTGAGGGGCCTCTGATTAAGTTTACTTGATAAAATCAATTTAGGGCTTCTTGACTGGGCTGTGTCAGTAAGGTATAACTCGGGTTGAATCCCTTCCCTATTAGTGGGCTGATATAAACGAAAACTCACTCAAGAAGACACACAGAAAGAGAGAGAACTCGATGGGCAATTTTTGACCCAGGGACCCCAGAGAGAGATGAGCCATTTGCCTGATAGTTTGCAGCTGACTTTGTGAAGAGACCAGAGCAGCTGAGCAGATGAGAAGACCCAGAAAGAACCCAGCCCTATGCCAGAGACTGATATAGGAAGGCCTGAGACACAAGTCCTATGCCAGCCTACAGCTGAGATCAGGAAGGAGCTGGGCCCCTGGAGCCTTAGGAGGAAGAGGAAGCCCCGGACGGAGAGACCAGGCAGAGACCAGCGACCACCCTGCTTCAGCATGTGGCAGCTGACTCTGGTGAGAAACAACGTGGAGAGGTGGACTCTTTAGGGCAGGGGTTCTTAACCTTTTTTGTTCTACAGAACCCTTTGTCAGTCAGGTGAAAAACATGGACCCCTTACTAAGTTCACACTTTCCTGTGTATTATTTAATAAATATATCACATCCGTAGCAACATGTACCCACACGAATAATGTTTTTCTGAATTTCAATTCAAGCTCACAGACACCTTGTTAAGGTGCTTTAGGACACTTAGGGTAACTGTAAGCTTTTACCCCAAATAAATACCTTTTGTAAAAGCCAACAGATTTCTGGTACTTTGCATCAGCACCCCTTTGGCTGACTAATACAAAGCGTTACCATCAACTCTGTCCATTTCCCTCACTTTTACAGTCAAGCTAATTAAAATTTCTATATACGTTAAGCACCAGCTGCCTCTTCTCAGCCCTCATCCTATCTCCTAGTAACCTGTACTCTAGATTTTAACTCCATGTATTTATTCTTTGTATTTAGTTAATATTAGTGAAACCATACAACACGTGTCCTTTTGTGTCTGGCTTATTTCACTCAGCATAATGTCCTCAAGATTCATCCATGTTGTCATATGTGTCCCTATTTAATTTCTTCTTAGAGCAGCATAGTATTCCATCTTATGTTTATACCACTTTTGTTAATCCATTCATCTGTTGATGGGTTGTTTCCATCTTTTGGCAATTGTGAATAATGTTGCTATGAATATCATTGTGCAAATATCTGTTGGCATCCCTCTTTTCTTCTGCATATTTTCCTGGTGGAGGGATGGCCGGATCATACGACAGTTCTATATTTAGCTTCCTGAGGAACTGCAGGCTCTCTTCCACAGAGCCTACACCTTTTTACATTCCCACCAACAGTGAAGGAGTGTTCCTATTTCTCCACATCTTCTCCAGTACTTATGGTTTTCTGCTTTTTTAAAAATAGCCATTCTATGCGGTGTGAGATGAGATCTCATTGTTGTTTTGATTTGCATTTCCATAATAGCTGGTGATACTGAACTTTTTTCCCGTGCATTTTGTCATTTGTATTTCCTTTTTGGAGAAATGTCTATTTAAGTCTTTTGCCCATTTTATTTTTAAAGTTACAGACTTTTAAAATTTAAAATATGGTCCTTCTTAAGCCCATAATACATAAAAAATTTTATTATTTTTTCATATTAACATGTTGGGAAGTGGACTTGGCCCAATGGATAGGGAGTCCACCTACCACATGGGAGGTCTATGGTTCAAATCCCTGGCCTCCTTGACCCGTGTGGAGCTGGCACACACGCAGTGCTGATACGTGCAAGGAGTGCCGTGCCATGCAGGGGTGTTCCCTGCATAGGGGAGCCCCACGTGTAAGGAGTGTGTCCTGTAAGGAGAGCCTCCCAGCGTGAAAGAAAGTGCAGCCTGCCCAGGAATGGCGCCGCCCACACGGAGAGCTGACACAGCAAGATGACGCAACAAAAAGAAACACAGATTCCCGGTGCTGCTGATGAGGATAGAAGCGGTCACAGAAGAACACACAGCGAATGGACACAGAGAGCAGACAACTGGGGCGGGGGAAGATAAATAAATAAATAAAAATCTTTAAAAAACAAACAAAAATGTTAATTTAGCTCAAATACTGAGCCAATCAGCTGTCTTAGTTTACCACAGGGCTGCCTGTGGTAAACAAATAAGGAGGAAAGTACAAGAAACGGGTTACCTTCTATAATGGGAATTTTATTTAGGGTAAAAGTTTACAGTTCCAAGTTTGTGAAATGTCCAAATAAAATCAACATCAGAGATGCTTTCTCACCAAATTCAGCTAGTGGTAATCCTGGGGTGAGGATGGCAGCTGTTCTCTGCTGAGGTCCCTGTCTTCCCTTCCAGAATCTACTGTCTCCCAGAGCTCAGCTGTGGGCAACCAGGCAGGGGACCTGTCTCTTTCTGGGCCTCCTCTCTCAGTCTCAGCTGCTCCACTTTCTTTTTGTGTTCAGCTGTGAGCTATCAGGCATCTGGGTCATCTCTTCAGCTTTGAGCTGCAACGTGGGCCCAGTCTCTCGGGGGCTTTTCACTTAGCTTTGGCTGCTAGCAATTCTGGAGTCCTCTCTCACATGGCAGGATCAAAAATGGCAGCTTCCTTTCTCTCTGTGTCTCTCTGTGTGTCTCTGATTATATAAAGCTCCATTAAGAGAGTAGAGACACAATCTGAATCATACCTCAATGAAGTAGTTCAATCAAAAGGGCCCCACATCCACAGCAATGCATTAGTTCAAGAACATAATCTTTTTCTTTTTTGAATTCATCAAAGAACCTCAAACTGTCACACCAGCATTGCCTGAGGGTGGTCGTGGGGAGAACTTGCTACTGATACTCTATAATGAAGGCTAAAGGATGTTTTTGACTTAAATTATTTGGGCATTTGGCTAAATCCTTTACTCAGTGAGAATAGACCTGACTTAAGGACATTAAATGATACCATTTGGAAGTTGAAACAATTGTAAAGGTGCTTTGGAATGCCCTAATTGTGCCTGAGACCTATATTTGATAGATGCGATCATGTAGTCCAGTTAATCAGCATATAGAATTTTTATGTACAAGACAGTACAAAAGTTTCAACATGTGACATTTATAAGTGCTTCTACTGGCTTGGAGAGACACATGGTGCACACATTACATGTTTCTGAAGCTTTACAGAACTAACTTTGCTCAGTTACCTAGGTCAGTTAACTGCACTCTTCCCTCCTTTACACATAAACATGCACACGTGCACAGCATATGTGTGGGGTGGGGTGCAGTCAAATGCCCAACTCTCCCACCCCTTACCCTAGTCTCCTATAGGAAACTCCCTTCCTTCCCAATTGCTTGACTTATGATTTCCTGTTTTTCCTGCCCCATTTTTTGTCCCAGATCCCCACCTCCTCTGGCTTTGTACCTGCTCCAGCTGGTCCAGGGTTAGGCTGCTGCAGCCACTCTCAGGCCCACTTACCCCTACTGGTAGTCTTGGCATCATCCCCACTTATTTTCCTATAATTTACCCCAAACTTCCTTCTCTTTAAGTCTCAGCTCTAGAGATGAGATGCCTAGGTGTATGTGAGCTTCAGGTAAATCTCTTGTCCCAGATATTCCCAATGAAAAATGGGGTGGAAGGGCAATGGTCTTCCCTTGCTCTCCGTAATATCTACATGAAACAGCAAAAGAGGGAAGCTCGAGATAGTCTTTCTCTCTCTCTTTCATTTTTTTCTTTTGCCTTTTTAGTCCCTTTCTCTACTGCTACTTAACAGTACAAAACCTTAAAAACTCAAAAACACCTTAAGGGCATATGTTTATTTTTAAAAGGTGTACCTGAGGAGGTTAAAAGCTGAGTTTGAATTCTGTTCTTCAGTTGCCCAGAGGAGAGAAATACTGTTCAGAAGCTAGTAATGGTGGCAGTGGAAAAGGAAGCAGGCTGGCTGGGGTGACCAGGAATCCAGCCAGGGAGACTTTGGAAATACATTAGCAGAACACCTGGACAACCACAACTCCTTGTTGTATAGAGGTGCTTGTCCCCTCTGCTCCACTTCTTTGGCCTCTACCTAGATCCTCACACTAGTCTTGTCCTAGCCTCTTTCCTCCTCTCCCCAAATAGACCAGTTTTGTAAGGAAGGGTGCAAAGAAAGGGGATATCCCATTCCATCATTGTAGCGCAGGGTCTGGGAGAGGGATAATGGAAACTTTGTAGAATTACTATTGTACTGGTAGGGAGTTTGACTAGAATTTCCTGGAACAGAAGATGGGGCTTATTTGGTAGGCCACTGGGTATGATAGAGAAGTGATCTAGGGTCTGAGACTTAACTTCTAGGCTTGGTTCTGTCACTCGGCACTTTAGACACATCACTTAACTCATACATTAGCTTTCCAAAACATCCATTTACAATCCTTCAAATGAAAATAATGATATCTGTTCATATCACAAGAATGTGAGGGGTTTTAAATAATATGAAACAGGCAAATAATGTATTCAAAGATGCAAGAGCTGTACAATAGAGGAAGGGACTGCACAATTGCCTGCATGTGAGCCATAACTGGAGAGGAAACTGTAGCATGGGGTGGGAGAGACTGGAAATGTTGACTCCTCTGGACAATGCTAAAATGGAATGTAGACTTTTGTCTTAAGCTCAGAAAGCCTTATTTGAAATCTAATGTTGCACAGTGAGCATGGGCCCACCATCAGGCCACTTACCTGGCTTTCCTGCAAAGTGCTAGAAACCTCTTGCTATTTTCATTTTCAACCCTCTCCCAGGAGAATTATCAAACCCTCCTTTGTACTCTACCCTGTTGAGTTCTCCTTCAGAGCAGAGAAAATGACTTAATATGCCTATTTGTTGCTGTTAGAGGTTTACAATGATTACCAGGTCATAAGGCTGTGGCTCCATTCCAATCGACTGAGCAAACTGCCTATGTGTAGAAGACAGTGTCTCTCCCCCAAGAATGAGCCATATCACCGTGGGAACGGAGCAGATAAGGACCCTCATCCCTTCCGGGCCATCAAAGGCTCTTGCATTCCAAGAAAACCCTACTTCCTAGCCCATGACCCCCAAGCCATAAACAAAGAGAATTTACTTTTACAGCCTTTATTGACCCAAGGCTGTACTCTGGACCCTACCCCCCCTCCCCATGAATGAATATTTCCCTGCCTATTGATGTACTGTATAAATTCACATCTTCACCTTCCACGAGGAGGCTGAAGTCTCTCTTCAGACCCCAACCATGCTGGTGGGGAGTGCTGAAATCTGTTCTTCAGACCCCTCTTTTGGGGGAACTTCTCAATAAATTCTTTCTCTGCCTGTGGTCATATCAGTCTCTGTGTTCCAGTGAGGGCCGTTTTTTTCTAACAGTTGCTCTTCTTTCCCTCCATGTGGTTATGAGCCTCTTGGGCAGGGATTGGGTCAGATCCATTTTTCTACCTTCAGTGCCTAGCACAGTGCCAGGTTAACAGTAGACACTATGTAATGATTATAAATACTGGAAAGAGTTGCCACTCAAGAGGTGAACCAGTGTATATCTAGAACTGTATATAGAAAACTCAGGCTTGACAAAATTATTCTAAAATTAATTTGGAAGAATAAATGTTAAAAACCAGTCAAGATTTGAAAAAATGTGAATATAGAGAGATTGAATTAGCTCTACTGGATATTAAAATATAAAATTTACAGAAATAATATGGTACTGACAAGGAATAGATCAATGGAAAGTCTAGAAAGTCTGGAAAGAAACTGAAGCACATGTGAAAATTTAGTGTATAATGAAGGCGGGTGTGGTGGCTTGACGCTTTATGTACCCCAGAAAAACATGTTCTTAAATTCAATTCATTCCTGTGGGTGTGAACCTATTTTAAGTAGGATGTTTTGATGAAGTTACTTCAGTTAAGGCATGACCCACCTCATTAAGGATGGGTCTTAATCATATTACTGGAATACTTTATTGGAGAATGAAATTTGGACAGAGAGAGAGAAAGTCACAGAAGCAAGAAGCTGAAATCAACAAAACCCAGAAGAGAAAGGAGAGATCAGCAGATGCCCCCACGTGCTTTGCTATAAGACAGAGGAACCAGGATCATTGGCAGTGGTTCTTTGGGAAGAAAGTGTCACCTTGAAGATGTCTTTTGGACATTTTCCTGGCCTCAAATCATGAGTAAATAAGCTCCCATTGTTTAACCCATCCCATTTCAAGGAATTGGCTTTGAGCAACCTAGGAAACTAAAACAGTAGGGGCTTTAAATCAGTGAAGAAAATATGCATCATTCAAAAATGGTATTAGAACAACTAGTTATCCATTTGTGAAGGGAATTGAATTTAGAGTCTTATCCCACCCTTACTAAGAAATAAATTTCAGAATTAAATGAAAAAGTGAGACCTAAAAGCCATCTAAGGAGGTATGGGTAAATATATTTAAAGCTTAGAGTGGGGAAGTTTTTTCTAAGAATGAACTTGAAGGAAGAAACCGTAAATTTGACCACATAAAAGTGAAAAACTCCTATGCTACAAAGACAACCAATGTCAAAAGATGAATTGTGACAAAGTGTTTGCTTATATATTTCTACGGCTGGGAAAAAAAACAAACACAAAACACTGTGCAGGAGAAAGAGAACTTGAGCTGTGAGGTTTAATAAAGATTGTTCTGCTGGGAAAAAAAACAAGACTGTGCTTATATATGGCAAATTAATATCCTCAGTAAATAAAGAGTTCTAGCAAATCAATAAGAAATACTTCCAAAAAGAATATGAGTGAAGAACCTGAATGGGCAATTCACAAAGGAAAAATTAAAATATGTATTCAGCCTCATCATTGATCAAAGGAAATGCAAATTAAAGTAAAAACAAGAATTTTTATGTTTACTATTATAATGGCAAAGAATTAAAAAGGATATAGTGCTTAATACAGGCAAGAATGTGAGTAAGCAGGCACTCTTTGTGATTCAGATGGACCGTTTCCATCTAGGTCAGAATTGAGGGTGGAGTATGGGAGAAAGGGGTAGAACTGTCAGGAATGGGGAGCATAGTACCCCTAAGGGGGTGTTGATGTGCTATTAATCCTGGTCATTTCAGCTGGAGGTTTGATGGAATTTCTTGATGAGGCAGGAGGTTAGGCAGCAGGAGAGCAAAAGAGAAACAGATCCAAGGGTGTTCTGGGAACAAGTATATTTTGTGATTCCATTATATCTGAGTTCCCCTCATAAGTTCTTCTTTGCTTATGTTTTTGGTTTTTCACAGAGCATCCTGAGAATCAACTCTCTTAAAACGCGGCATACGTTTATTCCGGTTTCTTTTTAAAATTGCGTTCACTTCTATCCGGAAGCCCAATTCAGTAGCAGAATCTGTAGATGGGAGAGGTAACTGAAAGCACGGGATTTGGTGTCAGACAGACCCAGCTGGAATCTGTTTATCAGTGGGAATACAGGCAAATTTTCAATCTCTCCAAATTTGATTCCTATAATTTGTATCTCTATAAGTAGGAATAAATCTACCAATGTGACAATGTGCTTGTGGGGAGTAAATAAAATGTTGTATGACATAGTCTGAGAATTAGAATTTGTTCAATAGAAGGTGATTCCCTTCCTTTTTGAGAAGTTTCTGGCATTGCTGCCGCTGCTCGTCTTCCTTTCCAGAGGTAGTGTGGTTGAGGGTGTGTTTAACAGAGAGCAAGGGATGAATCAACATCAGAAATAGAGGCTCAAGATCTAAGCGTCCACGCTGCTCTCTTCCTCCCCAGTGGTTTCAAACTTAACATGCATCTGAATCACCGGAAGGGCTTGTTAAAACAGATTCATGAGCCCTGTCCTTGGAATTTCTGGAGCAGGGCCTGAGAATTTGCTTTTTTTCATAAGCTCCCAGGTGATGTGGTGCTGCAGGTCCAGAGACACTCAGAACTGCTGCGTTAGGTGATTTTTAGAGAAGGTCTGGCCCTGAAAACCCAGCCCACGCTATGCAGACCTATCCCTTCTAGTTTTCAAAAAGTATGAGTATCCAATCTCTTTTGTTCAAAACAAGAAGGGGTTTATTAGCTGGAACAGAAATAACAGCCTAGAGTAGGGGTGCAGTCTAGTTCAGATTATTAGGTCCCAATCCTAGAAAAATATGGGAAACTGGAAAGGAAAAAAGGAAGGAAAATGCCCACACAGACGCCTGCACGCTGATATTTATAGTGGCTTTCTTCATAATTACCTAAAACTGGAAGCAACCAAGATGTCCTTTAACAGGCAAATGGATAAACACACGGCATTTTACATGTATACAATGGAATGTTATTCAGCAATTTAAAAACAATGGGCTATCAAGCCATGAAAAGATGTGGAGGAATCTTAACGTATATTGCTAGGTAAAAACAGCCTATATACTGTAAAATTCCAACAACATAGCATTCTGGAAAAGGCGAACCGACAGAGAGTAGTTACCATGGGTTCAGGGTGGGTGGGCGTGCAGTGGGGTTGGTTGGATGGTGGACCACAGGACATTTTTAGGGCAATGAAATTATGCTACATGACATTATGAATTTGTCGCTACTCATAGAACTGTACAACACAAATAATGGGCCCTAATGCAACTATAGACCTTAGTTACTGATAATGTATCAATATTAGTTTATCAATTGTAACAAATGTACCACACTAATGCAAGCTGTTCCTATAGAGAAATCATATGTGTGGGAGTGTATATGAGAACTCTGTACTTTCTGTACAATTTTTCTGTAAACCTAAAATTGCTCTAAATTAAAGTTTATTTTTAAAAATTTAAAATAAAGGGAGGGAGGGATGGAGGGAGCTCAGGCCCTACATCCAGAGATTCCCCTTTAACTGGTTTGGGGTGGGGTCCTGGCAGGAATAAGTTTTAACAACAGCCCAGGTGACTCTCATTTGCAACCAGCCCTGAAAGCTGCTGGTCTAGATCACAGTTTGTCAATTTTGGCTGCTCATTGGAACCACCTGGGGAATTTTTTAAAACTACTGGCGCCCTGGTCCATCTCCAAAGATTCTGATTTAATTGTAATGAGATGCAGCTGGCCATCAGAAGTTTAACAATCTTTCCACATGATTCTCATATGCAGACAAGTTTGAGAATCACTATTCTAGATTAAACAAGTCTGGTTGGCAACTTGGTCCAGACCCCAGTCCACCCCAAACCCTGATGTTATACTACAGTGATTCTCAAAGTGTGGGCCTTGGTCTAGCATCAGCATCACCTGGGAACTTGTTTAAAATGTAATTCTCGGGCCTCACTCCAGACCCATTGAATCAGCAACTCTGGGTGTGCAGCGGTCCTGTTTTAACAAACCTTCCAGGTGACTAAAGTTTGAGAATCACTGAGGACCATCAGTGCTCAGTTGCCTGAGGGTCCTGCTTGTCATCCTCCCAAAGCACAGCCAGAGCAAGAAGCAGATTTCAGGTCTCTGTTGGGCAATGCCGACCCTCAGTTTTGGCTGAGTCATGCCAAAATTTCTTTGAGTGACAGAGCTTTTGTATAACCTATGAGGTTTAGGATACTGAAGCCATTCATTGGGAGAGTCAGTCTGGGGCTGTAGCTGCAGTCTTGGTCAATGTTAAAAGCAGCAAGCAAGGAAGAGCTAACAGAAGGGAAAAGACAGGCAAGATAAAGGAAGTGAGGTCCCCTGTTGGCTGGGATGTGAAATGAGAGCATGAGCTATGGGAGGAGGGAAGGCAAGTGTCATGTCAGGAGAGCCCAGGGAAAGCCTTGGTTTGAAAATTTTTTCTTGGTTACTAGTACCCTTCAAATTTGTTGCAAGTTCAGTGAAACTTATTTTCCTCTGAGAGAGCTGGTGTGTATATATATTAAACACTGAAAGAAAATCTTTCTGATCACTTAAGAGCAAGACAGAGTAACAGAAGACACCCACAAGCTTGAATGAATATAATAATACCAAGCAACTTATTCAAAGAAAGAGACTTTTAACCTGCTTGATAAAGGATTCCTTTGCTTACCTCCATAAAACCATAAAACCTCTATTCTGGCTCGATTCAGCTCTGGGTTAGATGTTGAGAATACTACAGTGACTATGACATGAGTCCTACTTCAAGTAGATCAAACTCTAGCAGAAAAGAGAAGTGAGCAAGTATATTCTCACACTGTGTGATGAGGGCAGTAATTGGATTGTTGTGTGAATGGGTCTGATTATAGAGGAGAGAAGAATTAATTGTGGTTGGGGCTGTAGGTGAGGTAGTCAAGAAACTTCATGAAAGCAGACGAGAGCTGGATTTTGGAGGGGAAAATAGGTTGTATGGCAGTCAAGATGAGCAAAGGGTTTTCAGACTGGGTAAGGGTCCACGGAGTGAAGCAGCATGTTCAGGAAGGCTGGCTACTGCTAATGGGTAAATCAAGAAGTAAGAAGTGCTCTTGTATTTTTTTTGTCACACAGATTTGCAGTAGCCTGTGGCAGTTTGATATTATTTATTGCAGGGGTACCTAGAGCCCAACAGATAAACGGCCTAATCATCCTGGATACTTGTTGGCCACATCCAGGAAACAGTGACACAGCAAAATTGTACTCAGCTTCTGGGGTGGACTTGATTTCAACTGACCCATGTGCCAGCTAGTCAGTATATGTAATACGAAAGGTATGCTACTGTAAGAGCCAATCATCTATTCTGATAGTAGAAACCTAAAAGCAGCTCCCATGTAAACAGAGGAGAGGAGAGAACAAAGAAAGCTTTAAGGAACAGGAGTAGAGAGAGAGAGCAGAGAAATGTGGAAAAGAGCATGGAATAAACTCAATATGCAGAAACTCCCCGCGGCTCCTCGTGCCTTCTTTGCTAACAGCCCTGACTCTCCCACTCTGACTGAGGGGCCAGCTCGGACCGCAACATTTATGAATCCCCCAAAAAGAGAAAAATTATCTTTTACACTGGTCTTTCCTTCTGGGTGTGATGCCCTGTGATTGTATGAAATGCAAGGTTTTAAGTTTACTTGATAAAAGATTAGGGCTTTGATTCAACCACATCAGCAGGGCATGGCTCAGGGTGGAGTCCCCACCCCCTTGGTGGGCTGATGTAAATGGACATTCACTGAAGAAGACACACAGGAAGAGAGAGAGCTCCATACACAGGGCAGAAGAGAGAATTTTGATTCTGGAGCCCCAGGGAGAGATGACGAAAAGAAACAAGTCCTATTCCAGCCTCTAACGGAGAGAGAGGAAGGCTTAACCTTCACAGAGATTGGCAATCCTCCTTCAACATGTGGCAACTGACTTTGGTGAAAAAGCGACCTTGAGTTGGACTCTTTAGGCCTTGTAACTTGTAAGCACCCCTTTGGCTAATACATAGCTCAACCTAGCTGACTACCGGAATTATTTGGGGAACTTCCAAAACAAAACAAAGCAAAATAAATTCCTGGGCCTCACCTCCAGAGGCTCCAATTTAGTGGATCTGGGGTGGGCCCAGCCATGTGTGCTCCCCATGTGGTTCTGATCATTAAAGAGGTTTGGTAACCTGATCAGAAGGTGATGGTAAACCCCAGAGAGGAAGGGAATTTTGAAGGTGGTGGGTATTCAGCAAGAGAATTCTCTCCTTGCTAAATAAATGTAAGAATTTCTGTCCAATACCAGAGGAGTCTGATTTGTATTTCAGACATTGTGGTGGGGAAAGCATAAGAGGTAGAAGTGACTTGAGGTGGGGAGATAAATCAGGAAGCTGTTTCATAGACCAACTGAGAGCAAATTCAAGGCACATGATCAGGGCCATCTTCATGGTCTCATGCCTTAGTTTGCTGGGGCTGCTATGACAAATTCCACACGCTGTTTGGCATCAGCAATGGGAATTTATTATCTCACAGTTTTGGAGGCTGATAGTCCAAAATCAAGGTCTCAAAAGGCCATACTTTCTCCTGGGGTCTGTAGCATTTCTGGTGCTGGCTTGCCACAATCCTTGGGTTTCCTTGGTTTGCTTCTTTGCCTCTGCCATATGGCAATCTCTGTTCTCTGGACTTTTCTGGCTTCTTGCTTCTGGTTTCCTCTGACTTCTGGCTTCCACTAACTTTTCTGCTCAGTCATCTGTGTCTGTCAAATTTTCATTTCCTTATAAGAACTTCAGCCATATGGATTAAGGCCCCCCTTAAATCACTTTGGGACTGTTGGGATTTGAGATACCCCTATTAAGACCCTTCTTTTTTATAACAGCACCACAATTACCTCAATACCTGGGCACTAAATTATATCTTCCTTGATTGTTTGCTCCCATGGTCTCCAATCCAAGTAGTTGCCAAGTATGGTAGAATCTACCTCTCTGATGTTTCTTAGCCCCATCCCATCTTTTCCACCCCATCCCATCCCATCCCATTCCATTCCATCCCATCCCATTCCATTCCATGTGATCAGGGTTCACTGATTGACATATAACTTCCAGTGTCTTTACCAAGAGCCCGTCTTCACGTTATGCCCCCATGCATGACTACAAAGCCCTGTCATTTTTCCTATTCCAAAAGCCCGTGCCCCCTGTTGTTGAACCTTCTTTTGAATTCTGGGTTTTAGATCTTCACATGTTAATGAAGTAAAGATGGTTGAAGCATGCAGAATACAACAGACTTAGGTTTTCTCCAATTTCATAGACTTCCCTGAGTATTCTCATTAATCATGACAGTATCAAAATTATTTAAACATGGTATTGTGCTTGAGGTAAAGGGAATGTCAGTCTCTGATACAGGTATTAAGGGAGAAAAAAATAGCAGGGTCTGCCTGATGACAAAAAGAAACAGGATGCCATTTATGGATTGTGTGAATGTGGGCATCACTTAACTAGTTTCCTTTACTCTAAACAGGTATAGTGATTTCTACCCTATAGAGCCCATGGAGACAGTTTTACTATAAAAGTGATGCTGTGTCTTTAAAAAGTGATAAAGTAGTATAAAAGTGCATGTTTAAAATTATGTGATAGATTCATTAAAGATAACTCTGAGCCTGCCTGGCCATAATACTTTTCTTCTTTCAATGAATCTATTTTGTATACAATCCTTGGGCCCATTTTTGCCTCCTAGTGAAATGATAGTGCCTATTTCATCAGATTGTTGGAAGATGTACATGAGGTTTGGAAAAGTGCTTGACACACAGATGCATTCAATATGTACAAACTTCTGTCATTGCTGTTTCTTTTATTCTCATTTTATCTGCCCTATTAGGTAGGTTTCAATAAAAAAAATTTTTTTTGAAGTTGCTCCTTTTTGTTTTGGAGGATGTGGTGCCTTATAAATTTTTACTGAACCTCCTCCCAGATTATTCTACCTGCCACTTACAATCTGCTTAGTTAAATTTTTTAAATTGTGTGTGAGTACCTGTGGGTGTGTGTATACAAAATTTTCATCAGGTGTCCCAGTTTTGCCTTCTCAGACTCACCAGAATAACATTTGTCCTCACAGCCTTGAATGGGGTTGCTTGCCTACTTTTATTCCTCAATTGCACCATTTATGTTGAGTCACTTAAAAAGCAGCTATACATCTTGCATATTCTATGTGCCCAGGAAGGAAGGAGTTAGGGATAATAATGTTGGGAGATAGGAAGAAAGCAGATGGTGAGTGGGGAGGAAAAGGCTGCCCAGGAGAAATAGGGTGGGCCAGGCAAAGCAGCAGGAGTAAGCAACACTCAAAAGGTAATGGGAGATTAGCCCAGTGGATTGTGGGGTGACTAGCACTCTCTCCCCACTATTAAATGGGATATTTTTGTTTTGGGCATAGCAAAAAGGACTGTTTTTATACAGTTTTTATTCAATGGTTGGTGTTGCAGAAAATTTGCTGATATGCACTGGGACAATAAATGTTGCCAAAACATTTCTGAGTTTGGTGGGGGCCCTATCCATATATAAAGCTTATTTTGCTGTATAAGAGTCATCTCAAGTAGTAATAATAATGGCAACAAATGAGGCACAATAATATTTATTATTATTATTTTTAAAGATTTATTTTTTATTTATTTCTCTCCCCTTCCCCCCCCCCCCCAAGTTGTCTTGCTCTCTGTGTCCATTCACTGTGTGTTTTTCTGTGACCACTTCTATCCTTATCAGCGGCACCGGGAATCTGTGTTTCTTTTTGTTGCATCATCTTGTTGTGTCAGCTCTCTGTGTGTGCGGCACCATTCTTGGGCAGGCTGCACTTTCTTTTGCGCTGGGCGGTTCTCCTTACAGGGCACACTCCTTGAGTGTGGGGCTCCCCTACACGGGGGACACCCCTGCGTGGCAGGGCACTCCTTGCGCGCATCAGCACTGCGCATGGGCCAGCTCCACACGGGTCAAGGAGGCCCGGGGTTTGAACCACGGACCTCCCATGTGGTAGGCGGACGCCCTATCCGTTGGGCCAAGTCCTCTTCCCAATATTTATTTTTATAGCAAGTACTTTTTAGTATTTGTTTTTCCTAAAATTTGATAATAATACATGTTTAATTTTATTTATAAAGTAAACCTAATAGTCACAAATTCCTCATGTGAAGACAAGATTGGTCAAGGCTGAATTACACTTCAGCCACTAATAGTGAGCATCTAGTACAAATAAGAAAATCAGCAAAGGAGTTAAAATAGAGGGATTCTTGGGCCAGAAATAATAATTTTCTGGAAGTTCTGCAAGGAAGTATTAGCTTTAGATGTACAACTTTTCACTGCTTTGGGAAAGAGGGCAGCCATAAAGTTTCCAGGTATGTTCTTTGGAATCAGACAGTTGGTTATTTGGGTTCTCTGCAAACTATAACAATAGCCAACATATAAAAGTCCCCCCGCCCAAGTTATGTTTTGTGTTAAGAGATCATTATGTGAAATGTATGTGTTCATATAGATTCTCATCACAAAATTTTTGATGTCATGTTATGAGAGATTATATTTTAAGACAGCAGTAACAATATCTCCCACATGCTCTTCTTACAATGTGACTTTGATACTCTTCCCTTTGAAAACTGGGATTCGTGTTTCCTCTCCTTGAATCTCAGATGGCTTATGACTGCTATGGAAGTGATACTATGTGACTTCCTGGGCCAGGTTATAAAAGGCATACAGCTTCCATCTGCTTCTCTTGGGAGACTTGGTGCTATGCTCACAGAAGCCCAGGCCACCTGAAAAAGTCACCTGTTGATGTTCCAGGCAACAAACCCTACCGTCAACCAGCATCACCTGCTAGAGACACCTCCAGATGATTCCTGCCCCCAGCCCAGTGTCATCCCCAGCCTTCAAATCTTCCTAGCTAAGGCCCCAGACATTGTAGAGCAAATGACTTGACCCCTGCAAGCCTTTCTGAATTCCTGATTCAGATAATCCATAGCATAATAAAATGGTTGTTTTAAGCCACTAAGTTTGGGGATAATTTATTATCTAGCATCTAGTAGCAGATAACGTCTTTAAAATTATTTACATTTGCAAATTTTTATCTGATATGGCTGGGATTTTGTTGAAACCATCTCCCAGACAAGGGCCCCCAATCGCCTTGGCCCTGTAGAGACGGTTGGTCCAGAAATAAGTCAAGAACAATAGGCAACCCTGTCATGAGCCAATGTATCACTAATGAATGAGTTTCAGAAAAACTGAGCAGAACAGAGACCAGCTGCTCAGGGTGAGGGTAGGATGTCCAGAATAACTTCCAAGAAAGCCAAGAGTTCTTGACAAGGTTAATGCAGTTTGCCTAGAGCAAGTAATCTTGGAGCCAATCAGGCAGTGTTTTCTTCACTTGGAGCCCAGAGGTCAGGGGAAGAACTAAAGTGCCAACTTATTAGCGGGCAAGAATTGCTGGCTTTGCCAGAAGAAGAAACTAGAAAGCAGGTTCTGGCAGAAAGTAAAATCTCAACCAAATGTAGTCAGCACTGAATCCTCCACAGGTTAAGTGACCGAATTCTTCAGGCAGATAAATTTAAGCCACTCATATATGCACTGAGGAATTGTGTTCATCAGACTCTAGTTATTCAAACAGAAGAAAAATATATTCTGTAAACCTGTTCAGTTATTCCCTAGCATGCTGTTCTTTGTTGTTGTTCTTGGTTTGGTTCATGCTGCTCTTTTTAGTTTCTGCTTTGCCTTTTCTAATGTGTTGTTTGGTTTTTTTTTTAACAAAATTCATTTTGAGAAATTCCAAATTATGTCAGGAATGGTGATTTTAAAAAAATGCTTTACTGAGGAATGATTGTCATACCTTAATCTGTGCATGGTAGAAGCATACAATTTGACAAGTTTTCACATATGTATACATCAATGAAACCATCATCATAGTCAAGATAGGGAACATATCCATCATCCCCAATTTTCCTCCTGGTCCTTTGAAATCCTGCATCGCAAGGAATTGAGAATTTTATATCCACAAGTCAGCCCTGATTGGAAAATAGATTGTCCCTAGTGACAGAGCGTGGTAATCGCCACCATGCAGTGCTTGCCGGACAAGTTTCCTGGATGAGGAGAAAAGTGGAAACGCAGAGGTTCTGCACAAGTGTGTGTGTTTTGCTTGTTTTTACAGACTTTTTCTTAACTGCCCTCGAAAAACTTCACCAGGTTATGGTTCTGCTACATGATAACGTCTTGGATATATTTTCTTTTGCAAGAATGTTTTTTTTTTTTCTTTTTTCTTTTTTCAAATTGATATGTGTTTACAGAGGGGAAAAGAGAGATAATTCCCAAGTTCTCTAGTGTCCTTGAGATATGAGAGGAAAATTAGGGAAAATTCCATGCAGATTTTTTTTTTAACCTAACCAGAAAGTTAAGGTGAATCTGCTTTAAATTTTTATTTATTTTTCTTTATTTTAAAACGAATACAGTCATCAGGGGACTTCAGCCACATTGGTAATGTTCTCTTTCTTAAACTGAGTAGCGGGTACTTGGATGTTTTGTTATTTTTAAAATATATCTTTTCATGTATCTAAAATATTTTGCAATTAAAAATTCAGAAATTTATAGATGTTTATTAACTCAACACATATTTGGGGAAGCTTACTCTGTGCCTGGCACTGTTTTATCACTGGGGATATAGCAGTGAACAAAACTGACCCAATTTCTCCCTTCTTGGAGATGACATTCCCATGGAGGGATGTTCTGATGAAGAACTTTAAAAATAAAGACTGCTTCTTTGGGACTGATTGCTAGAAGTAGAATCACTAAGTCAAACAATTCAAACATTTTAAAGTTCCTACTACCTAATTCAAAATGCTCACCAGTCCCAGCATTAGAGCATGGGGGTACCCATTTCCTCATACTTTGCCAGACTTGGGTATTTCCTCCTCTTAGGGGGAAAATGGTATCTGTTTAACTTGCATTTCTTTCATTACTAGCAATTAAACAAATTACCTGCAAGGTAGAACAGTTTTCAAATATTCATTTTGCCTATTTTTCAAAATCAATTTGCAAGGACTATTTGTAATGTTATTAAAACTGCTGGTCCTATTTGTTGCAATTATTTCCCCATCTTATCTTTTCCCCTTTGTCTATTATCTATTTTTTTTAAGATTGATTGATTGATTGATTGATTTCTCTCCCCTCCCTCCATTGTCTGCTCTCTGTGTCCATTTGCTATGTGTTCTTCTTTGCCTGCTTATATTTTCATTAGGCGGCTCCAGGAACGGATCCTGGGACCTTTGAGAACAGGAGAGAGGTGATCATTCTCTTGAGCCACTTCAGCACTCTGGTGTGCTACATCTCTTATTATCTCTCCTCTGTGTCTCTTTTTCTTATGTCATCTTGCTGAGCCAGCTCTCTGCATGGGCCAGCACTCCTGCGCGGGGCAGCACTCCTGCACAGGCCAGAACTCTTCATGGGCCAGCTTGCCACATGGGCCAGCTTGCCTTCACCAGGAGGGCCTGGGTATCAAACCCTGGACCTTCTGTATGGTAGATGGGAGCCCACTTGCTTGAGCCACATCTGCTTCCCCTATTTATTTAACTCTTTTTTAAAAATGAGGTACAGCACCTCCACATGGGAAGGAGATGCTCAACCACTTGAGCTACATCCACTCTCCTATTTTTTTTCATTCCCTCCACCCCATTGTTTGCACTTGTTTCTTTAGGAGGCATCAGGAACTGAACCTGGGACTTCCAATGTGGAAGGGAGGCGCCCAATCACTTGAGCCACTCCACTCCCTGCCCGGTTGTGTCTCTTCTTATGTTTTTCTTCTTGTGCTCTTATTGTGTCATCCGGCCATGACTGCCCATTGTGTCAGCTCATTGTCTTGCTGGTCTTCTTTAGGAGGCACTAGGAACCTCCGCTCCCTGCTTTGTTGTGTCCTTACGTATTTTTTTTTTCTTTTTTAGAAAATGTATTGAAGCATATCACTTATACAAAAGCACACATGAACAATAAGTATATAGTGATAGCTGTGAACTTAAAAAACGAACATACGTAACATTATACAGGGTTCTTATACTTCACCACATGACCAATACCTTGCATTGTTATGAAACATTTTTAACTAATGATTAAAGAGCATCCTCAAAATATTACTACCAACCAAAGTATTTCCCCCAACCCACTCTATTATTATTTTTATATCATTTATACATGAACATACATAAACAATAAGTATATAGTAAAAGTTGTGAACCTACAAAGCAAACATGCATAGCATCATACAAGGGTCCCATACATCAACCCACCACCAACACCTTACAATGTTGTGAGACATTTGTTACACATTAGGAAAGAATATTGTCAAAATCTTACTACTAACTATAGTCCTTATCTTACATTTGGTGTATTTTTCCCCCAACCCACTATAATATTATTTTTAAGTATATTTTTATGGACAGAAGTTGTACACTTACAAAACAATCATGCACATGTGCAGAATTCCCAAGCAACACCCCTCTATCAACACACCACACCATGGTGGAAGATTTTTTACAGATTATGAGATAATATCAGATTATTACCAGGTCCATAGCATTCATTTGGCACACGTTTTCCATACTCCCCTGTTATCAACACAATAGATCTTTGGCATAGATGCATGAGTATTACATTATTACTGTTAACCACAGTCCAAAGGTCGCTCCAGTTGTATTTTTCCCATGCTTCTCCACATTCCCATCACCCTGCAATAATAATGTACATCTCCTTTAGCTCGCAAAGGACACTCTTTCACTTGTACCATCAACCACAATTCTCATCCACCTCTGAGTTTACTGTGCTATTCAGTCCCTAAATTATTCTCTAACTTTCTGTGAATTGGCATTAACATCCCTAGACTACCCTTTTCAGCAACATTCCCATTTATAAACCAGTTGTTACTATGTTACCATCAACTCTGTACATTTCCACACTTTTACATAAGTTAAACATCAGTAGTCCCTCTCAGTCCTCCTCTTACCCCCTTTAAGAATCCACCACCTACTACAATGTGGACCACTGTCCATGTGGTACAGCGGTGCCCCAGAATGTATTTGCCAGGTGCACTGGATGTGCCGCGATGATGGAAGAGGTTGTTGATGTGGGAGAGGTGGCGTGGGTGGGGTGGGGGGTATATGAGGACCTCTGCGGGCAGCGGCGGGCCTCCGGGAGGGTTGGTGCGGTTGGCCGGGTGGGCTCTCCGGATGGGGGCTGCCTCGCGGTCGAAGGAGAGGAGGGGGTTCGGCACAAAGCCGTTGGGCCCTCGCTCTCTCCGCTCAGGCACGGGGGACGCGCGGTGCAAGCAAGAACACCACGGAGACAAGGTCTAGGCACAAGTCTACTTTATTGTTGAAGGGGACATGGTTTTATAGGGTCTAGGGATATGTAAAGGGACTTGATTGGTGCCGGCGGGTGCTGTTGCTTGCGTAGGCGGTTACTGGACAGTAAGCTAAGAGGTTAGGAGCAAGGAAGGGGAAGGGGAAAGTGTGGGCTGTCTAGATAACGGCTAGGCGGAAGACGGAGAAGGGGAGAAGGAGGGGCAGCGCCGGCTGCCAATACTGGGCGGGAAGGAGACGGGGACAGTTGCTCCCTTTTGTTTAAAAGTATGTGCTTCGGGGGAGGTGAACTGGTGGCAGCAGGGGCAGTATGGGACGGGGTACTGGGGTAAGATGAGGGGAGGAGGGAGACCACAAGGACCAGCTGGCGGCGAGAAGCAGAGGGCCCTCCCAGCTGCTCTCAGCTGCAGAGGACACAGACCTCATATTTTTTTAATGTAACATTTAAAAGAAAATAAGAAGGGAAAAAAAAAGAATATTGAAATAAAACACTAAAAAAAAAAAAAAATCCACCACCTACCACCAGGTCTTGAAAATATTTTCCTACATTTTCTTCTAGAAGCTTTATGATTCTTGCTTTTATATGTAGGTTTTGATTCATTTTGAGTTAATTTTTGTATAAGGTGTGAGGTAGGGGTCCTCTTTCCTTCCTTTGGTTATGGATATCCAATTCTCTCAGCATCATTTGTTGAATGGACTGTTCTGCTCAAGCTGGGTGGGCTTGACAGGCTATTCAAAAATCACCTGATCATGGATGTGAAGGTCTGTTTTTGAACCATCAGTTCAGTTCCATTGGTCTTTGTGTCCATCCTTTTGCCAGTACCATGCTGTTTTTATCACTGTAGCTAGATAATATGATTTAAAGTCTGGAAATGAGAGTCCTACAACTTTGCTTTTCCCTATCAAGATGTTTCTGGCTATTCAGGACCTCTTAACCCTTGAAATAAATTTGATAATCCTGTTTTCCATTTATTTAAATATTGCTCGTGGAATTTTTATCAGGATTGCATTGCATCTGTACATCAATTTAAGTATAATTGATATCTTAATGATGTTTGGTCTTCAATTCCATGAGCATTATTTGTAAATAACTGGAACATTCTTCCAATTATTTAGGTTTTTAAAAATTTCTTTCAACAGTCAGTTGTAGTTTTCTGAATACAAGTGCTTTACATTGTTAGTTTATTGTGAATATTTGGGTTTAATATGTCATATTTTATTTTCACCACTCTTTTGACACTTTTAGTTACTTTTATTGATATAATCTTCATTTCTAGATTCTCTTCCAGGCCTCTCTCTCCTGTCTTGTCTACTTAGACTGTGGCACACCATTTAGTATTTCCTGCAAAACTGGTCTCTTGGTTATAAACTCTCTCAGTTTCTGTTTTTGAATATTCTAAACTCACCCTCATTTCTGAAAGACAATCTTGCTGAATATAATATTCTTGGCTGGAAGTTTTTCTCTTGCAGTATCTTAAATATATCATACCACTGTCTTCTTGTCTCGGTTCCTGTTGAGAGATCGGCACTTAATCTTATTGGGTATCCCTTATATGTTATGTGTTGCTTTTCTCTTGCTGCTCTCAGAATTCTCTCTTTGTCTTTGGCATTTGACATTCTGATTAGTATGTGTCTCAGAGTTGGTCTATTCAGATTTATTCAGATGGGAGTATGTTGTGCTTCTTGGATATGGATATCTATGTCCTTCAATAGGGTTGGGAAGTTTTCTACCATTATTTCTTCAAATATTCCATCTGCCCCTTTTCCCTTCTATTATCCTCCTGGGACACATATAACATGTATGTTTACAGTTCTCTTGCTGTCGTTTAGTTCCCTGAGACCTTGTTCAATTTTTTCCATTCCTTTCTTTATCTGTTCTTTTGTATGTTCACTTTCAGAGGCAATTTCTTCAAGCTCACCAATCCTTTCTTCTGCCTCCTCAAATCTGCTGTTATTTCATTCCAGTGTATTTTTAATTTCATTTATTGCATCTTTATTCCCATAAGATCTGCTCTTTTTCTATGTATGCTTTCAAATTTTCCTTTGTGCTCATTCAGTGTCTTCTTAATATCCTTAATATCTTTAGCCATCTCATTGACTTTATTAAGGAGATTTGTTTGAACATCTATGATTAGCTGTCTCAACTCCTTTATGTCATCTGCAGGCTTATCATGTTCCTTTAACTGGGCCATAGCTTCCTGTTTTTTTGGTGTGGGTTGTAATTTTTTATTGGTGTCTTGGCATCTGGTTTACTAGAGTATTTATGCTGGGTGCAGTTTCTCTCTTTAGTGTAGGGCTTTCTTGTCCTTTCTCCCTTGCTGGTTGTGTAGTAAGAGCCAAGGATGTAGTTGGTGCAATAAACTATGGAGGTTCAAGCTGCCCTCATTGCCCCAGGGACTGATGAAGCTTCTCCCAACTTTCTCCTTTACCATGGGTAGGCATAGAGTCACAGCTGTGTGGAATAATCCAAGTCATGCAGGCCTAGACTGTAGTTGCCTAGAGAAACTTATGAAGCTTCATGCCCCTTTCTGCCCTGCCTGGGGCAGAAATGGAGCCTAAGGTGTGAGCAGCAATCTATGCTGTGTGGGTACAAAATGACTGCATTTGCCCTAGTAGACTTCCAACTATTCAGTTTGTGCCAGTCAAATGTATCTGCAATTACCCGGAGAGGCTGGCTCAGGTCACCCCTGGCTTCCTCCTTGATGGAGGTGAGACTGGGGCTTAGGCTAGAGTTACAATCAGTCTGAATGAAAAGAAGCCGGTTGCTACCAGCACTGTGATTTTTCAGTCCACCCTGCTTCTCCTGATGCTGGGGGCAGAGTTAAAATGGTGGCTTCCAGTCTCTTTCTGACTTGGACAGGTTCAAACTTTAGCTGTTCTTAGGATTATACTTTAGTCCACCAGATTTACTAATCAGTAGCTGAAGTTGGTGCCCAACTGTGTCTTCCTTTCCCATTCTTGGGAAGTGGAGCTTCCAATTCCAGCCATGGCATAGCTCCTGAGATGGCTTGTGCTGCCAGTGGACGATGGGCACTGACTTCTGGGGCTTGGAGGGCTCTCGTTATAAATTTTCTCTGCAGATGGGCAGTCTCCTGCTTGCATTCTTTCAAGGATGTTGCAGGATGCTCTTCTGGTCTCCTGGAGTTCCCAAACATGTGCTTTAGACAGCTCTGGGTGATTACTAACTGCCCTGTAGCATGAGCTAACTCTAGGAGCTCCTTACTCTCCCACCATCTTGCTGGTTGTCTCCTCTCATTATGTTGTTTTTCTTCTTCTTCTTGTGTCTCTTGTTGCATCAGCTTGCCAAGCCTACCTGTCATGCCAGCTTGCTGTCTTTTAGGAGGCATTGGGAACTGAACCAGGGACCTCCCATGCAGTAGGCAGGAGCTTAATCACTTGAGCCACATCCACTTCCCACTCCCCTATTTTTTATGCAATATTTATGTAGTGAAATCTGTCCTCCAAGTTGTGATTTATTCTATTCTTTGATACTCAAAATCCTTGCCCACACCAAGATCCAATGAATAATTCCTAACTTTTTATTTTAAAAATTGTTCCATTGCTTTGTATTTACTTTCTTTTTTTAAGTTATTTTTATTTTTTTACACTTTTTAAATTAAAGTTAATAGATCACAAAGAACATTACATTAAAAAACATAAAAAAACATAAAAAACATAAGAGGCTCCCATATACCCCACTCCTCACCCACCCCCATCATTTTTGTAAATTGTATTTTTTGAAGATATATACATAACAAAAAAAATGTTACATTAAAAAATATAAGAGGTTCTTGTATACCCCCCCAACCCCCCACCCCACTCCTCCCATACCAACAACCTCCTTCATCATTGTGGCACACTCATCACACTTGGTGAACATACTTTGGAGCACTGCTGCACCACATAGATAATAGTTTACCCTGTTCACACTCTTCCCCCAGTACATTCAGTAGGTTATGGCAAGATATATAAAGTCCAGCATCTGACCCTGCAATATCATTTAGGACAACTTAAAGTCCCCAAAATGCCCCCACATCACATCTCTTCTTCCCTCTCCCTTTCCAATTAAAATATTTGGATGAACCTGGAGGACATTACGTTGAATGAAGCAAGCCAGACACAAAAGGACAAATACTGTATGATTGCATTATTATGAACCAAATATATTGTGTAACATATTGCATGATTCAAAAAAAATTTTATATGTATCCAGAACATTTAAATGAGAAATGTATGTTTTTATTCAACTATGCTTTACTTTTTAGTTGTTTTTTTTTAAAATTTTTTTATTCTTTTTTTTTTTAAAGATTTATTTATTTATTTATTTCTCTCCCCTCCCCACCCTGGCTCTCTGCTCTCTGGGTCTATTTGCTGCATCTTCTTTGTCCGCTTCTGTTGTGAGCATCATGGGAATCTGTGTTTCTTTTTGTTGTGTCATCTTGTTGTGTCAGCTCTCCGTGTGTGCGGCACCATTCCTGGGCAGGCTGCACTTTCTTTTGCGCTGGGCGGCTCTCCTTACGGGGTGCGCTCCTTGCGCGTGGGGCTCCCCTACTCAGGGAACAACCCTGCGTGGCACGGCACTCCTTGCGCATCAGCACTGCGCATGGGCCAGCTCCACACGGGTCAAAGGGGCCCGAGGTTTGAACCGCAGACCTCCTATGTGGTAGACGGACACCCTAACCACTGGGCCAAGTCCACCGCCTTTTTTAGTTTTTAATTGTTTATATTTTCAATTATTAAATGTGCAAAATAAAGTTAATTAAAAATATTGCAGCTTATACTATGGATGTAATTAGTATCACTGATTTGTACACATGGAAGGGGCTAAAATGGAAAAGTTTGAATTCTATGTATGTTACCACAGTAAAAAATATTGCAATTTAGGGAAAGGAGGAGAAAACACTCCAATTTTGAAAATTCCTCCCCAAGTAAGCTGTCCTTGCTCCCTTCTCTTCACTTCTAAAGAACCACTAGTTCTGTTCACCTGAAGTTTATTTTAATATAAGGGTTAAATAACTAACTTATTTATGAGTAAGTAACTCACAAATATATCTAAGAAAAATCAATGCCTTTGAGTCACTATCACCATCTAATTAGTTACAGTTATATAGAAGAGTCCTGATTTATCTACATTCGTTTTGTACCAGCAAAACCTTGCTAAATACTCAACATGCCGGGAAATGTGCTAAAAGTGCATATGGTTATAAAGATAGCTAATATATATCTTAAAGAGCTTGCCTATAATTATCCCGTCAGAACATGATTGGGATGTAACATAAAATGCAGATGAAGAAGAAACTAATTTAATGGGCACAATTTGATAAATTTTTGACGCATGTGTACACCTGTTGAACTATCCCTAGCCAAAGCAGTGAATGCATTTCTCACCCCCAAAAGCTTCCTTAGCCCCTCTGGGATCCTCCCATCCCTCTCCCCACCCATGTCCCCAGGCAACCACCTGTCTGCTTTCTCTCTCACTAGATTAGTTTGCATTTTTTTAGGGTTTTATATACATGGACCCTTGTAGAATATATTTCTTATTGTCTTCTCTAGGTATAATTATTTTGAAATTCATACATGTTGCATGAATCAATAGTTCATTCCTTAGTATTGCTGAGTTGTATTTCACTGTATCGATGTATCACAGTTTGCTTATCCATTTACCTATTGATAGATATTTGGGTTCTTTCCTTTTTTTGACTAACCCAGACACAGCTGTTATAAACATCATGTAAAAGTCTTCGATGGACATCTGCTTTTGTTTCTTTTGGGTAGAGAAATACTTCTGAGTGGAATGGTTGGATCATATTTTTTTTAGGTACCAGGGGCTGGGGATTGAACCCGGGACCTTGTATGTGGGAAGCCAGTGCTCAATCACTGAGCCACATCAGCTTCCCTGAGTTGGTTACTCACTTTGTTTTTGTTTTTTTCAAGTGGCACCAGGAACTGAACTCAGGACCTCCCATGTGGGAGGGTGGCACTCAATTGCTTGAGCCACATTAGCTCCCATATTTAACTTTTTAAAGTAACTGACTAAATGTTTCCAAAGGGTTTGTACCATTTTACATACCCACCTACAGATGCTTAGGCAATTCACTGGACAGTCTTTCCACAAATAATGCTAGAATAATTGGATAGACATACATAAATAATAGAATAAAATAATAAACTTTGATCCATAATTCATATCATACACAAAAAATTAATTCAAAATGTATCACTAACCTAAATGCAAAATTGATAACTATAAAATTTCTAGGAAAAACTACTTTAAAATGCTGAGATTGGGTAAGATTTCATTGAAGATGTGACTTTTTTTAAATTAGAGAAGTTGTTTACAGAACAAGCATACATAAAATTCAGGATTCCCATATACCATCCTATTATTAACACCTTGCATTGGTGTGGTACATTTGTTACAACTGATGAAAGCACACTTTTATAATTGTACTAGTAACTATAATGCATGGTTTAACTTAGGGTTCACTGTGTTGTGCAGTTCCATGGATATTTTAAAAATTTTATTGCAATACCATATATTGAACCTAAAATTTCCCCTTTTAACCACACTCAAATATATAATTAAGTAGTGTTAATTATGTCTACAATGTTGTTCTACTCTCACCACCATTCATTAAGGATGTGAATTTGAGTTGCTTGAGAAAGCAGAATAAAAGGACTTAGGAACAAACAGGATGTTATGAAGAAGGGTAAGAGTCAGAAGTGACCTGATGTCTCCACCAGTTATTGCTGGCAAGATGGCAAAACTATTAACACAGATGAGATAAAGCATACAGAAGGAGTGGGTTCAAAAGTCAAAAAAGAATATTTGAATTGCCAGCACAAAATCCAGGTAGATATGTCCAGCAAACAACTGGAAATGTGATTCTGCAGTGCTTGGGGAAACAAGGAGGGAGATATGAATATTCAAATTATTTGCCAAATGTGTATAGTTAATGCTACAAGGGGGGAGGGTATTCTCACCAAGGTATATAATATAAAGTGAGGTGGAGTTCCAGACCCAATCATGGGGCATACAACATTCAGATGATAGATGGTAAAAGAATTAAAATTACATTAATTAATTAAATAAATAAGTAGAATCTACAATGGAACAGTGCCAGAAATGTTGCAAAAAGATCCAGTGGGATGATTATTCGTGACTCCTGTCTTGATCAGGAAATCTCGTGGACTCTGTCTTCAAAATGTCGAGAATCCAGCCATTTCTCACCACCTCCCCTGCTGTGTTTCTGGTTTAAGCCATGGTGAGGGCCCTCCTGCATTACAGCAGTAGCTTCCTAACCTGTCTCCCTGTTTCTGCTCTTGCCTAATACAGGATATTCTTAGCAGAGTAGCCAGAGGAATCCTTTAGAGGGTTTCCTCGAAATCCTACCATGGCTCCCCATTTCACCTAGAGTAAAAGTCAAAGTTCTTATAATGCCCAGGTGTTCCAACCCAATTCCTGAAAGGCACGAGATGGTGCAGCCAAGAGACCAAAGAATGCACCTGGTACTCGATCAGGCATAAGCTTTATTGGGAGAAAATCTCTGGTGGTGGCAGTTCAGAGAATGAAGATAGCGCTCCACAGAGAAATGGGAAAATGAGGAGTGACACAAGGGGTTTCAGAACAAGGACATGCCATAGGGTATGAGAACAGTTTCTACTAGGGTCACATAAAGTGTACATATAGGGTCATGATATTTTCACTAACTATACTTGTAGGAAGAACATTTACCAAGGTTTACCATTTTGGGAAGATTATAGTTTATGATACCATATATACATTCTCTCCTCTCTGGGGAGGGTTGTTAACCTTTAACTTATGTCTAGGTTATGCAGGTAGCTAAGTGCTGAGGACTTGGGTTGGGGGGGCTGGGTGCCCACACTCCACCCCCACGTAGCAGCCTATGTTGACCATAGGACAAGCATTGCATTCACATTCCACAGAATATATGGGAGTGATTAGGAATATATACACAACACTGAACATTAATGAAGGCACAGGTCCTACCTTGTGATTCAGTAATACCATCTAAAGCCATCCTATATCCAATTACAAAAGGTAAAACTACCTTTTGTAGTTGGGTAGTGTATTAGGCAGCCAAAAGGGAATTGATACAAAGTACTGGAAATCTGTTGGTTTTTATAAAGGCTATTTATTAGGGGTAGAAACTTACAGTTACAAGGCCCTAAAGAGTCCAACTCCAGGTTACTTCTTTACCAAACTCTGTTGCCATGTGTTGAAGCAAGATGGCAGGCGACATTGAGGGTTCAGCCTTCCTCTTCCCTCTCAAGGCTCTGTGGGTCCAACTTCTTCCAATCTCAGCTGTAGGTTGGCATAGGGTTCGTCTCTCTGCGCAGGCTCATTTCTTTCCAGACTCAGATGCTCGTTTTTCTTCACAAGGTCAGGCTATCAGGTGAATGGCTCATCTCTCTTCCCAGGGCCGCAGGACTAAAGTTCATTCCTCTTCCATGTCTGTAGAACTCTCTATATTCCTGTGTATTTCTTCTTTTGCCTTTTTGATTGAGCATCCATTTATATAGCCTGCCAAGGGGGTGGGGAGTCAACCCTGCACACCTTAATGACATGGTCGAATCAAAGCCCTAATCTTGATTTAATCAAGTAAATGTAAAGCCTTTGAATTTAAATCAACCAATGGGTATCGTGCCCTTTGGAACAGACCAGATTACAAACATAATCAATATCTCTTTTTGTAATTCATCAAACTGCCACAGGTATTTTCTCTGTTTATTAAGGAAATTGCTACTTGGAATTATTAATGGCTTGACAGTGTGACTTACTACAGCCATTGTGTTATTCAGTGACAATTGCAGCTCCTCCTGGCACAAAAACAGCCAATGGGTAGAACCACTGAGGGGCACACTTTATATCTAATCTTGATAGTAAAATTATACAACTCAGGGTAACCACACCACATGTGCAGACCAGGGCAATGTGATCTAGGGTGACAGATTCAGCCATTAACCATCCTAAACCATTATATACAGCATATCCTGAAAAAGGCCCAGGCCTAATCACTGTTCCCTTACAAGGGAAAATATATAATTATGAGTGTCATTGAAAGATGGCAGCTGAATCTCAGTCTTAAATGAGAAGGTCTTGTTCCAAACTTGTTGTTGGGTCATATCCTGCCATGCCAGCAAGGTGTCCCATGCTGTCCAATTTGCAAGAGTTATGGTCCAAGGAAGGCCACTATCAGGTAGTACCTGAGGATAGTAAGTCTGTGCAAACCCAACATTGGGTTTGATTTTGGGCATGGCTTACAGTCTAAGCCCACTGTAGAAAGGTATTGGCTGGGGTGCTACAGCTGAAAAAGATGTTTGTGGGGAACAGTAAGGGACAGATCATGCTGGTCTAACAGTATACAAGCAACATTTCAATTAGTAGATAACAAAGTACCAGGTGAGGGAGTCCTATGAGGAGTCTTCCAATACCATACATTTTCCCCTTTTAAATTCTCTGAGTTTTCTACAGTGACCTCAAAAACTAATTTAGGTATAAGGAGAGTCCACATAGACACACATAGGGCCCCAGCTATTTGCTGTCCTGATTGGTTGCCTTTCTACCTTCCCCTTTCAGCTTTCAGGGAATCAATGGGAAGGCCTTTCTGTTTAAAGTTATCCAGGACTTCCAACTTGACCTCATAACCAGGGTCTTCAGTGGGCTTTATTCTAACCAGCCACCCTCCCTGTTTCCTATACTAACCTGCCTCTACCCCCCCACTCAGAAGGTTTACACCCTTATTCTTAAGGTGGAGCTGAAGGGCTATAGTCATTCTTCTACAGCTGCTTCCTGCTGGTTAGGGGCAGTAGTTCCTACCTGACATGGTGTGAAACTCTCTGGATATTGTATTGAGGTTGAGGGAAGGAGGGTCCAGCACCATTGTTGGAACTGGATAAAATGCCCGCATGACTAATACCTTGTTCTGGAAGGTGCTGATTCTGGAAGAAATAAACTTAGGATTTTGAAGCTGCATTAACTCCAGGGAGAGATTGTGGTAGACCTACTGATTTTGGTATTAACTGCCGTCTTCAGTTCCCACAGTGGTGGGTATGCCTAGGACAGCTAGAAGAGGTATGAGGAGGGGTACTCCCATAGATATAAACTCACAAAGACAATATAGGCAACAATGAGATAAGCATGTGGCAAGCAAAATGAAGATAACACTTAAAAGAGCCATTCTTTTATCTTATAGGCACATTCATTAATTATTTAGAAAATGAATTAAGTTTATCAAGACTTTCAACATGTTCAATATCCCTCCATATCCAATCTAGACTAGAAGAGATAAAAAGATTTTGAAAGCAGGAAGAGAAAAGCAAAGCATCACATACAAGGGAAACTTGATACGATTAAATGCCAACCTCTCATCAGAAACCATGGAGGGGAGAAGAAAGTGGTATGATATATTTAAGGTATTGAGAGAGAAAAAATGCCAGCCAAGAATTCTGTACCTGGCAAAACTGTCCTTCAAGAAGGAAGGGGAGTTCAAAGTCTTTGCAGACGAAAACTGATAGAATATATTATTAAAAGACCAGAATTATGAGAGATACTAAAGGGAGTGCTGCAGCCTGAAAGGAAAAAAACAAGGGCAAGAAACTTGGAGAAGAGTATAGAAATGAAGATTATTAGAAAGGGTAAAAAGGATAGACAATAGTACAATATGACAACAGAAAGCCAAAGGTCAAAATGGATGAAATAAGTAATGCCTTTATGGCTATAACATTGAATGTTAATGGCTTGAATTCCCCAATCAAAAGACACAGACTGATGGAATGGATAAAAAAAATATGAGCCATCTGTATGTTGTCTACAAAAGACTCACCTCAGATGTAAGGACACAACCAGGTTAAAAGTGAAAGGTTGGAAAAAGATATTCCCTGCAAACAGTAACCAAAAAAGAGCTGGAGTAGCAATACTAATATCAGACCAAATAGATTTAAAATGCAAAACTGTTATAAGAGATGAAGAAGGTCATTATATATTAATAAAAGGGGTAATTCCATAAGAAGAAATAACTATTCTAAATATTCATGCACCTAACCTTAGTGCCTCAAAATACATGAGGCACACACTAGCAAAGCTTAAGGGAGAAATAGATGTCTCTTCAAAAATAGTTGGAAACTTCAATATACCACCCTCAGTGTTAGATAGAACATCTGGACAGAGAATAGATAAAGAAATACCTTGGATAATATGATAAATGAACCAGACCTAACAGACATATATAGAGCATTGCAGCAGGAAATACATTCTTTCCAAGTGCTCATGGATCCTTCTCTAGGATAGACCATATGTTGGGTCACAAGATAAGTCTCAATAAATTTAAAACGATGAAATTATACAAAACACTTTTTCTGATCATAATGGAATAAAGCTGGAAATCAATAAAGGATGGAAAAAGGGAAAATTCAAAGACACATGGAGATTAAAGAACACTCTTAAACAATCAGGGGTCAAAGAAGAAATTGCAAGAGAATTCAGCAACTATCTTGAGAGTAATGAAAATGAGACAATACATCAAAATCTATCAGACACCACAAAGGCAGTGCTGAGAGGGAAATTTATGGCCCTCAATGTTTACATTAAAAAAGAAGAAAGAGCTAAAATTGATGATCTAATTGCACACCTTGAAGAACTAGAAAAAGAACAACAAACTAATCCTAAACCAAGCTGAAGGAAAGAAATAGTAAAGATCAGAGCAGAAATAAATGAAATCAAGAATAAAAAAAAATAATGGAGAGAATCAACAAAGAAATAAAAGGCACCCAAATAGGAAAGGAAGAAGTAAAACTTGCACGATTTGTTGATGACATGATCCTATATCTAGAAAATCCTGAAAAATCCACAACAAAACTACTAGAATTAATAGATGAGATCAGCAAAGTGGCAAGATACAAGGTTAATACGCAAAAATCAATAGTGTTTCTATCCTCTCCTGGTGTGCAATCTGAGGAGGAAATCAGAAAAAAATATTCTATTTATAATAGCTATGGAAAAAATCATATATTTAGGAATAAACGTAACCAAGGACATACAGGACCTGTTTTCAGAAAACTATAAAACATTGCTAAAAGAAACCAAAGAAGACTTAATCAAATGGAAAGACATTCCGTGTTCATAGATTGGAAGACTAAATTAAGATGTCAGTTCAACCCAAACTAATTTACATCAATTCAATGCAATCCCCCAAAAAATCCCAACAACCTTTTTTTGCAGAAATCAAAAATCAAGTTTATTTGGAAGGGTAAGGGGCCCCAAATAGCCAAAAATGTCTTTAAAAAGAAGAACAAAGTTGGAGGACTCAAATTTCTGACTGTAAAGCATATTACTTCGCTACAGTGGTAAAAAAACAAACAAACAAAAAACCCACAAACAACTACACGCACACACACACACAAAACAGCATGATATTGGCAAAAGGACAGACCGATTGACAAATGGAACTGAATGGAGAACTCAGAAACTGACCCTCACTTCTATGTAAGTGATTTTTGACAAGGCTGTCAAGCCCTCCCAGCTGGGCCAGAATAGTCTATTCTAGAAACGGTGCTGGGAGAAATGAATATCCATATCCAAAAGAAAGAAAGAAAGAGTATCCCTACCTCACACCTTATACAAAAATTAACTCCTAGAAGAAAATGTTAGAAAACATCTTCAAGATGTGGTAGGCCATAGTTTCTTAAACCTTATGCCCAAAGCATAAGCAACAAAAGAAAAAAAAATGGGTAAATGGGACCTCCTCAAAATTCAACACTTTTGTACCTCAAAGAACTCTGTCAAATGGGTGAGAGGCAGCTGACTCAATGGGAGAAAATATTTGGCAATCACATATCTGATAAGGGCTTAGCATCTATGATATATAATGAGATCATACAACTCAACAATAAAAAGATAAAGCATCCGATTAAAAAATGGACAAAAAACTTGAAAAGACAACTGTCCAAAGAAGAAATACAAATGGTGAAGAAACATATAAAAATTTTTTTTGGAAAGATCTTCCATGTTCATGTATTGGAAGAAGAAATATCGTGATGATGTCAGTCTCACCCAAACTGATTTATAGATTCAGTGTAATACCAATCAAAATCCCAACAGCTTACTATACAGAATTAGAAAGGCAATTACCAAATTCATTTGGAAGGGAAAGTGCACTCAAATAGCCGAAAGCATTCCAAAACAGAAAAACAATGTGGGAGGAATGTCACTGCCTGAACTTGAAACATGCTACAAAGCTACAGTGGTCAAAACAGCATGATACTGGCATAAAGATAGACACATTGATCAGTGGAACAGAATTGAGAACCCAGAAATAAACCCTCACCTATACAGTCAACTGGTTTTTGACAAACATACCAAGTCAATGTTAACAGGACAAAATAGTCTTTTCAACAAATGGTGCTGGGACGACTGGATATCTATTACCAAAAAAAAAAAAAAGAAAGAAAGAGGACCCTTATCTCACTCCCTATACAAAAATCAACTCAAAATGGATCAAAACCCTAAATATAAAAGCCAGGATCATAAAACCACTAGAAGAAAATGAAGAGAAACATCTTCAAGACCTTGTAGTATATGGTGGTTTCTTGGATTTTATACCCAAAGCATGTGCAACAAAAGAAAAAATAGACAAAGGGGACCTCCTCAAAATTAAACCCTTTTATACCTCACAGGACTTTGTCAAAGGGTGAAAAGGTAGCCAACTCAATGGGAGAAAATATTTGGAAATCATATATGCGATAAGGGTATAATATCCAGGTTATATAAAGAGATCCTACAACTCAACAATAAAAAGACAAACAACCCAATTAAAAAATGGGCAAAAGACTTGAATAGATATTTGTCCAAAGAAGAAATCCAAATGGCAAAAAACACATGAGGAAATGCTCAACATCACTAATGAATAGGGAAATGCAGATTAAAACTACAATGAGGGAAACGGACTTTGGCCCAGTGGTTAGGGCGTCCGTCTACCACATGGGAGGCTCGCGGGTCAAGCCCCGGGCCTCCTCGACCCGTGTGGAGCTGGCCCATGCGCAGTGCTGATGCGCGCAAGGAGTGCCCTGCCACGCAGGGGTGTTCCCCGCGTAGGGGAGCCCCACGCGCAAGGAGTGCGCCCCGTAAGGAGAGCTGCCCAGTGTGAAAAAAAGTGCAGCCTGCCCAGGAATGGCGCCGCCCACACTTCCCGTGCCGCTGACGACAACAGAAGCGGACAAAGAAACAAGACACAGCAAATACACACAGAAAACAGACAACCAGGGGAGGGGAGGGGAATTAAATAAATAAAAATAAATCTTAAAAAAAAAAAAAACTACAATGAGATATCATTTCACACCTATCAGGATGGCCACTATTAAAAAGACAGAGAGCTACAAGTGTTGGAGAGGATGTGGAGAGATAGGAACACTTATTCACTGTTGGTGGGAATGCAGAATGATACAGCCACTGTGAAGGACTGTTTGGCAGTTCCTAGAGGAGTTGAATATAGACTTGCCATGTGGTCCTGCAATACCACTACTAGGTATATACCCAGAAGAACTGAAAGCGGTGACATGAACAGACATCTGCACACCAATGTTCATAGCGATATTATTCACGATTGCCAAAAGTTGGAAACAACCCAGGTGTCCATCAACAGAAGAACAGATAAACAAACTGTGGTCTATTCACAGGATGGAATATTATACAGCTGTAAGAAGAAATGAAGTTTCATGGATGAACCTGGACGACATTATGTTTTTTTTTTTTTTTTTTAAAGATTTATTTTTATTTATTTATTTCCCCTCCCCTCCCCCGGTTGTCTGTTTTCTGTGTCTTTTTGCTGCGTCTTGTTTCTTGTTTCTTTGTCCGCTTCTGTTGTCGGCAGCAGCACGGGAAGTGTGGGCGGCGCCATTCCTGGGCAGGCTGCTCCCTCCTTCGCGCTGGGCGGCTCTCCTTATGGGTGCACTCCTTGCGCGTGGGGCTCCCCTACGCGGGGGACACCCCTGCGTGGCAGGGCACTCCTTGCGCGCATCAGCACTGGGCATGGGCCAGCTCCACACGGGTCAAGGAGGCCCGGGGCTTGAACCGCGGGCCTCCCATGTGGTAGACGGACGCCCTAACCACTGGGCCAAAGTCCGTTTCCCGGCATTATGTTGATCAAAGCAAGCCAGACACAGAAGGACAAATACTGTATGATTGTGCTACTATGAATTATATATATTGTGTAACATATTGTATGATTCAAAAAAATTATATGTATCCAGCACATTTAAATGAAAAATGTATGTTTTTATTCAACTTTTTAGTTTTTGATTGCTTATATTTTCAATTATTGAAAGTACAAAACAAAGTTTAAAAAATGTTCATCACCACTAGCAATTAGGGAAATGCAAATCAAAACTACAGTGGGATCGTTTCCCACCTATTAGATTGGTGGCTATTAAAAAGTCAGAAAACTATAAATGTTGGAGAGGATGTGGACAGATAGGAATGCTTTTTCACTATTGATGAAAATGTAGAATGGTACAGCTACTGTGGAGGATAGTTTGGCAGTTTCTAAGGAAGTTGAATATAGACTTGCCATGGGACTTGGCAATACCATTGCTAAGTATCTACCCAGAAGAACTGAGAGCAGAGACATGAACAGATGTCTGTACAACAATGTTCATAGCAGTGTTATTCACGATAGCCAAAAGTTGGAAACAACCCAGGTGTCCATCAACAGATGAACAGATAAACAAATTGTGGAGTATACACATGATGGAATATTGGGGCAGCAGTAAGAAGAAATGAAGTCTTGAAACATATGATAACATGGATGAATCTGGAGGACATTATGTTGAGTGGAGCACAACTAAAATTGATTTTTTTCTCTCTGTTAAAAAAAAAAAAGTTTTCTTCCAGTGCTACTGAAGTTTCTTTGTGGTAAACAGTATCTTTCTAAAAGAGAAAGCATTAAAAAGAAATTAAGTATGTAATTTACTTATATATTTGGGGATTGTATAAAAAAGTCTTAAAGATTGCATAAAAAATTCTTAAAGGACAAATACTGTATGATTGCCTTATTACAAATGAAATATATTATGTGAAATATGAATATGGGTAGAAATGCATATATAAGACCATTTTTCTTTAAAGCTGAACAAATGTAAGTTAATACTACAAAATGTTAATATCAACAACAAAAATTACACTACATGAAGACCAGCAGAGTACCAAATATTGTATGATTCCATTTATATGAAATGTAAATATAAATCAATTTATAAAGATGAAATGAAATTGGTGTTATGTAGATCTGAGGAAGGAATGCTAAGGGGTGTGGAGTCTTTCTTTTTGGAGTAATGAAATTGTTCTAAAATTTTTGAGATGATAAATGTACAACATTGTGATTATATTAAAAGCCACTGATTATATACTTTGGATCAAACAACCAGAAATACCAGCTATGTACAGTGAGGGAAACATAGGAGATGAGAGGTGAGGAATTTTCTTGTTTGTTTGTCTGGGTTTTTAAAATTGTTATTATTGAAATAATGAAAATGCTCTAATAATGATTGAAATGATGTACACACAACTATGTAATTATACCAAATACCATTGATTGTACACTTTGGATGAATTGTATGCTTTATTAATATGTCTCAATAAAATTGATTTGTTTAAAAATAAAAAAGTTTCTAGGGAGCTATTAGTTTATACATAAAGAATAGATCAGGGAAGTGGATGTGTCTCAAGAGATAGAGCTTCCATCTACCATATGGGAGGACCTGGGTTCAATCCGTGGGTCTTCCTGGTAAAAAGGAAGTAGAGAAAGCGTGCCTGCGTGGCAAGTGAGTGTCCACGTGGTGAGCCAGTGCCCCATGCAAGTGAGTCATGCAGCAAAATGATGACACATCAAAAGAGAGACAAGGGGAGGGTCAAGGTAAAGCAGCAGAAACCAGAAACTGAGGTGGTGCAATTGACAGGGAACCTCTCTCCCCATCAGAGGTCTCCAGGATCGAATCCTGGTGAACCCTAGAGGAGAGAAAATAAGAAGAGAATACAACACAGCAGAAACAGCAGGGCAGGGGGAGGCGAAGGGGGAAAATTAATAAATAAATCTTTTAAAAAAGAATAAATCATCTCAGGATTTAGAAATAACAATTAGAGATCAAATCTCAGGAATCAATGGGACTGCTATAAGAGCTTACAATCTAGGTCCTAATTTCTTTAAATAAAGCTGTTTCTAAAGATTGTTAAATACAACTTAGAGTAGAAGGTTTGTTTTATTTTACTTTTTACCAAGATTATGTTAATCAGCAGGCAAAACATAACATAAACTTTTGCTTTGCTTTTCTTTTAAAGTCCCTTTTTGGTTACGATGGTTTGGCTGCATGCTCTTTTAGAGACGCATCAGAGCAAGACTGTGTAACTAAGAGATTTTTATTGTTTTCATAGCATCACATTTTTCAAAGAATAGCTAAAACTGTAACCAACAACATCACCATGCAGATCAGTGTAAGGATAGAACAGACCTTCAAAAGTCTTTAAGAATTTTTTATACAGTCCCCAAATACATAAGTAAATTACATACTTAATTTCTTTTTAATGCTTTCTCTTTTAGAAAGATACTGTTTACCACAGAGAAACTTCAGTAGCACTGGAAGAAAACTTTTTTTTTTTTAACAGAGAGGTAAAATCAATTTTAGTTTTGCATCAATACATCATTTAGTAAACAAATCTTAGTTAGCATAGGTCATAATAAACTGAGGTTGTCCAACAGGTGTTTTTTTCTGCTGTAAAGTTACCTTTTGTTATTAGTTTTAACTCCTAGATTTCTACTTAATAATGATTTCCTAGAATCCGTCACTTACATTATAATCTTTCAGTTTAGAAAATGCTTTTACAAACTTCCTGTAACTATCCATAACCACATAGTCTATAGTTACTTCATCTCAAAACAAATTTCATCTTTACAAAACACATTCCCTTCCTTAATGCTACCTTATACAACTTTCTATATTCATTCAAGCTTGTCTTACATATTTCCACCCTGATTTTATGAAAACTAGCCATCTTATCTTAGGACAAAACACATTCCCTCAAACAACTTATCAAATATTGATCTGCATTGACTATGAATTCACTTTCACAAAATTTTCACTTTTTTTCTATATCCATTTAAGTCTCATATCCCTCATTCTGTTCTGTGAAGAAAAAAAAACTGTTTACTTAAATTTAGGTAAAAACAATTTATTGAGAGGTTTGTAATAATTTCATTAGCCAAAAACTTACAATTTTTATGATCTTAAAGATTTAATACATATAATGCTAATTTATTTCATTAGTATCCTAAAACCTAGGGAGATTATACCCAAGCTAAATAAAATTGGAACAATTACAGGTTATGCAAGAAATGTTCTCTCTCTTTTTTTTTCCACCTCCACAGGAGGCTAAAACCTCTTTTTCTCTTTAATAAAATTCTAAAATTATGAATAATCTTAAAAGCATATTGAGGGAAGTGGATGTGGCTCAAGTGATAGGGCTTCTGCCTACCATATGGGAGAACCCGGGTTTGATCCCTGGGGTCTCCTGGTGAAGAAGAAGAAGAGGAAGTGTGCCTGCATGGCAAGCCAGTGCCCAGGCAGTGAGCCAGTGCCCATGTGGTGAGTGCAAGTGCCTGCCTGATGAGCCAGTGCCCGCGCAAGTGAGTCACACAGGATTATGATGCATCAAAAGAGAGACAAGGGGAGAGTCAAGGTGAAGCACAGCAGAGACCAGAAACTGAGGTGGTGCAGCTGACAGAGAACCTCTCCACATCAAAAGTCTCCAGGATTGTTATCTTGGTGAATCCTAGAGTAGACAAAATAAGAAGAGATGACAACCCAGACAGCAAAAACAGCAGGGTGGGAGGAGGAGAAGGGGGTGGGGATAATTAAATAAATAAATCTTAAAAAAAAAAAAACCTACTGAGTGCCAAGTTCTGGAATATATTATAATTGTTTATTTTGTTTTAATCATGATTTAGAAAAGATCTTTCCACAGCTTTCAAGGTCTTTTTCTCTGTTACTGAGCAAATAGGCAGACAAAAATAGAGAGTTAGACACCAAAACACAACTTATAATTTTCATTCTCTTTCTAAATAAGTTTAACCATTAAATGACATTATATTCAAAGATCTCTTTGAATGTTTTTTCTGATTATTCTAATGAACACTGTGACGATGCAGTTTTGCACAAGAATTGCATTCTTTTTAGTTATTGGCTTATAACCAAATTGTTCCCAATGCTTTAAAATAAAATCTACCTCATTTTCCTTTACTTCAGAGCTTAGCTTATTTCCCATTTCAACTTTGACAGACCTCAGATGAGCAACGCAAATTCTAGTATATACTCACTGAGGTTATTGAAGTCCCAAGGAAAACTGGTTTATATCATGGCCTGCTGCTTTCAAGAACCCCAACACTCAAGGTCAGAGGGTCACCCCACTCTCCAGTCCTCAGAGACAACAGGACTTCGGTGGCTGCTGGACTGGAAGGGTGGTTGTCCAACCCCAAGGGCAGAGAATTCCACACAGCAGCAATCTCCTCAACATTCATAGGCTCTCTCTGGGCTCTTGCCTAGAGTAGGTAAATTGGAATCCATACCTGAATGGTCATGAAAGAAAGCAGGGTTATTAGCACCAGTTGAAGACCAGAGACAGGGGCGTCTCAAATTTGCCTTCCCCCAAGCCATGGGGAGCAGAAGTTGCCACTTGGCTGCAAACAGGGGAGAATATAGTCGTTACCATTACAAAGGTGAGGCCAGTCCCGAAATAACCATAAGCAAGGGTTAAGTTCAGTTTAGAATTACCATTACTATAGCAAGCATACACAAGGGTGAGGCTAGACCTGAAGTAACCATAAACAAGGTAAATTAGTCTAAGATGACCATCACAAACAACAGTAGGTCTAGGCTAAATCCACCCAGTTGTAACAAATTCAGATATCATTCTTTTGTTGCAATATAAAGTATCTATCTATTGATCTTAACTCTTAGTTACAGTTTCTAGTAGGTTTTTATTTCAAAACAAATTGGACACTTTCATCTCTGCCTGTGCTAGGTGCATATCCCTTTCTAGCTTTAATTTTTCTTCTAAGTGGTGCACAGAGTCCTTCGTTATTTGTTCTGCCTTGGTAGCCATCTGCAAGGCTCCTAACAGGGGCCATGCCATAGCCACTGCTATCTGGTGGTCTCCCATTCCCTTATTTAAGTGCAGCTCTTTGCTCTTTGCTGTAGCACCACCAGCATACCTGCTGTTGTTTTTAAGGCATCCCGTATTCTGTCAGTGGTCCCCGCTTATCCAGGAGAGCAGGCATCCCTCCCCACATGGATGTTATAGGCAAACCCGGTACTCACCCTGCAGATTCTACTTTCCCTGAGCTCATAGGCACTACTCCTGGTGGCCCTTTGCCTTCCTGGCTGGCTCACCAATTGTTCCAACATAACTCCTGAAAGGCATGAGATGGTGCAGCTGTGAGAACAAAGAATGCACATGGTACTGAATCAGGAATAAACTTTATTGGGACTTACAAACAGGAGAGGATCTCTCTGGTGGTGGTGGTCCAGAGAATGGAACTAGTGCTCCACAAAGAGAGAGGGAAAGGAGGGGTTATATAAGGGGTTCAGAACGAGGACATTCAATAGGGTATGAGAACAGAGTTCCTGCTAGGGTCACATGAAGTGTACATAGAGGGTCTTTTGATATTTTCAGTATGTTCATAAGAAGGACTTTTACTGTTTTGGGCAAATTAGAGTTTATGATAACATATATAGTCTCTCCCCTCCAGGGAATGTTGTTAACCTATGTCTAGGTCATGCAGACAGCTACACTCTGAGGACTTAGGGGGAGGAGGCCTGGGTCTCCCCCCCCAGCCAAGGCCATACATGGGCATCTCCCTCACACCCTCCCACTCCCTCTCAACCTCACCTCCTACCCTACAACTCGGAGCCATCCTTCCCCTTGCTCACTTGGTTCTGTCCTCTTGCCATTCATTGAATATGCCAAGCAGTCTCCTGCCTCAGGGCCTTGTTCTGGCTGTTCCTTCTGCTTGGAATTCTCCTCTCCCCAATATCCAGCTGTCTCATTACTCAAGTCTTTGTTCACTGCTTAAAATCACAACCCACCTATCCCTCTTGCACACACATACATCCATTCCCAATTCCCTGACCCTCTCTTACCTTCAACACGCTATATAGTTAACTAATCACTTTATTCATTAATTAACATATTAATTATGTTATTTTTGTATGTTTCTCTCCTGCTGTATATATAAACTCCTTAGGGCAGGGATCTTTGTTCACTGATGTGTAACCCCAGGGCCCAGAACAGTGCCTGCCCCATAGCAGACACCAATCTTTGTTAATTAAATGAATGCAAAGAATCCTTACTCTGGGCAATTAGAAAGTCATTGTTAGCTCTACAAAACATAGAGTTATACAGTAAAAAGAAATTTGGAAAAGATTAAATTGTATCTATACCCCTCTGGAAGAGTCACATTTACATTGCCAACCTAAAAACTCCAAAGAGCTGCAGTAAAGGAAACTGTTTTCTCCATTTAACTCAGCTTTTCTCAAATTTGCTTGGTCACAGTTTTCCATGTATGCTGATTAACCTCCTGAAGGACCCCATCCTTCAACCCGCTGAATTCTGCTAATGTGGCAGTAGTGTGTGGCATGGAAATGACGCTGTGTGGGCCCAAGGCATAGGCAAGAGATGACATGTAAGCAATGGGAACAAACTGGCGTTTTGAAAACTTAGGTGATGAAAGGAGGGGAGGGGCACTAGTTTGCACTAGCACAGAGGAGAGGAACATTTTTGTTTGATTTTATTTTTAGGTACATGGAGTTGGAGAAGGCTTGTAAGCTGAGATGAGAGTTAAAAGAGAAGGATGATAATGAGCAAAGTCACAGAGAAGGTAGAAAAGAATCTCAAGTGTGATATAAATATATTCTCCTAAAATAGCAGTTTCCAGAAAAATGGTTTGTTTTGGCCCACACTAAGAGATTCATTTTACATAGCAACTCCATACACACACACATATAAAAATATAAAAATAAAAATAACTGAAGTATTGTGTGCCATGCAGTCTTTTCCCTTCCTTCCCTTCTCTTCCCTTCCCTTCCATTTCCGTCCTTTCTTTTCCCTTTTCCTTTCTATTCCACTCCATTCCATTCTCTCTCTCAATGCTCCTCATAATTCACTAAATTAATTTCATTAGCCAGAATTTTGTCCTTTCTTGCTACTTTTGGGAGAGTTCCTCAAACAGATCTTCAAACTCAATCCATTCTTCAGCTGTGTTCATTCTGCTATTTATCCATCTATTTGTTCTTTATTTCATCTATTTCATTCTTCATACTTAAGAAATATTTCCACTAGATTTTTATTATCTCTTTATCTTACTTCCTGTTCCTAATAAGTTCCCTTTCTTCCTTAATGTATTTATCATGCTTATTTAAAATTATTGGTGTCTGTTCTACTAATCATGCTTCAGGTGATAGAAACTGTTCAGACTGAAGCCTTTCCTTTACACTAATTGTGCTCCTCAGATTTCTCAACTAGAAATTGCTCATTGTCAAAAGTTTGGAACACACAGAAAAAAACAATATAAAAACTGCCTATAATTTCATCACCCAGAGATAATTAGTTGAGCATTGAGTGTATTCCCTTCCAATCTTCATCCTATCTACTGTATAGTCTAGTAAATAATTGAGAAAATACTGTATATAAATTTCTACCTGAACTCTTCTCAATATTAATTTTGAGATTTTATTTCATTGTTAAAATTGTTCACAGACTTATTTTTTAATCATTGCAAAATATTCTATCGTACCACTATATTGTAATATATTTAAGTATTGGGCATTTAAAATTTTCCAATTTTTGCCCCTTTAAAAAATCACTCCAACAATTCTTTTTGTGCATACCCCTTTGTTCATAGTTCTGGTTATTTCCTCAGGATAGGATCCTTGAACGAAGGGGCCAAAGGGAATATGCACTTAAGATCCAAGCTCTGTGTTGTCAAATTGTCCGCAAGAGCATCTGTGCCAGATTACAGGCAATGTATGTTGAATTTCTCCTATCCCTCCTATCCTCTTCATGTTTATTTGCTAATTTGATAGAGCACTGTTTTCCTAATTTGCATGTTTTTGATTAGTAGTAATTATTTGTATTTACCCCTCTGTAAATTTTGGTTTCAAACCCTTTCTCTTTTACTTCCTTTAGAAGGCTACTCAGCCAAAACTTCTTCAAAGTCTCTCTACTCATGTAAGTCCCTAGAGGAAAATATGGAAAATATTGTCTGCAGAGGGGCTTCTGTTTGTCCTTGCCTGGAACCAACAACCCGCAGCTCAATATCAGGTAAGCAATTTCAGGTGACATGCTACCCTATTAGGTGAATGAACATCTCAGTTTGGTGTGTTTGCACATGTTCAGCAGAAAGGTGATGGAGAGTGTAAACCTGGGCATCAGGCAATGAGATGTGTTTGTGTGTGTGTGTGTGTAAGAGAGAGAGAGAGAGAGAGAGAGAGAGAGAGAGAAAGTTGGTTACTGTACACATTTTAAACTCGGCCCCCCAAATTACAATTGATGACAAAGCCATCTCATGACTTTGTAAGCATTCCTTTTTATTTTCAGTGTGTCCCTTAGAATCACTTTAGAGAGCTTCATTCTTCCCAAACTGAGAGATTTGTACACGTGCTAAGGAGATTTCTCTTCACAGACAGCCCCTGGGTGAACTACAAATGAAAAATAAATAAATGTACTATTTCTAGATTGGAAAATACGTTTTCAATTCTTTTTATGTTAGGATTAAAAATATGAACTCCATTTTTAGGAAATTAACTTTTAAAACAATGTAAATAAACAATAGCTCTAGAGAGCCACAAACACGAGGGTACTCTTGAGAGGCGTATTGAAGTCCACAAAATGGGGAGCCTTCCCTAGACTCGCGATGTGTGTCTTTTGCATTAATTTCATTATAAAGAATACCTTTTAAATGTTTTAGTTTGGGGTGCAAAATTTAAACATGTGCTTCTGCAAACCACTGAGATACAGTGCTAAGGAAGTCTGTGTGGGGGTGTATGTGCTGGGGAGGAAGGGCTAGTCCAGGTTAACCACAGTAATGAAAATTCCTAAGTCAGTGTAAATAATTTTCCTATTCTGAAACACAGATATAGACCTTTGCTGACATTCTAAATTCTTGAGGATTTCTGAGTCCTGGTTAGGCCACAAAATGCTTGAATAAGAAACTATTGTGCAAGCACTGGCTGCCTAGTGAGACCCAGGAGGTCACTCAAATATCTTCTTCACAAAGGAAACTCACCTCCCAACCACAGGGCCTGACGACCCACCACTTGAAATTGGATCAAGGCATCATATCAACCAGAGTCCTAGGTTAAAATGTACTTAGGCATGAGAGATGGCAACCAGTGTCAGCCAGTCCTACCTGGCCCTGCACTTATTTTCAGGTTATCTAACCCACCTGGCAGGAGCAGGCTGGGGGGATGAGAGAGCCTAACCCACGGAGTCCTGCCTTTGGAAAGGATGCTGGCCTTGGGACATGATGAAGGAAGGCTCTACTCTGTCATCACTGGCTCCAAGACAGTGACACTAAGCCTGCTTCCTCTGCTATCACATGAAGGTGCTCATTTCACCAGTTGTAAGGACCTTGAAATGAAATTACTGGCACTCATGAGCCAACACTGCTGCCACTCACGGAAGAAAATGTTACACCACAGGAGAATGCTGAAGTGAGGGGTCTTGGACAGCCAGACAAAAATTTAAAGGGCACCTTGGGTTACTAGAGTTTAGGACAGGTAAGATATCATAAAAGGGGTGTAAAAAGCAGGGGGGAGAGGTGCCGCACAATTTTGACTAGAATTAATTCTGGTGGATCTTAACTCTTGTATTCTACTAAAGATAATATGCGGGATCTGATTCCTAAAGTATCAAAATCCTAAATTGAAAGTTACAAATCCAGAAGGGAGATTTCCCCTTACATTGTTCACAATAAAAACCAGCACTGTCATTTCACAAATGTGTGCGCTTCTGTTAGGACAAAGGGGTTTCTTCCAGGATTTCTGAGTTAAAACGGTGTAAGAAAATGAATACATTAAACATTTTCTGATTGCCTATTGTGTAGTGGGGGTTCAGAAAGGAACAGCGCCCAGTTTTTCAGCTCCAGACTCTTGAGTTCGAAAAGGATGAGGGAAAATGCATACAGTGATGAAAGCAGGGCGGCCACCTAAAGACGCACCTCACCTCCGCTTTGGGTGCTCAACGAGTTCAGCATCCGGCAGAATAACTACCTATTTATTTGGCTTCTCCAAGTGACTGCAAGCGCCTTCAGGTCAGGGGCGCCCGTTTAAAAATAAATAAATTCTTTCTCTCTCGAGATGGCAGCGTGCCAGGCACCAAGCCGTCTCTCCCTGCAGGTTTGTGGAATGACACCTCGAAAGAAGCACGCGACCTAGATGTCCGCAGGGTTTGAGAACACATTCTTGTCACCTTCATGGCTCAACTCTTGGGGTGCGCAAAGAATAAGAAAGCCTGAGCCCAGGTATCCGCCCCGGCGGTTACGCCCCCAGTTCTCTGCAGTCTTCGCCCACCCGGAGAGGGGCCTGCGGCGTTCTGGGCCCGAGGCCCGAGGCAGGGGCGGAGGTGGCACCTCTCGAGGAATCCCCGATGGACAAGTTGGGGGGGGGCGGGTACTAAGCCGGTTCCTGGAGCGCCCAAATCTATCGACGGTGGGAATAAAGCCGCAACCTGCGGTCCAAGAAAACGCCCCCACGCCCGCCGGGTCGCCCCAGAGAAGGAGAGCCCGGGCCTTGGGAGTGAAAAAGCTCGGCCTCGGGAAGCCGGCCGCGAGGGAAGCCTGCAGCCGCGCCGCGTGCGCCGCGCCGCAGAACGCCCCCTGCCTCCGAGCGCGCGCCCCGCCGAGCCCCCGGGCGCCAAGCCGGCGCGGCGCCGCGCAGCCGCCAGGGGGCGGCCCGACCCCAGGCGGGCACCTCCCGCCTCCGCGGGTTGGGGCGCCAAGCCCCCCACTTTTGCGCCTAAACAAGCGCAGCGTGCGGAAGGAGAAGGAGGTCGCCGCGTCGCGCCTCTGGGAAAGGTTTCGCGTCGTTTGTACCGGCTGGTGTGCGTGCGTGTGTGTGTGTGTGTGTGTGTGTGTGTCTCCAGCCGCAGCCGACAGCAGGGAGCAGGTTAGGGAGGAAAGAAGGAAAGAAGCCCGGGGTTGGGGGTTACGGGCAAAGGGAACGAAACGGGGGCTGCACGGAGAGTAAAGCACTTGGGTTTCTGCACTCGGGGAGTTCGCGAGCGCTGAGCTAGAGTCGCCTACACACGTGCAGCGTAAAGCTCGCCCAACTCTCCGCGAACACTGTGCCCCGGCATCGGTCCTTCCAAGTTGACCTTCCGCTCTGACCTTCAGTACGTCCCGACACTTTCCCCTGAGTGGCCAGAAGATAATTTGCCACGTTTTTCAAACATGGAAGGGCCCTTTAATCCTTTGGGGAGCGACGTGCGGACAGAGTCACACACGGAACGCATATCCATCTCCGCGCCCTTCTTTTCCAGACGAGTTCAGGGCAGTGGTAACCACGCACCGAATGTCGGCTGTAACCGATAATCTAAAGTAGCTAATGGTCTGCGAACAAATCCTCCCTTATCCGATTTATCTTTAACTCCCTCAGCCCACACCAGCCCTCGGTCCTGCGAATATCTTGGGGTTTATTTAGATATCAAGTAAGTTAAAACGTAAACTTTCGAATATAAAAGGTGAACTTTTTGGTAAGGACTCCTGGCTACATCAACAAAGCGATGTGATGTCTGATTAATAGTGCTCATTAATGTTGGCTCAGGTTAATGCTAAGCTCATTAAAATAATTAAATGACTTGGCCATATACCATAGGAGAGTCAATGAAAAATTATTTATTTAGAACACTGAGGCGTTCTCATAGATCTTTCAAAACTCTACGATAGACTTTATGGGTCATTTGTAAATGCAACTGGTGGCAGCCGTTCTCCGCAACAAAAACCCTATTTTTAAAAAAGTCAGGTGAAGGAACAGTTTATTTTTGAGGCTCTGTAATTAATAACGGGAGTAACGAAACGTTTCAAAACGTGAAATATCCTTAGTTGGTAAAATGATATACACAGGGCAGTTGATTGTTCCTAGAGAAAACCATTTTAAAAAAATGTTCAGTTCTTGTCATGTGACCATCTTAATGAGAAAGCTAAAATTGTGGGGCAAGGGCTCCCCTGTGAAAGATAAGAGTTTTAGAAAACGCGAAAATCCAGAAGGTATGGCTGTTTGAGTGTGAATTCCACAAACTATTAGGATTGTTCACTACCTGAAATAATTAGAGCTCTTGAAAAAGATAGGTGTACCGAAAATAAAAGTCTTGTATTTGAAATATTTCCACTACCTTGTCATTTGAAAAAGAAAATTCAAGTTCCTTTCATTTCAGTGTGCTTGTACGTGTGTGCGTGCGTGTGTACAAAGTTCGTTTCTTTCTAACCAGCAGCTATTGGACATATTTAGTGGATCTTCCAAAAACACATTTTTTATAAGGTGATCTTGAAGTTTTTATGTATCATTATAGTTTCTATTATTAAGCCCGCCTGAGCAGATATATGAATGTTATAGTAATTTAAATATTTTGAGATTACTGTGAAGTACTGATTAGAATGTTCCTAGCACTCTTTAGATTCCTTTATCGCATTATGAAATCCTCTTCTAAGAAAGAACTTTTTTTGAGTCGCTCCTAGGTGCAATTTTGTTTTTCTTTTTTGGGGTTTTTACTAAAATTCCTATTTCGTCTTCGTATTCAATTTTTGCTTTTTTTTTTTTTTTTTTAAAGTTCCCATGGGGTTTATCAAGTCCTCTCATCCAAGTGGCTCAGTTTAGCTGCCAGGTCTCGCGGAGCATTCAATGACGGATAAGTGACTAGAGCGCCAGCCTAACGCAAGTTTATTAACAGATGGCGGAAAACGTCTTTGGAGAAGAACCGAAGGAGGATGGGTTCAAGGGTCAATAAACAATCATTATTGTGCTTAAACTGAGGTGGGGGGGGGGGGCGTTCTCTTTAGATTCAATGGGGAGAAGCTCGCCCAATCTGGGGTAGCTGAGACATCCCCAACTAGTCCCAAGGCCGTTCTGGGACCGGCTCATCGGATGGGTGCGTTCTACCTCGGCTGCACCGCTCCTTATTCTGAGGTTAGGATCGAGGGCACATTTAGGAGGAGGAGGCTGGAACGACTAGCGCTGCAGCCCTCCTCCAGACCACCGCCGGTCAGCGCGTAGATTCAGGTCTCAGCCCCTTTGGCAAGGGTCCTCTCCCCTCCCCGCTCTTCTCAGTTGGCTGCCCCCTTCCTGCGGGTGAACTTACTCTCCCGATTTCCTAGCTTTCTTCGCCTTCCCTCGGCGGCGCGCTGACGCGTAGACCATGTGACAGGCCCCCTTCTGCTATAAGCCGAGGAAAGGTCCGCCCTCTCCTGGACTCGGCCCCGGTCTCGCGGAGCTCTGTCCCCAGACTCTCACCCATCCCACACTCCCGGGCGCAGGACAAGCTGACTTGCCCACCCAGGTCCCCGCCACACACCACCCCTCAATTGATTAGGCGAGGGGGCGCTCGGAGAGGGGAAGGTCAAGTCCTCAATCCCAGCCCGGCGCGCGCGGAACGAAAGACAGCGCAGAGACCGCGCGGCTGCCGCGGCGGCACAGGAGTTACAAAGTCGCAGCGCCGGCCAACCCCACCCTGCGCCCGGCCGCGGCTGCGCCCCCAGCGTGGCGCTCCCGCGCCGGGTCTCCCGCCCGGGACCTGGGCTGGGGCGCGGCGGGAACCGGGAGCCCCGCGCCCCTATGCGCCGCCCCGCCGCCGCCGCCGCCGCCGCGCCACAGCGATGACCCTGAGCACGGAGATGTCCGATGCCTCCGGCCTGGCGGAGGAGACAGACATCGACGTGGTGGGGGAGGGCGAGGACGACGACGACGAGGAGGAGGAGGACGACGACGACGAGGGCGGCGGCAGCGGGCCCGGGCTGGCCATCCCGGAGCGGCGGCGGCGGCGGCGGCGGAGGCGCTCGTACGCCGGGGAGGACGAGCTGGAGGATCTGGAGGAGGAGGACGACGACGATGACATCCTGCTGGCCCCGCGGACAGGGGGCTCCCCGGCGCCCCCCGGCCCGGCCCCAGAGGCGGGGGCCGGGGGCGGCGGCGCGGGCGCGGGCGGCGGCGGCGGCGGGAGCGCGGGCGGCGGCGCCAAGAACCCGCTGGTGAAGCCGCCCTACTCTTACATCGCGCTCATCACCATGGCCATCCTGCAGAGCCCCAAGAAGCGGCTGACGCTGAGCGAGATCTGCGAGTTCATCAGCGGCCGCTTCCCCTACTACCGGGAGAAGTTCCCGGCCTGGCAGAACAGCATCCGCCACAACCTCTCGCTCAACGACTGCTTCGTCAAGATCCCCCGCGAGCCGGGCAACCCGGGCAAGGGCAACTACTGGACGCTCGACCCGGAGTCCGCCGACATGTTCGACAACGGCAGCTTCCTGCGCCGGAGGAAGCGGTTCAAGCGGCAGCCGCTGCTCCCGCCCAACGCCGCGGCCGCCGAGGCGCTGCTGCTGCGCGGCGCGGGGGGCGCGCGGGGCGCGGGCGACCCGGCCGCGGCCGCCGCGCTCTTCCCGCCCGCGCCGCCGCCGCCGCCGCCCGCCTACGGCTACGGCCCCTACGGCTGCGGCTACGGCCTGCAGCTGCCGCCCTACGCGCCGCCCTCGGCGCTCTTCGCCGCCGCCGCGGCCGCCGCGGCCGCCGCCGCCTTCCACCCGCACTCGCCGCCGCCGCCGCCGCCGCCGCCCCACGGCGCGGCCGCCGAGCTGGCCCGGACCGCCTTCGGCTACCGGCCGCACCCGCTCGGCGCCGCTCTGCCGGGCCCCCTGCAGGCCTCGGCGGCCAAGGCGGGCGGCCCGGGCGCCTCGGCGCTGGCGCGCTCGCCCTTCTCCATCGAGAGCATCATCGGGGGCAGCCTGGGCCCGGCCGCCGCCGCCGCCGCCGCCGCGCAGGCCGCCGCCGCCGCCGCCGCCTCGCCCTCGCCGGTGGCGGCGCCGCCCGCGCCCGCGCCCGGGCCCGGCGGCGTGGGCTGCGCGGCACAGGCGGCGGCGGGCCCGGCCGCCGCGCTCACCCGCTCCCTCGTGGCCGCCGCGGCCGCCGCCGCCTCCTCGGTCTCCTCGTCGGCCGCCCTGGGGACTCTGCACCAAGGGACTGCCCTGTCCAGTGTCGAGAACTTTACTGCTAGGATTTCAAATTGTTAAAAACAAACAAACAAACCCAAACAAAACCGCTCTTAGCGCGCTTGAGAGAGAGAAGGTAGGAATGCCGGCTCCTTTTTTCATCTTGGTGGTTTGGGGTTTTGTTCGCTCCTCCCGGCGCGGCCCCTCCGGATCTCGCGCCCCCGGGTTCGCGGCTTCGGATTCTCCGACGACTGCGTTTGACTACGGCTCGGGCGCACTTTTCGGCTCTGCGGGTCTCTTTATTTATGCAAAGTCGCCCAATTTACAGACCCTTACCTGGGGTGGGGAGGAAGAGGGTGCTGGGGGAAGGGAGGGGGGGTGCTCCCTGTCCAGGCACAAGGGCTTGCTTCCTTGACTTTTGGAATTAAAAAACAAAAAACAAAAAACTAAACTAAGCTTTTTTGAGGTATAGATTCTCAGGTCCAGGCGTTAAAAATAATCAGTAGTATTCAAAAGAAGAATAATACAAAAATAGTAATGATCCCGAAGAACGCAGCGAGGCAATACTTTTTTGAGGACAGTTGTCCGGTGTACTTTTTAAAGGAAAAAAAATGATTAACATGTTTACACAAAGAAAACAAGTCATAATTATCATTTCTTATTTTAACCTGTGTGTTGTATCATAGTAGACATGCGGAATTTTTATTTTGTACTTACTGCATATTCTTTACAAGGAGTATTGTAAAATTTACAGGCAACTAGTATTGTACTATTCTAATGTAAGATTTTTACACTTTTTCAGAAATAAAGTGCTTACTTTTCAAAGAAAATCCACCAGGAAAAAATTGGCTTCAGTCGTCCCCTTTTTTCTTTTCTGAAAAAAAAAAAAAAAAAAAAAAAAGCTTTATATGAGATGAAGTAGGAACCCAGTACAGAATAGACTTAAATGTTATCTTCAAAGAGAGTTTACCAAAAACATCATGTCATGATTTTCATTTAAACTTTCTGAGACTATAACTATTGTGGGAAATCAGAAATTATGTTTAAATGACTACAAATAAAAGAAGGTATTTGGGAATACGTTTTCAAATTGGATTCTGTTTAGGAGTGTGAGGCTATTTGAAATTAAAACCACAGTTACCCTAAGAAATTTTATATTTGAGCTTCCCACTTAATCTCTACTCACTTTTTAGCACAATATTGTCTATTTCTCTACTTTTGTAGAAGACTCTAAAGTGTAATACTATATATTTTAATGGAAGCAAAAGTCAAATAGGCTATTTTAATTTTAAAAATCCAGAAGAGCTGATCATCAGTTTTGTATATTTACATGTACAAAACGATTATATTTGAAAATTTTATAATTTAAAGTTACCCTTTTGAAATGCAGGAAATTACAGTAATTGCATAAAGAGGCTTTATCTTAAAAGCACACTTAGTGAAATTCTAGCTTAAATGTGTAACTTTGGACATGTAAAAATCTTTTATTTTAGAGTAGGATGTACATCATAGAATAAAAATGAAAATGCCTCATGTATTTGTTGAGCTAATATTGTTTATGCAATTTAGTGATTTAAGATGTCTGTTTTTTCAAATCCTAAGTGCTTTCATTAACTGGTTATTGGAGACAATTTCTAGTTCATTGAAAAAAAATTCGAAACTAGCTTTGATGACTACACATGTTACGATGAGCTCTAAATAAAGCCAAGGCATAGCTAATTTAAATGCTTAGCATCAGTTGATTACAGCAGAGGTTAAATCTGGTCTATTCAAATTCTTTTAAAAATCTGGGCAGGCATATACCTGAAGATTTTCAGGTTTAACCAAGAACGTTATTGAAGTCTGCAATGAAGGCCAACGTTTTGCAGTGATATGCACTCTTGATGCCTCCCATTCCTCTCCTTTTTCAGGGAGGAAAAAAATGAAAAATTTTTTTCCTATGAAAAGTTTGGAAGAGGCTGAATAACAGTTTAAAGTAAGCACATTTATCCTCAAATTTACAGTAAATATATAGGTACAAATTGAAATATATTAAGATTGAAAACTTATGTGCAAAAGTTATTTTTACTCTAGCCCGGCTAAGAGAGTGGAGACTTTGTAACCGATGGAGAACGCCGGGATCCCACATGCGGCCGGGTGGAGAGGTGATACCAGAAGGAACCTATCGGCTAAGACACTAGCTGGTGCGTCTCGCAGGCTTCTGTAATGCACGGATCTGCAAGTTAGATCTGAAAGGAATTACGAAGAGAGAACGAAAGAACAAAACCGTGTGTAGTTTTTCCTCCACCGATGGCCAGTGTCTGGAAAGCAAGGAATCCAGGCTAACACCTCTCGCTGTTCAGATTCCCACATCCTTAAACAGTGCTCCGCCTCCCAGGTTGTCCGCGCTTTTAAGAGAGTGGAAGGAGGCACCGGGCTGTTCGCGCTGGTCTCTCAGGGCCCAGGACTTAAGGGTGGAGGGGTCCCACTTCCTTCGCACCCGCAAGAGAGACCGCGGGCCTCTTTTAAAGGTGGAAGGAGCATCGTGGCGCCCATGAACCGTGTGAAGAGGCAAACCTGATCCACCTCAGTCGCGATTTTTGCTTCCTGGAGGTTTAGTTTCCCCACCTTTTCGGTTTGGGGTTCGGGCCATGGCTTTGCTAGCCCTGCGGGCGCGTGCAGGAGGGCTGGGTGGGGGGGGGGGGGGGCTACGGGCTGCAAAGCGAGGACCGCACGCAGGTAGGGTGAGCACTATGCGAGGGCCGCGGCCGGTGGGAGGTATGAACTGCGAGAAGTATGAGCTGAGCCCTGGGCTGCTAGGGTGAGGGCCTCAGGGAGGGTGCGGTACGGTCTCTGAGAGTTGGGGCCAGGGGCCGCGGAGCGGGCGAGGAGTGGGCCGTGGGCCGTGGAACCCGCAAGCCAGGGCGCGCACGGTCAGGCCGGGCCGGCGAGCAGGTGCTGGAACAAAGGCCGCCGGGCTACCGCGACCTTTGCTGGACGAGGACGTCTTCTCCCGGGGCTCCTCATTCGCATGCAAATCCAGCTCTAGTCTCTTTTTTCTTTGAAGACCAACAGAAGGATGTTTGTGTGTTTGTAGGGACCAAGCCTGCTTGAACAAGCCTTCCCCAATAGGCTGGGTCTCGAAAAATAAACCAGTTGGACAAACATTGGCCACCAGCTCTCTCCTCCTTCCAACTACAAAGTGTGGATTTGCTACAACTCATTAACCCGACGCTTTTCTCCCCTTCTCCTTGTTTCTCTGCTCATCAAACGCCCCCGTGGAGCCTGGAGACAAATGTCCGAAGCGCAGTTGGGAAGGAATTGCAGTTAATAGGGAGAGGGATATATTGGGGCTAATGGTTCAGGCAGTTCTTCAAGAAGGACCACACAAAAAGGGGCCTCTCCATTCAGAGCTCTGTTGTGTTGTGTGGAGATTTAATCTGCAGCTAGATTTAGCCAAATGTTATCTATTGCGGGGGTAATGAAGCCCTTATGGATTGAGTTGCTCCTTGTACCACACATGATGTCATGACCTTAGATCGTTTCTTAGTTGATTTATTTTTTCTCTATTGGATAACAATTTTATTTCTTTAAAATAAGAAGCTAGGGCTGCTACTCAGCAACATGTTTCCTCTCCATCCTTATCCCACGCATTTATTTAAGAGCCACTTCTTTTCCTTTTAAATAACAGAAAAGAAAAAGAAAATGGGGAGAAGGGGGAAAGTGTGAGGACCTTTCCTGTCTTTGCCTCTGGTTTGTCTCTTCTTTTTCCCATGCTCAGCAGCCCTTGCCTGCCCAAACTTTCTGCTGATGGAACTGGAATTTTGTGTGTATTATTATAAAAATTCTTACAGTGATTGTAGTCAGCATCCATCGCAGGAAAAGGCTTCTGCCCTTCACAGTTTTTTTGGTTTGGTTTGGTTTTTTGTTTTTTTAAATTTTTTAACCCACCATTTCTTCCTATAGCCTGTCCTCTGAGAGAGCTGGGGGAGGTGGTTATTCTGATAGAAGGTGATTATTTTGATGGAATACCAGTCTGTGCCATTTATTAAAGGCTGTCTGAGGCCAGTGGTTGTGGCTGTGCCTGTTTTGTTTTCCCCTCTCTGGCCCTGGTGGCTCTGATTTCCTTGCTTGACAGGGACCAAGCTTGAAGCAGCTAACAGTGTTATTAGAACTGCTATTAATGGGTTGGGATCTGATCTTACTACTGCAAAGCCAGGACTCAAGGACTATATAGTTTTCGTTTTAAAATTCTCTGCCGGCTGTACATTTTGCTCACACCTGTTTTTATTACCAACTGAGTAAAGTCATTTCAGGGCAACTTGAAGTTCATATCAGCATCAAACTCAAGCCAGATCAGAAGTCTGCCCAGGAACTGTCCTAATCTCTCTGGGCTCCTCCAGAGGGGGTAACCACAGGTCTAACTACAATGCCAGGGGTACCCTTCCCCTTTAGAACTGGACGGGCCAAGATCAGGGCTAGGGAGCAGAGGACAAGTGGAGTGGGCCCAGCACTGTCTGCATCCACCCTTTTCTCCGCCGGTTCCCTGGTGGTATAGCTAGGTCAAACATAAATACATACAAGCATGCACGCTCATTGCCCATCGGCCGCCGCTTGCTTCCCTTCTCCCCTATGATTTTGTAATTAGGCATATGCTTTTTGTTGGTAAGTGTGTTTGATGTCACGGCCAGTGAAACGTGGTGTGTTTATAGGGCCACGAATGTAAATGTGTAAATATGTTTAGTGTAAAATCTGGCCCTTCGACTTTAGCAATAAATACCCTGCCAACTCGGATACAATTACATTTGACAGAAAGATGGGGGATTCTGATCATGACCAGCTGTTCAGGGCTCTTTGGGGCTTATACTTTCCCAACCAAATTCACTTTTCAGATAATTTTTTTGCATGTCACAACTCTCTAATCATACCATTCCCTTGATGTGAAAAACCTGAGCTCCTTTCTTTTTACTGTTGACTCCTCTGGCATGCAGGAAACTTCTGGTTCATACTTCCTGCTTCTTTACCAGGAAAATACTCTTCAGTAATGAGGAATAAATAGAGAGAAAGCAACTGATCATTATCATAGATTCGTTTTGAGTCCTGAGTCATCTGAGTGGGAGGCTGACTAGACAAAATGAGGATTAAGTTTCTGACCCATAGTTATCATTTTCTTGTCATTATCATCATCATCCTACCTTTAAAAACTGTTTCAAGCTACTCTAAAATTTTTAAGTAAACCTTTTATGGAAGTATAATGTACATACAGAGAAGTTCATCTATCTCGACCTTTCATAAAGTGAACTCATATACATAACCAGCATCAGATCAAGAAGCAGGTGTTACCAGCACCCCCAGAAACCCGTTTCCTGTCCAGCCAGTCACTGCCTTCACTATACATTAACTTTTTAAAAGGACTTTCACTACTATTTCTCTCAACTTCTTTGTAAAATAGTGAGGACAGGAATTACTATTGACTCAATTTTACAAATAATGCTCAAAAGAGATTAAGTGACTTGCCCAAGGTCACAGCTACTGGGACTTCAGCATTTAAGCCCCATTTTATTGCCATTACACCACACTGCCACTTTGCTCCCATCGTTGTGATTTATTAACCATACACTGTGGCAGGGTAGTTGCCTTAGAGGTCACTGTGTAAAAGAGTCATTTATTTCTTACACACTTTTATGCATTCCTGCCAGACCTTCCTCCCTCCCACTTCCACACACGTCTTTCCATAGATACCTTGGCTCCTTGGTTTGCTTGTATTTTGGAGTTGACAGCTGTTTATTTCAGAAGTTTCAACTTCAACCTAGTTCAACCTGACACTCTTCTAGCATCCTCTTTCCCAGACCCCCCCCATCAGCAATCCTTAAAACACACACACACACACACACAGCTCACCTATGTACTATTTACCCATACCCTCTGCTTTCCTGGCTAATTTCTTAGTGGAAAGATTCTCCCAGATTAGAATTTTTTTTTTTTTTTTGCTAAACCAGCCGTAGAGGCACATTCTTCCATGTAGAAAAGGAAAGAGCATGTGAGAAGTCAGATCAACTAACTAGCTGAACATTTAATGAGAAAGCAAAGCATTTTTCTAAGAATGTTTCCCCTCCCTCCACATACACTTAACAGTCTTTTTGTTTGTTTTTGTTTTTGAGTTACCGGGGCCGGGGATTAAACCCTGGACTCATATGTGGGAAAGCCAGTGCTCAATCACTGAACTACACTGGCTCAGTTCTAGCGGCTACTTCGGCAGTCAGACTTCACCGCCATCAACACTTGCAGTTTTGACTGCCTTTGAACATGATGTGGCTGGGGCGAGTCCTGTTAGCCTCTGCACAGTTAATCCATTGCATAGGAGCCTTCCAGGTGGCGATCCCACTTGCAGTTCTGACCTGCTTTCTGAGTTCTCCCTAAAATGTTTCCAGGGAAGAGGGAATTCCAGACCACTGCTAGCCCACCCTTGCCTATCGCCATGGCCACTGTCCACCACCAAAAGCCTCACTGAAGCCCAGCTTCATTGGGCAGGGGCTGGGGCCACTGCTTTGTCTGGGTAGGAGGACTTGCATGCTAGAGTCCGTACAGGGATGGCATCTGATTAACTGTGAACTGCAGACTGCAAAGGAGAATGTATATGGTGATCTTTTCAAGAGATAGTGGTTAATGTATGATAACACTGATTTTCCCAAGAAAAGGTGTTTTGATTTTTAATCAGAAACTTTTTTCCTTTTAAATTCTAGACTTTAAAAGACAACAAAACCCATTTGAGAAGAACAGCAGTCAATTAATGCCAGAAGCTTTATTTAGAAAGCTTGGAGAATTCCCATTCTGAATTTGAATTAGAAGGGTTTGGAATGATAATTTTTCTAACTCATAAAGTGAGGGTGACTTTATTTTTCAAGATAGGATGTTTCTTTGTATGTAGGAGGCTCCTGCTAAGACTATATCTAGTCTGTATGAAGTGCGTCCATTGGTCAGCAAGTCCCACAAGTACCAGGAGAGAAGCAGGCATGCTGGGATGCTGACTGGTTCCGAGGCCATGGGGCCTCACCAGGGTCTTTCTGTTCCAAAGGGAACCAGGCACAGACCAAGGATTCTCTCACTAGCAACTACCGAATCAATAACAGACTGACAACAAGAAAAGCGGAGAGAGCAGAGATTTATTACGGCAGAAGGCAGGAGCATTTCTGCCCATCCTTGCCTAGGAATTCCTATTAATAAAACTAAAGGGCGGGTACTTTCGGCAAATAGTAGGAAGCAAAACATTTTCTTAGAAGTCTATATTGAAGGATTATTATGAATGAAAAAACTTGGTTTTCTATTTTTGCTATTCTTTATGCAGTTTCATAATATATGAGAATGACCGTGACAATTTTATGTTCTGTTAGATGATTGACTACAGAGAGAGAGAAAAAAGTTATAAACCAAAAAAATATCCAAAGCTTGCAAGAGAAGAAAGAAGATTGGGTTGAAATTCACTGTTAGATCAGTTTACACACTTATTGTAGATTTGGGGTGGAGGTAGGTAAGGTTATGAGTATCAAATAAGACGGTTTGGTGAAAATGCTTGGGAAACAAAAAAAACCTATACCAATGGAAGGAATATGGCTCTGGCGGCTTCTTTCCCACATCCTCATTCTTCTAGGAAAAGAAACAGAAAAACTTCTAAACATTGGAGCATACCTAAATCCTTACAGTCATTAGGAGAAATATTTGGCCATATATAAGACTCATCTTTTTTCAAAATTCCCACCTATCTATGAAATAAATTGTTATTTAACCCTCTCTAGGAATAATGAGGAGAAAAGAGATGGCATTGTGTTTTCTCTTACTTCAGACAGATGTATATTTTAATAGATAACTTCCCCTCCCTTCTAAAATAAACAAACACATGGCATTTTAAATCCACTCTTCTAGTCTTTGCTCAATTTCTTTCCTCTTTAACTCCTAAGCTTTGAAAAATGGGATTAGTCTACAATATTTATTGAGCACCTGCTATATTGCAAATCCTTTTATTCCAACTTTAAAGATAGAGGAAACAAATTAAAGAATTCCCACCATCATGCTGCCTCTAATAACATAAGCACATGCTTATGGAACAAGAGGAGCAGATCCCAATAGTAGGAAACAATGGAGGGAAGAATGGTAGGAAGTTAATTTGTTCACTTCTCCATGAAAGAGTCATTTTTCATTACCAAAAATCTCCCTAGTATATATACTAAACCAAAGTTGTCTGTTTCTTGACAATATCTATCTGCTGTGGCAGATTTATTCACAAAATGCCGAAAAGAACCTAAGTGCTTATGTAGTATGCAGATAAGTCAGTGACAGACTTCTCCAATACAGACAGTTCTGAATTAGAGTTTCCTTCCCAATTTTTAGGGCTTTCCCCTTATAGATCACATCTTTACCCCAACTGCTGGGACTCAAAAGGGGGTGGGGATGGTTTGTGATCAGGCCACGACAAAATACTGGTACTTTATTGTAAACTGAGGCTAAGACCTACACAGAATGAGTTTATATTCACATAGGTTTGTGAAGTGTTAAAAACAGAGAGAGAGTGAAAAACTCCTAGTGTAGTTTTCCCCCATACGTCAGCATTTTATTACAAGTCAAAGAAAATTAAAATGTAAAGTGCAGTACATCTTCCTCACATTCATTTTATAGACATTTAAATAAATACCTTTCCACTCGCAGAAACTAGGCATGTCTTCAATATGCAAATCCAGTCGAAGATTCCAGATTTTGGACCATTGAGGTTCCAAGAGTTTTTCTGCATTCATTTCGAGCATTAACCTCATCTTTAAGTTGTCATCGTCAAGCAACTGAGGCCAAATCACCAAGTTTAGGTCTTTCTTCTTCGAAAGCAACTAGGGGTACAGAGGACAGAAATAAAACGTCGGGCGCTCTGTGTTCTGTTTTTCTATTTATGGAATTTCATATTTCTTTGCCTTCTTTCCTTTCTCTCGCGTTCCGCCTCCCCCCACCCGGCTCCATCTGCTTTCAGAGCAGGGCTCCAGCAAACGATCTCCCACACGTCTTTAGAACTATGTGGGATGGGATCCCTTATTTTAGGGAGTTGGTGGGTGCGGGTTGTTATTGTAACTCTATGCTGTAACTAAAGCTCTGGTATGTAATAAATCCTCCCCGAAGACTTTTGGATCTTTGATTTGAAAAATCGGATTCCTTTTGTGGAAACAGTTGACAGGAACCTTGAAGGGTTAGTTGCATTCCACATAGAATAATTTTTACTGGCAACATTTTTGAAACGATTTAGTCTCTTTCAGACCTTAAGCAGTGTATTGTTTTCCTTTGTCTACGAACCGTTTGCCGTTTGTGCCAACGTCTAGATAAAGAATTTTGACAGGGTTTTGCTCCCAAGCATTACACCGTATTAATTTCCGATCGCCTTTTCTACTTGGTTTGAACCTCCTTAGGCAAGGGGCCAGGCAGCGTTCCAACGTCAGCCCCTGCAATGAAGCGGGAGTCGGTGATTTGTCTCCTGGTGGCGCCGCGTCTGGGAGGGAGCACAAGGACCCGCTTCTCGGTGGTCGGGACAGCTTATCCGCTGCGCAGGGTCCTGGTCTGCGGTCGCTAGCAGCTGAGGTCCCGAGACACCGGAGGGTCGCGCCCTTCCCAAAACGTTATGGTCAAAGAGTTTCCGGGCCCTCTACCCTCCAGAATGCAATGCGGAAAGGGAGATAACTTTGCTTCTCTCGAACACCACCTCCACCACTGCATTAAAGAAAGAAAGCGGGGGGTGGGGTGGGGTGGGGTGGGGGGGAGTCCAAAACAAAACCCAAGGGTTGCCTGCCTTCTAGCAGGCTGGCGCTGTGCCTCAGCGAGCGGGCCGCGGGTGACAGCGGTGCCCGCCGCCCCGGACCTCTCCACTGTTTATTTGGTTGTCAATGGACTTATCAAGATGTTAGTCTGCAGGAGGTTCTGACCTGCCCGGCCGCTTTGGAAGCTCGGCCCGGGCTTTCCCCTCTGTTTTTACACCTGCACAAACTCCACCGCGCACCCCTGTCTGATTTATAGCCTAATTAAAGGTTCACTGTTCTCGAAGCCACCCGCGCTGCTCCCTTCTCCGCCTCCCGCCTGTCGCGGCGAGCGCGGGAATGCGCTCTGTCCCAGGCCGGACTAGGACACCGGCCGAGCCCTGCGCTATGGCTCCGAGCGCGCGCGGCAGCGCACGGCGCCGCGGACCGCAGGGGGCGGAGGCGCGGGCAAGGGGCGCGCGCGGGGAGAATGGCACACACGCCACCCAACAGCCGCGCGCAATTAGCCCTCTGCCCCAAACCAAAGTTATTTCCTTCGTGGGTTTCGGCGTCTTTGGGACTAGACGCAGCAGCCACAGCACGCAGGGCCGCGGGCGCAGAGGACGCGGGGAGAGGCCACGTGGCGGCCGGAGGCGGAAGCCCCGCACCGACCTTCCGGCGGTGGCCGAGGCGGCCTGGAGCTCCGTGCTGCGGCCGCGACCCCGAGACCGCGCCCCCCAGCCCGCGCCCGGCGCACGATTTTCCGGAGAGGAAGAGGTGGCCGCGGGCCCCGCGGGGCGGGAGGCCGAGAAGGGGCGAGAAGGGGCGTGGGGCCGGGCACGCGGCCCTCCTTTCCCCCATCGCTCGGCGAAGCCCGGAGGCCACCGCCTGGAGACGCCCGGTGGGGAAGCGGGAGGTTGCCGCTGCCGGGGCCGTCTGGGGCGGGAGAGGCGCGAGGTCAGCGACCGTCCTGCCCGCGGGTCCGGCGGAGCCGAGTTTCGGCGCGGGCGGGCGGGCTCCCGCTCCACCCTCCTTGTTTTCAGCCTTTTATTTCCGGAGAGAATAAGCGGCAACCCAACCGAGATTGGCAGCATTGAGCATCTTCCTAACCCAAGTCTGTCTTCTTTCCTTCTCTCAATCCACCTTTCTAATTAGACTAATTAGGAGCTCTCTGGAGTGTCCCCGGACCTAGGGACTGAACCGCTTAGGGGTTGTGAAAAGAGCCCTGAATGGCCACGCTGGGGGCCTGGCGGGGGCCTTTGCGACCCATTCAGCACAGTGTAACAGTGGCTACATTTACCCCTGGCCATTGAAAAGAGGCTCGAGTAAAACGTTTGGGAACTAATGCCACCCTGCCTTCCTGCTCCAATTAGATGGGCCCGGGGCGATTGGATAGAGCGTCGGGGTCCTGCCCGCCGCTGCTTTCCGCCCTTTTGGGCAGCTGATTTCCTTCTCCAAGGGGACCGACCACCTCCACACCTGTTGCCGGGCCATCGCTTTCCCACTCATCCCAAACCCCTTTGCCCTAATCCCAAACAGATAGGCCAGCCAACTGCGGTAGAAAGCACAGCGTCACAGACAAGTTGGGGGCAGGGGAGTGGGAAGAAGGCCTCCCGTCCCTTTTGTCTCTCCTGGAGAGCACGCCTTTGCGTTTGGTAGGCTCCATATTTTTCTCTTCATCTCTTTTTGTCCGTGTTTCTCACATTCTTTCTGTACAGCTCGTTCTCCTCCTCCCCCCATCCCTTTTTTTCCATATGAAATTTCCAAGTAAAGCATTTGAGAATGAGAGGAAAGTGGGTCAGATGCCGTCCTGAGCCACAGGCTTGCGTGCACAGTCTGCGCTAGGAGTTCCTGGCTTGCAAAAGTAATAGTTTTTTTTTTTTTCTTCCCTTTTTCTTCTCACCAGTCTTGTCTTTTAAAGAAATATGTATTGAGCTCCTACTCTGTGCCTAGATGGGTAGATTCTTACTGTTTCCCACTGTTTTCTTCCTTCCTTCTTAACCCATCTCCAAATATGGCTTAAAAAGTTAAACCTGGCTTGTTTGAATTCCTCAAGCAAGCTGTTGATTTCGTCCCCATAGTTTATATGTAGACATAGTTTTTGTTTATCTTTTTCATGGCTTAGTAGGAAGGACCTAAGACACAAGTTATTAGGGAAGCAACAGAGAGAAGTGAGAAATAATAGACATATTGCAACTATAGATTTTGTGTATGTTTTGTTTTGTTGATGAAAGAGTGGTGTCTAATATTTTTACAAAAATTTGGAACATACTTTGCCCTGAAGTCAAGGTGGCTAAGAGTGATTTCCACTCTTTTTTGCCATAATCCTCCATTTTTGGAAAAGAGCCAGATGTACAAAGATATATCATCAGGTCACTGTTTTTGATCTTGTTAATTTAGAAGATGGAACCTCAGGAAAAGATGCTATTAACTAAATGTCAACCCACAGCATGCAAAATTCCTTGGATCCATACTTAAAAAAAAAAAAGCAATGAAAGATGTCATGTGAGTGTAAGGAATCATGGAACATTTTAAGGCCTAAACTGATCTTAAGAATTTTATTGCTTCCACACCCTGCTTCACAATATTTTAATTTAACAGTTACAATATGCATGGTATTGCAACATAAATCTAAGTAGTTAAGAAGCTGGGAAGAAGAGGGCAGAGTAGGAGAGAGAGACGAGAATAGTGGTTCACTTGCATTGGGGAAAATTACAGTGTGCGAAGTTTTAAAATTCCTGGAAACGTAGAAATAGGAAACCAAAATCTATTCTGTCTATGATTTTGTCATCAAATCTCTTCTTTTCTCCATTTTACTTGTTAATTTAAATTTTAATTAAAGAATAAATAAGTACAGGAGAGTGATAGAATCCTAAGTACATAACTTGGTGAATTTTACATATATATGCACCTGTGTAACCACCGACCGATGTAAATCAACTTAAAGAAAATTTTAAACACCCCAGAAAACTCTTCCATGCCCATTCCCAGTCAATACCTTCCCCACCATAATCCACTTTCATTTCTATCACCATAGATTAGTTGTGCCTGGTCTTGAACTATGTATAAATAGAATCATATAGTATGTATATAGATTTTTGTCTGGCCTCTTTTACTCATCATTATGTTTCTGGGACTCATCCGTTCAAGCTCCTTATTTATAAAATAATACAAATGGAAAGTCAATTTATATAGGTAAAAAATGGGAGTCCAAATACTGAAAACGAAAATTACCTTAGTCTGGAAATAAAAAAACAAAGCCTCCCTACCCCCAGTAAGAAGCTCTCAAGACTTCATTATCAAACAGCAGAGGTATTTTCTGATTATAAGCAAGTAAATAAAATAAAATTTGTCCATAGTAGCTGTTAACTCATTTACAAGATGTAATTATAGTAAATGTAAGGAGTAGAAGCCACAAGCTGCTTTTGTAATTAGAGTCTATGTCCCTAATTTCAGTCCCTAAGACTACTAGTAAGTACTTTGGGCCTCTTCACAAAGAGTGGTATAAACTTGAGGGATAAAGTAAATTTCATCCAGTTTCTTCTACCTCAGATGTGCAAGGACTTAATGTAACAGCAATGTCAAGTGCACTTGGAATTCTGTTTGAAAGTAAAGTGTTCATGCTGCAACTAACCTAACTTTGTCCCACCTTGGATCACCATGCAAACCAGTTAACTTCAAACCTGGAATAGCTGTTCCCTAGAAATGAAAGAAGCACAGCAGACTTTCAGAATTGATTGCCCTGCTCACTCCCAGCATGCCCAGTAATCCAGCCACAAAGCTAGCTCTCTCATGAATTCATGCTGTGGGTGACCAACCAGAAGCAACAAGTACAGTCCATCATTCGTAACCCTCCCAGCGCCCCCACCAATAAAAACAAGAGAAGACAGTTAGTAGTGGTTTTTGTTTTTGTTTTTTCTCTCCAGGAAGGAGTATTTTTTTTTGGCATAGCCATGTTTGTGCCAAGGAAGAAATTATGAGATTCTTACATATTCAGTGAGAATGACTTTTTGGCCTTTACACTGAGTATGAAATCCAAGCCTTATTTTATATTTATATTACTTTTTAGATTTAAGATTATAAAAAGATGTGTTCCCTACTCATATTTACGAACATGTGGTAAAAAGGGCTAGAAACTCACTTCAGGTCACATACGTTGCTGGTGTAAATGTAAAATGGTACAGTTGCTCTGGAAAATACTTTGGCAGCTTCTCACAAAATTGAATATGTACTTACCACATGACCCAGCATTTGCACTCTAGGGCGTGAATGCCAGAGAAGTGAAAACTTACGTAAAAAGAAAAACTTATACATGAATGTTCATGGCAGCTTTATTTGTAATAGCAAAACAAAAACAAAAAACAAAACACAAAAACCCAACAAAAACAAAAGCAAATGGAACAACCCACACTTCCTCCATTGGGTGAATGGTTAAGCAAACTCTGAGAGAGTCATTCAGTGGAATACTAGTCAGCAATAAAAAGGAATAAACTACTGATGCATCAATGACCTGGGTGGATCTCAAGGATATCAAGCTTAATGAAAAAAGTCAGTCTCAAAGGCTACATACTGGATAATTCCATTTATTTAACATTCTTGAAATGACAAAACTATAGAGACAGAACAGATTGGTGGTTACCAGGGCACAAAGAAGAGGGAGGGGGTTAGTGCAAATACAAAGTAATAACAGGAGGGAGTTCTTTTGCAGTGCATCTTAATTATGCTGGTGGTTAAACAAATCTATACATGGGATAAAATTGCATAGAACTACACACACAGAAACATATAAATGAATGAATGCCTGTAAAAGTGGTGAAAAATGAATAATGTTTGAACTCTAGTTAATAGTGTCATACAGTGTCAGTTTTCTGGCTTTGATATTAGAGTTATATAAAATGTCACCATTGGAGGAAGCTGAGTGAAGGGTACCTGGGACTCTAGGTACTATTTTTGCAACTTCCTGAGAGTCTATCATTAGTTCAAAATAAAACATTAAAAAGTTAAGTAAAAGATCCCTCAGTCAGTGTCTCATTAATGAAACTTTCAACTTTCCTTGGTTACCTTGTTACATTTAATAAGGGCAATTAATTTAGCCCTGTCCTTGCAACAAGTATTTCATAAACTATGTTTAAAAGACTGATGATTTTCTGTTGTATTTTCAATTGATAGGCCCAATGCTGAAAACTTTCTAGAGAATAAAAATATATATATTGCCTATTTGTTTGAAAAATGTCATTCTTTGAGGGTGGGTTTGCTTTTTGGAAATAGCCAAATGCCACTCAGGGTCAAATGCAGTGAATAGAGCAGATGACCAAGTTGGGTAAAGCAGCTTTTTGGCAAAACCAAAATATCCCTGAAGAGCTGTCATCTTGTGTGACTTATAAACTGGTTACAAAAGGAGAGTTTTCAAAATTCCTTTGGGAATTCCCTTGGTATGGGATGGTTTCTCACGGTGACTGCTTAGAAGGAAACACTCATTTGCATGCATGAGTTCTGATAATGTTTAAAATCGGTCTCATTTCTAGAGTCATAGTTAAGAGAGAGCTCAGAAAAACATGCGTATCTTATATTGGAAACAGTATGTTGAATAAGATATTGACTTTAAAAAGTAGCAATCATTTATCTTTTTCTGAGGCAAGACAGTACACATTAAGTTACCTGTTTTATAATTTTGAACTATTACAACTGAAATTTTAATGATCTCTATACATGGTTGTAATTCCTTTACTCCCTCTGCCAAAGCATAAGGCTAAGTCAACGATGTAAGTGGTTAAAAGCCTCCACTGACGAAGCACGTGTTCAGCCTTAGTGCGCAACAGTCACAAATTACTGCATGGGCTGAAAGCCCAACCTGCCCATAAGATGTGGCCTTCCTATCTGCAAATGGACCACGACATAAAAACAATCTAAATTCCTAATGTAAGCAGAGAAAAGCATGAGTGCCTGGATTTCGGACAAGTTTTGAGTCCCAATGCCAGTGTTTTAACCATGGTACTTGTTCTTTTCCTTGAATATTTTATTGCTTTATTATTTTATGCCCACTAGGAATTGTGGAGCTCTAAATATTATTAGTGGTTTACCACTTTTGCACACGTGTATTCTATTATTTTCAGAGACATATGTGGAGAGAGAGAGTGGCCTCTTTTATTTCACTCATTCATCTACCTGCTCAGATAGATGGGCTCCTGTCTGTTTAAAAAAGTAGGAAGGGACCACACAGAGCCCAAGAAACTTGAGCAGAACAACCAGACCCTGGGGATCTGACAAAAATGGTTTATTATAGAAAAACCACTAGTAATTGATTTAAAATATTTCTTGATTTGCTTGAAAAAAATAGCCTATTATTTAAAAAATAAAGCAGCTTAAGACACATTGCTTTGTTCTATAATACTCTCATAGAAGTTCTTTAAAAATTATGAACATTTTCATTTAAAAATCAATAAAATACATGAAAAATTAACAACAAACTAAGACAAATTCTTATTAAATACTATAAAAAGTGTCAAAACTTGAGAATTTGTTACCAGATTCTTAGGTTTATATAGCATATATGAGTAAATTAGCTTAAGAATTGAAGAAAATACAAATAAAGATCACCTTAAAACTTTGATATTGTAGCTAAAATAAATGACCAAGGGACACCAAAGACTTACATTTGATCATTCATTTTTTTCAATTATTTAGCTTGCATTTAATAAGCACTTACTGTGTACCAGGGATGGTATGATGTGCTGTGGATACAAAGAAAACTAAGAAGTCTCAGAGGAGGGGGGCATATATACTAATTAAAATACTAAATGACACATGTTAATACAAGTTTGAATTGATTACTATAGTATCATAGGGAAAGGAGCAACTGTGTCTGCGAGGGTTGGGAAAGGGTTTGCAGAGGCAGTGATGTTTGAGATGAGTATTACAGAAGGAATAGAAATCATACATGGGAAAAGAATATAGAAAAGAATAGCAGCTTGAGAGATCAGGATGTTTTCAGCAAGCAGGGAAAAGTATATTGGGACTTTGTCACGCTGAGTCAATCAAGTATAATCATTGGACCCTCTAGTCTGACTCCCAAAATCTGGAGTTTTGGAGCAGTGCCTAGATTCACTTTGGATGTGAGGAACAAGGAAGGTTGGACTAGTTGTTCTTTCAGTTGCGTATGTGGTCAAGTGTTGAAGTATATTTAACCCTCCCAGCATATTTCTTTGACATTGGTTCCTAAATGAAAAGTTCATTGGGACACTTGATCTTCTGCATAAGGAAAGGAGAAGGAGAAGTGTGCTTTTAGAGATGCCTTTCAGGCATCTATAGCCTGTTCTTGATTTCCAGGCTGATATAGCATGGAAGCGGACAAAAAGGAGGGGCAAGACTACTAGCTGGAGCCAGTTAGGAAAAGTGAAGAAGATAGTGAGTTGGACAGGGGGAGAACAAATTCTGATGATTCAGTGATGCCGCCCACAGCCATAGCATCAAGCTTTCCCTTACCAGATTCCCTTACTCACCACTACAGTCCCCAGTATCTTCTCCAAGCTCTGGTTTTAAATTTGCACCTGCCTGCTAACATATGCCTCAACCTTAACATTTCTGAAACAATTCTCTTTCCATGATTGGCTCCTTTCTCCATTGCTTTACTTCTATCAATAGTACTTACTCATCTTTCTATTAACTCAGGTTTAAAATGTTCAGAATCGTCTTTTATTTTCTTCCCCCCAGCCCACCCTGCTGTTTTTGCTGTCTGTTTTCTGTGTGATCTTCTGTATCAGTTTCTCTTTTTGTCTTCTTTTCTTGGCTTTCTTCTCTAGGATTCACCAGGATTCGATCTTGGGGACCGCTGATGTGGAGAGAGGTTCCCTGTCAATTGTGCCACCTCAGTTCTTAGTCTCTGCTGTGTTGCACCTTGACTCTCCCCTTCTCTCTCTTTTGTTGCATCATCATCTTGCTGCATGACTCACTGACGTGGGCACTGGCTCACGGTGTGGGCACTTGGCTCACTGCACAGGCACCTGTGCAGGACTGGGCTCACTCTTCAAAACTAAAATATCCAGAGTATGGGTGATCTCTCCCATACTGTTTTATCTACAGAAATATGGGAAAGAGACATCAGATTACAACAGTGGAATGCATTTCTTGCATTCACCATCTACATGCCCATGGGGCAGCTGAGTCTTAGGTATTAGGCATCTATTATGATGTGCTCCAGGGGACAGGGCAACTATAACCAGTACAATCACATACAATTGTTGAATTAACCATTCAGGTGAACAAATTTAATATTTTACACAAATATATGAGAAAGATTCTTTGGGAGAATCTCCCTAGTGAGATATTAAGGAGGAGGGGAGAAACTTCACATGAACAGTTTACTAGAACATTTGTTGCCTGTATTGTATGTACATTATCTACTTCCCAAAAATGTCTGACTTGGCTTTGGATTCTCAAAAAAACTAACATTTATAGAGGACCTAAGATGTACAAGATGCTATGCTAAGCACTAGTGGGAATGCAAAGGGAAGGGAAGATATACTTATTATATACCTCCTACATACTAGGAACTTTTTGCATTATATCACTTTTAATTTATACATCAGGTATGACAGGTGTTTGGCATATCTTACATTAGGAAATAGAGGTTCAGAGAGTTTAAGTAAATTGTGTAAGGCCACCTGGGTGATATGTGGCAGAGATTAGATTTGAATCCAGAACTTCCAACTCAAGTCTATATCCTTTCTGTAGCACCATGGAGTCCTCCCAAAGATGTTGTGTTTGAAAGGATGGTAAAGAGACCAGAATGGGCCTAACTGGGGAGTAGTGGAGATTGTGCCAAAGCATTCTGTGGCTACGATGCCACCTTGCCTCAGGGTTTGCATTCCTACTTAGAAGAACCTACTAATAGAATTGGTTGTTCTTGGCCACTCACAGCTTAGGAGTACACCTGTGGTCATTACAACTTTTTTTTGGCAGGGGGAACAGTATAGGGTTTGGGAAGAATCCTCAGAGAAATAATGTATTTGAGCAAATCTGGCATTTATGCAACTGAGTGGATTTTTCTATGTTGATGAGTTGGTTTGAAGCTTCTTTCAAATGATTTAGTTCCTTTTGACCTCAAAATCTATAAGGTGCCGTTCTGTGGGGTTAGGTGCATGAGGTCCACTAGACTGAAACATTTAAATCCAAGGTAAAAAAAAAATTACCACGAAAATTTTCTGGATTTGCCACATGAAGTATCATTGCAAGTTGCCGCCTGGTTTTGTTGCATGTCATCACCATTTAAAGCCACCAGTAGCCACGAGGAGGCTGAAGCTGAGGGAATGAAGGCCTTACCACAGCTGTGATCCTCCTAGTCCAGAAATGGGGAGGACCAGCCATCCCTGCTCCCTTTGATTCTAGGGCAACAACCTGCTCACAGTCACCTGGAGGGCCCATTAAAACACATTTTGCTGGGCCCCATCCCTAGAGTTTCTGATTCAGTAGTGTGCACTGGGCCTGAGAATTGGCAATTCTAACAAGTTCCTAAGAGATGCTGATGCTGGTGGTCCAGGAATCCCATTTGGAGAACCACTGTCCTAGGGTGTAAGGGGAGGCCTAGGATGCAACGGAAGTATACCCCTAAGAGTCATCAGAGATGGGAGGCAGCTTCTGACATGACTTCCAGTGATCCACCCCTTCTGGCATTCATGAATTTGTGGGCTGGACATAGTGACTCTCCTCCATTAAGTAGAGTGAAGCAAAAAGAGGGAATGTCACTTCCATGATTAGGGTCCATCTGTGACTTTCATCTTGCCACATTCTCTCCTGCCCTCTTGCTTGCACACACAGACAAAGCCAGCAGGCTTGTTGGGAAGATGCTCTAAGGGGAGGCCACGTGGGAAGGAACCAAGAGCAGCCTCCAGCCAACAGCCCTGGAGAACTCCGGGCTGAATCCGCTAGTCACTGAGGAACTGAATCCTGCCAACAATCACGTGGGTGAGCTAGGAAGTGGACCCTTCCCAGGGGAGCCCTGAGATGAATATAGCCTTGTGAGAGCCGAAGGACCCTGATGTACCCACATTCCTGGCCCACAGAAACAGTGAAATGAGAAATGTTTTAAGTCACTAAGGTTTGTAATAACGTGTCATGCAGCAATGGATAACTAATACAAGCGACCTCTTCTCCTTCCTTGAGGTACAAGGTGGACACTAGGATAAGAGTGGGAGGCTGAGAGAGGTGTGCTTTAACATGAGTGATGAGAAACCTTCATGTTCAGAGAATAGCACTGTGTACTGGACAGAGGCGGTTCAAAAGGACTCTATTCTCTGGGTTTTAAATTAGTCATTTTTTACTTAGAGCATCATCTTTGAATGGGAATATTTATTAATATGGCCTATTACTAATTCTCAGAGGTTCTCTTTTTGCAGTCTGAGAGCAGCCACATGAAAAACAAAATCCTTAGTGGAGTAAACAAAAAATCCCACCCATAATCTGTAATGTAACTACACATGTAAGCATCTAAGTACCATGGGTATTTTATAACAAATTTACACCTCTTAGAAACTAAATCTGCAGGCAAATAAGAGCTAAAAACAATTCTCATTTTTAACATACACTTTAAAGTAAAAGATCTAATGATCAAATTCATATGATTGTAAATGTTGCTGTATATTATTTAGATAGGTCTTTTTGTCATTGTAGAAAAACAGAAGGAAATAATCTCTTTTAAAATATTAATATTTTTCATTTTGCCAAGAGATCATGAGACAAGTCTATGAAAACAAGTGAATAATAGAGTGTTCTTCTTACAAAAGATAAATAGATTATTGGTTGGTTTTTTTTTCCTTTTTTACAATAACTACATGGGTTTTGTGGATTAAAATCAGGGTGTCTAAATATCAATAGATTAATTTATGTAGAGGAAAAGTTACAAATCATTCACTTAAAAATTGGCTTTGTGCCCACATTCTAGAGGCACACTAGGGAGAGTTGTAGCTGCACAGCTAATGTCTACATAGAGTGAATTTCTGAACATAATTTATGTAGATGAAGTGTGCAGAATGTTTTTATTTGTTCTGCATCTCACTGTCTCACCTCTGCATGAACTTCCCAAACCCAGATCTACTCCAAATACTCTTACTCCCCTTCTCCACACTTCCCTCCAACGTGTTTGCTTTGGCAACTTTCATGTTCTTACAAACAATTCTCCCAACGAAATCAATCACTCTTGCACCCAAAGAGAAATACTGTGCACTCAGTGCGATGACAAAATGAAACATGTTTGAGGCAAACCATGTGTTCCCACGTGTCCAGGATTATGCTATTTGCTCAAGGAACATGTTCCTAATGTGTTTGGCTTCTGTTACCCCTTGTGATTGCAACTTTCATTGTCTTTTGGAATTTATGATTTCAGGAGCAACTGCTAGGATGCATTTAATGGGATACTTTTGGGATGTGGAGCCTGGGGAATTCACTAGCCAATGCCATTCTGCTCTTTTTCAGGCAATCTGGCCTATATAAAGGCACCTGGAGTTTGAAGATTTGTGGGGGATTGATTGCCTTTTCCATTTGGAACCCCAGACAAATGGCTTATCTAAATGACATGGATCCATTGGCTTTGAAGGCGATTAGGTCATCAATCACGTTATTTGGGAAGAAATACATTCTGGCTGTTGAGTGAGACAATGTCATTTTATAAGAGCTTTTCCGTGGTGCTTTTCCTCAAAGGCACTCAATGTACTTGACTAAATTTCTCCCTCATTTTGACATCAAATTTACTTGGAAAGTAAGCACCAGTTTTACCAGCTCATTTTATGGGAAGGAAAACAGGTCATTCCCTTTGAGGAACAGACCCATGAGCTAATCAAGATCCCAGCCCTGTTCCCCTTGCTCTGACTGATGGATTTCTACTTCCTTACCCCAGGGATTGCCACAGGAGGAGTCCAGTTCCAGGCCCTGAGGCATTTTAACTGGGTTTCTGTACCCTCTCCTCTAGGAGCTCCTCGCTATGCTCTGGGTTCATTCCCTGCCCTGACTTCACCCCTATTCTGGGGGTCCTGGCAAATTCAGCTTTGTGTAAGCCTGATATTTTTCTATGTCTTATCAGTCTTAGATTTTTTTTTTTGAATAACAAATGAGTTAAGTAAAATTTTCCAGCAGTCTGGTGTCTAATACATTTAAAAATCAAAACTATCACTCACGCTCACTACAGCAAATGGAATGATACAGACTCAGGGAAGGGGCAAAACAGAATCTAGCCATAAGGATGGAAAAAGACTTTTTTTTTAAGGACAAAAATTAATATGTCATAGAGACTAGAAATATGATTCTTTCTACCCAGTAAATAATGTGTTGATACTCAAAATATTAGGCTTTCTACTAAGAAATCTTTGATCCCAGGGGCATTGAAATTTAAATTTTACATTATCTTCCAGAGACATTTTGGGGGGGGGGGTCTACCATGTGCATAAAGAGGGGCTTGCCTGATAGTGTACTGGTTAACAGCACAGGCGTATGTAATCTAAAGTTTCTTTAAAAACTTAATTTTTAAAAAAGCACAAGCTCAGAAGTACTGGAAAAATGGTTTGAGAATCAGCTCTATTACTATTAACATGGTGAATAAGTCATTTAACCTCTCTGAGCCTCAGTTTCCTCATTAGTAGAATAGGCAATAATACCAACCTCATAGGTGTACTGTGAAAATGATATAACCTATTGCATGTAAAGCTCTGGCACATGATACAGACTAAATACATGTTAACTGCTCTCCAATTACCATCGTCATTTTATTGCCACTGCTACTAATGTAACACTGTAGTCAAGGCCTTGGAATATATATTAATCCAAAGTAGTTTAAACTAGGAACTAAACAAGTGGTACTCAAAGTAAATGCCTTATCGACATTTGAGAAGAGGAATAAAGGGTCGTGAAAAAGGAAGACTGAGAGGAAGTAGGCCCTTTGAAGGGTCATGGTGTGGGTCTTGAAGGCAGGGTGGGCTTTGCCACCCAGGGTCCAGTCCCATGGTTCCAGAGCTGCGTGCTGTGACATGCAGGTGAGCAGAATCAGAGCCTCAGCTGGGGCGAGGGAATATTCCACCTTCCACGTTGGCAGTCTCGCTGGTTTACTAGGTAGCAAGTACTTCATTGATGTCTTTCTCTTTATAGGGCAGGAGCAAAGTGTGTTCTTTTGGCTGAAGTCACTAAGTAAAGAAAATTTTGAGCTGGAAATATTGAACTCCATCCTCTTCTTTGATTGCAAAGAATTTAAAGGCCCCAGCTACTAGGACTTTTTTTTTTCTTCCTGAAATATTTACTTTCCCTAGTCCCCTCTTCTCAGCCAACCAGTTTCAAATTTATATAAATTACAGGCAATTTTGATTAGTGCTGACTTTCCTTTTCTGTTTTAAATTTAGGCCCATGAATCTCTTTGATCAACATCCCCCCCCCACCCCCATACACACATACTCCTTTCACACTTCATGGAGACATGCATAATTTAATTTGGAATTGGGAGACTGTGTGGGCCAACATCAGATAGTAACTGTCATTAAGTCATTAATGGCCAGTGTAAACCAAGCAAGTGAAGGAATTACAGGAGAGAAGGGAGACATTTTTAATTCTCCAAATCTTCTCAATTTTGGCTCCCCAAAGTCAATACAAACCTCTAATATAGACATCTGTACTGAGATTAAAGGGAGAAGTGGGTCCTAAGAGTTCATTTTGCTTTCCAAGTCCTAGTATAACACTTGCTTTTGAAAGCTACTAGATTGCATTGCTAAGTGATATTTAGCTTAGGATCTCCATGGCTCTTCAGATGTTTTCCTTCTGCATCTATTTGAACCAGTTCCATTTCATCTTGAACTTGGGGAATCTTCTTTTTCATGATGGGTAAAACTTTCCACTTGCTTTGGTCCAACTTCCTATTTTAAATACCTGCTCATTTGCACGTCCTTGAGGTACCTCTTGGTGGTGGTACTCTGCACGCCTTGAGAACCACTGCCCACCTTCCCTTTCCCCAAGCAGAGCCTTTGGAGTCCTCTTTACCAGGCATCTTTAAGGGAATGTGAATTGTTGGAGAGTAACCATAATGAGTTCATGCCACACAAGCCCATTTTCTTAATGGATATTACTGCTACTAATTAGGATTCTTTCATCCAGCTTCCAGTCAATAAGATTTTTTAAAAGTATGATCTAGTATTTTTTCAGGTATCTGTACAATTGTACAAGGTTGTTTACTAGGAACACCTATTTATCCGTTTTCAAATTTAATTCGACTTAAACTTGCACAAATTTTCCTGGATAATAGCCAATGGGTCTGCAGTGACTTGAATGAAACAGGTATTTAATTACTTTAGGACTAGCCTCACCGACTTTACTTCAATGAAAATTAAAAGTGAACGTTCTTGGATGAATACTGAAAGGAAGAAAGAAAAATTTAGCAGTATGAAAAGGATGGGTTGAGGTGGATATGTGGTTTTGTCGTCTGCGTATATGCTGAATCCTCTGAGCGTCGGCTTTGCTTTCTCAAGACTGGGATGTTTCCCGCATTTTTTCCTGGTGTTGGCTTGAAGAGGAAGGGGCCTGCATTTCCGTTTTCATTCAGCTCAAACATAATACACGAATCTTCCCGTGCTTTGGGGGACATGTGGTTATGTTCTAAGAGCCATCTGCAGAAAGACGGTCTTGGGAACGCTTCTTCCCCAGAACAGAGAAACATCTCCGGAGCGAGTGATCTCCAGCGCGCAGATTTAATCATCCCAACCGCACTTGGCTCCGTCACAAACCTAAAACGGCAGCCCATATTGTTGCTCGGGAAGTCTCCAGCCAAACCGAGCTCTTGTAAAAATAAATACTCATCAGCAAATATTTTGATTAGTTAAAAATGTTCTAAACGTCTAACCCCTCGCTCCTTCCCTCCCCCACGGCCCCAACGCGAAGACACTCCCTCCCCCGGGCGGCGGGTGCTCCGCGCCGCGCTGGGCCTGGCGGGTCCCCGCGCCCTCCCCGCTCGGCTGCGCTCGGCGCGGCGCGGCGTCGTCGTTCCCGCAAGGCCTCGGCCCCGGGGCTGCCTCAGGCCCTGGGGCGCGTGATTCCGAGCGGCTGCGGACGCCAGCGGCTCCCGGGTCCGCCCGGGCGGCCAGCGGGGCCCGTCGGCGCGGCAGGCACGCAGCCGCCCGCCACCTCGATACACTTACTTGCCTTCAGCTCTTTATTAACTCCCCCGGAGGAGCGCGCCGCGGCCGCGCCTCCTGCGCCCCGGTGGTCTGGCTCCTCCGCGCAGCGCACATGCTAAACAGATTAACATGCCTGGGCTGACCCACGCTTCGCAACCCGCGGATAGGGTTTCTGCAGCTCCATGTGGAAATTAACCTATCTGTACCCGTGGTCAGCTGCGCCCGGCCGCTCCTGCGCGGGGCGGGCAATCCAAACAAACCCGGGCCGCTGGCTCCCTTTGTTACTCTTGGCCCCCCTCCTCCCCGCCCGGCCAAACATTTATTGGAAAAAGGATTCTCCTCTTTGGCCGAAGGTAGGGCACATTTCTGAGAGATCTTTATTTGTAAATGATTTTTGGCAGGGCCAGGCACCCTTCGGAGGGGATGGCAGGGAACTCAAACTCCAAGACTGGAATGTTTCTAGCCCTCCCCCGGCAGGGAACGTTGGTGTTTGCACAGGGCACCCGGGTTCTGGTCATTGAAAATACACGCACTGCCTGTCTTTTGCCTTTGTCACAGCCCCTCTGTTTAATATGGTTGGTTGTTCTGTTCTAGGGCGAGTTTATTCCTCTTCCCCCCTACCCTTCCCTCATCCCTGACTCCCATTCACATCCAGTAAAGGAACGTGAGATGTTCCTCGGATTTTATTTCCTACTTAGAGGAACTGAACGGGCAAACTAGAGACTGGCAGGTACCAGCCTGAGGCTAAGTCCAAATCTCAGCATCTGCCAGTCTGCCGCCGCCTCTTCGGCAATGCTGGTCGCTGCGGATTCCTTAGGAGCCTCTGGTTCGCTCGTTGAGCACTCTACTTCTGTATCTTATTACTCCTAATTATATACGCGCTGTTCAGTTTTTATTAGCCATAGATCGGAGAGGGCTGTGTCCTTCACTGGGGCTGCTAAAGTGAAAGAGGGTGCCAGGAAGACAAAGGCGGCTCTTCACATTCGTTTCCCTCACCTTGGTTATGGCATTTCTCCACTGTTTGGAAACTACAAATGGCTGTTTTCTGGGACTGCTGCTACTCCTGATCCACTGTTGCCAGCCCCATCCCCGAGCCCAGGCTGTCTGAGGTTGCTGGATGTGCCATCATTCCTCATTGGCTTACAGTGGTGTGTCGCCTTGTTGTGGTGCTTCTCTAGGCCTGTCGCGGCCATCCCACTGTCATCTACTTTCTAGTCAGTCATCACTGCAGAGCCCGTTGCCAGCTTGGCATCAGTGAACTGTGTGAGACTTGCAGGTGGCACTGGCCAAGCCGTGGGAGGGCAGCGTCCATGCGGCAGGGCCACAATGGGCCCACAGTCAGAGAGCCGGTTGGGCTCCACTGGCCCTCAGATCACAGTTTGCCAGGGGGCTGAATGACATGCTGGCTCTGTTGATTCATTCTACCCTTTCTTTTCAAGTAGTGTGTTTCTTGGACGGATGGCACTTTCCTGAGGTAGAAAAGGCTTTCAGAGCTGCAAGCATCCAGAAATACAATCAGGAACCAGTTGGCAGCACATTTTAGGTGGTTTCTGTCTGACACTGGAGATCAACTAGAATTGGCTCTGATAATAAGCCAACAGCTAAGGACATTGAAACTGAGCTATAAATAAATGTGCTGAGGACAGGGGAAATCAGGACCCCCCATTCCCCATATGCATTGCCACAATAAACCTGGTCTCTCATGTTAAGGCAACAGAAGCCACTGAGCCTGAAAAGAAAAAAAATTAGGCTCAAGATCCAAGGCAACACAAGACCTAAGTCAGTCAAGAGCTGATGGCTCCTTTTTCCCTTCGGTTATGGATAACATCTCAGAATTCCTTCCAGCTCTGGAATTGTGGTATTTAATCTGAGTCCCACAAAGAGAACATTTCCCCATGTTTCACACAAGGGGCTGGCATCTTGCTCTCTGGTAATTCATTTTTTCCTCCATCGGCACCTATATTCGATGTTGCCTATGTGGATCATGTGGGAACACACACATTATGGCAACTTTTGTCTTTTGTCGTGAAGGGCTGACAGGGCAGTAAACACACACAGCCTCCCTCCTCCAAGAATTCCTAATCCTCCCTGTGTGGCTCTAGCCCTGTGGATAATATCATTACAGGACTAAACAAATAAACAGTCTATCCAAATCAACCAGGAGGCACTGGGGACTACACAGTTCCTCTCTGCAAAGATGATACAAGTAAATTTACACTCACAGCTTGGAAATGCTCCAGCAACTATGAATAGCTGTTCAGTTCTGTCAGGCCAGGGAGGAGTTGGGGCCCTCAGCTGACCCCCTAGCTCTGTCTTTGCTTCAATCAATGTGAGCTTTCAGGGTTCTGTTTTCCTTACTATCCTCGACTGGGCACATCAAGGACCAGTAACACTTTTTATGAACCCTGAGCTCAAAGAAGAAGCTTTTACTACAAAGTTAACCTATTAAACCCAATGACATGGATGAAAGGCTAACACACTTCTGCCAGCTCGAGCTTCCCCTTCAAATGTGATTTCCTGTGCTCAGGCTGTCCCTGCGCTGCCCCTGCCATCATCTCTGCCACCGCCCTGTGTGACAAGCACATGGATTCACGACCTGGGGACATTCCACCCCAGGAGAAAGAACAGCAACTGACTGTAGCCGGATCCACAGCAAACACTTACTCTAAAAATCACCAACAAATTAATTAATATATTTTTTCTTTAAAAAGAGTCAGTTACAATGACAACATGAATACTGCATGAGTTTTCTTCTTCTGAGTTTAGAAATGAAGCTTTCTAGTTCCATTTCTTTATAAACGTGTCAACAGTTCCTGGGATGTGTGGGCCTCTTTTCTGCCTGTTTCTGTGAACTGACACTTTTTTTTTAGTCATTACTCTGCCGGCAACCATATGATAATTCCATGTGTGTGTATGTGAGTGTTTGTTTTAAAAAAAAGACTGAGTGGAAAATACACCAAAACATTAATAACGCTGGTGGTGGGATTATATATTTTAAACTTCTTAATATTTTTCTGCTTTTTTCCCCCCAATTTTTGTCCAATAAGCATATATTATTTTTAGAGTCAGATAAAAAGAGTTATTCTTAAATGAAGTTTTTCCTCTGGAGGTAGGCACTAAATTCCTGTTCAGTAGGGCCTATACTCAATGAAGGCAGCCTTAAGGCATGGCTTTTCTGGTTTCTTTGTCCATAACCCATGCATCAGACATTTGGAGGGTCTGCCTACTGTTACCAAAAGGTGGACCAATGGTGAAAAAAAACATCAAATGAAAAGGTCCAGAGAAAAACAGTTCAGAAAAAAAAAAAAAAAGAAAGGCAATACAAAAATGAATAGGGAGCAGCATAACTCTCAACAGGCCCTTTTGGTATTTATGAGCCACTCTGGGACCTGAGAGAAAACAACTCCTCTGTCTTCTAATTCCCACAAGTGAGCCCAGGCTTGAGCAGCATCTGTTTTCACATCTTAAACTTCAAGGGTTTGGGGGTATGGTGAACATAAAGGAATGATAGACATCTGGGAATGAATAGGAGGTCCATCAGATGGGGAGAACAAGGAGAGGGGAGCCGCCTGTAGGTGCCAGGTGAGAGCAGTCACCTGCAGTTTCTTTGAGGCATAGTGATAGCATGCAGAGGAACAAAGCAATGAGGAGTGGTGAGGCACAGCAAACACAGACCTGAGTATTAAATGACTTGGGTTCTGGGTCCATCTCTGCCACTGAATGACCTTGACAGCCTGGGCAAGTTATAAGTCATTCTCTGGGCCTCAGTTTCCTTGTTCCCAATATGAAGAGATTAATCTGCTGATCTCAGACCAGGTCTACCTAGGAGCCATCTCCTGTTACAGAGCATGTGAGGATGCCTGCTTTATGTACATGTGGTTGAAGAGCTCTAATAAGTAGAATTGTCCAGGATACTAAGAAGGGACTTTTCCAGAGAGAAAGGTCAGACGTGGATGGAGCAGGTCACCTAAAGTCATGAAGTGCTGGCTTTTCAGGGTGTCCATCATCACAGTCCCAACAATTTAAGGAAGGTATGGCCCTTAGATCAGAAGTTGGAATTAGGTGGGAAGAATGTAGGTTGCTCCAATCATTTGTATGAGAAAACATTTTGAATTTTCACTCTAGAGACATTACATTGAGCCCCCTCACCATTTGCCAGATACAGAACTAGGCACAGGGATGACAAAGAACAATCGTCCCTGCCTCTGCTCACAGTGAGTGATCATGGAACTCACAGTTCTTCACTTAGGGGAATGGTGTCTTTTGGTTAGATTTTAGAAGCCCCATTTTGGTAGGGAAGTGTATTGTATTCATTCAGGGACAGAACTGCCTGGTCCAGCTTTACTTTGGACACCTGACTATTATGCTGCTTATATTTTCTTCATTTCCTTTTGGATCTCCCATAGTATTAAGCCAAGTCATTTTTAAATGCCAGCCTGTCTTAGCAGCATGAAGAGAAACTAAAGGGGGGGGGGGGTGTTTCTTGTGCCAGCTGAATTTTGAAAGAGACACTGGGTGTTTCAGGGAAGCAGGCATGGCAGTGGGGGCTGGAATCAGACTAATACTTCCAGGAGACGATGCAACTCTGGAAGTGCCTCAGGTTTGGTGATAGAGATGGAAGATTCACTTAACTGTAACTCCTCTCACCTGGAGACGCCACCTTCCAGACAGTTTCTTGGTTTACACTATGTATAATAAGATTTGCAATACTCTTAGAGGAGCCCTTCAGGTTCTAACAGTCACCAACCAGTCTGCCTGAACTCTTCAATTCCTTCCTGACTTTTTTGATTGATTCAGAATCCTAGGGACAGTAGCGCAGTTTGGGGGAAAGGGAGTGATATTTTCTTCTTCCTTTTCCCTTTACAGATATATGCCATTTCCTGTATTTGTTAAACATGATATTTGCAAATCTGGATTTGCCCTTTATTGTTTTTTAAAACAACTGTTCATTTTACAGAAGTTTTCTCTAGTAAGTCGCAACTATGGCAGAGGAAGCTAGTTCTCTCTCAATAAATGCTGTCCCTTTCTCCCTTTCAGTTGGAAATCCTCTTAAGTTTTAACTGGGCACACGGGCCATCCCTGGAAACTACATTTCCCAGCTTCCATTGCATCCAGGAATGGCCATGTGACCAAGGTATGGCCAGGAGGATGTGAGTGGAAGGTCCTTGTGTCACCTCTGTATCATGTCCTTTAATGTAAGTTGTTTACTCCCTACATTCTCTTTCTTTTTCCTGTTGGCTGGCATAAGGACAGGTGGAGGTGAGCCAGCTTTGGTTATATAGATGCATACAGATGATGGTAATATCCTAAGGGATAATAGAGCAACATGATAAAAAAAACTTAAGTCCCTGGAGCAGTGCTGCCTTACATTGTGTAATTTCTGTCACCTTGGACTTTCATATGAGAAAGAAACAAGCCTATTTATTTAGGCCACTGTTATTTCATCTTTGTTAAAGCATCCAAACCAATATTCTAACAAATGCAGCAAGTTTTCTTAGTATATTTAAACTGTGACCTGATTTATAAAATTTGTGTTAACACAGGTTTTCAGAAAGACTTTTATTGTATAAATCAAAATGCATTTCTATTGTAAATGGTATTGACATCCTTCTAGTCCCCTAAGCTCAAAATCTGGCAATCACCATTGACTCCTGTTTACTTCTCTGCCCATGTCCAATTAGTTATCAAGCCTTTGTGAAAAGTTCTCATAATGCCTATGAGATTTGACTCCTCCATTCCATGTCTATATAGCCAGTCCATAGTCCAGGTTCTCACCATCTTATTTCCAAGTTACTGGAGTAGTTCCTAATTGTCTCCCAACGTCTAGTATAGCCAAGTTCCTGCCCTATCCACTGCCAGATAAATCTTCCCCAAACATAAATTTCATTACTTTGCCACTTCAGGAACTCCATAGTTCCAGCTAAACCATATAAAGTTCCCAGTAAATGAATGTATCGACTTATTAAAATGGCAGTTTCATGTGGTCAACCTAACTTTTAGGTTGGTTTCAAGGAATTTCACCACAGGACACCTTTTCTTTTTTTTTTTTTTTTTTTTTTTTTTTTAATTTTTTTATTTTTTATTGACTTTGTAATAATATTACATTAAAAATATATATGTGAGGTCCCATTCAACCCCACCCCCCACCCCCCCTCTCCGCCCCCCCAACAACACTCGTTCCCATCATCATGACACATCCATTGGATTTGGTAAGTACATCTTTGGGCACCTCTGCACCTCATATACATTGGTTCACATCATGGCCCATACTCTCCTCTATTCCATCATGTAGGCCCTGTGAGGATTTACAATGTCCGGTGATTACCTCTGAAGCACCATCCAGGGCAGCTCCATGTCCCGAAGACGCCTCCACCTCTCATCTCTTCCTGCCTTTCCCCATACCCTTTGTCCATTATGTCCACTTTTCCCAATCCAATGCCACCTCTTCTATGTGGACACTGGATTGGTTGTGTCCATTGCACCTTTATGTCAAGAGGAGGCTCAGATTCCACCTGGATGCTGGATGCAATCCTCCCATTTTCAGTTGTAATCACTCTAGGCTCCATGGTGTGGTGGTTAGGACACCTTTTCTTTACAGCTTCAGTTCCTCCAAACGATCTCTTTATTTAGTCTGTCTAGAATTTTTACGATCTCCTTCATATTTCCTCAATTATTCTTCTTGCTGTACCTTTGCTTGTGTAACCTCCTTTTCTAATCTTTCTTCTTCCTTTTTACCAATGCCACCCTCCATTTCCTTCGAGACTCAGTTTGAGATGCTCTTCCTCATTACAGTTCTCTTGACCAATCATATTCAATAGGAAACCTAATCAACTCTTATCATTCTCTAATAATACAAGTGTCTTCTTTCCTAAATAAATTATAAAATCTTTTGCTGACAGTGTCTACTAATTTCTTAAGCAATTCTTAATAAAAATTTCTGTTCATAGTGAATGTTTAAGTGCTGTCTGATTGAACAAACTGTTAATACTGTTACTTTTCCTAGTCTGACTACAGAAGAATATCCACAGTAAAACCTAACAGTTGCTTTAGAATGGGAAATAAGTGAATGGCACTAGCTTAGGTGAACTGACTCCTCTCTCTCTCTCTCTCTCACTGACAAGGGATCCCTTGAATCATTTCTCATCACTTGGCAAATATAGTTCTGGATTTGGACGGCACTTCCAAATCCATCTTCTCCTCTACCCTGTAAAAATTCAGAAATTTCCTTATTCATAGTACATGTAATAATTCTGATTTTACATGTTTGTCCCTGATAGACAGTGAATACTTAGGGGATGTTGACTGACGTTTCATGAATACATATATGAAGATCAGCATGGGGTTTTGTTCAGATGAGAACAAAATTAAAGGTTGAGAAATAGCAGGTGTCAGCACTAAGTCTTTCAAATCTTCTGACTTTAGAAGAATCAGAATATTATACACAGCCCTCACTAAGTGTCATTTTTTGTGTTGTTTCAAAAGAAATTACTGCTTATAAGCAAATAATTTCCAAGTTCTCAAGATTTGCAAAAACTTCATTCAGACCAAAAGTTCTTTGTTTTTATCTTAGGACTCCACCTTTCCCCAGACTTATCTTCATGTCATCACCATGGGGCTCAGAAAACAAACACCTCATAAAATACCAGATTTTTTTCTCCCTTGACAAAATTTTTCAAAAGCTAACAAGAGGTGATACCATCAAATGGTGGAGTGAGATACTAAAAAACAGTAGGAAAATCTCATGGCACCCTTGCTGGCCTTTCCTTCACCCCCAACTGGCTAGGCACAGAGACTCCTATGCTCTCAGTGAGAATTCTTGGTCCTGGCTCTAGAGAGAGCAAAATAACCCCTGTGTATACATTAGGATGCATGTATGTCTGTGCCAATCTGTCTGCTGGCAGCCTGAAGGACTGAACCAGGCCATTTGACACAGGCTTCATTATCCCAGAATTTGCCCTGCATGCACAGGTGGCTCATAGGGCTCTTCTGCAGAATGTTGTAAGATCATAGCTGTCTGGGAAAAAGGCTTGCTAGGTGTTGGACATATAGTGAAGCACCCAGGACCATGAGGAAACACTCTTTCCTAGGGAAAAGGCAACATTTAGATCCATGTAAACAGGGGAATTCCTAGGGCTGAGCATGCATGCCTAGGACAAGATAAACACACAGAAAAGACTGGGGAGTCCCTATGCTTTTGCTTTAGGCTGTTCTCCAAACTTATTTTTAGGACAGTTAAGCTCTATAGGAGAGCACTTGCACAGATCAATCTACAAAGGTCTCTTTCTTTCTTTCCTTCCTCCCTCCCTCTCTCCCTCCTTCCCTCCTTCCTTCCTTCTTCCTTCCTTCCTTCCTTCCTTCCTTCCTTCCTTCCTTCATTCCTTCCTTCCTTCCTTCCTTCCTTCCCTCCCTCCTTCCTTCCTTCCTTCCTCCTGGCATTCAAGGAAATCTCTGTAATAACACTAGCTGGATACAAGCGTAAGGAACTGATGCCTCAGAGTCTATACTCCAGACATAACACATTAAAATATCAAAATGTCCAGAGTGTAATAAAATATTACAAAACATACAAAGAAACAGAAAATGATAGCCCACAGAAAGATGCAGGATAAGGCATTAGAAACCATCAACAAGGAAAATAAGGACTTGGAAATACCAGACAAAGACTTTTTATAAAGATCCTAAATATGCTCAAAGAGGTAATGGAAAACACTGACAAAAAACTAAAGGAAATCAGGAAAATGATAGATAAACACAAAGAGACAGAAATCATGAAAAGGAAGCAAACATTGCTGAAGACCACGATAACAGAAATTAAAAATTCCCTGGAGGGGTTCACCCACAGGTTGTAGTTAGTAGAAGAAAGAATCAGTGAACTTGAAGATTAGACCAGTGAACTTACTCAGTCTGAGGAACAAAAAGAAAAAAAGAAGGAGGAAAAGTGAACAGAGTCTGACAGACCTATGGGACACAATCAAGCATACCAATATATGCATTATGGGAGTCCCAGAATGAGAAGAAAAACAGAAAGAGGAAAAAAGAATATTTGAAGAAATAATGTCTGAAAACTTCCCAAACTTAAAAAAAGCTAACAAGAAGGAAAGAAGAATTAGAGGGAGAGTCGGTCTATTAGGAAATTAATACCTATGTAACTTTTTTCATGGCTGGAAATAACCCTAATTAAGATGTTCTCAGTGTGCCTTCTCTATGCTTCAGATTTTCCAATCTGATATGAAATGGTGTTCTCTTTTTCCATGACCAAGAATTATTACCTGTAATTCTGGAGATTATAATAATTTGAGCAGAGTTTGCAAGTGATTTAATGATTAGAGAATATCCTATCAACACTAAGGAATTAACATTATTTAAATTTATATTATATGGAGTAGAGGAGAATTTTTTAATATTATTCAAATATAAGAAAATCTGTTGACCAGATGCTCTCAACCTCACCTGAGTATAGTGGGGAACAAAGGAACAAATTTAATAAGCACAAGAGGGAATGCAAGGCAGACTTTTCTGACCCTGTAGATCAGTGGTTCTCAAATTTTAGTGTGCGCTACACCCTGCCCTCCCCCACCCCCAAGGAGCTTGTTTAAAATGCAAGTTCCTGTCCCTCACACTTAATTCTGACTTGGTGGATCATGGATGATCCACCCAATTGAATTGAGACAGATAGTCCTTAGATCATACCTTTAGAAGTGTTGGGGTGGATGGATGCATGGAATGGATTCTTAGGGGTTTCATTGAACTTGTTTTCTCTGGAATACTTAATAAAGTTTTTGTTTAATTTCATTTAAAAACAGGAGGGATAATCCATTGTTTAGAGTGATTTAAAAGTAAGCTACCACTAGGTGGAGAAGTAGATGAGCTCTCAATATAAGCATGTATTGTTTTATAGACTTGTTTGCTCATATCTTGAGGAGCATCAATTTTCAAGTATTTGGAGGTGGCATAAACTAGACAGTAGTTTATAACACTGATGTCACTAACAATCCCTCAGAACTGAACAGACATGATCTTGAGTATTTGAGACAAACTGACTTTGGAATTTTTTTATAAAACTAAAGAAAAAGACACAGTGTAGTTGTTTTTTTAAAATTTTATTTATTTTTTTATTTTTAATTTTTTTATTGAAGTTTATCATTCATACATCAACATGCATAAACTATAAGTGCATAGTAAAGATTGTGAACTTACAAAATAAACATACATAACGCCACACAGAGGTCTCATACATCACCTCTCCATCAACTCTTTGCATTGGTGTGAAACATTTGTGACAAACTATGCAAGAGCATCATTAAAATAGTGCTGCCAACTATAGTCCTTATCTTACATTTGGTGTATTTTCCCCTCAACCCATACTATTTTTTAAAAATATATTTTTGTTAAAGATATTGTGAACTTGCAAAACAATCATACAGATGTGTAGATTGCCCATACAGTGTACTTGTTTTTGATGATAATGAAACAATCCAAACACTCACAATGGAAAATAAATTCATTTTCAGATTAGTGATAGCGGTCATGAATAGACTTTGCATCTAAGTGCATGAAGTCACTTTCTCTTCTTAAAATTCTACTTGTTAACTTCAAGAACAAATTTGATTTTCCACCAATTTGAAGTAATGGTGAAATTTTGTACCATGAATTTATCTACTGGATTTCAGTGACTTGAACCTGGAAGGAGAACTCATGCAAAAAATTAAATTGATTTCCTTGATAAAAAGTGTTGAGAATCCAGACTGTAAAAATTTTTTGGTAGTTGCTTATAATTGCTAAATTATTCTAACAGATTCCATTTCTCAAAGCTGAAAACTCTGTTGTTGTTGTTGTTTTTATTGGAACTTTAGTGAACCCAACATCTGAAAAGTCATTGATTTGCTAGTCTTTATATTTGCAATCCTCCTCCTTCTCAGAGAGGTGCTATGTTGTGGTGATTGAGATGAGGCAAAGAACTTGAACTGTTGCTGGCATATCGATTCTTTCCGTTAATAAAACACTTGACTGAGTCATTTTCTCTGGCCACTTTTCCATTGTAAAAAAACCTAAATCAAAGAACATGACTGCTTTTATTGGCAAAACAGTAGATAAATCAGAGATGTAAAAATGCAAGAAGAAGGAATCAGTACAAGCACAACACAGAGTGGACTTGCTGGGTGAAAGGTTTATTCAGTCAATTTTCCTCCTGAGACACTTAGGTTTAAGGAAATGTTTGCACTGCTCTAGAGGAAAAGTTGGCGTGTGTTTTTCTTTTGTGTTTAGGCCACTCTGGAAGTAATTCCTTTGGGTACAATTATAAAACATATGGTGATTTAGAAAAAGCCCAAAGCAAAGGTCAATTGGATGTTTCAGGCAGGAAAAAAAGAAAATCTATCTTGGAGAATAAAATGAGGTCCATAAGGGCTGAGGAAAAACTCATGGTCAAAGGAACAAGAAATACAAAAGTGAGAGAGACTGCAAACAAAATGCAGTTCAAGTTTTTTGTTTTTGTTTTTTGGTGTGTGTGTGAGGACTGTGTATTTGGAGAGAAGCCTGGTGCTGAACAAGACAGAGAAGAGATCAAGGGCAGCTTGCAACCTGTGCGTGTGAGCTGTGCAGTTGCACATAAGCACCCCGTGCTTGGTTTAATACTCTTCTGTGGCTTTCTTGAAATTCTTAATAATTTTTAACATTAAGCCCTACATTTTTATTTTGTACTGAGTCCTGCAAATTATGTAGCTGGTCCTGCAACAGATGGTCTATTCTAAATCCCTCATTCTGTAGATGAGAAAGTGAGGTCCAGAGAGAAAAAATTACTTGTTTGGTGGAGACTAGCTTCTCTGGGTCAAAACTGCAACTGAATTTACATGCAAATTGTCTAAACAAAGGGAAGTGCACATTACTTTTAACTAAAAAGAAATCTCCTCATCCTTCATATGTGAGCCAAATAAAAAATTTAAAGAAGCCAAAAAGGCGAAAACTCTGGACAGAGTTGTGACACAAATAAGGAAGACCTCATTTTAATTTTTCAAGTCATTTCTAAAAAACACTGGCTGCCATGTTGATTTTCCTCACTTCAGCATCAGTCCATACATTGAAGTTAGGGAATCCGCCCGTATACTTACTGTCTTCCAATCCAAAGAGCCTGTTGTCAGGAAGTCTAAGTAGGGGACCAAGCTAAATTGCTGTTTTGAGCTGTGGAAAACGACTGCCCTGCTCCATGAAACTTCATCACTGGTGCAATTCCTTTTTTTTTTTTAAGAGAAGTTATGAGTTTACAAAACAATCATGCATAACATACAGGATTCCCATACAGCACTGTCTCCTTGCATTGTTGCGGAACATACATTTGTTACAAATGTTGAAAGAACCTCATGAAAATACTACCGGTAACTATAGTCCATTTGGTGTATTTTCCTCATAAACCACCCTATTATTAACATCATGTTTTAGTGTTGTATATTTGTTATAGTTCATGAGAGAATATTCTCATATTTGTACTTTTAATCACAGTCCATCATCCACCACAAGGTTTACTGTTTTATATTGTTCTGTGCTTTGTACAATCCATCCATTGGGTAAACTCGGTGGCTCTTGGTTTCATCAGAGTTCTGCTATCATCATCTCAGTCAATTTTAGAACATTTTCATTACTCCAAAAGGAAAATCCCATACCCCCTTATACCACCCAATTGCTGACCCTTAGCACTGATATAGTACCTTCTTTGCCACTGATGCAAAAATATTACAATATCACTGTTAACTATTGTCCATAAGTTACATTAGTTATATTTCCCCCCATGTATCACCATGTTCTTAACACCTTGTAATAGTGATGTACATTTTTCTAGTTCATATAAGAACATTCTCTTATTTGTAATATTAACCACAATCCTTGTCCACCACTGAGTTCACTATATTAAGCAATTCCTAGGTTATCTTCTAGCTTTCTTTAATTAACATTACGTGTCTAGACTACCCCTTTCAGTCACAATCACATTTATAAATAAGCAGTGTCAGTTATTCTCACTATACTGTGTTAAGATCATTTCCACACATTTACCATCAACCTTATTAAGAATTCTACGTAAATTAAGCATCAGCTCCCCCTTCTCAACCCTCATTCTGTCTCCTAGTAACCTATACTGTAGATTTTAACTCCAAGAGTTAAAATCATATTTAATTCCTATCAGTGAGACCATACAATATTCGTCCTTTCATGCCTGGCTTATTTCACTCAACACAATACTTTCAAGTTTAAACCATGTGATCATATGCATCCTGACGTCATTTCTTCTTACAACTGAAGAGTGTTCCATCGTATGTATATACCATATTTTGCTTATCCCCTCATCAGTTGATGGACCCTTGGGTTGTTTCCATCTTTCAGCAATTGTGAATAATTGGTGTGTAAATGTCTGTTTGTGTCCCTGTTTTCAGTTCTTCTGAACATATAACTCATAGCAGAATTGCTGAATCATGTGGTAGTTCTATATTTAGCTTCCTAAGGTGCCATGAACCCCTTCCACAAAGGCCGCACCATTTTACATTTCCGTCAATGGTGAAGGAGTGTTCCTATTTTTCCACATCCTCTCCGGTACTTGTAGTTCTCTGTTGTTGTTGTTGTTGTTGTTGTTTTCAATAATGGCCATTCTATAAGGTATGAAATGATATCTCCTTGTAGTTTTGATCTGCATTTCCCTAATAGGTAATGATGTTGAACATCTTTTCATGTGCTTTTTGGCCATTTGCATTTCTATTCAAGTCTTTTGCTCATTTTAAAATTGGGTTGCCTGTCTTTTAATCATTGAGTTGTATGATCTCTTTATGTAACATGGAATTCAAACCCTTATTGAACCTTCACATTTATGGTCAAGAGATTTTTGACAAGCCTGCCAAACCCACCCAACTGGTAAAACAGTCCATTCAACAAATGGTGCTCAGAAAACTGGATTTCCATATCCAAAAGAAAGAAAGAGGACCCTTATCCCATACTTTATACAAAAATTAGCTCAAAATGGATCAAAGACCTAAATATAAAAGATACAACCATAAAAATCCTAGGAGAAAATGTAGGGGAACATCTTCAAGGTCTTGTGGTAGGTTGTGGTTTCTTAAACTTTGTAACTGAAGCATGACCAATGAAAGAAAAAATAGGTAAATGGGACCTCCGCACAATTAAATACTACTGCACTTTAAAAGATTTTGTTAGGAAGATGAAAAGGCAGCCTACTCAATGGAAGAAAATATTTGGGAACCACATATCTGATAAGGATTTGATTTCCAATCCCATTAGTTTTAATAATAGAGCCCCTTTCTTCTTGCAGGATCAATAAGATAATTAAGATTAGTCTAAACAACATACATAAAAACTGAGCATCATGCAATAGCAGGCCAGTGACTAAAACTTCTGAACGAAAACCAAACTGAGAGGAGATCAGCCTTAGGAGAGTCTCACTAAACTGGAAAACATCCTCCATAATTGTGGTGTTCTGTATCATGAGGCTGACATTGATATCAGAATTAATATTTTCTCTGGATTCTACATGAAGTGAGCTAAATTAACTAGTTGACTTTTAAACTTCCTTTTAAGATTGGAAAACAAAGCCGCTTTTTTATTAGTGAAGTGGTGGGTTCACAGAAAAATCATGTCTAAAATACAGGGTTCCCTGATACCACCCTATTATAAACACCTTGCATTAGTGTGATACATCTGTTACAGTTGATGAAAGTGCATTTTAATAATTCTAGTACTAAATATACAAGCTAAAATTTCCCCTTTTAACCACATTCAAATATAAAATTCAGTGGTGTTAATTATATTCACAACATTGTGCTACAATACCACCTCCATTACCAAAACTTTTCCATCACCCCAAAAAGAAACTGTAAAATTCAAGCATTAACTCCCTATTCTCTAACCCAACCCCATCCCCTGATAATTTATATTCTATATTCTAACTCTATGAGTTTGCTTATCCCAAATATTTCATGTCAGTGAGATCATGCAATATTTGTGTGTCTGGCTTATTTAACTCAACCTGTTGTCTTCAAAGTTGATCTAGATAGTTGTGTGTATCAGAACTTCATTTTTATGGCAGAATAATACTCCATTGTATGTGTATACCACCTGTTTCAGTTTAATATTATTGATGGATTTCAAAAAGAAATATTGGATTATGCTTGTAATCCAATCTGTATCTGGGTGTGATTGAGTTATGATTAGGGCATGGCAGATAAAAAGCATAGTCAAGAACAGAGTCGAGGGTTTCTGATATTGGAGTTTTGATGCTGGAGTTTGATGCTGAAGACTTAAGCTGGAGCCCCAGCAAGTAAGCTCACAGAGAAAAGAGAAGCCAGCCCCAGGAGGAAAGGAACCTTGAACGCGGAGAAAAGCAAGCCCTAGGAACGTAGGAACCCAGGGAGCCTGAACCCTTGCAGCCATCAGCAGTCATCTTGTTCCGAATAGACTTTGGTGAGGGAAGTAACTTATGCTTTATGGCCTGGTATCTGTAAGCTCCTACCCCAAATAAATACTCTTTATAAAAACCAATGAATTTCTGGTATTTTGCATCAGCACCCCTTTGGCTGACTAATATTTTTGTTTATCCATTCATCAGTTGGTGGACCTTTGGGTTGTTTCCACCTTTTGGCAATTGTCAGTAATTCCAAAGTGAACATAGGTGTGAAAATAACTATTCAAGGTCCTACTTTCAGTTCTCCTAGGTATATACCTAAAAGTGGGATTGCTGAATCATATGGTAATTTTATACCTAATTTTCTGAGGAACCACTAAACAGTCTTCCATTCTACATCACCACCAACAGTGAATAAATGTTCTTATCTCTCCACATCCTCTCCAACACTTGTGGCTTTCTGCTTTTTTGTTTTTGTTTTTGTTTTTTAATTTTTAGGAGGTACTAGGGATTGAACCTGGGACCTTGAACATGGAAAGCAGGCACTCAACCACTGAACTCCATCTGTTTCACTACCTTCTTTTTAATGTAATCATTTAGAGCTATAAATTTCCTTCTTAGTACTGCCTTGGCTGCATGCCATAAGTTTTGGAATGCTGTTTTTTCATTTTCATTTACCTCAAGATATATCCTAACTTACTTTGTGATTTCATCTTTAACTCCCTGGTTGGTTAAGAATATATTGTTTAATTTCCACATGTTTGTGAGTTTTCCATTTCTCTCTCTGGTATTTATTTCTAGTTTCATTCTGTTGTGGTCTGAAGAGACACATTGCATGATTTCAATATTTTTGAAATTTATTGGGATTTGTTTTTTGACCTAAACATATGGTCTATTCTGGAGAATGATCCATGTGTACCAGAAAAGAATGTGTATTCTGCTGCCATTGGGTGAAGTGTTCTATATATGTTTGTTAGGTCTAGTTGATTTAAATTATCATTCAACTCTTCTATTTCTTTAATGATCTTCTGTCTACATGTTATATGCATTATTGAAAACAATGTATTAAAATCTCCTACTATTAATGTAGAACCATCTATTTCTCCCTTCAAAATCATAATTATTTGCTTCACATTTTGGTACTCTGCTGCTTTTTGAATTGACCCCTTTTCAGTATATAATGACCTTCATGTCCTTTGTAATGTTTTTAGACTTTAAGTCTATTTTATTGGATGTTAGTGTAGCTACCTCAGCTCTCTTTTGTTTACTACTTGCATGGTATATATTTTTTCCATCCTTTCACTTTCTATCTTCTTATATCTTTGAATTTAAGGAAAGTCTCTTGTAGACACATATAGTTCGGTCATGCTTTTTTATCCATTTTGCCATTCTCTGCCTTTTGGCTGGAAAGTTTAAATCATTTATGTTTAATGTAACAATTGATAATGCAAGGCTTTCTTCTGCCATACCTTTTTTGTATGTATCATACCAAGTATCATACCTTTTTTGTCCCTGGATTCTTCCACTAATGCCTGCTTTCATACTTATTTGATTTTTTGTATTGTACCATATTGAGTCTCTTCTCTCTCCCTCTCTCTCTCTCTCTCTCTTTTTTTTTTTTTTTTTTTTTTGTGGTACCAGGGTCAGGAACCCAGGCAACCACTGAGCCACATTGGCTCACCTGAGCTGGGTATTTTTTATTTGCTTGTTGTGTTTTATTCTTCTTCTTGTTGTTTTTAGGAGGCACCAGGGACTGAACCCAGGACCTCCCATGTGGGAAGCAAAGGCTCAACTGCTTGAGCCACATCTGCATCCCCATCTCATTTCTTTCTTGATATATTTTTCACATACTTTTTTAGTGGTTACTATGGGGTTAAAATTTAATATCCTAAATATACAGCAATCATGTTGGATTGGATACCAACTTGACTTCAGTAGCATACATATACACTGTTCCTATATCCCTCTATCCCCCGCCTTTTTTGACTTGTCATTAATAATATCTTTGTACATTTAAGTCCAAAGTTATAGATTAATTATCTCTTTTTGTGAATTTGAACTTTAACACCTTTAAGAGGTAAGAACTGGAATTACATACTAAAAAATACATTAAAATAATACTGACATTTATAATTACCCATATGGTAGACTTTACCAGAGGTTTTTATTTCTTTATGTGCCTTTGAGGCACTCACTGTCTAGTGTCCTTTCCTTTCAGACTGAAGAACTCCCTTTAGAATTGCTTGTAGGGCAGTTTATCGATAAAAAGCCATAAATGTCATCAGCTTTGATTTATTGGAACATGTCATCTCTCCCTCATTTAGTCTCACTGGATATAAAATTCTTTGTTGACAATTGTTTTCTCCCAGCACTTTGATTATTTCAACCCATTGCCTCCTTGCCCCCATGGTTTCTTATGAGAAATTGGTACTTAATCTAAATGGGGCTCCCTTGTACATAACATGTTGCTTTTCTCTTGCAGCTTTCAGAACTCTTTCCTTATCCTTTGCATTTGACAGATTGATCAGTTATGTGCTAGGGCATATTTCTTTTCACATATATCATGTTTGGTGTTCCTAGATGTGCATATTCATGTCTTATGCTAAGTTTGGGAAGTTTTCTGTTATTATTTCTTTGAATATTCCTTCTGCCCCTTTCTCTCTTCTTCTTCTGGGACTCCCAAAATGCATATATTGGCACATTGATGGAATCACATAGGTCTCTTTGACTGTTCTTACTTCTCCTAATTCTTTTTTCTTTCTAGTCTTCAGTCTGCCTTGTTTCAATTGTCTTATGTTCAAGTTCATGGATTCTTTCTTCTACCAGCTTTAATCTGCTGTTGAAACTTTCCTGGGAATTTTTCATTTCAGTTGTTGTGGTCTTCAACTCTAGTTCTATTTGGTTTCTTTTTAAAATTTCTGTTTTGTTATTGAAATTCTCATATTGTTTATTCATTGTTTTCCTGATATCCTTTCATTCTTTTTTTTTTCCCCCCTTCATCTCCTTGAACATATTGAGGATCATTTTTTAAAAGTCTTTGTCTAGTATATCCAAAGTCTGGTGTTCTTTGTTGATGTTTTCTCTATTTTCATCTTCCTTTGGATGGGCCATCATTTTCTGTGTCTTTGTCTTGTAATCATTTATCAAACACTGTACATTTTAATATTTTTAAATGTTAACTCTGGGATTTATTCCCTGAGATGTCTGTTTCTTAAGTTTGTATCCAGCTAGTGATATGACAGATTTTTATGGGATTTAGGAGTTAACAAAACCAAGCAAAGCTAAGCAAAAAGCCCTTTTCACAGTCTGTGCAGATTGACTTTGCATTGGTTGTTTTTCTCTGTCAGAATTCAACCCTCCTATCAAGAAGGTCAGCCCAAGGTGAATGCAAAGTGCAGTGTCCTAGAGTCTTGTCCTAGGCTTGTGCTTGTTAGTGGGCTTAGGAGTACCCCTGTTTTCAGGTGTTTGAATTTCCCCCTCTACTCCCTAGGAAAAAGACCTTTGCCCTCTCCCTGGGCTTCCTCTAGCAGGACTTAAGGTCAATAAGTCTTGCCCCAGGCCAGTAGACACAATTGTTTCTTATTCTGCTTTTTCTGTCTCAAGTTGCATTTGCCTGGAGGCCAAATTCTGGGGAGTAGGAGTGGGGTGGGGTGGGTGGGGGATGCATGCCAGAGGGGAGTTTCTCAAGTTAGTCTTTCTCAGTCAAAACAAGTCCAGGAGCTCTCAAAAGGGGCATAGGCCAGCTCCAAAAGTCCATGGGAAGGGCCTGAGGGAGGAGCTGGGAAGAGCTGCAAGAGTTTCTCCGGTAGCTACTCTAAGCTGTACTTTCTTCAACTGTCCTCTGCAGCTCTGAGGAAGCGTGCCTTACCATCTCTAAGTCTTCTCTGTCACCTTTGGCCAGGGTGGGTTGGACCAATGGCCACCATCAGAGCTGGGCCTTTTGGGATCTGAAGTAGCTCATCAAAAGCAGTGATCAGTGCTTAGACCGCCTACCCGTCCATCTTGGGGAACCGAGTCTTTATGTTCCACTCTTGCACCAGCAAGCTGTGCCAGTACCTCACTGCTGATTTGCACAGGTTGAGGCACGGGCAACAGTTGCTGCCAGATGGAGAGTGCAATTTTATGGTAGTTGAGGTGAGGCAGGCTGAAATCTGGCTGGCAAGCATAGCCGCGCCCAGTGGGGGATATGCGCAGCCCACCACTCGGGTGTAGGGCGGCTGGAACGGGTGAACTGCCCTCAGTCATGGAACGGGTGCACTGCCCTCAGCCCCACCCAGGCAACCGACACCGGCTTGCTGATTGCCAGCAGAAGTTGCCTACGCTCACATACCCCCTCCTGCACTGTCAAGCCACAGCACAAGCCGCACCATAGAAGGCAAGGAACTAGTCCCTACCAATCACTCCCAGCCCCGTTCCCCTTTCCCGCCAGTGCCGCCCCTTCACCAACCTAGAATCTGCCTCTTCCCCCCACCAACTGCTCGCCACCGCCAATCCAATCCCCCTTTGGCCACAGCTAATCAGTCCCCTGCTCACTCCCCCATAACCCTATATAAACACAGGTACTTCCCTTAATAAATTAGACCTGCGTGCTCACCTCGTCTCCGTGGTGGTTTCTCCGCCGCACACCCTCCACGCCTGCAAGCCCCCGCAGGAGCCTAGGCCTCTCCTGCCCCGTCGTCCACCAGACAGGACGTACCGACTGCAACAGGACGTACCGACCGCAGTAGTTGCCGCAATTTGCCAGCCTCTTCCTCCTGCTCTTGCCTGAATGCTGCACAGTGTTCTACCAGACGCTGGAATTTGAAAATAATTGATTCAGACAATTCCTGCCTGTTTAATAGTTGTTCTGGTGGAGGTACTGATTCCTGGAGCTTCCTACTTTTGCCATTTTCCCCAAAAGAGCTGTTTTTAATCACGGTCTCCCAACAAACTGCCCACAACTTTCTGATGATAAATAACACTTACCAAAATAATAATGTAGGTTTGTAGCACTGCCCAGAGATGGTCAGCTGGAGTTCTGTTGGGCCAGACTAAGCAAAGGAATTCTCAAAACATATTTATTTTTCATGAGAAACATCCAACTTCACCTTACCTCCCTCTTCATTTGAGATAAATAGTTAGACTGGCATCTATTGATCCACAGAAAAAAAGATATCTGACACAACCAAATATGATATTGTTGTAGAATTTGAGAGAGGTTCAATTATTTGCATATAGAAAGGCCAGGACTCAGGAATGATTTTGAGAAGGAAAAATGGTTTATTGATGGCTGGCTGGACTCAGGAGCTTTCTGTTTCAATCCCAAGCCCCAAACAAGATTCTCAAATTTCTTTTATACAGAGAGGAAAGGCCAAATGGTCCCTTTGTTTCAGTTCTCAATAGGCTTGAATTAGCATATATATCTTCCACATCTTAGGTAAGCTTTTAGCATGGACTCCAGACATTCTAGATAAGCTTTAGCATACTTGGTTTGCATTTCCCCTAAATACTTAAAGTTTATAGACCTTGCATTGTTAAACTGTTTCCTGGGACTGGAGTTGTTGCCATTGTCACTAAGGGCAGACTGCAGCCTCTTACCATTCCACACCCACAAGTCAAACAGCTTAGGTTATCTCTGAAGAGACAAAGAGCCTCCCACTCATAGCCCACATCATTTCCCCCCTTTGCCAAAGTTTAACTTGCTAAGCTTTGGCATAATTATTGTTGGAGCTATGAGGTGGATGGCTGTTTGTTGTTTTGATTGATTATTTATCAGTCTTTAGTGCAGCATCCAGGACTATTTTTAGAAGTTTAGAACTTTTCATTCTGGACAGCAGAATCTTGGGGCAGGGGCCTTCTGCAGTTATCCTGCGGCCACCGGTGCTCACGTGGATTTCCAGTAAGGTTCCAGATCCATCTATTAATTTTATTTTACCCTTAAAGAGTTTACACCTTTAATCTAAAAGGAATGCTGAAGGGAGATGATCTCTTTTCTGTAACTGCTTCCTGCTGGCCATGGGCTGTAGTCATTGACTAACAAGGTGTAAACTTCTTATTTTATTTTAACTGGAGGAAGATGGATCCGGCATTCTGTACGAAGTTGGATGAAGTTTTCATATGGTTAATAAGATGTTCACTCTGAAAGAAATAAGCTTAATTAACATTTTGGAATACCCGTTTTTAAAAGAGGACATTGGATTACAGAGGTAGACAAGGTTAGGTGCCTATAAAGATGGCACTCATTCTTAAAAGCTGGTGGAAACAGCATATATATTCTTTTTTAAGTTATTTATCTTTAAAGAGAAATTGCAACAGACACTTAGCTTTGTCTGAAGACACATTCCAAGCTGTTCAATGATTGGCACTCATTCGCTCCGTCAGATGCTCCTAGTGAACGGCACTCCCTGGGCAACTGGCTTCATTCAGGATTAGAACACTAAGTTGGAAATTCTCTTAGTTTTCAGCTATGGGAGTGATCAGAACTACAGAATAAAGGTTTTTTACACCTTGGTTTTAATTGTACAATTTCTAGCAATTTTGACTTGTTCAATAGGTGACTCACCATCAGCAAGCAAGCCTCACCTTTGCTACACAGTAGAGTACACTAGAATATAGTAAGTTTACTGAGCTTGGTTGAGACTGCCACCCCATTCTACAGACATGTTTATTAACTGTTTAGAAAATGAATTCACTAGGAATTTAACCTGTCCAATATACTTTCGCACTTGATCCAAAACAGAAAAGATAACATTATAATTATTAGGCATACATTTAGCACAGGATAAGAGTACAGCACTTGATATTAATTAATATATTATTACTTAATGCAAAGGATTTAGAGTTGTAATTAATAGTTTTAAGTTTCAGGTTTGTAATACTTTACATGTTATCTCTCCATGAAAGCAGGCCATAATGCCAGTGTGTTTAAGTTTTACTTACAGTATCCTTGTATCATAGCTCCACTTAGCATGTTCTTCACGCAGTGAGCAAGTCGCAGCATCATTGATCCTAGAGAGATTTTCCAGTATTCTACTAGCCTGGTGCATAGTGCTCTCGGCACTATGGAATAGTGCCAGTCTGGAGGCGATGTCCATTGTACACTTGGCTGTACTGAGTCATCATTGGCTGCTGCAGGAGCTTGAAACTGCAATGTAGTTTCCATTGACTTTAGGAGCAGAACCAGAGGCTGATATAGCAAATATTTTAATTGAGGGATCAGTGACCAGCCTAGCCAATAACTCACATGGAGAGGCCACCTGTAATGTATCCAAGGCCTGGTTTGAATGCACAAGAGTTTGACAATGTTAAAGTTTATTCCTTGTTTTTATATATTTTTTAAACAATTTAATGCAACACATCATATATCAAATGACTCTTTACTTACACAATTTTACCATGAAGATAACACTAGGTACTTTACTTAGGTAATAGAGGGAAAAAAAATTATTTTTCATTGTTAAAATGAAAACAGAAGATTTCCAATAGAATCAAGACAACTTTTTATTACCATTTACTTAAATATGTACCTTGCGGTGGCCTTCAGACAGGTTTTATTATCACGAAGTTATTTTTGCTACCAATACCAATCTAAGTTTTTAGTTAACAATGACTTCTAGAACTAGAACTATTTAAATGTTTTCAGTTTGGAAGATGTTTTACAAACTCTTTATAATTGACTATAACCACATTGACTAGCCACCTCATGTTTAAATAAACTTATTAAATTACAATTACCAACCAAAGAAATTTACTCCATTTATTTAAGAGAGCATATCTACAATCTTTTTCCTTTAGCCTAGTTTCACTAATGTGAACTTATATTTTTCATTACTGTAAAGATTTCGTACATATGTTAATTTAATTTATAAATTAACTATGGGAGATTACACTCAAGTTAAATAAAATTGAAACCATTATAGTTTATGCAAGGAATGTTCTTTTTTTTCCTTACAGGAAGCTAAAAACTTCTTTGTTTAAGTTATGAAAATGAATAATTTAAAAGCATATGGACTACCAGGTTTTAAAACACATTACACAATTACTTAATTTGTTTTATCATAACCCAGGAAAGATCTCTCTGTAGTTTTTATGGACTTTTCTTTACTTACTGAAAGTTGTTAATAGAGCCACTAATTACCTTTATTTTGTTGGAGAGAAATCTTCTGGAAGAAAATAAGGTTCACCAGATTGTGGAGAAGAAAAGAATTTATTCTCAATCTTGCAAGAAGGGGTGCAGAGCCAGATATGGCTGGCGCCCCGAACAAAGAAAAATGACACAATTTATACCCTTAAGCCTAGCACACAAGCTCTTCCTCTGTTTCTCTATAGATTGGATACTTCAGAAGTTAGAGCTTATCTAAGATCTAACTTTCCCATGCAAAACTTTATGATTTAACTGCTTTCTTGGTCACATTCTAACCATTTTAGTTTTTACCTGTTCCCCTTTGTTAAATAAGGAATAGAATTTAGAGCTGAAATGGCACCAACCTATCTCCTTCTTGGGCATCCTTTCACTGCCCATAGGACTGGCCTAAGCTGGTCTCCTTCACTGCTGTCCAACCCGGGAGTGGGAGACTGAGGCAGCAGACCACCAGGTTACACCAATTAACTTTTATTAACTTAATCTTTGTTTGTTTTTTTTACATTTTATGGCTGACAAAAGGTTTAAACTGGGAAATTACCGGGCAAACTGATTCTTAATTCCCTAGCCTAGTAGATAAATTTAATCTGCCACACCTAGTCTTACCTTTAAAGCTCTTGCAAAGAGGAGGCCTTTTCTCAATTGTTTCTATAATCAGATTTCTATATGACTTTTTCACCCTGCTTAGTTTAATTTGGGCTTTAAGAATATTTATTTACATATATAACTGCATATTTAATTTTTTAACAATTTGAATAGAGCTTTTAAGACTTTTCATTTGTTAATTTGATATTAATATCCTGATGTATAAAGACATACACTGAGTAAATGGGCAGACACAAAGAGACACAGAAACACAACTCATTGATATTACTTATAATTTGCATTATTTTATATATTGTTTAGCTTAATTTGGGGTCCAGAAATATATATTACTTATATAACTGCATATTTAACCTCAACAATTTGAGCAAATAGGCAGATATGAATAGTTTGACACAAAAACATAACTTTAGTTACTTTAAACTTCTAATTTTTACAAAATAAGTATGACTGCAAAACATTTCAAAGACTCCTGAAACTTTTCTTAATTTGCACTATGACTGTGCAGTTTTACACTATGACTATGTAGTTTTACACAAGAATTTTCTTTCTTAATTAATGGACTGTAACCAAAATGTTCTCAATGCTTTAGCACTTTTTTTTTTGTTTCAGAACTTTATATTTTACTTTGAAATTAGCAGAATTTTGGGTAAACAACAAGATTAATTTTATATATATTTACTGAGGCTATTTGAAGCCTCAGGGAGACAGACTGGTTTCTCTCATGAATTGCCACTCTTAGGAACACTGACCATTAAGGCAGGAGACTTCTCCCCCTCCACCCCCCTTTTTGATTTTGGAGATAATAAAACTTCAGTGGTCGTTTAACCTTATTCCACCAGGCAGCAATTTATTTAGTTTACACTTGAATTCATGAAAGAAAGGGTTACTAATACCAGGACAGGAGACAGGGATGTCCCAGCTCTTCTCTGGCCTGTAGGGGCAGAAGCTATTATGAAATAACCATAGGCAAAGGCAAGGGGTGAGGTTAGGCTTGAAGTAACCATAAACAAAGGAAAGGTTAGTTTAGAATTTACACTTAAATAATAGTTTCAGGCTAAATTCACTCAGCTATAATTTCAGTTATTATCTTTCCACTGTTTTATAATATAAATGCATTTATAAATGATTTTAACTTAGATACAGTTTATTAATTTTTTAAAAACCTGTTAATTTTATAACACTTTTAAACACTTTATTTGACTTATAACATACTAAATGAACTTAACCATTATTTTAATTTTCCTTTCAAGGTAAAAGAATAAATCTCTAGCAGTTAGTTTGAAATAAAAAGCTATTTTTCAGGATTTGATTTCTAGAACATAATGTTCTTTTAAAAGAGATAGAGCCTTTCTTCAAACACTGAGGAAATGATGAGGTTAAAGCACAAGAAGCTATTTTGATAAAACAGATTTTCTTCGTATACTGATCTTACTCAATTTTAATCATAAAATTTTCTTTCCACAAACCTTCTGCACTTTCAGTATTCATTCAGGTTTTGCCCCACACTCTATTCTTTCCAATAATCAGTCATTTTATCTTGGGACAAAAACATCTTCTGTTTTCTTAACAATAAAGACACATTCCATATATCCCACATACTAAGTTACCAGGCAAACTTCTTACAACATATAATTGCCATTAATACTAAACAAGCTTGTTAAAATAATGAACTTTTCTTCACTTTAAATACTTATTAGCATGTAATACCAGAAACAGTTTTTTGGAATCAAGTTGGCAGGGAAGGCTGACTGCCGACAAATTTTCTTGTTATAAAATTATTTTTTATTATTATTATTATCAATTCAGTTTTTGTTTAGTAATGACTTTCTGCAATTAGCCATTTAGATACCTTAATTTAAACAATGCTTTGTTAAACTTTTATAATTATTTATACCTTTAAGACAAATTTTACTTTCACAGAACACATTCTCTTACTTAAAGTTACTCACCTTCTAAGAACCTGGGCAGAATGCAAACATATTTTGGCTTTGACACCCTATGGAGGGAACTTTACTGCATTTATTCTGATTCTGCTTTTCACCCCCTTCACTTCACCCCCTTCCAGGCAGTCGGGTGCACAACAATCAAACAGGAATGCGGCTTATGAATAGAAGGTGTGGACTCACTGGAAAGGGGCAAGCCGCTCCCCCCTTTCCAGCTTTCAGCCAAAATGGACAGACAGAACCTACTCAAATTCGGCAACTCTCCCAGGGACCCAGCCACCCTGACTGGGGCATCCCCAACAAACTTGGGTGCATGGCGCAGACACAGATGGCCTCCAAGCCCCAGCAAAGGGGCAGACCAGAAACAAGACAGCAGAGCATGCACAAACATCTAGACTCCACAAACATCCAGGCTCCTCAGTTTTGCCCCATAATCATTTCACCCCCTTGCCAATGGCAAGGGAGGGCTCCAGCTCAGCTGAATTCTTCTTTACATAACCACACAACTCCAACACTAGCATTGAGCTAATACAGACAGAAGCACAAAGGTCACTAATTTGAACCCCAAGTTCTATATATATATTTTCAGCATGGCTGCCCCCATAGCCATCACAAACCTTAGAACACTTAACATTTGGTATGAAGCAAATTCATTCACAATTTAGCACCATAACAAAAGATTTCAGCTGGACTTTTTCCACTTTTTAACTTTACACCCAGACCAAGCTCCACTAGAAAAGCCGATCCATTTTCCTGAACCAAGTTGTTGTTTTTTTTTTTAAATCCAGACCAATTTCCAGAACATTAGGACTCGAACCTATAAATAGCCCTTCCTATTAAAATCAAGCCTCCACTCCTTTAGTGGATATAAGACTAGTACCAGATTCTAACATGCAGTTAGACAAACCCAAAACACCAGGGCTTTTTCCCGGTTTTCTCCAGGACATTAGGACTCGAACCTATAAATAGCCCTTCCTATTAAAATCAAGACTCCACTCCCTCAGTGGATGTGAGACCAGTACCAGCTTTCTAACATGCAGTTACACAAACCCAAAACACCAGGGCTTTTCCCTTTCCCCAGTTTTTCTCCTTTTCCCAGGCCTAGAGAGAAAGGCTTCCCCCCAATTTTCTGGGGCTACTAGGGTTCTCTCAGGAGGGATCAGCCTCCCCTTCCTAGCAATTAAAGCTAGGGCTTTCCAGACTCTGCTCACCCAGGGAGTCTTACCTTCTCCCATGTTCAGAGTTCTTTTTCGTTCCCAGAATCTTTCTCTTCAGACCTTCCATTGCCCTCGATTTTTGTCAGGAAGACTCTGGTGGAGCCCACATCTTTTCTGGATTAAATTTAATCCAGGGGCGCCCAGATTTGGGGTTCACCCAAGTCCTCCTGGCTTCCTCAGGGATTTGGAAGGGGCAGCAAAATGCTACCACCTCTGGCCTTCATTAGCTGTCCCATCTGGGTCACCAAAAATGTTGTAGAATTTGAGAGAGGTTCAATTATTTGTGTATAGAGAGGTCAGGACTCAGGAATGATTTTGAGAAGGAAAAATGGCTTATTGATGGCCGGCTGGACTCAGGAGCTTTCTGTTTCAATCCCAAGCCCCAAACAAGATTTTCAAATTTCTTTTATACAGAGAGGAAAGGCCAAATGGTCCCTTTGTTTCAGTTCTCAATAGGCTTGAATTAGCATATATATCTTCCACATCTTAGGTAAGCTTTTAGCATGGACTCCAGACATTCTAGATAAGCTTTAGCATACTTGGTTTGCATTTCCCCTAAATACTTAAAGTTTATAGACCTTGCATTGTTAAACTGTTTCCTGGGACTGGAGTTGTTGCCATTGTCACTAAGGGCAGACTGCAGCTTCTTACCATTCCACACCCACAAGTCAAACAGCTTAGGTTATCTCTGAAGAGACAAAGAGCCTCCCACTCATAGCCCACATTAAAATCAGACTCAAGGAACCTGAGGAGAATCAGCTATCTTTCTGATGCAGTGCTTACTGCTATTTGAAGAGGTAGCAGGGATTGTACTGACAAACAGGAATTGAATGTATAGAAAATATGACTCAAGATCTTTTATAAAAGAAACACTCAGGATTTTCTCAACAGCCTGGTGAGGCTGAGGAAGGGTAAGGCATCAGATATTTTCCATGAAGATTTCAAGTGTGGAGAAGGGAAGTAAGAACTACAAGAAAACGAACTTGAAGGCTTTGTCCTGACAGATTTTACATTGTAATATCCTGGGCCTGGAAGATCCTCTAATTCACCCACATTTCAGATGTGAGGAAACTGAGGTCTGGGGAGATGATGACTTACTTGACCAGCTGGAAACAGAACTGGGTCAATGACTTTCATGAATATGTAGTGGTCTTTCCACAAAACCAAGCAGCCTAGGTGAGGTCTAAGTATTGAGAGGCTTTGGAGAGAGGAACTGAATCACTGTTAAGCATTGAGACATGGTGGCATTAACTCCAGCCACACTGAATGCCTTAGTGCTGCATTTCTGAGCTGGCTTGGGTTTTGGTTCCTGCAGCAGTTGCAGAGAACTTGTGCAAAGCACCTTTATCAAACCACTCCACACCACAACCACAAAGGCAGTTAGCAAAGGGGAAAGCAAGCCATTTTGAAAGTCTGGGCCACCATAACCGCAGAAATAATCATAACAGCAATAATCTTAATAGAGATTTAGACCCGCCTTCTCTGAATATTCCTGTTACTAGCAGCTGGAGTTCTTTTTTGACCTCAGAAACCCTGAGCCTCTTAATCTGCCCATGTTTGGATGAGTAATTAGGAGGAAAAAGCTGAAGTATATAATCAAGCAACGGTTCCAATTGTGTATATATGGAATCAGCTTCTGCAAGATAGCTGTCACAGATTAGTTCACTGTGAAATATGAGAATCTTGGAGGACAAACAAGTTTCCTTACATTTGTGCAAATAACTAATGAAAAAATAACTGCTATTTCCCCAGGGATTGCTCTTTATTCTAGCTGGTTTAGGAATGAAAGTAATGGTGCTAGTTATAAAAGTACTACTGCTTCTGGATCTGCCTGGCTGAGTTCTCTTTGTGGCGAAGAATAAAATTTTGGATGTAACTCTGGGAATTCACTTGAATGTGATGAGTAGCTATTATATGAATGCAAATGGTATGAATTAATGGTTTAGCTAATTTGTATGTTTTAAGAAAAGTGTCAAAAGCAACTTCTATAGGTTTGAAAACCCCATGAAAATGAGTAGATGGCAAACCCCCTATCCGATAAGTCTTCTGGGTTACTAAGTACCATTTAAAAAGATGAAACAAGTTGTCATTTCTGGAAGACACCATTTACAGTTTGGTAGGGCAGAGGAATTTGGAACAAAACCATTATCATAATTTGAGTGGACTTTACAACATCTCTGCCGCACTTGCTCCCACAAAGACACACTATCCTGTCCTTCTAAGGATGAGAGAATTGGACTAAATGGATTGCTGCTTGAGTGCCCCAAGTTTAATCCTGTGCTTACGTATGTATCAGGTAAATCTGATTTGTCTTTTCTGTAGGAAGCTGGCCATCAGTTCCCCTGAAGTGGTGATGGTAGCAGAGAGTAAGGTGCTGGTGGAGCTGGTAGCAATGATATGTGAGGGTTTTGGTTTTTAAAAAAAGATCTGGGGCTGAAAAGAATCACCAACAAGCCTACACAACTGTAGCCTACACCTCTTAGACCCTCTCGGCATGATTGGAGGCCACTGTTTTACCCTAGCCATTGCTGCAGCAACCAGCTGTACACAGGCGTAACCCAATAGCGTCTCATTCCAGTTGCAGCTGTTATCTTTTACTTTCTGACCTGGGGCTTCTCTGCTGCCACCCAGTGAGACTCCTACAGGAATTTAGCCATTATGATAAATGTGCAAACCTGGAGGAACAAGGGAGTTAATACTCCCTGACTGGTGGGGAATAGGAGCCCGTGGGTAAATTCTTCCCTTGTCTCTGTCTCAGATGGACAATTCTGAGATGCATTTTCCCACAAGGCTCCTCAGGGTTTCTAGCAGGATTGAGCCTTACTTGCCTGAATTGGTGACCACCTCAGTAATGTACCCTTTGCATTGGATTTCTCAGTTTCATGCTTCCCAGTTCTCCACTCCTGTGCTTTATGGTCACTTCCAAAAATAAACTACCTACATGCAAACCGAAGTCACAGGCTCTGTGCTTTGTGAAGGAAATTATGCCAAGAAAATAACATTTCTAATATTTCTTTCAGTCTTCCCCTCTCCCATGCTGGCTTCTCCTGTATCTTTGATTTAGTAGTTCAGTGTAATGCTCTTGTTCTTTTCCAATTTTCTTTCTTATTTTTGACATCCTGTTTGGATTTCAACTATCTTGCTTAGCCAGTTTTTTTTTTTCTTCTTTCATTCAAGTCTAGTGTGTCGGTGCCCCAAATCCCTTAAAATCTGTGGCTATAAAAATGCCTCAATTCTCTTTCCTTTGAGTCCAAAATGATCACTACTTTCAGTGGATTTAAGCACAGTATTGCCTTCCTACCAACCTCCCCCGCCGCTCCCAGATGGTTCTCTTGCCTATTTGTTGGTTGTTTTTGCTCACTGTTTTGCAACCACGGTCTGTTCGTTGCTCTTTGCTTGCTGTTTGCTCATTGTCTGCCTGCTTTTTCTTAAGGAGGCACCAGAAACTGAACACAGGACCTCCCGTGTGGGAGGCAGACACCCAACTGCTTGAACCACATTTGCTCCCTGCTCATTTGTTTTTGCTCATTGTCTGCTCATTGCTTTTGCTCGTTGTCTGCCTGCCTTCTCTAGACAGTGTCTGTCACTAGACACTGAGTCTGGATACTCCCAAGTGGGAGGCAGGTGTTCAACTACTTGAGCCACATCTGCTCCTAGCATTGCATTTTTTTTTTTAAAGATTTATTTATTTATTTAATTTCCCCCCTCCCCCGGTTGTCTGTTCTCAGTGTCTATTTGCTGCGTCTTGTTTCTTTGTCCACTTCTGTTGTCGTCAGCGGCACCGGAAGTGTGGGTGGCGCCATTCCTGGGCAGGCTGCACTTTCTTTTCATGCTGGGCGGCTCTCTTCACGGGCGCACTCCTTGCGCGTGGGGCTCCCCTACGCGGGGGACACCCTTGCATGGCCCGGCACTCCTTGCGCACATCAGCACTGCGCATGGGCCAGCTCCACACGGGTCAAGGAGGCCCGGGGTTTGAACCACGGACCTCCCATGTGGTAGGCGGACGCCCTAACCACTGGGCCAAGTCCGTTTCCCTGCATTTTTTTAATTAAGTACTTTTCAAATCTCCTGTGGTATGTACACTTTGGATTACTAAATTATGCCAAAAGCATTTCATGGGAAGAGGGTGTGAAGATTATTGAGTCATGGTTTCAAATCACCATAAAAGTCTAGAATGGAAGGTGCTTTGCAAATATATGACAGCACTTTTAATAACAGACATTGCTTTAGTCCATAGAATAAATCCAGTTTTGGGAAAATGTTCTTGTCCAGCTAAGCCTGGATAGGGTGAACATGCTGCAATAATTCTGTACTTTGACAACACAGACAGCTGCAATTCATCCATCCATCCATCCATCCATCCATCCATCCATCCATCCATCCATCCACATTAGTAAATATGTATGATGTATCAGGAATTCTGCTAGGCCCCATAGATGAAAAAAAAAAAGTCACCATCAAGTTGCTCACATATCAGTATGTGGGGAGAGGGTTGAACAGTATATACAATTAAAACATATAATGCCATTTAAAGAGGAAGAGGTGTCATAGGAGAGTTTAGAAGGAAAGGTCATAGCTAAATGGAGGGCTTCAGTAAGGCATCACAAGGGAGATGATATTTGGATGAAGCTTGAAAGAGAAAATAGAATTTTAAAAATAAACTCTTTTATTTTAGAATAAGTTTAAGTTGCAAAGATAATGTAGAGATTTCCAATATACCCCTCAGTTAATCAACCCCATTGTTAGCATCTTACATTTCCATGGTACATTGGTCAAAACTAAGAAACCAATACCATTACATTACTATTAACTAAATTTTGTACTTTATGGGGATGTCATCAATTTTTCCCTTCTTTCTGCTCCACAATGCAGTCCGGTAGCCACACTGCATGTAGTTGTTACTCCTCAGTTTCCTTTGGTCTGTGAGAGTTTCTCAGACCTTGACTGTCTTGAGGCCTAACGGCCTGTTATTCTGGAGAACATTCTTCAATCTGGGTTTGTCTCTTGCTCTTCTCATGGTTAGACTGGGGTTATGAGTTTGGGGAAAGAGCATCAGCATATCATGTCAGGGACTACCTGATAACCACAAGATGCCACTAGGAATCCTAACCAAGAAGTAGGATTTTAATGGGCAAAATTGCTTCCCAGGTGGGAAGGCCAGAGTGAGCAAGATGTGTGTGTGCACAGTGTTTGTGGATTAGCGGGATGTCCAGCTGGGCTGATATGTAGAGAGAAGCAGCGTTGCTAGTCTGGGGACATGTGAGTCATTTGGTATTGCTGGAACCTATCCAGGTGGAGGGGGCAGTGGGAGGTGGAGCAGGTGAACCCAACTGTTGCTCCAGGCTTAATCCAGAACCATCTACCTCTTGAATGCCATCCTTTAGACAGCCAGGCACTTGGATCTAAAGGTTTTGCCTGATTCCTACATTATTGCAGCTTGATCTTGGACATACATATCCATAATGCCCAATCCCTGGAAATGTGTTGAAAGCATAACAGTATTTGGTTTGATTGGCAACAGATTCTCTTGCAACTCATTTTTCACAGCTCAGGACTGAGTGGAACCATCCCACTGTACTTACTGCAGTGTTCCTGTAAAACTGCAGTTTTTTGGGGAAAAAAGTTATCTGTTGATCTTTGATATTCATTTGTTCACAGAGCCCTGTCATTATCCTATGTCACATGGCTCCCTTATAGTTTCCAAAGTCATTAAATGCTAAAGAAAACAGGATTTTTCCAGCTCTGATCTCATTATATGTACAAATTCCAAGAGCAACCTCCCAGAAAATAAAAGTTTTTATACACCAAAGTGGATGTGTTCATGAAAGATATATTGTTTATTTTCTTGGCACAGAGTTAACTCTAAAATAAGATTACTTAATTGAAGAAAACATTTCCTGACATGCCAAGAAGCAACATTTGATCCAAATCTCCTCTCTCTTAGATTAAGTCTAGGGTGGATGTGTTCTAGGCTATTTAATCCATGTGAATCTCAAACGAAATCATTTCAACTACTGAAGCATTTAGTTGGTAAGACAAAATGTAACTCAATACTGCAGGCAACAGCTTGTAATCAATTACAATTTTTAGTTGGGAAAGTTCTTGGGGTTTGTTGTTACAGTAGTACTTTATTTATTTATTTATTGGCACAGAAAATCTTAAATCTGGAAGCATTCAATTTAATTTTTCATAGCACTAGGCTGATCCTCGCTTTGGTTTGCAGGGTAACTCAGCTCATTTTCAGTGGTTTTATGCTATTCTTAGGACGTGTAAGGTCAGTATCACACTATTACACAAGTATATTAGTATCAAAATAAAGAAGAAATACTCATACTATCACCATCCTAATTAATGCAATAGTTACATGGTCTTTGCTGGAATTTATCACTACTTTATTCCTTGCCCATTCCATATTACCTTTGCTGTCAACAAGTACCTCAGCTGATCGTTTCTTTGCCTTGTGGGGTTACCCTGACTTTCATTCCTGAAGGGTCTGTGTCATTACCAGTCCTACCTGAAATGAGTCGTAGTTTTCCATTGACTTAATCCTAGGACATAGGGATAGCAAAAAGTACCCCAGAGGATCTCCTTCATTCCAGATATATTATTCCTTAGCTCCATTGTGTAGTAACACCAATTTCGCTGTGATTATCAGGATACTTTATCGCAAGCAATATAGTAACTCTCTTCTTTCCTATTGACTCACTGGCACAAGGAACACAAAGTATTCAAGTGGCAGTCCCAACTTCCAGATCACTGGAATCATTGTATCCCCTGGAGGAAGCATTTTCTGCCTTGAGTTCCTTTTGGAACTAAAACTCTCAGACCAGCAGAGCCCAAAGTTGCAGGGACTGGAATAAAAAATGTTGCTAGTGGGTCATTAGGATTAACAGTATGGGAAGCAGATTTTGCTCAACTGATAGAGCATCCACCTACCATATGGGAGGTCCAGGGTTTAAACCCAGGGCCTCCTGACCCGTGTGGTGAACTGGCATACACGTAGTGCTGATGCACACAAGGAGGGCCATGCCACGCAGGGGTGTCCTCCGCATGGGGGAATCCCACATGTGAGGAGTTTGCCCTGCAAGGAGAGCCACCCCACATGGAAAAAGTGCAGCCTGCCCAGGATTGGTGCCACACACACAGAGAGCTGATGCAGCAAGATAACATGACAAAAAAGAGACACAGATTCCCAGTACCACTGATAAGAATGCAAGCAGATAAGAACACACAGCGAATGGACACAGAGAACAGACAACAATGGGGGTGGGAGAAGGGGAGAGAAATAAATAATGAATAAAAATTAATTAATAAATAAAGCCTGCTGTTAAAAAAAATAGTATGAAGAGTCACTTCTATTTCTACTCCTTGATTCCCAGATCAAGGATGAAAACTGGTTATGGGAGAAAATATATCGGATATATATATTCGATATCATTTTAGAGCATATCTAATTGTTCTAACCCTACAACGTATTGCCACCTAGCTGGCACCATAAATGATTCTTCAAAAGATCATTCCACAATTCTATCAAGCCAGAGGCTTCAAGATGATGGGGAACATGATAAGACCAGTGAGGTCCACGAACATAGGCTCATTGCTGCACTTCATTTCTATGAAATGAATTCCTTGTTCAGAAACAATATTGAGTAGCATACAACAACAGTGGATAAGGTATTCTGTAAATCCATGGATGGTAGTTTAAGTAGAAACGTTATATGCATGAAAGGCAAATTTATATCCAGAATAAGTGTCCAGTCCAGTAAGAACAAAGTGCTGCCATTATGAAATAGTCCAATGTAATCAACTTGTTACCAAGTAGCTGGCTGATACCCCTGTGAATTGTTCCATGTTAGGGGCTCAGTGTTGGTCTCTGCTGTTGGCAGATAAGCCTTGATGAGCAGAAGACCAGGTTGCTGAGCCCATGCAGAACCTCATCCCTGCCACCACTGCCACATTGTTCATGAGCCTGTTGGGCAATGATAAGAGTGGGCAGAGTAGGAGGCTGGTTGATATTTTTATATACACTAGCATATTGATATCACATGTGCCACATGCTTTGCCACATGTGATATATGTTGATTGCCCCCCAATTTGAAGAGGTTCACAAGGCATTGCACCTCTTAATAGCATGAGGGGTCAGATGCAGTAACTTGTTCTTCATCTTGGAAAAGATACATCAACTTGTCCCAGATCACTCCACCTCTAGAAATTTCACTGAGGTGGAAGATCCCTGAATTTTTCTGGGGTTTATTTCCCACCCTCTGACATGCCAATGGCTTACCAATAAGTGTAGAGTAGTTTCTACTTTTTGCTCACTAGGTCCAATCAACCTAATATTATCAATGTGCTGAAGACTGGAAACGTGGTCAAGGTCCTTGCAGACTAGATTTTGACATAATATTGAAGCTCAAGTCTGGGAATTGATGGAGTGGCCATGACTCTTTTGATCAACTGGCCAAAACCAAGATCTCTGTGTCAGACTATTCTTATTATTGCTTTGGCCCTGCTGTCCATTATGGTAACCTCACTCACCTTTTTTTGTGTGTGATTAAATATTGCCACTTTATCTCTGCCAACCCAGGATTCCATTATCACCATTGAGTTTAGAGAATCACAGTTCAATGGTAGCAGTTTCCATTGTCATTTTTGATCTATAGAGAAAAGACACCATGGAGCTCTTCAAGGATGCTGGAGCTCCCCTTACAAATTTATTTCTTATAGTCCTGGTGAAAGATGTGTCCTCAGAGCCCTTCCAGGGTGAGTGAGCAGGTCTTATAGATAAATACCCTCCAGCATTCCAATATCCCTAAATCTTCGGATACCTTCTTCTAAAGTATAGAGCGGAAGCTCTGGCATTTTAATTTTATCTAGTAGAGGCCACTTTGGGTCCACATTTTAGTCAACCAACCAACCAGTTAGAGCCCTTCCTAACCCTCACTAAAACATGGAATCAAGAATCCCTGATTAGTGGATCCATATCAACAAATTTAGTCTAATCCAAATTTATATTCCTTCCACCTTGATCCTACATCCTTAAGATACATTCCCACATATATCCCCTAGGTGTCTATCTATATAAATGAGCAAAATCATGCAACTCTTTTGACATGTATCACACCTCCTCATGGACCACACTTTCTACCTCATCCTCTGGAGCCTGATGGGACCTGGGTCTAGTTTTAGTTCCAGAAGCAAAAAAAAAGGTGGTGGGAGTAGGTCCTGCAGAGGGTCAGCAATGCCTTATAAGACAATGACCTTAGGGGGTACCATTATAGGTTCTTCAGTCAGTAGAGACAACCACCTCAGGCAGGGGTAAAGAGCTGCTACTGGCAAAGGGGTTTGAGGTCTCCAGCTTCACAGAAATCTGCCCATATGTCCTCACCCCAATCTCCAGGATCCCATTTCTTCTCATTCAATCCCTTTAACTATGACAAGAAGTTGGAAATTCAATTTGCATTATAATCTTGCACCCACCTGCAGGATTAGATTTTGGGTTTGGTTTTCAGAAATTTCAGCCTGAGAATATAAGAAATAAGGGTGTCTTTTTGGCAGTCAGAAGCTTTCAGATTTCTTTTTTTTATTTTTTTTTATTTTTTTTAATTTTTTTTTTTGCTTTCAGATTTCTTTTGCAAATTTTTTTGTGCTAGGAATTGAAAGCCTTGGGGCTAAATTCTCCACAAACAGCTAGAAGCAACAAAGCAACTCCACCATACTCCTTATTTTCACCAAAATGTTTTATAGTAGCAAACCCTTGGCCACTCAGCCTTATATTATGTAAGCATGTGATCACCAGTATTTACAGGTGATAATTTGGGTAACTATTTGGCCACTGCATGCCCCCTTTACCACTGCAAATAGGGTCATTATTGCCTTTCTATCTAATCACATCAGAGAAACAGTTCCAGAAAACCCAGAACCAATTCACAGAACTCACCTTTAAGAGTCTGTTCCTCTGGAATTGCTCTTGGCACCAATTTTTTGTAATGGTTAGGGGTCAATCAAGAAGCAGAAGGACAGAGAATATATTCATTGTAAGTGAAGAAACTGGCCCTGTTTATGAGCAAATACAAGGCATTTATTGGAAGGTCATGATGGCATTTAGAGTCAAAGAGAAAGCTGAAGAATCAATACTGAGCAGACCGGAACCAGGAAGCACCAGGAATTCTCAATAACAGGAATTCCTCAGAAGTCTCTCTCAGACGCTGCCACCAACATAAGTAAATTACAGCTTTTCTTATTTTTTTAATCCTTGCATCTTTTTCCTCAAGATTCAAAGCCCCAGAATAGGTAATATGATTAGTTGATGATGGATCACATGCCAGCTTCTTGACCACACCACAGTAATGAAAGTAAGGACTTCCCTGGGTTGAGTGGGGAGTTCTGGGGAACAGGGGAAGGGGGCTGCAGCACCTGGTACAAACTGAATTGCTGACCTATGAGACCCAACTTTGGATATTTTCCAAAGGATTCTTCTATACTACTGGGAAACTCTTGGAAAAAATGGTTTCTAATTTACCTTTGGTTCATAAACACTGATGCTTGAATGCCCATGGCTCTTACATGTAAGCTCTCATACAGACTCTTACATATGGTAGACACTCTGAAAATATTTGTGCAATGAATGGAGAGCCCTGTCAGTTGACCATACCACTGCTAAGTCTTTTTGAAAGTACCAAAATTCAGAGCAAACTGACCCCTGCTCATGCATCTGCCCAGCAGCTGAGACTGCCTAACCCATAAACACTTGTGACCACTCTGTCAACAAGTATTGATTGAACACCTACTATATACCCAGTTACTATTTCACAGTAATCTTTTTATACCAACTTTTGGGCTAGGTTAACTTTAAAGGACACATGACATTACATTTATTTCTTGTCCAGGTTGAGCACATGTGTATATCTTTGCCTGGAGAGTTGTAATGACACTCTCAGTAATGCTCAAAGTGGAAAGAAGGAATTTGTTGTTGCCTACTAATTATACATCTAGATTGCTAAAGCAATCTACTTTTAAGTTCTGGGAGGGTTAAGGCTCATTTCTCATGTTGGTCTTTTTCAACACACTCAAGCTTTTCTCATGTTTGGCACATGAGAACTTTATAAATTACTGTGGAGAGAATGAATGGGTTTTTCACAGAGATCATGTCAAACATTAGTAACTTTCCAAGATGCCTCGAGGAGGTGACCCATGAGATCAGAGGGAGCAAAGCTTAGTTAAAGAAGCACTGGGCCAGGAATGAGATGGCTGCATTGTAGCTTTAGCTTTGTCACTGACTGCTTATGTGACTTTAAGCAAGGCATGTATCCTTTCTGGGCCTTGGTGTCTTCTGTGAGGACATCTGAGAGTTGAGTGATAGCCATGGGAAGCCTCTGGCACTCCAAGGTGTCTTGTTCAGACTGCAGTGTTCTAAAAACACTGTATTTGGAGGTCTTAAAGCCCACACATTCTCTGGCTTGCTACAGTTGCCAGCATCAGTCTGGCCCTTGTAGGCATTTGAGTTTATGGCTTCTGAACACAAAAGGCTTCAGTTCTGATATTTTCAGAGTTCACACCCCTGGAGTATGATTCAGTCATGAAGACTGAATGCCTAGCCCTAGAACAGTGTCTGGAACATACTAGATGCCTGATAAATATTTGTTGAATGCATGTACATGTGAAAATGAGGCAATGCTTCTGAAGCAAACCTGTGCAGAAGAAGATGTGGGGGTGCGTGTCAGGAGCTGTCTCCCTCCAATTTGGTAAATTTTTTTTTGCAATTGAAGTGGAGAAGGTCTCCGGTCTTTTCCAACTCTTCAGCTTGTCTGGGAAGTTCCAGGTTGTGTGCCACTAAGAGTAATAACACCCCTGCAACAAGCTTCCATCATCAAATAATACTAGTTGGGTTAAATGTTAACCACCACTGTTCAGGGCTTTTCCTAAGAGAATTGCCATGGGCTCTTAGGATCCCTGCTCTGTGCGAGAAGCTTGACCTTTAGAGCCTGTTTCCTGACCAAACCAGTGTTCTCTTACTACTGGATCCAGTTAAAGAGTTTTCTGTGAGCTTCTTAACCGTGCGTTTTTAAAAATTCCTTTCTGAGAGTACAACCCCATAGCACTGCTGTTAACACTCAATAAAATTTTTTTTCTTCTTCCTGGTAGCTGTTAAAGTTTAACATCAGATTATACTACATGTCAGCAGAGTATCCCACATAGACCTTCCTTGCTATGCACAAGTAGGTTACTTTAATGTATCAGCTCTGGGGATAGTACAAAATCCAGCTCACTTTCATAGTCACCTCGAGGGAAACTGCTAAAGCAAAACTTTTAGTCCTTCAGAAACAGTCCTGGAAGTTAGAAACCCTAAAATATCTCTCAGCTCAACAAATGAGATTTAAAGAAACAATTTTAAATCAGAAATTAATACGGAATTACTTGTAAGCATGCATGCTATTTTCTTAGTTTTTTTTCTAGCTCCAGTCATTTGTAGTGCAGATCTTCCATTTCTGAATTAAAAATCTAAGTAAACGTCCCCAACAAACCCATATGAATACTTCTCTAGAATCAAGAAGGAAAAAAAACAAAACAATCCAAGTTCGAACCCCACACAGAGAGGACAGAGCAAGAATCCGCCTTGTCTCTTATAATTTAAAACAGCAATGTTAACGGTGGCCTGGAAGTCTCAGCCTGAGCTTAAACCCCACTGCCACAGTCGCATCTCATTTATAACTTGCACACGCAGGCGACATCTAGCCTGCACCGACACAGCCGGTGATGGTGATGTGCAGGCAGAGCCCTCCTAGTGGGAGAGTCCTCCGTGGAGGCTGATAGTCAGACATGAACACACAAAGGAAACCCTTCTGTTCCCTGCACTAATAGGGTCTCCCTGGAAATATCCTTAGTGGAATTTCAGCTTTTGATTTCACTTGGCATGTGTAGACAAATGAGCCCAGGTGCTTTTACTCTACACTGCCCATCAGGGTACAAAGTCCAAAACGTCTTGGGAAGATAAACATGCAGAAGAATCTGGGCCCACAGGGTCATAGGTTTTGCCCTTGCAAATTATACTTTGAGATAGCACAGTACTGTGTCATGCCGTCACGAAGGATGAGTTTGGATCATGCACTGCAGAATTGCAAGTCTGAGATGTGTTTATTCATCTCTGGAGTAACTGGCTCAAACTTCTTATGTGACTATCTTTAACCACTTGGTTGAAAAAGAAAGATGTGAAAATGCATTTTAACAGAGAGGGGGAATGGTTCAGTACACTTCAAATTTAAAACAGAATTGATCACCTAAAATTATTCCAGCCATGTTACACAATCTGACGGCCTTGAGAAGGACAATGGGAGAAACTGAGAGGCTGGTTTAGAGAAATGCTCTTGCAAAACTCTGTACTAGACTGAAACAGATCTAGACTATCACATGGGCAGAGTTGAGTAATAATGACTTTATCTTTTTAATGAATGCACGTGGAAAATATTGTTCTTCATTATTATAATCATCTTGGTCATCTCTAAAACCAAAGAAATCATTCAAACCTAGTTATATGTGTAAGTATTCCCTGAATCAGGCTGAATTCACAGCCCAAAGAAGATAGCAGTGATCAGGAGGCCCACGTAAAGGCACATGACTAGAGACTAATTATCTAAAATACACATTAAGAGAAAGTCCATTTTCGGAAGTAGATAGTCATAGGAAAATTTCATACCTCGTAAAATTCTCAGGGTGAGTTTTGGACAAACTTGTATCAGGAAGATTCTGTGGAGAATTCTTGGTAGGATTTCCAAATTTGTTTTCATAATGGGATAAATCATATCTCTGAAGTTTACCTTCATGCTTGCTTAAAGAAAAGGTAAACTTTTCCTCTGGTTCTCTTTTTCCACTTTCTACTTTCCACTTTAAAATAATAATAATTTTAAAAACTCTCTCAATTTACCCCAAATCCTTCTTCATAAATTTGAATCCCTCCATGGGTTACCCTGTTTCCAACCACTTCTTGGAAAGGCCTGTTTCTTTTGGGAAGCTTTCCATTGGCTGCCTCCACCCCCACCCCTTCCACCACCCCTACCCCCACCCCACAGGAGAACCAGAAACAAATCTGGAACGTTGATTCTTGGAGACTTAACCACAATGTCATCTGGACTATTTTATGACTGATTTGCATTGTCTGTGAAACTCAAACTGGAAAACTTCATAGGGACTGTGTTTTTTTTGGTTGAACAACTTTGGAATGCTGAAATTAGCTGACAATTCTCGCAAAAATTCATCAATAGCCCCAATTTTTAGTATGGTTTTGAAGGTGAGGTTACTAAATGTGAGACTTTTTCTACGAGAACATAGAAAGTAAAATAATTCCTACATTTTTCAGATGGTGAAACTGTTAACTGCCTCATTTTTGCTGGAAAGGCCTTCGTTTTGCTACTTTCTCATTGTCCAGAAAAGAGATGAGTGCTATAAATTTTGACTCTGCCTCTAACTAATTAGCCTCACCTCGCAGAGGATTCTAAGGAGTGTCATAATGGATTAGGAAATCATTAAAAAGTCATACTAGTCTCTCACTAGAACTAAAACAAATGGATGTATGAGACCACCAAGGCTTTTAGAAAGTACCTATTCAGCTGTGTACAATATCAAGTTGTTGTCAAGAATGTGCCAAGCAGAAGCCCTGTGATGATGTAATTTTAAATTTAGTTTTTATTTTTATCAAAGTCATATGTGCACATATTTAAAGAGGCAAAGAGTTGTACAGGCTTGTATGAAAAACAGCAGTCTCCACCCTGCCTTCCCCGTTTTCCACTCTTTGAAGGCAGTCTCATTCGACTTTTCCAAATGATTATATTGGTATTTACACTCATATCTCTAAATCACATGCTTTCTTTGCTACTTCTCAAATTTTCACTTTAAAATATTCATCTATTGACTTCCCATTATGGAAAGACCTGTTGAGGATTTTGCACTCTTTAACTTCTTCCCTTCACTCATATTCCCAGGACCCATCACCCTCCAACTGTGAATTCCCAAACTGTTTTACATACCCTTAGTAAGATTAATGTATACATTACTATTTTATGGCCATTTAAAAGGCTATTGACAGCCGAGCTATGTAGCATACTATGACTGCTTTTCCATTTCTCTATAACCTATTGTTTTCCCTGGCACTAATAATGTCTTGATTTTTCCTTTGCTTGCTTCTCTACATATTTGTCATCAAAATAATCCCCAAACTCTCTTCAGTTACAGAAGTGTGTTCCATCAGAAGTCACTCTGGGAGCCTTCTGAGCTGCTCCAGTCTGGAATGATTGATCCCTAGGCTGGTTACCTATCTGTTGTCTTGGGATTTCTCTCCACCACCATCTTGGGGATTACCTTAGCCTCTGTCTTGTGTTGAATTTCCTATTTCCTGGACCTCTTGTCTTCTTCTTTTGTGATTTATTCAATTGTTTTGGTGGAACACATCTTCCAGTAGCTTTTTGAGAAAGCGTAGATGGGAGATAATGTTTTGAGAACTTGCATTTCTGAAAATGTCTTTATTCTGTATTTCTACTTGATTAACGTGGGGGCGAAGTATAGAATTCTATGTTAAAAATAATTTTCCCTAGGACTGGAAGACATTTCTTCTTGGTCTTCATATTTCCAGTGTTGCTTTTAAGAAGTCAGATGCCATGCTGATTTTCTCTCTCTCCAGCTTAGGATCTTCTCTTTGTACAATGTTGAAATTTCACAATGATGAACCTTGGTGTGGATCTATTTCTATCCTTTGTTGTCAGTACCTGGTAGATCATTAAACAATGTTGTCTTTAATGAAATATTTGAGGGTCTCTTCCCATCTCTTTTCTTTCTCTTTTTTTTGGAATTCCTGTTCTTCAGATGATGGATGTCCCAGGCTGGTCTTCTAAATTTCTTATTATTCCTTTCCTAGTTTCTGTCTCCTAGCTTTACATTTTCTCAACTTTATTTTCAAACCTTCTATTGAGGTTTTTTTGGTCCTACATTTATGTCCCTTGAATAGTCTTTTTTTCATATATAACATCTTATTATTTCATGAATGTGGTAGTCATTTTTTTTTAAAAGGTTTCCTCTTTCTGCATTATTTTCCTTCAAGTTCTTTTTTATTTTTATTGTTGTTTTGGCCCCTTTCTTTCCTATTAGAAGTCTTCCTCAACTGTTGGGTAATCCTTGGCTATCTGTTTACATTATAGGGCACTACAAAACTGATGTGAAACTCTGTATGCAAAGGCAGGATTGGTTAAACTCTGAGCTTAAGAGTGGGTATCAGGGAAGTGGACTTGGCCCAATGGATAGGGCGTCTGCCTACCACATGGGAGGTCTGCGGTTCAAACCCCGGGCCTCCTTGACCCATGTGGAGCTGGCCCATGCACAGTGCTGATGCGCGCAAGGAGTGCCCTGCCCCGCAGGGGTGTCCCCCGCGTAGGGGAGCCCCACACGCAAGGAGTGTGCCCCAGAAGGAGAGCTGCCCAGCGTGAAAGAAAGTACAACCTGCCCAAGAATGGCGCCGCCCACACGGAGAGCTGACACAACAAGATGATGCAACAAAAAGAAAAACAGATTCCCGGTGCCGCTGATAAAAGCGGTTACAGAAGAACACACAGAGAGCAGACAACTGGTGGGGGGGGGTGGGGAATAAATTAAAAAATAAATAAATCTTCAAAAAAAAAGAGTGGGTATCTGGCTGGGCCATTTCAGAGGTGACTCTCCAATGTTAATCTCTGTCTTTTCTCTAAAACTGACCATATTCCTCAAAGAAGTCTCCTTGAATCTTCTTGGAAAGTTTAATTCTGGAGTTAGGAGGGCAAAGTTCAGCAGAGGTAATTCAACAGTCATGCCAGCTTTCACATATCCCTTGTTTTCAGGAAAATCTTCCACCTCAACTATACTTGGAGCTCCCCGGCCCAGCAGATCCTTTTGCTTTATCCTCTCTAGGAAATAAGCTTCTGATTTCCTGTCACAGTGGTAGAAAAGATCTTCACTCACTACTTCTTAATCTCAACCAATCCCCTTATTTTTAGCTCCATCATCACCCCCACTTCCAGAGTTAACTGATACTGCCAATTCCCGGACCTTTGGGGGATTCCATGGTGTGACTCAGACTGCCTCTCAGCTTTTCCTACTTTCTTGGGATTGCTAAGTCACTCACACCTGCATACCACTCCTCCAAATGCTTTTCAGCTTCAAAAATGTTATTACTATTTCTCCTCCTCTCTTGGTTTACCTTTATTTTTTGTTTGCTTTGTCCTTTAGTTGTTATATTGGCAGAGCTTCTGGAGGGAGTAGAGGCAAATGTGTGCATATAATCAGCTATCTTCAACTGAAAGTCTACGAAGCAATCTGATGTATTTTTAAAAGAAAAATATAGAAGTAATGTTGTACAGAAATATTCCTGTGCCTGCCTAATATGCACAAAATCAAGGGCCTATTGTAAGCTGCTAAATTAAAAGGAAAATAATACCTTTTTCATTTCTCTCCAATGTTTGGCCTGTAGGTTGGAGCCTTGATTCATAAGTCTGCCATGTTGGCTAGGAGTCCTGAGGAAGTGCAATGTCTATACTTACAGCCTAAGAGTCTAGGGAGGATTTCAGCCTCTCATTTTATCCCTCTGCCTTATTGTCCAGTGGCTGATTGCTGGTAATGACAGAGAGGCTACAAAGGGGAAAAGGAGAGATCCTAACAGGGCATGGAAGAGGGGTTGCTGAGGCTCTGAAACCCATTCCCTTCCTTACCCTTTGGCATAGGCATGGGGTTGATCCTCTAGCTGCCCTCTTTGATTTCTCCTTTCCCTGGTCTCTTCCACAACACTGGGACAGAAGGGCAAGCACATACTTCAGTCAACCACTAAAGGACTGCCCAGCGTGCGGGGTCAGGAGCTAAGCAGAAGGAAACAAACCTGCAAGGATACGGTTTAATTTGCCTCCCATTTCCATAATTTTTTTGGAAAGAGAAAAAGAAAAAGAGAAGATTTTAATGTTTTAAAAGCTAAGACCTCCCAACAGTATCGATTCTTAGTGGGGGAGTTTATGGGCAAGGGAGCACAAGTTCGTTCCTGGGTCATATCACGTGAAGGTGCTCCCAACTATCTACTTTCAAAACACACACACACACCCCTCAATGCTTTTTATATAGGGCAAAAGAAGCCTGAATGAATATCAGGATATCAAATAGGCTTAAAAAGGGAAAGAGTCCTCAAAATGGGAATTGTCAAGTCTCAAAGGACTCCCTCAACTCTGGAGTCACAGAAGGTCTTAATGGATTGATTGTATGTAGATTGGCATCAGGATTGTCTCTGCATTTGATTTTTAAAGTAACTTCTGGTTATCTAGTATCTTAAGCTCCATATCCTAGGCATTTGTCAATTTGCTATGCCCTAAGAATTCTCTCTGGCTCCTAGGATTACAGATCCAGAGCCAAAGCTTGTTTGATTTATTTATTATGTCGATGATTCACACAAAAAACTCTTGACATTCCCTGCTTGGGCTATGGCGTGTTGGCAAGAGTTCTGACCTCATGGGTGCCTTCCCTTTCCTTTACCCTCAGGCTTCCTCTCATATTGCTATTTACTCCTTCTCACTGCAGAGCTCAAAGGCCCAGGAACTGGAGGAATTCCTGGGAGTGCTGGGAAGGAGCTCAAGCCTGGATTTGAGTAACATTGTGCTTATTTCTGCATCTCTGGTAAATGCTCCATCTCAGGGTGAATTTCTTTCAGAGCCAACACCATATTCTGAGTATTTGTTTTTATACGTAATTCTCAGTTAATACTTCCCAGGCAGCTGCCTTTCTACATAGGATCAGCTGCCGGAAATGCAAGAAACCACACAGGCCAGAAACAAAAAAATACTCGAGGTATTGTTTAGGCAACACATGTAAGATATTAGAAGCCACAATATCCTACACCTGTAGCAACATCAAGTGCAGATGCGTATGTGCTTTGCAGTCCATTTTAGACTTTGTGTATTGCTTCTAAGAAACAACTTAGACAAAGACAAACTTGGTCTGTCTTCCTGCCAAGTTCTCTGCTGCAGATGATGGTTCCGAAAAGGTCACATATATTACAACTTTACTACCTCTGGAGCTAAGAGAAGGCAAGGATTCATTTGCAAGGATTTGTCCCAACTCAAGCCAAGGTCATAAACTGAGGTTTCTGTTAGAGTAGTTTTGGCCCCAGAGATTGTGCTTGCTATTTCAAAGTAAACAGGAAACCAAAACAAACTGTATAAGGCTTATGCCTAACAAAAAGCAGATTCAGTCAGCCAGTCACTCATTCATTATTGTCCAAAAGTAGCACTTTTTACCTCTATATTAGTTCTATGGAAACCACATTAGCTCTGTTAGTTTTAACAACCCCCTGACTGTGTTTTTCTGAGAAGGGACCCAGGATCCAGTGAGAGAATGAGACCTTGCTGCGCAATAGGAAACTTTCCATTGACGGGGGTTTGAGGACCTTACCAAGCAGAGATTTTATCTTTATTAGTTTCCTATTTAATCCCAAGCTATAAACATGATAACCATTAACAGTTTCACTGTTCAAAATATAGGAATGTTCTCAATACTGGTGACTATCTACAATTCTGGTCAGGATCCAAGATCATGAATTCTTGTGTGCTATGAAAACCAAAAGGGGTAGTGAGGCCAGGAGTGTTATATAATGCTGACAGTCTCGTGGGAAATATTTCTATCTTAGGGACTCTTTGGGGATTAAATTTTTTTTTTTTTAATTTTAGCAATTCTCAGGGTCTTCTACCTAAGCTAGCTGGTAAGCAGGGTACTGTAAAGGCTTGGTGAAAGAAGCCCTGAAGGCTTTTCTACCAGTTTTGCCCCTGGTTAACATGAGCACCTTGAGGAAGTCTGTCTGATGATCAGTTTTCTGAAACAGCACTTTCCCTATTTCTTTCACATGGTTGCTGTGAGGACCACATGTGTTCTCTGAAAAACATTAAGTGATAGAGAAATCTAAGGTGACTTTTTGTTTGTTTTTTTTTTTTAAAGATTTATTTTTATTTATTTAATTCCCCTCCCCTCCCCCCAGTTGTCTGTTTTCTGTGTCTTTTTGCTGCGTCTTGTTTCTTTGTCCGCTTCTGTTGTCGTCAGTGGCACAGGAAGTGTGGGCAGCGCCATTCCTCGGCAGGCTGCTCCCTCTTTTGGGCTGGGCGGCTCTCCTTATGGGTGCACTCCTTGCGCGTTGGGCTCCCCTACACGGGGGACACCCCTGTGTGGCACGGCACTCCTTGCGCGCATCAGCACTGCGCATGGGCCAGCTCCACACAGGTCAAGGAGGCCCGGGGCTTGAACCGCGGGCCTCCCATGTGGTAGACGGACGCCCTAACCACTGGGCCAAAGTCCGTTTCCCACTTTTTTGTTTTTATAGTTAGTAGTAATATATATATTTAAAAATAATATATTTTTTATTTTTAAAAAGATACTTAGATTATATAAATGTTACACAGAAAATATAGGGATTCCCATGTGCCCCACTCCCCACACCTCCCACATCCTCCCACATCAACAACATCCTCCATTAGTGTGGCACATTCACTGCAATTGATAAACGCATCCTGGGGCATTGCCACTGAGCAAGGACCATAGTTCACATTGCAGTTTACTCTCTCCCACACAATTCTGCATGTTATGGGAAGATACAAAATGGCCTATATCTGTTGTTGCAATGTCATTTGGACGATTCCCAAGGCCCGAGAGAACCCCTGTGTTATACCTATTTTTTCCTCTCCCTGCCCCTAGAACCTCCAGTGGCCACTGCCTCCACATCAATGTTATAATTTCTTCCATTGTTAGAATCACAATAAGTCTATAGAAGAATACCACTAAGTCCACGACAGTCCATAGGTCATTCACCAAAGGTGACTTTTTTGACTTTAAAATTAAGGGGAGGGAAGCGGATGTGGCTCAGGTGACTGAGTTCCCACCTACCACATGGAGGTCTGGATTCGGTTCCCTGGGTCTCCTTGAGAAGTTGCCCAAGACACTGAACTAATAGGACAGGCTGACATAGTGAGCTGGACAAGACGATGCAACCAAGAGACAATGAGGAAACACAATGAGAGGTGCGACAAAGCAGGGAGTGGAGGTGGCTCAGGCAATTAGTGCCTCCCTCCCACATGGGAGGTCCTCAGGTTCGGGTCCAGTGCCTCCTAGAAAGAGAAGACCAGCACACAGCAAACAGACACAGTAAATGCAAACGGTGAGGGGGAGGAGAGAAATAAATCTTAAAAAAAAAAAGGAAACTTTAATAAAAAAAATTAAGGGGAGGTTTATTCACTTATCCAGTGTATTAGTTATCTATTACTGTGTAACAAATTGCCCTAAAATTGTGGTTTAAAATAATAAACATTCATTACCTCACAGTTTCTATGAATAAGGAATTCAGGAGTGACTGAGCTGGGTGGTTCTTGGCTCAGGCTCTTTCATGAGGTTGAAGTCAAGATGTTAGGCAGGGCTGCAATCATCTGAAGATTTGATTGGGGCTGGAGGATCTGCTTCCAAGATGGCTCAGCTACATGGGTATTGCCAGGAGTTTTCAGTTTTTTGACATGTGAGCCTCTCCACTAGATTTTTTTTTTAAAGACTTATTTATTTCTCTCCCCTTCCTCCCCCCGCCCACTTGTCTGTTCTCTGTGTCTTTTTGCTGCATGTTCTTCTTTGTCTGCTTCTGTTGTTGTCAGTGGCAATGAAATCTGTGTTTCTTTTTGTGGCGTCATCTTGTTGTGTCATCTTGTTGTGTCAGCTCTCCGTGTGGGTGGCACCATTCCTGGGCAGGCTGAACTTCCTTTCGCGCTGGGCGGCTCTCCTTATGGGGTGCACTATAAGGGGCTCATGGGGCTCCCCTACGCGGGGACGTCCCTGTGGGGCATGGCACTCCTTGCGTGCATCAGCACTGCACGTGGGCCAGTTCCACACGGGTCAAGGAGGCCTGGGGTTTGAACCGCAGACCTCCCATGTGGTAGACGGATGCCCTAACCACTGGGCCAAGTCTGCTTCCCTCCACTGGATTTCTTGAGTGTCTGCATGACACGGCAGCTGGCTTCTCCCAAAGCAAGTGATCCAAGAAAAAAGTAAGGCAGAAGCACAAAGGTTTTGACCTAGCCTCGGAAGTTACCCATCATTATGTCCATAATATCTTATTGGTTACACAGGTCAGTCCTATTCAATACGGAGTAGACTACTTAAAAGCATTAATACCAGGAAGTAAGGATCTGTGGTGGTTTGAAACTGTGTGTGCCCCAGAAAAGCATGTTCTTATGTTAATCCATTCCTCTGGGTGTGGGCCCATTGTAAGTAGGATCAGGTGATGAGGCTACTTTAGTTAAGGTGTGACCCACCTCATTCAGGATGGGTCTTAATCCTCTTACTGGAGTCCTTTACAAAGTATGAAATTCAGAGAGAGAGAAAGCAAGCCATGGAAGAAAGAAGCTGAAATCAACTAAATCTGGAAGAGAGGAGAGAGACCGGCAGATGCTACCATGTGCATTGCCATGTGGCAGAAGAACCAAGGCAGTGGGTCTCTTGGAAGAAAGCATCACCTTGATGTCATGATTTAGACATTTTCCCTGACTCTAAGTATAAGAGGATAAATTCCCATTGTTCAAGCCAAAATATTTCATGATCTATTGCTTTCAGCAGCCTAGCAAATAAAACAGGATCATTGAGGGCTATCTTGGAAGTTGGTTATCACAAATCTGAGCAATGTTGACAAGTATCTATGTTAATTAAAAGTGCTTATTAAGCCCATTCAGGTTTAGCGTATTTTGTTTCCAAGAATCTCCCATGCCCCAGTCACATGGGTGCCTGTCATCTGTCTGAGAAGCATACTCGATATCATACTTAAATAACCAGTCTTGGTGTCAAAGGCTGATGGGTACTATGACAGTTTGAAGTTGTTTTATGAATCCCAAAAAGAAAAAGATTCTTGAACTAATCCATTCCTGTGGGTGTGGAGCCCTTTTGATTGGACATCATTAAGGCATGTCCAGGTTGGGTCTCCACCCTCTTGCTGTGTCTTATATAAATGAAGATACGGAGAGAGAGACACATACACACAGAGAAAGGAAGCTGCCATTTTTATCCCTGCCATGTGACAGAGGACTTGAGGATGGCTAGCAGCCAACGCTGAAGCATGAAGCCTCCAAGAAGCTGGGCCCACAGAGCAGCTCAAGGCTTTAGTGACGAGTCAGATGCCTGATAGCTCACAATTGAAAGGAAGAAAGCAGAGCAGCTGAGACTGAGAGAGGAGACCCAGAAAGAGACAAGCCCTCTGCCTGGTGCCCACAGCTGAGCTCTAGGAGATGGCAGATTCTGGAGGGGAAGGCAGGGACCTCAGCGGAGATTGGCAGTCAATGTCACCACGTGGCAGGACCTCAGGATCACCAGTTGCTAACTTGGTGAGAAAGCATTTCTGGTGGCACCTTGATTTGGACATTTCACGGCCTCGAAACTGTAAGCTTTTACCCTAAATAAAATTCCCATTATAAAAGTCAACCTATTTCTGGTACTTTGCATCGGCAGCCCTGTGGAAAACTAACTTAGGTACAAATCCTCTTATACCTATCTTAGGTACGTACTCTTTCATCTAAAATTTGAGCCTGTATTTTCTCATTTGCAAAACAAGCATAATATACTTACCTCACAGGTTTACTGCAGCCATTAGTTGAGAGCCATTAATTTTTAGAATTAAGTATCGCCTCACTGTATAATTGAACTTGAAGGTGAACACAAAGGCAAGGAATTTGCATTTTGGCCTGCCTCTCACTTAACAGCAAAAGAAAGTAAGAGAGACGGAAAAGAAAGCCTTTTGTTTTCTCTCAGAAGAGCGGCACAGGGAATTCCCTCTGGCCTGCCAGTTTCTGAGAGAAGACATGACACCCAAGAGCTGAGAGGACTTCCTGACCAATAGGGACACCTGTCTCTTCAAGTGGGGTCACAACTGTCCTTGGGGTTTGGGTCAAAATAGATTCAAAGCAGTGAGCCCCAACCTCCTATGAAATATTCGTGAAGATATGGTTCCTATCTCTTTATTTGAGAACGTATATTTTGACACTTTGTGGATACTTATTTTTTTTTATTAGTTCACTCTCTTTTTTTATAAAAAGTTTTGTGGAAGAGATAACGCTTAATTAAGTTTCTCCTAAACTGACATTTAGGAGAAAATTTGGGCCTTATATATTGATGAATCCATTTGGAGCTCCCTAAGAGTAGGGACAGTTTTTAACCATCTTTACATCTATGGAAGAGTCAAATAAAATGGGATCTGTCATACACTGTGCTAGAGTAATTTCCTGGTAAAGACCCTACCATATTTTACTTGCATGTGAAATGAAACAGGTTTGAACACTGTCAGTTCCTTTCTTTTCTCTTGAAGACATATCTTTCTGGAGTCCTCTGTTCTCTCCTTCATTATGGATTAGACACTATTGGCTTGCTGTAAAGCTGTCATCCTGGATATTCCTTTAAAATCATCCTGGGGGCTCCCTTTACCTCTCTCCTATGTTGGGTTTCCTATTTCCTGGATTCTCTCTCTTCTTCTTCCTTCAATTCGCTTTTTTTAAAAATACAGTATTATTTTTTACAATTTTTAAAAATTTCTCTCCCCTTCCCTGCCCCCCGTCCCCTGCTGTTTGCTCTTTGTGTCCATTCACCGTGTGTTCTTCTGTGTCCCTTTGTATTCTTGTCAGCGATACTGGGAATCTGTGTCTCTTTTTGTTGCATCATCCTGCTGTATCAGCTCTCCATGTGTGTGGTGCCACTCCTGGACAGGCTGCGCTTTTCTGTGTGGGGTGGCTTGCGGGGCACACTTCTTGCACGTGGGGCTCCCCTATGCGGGGGACACCCCTGCATGGCACTGCTTATGTGCATCAGCACTGCGCATGGGCCAGCTCCTCACACAAATCAGGAGGCCCTGGGTTTGAACCCTGGACCTCCCATGTGGTAGGCGGACACTATCAGTTGAGTCAAATCCGCGTCCCAATTTGCTCTTATTGGTAGGACATATCCTGCTGTAGTTTTCAAGGAACAAATATGTTTGGCTCCAGTAGCAGAAAGCCCAAATAAATTGGTTTAAGTAGTAAAGAAAACTTACAAATTCATTGTGGTAGGAAGAAGAATGGCTTCTCAAAGATGTCCACATCCTTATCTCCACAATTTGTGGATATGTTAGCTTACATGGTAAAAGGGACTTTGCAGGAGGGATTAAGGTTAAGGAACCTTGAGATGCAAAGATTATCCTGGATTATCCAAGGCCCAATCTAATCACATGAATCCTTAGAAGTGGAGAAACTTTCCCAGTTGTAGTCAGAGACAGAGATGTGACACTGGAAGCTGGGTCAGAAAAATGCAATGTGAAAAGGACTTGGTCCACTGTTGTTAGCTTTGAAGATGAGCCAAGGAATGCAGGTGTCATCTGGAAGCTGGAAAAGATAAGAAACATACTTTCCCCTCGAGTCCCAAGAAGGGAATGCAACTCCTGCAACACCTTTTTAAGGTGAAGAAAATCTCCCCAAACCCCTAGTAGACTCTTCTTCATATTTCATTGATCTGAATTATGTTACATTCCCATTTCTAAGCCAGTCACTGGCAAAGAGTAGGGAATCACCAAAGACTAGCTTAGATTAATCAAGGCAGTAGCCTTGGGACTTAGAGGCTTAACTTCCTGGAAGCATATGACTATGTGGCACCTGAATAATATAAAAGAAGGGAAGGTATGACTATTTGGTAGGGCAGTACTTTGTTATAGGCTGCATGGGAGGTAAATTTTTTGAGACTTGCTTGTCTGAAAACGTCTTTATACTATCTGTACTTGATGGGTGGTTTAGCTGGATATAAAATTCTAGACTGAAAAATATTTTCCCTTAGAACTCTAAAGGCATTGCTCTAATTTCTTTTCATTTTCAGTGTTATTTTTGAGAAGCCCAGATGCCTTCCTGATTCCTGGTTTTGGGTATGGGTCCTGTTTTTATTCCTGGAAACATTTGAAGTTTCTGTTTATTCTTGGTTTTCTGAAATTTCATATTATACTTTGGTTTAGGTCTTTGTTATTCTTTGTGCTTAGCGCCCAATTGACCTTCTAATCTAGAAAATCATCCCAGTAATTTCTGGGAAATTTTGCTTTATAATATTTCTTTGAAATGTTTTCTTTCCTCCATTTTTTTTTTTTTAAGATTTATTTTATTTATTTCTCTCCCCTCCCCCCCCCCTTGTCTGCTTTGTTGTGTCCATTCACTGTGTACTCTTCTGTGTCCACTTGCATTCTCAGCAGCACCGGGAATCTGTGTCTCTTTTTGTTGTGTCATCTTGCTGTGTCAGCTGTCCGTGTGTGCAACGCCACTCCTGGGTAGGCTGCACTTTTTTCATGTGGGACAGCTCTCCTCATAGGGTGCACTCCTTGTTCATGGGGCACCCCTACGCGGGAGCGACCCTGCGTGGCACGGCACTCCTTGCGTGTGACGGCACTGAGCGTGGGCCAGCTCACCACATAGGTCAGGAGACCCTGGAGATCAAACCCTGGACCCTCCATATGGTAGATGGATGCTCTATCAGTTGAGCCAAGTCCACTGCCCTGGGAATTCAATTTTAATATTGGAGCTCCTGTATTGATTTAAGCTTATCTTTTTTTAAATTATTATTTATCTCTTTCTTTCTGTTCTTTGCTGAAAGACTTCTTTGCTTTCATCTTGACTTTTCTTGTATTTCTTTCTTCTACCACATTTTTAATTTTCAAAATGTCTTGTTTTCTTAACATTTCTTTCTTACAGTATCCTTTTCTTATTTTATGGATGCAATATCTTTTCTCATTTCTCCAAGGATTTTACTTGGAGAAGGATTTGTTTGTATATATGTTTAATATTTTTCTGTTTATTTCATTACTTAATTTTCCTTCTGTTTTGTTTTTGTCTTTTGTTAAGGCTTTCCTTAAGTACCTGGTGATCCTCCTTTTCTTTCTCAATTTTAATAGGAAAAAAACAAACACACACTTTCCCTACCTCACTGTGTACCACTGAACAAAAAGGAATACAAAGGCTTTACATTATAACATGGGGCCCTAGGTAAAATTGAGAACAATTATCACTAATATTTGTTAAAGTCCGTGTTATTTTATTTAATCCTCATAACTCTGTGATGTAATTATTATTACCATCCTCATTTTACCACTGAAGAAACTGAGGCTCAGAAGGTCTATACAACTTGTCCAGGGACTGACAGCCAGAGAGTGGTGAACTAGAGGTCTTAGCGACAATTCTATATGTCTCCTAGCAGGTGAAACTCATCCTTGGCATTGGCCCACTTCCTCTCTGTTTTGCTCTCTCTGGCCCACCTTCAGGTGATATTCTTATTCCCTAAATCCTTAGTGCCCTCCTGTTTTCTCAGGTTCCCCTGCTTTGGAATGATGCCCACCCCTATTTTGCCTCAAAATCCTCTGCCCTCCCATATTTCTTCTCCCTTTCCCCACCTCCTTTCTCTTCCATCAGTCAAAATTTCCATTGTTTTAGCTGGACTATCTCAATTTGGTTTTAGAAGAAAAACAAGTCAATCGACATAATTTGGAATGAAGTTGGAGTGAATGAGGAAAGAGTTGACCTCCATCTCCCCACTCACACATGCCACTCTAATAACTGGCATTTTAGAAGGGACCCTGTTAGTTCAAGTTAGTAATAGAATCAACATACATAACCTTCCTTTATCAGACACCGTGCTGTGAGACAACATAAAGAATTAGTCTTGGTCATTGTCCTAAGGAGTTTACATTTTAGTTGAGATTGTTTGCCTAAAGAGAGAATTATAGTTTACTTGTTTGTGCTAACTTCATACCTTAAGAGTACTGAGTCCTTCTTAAAGGCTGTGTGGCATGGTAAAGGCAATGTGACTGTCTGCATACACCGAATCAGAGCAAGGTGGGGGCTCAGAGAAGGCAGTTGGGTCTGCAAGGGTTGAAAGTGCCCAGAGGCCTGGTGGGGGGGGGGGGGGTGGGATATGTGGAATCTGGGCAAAGGAAACTGATGAGTAAGGGGGGAGGTTTTCCTATCTTAGGTCATCAGAAGAACAAGGACCAGCAGCAGGGCTCTTCTGAAAGGCTATGCTCTTTGGAGGAAGGGTGAAGATGCAGGAAGACACACCATGCTGAGTCCACAGCCACACCAGTTCCTCCCAGTTCTTAACCTTGGTTCTCAGTAGCACAGGGAAAGAAGGAAGGCTTCTTCAGAGCATTGCTCTTCTGGTCTTTTGGGTGTTTTAAAATGCACATGCTTTCCTTTAATATACTTGAAAAATCTGGAAGGAATAAGATAAATCAGTGCCTTAAACTTTATCAACCTCAAGTTTAGCCATTTTTCTTGAATAAATAAAAGAGCAATAAGAAAGGAGAGCCGTCAGCACAGGCAGCCAGTCTTCTAGACTTCAGGAGGAACTGGCTGCCCGACTTTTACTCAAAACAAACACCAAATCCTATCTCAACTTATCTTTGGCTTTCAAAGTCTGGCAGCCGGCAGCATACTGAAAATGTCTCAGAATCTATAAGACCATTGAGCATTTCTCGCTGCCCTTGGGTCCACACTCCTTGGGGACACCGACTCCCAGGAACGCGAGCTCCCAGAGGCGGCACCCATGGTCAAGCAGGGCACTGCAAAGACACGGAAGGCTCGTCAAGATCCGACCCATGCACGCGGGTCCTTCCGCCTGGGCCGCCGTTGCTGGGATGTTAAATGTGCGGTTTGTACTGTTTTAATAAACCAGAACGGACACGTTTCTCACATACCAGCAGCACGTTTCCTCGTACCCGGCCTGTGCCCTGAGCAGACTGTTAGAGAGGGTGAGTCGGGACTTCCCGGGTCTCCCGGGCCGGGGACGCCGGGCCCTGCTGCGGGAGCCTCCTGAGCGGCCTCGGGCTCATTTTCCACTCGGTTGCTTCCCGGCCGAGCTGTAAACCCAACCTGACGTGGACTCATTAATGTGGCAGCGATTGGAAGGCTGGACCCTGGCGGCGCACCCGGGGGGCCTTTGTGCGCCTGAGGTCAGGTCAGGGGGCAACCGAAACACGGCTGAACCCTGCACGCGGCTCCCGGGTGCGGCGCGGAGCGCGCCGGCCGCGTCCTCCGGCCCGCGGGCCCGGGGGCGGCCCTCCCGCCCCGCTGCTCCGCCAGCCCCTCGCGGCTTCCGGCGCCTGGGAGCGCGGTGACCCGGCCCTGTCGCCGTGACCGACCCGAGCTCGGGACCCGGCGCGGCCCACACCTACCTTTCTCCCTCCCCGGAGCTGGCCTCGAGGGCCCCAGGCTGGAGCTGCGCCCAGGACCTTTGAGGCCCTCCCGCCTCTGGGATTCCGTCCCTGGGGTTCAGGCCCGTCCCTGCCAACGAGTGGGGGCGCTCGGCCTTTCCGGCTCCACCCGGTCTGAGCCAGGCCTCGAGGCAGCCCGCCCTGTGACTAGTCTCGTGGCCGCGCGTGCCCACGGGGTAGGTCATTCCCTGCGCGACCGCAGCACCCCGCGCCCTTCGGCCGGCCTCCGCGCTGGGTATGCATGCGGGGTAGCCCTGACCTCGTCCGCCAGGGTCGGTGGGCCGCGAGGTCTCCTCTGCTTTCTTTGTCCGCGGGGACCCGTACACCATGCGGGAGGAGGAACGTACACCTCGCGGCGGGGACGGGGGCTGCGGGGCGGAGGGCGCGGACCCCCGCCCGCCGCTGCTCCAGCACTCCGCCCGCGCTTGCCCTGGTAGATGCTGTGGAAGCGGGGTGGGGAGACGGTGACGGCCAGGGGCAGACCCCGAGTTGTCCTCACTGTTGCCAGGAGGCCACGCCAGTCCCCGGGGTCAGATCGGGCTCGCCCGCCGCGGCTGGCAGAAGGCCCAGGGAGCCCCGACTTCTCACCACCCCCCACCACCCCCGCGAAAACAGAGGCTCCTGGGGCACGCCTCAGGCTGCCGAGCGCCAATACTCGCTTTTCTTTCCTTTTCCTGGTTACGGCCTGGGCCGGCGGGCTCAGATTGCGAAGCCCTGTTGCCGGGGCCTCCAATCCAAAGGTTCGGTCTTTGACAAAGGCCCAAAACCCAGCGAGGGTGGGTGGGGATGCGGGGCAGGAGGAGGGTGGTTCTGCTTTGCACAAGTGGCTGCAACACTGATTAACTTGAGCACGTTTCTCAAAAACAAAGCGGCCTCCTCCTGTGCCCTCAGGTGACTTTTGTGACATTTAGCAGCTAAGAAAAGTATTTCCTCTGCCATTCAGAGCTAACCACGTGTAATTGGCCCAGAAGTCAGTTGTATTTTGCGGAACTGTTTGCGATATCCCATCTGTTTTCATCTCGCCGTTCAAACGAGTCTGTGTTTACCCTTCTGTCGGGGAAATTGGTTTACATGCTCAGCAATTTAGGTGCGACACCGAGGTATTCCCTTCAGCTAATGCTACCGGTCCGACAGGCTTTGTACTGCTAATAACCCGTCATTACGTCTGTCAGGAGACATTCACAGAGCCTCGTGGTCGGTCCCATAAGGGAAATGAAGATCTTGGGTTGATCATTACTGTTTGAAAACCAATTGGTCTCTGGCTATGGCCAGAGACACAGGCGCGGGGGCCCAGGGAGGTGGCCGAGTGGCTCGGGAGCTGTCAGGTCGCTGGGGGCGAAGCCTGGACGCACTTTGGCATCCGTGGGGAGGGCTAGGCTGACACTGAACGGCGCCCCGACACCCCACCCCCCAGACTCGGCTTTTGTGTCACTTTTCTCCTCTCCGCCATCCGGAGCGAGCGGCGAGCTGGGGTCTCCGAGGAACAGGTCCTGAAACCGCACAGGGGGCGGGAGCGCTGAACAGATGCGTGGCTGCCCGCGAGGGTTTCGCAGAATGAGAATGGGGAGGGGGGCGTCAGGCGGCTCAGGGGTCATCAGAACTTCGCGGGGGCCACAAGGAGACTGACTGTTCAGGCCCGGGCTGCGGAAAGTGAGCCGACGGCAGGACGCGGCTCTGGGGGCTGGTGGTGTCTTTTGTTCCACGGTGGTCGCCTGCCAAGGCCGGCCCGAGGGTGGGGAGCCGCGGGGTGGCTGCTCTGGGAGCGCCGCACGCGGGAGTGTGCGCGGGAGCCGCGAGCCGGGCGGTCCCCCAGCGCAGTAATTGGAGAAATTGCTCTGAAATCGCGCTGGCTTCCCTAGTTGGGAGGCCTGTAATCAGCGCCTGGCATGTGTGCAAATGCTGATTTTGCGGGTGTTACTTCATCCACGCAGGCGGTGAAAAGCGTGAAGCTGGTGGCAGGTTCACCTCCTACTGCCAGGCTTGGGGGAGCCTACCCTTTACCGGGGAGGGGTGAGGAGGGGGTGTATGTCTGATGTGGTGGGTTTGGGGGGCTTCTCTGGCCCAAGGATTAGGGATTGGAAAAAGAGTAGTGTGAAAACGAAGCCGTTGACAGTGATCTGTCACCTTAATGTGAGCTCATGGTCCCATTGACCAGGTGGAAATTAGCTGTTTTCCCTGCATCCCACCATAGCTTGCTCTTTTTGTCTTTCTCTTTTAAGGGGAGGAAAAGTTGGTAGAGGAGAAAAACATAATGATTTACACACAGAATGTAAGGTGACCAAAGATGTCTTATTGAAGATAAAAGGAGAGCAATTTTCACTTGTTCATTTAAATCCCTATACTAAAAATAGCCAAAATTTTCTTTCAAAGGCCATGAAACTAGTAAAGGACTCTTCTCCAAAGAAGAAGACTCATTTTAGTATAGCAGTTAGAGGACAGACTTTTGTTAACCTAGGGCCTGCTCCTAGGTGAGTTTAGGAAGACAAAGACTAGAAACCAGCATCCCGGCAAATAAAGGTCCCTTCTCCCCAAAGGCAGAATGCTATAAGCTCCTTCCCCAACCGGGGCCAGCCCTGAACTACCAGCACATCCCTCAATTCCCTATTTCATTTGACTTATGTAGTGACTGACAGAGAGTAATTTTAAAAATAAAAATATTCAGGGAAATAAAGTGGAAACTCCAACCTACTTAAGCCCTCAAAGCTCAAAAAGCAAAATAATCATCTAACTCATGAACCCTCTCCCAAAGGAATGAGAATTTGGATTGACATGACCACTTGGAGACTGAATTATAAGGGGCAATCTCTCTTTTCAGAGCTTTGAGCATTTTAATTAATGGCATTTTCAGTACTTCCCACTGAAAACAAATCCATGGAGGATTCTAAAGGACCTTCAGCTGGTTTGTGAGGATGAGATAGAAAGTTTGTCCTGCAGTAGTAAAGCAATAATTCTAAAGTTAATATTGTACCATTCATTCATTGCCAGCATGGACATGGAACCTGAGGAGACAACAAGATCATCTCAGAGTACAGTGCTAACATATCCAGGCCAATAGTAAAAATAGGGTTTTAGTTAACAGGTTTCATAGTGGTGGCTGACTTTGCCTTGCAGATTGTCATTTCTTGATTTTTGTTTCCTTTTGCCCTTCTCGCCCATCTAGTACAACTGACCCAAACCTAAACCAGTGAAGCTCCTCACACAATTTCTTTTTGCATGATTGCTACTTACTTAGCACTGTACTAGCAATGATGAAGGGAAATGAGAAACAAGTGTTCCTGCCCTTCAGGAGCCTCTGATTTGTTTCGGAAGTGTGTTAGTCTGCCAGAGGGGTATCAATGCAAAGTACCAGAAATCAGTTGGCTTTTATAAAGGGGGTTTATTTGGGGTAAAAGCCTACAGTTCCCAGGTTGTAACAAGTCCAACTCAAGGCACCAAAGTCAGTTGCCACATTTTGGAGCAAGGTGGCCACTGATCTCTTGAGCTCCGTGGGCCCAGCCTCTTGAGGCTTCATGCTGCAGTGATCCTGTAGTCCTCTCTGTCCTGGCATAGGGCTTCTTTCTTTCCGGGCCTCCTCTATCAGTCTCGGCTATTCTGTGCTCTAGCTCTACCCAAACTCAGCTGTAAGCTCTCAGGCAAATGGCTCATCTCTCCCTGGGACCTCAGCTGTTTGAGTCTTCTCCTTTCTGTCACATGGCAGGATCAAAAATGACAGAGCTCTCTGTCCCTGTGTCTGTCTGAGTGTCTGTTTATATCTGACCCAGAAAGGGGGCAGGGACTCAAGGATGAATCACACCCACCAATGTAGTTGAATCAAAAGACCTAAATCAACCTTAACAGGTAATCTAATCAAAGGCTCCTCAGCTGAATTTAATGTAAACAAAGAGTTTCACATCAGAGGACTAGATTATTTTACAAACTAATCTTTCTCTTTTTGGGATTCATAAAATAATCTCAAACTGCCACATGGAGTGTCTTGGTTTCCAGGGCTGCTGTAAAAAAGGACCCCAAACTGAGTGGCTCATACAAGATATGAATTCTGTCACATTTCTGGAGGCCAGAAGTCTGAAGTCAAGGTTTCAGTAGAACCGTGCTCTCTCTGAAACCTGTAGGGGAGACTCCTTCTTTGCCTCTTCCTAGCTTCTGGGGATTTGCAGCAATCCTCGACATTCCTTTGTTTGCAGCTGCAGGACTTCAATCTCTGCTTCCATCGTTACTGGTGTTTTCCTCTATGTCTCTGTGCCTCTTCTTTCCTTCTTATGAGGACATCAGTCATATTGGATTGAGTGCACCCTACTCTAGCATGACATTATCTTAACTAATGCCATTTACAATGACCCTAATTTCTAAATGGAGTCACATTTTGAGGCCCTTGGGGGTTAGGACTTCAGCAGAGCTTTTGGGGGCACACATTTCAAAGCAAAACAAGAAGAGACTTAGAAGTTATACTGAGTTGAACTGTGCCCCCCCCCCAATATGTTCAAGTCCTAATCCCTAGTATCTGTAAATATGTCCTTATTTGGAAATAGGATCTTGAGATGAAATCACATGGGATATAGGGTAAGCCCTAAATCCTGTTGCAAGTGTTCTTAGAAGAAGAGGAGGTAGAGATTCACACAGCGGGAAGATCACCATGTGAAGACAGAAGCAGAGATTGGAGTGATGAGCTACAAGCCAAGGAATTCCAAGGATTGCTAGGAGCCACCAGGAGCTAGGAGGGGCAACGAAGGGTTCTCCCCTAGAACTTTCAGGGGGAACATGGCTCTGCCAATACAAAAATCTAGATTTTAGACTTCTAGCTTCAAGGACTGTGAGAGAAAAAAATTCTGTTTTAAACTACCCAGTTTGTGGTACTTTGTTATGATAGCCCTGGGACACGAATGCAGGCTATTTTGGCTTCCCAGATGCTAAAACGAATGTCATGCAATGGGTTGGATTAAACAATGGGAATTTATTGACTCACGGTTTTGAGACTAGAAGTCAGCAAGGCGGTGCTTTCTTCCCAAAGACTGTGGTGTTCTTGGTCTGACTGCTGGTGATCCTTGGTCCTCGGCTTTTCTGTCACATGGCAATGCGTAGACTTCTCTCCATCTGACTTTCACTCTGCTTATAAAGGTCTCCAGTAATCTGGATTAAAGCCCAACCTGATTCAGTTGGGTCACATTTTAACTGAAGTAACATCTTGAAGAGATCTTATTTACAGTGGGTCCACACCCACCAGAATGTGGACCAAGATCAAGAGCATATCCATACTGGGGTACACAAATCAATCCACCACACAGGCTCTGGACAGTAGTGTCTGTTAAGGAGTAAGAAAGGTCTACATAGTATTGCTAAGGGAACAGAGTGAGAAAGTGGTGGCAGCACCGTTAAAGCAAAAGAAATTGCACAGAGCCCAGGAATCTTTCCTGGGTCACCCAAGTGGTACTCAGGCCAGGTAGGAGAGAAAACTGGATGAGGAGACTAGAAAGCCAGCAGCCAGATGGGGCCCACCTCACTTTGTGTTTCTTTCCTTGTACCCTCTGCTCCTGAAGTGGGCACCAGAAGGTAAGTGAAGGGCATATCTGGATTTCATGGTATATGTCTGTGAGTGTGTAAGGGAGTGGGAATGGGAGAAGGAGAACCAAAAACAGATCATCTGGATCATTATCTACCTATGGGAAAGTTAGAGAGCTCCATTTTCTGGCTGTTAACCCAGAGCTATTTACCTTACTATTTGCTTCAACATGATGCCCAGGTGTAATCTCAGGAAAATAAACTAACTGTATTACGAGCTGAAGAATCATGTGTTTGTTTTTTTTTCTTGCTAGGATTTCAACAGCTGTTCTAGGGAAAACACTTCCAAGAAAACTGCTACCATCACAGGATGAATCTAAAGGATTTAATTGCATGGAGTAAGTTATAGAAAGTACCTGCAATTTTGTATATGATTAGAAAGAATAACGCAGCAGAATACCCGCTACATTTACAGATCACCTTTGAGAACATTTTTACCGGGTTGGTATTTGAAAGCAAAGTAGTCCTTTCTGCTTGGGATTAAAAAAAAAAAAGTTTGATTCTTCTCTACTTGCATTTGACAGAGTTAAAAACAAATCAGATGCAGTTGTTATTTTGATTCTACACCTCCCCCACCTTTCCTGTTTTGTTGATTTTTCAGACCACACACACATCGAGGTCATAGTCTCATCAGTCCTATAGTTGGCAGAAGACTTGATCTTTGACCACGTGTCTCTACCTAGTATTGCATTGTGGGAGGAGGCTCCTGCATCCCTTAATAATGGGGGATGTGGCAAGACCCCCACATGACCTGTCATTTTATTAAAACAGCTAGTTTACGTCTAATTGGCCTGACACCTGCCTTCTACATAGCCTATCCAAGGACATCAAACACCATCATGGTCTGGAAACAGTCTCTGCTTCAGAAGCTGCCCAGTGCCTATAGAACTGGGCCCAAGCCACAGGGTTAGCACCACAGCAGGGAAGAGCTTGGAAGGGCCCTGAGGACTCCCCAGAGCTGCTGGGCTCCTCCTGGGCATGTCCGTATTCACCTCCCTGTTTCCCCCTTCCAACAAATTCAGCCCAAAGGCCCTGCCTGCCCTTAAAATATCTGCAAGGAAATACAAATTTAAAAAATTTTGTCAACCTCTTCACCATTGAATTTCACGTGTTAATGAAATTATTAAATACTAAATTCATATTTCCTCCATGTATGTATTCATTTGTTCATTGACTTTTTCCCAGCACACAGAGCATTTGGCTGTCACCTTCTTTTCTTTAGGAAAACCCACATTTGTGAGTGATTAGGAATGTTAAGGTGAACCTAAGATAAGTTTATATGCAGTCAGTGAAGGCCCCAACAATTAGAAGTCACGCTCCTACCAGGGCAATGGATGGGGTGAGGGGAAGAGGGGTAAGAAGAGTGTGGACAGATGATCTAGAACAGGTGTTCTAAACCTTTTTTGTTCCATGGACCCCTTTGCCAGTCAGGTGAAAACCACGGACACCTTACTAAGTCCACACTATACTGTGTATTATTTAATAACTTTATCACACCTGCACCAACAGGCTCCCACAAGAATAATTCCTTTTTTGAATTTCAATTCAAGTTCATGAACCCCTTGTTAAAAACTCCCAATCTAGAAGTTCTAGCTTCTGTCATTTCTTGGCAGGTTCTAGCCTTGACCTCTTAAGCTTCAGTAGGCCTTCAGATACAGTAAAGCTCATAGGTATTAAAGATGAGAAAGAACAAAAACAACTAAGGAAATATTTTCATGCTTATTTTGATTCTATCAAAACAATTATTATACATAGATAAGACGTTATAGTTATTCCCAAACATATATGCTTGATTTCCTCCTCTATATTTCTTCTCTCTGGATATCTCACTTAAATAAAATATAAAATTAAAGTCAGCATTTACCATTTATCATATTATTCCTTAAGAGTTACAGAAGTTTCCTGAGGGTTTCTTTTCAAGTGTGAAACGCACTTTAGAAGATTCTGAAAAAAAGTCTCAAGTTGTTTCTATAGTTGAATTAGCTTTGCCAATTTTACTGTGTTTTTATACATTTATATATTTTTATGATTTATAAGAGTATCCCCATGATTTTAAAAGTCATTCCTGGGTGCTTGGGCAATGATTTACAAAACGTCTAAAATATGGTAATACTGCTATAGCAAAACACTGTTATAGCAACAACTAACACAAACCCAGGGAGCACCAGCCCAGAACAACATTCTCGCATCTGTCTGGGGAATATAAAGCAAAAAGGGCGATCTTTCACTATGCCCATAAGGTCAGTAATCAGGGCTCTCAGGTGAACAAGAGGAGTGGTATTTTAGGCGGGAGAGACCCTTATGGAAGACCCATTGCTTTCAGCTCCCCAGAAATGCACTCCAGGGTGGAGTGTGAAGACTGATCTCATTCATGAAGAAAGGTCAAAGGAATAAAGCAACCTCAAGCCTGTCTGCCAAGCATGGGAACACCGTAGCTGCATGGAAGAATAGACACGATGTGGTTCATTTGAGCTAATAACTGCTCTTGTCCCAGAAGCTGACGGCAGAGTTTTTGTTGTTCTTGTTTGTTGTTTTTGTTTTTAAAGGGCCAAAGGAAAGATTGGCGTTTTGTGCAGCAGCAGCACCATATATACATCGTTTTGAGTCCCAGCTTTGCCTTTTGCTAGATGTGTGGTCTTGGACAAGGCACTTAACTTTCTTTGAATCTTCAGTATTTTTCTGGCCTCAAATCAGAGACACCAATGGCTAATTCCCTGAGATGCAAGGAGAATTAAATGAATTAACACATGTCAGAGTACTGCTTTCATATATGATAAGTGCTCTGTACATGACTATATTGTTATCTGGAGTTTTTCTTGAGCTACAATTATCAGAAAGATAATTACCAGGACTCTCTCCTTGCCTTTACTTGGGTGCTCACAGCCTTTGCCAGCTGTGAGTCAGATCCAAGTGAACTCCCAAATAACTCTGAGAAGAGAAGGATAGCATGGTCTGAGGGTCAGATCCCATGTTGCACTCCATCTGACAGCTCAGGAGTACAGAAATAAAATCTGAGTCTCTCAGGAATGCAAAGGGATGTCTGGCAGAACTTGGGGTCAGAGAGAGCACAAAAGAGAGTAGAAAAAAACCACATGGGTATGTGTAGTTGACTTTCACCAGGCATGTCAAGGGGAAGTATGGGGTGATGGTTATAAGCAGGGGCTCTGGATCCTGCTTGGCTGGGCTCTTCTTACCAGTGACACTTACCTCCTGCCTCTTATGTCAACTCTCAGTGCCTCAGAGCCCATATCTGCAAAATGGGGAGAAAGTAGTATCTACCTTAAGGCATTGTAGTATGTAATAAATAGGTGAATGCATGTCAAGTGCTTAGAAGTGTGCTCAGTATGCTGGGCACTGGTGCTTTAGAGGCAAAAGTGTTGTCCTAAGGCACATGACTAAGAAGGGCTGCCTGAGGCTGGCCTCACCACTTACTGGCTGTATGACCCTGGGAATTTCCATCCCTCTGTGCCTTAGTTTCTTGGTCTGTAAAAGGGGGGTGGTAATGTACCTACTTCCTAGGGTGTTGGTTATGATTAAATGAGTTAATAAACAGAGTACTTGGAATGGTGTCTGGCATGTAGCACATATTTGATGATATAATTGTTGTTTTTATCACTATTTCATGCAAGCTGCCTCTTCTCTTTCCCTCCAGCTCAAAAATGCAGATTAATCCATAGCCATCCCAAGAGGAAGACTGTACATTACCCAGAGATCTTTATATAATTCTCATCAGTACTGCTGGTCATTCCTACGTCATACCTAAGATCGTTAACAGTCCTCTACGGAAGACACATGTGATGTACATTTACCCCTCCCAGCAGACTATTTCATACCACACCCTCACTTTTCCTTTGGATATAGTCTCCCTTTTTCAGTCAGGATTATTCATCCATTTCCACTCTTCTATGTGTGTTCTTTCTCTTCCTTCTTGGTTTTGAGTGTGACCAAGGGTTCTGAGTCCTGTAGATCCTCAGGGGAATCCTTGCATTGGTTGAACCAGGACTGCTATTGGTCTGGGTTGATAAGTAGGTGAATAAACCAATGGTGTTTGATTTCTGATTCTTATAAAATCAATAGGAAATGAAAAATTAAGCATAAAATGATTTAATTCTAAGAAAATAAATCTACAGATCAATGTCTTTTATGAATATAAATGTAGAAATGCTAGAAAACCAAATGTAGCAGCATAGTAGAATTATACACTATTACCAAGTGGGATTTATCCCAGAAACGTAAGGATGGTTCAATATATGAAAATTGTAAAAAAGGAAGAGGCATCCAAATTGGAAAGGAGAATGCAAACTATCTCTATGCACAGATGACATGATCTTATATCTAGAAAACTCTAAGAACCTAACAAGAAAAATCTGTTAGAGCTAATAAACAAATTCAGCAAAGCTATAGGATACCAAGTCAACACACAAAAAATTAGTCCTATTTCTACATTCTAGTAATGAACTAAGAAATTAAGAAAACAATTGCATTTACTGTAGCATAAAAAAGAATTAAACTCCTTAGGAATAAATTTAACCAAGAAGGTGCAAGATATGTACACTGAAAACTGCAAAATATTGCTGAAAGAAATTAATGAAAACCTAAATAAATGGAAAGATAGTCTGTGTTCATAGCTTGGAAGACTTGATATTGTTAAAATGGCAATACTACCCAAAGCAATATACAGATTGAATGCAAGCCCTATCAAAACCCCAATTGCACTTTTTGCATAAATGGAAAACCCATCCTAAAATTTATATGGAAATCCAGAATAGTCTAAACAATCTTGAAAAGGAAAAACAAAGTTGGAGGACTCATACTTCCCGATTTTAAAACTTGCTCCAAAACAACCATAATCAAAACAATGTGATACTGACATATGGATAGATACACAGACCAATTGAATAGAATTGATGGCCCAGAAATAAACACTCACATCTATGGTCAGTTGATTTTCAACAATGGTGCCAATACCACTCAATGTGGAAAGAACAGTCTATTCAACAAGGATTGTAAGGCAGTTTGAGATTATTTATGAATCCCCCAAAAGAGGGATTATGTTTGTAAACTAATCTTTTCCTCTGGGTATAATACTTTTTGAATGCATTAGATTCAGCTGACATCTCTTTATTAAATTACCTGTTAAAATTAGGGCTTTGATTTAACCACGTCAGTAGGATATGAATCAGGTTGAGTCTCTGCCCCCTTGGTGGGCTGATATAAATGGACACTTAAGAAGACACACAGAAGATACAGGAAGAGGGAGCACTGCATAGACATGGAAGAGGAGAGCTGAGCCATTTGCCTGATAATTTGCAGCTGAGCAGCTGAGAAAGCCTGGAAAGAAACGAATCCTATGCCAGACTGATTTAGGAAGTCCTGAGAGATGAGCCCTACTCCAACCTACCGCTGAGATCAGAAGAAGCTGGGTCCACGGAGACTTAAGAGGAAGAAGGAAGGAGAGACCAGCAGAGATTGCCCGCCATCTTGCTTCAACACTTGGCAACTGACTTTGGTGAGAAAGTAGCCTTGAGTTGGACTCTTTGGAGCCTTGTAACTGTAAGCTTTTGCTCCAAATAAGTACCCTTTATAAAAGCCAACAGTTTTCTGGTTCTTTGCATCAGCACTGTTTTGGCTGACTAATACAGGATGCCAGGAAAATTGTATCTCCACATGAAAAGAATGAAGGTGGACCTGTACTTTACACCATATAAAAAAATCAACTGAAAAATGGATCAAAGATATAAATTTAAGGGCTAAAATTATAAAACTCTTAGAAGAAACTTAGGGGCAAATCTCCATGACCTTGGCTTGGCAATGGTTTCTTAAATATGCCTCTAAAAGAACAGACAACAAAAGAAAAATAGGTAAATTGGGCTTCATTAAAATTAAAAACTTTTGTGCATCAAAGGACACTATCAAGAAAGTGAAAATACAGCTCACAAAATTGCAAATTATGTATCTGGTAAAGGTTTAATATCCAGAGTATATAAAAACTCCTACAACTCAACAACAAAAAGACAAAAACCCAACTTAAAAATGGCTAGAAGAATATATATTTCTTCAAAGAAGATATACAAATGGCCAATAGGCACACGAAAAGATACGCAACATACTTATCCATTAGGGAAGTCCAAATAAAAACCACAATGAGTAACCACTTCATAACTGCTAGGATGGCTATGTTTTTTAAAATGGAAAATAAGTACTGGTGAGGATACGGAAAAATTGCAACCCTATACATTGCTGGTGGGAATGTAAAATGGTGTATCCATTGTGGAAGAGTTTGGAGGTCCCTCAAAAAGTCAAACACAGAACTACCATATGTCTTAGCAATTCCACTTCTAGTGTGTATCTCCAAAGAAGTGAAAACAAGGACTTAAACAGATACACCAGTGTTCATCGTAGCATTATTTACAATAGCCAAAGGTAGGGAAAAAAACAAGATTCTACAGGCAGATGAATGGATAAACAAATATGGTGTGGACATGCAATGGCATATTATTCATGCTAAAAAAGAATGAAGTTCTGGTACGTGCTACTACATGAATAAAACTTGAAGACATCATATTGAGTGAAATAATACAGATACACAAGGACAAATATTATGTGATTCCACTTATATGAAATACCTAGAACAGGCACATTCATAGAGACAGAAAGTAGATTAGAGATTACCAGGGGCTAGGAGAAGGGGGAATGGAGAGGTATTGCTTAATGGGTACAAAGTTTCTGTTAGGGGAGATGGACATTGTGAATATAATTAATGCCACTGAATTGTACACTTAAAAATATGCTAAAACAGCAAATTTTATAATATATATATATTTTTTTACCACAGAAAAAGATTAAATGCCTTGCTGGCTATTAATTATCTCAGGAATTTCATTCTTCATGCTTCTAGAGACCCAGAATGTTCCCTGTGCTATTTTAACAGATGGAAAGTAAATATTAATGCCTTCCTAAAGCATCATTATGGGACTCTGGAATTTTCTCCCCAAATGCCCTTCCTTTTGGAGTTGTACTTGAATCCAACACAGGGAAGAGTATCACAATGCAAACCCCCTTCTTTAGCAATCTGAAATTTGGAAAAAGGCTTATGACATTCTTCACAATGGACAAAGTAGAATGAGTTGGACATAACCATTTTAGACAGCTCTGAATCTCCAGATTCTGAATAGTTTAATTCAGACCCTCCGTATAGCTTTGCTATTGACATTTATTAGCAGAGAGTGTTGCTGCCAACACAAGTTTTGAGTAGATTGTGGTATAAACAGATTTCCTCTTTACACATTCTAATCAGAGCAGAGGACTGTTTTTATTGAAACCGTATCTCAGCTCAAAGCTTCTCCACACATGTAGACACACATGTACAGAGTTTAAGTTGTATTTATGGTTGGTAAATGTTCTAATTATGGGGCTGCGTGTGTTCAGAGAGGAAAATTAAATCAGTGAACATGGGAGGCCAGGATGTCCTTCCGCTCTGGTTTGGGTTCTTTATGGTTTTAGGCTTTGGAAAATCACTTCTGTGAAATGGTGGGTGACAACGCAGGCAGACATTTGTCTCCTGGCTGATTTACAATGTTATCTACAGATTTTTTTCCCCCCTTGATGAGGTGAGATTTGATTCCTTACTGCCTGCTTCATCTTAACACATCACAGAACAATTTCTAACAAGCCACTCTTCTGGATATTATCCGGCCTTCTCTTTTCATATTAGAATACAGGAAATTCTAAACTAAAAAGGGATGTAATTGACATGGTGCCCACGATACCAGCAAGCCAAATGCAGCAGTGTGATGGCAATGTGTAGGTTGCCACCAAGCTTCTTTGGAGCTCAGCTCTGGCCACAGTAGACCAATGGATGAGAAAGGACTTCAAAAGTAGCTACTCTTGTTGCTATATGGTTAGTTCAAAGAGGATTTTAGTTTGCAAAACTGAGCAAAATATGCACACTGAGGATATGCAGGACATACTCTAGCCAGGTCTACCCAACCACAGTAATTTTGCTGCTTCAGGCAAAATGTCCTTCTGGTGTTGGTTTGAGTTGACATATTACTGAGGGAAATTTTTGTCTCGCCCACACTCCCAGATTATTCAGCTTATTTATTAATATACCACTCAGTGGTCTATGCAGAATGAGCAGGGTAGACCTGGCAGCCTAAACCGAATAATCTCTTTGCTGACAGCTGAAGAGCAAATGCATCTGTGGCAATCAGATACAGGTGCCCCGAGTTGGATGCAGATATCAAGTTGATTAATGTTAGAGTCAGGGCTGCCAGCAGACAGGCCTCGTGAATGCACAGATCCCCAGGAAACAACTCTGGTGGTTGTGGCATCTCTGGGTAGAGACATATTGCACAGACACTGAACAGACACCATTCCTTCTGTCTCAGCTTAGTAAACTGCCCTGAAAATCGCGGACTCCTCAGGATTCAAACCGCCAAGGATCAACCTCGTCAGTCATTTTTCATGTTTCATGTCCAGGGCATTTGTTCCCTTAAATTAACATCATTATTTTCATTAAGCCCAACCCAGGAACACATCAGTGGAAAGAGCCCAATACAAAAGTTAGGATCTGCCTCATTAGGATCAGAAAGAACAAAAGAAGAGAATACCAAAAAGAGAGGTTTCTGAATGAATGTGATGATAAAACTGTATATTTCTATAGTACTTCTAATTTTTCAAAAGCACTATCATCTTTATTTCTTTTCTCATTTTTAACTTATATCCCTGTGAAGGAGGCTGATATACGTAAGATCCAAGTATCACTCCAGTGATCAAAGTACTCTGAGGGTATGAGGAGCCATGGTCATTCCCCATCTCCATCAGGCATTATGAAACAATGAAAGATCTATCAAAGATGACGAGTTTAGTCGGTGGCAGAGCCAGCACAAGAACTGGAGACTCATCAGCCATCGCCTCTGCTCATTCCGTTAAACCACTGGTTTTCAAAATGTGTTACCTGTACTAACAGCTTCAGTATCTCCCCAAATCCACTGGATCAGAGCCTCTACGAGTGGATTCAGCAATCTGTTTTAACAAGCCCGTCAAGTGATTCTGATCCACGCTCAAGTTTGAGTACCTCTGGCCTGGACAACAGTGCCCAGTCCAGTTTTCCTGGACCCCAAAACCCAGTGGACATAACAATGAAGTGGCACAGCTATTTTGAAAATTTCATAAAATTTAGTGGAAGTCAAACCCTTAACGTTACTTCTTAAAATTATGCATTCCATTACATAGGACTGTTAAATGCAAATCAGAAAAGGGTATTGATTATTAATCAATGCTTTTTTCTTTCAGGCAATTGCTCATTTAGTTATTTATTGATTATCTAATATAATCCGTACTAGGTATTTGGAGATCCAAAGATGATGAGGTCTGTGCCCTCAAGATACTTATAGATTAGTGGGAAGAGATAGATATGTAGATACATTATTACAATACAATATAATAAGTATCGGAAGGCAAATATAAACTGTGATGGGGAAAAATCTTCTTAAACACATGAGGGAACTAATCTTCAGCCTAGGCCATGTTGTTACAAGGCTTGTTATCAAGATTGCATGGTTGGGTGAGGACGGAGGGATGGCAGGGCAAGTCGCAAGTGGAAACCTGCTTCTCCCTCTTTATTCCCACCCCTAAGCTGAGAACCAGCAGAACCCACTTCTGGGTTCTAGATTTGCCTCCCTCTTGGAACTCTGGCCTTCTTCCTGGGCAACAACATTTGTGATGATGAGAAACACTGACAGCATTTGGAACAGGCCCCCAGAAGCTCTGCACAGGAGAGGGGAGCAAGACCCTCAACTCACACTGCTATAGGCCTGCCTCATCTCTTATCACACTATTACTTAACCAAGGACTTGAAACCAAATGAAACGGCAACTTCATTTCAGAGTCTTATTGGAGAACATTTCAGTTTTATTCCAGATCAATTATTTTTGAAAAGGCATGGTTTAATTTCAGCTGAACTGCTTCACAGGGTTTTGTCTTTTTAAAAACCTGTAAGTACATGACATGTTTCAGGGGGAAAAATTACTCTTTGGGTTAGTTTTGCTTTCAGGTGAGAGCAAGGTTTGTATCCACGTGTTAGGTTCTTGGTTCTAGTGCCCCAGGCCTATGCAGATGTCTACCGGGATTCACAGGACGTGAGTGGAAACAAATGGGATGAGCTCTAGCTCTGTACCTCCTCTCAAGTTTACTTTTCGTCTGCCTATAATTCCACTTCATAATGTCTGTGTGCACCAAGTACACACAGCATAACTAAAACAAGATGAGAGGGAGGGGAGGGGAGAGATGTGAACAATGCAAGGAAACTTCATTTGAAACCACTGAAACATACATTGAGAGCATTAGCAATCAGCAGTGGGGGGGCTTCTGGTTCTAGGTAGGTGTTAGTGTTTGTGAGGGCGATAACCTTGTCCCACTGAATTATGATGAGAAAACAACCCAGTTGCCCACAGAGCCAAAAACAAACCTCAGAACAGCTCAACTCATCCGTCAAACAAATTGTGTTTTAGAAAATATAGGACAGAGGAAAATGTACAAAAGAAAAGGAGATTTATTTATTTGTACAAAAGTAGAATGACAGGCGTTTGAGTGGATCCAAATAGTGCTTAGGGAGAAAAAAATGTGATTCATTGCCAGCTATTAAATCTTGTTTATCCTTCTTTAAACTAACCAGAAACACATTTTAGAAGGAAACTAGTTAACAGTTTAAGCGCTGAAAGCCGGCTGTCTGGCTGCCTCTCCCTTCCCTGCCTTCCAAGGGAAAACTATGGAACACTATCGAACACTGTTGAAGTCATGGGCAGAGGATGAATTTCCTGTCCTGCAGCTGAAGTTCACCCCCGGACTGGGGGAGAATTCCTTTCGTTTACTCAAAGAGGGCTACTCACCTCAAGCCACAGCAAGACTGTTCCTGTTTACATTCTGGTTTCAGATGAAAGGCTTCAAATGCTTCCAGAAATTATTCAATAACTGGCGAATGATGTGTCCCTCAGAAAGTGCCGTTTCCCCAATAGCCAGCTTTTATCGTAGTGCCTTCCAGGTCAACAGCTGACTTCACCAGTGCCGAACCCAGACACAGCTACGTGACTGAAATTCTTCAGAGCATTTGACAAGTATCTGAAAACTTTGGTGGAGTTCCAGTCCTCAGTGGAAGAAGCCCCTCCAGACCGCAGTGAGCTGGGTGCCCCTCTCAGTGGGGCCGCGCTCTTCTAGCTACAGGAAGCCCATGGGGGCAGGGGAGGCAGTTCCTTATAGCTCTTTCTACAAACACTGGCACTCCCCCCTCTACGCTGATTAAATGTATTAGTCTGTGTGTCATCAATGCCCTTAGAATTAGAGGGGAATGTACCTACCATAGCCTGTAGCAATTAATTTGATTTAAATAATTACAAAAAATACACATTTTTGAAAGAAGCAGTGCAAAGTAACCTTTCCAGAGCAGAAACCCGTAACATCTTTTTATTTTCCCCCATGAAGATTATCCCGGGTTTGCAGAATCAAATAGTAGCTAGAGAGGAGACTCTCTGCTGGCAGAATCACAAGGAAAGGCCAAATGGATGTTTTAGAACCAAAAAAACCTACTTCCCCCTCTTCTTCCTATTGCATATTTTAGGCAGATGGAATATCTGTCAGCAGCTTGCTGACTTTCAAGCCACAGAGCACCAGGGTGAAGCAGTGTGAGCTTGTCTTTCCTTTTCCCTCATAAACCTTCACCTTTTCTCTTTTTCTTAATCCTCTAGATTCCTTCACATATTCCTATTAATATTATAAATTCCTTGAGGATAACAACTGTGTCTTACTCATCTTTTTTTGTATCCCCTTCCCTTGGCTTTCCACATAAAAGTCATTTAAAAATGCCCATTGGGAAGTGGATGTGGCTCAACTGATAGAGTGTCCGCCTACCATATGGGAGGGTCCAGAGTTCGAACCCAGGGCCTCCTGACCCATGTGGTGAAGCTGGCCCATGCACAGAGCTGTGGCGTGCAAGGAGTGCCGTGCCATGCAGGGGTGCTCCTGCGTGGGGGTGCCCCATGCACAAAGAGTGCGTCCCGCAAGGAGAGCTACCCCGCGTGAAAAAAGAGCAGCCCACCCAGGATTGGCGCTGCACACATGGAGAGCTGATGCAGCAAGATGATGCAACAAAAAAGAGATGTTGTTTCCTGGTGCCATCGGGGTGCAAGCGGACAAGAAGAGAGCATGGAGTGGACACAGAGAGCCGACAACGAAGGGGAGGGGGGAGAGAAATAAATAAATCTTTTAAAAATAAAAAAAATAAATAAAAATGCTTGTTAACTCACAACCTTCTTCTCTCTTTCTGTCTCCTATAAACCTACCTTCCAGACTCTAGCTCTGTGAGTCTGCTCAATTTGCTTAATTCCTATCAGTGAGGTCATGTAATATTTGTCCTTCAGTGCCTGGCTTGCGTCACTCAACATAAGGTCTTCAAGATTCATCCATGTTCTCCCATGGTTTAATACTGCATTCCTTCTTACAGCTGAGTAATATTCCATTGTATGTAAACACCACAATTTGTTTATCGGTCATCTGTTGATGGACATTTGTGTTGTTTCCAACTTTTGGCAATAGTGAATAATGCCACTGTGAACATTGGTGTGCATATATCTCTTCCTGTCCCTGCTTTTAATTCTTCTGGGTATATACCCAGCAGTGAGATTGCTGGATCATATGGCAGTTCTACCCTTAGCTTCCTGAGGAACCGCCAAACTGTCCTCCACAATGGCTGCACCATCCCACATTCCCACCAGCAGTGGATAAGCGTTCCCTTCCCTCCATATCCTCTCCAACACTTGTAGTCCTCTGTTTTTTCAAAAGCCACCAGTCTAATGGGTGTAAAATGATATCTTATTGTGGTTTTGATTTGCATTTCCCTAAGAGCTGGTGATGTTGAGCATCTTTTCCTGTGCTTTTTAACCATTTGTATTTCTTCTTTGGAGAAGTGTCTATTCAAATCACTTACCCATTTTTTAAATGGGTTGTCTTTTTATTTTTGAGGTGTTGGATTTCTTTATATATGCTGGATATCAGGCCCCTATCAGATATGTGGTTACCAAATATTTTCTTGCATTGAATAGGCTGCCTTTTGACTTTCTTGACAAACTCCTTTGAGGTGCAAAAGTTTTAAATTTTGAGGTGGTTCCATTTATCTATTTTTTTTTCATTGCTCCAGCTTTGGTATAAAGTTCATGAAACCATTTCCTAATACAAGATCCTGTAGATGCTTCCCAGATAGGTGTAATATGGGGGCATTTTTGGGACTTGGGAATTGTCCATGAACTACAATGAATGACATTACAATGGTGGATTCAGGTCATTATATATCTTGCCATAACTTACAAAATTATGTAGGAGAGAGTGTAAACTACAGTGCTCCAAAATGTGTTCATCAATTGTAACAAATGTACCACACTAATGAAGGATGTTGTTAGTGTGGGAAAATGTGGGAGGGGTAGGGAGCAGCACGTATGGGAATCCCCCATATTTTTTATGTTACATTTATGTAATCTAAGTATCTTTAAAAAATAATTTTAAAAGTATATTATTTTTTTAAATGCTTGTTAAAATGGATACTCCTGAGAGCAGAATAGGGAAGTGCTTTAGGGGCTTCTCACCTGCCAGCAGTGGGAGCCCCCCAGGCTAGGTCAACGGGTACCAGTTAAGACACATTTCTTCCCAGATATCTACATTAATGCCAGATATTAGGAAGACTCTCCTTTTTTATTCTAACTCTAGAATAAACATTTCAACATGAACCAAAACAAAAAGAAAAAGCAGCCTATGTTATCATCATCTGCATTTGTGGACTGGATATTGGAACTACTGCAACAGAACCAGGGATTTAACTGGTAAGGGGAACATAAAATAGCCTGAGAGATGAGAGGAAGAAAAACTGAAGGGAAAGGTAGAAAGGTATACCTTTCCTTGGCAGGGTGGCAGTTTCCTGAGGGAATGAAGAAGAAGGCACAGTGTATTTTCTTAGTTCAGATGTCACAGTGTGCCTTCTTCCAGAAGTTCTAACTATGTCACGAAATCCCTCTAATCTGAAGAGGAAAATTTGGACATGAGAAAGGGCCAGAGAAGAGTGTTAGCAGATCCAGCCTAGTGGGTCCCTGATTTTCACCACTGAACACATGGGCGAAGAAAATAAAAGAATTAAATGTAAATTAAGTTCCCAGAGCAGCACCTTAAGAAATCATAGGGACCTGTGCTTTGGTGGTTCTGAGAAGGGGAAGTGGACTTGTGGATGGCCTCCCCAGGTCATGGGAGGAGCTGGCGCTGACAAGAGGCGGCAGTGGGAACTCCTTGCAAGGCCCTCCAACTCCGGACTGGCTTCCTTTGCCACATCACTTCCTACTCCTCTTGCAGCGTGTCTGTGGCCTCAGCCACATTCCTGCAATCACCAAGGCCTCACAGCAAACCATCACATGCCCAGAGCTTCACAGCCAGGAGCGGGGCAGTGAGGACGGCACAGAAGCTTTCAGCAAATGACCACTTTCTTACTTACACAGTCCATAGGGTCCAAAAGAGCAGGGGAAGGGATCTCATCATGGCTGGTCTCCTGGGGAGGCAAACTGCTGGGGTCAGGGTCGGTGGATGGCAGCGCCCGCACGCCCCACGTTGCGTTGGAGGTGAGAGACCCTGTGCTGTTTGAGCGTGGGGTATTTATGCACCCCAGGGGGAGGGGGCCTGCCGCTGAGAGGTCCTGCCCTGAACAGCATCTTGGGCTGCTGGTTTCTGGTGTCCAGATTTAAGGCTGGTGGGGCCGTTTGATTAGACTTAACATTTCCCTGGCGTTGTGGAATGGAAACAGACCGAAACACCAGTGCACGATAGAAAAAGAGGCCAGGAGTAGGTGAGGGCTGGGGGGTGAAAGCTGAGTGTGTGTCCATGACGTCCCCAGCACTGTGGTAATTTTGCACTAAGGGCCGGCATTTCAAGAAGTGATGATGAAGTCTATGACCCAGCAATTCCATTCCTAGGTGTATACCCAAAGAGAACTGAAAACGTGTTCACACAAAAACTTGTACGAAATGTTAGTAGCAGCACAGCAGCATTATTCCTAATGACAAAAAAAAAAGGAAACACCTCAAATATCCATCAACAAGTGAAAACAGAATGTGGTATAGTCATACGATGAAATGTTATTCAGCCATGAAAAAGAATGAAGTACTGAATATGCTAAACATGGATGAACCTTGAAAACATTATGCCAAGTGAAAGAAACCAATCAGAAAAGGTCACCCATTGTATGAATCCATTTATATGAAATGTACAGAAAAGGCAAATTCATAGAGACTGATACCAGATTAGTGTTTCCCAGGAGGTAGATGGAGGGGTGAATGGGGAATGACTGCTAACAGGTATGGGGTTACTTCTGGGGGTGATGGGAGGTTCTGGAATAAGGTAGTGGAGATGGTTGCACAACATTGTGATTTTACTAAAAACCCCTGAACTGTACATTTTTAAATGGTGAATTTTATGTTATGTGAATTGTATCTCAATTTTTAAAAATGCAATTCGAAAAAAATTTAATAAAGTCAAATTACCCAGAAGTAGCAGCCCTCACTTCTTCTTCCTTTCCCCCCAAACCAACTGGGAACCTTGTTCAAATGCTTTTGGCTCTTTCATCTTTTCTTCTATCTTTAAATTACATCTCTCCACCTTGGTGATCATCCTTCAAGATTCATATAGGTATGTTCAGTTCTGAATATTTCTCTCTCTTTTTTTTTTTTTTTTTTTTTTTTGCCTGCTCTAAATGTTGGGTCTTTTTGGCTTTGTTGATCTAGATCTAGATCTTGAGTCACCAATCTGTGTCTGGGAACATAGTTCCTGTGAGCTCTTCCCTTTGGAAGCCGGATTTCTCAAATGTTCCAAAAGCAGTAGGGAAACTGGTTTAAGAGACTGGCTGATGAACAGGACTTTGCAAAATGCCAGCCCAGGCAGCCTGTTCTTTTCTGCTGCTGTCATTTCTGCTTTTTCAACACAAACCCTTGGGGTGAAGAGAAGCCTCTCTCATGGAGGTGCTGGAATCCTCTTTGCTCTTCTTCTGCCTGTACCCCTCCTCAGCAGGCACCACAAGCCCCTCCCTCAGGTCACGTGTGTGGAGTTCACACGTTAGCTACAAACGCAGACTCAGGGTCCAAAACAAGTGGCAGCTCAAGGCACTCACTGTGCCCGCCCCAAGGCCCCTGACAGCACTCCCGGGTCCCTGTCCTCCTCTCACACAGCTTTCCTGCCCTGCGGTCTAGATAGATGGCATTCTTGCCTCCCCATCAGGTGCCTCAATCTAGACACTTGCAGTCATTGCTGACCTTTTCCCATTTCAGATCAGCATCCAGGAGCATTTTTATTCCCACAGATGACTCTGACAGACAGACAAAATGGGAAGTTTTTCACCAGACTGGTTCCAGGAAGGGAAGAGGAATCACCACCCACCTTTAGAGACTTTTAAACAATTGTGCTGAGATGTGATGCAATGAAAATAGTCCTGTCTCAATTGAGGCACCATAGTTTAAGCAGGTTAATAAAAACAAAGGATCTGGATTTATTTATTTTTAACCGAATAAAGCCCAGAATAGTGAAGTGGATTGACAAATATTCCAATGATTCATATCAGAACACTGGCCCTTGTTTAGTCCAGAAGGAGTGCCAGTATAACAAGGCTGGCATACATGTCTGATCATTTATCTGCAGGTTTAATAAAACAAATAGTCCTAATAATTCATAGCTTACTGGGTTATCTCCTGCATGCCAAAGAGAAAGTACTTATGGAGTTGGAAGTATGTTTTCCTCAATTTTGTTGGTGGATCAGTCAGAGTGCTGTGGTGTAAGCAAAGGGGAGAGTACTACTAGGCTGTTGGGTGCTCACAGATTGACAGGAAGCTTGAAGAACCAGGCTCAGGAATTGGCAGAAACCAAGACGCTCCAGAGTGTGGAAGGCTGTAGGACAGAAATGATGCCATCGCTGAAACAGTCTGGATCAGTAAAAGTTCCTGGGATGACCCAGCCATGGGTCACTCCAGATACAGAGTCTTGAGAGGGAGCATCCAATGGGCTACCTTCTCACAGGTGTGCTGGTGGCCATACCAATGTGGTGAGAGGGCCAAGAACCTGGTCCCTTCAGTTTTAGTGCTGGGAGGTTGATAGAGTCCCACCAAAACTACACTCCAGGGGAAGAGACAATTACCCCAAAAGGAAGTCAGGGTGCTAATTAGGAAGAGGGAAGAGACTCATGATGTAGACAAAAACCAACCATTGTTTCTTTCATTCAACATATAGAAAGTCACTTGAAATCAACCAAATTGAATGACAGCTCCCTTCTGCGTAAGGGTTGTCTATAGTGAAATGAGTATATATTTATGATGAGAACTTAATTTTATGAGAATTCTGGCAAAGGTGATATTTGACCATGAGCTTAGAGAATTAGATGAAACTGTTACTAGTGCTTCTGCAAAGCTTGGTTGTGGAGACCTGGCTGTTTCAGTGGAGACAAACTGAGCTAGAACATGGAATGTTTATACAGTAACCCCCTATTTTGTGGGGTCTTTAACCATTTTTTCTTTTAATCAAAAGATGTGATTGGTGATTAGCACTTCAGGTTACTGAGAGGGGTGGCCCAGGGAGAATCACAATACACAGAGAACCTCTGTGTAAATCATTAATGTTCACATTCATATTCACATTTCCCATTCACATATACTAATGGCCAATGGGAAGAGCATGGCTGCCAATGAGCATCCGTGCACCATCCTGCACGTGTGGTCAGCCCGTGTCCTGCCAAGTCATCCTAGGTGGAGTGTGTTATACATTATTAGCAAGTGAACTGTTTGCCTGGTTGTGGCATCTCCTGCCACTTACGTTTTGTTCTGGAAAACAGTGTTGAACCCTGATGGCTGGAAGAAGTCTACTGTGATCTTGCTGGACCCATTCCAAAGAAACAAAGGAAGAGGATCACACTGGATCACAATGTAAGTTTTCCAGCTGCTCATGCTCCAAAAGGATATGGTTGAGCAAACACAGGATAAACTGTAGTAGAGAACACGAGGGACTGGTGGAAAACCTTGACATCAGTAGAAGAGGTCAAAAACATCACTGCAGGCGGCGGACTTGGCCCAGTGGTTAGGGCATCCGTCTACTACATGGGAGGTCCACGGTTCAAACCCCAGGCCTCCTTGACCCGTGTAGAGCTGGCCCATGCGCAGTGCTGATGTGCACAAGGAGTGCCCTGCCATGCAGGGCGTCCCCTGCATAGGGGAGCCCCACGCACAAGGAGTGCGCCCCATAAGGAGAGCCGCCCAGCGCAAAAGAAAGTGCAGCCTGCCTAAGAATGGCACCACCCACACGGAGAACTGACACAAGATGATGCAACAAAAAGAAACACAGATTCCCATGCCGCTGACAACAGAAATGGACAAAGAAGAAGATGCAGCAAATAGACACAGAGAACAGACAACCGGGATGGGGAGAAGGGGAGAGAAATGAATACATAAATACATCTTTAAAAAAAAAATCACTGTAGCCTCAGAGGATTTTGCCACGATTACATGAATGGGAATTGCAAGAACTGTGTCCAGAGGCATGTCGTGAGCTCACAGGATCGGAAAAAATGGGAATGCACTTGCCAAGGCACAGCTCCTCACAATTTCCAGAGAAAGGAATCAGACACTGCTCCTTCTGGGAATGCCTCCTCCTCACTCAGTGCAGGATGACTATATATAAGACACAGCCTGCCTCAAGGAGCTACTCTTTCCTCACTAGTTTTTCAGGTAATCGACTCAGCTTTATACTTTACAGAGCAATTCAGCAAGAATTTAGGTGGAAGAAAATCTGTCCCCAGTGTATATCCATAGCATTCAGTACGGTTTTGTGGTTCCATTAAGATTTTTGGTGGATAGACCACAGATAACTTTCTCTATGCCTTCTTGCATGTAATCTTAGTAATAAAAGTGCTTGGCTAGTATCATACTGATCATTGAGAATTATGAATAATACTGGTTGGGTTTGCTTAAGAGCTTCTGGGGAAAGAGAGGTAGAAACAGATAATTTTGGGGTGGGGGTGGTGGGGTTGAATGGGACCTCATATATATATATTTTTTTTTTAATGTAATATTATTACAAAGTCAATAAAAAAATAAATAAATAAAATTTTAAAAAAAGAAACAGATAATTTTGTCATGGCAATGAAACAACTATCATTTTAGTTTTAAGGAATTCTAAAAGAAGTAAGATAGTTTCTTTTTAAAAGCAAGGTTTCTAAATAAAGATGAACTATTTGCTTGGGCAACTTAGAAATCAGATCGTGAGAAGTACTATTAGCAATGAAGAACTAAAATATAAGATCAGTTGTTATGCTTCTGCATACTCACTCCTGGAAAGTTTGACACTAAGTAATAGGTCCACTGAGTTGAATCTGATTATAGAACATTTCCCTCATATTCTTTGGCATTTTCATAAAATCACAGTTGTAGTGGTTTGATATGGTTTGTGAATTCCAAAAGTAGATATTGGATTATGTTTGTAACCTGGTCTGTACCTGGGTGTGATTAAATTATGTTTAGGTCTTTGATTGGGCCACATCAGGAGGACACTGAGTCTCCACACTCTTGGTGGGCAGGGATTCACAGATTAAATGACATGGCAGAGCAGAGGAATTGTTGGAGTTTTGATGCTGGAGCTTTTAGCTGGAGCCTGGGAAGTAAGCACACCGTGGAGCAGAGCAGCTGAACCAGGAGAGAATTGAGCCCTGGGGAGAGAGACAGAGCCAGTCTCCTGATAGCCTACAGCTGGTCTTTTGGAGAGAAACAAAGCCTAGAGAGCCTTATAATCTACAGCTGACCATGTGGAGAAAACAGAGGAGCTGAGCCCAGAGAGAAATAAGCCCCAGGAAGAGAGGAAACCAGGAAGCCTGAACCCTGACTGATGTTGGCAGCCATCTTACTCCAACACATGGCAATAGGCTTTGGTGAGGGAAGTTATTTACACTCTATGGCCTGGTAACTGTAAGCTTCTACCCCAAATAAATACCCTTTATAAAAACCAATTGATTTCTGGTATTTTGCATCAGCACCCCTTTGGCTGACTAACACAACAGTCATGCATTTTAATGCAAGTTTATAAAATAATTACAAATATGTAAAGGCATATCAATATTAACAGTGTCGAAATGGCTGTGATCAAATATTTGTTCCATATGGTTGAGCAAAACAGGGCATAGCTTCTTTTTTTTTTTTTAAAGATTTATTTTATTTATTTCTCTCCCCCACCCCCTCCCCAGTTGTCTGTTCGATGTGTCCATTTGCTGCATGTTCTTCTTTGTCCACTTCTGTTGTTGTCAGTGGCACAGGAATCTGTGTTTCTTTTCATTGTGTCATCTTGTTGTGTCTGCTCTCCATGTGTGCAGCGCCATTCTTGGGCAGGCTGAACTTTCTTTTGCGCTGGGTGGGTCTCCTTATGGGGCGCACTCCTTGCGTGTGGGTCTCCCCTACATGGGGGGCATCTCTGCGTGGCACGCACTCCTTGTGCGCATTTGCACTGCGAATGGGCCAAGGAGGCCCGGGGTTTGAACCGTGGACCTCCCGTGTGGTAGACGGATGCCCTAACCACTGGGCCAAGTCCGCTTCCCCATAGCTTCTTATTTAAAAAACTTAGAGAAATATGAAAGGAGTATTTCATGTTCTAAACAATTAAATCTTTTGATTGTAGATCTCTAGGCACAGCTTAGAATGAATTCTTCTGTTTTAACATTGAAACAGAGACAATGCGTGCCTGAAACCTAATGTATTTCTTTGGGGTGGAGTCATGGGAAAAATACTTTCATGTCTCTGTTAGTACATGCTTCTTTTTTTTTTTTTTTTTTAACAATCTCTCTAGCTTTCACAGAAAGATGTAAAAATCACAGCATTTTAGCATTGTAGAAAGGGTCACTGGATGGGGTAAGGAAACAAATGATTCAACTGGAAAATGGTGTCAATGGAGATAGTAAGGAAGTAGTTGCTGATGGATTGCATGGGGGAAGTCAAAGATGACCCTAAAGTTTTTGCTCTAAGCAGATAACTTGTTCTGTAAGTTTCTTAGGTCTACAGCCAGAGGAGACTTTGCCCCAAGACAAACTGTATTTCTATAATTGTGATGTGATTTTGTACTTAGCATTGCTACTGAAAGGATTTAAGCTTTTTTGGAATATTGTAATGTCTTTTGTGAATCAGATCATGTAATATGGCAGTTTGAGATTATTTATGAATCCCAAAACGAGAAAAACTTTGTTGTAAACTAAGCTATTCCTATTGGTGTGATACCCTTTGATTATATTAAATTCAAAGGACTTAAGGTTACTTCATAAAATCAATTTAGGGCTTTTGATTTGACTACATCAGTAGAGTGTAGTCCTACATCAGTAGGACTCAACTCAGGTTGAGTCCCTGTCTCCTTGGTGGGTTTATAAACAGACACTCAAGAAGACACACAGGAAGAGGGAGAGAGCTCTGTCCTGTTTGATCCTGGGGCCCCTGGGAAAGATGAGCCTTTCACTTGATAGTTTGCAGCTGAAGAGAACAGAGCAGCTGAGCAACTGAGAAAGCCTGGAAAGAAATGAGCCCCATGCTAGAGACTGACACAGGAAGCCCTGAGAGACCAGCAGAGTTCATCTGCCATCTTGCTTCAACCCATGGCTTTGGTGAGAAAAAACCTCTTATAGTACCTTGAGTTGGACTTTCCACAGCCTTAGGACTGTAAGCTTTTACACCAAATAAATACCCTTTATAAAAGCCAATAGACTTCTGGTATTTTGCATCAACACCCCATTGGCTGACTAACACAAGGACTGAGGACAGAGAACCGTGGGCATGCCAGCATTCAGAGGTCAGGCAGAGACTGTGACAAAGTGGCGAGAGAGGGAGAAGAACCAAGACAGAGCCATGTTCCAGAATACAAGAGAAGAGTGTCCTTCAAGAAGAAAGGAGGGATCACCTCTGTCAACCGCTCCTGGAAAGTTGAGAGCAATAAGGACTGAGAAATGGGGTGACCAACTGTCGCAGTTTTTCTGGGCCTCTCCTGATTTTATCTGGAACTTCTCATGTCCTAAGAAATCCCTCAGTCCTGAACAACCTGGGATGGGTGACTGCCCTACCAGTGAGAAATGACCATTGTGCTTCGCAACTCTGAGGCCATGAAGGATCAAGGCAAGAGCAGTTTGGGGGGAGTAGTGGAGACAAAAACCTTAGTGGATGGGCTGGTTACAAGAGAGAAGAGGAAGACTTGTTAGTTGGAAGTACATATTACAGTATTGTTACATTGATATTCTTACATGACGTTAAAGTTGCATAAGAGAATTCCTTATTTTTCACAGCTGCATCCTCAAGTATTTAAGGATAAAATGTTGTATTATATGGGACTTGCTTTAAAATACTTCAGCAAAGAAAAAAGTAATGAAGCAAATATGCATAGCATTTATATGTGTTAAATCTAGGTGACATAAACATGGGAGTTCATTATAATAGCCTATTTTTATTGATGATTGGAAATTTCATAATAAAAAGTTAAAAATTTTGACATAGGGAAGCAGATTTGGCTCAACTGTTAGGGTGTCCGCCTACCACATGGGAGGTACGAAGTTCAAACCCAAGGCTTCCTGACCCTTGTGGTGAGCTGGCCCATACACAGTGCTGATGTGCACAAGGAGTGCTGTGCCACACACGGGTGTCCCCAGCGTGAAAAAGAAAGTGCAGCCTGCCCAGGAGTGGTGCTGCACACATGGAGAGCCGACACAGCAAGGTGACACAACAACAAGAGACACAGAATCCCAGTGCCGCTGTCAAGAATGCAAGTGACACAGAAGAATACACAGCAAATGGACACAGAGAGCAGACAACGGGGGAGTGGGGGAGAGAAATAAATAAAAAATAAATCTTAAAAAAATTTTTTTGACATGAATTGGAGTGAAGGAATTAGAGTAAGCAGGAATATAGAAATCTAATAAGGAGTTTTGCCGTAAAGTAGAGAATGGGCAGGGAATACCTGGATTGGTCTCTCGGGCCAAGGGAGAGCTTTTTTGGTGTGTGTGTGTGTGTTTTAAGATGGGAAAAGCTACAGATGTTTGAATGCTGATATGGGAACATTAGTAATACCGAACGAGGTGGGGCAGGGCAGGGCAAGTGCAGGCATGCTCTTCTTGAATAGGTGAGAGGGATGAGGACTAGGGCACAGGGGGAAGGTTTGGTCTTCGAGGGGATGGTATCGCACGCATCCACAGTACCAGGAAGGCAGCAGACTAGATGGGCACTGGAGCGACAGGTGGCTAGACATGCTGGTGGGAGGGGTGGAGTTGTCTTTAGATGGCTTCAGTCATTTCAATGAAGGGCAAAACAAGGTCAAAGGCTGAGTGTGAAGAGCGAGGGGACTTAGTGGGGGTTTAAAGAAAGAGGAAGAGGTGTGAAAGAGTTATCCAGAAGCGTGTTCGAGAGAGTCGATTAGAGAAATGCAGCAGGATTATCAGGCAGCACTGAAGGCTAATCTGAGGCTAAGACCACTCACTAAACTGGTGGTGGGGCCCGTGGTGCCCTGTCCTCATCCATTTGGCACTCGCTTTTCCAGTGAAGGGTCTTGACGGCGAACACTTCTGACTTTCTGCCTGAGGGCTTTTGTTCTGACTGTGGGAACATGTTCTGCTTGATCGTAGGTTAATCACGAAGTGCTGAAGAGTTACTGTCCCCCTAAACAGCACTCAGCCAATGACAGACAAGGGCTTGGTGGATAAACACCCCAGCTCCCTCAGCACTCAGTGGGGTAGTTCTGAAGCACACTCAGGTCGTGTTGCAGTGCTCCACAGTGGCATTCCCCAGTTGCCCACAGAGGCACCTTGCTTGTTAGTGCACACTTTGCCAGCTTTCTTTCCTTCCCTGTCGCACTTCCTGACTCCTCTCCCGGAGTTTCCCAGGACCACCTTCCGAAACACAAGTTGTATGTCAATCCTTGTCTCAGGAGGTGCTTCCTAGAAAATCCAGTTGAAATCAGTATGGTGTGTGTCAGTTGCTCAAGAGCAGGTGCTCTGTGGGTGGAGAACTGGAAAGGGTTGGGGTTTGCCAGGTGAGTTTCAAGCAAGGCAAAGGGCAAGGAAATTAAGGGTGTGTGTTATAATGAAAAACTTGGCTGGTCTTTGTCCACAGCTCCTGGGGAATCAACCTTTGAACCTTTGGACTATTTTTTTTTTTTTAATTCATTGAAGTATATCACTCATACATAAACAGTAAGTGTATAAGAGTTGTGAACTCACAAAACTAGCATACATAACATCATACTGGTTCTCATACTTCACCTTACTACCAATATCTTGCATTGTAGTAAAACATTTTAATTAATGATTAAAGAGCATCCTCAAAATATTACTACTAACCAAAGTATTTTCCCCCAACCCACCCTATTATTATTATCATCATTTTAATATGAACATACGTAAACAGTAAGGGTATAGAATAAGTTGTAACTTACAAAGCAAACATGCATAATATCATACAGGGGTCCCATACATCAACCCACCACCAACACTTGCATTGTTGTGAGACATTTGTTACAAATTATGAAAGAATATTGTAAAAATCTTACTACTAACTATAGTCCTTACCTTACATTTGGTGTATTTTTCCCCCAACCCACCCTATTACTATTTTTTAAAATATATTTTTATTACAGAAGTTGTAAACTTACAAAACAATCATGCACATGTGCAGAATTCTCTATCAACACACTACGCTGTGGTAGAATATTTGTTACACATTATGAAATAATATCATCAGATTATTACCAGGTCCACAGAGTACATTTGGCACACTTTTTCCATACTCCCCTGTTATCAACATAGTACATCTTTGGCATAGATGCATCAATATAACATTATTGTTAACCACAGTCCATAGGTTACTCCAGTTACAATTTTCCCATGCTTCTCCTTATTCTCACCACCCTGCAAAAATAATGCACATCTGCTCTAGCTCACAAAGGACACTCTTGCATCTGTACCATCAACCACACTTCTCATCCTCCTCTGGGTTTACTGTGCTTTTAAGTCTCTAGATTATTCTCTAGCTTTCTGTCAATTAGCATTAACATCCCTAGACTACCGTTTTCAGCCACATTCCCATTTATAAACCAGCTGTTATTCACTATAATGCATTACCATCAACTCTGTACATTTCCACACTTTTACAGTAAAATTAATTAAAACTCCTACATACATTAAACATCAGTAGTTCATCTCAGTCCTTCTCTTATCTGCTTTATGAATCCACCACCTACCACGAGGCCTTGAAGATATTTTCCTACATTTTCTTCTAGAAGTTTTATGGTTCTTGCTTTTATATTTAGATTTTTGATCCATTTTGAGTCAATTTTTGGATAAGGTATAAGATAGAGATCCTCTTTCCTTCTTTTGGCTATGGATATCCAGTTCACTCAGCACCATTTGTTGAATGGACTGTTCTGCATGAGTTTGGTGGGTTTGACAGGCTAGTCAAAAATCATTTGATCATAGATGTGACAGTCTGTTTCTGAACCATCAGTTCAGTTTCATTGGTCTATGTGCCTGTCTTTATACCATGCTGTTTTTACCACGGCAGCTAGGTAATATGATTTAAAGTCTGGAACTGAGAGTTCTCCAACTTTGTTTTTCCTTTTTAAGATGTTTCTGGCTATTCAGAACCCCTTACCCTTCCAAATAAATTTGATAACCGTGTTTTCCATTTAATTTAAAAATGCTGGTAGAATTTTTATTGTGATTGCATTGAATCTGTATATCAATTTGAGTAGAACTGATATCTTAATGATATTTAGTCTTCGAATCCATGAGCATGGAATATTCTTCCAATTAATTAGGTCTCTTTAAAATTTCATTTAACAATGAGTTGTAGTTTTCTGAATACAAGTGCTTTACATCATTGGTTAAGTTTATTCCTGAATATTTAGATTTTATCTGTCATATTTTATTTTCACCACTCTTTTGATACTTTTAGTTACTTTTATTGATATAATCTTCATTTCTAGATTCTCTTCCAGGCCTCTCTCTCCTGTCTTGTCTTCTCAGACTGTAGCACACCCTTTAGTATTTCCTGCAAAGCTGATCTCTTGGTTACAAACTCTCTCTGTTTCTGTTTATCTATGAATATTCTAAACTCACCCTCATTTTTGAAAGGCAGTCTAGCTGGATATAAGATTTTTGGTTGAAAGTTTTTCTCTTGCAGTATCTTAAATATACCATACCACTGTCTTTTTGCCTCTATGGTTTCTGATGAGAAATTGGCATTTAATCCTATTGGGTATCCCTTACATGTTATGTATTGTTTTTTTCTTACTGCTTTCAGAATTCTCTTTCTTTGGCATTTGACATTCTGATTAGTATATATCTCAGAGTTGGTCTATTTGGATTTATTCAGATGGGAGTACATTGTACTTCTTGGACATGGATATCTATGTCCTTCAATAGGATTGGGAGATTTTCTAATACTATTTCTTCAAATATTCCTCTTGCCTCTGTTCCCTTCTCTTCTCCTTCTGGGACATCTGTGACATGTATGTTTGCAGGTCTTTTGCTATCATTTAGTTCCCTGAGAACTTGTTTAATTTATTCCATTCTTTTCTTCATCTGTTCTTTTGTATGTTTGCTTTCAGAGGCGATTTCTTCAAGCTCACCAATCCTTTCTTCTGCCTCCTCAAATCTGCTATTATATGATTCCAGTGAATTTTAATTTCATTTATCATGCCTTTCATTCCCATAAGATCTGCTCTTTTTCTATGTATGCTTTCAAATTCTTCTTTGTGCTCATCCACTGCCTTCTTTTTTCTGTTTTTCAATTTCTTCTTAATATCTTTAATCTCTTTAGCCATCTCATTGAATTTATTAAGGAGATTTGTTTGAACATCTATGATTAGTTGTCTCAACTCCTTTATGTTATCTGGAGGCTTATCTTGTTCCTTTAACTGGGCCATATCTTCCTATTTCTGGATGTGGAGCATAAGTTTTTGTTGGTGTCTTGGCATCTGGCTTACAAGAGCATTTATTCTGGGTGCAATTTCTCTCTTTAGTTTAGGGCTTTCTTACCCTCTCTCCCTTGCTGGTTGTATAGCAGGAGCCAAGCTGTGGAGGTTCAAGCTGCCCTCATTGCCCCAAGGACTAGTGAAGCTTCTCCCATCTTTCTCCTTTGCCAGGGGTAGGGACAGAACCACAACCTGTGTAATAATCCAAGTCATGCAGGCCTAGACTGTAGTGGCCTAGAGAGACTGATGAAGTTTCATGCCCCTTTCTCCCCTGCCACAGGCAGGGGAGACCTGTAGGTGTGGGCATAAATCTATGCAGTGCAGGTCCAAAATGACTGCAGTTGCCCCAGTAGACTACTGAGTATTCAGTCTGTGCCAGCCAAATGTTCCTGCAGTTACCTGGATAGGCTGGTGCAGGGCTCAGCAGCTTCCTCCCTGTTAGAGGTGGGGCTGAAGCCTAGACTAGGGCTCCAGGCTGATCTGGGTGAAGGAAACTGGTCTCTATTCTCTCTATAATTTTCAACCAGCTTGGCTTCCCCTCTTGCTGGGGGCAGAGTCAAAATGGTGGCTACTGGCCTCTTTCCAACCTGGACAGTTTCAAACTTTAGCTGTTCTTAGACCAAACTTACCAATCACTAGCTGTAATCAGTGACCAACTGTCTCTTTCTCCCTTGTTTTTGGGAAATGGAACTTCCAATTCCAGCCACAGAACAGCTCCTGAACAGCTGGTGCTGTCAAAGTAGGATCACTGACCTCAGTGGTGTGGTCTGTAATTTTCTGGAGAGATTGGTGCAGGTTTCCCCAGCTTTCTCCTGCTGGAGGTGGGATTGGGGCCTAGGCTAGAGATCCCATCTGATCTAGATGGAAAGTGCTGGTCCCTACCAGCACTGTGATTTTCAGTCTGCCCTTCTTTCCCTCATGCCAGGCATGGAGTTAAGATGGTGGCTACCAGCTTCTTTCTGATGTGGACAGGTTCAAACTTTATCTGTTTGTAGAATTATACTTCAGCCCATTGAATTTACTCTTTAATAGCTGAAGTTGGTGCCTAACTGTCTCTTCCTCCATTTTTGGGAAGTGGTGCTTCCAGTTCCAGCTGTGGAAAAGCTCCCGAGGTGGACAGGCACCAGCCTCCAGGACATAGAGTACTCTACTCACAAGTCTTCTCTGCAGATGTGTAGTCTTCTCCTTCCATTCTTTGAAGGAATTTTCAGGATGCTCTTCTGATCTCCTGGAGCCCACAAACAAGTGCTTTAGATAGCTCTGAGTGATTGCTAACTGCCCCGTAGCACAAGCTGACTCTAGGAGCTCCTTACTCTGCCTCCATCTTGCTGGTTGTTCTGAATCTTTGGACTTTCTGTGATAGGAATGTCTTTTGTTCTTCATAGTGGGCCCAGGACCACACCTGAGAATTCATATTGCTGATGAGATGTCTGAACCGGTGGGGGCAGATTCCAGGGGCCTGTGGGGAAGAAGTTGGGGGGAAGGGGGGGATGGAGGCAGGAGACGAGAAGAATGGAGGCAAGACAGGATTCTGATCAAGCCTCATTTATTGGGGGTAGAGCATTGGGATTTATACTGAGGGAAGGGAGCGTGTCCATAGGTGATAGGCTGGTCTTGCTGGTGGCAGACGTCCAAGGAGGGGATTGGCTGAAAATTTGTGCCGGGTCTGCAGAGTTTCGTGCCTTGTGCATGGGTATCACTGTGGTCACCAGAGTTGTGGTGGGAAGGGGAGAACAAAGAAACAGGAGGAAGAAGAAGAAGGAAATGGCGGGGTGGGGCTGTAGTAGTTATGAGATCCACCATGTTGTTGGAGGCTGTAAACAGACCTCACAGCGGGTGGCTCCCCACAAAGAGACAACAGGGAGGGGCCCAGCCACACCTGAAGTCTTACCAGGTGATTAGGGGATTGATTGAAGCTCTGATCCCCTTCATATTAGCCCAATTCCACCACCTCTGAGAGGCTGCAGATTGAGTTCAACCAATTGGACATTGATTCTATCAATCATACCTATGTAATGAGACCCTCCAGAGAGCTTCTATGATTGATAAGATCATGAGACACCTTTGTGCCAGGTGGTGACAATTTCTGATTCCATGAAGAGAGGAAATGAAAGTTATGGTTTTACCTTGCCCTTTATGTCTCTTCTTCTGGCTTCCTTTTTGTATCTTTTTAATAATAATAAAGCTATAATCATAAATATAGTGCTTGCAGTGAGCTCTGTGAATCATTCTAGTTAATTATTGAACCCAAGGGGCTGGTGGGAACCCCCAAATTTGTAGCCATTTAGTCAGAAGTGTGGGTGGCATGAGCCCCCAAACTTGCAAATATGCCTAAAAGACAGTCTTATAGAGGATAATCCTTCACCTGTGAAGATTGGCTTAATTCCAAGTAGTTAGAGTCAGAATTGCATGAATTGAGTTACTGCAGTCTTTGCAATCAGTGTCAGGAACAGTTGAAGTTGCTGACTAAATTTTTGTTAAAGTTTTTGTCACCTTTACAGGGTATATACATGGAAGTGATTATAATAATGGACCATGGAATTGTTAAAATAAATATTAGATAAGATATTATTTATTGGAGTTGATTTGAGCAGTTTATGATTCATGAATCAGGCAGCATCCAAACCACATGTGGAAAGACACTCCACAAAGGGAATGGAAAGGGGAAGTTCATATAGGACAAATGCAGAAGTAAGCAAGGAAATGTTCTGATTGGCTGACACTAAATTTCCATTTTATGTAAGGGGGTCTTACAAAGTGAGGAACAGATACACATTGATTGTGATAATCTGTCTCTACTGGACTTGCTTATCTGTAATTCTTTAGGGTGACTTCCATTGTTACATTTTCTCAGAAAGCCCCTGCAGGTTAATTATTTTCATCTTCTGGAAAATCCTTTCTCAGAAAGGGTCTCTCCTGGCAATGCCCAATACAGACGGCCATTTTATTTTATTTAAAAGTATCATGCTTTGTATAGAGGGAAACGATGGTAAGTGGCAGATTAAGGGCAGTGAAAAGGGATACAGATTGGAGAGCTCAGTGGTTTCCAAGAATTGTTGTAGAACAGTATAACAGTTTGATATGGTCATGCATTGCAAAAATAGATACTGGATTATGCTTGTAATCTGGTCTGTACCTGGGCGTGATTGAGTTATGATTGGGGCTTTGATTGGGCCAAGAGAGGAAGCCCAACCATGTGTACAGAATTTGGTACCGAAGAGTGGGGAAGTGCTTTTGCAATTACTGAAATGCTGGAATGATTTTATAAATGGAAAAGGGGTATTTTCTGGAGGAATTGTGAGATGCTTGATGGAAAAAGCATAGATCCCTTTGAAGAGACTTTTTATGATGCCTTAGAAGTAAATGATGAAACTACTATTGGAATCTGGAGGAAAGGCGATTCATGTTTTAACGTTGCAGAGAACTTAACAAGATTAACTCTTGGTGTTTTATGGAAGGCAGAATTTGAAAATGGTGAGCATTTAGCTGGAAAAAACTTTCCAAAGGAAACCTAGAGAATGTGACTTGGCTTCTCCTTGCAGCTTATAGCAAAATGCTAGATGAGAGCGATATACTGAGGACTGAATTGTCAGGCACAAAGAAAACAGAAACTGATTCTGGAAATTCCAAGCCTTTGAAAATCAAGCTCCCAGATGAAAGTGCCCCACTGGAAGACTTAACTAAACTTGGAACTTGTAAATCAGGATTGAAGATGCAGTTATGTCAGAAAGACTTGTGGAAAGTCTTACTGCCTGATGGCTTGGACCCCTGCTTCCTGCATACTAAACCAACAGACTTTTTGAGAGAGTTGTATGAACAAAACCGCTGTCAGCCTGGAATAAAAGGAACATGGAAAGGAGGCATTGAAGGATAAACAGCTTTAAGAGGAAAACCATGGAAGCTGAGATCTGGAATTACGACATCACCTTGGGCCAAGAGAGGAACCCCACCCATGTGTACAGAGAGGGTGAGTTTGCCCCAGCAGTTGAAGAGTATGGATATTCCTGTCTGATGTTCTGGGAGAGTTTTGCTGCCCCAGGGTTCAGAGAGAGTGGAGCACATTTCCCAAGGATTAGGGCAGTCAAGGTCAGCACCCCACAGGTCTGAGAAGGGTGGACCTGTATCCCAAAGGTTAGGGAAGGCCAGTTGGTCAACTTGCTGCTCTGAGAGGCTTGAGCCTGTATGTCAAAGGTTAGGGAGAATTTTGTCTTCACATCACTGTACTAGGGGTATTAAGCCTCTAATCCAAAGATTGGGTGAGTGTGGCAATCACCCCAACACTCTTGGAGGGAGAGATCTGAAGCTTAGTTGACACTCAGATGCTTGATGACGGTGGAACCAAGAAAATGGCCATTGGGCAAGTCTGTGGAAAGGGTGGATCCCCATATGGCCCCAAGGAGAAGAAACCATCATCTTAAGAATGACTCTCAGACTGAAATTGAATGGAGGATGCCCTGCAGGTTTACCGAACTGTAGAGGACCCATGACTCACATTTCCCTCCCAATTTCTCCTTATCATAATGAAAATGTTTATCCTTTGTCTGTCCATTTGTGTATTAGAAAAAAGATAAATTGTAAGTTTCAGAGGTCTATAGCAGACAGAACTTCACCCCAAGACAAACTGTATTTCTTTAAATTGATTGTGATATGATTTAGTACTTGCATTGTTATTGATTTAAGGTTTTTTCAAATATTGTAATGTCCTTTTGGAATTCAGAGCATGGAGTGTAGCAGTTTGATGTAGTGATGAATTCCAAAAATAGATGTTGGATTATGTTTGTATTCTGGTCTGTACCTGGGCATAATTGAGTTATGACTGGGACTTTGATTGGGCCGTGTCATTAGGGCATTGAGTCCCCACCCACGATAGGTGGGAACTCACAGATAAAAGGCATGGCAAAGGACAGAGTTGAGGGGTTTTGATGTTGAAGTTTTGATGTTGGAGTTTGATGCTGAAACCTTAAGCTGGAACCTCAGGAAGTAAGCTCACAGAGGAAAGAGAAGCCAGCCCCAGGAAGAGAAGAACACTGAGCCCAGGAAGAAGCAAGCCCTGGGAGGAAAGGAACCTTTAACCCAGAGATAAGCAAGACCCTGGAAGGGAGGAACCCAGGAAGCCTGAACCCTTGCAGCTGTTGGCAGCCATCTTGCTCCAACATGTGAAAATAGACTTAGGTGAGGGAAGTACCTTATGTTTTATGGCCCGGTATGTGTAAGTTCCTACTCCAAATAAATACCCTTTATAAAAACCAGCTCATATCTGATATTTTGTATCGGCACCCCTTTTGGCTGACTAATATAAGCAGTGAGCTAGAAATCTATGAGCTGGTGGTTAGAAGGGTTGAAATTTGGAAATTGGGGGTGAGGGAGTAATGAGAATAAGTAAAGGACAATGTCATTGGAAGTCAAGGAACTCATAGAGGTCAGGGCATTGGATAATCCTAACAATGGTAGTGTCATAATTAATGAAAATATCTAGTTACTTTCCATTAATTTCTTAAAAACTTATAAGCACATCACTAGAACCCTAAAATAACCTTATTGGGGTAGTCAAGAGACCTATGTTCCTGGGTCTCCCTGGGTAACTCTGTCATGTTCTCTAGTGGTACCTACACAGGAAGCAGGAGGCCCAACTCCAGGCCTGTTTCTGTGGGAAATTCTTCTAACCAACCCCAGCCCACAGACTTTGATGTGTGACATTCTGCAATGGCCCTCATGCCACCCAGTGTCATTCTTGGTCACTGCCTCAGACTAGACCTAAAGTTCTTTGCCCAGGTTTCTCATCACTACACAAGATGGCATCTTATGGTCTCTCAAGGAACATACTGTTTGCTTGTTTTTAACTTTTTATTTTGAAACAATTTCAAACTTACAAGTCAGTTGCAAGTGTAATACAAAATCCCTATGGAAAAAATACCCTCCCACCCAGATAGCCATATCCCATAACTTTTAACACTGTGCCATATCATCCTGTCTGTCTACCTACCTACCTACCTATTTACCTTTTTTCTAAATCTTTGAGTGTAGGTTGTATATACATCATGGTCCTTGAACACATACCCTTCCCTGTATATTTTCTAAGATTAGAGCCATATTGAATGTGGCTGTCATAGTGAATATCCACCTGCAGGTCCCCAGAAAGCTACCGTGAGATAGATAGGTCTGCAAGAACTGTTGCCTCCCAGGATGTGCTCCAGAATTACTGCCATCTGGGAGGCACCCTCAAAGCTATAGTTCCCTGGGAGTGAGTCTTTGCAGCCCACCTTTCTTTCATCCCAAGTCATGTATTTTCCATCATGCCTGGGGCAGGCTGCAGCCTTGTAGTTTAGGGCTGGCATCAGGAGCACCAAGATACAGTGTGACTGCTTCAGGAATTCAAGTTTGAGCCTTCTGGGGAGGTAGTGAGCACCCACTCATCCTCTCTCTTTAACCAGATCCCAGGACACTGGACCCTGGCTGGTACATGCCAAAGGATGTTAGGAAAACTTCCCTCTGGAAGTAAAAACAAGAAACCAAGCAGCAGGGGTTTGCTCCTTTCGACTGACTTAAAGCAGCTGCTGACCAGCATCTCCAGCTCAGAGCGAGTGGAAAGCAGAACTTTGTCCCTGGGTAGTAGGTGCTGCTTCCATCCAAACCAAACTTCCCCTCAATGACTTCATTGAAAACTGGTTTACGTCATGAAGAGAGATTCCATTTATTTATTTGTAATAACTCCTGGATTTTATGGACTCACAAGAGGATGTAATTTAAGAACCTCAGCCAGCTATTCCAAATACTAAGGTTTTGAAACTTGCTATGCCAAATAATCATCAATGGAAATATTTCAATATTTAAAATGAAAAGTTGCAGCAAAACTCCTTTTGAGCAGGGCTTTGGAGTTGAGAGGTTTCGAAATGTGCGTTTTTGGTCATGATATCCTGGGGTCCAAGGAGAAGACAACTGGATTTCCAGGAACTAATTATGAATAACACATGACCTAATAGAAATGGGGATCTAATACCTCCCTGGTGGGGCATTAGCCCTAAAAATAAGTTTGAAAATACACAGGGCTGATTCTCTGAAGCCTCACTTTGAACACAGTGTTGGAAGGAATTACATGGTGTTCTTTTTAGGGTTTCTAAGTCAAAATATTCAAGAGATTAACCAGGAAAGGGGGTGAGCTAAGAAAGGCCCCTCACTGCGGAAATAATGTTTTCAAGGTCCCATTCTTTTGGTAATCATATGCCACTAATGTTTTTATTTCCTTAAATAACCAACATCATAACGCTTTAGAAATCGTTTTTACACCATGCTCAACCCTCTCCTTCTATTAAAAGCATGCAGGATCCGATGGTGGGAGACACAAATACCCCACCCACCAAGTTCTCTTCTTTTATCTCCAGGAGACACATGGTGAAAAGGGCTGGTGGGCACTCAGGACCATCTGCTCGTCTCACTATAATTACAGTCTTCTACCCCGCCCCGCTAGACTGACATTCTTGAGGGCACAACCAAATCTTGTGATCTTGTTTATGTATACAGCCCAAGACCTGTACTGGTGCTCAGATGTTGAATGAGTTTATGGAGTATCTACTGTGCTGAACGCTGTGGTGAGTACCAGGGCATAGTCACTCTTAGCTGCCTAGGTCTCCTGGAAAAGGGTTGCCAATTAAGAGAACAGCTCAGTTCCTTAAGATGAAAGCTAACATTTAAATAGCAATTTATAGGTCATCCCAGGCTTTTATAGACACTGTCTTAATTGATCCTCACAAAAACACTTTGAGAGGGATATCATTTGCCCTATTTTTCAAATGAAGAAAATGAGAATCAGGTTAAGTGGCTTTTTTCAAGGTCAGAGAACAAATAAAGTGTGAAGTTGGGTCTTCACCCCCCACATTTGGTTCTTGCCCCACTATACCATTTTCTCCCCATACTTTTCTCCAAGTCAGGACATTGGCAACATACATTTACTGTTTTTTAAATAACAGATTTGCTGAGATATAATTCAGATACCATAACGTTCACCCTTTAAAGTGTCGGCAGCAGACTTGGCCCAGTGGTTAGGGCGTCCGCCTACTACATGGGCGGTCCGTGGTTCAAACCCCGGGCCTCCTTGACCCGTGTGGAGCTGGCCCATGCGCAGTGCTGATGCGCGCAAGGAGTGCCCTGCCACGCAGGGGTGGCCCCTACGAAGGGGAGCCTCACGCCCAAGGAGGGCGCCCCATAAGGAGAGCTGCCCAGTGTGAAAAAAAGTGCAGCCTGCCCAGGAATGGCGCCACACACATGGAGAACTGACACAACAAGATGACACAACAAAAAGAAACACAGATTCCCGGTGCCACTGATAAGGATAGAAGCAGTGACAGAGGAACACACAGTGAATGGACACAGAGAGTAGACAACGGGCAGGGGGTGGGGGGGAGAAGAGGGGAGAAGGGGGGAGAAATAAATAAAAAATAAATCTTTGAAAAAAAAGAATAATGCTGTTATGAATATTTGTGTACAAGTTTTTGTGTAAACATACGTTTTCAGTTCTCGTGTATATTCCACCTAAGAGTGGATGTGCTGGGTTATATGGTAACTTTATGTTTAACTTTTTGAGGAGCTATCAAACTGTTTTCCAAAGTGACTACACCATTTTACAGCCTCAACAGCAATATATGAGGATTCCAATTTCTCCAAATCCTCTCCACATTTGTTATTGTCCATCTTTTTTTATTATACCCATCTTATTGGGTGTGAAGTGGTATCTCATTATGGTTTTGACTTACATTTCTCTGATGGCTAATGATGCCCAGTATCTTTAGATCTGCTTATTGACCATTTGTGTATCTTCTTTTAAGATTCAAATCCTGCGCCCATATTTTAATTGAGCTTTGTCTGTAGGTTGTTGAGTTGTAAGAGATTTTATATATTCTAGACACAAGTCCCTTTTCAGGTGTATGATTTCTAAATATTTCCTACCATTTTGTGGGTTGTCTTTTCACTTTCTTGGTAGTGTTTTGATGCATAAAAGCTTTTAATGTTTTGATGAACTCCAATTTTGTTGTCTCTGTGTGTGCTTTGGGTGTCAAATTTTAAAAATCATTGTCTAATCCAAGATCAGGAAGAAACACCTATGTTTCCTTCAGAGAGCTTTATACTTGTAGCTCTTACATTTGTGTCCAATCCATTTTGAATTAATTTTTGTATATAGTGTGGGGTCCAAACTCATTCTTTTGCATGTGGATATCCAGTTGTTTCATCATCATTTTTGTTGAATGGTATTAAATGGTTTTGTCACCCTTGTTGAAAATCAATTGACTATAAATGTAAGGGTTTATTTCTGGACTCTCAATTCCATTCCATTGATACATAGTTTTATTCTTATACTAGTACCACACTCTTTTGATTACTGTAGCTTTGTAATAACTTTTGAAATTAGGAAGTTTCTTTGTTCTTCTTTTGCAAGATTTTTGTTTTTGGCTCTTCTGGGTCCCTTGCACTTCCATATAAATTTAGGATCAACATCTCAATTTCTGCAAAAAAAATCCAAACCAAAACAAAAAAACAGCCTCAATTTTGATAGGGATTGTGTTGAACCTGTAGATCAATTTGGGGATCTGGGGAGGATAATGTGGAGCCCAAAGAAACGCAGCAAGAGCACAAAAGATTATAAGATACTAGGAGCAGTTCAGAGGTAGTGGGATGGTCTTCTGAGCTACAGAAGGAATGGTCTGGTGGTTAAGACAAAGTACAAATCAAATTTATTAGACTTGTCCAAAGTTGGCACTGGTGATCTTCTTGCTGGTCTTGCCATTACTGGACCCAAAGCACTTCCACAATATTCACACCTTCTTCCACCTTGCCTTCTTTCATCTTATGGCCATCTTAACAATATTTTTTTTCTAAAGATTTATTTATTTATTTATTTATCTCCCCTCTCCCCTCCCCCACCTATGGCCATCTTAACAATATATTTTTTTAAAGATTTATTTATTTATTTCTCTCCCCTTCCCCCCACCCACCCACCCACCCCAGTTCTCTGTTCTCTGTGTCTATTTGCTGCATCTTCTTTGTCCACTTCTGTTGTTGTCAGCAGCAAAGGAATCTGTGTTTCTTTTTGTTGCATCATCTTGTTGCATCAGTTCTCTGTGTGTGCGGCACCATTCCTGGGCAGGCTGCACTTTCTTTTGCACTGGGCAGCTCTCCCTATGGGGCACACTCCTTCCACATGGGGCTCTCCTTCACGGGGGACACTCCTGCGTGACAGGGCACTCCTTGCATGCATCAGCACTGCACGTGGGTCAGCTGCACACGGGTCAAGGAGGCCTGGGGTTTGAACCGTGGACCTCCCATGTGGTAGACGGACGCCCTAACCACTGGGCCAAGTCTGCTGCCCCATCTTAACAATATTGTCTCTCATCCATGAACATGGGATGTGTTTCCATTTGTTTAGTCTTATTTAACTTATTTTAACAATGTTCTGTAGTTTTCAGATGTCTATTGAATCTTACACTTTCTTTGTTAATATTTCTAAATATTTTATTCTTTTTATGCATTGCAAAATGAATTGTTTCTTAATTTCATTTTTGGATTGTTCATTGCTAGTGCATAGAAGTACAATTAATTTTTGTGTACTGATCATGTATCCTGCCACCTTGCTGAACTCACTTAATTCTAGAAATTTTTAGGCGATCTTTAGGAATTTCTAGATACAAAATCATATCATCTGTCAATAGTTTTACTTCTTCTTTCTCAATCTGAATTTATTTGTTTAATGTTTAATTTTTAATTATTATTTTATTGAGGTGAAATTCACATAACATAAAATTAACCATTTAAAAGTGAACAATTCAGTGGCACTTAGTGAAACCATCACCTCAGTCTAGTTCCAAAACATTTTCATTACTCCATTAAGAAGTTGCTCTCCATTCCCCCTCGCCCCAACTCCTACCAACCACCAATCTGCATTCTGTCTCTATGGATTTACCTATCCTGGATATTTTATATAAATGGAATTATATAATATTTGGCTTTTTGTGTCTGGCTTTTTTCATTTAGCATGTTTCTGAGGTTCATCCATGTTGTAGCATGTATCAGCATGTCAGGGGAACAAGTGTCCACTCTGTTGTCATTATATAATATCCACACAGGACATGTTCTCTATAGGTGGGTTTCTGCCTGGACTGCTTTCTGGAATGAGGCTGGGGTCAGCCTGGCTTCTCCTCACTATGGAAGGTAGGTGGAGTGAACTTAACCCTCAGGCTTCACCCAAGCCTTACCATCCTGAACTTTCTCCAGGAGTAAGAGTAGGGTCTCTGATAACCCATTGCCCGTGCAATAAGATTATGTAAAGCAATCTCTGGGAGACAAGGGTGATGATGGTGACATTATGGGTGGATTCCTGAGCTGGCTAAAGCTGCTTCCCCCCTCTTAGTTTGGTTTATTCTCTGGGGAGGGTGGGCCACCAGGAAAAGGGGGTGGCCCAGGCATCTTGAGGTGAGGTATTTGGGGATCTGCTTGTACCCTTCTGGCTCAGGGACACTGCCTTCTGAATGGGGGGTAAGTGTGCCGTCTGTAGTTCTTGAAGTTGCCTCTGGGCTATTGCTGGGTGAACCAGAGACTGTGGTCTGTCGGGAAAGCTACAATAGGAGCAGAGAGCTGCAGGTGTTTTCAGATGAACAGCTTGGGCTTTGGTGGGAGACCTTTTGGCAATGTGTGTGTTTTGGGGGGAGGAGAGCTTGCAGTGGGGGTAAGGGGAGATGAGGCCTTGCATAAGTCACCTTTTGAAAAAGGTCTTCCAGCGTGGTGGTGCTGCCTGCTAAGGCAGCATGATGGGCAAGGTCAGCAACTCCAAGATGCAGGGAGACGTGCTCTGGGAGTCCTCCCTTCAATGCTGGGTGGGGCTGAGAGAGACTTGACAAAGCAGCATGGAATCTTTAAGAGGCCCTTAAGTGAAGAAACCTCTAATTTCTGACCGTTCGCTAAGTTCTGTCTGTCGTTGGCTTTTCCTACAGTCAGATGGCTGCTACTAAGAGCCTAGCAATGGGGAAGAGCAGGCTGGGGGTGGCCTCTGCTGAGGTGACCAGCTTGCTGTGCAGGTGGCAGCTCCAGCTCCTTGGAGACTACTTAGCTCTGAGGCCAGGGAGAGGAAATCTGCATCTCCCCAAAGTCACTCCACACTCCATCTGTCACCCCCTGCACTGTAGTTTCCCTTCTTTGAGAGGTCCTCTCCTTTTCTAACTCCCCAAGTGGGGGCTTCCACTTCTTTCACCCATTTTTGTTCACTTTCTTTGCATCTCTGTTGATTGCTAACATTGCACTAGCAACATGCCTATTGCATATTTTTTTTATTCCTTACTTCGGGCAAAAAAGGGGAGGATGGGTATGTGGGCTTTTTAGTTTTTAAAGATAAAATATTTAAGCCCTGTTAGACAAATAATAATACTGGTAACCAACAGTGAGCCTTTACTGTGTGTGTGGCCCTGCTAAAAGCTTTTCAAACATTTGTCTCATTTCCTTCTTAAAACAATTCTGTGCAAATAAAAATTAAATTAAATAAAAACAAACAAACAGGGAGGCAGATGTGGCTCAAGCAATTGGGCTCCTGTCTACCATAGGAGGGGTCCAGGGTTCAATACCCAGGTCTTCCTGGTGAAAGCAAACTGGCCCGTGTGGCAAGCTGGCCACATGGAGTGCTGTCCCGTGCAGGATTGCTGTCCTGCACAAGAGTACTGGCCCATGCAGAGAGCTGACGCAGCAAGATGATGCAACAAAAAGAGACACAGAGGGGGAAGCGGACTTGGCCCAGTGGTTAGGGCGCCCGTCTACCACATGGGAGGTCCGAGGTTCAAACCCTGGGCCTCCTTGACCCGTGTGGAGCTGGCCATGCGCAGTGCTGATGCGCGCAAGGAGTGCCCTGCCACGCAGGGGTGTTCCCCACGTAGGGGAGCCCTATGCGCAAGGAGTGCACCCCATAATGAGAGCCGCTCAGCACGAAAGAAAGTGCAGCCTGCCAAGAATGGTGCCACTCACATGGAGAGCTGACAAGGCAAGATGACACAACAAAAAGAAACACAGATTCCCGTGCCGCTGACAACAACAGAAGCAGACAAAGAAGAACACACAGCAAATAGACACAGAGAGCAGACAACGAGGGAGGAGGGGAGAAATAAATAAAATAAATAAATCTTTAAAAAAAAAGAGAGAGACACAGAGGAGAGACAATGAGAGATGCAGCAGACTGGGGAGCTGAGGTGGCGCAAGAGAATGAGCACCTCTCTCCCACTCTGGAAGGTCCCAGGATCTGTTCCTGGAGCTGCCTGATGAGAATACAAACAGACACAGAAGAACATACAGCGAATGGACACAGAGAGCAGGCAATGGAGGAAGGGGGAGAAATAAATAAATAAATCTTTAAAAAACAAACAATAAAACAGTTCTATATGATTGTCCCCCATTTCACAGACAGGGAAACAGAAAGGTAAAATAAATAAGTGCATATATTTTAACCCACGTCTGTTGACTGCAAAGTCCCTGCACATAAGTCCCACATTAGATGCCTCCCTAGGGCCATATGTGCCAGGCTGCCCTCAGAAAGGTGGCATGGGGTAGCAGCAAGTGCTCTGACCCTGACCTTGGCACTGCTGTGGGCCTTGAGTGGGCTGAATGGCAGCCACCCAGAAGATATGTCCACATCCTAACCCCTGCAATCTTTGAATATTACCTTATATGGTAAAGAGTTAATGTTACCTTATATACAAAAGACGTAGTTTAAGTTAAAGACTTTGAGAGAGGAGCTTACACTGGGCTTTAGTTTGCTATAAGCTGCCAAGGCAATATACCAGAAATGGTTTGGCTTTTACAACGGGGATTTATTAGGTTGTAAGATGACAGTTCCGAGGCATCATCAGATGATGCTCTGTCCCTGAAGACGGGACATGGAGGCATCTGCTGATCACTCCCTTCTCTTCTGGGTTTCGTTGCTTTAGCTTCTGGCTTCCTCTCTCCCAGGTTTCATTGATTTCAGCTCCTTGCTCTCATCGCTTTCTCTCTCTCTGCTCTTGTGTTTTTTTCTAGGTCTTCCGTGGCTTTCATCTCTTTGTTTCTCTCTCTATTCATCCCATTTATAAAGAACTCCAGGAAGAGGATTAAGACCCACCCTGGGTCACGCCCTACTGAAGTAACCTAATAAAAAATTCCCACTTATAATAAGTTCACACCCACAGGAATGGACTAGCTCTAAAGACATGATTTTCTGGGGTCCACCCAGCATCAAATTGTCATACCCTAGCTTATCCAGGTGGACCTTAAATGTAGTCAAAGTGCCCTTAAAAGAAAGAAGCAAGGGGAGATAACAGATAGAAGAGGAGAATACAGAGAACCACATGGAGGAGACAGTCATATGAAGATGGAGCAGAGAGAGGTGTGGCCGCAAGCCAAGGACTATTGGCAGCCCCCAGAGTCTGGGAGACACAAGGAACCCAGAGGGAACACAGCGCTGAAATTCTTACTTCTGGCCTCCAGAACTACGAGAGGATAAACTTCTGTTGCTTTAAGCCACCTCGTTTGTGGTAAGTTGTTATGGCAGCCTTAGGAAACCAGTGCAGGGGAACTTGGATACATGAGTTCACTCATCTACAAAGTGAGCTTATTGGGAGGCCAATGGTTCTGAAGCTTGGCTGCTGCACCGGAATCACCTGGACTTAAAAACAGTTTTGAAATTTGTGCATCACCCCATAGTAACTGAACCAGAACTACCTGGGTGTGGGCTCAGAAAACAGGACATTTTAGAACTCTCCACGTGATTCCAGTGGTGCCCAGGGTACAGACCTGCTGGTTTCCACATCTCGGTCCTTCGGCTCCCAGGGTCTGTGGCGTCACGTGGTTCTCACAGGACAGGACTCAGCATTCCTTGCCCTCTCATTTCTCCAGAGCCTCAAGAGATGGCGTGAACCTTGGAGCAGGGAGAGAACCAGGCCTTCCAAGATAGAAATGGACTTCACGAGAGCCCTCCCAGGAATACTGAGAGGAAGGGAGAGTTTAGGGAGAGAGAAGAGGCTGGCCAGGCAGCGGGTGGAAATAAAAACGCCTGGGAGGTCTGGGCAGCTTTCAATAACATTGGATAGGACAACGGAGGAGGCCGTGGGGCCAGAGGGAGGCACCTGTGAAAATAGTGAATGCCTGAGCCGGAGACGGCGCACATCCTGCCCCGGCTCCTTCAGGTTTCCCGCAGAGGCAAGGATCGCGGGGGAAGGGTGAAGTGTCTCCCACGATGCAGTGTCCCCGAGGGCCGAGGGCCGGTCAGGAATTTGACAGCGGAACGGGCTCTGAGGCTGCAGTGATATCTGAGAAAGGCAAAGGAGAGAGGTAGAGGGAGGGACAGTCAGATCATCATTTCCAAAGATATCGCTTTAACCTCTGACCCTTCCTGCCCCCAGCTCTGGGCGATCCTGGCATGTCAAGAAACTTCTTTTAAAAGGGCTGGGGGTGCGGGTGGGGGAGGGCCTCTGCCAGGCGCCATCCTCTCCCCTCCACCACACAGCTGACAGACACTTGAGAACTTTCCTTCCCAAGCCTGTATCCTGCTGGCTTAGGGCAAAGTGTGCAGCTTTCCCACCAGGCTTCGTGAGGAAATGGCCTGGTTTGGACTCAAGCAGACTGATATGTTTTCCCAACAAGGCCTCAGCTCAGTTCAGGGAGCCCCAGTAATGCCCATTTTTCCAGGGTGTCTCCCCCTCCCTGTCTCCCTCTCCCTGCTCTGAGAACACATCACCTAGTGTCTGCAAGGCTTCTGCTTCTTGTTTGACATCCCTTATTTACAAAGCAAACAGAATGTTCCTTTTAACACACATCATGCTAAGTTTATTAATGCAGAAAACAATCCCAGGGGGCCGACCCAGGGGACCCTTGAAACCTGCCAGCACAAACTCTTCAAACGTTCAGCGCGTCAGATCCTCCAGGACAATATTTCACACAATGGAGTAAAAATAATATTTTTCTTTGGGCCTTTCCAGCCGCTTTTGTGGCAAGCAGACAGAAATTATTTTCTTACTCTGCTCCCAGAGCAGAAATCTGGACGAAGCTGCGTTTATTTGTTTAACACAATGATTTCATCCTAAATGTCTCAACAGCAAATAGTTGGTGGTTTAAAAAAGGGCCTTTGAAAATAGACTGGAGCTGGGGAAATGCGAGGCATGCAACTCTAGGGGCAGAAGGGATGTGTACTCCTGTGACTGGGGCAGAGGTGGGCTGGGTGCCCCTCGCAGGCTGGGAGATCTGGGGGTTGTGGCATGTTATTGCTCCCTGGTCAGGCCAATGTGTGCTGCGTCCCTCCCAGAGAAGGAAGGAGATGACCTTTTAGTCACACATGCCACACATTCCCAAGACTAGCCCTGCCAGTCACAGGTAGACACAAACCTAAAAGCAGATGCTCAGACCTGCTTGGAGAAAAGAGGTCTTTTGTGCTCATTTCTGCCCTTCCCGTTTCATAATTATGTCCAGTGTCAACCAAATGTTGGCTGCTGTTCTGATGCCAGGAGAGAGGTGTCCAGTCCAGAGTTTGTCAGTCAGGGCTCTGCTTAGGGGGAGGAAGAAGAACAGGGCCAGCTCAGGCTCATCGAGCGCCCTGGCCAGCAGGACCCTTCCTTATAGCCAGCCAGCAACTTGAAGCTTTGCAGTTAGAAGCATCAACAAAAACTCAAAAAACCTCCTTCATGTTTCACATCTTTTCTTGAGGAGGAATTGTCAGAGGGAGTGAAATGGGAAAAATTAAGTACACAGGAAAAGAATCAGGAGAAGGTGAACAACGAATGGTGTATCAACTGTTGAGGAAGCCCTGATCATTGGAACCCGGTGCCATCATTTTACAAAAGAGATTGAGGCCCAGAGAGGGACTGTGACTTGTCTGAGAACACAGAGCTAATAGAGGCAGAGCTGTGGCTGGAACTCTGGTGTCCACCTTCCAGAGTAGAAGGGAAAGAGTCAATTTAGTCTCATCACTGATGAAAGCTGCATCTGAATTATGGGTCTCATTTTTGCCATTTGGGATTTGGACAGAGCATCAGATTCGGTTTTTAAATCAGTTTCCAGACAGTATATAAGAAGGAGAAGGAGAGAATTGTCTGTTTACACACACACACATTTCCAATTATACAAGTAATACTTACTAATTGAAAATTATATAAAATATAGACAAGTATAAAGAAGAAAGCAAAAAAAAAAGTATACTTATTGTAATCATTTGTAATAACTTATCACCGCTCATTTATTAGCATATCTCTTTGTCATTTTTCAGTCCCTATATATGCTTTTATGTTTTTTATAAGGTTAAGATCATAATTGCTTTATTATAAAATTTACTTTAAAATTTTTAGCATTTCCCCATGTCATTAATAATTTCTCTAATGCATGACCATTGAAAGGCTATTTGGTATTTCATCATATGATATGACTCTGTCATAATTTGTTTCCTTAAGGCAGGTCATAGGACAGGATATCTTTGAGTAGGGCTTAAAGAACAGTTTCTGAAAGACTGTCAGGTTGTGTGGGAGGTGGCCCTCAAATTCTTGCAGCCCTTTAAGTCTCCTTCTTCTGCCTCAGAGGTTTCAGATTGCTTTCAAATCCAACTGCCTACCCCACCCCTAGCTCTCTTTCATCCTTCCCATTTCTTCTTTCTTTTCCCTACTTCCTTACATCTGCATGGTGTTTTACAACCTCATTTTATAGAAATGGCCTCATTTGATCTTCATACTAGCCCTACCACATGGGCAAGGCCAAATGATCTCAATTTTTACATTCAACGGATGTTTTTGGCATGCCGGCTATTTGTGTCTACTGTCAGAGGGACACAAATAGATATGTCCTCACCCCAAGGAATTTTCAGACTGGTGAGGACCCTCACAAGAAAGGAGCTCTGTAGGTGATGGTTGCTGTTCTTCTTATGGGCTTGTAGGACTTGCCTTCTGACCCATGGCTAATTAGTGCTCAAGGTGCAACTCCAGTTTCTGTCCTGTCCCCTGTCCCCTATACCACATGATGGTTAGGCAGAGTAGGTGAGAATTAGAGGAAAGTAGGGCAGGTGGATGGTGGGAAGGCATTAGAATTCCCTCTACCCTTTCATCTCAAGCCCTAATGAAAGGTCCTAAGATTTGAGATGTCTATTTCTCTAATATTGAAGCCTTCTTTGTGTTGGAGGTAGAGACGATATAATTTATCTTTTAATGAACAAGTGGTTGTTTGGGATTACTTCTTCATCCCTCAAAGGATAAAAAGGAGAAAGGAAATAATATTTATAAAGCATCACCCATGTACAAGATATTTAACATGTATTATTTTAGTGAGCTCAGAACTCATAGGAGGCCTGTTTTATGCACCACTGTATACTTTGGACACTGCATACTATCACAATGTAACAAGGATTTTAGGCTATTGCAGTGCTTGCTGCATCTTGAGTATTGAATAAATGCTAAATGAATGGATGAGTTCCCATTTTACAGATGAGAAAACGGAGGTTCTCAGAGGTTACATGACCTGGCCTGGGCCACAGAGAAAGTAAGTAATGGAATTGGGTTTAAAACCCTGTCTAGTGAGTGGATGTGGCTCAAGCAGTTGAGCGCCCACTCCCACATGGGAGGTCCTGAGTTCGGTTCCTGGTGCCTCCTGAAAAAAACAAACAACAAGCAAAACAAACCAACTCAGGGAAGCTGATGTGGCTCAGTGGTTGCCCACTGGCTTCCCACATACAAGGTCCCGGGTTCAATCCCAGGCCCTGGTACCTCAAAAAACAAAACAAAACCAAATCTCAGTCTGCCTTGGGGTAGGGGAGAGGTAGGGAGAATGAAAAAGCAACACAAAGTGTTTTCCCACTGTAGCTCTCTTTGACACACATCAGTTTTCTTTAACTAGATATACCCAGAGAACTCTAGAGAGCCTGGCTTTAGGCTATGGAGGGACTATTCTGTAGTCATGGGTGTGCTGGCTTGGAAAGTCTGGATTGCTGTGAAAAGAATACCTTTTGGTGTATTTGTGCCTCTTCCTACACTTCCTAGCAGTGTGCTATAAAAACAACACATGCTGGTGTGTTTACTGATTGACTATCCCTTCTTCTAGGTTACCAGATGCTGTTTCTGCAGATCATCGCTTGCTTTGGAACACTGACTCCCTGAGAGTGGAGAGTATGTTATTTTAAGTATTGTAGACATTATATTTTTATATTCTCTTCAGAAATGCAAAGAACACTGGCCTCTCCTTGAAGAAGTTAAAGCAAAAATGATAATAATAAAGTCAAGTTTTCTAAATGCCACCTCCATATGTAATACTGCTCCATGACAGAAGACCCAGAGGCAAGGATAGGAGACAGCTGAAAGGAGTTGCCTCTTTTAATCCTGGAACGTCAGTGTTCTTATTTAGTTTGACTACTTGGTCTTGACTATTAGGCCTTGAAAGAAAGGCTCATGCCAGCAAGACTACCTGCTTAGCATGCATGGCTATAAATCAATTCTATATGCCATTGTATATATGTCTATGTGAGGAATTTAGAACCTAAGCTCTTATATTTCATTCATTTCCAAGATATAACAATTCACAATATTTGGAAAACAGAGCCTTATGAAATAAAATCTGAGTAAACTACTCTGACGCTGAGCACCATTCATTTATTTTTTCTTTCTGAATAGTGAGATCTTTGCTGATAATATACATATTGACCTAAGAATAACAATGATCTGTGAAGGGTTATAGGCACTCTCTGGGAATATCTAGTTAATACTGAAAGTTCCTGCCAGGTCTTCTTAGGAAAGAAAATTGATGTGTGTCAAAGATTGTTGCTTTCAGCTCTGTCAGGGAACACTTTGGGCTGCTTTTTCATTCTCTCTACCCTTTCCTTGCCCCAAGACTCACACCACTGTTCAAGAACTCGGTGTGCTTGGACTGAAACAACACCAGCAAAATAGTTCCTTGACTGCTTTAGTGTGATTTCTCTATCTTCATCACTCGTCATCACCCAAATGTAAGTCTCACTCAAGCAAGCCTTGAGTGCTTTTTTTTTTTTTTTTTAGGGGAGAAGTGTTTTCCAAAAGAGATGGCTTTATTTTGCGACTCACAAAGAGTAATAGTATCCTCTCTGAAATATTTATTTTGAATCCCAGAATTTAATCTGACACTACCAATCATCACTTTCACATTATAGATTTAGACTGTATGTTGGGGGCTCATTAAATGATCTAGTCAGCCCATCTAATTCTAGTCTAGGCCAAATCTAAATGGTTCAATGTAGAGGAACCTTTATTTTTTGCCTTTCAAGCTTGAGGTATGCACTCCTGCTATGTCCACATATGTGATGTAATTGATTGGGGATATTAAGCAGACCACTCAGATGTAGCACCTGGCCTAGAATAACTTTCCTTCTGACTCAAAAGCAACCAAGCAGCAGAATCCTCCTAAAACCTTAAAGTGCTACCAACTATAATAAAGCCTCCTTTACTTAACATCTAATCATTTAAAGCCCAGTGACAATCTGGCACTTATACTATTCCTTTTATAACATGATGTAACTACCACAGGTTGAAAAGGGTCCCCCAAAACAAACAAGAACATTGAATGAAAACCTATATAAAGTCTGTGTCTATTATAAAAGTTAGTTTTGGCCCCCAAACATCAGCTTTTATGGGTTCCTATAAAATCATGACTATTTCCCAGCAGTAGAATTTTCCAAGCCTTGCAATGGAATTGCTAGTTATACTAGTTACTTTAAAATTCACAGTGAGTGACTTTGGCTTTGGGGAAGATGGAGTAGACAGACTTTTCCCTATTCTTCCCACTTAATCCAATTAAAAACCCTAGGGAAGCAGATGTGGCTCAACTGACAGAGCTTCCACCTACCATATAAGAGGGCCTGGGTTGGATCCTTGAGGCCTCCTGGTGAAAAAGAAGAGAAAGTGTGCCTACAAGGCAAGCTAGTGCCCACGTGGTGAGCCAGTGCCTGCATGAGTGCCCACATGAGTGCCCGCACGAGTGCCCGCATGGTGAGCCAGGGCCCACGCAAGTGAGTCATGCAGAAAGATGACGATGCATCTAAAGAGAGACAAGGGGAGATTCAAGGTCAAGTGCTGCAGAAACCAGGAACTGTGTGGGACAATTGACAGGAACCTTTCTCCCTATCAGAGGTCTCCAGGATTGAATTCTAGAGGAGAGAAAATGAGAAGAGATGGCAACACAGACACAAAAAACAGCCAGGTGGGAGGAGGGGAAGGGGGAAAAATAAAGAAAATAAATCTTTTTAAAAAGCCCTAGACATTATATAAAACAAACATTGAAAGACTTTGAATGGTGGGTAGAAGGCGGCAGATTGGCTAGGGAACTCAGAACCAAGGAACAATAAATACAATGGTAAGCTCCCTGAGTTTTCTTTTTGCCTCACATATTCCACACTTGGAACTGAAAAGCCAGTAACCAAGAAATGCCAATGAGTGCAGACATAAAAAGCCCCAACAAAAATCTGCTTTCTCCAGCCAAAGGACCAGGAAAGGGCAGTTTAGCAAAACAGAAAACTGTTAGATAATAACCCCTCCACTCCAACCAAACACCATAGAAAAAACTGTGACCCTTTGCTACCCATGTTAGCAAAGGCTGAATGGAGAGCCTAGAATTCCACCCTTACAAAGCTGTGATGAGGTACTCTACCCTCTTGCTAGGATTGGGTTAGAGATGGCCAAATAGGGAGTCAGAACTTTTATACTAGCTGGTTGGTAATGAGGCCCTGAAATCCTGGGGTTTCAGTGAAGATCACATGGGGAGCCTGGACTTCTGCCCCTACCTAGCAGTAACAAGGTGCTCCTCCTCTTTCCCATTGTGGTGTTAGAGGAGACTGAATAGATAGTAAGGACTATCTCAAGTGCTCAGTAATAACTAGGCCACCTCTTCCTTAATATTAATGGAGACTACATGGGGTACCAGAACTCCAGCTTTCACCCAGCAGTAACAAGGGGCCACTCCCCACCTGGACATCTACCTCCACCTGTAAGTACAGGGAACCTCACAGACACACTCAGCAGCCATCTCCCAGCCAGCACGTACCCCTGCCTCCTCTTCCACTGTGTGCTGCTTCCATTCCACCACCTGGGGGAGATGTTAAGTCTAATGAGAAAGTCGGACCAAACCTTAAACCCAGAAATTGTGAAAAAACAGCCCTAGATGCTAATCAAGTCAGGAATTCTCAGTGGCAACCCCCCCCCCTCCCCAGGTGAACACAGACCACACTCAAAAGGTATAAATTTGTCTCTCTTCTCTAAGGCCAAGTGGAGTATACAGACTTACCTTCTACCAACCCTGACCAGAGCAGTTTTAGCCACTCCAGGAGACTGGCCATGGTAGGATTTCTTCCCCTGCTCTTTTGGATCCTTTGTGCTATGTAAGTAATAAAGTGGTTATTTGCTGAAAGTTTCTATTATGTCCTGAATCTGTTTTGCCACAATGCATAGCATAGCAACTTGCTCCCAGAAAGTAGCAAGGCAGCACTCCCTTCCTTCCCCTGCCAGAGCAGTGTCAGTGAAAAATAGTTAAAACAGAAGGTTTAAATAAGGTCTAACTACCAATCCAATGTCCACAAAGAAGAGGTGGCATTGGATTGGGAAAAGTGGACATGGTGGACGATGGGTGTGGGGAAAGGCAGGAAGAGATGAGAGGTGGAGGCGTCTTTGGGTCATGGAGCTGCCCTGGATGGTGCCTCAGAGGTAATCACCGGACATTGTAAATCCTCACAGGGTCCACTGGATGGAATGGAGGCGAGTATGGACCATGATGTGGACCATTGTCTATGAGGTGCAGAGGTGCCCAAAGATGTACTTACCAAATCCGATGGATATGTCATGATGATGGGAACGAGTGTTGTTGGGGGGGGGAGAGGGAAGGGGGGGGATGAATGGGACCTCACATATATATTTTTAATGTAATATTATTACAAAGTCAATAATAAAAAAAAATAAAAAAAAAAAAAAAGAAGTAAATATGCAGGTAACATTTAGAATAGTACCTGGAACACAGCAAACCTAATAAAATAAAAAAAATAAATAAATAAGGTCTAGATTATCATAACATAATAACAGAACATCCAGGTTTCAATGAAAAATTACTTCTCATACCAAGAACCAAAGAAGATCTCAAACTTAATGAAGGAAGACAATCAATAAATGTTAATATCAAGATGACAGAGATGTTAGAGTTATTTTGCAATGATTTTAAAGTGGCCACACAAAGCTTTAAAATAAAATTATAGGGAAGAAGATGTGGCTCAAGCGATTGAGCTCCTACCTACCACCTGGGAGGTCCCAGGTTTGGTTCCTGGTGATTCCTGGAGAAAATGAGCAAGATAGCAAGCTGGCATGATGGACAGTGTAGTGAGGTGATACAAGATGATGCCACAAAGAGGAAAGACAATTAGAGACACAACAAACCAGAGAGCCAAGATGGCTCAAGTGATTGAGTATGGAAGGTCCCAGGTTTGGTTCCTGGTGTCTCCTAAAGAGAAGATAAGCAGTTAGAGCACACAACAAACAGACACAGAGAGCAGACAGTCAGTACAAAAATGGGGGGGGGGGCGGTAATAAATAAAATAAATGTTTTTTAAAAAATAAAATTATAAAATTGTTTCAATGAGCAATTATGGACACACTTGAAACAAATGAAAAAAATTGAAGAATTCAATAAAGAAATAGAAAGTCTCAGCAAGGAAATAGTAGTTCTAGAAAAGGATGAACTAAATTGACATTTAAAAATGAAAAGTCTTAGTAGCCAAAATAAAAAGCTCAGTGGATGGGTTTATCAATAGACTGGGATGGAAAGAGGAAAGAATAGTGAACTGGAAGATAGAACAACAGAAATTGCCCACTCTGAACAAAAGAGGAAAATAGACTGAAAAAATAAAAATGAACACAGCCTCAGGGACCTGTGAGATTATTTTAAAAACACCTAAAATTCACATCATTGTATTCCCAGAAAAGAAAGAGGGAGTAGCTGAAAAAATGCTTGACAAAATCATGGCTGAAGATTCCCAAAATTTGGCAAGAGACATAAACCTACAGATCCAAGAATTTGAACGAAACCTAAACAGTTAAACCCAAAGAAATCCACACCAAGACACATTATAATTAAACTTCTGAAAACTAAACCCAAAGACAAATCTTGAAAGCAGCAATAGACAAATGATACCTTAGCTATGGAGGGGAAGCACAGTCAGAGTCTAGTGAGAAGACAGAAACCACACAGTAATTTGAACTGAGAAAGTTTAGTATGAAAAATTATTATGAGAACAGTGAGGACTATAAAGAATCAAGAAAAGCAGTTAAATAATGCAATTACTACCTCTACGTTTGAGGCAGAGTACTCAAGAAAGAAATTCGGATGAGATATCCACCCCTCCACTTAAGGTTGTAGCCTACTGAAAGGTGGAGAATTTTGCTGATGTGCCACAGGACAAGGCAGGTTATATTAGGTGACACAACTGTCAGGGTGCTACAAGCATCTTGTGGATAGAATCCAGGAATGCTCGTAATCATCCTACAATGTACAAGACAATCCTTCCCCCAACAAAGAATTATCCAGACCTAATGTCAACAGTGCTAATGTTAGAACCTTCCAGGCATTATTCCATTGCTGCTAATGAAAAGTCTGGTGACAATTTGATTCTTATTCCTTGATAATCGACCTGTTCTTTCTCTCTGAAAGATTTTACTACCTCCCCATTTCTAATCAGGGTTCTGAAATTTCATGAGGATGAATTTAAGAGTAGGTGTTTTTCCATTAATCCTGCTTGGCACAAGTGAGTCCTCTCAATTTGAAAATTTGAGCATATTGATTATCTATGTTGTTTAACAAATTATGTCAAAGAGTCATGACTTAAAACAACCATAACATTTATGCTTACAATTTCCATTGGTAAGGAATTCAGGAGCAGCTTGGGAGGCTCTGATTTAGGATTTCTCATGAGTTTGCAATCAAGCTGTGACCAGAGCTGATTCATGTAAAGGTTTGATTGGAGTTGTAACATCTTCTTTCAAGGCAGTTCATTTTCATGGCTGGTGCTAGCTGTGGGTGGGAGGCTTCTGTTAACCTCCACATAGGGCTTTTTCATAGTTTTAGTGTTCTCAGAACATGGAAGCCAGCTTCCCATACAGTAACTTATACAAGAGTGAAAAGAAGGCATAAGAGGCAATGCCTTGACCTAGGATTGGAAGGCACAAGCCACATTTTATTCATTAGAAGTGATTTATTAAGCCCAGCCCATATTCAAGGGGAGGGGAATTAAGTTCCACCTTTTTAAAGGGAAGAGGGCCAAAGAATTTACAAATATATTTAAGGCCACAGTATGCCTTTTTTCAGCTATGGAGCTCTTTTTGCTATTATATCACTTATTATTTTATTTCCTTCATGTTTTTCTCTTCTCTTTCTTTTGGAACTCAATTTAGGTGGATGTTCTGAATTGATACATCATCTAGCTCTCTTATTTTCCCTTATATGTTCTATTTCTTTTATCTTTTTTGCCCTAAATTGTGGGAAATTTTTCAAATATTTGAAAAATTAAATACTTAAATTTGGTAATGATATGTTTACTACCCAAGAACTCTTCTTACTGTTCTCTATTACATTTCTTTTTCAGAGCAACTTGTTCTTGTTTTGTGTTTATAATAATTTCTGAAATTTCTCAAAGTATATTAATATCAAATTTTAAAGATTCTCTTTTATTTCCTGTGTTAAATCTGTTCCCTCTGTTGTAGATTATTCCTTTTGTCCCTTTTTGGTCTTCTTTATGCTGTTGATTTTTTCCAAATTATTAATTTTTTTAGATGATCTATTTTAGTTCTTTTTCTTTATTTACCCTTCCCCACCCCCAGGTGGTTGTCTTATCTATCTGCTCACTGTTTGCTTACCTTCCCCAGGAGGCACCGGGAATCAAATCTGAGACCTTCCACATGAAAGGGGAGTGCCCAGTAGCCTGAACCACATCTGCTTCCCATGGGCTGCAGTGTCTGCTGGCTTGTGGCATCTTCATCTGTGGCAGGGGCAGAGTCTAGCTCATTGCAGGAGGAGACAGCATCTCCTCATCTTCTTTTAGGAGGCACTGGGACCCAAACCTGGGACCTCCCATGTGGTAGGCCAGCACCCAAGGAGTTGAGCCACATCCACTTCCCCAAAGTATTGGTTCCTGATGGCCCATTCACATTTAAAAGTGAAGGACTAGGTTGTAATATAGGAGGATAGTATGATTTTTTTAAAATGTTGAGTGGGCTTACTGAGAGCTCTTGGTGATCAAGTTGTTCTTTGAAATCATTATTGGTTTATAGTTTATAGAATTGAAAATTGGGATTTGTTTATCTCTGTTGTTTTAGAAATTTACATATCAGCCCCGAGTTTTCAAAGATTACCAATAACTCTACCTGCAAATTGTAACCTGAAAGAAGGAAGAGGTCACCAATGAAGAAAAGTTTTTTTTTAAGGATAGCAGGCAAAAGGATATGCTTAGGAAGAGGTGATTGGAGTAGAACCTTGTCTCGGATACACAACTTCATTACTTCTATTGGAAACACAGTGCCTCACAGGTGTGGTGGGTTGCTTGTAACTATTTGTTGAATTGAATTGCTTTTCTTTTTCCTAATTCCTTCATTCCATTAAATAAAAAATTATTGAGAACAATCAATGTATTTTGAAATGTTTTTAAGTGAAATATTATTTGAACCTGTTTAGTGTAAAAGTGAAATGAGAGAGCAATTAGTCCATACCAGACATTGTTCTAAGAACTTTAAATACTTATTTGATTAAATCCTGATGATGACCCTATAAAGTAGTACAGCAGATGTCCTGTCCATATCCCCTCTCACTCTCCTCTGCTCTGCAGACTGTTAACTGCAATCATCTGCAACTCTCTGCCTGAATAACCTTTTTACTTTTTTCTTCTGGCAGGAGCACTCTCAGTCCTCATGTAGGACACTCGGGGTGCTGAGAGGTAAGGTCCTCAGAAACAGTCCCCAGTCAGTGACAGGTAGGGATTTGGTGTTTAAATACACCAGCTTTCTTGCCCTTCTGTTGAGATAATACTGAGGTGTGTTCTACACACTGTCCCAGAGTTCACCAGTGAAAATAAACTCCAGTTGCCCAGAGAGGTAACTATTGGCTTCCTTCTCTTCCCCATTTCATTTTCCTACTCCCCTACTAAGAACATTCTAATGAAATTTCCAAATAAACTCCTTGCTGTCAAATCTTTGCCTCAGGGTGTGCTTCTCTTCTACAAAGATAAATAAGTAATAATATTGTCCCCATTTTGCAGATGAAAAAGCTGAAGCATTGAGAAGCCAGTCATTTGACCATGGTCACAGGGTTAGTAAGTGGTAGAGCTGGGCTCCAAACCACTACGTTATAATGCCATCATGCCTCTGTGTACTTTGTGCCAGGCACAGTGACAAGTATTCATGAAGTTTAATGTATAGATGATATTGTCTACATAAAATACCATGACTTTAAAATGCTGTTTGACCTAAAGTAAGGGGGAAATGGAAAGGAGAAATGAGTTTATATGGCTACGAGTTTCTAAAAAAGAGTCTGGAGGCTGGCAGAAGGTTTGCCCTCATGCACAACTGAGCAGAGTCAGAGAGACAGATAAAGCAGATACAACCCCCAGATATTGGTTCCTTTGAGGGCTAAAGAGACCCATGGGAGTTATGGTCATGGCCGATGGGGTTAACTACCAGGGCAGATGGCCCCTCTTTGGAAATGGTGTTTATGTGTGATGAATCTGGACTCAGATGGGATCTCCCTTCATAAGACTTTCATGCCAATGTGCTGGAGGTGCAGTTAATGTTGGGGTTTAAGATATATTTAGGGGATTTGAATCTCTGGACTGACAATGTGATAGCCAGATCCTGAGCCTCAACAGACTCCAGCACCTACAATCTGATTTATTGGACTTACCACACTCAGCTAAGATGGAGGTGAAGAAGGACAACCACCACACCATGGAGCCTAGAGTGATTACAACTGAAAATGGGAGGATTGCATCCAGCATCCAGGTGGAATCTGAGCCTCCTCTTGACATAAAGGTGCAATGGACACAACCAAACCAGTGTCCACATAGAAGAGGTGGCATTGGATTGGGAAAAGTGGACATAATGGACAAAGGGTATGGGGAAAGGCAGGAAGAGATGAGAGGTGGAGGCGTCTTCGGGACATGGAGCTGCCCTGGATGGTGCTTCAGAGGTAATCACCGGACATTGTAAATCCTCACAGGGCCTACATGATGGAATAGAGGAGAGTATGGGCCATGATGTGAACCAATGTATATGAGGTGCAGAGGTGCCCAAAGATGTACTTACCAAATCCAATGGATGTGTTCAGGATGATGGGAACGAGTGTTGTTGGGGGGGGGGGAGAGGGGGGGTGGGGGGGTGGGGTTGAATGGGACCTCACATATATATTTTTAATGTAATATTATTACAAAGTCAATAAAAAATAAAAAAATTAAAAAAAAAAATGTATAGATGATAGAATAAGCTCAGCTAGCTTATGTGACTTGTCCAAGGTCACAGAGGTAGAAATGGCAGAGTTAAGATTTGAACTCAGGTCCATGATCTTACTATTCTGACACTGCCCACCTGTTGGCCTGCAATGTTTAGTTGCTTTTCAACTAAGTGACACTCTAGTGGAAGTAAGCAGTTTCCAGGACTCTCAGTGGCAGGTCCAAAGGAACATGACTTACAGTCCCCAGATAGCTGGATTCTTTGTGCCCCTTTTTTTCCAGTGTGAAATTCATGAGTCTTTCTGGGTCAAGTTCTCCAGACTGCATTCTTTCTAGTACTTGCTCTGTTCAGGAACATTTCTGGATTGCTAGTCTTAACCATGTTGCATAAGTACAAGAGGCCCAGTGGCAACCCTGAGGAATGGATGGAGAGAGGCCTGGGAGAGAAAAGAGTGGGCTGCAAAAGGCAGGGGTGGGTGGGGTAGGGCAGCCCCCAATGACTGAGCACTTTCTCTGTTCTAGCAGCTTTATATAAGTTATATCATTCACTCCTCTCAGAAATTTCTTGATATTCATCCCATTTTAATCACTACGAAATGAGAGGTTCAGTAATTCACCCAAGAAATTCCTCAATGTTAAGTAATTTAAAACCCAAGTCTCCTGAAGTCTTGGCTAGGCAAGACGAAGGTCTGGTGTATTAGTCAGGGTTCTCTGGGGAAACAGAATCAACAAGAGAATCTGTCAATAGTATGCAATGTTATGAGTCCCTCATGTGACCATGGGGATGCACAAGTCCAGGTTCCACAGGCAGGCTGCAACCAGGGACTCCAATGAAAGTCCAGTGAAGGTTCTTGACGAGTTCTGGGAGATGTTGGCTGTCCAAAGACGAGCTGGGAAATTCTCACTTAATGCTGGAATCACTTCCCATTTTAAGGCATTCAACTGATTGCATAAAGCATCACTCATTGCTCATGGCAATCTCCCTGATTGATGTAATTGTAATCAGTTATCTACGATTTACCACTGCAGTAAAGTCAAGGTGACTAAAGTCCGTAAATGCCTTTGTATTACAGTCAGCCCAGTGCTTGCTTGACTAAACGACTAGGCACAATTACCTGGCCGAGTTGACATAATATCCTAACCATCTCAGTCTAGCTAGTCAAGAATGTAGAAAGATGCTAACTATTTCCAGGGCACTCCTTGTCTAGCACCTGCTGAGAGGTGCCAGGCAATTTCAAATTATGATGCTTCTAGCATAAAGTCCCTGAAGTGTTGTGCTCAAGTCACAGCTAGCTGGGGGTTAATGCTCATTGCCAGGGTAGGTCTGTCATTACCCAGAAAATAAGTCAGCGCACAAAGGTCATTCAGATCTTAAATACATTTCCCTTCACACTTATGAGCATTTTCCAGGTGTTGGGCATTACAAGATCAGGGTTAGAGAACAAGGAAAATATTTGGTTCATACTTAGGAGGGGCCTCCTGCCTGGTTTGAAAAACAATGAACCATGTGCAGACGGACCAGGATATCGTTGGGTTGGTTGGTGTGAATTCTGAACCTCTTCCATACACTCTTGATTAACCTAAAATACCTAGTTTGGGACCCCACAGTTTGAACAAGATGGAAAAATTTGGAAAGGAGCCAAAATAAGTATATCCTTATGCATTTTCCATAACATTCAAATTGTAAGAAAGGTCAGATTTATTTTTTGAAATAAAAATTAATCTGGTGCATGCACACACTCTTCTAAGTCGTTAAGTATCCCAGGATCAGTTGTTGCTGGGGTTCTACCTCCTGCTTATGTAGGAACTCTAGCTTGCTTGGCACCAGCCTCTGGTCCTGGACCTCATCTGTCAGTCACCACGTCATTGGAGGAGGATGGCTACCCTGGCATCTCCTTCCCTCGGTGCCAGTTGTGGCCTTGGGGAACACTACTGATGCTTCCAGAGTCATGGGGTCAGTGTCCAGCTCATCAGACACTGGGTGTCCTGGATCCTGTCACTGTGGGTCCCTGTGTGTGTGTGGGCTCAGGCCTCTACCCCTCCTGGAATGCTGTTTGTGCATATCCTTCCCAAGTCTTGGGTGATCATCCTAGGGGTAGCCCACCTTCTCTTGAACTTCAAGCTCACAACCTTGGCCAAATCCTTTCCCTAGGCTTTCATCCTTGAAACCAAAGTTCTAACTATAGCCTATCTCCCAGGCAAATTCTCTGCACCCCCTTCCCCTGACACAAAACAAAACAGAACCCAAAGCAAGACATGGTTTACCACCTGTATTAGTCAGCCAAAGGGGTGCTGATGCAAAGTACCAGAAATCTGTTGGCTTTTATAAAGGGTATTTATTTGGGGTAAAAGCTCGCAGTTACAAGGCCCTAAAGAGTCCAGTTCAAGGTACCAAAAGAGGCACTTCCGCACCAAACTCTGTTGTCACGAGTTGAAGCAAGATGGCGGGAGATGTCTGTGAGGGTTCAGCCTTCCTCTCTCTTAGCTACAGACAGGCATAGGGCTTGTTTCTTTCTGGACTCAGCTGCAAACTATCAGGCTAATGGCTCATCTCTCTTCCTGGGGCTGCAGGATCAAAGTTCTCTCCTCTGCCATGTCTATGGAGCCCTTTCTCCCTTCTTGCATCTTCTTCTTGAGTGAATGTCCATTTATATCATCCCACCAAGGGGAGGGGACTCAACCCTGAGTCACATCCTACTGAAGTGGTCAAATCAAAGCCCTAATCTTAACAGTTAATCAAGACATATCAGCTGAATCTAATGCATTCAAAGGGTATCACACCCAGAGGAACAGACCACTTTACAAACATAATCCTCTCTTTTGGGGTTCATAATAATATCATACTGCCACACCACCTATACCCCATCCCCCACCAACACACACAGGTGAGCAAACCAAGTCCTTTGGAAATGAAAGGCTATCTGAACCCCCTCCATCCCCCTGCCCCCCATATAGAGCATTTATAAACTAGTGTATTATAGTGGCTGAGAGTATGGATGCTTCCACCCATGTTCCAGCTCTGCCAAATATTTGCCGAGTAACCTTGGACAGATTGCTTAACTTCTCTGTTTTCTGATGTGTAAACTGGGGGCAATCACCACCTCTCAGGATGTTGAGTTAATGCTTGTTCGGCGTATAGCATGATGCCTAACAAGCCCCCAGAGCAGGAGCACTGCAAGGGCTCACACGCCTCATCCCAGCTCTGCTCTGAGGGTGGCAAAGCCCTCTTCTGAGGTCTAGGCAAAGATAGGGGATGTGTCAAACATCATAGAAGCATTTTAAAATAAAACCCACCCCGAGGTAAAGCAATGCCTGTGTTTCTAAGGTGCGTCATTGGACATGACTGTCCCTCGCTGGATTCAGGAATTGAGAAACTGCAATGCATGGCAGAAGCCGTATTTCCATTTTCAATTGTGAACCTCCCTTTGCACCAAAGAGTTGGAGGTGTGAAAAGAACACCAGGTCAGAAATGCCAGCAAAGCTTTACTGTAAAGGATCTAGGAGGGCCCACTGTAGGGGAAGCAAAATAGTTCTTAAGGGAGTTGAATCGACAGTTTACACATTGGGGAGGGTGTGGGATCATAGGGAGATGTCCTTTTCCCCATCCCCAGGGTTTGCTTTTATGTTTTTTAAATCATTTGGACACCATAAGCCCAGTGCTGAACGTTTTTCAAAGGCCTACAAAATGTTTTAGATTAAAAATTTAAATTGATTTTAAAACAAGAAAAAAATGGCCAAATCAAAATTTAAAAATTATTTTGGAAGTTATTAAATGCCTTTCAAAACATTTTCAACAGCATCTATTTTTAAAATAGAATGCTAGTGCTTTTTACTATATTTGGTATCACATGGGGTGGTGTCTGTAAAAGTAGGCCTTAGGACTCACAAAGGACAAAGTGGCACAGCCCTGCCCTCACTCCGTGGAGACCAGTCCCAGGCCCATTTGGGTTTAGGAGATGATGGGCGCGAGGACGGGGTCTGTGTTACGGGATGGGGGTGAGTGGAGGGAGGCTGAAGGTCTGGTGGAAGGCAGACATGGCGATAGAGGAGAGTGGTCCACGTACAGCTTCAACTGGGTTCAAATCAGACTCTGCCTCTTTAGGCCCTGAACAACTTGCTTTACCTCCCTAAAACTCAATTTCATCACTGGCACAAAGGCGATAAGACCCGAGAATTTCTGTGAAGATTAAAGGAGAGAACGAACATAAGGTGCTTCGCTCTGTGCCTAGGAAACCCTAGGTGCTTACTAAATGCTAGCTATTGTAGTCGTGGCATTCAGCAGCCTCTCAGAGGAAAGGGAGGAGTCTTCTCACTAAGGCTTTGGCTCTAACTTGAACCACAGAGAAAATATTCAGTAAGCGGATGTTGACTGGATGCACTCTTGTTTCACTGTTGAGCAAAAGGAGCAGAGCAGAGAGGTTATGTGACTCCTCTTGGATCCCAAGTCCTGAGCTGAAGGCAGGGAGGGTGAGGAGGTGGGGCCAGGTCTGGGTGGGGAGTCTGTGGAAAGCACATGTGTGGGTCTCCAGGAGATTTTTCTGGAACTGAAGTGCAATGCCCCAGAGGACAGACAGGAGAGTTCCTTAGATGGGTGGATGCAGGCGCCTCTTCTGCAGCTCCAGGGAGCAGAAATTGAGCCTAGGAATTTGGAAAGAGAGTTAAAGGCTGCTGGCAACAGGGGACCAATTATATCTGCTGTGCCAGGAACAAGCAGACACAGGGCATGTCCCTGAGAGCTGCAGTCCTCTCACATTAAGGCAGGGTCAAAATCAAAACTAAGCCTGAAATTAAAAAAATAAAAAAGCAAAAAGCCCCCCAAAAAACTAAGTCTGAGGTCAAATGAACACAAGCTGTTTATTCATAACCTTGTGGCAAGGGGACCCATTTGCAGGTCACTCTCTTTTCAGGAGGAATTCAAAGGTGTTAGAAAGGAGAGACATTTTAAAGAGTAAAAAGGCAGGATAAAAATATTTTTTTTAAAATCCATGGAAGTATGAGGTGAGGAGCCCCCGCTTCTCTAGACAGGGGGCTCGGGGTGGGGAGGCGTAGGCGTGAGAGGACGCACAGTGGCTCGAAGGACAACTGCGGAGACGAGGCGGATGGCGCAGGTCTACTTTATTGAGGAAGTACAAGCAGTTTTATAGAGTATGAAGAGAGGGGATTGGTGGAGGGTGATTGGGTTCTGACAGGCTAGATTAGCTGTTGTTACCTTATAAGGGCATAGAAGCAGAGCTCGTCTACTAGGCTGGTCAGTAGTTACTAGGGAGAGCTTAAATTTGAGAGGGCTGAGCTGGGTAGCTCGCTGACAGGTGGAAGAGAGCAGGCGTGTCTTTACGAGGTAGGAGGCCCTGAGATTGGCCCAGACGGAGGTGGTGTGAGGGGGCTTGCGTGAGTTTCCCCTGCGGGGAGGCGTAGGTGCATACCTCGTCCCGAGGGGCCAGCCAAGGGAGGCGTATTTCATGCCTCAGACCTCGGAGGCGGCCAGTTCTGAGAGCCAAATTTTTGCATGCTTGCCCTCAGAACTACACTACACAAACAGTGAACCCTGGGTTAAACCATGGACTTTAATAAATAGTATAAATATTTTAAAATGTGCTATCATCAATTGTAACAATGCCCCACAGCTATGCAAGGTGTTGGTGGTGGGGTAGTATGTGGGAATGACTGTTCTGTAAGCCCATAAATTCTCTAATAAAGAAAAAAAATAAACACAAAATACTGAGATGAGTTCTGATTGGCAAGAATTCTATGAAGATGGGAGTTTGGACATGGGGAAACTATCCAGTTGGTCTTCAAGTACATTTGGCAGTTCTTGAATGGCTGCAAGGGACAAGTGAGCAGTTTGGGGACATTTCTAAAGAAGGCTTGTGGAGTGTTTGGGTTTCTTCGCGGCCGCCCGAGATGAACCAGATCTTTGGTGCGTAGCAGGGCAGATTCCATTGACAAAAAGATTTCCCGACTGGAAGCGGAGCTAGTGAAGCATAAGGATCAGATCAAGAAGATGAGAGAAGGTCCTGCAAAGAATATCGTCAAGCAGAAAGCCTTGCGGGTTTTAAAGCAAAAATGAATGTATGAACAGCAGCGGGACAATCTCGCCCAACAGTCATTTAACATGGAACAGGCCAATTACACCATCCAGTCATTGAAGGACACCAAGACCATGGTTGATGAAATGAAAAAAGCATATAAGCAAGTGAAAATTGATCAGATCAAGGATTTACAAGACCAGTTAGAGGATATGATGGAAGATGCTGAGTCGTAGTTATGGCACCCCAGGCTTAGATGAAGATGACCTAGAAGTAGACCTGGATGCCCTGGGTAATGAGCTTCTGGCTGATGAAGACAGGTCCTATTTGGATGAAGCAGCATCTGCACCTGCAATTCCAGAAGGTGTTCCCACTGACACAAAGAATAAGGATGGTGTGCTGGTGGATGAATTTGGATTGCCACAGATTCCTGCTTCATAGACTTGCATCATTCGAGTATATCAAGTAAAATAAACACATATTCGGACAACTGGGAAATATTTATCTTTCCAAATTTACCATAACAGGTTTAGGTTTCTTTCCTTCCTTTGAAGGAAAGGTTAATTATATTGCTTTTTTTTTCTTCCCTTAAAGAGACTTATTGCTTGGGGCTGCTTTCTTTGTACTAAATTTGTGTTCCTTTTCTCTTATGAAAGATTAACTTAAACATATCAATGGCTAAGTAAGACTTCTTTTCTTTCATTAATCATAATTTGAAATAAAACCAAGGAAATGGGGATCTTTCAATTCTATGACACTGTAACTCTATAATTTCAAAATGACCTGCTGTATTGAAAAGACAAAGATGGGATTGTTAGGACTGTTCATATTATAATTCAAAACCATTTTATATTGTAGTATTATTGGTTGGTTAAAAGATGGCCTTTTTGATGGATTTTGTTGTGTCTTGTGAACAAATTGTTACCGTGTCCAATATTGGAATGGAATTCTCATTACTTTATCATGAGTGGATATTTCGATTCTATGGTTCCTTCAGTATTACCACCTGACTTGCAATCAGTAATGAATAGTTCTTGATATTTAACATATAGAACATTTATTTATACTCAATAAATACCTTTCAAAAGGAAAAAAAAAAATAAAGAAGGCTTAGGGGTGGAGGGCTTTCTGTGGCTATTTCCTGAAACAAGTGGAAGTCGTTAGAGTGTTTTTCTGTGGTCAAATTGCCATCGTGGTCCTCAGTTGGGTTGGGGGCGGCCATGGCAGGCAGTTCCTCCACAGACATCCAAAAAAGAAGGCTCCTGGCCAGGGAGCCAGAAGTTCTGGGCTCCAGCTAGTCACTAACTGGGCAGTTGTGTCCCAGAACATGCTTATTATCTGTACATGGAAGGGGTGGGACCACCCAAGAATGTCAACCTGGGCCAAAGCCAGCCTGCAATTTTCTTTGGCCTTCGAGTGATTTTTAAAATTTTTATTTTGCTTGCCTCTAGAAAGGGTGTGCATTCTCTACTGCACAGCCCCTCCGCTCTAGGCTGTTACAACTGGCTGGTCCTTACGTAGAGGTAACCGGCCTACTCCCCGGCCTCTGAAGCTCCGGTATTTGGTGGTTCTGGGATTCTCAATGGCACCTTCTCACTTTTGCTGCCTCCCGCTGCCACCTTCCACCACACTCCACAAATATTTCACACTCCAGCCTCTTGAGTCAATTATTCCTTTCAGAAGACTGGAGAAAGAAATAATATAATTAACTACCGGGTAAAAAGTGAAGAGGCAACAAATACCAGGACCCATAATTGAGGGCGGAAGCCAGAGGTCACTTGCCCGGCTCTGCCGCCTCCCTGTTGGGGAGGGGCCCGTCAGGCCCAGGCTGGCTAATGCTAAGGCCACGGCCTCCTCCGCAGAGCACAGCAGGAGCAGCCTCAGGCAGGCAGCGTTCCACGACCCCAGGGCGATCAGGCCAGGAAGCAACACCCCTCAGCGAGTCTCTGGGATCAGAATCAACGCCCCAGAAAGGCACATCCTCTCCTCACGCACTTGTGCCCAGGAAACAGATGCTCTGCCACTAATTTGGGACCCAGGCACTGTCGTGTCGTTGGTTCCTTCCACTCCATCCTTAAACCACGGACCAGATAAATCGAATTGAGCTGACTTCAAAGCAAATGCTGAGCGGAGCCATCTGTGAATCATTCCCGAGCGGGTCCTTTTCTATTATAGTTATGTGACCAGAAAGATCCAGAAAGAAAGACACAGATTGGAAGAACTGTTTTGTGTGTTTTAATCCCAAACCTTTACAGTACTGGGAGAATTATGGCTTTCGTAGCATTGATTACTTTAAGCTGTCAGTAATGTGAGTCTTTTTGTAACTGTATTCTATCTTCCCACTTCCATCCCTCAGTAAAAGAAACCAAATTCTGAGTTCTCAGGGTCTGCTTCCGAGCCCTCACGGCACTTTGTTTGCACACCCTGAAAGCAGCAGTGGACACACGGCCCTCCTGGGCTCACCCCACGCTGGCTTCCCAACTCGAGAATCTTAATAGGAAAAGTTTGTTCATTTCTTACCTGAAAGAACAAGAAGAAATGTGACGCTTTAGGCTAGCCAGGGCTTTTTATGTGAAATGATTCATGAATCTTCCAAGCTACTGTGATTCATGGATAAAGGACAAATAGCAAATACTAACTACATAAAAAATTCTATTTTCCACACATTTGCTCTTTTAAAACAATTTGTTTCCTGATTACAAAAATAATAGCTATCCAATGTGAACATTCTGAAAATTATAAATAAGAAAAATAATTATCTAATCCTTGTTTGGGAAGATTGCTCAAATATAATTGATGTTACTAGTTCAGCACATTTCTTTTTAGTCTTTGTTTCATGTGTATTTATATTTCTAGAGTTGAGACTATTGTAAATACTTCAGTAAACATCTTTAGCTATAAATCTCTGTCTGCATTTCTGATTGCTTTCATAGGATCTATTCCTAGAAGTGTAATCAATTTTGCATCAAAAAGTATAAAAACTTTTGAAGGTTCTTAATGCATTTCAGAAAGACTGAACTACCTTTTCACCATTAAGTATTAAAATATATTTTAAAACCTTGCTATTTTGATATATAAAATAGTAGACTCTCATATTTGTGCTAATTTACTATTCCTTGTCAGTTAAAATATTTATTTTTTTGCCCTTATTAGCAATCTGCACTTTATCCCTTCTTAAAGAGGACATTGTACAAGCCCATGGGCAGAAGTTGAGGATGGTAATGAGATTCCTCGTACAAAGATGATTCCATCTCAATGCAAACCATTTATGGCAAGAACAAGGATTTGAGAAGAAGGTCAACTGAGCAAGGATATCCAGAGAAGGAATAAGTCTGAAATGATCCTCATTCCTAATCGTATTAGTTATCAGTTACGTATTGCTGCATAACAGTTTATCCTCCAAAGTTAATGGTTTCAAACAACAAACATTTATAATCTCACAGTTTTTACAGGTCAGAAGTTTGAGAGTATCTTAGCTGGTCATTTCTATCTCTAGGTCTCTTGTGAGGTTGCAGACAAGTCATGGGCTAGGGCTGCAGTCATCTGAAGGCTTGACAAGGGATGGGAGATCTATTTCTAAGGTGGCTTGCTCACAAAGTTATTGGCAGGAGGCCTCTCTTCCTCACCACATGAGTTTCTCCACAGAATATCCTCACAACATGGCTGATGACTTCGTCCAGAATGAGTGATAAGGGAGAGAGAGTAAAATGGAAGCCCTGTACCTTTTGTAACCTAGTCTTAGACATTATGTACTGTAGCAGTTTGATATTGTTATGAATTGCAAAAATAGATCTTGGATTATCCTTGTAATCTGATCTGTACCTGGGCATGATTGAGTTATGATTAGGGCATGATTAGGGTGGGTGGGGACTCACTGATAAAAGGCATGGCAAAGAACAGAGTTGAGGGCTTTTAATGTTGGGTTTTGATGTTGGAGTTTGATGCTGAACACTTAAGCTGGAGCCCCAGGAAGTCAGCACACAGAGGAAAGAGAAGCCTGCCCCAGGAAGAAAGGAACCTTGAACCCAGAGAAAAGCAAGCCCCAGGAACGTAGGAGCCCAAGAAGACTGAACCCTCACAGACATTGGCAGCCATCTTGCTCCAAATAGACTTTGGTGAGGGAAATAACTTATGCTTTATGGCCTGGTATCTGTAAGCTCCTACCCCAAATAAATACCCTTTATAAAAACCAACTGATTTCTGGTATTTTGCGTCAGCACCCCTTTGGCTGACTAATACACATACTATCACTTCTGCCATATTCTCTTGGTCACACAGCCCTGTTACAATATGGAAGGAAATTACACAAGGGTGTGGCAGTCAGGAGGTGAGGATCGCTGGAGGCCATCTTGAGGACTGGCTCCCACACTTTCTATGGGTTTTCGCCCATCCTTTTTTGAGGATAGTATGTAAGTAGGAACACACAGCAGACACCCTTTCTATAAAGGTTCACAGTATACTTAAGTGAACCATACATAGTTCTCATCTCATCATCAGGCTAGTATCAGTTAATTCCATTCTTTTCCATAAAAGCTGCAATTAAAAGATCCCTTTGCTCACAGTTACAGATGGAAATCTGGACTGGGTGCCTGATGCTCTTTGGATTCAGGTGTCTGGTTGGAGATGGCAGTAACAGGAAATCCAAGCAGGCTCTTCTGCGCAGATGCTGTTTTAGCCCAGCAATCTAGATTACAGTCCCTAGTCTGGTGTTTCCAGTCCTGCAGGATGACGATGGCAGAGGTGGAGGATATGCAGGGAGAAGGAAACAGACCACAGCTTCAGGACCCACAGGAGAGGTAGCAGCCACAGGAGGGATCTTTAAAAATGTCAGTGGGGATGTGAAACACGGGGAACTTCTGTCTTGGAAGAGAAGTTTGAGAGCAGGAGGAGACAGGAAGTAAGATTTTCACAGTTAAAGTATACGATCCTACTAGGACTTTTGGATTTAAAAATACATGTGTCAGTGAATGTGACCATTAGACTGCATTACCAAAACCAAATGTTATTGGCACCAATGCTGATTTAGATGCCAGAAAATTAACCAAATTATTCTCTTTTCCCTCTTTGGCCTTTTCATCCTATCTTGTGCCTCCTATTTCTTGCTCGTGTTTGACTCCTAGATCTGTGTTTCCAGCCATGCCATTACTCTCTACCATATTTCCAAGTTCTTCCTTGATATCTCAGCATGGTTGACTTGTCAACCCATCAAACTCTGTATGTGCAAAACAGAGCTTAACTTCTCGCCTAAACTTGCTCCTTCTTCCATACTCGCCATTCTGATAAAGGCAACCAGCTTTGAGACCTGAAGTAGGGAAAGCAAATGTACTGCACAGATAAGGGGTTTTCTGTGGTGACTAATTTTTGTAATTCATGTATAAGTAGAAGTACGCAACAGCAACAGCTAAGCTGTGTTCATTCAACAAATATCTGTTAAGTCCCTACCATGTTCCAGGAGGTACAGTTCTAGGTGCAAAGATTCATTAGTACACTAATCAAAGAAGGTTCCCTGCTCTCATGGGGGCCTTCATGCTAGAGGCAACAGGTCTCTGGGTTTGGCCCAAAAGCAGCAAGCTGCTGCCTCTTTCCAGAACATCAGATAAAATCTGCTTTGCCCTGTGTGAGCTAAAAAGGGTTCTGCTGTTAGTACTGGGCTCTGGAATATCAGGAAGGAGTAACCTCATACAGGATGGCAGTGAGTAACAAGGCTCCAAAGGAGATAACTAAGCAATTATGGTAGGCTGAATAATGGCCCCTGAAAGATGTCCATGTCCCAACCCCCAGAACCTGTGATTATGTTACCTTCTGTGGCAACATAGAAGGCCAATCATAGATGAACTATCTGTATGTGATTATGGATCTTTAAGTGGGGGGATTATACTGGATTATCAAGATAGTTCTGATGTAATCACAAGGGTATTTATAAGAGGGAGGCAAGAAGGTAAAAGGTGGAAGGAGATGAGACAGTGGAAGCAGAGGTTGGAGGGATAAGCTTTGAAGATGGAAAAAAGGAGTGAGCCAAAGAATGCAGGTGGTTTCTAGACCCTGGAAAAGACCAAGAAGTGGAGACTCCCCTAGAACCTTTAGAAGGAGCACAGCCTGCCCATGCCTTGGCTTTAGCCCATCTTAATTGGCCAGGGCTGCTTTAACAAATACCACAGACTGGTTGGCTTGAACAATGGGATTTTCTTCCACAGTTTTGGAGGCTAACAGTCTAAGATCAAGATGTCAGCAGGATTGTGCTTTCTCTGAAGTCTGTAGCATCCTGTTGGTGACTTGCTGGCAATCCATAACCCAAATCTCTACCTCTATCACATGGCTCTCTGTCTCCTAATTTCCTCTGCTTCTGAGGATTCCAGTCATATTGGCTTAAGGTCCACCCTGATTCAGTTTGACTTTATCTTAACCAATAACGTCTTCAAAGATCCTCTTAACAAATGGGTTTGTGTCCACAGGACCGGGCATTAGGATTTGAACATGTCTTTGTGGGGGACATGGTTCAATCCATAACAACCCTGTAAGATTCATTTTCGATTCTGACTTCTAGAACTGTAAAGTAATAAATTTGTGTTGTTTAAGCCGCTACATTTGTGGTAATTTGTTACAACAGCAATAGGAAACTAATATAGCAAGCAAGCAGGCTTACTTGCCACAGCTCCACAGATACTGAAAAGGACAGTGAGATTCAAATCAGCTTATTCCTCACAACACAGCAAACAACAGGGACATTCATGTGGGTGCATCCAGTTCCCCAGGCCTAAAGTCCCATGGGGAGATGCAATGGGTCCAGATGGTAGCTCTGCACACAGTAGGTTGTGCCACAGTGAAGGAACCTGGACCCGAGGGCTCAGCACCTTTTATAGCAAGCAGTAAACACGCCAATCCTCTTTGCCTGGGGAGTAAGTAGTCAGGACAGCAGTTGTGCTGTGGGTGCCTTGACCTGCTCACCTGTTTATGTGACTAGCTGCAGAAACAGCTCAGGGGCACGGGACCATAAGGCTGCATTCTGGCACACTCAGCAACGACGTGCAAGGGTACTCAGGGCCCCTGCTGGACTGCCTTCTCCCCACTCCTACCCCCTCCTCTCAGCAGGCTGCTCTCCCAACCCTCAGCCTAGCCCTAACAGGGTCAAGAAATTGCCTTGATTCATCTAAGGGAGGTTCATTTTCAGACTCGAGCAAACACCTCTTTGTCTTCAAAGTAGCTCATCTCAGCTGCCAGGGCTCAAAATGTTCTTGATGAAGTTTGAGAGTTGGACAGAGGGTTCCCTCTTGGGACCACACAGTTTACGGTGGGCCAAGCAAGGTCAGCGGGGAATTATAAATGCCACTCTGAGAAGGCCAGCAAGCTAGCCAGAGCTAAGCCTCAATCGGGTCTCTGTGTGCTGCTGGGGTTTGGCACTGGTTGCCCATGAGAGGCCAGGAGGAGGGGCTGGCAGGGCTAGAGGTCCAGCCTCTCCAGCATAACCCATCGGGGGGGAGGGGCTGGTGCAGAGATACCATTAAAAGATGGCCTTCCAGATTTTTTCCTTAGTATAGTGTTTGCATTTACTACTCAGAGGACACTGTTGGGGCCTGGGCAATGATCAAAGCAATGCTGACTCCAGGGTTCTGGAAGCTAAGACTCTAGACAATAAAGGAACCAGCTATTCATGTGCCCACACAATCACACACACATACACATGTGCACTCACATGCACATACTTTTTCCCCCTTGACATGGAAAAATATGAAACAAAAAAAATCCAGAAAGCATTTTCCTTTTTCTTTAAGACACTGCCTCTGAAAATGATCTTCCCAATCTAGAATAAGATAGACAGCAGTTTCTCTGCAGTGTATGAGAACAGGCCTGCTTCCTGCTGAGAAAATGTTTATCCTTGTGGTTGGTGGCATGATTTAGGCATAACTTGGTGGTGAGAAGGTGAGTACACATACCCTCAATAGACATTTAAGAAATATAACTATACTGTATTGAATATCAATGATACCCAAACATATGAACAGGAAAACAAAATATATTGTAGTCTAAATTCAAAGAGATAAACTTCTTTGGGCTTCAAAGGGATAATACATTGTAAGCAATGTATTGCATTATGTGCAATAAAGTCTGATTAGATAATATATTTGTTTCATTAAATTTTAGACTTTAATGTAAAGAATCCTCATAGATGGTTTGTAACCAGATGCTTCAGCAAGTAACTAAAATGTGCATTCCCTAAAAGTTCAAAGAGGTAAGTGACAAGAATTAGTGATGAGACTAAGTGCTGACCCAGGGAAGTCGGCCAAGAGGGTAGGGACTCCTTTCCTGCTGCTTCCCTAGTATCCAAAATAGTGCCAGGTACACAGTAGAGACCTGGTAAATGTTTGTTGAATAAATTAATGAATGAAAGAGAGCCTTTTCTTTCAAGCCTGGCTTGGGCCCTGTTTAAAAACATGAATTTAAAAAAATCTCACTAAGGAAAAAGCTAATTGAAAAACAATATGTATAGTCTCATGCTTTTTTTTGTCTTAAAAATTTTATTAAGCTCTATGAATATAGAAGAGCAAAGAAAAGACTTTTGAAAAGGTATGTCATCCACTGTTAACAATGGTTACCTCTGAGGACTGGTACTGACTTTAGGGAGGAGGAATACCAATCTTGTGTAAATTACTTATGTCTGCATTGTTCAACCAGGTGAAGTTCTTATTACTTTTTTTTTTTTTTTTTTTTGGTTAAAATATATGGATTCTGAAAATGGCAGCAGAGTAAGGAGCTCCAAGAGTCAGTTCATTGTACAGGGCAGTTAGTAATCAGTTAGGATTATCTAAATTACCTTTTGGGGGGCCCAGGAGACCAGAAGAGCATTCTGCAACATCCTTGGAAGAATGAAGGAGGAGACTGCCCATGTACAGTGAAGGTTTGTGAGTAGAGCACTCCACGCTGCGGAGGCCAGAGCCCATCCTTCACTGGCTGGAGTTGGAGCTCCATTTCCCAAAAATAGGGGAAGGAGAGGCTGTTGGGCACCAATTTCAGCTACTGATTAGTAAATTTGACTAGCTGAAGTCCAATCCTAAGAAAAACTAAAGTTTGAACCTGTCTAAGTTGGAAAGAAGCCAGTAGTCTCCATTTTAACTCCACCTCCAGCATGAGGGGAAGTGGGTCTTTTTGAAAACCACAGTGAAAGTACAGACTAGCTTATTTCCACTTAGGTCGGATTGCAGCCCTAGTCCAGGCTTCAGTCCCACCTCCATCAGGGAGGAAGCTGGCAGCCTCTCCAGGCAACTGCAGGCACTTTGGCCCACATGAAATAGATTGGCAGGCATTCCTGTGGTTCCATCCCTGCCCTTGCCTGGGCAGAAGGAACAGTGTCCCCTCAGCCTCTCTAGGCAACTGCAGCCACTTTCAGCCTGGATGTACTAGACTGTTGGACATTTCTCTGACTCCATCCCCATCCCTGACAGGTCAGGAGGAGAGATAGTGCACCCTCAGTCTCTCTGGGCAGTTGCAGCTGCTTTTGGCCCATGAAAACTAGATTACTGGACACATCTATGGCTCTATCATCACCCCTGACAGAGCAGGAGGATGGCAAGAGATGTGCAAACATATGTGTCATGGGTTCCCCAGAAGAAGAAGAGATGGGAAAAGGGGCAGAAGGAATATTTAAGGAAATAACAGTAGAAAATTTCCCAACCCTACCAAAGGACATAGATATTCATGTCCAAGAAGCACAATGTACTCCCATCTGAATAAATCTGAATAGACCTACTAATCTATTCACATACTAATCAGAATGTCAAACATCAAGGATAAAGAGAGAATCCTGAGAGGAGTGAGAGCAAGGCAATTCATCACATATATGCCCAGTAAGATTAAGTGCTGGTTTCTCATCAGAAACCATTGAGACAAGAAGGCCGTGGTATAATATATTTAAGATACTGCAAGAGAAAACCTGCCAGCCAAGAATCTTATATCTAGCAAGATTGTATTTCAAAAATTAGGAGAAGTTTAGAATAGTCACAGATAAATAGCAACTGAGAGAGTTTGTAACAAAAGACCAGCTTTGCAGGAAATACTGAAGGGAGTGCTACAGCCTGAAAAGAAAAGACATGAGAGAGGCTTGGAAGACAGCCTAGAAATGAAGATTATATCACTAAAACTAATGAAGAGAGTGGTGAAAATAAGATATGACAAATAAAACCCAAAGATCAAAATGGGTGAAGAACTGCCTTTACAGTAATAGCATTGAATGTTAATGGATTAAATTCCATAATCAAAAGACATAGACTAATGAAATGGATAAGAAAATATAAAACATCTATATGCTTTCTATAAGATATTCACCTTAGACCCTTGTCTAAGGCACAAGAGGAAAAACACAGTGGCAGTAATAACAAAACAGGGAGCAGAGGCTCCTCGTGTCTCCATAGAAGATGAGCAAGACAGCAAACTGACACAACAAGATGATGCAGCAAGAGACACAAGAAGAAAAACATAAAGATAGACTCAACAAAACCAAGGAACAGAGATGGCTTAAATGATTAGGTGCCTCCCTCCCACATCAGAGGTCCTGGGTTCAGTTCCCAGTGCTCCTAAAGAAATAAAGATGATGAGAAGACACAACAAGTGTAAACAATGAAGGGGTGGTGAGAAATAAACAGATAAAATAAAGCTTAAAAAAAATAAAGAAAGTACTAGTTTATGACCTAACTACACAAGTAGAGGAACCAGAAAAAAAGAGCAAACCATCTCTAAAGCAAGCAAAAAGAATGAAATAACAAAGGTCAAAGCAGAAATAAATGAAGCTGAGAACAAAAAAACAATAGAAATAAAAAAACAAAATTTGGTTCTTCAAGAAGACTGACAAACCTTTAGCTAGATGGACAAATAAAAAAAGAGAGAATATGCAAATAAAACCAGAAATGAAAATGAGCACATTACTATGGATCCCACAGAAATAAAAGAGATCATAAGAGGATACTATGAACAAGCACATGCCATTAAACCAGATAATGTAAATGAAATGGAAAAATTCCTAGGAACACATGAATAATCTACACTGACCCTAGAAGAAAGAGAAGACCTCAACAAACCAATAACAAGCAAAGAGATTGAAATAGTCATCAAACAACTCTCCAGCACTGGATGGCTTCACAGGTGAATTCCACAAAGCATGCAAAGAAGATTTAATATGACTCTTATTCAAATTCTTCCAAAAAAAATTGAGCAGGAAGGAAACCTACCAAACTCATTCTATGAAGCCAATGTCACCCTAATACCAAAGCCAGATAAAGATACTATGAAAAAAAAAATGACAGACCTGTTTCCCTAATGAATACAGATGCAAAAACCCTCAACAAAATACTCGCTAATTGAGTCCAACAATTAAAAGACATATTCATCATGATCAGGTGGGTTTTATCCCAGACATGCAAAGGTGGTTCAACACAAGAAAACCAATCAATGTAACAGATGACACTAAAATCAAAGAAGAAAAAACACATGATCATCTCGATTGACACAGAAAAGGCACTAAGAAAATTCATCATCCTTTCTTGATAAAAACACTACAAAAGACAGGAATCCAAGCAAACTTTCTCAACACAATAAAAGGCATATATGAAAAACCCACAGCTAACATTGTATCAATGGTGAAAGACTGAAAGCTCTCCTGCTGAGATCAAGAACAAGACAAGGATGCCCACTGTCAGCACTGTTGCACAATATAGTGCTAGAGGTTCTAGCTAGAGCTGTCAGGCAAGAAAGAGAAATAAAAGGAATCCAAATTGGAAAGGATGATATGATCTTATACCTAGAAAATTCTGAAAAAAATCTACAACAAAGCTACTAGAGCTAATAAACGAATTCAGGACAATGGCAGGATATAAAATTAATATGCAAAAATCAGTAATGTTTCTACATACTACTAATGAGCACTTTGAGGAGGATGTCATGGAAAAAATTCCATTTACAATAGCAACAAAAAGAATCCAATATTTAGGAATAAACTTAACCAAGATGTAAAGCACTTACATTCAGAAAACTACAATACATTGCTAAAAGAACTCAAAGAAGTCCTAAAGAAATGGAAGAACATTTCTGAATGTTCTGAAATAAATATCATTAAGATGTCAATTCTACCTAAATTGATATACAGGCTCAATGCAATCCCAATAAAAATTCCAACAGCTTTATTTAAAGAAATGGAAAACCCAATTATCAAATTTATTTGGAAATGTAACTGGTCCTGAATAGCCAGAAACATCTTGAAAAGGAAGAACAAAGTTGGAGACTCTCACTTCCAGACTTTAAATCATATTACCTAGCTACAGTGATAAAAAAAACAGCATGGTACTGGCATAAAGATAGACATATAGACCAATGGAACCAAACTGATGGTTCAGATATAGACCCTCACATCTATTGTCAAGTGATTTTTGACAAGGCTGTCAAACTCACCCAGCTGGGACAGAACAGTTTATTCAACAACTGGTGCTGGAAGAACTGGATATCCCTATCCAAAAGAAAGAAAGAGGACCCCTACCTCACACCTTATACAAAAATTAACTGAAAATGGATCAAAGACATACATATAAACCTAGAACCATAAAACTCCTAATAGAAAATGTAGGGAAATACCTTCAACACCTGGGGGTAGATGGGGGTTTCTTACACCCAAAGCACAAGCAATGAAAGAAAAAATGGACAAATGGGACATCCTCGAACTTAAAACATGTTTGTGCTTCGAAGCACTTTATCAAGAAGGTAAAAAGGCAACCCATTCAATGTGAGAAAATATTTGAAAACCACATATCCGATAAAGGTTTGATTTCCATGCTATAAAAAAGGTCACAGAACTTGACAATAAAAGACAAAAAAAAAAAATCCAATTTAAAAATGCACAAAAGACTTAGACATTTCTCCCAAGAGGAAATACAAATGGCCAAAGAGCACATAAAAAAAAATGTTCACTATCATTAGCTATTATGGGATGCTAATCAAAACTACAATGAGATACCATCTCACACCTCGTAGAATGACCATTATTTTTAAAACTAAAACAAAAACAAAAAACAAACAAAAAAAAAAACAGAAAACAAGTGCTAGAGAGGATGTGGAAAAATAGGAACACTCCTTCCCTGTAGAATGGTGCACCTTCTGTGGAAGACAGTTTGGTGGTTCCTCAGGAATCTAAATATAGAACTGCCATATAGGGAAACGGACTTTGGCCCAGTGGTTAGGGCGACCGTCTACCATATGGGAGGTCCGCGGTTCAAACCCCGGGCCTCCTTGACCCGTGTGGAGCTGGCCATGCGCAGTGCCGATGCGCGCAAGGAGTGCCGTGCCACGCAGGGGTGTCCCCCACGTGGGGAGCCCCACACGCAAGGAGTGCGCCCGTGAAGAAAGCCGCCCAGCGTGAAAAAGAAAGAACAGCCTGCCCAGGAATGGCACCGCCCACACTTCCCGTGCCGCTGACGACAACAGAAGCGGACAAAGAAACAAGACGCAGCGAATAGACACCAAGAACAGACAACCAGGGGAGGGGGGGAAATTAAATAAATAAATAAATCTTTAAAAAAAAAAAAAAAAGAACTGCCATATATTCAGCAATTCCTCTACTAGGAACATATCCAGGAGAACTGAAAACAGACATTTGCACACCAATGTTCAGAAGAGCATTATTCACAATTGCCAAAGATGGAAACAACCCAAGTGTCCATCAACCAAAAAATGGATAAACAAAATGTGGTATATATATATATGATGAAATACTATGCTGATGTAAGTAGAAATGAAATTGGGACACATATGATAATATGGATGAAACTTGAAGACATTATGCTGAGTGAAATAAGCCAGATACAAAAGAATACATATTGTAAGGTCTCCTAATATGAAGAAAATATGAAAAATAAACACATGAAGTTAAAACCTAGACTACAGTTTACTAGGAGAAAGAATGAGGACTGAGAAGGGATACTATGCTTTATGTATGTAGAATTTTTAATTAGCTTGACTGTAAAAGTGTGGGATGGATAGAGTTGATGCTAACACATTACAGGAAGTATAACTAACATGGCTGGCTTATAAATGGGATTGTGGCTGAAAGAAGTAATCTAGGGATATAAATGTCAGTTGAAAGAAAGCTAGAGAATAATCTAGGGACTGAATAACATAGTGAACCCAGAGCTGGATGAGGATTGTGGTTAACAGTACAAATACAAGAATGTTTTTCTATATGTCACTATTACAAGGTGGTAAGAATATAGTGATGCATGGGAAAATACAATTAACGCTGCTTATGGACTGTAGTTAACAGCAATATTGTAATATTGCATCAATGTCCAAGAAGGTACTATATCAATGCTAAGGGTCAGTAAAAGGGGGTTGGGGATTTTTCCTTTTGGCTAGGGAAAACATTCAGAGGTTTACTGGGGCAATGACTGCACAACCCTGTGATGAAAGTGAAAGCCACTGAGTATGTACTTTGGATAGATTGTAGAAAGCATGGGACTGTATAACACAGTTCTGAACCACGTGGTAGAAGATGGACTGCGGTTAACAGTAGAAATATGAGAGTGTTCTTTCATGAACTCTAACAAATACACAATACTAATACATGGTGCTAATAATAGAGGGTCCATGGAAAAAATATACCATGTGTATGCTCTTGACCATAGTTAGTGGTAATAGTCTGACCATGTTCTTTCATAATCTGTAACAAATGTTCCACAACAATACATGGGAATTCTGTATATTTATGCATGACTGTTTTGTAAGCTCACAACTTCTCTAACAAAAATCTTAAAAATAAAGGAATCTTTTAGACATCACTTAAAACATCCAAAGCATTCTAACACATGATTTGAAGGAAAAGAATGCTAACCTTTTTAGAAAGAAAAACCAATGTTTAGGAAGGTTCATCACTTCTGTAAGTAACCATAATTTCCTAACTTCTGATCAAATGCTTTCCATCCACTAGACCAGTGGTTAGTTACAAGAAGAAAAAAAAAAGAATGCAATAAAAATGTTAGTATAATATTAAGAACTACATTAGAATCAACATTTATTCACTCAATAAATATTTATTGAATGCCTGCTTATTTTCTGGGCTTGTAAATGCCACAGGAACTGTGGCAAAAAGGATACTATGGTGGAAAGAAGTCAGGGTTCTGAATTTTTTTAAGTAACCTAAAGTTCCTGTCAAAATTGGAACCTCAGATTGAAATTTCCTTCTTCAAAGTTGGTTGGTACAGTCTATTCTTCATCTAGCCTCTATCCTTTCTTTCTATGCCATTTCATGTGTAGAATGCCCATTATTAGTATGTTGTAGCCATGTGATGTTTTTCCTGTAAATTTATCATAATTGTGATTGTAGGTATATTGAACAAGCTGTACATGCAAAGAAAATAAACTTTCTAATGAGGACTCAAACTAACCTCCTTAGGGAATTGCTCTTTTTGATTGTATTTTAAGGCCATTAAAATATTTGTTTAGTGATTTATTCTTCCTGTAGACAGATGTAGGGCCTGGGCTATTTTTCACGTTACAGTGGAGTTTTCTTTCTAAATATTCTACTTGGCCTTGTGGTGAAATATGCATTATGATACTTCCTCATAGTGACACACGCAAAACATTATTCATCAATCGGTATTTTCAGGCCTACTTCTCATTACTCTTTCAAGTATGTAAACATACAAAAGCCCTTTACTCTTTCCATAATACAAAAATAATAAAAGATGTGGTACAATTGCTGACATGCGTTACTTGGATTTCAAGGACAGGGTCACCGTATTTCACATAAAGTTCCCTCTTGTTCTCTAATCTTCTCCTCTCTCCCCCACACCAAATCCATAACTGTACTTTGTCTGATGCTAAATCAAGGTAAATGAGACGTGACCTATTAAAAAGGAAATGAATAATTCTAAAGAGGAAAAAATTGCATTCCTGGCTGGAAGCATGGACGTCATGGCTTGAATGTGTAGGTTTATTCTACCACTTCTCTAGATGATTCTGCTTTTTGGGTGGCGTGTCTTCCATCATAAAAATTACCTAATGAAGGCAGCAGAATAAATCAAACCGTGTTTTGGTGCTATCTACTTTTTATTTTTCCCAAGTGTTCATGTTATGGATTCTTTTTAATGGATGCAAGTACAACAGACCTTTCTTTAAGTATTCCCTGCGAATAATTCTCATTAAATTCCCTAAAACTTGATCTAAGTCAGGAATTAAATGGTCTGTGGGAGCAGGCACATAGGTAAATGCATATTCATGGGTAAAACCATTATAAGAATGCCTCATGTCTTCTAAGAAGGAATTGAATCGGCCTTGATCCCTGCTTGAGAACAGGGGAGGAGTGGATGGGGGATTAAGGAAATCATTTTCAGAAAGTCACCCTACTGTAGTTCCTTCATGTCTCTTGGACCAGTCCGAGTAAGGCAGGAATCATCCTTTGCAGGCTGACTATACACACATAGAGAGATTATTCAGTCAGTACAGATTCTGGATTTGTTGGTTACAGAACCAATAGGACATTTTACATGGTACTCTCTGTTAAATGTCAATGACCGTCATGGCTTTGATAGAGCAACTGGAATAGAAACCAAAGAAAATACAATAGCCCATTGAGGAATCCAGTTCCTATAGCTGCTCTATCTTATGCCACTGTCTCATAAACTGCTACATCCTGGTGATTGTACAGTTTTTTGCTTTCTTTTTCTCTCTTCTTACTTATAACAAAGAGAGGGGACCAAAGAAAGAGCTTTTTGAGACCTTATAGTAAGTATTGTATCCTTTATGGAATGAATACTTCCTATTATTTCTAATTATTTCTAGCTGATCATTCAAGGTCCATGTTGAGAGGAATAATAAATAAACCACTTTTACCATGATTGAAGCAATCATTAGAAAACAGACTCATAATGGGATTTTTTGGGTTAGTTTTTCTTTTTAGAGAAGTTGTAGCTTTACAGAAAAATCATGCCAAAAATAGAGTTCCTGTATACTTCTTCCACACACAGTTTTCCTTTTCATTAACACTTTGCATTAATGTGTTGCCTTTGTTACAATTGATGAAACAATATAATCATAATTATACTTTTAACTATAGTCCATAGTTTACATGTTTGTGTTGTATATTCCTATGGGTTTAAAATTTTTTTTTACTATAGTAACACATATACAACCTAAAATTTCCCCTTTTCGACCACATTAAATATATAATTCAGTGGTGTTAACTGCATTCAGAATGTTGTGCTACCATCACCATCATCTATTACCAAAACTCCAAACAGAAACTCTGTACCAATTAAGCATTAATTTTCTCCATTCCTTATCCCACCCTGGACCCTGGTAATCTGTATTCCGTTTCAGACTCCTTGAGTTTGCTTATTCTAATTATTACATATCAGTGAGATTATACAATATGTGTCCTTTAGTGTCTGACTTATTTCACTCAACATGATGTCTTCAAGGTTCATCATCCATGTTGTCACATGTATAAGGACCACTTTCCTTTTTGTGGCTGAATAATACGCCATTGTATGTATACACCACATTTTCTTTAGCCATTCCATTCATCTGTTGATGGATACTTGGGTTGCTTTCATCTTTTGGCAATTGTGAGGAATGCTGCAAGGATCACCTAAGTACAAATATCTGTTCAAGTCCCTGCTTTCTATTCATTAAGATATACACCTAGAAGTAGGATTGCTGAGTGTGGCAGTTTGATATTATTTACGAATCACCAAAAAAGAGAAAAATTATGTTTGTAAATTGGTCTGTTCCTCTGGGTATGATACCCTTCGATTGCATTGAATTCAAAGGTACTAAGTTCACTTGATAAAAGATTAGGGCTTTGATTCAACCACATCAGTAGGGTGTGACTCAGGGTTGAGTCCCCACCCCCTTGGTGGGCTGATTTAAACAGACACTCACTCAAGAAGATGCGCATGGGAAGAAAGAGAGCTCAATAGACATGGAAAGGAGAGAACTTGGTTATTTTGGTCCTGTCGTGTGCTAGAAAGGAGAAGGCACAAACAGCTCAAGCCCCAGGAAAGAGAGACGAGCCATTTACCTGATAGTTTGCAGCTGAGCAGGTGAGAAAGCCTGGAAAGACATGAGCCCTATGCCAGACTGATAGAGGAAGCCCTGAGAGACGAGCCTTATGCCAGCCTACAGCTGAGAGTAGAAGAAGCTGGGCTTAGGAGCCTTAAGAGGAAGAAAGGAGAGACCAGGCAGACATCATCCCCCGTCTTGCTTCAACACATGGCAACTGACCGTGAGAAAGCAGCCTTGAGTTGGACAATTTAGGGCTATGTAACTGTAAGTTTTACCCCAAATAAGTACCCTTTATAAAAGCCAACAGATTTTAGTACTTTGCATCAGCACCCCTTATGCTAACTAATATACTGGGTGTTATAGTTTCCTAGGTTGCTCAAGCAAATACCATGGAATAGGCTAGGTTAAACAATGGGAATTTATTTGCTAACAGTTTTGAGGCAAAAAGCAAGCCCAAATCCAGTAGTCATCAAGGTGATGCTTTCTTTAAAAGATTGGCATTCCAGGGGTGGCTCCAGTGATTCTTGGTCCTTAGCTTGTCAGACGGCAATGCACATGGTGGTGTCTCCTGGTCTCTCCCTTCTCTTCTGGGTTCTGTTGATGTTCAGCTTCTGTCTGCTCCCTCTGGCTTTCTCTCCACTGTCTGAATTTCATTCCAATTATGAAGGTGTCCAGTAATAGGATTAAGACTCATTCGAATTGGGATGGGCCACATCTTAAGTAAAGCAGCCCTCAGGAATGGATTAAATTTAAGACCATGATTTTCTGGGGGACATATAGCTTCAAACTACCATACTGGGTCATATGGTAATTCCAAACTTAACATTCTGAGGAACTGCCAAACTGTTTTTCAACAATTGCTAAACCCTTTTATAGTCTCACTAACAATGAATAAGGGATCCTATTTTCCACATCCTTTTCAAGACTTGTTACTCTCCATTTTTTTAGTAGTAGCCAGTCTAGTGGGTATGAAATGATATCTCATTGTGGTTTTGATTTGCATTTCCCTAATAGCTAATGATGTTGAGCATCTTTTCATGTGCTTATTGGCCATCTGTGTGTCTCCTTTGGAGAAATGTCTAGTCAAGCCTTTAGCCCACTCTTTTTTTTTTTTTTAAGATTTATTTATTTATTCATTTCTCTCTCCTTCCCCTCCACCCCAGTTGTCTGTTCTCTGTGTCTATTTGCTGCATCTTCTACTTTGTCCGCTTCTGTTCTTTTCAGCAGCACAGGAATCTGTTTTTTTGTTGTTGCATCATCTTGTTGTGTCAGCTCTCCATGTGTGCGGCGCCATTCCTGGGCAGGCTGCACTTTCTTTCGCACTGGGCAGCTCTCCTTACAGGGTGCACTCCTTGCGTGTGGGATCCCCTACATGGGGGACACCCTTGCATAGCAGGGCACTCTTTGCGCGCATCAGCACTGCACATGGGCCAGCTGCACACTGGTCAAGGAGGCCCAGGGTTTGAACCGTGGACCTCCCATGTAGTAGACAGATGCCCTAACCATTGGGCCAAGTCCCTTGCCCACTCTTAAATTGAGTTGTTTTGTCTTTCTGTTGTTGAATTAGGAGTTTTTAATATATTCTGGATATTAAACCCTTATTGGATATATGGTCACCAATTATTTTCTCCCATTCTGTGCATTGTCATTTCATGATGAAGTTCCTTGATGTGCAAAAGTTTTAATTTTCATGATGCCTCATTTTCTTCTGTTGCTCATGTTTTTAATGTAAAGTCCAAGAAATCATTGCTTAACACAAGGTCCTAAAGATGCTTCTGTATGTTTTCTTCTAGGAATATTAGAGTTTTGATTCTTATATTTAGGTCATTGATACATTTCGAGTTAACTTTTGTGTATGGTGTGAGGTAGGGGTCCACCTTCATTCTTTTGCATATGGGGATCCAGTTTTCTCAGAACTATTTATTGAAGAGACTATTATTTCTCCAAAGAGTGGACTTGGCATCCTTGTCAAAAATCAGTTCACTATGGATGTGAGGGTCTATTTCTGAACTGCCAATTCAATTCTGTTGGTCTATATGTCTGTCCTCGTGCCAGTACCATGCTGTTTTGACCACTGTAGCTTTGTAATATATATATATATTTTTTAGGTACTTGGGCTGGGGATTGAACCGGGACTTCATTTGTGGGAAGCCAGTGCTCAATCATTGACCCACATCAGTTGTTTTTTTTCATTTGTTTGCTTTTTTATTTTTGTTTTTGTTTTTAGAAGTAACTGGGGACCAAACCCAGGATCTAACCTGTGGGAAACAGGTACTTAGCTGCTTGAGCCAAATCCACTCCATGTAATAAGTTTTAAAATAAGGAAGTAAGAGTCCTCAAAGTTTATTCTTCTTCTTCAAGATATTTTAACTATTTGGAGTCACTTACATTTCCCTATAAATTGGATGATTGGTCTTTCATTTCTGTAAAGAAGGCTGTTGGAATTTTGATTGTTATTGCCTTGCATCTGTAAATTACTTTGGGTATAACTGACATCTTAACAAATATTTATTCTTCCAAGCCATAAACATAGAATGTCTTTCCATTTATATAGGTGCTTCTTTCTTTCTTTTAACAATGTTTTATAGTTTTCCTTTACATCCTTGCTTAAATTTTTTCCTAGTTATTGGATTCTTTTATTTGTTATTATAAATGGATTTTTTTCTTGACATCCTCTTTAGATTGTTCATTACCAGTGTATCCAAACACTACTAATTTTTTGCATGTTGATCTTGTACACTGCCATTCTGCTGAATTTGTTTATTAGCTCTAGTAGCTTTTTTGTGTGTTTTTTAGGGGGATTCTCTCTATATAGGATCATGCGATCTGCAAACAGGAAAAGTTTTACTTCTTCCTTTCCAATATGAATGCCGTATGTTTCTTTTTCTTGTCTAATTGCTCTGGCTAGGACATCCAATACAATGTTGGATAATACTGGTGAAGGTGGGCAGCCTTGTCTTATTTGTGATCTTAGAGGGAAAGTTTTCAGTCTTTCACAGTTGAGTGTGATGATAGCTGTGGGTTTTTCAGATATGCCCTTTATCATGTTGTAGAAGTTTCCTTCTTTCTAGTTTTCTACATGTTCTTTATCAAGAAGGGGTGCTGGATTTTGTCAAATGCCTTTTCTGCATCAATTGAGATGATGATGTACTGGATGTTTTCCCCCTTCATTCTGTTAATGTAGTGTATCACATTAATTGACTTTCTTATGTTGAACCACTTTTGCATATCTGGGGAAAATCCCATTTAATCATGGTGTATAATTCTTTTAATGTGCTTTTGAATTCAGTTTGCTAACATTTTGTTGAGGATTTTCACATCTATATTCATAGGGGATATACATCTATAACTATATTTTCTTGTGGTATCTTTATCTGCCTTTGGATTAATGTGATGCTGGCCTCAGAATGAAGTGCTCCCTCTGCTTCAATTTTGGAAGAGTTTGAGCAGGATTGGTGTTAATTCCTCTTGGAATTCTTCTTCTGTTCCTGGGCTTTTCTTTGTTTGAGGCTTTTTATTACTGATTCAATCTCTTTACTAGTTATTGGTCTGTTGAGATCTTCTCCTTCTCCTTGAGTCAGTGTAGGTAGTTTTTGTGTATAGGAATTTGTCCATTTCATCTCGACTATCTAATTCGTTGGCATAGAGTTGTTTATAGTATTCTTTTATAATCCTTTTTTATTTCTGTGAGGTTGGTAGTAACATCCTGTCTTTTCATTTCTGATATTGCTTATTTGTGTCTTCTTTTTTTTTTCCTTTTCTTTGCCAGTCTAGGCAAAGTTTTCTCAATTTTATTGACCTTTTCAAAGAACCAATTTGTTTCATTGATTCTCTCTATTGCATTTTTATTCTCTTTTCCTGTGTTCTAGTGTTTATGTTTGTTCGTTTTTTTAATTCCCTCTGGTTTAATTTGCTCCTCTTTTTCGAGATCCTTCCATTTTGAGTTTAGGCCCCTGATTTTATATTTTTCCTCTTTTTTATTGTAAGCATTTAGAGCTATAAATTTCCTTCTCTGCACTGCTTTTGCTGTGTCTCGTAAGTTTTGCTAGGTCTTGTTTTTGTTTTCATTTGCCTCAAGGTATTTCTTAATTTCTGTTGTGATTTATTCTTTGACCCATAGGTTGTATAATTTCCACATATATGTGAATTTTCTAATTGTCCCTCTGTTATTGATTTCTAGCTTCATTCCCTTGTGGTAGGAGAAGATACATGGTATGACTTCAATATTTTAAATTTATTCGGACTTGTTTTGTGACATAACATATGATTTATTCTAGAGAATGATCCATGTGCTGTTCAGAAGAGTGTGTTTTCTGCTACTCTTAGGTAAAGCTCTATATATGTGTGCTAGGTCTAATTGGTTTATAGTATCATTTTAGTCTTCTATTTCCTAATTGATCTTCTGACTAGATGTTCTATCCATTATTGAAAGTGATATATTGAAGTTCCCTGTTAATGCAGAACTATCTATTTCTCCCTTCCAATCTGTCAATATTTGCTTCATATATTTTTGGGCTTTGCCACTAGGTGTGTGTATTAGTCAGCCAAAGGAGTGCTGATACAAAATACCAGAAATTGGTTGGTTTTTATAAAGGTATTTATTTGGGGTAGGAACTACAGATATCAGGCTGTAAAGCAAAAGTTACTTCCCTCCCCAAAGTCTATTTTCACATGTTGGAGCAAGATGGCTGCTGACATCTGGGAGGGTTCAGTCTTCCTGAGTTCCTCTGAGCTCAGCTCTTCTGTTTTCTCCACAAGATAAGCTGTAGAATATTAGGCAAACGGCTCTGTCTCTCTCCCTGGGGCTCCACCTTCAGCGTCAAATTCCAACTTCAAAACTCCAACATTAAAAGCCCCCAACTCTGTCCTTTGCCATGCCAAGAAGTTGCCACAAAAGGCTGGGGACTCAACACCCTACCAGTATAAGAGGTTTACATGATTACTTAATCAAGCAAAACTCTGAATCCAATATAATCTAATATGCACAGAGGAAAGGATCAGTTTACAAACATAATCCAATATTTGTTTTTGGAATTCATCACTAGTATCAAACTGCTACAGTGTGTATTTGTAATTGTTACGACTTCTTGTTGAATTGACCCCTTTATCAGTGCATAGTGACCTTCCCTGTCCCTTGTACAATTTCTTACTTAAGGTCTGTTTTATCTGATATTAATATAGCTATCCCAGCTCTCTTTTGGTTACTATTTGCATGCCATATTTTTTCCATCCTTTCACTTTCAACTTACCATGTCTTTGAATTTAAGGTGAGTTTCTTGTAAACAGCATATACTTAGGTTATATTTATCCATTCTGCCAATTTCTGTCTTTTGACTGGAAAATTTAATACATTTACATTTAAGTAACTACTGATAATGCAGAACTTTCTTCTGCTATTTCTTATTTTATACGCTTTTTGCCCCTCAATTCTTCTGTTAATGCCTAATTACATATTTATTTCATTTTTTTGATTGCACCATTTTGAGTCCCTTTTCAATTCTTTCTGGATATATGTTTCATATATTTTCCTGTGTACACTATTATATGTCTTAAGGCAGGTAATCCTTCGGCCCAGGCTGCTTTGACTTGTTTCATACACTGCTTCAGCTGTCCACAAGTTACATCTGCCTACAGGGCAAGTTCAGGAAAGGTGAGCCTGAGAAGTTGCCACCCAATAGATTGGCCCTGACATACATGGACCCTAATGTTGTGGGAAACTGGCTTACCTATTCCTTATTGTAAATGTTACACCTGTTCTATTGTAGATGTTGCAGTTGTTAGATGTTGCAGTTGTTCCCTATTATTGTAGATGATGTGGCAGTTCTAATAGCAAACAGCTGCTTGGTAGTTTCCAATAAATACGAGGTGGAAACTAGGGTCGAGGGTCTCAGTTCCAGAAGCTGTGAGTCCCCTGGTCTCAGCTTTATCTCCTCTCTTGTGTCTCTCCTCTCTCACTTTATTTCATAAAGTTCTGTGTTGCCTTCCCTTCGAGCTTGTGAGCTGCTTACAGCACCCTAGTATGTACATGGAGGTTACGCTGTTCCCTTTGGAACAGGCCAGGGACTCACAATGGGAGCATAGGCTACTCTAGAAAGGAGTAGGGGAGTGCCAGCAAGGGCACCAGGAACTTCACCCTCCATTTTTTAAAGCTGTATTTTCTTTATTTGATACTTGCCCAGTTACTGCAACCCCAGATTTTTGAGGAAGATGGCTCTGCCAACTTTTACTAAATTTTCAAAAACTCTGTGAGGGAGCATCACCCTGGAGCATGACACTCTGCCATTGTGGTTGACCTTTAAGATTAGGGGTGGTTTTTGGTTTTTGTTTGTTTTTGTATTTTTTTTAAGATTTATTTTTTATTTCTCTCCCTTCCCCCTTCTCCCCCCATTTGCTCTGTGTTCTTCTGTGACTACTTCTATCTTTATCAGCAGCACTGGGAATCTGTGTTTTTTTTTGTTGCATCATCTTGCTGTGTCAGCTCTCCCTGTGGGCAGCGCCATTCCTGGGCAGGCTGCACTTTCTTTTGTGCTGGGCAGCTCTCCTTATGGGGCGCACTCCCTGCGCGTGGGGCTCCCCTATGCGGGGGATACCCCTGCATGGCACAGCACTCCTTGCGTGCATCAGCACTGTGCGTGGGCCAGCTCCACACGGGTCAAGGAGGCCCAGGTTTGAACCCGTGGACCTCCCATGTGGTAGGCAGATGCCTTATCCATTGGGCCAAGTCCACTCCCCTGTATGTTTGTTTTTAAGGATGGGATGTGTTGGGGAGAACAAACCTCCCTAGCACACTGCTACTGGATGAGGTATGAAGAGAGGGGGCCCAGTGCTATATAATGAGGGCTCTTTGCAGTAAGGGGGTCTCCAGTGTTAAATCTAAACTAGTTAAAGAGTGACATGCATGAAATAAAGAAGGGAGATATGTTTGCAGGTATCTTACAAAACCTAAAGCTGAAAAGCAGGTAGTGAATTGCCTGTGGTAGGCAAAAGCAAGGTGCAGGTAAATTTCCAAGCTGCTGTTTCTCAACCACAGTATAAAGCTTTGGGAAAGTCGATTCTCTTAGAAAAAGGACTCAATTGTTTTGTTTTTGAGACAAAAGTTCTTTACCCTTTATGTGTAAATGTCCCTAATATTTCGGAAATGGAAAAGAAACACATTAATAGCCTGGTATGTATAGAATTGGAGTTGCATGACTAAATGGTGTCCGGTTCTTGCCAGAGATCACTTCTGAAAATAAAGTGTGCAAATTGGAAGTGCCAGGTAAGCATTTCATGTTAATAATTATCATCATTATAATCTTGATTAAAATAGCCTAGTTCTACCTTTTGCTCACATAAAGGTTTGCTTTAGAAATATGCCTGCTAATTACTAAGCTCTGAATTATAGGTCTCAGTTAAATTTGGATTTTCTCTGTGTGTGTGTGTGATTAAAAAAACAACAGTATAACAGATTTATGACCTATTCAGAATAGCCCCACACTGGCAATAGCTCAGATGCCCAGTAACAGATGAGTGGATGATAAACTGTGATACATCTATATAATAGAATACTACTCAGCAACAGTAAAGAATGGTTACAGATAGACATAGCAACAAGAACAAATCTCAGCACTCCCTCAGTTGTCATTTTTAACTGTAACCACTATGAAAATATCCAAACATTTTTATGTATGCTGTATACATGCCCTGGAGAACTCCCTCCCAACCATGTGTCTCCCATCAATAACACCCCACCCCAGTGTTCCTCCACTGCCGTAACTGAACCTCTCTGTGGTCCAAAACTTCTTAAAAAAATAAAGCCTAATATATTGCCAGGTTCCATTAATAGTAAAATGGAATATAGTGATGGGTTTAAAGGTTAGATATAGAATACATACTAATTTAGAAAAAATAAATAAAGTAAAAATAAATTGGGGTGTCTATGAGCCTGTGCACCTGAAATATGAACTAGGCCTAGAGCTGCAGGGTGCCTAAGAGTTACCTCCTGAGAGCCTCCATGTTGCTCAAACGTGGTCACTCTCTAAGCCAAACTCAGCATGTAAATGAATTACCTTCCCCCCAGCGTGGGACATGACTCCTGGGGATGAGCCTCCCTGGTGCCGCGGGATTACTACCAAGCACCAACTGATGATATAACTAGAAAAAGATCTTGAATGAAAGGATCAACTCAGACCAGCAGAATATCTCAGCCTATATGTAATATCAGGTGTTAAAAATGGCTTTTTGACCTTGAATAAAAGGGGGAAATGGAAAGGACAAATGAGTTTATATGGCTGTAAGTCTCAAAAAAAGAGTCAGGAGGTCATCAGAGGGGTCATGCTTACACACGCCTCAGCAAGCTCTCAGAGACAACCAAAGTAGATACAACCCCAGGTACTGCTTCTCCTGAGAGCTACAGAGACCCACAGGTTCTACGGTCATGGCAGATGGCTCTGGAGTTCAGTGCCATGTCAGTGGGCCCTAATTTGGAGTTTGTGTTCCTGAGTGTGATGGAGTTGGACTCAGATGTGACCTTTCTACACATGCCTCTTCTATCACTTTTACTGGACCTGTGGTTGGCTCTGGGGTTGTTGTATACTCAAGAGACCTGAATCTCTGGACTGTCCATGTGACAACCAGGCCCTGAGCCTCAGCAGACTTACAACTCCTACCCTCTGGCTTATTGGACTTACCCCAGCCAGCTAACTGGGAAGTGAAGAAGGTCAACCACCACACCAGGGAGACAAGAGTGCCTAGAACTGCAAGTAGGAGAATTGCATCCATCATCCATATGGAATCTAAGCCCCTCTTGATATAGAGGTGGAGTGGACATAACCATCCCAGGGTCCACAGGATGGAGGAATAGAGTATGGATTAGAATGGACTTACTGATATTCTGCTATGGAACTATTGTGATTAGTAATGAAAGAAATTGTAGCAGTGATGTGAAGAAAGTGGACATTGTAGCTGCTGAAGGTAGGGAGAGAGAAGAAGAGATATGATGTGGGGGCATTTTCAGGACTTACAATTGTCCTGGGTGGTACTGCAAGGACAGATGCTGGATATTGTATGTCCTGCCTTGGCCCACTGGGTGGACTAGGGGACAGTGTAAACTACAATGTAAACCATTATCCATGTGGTGCAGCAGTGCTCCAAAATGTATTCACCAAATGCAGTGAATGTCCCATGATGATGAAAGAGGTTGTTGATGTGGGAGGAGTGGGGTGAGGGAGGTGGGGGGTATATGGGGACCTCTTATTTTTTTTAATGTAACATTAAAAAGTAATAAAGAGAAAAAATGAAATTAAAAAAAAGAATGAATCTCAAAATCATTATGCAGAGGGAAAAAAGACACATAAGAGAATACTGCATGATCCCATTGAAATGAAATTCTAGAAAAGGCAAAACGAATCTATCTGACAGTGGGCCGCTCAGTGGTTGCCTGGGGCCAGGGTGGGGATGGGGAATTGACAGCAGAAGGTCACAAGAGAACATTTTTGGTGATGGGAATGTTCCATACCGTGACTGAAGTGATGATTGTGAGGGTGTGTGCATTTATCAAGACACATCTAACTATACACTTAAAATGGCTGTATTTTATTTTATGTAAATGAAATCTCAGTGAAATTTAAGACAAGAGAGGGAAACAGCAGCAGTAGCAGCAGCAGCAGCCTTGCCCTAGAGTATTATTTGGACCGCTGAAAGGGTCTATGATCTAAAAGGATGAAAGTATCCACTCCCAAATGCTGGGAATGGTTACTCCTAGGGGGTAGGATTTAGGGAGAGGGATGAAAGGTATGCTGTTGTTCCATTTTGTGTAGTTCTTACTTACATACTTCTTGCAAGTATGTATTGCCTTTGTAATTATAAGAAGAAAGAGTAGCTAGTAAAGGAAGAGTCGGAGATAAGTTGAGGGTACTCCCAGGGAAGTCACCCTTTGTTCCTATTTTCTTCAGTCTTAATGGTATGGGTGTGGTCATGGTATGGTTAAATTAACATAGACCGTGGGCTTGCAAGGGGGTAAGCTTTCATAAAACTCCCGTGCGTGAAGGCTGCAGGGCCCCTAATGTGTTGGGGTGTGATGGAGGTGGGTATAACTCCTCCCCCAAGCAAAAAATAACAGGAGCCAGACATGCAGCCACTGGGAGAAAGTTCTACAGCAGCCCATAGGGACGAAGGTATACAATCTACAGGTAAGGGATTTGGGAAGGAATTTCAATTTTATAGCAATTCCTCACCCCACCTCTTCCTGCCCCATGTTCTTAGGATTTCTTTTTTTACATGCTGGACCATCTCTGCTAGGTTATGAGGAACCAAAGAACAATTTTTGTTGTTTCGTTTGTTTTGTCATTGCGCTTCAGAGAAAAAGAGCTCTGGGTGCCCTTGATGGCCAGACTTAGTGGTGATTGAAGACATAAAAAGGAGGAGCAAAGAGCTATTGCTGCTTTAACAGATGTTCTGCCCTCCCAACCCCCACAGTTCATCTAGGGTTTTCTGTGAGAACTTTGGTGGGGAGAGGAGAGAGAAGCACCTGGTTATAAATAATATATATTCAATGAAAACAATAATTTAAAGATTAGCTTGCACTGTGGTTGCCTTTCCACACAGCAAGCAGCAAGTTGGGTTGTCCTGGACTTGTCAGGGTGATTCAGAGAAGTCTTTGAACACCAACGCTTGTGGTCCTGCAAGGGCTTGTGACTGACTGACCTGTCTGTGTACAGTCCACTTCGGAAACAGAAACTTCCCCGGTGGCATGGGAAAGAAAACACCAACCTAATCCTGAAAGGGTAACTTTAAACCAAAGCCCAACCAAGAAAGAGAGTGGGAGAGAGACTGCCAGCTGAGCAGACCAGAAATAAAAGTCCCATTGTCCTTGCCGAGCCCGGCTCAGCTCTGGACACTCCCACCTTCCTTGGCTGGCTTTGCACACTGACACTCGTAGTACCATAGGGAGTGCATTCCAGGGGCAGGCAGCCTTCCTCTAAAACACGGCAGCCAGGGAGAAATCACCCCAGAGGCACAGGGATGTCAGGTACAGGGAGGTTATGACCATTAAACATTAATGGAGCTCACATCAAGATGCTAGAAAACAGGAACCAAGCATCGGGGAGTGTTGGGTCCATTGGACAAGAGCAAGGGATGGATTAAGAAGAGGTTAGGTGAATATATCTGATAGGAGACTAATATCCTGCATATATAAAGAACTCCTAAGTCTCAAAAAAAAGAAGACAAACAACCCATTTAAAAAATGAGCAAGAGATTTGAACAGATGCTTCTCCAAAGAAGAAATACAAATGGCTAAAAAACATGTGAAAAAATGTTCAAAATCACTAGCTATTAGGGAAATGGATCCAGTTTGTTGGACTTGCACAGGTCGGCTAACAGGGAAGTGAAGATGGTCAACCACCACACCTGGGAACCAAGAGTGCCTACAACTTCAAGCAGGAGAATTACATCCATCAATCATGTGGAATCTAAGCCCCCTCTTGATATAGAAGTGGAGTGGACATCACCAACCCAGGGTCCACAGGATGGAGGAATAAAAGACAGATTAGTGTGAATTTACTGGTATGCTACCATAGAACTATTGTGACTAGTAATGGAGGAAACTGTAGCAATGATCTTGAGAAAGTGGCCAGAGTAGTTGCTGAGGGCAGGTAGAGGAAAGAAGAGATAAGATGTGGGGGCATTTTCAGGACTTGGAGTTTGAGGGCAAGCATGCAAAAGTTTGGCTCTCAGAACTGGCCGCCTCCGAGGTCTGAGGCATGAAATACGCCTCCCTTGGCTGGCCCCTCGGGACGAGGTATGCACCTACGCCTCCCCGCAGGGGAAACTCATGCAAGCCCCCTCGCACCACCTCCATCTGGGCCAATCTCAGGGCCTCCTACCTCGTAAAGACACGCCTGCTCTCTTCCACCTGTCAGCGAGCTATCCAGCTCAGCCCTCTCAAATTTAAGCTCTCCCTAGTAACTACTGACCAGCCTAGTAGACGAGCTCTGCTTCTATGCCCTTATAAGGTAACAACAGCTAATCTAGCCTGTCAGAACCCAATCACCCTCCACCAATCCCCTCTCTTCATACTCTATAAAACTGCTTGTACTTCCTCAATAAAGTAGACCTGCGCCATCCACCTCGTCTCCGCAGTTGTCCTTCGAGCCACTGTACGTCCTCTCACGCCTGCGCCTCCCCACCCCGAGCCCCCTGTCTAGAGAAGCAGGGGCTCCTCACCTCAGGAGTTGTCCTGAATGATATTGCAGGGACAGTTGCTGGACATTATATATCCTGCCATAACCCACTGAATGTACCGGGGGAGAGTGTAAACTACAATGTAAACTATAATCCATGCGGTGCAGCAGTGCTCCAAAATGCATTCACCAAATGCAATGAATGCGCCACAATGATAAAAGAGGTTGTTGGTATGGGAGGAGGGGTAGAGGTGGGGGTATGGGGGAATGTCTTTTATTTTTTAATGTGGCATTTTTTGTGATCTATGTATCTTTTTTTTAAAAAAAGATAATTTAATATGTTACCATCAACTATATCCATTTCCACACTTTTAGAGTCAAGTTAATTAAAACTTCAACATACAAACACAAAACAAAACAAAAAAAGAATAGGTTAGGTGAGGAGAGGGACTGCCCGGCTCAGCTAGAGCTGAGGAGGGAGAGCTGCCTCAGGAGTGAGCTCCAATCCTAGGAGAATTTAGTGGCAAGCAGAACACGCTTCCTCCAAACCCCAAGTGCCACTGAGAAGGCTCTCAGCTGTGCAGAGCCCAGGCAGCAGCACACCCCAGGAGACAGTGGCTGTCTGCAGCTCCCCATTTGCTTAACAACCATCCTTTGGCAGGATAAAAAGCCACAAGATAAAGGTTTTACAGTAAAAGAGTGACTGGACAATTGACAATGTCTTAGTTTGCCAGAACTGCTATCGCAAATATGACATAATGGATTTTTGTGGAATCCAACAGGAATTTATTAGCTCACAGTTTAGGCTACAAGTCCAAAATCAAGATGTTGGGAAGGCTTGCTTTTTCCCCAAAGACTGCAGCATTCTGGTGCTGGCTGCTGGCAGTCCTTGGGGTTTCAGGACTGCCTCCCCTCACATGGCAATCTCCTCTGCTTTCTGGCTTCCTCTCTTTTCTGAATTTCTGAGTTATCTTTATAATGCATCCTGGAATCCAGACTCTGGCCCATCCTGCTTCACTTGGTCACACCTTAACTAAACATCTTCAGAAGATTCTATTTGCAATGGGCCACACCCATGTGGACATGGGTGAGGATTACGAGCATAGGAACGTAATTGAGCACACCACAGACAGAATGGCAAAGTGGAAGGAGACTGAGTAGCAGCCAGGAGCCATGGATTTCAGTCTGTGGCCCTGGGTAAGTCACCCTACCCCTAAGAGCTTTGCTTTTGACCTTAGTAGAGTGAAGGGGTTGGGCCATGCCTCTGACATCCTTCTGAAGATCCAGTTTTCTAGATTCTTTTAGATTCTTCTAGATTCTCAGAGTGTGTGCCTCCTGGATCCAAAGAATTGGGGCTTCTCCTTCCCTCTTCTCATCCCTTCTTCACAGACTTCTCTCTAAAGAATGCTTACATTTCCTTCAGCTGGAAAATCACCCCATTTTATGACTGAAACCCATTCACACCCAAAGTCTCAACCCTTCCAACTGGAGGAAGGGAGAAGGGTGGAGCTTGGAGTTGGGGGGGGGGGCGGGATATTGCCATCACTGTGAGGAGGGCATGTCCTCTAGGTATGCTGAAGATTTTGCAGCTTTATACCCTGAGTCCTCTTCCCTCTCCTCCAACAGGAAGAGGAAAAATGGAAGGTGGGAGCCAGTTGCTTTCACTAAGCCAGGCGGCAAATGCATGCAGGGTTCTTCCCAGAAATTTAAGAACATTTTAAACACATGGCCTTCATTATAAATGGGCTGCATTCCCAGAGGACTTGTTAACTTAGTATGACTGTGTATGTGTTAGCAGGAAGTGTCCTGGACTAGCATCGGAGCCTGGGTTTGGGCCTCAGCTTTGGCATCAACTGGCTCAGGATGGTGGAATCCCGTCACCTCTCTGGGCCTCGTTTCCTCACCTATAAAACAAGGGGTTGGATGACATGATCTCTAAGTCCTCCCTGACATTCTCTAAGGGCATGAGCCACCCTTGGTGCACCCTGTGCATCCACCCTCCCATTTTTCCATCTTTTAGCCTGTAGGGACAAGGCTGGCAGGAACCTTAGTTCATGGCAGGCGACAGTGATCCAGTGCCCTTGATGGAGCCACTTCAAAGCTCAGTGGAGCTGGGAGGACTCGTCTTCAGCAGTCCTTTGTCCCAGTTCGTGCCCTTTCTGGGCAGCACTGACAAGCAAAGCAGGGGGCAAAGACAGCGATAGAAGGGCCTTGCGCTTGGTTTAATGCTCTGCTTTTGCAATATGGAATTCGTAATAAGTTTTTAACAAGGGGCCCACATTTTATTTTGCACTGGATAAATTAGGTAGCTGTTCTCAGCAGGGCCCTTGCCAGTGGGCAGCTTCCTGAATCAGGAGCTAGTGGGGCCAGTTCTGGTAAGGGCACCCTTGTCACAGTGCCAGTCAACAGACTGTACTGTTGTGTGGATGTGATTGGTTAAAAATATGGGTGTGCAAGCACAAAGCAGTGAAAAGATGCTTGCAACTCTTAGGAGGGAACTTTCTTTTTTAACAAAAAGCAAAAACATATGCATATATCTAATGTGGGTAGATACACGTGTATTTGCATATGTCACTACATCCACACACAGAAAGTCTTAGAGTAGACAGAGACTTTGAACAATGTAAGACTAACAGAGAGTCAAATGTCAATTTGCACATGCTTTGAACTGAACAACTTTCCTAAATTGACTCATTCAAAGATCCTGATATGACATATAGACTTTGAAAACTTTACAGAAGTTACTTTTAAATAGAATTTGATAGCGGAATCAAGGCATAAATCTAGATCAAGACTGTCACTTGGGCAAGAGTTTATGCCTTGGCCATGCTTGGACCAGAGGGCACTTTCACAACGTTCATTATTATCATTGTTTTTCAAAGGAGATTGATAAACTGTTGTTTTGTGCACTCCTCCATGATATACGAATGTAGTCGATATTTTCATATTCCTGGATGGATGCTGGAGAATACAGACTTAGCGGAATTCATCTTTGTTTTCTTTTATCTTGCCTAGCAGTATGCCTCGCATAGAACTTGTTCAATGAACATTTGTTTAATGAATACCCATCCCCTAATGGACAGGGTTTTTTCTTACACACAAGAACACATGTAATTATATTTAGCTGTGCAATAATATCATGTATTCAAAGGGCATTAGGCAGCAAAGTGCCTTGGCTCATCTCTAGTCCAACCCTCTCGTTTTTATATATTAGAAAATCAAGGCTCAGAGAGTCTAAATAAGTTATCTGAGGTCACACAGCTAATCTGGACCAGAACCTAGCACTTTTGACATCTAACCCAGTGAATTTTTCCACTAAACTATGGTGCCTTAAGAATCAGGAAGCTTAAATAAAGAGTCTTAGGTGTTTACTCAGCACATATATATAGTCTTCAAAACCCGTCATTACGGAGCAAGAACTCAACTGTTTAAATGTCACCTGCAAAAGTACTTCACGACCTTGCTACAGTTACATTTTGGCAAACCCCTGTGAAGGACAATTTGAGATCTAAGGCAAAATGAAAAGGAAAGAAGGTCAAATAAAAAGCTTTTTATTTGCAGATTGGAATTAAGTGCTCTGTGCCCAGGCAGCTGGCTTAGTACTGACTTCAGGGTTGCTGTTTTAATGCTTCAGCGAGCAGAAAATTGGAGAGTCAGAGCATCAATCACTCAGTCCTGCCAAGCAACACCCCCTCAAGCCTAAGCAAAATGTAATATTTTGCTTGCTCGTAACAACTCTGAAACCACCTCAGCTTCATTCATACCGCAGGTTTTGAGGAAGCCGGAGTAGAGTTCTTTTATGTCACCAGAACTTCTGCCCCATTGTGTGATTCCTTAAGGCTGAATTTCTAAAAAGGATCTTCCAGGTCACAAGTGCCCAATCAGACACATGCTCTTAGCTTCAAATAGCAAATGCTGGGCAGGGCCAGAGAGAGGCCACTGCTCTCAAGGAGGGTGGAGCAGTAACTGGACAGCTTAAGGCTCATCCAGGAAATTAGTGAGGTGCAAATTGCATGGTGGTGGCTTCGGGGCAAGAGGAAAATTGCAGGCCATTGCCTGGAGAGAGAAATAGCAGGGTGGTATTTTAGAGCCTGCCTATCGTGAGCCAATGAGTATGCTCATCACTGCCTTAAAAACACAAAAACCTTTTTATTGAAGTCCAAAATACAAATAGAAAAATGCACAAATCATCATATACAGTCAATAAGCTTTCACAACCTTAATATACCCTGTAATCTGTACGCAGATCAAGGAAGAGAACACCCTCCTCACCTCCCCTTCCAGCCGCCATCCCCGCCCCCCTCCCCCTTCCCCAAGGGTAACTGCTATCCTGGTCTTTAAAATGCAAGCCAAGTGGCAACTGAGAAGGAGACAGCTTCTTGGAGTTTGTCCAGATTCTTCCCACAACTCCATCGCTGAAGGCCTGAGCCTGGCTGCCTGCTGGGTTCTAGCGAGCCAGCGCTCCTATGCGTCAATGGCTCCTTCCCAGGCTCAGACTGGGGGACGAGGAACAGCCAACCCCTTAGAGAATAGGGTCCCTTAGAGCCCCCAGAAGACAAGAAGTGGGGAGTGAAGGAGGAGAGAACGCTGCAGACTGGTGTGTGCCCCGCTCCCGCCTCGCTGCAGAGCTGGTCTCTGCCCTGCAGAAGGCCGGCGAGGTAAGGCTGCAGAGCCTGCTCCGGGTGTCGAGGTTCTTGGGCATACTTCACAGCTTTGGGCTGCTCACAGAGGGCTTCTTCTGTTTCTTTTTTGGTGTTTTGTGGGTTTTCTCTCATTGTAGGCTCTCTGAGTTTCCTTATAGTGGTCAACCATTCTGGGGGAGGCGTATAGGTTGTTTTGTTCCATGGGTTTCCTGTTAGGCAACAGAGTCAGGCCTCCAAGGCTTGGCAGCTACCATGCTGAGTTTTGTGGCTGGAGTCATGGCTGGGTTTTACTTAGTTTGCCACCTGGCTGCAGTGGGTTGTTTTACCCCGACGTAGACACTGTTTCTGAGAAGAAGCAAGCATGGTTACATAGGTTTCCTATTCTGGCACGGAGTTTTGGTTTGGCTTCCCTTTGGCACATAATGCTCTTGTGTGTGCACACGCATATCGCTACCTGTAAGAGAGAGCCCTGTTTTCAATCTGGGCATAGACAACAACAGCCAAATTCTTTCTATATTTTCTGTGGGCCTGTGAAGAGCTGCTTATGCTCTTGGGGAGGGAGATCTGCTCCAATCATAACTGCATCCTTGGCTTGGTAGAAGGGTTGTATTGTCTCTCTTGGCTCCCCTCCATTTACTTCTCATCTCACTGCAGTTCGGGTTCCCTGAACCCACCATACTCCTCTTCTTGCTGAGGCCACCCAAGTCTTCTTCTTTTTTCTTTTTTAAGATTTATTATTTATTTATTTATTTATTTCTCTCCCCTTCCCCCCCCAACCCCAATTGTCTGTTCTCTGTGTCTATTTGCTGCGTCTTCTTTGTCAGCTTCTGTTGTCAGCGGCATGCGAATCTGTGTTGCTTTTTGTTGCGTCATCTTGTTGTGTCAGCTCTCCATTCCTGGGCAGGCTGCACTTTCTTTCGCACTGGGCGGCTCTCCTTACGGGGCGCACTCCTTGCTCGTGGGGACCCCCTACACGGGGGACACCCCTGCGTGGCAGGGCGCTCCTTGCGCACATCAGCACTGCGCATGGGCCAGCTCCACATGGGTCAAGGAGGCCCGGGGTTTGAACTGCGGACCTCCCATGTGGTAGACAGACGCCCTAACCACTGGGCCAAGTCCGCCGCCCCCAAGTCTTCTTAGACGTCAAGTCCAGTGAAGGCTTTTCCATCCTAATCATAAATTGGCCTCTTGGCAGCATTGGCATTGTTGATCTCTCTGTCCACCATGGCGTTCTCTTTGCCCTTGGCTGCCAGGGGACTATTCCTCCAAGTTTTTCTCCTGCATCTCAAGTTATTCCAATACAGTGTCTTTCATAGACTCCTTTTCTTCCATTTAACTTCTTGGTTTTAAGCTTTCCTGAGTTCCTGTCCTCAGCTCTCTAACTCAGTATCATTGCCTTGGGCAAGTGCCTACATTCACATGCCTCCAGCCTTAGATCTGGATCTCCAGCCAGACTTGTCTCCATAAGCTCAAGGACTGACCCTTTATCTCTCCACTTGGAAACTCTGTAAAGCATCTAAGAATTGCTCTCAATCCTACTGCACATTAGAATAATGGGTAGATTTATTTTTGTGTGTGTGTGTGTGTTGTTGTTTTTTTTATTGACTTTGTAATAATATTACATTAAAAATATATATGTGAGGTCCCATTCAACCCCACCCCCCCACCCCCCCTCTCCCCACCCCCCCACCAACACTCGTTCCCATCATCATGACACATCCATTGGATTTGGTAAGTACATCTTTGGGCACCTCTGCACCTCATAGACAATGGTCCACATCATGGCCCATACTCTCCTCCATTCCATCCAGTGGGCCCTGTGAGGATTTACAAAGTCCGGTGATTACCTCTGAAGCACCATCCAGGGCAGCTCCATGTCCCAAAGATGCCTCCACCTCTCATCTCTTCCTGCCTTTCCCCATACCCATCGTCCACCATGTAATGGGTAGATTTAAAACAAAGCAACACAACACACATGTTCAGGCTTCACTCTGAGATATTGATCTAATTGGTCAGGATAGAGCCTGGTCATGATTATTTTTACATCTCCCAGGGTAGTTCTAATGAGTGACCAGAAATTATGACCCTGAGGCACAAGGCTCATATTTAGAGAGAGCTGAAGTGCTTTGGACAGGAATCTCTTTACATGAATATACTAGGCCCTCCTCCAGGGTAATGAATACAACAATTTTGGTCCTAAGGCTTTGCAAAGCTCTTTACAGGGAGAAAAGGCCATTTGGAAGACTAGTTCTTCAAACTTCCATCCCCTTCCCAAACAAAACCTGTTCTAACCCTGCTAAAATCTTCAGACTGGTTTAGGGTGTTTTTAAGGACCCAAGTTCCAACTGTAGGTTCTCCAACAGAAGGGCTGACAGGAGATGTGTTTCTAATAGTACTAGGAGCCACTAGGGAAGTCAGACCAAGTTTCAGCCTCAGTTTCCCTAACAATCAAAATGCAATCGCCATTCCTACATTTATAAAAGGTGTGAAAAGCAAATGAGAGATCTCATAGATGATAAAATATTGTCATTTTTGTTACCAATGAAACCAGGATTGAATATATGCACTCTGGGACCTGAAATAACCATAAAATGTGTGAGCAGGAAACAACCTTAGAGATAATCCCATCCAACTACTAAATTTGGCCTTTCGCACATCACCTTTCCACATGTACACCCAGGGCACACTGGGGCCCAAGGTATCTGGGACCTACCTTTTCCAAATAAACCCCAAAGCTATTCTTATCACCTTCTCCCTATCCTACCTCCCTCTGTACTCAAGTCCCTGAATTTAGGTGGCCTGAGACTCTGCTAGAAGCTGCAAAAAGTCTGTTACCTTTCTACCCCTGCCTGCTGTGACCTCAGAGGATCTCCTTAGTGAATTAAAACTTTGGAGGGCAAAAGACAGAAGGCACTAGGCCTAAAGAGATGGATGCCTGTGCTCTGGTGTCAGACCAGCCTGTGTTTAACCCTGGGCTGACCTTAGACCCAACACAGATCCTTTCTAAGCCTCGGTTCTTACCTAGGCAATAATGGTATCTACCTCATTGTGAAGATTAAATGAGACCATTTCCCTAAAACAGGGGTTCTCAAACATGGCTGCATGTTGGAATTACCTGGGGAGTTTTCGTTAAAAACAAAACAAAACCGTTGATGCACGTTCCTACCCACTGAACTTGTGATTTAATTGCTCTGGGGGTCAGCTTGGGCGTCAGGATTTGTAAAAATCTCCCAGGCCATTCCAATGTGCAGCCAAGATGGAAAGCGTGACTGTGACGGGTTCAGCCTGTTACCTGGCAGGTGGTAAGTGCCCAGTTAGCTCGGGTCAGGCGCCTGTGCAGAGATCAGTTCCTGTAGAGATTCAGGCACCTACTGGCTGTGTCTGCTAGGAAGGATTGCTTCACCTTTCGGTGCCTTCCCCCTATAAAATGGGAGGAAACTTGTCAGGTATTACGCCCCTAGTAGTGCTGGGCACTGTACTAAACGATTAGGACAGGGTGTCTCCTCTAAGTAAGCTAACTTCTGCCTTGAGAGTTAGCTGCGAGGATGAAATGAAACAAAGCTGGCCCGTCAAGAGGCTTGAGACAGTCCCGGCCGGCAAACGGCGCCAATAATTGGCAGCAGTGGTTTCAGACAGTTGTCTACATCGCGCAGATCTGCAGGTCATTACAGAAGCCGCCCTGCACAGATCGGGGGACACCCAGAACGCGTAGGCGACTCTCCTGGCTGCAGTTACCAACACATTGCCGACACCACCTCTAAATCGCCCCCTCCTGGCCAATTTGTGGGACCGTTGTCCACTCTCACCCACCTCTCAACTCCGCTCCGACTTGAATTCGAACCCACAGCGTGAGGGAAGTGTGCACGGAGGAGCGGTACCCCAGTCACGCCCAGCGAGAGACGTGCCGCGAGCGAGGTCTCCCTGGGGTGCGCGGCGCGTCCACGAGAGGCGCGTTCCAAGGCCGGCCCGGACGCTCGGCCGCCGCAATGCGTCTGGGTCCAGGAGAGAAGCATCGGCTTGGCCCGGCCCCCTCCCCTCCTCTCTCCAAAGGGCGGGCCAGGTCCCTGAGCCCCCGCGCGCATCCTTGCGCATCCTTGCGCCGGGCGGCCTCCTTGAAGTTTCTCAGATGTGTCTCTGGAAGACAAACTGCTGCCTAGGCCGCGGAGGAAATAGCTCGGGGCCCGGTGAGCCACGTTGTCCTCGGTCCTGGCTCCCGGGCGGAGCACACGGGACTGCGCTGTGGGCCCGAGAGCGATTCACGGCCCTTCACGTACTGCGGGTGGCCCGGTAGGTGTGGGCGCTGCGCCACCCCACCACGTAACAACCACGACTTGTCTTCTCCGAGGCTTTGTGGGAACTTCTGTCCCGCCTCACCTCCAGCTGGCACTTCCTTTCGGTAGTGCAGTGTTGTGGCCGGGCCCTGCCACTTATGGTCGTGCGACCTGGGACAGATGACAAAACCTATAAGTGCTTCAGTTTCTCACCTGTAAAATGGGAATGATAATATTCCTACCAATCTGGGGAGTATTCCTCACATTTATTGTGAGGAATAAATGAACCTAAAACATCACAGTTGCTAGGCACATAAAAAACACTGTATAAGTAATTGATATTAATAAAGTGGGGGCTTCATGTTTACACTGCAGGGTTGCTGCTAGCACTAAATGAGATAACATAGATTGCCTGTAGAAAGTAGGCTCTGGATAAATAATACTTAACAATGTTACTACTACTCCGGAGGAGTTTCTCTCTCTCTCTCTCTCTCTCTCTCTCTCTCTCTCTCTCTTACACACACACACACACACACACACACACACACACACATCTTGGCTTCCTCACGTGTTCATCCGGGGAAAGAATTTTACAAATCTGGAGCTTCAGGCTCAATATAAAATGGCCTGTGAATTCGTGCCCAATTGTAATTTCCGTGGGGATTTTGAAAGGGGCGCTTGAACGCTGCCGGGCTGGCTTAGTGCTTTTGTTTGAGAGAGGTCACTGAGGAAATCATATCTTGCGTTTACCAAAGCAAAAAATAAACGCGTTCATAGTAGGCCTCTTCAGATGAACTATTTTATTTTTCTTCTGTGTCTTTTCCCGGTCGTTGATGGTCTGCTGAAGACTAATGCCATGCTGATGTGTCTTAATATTAATGGTTCAGAGCTAAAGGCAACTGAGCTCCTCACGCCCGCGGGGCCCGAGGCAGGGTCCGGAGCGACCATGAGAACCATACGTGGCTGGAAAGATTCTTCTTGTCACTTACTCCCCCTCTAACCCAATTATCTCAAGTCTGTGTTCCTGAGGAAACATCTTTCCGGATTGCAGGTGAACTTAAACATCGCTGCCTCTGAGAATCACAATTTTTTAGCAAAACAGTCCGGTTAACCGAGCGGGAGTGTCCTTCAGCGCCGGGGTGCCCCTCTCTGCAGCGTTTGGACGCATGCGTTTAACGCCTTATATGTGAGATTCGGCTGGACAAGCCTTACTGACTCCAGGACACCTGCTGGCAGACCGGTAAAAACTGGCCTTGGCCGCTGATGAGGCCCGAATCTGGGATTGCACTCCCCGCTCCCTCTCTGGGGAGCAAACGGCCTGGCAAAACCCAGGCGGTAAAGTAGGTGCCACTGAAAAAGAAAATCACCAGCTTCTACACGTGGAGTTCATTCAAGGATTTCTGCCGCTGTGATGTTTCCATATGCGTCCGGGACTCCTTCCCAGACCCAGAACCTTCTTCTTCTGGGATCCACTGCACCAAGATCCGAAGGGGAGAAGGCCAGCGTCCAGGGCTGGGCCCCTGTGCCACCGGTGGTGTAATCGCTGTGGAGTACATGGAAGGAGAGAGGGGAGAGACGCTTGTTGATGCGCTTTAGAGCGGACGAGATTCTACTTTTAAAAGAGAGAACCTCGTTCGTATCCTCGGCCTCACCAAAAAGACAAAAGCAAAAGCAAACTTAAGCGTCGGGGCAGCTTTCAGGAACGGGCGCCCAGGGCAAGGAAGAGGGTGGTGAAACCGAGGGCGCGCTCCGAGAGTGCGCGTCGGCAGGCAGGCGCGCCGGCGGGGTTTGTTCGCAGACCTGCTCGGCGGCCTGCGCCGCAGACGCGCTGTTGTTTATAAACGTTTTGCGGGCATCGCAACAGCCACAATGCCGTTTGTGCTGGATGCCTTTCCTCCTGGAAGGGCGTACAAAACAATTTTTGGCAAGGCTCAACCTCCTCGTGTCACTCTGATGCTTGTCGGATTTCAATGTAAATGCATTTCGTAAACACCAAAATAACATCTCAGTTTGTTTTGGTGCAGAAAAGTTAACAAACGCACCCGGGGCCCTTCTTCACGCTTCTTTTTTGATTGTGTCTCAAATCTGCGGGCTTTTCCTCGGCTACACGGCCCAGGCCACCGCCCACCCTCCCTTGGCCCCGCAAAGAGCGAGAAGGCTCCGATCCCCGCCCCCACTCCCTGCTCCCCACCCCCACCCCGCGCGGCTCAGAGGAAGGCGTTGCTGGATTTATCAGCCTCCTCCCCAAAAACTCGGATTTCATCTTTTTCTTTTCCCCCTGCATGTTCAGTTTGTTTTCTCAAGACCTAAGCAATTTTTAATGTACTCTATACTTCCCGCTTAATCCTCCTCGTTTATTGTATAATTATAGTTTCAAAGTGATTATGTAATTAAAATCATGTTTCGTTGCAGCAGGACTTCAAAAGGGCGGCAGACCCCCTCTCTGGCATTATTTTCTGGTGATGTAATAATTTCCCTGTGATATTTAAAATAAACACATTAGTTCAAGAATTCTAAACATGTCTCAAAGTATATAGTAGGCTTGATTGGCACGAGGCTGGGTTGTAAAGAAATGGTAAAACCTATCACTAGTTTAATATATTTCTATGCTCCCATGCAGGGTAAATTATAGGATAATGGGGCGCAGGCGATGGTAAACTCTGTTTATATAATCCATTTCTTCACACGAGTTCCCATTGCTTTCCCTTCCCTTTGCTGTATGTGGTGGTTCTCTGATCCCCTGACCTCAGCCATGTGTTTTCACTTTTTCTTCTGATCTCAATTCCATGACCAGCGGGGAATAAAATACAAATTGAATAGTAACCATTCACAGGCCGCTCTTTTCAAACTGTTGTTAAAACCTCTTTGTCTTGTCTAGCGGTTGATAGATAAATGTGTTGTGTTTCGCCTGACTTTTTTCCCCTTTCTCCTATTTTCCCCCTCCTTGGCCATGAAAAAAATAACCCTCCGCAACCCAATTATGCTCTTTAAAAATTAAAACCCACACCTCTTTTCAAACCCACTCCCGCGCGTTTTGCTCTCCCCCATCCGCCCATTGGTTCCGCGGCGGTTGTAGACGCGGAGGATTCACCGCGTGAAATAAAGAATCGGCGGGAGCCGAGCGCTGTTGGGGGAAGGCGCGGTGCCCCCGTGTGAGGTCCACTGTCCCGCGGCCTGCAGGTTCATTTAACATCGAACCTGTATCGCCTCTGATCTAGCGGAGCGCCCTGAATCGGCTTCAAGGTCTGGGGCCACCTTCTCCTGGAAATCCGAGGGGGTGGGGGGTGTTCAGAGGGTGAGGAAGCCGGGAGAGGGAAGGAGGTGTCTGAAAACTAAACCTCCTTCCCCCGCCTTTTTCTTTTCATGGCTGGACTTGCCTTGGGGGCGAGGTGGACAAGAGGCCGAGCTGTTTGTACAGCTTTTCTCCAAAACGAGAAAAACAATGGCTCCTTATTTCTGGGCCTTGTCTTGTCTAGATCTCTCGCTCTCCTCCTTCCTCGGCTTCTTTTTCGAGAGCATAAGCGCAAAATAAAATAATAGTTGAAACTTCTCTTTCGCGGCCTGTCCACCTTTTTGTCAAGTTACTTCGGGGTCCCTGGCGCGGCCGCATCTATGTCACTACACTGCCAGTGACTGAGGGCGAAAAGGACCCCCTTTGGCCCCGGAGCGCGCGAGAGGAAACCTGTGGGCGTGGGACCCACTATTTCTGCATCTCCAAACTGCCACTCTGGGCTCCTTATTCTAAAGTGAGCTCACGCTGACCCTTTCCAGGAGGGAAAAGCGCCCCTCAGGGTGGCTCCTGGCGTCGTATCCTCGGCGCGCGCCGCGTCCCGGCCGCACAGCCCCGCGCCTCGGGTTTGCGCGCGGGCGCGGACGGGCCAGCGGGCTCGGCTGGGGCGCCTAGCGGCGGAGCGGGAAGCTCGCAGCCGCCGCGCAGCGCCGCCAGGCTGCACGCAGCGCCGGGGTAGGGTTTCCAGCGCGGCGCAAACAAACCCGAAATCAGCGAGGCCCGCTTGACAGCGCTCTTCGCCGTCGGGCTGCGTACCTGTAAACTGAGCCCCTCTCACATGCTTCACATTAAACCTCCGTGCCGGGTGCCTTTTCTCTTTTTTTTCCTCCAAAAGGGTTCTTATAAACTTCCCTTCGTTTATTTAGCCTGGTTTTCATTGCTCCAGTTTTGCATGGGTTGCCTTTGTTTAGTTTATTAACCCACGGGGTTACTTTAACTAAACATTTGGGCTGAATACTTTGGGGTTGAATTTCAACGTTTTCTAACGAAATTACCGAGTTTTTTGAAGCCGCACAGAGAACGCTGTGTTGAGTTTATTAGTCAATTTAACAGACTTATAAGGGAGGGAAGAAATGAAATTAGGACAATCCGGGTTCGTACCCACTATGGGGAACCAGCTCGCGATCCCCCGGGGTTGAGGCTTTAACCGCGCGCTCCACGTGCGCAAACCGCGCGCCGGGGACCTCGAGGCCTTTTCTGCCCGCGGGCCGGGCTCCCCGAGGCGCGCGCCCATCCTGGCCTCGCCGCGTTAAGTTGGGGCCGTCTCTGGTCCCCGCTGGAATCTCCCTCCCGCGCTATAGCTGGGTGGCGGCGCTGACTGCTGGGTGGGGAGAGCGGGTAGGGCCCTGAGATTCCGCAGCCCTTCCCTGGCGGGCGGCCTCTGGCCCTTCTTGGGTTTTGCCGGCGGGTTTGATTGGTTTGCTGCCAGCGCGGGAGAACTCCGCGGGGCACCCCCGCCCCCACCTCGTAGGATGGCTCGGGGGGAAGGGGTCGTGGTGGAATCTGCCAGAGATTGGAGATGAATCGTTTGGGGAAGGTGGGAGAGGGCTGGCTGCTCCTTCCCCGGGAGGGAGGAATCCTCGGCCCTAGAGGCTGTTGGGTCTTCGTCCCAAGCCCAAGGAAGACCTGCGGGAGCCCGGGGAGTTTGGGACACACTGGGAGGTCCAGCCTATCCTCCTCAAGCACATCCCACCGACCCCTTGGCCTTAGTAAGGAGGAAGGATGTCCCAACCGCGACACTGACCAGTTCCTCTCTCCTTAGCTTCCTTTCCTAACAGTCAACCACCGCCCCAACCTTACAAACATGCTCTTTCATCCTCTACCAAATTTTGGCACTGTGATGCCCAGGTAAGAGGTGGCCCAGCTAAGACGTTCTTGACCCCTGGACATCACAGATGAAACTGAGAACTTTGTTACGTTTCTCTGGTGAAGGTAATACAGCAGAAGCCCAAACGCAGAGAAAGCCTTCAGCTAGTGGGGGCTGCCCGCTGGGAGGGGGGGCAACAAGATTCCTCAACCCTCAGACCAGGCGGGGCAAGTGGAGACGCGCCTAGGTGAAAAGCAGGGTTTTCCTTACTACGACATGCAGCCACCCCAGCCCTGGACCCCTCCAATTTTAAATCGAATTATAATGGGTAAAATGACATACATACACGAAGTCCATGCACGAAATTCAGAAATTCAGAAAGTAAGAGGAAAGTCTCTTTAGTCTCTCAGCCTCTCTATTCCCCTCCCTAGAGGCAACATTGTTAGGTTCCTGTGAATTGTCCCGGAAAAAATGGAAAGCTTTGCAAAAGGCTTTTCCACACTTCTTTCCTGGCACTTCTCCCTCCTTCTCTGTTCTCTTTCTGGCTGTTCAAAGTCTCCAGGAGGTCTGCCACACTTTTGAGGTTGTTGTTGGTCACCTGCCCTTTTCTCTACCCCTGCCCAAGACATCCACCTCGAGTTCTACTGGCCTGTCAGCATGGCTTGAAAGGACTGACTTACCATCTTGCCTTCACATAAAGAAACTTGGTGGTCACTGCTGCTTGTTCTCCAAGTTCATGCTTTCCCTCATCTTCAGCCCTACTTTTCCCTCTTCTCTTTTCCCGACCACTAGGTCAAACCCTTGTCCTCCCAGCCAGGCTCATGTGCTTCCATTCTCTTTCCTCCATTCCATCCTGCACTTACCACTGTGCCTATCATCTAAGGCCAACTTGAATGTCCCTTATCTGACCAAATACCTTGGTGGCTGTCCACTGCCACTGAACGACCAGTGGCAAACTGTCAACTGAGCAAGAACCCTCAGATCCACTGTGGACAGACTGGGTCCTTGGCCTCGCTGACATGGACCTCCTTGGGACAACATCAACTCCCCTTCCTGCCCCCTTGTCACCCCTCTCCTATGAGGACTTGTCTGTCTCTCTTCTCCAGCAGCCTGACCCCTTGGCCTCTCCGGCCTCTAGACCTTTTCTCAAACCTTCTAGTGCCTGACATATCCTTACCCTACCTCCATGGTTCAAAATCCCCCGAAGTCTTGCTCAAAAGCTACCCCCTCCCCACCTCCAGACATTTGAAGTCTCTGCCTACCTACTCTCAGAGTAATTGTTTTGATGCTACTTACATAAATGTGTTTAATAGTCACTTGGATATTTGTCCTATTTCCCCTTCTAAATTATAAAGTATTATCCTGAGGCACACAAAGCAAGCATTTTTTTTTTCCAGTTAATATCCCCCTCACTTGGGGGAGGGGAAGGAACAAAACTCCACTTGCAGTTCCTTTCTCTTAAATGCTAGCTAATCTTAGCTGTTAGATTATCATATTAAAGTAAATCTCATCAAGGCATGACTAATTTATAGGATTAACCCCTCTTGAATATCTGTGTGTTTGAAGAGAACGGGTTATTCCCATGAATCTCCACATTAGTTAAGGAGGCAAGGTGGCTTAAGGCAGGGTGGGCCATTGTTCCCAGCGGAACAGTGAACAGTAACTTAGGGTTCTACTTTTAAAAGGATTTACTTGCCTGGTGAACATTATTCCCACTTAAATAGAAATATTATAACTGAAGTTTGGGTTTTAGGTGACCAGCCAGATTTTATTTCACAGATGCTCCTTCTCAGGTAAACAGATTCCTGGGTGCAGAAGGGAAACTTCTCCCCAAACCCCTGGATCTTTGTGGGCACAAGCCCCCAGATTCCCCTTAGCATGGCTTCCTACCTCTAGCCTGTTGGCCTGAGCCACTGGAGTGCCAGAAAGTGGGGAAAGGGGATTGGGTATCCTCTGCCCCATCAACCCCAAAGTCACTCTGACTAGGTGAACTGGGGGAGAGTGTAAACTACCATTATCCATGTGGTAAACCATTATCCATGTGGTGCAGCAGTGCTCCAAAATGGATTCACCAAATGCAACGAATGTCCCTTGATGATGAAAGAGGTTGTTGATGTGGGAGGAGTGGAGTGAGGGGGGTGGGGGCTATGTGGGGACGTCATATATTTTTAATGTAACATTTAAAAAAAAAACAGAGAGGGGAAAAAATGCAATAGAAGTAACTGTGTTTGCTATGCCCCTGCATCCTTAAGTGCCAACATCTCCTCCTATAGCCAGATTGCCATCCCTAGCACCTTTTAGAGCTGCTATTGGAGTCTTGCTTTGGATAGAGATTCTATGAAGCATGCCCTCTCCAAACCGCCACTGTAGGGCCGGCAAAGGGGATTTCAGTTTTCAACAAGTATGTGCTGCCCACCTCCTGTTATGCCAGACCCAGAGGAGATGTTGGGCCACCGTGGTGAACAAGGTGGACCTGGGCCCTGCTCCCATGGGGTATGCATTCATATGAGAGGAACTTCAGCAAATATATTTTGGCCTTAACGTCATGGTACACAATCTCGGCTGATGGAGGGAACACTGAGTCTTGGCTTCATCTCCTCCACCTGTGCTCTTTATGTCCTCGCAATGATTTGCCCAGCCTTGTGGGACAGTTTCTCACCTCCAAGCTTGGAAGGTTTTGTGAGACTTACCGAGGCAGGGTACATTCGGATCCTCTAAGCATGAAGTATTCATATGATCAAGTCTGGAAGTTTAATTGTGATTATAAAAGGAAATCTGATCAGCTCTGTGTAATAGCAAAAACAGACACTCAGTCCTCTCTCGGGCTCCCCACCCCCAAGGGGGTGTGTGGACAACAAACACCCTGGAAAGAATCTGAAGTTAAAATAAAAAGCAGCTGGCAATAGGCCCATCGTGTGTGATGATAATTAGACAAATGTTTTCCAAGTATGGGATGATCTTGTGAAGATAGTGCTTGGGATGACAAACAAAAAAAGCTTAGGAAGGGAAATTTAACCAGTGAAACAGTCATTTCTGTCTGTCTGCAAAGGGTTTAAAGGGGACAGGATGTCACACAATTTCCAGTTTGTTACTTCCTTTTTTTTTTTTTTTTCCATGCATCCTGGGAAACATGTCTTCAGCTAGAAGAGTGAAGAAAAACTGGAGGCTTTGATTTACAAAAATTAAAGCCATGACCAGCCTTTGGATCAAGGTTGTATCGTGGGCCTGGAAAGCCTCATCCTTCATTGTCTCAAACCTTTCCTGCCCCGAGGAAAAAGAGTTAAGAGTCTTAAGCTAAAGCAGCTCTTCTGCCATCTGGGGGTCTGACTTGGTTGACCCTCTCCCAAATTATTGTAATCCTGAGTCTGGAATGGATATAGATCTAGTCAGGGCAGCTGTGGCTGCCTTCTGCTCCTGGGTGGCTTGGGATCTTCTGAGCAGGCCTGGGGCGGGGGAGGGGCTGCGGCCGAGGCAAAGCAGGTACAGCCAGTAAACTTGGCCCTCCCTGCGCTCTTTCCCCATCCACAACCCCGAGGAAACGTTACTCTTTAGAAATTATATTAGACATTTACACCTTAGTGTGAATATTAAGGCCATGTGTTAACTCGCTCAGGGGTATTTACATTTTCAACTGGAGCTTTGATTGTAGAGGAAAGTAATTTATCCCCATTAAAAGAATTTCGAGTATGTGAAAACCTGGAGGAGACTCTTGGTGGGAAAAGGAGGTTAGAGAGTAACAGGAAACCCTTTGCTGAGCTCAATAGTGAGGCGCTGGGAATAGACTGGCAGAATCCACTTGACCTGAGCAAAAGAAAGCTAGCACAGTGGAAAGACTGTAGATTAGAAGGCAGAAGAAAGATGAATGGTAGAGAGACTATTTTTGCTTAGTAAACGGACCCATCTGCTCCCTACTTCAAAGGGAGGAAGAAGAGATAGCCTAAAATTTCTCCAGCACTTACTCTGAACTCTCGGACACCCTGACCTCTCCCCTTCGGCCACCCCCAGGCTTTACCACAGGTGTGTATCGTCCACTGACACGAAGGACTGAAGGACCATGGTTAATCTCTTCAGAACCAGCCTGGAAATACCTCTGTGCTGGGCAATCGCACAGTATATGAGACGCAGACAGCGTACATCATGCCATTGGCTTTTGGTATTTACTGGTTTGCTTCTAGGGAAAAGAAAAAGCAGGTTTTCATTTTCTTTTTTTTTTTTTTTAAAGATTTATTTTTATTTATTTTAATTCCCCTCCCCTCCCCCAGTTGTCTGTTTTCTGTGTCATTTTGCTGCGTCTTGTTTCTTTGTCTGCTTCTGTTGTCGTCAGCGGCACAGGAAGTGTGGGCGGCGCCATTCCTCGGCAGGCTGCTCCCTCCTTCGCGCTGGGCGGCTCTCCTTATGGGCGCACTCCTTGCGCGTGGGGCTCCCCTATGCGGGGGACACCCCTGTGTATCACGGCACTCCTTGCGCGCATCAGCACTGCGCATGGGCCAGCTCCACACGGGTCAAGGAGGCCCGGGGCTTGAACCGCGGCCCTCCCATGTGATAGACGGACGCCCTAACCACTTGGCCAAAGTCCGTTTCCCTTCATTTTCTTTTTAATCAAGGAGGAGTTTTAAAAAATAAAAATTTTCTGAGTATAAAATGATACGTACACTGTGTAAAAATAGAAACAAATATAGAAAAGCATAAAGGAAGTAAAAATGGGAAAAAAATCATTCAAATCTTGCCCAGAGGTAAGCGTTGTTAACAATTAGGAGAACCATTTCCTTGGTTCTCGATATATACAACTTAACACAAAGTGGTATATACCACGTGTACTTTCCTCTCAACAAGAGGGCCTGCACATCTTTCCATGTCAATAAATGTAGATGTATAACCTCTTTTTTTTTTAAGTGTATAACATCCACAAAAGACCATAAATCATGTACATGCAGCGTGATGAATTTTCACAAAGTGGACATACCATGTAACCAGTATCAAGAAGCAGAACACTCCCAGCACCGGGAAGTCTTTTTTGCCCCTACCTAGTCATCACCCTATGTCAAGATAACCATACCACGGTCCTGACTTTGAGCAGCTTGGGATTAGTGATGTCTGGTTTTAAACTTTATATGAATGGAATCAGACTGTATGTACCCTTTTGTTTCTCTCTTCTTCCACTCGACATTGTGAGATTCATCCACGTGGTTGTGTATATTGCAGTTTACCCATCCTCCTTGCTATATGGCATTCCACTATATGAATATAGCTACACTGTATTCAGTCTGCTGTTGATGGACATTTGGGTTATTTCCCATTTGGGGCTCCTATGAGTAGAATGGCTGTGAACATTCTTGTACATGCTCTTTTGATGAATATATATATACACATTACTTTTTTAAGATTTATTTTTATTTATTTATTCTCCCTCCACCCTGTTGTTTGAGGTGTCTGTCTACTCTCTGTGTTCATTTGTTGTGTGCTCTCTGTCTGCTCACCTTCTCTTTAGGAGGCACTGGGGCCGAACCTGGGACCTCCCATGTGGGAGAGCAGCACTCAATCTCTCTCTCTTTTTTTTAAAGATTTATTTTTTATTTGTTTCTCTCCCCTTCCCCCAGTTGTCTGCTCTCTGTGTCCATTTGCTGTGTATGTTCTTCTGTGTCCGCTTGTATTCTTGTCAGCAGCACTTGGAATCTGTGTTTCTTTTTGTTGTGTCATCTTGCTGCATCGGCTCTCCGTGCGTGCGGCACCATTCCTGGGCAGGCTGCACTTTTTTCGTGCTGGGTGACTCTCCTTACGGGGCGCGCTCCTTGCGTGTGGGGCTCCCCTACGCGGGGCACACCCCTGCGTGGCACAGCAGTCCTTGCGCGCATCAGCCCTGCACATGGACCAGCTCATCACATGCGTCAAGAAGTCCTGGGTTTGAACCTTGGACCTCCCATGTGGTAGGTGGATGCCCTATCTGTTAGGACAAATCCGCTTCCCAGCACTCAATTTCTTGAGCCACCTCAGCTCCCTGGTTTGTTCTTTCTCTTTGTTGCGTCACCTTGCCGCATCTGCCTGTTGCACCAACTCACCTTCTCCAGGAGGCACCAGGAACTGAACCCAGGACCTCCCATGTGGTAGGCAGAAGCCCAATCACTTGAGCCCATCCGCTTCCCTATATATATGCATTTCTGTTGGGAATATACACAGAACTGGAATTGCTGGTTATAGGGAAATCCTATGTTCAGCTTTATTAGATATTTTCAGCTGTATCATCATTTTTAAAATTATTTTATTTTTGTAACATAATTTTTAATGGTCACATGGTATTCCATTGTATTCTGGCACTACATCTACTCATTTATGTAACCAGGCTCCTATTGATGGACATTTAACTGGTTTCCAAAGTTCTTCTATTTGAAACAACCCAGGGATTGAATCCACAAGAGTCTGGGGAGATAAATTCTCTCCCTGCTTAAATCTGGGATCATATCTAACCAAGCTGCTGTAACTATCTATGCTCTTTCTTTTCTTTTGACCTGCTGTGTCATTATTCATTCAGGGATATTGACTTAGCCTTTGCCATTCTCAGTGCCTCATTTTTCATCATTACTAAGAAGACTGGAGTCAAGGGTCTGCCATTAGAATTAGGAACATCATCTCAGTTCGTCTGTGAAGACCTAGCACAGAATGCCCTCTCTCACTTGTATTCCTTACTGTAAGGTGCTGCCCCTGGCCCCCCAGTCTGAATGTTCAATATCACATGCACCAAACCTTGCTGCAAGGCTCCAATTGTTATCAGTTACAATAAAAAAATCACTAAAACATTTCCTTTGATCTAATTTTTCTGTTTACCATGGTGAATTCATTTACATGGGCATGGTTCAGAAATGAAAACACTCCAGAAGGGTGTTCATTGAGAAGTCGTGCCCATCCTGGTCCCCATCTACTCTGTTCTCACTTCACCTGCCCCCATGTGTAACACTTTTATTAGTTTATAAACATCCCTCGGTGTTCCTGTATGCAAACAGAAGTGTGTTCTTTATTCCATCTCGCCGTTTTCCTGCAAAAGGCAGCATATGATTTATACTGTTCTGCATTCCCTTTTGCGTTAACTCTACATCCCGGAGTTCCCTCCATTTCACCATACGGGGAGCAACAAGAATCTTGGGGGTTTTCTTAGTGAGGTACTGGGCAGCTGCTATCTGGCAGGGATCTTGAAGATATTTGAGCACACACTTACTACCTTTCAGTTTTTCCCTTCATTAGTTTTTTCCTAGTTTTCCATGTATACACAATTTTACTGGGAGCAACAGAAGCTGTGCCAACCTTCCTCAAAGAAAGGGGATGAAATGTAAAACAACTTGGTTAGAAAATGGATCATTTTTGCTGTTTCTTCTCACTTTGATCTAGAGAAGGAGCTTTTGGGGGAACATTTTCTTCCACGGGCTTGAGCTCATTATCCAAAATTGGCCATAAAAAGAGTTTATACATGCTGCAGACTCACATCTCCAAGCCGCCTGCCCTGGGCTGCAGGCCCACATTTTCCACTGTGAGCTGAATGGCACTACCTGAGGGTGTCACCTTCTCTGTCCCCAACACCAGCCCAGTCTTTGCGGTCACAGCTTGGTTGAGTGGATGGGGGATATTTTTGCTCTCCTATAGCTTACACTGAGTTAGGGGAGATATGGACCATAAACTGATGAACAAATAAACCAGAAAAATGTAGGCAGTGCTAAAGGTGGGGAAGGGACAAGAGACCTGCAGGTTACTTCACGTTGGATGGTCGGGGATGGCCTTTCTGAGGAGGCGACATTGAAGCTGAGCCGGCCGTGGGAAGATCAGAGAGAAGAGCATTCCAGAAAGAAGGAAGAGCTAATGCCAATCCCTAAATTAGAGATGAGAGTGACATGGTTTAGAAACAAGCCGAAGGGTAGTATGGGGGGAGAATAACGAGCATGTTTACAGGTGTTATTCATCATCTTTCCTTCCGAATTAACGTGACCCTCGCACTTCTCTGAGTCCCTCAGCGATAACTCCAATCTCCTGGGAGCCCCATCAGGAAACTTGCAGCCCCCTTTGCCTTCTCACCTCCTCCCACCCCCGCATCCAGCTAATCCCAAAGTCTCCACCATCAGTCTCTTCCTATTTCCGCTCTCATCATCTTACTCCAGTTCTTTTTGTCTCGTAATCCTGAAAGGTTATATCGCATTAAAAACAAACAAATAAACCATCAAGTGATTTGAGAGGATGACAATTTAACAGTACTCAGGACCTCCAAATCTTGGCTTTGTCTTCATTCCTTGTACATGGTTATGACTGAAGCCGGAAATAAAAAATCAAAACAACTTCAAATAATCATTTGGGGACTTTATGATTGTTTGGTGGCTGATTGTTTATAAGGGTGGGAGGCCTGAAGGAGAGGAACAGGCAGGAAATAGGGAGTCCTCGGCCCTCCCAAGTTTAGAAGGACACACTCGGCGTCAACTTGGGGACTGGGCTTCCATTGCATTTCTCTCTCTGGAGGGGCATGGCAAGTGTTCTGCAGTGAGTGGGGTTTCCCCAAGCAAACCAGAGTGTCTTTCACATTCCTTGGCTCTGAGTGTTGCAATTCCTTATGCTTGGCAGGCATGCGACCTAGGTTTGTTAAGTAACTTTCATTTGTTCATTTAACATATATCTTATTGAGCACCTACTAGGAACGTGGTACTATTCTAAGGTATTCTAAGGATAGGGGAATAACCAATAAAAAGAACAGACAAAAGTGTCCCTGTTTGCACGGAGTTTCTTTATAGTGGAGTTGTTTTTGTTTTGTTTTTTCTAGAAACATTGTGTGTCGTTCTAGTTCTGCCCCCTCATAAGGGGATGATCTCAGGAAAGTTATTTTCTCCTGACTTCGATTTTTGAATATATGTCAGAAGGTTCCAATAAAGCCTTTGGAGACCACTGACCCGACTTCAGGCTCAGCCCTCTCCAGCTGTGGGACCCTGCGTGACACTGGGCAAATTACTTACTCTCTCTGAACTTTGGTTTTCTCATCTGAAAAGCAGATAACACCTTATTAGAGATATTGTGATGTTAAATAGGTAGCTTAATAAATGACCACCATTAGTCCTATGTGCTCTGTGGATATGAAAAAATGTATAAAATACAGTGTCTGTCCCACTGAGGTTTAATATTACTCAGGAAGTCAGACTAAAATGCAAGAAGCAATCACCAAGCAATACCCGAGAGTGTATGATTAAGTGGTTCAGTAAATTGTAGGGTGCTACCTATAAAAGCCATAGGAATTCAGAGGGGGAAAAGATTGATTTGCTCAGGGGGAGGACTGGACTTGTGCCTGGCTTTGCAGGAGAGGCACGAGGGAGGATTTGAAGGGTCTCCGGAGAACTGAGGTAAGAGCGAGCAAGGCTCGTTTGTAGAAGGGGAGAAGAAGATGGGCTAGATGCAAAGGGTAGAACAAATCATAACTGGCATGGAAAGTTGGAGAATGGAATTTAGAATTGGAGTGTAAAGAGAGAATAGGGATCAGCCTTAAAAATCCCACACAGGTCAATCTAGGTCAAGTGAAGAGAGGAGAATACACCTCTCGTTCATTCGAGTCCTTTCCCTGAGAAAGAACAGCTGGTAGGTGGGGAAGTGGGGACTTTTCCTTAGGACTGGTGTGTGGGGAGATATAAGACCCTATTGATGAGTCCCTGCAGCACAAGTCCGGGATTAAGTTAGCTGGCTTGTGAAAAGCACTTCAAAAATAAACAATTTGGTTTTTCATTTTAATTTCAGGGTATAATGTAATGTACAAGTTTTAGCCCACGAGGATGGCATGTACTATTTGGTTTGCCAGTTTGGGGCAGGAGGTTATAAAAGTATTTGGCAGGAGCATTGAGAGAGTGAAGGCACGCCTTCTGTGCATCTTTCCCACCACACTGTCACCTTTCTCACAGGCTGAGGGTGGCGGTGGGGCTCAGGACGTCTGGGCCAGCTCCACAATCAGGCAGGGGATTCTGGGATCTCTGCTTTCGCCTTACCTGCTTTGTGTACCAAGGACCATCCCAAACTGTATTCTGAAGACACACACACATCATTTACACCCAGCCTTATTTAAATCGAGGGGGCTCAAAGCATTTCACAAATATTAACTCAGTCACCTTCTTCAAAGCCTGGGTAGTAGGGAAGGTCCCAAAATCAGGTTAGACAATCCCAGAGTATCAATTTTATCATAAGGGCTGGGCCCCTGAGCGAAAATGCATCAATACATAGTTAAGGTGTCAGGGTTGAGAAATCATGTTCCTATATTTCAGATTAAAAAACAAAACAGAGCAATCAGATCATCTGGCCTTGCTAACGCTGAGGGAAAGCCATGCAGAGAATGTAGACATCCTGAGGCTGCCACATGCACACCTGGTGTCTGCAATCAGAGCTTTCAGAGATGACCAACTCAAGCAAACCATGTTCATTTATTTAAAATTCTTAATTTTAGTAATATATAAATGCCTAAAATTTCCCCCTTTAACCACACTCAGATATATAATTCAGGGGTTAAATCACATCCATAAGGTTATGCTGCCATCATCACCATCCTTTACCAAAACTTTCCATCATCCCAAACAGAAATTCTGTACCAATTATGTATTAGCTCCCCATTCCCTACCCTCTTCCTGACCCGTTTTCTAGTTTCTGACTCTATGAATTTTATTATAATTATCTCATCTCAGTGAGATCACACAATGGTATTCATTTATTTTTAGGCAAGTATGTTTTATTTAATGTTTTGTATTGGCTAGTCATTCATGTGGCTCAAAACTCAAATAGCATAAAGAGTAAATGGTGAGATTCTGGCTTCTTTCCCCCAGACACCTAGTTCCTTTCTCCACTAGCCACCAATTCAATTCTTTTCTTGAAGATCCTTCTAGAGCTGTTTACACACATGTATATGTACTTATGGTAGCATACTATACATGCTGTAATGGCACTTGATTTTTTGACTTACCAACATTTCTTAAAATATTTACATACATAGAAAGCATATACACATTCATGCACATCTGCATAGTATTCTCCATAATTTGTTTAGCAAGTTCTTTATTGATGAACATTTAGATTTTTTACAATAGACTAACTCCCCAGCCTGAGGCCCTTTCTCCATCAAAGTGGTCCCAGACCCTCTGAGAAAGTCCACACAGTTGCTGACCAGCTGGGTTCTTTCTGGGGTTATGGACCCACACCCTCACTGCCTAACTTTTGACAAATTCTGACTTCTCCTTAACTCCATTTTGAAGAAAGGCATTTTGATTCCCTCATTTATTTTGGCAGCTAATAGTGTAAGTGCCATTCAGTACCATTTTGAAGCCAGACATCAAAACGAGAGAGTGGGGCTGGGACCATGAAGATCTTCGTATCTGAAGGACAATTTTGCCAGATAAAGAATTCTTGGCTGGCAATTTTTCTCTTTCAGTATCCTAATTATATCATACCACTGTCTTCTCACCTCCATGGTTTATGATGAGAATTCTGCACTAAGTCTTACTGGGCATCCCTCGCATGTGATGTTTTGCTTCTCCCTTGCTGCTCTCAGAATTACCATTATTTTTGACGTTAAACATTCTGAGTAGTATGTGTCTTAGAGTAGGTCTATTCAGATTATTCTGATTGGGGTACGCTGTGCTTCTTGGACATGTAAATTTATTTCTTTTATGAGAGTTGGGAAATTTTCAGCCAATTATTTTCTTCAGATCTTCTTTCTGCCCCTTTTTAACTTCTCTTCCCCTTCTGGAACTCCCATGGCACTTACGTTGTTGCACTTCATGTTATCATTCACTCTGTGAGCCCCTGCTCAAGTTTTTCCATTCTTTTCCCTCTGTTCTTCCCTTTCTTCAATTGCAGCTATTCTGTCTTTTGTATTTCTATCATTTTGAGTCTGCTGTTGTATGTGTTTTTTATATCACTTATCGTGTCTTTCATTCCCATGAGCTCTATTATTTTTCTATTCAGGTTTTCAAATTCTTGTTTGTGCTTGCTCAGAATCTTCTTGATGTCCTTTATCTCTTTAGCCCTATTGCCTTTCAGCTCATTAATTTGATTTTGGAAATTTGTATAACTCTCATTGATTAGTTGTCTCAAATCCTCTGTCCTATCTTGGGCTTTAATATATTCCTTTGCTTGGGCCATTTCTTTAATTTTCTTAATATGGCTTATAATTTTTTGCTGAGGTTTGGGCATCCGATTAGGATGATGAGTTTACTCTGATGATCAATTTTTCTCTCTTTCACAGAGATTTAGTGATGGGAGGCTCTGTGTTACAGCCATTCTTTGATTCTTGGTTCATCCTGTTCTAAGACTTTAGGATTGTCCCTTTTAGTTGCTCACTTCTGAACCATGGACCCAGTAATGGGTTGCAGACCCGCTTCCAAGGGCTTTGGGGAGGGAGACTGTAAAATCAAGAGAAAGCCTCTCTTATTTACTTTTTTTTTTTATTTAATTTTTTTAATTCATCACCTCCCATCCCCTGCAGCTTTCTTGCTTTCTGCTCTCTGTGTCCATTCACTGTGCATTCTTGTGTGTCTGCTTGTCTCCCTTTGTTGCATCATCTTGCTGTGCCAGCTCTCCATGGGCATGGGCCATCAATTCTCCGCAGGCACAGGCCATCAGCTCTCCACATGGGCCAGCTTGCCTTCACCAGGAGGCCCTGGGACGTGAACCCAGGCAGCCCAATTGATTGAGCCACAGCCGCTTCCCTCTCTTACTTTTAATTTCCTGACATGCACTTCCTTGGTCCACCAGCAGATGGTGCTCTGCAGCAGCCATTTCAGTTCAAAGCTTGGTTGTGGTACAGTGCCTGCAACATCCACACAACAATGTGACAGAGGATCCTGCCTGGAGGCTATTCAGAGCCTGGCAATTCAAACTTTCTCAGAGGCTGTTTTCCTACCTATGCTGGCAGCCCCCTCCATTTTTCACCCAGGTAGGAAATAATTCTACTTCCCTCTGTGTCAACAACCAGAGCTGATCCCTGGTCAGTAGGCAAGGTGATTGAGAGAGTTGTTTCTCTTTAATCCCATGCTGGCTCCACCCATCCTGGAAGGTTTCATGGGACACAGCAGTTGACCAAAAGCTCAATCAGCCTTGGGCTGCATCCCTCTCTTTACCGCTTTCTGGGGAGGTGGATTCCTGCAGTACCTTCAATCTTTGGCACCAGCCTGAGGCCAGAGATGGGCTCTGGCAGCTGCAGCTGCAGCTTCTACTCAGGGTCTTTCCATCAAGATTTTTTTCCTGTTCCCCTCTCTCTTCTGGATGATGTCCAGCCTTCCCCTGGTGTCCTAAACCCTAGAACATTTTTTTCCCATTTTCCAGGCTGTTTCTGCCTGTCCTCTAGCTACTTTTCTGGGAGAGAAGAGAGTCCCATGTCTTTCTAATCTGTCATCTTCCTGGAAGTTGGTCTGTAGCTTTCTGGTGCTGGCTCACCGCGATCCTTGTGATTCCATGGCTTGCACTCTGCCTCCCCGTCATATGGCAAGCTCTGGCTCTCTCTTTGTGTCCACTCTTCAGGTTTCCACTGACTGCCCACTTCTGGCTCTTCTGTTGCTTTCTCTGACTATAAGGCCTCCAGTAATATAGATCAAGGCCTGGCCTGATTCCCGTGGACCACAATAAATAGGATCTTAGAAGGTCCTACTGACAAAGGAGTCCACACCCTGACGCACCTTAATAGATTCAAATATATTATTTACAAGTTGCTTCACACCCATGGAACATGGACTCAGAGTAAGTACATGTCCTTTCTTGGGGAACATAATGCAATCTGCCATACCACTCTTACCAGGTACTGTGAAGCCCATTTTGTAATCAAGATTCAAGAGAGCTGAGGCCAGCTGTGCATGATGACAGAGCTAACAGAGGTTGGAATCTGGGTTTTAGAGTTGTTGCTGTGTCCACACCACAAATGGCCTTCCAGTCGTAGTCTCTGCCTATGCCGTGTCTCCTGCTTGGAGTATCCCCGCCCACCAGACTTCCCGTCAGTCCTGGGCCCCAGAAGGGTCTGGAGCAGACTGAGAAGGAGGCCCGTGTGTGGCTCAGCAGAGATGCTGGTTGACTCAGGCCAATTCTAGGCACCCTGCCTCTTGGAGGCAGAGGGAGGCACAGTGTTCACAAAGGGCTTTGGGGGTTCAAACTACACCTCAAGCACTTGCCTCTGTTTGGACTGACATTCCCCCTCCACCCTCCAGCAGGTATACCCCTACCACCAACCTACCCCCTGCGAAGCCTTCTTCTTCTGTGCTCCCAGAGCAACCACTCTCAACACACTGAATTATAAAACCTGTTTCCTTATCTGTCTGTGCAACCAGGGAGCTTCTTGAGGGTGGTATTTGATGTTGCTTGATGCTGTCTTTTGTAGCCCCAGCTCCTCACTCAGAATAGGCCTGTCTAAAACTTTGTTGACCTGAACTGAAATCCCTTACCTGATCCAACAGCGCATGGGCACGAACCAGGAATCAGAGATGGAGCCAAAGACCAGGTAGGCAGGTGAGGAGCAGAGATGGGGAATCCAGTACTGCTGCTGCCCCCGTGGGGAAAGACACCGGAAGCCCTCTGAGGAGTAGTGGTCAGTCTACACTAGAGGAAAGGTCAGGATGGACCCGGCTGATCCTCAAGGTCCTGATTCAGACCAACCTCTTCTGAGAAGTCCATCCTGCATACTTCAACCTCCTTTCGCAAAATGATTTCCTTGCAGATCTTGGCACATGCCTGGCCCTTACTGGATATGACTTGATGTGTGTCCTCTCTCTCCAAGGAATGATAGCTAACCCTCAGGCATTGCTTTAACCCTTAAAATATATACAATCATTTAATTCTCACAACGACCCTCAAAGGACACTACTTTTATGATATCCTTACTACAGAAGGGGAAATTGAGGCACAGAAAGGGTAAGTTGCCCAAAGACACGCAGTTAGTAAGTGGTAGGGCCCAGATTCAAACCCAGGCAGCTTGGCTTCAGAACCTATGCCCTCAACCATCTCGAGTGGAAGGGAAGCTCCTCGAAGTCACATCTCTACCCACTCCCCACCATCCCATGGACCCCAGACTAGTGACTAGAATCTCAGTAGGACCCCTGAAGAACAGGGGGCAATAGGGTTCAGACCTGGCACATACCTGGCTATGCGGTAGTTTAGGAACCTCCTGGCTTCAGATTAGTGTTCGCTGTTATTAATATCCCTTCCTGGGTTTCATGGCTGAGGCTGCTTTGGGTATAGACCACGACTTAGTGATCTTCTCTTCACAGTCCTCTCCTTCCTACAGATTTATGCCGATTTATCTCCCCAGAAAAACGGGGGGAAACCTGTAGGCTCTTTTTCCCGGGGCGTTTTTGTGCCTATGGGTTTGTCCTTCATTAACGACACACTAGACGCTGTGTCAGCCGGGCTTTTGCTAGTCTGGAGGCCTTTCCGATAGTTTCTCCAGTCTAGAAAGTGGACCCCAGAAGCTGAAGGTGACAGAGCAGGTGGGTTTTACGGGGCTGGGGGTGTCCTGGGGTTGCTGGAGAACTGGGAGTTTCTATTCCTCCTGCCTTAGGTACTGGTGGGGGCAGTAGATCTGTAGCTTCACACACAAATGGGGATTTAAATGACTGCCCTTTCATTCGCTTTTAGTTCTTAGGAGGGAGAGGAAGTGAGAAAGAGAGAGGGGAAAAAAAGAGATGGCCCTCCTGGGACCCCATGAATTAAGTCTTGGTTAACAGGAATTTCGGACCAGCTCGTTCCCCCAAAATGTAGCATAGCAAAGCTTTTCCTCCACTGGACAGGCTTTTGGGCCTTCATTTGCATTAAGCCTGGAGTTAGTGCTGGAAGTGTGTTTGCTTTCATCTGGAAGTGGATCCTGGCATTCTACTGCTGTGAAGGCCAACCAACCCCAAACTGCCAGGATGCCCAGGTCTCCAACTTGCTACTTTATGCCAGGGCTCCCTCCTGCCCCTCCCAGCCCCCCTCCAAGTTAGACCAGCGTGATTTATGCCCAGTTAGGAGTAAAAGAGGCTGCTTTTAGTTATTTCGCTGCATGGGCCTCCTGTAGGGTGGCCCGCTGGTGAGACTCCCGTGTGGGCTGCTTAGTTTTCCTACTGATTTGCAAAGGCTCCCACTGACCCAAGTGTCATAGCTGCTCTGGTATTCAAAGATTAAATTCCTTGATTCAGGTCAGCTATTTCATGCAAACTCAACTGGATGACAGTCCGCACAGAATGAACTAAGACTCTAAAACGACAGGATGAACTAAAATTCCTGCAAGTGGCCTGCAAGGGGCCACTGACATGTTGTTTGCTCAGAAGGGTTTAGGAATCTCTCTGTGGAACTCCTGGGCTTATAGTCCCTTCCTTTGCAGAGTCTGAGGAGAAGCAAAGATTTGACGTTTTGAAGGGGGATATCAGTTTTCGAAGCTGTCAGAACCAAATCTGGTGAATCAGGCCAGTAACCAAGTTGTAGGATACATTTTGGGACTTGAAATCAAAAAGCATAACTTAATGTATCTAAATTTCCTCCTGCACCCTAAAAGAATCAGAAAGCTGTTTTAGGCAGTTGCAATATTCAAAGGGGCAGTTACTTGGAAAATAGGTTATTTGTATTTAAAACTCAGCCTTCTTCCTTAAAATCATACACATTTATGTAACAACTACCCCTCCACTTAAATAACCATGTGATTTTGTTGGCCTATAAGCTTATTAACCAGCACTGTTTTTCCTGTATTTATCAGAGCCCATTAATTTATTTCAATAGTCATACCATGGCTCCTGTGTTTTCCTTGGCAGAAGGCCAGTTCCTGAATGTACTGCCGAGCCAAGGAGCAAGTAGTTTATCATAACAAGGGGCCAGGATTATTGTTGAGAAAAGCAGAGGGAGGTCGCATCTGCACCGACTTCCAGGGGCCAGCTGAGGCGCAGAAGAGAGACCGGAATTTGCTTTGGGCTTCTTTTCTGACCAGTGCAGCCTTTCCAGAGGAGGTCATCCTGTGCCTTTCAGTTAAGCTCATTGTGATTTACTGAGCCCTAGAGCTGTGCCTGGCATTGGCCGTGGCCCTTGAGGAGGTTTAAAGAGAAGAAACGCTTGGTCGCTACCTTCCGAGAGCACACTGAGAACTCTAAATGAGAAAAAGGCAAGTGCCACGAAAGGCAGCAAATGAAACGCCGTGGGTTGTACGGAGGGAAAGCTCGGATGGCAGAGACAAGGCAAAGGGGCCACGAAAGAGGTGGTGTTTGAGACGCAGCAGGCACAGGGTGGTGTCGGCAAGTGGAGGCTGGAGCCTGGGCTGGCACAGAGTCTGCGGCCACCCACCCGTCTTCCAAGAGCTGCGTTTCCAGCCAAGCCCTGACAGCGGGCCCAATTCTACGTATGGGATTACAGCATTAGGTGAGAAGTTAATCACAAACATGAATCAGGCTTGTTTTTCCCTTCTAGGCTCAGCTCCCGAGCTCTGCAGGGGAGTGGGCAGGGCCCTTTGCTGTATGTACAGGAAATCATACTGGGGGAAACATGAAGCCAGCCATTTCTCCCCAGGGCCAAGCTGTTACCTGCGCCTTGAGATTACGGCGGAATTTATTATGTTGCATAGGAAGAGAATCCCCTCGGCGTGGCAGGCAGGAAGAGCAGCCTCGTGGACCAGCGGGCTTATTGGGTTCCACCCAGGCCGTGATCCCTGGGCATTTTTTTTTTTTCATTTCCGGGCACCCCTTCCCTCAATTCCCCATCTCTGTAGCTTCTTCTGGACCAAACTGCACCTACATCAGAGACCCTTTTTGCTCAGGCTTCTGCTCTCTCTTGTTTATCCCAGCCCTGGACATCCAGCTTGTACAGAAAACCCTCTTCTCATCCAAACCAGCAGGACTGGGTTAGGACCTGCAGTTCTGCCAAAAACCCTTCCCTTTCCAACCCTCTTCTGGAATGTCCCACACTCTCAGTTACCCTCTGGTTCCGTCACATTCTTACTACTTCAGCTCTCGAGCGTCACAATCAGCACAGAATGTTTGCCAGGTGGGTGTTATTGCAAAGGCCGGGGATGGTGTTCATGTCCGCTTCTCCGAGACCCCCTGCCCTTCGCCTTCAGATTTAATCAATGCTGCCCTTGATGCCACTTCTTGAATGCTGTGCTTGGCTCAGAGTCATGCCGTCGCAAAATATTTTCCTCCCTTCTGAATCCTGCTTGCCGAATCCTCAGCTGCTAGCAGTTCCTTACAAAGAAAAGGCCTCAATGTCATCAGAGGAAAGAATCTTAGTAACCCTCAGTAGGTAGCCAATCCTGCAAAAGTGTCTTCCTTCCTTCCTCCCTCCCTTCCTTCCTTCCACATTACAATTTCTACATGCAACTAATTAATCTGAAAAGTTTAGTGACTTTGACTTCATAGGTCATTGCACAAGTCTACGAATGTTCAAGCAATTCCATTTAACTCTGGGTTTGACTGTCACATCTATTTATGTAGCAAAAGGAGTCTGGATTTTTTCCCTTCTGCTCCAGGAAATTCTCATCTGGGTAACAGGAACTAGGGAATGCTAGACCTGAGAAAGGCTTCTTTCTTTTTCTTTCTTTCTTCCTTTCTTCCTTTCTTCCTTCCTTCCTTTCTTTCTTTCTTTCATTTTAGAGAATTTGTTGGTTTACAGAAAAAAATTTTGCATAAAATGCAGAGTTCCCATATACCTCCCTGTTATAACACTTTGCATTAATGTGATGCATTTGCTACAACCGATGAAACATCTTTATAATTGTACTATTTACTATAGTCCATGGATTAGAGTTCACTGTCTAATACAGCACTATGGTTTTTTAAAAAATTGTTCTGGTAACACATAGGCAACCTAAAATTTCCCCTTTTATCTATGTTCAAATATATAATTCAGTGCTTTTAATTACTTTCCCAACAAACAGTGTTTCTTACTATCAAACATTAAAGCTAGTCAATCCCGCAGCTGGACTTAAAACAAGAGCAGACTTTGGCATTTGATCAGGAAGGGAGAGCTCGTCCAGGGAGGGGGGCAGGCATGGGGAGGGAGGAGAGTATATGGGAAAAGGCATAAAAACATTCAAGAAACTGTTTTCTCTTCAGAACACATAGGGCAGCTGCAGGGAAGGGCCAAGATAACATGTGTGACCAGACAGCAATGTGTGTCCTTTCAACCTGGACAAACACACACCAGAGGTTATACACACAGATAGCCCTCAAAGTCAAAATCACTCCTTACCAACCAAGCCCACGCGCACATCTGGACAAAGGAAATGGAGAGGTGAGATCACGCAGGCACACGGGCACCGCCCACCTGGAACGCGTGCAGCGCTGCCCCTGCACTGTACGGGGCGCGGGGTGTTCTCGCAGACCTCCCCTGACGTCTTTCTTAGACCCCGTCTTTACTTTCAACACAGTTTAGCACGTCGGCAGGCTGCAGCTCAGCCAACATTTGTGGGACTGTGGGGTCAGCGTCCTTTAGTAGGGCCTGGGTCTGTGGGGAGGGGGAAAGGTGGGGGATGAGAAGTAACACTTCTGAAAACCTCTGTTCCTCTCTGAAGTTCCACCTCAGCAACCAAATTCACAAAACCTCTTCCTGGGACCGACAGCCTCTTGCGGCGCTAATCGTGCTCGGCAGCCTGCGGCGCACCCAGGGAGGTGCACGGGCCCCGTCCAGCGGTTACCAGAGTTCAGATGGGGCTCCCAAACGGGCTCCTGAAAACTGAGGTTGTGCTCGGGTTTCCAAAAGCCCTGTGGCTTGGCCTACTTCCAACTGAAAGTCTTACAACTGCCCCCCTGGAAGTCCCCAGAAGGGTCGCCACGATGAAGCCAACTGTTCAGGGGCTGGACGCCAACCCGGCTGCAACTCTCTTTCCAGGTAAGTGGAGCGATGGCATGGCAATGCATCGGATTTCCCTCCTGGGTGAAAAAAGGAGCCCTTTAATTTGTAAGGACGGGTTGAGAAATGGTAGGGGGCATTTCCATTCAGAAGATGGAAATTACACATATGAAATTTTCAGTCAGTTTTTGAAATACTTCCCACTTATGCACCGAGGATATGTTGTAAAACATACACTTAGTCAACATAAGATTTGCTGAAAAAGCAGATTATCAAGTCAAAATAAAAAAAAGCTAAAGTGCCTTTAAAAGGCATTGTCTTCTCTCTCTATGAGGAAAAGGAGGTATTTGGGTTTGTCTAATTGTCAAATGTTTCATGGCTATGGAGATATACAGGGTCCACATCTCCTTGGAGCTCATTATCATTTGGGATGAGCAATGGACATGAATATTCCATCCAAGTCTGTTCGAGGTCTGTGGGCAAGGTTGCCACAAGTTTGCTAACGTGACCTCTTCTGGCCATCCTCTCTTGTTTGGAAACAGTTGGCTTATGCCTGCAGCATTCTCTGTGGCTTGAGGTGAGTGAAAGCCTTTCTTTCCCTTAATGTGCCAAACTTGAAATAGGATTTGATTTCCTGAGCTACTTGTCTGTCTTCCATGTGCCACCAAGGAGTCCGGTTCATTTTTCACCTCATTCATGTTCTTTTGAAACAAGATACTTTGGGGGTCAAGTCTTTTCAGGGTTTCTTGCTTTTTTAAATAAAATGGATTTTGTGTTTCCTTTCCCTCTAATTACCAATTCACGGTCATAATATAAAGAAAAGATAAATGCCTGATGGATTGTACTTCAAGAGGCTTCCATGATGTACAGAATCTCCTTGTAAAATAAATAACTGCATTGTAAAAAAATACATTTAAGGGAAACGGACTTGGCCCAGTGGTTAGGGCGTCCATCTACCACATGGGAGGCCCGCGGTTCAAGCCCTGGGCCTCCCTGACCCGTGTGGAGCTGGCCCATGCGCAGTGCTGATGCGCGCAAGGAGTGCTGCGCCACACAGGGGTGTCCCCCGCGTAGGGGAGCCCCACGAGTAAGGAGAGCCGCCCAGCGGGAAAGAAAGTGCAGCCTGCCCAGGAATGGCGCCGCCCACACTTCCCGTGCGGCTGACGACAACACAAGCGGACAAAGAAACAAGACGCAGCAAATAGACACAGAGAAGAGACAACCGGGGGAGAGGAGGAATTAAATAAATAAATAAATCTTTTTTAAAAAATACATTTAAGTAGCACTCATTTAACGTGAACTAGATACACACAGCCTCCCATCTGAAGGGTTGGTGGAGCATGGAGGCAACATATCTTGAAGACTCACAATCAAGGAAATTTCCATGTGGGTTACACGCAGCCCTCCTGGCAGAGTTTGTTCCCACCTGGTCCCTTCATCCGTTCCACAATTGCTCAGTACCAGGAGAGGAGCAACATTCCACAGGTGACGAATTAGAGGCCTTTCCGAAGAACCTACAGAGCTTATCCACCATGGGAGCAGACTGATACTCAGTGACAGAAGGGAGATCTCAGAACTGAAAACATGTTGCAGTTGCCTAAAGGGTTTCAGCAGAAGAGCAATTAGCTAGTGCATCCTCCACCCCTCAGAAGGACCAGCATTTTGTTAGATGTGCAGGGTGCAGCCTGATCAGCTCATTTCTCTTTCAAAACTTAAACAAATCACTCTATTGAGTATGTTTCCCTAGTTGGAAGAGACTTTCAGTGTGTTTACATGTGGATAAAAAAGAGCTAGTATAGAGAGAAAGGCTAAAATGTAGACGAGAAAGGGATAATCAGTGGAAAGTGTGGTGGTTTGGAACTGGATGCTTGTAAAACCTAATTCGTTCCCATGGATTGGGAACCCATCATAAGCAGGACTTGTTGATGCATTTACTTCAGTTCAGGTGTGTCCCACCTCAATCAGGACAAGTCTTAGTCCTATTACTAGAACCCTTTGTAAGTGGAAAGAAATTCAAGCACAGAGAGAAAAGCCAGAAGGAGCAACCAGAAGCTGAATGTCAGTAGAACTCAGAAGATAAAGGAGAGACCAGAAGAGACTGCCATTTGCCATGCCAGGTGACAACGTAAGGACCAAGGTTGGCCAGCAGCCAGCCCCAGAAAGACACAGTCTTAAGGGAGAAAGCATCACTGTGATGATGCCTCATGTCTTAGTTTGCTAAAGGCTGCCAATGCAAAAATACCAGAAACGGGTTGGCATTTATATGGATATTTATTAGGTAAAATCTTACAGTTCTGAAGTTGTAAAAATGTCCAGATCAGGGCACCATCAGAGATGCTGTCTCACCAAAAGTCAGCTGCTGGCAGATCCTGGCCTCCAGCCACATGGCAAGACAAAATGGCGGCCAGCATCTGCCTCCTCCTCCAGGCTCACTTTCTCTCCAAGCTCAGCTGTGGACAATCAGGCACATGACTCATCTCTCCCTGGGCCTCCTTGCTTCAGCTTCAGGCTGCTATGTGGTTTCAGCCTTTGGCCTTTCTCTCTGTCTCTCAGGGTTTCTCTTTCTGTCTCTGTACGGTCCTGGAATCCTTTCTCACATGGCAGCTCTCTTTTCCTCTGTGTTTCTATTTCAGTTCTCTGTTTTTATAAGACTCCAGTAAACGGATTAGGGCCCACCTTGGGTCCCCCAATCTAATCAAAGGCACTTAACTAAAACGATCTAATCAAAAGGTCCCTTAAGTGATTCTAACCGAAAAGTATTACATACGATAGGTTTACATATACAGGAATGGGTTAACTTAAGAACATAATTTTCTGGGGTCCACAAAAGACTCAAACCAGGACACCTCAATTTGGACTTTTTCTTAACCTCAAAGCCATGAGCAAATAAATCCCCATTGTTTAAACCAACCCATTGCATGATATTTGCTTAAGCAGCCAAGGGAACAAAAACAGAGACAGAGACAGAGAGAGGCAGGAAGAAGGAACCCAGAGATCAAGTGGAGGAATGAGTCAGAAATAGGTGGAAGGAAACGTCTTTCATTGTCACAGGCGGGAAGGTGGAAGGCAAAGAGCCATCTGCAATTAGATTTATAGGTTTGGTGGTGATAAGTAAAGAAGTTTGGGGTTACACCCTATCACCATTCCAATTCTGTGTGCAGACAGGAGCTGTCTTATATCACCTAAGTATTTCTGTAAATGCAAAATTTTATGGAATTTGAGCTGGAGAAGGGGGAAAGAGAACAGTCAGGTCAGGGCTCTGAGTGGGGCAAGGCTGTGTGGTAGAATTCCTTATATTTCTATGGTGGGTTTTTTGTTTTGTTTTGTTTTCAGTTTTCTAAACTTTTGGCTTTGGAAAGCTGGGAAATATCCTTTGTGACATCACCTCATGGGGTGCTCTGAGAAAGGTCTTACAGATTTTGGAGTCTGAGCTGCTGGTCCAGGAAAGCACCTAGAGGCCATGGAGGAGCCATTTCTCCTTGGCCTGAGTGTAATGCCTCATGCTCAGTCAGGAAAGATGCCTGGGTTGCTTCTACATAATGCCTATTGTGTTCGACCTTAAGTGTGATTATTCAAATTATTTCCCTGCTCTGTCAATTTAAAGATGAAATAGTATATACCCAGTTAACCTCAAATGAGAGTTCCTTCTAGTCCCTAGGTTTAGGGACTTTGTCTCTAGCTCCTCATACAACACCAGGCACATAGCAGTCATGTAATTTTTAAAAATGCTAAATGAATGAACGATTGTCTGAAAGATGAGAAAGTACCTGTAGACTAAAAAAAAAAAGAGAGAAAATAATTTGGAAATGACTGAAAATCCATTGAAGCAATTTCTACTTCCTCTTAATCTTTAGGGATTAAACGTCTGCTTTTTCATTTTGATCAAGGATTTTAAATCTTAAATACCACCATCCATTTTTAACATTTTCTTTATACTTCCAGATTGTTTTTCCTCTGCATATATTCTATCTTCCTCCCATTATGCAGGAATGGGCTCAAATAGCACACCTTGTCTTATCAGTTGCCCTTTTCCCTTAGCAGTACATCATAGATATCTTTTTCCAATGCCATTAGATGCCATTTGGTGTCCAGTTCTAGATGACATTGGATGTGATGGTAGACACGAGGGAGTGTGGAATGCTAAGAGATGGGAAAACCCTGGGGACATTTGCATTTGAGGGGCAGAGAAAGGAAAAGGGACCCATGAGGGACTACAAAATGGACTAAAAAGATGAGAGAAAAGCATAGAGAAGTACTGACAGAAGTAAGAAAGGAGAACATTTCACGGAGGAGAGATATCCAATGGCTAAAATGCTAAGAGGTTTTGGAATTCAAGAGCTGAGAGGTGGAATTTGATTTAGCAAGAGGGTAGATGCACACTTTATACTTTCCTACTTCCTCAATTTCTTCACGCTTTCAAATGAGAAAAGAGATTCCTGCTTTTGTCTACCAGCTGGACAGGAGTATTCCTTGGCTTAAAGCAACAGTGTGAAATTCATGGTTTTAAAATGTGTTAGTTAGGATTGCATTTAGCTGCTAAATATAAGAGAAACTTACTACAAAGTTTTAACCAAACGCGTTTTATTTTGCTCGGCTGAGAAGAGTTTAGAGATGGATTGCTGCAACTGCTCCAGGAGGTCACAGACACATGCCCCTTTTGGTCTCTTATACCACCATTCTTAGTGTGAAGATTTCATCCTCATGGTAGCAAGGTGGCTATTCTGTCTCCAGCCATCATGTCTACTTTCCAAGCAGGGAGAATAGAGAAAAAGGAATGTGTGAAATTCCCATAGTATCTGAATCTGTCCATTTTCATCAGAAGACCCACCCTGTAAACATTGCTTACATGTCACTGCTCCCAAGCTTACATGGCTGCTCCCATGTGTAGGAGAGTCTGGGGATATGAGTGTTTCCACCTGAGCACTTTGCCAACTATTTCTTTTAGCAAGGAAGAAGGAGTGCCCAGATCCTGGGGAAGAAACCAGCAATATCTTCTGCAGGGTGATTATGTGAGAAAGCTAGACCTGAACATACCAGCACACAGGACTCTTAGATTTATTACTTTTATTTGTGAGAGACAAAAAATATTAAAGCAATCCATTTGATTCTAACTCCAACAGGAAGTAAAGAATAAATCAAAATCAGTCCTGGGCCAGTTTTCCTTCTAAAGTGGGTCAGTTAGAGGGATCAGTGTCAGCTGAACCTCTGTGTTCCAACTCTTACAGTTTTACTGACAGGGCCTTCATATTTTTTTATTAAATTCCACCTTGCAAAAATAGTTGGAAAGATCCAAGCTCAGCAAGTTGCTAGGAGACCTGAGGGGCCTCCTTGGGTGAGCCGTTTGGGGCCTTGTATGACTGAATTTCTTCCTCCTGATGACAGACTTGCCTGAAACCTGTTTAATCTCCAAAGTTCTGTGGCGCTGGGCAGAGTTTCCACTCTAAGCAAACAGAGGGAGCTGCCCCCCATCACCAGGCTGTGGCGGCTTCTGTGGGAAGAGCTGCTGCCAGTTCTCTGAGGTGAAAAGAGAAGCTCAACGGCTGAGGTAGAAAAAGGTTTCGTGACCTTTCTCCGTTAAGCAGTAACCCTGCTACAGCAGTTCTATTTTCTCCAAGAACCTTGTGCCTCACCCAGGTGAGGCCTTCTCCCCAGGATGCTGGTCTTGAACCAGCCTGCTGCTACGGGAGAGGATCTGTGAGATGCAGCGCACGGCATTTGAGGCCGTCTGTGGATGCCAGGATAGATCTGCCTGCCCTCCAAGCCCCCGCTATTTCTCTGCCTCCAGTTCCCTGCGCCACCCCCCCCTCCCCCCGCCTCCAATATTGCTAGAATAATCTCTTTGTTAGCTAAATGTGAGCACATGCCAGAAGTAGTTTATCTAAATGAGCAAGTGCTTTCTGGGAATAGGCGTGATGAAAGAAAAGCTGAGCAGAGCTCAGTGAGCCTGCCAAGCTCTGGCTGCTGAAAGGAAAACCGTATTATTTTAAGAGGACCGTGTGTGCCAGCCTGTGGTCAGACATCAGGAAGAGGCAGAGTTGATTAGCAGGATCGTCATGCCTGCCCAGCTCTCCCCGCCAGGCACCCTCCAACTGAGGATGAGATAGCTCTGGGGAAATTCCATCCATAATTCATTTCAATAAAATAAACAGAACTTCTGCTCTGGGAGACCTGGTCTTGAGCAAAAGGCACTTATAATCTACATGGAGACTCAGGTGTCCGTGCGACACATACAAGAAAACCCAGAGGCAGACTCCTTGAGGGGCAGCCAGCCGGCTCTGACACCAAAAAGCCACTGGATTGGAACAGGTGGCTTCACCTCTCCAGGTCTGGCTTTTCCTTTCATAGAGTAAACTTTGGTGCTGTGTAGAGTCTTCAGGGGTCGCAAAGGTATTTTTAGAGTTTCCACAAACATTTGATTTAAATATCTTTTTTTTAAAAAAACTTTCTAATCTTCAAAAATTTATATAAAAAATAAGAGACAATCAAATATATTATGTGCCAAATTTTAACCTACTGAAAACTGCCAACATGATTAATTATAATGCCATGCAAACACCTTTTATTGTGGAAAAACCTTGAAATAAATCTTAACTTTCTATTTATTTAATTGAAAACTATCCCAAGATTGCAAGGAAAGCTATTTTTTTAAAAAGATATCATGTGCAACTCCATCTGAATGAGTATTTTGTCAATATTGTGCAACCAAACATTCCAGAAATAAAGTGAATGCAGTAGCTGACCTGACTGCTCTTAAACACCTAATTTCAATTTTGAGGGTTATCAAAATAGCCTTATTATACTCACTGATTAACCTACGATTAGTAAATGACATCATTTTAACTTCATAAATGTATTGATACTAATATCGTACTGTTTTGTCTAATTTTTGTGTAAGTATTCTAATATGGCTATATTATTAATACAAAATTTTTCATAAGTCATTAGAGCAGATGACAGCTAAAGGCCTTCCAGCTATAACTTTCTAAGGTTCAGTGACACTGAGTGTCTGCTGTGGTGTGATAGGAATTCCACAGAGGAATGGGCAGGTGCAGACAGAGGAGGTTTTATGGGGAAAGTAGAATTAAAGCTACTTTGCACATATCAAGAGCTCAAGAAACATGCGTTTGTTAGTAGAGCCTCAAAAGAGGGTCTGCCCTAGATTGCTGGAGATCCAGGAACCCACAGGTGAGCTGGGGCAAGGATGAGAACGTGGGCACAGCCAACACATTATGGAACAATGAGCAGATCAGACTGGTTGCTGCGAAATGTTTATGGGGGAGGGGGCTGCAGTGGGAGACAAGGCCAGAAACTTTGGGAATTTTAAGAGAAACTTCCCAGTTGGTGAAGCTTGGTCCTAAGATTTCAGATAAGTTTCTGTGTAGGACTGTGGGCAGAACTGCTGCCTGTTGGTCAGAACTTTTTAACCTGCTACTGGGGTGTTTGGTTTCCTTCCCCGGGGAAATGGAAGGCTCATGAATACTTTCCCATCACTGCCACTTAATTCATTCAACTAACAGGTGAGACGGTGGTTCTCATTGTATAGAAATCACCTGGAAATTTGTTGCAACCCAGATTCCTGGGCCCACTCCCAGAGATTCTGATTCACCAGGTTTAGCGTGTGACCTGAGAACAATCATTTCCAACAAACTCTCAATAAAGATGAATGTTGCTAACCCTTACACACCAAGTAGCACTGACTTGATTGTTTATGGGACACTTAGTACATCCTCATCACAGAGTCTTCAGAAGACAGGAAGAGAAGCTTCTCAATAGAGCAAAGGAGACAAGGTGCCTCACCACGACTAATGGGTGGTGGTGTCTAAAGAGAAACCTCAGATCTGGATTCACAGAAGATGTAGGAGGTAAGTCCCAGGCATGGAGAAACAGGGCAGGGGCCCAGCCCCCAACCTCTATTCCACACAACTGTCTACCCCAAAGAACAAAATGAAGATGAAAAGCAAGGTCAGGTCAAGAGCAAATCTTTCACGCAAAATGAGCACAAAAAGTGAAGGAGAAACAAAAAGTGCTCATCAAGCATTCTCAGAGGAGCCAGGGCTAACGGTGTGGTTACCTAAACAGGGTGATGTGACACTTTCCTGAAAGTTCTCTTGGGGAGAAGAATGTTCATATGATACCAAGTGTAAATCTTACCTAGTGGTTTCCATCAGAGCCAGAATTATTTGTTCACAGACCACTTACTCTCTCCGTTTTCTTTACACTCCTCTTATTATTCCCACAATGAACACCGTTCTTTGGCAAAAGATGTCATAATGTCCTCCTCTCCCCACCACTGGTTGAAAACACTATGCTATAGTTTCGCAGGATCTCATAAACTACTATCATCTTATGATTTTTTGAGCCCAGGAAGAAAGGACTCAAGATAAACCCTTTGCCAGCATGGTGGTGAGTGGAGCTCTGTTATTTTCAAATTTGCTGTTAAAATCCCATTCTAAACCTTTGGAAAGAGACAAACAGATGTCCTACAGTACAGAGTGTTGTGTGTTGTGGCTTTAGTTGGGGGAATCATATGACTCATTCATATAAACTTATTAAAATATTTTCTTTCTTTCATAATTTAGCCACAAGCATTAATTAAAGCATCAAAGAATATGTATTTGGACCTATAAAATCTTCATAAGCAGCCAAAACAAAATGAAAAACTATTGAGCCCTTGGAACTTTAAAAATGCATTTTCAAAATGACTATATTGGAGTTGACCGTTTTTCTTTAGCAAAGTTAAACCCTAAAGAGGAAAATGAAAATGAAGGCAAGCCAAATTTCTTTTAAGAATCATTCTGTGGCAAGGTTATTTATTTTACTTGGAAGAACCAACCTAGAATGTATTTGTGCTGAGTGATGCATATTTATATATAAGTAGAGATAGTGTTCAACTTTTTAAAAAAAAATTTCCAAAAGCTCATTTTTAAGTTGGTGTTAAAAACTAAGAATGCATTTTCTCAAAGAAGAAATTGTTCCCCACAGTAGAAAGGGTACCAGCAGGACACAAGTATGAACCACGCAGCCTGAGATTAAGCTGAAGAGTGGGTGGAGGGAGCTCACCTGGGCTGTGGACCCTGAGTCTTATGAACAGTAGGTACGGGGAGTGGAAAGACTAGAAGGGTAAGCACGCACCCCGCCCCCCCCCCCCCCCGACACACACACGCACGCACGCACACACAGCCTTTACTGGCTGCCTGAGTGTTGGGAATGGCTGGTTTCATTTTTTAAAATAAACACATTTATAGTGAGCATCCTATGTGCCAGACATTGTGCTGGGCCAAGGGTTGCAATGAACAGGACTGAAAGAGGCCTGCCCTCCCTGAGTAAACAGTCTAGCAGGAAAGATAGAGGATTAAAAAGAATTTATAAGCAGAAGCCTATGAGATTATAGGAGGACATGACAAGGGACCTGACCCAGACTTGGGAATACTAGGGAAGGCTTCCCGGAAGAAGTAACATCTAGCCTGAGACCTAAAGGATGAGTGACAGGTGATGGAGAGGGTCAAGGGCAGGAGGAGGGCTCTCCAAGGGGAATAATCTCCATGTGCAAAGTCCCCAGGACATGAAGACATCAGGCAGTGGGATAACAAAGGAAAGCGGTGGGTTCCATTTGACTGATGTGTCTGTGAGATGGAAGGAGTCCTGCAGACACTGGGACTGGGCTGAGAGTGCAGGCACAGGAGATATCAATATGTGCGTGAGGGCAGTGGATGCACTCATCCGGGAGAGGGGTCAGAACAGAACCAAGGAACAGGACGAGGTTTCCAGGGCCATGGGCTTTGGGGAGGTCCTGAAAGGTAAGAAGGTAAGAAGTTTCCATTGCATTCAGTTGCATGATCATTGGTGCTTTGGGCGAGAGCAGTTTCATAGTGAATAGGTGAGCAGAGTGGAAGGTTAGGAAATGGAGAGCAAGGAGGGCAAGCAGCTCTCTCCTGAAGTTTGGCTAAGAAAACTAAGGTGATGCTCAAGTGCGATGTAGGTTTAGGGAGCATGTTTTTTATTTGCTGGGGTGGCAAAACAGATTCTCTGGAAAGGATCTTGTTACCCTGGATAAACCTCTAATTCAAGGATTTTCAAATGGAGGAACAAACAGACTGAATAATTTAATGCGATGGGCCAGGATAACTCCCTCTGGAGTCTGCCTCCAAGGGTACCAGAGGTGATCCAAAAGACCAATATCAAGGAAACAGGGAGGTATACGCCGTGCAGGGGGCGTTGTGCAGCCGGCGTTTCATGATGTGCATGGAACGAGATGCCAGAGCACACTTCGGCACCCTGCTCCACCCGGCTCTTCCAGGCCCTGCAATGGCCTGCAATCCAGAGATCGTGGTTCCTGAAACAACCAGGAATACAGCGCCGTCCACAGCCAGGGTCAGCCTGACCCCACCATAGCACATAACCCTCCGCTGTATTAAGCTCCCATTTTGTAGCACACGTCAGGTATGGAGCAATGAGTCATTTCCATTAGAATTGACCTTGCCGATGTTGTCCACTGATTGTGATGGTGATCATTTCCAAGAGGCCAGCACTAGAGAGCACTTTGTCATCTGCAGCCTGCAGCATTGGAACTGTTAAAACGTTTTTACACTGGAAAGTTATTTCTACCTTTCAGTGAGCTGTGTAGAAAATGTGTGAGTTATGTGTGTGCCAGCCCCTTAGGGCCGAGGAGGCGCTAACACCCAGAGAAGCTCTGCCAAGAACGTCCTGAGACCCTTTGGCTTATCTACTCAGACTCCGAGTTAAATAGCATTGCACTTTGAATCAGAAATTTACAAAAATATATTTATTGATTTTTATTGTTAAAGAGAAACGTGCTCCTTGTAGGGAGTTTGGGGGGAAAAAGTCCCAAAGATAAAACAAAAAGGATCTGTAATCCCAATTCCCAGAAATAATCACTGGGATCCATTTTGATCCATTTCATTTTAGGTCTCTCTCTCTCTCTTTCCCCCGCTCCCCCGATTTGGGATCATATGTTCTGTACAATTGTATATACTGCCTTTTTCACTTAACTAAATCAGGAAATGTAAAAGCAATCACAGACCGTTTTTATTTCCACAGTTTCTCCTTTATTTCTGTCTGCATCTTTCCTTCCTCCTTCGCCAGCATTTCTTTATTTTGGAGTATTTCCATTTTTATCAAAGTTCAATTCAAAATGTAAAACAGTTTATGCTTTTTGAGTTTTATTTCCTCCCTGTACTTGTTAAAATAGACCAGTAAAAGAAAAGTTTTCCAGATTATGATAGATCCACCTCCAGCTATATAACTGGTTCAATTTAGAGTCTTAGGATAATGATCTGCCACCATATGTCGGTTATAACTTGAGGTTTTCATAAAAATGTGTCTTGGATTAACTGAATATGCCACAATGCCGAGTAGCTGGCTTGTTTCTAGGAAGTTAAACGGCCTGACATTTGCTGGATGCTGTCAGTAGAGCCTTCTGATGAAGGCAGATAAAGCAACTAATTAGGGGTGTAACTTCAGGTGTGGTCTCCAAACAGAGGTGTGGCGCTCTGTGTTCAAGAAGATTTTCTACAAGGAGGCATAATGCCTTAGAAAGCAATTATCTTATTTAAGCCTACACTTGTCTGGGGAGCTGAGGTCAGCCACAGAGCCATTGGAAAAAATAAGCTGTCTGCCATAGAAAGCAGTTTCTTGGGGGGGGCGGGGGGAGAAGGGGGGTCAGTTTGAACAACTTCGCTTTTGAATTGAGTGACCTCCTGAGACCACGAGTCTGTGTGTGATTAAACACAGAGTAAACCTCGGGACGTGGCCACCCCCTCTCCCTTCAAAACGCTCCCATTTCAAAACAAAAACAAAAACAGATATATTTTAAATTTAGCTTTCCAAAGCCAATCCTTCCTCCCTGTGCGACCCCCCCCCCCCCCCCCCCCGCCCCAAACTGTTTGTTACTGCTTCTGCTTGGATTATTTTCATTCGGGCTGTGTTTTTCTGACCAAAGGCCAGGGCCCTTGTCTTTGTGTATTTGTAAAGTGCCATGTCTACTTACCAGTCTTTAGAAATTACAGACAATAACAGGAATGCAAGAGAAACTGGCAGCTAAAACTGTGCAGCTTTTCTGAACTCGTGCTCTGCCCAAGAACCAGAATGGAATATTTTTATAAGGCAATATTGAAACATTCTAATCCCAAGAAACTAAATTAAGTCTACATTAGCTGTATATAAAACAGCACACTTGTGCTGGCACGGGGTCGCTGCCACTTGCATGGTTAGCCGTGATGCCACGTTAATGAGCTGTTGCTTTGCGGTCAGTATAAAAAGGAGCACATCCTTTCCAGTGAGCGAGCCTCACGACAATTTCATGACAGCGATGGTTGGATATAGACTTCACGCCGCCCTCTCTCATTCCTGTGCCAACCTCCTGGAGATCCAGAAGTTCCTTGGGCATGATGGTTTTCATCTTGTGACATGTATCTGGCTGTACTCAATTTGCAGAATTTAGGAGCCACAGGCGAGAGAGCCTATCATTGGAGAGACACAGACATTTGAAGGTTTGGATTCAGATGAAAGGTGCTATGAGGCCAGGTCAGCACAGCAAAAGCAAAATGAAGGCAAAGTGGACCAAGCAGAACTTGGCTCCTACCCCCACCCCCCACGCCTCTCTCTCTCTCTTTCTCTCTTTCTTTCATCTCCCTTCCTTTCAACTGCAGTTTGTGGTAAATTGTCTCCTCCTTACTTTGACAATGGGCCAGACTTCAAAAAGGCAGAAATAACTCAAAAATGACATTTGAGATCTTAATGTCCTGATCCCTCACTCAGCCAAGTTCAGAAGAAATTTTACACGTGAGGTGTGGGCTGGACAACAAAACAGACCTTGCGTTCCCTCTTCCAGTATACAATGATGGCATTAGCATCGGCGGGAAGCAGAGCAAAGCAGCCTAACAAAAACCCCTCACAAGCTAAGGGTGTTGAAAGGGCTCCAAAGCAAAGCCAGAATCACACCACGGAAAGGACTCCTCCCCCCTTCATATTTCCAAGGGCCTCCTTAAGATGCACACCAACAGGGGCTGGAGCTGTCCCAAAACGAGCTGGCAGCTCCCGCGCAGCTGATGTCACCAGGGTGCTAGACCCAGCCCGGTTAAGGTACAGCAAGGCCAGGAAAATTTAGTTGGAAGCATAAGCATATTGAATTTAATGACCCAGACAGTGGCAGAGGTCATTTCAACAGAACACTAAAACTAAATCATCCCACACTGCACACTGCTGAATTTCTCTTTAAAGCAGCCCTGGAAAATCATAGGCAGAGCCCAGCCAGAATATAAACTTTTAAATTTCATTTTTCACTTTAGGGATCAATAACTGAAACATCCAGTAAAACGCAAACCTCACCAAAAAAAAAAAAAAAAAAAATCAGGGTTGGAAACTTACAGTTAAATTTTCACCACCAATTTTGCTTCCAGTTTTGCATTGTTGAGGAAAAGCAGTTAAAATATAACTTTTGAAACAATTGTTACTATTATAAGAGGATTGTTCAATGTAGTCACATTTCGTTTCTAAAAACAGACAAATAACAAAAATGATTCACAGATGTTGATTTGTGGGAAAACTAGGGAACTATATAAACTGAAATGTATTTCAAGGAAGGGCAGAGGCTCTCATTAGAAACCAGACTTCTCTAAGAAGCACCCCCTTTTCCCTGACGTCCAGGAGTTTCCAGCACGTGGGCCGGAGCGTGCGGCAGGGCTGCAGACCAGGCCTGCCGGCAGGAGTGCTCAGTCAACACTTTCCAACAGGAGCGAGGCCTGAGAAGGCTGGATTCTGAGGTGGCAATTTTCAATCCTTGGTCTACATCAGAATGATCTGGAAAGCTAGTTAATGCAGATTCCTGGGCCCCAGCCCTAGAAACGCCGATTCAGTAGTCTAGGGTGGCACCCAGAAATCTGCAAGCGAAGTCTGCATTCCAGGCCGTTCCGGTACAGGTGGAACAAGGACAGCACCTGGAGGAACAGTCGTCGAAGGGACGCCGTTGACTTGACTGTCCTACTCTGAAAGTCGGAATCGAGCCAGCATTGCCAGCTGGAGTCCATCTGGTCCATTCAGTGGTTCTTATTACTACCTGATGGGCTCTTTAATGCCCAGCTTCTTGAAAGCCACAGAAGGAGTAATTAGAAATGACTGGACCCACATTATGGGTTGAGAACCATAAACTATTTACAGTTAATGTAAGCACAATCATATATAGCCAGCTGCCATTAATAGAGGGCGTGGGTCTGGAAATACAGTCTAAACTCTGCTGTATTGTGTTGTCAATATATTCACAAAAGAAATGGCCCACCCTAGTGGCCTGTCCCAGGGAGGACAGGACTCCCAACCCCTAGAAGGCAGGCATGGTCTGGTGCCTTGTTTGGGTCAATGAGATACTAGTGGGAAGTAGCCAGTGTCCCTCTGGGCAGAAGCTTTAAGAGGAAGAGCTGTTTTATGGTTCTGCCCTCCTTCCTCTGCTGTGGGAACAGCGTGTGCCCGATGGGGATGGGGCAGAGCGACAGCAGAACCTGCAGAGGCAGCCTGCGCCCTGGGAGAGAGAAATAAACCTTGGCTGCTGTAAACCACTGAGACGACAGGGATGTTGGATGCTGTAGCATGACTTAGCAAAACCAGCTCCTTAGTATATGTGCTGTACTAAGCTGGCTGTGGCTAAGGACAACATCTCGGTCCTGATTCTGTCTGGAATTTTCCTTTGTCATCTGAATTCTTTGTGTTCCACACCACTGTATTCTTCCCTTTCCTGGCATATTTAATATTAACTGCAAAAAGCCACGAGTCTTCTTGTAAATGCTTAAAGTTCAGAGCTTAAGTACCAAAACTTCACCAGCTGTATTTCTATAAGTTGACTCTTTTTTTAAAAAGATTTATTTATTTGTCCCCCTTCCCCTCCTCCCGCCCTGCTGTTTTTGCTGTCTGTCTTCTCTTCTCATTTTCTCTCCTCTAGGATTCACCTGGATTTGATCCTAGAGACCTCTGATGGGAAGAGAGGTTCCCCGTCAATTGTGCCACCTCCTGGCTTCTGCTACGCTTCACCTTGACTCTCCCCTTGTCTCTCTTTTGATGCGACATCACCTTGCTGCATGACTCACTTGCACGGGGCACTGGCTCACCACGCAGGCATGCTTTCTCTTCTTCTTTTTCACCAGAAGGCCCCAGGGATCAAACCTGGGTTCTCCCATATGGTAGGTGGAGGCCCTATCACTTGAGCCACATCTACTTCCCTAAGTCAATTCTTAATTGCAAAAACTTTAGGAAGTTCTCTCCACTTCCAATATACTTTGCAGAGCAGCTTGCTACCAAGTACCAATAAGCAGGCCCAAAATCCATTTGTGTGGTATTGCAGCTTCCCATCTAGCTTATGGCTCTAAACATGCTGTGATCTGTCTTGTGAGTCTCCATGGAACTATGGCAGTGAGAAAGGGTGTTTATTTGATTCTAGTTTGTAGTAGGTGAAAAAAATTCCATTTGAAATGCCTTCAGGCCTCCAATTTGGGCTCCATGATATTTCCTGTATAATGTTGTCAAAGCTTTCTCTATGGAAACTGGGGCTTTATTGTTTAACCATTTCAGGACCCAACTTACCCTCTTTGTAAGCCACTGTCAGGAAACATTCGTGAGGTCAGCCTGATTTGAGAAAGTGGTGGGTTATAGCTAATTCACTGAGAATTTCCCACAGATCACAACCCCCCTTAGCTCCATGGCTGCTGGTAGCGAGTGATCCACTTTTCTGTTTGTCACACCTCGACTTTTGCCATGTCAACTTCCAAGATTTCTATGTTACCTGGAAATAACGCCGTGAACCTAGTTTAAGAACAGAGAAAGGAATGTATCCAAAGACACTGCAGGTGTTGTCAGGGGCCTTGGTAAAGAAGGGCCATTGTCAACTGAGCAGATATTCTAAAAAGTGACACCCACACAACCCAAAGGAAAAGGCCCAGTGTGGAAATTGTACCTTTTCGTTCACCCCCATGGACATGGCTCTCTAAAGCACTTTTCATTCAACTTTCATCAGTGTATTATAAGCCTAACATTATCTGTCTTCCTTATTTCTCTTTACTCAGAGCCAGGTCTGTAACTCGGACTATGAATTTCATTTCACAGAAAACGAAACAAAACAAAGCAGAGGCAATAAAAGAGGAGGCATTAGATGAAGTCAGTGCTGCTTGGGCACCAATCCTAAGGATTCTTTCAAAACCTATGATTCTCAAAATACGGTCCAATGCCCACCAGAATTCACTTCTGGAAGGAATTAATAGTGTTCTCACAGCATTTCTCAAAGCTATGTTATCCAAGGCTCCACGCTGCTGGTGATGCATTTTATCAGGTCTGCTTGGCGTAGAAGTGGCAATAGCCGGAGGAGTGCACGCCAGTCCTGGCCGCTGCTCTAAGCCTTAGATCTGCTCCTTCCAGACAGGCTACCGGACTCCAGTTGGAGACATAAAACTAAGATAGGGGTGGCTATTTTGTAAGTGAAAAATATGCATTTAACTTGGGTACAGTAAAAATCACCGGGTCCAGAGCAAGGCACCTGAATGGAGCTGTCCCAGGCCTGCTGGGGAGGCAACACAACCAAGAAGCAAATGATAGAATCAGGAATGAGAATAGAACTTGGGCCTTCACCAGTCCCTGCTGCAGAAGCTGCGAAGAAAATCACGGAGACTTATTTCACTGGAAGGTGCTGTGATTTCACCACATAAAGGACATTTCCATTTAGAGGAAAGAAGAAAATGGTTGCAAGTGGTAAAAATTAGTCTGTTAAAAAGCATTTCCTGTATTTTATGCATGATTGTTCAGTAACCCACTACTTCCCTAATTTTAGAGGGAAAAAAAAGTAAGGATTGCTGAGCCCAATTCTCCAAAGACAAATATTAACTGGGCAACCCCTAGAATGCATTTGAGCCCCAAAAGGTAACAGCATAGGGCATGTGAAAGATTCCTAAGGAAAGGAGAGGGAAATTCAGGGAAAGAGAATGAGCCAGGCAAAGTCCTGAAGGCAAGAATTAACACACAGTGTTTGGGGGGCTGAACATCACTTTTGCCTCGCATTGTGAGGCAGGGAGTATAAGGGTGAGGCTGGCAGAGGTGGGCAGTAGCCAGGGGAGAGCTTTTGAATGGCCAGATTTGGATTTTTGCTGTTAGGAGACAATTCTTCAAGGGCTTCTCACTTTTTCTGAATGTCTTGTGAATGAGGCACTAACTGCCCTTTTGTTTCAGTTTATTTTTTCAAGGATGCTTGTGGAGGGAATATTCTTGAAAGATAGAGATAGTGGCTCTCTCCGGAGCAAAAGGCAGACAGCTTTGCTTGAAGCCTGTTATAAAAAATTCCTGTTCCATAAGCCCAGGATTTCTCAGCTGAGACACAGCCCTACTGCACACACAGCGTCCACCTGGGTCCCTCTGTGTTGCCCCTGCAGGATGCAAGGGGAACTGAGGTGAACGTGAAGTTGATGCTGCTTGCCATGCCAGGAGTAATAAAGCCATTTGTCTCTGACCCAGGAGTCTTGTGTCTTCTGCCAGCACCAATGAATCTTCTAGCATCCAGGCTAGCTTGTTGGTTTGTAAGTAGCATAAACTATTATACCCCTTCATAGTTCTTGACAATTATATGTTATTCCAGTAGTCTAGAGGCTGTTGCAGTGATCCAGGTAAGAGATGATAAGTCCCTAAATTAGAGCCATGAAAGCAAGGATAGGGAGGTGGACTTGGCTCAATGGATAGAGTGTCCGCCTACCACATGGGAGGTCCAAGGTTCAAACCCCGGGCCTCCTTGACTTGTGTGGAGCTGGCCCATGCACAGTGCTGATGTGCGCAAGGAGTGCCGTGCCATGCAGGGGTGTCCCCCGTGTAGGGGAGCCCCATGTGCAAGGAGTGCGCCCCATAAGGAGAGCCACCCAGCACGAAAGAAAGTCCAGCCTGCCAGGAGTGTTGCCACACACACAGAGAGCTGATGCAGCAAGATGATGCAACAAAAAGAAATACAGATTCCCGGTGCAGCTGACAAGAATAGAAGCGCACACAGAAGAACACACAGCAAATGGACACAAAGAACAGACAACTGGGGCGGGGAGGGGAGAGAAATAAATAAAAATAAATCTTTAAAAAAAAAAAGAAAGCAAGTGTAGAGAGGAGGCAAAAGATTCTAGAAATATTTAGAAATTAAAATTTTTTTTAAAAATTGAAATTGTTTTTCCTCCATGGTTATTCATGTCACTGGTCTATCTCTCATGCCCCCCCTTTTTTTTTTTAAGATTTGTTTATTTATTTCTCTCCACTCCCCCCCGCCGCCCCCGTTGTCTGTTCTCTGTGTCTATTTGCTACGTCTTCTTTTGTCTGCTTCTGTTATCAGAGGCACAGGAATCTGTGTTTCTTTTTGTTGCATCATTTTGTTGTGTCAGCTCTCTGTGTGTGTGGCACCATTCCTAGGAAAGCTACACTTTCTTTCGCGCTGGGCGGCTCTCCTTATGGGGCGCACTCCTTGCACGTGGGGCTCCCCTATGCAGGGGACACCCCTACGTGGCACGGCACTCCTTGCGTGCATCAGCACTGCCCGTGGGCCAGCTCTACATGGGTCAAGGAGGCCTGGGGTTTGAACCGCAGACCTCCCATGTGGTAGACGGACCCCCTAACCACTGGGCCAAGTCCGCTTCCCTAGAAAGTAAAATTGACAAGACTTGTGATGGTTTAGATGAGGGAATTGGTGAAGGAGAGCAGTCAGAGATGATCCCAGGTTCTAGCTTAGGAGTGTCAGTCATTGTGGGGCTTCTAACTAAGATGGTATTGCAGAAATAATGCTTGGGAGTAAGAGATAGAGTTCCGTTTAGACTTTTTGCCTTTGAGGTGTTCATGGACATGCAAGAGGAAATAACTAGGAGATACCTCAACTGTAAGAGTCTGAAACTTGTGGGGAGAGGACAGGACTGGGACCAAGACTTGGGAGACCTCGGCATGTAAGTGGTGTGGTAGCCAGTCTCCAGGACGCCCCCCGATGGTCTTCACCTCCTACATTGCGTCAGAGTTGGTCTGTGTGTCCAATAGAATACAACAGACATGATGGTATGTGCCTGCTGAGGTTAGGCCATCGAAGGCAATGTGCTTTATTCCTTCACCACCTCCCATACTGCTTGCAATCAGGGAAACTAGCTGCCGTGTAGTGAGGACACTCACACAAGCTTATGGAGAAGTCCATGTAGTGAGGAACTGAGGTTTCCAGTCAACAGACATGTGCATGAGCAGTAGTCAGAGCAGATACTCCTGCCCTGGTCACTCTCTCAGAGGACTGCAGCCCTGGCTGACATCTTGACTGCAAACTCAGGAGAGATCCAAGCCAGAACCACCTAGCTTAGCCGCTCCCAGATTCCTGACTGTTATAAACTGTGTGAGATAATAAATATCTGTTGTTTTAAGTTGCTGAGTTATGGGGTAATTTGTTATGCAGCAGTAGATAACTAAAACAGGTGGTAATTGAAATTTTGACCTCCTTCCATCCCCTTCCCTCTCAGCAGCCCCTTCCCTCTCAGCAGAGATGCCAACAGGCTATGACTCACCCTCATATTAGTTCTGCACCTATTCTTCCCTTCCCAACAGTCTTTTCTTTTTTTAAGATTTATTTATTTATTTCTCTACCCTCCCCCCGCCAACCCCGTTGTCTGTTCTCTGTGTCTATTTGCTGCGTCTTCTTTGTCCACTTCTGTTGTTGTCAGCAGCATGGGAATCTGTGTTTCTTTTTGCTGTGTCATCTTGTTGTGTCATTTCTCCGTGTGGGCGGCACCATTCCTGGGCAGGTTACAGTTTCTTTGGCGCTGGGCAGCTCTCCATACAGGGCGCACTCCTTGCGCGTGGGGCTCCCCTATACAGGGGACACCCCTGCGTGGCAGGGCACTCCTTGCGCGCATCAGCACTGCGCATGGGCCAGCTCCACACGAGTCAAGGAGGCCGGGGTTTGAACCATGAACCTCCCATGTGGTAGACGGATGCCCTAACCACTGGGCCAAGTCTACTTCCCTTTTCCCAACAGTCTTGAAGGAAGACTCACTGCATTACTTTGCAGCAAAATGCTGGCTCTCCAATTTTATTCTATAATGAAGAGATAACAGACATTGCCCAGTTCTCATTTACTGGCTTCTCTGCAGCAGCATTAGACATTGTTGACCATATTCCCCTCAAAATACTCCCCATCCTTGGCTCTCAGAACACCATTTTCTCAATTAAGTCTTACCCACCTAACCATCCATCAGTCTCCTTTACTGGTTCCTCTTCCTCCACCCATCTCTATTGTTGGGTTCCTTGGAGCTGAGTATTTGGCCTTTTTTTCTTCCAAAGCTACATCCTCCCTGGTGACCTCAGCCATAATCATGGCTTCAGAGCACATCTAAACACCAGTGACTCCCAGACCTCTATCTTTAGTCCAGGCAACAACTCTGAGTCCCAGGTCTGTGTATCTAAATGCCACTTTGACTGAGGAAACTCAGGAGTCACCTGTCCAAACCTGACCAAACTGTTGCTTTCCCCTTCCATCTCCACTTTCCCTCTTGTAATTCCCTCCTTTCTCTGTGAATAGCCCACCCCCCACTTCTAGGTCCCCTAAGTCAAGCATCTGGGTTTTATTTCACACTTTTCTTATCCCCCACCTTAGTAACATCAATCCCACCTCCTAAATAACTCATGGATCCAGTCCCTCTGCATCTTCACCTGCCTAGTTTGGGCTCTTATCATCTTTCATTAGGCTAAGGCCACACTCTCTCCACCAGTATTCCCTGCCTCTATTCTCTGTCCCTTATCCAGTCTTCCACACTCCTGCTAAAATCGTCTTTCCATACCTGATCTACTCTGATTCTGTTGTTCCTTTGCCTAAAAATCTTTACTAGCTCTTCTTTACCTTCAGGATAAAATCCAAAATTTTCACCATGGCCCACAAAGTTAATCCAGATCACCAGATCACAAAGCTTCACCAGATCACAGCCCTGTTTATCCTCTAAGGCTTTCCTCAAACTAATCCCTCATCCTTCCTCCTTGAAGTCCTTCCTCACACTAATCCTTCATCCCTTCTCCTCTAAGGCTTACCTCACACTAATCCCTTGTCCATACCATTGCTTAACCCAATTTCCAGCCAAATAGGATTACTTGCCTTGAACATGCTGAGTTCTTTCAGAACTCTGGGTGCATCTGCCTCCCATTCTCCTATTTTTTAGCTCCTCAGAGCCCCAACTACAAGGTACATAAATGACCAAGGGCCCCAACTGGTATGCTCTGAAATCCACTGCTAAATGTGTGCTGAGGCCATGCTTTCCATGGGGTACTGACTCACTGATTTGTCTGAGACACTGATCTGCAGGTCCTTGAGAGCAGGAATAAGAGTGGCTCATGCCTCTCTCTGTCCTAGGTACCTAGCACCTTCCCTGGTATATACAATACCTGAAGTGTTAGTTCAGTGAAGTGTACCCATGAACAGAGAATGGGTTACTCCTCAAAAAGCCTCCTAGGTGAAATCTCATTTCATTTACTGTTCTTCAGTGAAAGCTCTTTTTGATCAAAGAAAGGGAACTGCAAGTGATATCCTCATTTCGGTCACTTCCCTTTTGAGAAGCAGTATTTTACTTCAATATTTAGAAATGTCTAAAATCTGTGCTAGAATCAATTTATACACTTTTTCATTTGCTTTACCTAATCATTTTAGAGATGTCAAGCAAACCATCCGAAATCAGCTCCCAAATGTATATAACTCAAATAGGTAGCTTAACATCACATCTGGATTTCAACATAGTTTCAGTCCAAGACAAAGGTGTTGGATATGATCTCACACTGTATGGTAAATTATTGCTGAGTGCCATACCAGACCAAGTGGCCTGAAAAAGGTCAGTGTGCTGATGCAAATGACAGCATGCGATGATGAGAAAGGTACAACAGTAATGTCAAAACAAGTGGTTCAGCAAGAGTGAACGTGCGAGGGCATTAAGTACCAACCTTTTGCACTGACTCCTTGTGACGGTTCGGCTAATATGTCAATTAATACACTCCTGTCCTCCTGCCTTGTTAGGGGCTGTGAGTAGGCAAATCTGTCCTCTCTACCCACATAAGGGTTTACCTTTGAAATTCAAGGCCACACTCGTGGGGAGGGAAGAGAATGCCAGCATTTCGGAGAGTAAACCACTTCATAACAACTTTGTGAACTTCCCTTTGTGATTCCATTTCTCCTTCCTAATTCAATTTCTCTTCCATCCTTTTTGTCTAGAATCCCTTTTTTTTTCAGTACTTATCTGCAATACTTATTAGCTTTAGGGGGAAATCAGTCTATCAACAAATGAATAGATCATTTTTAACACAAGAGCCTGAAACATGTTACTTAATACATAATACAATTGTATATGTATTAAGGTTAACTCAATGTGTTAGTCAGTGTTCCTCTGAGAAAGGAGGTAGGAACTTATTCACTCTAGTGATTTACATAGCAAGTATTTAATACATTTCTTGAATGAACGGATAGTATCCACCTTTGCCTTATCTGCAACAAACTTAAAAATAAAGACTAGTTGTTCATTTGCCAACTAGACCACACCTGAGATACTTTCTCACACTAGCTGTTTATGAACATCCAGAAAATGAAAATTAATTTGAACGTTTTTTAACACAAGGATAAGTCTACTGAACAAAATATTAGTATTCTTCCCATCCAAATATAAATTTTCATCTTAATCCCTCTTGTCCATCATGGATGTGTCTTAATTTCCCCTAGTTGAATTGTCTGTGGCACACTGCCTGCCCCTTTTAGCCTGTGTACTTAAAAGTTGACTCAACCCTTTATTTGTGGGTTTAAACAGAGGTCTGATTCTAGACTTTGGGAGGAAGATTTGGCCCAATTTAAAAACTGGTCATAATGAAATAAATGAGTTTTTGGACAGCTTACTCACTCTTATAACCCTAATCCACCATTTTCAAATGAGAAAAAGACTTCACATCAAAAAGTCATGGGTGTCCCTCAGCCCCCCCCCCCCCCCGTTTAAACTTTCTATTAGCATCAATTAGGAGGGGTTGTTAATGGATCCATAGAACACTGGTTTATTTAGAGATTGTCATGTGTTTGAGAGCTGCCTCGGGGAGGAACTGTGCTAAACATAGAGATACACACTCCATGCCCACTGGGCTCACATAAAAGGGAAAAAATACGCAATAGGGGTTTACCTCAGTGGGGTGAGGCTTGATGTTTTCCAGATGGTGACACCACAAGTGAGTTCAATAGAAATATCTTTAGAAAAAGATGTTCAAATATTAAATAAGCAGTGAATATATATCAAGCCATGATCTGCTGCATCTCTTTACATCTGGGCTGGGAGTGTTTCTCGCCCTAGCTGCAGATGGGGTGGTCTCCTCTTTCAGTGGGAGGCCCCATTAGATTTCCCGTTAGGAAGATTATTCTGGCAGGCTAAGTTCTAGAACTGAAACATTGTGCACCAATAGATTCAGGGCTTCTCTTGGGGTTAGGAAGTGGGAAAGAGAAGACAGCAGCAGAGATTTTTCTTGGGTATAGGAGTCAAGTTGTCTGCATTGCACGTGAAGGAAGAGGCATTTCTTTCTTTTGGGAAAGGTCAATAAACACAACAGTCAGAAAGCATAAAATGGGCTTAATCAAAACGATGATCATGAAATAGCTCAGATATAGGCTGGCCAAGAGCCAACGATAAAACAGGAGATGGTCATAAGGGAACAGAGTCAGCTCTTTGGGAGGCAGGGGCATGCAAAATGCTGCCTTATATCAGGCACTTAATGAGGTTTTATCTAAGGAAATAGATGATGAGAGTCTTGCTGCATTATCTTCTTTGCTCCCTCTGTGTGTGTGTGTGCGCGCGTATGCATGTTGACAGCTGGACTCCTAGAGGCGCCAGAAAAGGAAATGAAGGCAGAGAAGGCCTCAGTCAGTGTTTCCCTGGTGTAAGGAATACCACGCCCCACACCTGATCAAGAGTCTCATGGCCTCTCAGCTTTTGGTTAAAGTATATGGAGTATTAAAAACAAACGAGCACTGCCAAAATATTGGTTTTTGATACCAGGTACTATCAGTGGGCAGTTTTGGAGATGCATACTTTTGCAGTGCAATGAACTATTTCAGCCCAATCCCCACCCCACCCCCAAAAGTACAGTGAAGTCTGAAGGCACATCTACAAGATGACAGAGCCCAAAACCTCCCCAAGTCTTGATACCATCAATGATGGATTAATGTTTAAAGGCCTACTGAAAGGTCTTAGAAAGCCTGCTCCCTAGCAGTATTTCCCAAACTTCTCTTAAAATAAGCAACACCTGGAATGCTTGTTAAAACAGATTTCTGGATTTCAGCCCTAATCTGTGAAACAGAATTTCCTGGAAGGGAAGCCTGGTAAACTATATATTTAACAAACGCTCCAGGTGATACTTATCATCAGGGTTTGCAAACTTGGAGGGTTTTTGAAAAATGCCTATGCCTAGGCTCAGTGGTATAGTTGTGAGATGGGGTCCAGGTATCAGTGTGTTTTCAGAACTCCTCAGGTTTTCTAATAAGCAGTCAGGGTTTGCTCTGAGAGATGGTGCATGTAGTGGTTCCATACACCAATCATGGAGTTAGAATGACTGGGGTCAAATCTGGGCTCTGCCATAGTTTGTCATTTATACAACTCCAAGCAGTTCATTTACTTTCACTAAACCTACCTCCTAGGATTACTTTGATGATTAAAGAGCTAATTGTGTAAAATCCATGGCACATTGGAAGCACACAGTAGATTTTAACTTTCATTATTAATTTTCCATCTACTTCCACTTAAAGATATGAGGACCCAAAGATGAGTAAGATGCAGCCCCTGGGCCCCAGGGAGTTTGCCATCTCTCTGGAGGAACAGACGTTTGCAAGCTGATGGGTAATCCAGAGGATGAGCCAAAGGAGCCATAGGAGCAAAGCGTTGTTGAGCTCACGAGATGGTGAGTGCCTCCATCTGGAGAAGAGTGCATCAGGAACTATGTAAGGGAGGTGACTTTGACTTAGGGCTTAGAGAATGGGGAAGATCTGGTCTGGCTGAGAAAGTAACAAATGGACAATCCCAGGAGGGAGCAAAGCAAGAGCAGAAGGAGATCATGAGGTCACTAGAAGAGAGTATTACAGAGTGACAGGACTTAGAGTTTGGAAGATGAGCCCAAGGCAGATTAGGATCAAACTATGAAGACCCTTGAAGGTTATACTGAGGGTTCTGGTCTTTGCCAATTATCAGAGGACTTTTAGGTTGATAAGTGATATGATCACCCCTCTGTTTTAGAGCATTGATCCTTTCAGTAGCATGCAGGATGGGGATGCAGGATGGGAAGGTAGGAGGTGGAGTTGAAGACTAGAATGGACAGTTCATTCATCCATTCATTTGTTCATTCATTCATTCATTCAGCAAATATCTCTTGAGCACTAAGACACTAGATGCTGGAGCTCCAGCAGTGTACAGAACAGAATCTTTGCCCCAACAGTATTCTAACTGGTTGCAGTAGTCCAGGTGAGTGACAGGGAAGCTTGACACGATCAGCAGCTGTGGGACTGGAGAGGCGGTGGAATGGGAGAGGGACTTGAGGTTGAACCAAAAGACTTGGAGACAAATAGTCCAGATCAGACTAACACATCTGAAGAAGAGGGAAACTGTGTAGGTCAGCCTGGTGCCAAGAGGGTACATGTGGGAGAGACCACAGGAAATTGGTTCCCATTATGGCACTTTCACTGATAAGTGAAATTTCACTTTTTTAAAAAGCCGAACGTAATTACACTTTAAGCCATTCATGTTAATAGTACAGATGCTAACTCTTCTGGATATCTTTTTCTATGTAACAAACTGCCCCCAAATCTAATCAACAACCATGGACTTAAACCAACAACCATTGTATTGTATCTCATATGTTTTGAGTCAGGAAATCATGTATGGCTTGGCCAGGCAATTCTTCTGCTCCAGGTAGCATCAAGTGGTGTTGCAGAGCAGGATTCAGCTAGTGATCAGGCAGGTTTGGAGAGTCCAAGAGGGCTTCACTCACTACTTGGCACCTCGCTGTGGACAGGTAGAAGGCCAGGCCTATCTCCTTCTCTGTGTCATCAAAGGACCCCTCCACATAGTCTCACAAGGAGGAGAATCATGCTTCTCACTTACCAAGCCTAGACCCATAACTTGTCTAGCATCACTTGTGCTGCTTTCTATTGGTCAAAATAGTAGCAGGCCAGCCCAGATTCAAGGTGAGGAGAAACAGGAAGACTGTCAAAAAATAGTGACCCTCTTTAGTCCACCACATCAGTTAAAACATGTCATTTCTTTGTTTTTAAAAGTGGGGTCCTACCACTCTAGTTATGTTATGCTAAGCATAAGAAGGGATAGGCAGGTTAGGTCTTTGATTAATTAGAATGGGAAAACAAGTTAAAAATCTCATCTTTGCTAGATGAAAATATATCAAACCATGGGGCCCATGGAAAATATAAGAAAATATAATAAAAGGTCATTTTTTCACTTTGTTAAATTTTTAAAAAAATACTTCAATTACATAAATGTTACAGAGAATGTATAGGGGATTCCCATATGCCCTGCTCCCCACACCTCCCACATTTTCCCACATTAGCAACATCTTTCATCCATATGGCATATTCATTGCAATTGATAAACATATTTTGAAGCATTGCCACTAAGCATGGATTATAGTTTACATTGTAGTTTATACTCTCTCCCATTCGACTCTGTAGGTTATGGCCAGATATATAATGGCCTGTATTTGTCATTGCAATGTCATTCAGGATGATTCCCAAGTCCTGAAAATGCCCCCCTATTACACCTGTTTTTTCCTCTCCCTAACCCCAGACCATCCATGAGTCACCGCCTCCACAACAATGGTATTTCTTCCATTGCTAGAATCACAATAAGTAGAACACTAGTAAGTTTATTTTAGTCCATAGTTTGTTTCCCAATCCTGAGGACTGTGGAATGGTGATGCCCACTCCACCATTAACTGAGGGGGCTTCAATCCCATGCATCCAATGGATGGAACTCTCTTACTTGCAGTTGAAGGCACTCTTGGTTCCCTGGTATGTCGTTTGTCCATCATCTCTTCCATGTTAGTTGTCCTGGGTAAGTCCACTGAACTGGAGAGGAGGTGTTGAAACTCTTTTGAGATTCAGGGCTCAGCTGGCACACAGACAGCCCAAAGATTTAAATCTCTTGGATGTACACCTGCCAACTCTAGTACTAATTATAAGTTCAGATAGAAGGACAGAAGAGTCATGCAAAGGGAAACCACTGCTGAGTCTAACTCAGTCACACTGCGGAGCATAAATATAGAAAGAAATCGTTGATAAAAAAAAAAAGGTTGACAAATTGACAGTCTAAAATCCAAATTCCCTACCATGACCGTCCTGCCCTACAAGATCTGACCCAGCCTACCTCCTCTCAGGTTGCCCTCCTTCTCTCTCACTGTGTGCCAACCAAACTTCCTTCTTTCAGTTCCCTGATGATCCAAGATCTTTTCCACAACAGGGCCTTCATGCATGTCTTTTCTTTGATTTTTAAATTTTTTCATGGTTGGCTTTTTCTTATCCTTAGCCTTCCTTGACCAACTCATCGAAGTAAATTCCTCATCCAGTCCAACCATCACAAGTTAGTCTCTAAGCCTGCCCTGTTCATGTTCTCCTTAGTGCGCCCCCCCCCCCCCCCCCCCCCCCCCCCCGCCAACTCCAGGTTATAATTCCATGCAGGTAAGAGACACATCAGTTTAGCTCAGCGTTGTATCCTTAGCACCTGGCATAGCATGCAGCTGTAGTAGGAGTCCATAAACATTGAACTAATGAACCTCTGTTTGGGGAGCTGAGAGGAAGTCAGATGAGCATGTGTATCACTTGTCATTTTTTAGTGCTAACTTATAACTTAGAATCAGCATCCCTAGAAAGTTCTGCCATCATCTGTCAAGAGCAAAGGAGGGGGAACCATACCTCTCACAAATTGAGCCCATGATTTGACAGATACTAAGTTGAGAGTGCCCTGATCTTGGCAGAACATACTCATCAACCTGAGGACATTGCAGATGAAAAAGACAAGCAAGAAATGACATTGGAAAACGTCAGCCAGAAATTGGGTTTTTATAAATTATAGCACATGACAAAGCTTCTTAAATACCCATTTCCTCTATTCTGCCTATCACTTGTATTTATCTCTACGTTGCCCTATGGACCTTTTTCAAGTCTGGTCGACTTGGTGTGATGCTGAGAGATTAAGGAACTATTAAGGAACTTGACATTTGATGTATGGTGTTGTCTAGGTCTGGAATTAGCTGGGTTGTAAGGGAGAGAAACTCATCTAGAGGGTTTAAGAAAATAAATAACAAGCAATCTCAAGGCACGCAATGTCAGAAAACCAGTATCATTTGGCTGGCTTCTCTCTCCTTTTCTCATGCCCTGGATCTCTCCGGACCTTGGCTCCATCCTACCACCTCTCTCCATAGAAGATCTCCTACTGCTTCCTGTATTCTACCACCATGAGACTTCAACTTGCTTGTGGACAGATTCCAGCTCTAACTGTACTGTTAATCCATCACTACCATCAACTGGATAACTTACTCTTTCTGTCTCCAAATACAAATGCTTCGGGGAGGCTCAACTGGTCAATAATCTACTCCCCACTGGGTAGGTGTCTGCCCCTTGCCCAATCAGCTCAAGTTGGATTTCTGAGTGATTGAGGCAGCTGGGGCTCTGAGGAGGGGAAGGAAGAGGAGAGGAAGACCAAATAGAACAAAACTCTCTTGAATGTAACTCTTGCATACCCCAACTGTAATTGTACAGTTAAAAAATGGTCCCTTCTTCTTATCCCACCTTTCAATGGTGTGTGTTGGGGATTGAATTACGTACCCCAGAAAAATATGTTCCTAATCTTAATCCATTCCTGTGGGTATGGATCCATTGTAAATAGGACCTTTTAAAGACATTTTTAGTTAAGGTGTAGACAACTGTACCATTTTGGGCTTTACTCTGGATTACTGGCGTTCTTAATAAGGAGAATGAAATTCAGACATAGAGAAAGAGCCATGGGAAGCAAGAAGCTGGGAGTCATTGGAACCTAGAAGAGAAAGGAGAAGACACTGCTATGTGCACTGCCATGTGACAGAAAAGCCAAGGACTAAGCATCACAGGTAGCTAGTCCCAGAATACTACAGACTTGGGGAGAAAGCATTACCTTCCTGACACCTCGATTTTGGACTCCTCCTACCCTCAAAACCAAGAGCCAATAAATTTCTGTTATTTAAGCCAACTCATTGTGTGGTATTTGTTTTAGCAGCTGGAAAACTAAAACAATGTGAGAGGAAGAAAGTAAAAATAGCATTACAATAATTTAGGACAGTTCCTAATATTGCCTAGATCTTAACAATACCAGCAAACTTTTAGTTAAAAATAAAAACTGGGAAACGGACTTTGGCCCAGTGGTTAGGGCGTCCGTCTACCATATGGGAGGTCCGCGGTTCAAACCCCGGGCCTCCTTGACCCGTGTGGAACTGGCCATGTGCAGTGCTGATGCGCGCAAGGAGTGCCGTGCCACGCAGGGGTGTCCCCCGCGTGGGGGAGCCCCACGCGCAAGGAGTGCGCCCGTGAGGAAAGCTGCCCAGCGTGAAAAGAAAGTGCAGCCTGCCCAGGAATGGCGCCGCCCACACTTCCCGTGCCGCTGACGACAACAGAAGCGGACAGAGAAACAAGACGCAGCAAACAGACACCAAGAACAGACAACCAGGGGAGGGTTAAATAAATAAATAAATCTTTAAAAAAAATAAAAACTAAAAATTTATTAAAGCAATCTAATATTCTTTATGATTCAGGCAGGTCCCATTCTAATCTTCCAAAGCGTCTTTAAGATTATCTGTCCTGGGAAGCAGATTTGGCTAAACTGATAGAGCATCTACCTACCACCTAAGGAAGTTCAAGGTTCAAACCCTGGGCCTCCTGACCCATGTGGTGAGCTGGCCCACACGCAGTGCTGATGTGTGAAAGGAGTGCCATGCCATGCAGGGGTGTCCCCCGTGTAGGGGAGCCCCACGAGAAAGGAGTGTGTCCCATAAGGAGAGCCACCCCATGTGAAAAAAGCACAGCCTGCCCAGGAATGGCACTGCACACACAGAGAGCTGACACAGCAAGATGACGCAACAAAAAGAGACAGATTTCCAGTGCTGCTAACAAGAATACAAGCAGACACAGAAGAACATACAGTGAATGGACACAGAGAACAGCAATGGGGTGGGGTAGGGGGAGGGGAATTAATTTTTTAAAAAAGGATTATTTATCCTGGGAAGTCGGTGTGCCTCAAGTGACAAGGCCTCCGCCTACCATATGGAAGGACATAGGTTCAATCCCAGGGGTCTCCTGATAAAAAAAGAAAAAAAGAGAAATCGTGCCCTACGTGGCAAACCAGTGCCCATGCAGCAAGTTGAGTACCTGCCTGAGTGCCCATGTGATGAGTCAAGTGCCTGTGCATTGAGTCAGTGCCCACGCAAGTGAGTCACACAGCAAGGTGATGATGCAACAAAAGAGAAATGAAGGGGAGAGCCAAGGTGAAATGCAGCAGAGACCAGGATCTGACATGGCACATGTGACAGGGACGCTCTCTCCACATCAGAGGTCCCCAGAATCGAATCCTGGTGAATCCTAGAGAAGAAAACAAGAAAAGAAGACAAAAAGAGATATAGATACAGAAGATCACAGCCAATGGACACAGGCAGCAAAAATAGCAGGGCAGACGGAAGAGGAGAGGAAGGAGGGGGGGAACGGGAAGGGAAAAATTAAAAAATAAAAGTACAAAAATTGCTTTGTTTAAAAAAAAATTATTTATCCTAAACTATCTTTAAACTCTCCCAAATGACTCAAATGATCAAGTGGCACTTAATTTGCCTTAAATATTACATGAACTCTATTTATTTTTAAGATTTATTTATTTTCCCCTACCCCCTCATTGTTTGCACTTGCATCTGTTTGTCTTCCTTGTTCCTTTAGGAAGTACTGGGAACTGAACCTGGGACCTCCCATTGGGAGGGAGGGGCCTAATCACTTAAGCCACCTCCATTCCCTGCTTTGTCTTGTCTCTCATTATGTTTTCCTTCTTGTGTCTCTTGTTGCACCACTTTGTTGCATCAGCTTGCCACACCTGCCCATCACATCATCTCACTATCTTGCTCAACTTCTTTAGAAGGCACCAGGAACTGAACTGGGGATCTCCCGTGTGATAGGTGGGCACTCAATTGCTTAAGCCACATCTGCTTCCCTCTAAGTGATTTTATGTTTGAGTTTTTAAAATGTGAAATATATTGCATTTCATACGCTTTTGTTTGGTATGAATACAGATTGTGTGGTTTTGTAATGTTGGCCAAAGCTTTAATGCGTAATTTTAGTGCTGAGTCTTTATAAGTCTATTTCTTAAAAATTGCCTTGGATGCGGATTTCTGGGTTTATCCTCAGCCCAGAGATTCTAATTCAAAAGAACTAGTGCAGTACCCAGGAATCTGTATGTTTATAGATATCCCTGCTAGGTGTCTCTAATGGTGGTGAAGAGGAAATACAACTCATAGAAACATTGGCTTAAAGTACTTGATGTGGAACATTTTTTTAAATTATCCTTTTTTATTTTAAAAATAAATTCTGTATCTTTGTAAAAAAAATTGCCTTGGAAAATAATGAAGTCATAAGTCAAATTAAACCATCAAGACACCACAGACACAGACTTCAACAGAGATACAAAGCCAACAGATATCATAATTTCTGCCTCCTTAATAATCATCCACAGGAAAAATCTACAAAAGTCTTATTAAAAGGAAGGCTTTTGTTCTGAAAGACTAGATGGCAAAATGCCAGTATAGTTTGCCTGACTTGAAGTGAAACCTCCCAGATCTAGTGTCCCAGCTACCAGTGCTTGAGCACTTCCATGAGTGCGAACTGTGAGGGACTGTTCTGACCATCAAATGGCAGCACACTCTCATCACCAACGAAGTCCTGGAAAATCTCCCTCAGTCGCCATTCCACCATCTTGAAACAGATCTGATGGGTGAACCTAAGCTCGGGGAGGAGGAAGTAGAAACAGAGAGAACAGCATGGTTGATGGAAAGATGCTCTGGAGTTACACAGAAGGATATTTAAATCCAAGTTTGACTGCTTCCTGGTTGCATCTCTTGGATAAGTCACTTAGCTCCTAAGTTTTCTTGTCTATAAATGGGAATAATCAGTACCCACATTATAGGTTTATGAGGGTTGAATGAAATTATATATATATGAAAAGCATCTGCAAAATCCCGAAACAGCCTGGTCCTGAAGAATTTCTAACACTGCCCAGCCGCTTCTTTGCAGGAGAGACTATAAGGTGCACTCACTCAACCACCATCTTGCCCCGCCCCTCTTCTCCTTATTATATTTTTGAAAAGGTTTTCTCAGCATTATACTCTCAACGAACACCTGACCAGTGTGGCGAAGCTGGCCCATGGGCAGTGCTGATGCACACAAGGAGTGCCGTGCCAAGGAGTGTGCCCCATAAGGAGAGCCGCCCTGCGTGAAAAAAGTGCAGCCTGCCCAAGAGTGGGGCCGTACACACGGAGAGCTGATGCAGCAAGATGATGTAACAAAAAGAAACACAGATTCCCGGTGCCACTGACAAGAATGCAAGCAGACACAGAAGAACACATAGCGAATGGACACAGAGAGCAGACAAGTGGGGGGGCAGGAAGGGAAGGAGAGAGAAATAAATAAAAAATAAATCTTTAAAAAAAAACAAAAGTCCTTAGGATAATGAGTGGTTTTGTCAGATTATATAACTGTGCCAAGACTCTTAAATCGAAGTCCTTGTCTTAAAACACCTCCCTCCCTCCTGCCTCTAAGTCTACTTCATGCCTGCCCAGTGAGCCTCTTGATCCAAATGCCATTCCACCTGCTGCTCACCCATTATGGCAGTTTGAGATTATTTTACGAATCCCCAAAACAGAAAGATTATGTTTGTAAACCAAGCTTTTCCTCTGGGTATGATATCCTTTGATTGCGTTAAGTTCAGCTGAGGTCTCTTTGATCACCTGTTAAGATTAGGGCTTTTGATTTGACTGCATCAGTGGCCATGACTCAGGTTGAGTCCCCACTCCTTTGCCGGGTCTGATATAAATAGACAGTCACACAGACAGACACACAGTAAGAGATAGCACTGTCATTTTTGTTCCCACCATGTGACAAAAAGAAGAAGGTTCAAACAGCTAATGCCCTGGGGAAAGATGAACCATTTTGCCAGATAGCTTACAGCTGGCCCTGGGAAGAGAGCTGAGCCTGAAATAGAAAGCCCTGAGAGGCAAGCCCTATGCCAGGAGAGAGAGGACTTCACTTAAGCATGAAGCCTCAAGAGGCTGGGCCCACAGAGCTTGATAAAGAAGAGGAAGCCTAAAGGCGAAGGCAAAGACCAGCCAGACATCAGCGACCATCTTTCTTCAACACATGGCAAATGACTTTGGTGAGAACGCAACCTTGAGTTAGACTTTTTACGGCCTTGTAATTTTAAGTTTTTACCCTAGATAAACCCCCTTTATTAAAAGCCAACAGATGTCTGGTACTTTGCATCAGCAGCCCTTTGGCTGACTAATACGCCCATCCGCTCTGAGACTAAGCCCAAACCACCATCCAGTGGTAGGTTGGTAAACCAGCTCTCCATAAAGAGCCCAGCTCTGTAGAGTTTGCTGAATCCCATGTGTAAATACTCCCAGCATGGCTGATTTTAAGCTACCAAAGATTTAACAAGTGGAGAGAACAATTCCTAAACATTCTTCTTAAGTATGGATTGTGAATAATGACTTCCTTCCAAAGAATACTGTATGGAAGTGGGGGGTGGGGAGTAGGGAGTGTAGCAATTTGATATGGTTATGAATTCCAAAAATAGATATTGGATTATGTTTGTAATCTGGTCTGTACCTGGGCATGACTAAGTTATGATTAAGGTTTTGATTGGGCCATATCATTAAGACGTTGAGTTCCTACCCCTTGGTGGGTGGGGACTCACAGATAAAAAGCATGGCAAAGGACAGAGTTAAGGGTTTCTGATGTTGGGGTTTTGATGTTGGAGTTTGATGCTGAAGCCTTAAGCTGGAGCCCCAGGAAGTCACCATGCATAGGAAAGAGAAGCAAGCCCCAGGAAGAGAGGACCTGAGCCAGGAGAAGAATACAGAGGAGTAGAGACAGCTCCTTAGACACAGCAGAAACCCCAGGGAGAGAGACAGAGCCATTCACCTGATAGTCTACAGCTGATCTTGTGGAGAGAAGCAATGCCTAGAGAGCCTCATGTCTACAGCTGACCTTGTGGAGAAAACAGAGGAGCTGAGCTCAGAGGAACTCAGGAAGCCTGAACCCTCCCAGATGTCGGCAGCCATCTTGCTCCAATACATGGAAATAGACTTTGATGAGGGAAGTAACTTATGCTTTATGTCCTGGTATCTGTAAGCTCCTGCCCCAAATAAATACCCTTTATAAAAACCAACCAATTTCTGGTATTTTGCATTAGCACCCCTTTGGCTGACTAATACAGGGAGTATAACTTTAAAGCAGGGAAATATGACAGACACCATGTATTAGCCAGCCAAAAGGGTGCGATGCAGAGTACCAGCAATTTGTTGGTTTTTTAAAAAGGTACTTATTTGGAGCAAAAACTTACAGTTACAAGGCCCTAAATAGTCCAATTCAAGGTTACTACCTTACCAAACTCTGTTGCCACGTGTTGAAGCATGGTGGCGGGTGACATCTGCGAGGGTTCAGCCTTCCTCTTCCCTCCTAAGACTCCATGGGTCCAGTGTCTTCTGATCTCAGCTGTAGGCTGGCATAAGGCTCGTCTCTCTTCCTGGACTCATTTCTTTCCAGGCTCAGCTGCTCTGTTCTCTTCTCGAGGTCCCCTGTAAACTTTCAGGCAAATGGATCACCTCTTTCTGGGGGCCCAGCATCAAGTTCTCTCCTCGTCTGTGTCTGTAGTGCTCTCTCTATTCCTCTGTGTGTCCTTGATTGAGTGTCCAGTTTATATAGCCCAAAAAGGTGGCGGAGATTCAAACTGAGTCACCCTAATGATGTAGTTGAATCAAAGTCCTAATCTTGCTTTAATCAAGTAAATGTAAAACCTTTGGATTTAACACAACCAAAGGGTATTACACCCAGAGGATTGCCAATGTGCAATCATAATCTATGTCTCTTTTTGGAATTCACAAATAATATCAAACTGCCACATACTACTTGAGCCATATGATCAAGCTCAACATCAACAATGATATGTCACGTTGATACAATATGATGAAATGGCCATATACCTCAATGGTCTTACTCCCCCAAACTCTAGTGTAATTATGAAAAAAGCCTTGAACAAATTCTGGTAAGTGGTATCCTACAATATACCTGGCCAATATTCCTGAAACTGTCAAGGTCATCAGAAACAAGTAAAGCCTGAGAAACTGTCACAGCCAAGAGCTGCTGAAGGAGACATGACAAGTAACGTAAAATGTTATACTGGATAAGATGCATGAACAAAAATAAAAGGCACATTAGGTAAAAACTGAGGAAATCCAAATTAATTATGGACTTTAGGTAGTAATAATGTGTCCATTTGTTAATTATAATGAATTACTAATATAAGATGTTAGTAATAGGGGAGACCAGGTGCAATGTGTGTGAGAAATCTCTGTACTATCCCTGCAAAATTTTGTAATTCTTCAACTGTTCTAAAATTTTAAAGTTTAGTTTTAAAAAATCTCCTGAATACTTAAAGTCTGCTCTCACAGGCGGGTATGGGCTGGGTCCAGCCCTCGCTGTTGTCTCTGCATTTAATGGAGCCTGTTCATCCCACCGGAGCATGAGGCCCTGGGGAGCAGAGCAAAAGCTTTACTCAGCTGTGTGGGCCCAGAGCTCCTTACAGATGAGGGCACAGAGTAGGCGCCCTCAGTGCTGAAGCCCGCCCCAACTGAAAGACACCTGGGAGTAATTCAACAAGCGCATTCAACTTTACTCCCCTTCCCTTCTTCCCATCCGGTTTCTGATCAAGTATTTGGCTCTATAGCACAGGAATAAAGAACACAGCTTCTAGCTATAACGCCTGGTGAGAGCCCAGCTCTGTTGCTTCCTAGCTGTGTGGTCTTGAGCAAGTTACATAATCTCTCTGGACCTCAGTCTCTTTGTCGACAAAAAGGGACTGCTAAGAGCAGTATCTCCACTGTAGGCTTTTGAGAAGACAAAATGTGTTAAGCCATGTAAAGTGCTTAGCAGTGTGGCTCATGGTGTGGCCTCTGGGAGAGCTGGCTCTTATTACCCCCACCGCCACTATTTACCCCTCACCTGAGCTGAAAGGGTTTCGCCCAAGGGAAGCACCTGCTTTGACTGGGCTCAGCTTCACCTTAGCTCTACCTAAGCTCTTTGTTACTCACCCTTTGGGGTCCTGAACCCTCTCCCACGTTAAATCAAAATATAGGCTCTGGGCATTCTCTTTTAGACATCTTTAAATCTGCAAGCTGCTAACTTCCCCCTAGTTTAGTTTGAAATCACTACTACGCATGACTTGGTGAGAACTGTCACACAAACACGTCTCCGTTTACTCGTGAACTCAAATATTTAGATTCTAAAAGGAAGTGTAACTTTTTCTTCGCTGTCTGTCTTTTTAGCCGCCTTGGAGGAGTGGGAGGATGAAGAACCTCACAGAAGAAAGGAATCCCAAAGAAACAGCTTTAGGAACGGAGGCGAGCCAGAAATTCAATATATTTAGGACTCCCTTGTGAAAACACAAAAACAAAAATAAAAATGCCTCCTGCCGCTTCAACATCTCTATTCCACTGATGCCCCCCACCATTCTTTTTAAAAACAAATGGAAAAAGCAAAGTGTTGATGACAGTCGCTGGGGGGGTAGAATATGTCCCGGTATAGAAGAGGCTTGCTCTTTCACAAAAGACAGCTCTGTCTTGACTGACAAGCCCTGAGAAACAAAAACCACAAGGAAACGCTGGGTTCTGTGTGTGTGTGCACGTGCACACACACGGGTGGATGGAGATGGGGCTCTCAGGGGTCTGGATTTCATTTCCCGGATTGTGAATTGTCTTGAACGTTTTGAGAAAAGTTTGAGGATTTGGTGGATATTTGAGAATTACAAGTTTTATTTGAGAGACATTTTAGGATCGCGTTGGTCTTTGGCAAACATTTAGGGCCAGGCTCTGCCCAGCTACTTTCACGGGTCTCCTTTGTTTCCAGGAAGTTGGATGTTCTTTAAAAAAGAAATTTGCCTCTGAGATTCAAGAGTAGTGATGAGTGTAGTCTTAAGTGTAAAGAAAAGAAAAAGTGAAAAATCTCAAACACTACTTGCAGTTCTTTGCTCTAGATGACCATACCTTCTCCTCCAAAAATGTAAGATTCTATGTGTTGCAGAAGCATTTTAAAACAGCGTACTCACTTCCAGACTGTGTGGGACAATGTGTTTTTTTCTTTGTCTTTTAAAATGTGTACTAATTGAATAAGTGTGGTTCGTGTCTCATTTTTCTCGTGACTTCTTTGATTACTAAGAAGGTTAAACATCTTTCTAAGTGTATATTTCCTTTCTTCTGAATTGTATGTTCATGTTGTTGTCACAAATATATTTTGGCGTCTTAAGGTTTTTTCCTCAGCTACTCATAAGCCCTCTTTTTATTACTACTATGGGATATTTCAAACATACAGAAAAGTTGCAGATAACATTTAAATCTCCCTTTGTAACCCTCCTCGATCCTCCTGCCCATCCCCTCTTCCAGGGGTAATCACTTACAGTTGATACATATCTTTCCTTTCCACCGTTTACTATTTTTACTACTTGGTTACATCATACACGCACACAGTATTGATTTTTGAGTTTTTAAACTTTATGCAAGTGGCAATATATGGAACAGCACTTTGCAACTTGTTCTTTTTAAACCCAGTGTTATATTTCTAAGATTTGTTCATTTTGACACACTGAGATCCAACTCATTCATTTTAACTGCTAAATCGAATTCCGTTGTATGAATAAACCATAAGTTATTAATTCACTCTGGGTAAGCTCTTTACATAATTACAATTATATATATATAAATATACTTACATATATTAACCCTATTTCTCCCTAATAGGTGTGTGCATGCAACAAATATATTTTCCCATGTCTTCCTATTTTAGATATTTTTGTACAGAAGTGTAAACCTTTTCCGAGTTAAATGTTGATTTTCTTCATCTGTAATTTCTTCAGTTGCTTCAAAGTAGAGAATGCTTCACCCCTTCAAAGAGCTAAGAAACACTTATTTGTATTTTCTTCTATACTTCCTGTTATTTTTCCTTCTTTTCAGTTTAATTCTTTAGTTAAATTAAATTTGGGGGAGTAGGAGAGATGGTAACATACACATAAATCCCTCCCCTAGTTTAGTAATCAGTTATCCCAACAGGGTTTATTAAATTGAAATTTTCTTCAGTCATACCTTCTTTATCACATATTAAATTCTTAAGTGTGATAAGATTTATTTCTGAGCTTTTCTATTCTAGTTAATTGTTATCTATGTTTATTGTTACTTTGGTGTCAAGATCCTACTTTAATTATCATTTTAGAATGTATTTTCAGGGTTGGAAGCCCCCATTACTCCTCTATCTCAAAATATATTTTACATTCTTACCATTTATATTTCTTACAAATTTTATTAAAATTTCATAAAGTCTTAAAGAAAATTGTGTTGGATTTTTTTAAAAACTGGGATTGTGTTAAAGCTGCACATTGGGAAACGGACTTGGCCCAGTGGTTAGGGTGTCCGTCTACCACATGGGAGGTCCGCGGTTCAAGCCCTGGGCCTCCTTGATCAGTGTGGAGCTGGCCCATGTGCAGAGCTGATGCCCGCAAGGAGTGCGGGCACCCCACGTGGGGCTCCCCTACACACAAGGAGTGCACCCCGTTGGGAGAGCCGCCCAGCCCCAAAGAGGGTGCAGCCTGCCCAGGAATGGCGCCGCCCACACTTCCCGTGCTGCTGATGATGACAGAAGCAGACAAAGAAACAAGACGCAGCAAATAGACACAGAGAGCAGACAACCGGGGGAGGGGGGAAATTAAATAAAATAAATAAACTAAAAAAAAAAAAAAGCTGCACATTAATTTTGGGAGAACTGACATTTTACTCTGTTTACTCTTCACTCCAAGACAGTTTCCAGTTAATCCCTTTGTCTTTATATACAACCATATCATTTACCAAAAATGATATTTTGACTCATTATTTTAAATATTTATTCACCTAGTTTTTATTTCTTATCTTGTATTATCCAAAATGATATTAATACTATTATGTCCAACTTTGTTTTGGATTTTCAAGTGAATGTGTCAAATGTATCTTTGTAAAATTTTGGGCACTGATTTAAGGAAGCACCCTTATTTGTTGTCCTTTAATGTATTTATTTTGAATGGGTTGAATATTATTACATGATTTTTGGACATCTACTATTAAGATCATATTTTCTCTTAGTGATTCTTTAATAACATTATATCACTATATCTTTCTCTAAACTGAAATCTCTAAACTGAAATATCCTTGAATTCTTGGATAAACACTATATGATATTTTGTTTTGGTCTCCATGTTTAACATGTAATGTTCAATTCTGTTTCCCAAATTTCTTCATCTTCAAAATGTCTATAGTTTTTGTTTGTTTATATTTATTGGATTTGCTATCAGAATTCTGTTTGCTTCATAAAATAATCTGGTAGCTTTGCCTGTGAAGGGATGTCAGTCAATGTGACAGTAATGGCTTCTCTCCAGGTAACTCAGCTTATCGGTGAATTTGGGTAGAGCAGGCCTCTGCCTCCTGCTCTCCTCCTGGGAGCCAGCCTGCCCACAGAGAACATGGTTTTTGATCTATAACTTTCATCCATACATTTTACAAGGGCAAACTCCCATGTGGCGAGCATGTGGTAGTTCAGTGTTGCTTTTGTCAGAGGGTGTGGATAAATCCAATATCGGGGTTTAGTTTTGAGAGGTCTTTGGTTTTCACACATCCAAGCCATGCCTAGCACTAGTAATAAAGCTATTTTGATTCCCATCAGTCTAATGGCCTTGCCTATATTTCAATTAATTCTGACTTTTAATGGGGAGAGGGGTGTTATATATTGGGGCCCCTCAAACCCTAACAATAGAACATATGCTTAAAAGGATTTCCAGAAAGAGAGAATAAATGAATCTTGGGAAAACAATATTTAAAAAGATAATTGATGCTGATGTTTGCATGTCTGTGATATACTAAAGGCATTGACATAAATTATGGGTAAATTTTGTTATGTGAAGATGTTTTTTAAAAAAGATAATGGGGAAAAAAAGAAATGTCTGATAACTTTTCAGAATTAACAGAAGTCACCAATCCTGGTTTCAGAAATTACAGTATAAAGAACAATAAACACATCCCTAGGCATCTCACAGTGAAAGAGAAAAACCCTAAGACATGAAAAAAAGAAAAGAAAAGAAAAGAAAAAGGTCTTAAAAGCAACCACGGAGAAATCTACAATCTACAAAAATTTGATCAATAGACTTGAGGACTTCTCAACAGCAAAAGAGAAGCCAGAAGACAATAGAATAATATCATCAGAGTTTCGACAATTAAAATTCTATACCCAGCTAAACCAACGGTCAAAGTCAAGGTGAAGTAAAGACCTTCTCAAAGTTAGACATAATATACTTTCACTGAATAGACTCAAAGAAAGTAAAAAGAAAAAAATAAGGCAAGAGCAGGAATAGATGAAAGATAAAGAGAATCATCAAAGCTAATAATGTGTTCTTTGAAAAGATTAATAAAATGGACATGCTTCTCTCAAGATTGATCAAACAAGAGAGAAAATGCATAAATCCAGAAATTGAGAATAAAAAGGGAGAATAATCAAAGATGAAGAAAAGATTTCTAAAATTTTAAGATTTTCTAAACAATTTTATGTCACTAAATTTGAAAACTTCAACAAAATGATCAATTTAATCCTAGAAAAACATGCATTATTCAACTACAGGCAAAAGAGGGGGAAAAAACCCTAAGAGCATTTTAACCATTAAAAAATGGAATCTTTTGTTTAAAAGCGCCCTATCATTTAAGGAACTGATAATCCAAGTATCAAACGAACTGTTCCAAAGACCAGGAAAAGAGAGCATGCTCCAAGTTATTTTATCTATTGACTCCTAGACACTCACTCTCATTTCTTTAATATTTTAGTTCCTATCACTCTTCCCAGCATTGTTGCTACCTTCATTCTCAGTAATTCCAATATACACTTAGATGGGTGACTCTTCCAGCTGCTTGCCACAGAAACTTTTTCCAACAGAAACTCCAGTTCATTCATCTCCTCTCCTACAATGATCTTGTCCTTCTGCTTCTTCAGCTACTCCACAATCCATTTTCATGAACCTCCCTCTCTAACCACAATCTCCTCTTATCTTTCCCACTCATTCTTTCTAGTACTCTCTAGTCAACAAATCCTTTGACCTACTGGGACCTCCATTCCATTGATCCCACCATCTTTTCACTCTCCCTCATTCCCTTGATATCCTCCTCTCTTCCCACTTTACCCAGCTTAAATTCCCCAAAGCTCTTGTCCCTTGCTTGGCAAAACCACAACCCTAGTTAAATCCAACTCTCCATCCACTCAGAGCCTGCAGAGGCAAAACACACAATTAATCTGATGTGCCCATTTAAAGTAAGGATCAGGGAAACGGATTTGGCTCAGCTGATAGAGCTTCCGCCTACCACATGGGAGGTCCAGGGTTTAAACCCAGGGCCTCCTGACCAGTGTGTGGAGCTGGCCCATGCGCAGTGCTGATGCGGGCAAGGAGTGCCATGCCATGCAGGGATGACCCCATGTAGGGGAGCCCCACACTCAAGGAGTGTGCCCTGAAAGGAGAGCTGCCCCACGCAAAAAAAAAAGCGCAGTCTGCCCCAGGAGTGGCACTATACACACAGAGAGTTGATGCAACAAGATGATGCAACAAAAAAGAGGCAAAGTTTCCCAGGGCCTCTGACAAGAATACAAGTGGACACAGCAGAACACACAGCAAATGGACACAGAGCAGACACCTGGGGGGGAGGGGGAAGGGGAGAGAAATAAAAATAAATAACTAAATAAATCTTGAAAAAAAATAAAGGATCACAAGTGCAGACATATGCTATTCCTTAATCCATTTATCTCCTGTTCTTCTAGTTGACTATCTCCTCTTTTTCATTGTTCTCAAATTTCCAACATTTCCTCCCAAATCCTCACTTGTAACTGAAAACCTTTCTTCCCTGAGAAAATTAATCAGAAGAGAACTTACACAGATTCCCAGAACACCTCTGCCCCACTCCCAGTATATGGACCCAAGTGTTATGCCTTCTTATCTGTTACTATAAATGAAATATCCATGCTCACCTGAAGTCACTCTCTCCCCTTCAGAACTAGTTATTATTTCCTCTTACTTAGGTAAAGGACAACTCTCCGGCAATTCTTCCCTCTCTCTCCTGCATCGTGGAGTGCCCCCATTCTATGGGGTCATTTCCATTAGCATATAAACATGTGGCTATTTTCCCCAACCTAAAAGAACTTTCTCTTGACCCCACTTTCCCCACCAGCGCCATTCAGTTTCTGTTCATCTTTACAACAAAATTCCTTGAAGGTGTTATTTATACTCACTCTAGCTCCTTTTCTTCAATTCCCTTTTCAAACCTACTCCATCAGGTTTTCACCTGCACCACGCCACTGAAAATGCTCTTTTCAAGTCTTCCAAACTGCTAACTCCAATGGTCAATTTTCAGTCTTCATCTGACTTTAACTACCAGCAGCTTTTGAACATAGTTGATCACTTCCTCCTCCTTGATACCCTTTATTCACTTGGCTTCCAGGACACTGTATTCTCTTGGTTTTCCTTCTGCTCACAATTCATGCCTCAGTCTTCTTAGCCAATTTTTTCTCTTCTGATTCTTCAACATTGGAATGCCAGCTGGGCTCAGTTCTTCATCCTTTATCTATAATCATTCTCTTGTTCTCATTCAGTCACATGGATTTGCAGGCCACCAATATGCAACAATTCCCAAATTTCTATCTCTCGCCCATACCTCTGCACTGAACACACACTCCCATGTCCAACTGTCTAATAAACATTTCCACTTGGATACCCAATAGAAACCTCAAACTTAACATGTCCAAAACTGAAATTCTGATGACAAACCTATTCCACCCCCGTCTTCCCCATCCAATTGATTCGAGAGCAATTCATTTTTCTAGTAGCTCACCCCTAAAACCTCATAGTCATCCTATTTTTCCCCTATACCCCGCATCCAATCCACCAGGAAATCCTGTTGGCTGTACTCTCAAAATGTATCTAAAATCTGACCACGTCTCACTACCCTCACTATCACTGCCCTAATCTAGGCCTCCGTCTCTCCCCTGGACTCCTGTAAAGCCTCCTGATTAGCCTCCCTGCACCACGCTTACCCACCCCAATTGTGTAGCCATCCATTAGAAAGTAAGTCAGAGCGTTCTCTTCCTCTTCTCAAACATCCACAGGCCCATAAGGCACAAGGCTTGTATAGTCTGCATACCTTCCCCCACACCCCTCCTCAGTTTCATCTCTGACCTCCTCTTCTACCATCCTCCTCCTCAATCACTCCACTCCAGCCCCACAGGCCTACTCACTATTTCCTGAAGAGCCAGGTTTGCTCCCTCCCACCTTGGAGTTTTGCTCTGGCTGTATCCTCTGCTGTTAAAGCACTGTTAATAGGCTTTACCTATCTGCATAGGTAAAGCCCTCACCTCAAGGGCTTGTTTTCCCCAAATGCCATCTTCTCAAACAGGCCTTCCTGGTTCAAAATTGCAAATAACCTTCCCCAGACTGCCATACCTCCAAAGACCCATACCTTGCTTTATTTTTTTTTAAGCTTTATTGCAATATAATTCACATACCATGCAATCCACCTTTTTAAAGTGTACAATTCACAGTAGTCTAGTCACAGAGTTGAGCAACCATCACCACAATCAATTTTAGGACATTTTTACCACTCCAAAAACAAACCCCACACCCATTACAGTCACTCCCCATTTCCCTCAAACCTCCCCATCCCCAGTCCCAGCAACCACAAATCTACTTTCCATCTCTATGGCTTTGCCTATTCTGGACATTTCAAATAAATGGAATTATCCAAGATGTGGTCTTTTGTGACTGGCTTGAAAATTATATTTTCAAGGTTCATCCGTGATCTCATGAATCAGTTCATCATACCTTTTTAATGTTATATAATAGTCCATTTTATGAATATACCACATTTTGTTTATCTTTTCTTCCATTGATGGACATTTAGGTTGTTTCCACTTTTTGACTATCATTAGCAATACTGTTATGAATATTTGTATACAAGTTTTTGTATGAACAGATATCTTCATTTTTCTTGGGTATATACCTAGGAGTAGATTTGCTGGGCTACATGGTAAATCTATGTTTAACTCTTTGAGGAACTGCCAGAACTGTTTTCCAAATGGCTATCTCATTTTACATTCCCACCCACAGTATGTGAAGGTTCCAATTGTTCCACATTATCTCCAACACTTGCTATTGCCCATCTTTTGGATCCATGCTTTATTTTTACAACAGCATTCATCACTTTACAACATCCTATATCATTCATTTATTTAAGTTTATTATGTCTGTCTCTCTCCACCATAATGTAAACTCCAAGAGGGTAGGGATTTTTGCCTTTTTGATCTATTTTATTCAACACTGAAAGTGCCTATAAAGTAGAAAACCCTCAATAAATATTTGTGGAATTAGAATGGAATTATTCTAGTAAAACTCTGATTCCAAAACCTGACAACAGCATGAGAAAGGGAAATATGGGTCTCTTTTATGAATGCTGAATAAAAAATTTGAATAAAATATTACCAGTGAAGTGGATTAAGATTACAAAAACCACATGTACCTTAGGGACACAGTGTAGGCTAAAAAAAGACTTAGCAACATATTAGCCAGCTACTGTGAGACACAGGGGCAAAGATTCCATAGCCATGCAAAATGAAGTCATAACTGAATTTTGCTCCCTACAGGCCCATAGCTCGTTAAGAAAGAAACTGAAAAATAAATCAAGAGCCAGTTTATCCATCAGGAAACCACCAGACAAAATGGGTGCCAATTTGGCAACAAATTTTGTTATAATCTGGGCAGGCTCTTGCACAGGCACACTGTATCTCAGCAAGGCAAGAGAGTAGGGAGGAAAAAGTTAACAGGAAGGGCAGAGGAGTGGGAGTGAGGAACTAATAGCCTAGAGGTTTGATGCAGTTGCAGGATTCTAGTGAACCTAAAGAGCAGATGGTGTGTGATGGGGTCCAATCCAGTGGGTGGGATGTGGATATTGAGTCAGGCAACCAGCTCTCCCAACTACCAGTCCATTCCCAGCAGGATTCCAGCCAGTGGCCCAGGTATAGAGAACAGGATACTGCCATCCCTAGCCCCCACCTCCAGGGGGATGGCAAGAACCAGGCAGGGTTTTAGACCAACCAAATGGTGGAGGGCAGAGCTCCAGTCCAGGGTGCTGGGAGGTGGGGGTAGGGAAGAAATGAAGGGCTGGATGGTCAAGGAATCTGGCTGAAGAAAGTGACCGATATCTTGTGATATAAATGGCAGAAGATGGCAGGGGACACCATTGTTACCAGTTTCACATATTTGGCATTTATTTTTTAATACTTTTTTTTTTTTTACACGGGGAGATGTCTGGTCCCCACAGGACTTTTTTTTTTTTTTCATTTCCCACTGCAGCAGAGTACCAAATATGCCCCTGTTATTGATGAGTGGGCCCAATTCCTTGAATAAAGAGACTTTTTCACGGTGTAGAATCTGCGTCCACAGAGTCCTCCCAACATTTGCTTTCTTTGCCTTGAGCCGCCCCCAAATGCCCGCAGAGCCAACCCGTGGGATTCCCAGGGCAGCCGAGCTCGTGCACAGCTCTCTTTAACCCTTTGGCTACCCCTCTAATTCCACTGGCCTTAGTTAGAGAGGGGACCGCAAGAAAGCCGCCCTGCCTTTGCTCCTCTGGTTTCTACAAAACACATGTACGTCCGAGAGAGAGAAAATAAAATAAAAAGTCTTTCATCTGGGACGTGTTTTCTTTACCAGAACAAGTGTGTGTGTGAGGGGGCGGGCGAGCGGTACCAAAGTGCCCAGCGGCAGAAGCACCTACAAAAACAATCCCCACTGGGTGAGGCACCGAGGGAAAAACCTCTGAGGAAAGCGACTCGCTACTCCTGGAAAGCCGGGCTGCTCATTGTGGGCAGCGGTGGGCGGCGACGGGGGCGGAGGGATGAAGGAGAAGAGGAGGGCCCGGGGGAGGGGCAGGCAGCAGGAGGGGGAGGGGGACCCCGAGCAATTCAATGGCGCTTTGATTTAACAACTCCAAGCCCTTTGAAAACATTTTGCCAAGAAAAGCTTGCCATCAACACGTATAATCTCTTATCAGAGGCCCCTGAAAGCCCGGGCCCCGGGGTTAATTCCCCCATCGCAATGAGTTTGAATCAGCTCTAAACCCGGCGTGACATGAAAGCGCCCGAGCCTCGGGCCGCCCAGAACCCACTGAGATCTGCCGACCGGGGAGGATTACGGGGCCTGTTCCGCGGCGGGCTCGCCGGCGGGCCGGGCAGGCTCAAAAGAAAAAGAATAATTAGGGATAATTGCTTGTGTCCAAACACAAGCATTAAGGCCCCCTGTTCCCCTTTGGGACTTTGTGAGCCAGAATGAAAGAGACACCCCCTGTTTTGACAGCTGGACCAGCGGCCTGGATCCGTGACCGAGGGAGGAAGCGCTCCCGGCGGCTGGGAACGCGGCCGAGGCCGGGCGGGGGAGCGGCCCCGCCGAGCGCGCCTCCACGCGCGGGGCCCCGCGTTGGAGCGCAGCCTCCCGGCGCTCGGGCGAGTGCGGGATATCCCCGCAGCCCAGCGCCCGCGGCCTCAGAAGCCTGTTGCAGGCCTCGGGCCTTAGATCTGGTTTAAGGACCCGGGCGGCCTGGGAGCCGAGGCCCGGGCCCCTGCGCCGCCGCCCAGCGGAGGAAGGTGGCGCGCGAACCTGGCGCCCCCTGCGGCCGCCTATCTTGGACCTTAACGCTGCTCAACACGGCACCCGAAGCCCTTTCGATCTCTCAGACCCAGTCATGCTCACAAACGCTAATATTTGGCTTCACCTTGCTCAGTGTAGGGCGTGCTGGGCGCACATGTGCGGCCTGCACCACAGTTAGAGACACCCAAGCCCCAGGATAGTCCCAGCCACACCCAGCTGCACCCTTGAAGCTAAGTGCCCCTTAGGACTTCCCTCGTGACAGGAGAATTAAACGCAAGTAGAGGGATCGGGCTTAATACAGAGGCCTTGGCTCAAGGCTCGCCAACATGGCCGCAATGGGACTTGCAGCCAGGGTTTTCCAGAGAGGAGACCACAAAGCCTGCTTTTCCAAACCCTGGGGGCCAAACTTCCTGGGCAGCGGGGCTATTTGAGTAGTCCAGGAAGCCACAGTGCCTAAAAAGGCCCATGCAGGCCTGGAGGATGCTTGAAGGAGGGGCCTAAAGAAGAAAGTTGGGCGGTGAGAGGAAGAGGAAGAGACAAAAGGTGGGTCATGCCAGCAGGATGCCAGCTCCTAAGGGCAGGGCAGGAGGTGGGGAGAAGAGAGGGAACCTGAAGGAAATGTAGTGTGCGAGACCACCCGGAACACCGGGACCACCCAGGCGGAGGCCTGCAACTGTGGAGCCTAGAGGCCTGCGTGGCCATCCGGCCAGAAAGTCGGGGAGGGGGGAGTGGATCTTCCAGAAGGCGGATCTTGCAATAGAATCTCACTAACCCGGGTCCCCGGGGGCGAGCCGCAGGCTCGCGGCCCGTGGAATCCACACCCGCGCCACCCCAGGTGCCCCGCAGCGTGAGTTCAGCGGGTGGCTCCAAGGGAGCCGCACCCAGCGGCCCTGCCGCGACAGCCGGCGCTCAGGCTTTTAAATATGGATCATCTGCAGGGCTGAGGGAAGAGTGGGGAAGCGGCGCGGCCGACACACAGGCATGAGTGATTAATTAAAGGGAAACCACATCCGACAAGAAAAGGGTTTTCTGAAAGGAGCAGAGTCCGAGAAGAGCTCCCGACCCTGCAGCTGCGGCCCAGACGGACCCTCCAGCTGCTGGGCCCTCCCCACGCAGCCAGGAGGACGCGCGCTGAGGCCTGCTGGCTTCGCGAAAGGGAAGAGGGCTTGCGAAGCACGTATGCTTTAAATAAAACTGAAGATTAAGAGGTTTCCGGGTTTTTCCTGGGACTGGGTGGGGAGGTGGCTGGGGCCACCCAATAGCTGGCTAGGGCCCCTGGGTCTTTCCGACTGCAGCATTCAGTCGTGATGGATATGGCACCCATCCGCGGGAGTCGCCTGAACTCATCCAGGGTTCTCATTCTATCAGCAGTAGCCAGACTTGGTAAGCCAAGTAAAGGCAGCTGGGTTCTCCAGAAAGACACAACTATGATATAGACCTAAAGATGTGTGATGGAAAGGTTCTGATCTAGGCAAAAGGTACACATGCCTACATTTTCTCTCCTTCATCCCATTCCTATGGTTTTGAGGAAAACCGACCAGAACAACATTGCCACCAAGTAGAGAAATAAGGCTACTTACTGAATTTCTGTGTATTTTCATTTTATCTCTGATTGCCACTGTTTATTAAAATACCCTCAGCCTGTCCAGGATTAAAATACAAAATAAAGTGTGTAATTGTCCACTTCTTTTTAAATTTTTGTAACTGTAGGCTCCTGCTGATTTTTTGGAACAGAATAGTTAGAAAGATCCTCAGTGAGGGAAGGACTTGTGTTTCTTTGCCTTATAAGGATGACCTATCCTACCTCCCTGCTGTGAGTATAAAATTCAGGAAACGAAAAATCATAGATTTGAGAAGTACTGAACTATTTTTCTTGTGCAGAAATGGATGGTGCTATTTGTATCTGTGGACTGCATCAGACTTTTAAGGTTAACCCTCAGGTTTAGAGGCAAGCAACGCTTTACTTGTTTTTGGAAGCCAGGGATGGGGAGAAGACAATTCTGATGACAGTAAATGAGACCTTCCCGCTCATTTTTCTTGATTCCCAATTCTCCCTCTGCTCTCTCCAGCTGCTTAATTGGTCTGTCCTAAAGAGAAGGCTTTGGTTTGGGTTTGCTTTATTTTTGAGATTTCATACTGCATGTATTTCATTGCCAAACTGGCTTCAGCAACATATAAAAGCCATGAAACTGAACATCCAATTTCAGAGCCTTGGCTAAGAGATGAAATTATTATACCAAGAAAAAAGAAAAAGATGCTTAGGAAAGTAAGAACTTTCACCGAATCTATACCTCATCAGAATTATAACATTTTTGCTGAAGCTGCTGTGTGAGCCTGTTCCCCTGATGGGCTCAAAATAGGCGAGACAATCTGAAAATGACGTAGTAAATCTGAATCCATGCCCCACAAAAATCAATTTGGCGTCTCGCGATTACTCCATAGTCACGCCTTCAGGCCGCGGCACCAACAGACTGGAAACCTAGGAGCGCTTCGCAGGAGGTGGGAGGTTGCCGGGGGCCCAGCCCGCGGCTGCGAGACGGTTGGGTCCCCCGCAGCGGGGACGCCCGGAGTTGCTGGGGCGCTCTTTAAGTAAAGAATACACAGTTCAGAGTCTGTAATTCTAGGTCTATCGGAGCGCTCTGTCGGGGGTAGTGCAAGTTAAGGGGCCCGGAAGCTTACGCTTCTTGAATTTCCCGATAAATTCGCTTTTGGGTTTTCGTAATGTATCTCTTGTGCACCACCAATCTCCGCTAGGGCAGCAACCAAACCGCGCGGTCCTTTTGCCGAAGGCGGCTTGTACTACCAGGCGTGGAGTCCGTGTGGACGCTGACACGTGGACACCGTGCAATCGCAGATACGAGGACCCCTCGATGTCCCCGAGGAACTGTGGACTTCTTAAGGCGCTCCCCTCGGGGACCTGGGTGGGGAGAGCCGGGACCTGAGCGCCTCCAGCCCCCAGGGCGCCCCGCCTTGCCGGAAGCCGCCCGGGGCGCGCCCGCGGCCCCCAGGCGCGGGTCTCCTCCCGCCCCCGCGCGCCCGCGGGGCTCCAGGGTCTTCTAGCGCGGGTCGGGAAACGCAGCAGTTGCTCTCGCACTTTCGCGAGTCCCAGAGAGAAGGGCGCAACTTCAGGATCGCGCGTTCGGCGGGGAAGCGAGCGTGGGCCTGCTCCCGCCTGCAGCCGAGACGGCGCCCGAGGCGGCGGCCCCGCTTCCCGCCCAGCCTGCCGCCTTCCCGCGGCCCAGCGCACCCAGCCGGCGCGGGGCGCGGGGCGCTCGGCTCCCCCGCGGAGGACGCGCGTGGACGCATCACGTTGCAGGGTTGTCTGGGGGCTTCGGGAGAGACGGGCATCAAAGACCATCTCCCTGGCGATGCGAAAGCTGCTTCTCACCGACCCAGACGGGTCAGCAGGCACCGCAAACCCTCCTGGGAATTGGGCTCCCAGGAAGATTGCTGGCAGTCAATCGCGACCCCGGCCAAATGGTGAGAGGTCCGATTTTTAAAGTAAATGTCTGACTTGGCGTTATAGTTGATGGGCTCAGCTTTTATTTTTAAGAAGCAAATTAAAGTTCAAATGGAAAAGGCTGAAAGATGTTATCCACCCTCGGGTCTCCCTCTTTTTTCAAAGAGCTGCACATGGAGGAATTTGATCTCCCCATTCCTCAGAGTTGACTGCACTAACTGCTGCAACCGAGCATTTCTTTTGTGGACTATGTTATGATAAATGACAATACAAGCTGTAATAATAATAAAGACGTATAGTGGGGTGGTTTTTTGTTTGTTTGTTTGTTTGTCAGTGTCTCAGTATAGACTGGTAAATTGGCCTTAAATTTGCATTCTAAAACTGCAAAAAAAAATAGTTGTATCCCATCAGGTATGCCAAGCTTAAGCGTGCTAACTAAAATGCTATTTTCTTTTAGAATGAAAACGCTCTGCATGTGGAAAGCTGGCTTGCATAACTTGCAGTTACAACAATGTTTAAAATTCATTTCTTAGAATCTAACCTGACTTAAGGGCATGAGGGTTTTGCTTCTTGGAGGGGCCTTTAGGCTGGGCCTGTTCTTGGCACCCATACCATTGTCTGATGCTGTAAAACACTAACTCTGGACAGATTTACACAAAACAGAAGCTTTAATTTCACCCTTCAAATTCCAGCCAATTAACTTTTGGGACCTTTCTATATTTAAAGCCTCTGAATGTTTTTCCAGGTTGTATAGTTGAGCCCCAGTGTATGGCAGCTCAACCCAAGTGGTATTATTACTAGACACGCAACTGAGACCTGTGTTGTCATGTTTGTTTGTTTTTTATTGTGTCGACACAGTGGGACAAAGATGTTTTATTTTAAAGATGCAACTACTAAAACATTGGAAATAAACAGTACTTGAATGATAAAAATTTGGAGATGGGTTTTACATGACAAAGTTGTATTGCGATGTGTATAACATTTGTTGGAACTATATTTAAACAGTTTTCTTTTTTTTCTTAATGATATTTTTAGGAAGACAAAAAATAAAGGAAGAAGGTATGTGAGAACATTTTTCCAGGCACTATCTGAATGAAACTGATTTCTTCCCATTGAGACAGGCATAGATTTTCCTCTAGCTTTAAAATAAATGACTGCAATTTACATCAGTAGAATGACCACTCAGTAAGCTGTTTTCCTCAAGTGTTAATGAGACGTGTGCCCTGCTCTCCCCAAATGAAACCTGAAATTCTTAACTGAACCACCAAGTTTATCATTTAAGTACATTTTTCTGAAGGCTTCTTTAGGCCTGGACATGATGACTACTCAAATTATGTCCAAGATGCTTATAACTTAGGACAAAAACAATTTGGGACACCCATTGTGAGGAAAGATGCAAGTCAAATAAATATTTTCATTCTAAAAAAGCCAAGAAATTTAATTATCCAAGTTAGAATAAGGAAGGAGCTCAGAATAGTTCTCCCTGGTACTAAAACTATTTATAGCTAGTGAGATAATGAAAGGCACTTTTTTCCACATAGATTTATTCACATATGTTTGAAGCTTGATGGAACTGTGACAGTACCAGCATCACCGCACCGAGAAACCTGAAATACCCTTACATCTCCCTTCCCCTGCAGGCTCTGCTAGTGGAGAATAGTGAAAAGTAAAATGTACTGAGTTAAACAAATATTTAACTTGCTCCATGTCCAAGGCAAATCAGATTTCAGGCCAACATATGGGCTCCAGTTCAGGGCCAGAGCACATGCCCTGAGGTTGGGCCTGGGAGTGAATGATGTGTATGGTCATTGTCGGAGGCTCTGGCTGGGGCAGCCTCTCACCTACCTTCCCAAGGGCCATGCAGAGACTGAGCGCTGCTTTGTTCCAGGACCATCACAGGTTAAAGCTCTCTAAGGGGAAGCAGACTTGGCCCAGTGGTTAGGGAGTCCGTCTACCACATGGGAGGTCCGCAGTTCAAACCCCGGGCCTGCTTGACCTGTGTGGAGCTGGCCATGCGTAGTGCTGATGCGCGCAAGGAGTGCCGGACCATGCACTCCTTGGGTGTCCCTGCGTAGGGGAGCCCCACGCACAAGGAGTGCACCCCAGAAGGAGAGCCGCCCAGCGCGAAAGAAAGTGCAGCCTGCCCAGGAATGGCGCCGCACACACGGAGAGCTGACACACAAGATGATGCTACAAAAAGATAAAGAGATTCCCATGCCGCTGACAACAACAGAAGCGGACAAAGAAGAACACGCAGCAAATGGACACAGAGAACAGACAACTGGGGCGGGGGGAGGGGAAGGGGCGTGGGGAGAGAAATAAATAAATCTTAAAAAAAAAAAGCTCTCTAAGGTGCGCCCAGTGTGGGCTGGCTTCTGAATTAAAACTTTTATCTGTCTGCCTGAGTTCGGGCCTATGATTTGCTATTTTGGGGTTCCCACATTGAGCACCGTGACTAGTACACTTGAGACGTGTTTAAGAAATCACCTAAATCTTTTCCATTCCTGATAAAGAGCCTCCTCGTTAGGGTGTTGGGGTCTTCAGATGGTTGGAGACTGCCTAGGTCTGTGCTGTCCCAAGGCAGCCAGCAGCCAACTGTGGCTCCTTTTTTTTTTTAACAAATCAATTTTATTGATACATGGTAATAAAGCATAAATCCACCCCAAGTGTACAATCAATGGTATTTGGCCTAATCACAGAGCTGTGCATTTATCACTTCAGTCATTATTAGAGCATTTTCATTACTCCAATAATAATAATAAACAAAAAACCAGAAAAAAAAAACTCATCACCCATCACCTCTTGATTTTGCTATGCTTCTCTTACCGTACAGAGCTGCTATTCTGTTTTTTTCCCAGCTGTGGCCATTGATGCTTGGATGTAGCTAGTCCAGATTGATACGTGCTATAAATTTATAATACATACCAGATTTTGAAGACCTAGTGTGAAAAAAAGGAAGGTAAAATGCAATAATTTTTATAATGATTATACCTACCCCTGTGTAAGTCCCTGCCCCTAGAATGTAGGCTGGGTTTAGTGACTCAGTGAGTAGATTATGGCAGAAGCTAAAGGATAAAACTTCCAAGATTAGATTTTTGTCTTAGGTTGTCTCTCTTTGCTCATCAGTAGTCCCCTCCCCTCCTCCCCCCGCACCTTACTGAAGAGGCCACATGGAGTGTAAAGAGACCTTGGAGAATTAGAGCCAGTGCAGAGGAGAACTGAGACACATCAGCCAATAGCCAGCACCAAACTGCTAGTCATGTGAGTAAGGTTTCGTGGAAGCAGACCCTCCAGCAGCCCCCAAGGCCTCAGGGGACACCACCTTGAGAGAAACGCTGAGCCTAACTACTTAGCTAAGCCACTCACAGATTCCTGGCCCACAGAAACTGAGACAATAAATGTATGTTCCAACCTGCTAAGATTTGGGGTCATTTGTTACACAGCCATAAATAACCAATACAATACTATTAAAGATTAATTGCACCTCTTTTTACTCTTTTTTTTACTTATGTTTACTTTAAAATTTTAAGCTACACGTGTTTAGGTTACATTCGATTTCTGTTAGACGACATTAGTCTCTGGCCCACATGGACAAAGTGACCCAGGTTTAATTTGGGACTCTAGGGAATGGGACTCAAATCAATGATGTCAAAAAAAAAAAAAAAGGAAAGCAGATGTGGCTTAAATGATAAGGCCTCCGCCTACCATATGGGAGGACCCTGGTTTGACCCATGCGGCCTCCTGATAAAAAAGAAGAGAAAGCATGTTTGTGCGGTTAGCCAGTGCCCGCGTGGTGAGCAAAGACCAGGAACTGAGATGGCAGAAGTGACAGGGAACCTCTCTCCACATCAGAGGTCCCAGGATCGAATCCTGGTGAATTCTAGAGGAGAAAGACGAGAAGAGAAGACAAAAAAGAGGAACAGATATAGGAGATCATGCAGCGAATGGACACAGCCAGCAAAAACAGAAGGGAGGGGGAGGGGAAGAAAAAACAACCGTGAAATAGATACAAATCTAACAAATTATGTGAAAATTTATAATCCCTTGCCTGAGCCAATTTCTGAAGTTAAACATATTAAACAGTAAGAGTTTATTCCCAGTTTAGCCCCTAATTATCTGGAAACTGTACCTAAAGACACCACTTTTAATGTGCCGTCCAGCTCTAAAATGTTATGATTCAACGTTTCCTTGCTATCAAGGAGGGACTGTGGCAGTGGAGAGAGCTGGCTCAAACCCCGAGAGCAGCATCACAAGCCAAGAGGGGTGGGTGGGTCACGGTGAGGACCAGGCACTCCTAATTGCATCAGACTCCTCTGAGACCCTCCATAGACCTTCCTGGAAGTTCTCGCATCTCTGTTCTTCTCCACTACTGACATTTCAGAACACCAGAAAATTGTTTATTTTTAAGAGGTTTTGTAGCTAAGTTTGAATGTAGGAAGAAATGAAGGTCTTAAATTTTTATTTGCATTTGCAGAACCATGGAAAACCAAGGTGATAATAAGAAAAATATTTTAGAAAGCCAGATTTTGTATTGGATTTCATTTTTCTAGACAGTCACAAGTTCTCATAAACTTTCAACGGTTGAGCATACCAGAGTTTCCATCACCTGAGCAGAAAGCTCCTGAACTGAGACCCCTTTGCTCTAGTTATTCACAGATAACTGGAATAGGACTCGGTTATACAAATGAACATTGTCTTCTGTGCTTTTGACTGCCTTTAATTAAGAAACTCCCTAAAATCTTCTTACATGTCTTAAATGCATTTTGTTTTAACAATATGATTGTAGATGTGGTATATGCTACTTTGAAGGGGAATGGCTTCTATAGTAATATTTTTACCAAAAGCAAATAGTCTACCTAAAAGCAAGGGTTCTTAACAAGGGGAACATGAGCTTGAATTAAAATAAAATAAAAAAACATTATTCTTGTGGGGATGTGTTGGTACAGGTGTGATATATTTATTAAGTAATACACAATAGAGTGTGGACTTAGTAAGGGGTCCATGGAACAGAAAAACCCCATGTGACTGGCACAGGGGTCCGTAGAACAGAAAAGGTTAAAAATCCCTTACCTGGGGAAGTTTACTTGACCCAGTGGATAGGGCGTCCGCCTACCACATGGGAGATCCGCGGTTCAAACCCCGGGCCTCCTTGACCCATGTGGAGCTGGCCCATGTGCAGTGCCGCGCCACGCAGGGGTGTCCCCCGCTTAGGGGAGCCCCACGCACAAGGAGTGTGCCCCATAAGGACAGCCACCCAGCACGAATAAAGCACAGCCTGCCCAGAAATGGTGCCACACACACGGAGAGCTGACACAGCAAGGTCACGCAACAAAAGGAGACACAGATTCTGAGTGCCGCTGACAAGAATACAAGCGGACACAGAAGAACACACAGCAAATGGACACAGAGATCAGACAACTGGAGGGGGGGGGGTTGGAAGGGGAGAGAAATAAATACAAATAAATCTTTTAAAAAAATCCCTTACCTAAAGGCTGGCATTTACACATTCAATCACTTAAAAAAAAAAAACCTGATTAATATTACCAAAAACGTGGATTTATCAGGCAATTTAGTAAAAGCCATCATCCCAAAAATGTTAGTGGATAGTGGGCTTCTCTGACATTTTGTATAAAAAAGCATAACACATTGTTAATATGTGAGCATTATTTTGGCTGATGGCATTTGTCCTTTCATTATATTTATTTCTATTAGAATTTCAATGTTAAAATTGTTATAACGGTATTTTCATAGATTTTTAAGTTCTCCACTAGAGATGAGTTTTAGAACACTCTTGTTAAACTACAGAGCTTTCTAAAGCTATATCACTATTTTGAGACAACAGTTGCAAATCAGAGCTTTGCATTAAGTGGTCATTTTAACTCTGGATTTTGTTTTCTAGTTTTCTAAATCAACATAATTTTTTTCTTAAACAAAAACCACCAGTGTTTGTCTAAGTACCCAAAGTAAGACGAATACTCATTTCAGATGATTTTTCCAAGTTTTGGCAACAATGAAGTTAAAGCAGTGAGTGTGCTCTTCTGTTTTCCATAAACACTAGCTCCAGATATTGCTGCACATAACTGAGCAGCTTGGCTTTCAAAAACGTACCCAAAATATGCTTCTGAAAGCTTTCTGGAACAAGTAATGAATGGCACAGTATATTAGAGGATGTTTATTTAAATGAATGTCCAAGGAGTGGTGGTGCTTGATTTCTAAATTTTATTCTCATTTTAAAGCCAGTTTTCTTTGCTTTATCATTCAGTCAGTATTAAGTAATATTCACTCGAATCTTGGAGAGCATCTTTTTTTTTTAACATTTGCACAGCACAGTATAAATATTATGGTTTTTTTTTAATAAAGAAAACCATTATTTTAACAATGAAATGCTATTACTTTCCTCAGGTAATGATGGTTTGTATTATAAAGGTTTGGAACTTAAGATTTGATATCCTCAGCTCTTGGAATCCAATCAAACCTTTTCTGGCCTTTAACTCTCATTTCTTCCTCCTCTTCCTCCTTTTCCTTCCTCTTCCTATTTCTTATCCATTTTGCCTCCTACCCTAGTCACACCCAAACTCATTATTCTTCCCTGAAATTCATTCTCTATTACAGTTCTCTCCTCCGGGCAAACCCTCTGACTTTGGTGAACCTTCCAACATCAGCAGGCCTGTTCCAATACCTGAGTCTTTGACTCTTCCAGCCACTGGTGAATAATTCTGTTTCCTCCTCCACTCATCCCACCCTGCAACATTTGCACACACAGCCCCCTTCACCACCACCACACGCGGCAAAGCTGCAGGACACTATCTCCTCTCTCCCTTGCTGACCTCGAAGTGGACTCCCCCAGGGGCTTGCCCGATAGCCCCCGCTTCAGCAAAGTGCTCACACGGTAAAGAGAGGAAGAGAAGGGACACATGAGGGCTCTTATCAACCTTAAAAAGGAAGAAAGGAGTGGGCATGCAGCCTAGTGTGTGCAGATGCCTCTGGTTATCTTTCTAAACTGTCCTGCCTCCTGCTCTCCCAGTCCCCTCACGGCACTCCTACATCATTTGCTGTTAGCAGCCAAGCAAATATTTTTCTAATTCACAATGAAAACTCCGCCTTACAAACAGGTGCTTTTTAGTGCAATCAGGATAAAATATACTTGTGGCTATTGTGGTCATTTGAAAACATGATGAAGGGTGTAGGGGACCATTAGGCCATGCCATCCTGGAGTAATTTGCCGTGAGCCCCTGTGTGGGTCCAGACCCTCCCTTTGTTTGAGATCAAGCGCGTGATTCCTACAGATGACTGACAAGGGCAGACTTGTACCAACATTATTTCAGGAGGATAAGCAGCCATCATAAATTCCTTTTTTAATTGTTTATTGCAGGTTGTAGACTATTGACAATGACTTTCTTTTACAGCATGAAGGAAAATAGGTCCTCGGCACTGCTAGTCTCTTAAACCACTTTAAGACTTTTTAGTACCCTCAGAAAATACCCAGCCTCTCATGAAATGAATCATAAATAGCTGAGTTAAGAAAACCACCGTTAAACAGAAAGAAAGAGGAAGGGAAGAGAAAAGAAATATCTGTTGGAGATACAAAAGAGATACTTAGAGGACCCCTTCCAGACAAATAAAATTTTAGCCCAACTTTCATAGCTGTGCTTCTACCTTTTTCTTTCCTGGGTAATCCACGAAACTGAACCAAATTAGATATCTAAAAACCTTAACTATAACTAAGAGAAATGAAAGAAAGTAGCGCATTCTGAGATTTGAGCGAGACACTCGGGGTTTCATTTCATTTCTTGCTCTGCCGGGGGCACATTACTTCTTTACTAATTCCTATGAGTGAAAAAGAGACATGACAGCTTCCATAGACCAGCTCATATTTTGTTGGGATTTCTACATCTTGCCTTCCGATTATTTTGTGAGATCTTTACCACTAGCAGTCAGTTTGTGTAGGTCAGACCATATACCAGTCCCTATTCTAAAATGACCCTCATAAAATAGAAAATAATTTTCTGGACATTTAATCAGAGGAGTTTCTAAGAGTGTGTATGTTCATCTTTCTTCCCCTTTAAAAATGTGTTGTCTTTTTATAGGAAAAAAATGTGAGCCCAAAATAGCTTTTAAAAAGCAATTCTTATAAAACATGCATAGAATTAGGACTGTGCAAGTCAGATACATGTGTGACTGATCATATTTTTGATATATCTCTCTGCCTAATCATTAACTTTAAATGCCATATAAGAATTTGTAATCCACAGTAAATTATTTCGTAGAAATAATTTAAGAGGGCTGCTGACTAATGTGAAACATTCTAGTTTCCACCAACAGTTGGCTGCCGAACATTTTTTTCCTTAAAGCCCCAGATATAAGTTGACATAACTTACAGTGTGTATAAATCTCTAATGATCAAGTAGAAGTTAGAGATTACTGCGTTTAGGAGACAGGGGAAAAACATACCAACACCATAAAATCTGTCCAGGTTCCATTTTACATATGAGGCAGTTGGATCTTTAAAAATCCTCCTTAAATCCTCTTAACTTATTTGTTTAATGTCTTAGCCTCAGTGACCCACCTTTCAAAATATATTGTAATAGAGTTTATTGTACATAAGAAATAGAGGAGAAATCACACCTTAATTATAAGAGAGACTGCCCTGGCTCTATTTTTAAAAAATAAATGAGGAAATTTGCTTTTAAACTAAAACTTCTTTTTTCAAATTTTCTTCTCAGCATATCCTTTGAGCAACAAACATCCAAATAACTCAAAGTGATAATTATCCAAATAATAGTTATGAGGGCTTTTTTTCCTCTCAAAAATCTTAGGTTTTCTGCAAAGCAGGAAACATTTGAGTGGAGATAGGTTCAGGTTATAAAAAGGCAGCACATATGAGTGAAAACAGGCAGATTTGACCTGACTGGGGGGGTCAGAAACCAGAAAAAGTGACAAAACTCAAATGGCAGTATTCCTGAATTGAAATCCATAATTAGCCGAGTTTTTCAAGTTTGAAGGCTTACTCTAAAGTTGGGGGGGGGGGGAGGGGGCGCAGAAATAGTTAGCCTGAGAAAATTAATTTCCTTTCCAAATCCTCACCCTTTCCGTCAAGATGTAGGGACTCCAAAGAAAGACAATTACGTCAAAGAAAGTTAAAGGCCTAATTCTGAACATTGCCTTTTAAGCACTTTCTAGAGGCCTATTAGACATCACGTAAACTGTAGGCAGCAGCGTTTCTACCACCCCAATACTTAACATCTGTACGCCAGCTTCTTGGGAGCAGAAATGGAGACACATGCATTTTAACATATTTCAAGAATATGGTCACAGGGGAAAACCTACCTTTCACCATATATGGCTATTGTGCAACTCTATCCAAGAACTCAAAGCAGATATTTATGTCACATCTCTGCTCCTCCCCTCAGGGTAGTAGGGGTTTAAGGAAATACTTCGGGGAGGCCCCTGCAAAGTGACTCTTCTAAAATATGAATGATGCTGATGGAAAAAGCTGAAACTTTCAAGCATGGACTGCACTATCAGTATGTGGGGTATGCCAGAAAGTTTTAAAGATTTTCTAAAAATATCTACAGATGTACTAATTTGTAGTTATTGTCTATACTATACATTTTATTTGTGCTTGGGGCTCTTGGGTAAGTTGTGACCTTGTCTCATTTCTTTGGGGGGTATCCTAGTATCCACTTGGATTTTAGTGTTGGGAAAGAAGACCTGTGGGATAAAATGAGTACTGTGAAATATTTTATAAGTAAATTTGAGTGACTGGGAAATTGTCCAACAAGGTTAGATTAAAACCTTGCTGATTGTTGGTGAGGGGAAGTACAGCTATTAGGCAGAATTGTAACAATGGACTCACAAAGGAGAAAGAGTGTGAAAAATGACACTTTGAAATTTTTCCATTAGTAGAATTTACATAATTAAATTAAATTAGTATAAAATGAGCATCGTGGCCATCTAAAGAGCAAACTGTGGTTTTATTACCTTGTGTTCATGTTGAATGGAGGAGGGGGTCCGAAGGCCCTGGGTTCTAGTTCTACTTTGCTCTTACTAGCTTTCTAACTGTGGCTAAGTCTCCTCATCAGAAAGAAGTGGAGGCAATAATATCTGTCCTGCTTACCTCACCATTATTGTGAGGATCACATAAGAGAACAGGAGAACAAATACAAAATTGTTTTGTAAACCACCGAACAGTACAGAAGTACAAGAGACTATTACTATCAGATTCTCAACTGTCCTGCAATTGCCATTATCATGCCATTATCATGTCAGAGCTAATGTAGGGTTCCCACTGGAAAGAGAAGAATCAAATCAATGCCATCGAGGTTCTCTGCCCCTGCTCCCTGGAAGGGGCCCTCTGGGCACTCAGGAAGGACGGCGCTCCCTTTCTCCTAGCGTCATCTGCTCAGCGTCAAAGAGGTTTCCAGGAGGGGGAGACAGCATGCTCACGGAGTGGGTGCCTTCCACCTGTGGGTCTCCCATATCTTAAATTAGGAATAAAGGCTCTTTCAACACCTCCAGGATCAGAGTATGTCAATGAAGAACAGAAAAGTATCAAATCTCTAATGCTGCAAGACCCATTCCCTTTCAATGCAGAAATAGCACATTGCTTTTCTACTTGGCTCATCTCTTCCCCCAAAATTATATTATTATTATTATTATTTTAATGTGCTCAGTAAATTGTTACCTTACTTTCAGGTTTGTTGACTTATCCAGGTTGGCTAACAGGGAGGTGAGGATGGTCATCCACCACACCAGGGGACCAAGAGTGCCTACAACTCAAGGCAGGAGAATCGCATCAATCAGCCATGTGGGATCTAAGCCCCCTCTTGATTTAAAGATGGAGTGGACATCGCCATCTCAGGGTCCTCAGGATGGAGGAATGAAATATGGATTACAGTGGACTTACTGGTATTCTACTATAGAACTATAGTGACTCTAGCAATGGAAGGAATTGTATCATTGATGTGCAGACAGTGGCCCCAGGAGTTGCTGAGGGCAGGGAGAGGGAAGAAGAGGTGTGATGTGGGGGCATTGTGGGGACTTGGGGTCGTCCTAAATGATATTGTAGGGACAGATGCAGGACACTATATATCCTGCCATAACCCATTGAATGGACTGGGAGAGAGTGTAAACTACAATGTAAACTAGAATCCATGCTGTGTAGCAGTGCTCCGAAATGTATTCACTAAATGCAATGAATGTGCCACAATGATGAAAAAGGTTGTTGATGTGGGAGGAGTGGCGGGATACCGAGTGGTAGTATATGGGAACCTATATTTTTTAATGTAACATTTTGTGTGATCTATGTATCTTTTTTTAAAAAAAAGATATATATATATATATATACCTTAAAAAAATTGTTACCTAGGAGTGATTTTTAGGCCCCTGGGATAAAAAAGGAATCAATTTTCTGTAACATAGAGCTTAACATTCTGGACTCAAAGATGGTTTTTAAGCCTATTCAGATCTTCTCTAAATTCTTTGAGGCCAGTGTGACATCTGAATATCTGGTAGTCTCTTAATTATTTGTGGAAATGTTAGATGTGAAAAGAGAGATTAAATCCATTGATAATCCCCAAATCTCATTTTAACTGACAGTGGCACATCTTTCCCACCAAGCTCAGCTCTAGAAAGAGCTACTACTATAAAGTGCAAGACTGACTTGAGTTCCAAGCTTTCCTTCTCCTGCCTACCCTCTGGTGGAGATGTTAATGAATTGGCTAAACTGTCAAGAAAAAAAAAAAAAAAACCTAGCAAAAAGAAAGTGGAAAATTGTGGACCTGGGCCACTACTGAGCTAAAAAAGCAGTCCCTGAGTACCTGGAAGGCACTAGAGCCAGAGTTCTATTAATAGCTTACAAGAGCAAACTACACGCCCTGGGCTACATACAGGTTCCAAAGGAGCAGAGCTCTCCTATCTTGTGATGCTGGCACAATCAGATCGTTGCTCTCTGCCCAGTTTAATGAGCTTTTGCCTTCACCAAATGTGGACTCTGACATGCCCCTCCTGCCTCACTAGCACTGGCCTGCGTGAAGCGGCCTCTATTCATAATAGGATGAGAAAGGCAAGGACTTTATTTTTAGGAATACCTTGCAAACCCCGCAGGCCTTCGCTTTAGTGTTTTCCCTTCTTGGTGCTTTATTTTTTTTAAATTCTCACCTCATGGCTAATTAACATCAGAACAATCCTTTTGAACCCACGTCTAGTTTGGATGAATAGAAAAATTTTATGTTGCCCTTAAGACTATTTGGAATTTCAAAACAAATTAATTATCAGTGAAATAAATCAGTACTTTAAAGTTTTTCAAAAGACCAGTTTAAGGTGCCCCCCAAGAATATTTTATTAAATATCGTGGTAACAACCCACAAAGACAGGAATTGATTTTTGATAAGCATTTTCTTTCCCCTTTTTTTCCTGGGCCATTTTCGTTTATGTTGGAACTTTCCCGAGTGGCACTTTCTGGAGCAGAACTTCTGTCGTTCGGTTCAGCTAAGTCAGGAGTTAAGTTAGGAAGTACGGAGAAGAGAAATGGAAACACCGTGGTGAAGGGAGACCTGGATTAACCACTTCTTGGGCGTGGAGTAACAGAAATGAGTACGGGTCTGCAAGTACGAAGAGAGAAGAGCTGGCCTGGAGGAGCGACGGAGAAAACAGGAAAAGGAAAGGTGTCCGTACAATTAGATCTAAAAGGCTGGCTCCTGCACGTAAACGTCCTGAACCAGAGATGCCAGCACTAGCATGATTGATTTAGGTCTTTTAGGCTCACGACACCCTCAGGGCCCCAGTATCTGCAGACTCAGAGTGCTGCCGCGTCGCCAGGTGCCGACCGAGCACGCTGGGAGACTGAGGACAGCAGGGAGCGCAGGGAAAAGCTCGCCTCAGTGCTTCCCTGGACGGAATTCTTCCCCCAGCGCTGGGGGAAATCCTCGGCCCGCTCGGCGCGTGGGGGCGGAGGGGCGCCTGCGGCCGCGCAGCGTCCCTGCTTCCGGGGGCGCTCGCGGGCGGCCGGGCGGCGGCGGCGGGGCACGGCACCCCCAGGGCACGGCACCCCCGGGGCTCCCAGCCCTGTTTCGGCGGGCGGCGGAGCGGGGACGCCGAGGCGGCTGGCCGCAGGGCTGGCTCCGGGAGTCGGGGGGCTTCTGCCCCCGAGGCCCCTGATTCCCGGCCCGCTCCCGGGCTGTCTGCTCACTGGGGATTCCCGCGGCCTGCGCGGCCCCGGATCCCGCGCGCCAGGGTCCCCTCTGTGCCGTCTGTGCGCTGCCGCCTCCTCGGCTGGCGGGTGTCCTCCGTCCTCTTTTCTGCCCCTGTGCGGCCATCGGGGAGAACACAGCTTGGCCGCTCATCGGCCCTCACCGCCCGGCCTCGAGACCGCGTCGGCTCCCATCCCACGTCGACGGTGGACGCCTGGGGCACGCGCGGGTACCAGGCGCCCTCGGCCGCGCTTGGCCAGCGCCCGAAGCGTTGCGCCCCGAGGGGAGCGGTGGTGGTTCCTGCGTGACGGAGATGCCCGGGAAGGTTCGGGCAACTCCGTGCCGACCCCATACCTGCCCATCCGAGGCTCCTTGTGCAGAACAGTAAACAAGCCAGAAACCCTCTCCCCAGCACCGAGGCCTGGAAGCTTCCTTGTAAATAATTTGATTATCTCTTTGAGGCAGGGCAGTGGATCTACAGCGTGGAGGTAGGAAATGGGGGGTCGCGGTCTGGGGTTTAAGGCAGCATGAGTAATCTTTGTAGATTCGGTCTTAGGCATTATTTTATTTTAAGTTCCCCATTTCAGTGCCTGTGTAAGTCTAGAGGGAACTGCAAATGACTTCCACATCCTGGTCGTACGTGGGTGCATGGCCTTTCCCTTAGCCAACCAAGCCAGATTTCAGCTGCCAGAAAATGTGTTTCCCATCCAACATTTCTTGCACAAGGACAAAATATAATGTGTCTAAAAATGGTGAACTTCCTGTCTGGGCTCCCCTCACCCACCCTCATTCCCTACTTAGGAATAAGACTTGAGTAACAAAGATTACTTGGAAACCTATTTTCTTTTGTCCCTCCCAGATTTCTGCTGGTTCACTGTCCCATGTCAGGTGAAATTATTCATGAGGCTCTGAACAGAGTTGATAAGTCTTAACTCCTTTCCCCTAGAAATTCCAACTGAATTTAAATCACTCCCTGGTTGCTGCAGAGGGTCTGTGTTTTATGGGCGTTCTCCAGTGGGCTTTGAAGTATTTGCTTACCAAATCTGTTTCTCAGTTTCCAGCTCATGAAAAAATTACCCACCCCCTTCTCTCTGCTGCCAGTGTCTGCAACCCCCCCTCCCCAAAGTATGAACAGTGGAGATGTTCTCTGGATAATAGCCTGGAATTAGATCTCTGGGGCATATCAGTCAATTGCCAGTCCTGGGACTCCCATTTGCTACATGCTTCACTGAGAGATTTCAAATGTCTAGTGGAATAGGCAGGGAATTGGGGACCAGGGCCCTTATTCTCTTCAAAGATTAACCCCTGGCTCGCAGGCTCCCTTAACCAGTGCCACCATTTACTATCTTGTGCCTGGTTGCCTTGTCAGGGAAATAGCCATTGGAATACTCAATTGTAGAACATGTTGATAGCTTCCTGTTGAAAAGGTCTTGGAGCTTTAGGTTAGTGTTCCTTGATGTCAGGCAGGACTGTTGTGAAGACAGTAGATTGTATTTTGTTGCTTATGTAAGGGCTAGAAAGGGTAAAGGGAAAGTAAGCAGCTAAGACTGCTCACTGGTGAGTCAGGCGACTTTTTGTGCTTCCTGTCAGGCTGCTGCAAAGTACTGTTATATTTTGGATGCGCAAGATGGAGCATGGTTAAGTTGTCCATTTTGATGCCTTCCTGTCCCCAACTTAAAATGCCACTAAAATCACCATTTCCTACATTCATGTGATGTGTCAAAGAAGTAATTGAAGATTCCCCAGGACACACAAGACTAGCCACTTCTGTGGTTTTGATTTGTCACCTTTCCACGCCTTACCTTGCCACAGCTGCAGAAGGACTCCTTGATTCTCCAGCTGGACCTTCCAGGCAGGAAGGAACACCCCTGTTACCTTTTCTTTACAGACAGTTGTTCTACTAAAACAACAAGTAAAGCAAACAAGAAAGGAAAATATGCAAAAGCATAGACAACGTGGCATGTTTACAGAGCACAGGATCTCAACCTAAAATAGCTAAAGCCTGGTTCATTCTTGGCTGGTCATGCCTCTGGCCAGGCTTTCTGTTCCTTGTCCCCCTCATCCTGACGGCTTCATTGATGGGACACTCTGGTTTCCCTTGGCTTGGCTGTACTCACCCTTCTGTTCCACCCCCATAGCCCCTCTGAACCTGAGCAGTGGACCTCTAGGGGAAAACAGCATTTTCCCTTGGGTCTCAAGGTCTCTCTCTTGAGCCAGCCTCTCCCCGCCCCGTGCTCTCTCTGAGCGGCATGCCCGGAGGCTCACAGCCCTCACCTGTCACTCTCTCCCCTCAGGCAGCCAGCCCAGGGAGTGCTGGCCCCATCCTCCCAGAAGCCTGCCTACTTCGTAATCCCCCCTGCCCACCCTGCCCCCACCGCACGCCAGCATCCCGCCCGCGGCACCCCCAGCCAGCACCACTGTTTTGCAAGCCTGGACACACCCCCATCCTCCACCCTCACAGACCTCCCACTGAGTTCCAGTTTCCTGTCCAAACTCCAGATTGAGTTCTTGACTCATTTGAAGAACATAATAGAGTTACAGATCTTGAACCCATTACTTATTCAAACCTTTTCTTACCAGCTCAGGTTACCAGTGGTTCCCCTGTCAAGGAAGGAGCGGTCTTATGCATTTCTAAGTTTGGCAGCCCCCAGGGGCCATCCTCAGACTTGTCAGAGGTCAGAGTACCGCATAGTCCCCGTCATCTCTGCAGGGCACCATGTTACCGATTAATCCCCTCTAATGTGCTAGGAGCAGTTTTACGAGCAAAAACGGTGACCCTGTTATGTCATGTACCATAAAATCACAAGCACAACTAAACAGGTTCATACACACACAAAGGAAACTCCTGAATTCCCTGTTTCTGAACTTTCTGGTACTGCTAACTTGTTACCAGTTCAATAATTTTTTAGCCTCCTGCCAGCACTTGCCACCAGACTAGTGGGAGCAGCAGTCAAAGACTGGAGAAACACTTTTGGAAAAAAAAATTTTTAATTCTCCCAAGTGGTAGGTAGAATACTGTCATACCACACACGCGCACACACACACACACACCAAAGGTGCCTACGTCCTAATCCTTGGAACCTGGGACTGTTACCTGACACGCCAAAAGGGACTTTACAGACTGATTAAGTGAAGGACCCTGCAATGCGGAGATTACCCTGGATTATCTGGGTGGGTCCATTTTAATCACAAGGGTCCTTATGAGGGAAAGAGGCAGGAGCGTCAGGGCGGGGGGATGTGAAGAGGCCACGCTGCCGGCTTTGAAGAGGGAGGAAGGGGTCACAAGCCCAGGACTGCGGCAGCCTCGGGAAGCTGGCAAAGGCAAGGAAACAGCTTCTGCCCCAGAGCCTCCAGAAGGTCCTAGGGGAGGACCTTGATTTTGGTCCAGTGAAACCCATTTCGGACTTCTGACCTCTGGGAATGTAAGATAATAAATTTGTGTTTTTTCAAGCCACTAGGTTTTTGTTAATTTGTTACAGGAGCAAGAGGAAATGAATATACTCCATTAACGTATTTGTTTATGTGACATGAGGAAAAAATACCTTCCTTTGGATTTGATGATGATATTCTCATACAATATGCAGGCTGATGCATCCCCATTCTTCCTTTTTTCTTTTTCTTTTTCTTTTTCTTTTTAATAGCGATCTTTGTCATTTACTCATGGCCCACACTAAGCCAAGACGTGTGCTAGCCACCAGGCTCACAGGAACCTTTTGAGGTAGGCAAAGATAGTCACTTGTTACAGAGGAAGAAACTGAGGCTAGGAAAACTTTAACTTCCCCCAGGTCACACATTAGGAGCTGATAGTTGGAGGGAAAAAAGATGCAAATCAGTACTGCATTACCCCAGCTAATTCCAGAGCCTTTGCTTTTTCCTCCAACCCATTTTCACGTACCTTCTCAGAATGCCTCTTAGGAGCCACTGCTCTTCAAGCCCTCACCTCGCAGAAGCCGGACTCACGCGGTCAGAGCCCTGCCTTTCGTGAGCATTCATGCTGTTGTCCGTGGCAAGCCATGGTCAGAGCTGCCGCTTGGAAAGCTCCTTTTGGTTGCAGGTAAGATTTGGGTTTGAAGCTCTTGGCCAGTGGCATAATTGGAAATTCTGTAGCTGCAAACTGGACTTAGTTCAGGTAACCCTCATGTTGTCCGTTGGGTTAAAGGGCAAAACATCGACTTGGAAGCCCACGAGGGAGGAGACTCGGCGCTCCTCCGCCTGGCAGGACCTCGGCCCTGCCCTAGGCACACCCCCTGCACGTCCCCGAGAGGGGCGGGTGAGGCGCCGCAGGCGGGATGCCGGCTGGTGTCCCTGTGACTGTACAGTGATTCTCAACCTTGGCTGCACATTCACATCACCTCACAGCCTCAGAATCATGACAGCGACTAGGCCTCACCGAGACCAACGCATTCGCCCTCTCTGTCGGTGGGACCTGGGCGTCGAGGTGCTTTTCAGACTCCTGAGGTGATTCTAACGTGCAGCCAGGATCACTGCAGGATCCCTCACCGGTCGGATTATGCCCTTTACCTGAGATAGGTGGGTGCCTGCTGCACCTGGGAGCACTTGTCTGAATGTATGATTTCTACCCACCCAGTCACCCTGGGGGCCCTATGGGAGTGTCCAGCTGCTCCCTCAGAAAAACAGGTGATTGCCTCGTTCACAGCAAGGCTGACAAGGCACATCAGGCCCCTGCTTGGGCAGGTGCATTTTAGGATGACCAGTCACCCAGTTGCCTAAGAATTAGGGAGGGGGTGACACCCAGGACTTGAGATTTTCAGTAGTAAAACTAAAACCAGGAGAGGGAAACGGACTTGGCCCAGTGGTTAGGGCGTCCGTCTACCACATGGGAGGTCCGTGGTTCAAACCCCAGGCCTCCTTGACCGTGTGGAGCTGACCCATGTGCAGTGCTGATGAGCGCAAGGAGTACCCTGCCATGCAGGGGTGCCCCCCGCGTAGGGGAGCCCCATGCACAAGGAGTGTGTCCCATAAGGAGAGCTGCCCAGCACGAAAGAAAGTGCAGCCTGCCCAGGAATGGCACCGCACACATGGAGAGCTGACACAACAAGAGACGCAACAGAAGGAAACACAGATTCTCGGTGCCGCTGATAAGGATGGAAGCAGTCACAGAGGAACACACAGCAAATGGACACAGAGAGCAGACAACTGGGGGGGGGGGGGGCGGGAGAAAAAAAAATCTTAAAAAAAAAACCACCAGGAGAGTCTCAGGCATTTTGCAAAGGCCCTGGAAGTCTGAGAGCAATAGTAATAAACTCTCACTGTTGGGTGGTACGACTCTGGCATCGGAAGAATTGTGTGTATGTGTGTGTGAGTATCTGTGAATGTGAGTGTGTAGGGTTTGTGTCATTTGTGTGAGTGCGAATGTGTGTGTGTGTGTAGGCGTTCTGGGGGCAGTGGCCTCATCCAGCCCAGAATTGCTCCATTGCAACTGGCCTCAAAACCATCTGAAGGCACGTGCCACCTGGGCTGGCAGGGAATTGTGCCCGAGCATAGCCCAGAGGGAAGTTTACCCTGAGCGGTTTGGTGAGCGCAGGCGTAGAAATTGTACATTTATTTTGCTCTATGACAGTATAATTAGCTTTCTCTCTCGTGAAGCATGAAAGGGCAGTGTGCTTTCTGACAGCTGTGGGAGCTGCCTTCCTGCCGGGATAAATCTCGTCTCCACCGATACTGTTACACCTGTTTAAACAAGGAGCAGAATAGGTATTTATTTGAAGTTCAAGAGGCCATATGAGCCATGGCCTAAATATAGGCCTGGATATAATTAAAAAGATACTTAATTCTTTGTTCTGAAAGAGTTTGCAGCCCACGGTTCCCTCGGAGGCTTGGGCAGTTTCCTCAAGCACATGTACCTCCCAGATCGAGTAGCAGCAGGGGGTGAAGATGTCCCTTAGAGTGTGGGGTGCGGGCTGGGAGTGCCCGAGAGTCTCTAGGCCAGAGATTCCCAGACCTGGTTGATCATCAGAACCACAGAATGGAAGGAGGTCTGATGAAGATGCAGATCTCCAGACCCTCTCCTAGAGATGGTCAGCCCTTTGGGCTTAGACTACAGCCCAAGAATCTGTTTTTAAAGCTCTCTGGGTGATTTTGATGATTACCTGAATTAGGGAATTCCCAACCCTAAGGGATGAGAGAGGTGGCATTTCTTCCTGTGAGTCATTTCTGGGAATAGGTCAGAGATATTGATGTTGCTATTTACTGGGCATCTCTAACATGCCGGCACTCATCATTATCCTCATTTTACAGAAGAGGCAACTGAATTTCATTCATTTCTCTGCCATATGCTGGAGCACCTTAGGTCAGGAGTTCTCAGGTCCTCATGAGACCCTGAGGAAAGCTCTAAACTCTCTCACCATCAGACTACTCATGCACAGAAGAGTTTGCACAATTTCAGAGGATTCTTAGAGTCCCCTGAAGCTCATCCAAGGACCCCTGGTTAAGAGGGCCCATCCCGAAGGACAGGCCCTTAAGGGACTGTGAGACAGCCTCAACAACCCGCTAGGGGCCTGTGGAGCACTCACTGTGTGTGGAGGCCCTTCAGGGGTGCTGTGGGGACAAGGAGGAGGATGAGCCTGGGTCCCTGCCTTCAGGTCTATTCAGCAAGACAAGAGTTCCCAAAAAGAAAGGTAACTGGAGGTTCAAGGTAGTTTCTGCCAAGCCCCAAACAACAAGGCCTGACAAGGGATGCTGCAGGTCAGTGGGGGTGAGGTGTAACAGGCTATGGCACTGGTGGAGGGGCTGCGCTTTGGAGGAAGCTTGCCGGAGCTCAGCAGCCAGGAGAGAATTTGGGGCAGTGGTGCTTGATGAGGTCTCCAAAGATGAAAGGCCTGTGGGGAGCAGGAGAGAAAGTTACACGTAGGGCAGAGAAAAGGAAAGCCAGGACATTATTTTAAAAAGGATTCCATATACTAAGAAATGGGGAGTGGAGGGGAGAAAGAAAGAAAAAGAAAGAAGCAGATAAAGACAGAACAAAAAATGTTCCAACAGGGTGATAAACTTTGTGGTCATTTAAACGTATAGTTAGGGAAGTGGATGTGGTTCAAGCAATCGGTCTATTTACCATATAGGAGGCCCAGGGTTCAATTCCCAGGGCCTCCTGGTGAAGGCAAGCTGCTCCGTGCGGTGACCTGGCCTGAGTGGAGAGCTGACCCACGTGGAGTGCTGACCCACGTGGAAAGCTGGCACAGCAAGATGATGCAACAAAAAGACACACAGAGGAGAGACAATAAGAGATGCAGCAGACAAGGGAACTGAGGTGGTGCAAGAGATTGAGCGCCTCTCTCCCACTCCAAAAGGTGCCAGAATCAGTTCCCAGTGCCGCCTAAAGAGAAGACAAGCTGACACAGAAGAGCACACAGCAAATAGACACAGAAAGCAGACAGAGAGCCCAAAACAATGGTGGGGGGGGGGGCGGGGGGGGGGGGGATGGAGCTGAGCAAGTAAATTATTTTAGCATAAGACACATGCTATTTAATTGTGCCATTTACAAAAAAATATATTAATTTCCAGGTGCTCAGAGGCCATGTGTTCCAGTAATGAGACCTAAGACAAAGTGGCATGGGAACACTGATCAGTTTGTCTCTGAGGTATGCACAATCCCACCTGCAAATTCGATCAGAGGTCTAAATTTGAAGCTCTTTGTGAAAGTGGGGCTTGAGCCAAATGTCCCTCCTGGCCCACCCTCCCTACTCTGTGGTAGCCTAAGTGCAGGGAAAAGTGGAGAAGTGTGACTCGCCCATCTGAATCAGATTGGAGAAGGCTGTGGACCCAGATGAGAGTTCCTTCCTTTGGCCTGTAGGGGGAGCCCCTGCAGTTTTTAGAGTCTCAGCAGGACCAAGGGTGAGCCGACTGCTGGGTGTGGGAGGAATAGGAGTCTGGGAGATTGGCCAGGAGGGGCAAAAGCAAGAAGAGCCTGGTCGAGGGCCAGGAAAGGGCAGATTCCAGAGAAGGGAGGATTATCCAGCCCCAGGGGCCTGGGAGAGAGAGACCGCGGGCAGAAGGAAGCCTGGTTTTGCCGGAGGGTATGTGGGAAACCGTGGCTGCATCCGCCAAAGCCGAAATAATTCACTGAGTCTTAGTCCTCTGGCAGGAGGCAGGGAAGGGAATCCGTGGAGACCGATGAGAAAGGCATCTCTGTCAAGGGTGCCCTGATAGTTCCTTAAAAGACAAATGCTGCAGGAAGAGCCCACACTAGGCTCGCACTGGACTCCCTGAAGGATATTCAGATTCTGGGGAGCAACAGCTTTTTTTTAAGCGAGCAAGTTTTTTGAGCTCTGCCCGGGACGTGGCACTATTTTGTGAGAGTTGGGTTCTGTAACTAGACATGGGATTTTAGCAATTCCAGAGCAAGATGCCTTGCAGGTGTAAACAGAATGTTCTGCTGACTCCTAAAGTTAATAATAAAAAACAAGGCCAAGAGTGAATCTGTAATGATATGTGAGGCAGAAAACAGGGGAGTGTGTTGGCTGGGATGGACTTTTACTCCTCAATTCCTTTTTAGAATTAGTACTAAGTAACATAGAAATAAGCTTCTACAGGGGTAAAAGGAAGTGTGGAATCAGATACCTGTTTCCCAGAGAAGTCTAGTTTGCTCTGAGTTTCAGAAATCCACATCATCACTGTCTGGTATAGTGAAGGATTTCTTAGGCAAATAAGGTAGTTTCCTGTTTCCCAAGGCAATTTCTTTGCATAACAGGGAGCTTAGTAAACAGACCCACAAACTTAAAAGATCCTATAACCCAGTTTTAAAAACAATTGAAAACAAGCTTTAAATCTGATTTCCCATGTTTAGACAAAGTTACATATAACCAATTTTAAAGAACAATAGCAACATAAAGATACATTTAGCTTTTATACTCATTTAAAAGAACTCTTTTAATTAATGCAACATCATTGCTGGATTTCATTATCTTTCTTGGATGGAACACCCTTAATTCTCAGAATGATAGCATTTTAATTATATGCTATTTTTTCTCTCATGAAAAGAAACAAACTCCATCCTGTCTGCTCTAGGCCAGCTCAAAAAAAAGAAAGATGCAGTCACCTTCAATCCTCTTTTGTTTTAAGTTTTGCTAGGAACTGAGCTATGTGCTACAGCCCACCATAATCATGGTAATAGCTAAGGCTGAGCTCTTCTAGTGTGTCGGGTCCTGTTCTGAACAATATATATTAACTCATTTAATCCTCAAAACAACACTGAAATAGATACCTTAGTACAGCATTTAGAGAGGAGGAAACTGTGACAAGACACAGCAGAGGCTAGTGCTTAAAGTCAGCAGGTCAGCAAGCCGCAGAACCAGATTGGGATCCAGCATTTTAACCCGCAGGTACACATACTGAAGCCTCTGCTGCGCTGCTGAGATAGTCTCTCTTTCCGGAACCCAAGAAATGCTCGTTTGGTGGGGAGTGGAGGCTCTGAGTTACGGGAATTAAAACAGATTAATTCTCTGCCAATAGATTTTCGTTTTGATTTGTGGGAGTTTTGCAAATAAAGCCATGCACATTTGTGTGACAACCACACAAAAGGCACATGAAACTTCTCTGACGTGTCTCAATTGTATTTCTCAGAAAGGGCTCAACTCTTACTTATTCATTAAAGTTCCTTGGGTATCTTACCTTGTTTCAGATGTAGGAACAGTCATTCATTTCAGGAGTGAGAAAATTCAGCTCAGAACAAGGAAATCAAGATGGAGTTTCTCAGAATTAAAAATGTGGGAAAGGGCCTTAAAGTCTAGCAGCCCTTTTATTGGGTGGCCTGAGGGTCTTGCAGGAGACAGGACTGTAGCTCACTAATATCCCCAACTCTTCTCCTTCCTGCACCTGCAATAGCTTCTACTCCTCAGACCCCCTTCATTTGGGAGAGACATGTGACTGGCTCTGACCAAGAAAATGTTAGTGGAAACGTCATGCATTGATTCTGAGATGAGGCATGAAAACTCCTGCTCAGTTCTTCTGCTATTGCTAATGTGGAGGCCTTGGGTTGATGTCTTGGTTGGCCTGAGCTGTTGTCACAAATATCACAGATGGGGTGGCTTAAACAATGGGAATTTATTGTCTCTGGGTTCCAGAGGCTGCAAGGCTTGCTTTTTCCCTGAGGATGGTAGCATTCCGGTGCTGACTTGCTGTGACCTTTAGGTTTGAATCCCTGCCTCCTGTGACATGTGATAGTCTCTCTTTTCTGCTCTTCTGGTTCCCACTGACCTTCTTCTTCCCCTTGTGGCCTTCTTTTTATAAGGTCCCCAGTAATTCAGATTAAAGTCCACCCGGCTGCAGTCGGCCGCATCTTCACTGAAAATAACATCGCCAAGAGGTCCTAGTGACAATGGGCTACCACGCACAAGAATGATGATTTAGATTAAGAACATGCCTAATTGTGGTACTTAATCCAATCAGCTGAGAGGTGGAATCACAAGGTGAGCACAGTCCAATCACCAGCTGGAGGACAGCTACCTGAAAGGACAGTGGACTTGGATAGTGAAGAAATAAAATTTTGTTTTGTTAAACTGCTGAGATTTGGGAGTTATTTGTTAGGCAGTGAAACCTAGCTTGCCCTAATATACTCACTTTTCCTTGCCTTGTTTCCTTTCTGTGTACAGGCAATATCCCAAATCCCGACATTATTCAATATGAAGAGAAGCTGGTGTTAAAAAATATATGCTTTTCCTTATACCCCATCATGATTTTTTTTTTTTTAATTTCTGGAGCCAAGAGTGTGTGTGGTTATATGGTTGTGTGGGTGCAAGTTTGTATTTTAGCCAGAACTGTTCTTCCTTCCCCTCCTTCTTCTTTCTGAGAAAAATTTAAAACATAGAACAGGACCAAAACAAAATGGACAACAAACACCCCACCTCCCACCATCCAGGATCCATAATTGTTCTGATTCTGTTGCATTTACTTCAGCTCTTCTTTACATAAAAGTCATAAATCATCACAGTCGCAGCTGGAGTGCCTACCCTTGAGCTCCCACCACATGCCTCAGTCCTGTTGGCCTCTTGCCCTGGGGTATCTGCTAATATAGATGTGAGGTATTTCTTTTGAGTCTTTTCTGTACTTTTACAAATATGTGTGTGTGTGTTTTCCATGTTTTGTGTTTTAATATACATAAAGGACATCCGAGCTTGATTCTGATTGAGTCTTAGACTTAGATAATTATATTTTGAGGCTTAGTCCCAGTGATATGTATATTTTAATCAGTTTTACTTGATAGGCCAGCTTACAATTATAACACATTTTCCTGTCTCTGCTCCTATTGAGGGACTTTTGAATTGTTTACAGTTTTTCACTACTGTGTGCAATGTTGTGGTTGACATCCTTTCAAGTATCTCCTTGTCCCTTGTGTGAGAGTTCCCCTAGGTATATAACAAAAACTAGAATTATTGGGTCACAGGGAAGATGATTTTTCAGTTGTGCTTGACATTACCAAATAATTCCCCAAAAGGCTGGACCAGTTCCTACTGAGGGCAGCTATTTCTGAAGCTTGCATTTTGCGCTCACACCTTTGCTCTTTGGACTAATGCAGACAAAGGTGAAAGTGCATTTCACCTTTAGGGAATCTTCTAACCACTCTTGAACTAGATTTTTAAAAACATTTTTAAAGCTTTAAGTTTTGGTGAAAAGGGGCATATATACATTGCAAAAAATTTAACAATTCAGAAGGGTACAAAGAAGAAGGTAATAATCACCTGAAATCCTACCATTTAGAGAAAACCGTCGCTCACATTGTGGTGAATACTCTTCCATCCATTTCCGATGGAAATGGATAGGCGTACAACACTATGTCAATGGAATAAGGCTATGCTATTCCACCTCTTTACTCAACGGTGTGCGATGAACACCTGGAGAGAGTTTTCCAAATCTGCAAACCCTGATTTCCTTTGGCTTTGAGCTGCTTCAAGGACAGAAGATACAGGGAAGGGAAAGGAGACAGGAGCGCTAACGGTGGCACAGACCTTGCTCCGTGCTCGTCTGCTCGCCTCGTCCCAACCCTCCAGGCAGGCTGGTGCTGCCGCCCATCGCCCAGATGAGGAAACAGGTCTCAGCCACAGAAAGCAGGAGGCAGAATTCCGTAAGTTCTCCCGCTTGTCCCCTCCAATTCCACCACCCGCAGCCCCTGGCCGTCCCCCGCAGGGCTCCCCCCAGTCCTCAGCGAGGCCCAGGCCCCAGCGCGGCCTTGGGGAAGATAACGGGGATGAGTATATAAAAAATCTGCCCAACCGAGGCAGGCATCTCCTTTCCCCTCTTCCACCTCAGCAAAGAGTGCAGCGGCATCGCTGGTTAATACGGGAAGATCTGAGAAGGGAGGGTGAAGGGACACGACTTGAGGGAGTGGAGGTGGCTGGAGCCTGAGCGAGGGTTCTGTCTTCTCCCAGGTGTGGGGAGGGAGAAGGAGGGCCAGGGAGCCTGGGCAGGCAGAGCTGGGGGCTGGTAGACGCCAAGTCTGCAGCCAGCGGGGAGGACAGCTGCCAGGGCCTCTCGGAGCAGCCCGGAGGGCCAAACGCAGATGGCCAGGGACAACAGCTTTGTGTCATCAGAGGAGCAACAATAAAGAGGGTGTCCAGCAGGGACCAAGGACATGGCCTTCCCTGCCCGCCCACTGCCTGGCACTACATGGGCCCAGGATTCTGATGCTCCCAGGATGCAGAGAGGGACCAAACAAAAATTTTGTTTTGGAGGGATAAAGGCGCGTGACGCTTGCTTTTGTGGCCTAAAACACAAGGCTGACTTCACAGTCGCGCGACGTGGGTGGGCACACAGGGCCCCACACTTGCCTCAGTGCTCTGTTCGGGCCATCTTGAAACTTTTAATAATTTTTGAACAAGAGGCCCCACATTTTCATTCTGCACTCATGTGCAAATTATGCAGCCGTTCCTGCTCAAATGCACCAAGTCCTCATCTTTAGGGGAAATCCTCACAGCGAGAACACGAATGATTAATGAGAACGCCAAACCACGGGCCAAGCTCACTATCCCGCTGCACTCATCACGACCACCTCACTTTTGTTCATATTTCTAGAGGCTTGCTCACCAGACCTGTGGGTTACAGCTTTCACGTGAAAACAGAGCTAAATAGAAATTTAATAAGTATTATTATAAAACCAAATATGGAAACCATGGTGGCACACAGAGGGATGGCTGAGGAGATAGTGAAGCTGGAATGGGGCTACACTCTGGAGTGGATGTCAGTGGAAAGGGCTTGAAAGTGCCGGAGAGCCCAGCATGGTGCCGCAAGGGTCCCAGGCATCCGGGCATCCATCTGCCCCTCCCCTGCAGCGCTGAGCACCCGCCTAGCACTGACCATTTGGATTATTGACCCCTGCAGCATCCTCTCATATTCCTTGTCTTTTATTTGCTCAGATCTTTAGAAGTTATGGATGAATGTGGAGTCTGGGTATATATTTGGGACTGAATAATTTGCTTTTGAAGCTGCCACATCCTGGCGTTTACGACGTCTCTGCAGTTCTTGGGGCTTAAAGAACAAAACTCCTTTAGGGAGGGAGGACAGTTTTGTTAAGTTCCTGAAACCCATGCTGCTCCAGCTGGAGGCTTCCAGAGGCCCGCTGAAGGCACCGCATGTGCCGTGGCTGCTGGCTGCAGATGGGCCTGCAGAGGTGGGACTCGATGTTGACCAGGAGCCGGGAGACTGGTGGGGGGGGGCAGCCTCCTCTGACAAGGACTCCTCCAACCACTCAGACACTCGCTCGCCCTCCTTGACCTGCAGCTTGTTTCTCTTATACTTGACATATCAATAACTGCCTCTACTTTCTAAGAGGGACTGTGCAACACTCAACGAGTCTGTACTCTGCACAAGGCAAAGTGCTGAGAGGGCTAAGATGTTGTCTGTGTGTTCAAGGAACTTGCTACAGCAATGATTAACAGCAGCTAGAAGCTATTACGTGCTTTCTATGTTCCAGGCACTGTTCTAGGCATCGCTCACGAATGCCTCGGTTTAATCCTTAAAACTGGCCCAAATGAAGCGGGTACCTTCATTTTTCCCTCTTGACAGATGAAAACAAGAGGCACTGAGAGCAGGGATATCTATTCAAGCTAGCGAGTGCGGGAGCCAGAATTCAAAACCAGGCAGAGTGCACTGGTCTGATTCCACTCATTCTACCCAGCAAGCTTGCACAAAGAGAAAGTGAACTGTAACAAGGACCTCAGAGCAAGGGTGAGAGCTGACACCCACTGAGAAATTTGAGATGTTTGACTCTGAGTGGGGCCAAGGGCAGCAGCCTCATGGGAGAGAGGGTGATGAAAGCTGAGCACCTTACTACCCCCTCCCCCAGCAGCGGGGAAGCAGGGTGCCCTTAGCCTCCCTGGCAGCAACCAGGTAGGAATGGGATCCCTGTGTGGTGGCCAGGCCAGGCCGGGGACCTGCCAAGTGCAGGTCACACCAATCGTCTTCTGGTCCAGCTTACTGGGCCAATTTCTAAAGTGGGAAGGGCGCTATCAACTGAAGGACAGGCAAATAAAAGGCATGCTCCAGCAGAAGCTTGTAGGAAACCAGGAGCTCTGCTTTTTGCCCTAATGATGGCAGAGGGAGAAGAGTCTTTCCCTGCAGTTGATCAGAACAGCCGTTGGAGCGAAACAGACATTTGGTTACATCCCAGGGTAAGAGAGGAGGGATTCAGGTAAGCCTCATGAAGTTGTAGGTCAAGAGCAGTAGAATACTGGCCATTCCGTGTGTTCATTCTAGTTCAACCTGGCAGGCCGCCGAGTCCCAGCGTGGCCGGGAGAGGGGAGGCTAAGAGTGGTCAGGCGAGTGCAGGGCTTGCGGAGAACAGCCCGCACAGCGAGGGCAGACACTCTGGGTCAGGGCAGCAGGCAGGTGGGGCACGCAGATGTGAGATGCCCGCAGAGAGCGCTTGAGTCAGGAGATGGGACTGCCCTGGCGTCAGCTTTTCCCGAGGAGGAGCTGGAGGCTCAGGCTGGCGTCCTGTGACGCCCATTCTGACGTTGTCCTGATGTGGTGTGGTGGGGAGGGGAGGGTTCCCTGCCACCCAGGCAGAGGCAGGCAGCAATGCCAGGCTGGCGGGAGGGTGACAAGGGGGCGCTTCTTGAGGTGGACCATGACCTAAGCCTTTGAGAATGGGTGGGAACTAAAGCAGGTGCAGACAAGAGAAAGGGAGGGCTAGAGAAATCGAAATCCTACTGGCATTTTAAAAAAAGAGAAAGTCACAAAGTAATATGGATAACGGATTCCTTTTTTGTTAAAAATGTATATGAATGCACAAATGGATACATATACATTCATAGACTGATATATGGAAGCATATATATTAAAATGTTGGCCACATTGTCACTATGGAGTAGTTTTTACTTCTTTTTGTTTAGCCATATTTTCTAATTGTTCTTGTGCATTACTTGTGTAACTGTTTTTAAGGGTAAGGAAGAATGGCTGCCCTGAGGCCTATCACTGTGCAAGAATGAGTGGAAATGCTTGATGTACTAAGCTACCACCTGAATTGAATTGAATTCTTCCATGTCTTACTGAAATCCCCAACTCCACTAGCTTTCGCCAGCTCCTAGTGTATATAACATCATGGTTTAAAGTGAGCACTCTGTAGATTTGAGTCCTTCTCCATGACTTACTAGATGACAAGATGGGCCTTTATGAGGGTTCAATGAAGTCGCAGGCACCAAACACCTTTCATGTGGGGTGCCCTCAATAAATGTTAATATTGTTGTTGGCTCATCTCTCTCTCTCTTACACACACAACCAAACCACCCCCAGCCTTCCTTGAACACTGTTCTCTGCCATCCGTGAGAGGCTATTTTAGACCAAACTCCCTCAAACTCTGATACACCTACGGATAACCTGAATATCTTGTTAAAATGGGGACTCTTGATTCGGAAGGCTTGAGGCAGAGCCTGAGATTCTGCATTTCTAGCAAGCTCCACGTGATGTCAGGCTGCTGGTCAGCAAACCACACTTTAGAAACAAGGAGGAGCTAATCTCCTTTCAGGGCTCCCAGGAACAAAATGCCCGTAAGTGTGTTCAGATATAAGCTGTCATATGGAGTCCCTGCTCTCTTGGGCAGTATTATATCATCCTGTTCATAGTTACATTTTACAGTCATCTGCTTCTCTGTCTTTGGCCTTCGGCTGGATTCTGATATTTGTTATAAGCAGGTCCCTTCCCTGGAGAGCTTGTTTTTAACACCTAAACAAAAAATGTAGGCAGCCACACAAAGAAGCCTACGCTGGGTGCTAACAGAGGGCTACAGGCAATAAATGTGAGCAGGACTCCAGGGCGTATTTCAGACCCTATAGAGAACTGAAGTCCAAATACTTACTTTGAAATGTTGAGCATAAACACATGCTCCAGATGGAGGAGTGCATTAATAAGTCTTAACTTTTAATGCGAGAGTCATGTATATATGTATAAATATATAGTCCCAAAGGATATGCGAGGCAGTGGTGTATTATCAAGTTTTTGTTGTTGCAAGTTTTCCTCATTAGTCCTTAGTGGAGGAACCACGGCCGAGACATGGAAGTCATCTGGAACATAAATACACGGCCTTGCCGCCGCACCGTTGTAGCCATTGTTTAAGGCACATGTTTCTCTCATTTGGCTGCATTTTGTGGAGCGTTCTGCTTTTGCTTTATTCCAGTTGAAGATTATTAGTTGCTATGGAAACAGGGATGTCACGCCGATGTGGGTGGGGCTATGGATAAATACAGACTAGTTCACCCCACGGGGTGCGAGTTAGATTAGGTTTAGGGGCTGCCAGTTCACGCCGCGCGTCCCTCCCGAGCCCCGCGTTTGGACGCATGGCGGGGCGGGCTGTGGGGCGGCGCGCTGGGAGGACGCGTCCCAGCCGGCGGCACCCGCGGCTCGAGCGGGTGTATCGGCGTGGCTGGCGCAGCACCCGCCTGCCCCCAGGTACGACGTGGGGGAGAAGGCGGGTGCCTTGAAGCGGTGCATTAAGTACAGGAGCAGGCCTTAGACTCGTTTCTTGACGCGTTCTTGCCTCGGGCAGGAAGAGCTCTTCTTGGAGGGGTGGGGTTTCTATCAGGTGGGGTCACTTTAGCCTAGGAATTCCTGGAACACGGCGCTCTCTGGGTCCTTGGAGGTGGGCAGACATGACGTCAGCAGAAGCTCAGGCGGGGGCCGAGTGAGCCTTTAGAGTGGGCTGGCAGAGAAGACGCGGGTGGGGTGTGAACAGGGCTGCCAAGAGGGCTGGTCACTTTTAAGTCAGGTGCTAATTACATTCCAGTGATTTACAACTTCGGTTTTCCCAGCAAACCTTAGGAGGTGCATGGCACTGTTACTGCCATCCCACAGCTGGGGAACCTGAGTGTTGCAGGTTGAATTATGCACCCCCAAAAGGTATGCCGAAGTCCTAACCCTCAGCTCCTGTGAATGCAACCTATTTGGAAACAGGTCTTTGCAGTTAAAATCGAGTTAAGATGGGCCCTGAATCCCGTGACTGGAGAAAGAAGTTTGGGGACCTGCTGCCCACGGGAGAAGGCCAAGTGAAGCTGGAGGCAAAGGCTGGAGCTAGGCTGACACAAACCGAGGCATACCCAGGATTGCCCGCCACTAGCAGAAGCTAAGAAGAGCCGGGACCCTCCCCTGGAGCCTTCAGAGGGAGCGCCGCCCTGCTGATGCTTTGATTTTGGACTTGCAGCTTCCAGAACTGTGAAAGAACAAATTCCCATGCTGTGATGCCACCCAGTTTGTGGTCCTTTGTTACAGAGGCCTATGATGTGAATACACTGAGGATTTGGGAGCCTTAGAGCCCTGCCGCAGGCCCTAAGAGCGGTCAAGAGAGAAGCTGAGCCCACCCCACTGCAGAGCCTACCTTCTCAGTCACCCTGCTAGGTCCTTAAGCAAAGGCAAAACTGAACTGGCGCTCGCAGTGCAAATGCGTCCTGCTAAAAGTGTTCATTATCACTAGATCCACAAAACACATACCGTGGGGGTGAGCGCTGGGCCCAGCGGACCAGGGCCGGGGGACAGTTGGGTGGCCAGACCCTTTCTGCTGGCCCTCACTGGTGAGCACAGTGGAATCCGAGCCCCGAGCCCATGGGGTGACCCCACCGCCACCACTCAGGGGGCTCCTCCCAGGCTCTGCGCCTGGTGCTAAAACTCCCCAGCAGTAAGAGGCTGGGACAACGAGCCCCTGTGACAGCGGAGATGGAGACGGGACGTTTCTCAAAAGCCCCAGCCAGCCGACAAGGGGCCGGGGCCTTTGGCCACAGGGTGCTGCTCTGCTGTGTGTGGCCAGAGACCTGGTGATGCAGGTGAGGGAGCGGCGCCCTGGGGACCAGGGCTGGGACCTCGGCCTCCACGCTGGCCCACCAGGGCCGCAGAGGCGGGTGCACTGGACTGCTGCCTCGACCAGGCTGAGGCTGGATGGAGGCTGGCACAGCCCTCAGCCAAGTTTTTGCAAACTGTTTAAGCACAGCACGCCCCACTCGTCTCCATGCCCCAGTCTCCCTCTCCGCATCGGAGCCTTCCTTGGGACCCCACGGCCTCCCAGCGCGGTCTGCCACGGCATCGGTCCCCTGGGCCTCTGTTCCACAAAGTGTTAGCAAGGGCCTCCCTTGTGCCAAACCCTGGGCCTGTGGTGGGGGTCGGCGGGGCCCAGTGACCTGGGGCGGCAGCGGGAGGGCAGCGTTCACAAGGATGAGGCCTCGTCGGAGTTGCTGACTTCCCCTTTAACTCCACCCTCCTGTCTTCTGTGGGAATAAAAGCTCAAATACGAAAAAGAAGAAAAAACAATTCCCAGCAGATACCATAAACGGAAAACCTCTGTGTAGAAGCACATGGAAAACCTCTCTCAGGTTCTAACAGCATCCGGATCTGTGAGGGAAAGAGGTTTAGACACCACACACTTGAGTCAGAGTCTTTACGAGCTGTGTAACCTGGTGAGGATAATAGGTTATTGAAAACGCTTTGTGAACTCAAAGTGATGCTTGAGCGTTGGCTGTTGTTTTAATGACATAAAATACATGTCTCAGAAAATAACCAAGAAACGAAGGGCAGGACTGGGGCAGAGTAAGGTCGCGGAAGCTGTTCAGGAGTCCCAGATCACAGAACGTGATTTTTCCCCCAGGCTAAGGGCAACCCTAGCCACCGGTTGTTAGGTTGCTCGATTTCCTTTTGACTTCTTTTCTTTCTGCAGGGCACACTGTCTCCCTACCATTTTCTGCCAACTCTTTGCTTCTGCACCTCCGCCCAAGGCGGCCCCCTGTGGCTTGTGCAGGTTGTGCCCAGCCCGGCTGCAGGGGTGCCTCTCACCTCAAGGTCTAGGTGAACCAGATCACTGGTTCTTAAATTAGAATCACCCATGGAGCTTTAAAAGCTATGGATGCCGTAGCAGTTTGATATGGTTATGAATTCCAAAAACAGATACTGGATTATGTTTGAAATCTAATCTGTACCTGGGCATGATTGAGTTATGATTAGGGCGTTGAGTCCCCACCCCTTGGTGGCATGGAGGACAGAGTTGAGGGTTTCTGATGTTGGAGTTTTGATGCTGGAGTTTGATGCTGAAGTTTTAAGCTGGAGCCCTGGGGAAAGAGACAGAGGTGTTCACCTTGTAGTCTACAGCTGACCTTGTGGAGAGAGGCAAAGCCTACAGAGCCTCATTCTCTACAGTTGACCCTGTGAAGAAAACAGGAGCTGAGCCCAGGAACCCAGGAAGCCTGAACCCTCACAGACGTCGGCAGCCATCTTGTGCCAACATGTGGAAATAGACTTTGGTGAGGGAAGTAACTTATGCTTTATGGCCTGGTATCTGTAAGCTCCTACCCCAAATAAACACCCTTTCTAACCCCCAGGAGATTTCTGGTGTTTTGCATCAGCACCCCTTTGGCTAATACAGATGCCTCGGCCCTTCCTCCAGAAAGTCTGATTTGATTGGTCTGAGGTACACCCTGGGAACTGGGATTTTTTACAGCTGCCGAGGAGATACGCAGCCACGTTTGAGAACCACTGAGTGAGACGCTGCTGTCGGGGACACCCCCTGGCCATGTGCGGGACACGACCTCCATGGTCCTCCGGGTTGGCCCTGCTCACCCCCACACATGGTCCCCAGTGACCCGAAGTTGCCAGGAAGAGTGATGAGAAGACTAAACACGCACTTCTATGCGATCTGCATCCTATTTTCTCTGGGGTTGGGATAGGGGTTGAGGAGGGTAGAGGCGCTGAACCCTGATCTGAAGAATCTCCTGCACTTCCTGCCTCTTTCTGAAGGAAGAAAGAAAGGCGGGGACCCTAATCCTGCTGAAAATTGGGAGTTTTTCAGGGCCAGTTTTGGACACAACCCAACTCTGGTGCTCTGCCCAGGGTGAGCATGCTGTTTTGATCGCCTGACTGAGAGAGTGATTTAGGCCCTTGGAAGAATCTGGCTCATTTCCCCCAGTGCCTAGGTCATTCCCTGGTTATAAATCAGCCACCTTGAGCAGCTGCATTTAACTCTCTCAGGCCACAGGGGAACTGTTTCGTTTTTACTGAATTAGCAACTTTAATTGCACCAAATATAGTGCTAATGCTTCAAAGAAGTTATGGCAGTTCCCAAAGGTGCCTCACTTCCCCCCAGCCCCTTATATACACTCGGGGAGCAAGTCAAGCTCTGGAAATTCAAGCTTATTAAATTACAGCCTTTGGGATGAACTTACTTTCTTTTGCATATGTCAGTATCATCAAATCCTGCCATATGAATTTAATGTCACTGTTTCCATGACAACTAATGTCCCTCAAATGAAAATATGGGGAAGACTAAGAATCCCACCAAAAAGCCAATGAAATGAGATAAATGTATGACACAAACCAGTCCTTAGTGTCACAGTGCAGTCAAAGCTTGCCTATTTTACAACTTAGATGTTCTGTAATTCATAAATGGTCTCCTACTGATGAGTATATCTGTCATTCTAAAATTACAAATTAAGCTTCTTTGGCTGAAACCTTGTATCTGGAATGTGTATTTATTATTTGGCATTTCTAAGTTAATATTTTTGTTTCAGTAGAGGAATGAAAAATAAACGTTTTAGGAAAAATTCCAAATTTTTTATCAGATATTTGAATTCAGACTGAAGTGAAAAAAAATAAAAGCATGGAAAAGGCCACCAGTTGCCTACCCTTTTTTCCATTCTACCCTTTTTTCTTTGTAACAGAATTTTTAAATAACTGTACTCACAGACTCCTTTGCAGCTAGGTATGGCCATGTGACCAAATGCTGTCCAGTTAGGTATAAATGGAAGTATAAGCATGAAACTTCCAGGAAGGTTTTATTTAAAAGAGGTCATTGAGGTGTGAAGGATGCCCTTTTTCTTATATGTTTCCTCCTTCACTTTCTCTAGAATGTGGACATAATGCTGGCACTCCAGCAGCTATCTTGGACCATGAGTTTACTTTGAAAAGGAAAGCCACATGTTGAATGAAAAAGGTAAAGCGGAACCAGAGGAGCCTGGACCACTAATGACAGAGGGACCAGCCGTGTACTGCCAACTTCCCAACTTTTCATATGTGAGAGAGAAAGAACTTCCCTTGTTTAAGTTAAAGTTATTTGGAGTTTTAGTTATTCAAGCCAAACTTAATCTTAAATAAAACATTATGTTGTGGTAAAATTGATAGAAAAGCCATTTCTTTTCTCTGTTAGCACATTTTTTTGCCCACGTTAGTCCATCTGCTAGAGTGAATGGTGTTATTTGAAAAGGTGCACATAGCCACTTTTTGTAGCTCAACTAGGTTAAGTAACCCATCTAAAGTCACCCGGTTAATAGGTGGCAGGGCCAAAATTCTAATTCACTCTATGCTTTTACTTGGCCTGCTTTCCTCTCAAGAGAGCATTAATTAATAACTATAGTTGATATTTGTATAGCTCTGTCGAGTTTGCACAGTTCTTTATCAATACATAGGTTCTAGTTTCCTTGTGGCTAAAGCCAATGCAATGGGCTGGCTTAAACAATGAGAATTTATAATTCATGGTTTTGAGGTTTTGAGTCTAGAATTCCAAATCAAGGCAATGTTTTCTTCCCAAAGGCTGCATTCTGGGGCAGGCTGCTGGCCATCCTTGGTTCTGGGCTCCTCTGCCACATGGCGATGTACATGCAGCCTTTCCTGGCCTCTCCCCTCTCTTCCGTGTTCCCATTGACCTTCAGCTCCTTGCTTCCTGTGGCCCTCTCTTCATCTGTCTGAATGCCATTCTGCCTATAAAGGACTCCGATAAGAAGATTAAGACCCATCCTGACTGAGCTGGGCCACACCTTAGCTGAAGTAAACTCATCAAAAGGTCCTACTTGTAATGTGTTCCCCCCTATGGAAATGGGTCCAGTTTACAGAGCATGCTTTTCTGGGGTACATAGCTCCAAACCACCACAATGGATTATCATGCTTAATCCCATCCGTCTGGTGTGCTCAGGTCTGGTTCCCTACACTAATTCCTGAGTCCATCCCAAATCCAAGAACTCTGGTAGAGATTTGCTTACCCCAAAGATTCTGCCTCTCATAGATTCTTCTGGGCCTTTCTTTCTACAGCTCACCTTCATGTAGCTCCTGGGTCTGACCCTGCCAGTAAATGGTAAGAGGTTCTATGTGATGGAAGAAAAGAGACCTCTCAATACCCCACAGAAAGTTACTTTTGCTTAGAGGATTTGAATTACAGATGGCTCCATGGACAAGGTTTGTTGATCTTCTATAATTATACTCTCAAGTCTGTCAGTTCCTGTATTGATAATAGTAGCATGAGAGTGCACTCAATGACTGACAAGGCTAAGGGAAATTCGATATGTCAACCCATCAAAATCAAGGAGAGGGAAGTCTCTTTGTTAATTTGGACTATTCTGGGTCAGTGAGTATGGATGACAATGAAATTTATGCAACAGAATTAAGTCCTGCCCCGTAAGCATCAATTGAACGGCAAGCTGTATGATTGTCTCTCCACATGCTGAATAGTCTGTTATGCCACAGTGAGTCTGCGGCAGAGCTGTGGGGACATTGCTAAGCCCTGGAGGGAGTGCCTCAGGGGGGAAGTGCTTCCCTCCACGGCCAGAAGGGCTCTGAGAGCCTGTGAGCCCAGTGCCCGCCTCAGTGCCCGTCAATGGGATGGGTTTCATCAGTGTTGGTTGCCCAAAGAATTGAATGAATTTCTGAGTGTCTGTAATGCTAACCCTGAAGATAATATCGTTCCAACATCACACATAAGAACAGGTTTGACAGGGGAATAAAACCCAATCTTACAAATACATAACAAATACTTTTTAAAAATATAATAATGTTTTGTTTTAAGATTTATTTTATTTATTTTTCCCCACCCCCTTGTTGTGTTGTTTTGTTTTGTTTTCACTTGCTGTGTCTGTCTGCCTTCTTTCTTTAGGAGGCACCAGGAGGCAAACCTGGGACCTCTGACGTGGGAAGGAGGTGCCTAATCACTTGAGTCACCTCCATTCCCTACTTTTGTTGTGTCTCTCATTCTGTTTTTCCTCTCCATGTCTCTTGCTGCATTATCTTGTTGAGTCAGCTGGCCATACCTGCCCAATGCGCCAGCTCGCTCATCTTCTTTTGGAGGTACCGGGATCCGAACCAGCAACCTCCCATGTGGTAGGTGGGAGCCCAGTCACCTGAGCCTCATCTGCTTCTCCATAATAAATAACTATATAATCCATAGGAAGCAGAGTCCTTTGTGACTGTTTTCAGCACAGAGCCACATTTAAAGTAAACAGAATTAGGTTTCATGAAACAGAAAATTAAATTAATAGTGGCTTAAACAATATTTCAAATTTATTTCTCTCTCATGTAAAAAAGCATAACGGTCCTTGGAGACTCAATCTTTTCATTCCATCTTTGTAATGAGTGGCCTCCATCCTCAAGGTCACCTCATGGCTCAAAGTGGCTGCTGAAGCTTCTGCAATAATGTCCAAGTTGTGCTCTTCAAGCATGAAGAAGAGCAGACAGTCAAAAAGGGAAATTCCTCAGCTATCTGTTCTCCATATAGGTAGGTGTCAGGAAGCCCTTACCAATAACTTTGCTTAGATCTCATAAGCTAGAACTGAATCACAAGGCCAACGTGGCTGCAATGGCAGTTGGGAAATGTAGTCTTTTATCTGTATACATTGTCACCATCACCACCACCCCACCAATAATATAGGCTAGCAGTACCCATCCTTTTTGATCTTGGAAATCCTTAATATTCTTAAAAATTACCAAGAGGTTCTATCTATGTGAGTAGTATCTATTGATATTTATCACATTAGAAACGAAAAATGAAAAAATTATAAAATATTAATTTATTCATTAATTTAAAATTATAATTCTAAATCCTTGCATATTAAATAACATATTTTACAGAAAAGAGTAAGTAGAGTGGCATTGTTTCACATTTTTGTAAATTTCTTTACTGCCTGGCTTAACAGAGGAGAACCAGATTCTTACATCTGCTTCTGCATTTACTCCATTGTGATATGTCATTTAGTTGAAGTATATGAAGAAAATCTTACCTCACAAAGATATACAATTTGAAAAGGTATGAGTGTTTTGCAAGTTTTTCACATAATTGTGGATATTATTCTTTGCTACTATACCAAAACTCAATAAGTGGTGATTTCGTAAAGATTAGTTGCAATGTGGAATCTGAAATAAAAATCACGGAACGTTTTATACTCTATTACATTAAAATCCATTTGTCTATCTTGAGTGGATTTCTTTACCCATGCATGATTTTGTAACATCAGGTACTGGTCATGTGTAAAATATTTGTGTACTGAATTATATAGCTCTTCCAAAAGTTGACACATTTCATTATATAATATTAATAGGATTGCATTCATTAATAGCAGCACTGTTCTCATCAGAAAATCCCTCTTTCAGGAAAGTTGTCAAATTCGTGGGGACAGATGCAAGTTTTCAAAAATCCTAATAGTCACTCGAAAGCTTAAATATTATCCCCGGCAACAAATGCTGTCAGTTATTTCTCTTGGAGTGGCAGGCTTACTTTGTTCAGTTTTGAAACAATATCTGCCAAATACACAAGTCTGAATAACCATAGTTCATCTGTCAGTAATTCTTTCAAGTAAAAATGGTGTTCCATGAAATTCAATGGCAGAACTGTTTTTCCTCAAGACAACCATCACACTTTTGGATGCCACAAAAGCTTTATGTGTACTTCCCTTTTTGCCACAAAGACTATTAAAAAGACATGTGCATGAGGGTTGAGATTTAATAAAATTAATAATTTCTACTGTTCCATTAAGGACATTTCTAAATGGAACTGGCTTTTTTTTTTCTGTGAGTGTGTAGTGGTGAAGAATATAATTATCACTAGGAAATTTTCATCCCTATTTAGTTTCCTGTGGGTGATGTAATAAATGACTACAAATTTAGTGACTTAAAAGAACTGAAGATTATTCTCTCACAGTTCTGAAGGCCAGAAGTCCAAAATCAGTCTTACTGGGCCAAAATTAAGCTACTGCACTTCCTCCTGAGGCTCTGGAGGGAATCTCTTTCTTGCCTCTTTAGCTCCTGGAGGCTGCCCACATTCCTTGGTTTATGGTCACATCACTCTCATCTCTGCCCTCAGCTTCTCATTGCCTTCTCCTCTTCTGCCTGTAAAATCTCTCTCTGCCATCCTCTTACAATAATCCATGGAATTGAACTTAGAGTTTACCTGAATAATACAGGATAATCTCCTCTGTTTTAAGATTTTTAATCACATCTGTAAGGCCCTTTTTCCAAGGTAGCATTTACAGTTTCCAGGTTTTAGGACTTAGTATATTTAGAGAACCATTTTTTTCAGCCAAACCCAGTACTAGTACCTTGATTTGTTTTACCCACTATTGCTTTTGCACCACCAATGCAAATGTTTTCACAGTGAAAAAGGTAAATAAACATTTTGGAATTATTATTTATTTTTTTCCTTGAAGACCCCTGCAAAGACCTCAGGGAGCCCAGGGTTCCATGGACTACACTTTGATAACCACCACTCTAACCGAACAGAAGCTGGTTATACAGTACAATTTTCTGCCACAACATCCTGGGAAAGGAAGCTAGACTTGAAGGCCCAGATAATAGGTTCACTTTTGGGGGATAGAGAAGGAAATGTAGCATTCCCCAGTTTCAGGTGAAGGATAATGCTACAGGGCTGTACCGTCCTTTGGAGAAAAGATTTCTGTAAGAATTCTCCCCCTTTGGGATCCACAGACCTCCTGAAATTGTGTGGGTGTGCATTTTTCTGGGGAGGGCAGGATTCTCATCAGATTCTTTAAGGGCTTGGGTCTCTCCAGGAAGAAAACAAAAAACAAAAGTAAAAAAAACCCCACACCAAACATGCTAGTGTGGAGAGAAATAGCCTAATCCTAACAGAAGCCTTGAGAACTGGTCTGAGTTGGGGACTTAGGGAGAACAGGAACACCAAGGTGGATAGTGGAGGCGCCAGGCCTGGAACCCCAATCCCCTGCGGATTCCGTTGGGGCCAGTGGGCCCCGGCTAAGGAGCGCCCCTGAAACCTCCTGCCGCAGGCCCTCGGGGAGCCCCCAAGCTCAGCTCTGTCTACACCCGCCTGTGGTGGAGCTTTGCAGGCAGAGCTTTTGTTTTCCCTTCACCATCTATTTTCCTTCTGAAAAATTCCAAGGATGTTTCTGCAGGTCCTGTTTAGTCTGTCAGGGATCAAGGTGCCCTTCACGGCTGGGCGGGATCAAACCCGCCCCAGAGGCTGGGGAGGAGGAGCCCAAGCAGAGCGAGACCCGGAGCCGAGCCGGAGCCGGGGAAGAAGGGCCAGGCCGGCCGGGCGGGCAGCGCTCGCTCTGACCCGGGGGCCCTCCACGCCCTCCTGGGGTGGGAAACCCTGTGAAGTTAATCCCTGAAGTTCCTCCTTCTGAAGAGGAATGAGGATACTTGGGTTACTCTCAGTTTCTCCTAAGAAGGGGGAGGTTTTCAGTGAGTGAATTGCTGTCTGATGGGAACAGGTTTTTCCAGGCATGACAGCGGGGGCTGGATTGGGAAAACTACCAGAGAGAGCGCAGCGCGGTCCTTCGAGCCGTGCGCGTGTGCGCTCCCGGCAAGCTGGACACTGTCCGTGCTGACCTCGCCGGGCGTCCGCAGAGGACTCCAGCAGCGGCCGTGTACGTCGAGCAGTCTTTCACATACATGACCAAAGCTCTGCTCCCTCCCCAGAGGTTTCGTGTGTGTCCGTGTAAGAATGTTACCGATATCACAGCGTATTTGTGGCCACATAGATGAATGGATACATACCACGTTTGTGTCTATGGGTCTCGTGTGTTTATTTGTTACATATGCAAGCAGCCGTGCTTATCACAAAATCATTTATTCATTTATTCAAGAAGATGACATTTACAATAGAAATGCATAAAGAGAGATAATTCCCTTTTCTTCCTCCTCTATTCTAAAAATAGTTTTGTGAACAGGTGATATGTAAACATGGCAAAACAAAAATTCATTAATTACCATGGAGTAAAGTGAAAGATAAGTTGTCCAGCCTTCCCCAAGAAATTATTATTACCAGTTCTTACCTATTCTTCAAGAGCTATTTCAGATACAAAAAAAAATGAGTAATGAGCACACGTATATATATATATATATATCCTTTTATTTTTTTTAAAGATTTATTTATTTATTTAATTTCCCCCCCTCCACTGGTTGTCTGTTCTTGGTGTCTATTTGCTGCGTCTTGTTTCTTTGTCCGCTTCTGTCGTCGTCAGTGGCACGGGAAGTGTGGGCGGCGCCATTCCTGGGCAGGCTGCTCTTTCTTTTCACGCTGGGCGGCTTTTCCTCACGGGCGCACTCCTGGCGCGTGGGGCTCCCCCACGCGGGGGACACCCCTGCGTGGCACGGCACTCCTTGCGCGCATCAGCGCTGCACATGGCCAGCTCCACACGGGTCAAGGAGGCCCGGGGTTTGAACCGCGGACCTCCCATATGGTAGACGGACGCCCTAACCACTGGGCCAAAGTCCGTTTCCCTATATATCCTTTTTTTTACACAAAGTTTATTTCTTCTTTTAAACTAATTGCTGTGAGGTTTACAACACAAAAAGATCTACATTCTTATGTAAGCTTCTGTGTACGCCCTGACTCACTCCAGCACACATATTTGTTTGTATATATGATTTACAGCTGTGGAGGTTTTGTGAAGGAGGGCAAATTCTTTGTTATATAAAAACTGCTGGAACCTAGAAAACTGACTTCATTACTAGTTCATCTGGCTATTAATCTTCTTAAAAGCTCAAGACAAACAAAATCCCTGTGTCGGAACCCCTTGTGGTATCCCAGAGGCAGGTGAGGTTCATTCCCATGGAGTTGTCTGCACTTTCTGATTTGTCATCAATTCTTAAGGAACAAACACATCAGCAATCCAGTAAAGGTTTATTTAGTACAGCTCTCTGTTGATTTTATAACCAACTGCAGTCTATTTGGGACATAAAACTCACGATAATTTACAAGTAGTAAGTGGACAAGAAATCCATAAATCACATTCTATACTAAGAGAGAGTAGGTGAATGCACACACACACTTAGACATATCCACCTTCAAAGGAAGAATTGTAAGCATGCCTAGAAAATATGTATTTTTTTATTTCAAGGAGAACTGAGAACTCATTGGTGAGAGTCCTATAGCCAAATAAAATCTGAGAGTTAAATCGTAGCAAGTAAAAGTTTGATGTAAAGAAAAAGACTTTGCCACTTTATTTCTTAAAGAGGGAATTCTGGTTCCTGCGTTTGAAGAGTTCAAAGAAATTTTTATGGCTCCTGAAGGAAGAAACTCTTTTTTTTTTTTTTTTTCTAAAAAGCTTCACCAACCAAGCCCAAAATTCTGGAGTTTGTCAATGTTTTCTGATATTCTTGAAACTATTTTGCACCCAATATCTAAAACTAAAAGCTCACTTAAAGATCTTTCTCATTTCACGTATTTTTTCCTAGGCCTGTGTTTAGAAAAGTCTCCATAAATATGCTAACAATAAAGACAAAATAAGTCTCTAAGCCCAGGGGAGTTCCAGAGTTTCAGGACCCAAAGAAGAAGGAGATACGAAGAAAATCTTGAAAAACATTTTTGTTTGGAAAGTGAAATTTAATAAATCTGAATCTGCTACCATGAATAGTTTACCAATTGTCTGCCACCCAAAGGTTAACATAAAATAGCTAGAAATTCAGGACGCATGTAGCAGAAAGCTAATCTTACTCAGATGCTGATTCAAACAAACCCAAAGATAAAAATAAAATAGAGACAGAAAATTGGGGAAAGTTTGATCCTAACTAGATAGTTTATGCTATTAAGGAATTATTGTGAAATGTTTAGGTGCAATAATGTGGTGTAATTTTTTAAAGTCCTTGTCTTTTAAGTCCAGTTGTGGGTTTGTGCTCAGGGGTATATATGAAGCAAGATTGGCCCTGGGATAACTGAGTTGGGTGGAGAGCACTTACTATTCTTGTAAAATAAGACAAAGCAGGGTATGGATGTAGTGCAAGTGGTTGAGTGCCTGCTTCCCCTGTACCAGGTCCTGGGTTCAATCCCCAGTACCTTCTAAAAAAAATTTTTAAAAAGGACTAAGCAACTAAGCTGAGCTAGAATGGTCATTTACTATCTACCTGAATAACAGTTGTTTTTCCATAGAAACTGAGCACCCATCTGTCAGCACAGGGCTCTGGCAGAGGCACTTTGGTGGAGCGAGTGGGGGTCTCTGCCCTCTGAGCGGGGAGCCGGGGAGGTAAAGCGCAACCCACCACGGCAGGCTGACAGGTGACAGGCGGGGACAATATGGCGGAACCTGGCTTCTCCTAATTGGCAGAAAAGCTTCTCCCCCCAGGGTTGCTGCTAGGAGCTTCTCTTTAGGGGAGAAGCACCAGCGCCCCTGCCCCCTCCTTCCCAGGGCTGTTTAGCTCCAGCACGCTCCTACGCCACCATCTAAGCGCAAACAAGGCAGAGGAGGAGCCTGAAAGGTGAGAAGCTGGAAATCGACACCAAGGCCCAGTTTTTCACAAACAAGAGGCTTTATTTTATACAGTTAAAAAAAAATCAAGGAGGGCATTTTTACATAATAATGAATTTTAGGGCTGGTTTTGTAGTGGAGTTACTTGGTGAATTTGGAACTAATACCTATGGCATAAAAGGGAAAGCAACTGGAATCTCTGGAAAGTGCTCCACTTCCAAACGTCTCCACATACATGCACATGCACATACACATACATACAAGAAAATGCACATATAATACACATACTTACACATATACACACATACACATATATGCATATATAATACATACATATATACATATAATGGATATATAGCCACACAATAGCTCAGCCCCTTGGTAGCCCCAAAGGGGGAAAGAAAAGGTCACAAGAGCTTGGTCTCTGGGCTCGGTTCTATTTCCTCTCCCATTAGATCTTTAACTGTCCACCTCCCATCCCCTATTAGGGCTACTATTAAATTTTTTAAAAGGGGAGAAAATAGCAAGTGCTGATGAGGATGCAGAGAAACAGAAACCCTCATACATTGTTTGTGGGAATGTAAAACTGTACAGTCAACATGTAAAACAATTTGGTGCTCTCAAAAAGTTAAACATAGAAACACTGTATAACCCAGCAATCACATTTCAAGGTATATACCCAAAATGATACATGCGACATGGATGAACCTTGAAGACAGCATAGTGAGTGAAATTAGTCATACACAAAAGCACAGATATTTTATGATTCCACTTATATGAAATAACTAGAATATGGAACCTCACAGAGAGAGAAAGCAGAGTACAGTTTGGTGGGGGAATGGGGAGTTGATGTATGATGAGTGCAGGGTTTGGGGTGATGGAAAATTTTGGTAATGGATGGTAGAAATGGTAGCACAACATTGTGAATGTGATTAATGCCACTGAATTGTATGCTCGGGAGTGGATGAGATGGGAAATTTTGGGTTATATGTTTGTTAATACAATTTTACAAAGAGAGAGAGACTAAAGAGACATGACAATTACATTAACATTCATGATCCTGGACTGGATCTAATAATGTAGGAGAAAATGCCCAGAGGGACATTATTGGGACACTTGAAATAACTGGAATATAGACCACATGCTTTATATCAATGTCAAATTTCTTGAACTTGATAGCTGCACTTAATGTGCTTACCTAAATAAAAAATCTTGTTCTTAGGAAATATGCTTGAAGTATTAAGGCTTAAAGAAGCATGATTTTTGCAATCTACTCTCAAGTGTTCAGAAGATGGATATAGATAGATAGATAGGTAGGTAGGTAGATAGATAAATAGAGACAGACAGACTGGCTGATAAGGCAAATGTGGTAAAATGTTCAAGCAAAATGTAAATCTGGGTATCTGGGTGGGGGTATGTTAAATTCAATGTACTGTTTTGTATTATTTTTGCAACTTTCCTGTAGGTTTTTCCAAATAAAACATTTTTTTAAAAGATGGTTAGCAGGGAGACAAGAATGCCTACAACTGCAAACAGGAGAATTGCAGCCATCGTCCAAGTGGATGGAGGCATCCTCTTGATAGAGGGGTGGAGTGGCATAGCCATCCCAAGGTTCACAGAATGGAGGAATAGAGTATGGATTAGAGTGGACTTACTGATACTCTATTCTGGAACTAATGGGGTTAGTAGTGGAAGTAAATGTAACACTGAGATGGAGAAAGTAGACATGGTAGCTGCTGAGGGTGGAAATGGGAAGAAGAGATGTGATGTGGGGGCATTTTCAGGACTTGGAGGTGTCTTGGGTGGTACTGTAGGGACAGTTACTGGACACTGTATGTCCTCTCATGGCCCACTGGGTGGACTAGGGGAGAGTGTAAACTGTAATGTGGACCATTGACCATGGGGTGCAGCAGTGCTCAGAGATGTATTCACCAAGTGCAATGAATGTCCCATGATGATGGAGGAGGTTGTGGTTATGGGAGGAGTGGGGTGAGGGGGGTGGGCGGGTATATGGGGACCTCATTTTTTTTAATGTAACATTAAAAATAAATTAATTAATTTTAAAAAAAGATGGTTAGCAAATGTTTCACACCAATGAAACCCCTGTGTGATGTTATGTATATATTTTTATTTTGTAAGTTCACAATCTTTACTATACACTTATTGCTTATGTGTGTTGATGTATGAATGATATACTTCAATAAAAATTTTTTTAAAAGATGGTTAGCTATCATTCTTTCCAAGCTGAAAGGCCCAGTCCAAATCAGTTCACAGAGATGTTTCCAGATAATGTTAAATTCTTAAGAAACCTGTTTCCTTTGGCTACCACGACCTTTGAGCTTTATTTGAGTTCCATGTGGATCCCGAGCACTTGCCCATCCACATGGCCCTGGAGGGTTGTAGGAGGTGAAGAGAGTAGGGCTGCCTCCCAGCCTGTGGCTACTTAGAGCTGAGCTTTGCCAGCAAGGTGTACAGTACGTCATAGGTGCCTTCCAGGCCTTGCCCTCACCAGAGAGTGTTTGGAACCTGATCTCAGCTCCTTCCTCTTTAAAACGCTTCAGTCTCTCCAGAGAAAGACTACAAGTTATGAGGCTCACAGGCCCGAGCTCTGGCTTGCATTCTGAACCTTTGAGCACGTGCCCAAGACCAGGACCCCTTCCCCACCGATAATCCAAGGACAGATGACTGCCTGCCAGGCACCCACTGATAAGGTGCAGGGAGAGAGAGAGCAATCAAGGGCAAATGTCAGGACAACCAGCCACAAACACCACCAGGAGCGTGAACTCGCTGGTCAAGGGGACCAAACGAGGATGTGGTAGCCAGAGTCCCATCACATTGGCCCTGGCAACTCCCAAATAAAGAGCACGGTGGGATCATCTCAAAGCAAGAAAGCTGGTGGGTGTGCTGGCTCGGGTTCCAGAAGACTGCTCTGTGTGAGATTATAGAAGCAGGGAACTAGGTCTACACAGCCTTCAGTCTTCTAGCCAACTGCTGCCCACACAGAACCTCTGCCAGGTTCTACCCTCATGCGAAGAGCTGCTGCCCCTTTCCCTTTGTCTAATTGGCACCTACTGTTCCTTTAGTTCCCAGCTGAGTCCTCCCCAGGTCAACAATGTGCTCAGTGCTCCCTGGAGTTGTGCAAGGCAACAGCCTGGGCTTCAGTCTCCAGGCCAGTTTTGCTGACCTTCCTGACAAGCCCAAAGCCCTCTTAGAGCTCCAGGACTCCTCACTGCTTTCAGAGAATAATTGATCAACATCTGTCTCCTCAACTAGTCTTCCAGAAGACTTGAAGGCAGGGACATATCCAGTCTTTCATTGGTTTGTTTTCTTCAGTTATGTCCCTACCTGATGGCCCTGGGCCCGGCACAGAGTAGATTCTCAATAAACAAATGTCGAAAGAGTGACCAAATTCCCATTTTCTAACCCCCTTGTCTATCACAACCCAGCCTCTCTACTTGGGCCCTTAAAGCCTTTAGCCCTGAAGCGCTGTCTTGGGAAGCATAAATTACCTCTAGGTGAGCACTTTTTCTCTGTCTTGGAAAGTCTCCCTCTATGAAAACGGTGCTGAATGAGTGCTGCCTGGAACAGAAAACTCTCCAAGGCCCCTTCCCTGCATATCTAGCCCCTGGCATCCTCCAGATAAACTGGCTGCCCTGCCTCTCCCACACGGATGCCCTTTCCTAGCATGTGTTTCTTTTTTGAATTACCCCTATGTTCATTGTGATCCAAATCCATGAATATGGAATTACAGAGCGGTGGGGGAGAGCGAGAACAGGGAGGGAACAGGGGCCAGGGAGGAAGGCTCGAGGCCCTGAGGGGCCGTTTGCCGGCCAGCCCCTGGGGATGCTTGACCCTCTTCCTCTCCAGACCAATGGCCCTTGGCTAGGAATCCAGCATTTTCGTGATGATATTGAGAATAAAGCTTGTTTCTGTAACCTGCATCACGTTTTTCCATCAACTTCTATCAGTCACTGAACATGAAAATGAATTCTCATATAAAAAAAGCTTTGGTCCCTAAGAAATAACACAGATCACAACAATAATATACCAAGTTTATTGTAATCATATCCTTGAAAACCTAGGTACTTCTGGTAAAAATTAGTAAAAGCCACTCCAAATAATAACTCCAGACCAAAACCTAAAGGAACTGCTGAATCCTCTCTTCCTTCTGGCTTCTCTTACCTGGAATGGCCTTGCCTATAGTCCAAAGAAAATCTTTTCTTTTAAAACCTGATGGTTTTAAACTACTTCTAGAGTTTTGTGAGACTATTCTGGTTGTTTATTATACTGTGGAGAGTCAGGGGGATTAGGGCCTCCCTGGGTGTCCCTGAAGACTGTTTTATTAGCTAGAGCTTGTCGTGCCGTAAAGATTGTGCCCGTGATTCATGACCTAACAGGCAGCGATAAGGCGGCTTGACACTGCCTCAACAGAGCTCGTCTACGATGCAGGGAGAAGCGTGTGCTGTGGGGCCTCCGGGCCCAGTTAGCTCAGGCCCAGCACAGATCCCAGCCCGGGGTGACCGAGAGCTCCCACCACGCCCCGCCCTGCTCACCGCACACCAGCTTCACCGTCGTGGAAGAGAACATCGCAGACAGGAGTCCTTGTGACACGGTGGTAACTCGAGGAATTTTTCACATCATCGTCATCCCAATGTATTTTATTTTGTGTGGCTTAGCCAGCTGTCTAACACTACCAGATAACTATTCTAACAAGAAACGTTACTTATTTTATTTTTCTCCAGGTTTTCACAGCTTTTAAGAGACCCAGAGTCCTACAGGGACACCAGATAGCCCCCGGTCCCTGTTGGGGCTGAGGTGGGCATGTTTTTTTCTTCTCTGCTTCCCCATATACCTACTCTCATCACTGTGGAAGCGCCTGAAGTCTCACAAGTAGTGATTTTTCTCTTGGCTGTTGGAATTAAAACGGAGATGCTGGTGCCCTCAGCTTTAGGGAAGGGGAGGGATTGTAGACAACCAGGTGAAATTCCTGCCCCTGCAGCTTATCCAGGGGATTTCTTTCATGAGAGAAGTAGAAACCCTCCGGAAGGGCATTTCCCTGCCCCTGCCTGATTTCAGCTGTGCTGAGGGCTCCACCTCCCACCCCAACGCCTGGAGGTGGGCCAGGTGGGCCAGGCGGCCCTGCTGCCCCGGGAAGGTCCACACGCAGAACAATTCAGTTGTCAGGTAATGATGACTTCAGGGCTTGTTCCCTTAGCTTTTCAGTCTCTAGCGAGGGACAGAATATATTTCCTCGTATGGGGGAGGAGAGAAACAGGCACAGTCCTCATCTTCCAGCTGTGTCGCTTCGAACTGGTCAGCACCGAGGCTTGACCTAAAGCATGAGCAGAAAACACAGAGGCGTTACAGCCCGAAGTACCACTCGCGGGACCAGGCCACCCTCCTGGCAGCAGGCTGTGTGGACGTGAGCCTTCCCCAACCCTTCCTTCCCGGCCAAACACAGTCAGGGACTGAGGGCTAGAAGGGGGGCATCTCCCGAGGCACACACCGTACCTGTCCAGGTAAGGAGGGTAGTCCTCATCATCGACAAACGCAACGTTTTCTTGAGGGTAGATGGTGCAGTACTGAGGGGGGCTTGGCATCGCGGCCACTGCCCCTCCAGAGGGTAAGAGACCACAAGGGTTCATCACTGGCTGCAGGTAGGAGGTGCTCATCCCAAGAGGCTCTGGAGAACCCGAAGGAGGAGGGATGTACTGTACCACGGTGGCCCCGTGGAAGGTGATGGGTTGGTTGATGCCAGTGAAGACAAACGACTGTCCACTTGGTGTCTGTTCCGAGTCCAGGACCCTTTCCTCGCTTTCTTTGCACAACTGGCAGGAGAGCATTTTGAACTTGCACACGGCAATCAGGATGAATGTCACCCCAACTGACAGCAGAATGGGCCCGAGGAGCTGGGTCCATTCAAAGTGGGACACGCCTTGGTATTTAATCCAGCCTATGACAGTGAACGTGATGCCCACCAGTCCCAGAAAGATGCCCGAGAAGAGCAAGGTGGCACCTGCTTTGTCGTCATCGGACACCTGGATGTCAGCGGTGCTGGGTGTGTAAGGGGTGACAGAAAACACATTGAGAGGGAATTCCTCCATGCAGCTGCTGCCCTGCTCCAATGCTCCTCTCATGCTGTCACCCCACTTATTAGACGGCAAAGGGGTTGTGAGAGCGTCTAAGAGGCAGAGAAGGGGAGCCTCAGGGTCAGATTAGTTATAGAAGAACTTTGGGCTTCTGTGGTTAACAGAGTATAACATGCAGAGGGCCAACCTTGTTTAGAAGAATAAAGGTCTGAGAAATGAAGCTTGACATTTTCTCATGTGCTGTCAACAACTGGAGAAAGCTGCTTTGCAATTCAGTGGCTGACTGTTTCTCTAATTCACTTTCATTCATTCGTTCATTCGAAAAATATTCACAAGAGTTCCTCTAATGTGCTAGGAGGTGCTTTTCTGGACATTGAAGACTCTGCTCCAAGGCCCTATCTCATCTTAGCAAGATCAGGTTTGAAGAAATGGCAGAGCCATCTGCAGGGCCCCGAGCAGTGAAGGGAACCCCTGAGGTATCTGCCATAGGAACCTGGGAACCCAATCTGATTTTGCTCCTGGCAGATGCCTATCTCTTGATGTGTGTGCATTTCTTCCTCCTTCAGGAGTCTCTAGTTAGAATGACACTTAAACTTCAATAGCCGCTTTTGCAAAGCCCTGAGGTCCTGCTCTTTTCTGGCCAGCCCCATGCCCATGTGCCTTTTGCTTTCAGCATTTGGGGCACACTTCCTGCTGTGGAAAAAGAGGGAAGATGCCAGAGAAAACCTTTCCATGTGCTGCAGCATTGGCAGAAGTTGAGTAAACATGAGGTGGAAACTGGTGTCCCGGGGACACAGGCCTTTCCTCCACCATGGCCGCAGCCCCCGGTCTCCAAGGTAAAGCAAACAGCTGCTTTTCTGGAAACCTGCTACTGTTTGCAGCCAGACCCCAGCTGATTCGGGCAAGGCAGCTCAATCTTCCATGACAGTGTCTGTGGTTCACCAACACAGAACTTCAAAACAGCCCCGTGAATTTCCGACTCCACAGAAGAGGGACGCTAGCCCATTTCCTTTCCCAGCCAGATTTCATCCAAGGAGAGGTCTCTCTTCAGTGGTTAAATATTATATCAGCTCCCTTTTGCAAAATTAAGTAGATGGTCCAAGGAAAGAGGCACCCTTTTGCCCTAGGACTTCCCAATCTTCCCAAAATCACCTGGGCCACTTTTTTAAAAGGTGTAATCATCATTCCTGACTCAGGTCAACAGAACCAAAATTTCCAAGGGAAAGGATTAGTAAGTGTTCCCAGGTGACTCAACATTAGGGAAATTTAGGAAATCTGGCCTCAAGATCAATTGCAAAGTCTTCTTGGTGAACAGGGGATTTTTTTCCCTCCACCAAAATGTGACTCCCTGATATAGGATTAAGTTTGTGGTGGGAAAGCAAGCAGGTGGCCCCCTCAGGCATCTTGCCTGTGGTGCCCTTGAGTGCCCAGGCTGACGAGGTGTGGCAATAGGATTGGCCAGCTCTTTTTCCCACTGAGCTTGATCGGAGATCAAGCGGAACCTGCTCTTTAACCATAAACATTTGGGAAAGCTTGCCCGACATGCTTTTTAGGCTCTTGTCCCCTGAGTTAGTTAAAACAGTCCCTGGCATTTAGAATAAAATGCTAGACTCTCAAATCTGTTCTCCTAAATAATTCACTTTGTGCTTTCCATTTGTCTTTAGCAATTAGGAGAATAACTGGGAACACCGAGAGAGCAAGGGAGAGAGCTCACCTTCCTGTAAACAGCCCATGAATGCCAAACAGAAAGATCAGGAAATTCACTTATATTTTCAAGGTCCCCTTGACTCAGACTCTCCTTCCAAAAACTCAAATCCTGCCTATATGGTAAATAGCCATTTTTTAAAAAACGAACATTTATTGAACACAATGGGCCAGACACAATACTAGACATTTAATATACATGACATCATTTCCTTCTCCTGCCACGTTCAGACATAAATACTCCATCCTGTAGTCAAGAACACCATGGTGGATTATTAAGCTATTGTGACTCAGCTCCAAGGATACCCTTCTATATGCTGCTTTGGCTGGGGCTCTGCAAACTACCCACATTCTTCCTGTGCCAGCTGGCTCTGGGGTACACTTTGCTAATAAGGAGATATGAAAGAAGACTGCAAGTGGGAGAAAGGAGAAGGCACTTAACCAGTTCCTATTTTGTGTGTTGTTACTATCCTGTCACTCCAGCAACAGTTCTTCCTCCCGGCAATAACGGTTGGTTATTGGACCCAAGGAAAATGCATCATAACATTGGATCAACACATATTTATATAGGTGCATTTAACAGATATTCTGTATTTAATATGCCTAGCTGGAAGTAAGTTTAATAGTTTTCTTGGTCAAAAAGCATTTTTAACTCCTGGTATTATATGTAGACTGAGATATTCTGCTGGTCTGAGTTGACCCTTTTATTCAAGGTCATTTTCTAGTTACATCATCAGCTGGTACTTGGTAGTAATCCCTTGGCACCAGGGAGGCTCATCCCTGGGAGTCATGTCCCATGCTGGGGGGAAGGCAATGCATTTACATGCTGAGTTTGGCTTCAAGATTGGCCACATTTGAGCAACATGGAGGCTCTCAGGAGGTAATTCTTAGGCACCCTGCAGCTCTAGGCCTTGTTATTTCTGGTGCACAGGTTCACAAGCATAGTCATTAGTATCAAGAGCTCATTGTTGGACCTCCCTTCTTTTTTGGTCTTTGTCATCGCACTTGGAGGATTGTTGCAGTTCCATTGGGGAATGTGATAGAGCTCCCCTGGCTAGGAACTCAGCACTCCCTCAGTTGCTTTTAATTGTAACCACTATGAAAATATCCAAACATTTTTATGTACCCTGGATATATGCCCTGGAGAACTCCCTGCCAACCATGTGTCCCCTGTCAATAACACCCCACACCAGTATTCCTCCCCTGCCATTGTTGAACCTCTCTGTGATCCAGAACTTCTTCAAAAATGAAGCCCAATATATTGCCAGGTTCCATTAATGGTAAAATGGAATATAGTGATGAGTTTAAAGGTTAGATACAGAATACATATTAATTTAGAAAAATTCAGGTAAAAATAAATTGGGGTATCAAAAAATTTAAAAATGCAAAAGCTTTGTTTTTGATGTTTTGCCTTCCATCACTGCAATAAGTGTTGCCCTGTATGCAAATTGGCAAGGTAACTTCTTCCATCTTTTCCTCAGTGTCTCCGTCCTTTCTTTTTCTTTTTCTTTTCCTAATTATTCAGCTTGTCTTCACAAAAGTTTTAGATCACAGTAATTCATATATACAATATACAGTACTCCCACATATCCAACATAAAACCCTTTTCCCTTCCACAGCAATAATCTTTTTACATATTCATACTATATTTACTGAAAATGATGTACAGCTATTGAGACAATAGCTTTCAAACAAGGTTACACTTGGGTTTACATTGTGGTTTATATTTTAGACTATACAATTTTCTAAATTTTCAGTTATCTTATGTTTTACATTATGATTTACATTTTAGCCTATAGGCCCCTACACATTTTTGGTGTAATTTAGCATATCTTTTATCCATCCTTGCATAATCTTGTGGAACACTTCTATTGCCCACACAGTTACACTGATTCCATCTACTCAATACCTCTTTCCCCCTCCCTTCAGGGCCCACAGTGACAGTCAATCTTCATTGCTTGAAGGGCCATGTTCAGAGATACTTGCAACAATGTTGAGGGCTTGACGTGCTCACCTGCCCTAATGCACTGGGAGCCACCATTTCCCTCGAGAGATACAATTCCCTCTATTTGAGAACATCAGTCCTCCCCAGGATGTGGGTATACCTTCACTCTCATTATATGGGTCTCTATCCAATGATATAACCCACTATGATAAAATGAGCACTCACACACTCCCTAGAAGCCTGCCTGCTAAAAAGGGGGAAATGGAAAGGACAAATGAGTTTATATAGCTATGAGTCTCCAAAAAGAGCCGGGAGGTTATCAGAGGGGTTGCCCTTATGCACACCTGAGCAGAGTCCCAGAGACAGATAAAGTAGATACAACCTCAGGTATTGGTTCTTCTGAGGGCTACAGAGAACCACAGGTTCTATGGTCATGGCAGATGGAGTTCAGTGCCATGTCAGTTGGCCCTACTTTGGAGTTTGTGTTTCTGTGTGATGGAGTTGGACTCAGATGTGATCTTTGTTCACAAGCCTCTCCTGTTACTTTTACCGGATCTGTAGTTGGCGCTGGGGTTTAGGGTATACCCAGGAGACCTGAATCTCTGGACTGACCATGTGATAGCCAGGCCCTGAGCCTCAACAGACTTGCAACTCCTACCCTCTGGTTTATTGGACTTACCCCACTCAGCTAACATGGAGGTGAAGAAGGTCAACCACCACACCAGGGAGCCAAGAGTGCCTACAACTAAAAGCAGGATAATTGCATCCTGCATCCATGTGGAATCTAAGCCCCCTCTTGATATAGATGTGGAGTGGATACAACCATTCCAGGGTCCACAGGATGGAGGAATTAGAGTGGACTTACTGATATTCTATTCATGAACTATTGTGATTAGTAATTGAAGAAAATGTGGCATGGTGTGGAGAAAGTGGCCACAGTGGCTGCTGGGGGTAGGGACGGGAGAAAGAGATGTGATGTGGGGGCATTTTCAGGGGTTGGAATTGTCCTGGGTGATGCTGTGGGGACAGTTACCAGACATTGTATGTCCTCCCATGGCCCACTGGATGGAACGTGGGAGAGTGTGGGTTTTGGTGTGGACCATTGACCATGAGGTGCAGCGGTGCTCAGAGATGTATTCACCAAGTGCAATGAATGTCTCATGAGGGTGGAGGAGGTTGTTGTTACGGGGGGAGGAGTGGGGTGAGGGGAGTGGGGGGGTATATGGGGACCTCATATTTTTTTAATATAACATTAAATAAATAAATAATATTTGGAGCACAGAAAAAAAAATTTTCTTGGTTGTTTGAGACTTGGACTCAACAGAGGCCTATATTCAGTGAGGTTGAGACACCAGAACTTCCCTAGCATAATGCTGAGGAATTCAAAGGCTTATGGATGTTGGAATGGCTTTACCATGAACTCTTATTTCCCACCCTGTAATCCCTTCACTAAGGCATTGAGACACACGCTAGTACAGAAAGCACCAGTTTCCTTGAAAAGCTTTCTGATGACCATCTATAAGGCAGGTGTGATGGTAAGAGACACAGCCATTGAGGTGGGCTCCCTGGTTTTAATGGAGATGATGGGAGAATCGCAGACGAGTAGGGGCCAAATGGCAGCAATTAATAGCCAGAGACAAGATGGATGCATTTATCGTAATGGGCAACAGGGATGAAGTAGGGTAATCAGAATATTTTGACCCAAAGGAATCTCTGGGTATGGCTAATTGATCATAATGCTCCTAGGAATGAAAAGGATGAGCAGCCACTAAAATCTTACTTGATCTATATAACAGGATAAACCCCAGGTCTGGTGACCAGAAACATGACTTGGGTTGTCACAACAGAGGATCAAGGTCTCTCACCAAGTTTTCAGACCTAAGCCTGATTAGAGGAATGTCTGGTTCCCTTAGAGAAAGAAGCCTGTGACACCACCACAAAAATATACTTTAAATCTTCCTCCATGCCTTCTGTATTAGTCAGCCAAAAGGGGTGCTGATGCAAAGTATCAGAAATTTGTTGGTTTTTATAAAGGGTATTTATTTGAGGTAAAAGCTTATAGTTATAAGGCTCTAAAGAGTCCAACTCAAAGTTACTTCCTCACCAAACTCTGTTGCCATGTGTTGAAGCAAGATGGCGGGCGATGTCTGCAAGGGTTCAGCCTATCTCTTCCTCTTAGGGCCCCATGGGCCTAGCTTCTTCCCATCTTAGCTGTAGGCTGGAGGGTTCATTTCTTTCCAGGTTCAGCTTCTCTGGTCTCTTCACAAGGTTGGGTGCAGACTGTCAGGCTCATCTCTTTTCCCAGGGCCTCTGCTGTGTCTATGGAGCTGTCTCTCTCCCTCTGTGTTCTTCTCCATGTATCTACTTCCTTGTTCTTGATTGAGCATCCATTTATGTAGCCCACCAAGGGGGCGGCAACTTAACCCTGCACACCCTAATGACGTGGTCGAATCAAAGCCCTAATCCTAATTTAATAAAGTAAAAGTAAAACCTCTCAATTTAATACAATCAAAGGGGTATCATGCCCAAAGGAACAGACTGGTTTACAAGCATAATCAATATCTCTTTTTGGAATTCATAAATAGTATCAAACTTCCACACCTTCTAAAAAGGGCATACTGCCATTTGGCCTAACATTTTGGGGATTGATATACACTGACTGAATTGACTAATTTCTGGGGACCCAAAATGCTACCAAGGTCAGTAAGTGAAAGTGGGGTTATGGTGGTCAGGTGGTAAATGGAGTTTTGTCTTGTTTGAATCCAGGGAGTCCAGGGGATCTGTGAACTCATGCTGTGTTTGTTTCCCAGTTCCTGAATGTAAAATCAAATACATACATTTGGCAACTGGCAAATCCCCACACTGGCTGAGGATTATTACAATAGGAAGAGCCAAGAAGTCCCTCCTTATCAAAATGGAAAAACAAAAGTAATACCAGGGATCAGTGTCACCATCAGGGCCTTGAAAGATACAGGAGTGGTGATAACTATCACATCCCTATTTAACTCAACTGTTAGGCCTGTGAAGAAAGCAGATACATCTTGAAGAATGATTGTCGTAAATTTTAACCAGGTGGTGAGTCTATTTGTAGGTGATGTTTTTCCCAGATGTAGGTCTTAACTGGAGCAAACAATTATAGCCTTGGTACCATTATGCATTTATAGATCTGGCAAATGATCTCTTCTTTATGTCAATTTATAAGGACCAACTTTTTCTCTTCATCAATTTGTGAGAACCAACAGCTGTGTGCTCTTCGCTGGTATGACGAATAGCATGTTCTCAATCTTTAGACAGGCAGGAGTCCACCTCCACTCTTTTGCATATGGACATCCAGTTTTTCCAGCAATTTGTTGAAGAGGCTATTCTTTCTCCCATTGATCACACTTGGCATTCTTTCTTATTTTTACTTTTTAATTTTTAAATTATTCAATATTTTAAGGATCTAAACTGTAAACAGAGTCAAAAATAAAGAACAGTTTATAAAACTGGGCCATTTTAATGTTTTTTACAAGATAAAGGTTGTTCGTTTTGTTTTTTGAGGTCCCGGGGCTGGGGATTGAAACTGGACTTTGAATGTGGGAAGCCAGCACTCAACCACTGAGCCATATTGGCTCCCTTGAGTTGTTTTTTTTCCACTTGTTTCCTTGTTTGTTTTTGTTTTGGTTTGTTTTTAGGAGGCAATGGGAACCAAACCTGGGACCTCCCATGTGGGAAGCAGGTGCTCAACCGTTTGAGCCATGTCTGCTCCCTAGTAGTTTTTTTTTAAGGTTTATTTTATTTATTTATTTTTTCCCACCTGCATTGTTTGTACCTGCTGTGTCTGTTCAGCTTCCTTATTTCTTTAGGAGGCACCAGGAACTGAACCTGGGACCTCCAGTATGGGAGGGAGGCACCTAATTACTTGAGCCACCTCTTTTCCCAGCTTTGTTGTGTCTCTCATTGTGTTTTTCTTTTTGTATCTCTTGTTGCCTCATCTTGTTGCATCAGCTTGCTGCACCTGCCCATTGTGTCAACTCACTGTCTTGCTTGTCCTCTTAAGGAGGCACTGGGAACCTTTGCTCTTTTGCCTTGCTGTGTCTCTCACTATGTTTTTCTTTTCTTCTTGTGTCTCTTGTTGTGTCAGCCTGCCATGCCTGCCCATCAGTCCAGCTCATTGTCTTCTTTAGGAGGCACGGGGAACCAAACCAGGGACCTCCCATGTGATAGGAGGGAGCTCAATTGCTTGAGCCACATCTGCTTCCCCCTAATAGTTTTCTTGATGACTGCAGATATGTAAGGCTATTTTTATACTATTCACAAACATCACAGTAATAGTGGTTTTCTTGATTGGTGTGTAGCCATAATTATAAGTAGTTACTTATATGGAACTGCTGTCAAACCAGTAAGACTGCATTTATGCATCTATCATGTTCAGGATTGTTGGTAACCTGGGTATATTTCCCCCAAATAACTTTGCCTCCTTGAGTTACAAGTCCCAGCTCACTCACATTCACTTCAATGAAAGTACTGTTGGTAATAACACACAAGTTATATATAGCGGAGATGAAGTATTCTTTTTTATACTGAGTTTTGGCAGGCAAAAGTGGCCTTAAGTTAAAGATGTATTATGTTAGCCTGTGTAAAGCCATTTCCAACAAAGCAGACCTTAATAACCATGCTCTTCCACACTTTTTTCTTTCTCTTTCCTGTTTGAATAACTTTTAATACTTCTGTTTCTCCCTGGGAATGCACTTTGGGCAGAGAACTTTCCATTTTCCTGCTTTCTCTTTTTGTTTTTGTTTAGTCATAATGAAAAGTACTTTAGCTCAGCTCTATTCCTCTCTGTCCAGAAGATAGGCATGTACTGCACCCTGTAGAGTCATCTCATCATTCTTTTATTTGGTATTCTCTATTCATGCATTTTGATAGTCTTTTTCATTTGTATTTTCTCAGCATGGCCTGTTTATGGTAGAATATAACCTTCAGACCAATCATTTTTTATGTCTTCTTTGAACGTTCATGAACCTCTTGGCTTTCTTTTTCTTTCTCTTTTTCTCATGGTAACCCAAATGATAGCCACAGAATTTATGGTGTAAACCAATGTATTTATTTTGCAGCATGGCGAATGCTGCAGATACATCAGTCGCAGGCGCCAGGGCCCAAAGAAGCTTTCAGTTTTTGAGGGATCATTACATTCTTGTTAGACAAAAGCAGGAAGTTGCTTTTGCTTTTGTGTACAAGTACACATACATATGGAAAGGTATCTGTGGATGCTGAGTCCCCAGAGGGGTGGACTGTACTGGTTATTAAGCTAACTCCACTCTTCTCTATGTGCTCTGTGGTTATGGTGCTGGGATGTTGCAAAACACATTGCTCTTCTGCCAGCTGGTTCCCTGTTAGGCTCTGCCACCAGAGGCACTAATGGGAGCCTGCAAATAGGAAGAGGGAGAAGGGATTGGCTCCGCCCTGTTCTGCTGGCTGTTCCTATCAGGGTCACACCAGCAAGGGTTCTTCTGGTGATGATAGTTGGTTCCAGTTTCCAGTTTTTTCTCACACATCCAGAACTAGCTTCCTTACAAACACCAGCAGGACAGTAACCACTCCTGAGAAGTCTAGGTCCCAGCTGCCTCCAAGCCCTAGGTTTTGATAGCCTTGACTGCTCCCCAGTGATTCTCAGCCCTAGAAGTGGTAGATGCTTTCTATTACCCCATTGTTTCCCATTTGAATTCAATCCTCTGATATTGGCTTAACCAATTCTCTATATTAATTTCTCTCCCTTAAAATCATAGGCATGTCTCTGTTCTCTTGAGTGGATCCTATCTGAAGCAGAAATGGAGGCAGAGTTAGTAAGTGGTGGAGTTAAGATGAAATCCAGGTAGCATACTGGAGTCCCATGATAACTGTGTTCTCTAAAAGAGAATGGCTTCTCCTGTGTGCTCCTCCCAGAAACCTGACATTTCTGAAGATGTTGGGAGTCTGAATGGATTACCCACTAATAGTTTGCAGTCTTGTTTTCTACCCTGAAAGCTTATTTGAACTTTTCATTCTACACCATGATATGTGGGAACTCTTTTTTATTTCTAAATATTAAAATTATTTAATACCAAGTAAAAAAAAAGAGGGAAGTTTCCTATCTGTCCAGCATGGAGCAGTGTTTTCTCTATTATAATAACTTGGGATTTTTGTTAAAGATGCAATTCCCAGGCCCAGTAGAAACCAGCAGAAATTCTGGGGTGGGGTCCATAAATCTGAAATTGTTTCTAAGCTCCCCAGTTGATTCTTAGGCAGATTGAAGTGTGAGAACCACCGTGGGTAATGATGAGATGCTATTGCACTGAGTATATCTACTTCAGAAATTTGCCCAAAGGCCAGACTGGCAACTGACTTCAAGAGGAAGACTGCCAAGACCCCAAATTCCAAGAGTCCCAGGTAGAAGCTGCCAAGTATCTCAGAGATATCACCCAGAAGTCCCAGAGTATCACTTCTACTTCATTCTCTTGTTCAAGCAAGTCACTCAGCCAACCCAGATGCAAAGGAAGGATAATAGATTCTATTTGTCAAGGGGAGGAATGCCAAGGTCACCCTTTAGAGGAGCATGTGGGGTAGGAGATGTTATTGCCACTATCCTTGGAAAAATACAATCTTCCATGGAGGAATAATTACTTTTCACTGTTTAGACACTGAAACTCCTTGAATTTTTGTTCATGTGGACATCCAACTGCATCCCAAGATTTTAGACCAACCATGTTTGTAAATCGTTTCCTTGTAATTGGTTGGTAACCTCATCCTCTTTACTGCCAAGCTCCTGATGGAAGCCATGGGGCCAATACTCTGTCATGGTTGTGAAGAATGCCAGATTTGTTCCGAATTTTCCCAAGTTTCTTGCATATTTTCACAGTTTTTCAGACTTACACATCAAACTCCCTGTTTTTAACCACCAATCCACATGCTCAGTTAAAAACTGTAATTTTGAAATAATCATAGTTCAGAAAGATGAATGGAGAATGACTTTAGAAACCACAAAAACAAACTTTACAGAGGTTATCATAGACCTGTGGTGGGAAGTACAACTAAGCATGATAGTATGTTGTGAACAAAGCATTTGGTTGAATACCTTGTGGCAGGAAATTGTTTTGTGGAAGTCAATTGTGTGTGTGTGTCGGGGGGGAGGGAATCAAATGTGGTAAAACAAAAAAAAGTCTGGTAAAGTGACAAATTCATTTTTCAAAAATCTAGCTGCTCAGAACATGATCTTGCAGTATAATCTGCTTCACAGCAATGTGGGCCATTTTCACTTTGATTTGATTACAGACTAAATACCACCACGTTCTCTAATAATACAAAGGTACCAAAATTTTCAACCACTCTTGGCACATGAAAAGCAAAATTAAGCAAAAACAAAACCATTAGCTTGGATGAAATGGAAAATCAGAAATCTGCTAGTTTTGCTTGCAAATTTGTGTCTCAAAACCCTTAAAGCAGAGAAGCAGACTTGGCCCAGTGGTTAGGGCGTCCATCCACCACATGGGAGGTCTGCGGTTCAAACTCCTGGCCTCCTTGACGCGTGTGCAGCTGGCCCACGCACAGTGCTGATGCGCGCAAGGAGTGCCATGCCACGCAGGGGTGTCCCCGGCGTAGGGGAGCCCCACGCGCAAGGAGTGCACCCTGTAAGGAGAGCTGCCCAGCGCGAAAGAGAGTGCAGCCTGTGCAAGAATAGCGCCGCCCACATGGAGAGCTGACACAACAAGATGACACAACAAAAAGAAACACAGATTCCCATGCCGCCGACAACAACAGAAGTGGACAAAGAAGATGCAGCAAATAGACACAGAGAACAGACAACCGGGGTGGGGGGGAAGGGGAGAGAAATAAATAAATCTAAAAAAAAAAAAAAAAGAAACCCTTAAAGTGTTCTAAAAGTCAAAAAAAGAATTTCTTCCCAAACATTTGGGTTAAAATGACACTGGGTGGCTTCCTCTACCCCTAGCACTCTTTGGGGTAGAAGGCCAATAGCAGGGAATAGGGAAGAAAAGGTGCAGCAGGAAGGCAGCTGGAGGTCCCACTCTTCGAGGTAGGACACTCCATCTCAGGACACATCACCCCTCAATCGTGAGAAGATCAAATTGTGAGAAGATCAACAAACTCAGAAAACATCTGGATGGCATGATTGGACTCTTGAGGACCTTTCATCCCGGTTGATGTGAGGGGAAAACTGCATCAGAGCACAGCACAGCTCCTGACCTTGATCAGAAATCCAGGAGCTAGATGGGTCCTGGCATCCTGCACAAGACAGGTACTTCCTCTAAGACATGGTCCTTTGTGCCAGGGGCAGGGAGAACAGGCAGATGCCCATGGGTTTCAGGAGCCCAAGGCTGTAGGCTTTCAGGGCAGAACATTAGCAAGGATGGGAGGGCAGGCCATGTGGGCCACTCAGTGGGAGGCAGGAGCATCAAAACCCAGTGAAAGGGAAGCAGATTTAGCTCAACTGATAGAGCATCTGCCTACCACATGGGAGGTCCAGGGTTCAAACCCAGGGCCTCCTGACCCATGTGGTGAGGTGGCCCATGTGCAGTGCTGATGAGTGCAAGGAGTGTCATGCCATGGAGGGGTATCCCCTGCATAGGAGAGCCCCACATGCAAGGAGTGCCCTCCATAAGGAGAGCTGCTCCATGTGAAAAAAGCACAGCCTGCAGGAGTGGCACCACACACATGGAGAGCTGATACAGAAAGATATGCAACAAAAAAGAGAAACAGATTCCTGGTGCTGCTGACAAGAATACAAGCAGACACTGAAGAACACACAAAGAATGGACACAGAGAGCAGACAGGGGTGGAGAGGAAGGGAAGAGAAAAAATAAACAAATAAAAATAAAAAAGCAATAGAGTGGTATGCTAGTATGTTATACTACTTTAAAAAAATAAAAGAACAGTAAGAGCCCAGGGTGGAAGAAATGCAGGTCCTCCACTCTAAGAGACAAATATCTACTGGAAAAGTCAGTCAAGGAGAGATATTTAAGGAGAAACTCAATAGCAGGAACTATCTGCTGTGGACCTGTTATGTTCACTTGAATTGTACTTGGCTATGGTGGCAGATGCTGTATTTGCCTTTTACAATGAAAACATAGGGTGGTTGAATCATAGCTGTGTTATCATAGCTGGTCTGTGGTCACTTTGACATCAAAACTGTCCCCTCATGTTTCGGGTTTTTCTTTGTTACAAGACTATTTGGGGTGGGATCGTTGCTATCTGGGCTCTGTGCATCTATCCATCCTCTTGCTCCAGCTTCCCAGTGTCCTGGTGAGGTACACTGCCTCCGTTTTATAGATGATTAATCTCAGGAACAGGAAAATATGTGATTTGACTGAGTAGCAGTGCAGGAGGACAATCTGTTTCCCTAAACTGTTTTCAAACTGTTCTTCCATGAAGGGCATGCGGTTGGGGGCGAGTGATCCGCCCGTGTTCCTCAGCCATGCTGGTGTCTGCTGGGGCCAGGGCAGGCAGTTCTCAATGTGTTTGCCCTGATAATACTTCAATTCCACCACCCCACCCGCCCCAAAGGACTGAAAGTTACCTTGGGGCTGGAATCTAGGTCAAAGCCACTGATATTTTCAGCAAATGCTGAGGTGAGCCTCCCAGGGACCCTGCTCTTTGTCTTGTGATTTTCTGGATAGGGCGAGGCCAGCCTTGGGCGGTAGCTGCATGCTGAACTCAGAATCTATGTACTTGCATATTCATTTTCTGTTCCTGCATAACAAACTTTAGTGACAACAGCACTCACTTATCAGCTCACAGTTCTGCGGTTGGAAGTCTGCCATGGTTCAAATGGATTCTCTGCTAAGGACCTCTCAAAGCGAGATCAAGATGTCACCAAGCTGGAACGTCATCCAAGGCGCTGGGGAAGAATCTGCTTCCATGCTGATTCTGGTTGACTTCAGTCCTGTCATCCCTACCTCTCACATGGCTGGCTCTATCTCCCAACAAACAACAGCTCTCCAAGTCCTTCTGAGGCTCGGAATCTCTCTGACTTCCCATTCTGCCTTTCTCTTCTGCCACCACCAGCCTTTGAAAGTTCTCTGCTCTTAAGGGTTCGTGTGATTCAATTATGCCCACCCAGAAAATCCGTTAATAAGGTCCACTCTACCGCTTCACATGGCACAAGCACAAATGGTATTTCATCACATTCACAGGCTCTAGGGGTCAGGGTGCATGAAAATTTTTGGAGCAGCGGTGGTGGTGGTGATGGCGTGCATTTTTTAGAATTCTACCTACCACAACCTGATTCTATTACCAGGAGCCAAAGAGAGCAATTGAAGAACAAGCGTGACTCTCATGAGATGCTTCTGGGGATGTGTCTGGCCAGAATTCACCAACATGTCTAAGAAAGTTGAAGGAACAACACTGCCCGGGTCTGCTGGGCCTTAGCCTGACCATTCTGTGCTAGTGGCGGGTTCTCAGAGGGTGGCCCTGGGACCCGCACATCAGCATCACTGTTAGGAATGCAAATTTGGGGGCCACTGCGGACCTACTGAATTAGAACATCTGACGGTGGGGTCCAGAAGTCTGTGTGGTCACGATTCCTCCAGGTGATTCTGTTGCTTGCTAAAGTTTGAGAACTATTTCTCTAAGGCAAGTCCCCCTTTTCCTTTTTTGTGAAAATCAAAAGTAGAGGAGGAGTAGAGTAGACAGATAGAGAGCCTCTCAGGTGACATCTACTTAAACAATCTAGGTTCTGTGAATACTATAAAAATTGTTATACTCTATGTCTTAGTTTGCCAAAGGCTGCCAATGCAAAATATCAGAAACGGGTTGGCTTTGTAACAGAAATTTATTAGGTTAAAAGCTTACAGTTCTGAGGCTGTGAAAATGTCCAAATTAAGGCATCATCACAGATGCTGTTTCACCAAAGGTCAGCTGCTGGCAGATCCTGGACTCCAGCCACCTGGCAAGGTAAAATGGCAGCTGGTCTCTGCCTCCTCCAGCCTCACTTTCTCTTCAAGCTCAGCTCTGGGCAATCAGGCACATGCATCATCTCCCTCTTCTCCTCCAGGCCTCATCCCTTTCAGTTTCCAGCTAAAGTGGATTCTCTTAGCTGCTGTGTTCTATTGATTCCAGCTTTTGGGTTCTTCTCTGCCACTTCTTTCTCTGTGTCTCTGCTTTTATTCCTCTGTTTATAAAGGACTGTAGTAAGAGGATTAGGGCCCACCCTGGGTCCAGCAATCTAATCAAAGGCCCTTAGCTGTAGTGATCTAATCAAAAGGTGCCTTATTTGAATCTAACCAAAAGGGCCCACATAAAATAGGTTTATGTGCACAGGAATGGGTTAGCTTAAGAACATAATTTTCTGGGGTCCACAAAAGACTCAAACCAGCACACTGTATAACCAGAAGGTACACATATCTCATTTGTGTGTGTACATGTGTGTGAGAACTTACACCCATGTGGCTGTTAGGAATGCATGTTCTGGGAAGCGGATGTGGCTTAGGCGACTGGGCTCCCGCCTACCATATGGGAGGTCACTGGTTCACATCCTGGTGCCTCCTAAAGAAGGTGACAGGCAGGGATGGCTAGCTGACACAACAAGAGACACAAGAAGAAAAAACATAATGAGAGACCCAACAAAGCAGAGAGCAGAGTTTCCCAGTGCCTCCTAAAAGAAGACAGCAAGCTGATGCAATGTGCAGGCATGGCGAGCTGACACAACAAGAGACACAGGGAAGAAAAAACATAATGAGAGATACAACAAAGCAGGGAGCAGAGGTGGCTCAAGCAGTTAGGCACCTCCCTCCCACATCAGAGGTCCCAGGTTTGGCTTCCAGTGCCTCCTAAAGAAATAAGGAAGATGAACAGACACAGCAAGTAAAAAACAACAACAACAACAAGGGGGTGGGGAGAAAGGAAGAAAGAAAGGAAAATAAATCTTAAAAAAAAAAAAAGAATGATTCTAGCTCCACCAGTTACTAGTTGTGTAACCTGATTCTATTGCTTAGACTTTCTGAGCCTCAGTTTCCTCTTTTATAAGGGAACTAATAATGGTACCTACTTCATAAAGTTATGAGGATCAAGTAAAATAATACAGAGAGGGCACTTAGCAGAGTAAACTCTGGCTATCAGCTATAACAATTTTATCTTGCTATGTTTCTTTTAACCTTTCTACTTGGATACTTGAGGAGCTGGAGCACCTGAAGGAGCCCTGGCAAGGCACTGCCTAGGTCCTGTGGATGAGCTGTTTCTAGGCCCAAAAGCAAAGGTGAACCGTTTCTGACTCTGAGGGTCAGCTTAAATCCAGACATTGCAAAGGAGTCATTTAGGTGGACGTGTGTGCGTAATCCTATAGCTCATTTATCCCCTCCTCTGGGAAGCTCATAAACACAAGATTGAAACCATGCATGTGAATGCTGAAAATAGGCAAGAGGTGCAGAGTGCAACTGGAAAACACAGCACGCCTTTGCTGTGTGAGTGTGTTTTTGTTTGTTTGCTTGTTATTGCATCTTCAAAGGAACAGACTTGGTTATGGCTTAGAATCAAGTCAAGGTGTACCTCTGAATAAAGTTTATGTGAGGAAGTTTGTCACTTGGGAGAACATAAAGCTCTTCTCCCCTGCCTTGATATCATGGGTCTCACCAGTGAAGTTGCGAAGGATATTGCCAGAGTTTATTGAGGGTATGAATGGAGATAAGACACTGTTGAGCCAGAAACATGGGTGAGAAGAGAAAAGCCTCCCTTGGCCAGACCCATTTCCTCCAAGGGCAGTTACATGCTTCTCCGCCTTCCGGTGCTGGCTCCCAGAGGGCCGTGTTCTTCATGGTGCTGACGTGGGAGGAGAAGGCCAAGGCCACCCAGCGAGAATCGCTGCTGCCTGAAATGGAATCCATTCTCCCAGCTGTAGCCAGGCAGTGACATAAGGAGCTGGTCCCCACAGCTGCTTCCCACCTGCGGCTACACTCCCAGGCACCACGTGGCTTCTGTAGCCCCATTGCCACCAAGAGAGTTACTCAGCCAACAAGACACTGCTCTGCTAATAACCGCAGGGACTCTATGGGCAGGAGGCCATCTGTGTCTCCTCCACCTTGGCTGAGCCTCTTAGCAGTGATGCGGAGAAGAGTCAGAGCTTGAGGGCATAAGCATTATTTGACACGGGTTACTGGCTGGGATGTCAGGCCACAGCCACCCTTTTCTATGTCTGGTAAACACGAGCAAGAGCCAGGAAATTCTTCCTCCTGCCTCCCCTGGGAGGATGTCTACCAGCTTCACATGGAGGGGAGTTCCCCCAGAGAGATCTCACAGAGCTGTGGATCTAGTAGATTTCCGGAAGGCCTCAGAACACAGAGAGTTAGAGGCCCATAGATGCCTTCCCAACTGCTCTTACCATCCAATACTTCATTTATTCCCCATTAATGTCCTCTACACAAATCCATTTGGTTCCCTTCATTCAGACCAAAGTGGTACAACTTTGGGGTGGTTAAAGATGCTTTTTTCTCCTCTCTGTAATTCTAGGAAGCTCACCAATAATTTGATTCAAGTTAAGAACTCTGATAATAGAGCATCCTGCAATACTGATAATGCTCATAAAATGTCATCAGGGAAGGACGCTTAGAGACCAACAGGCAGCACCAAGGAAATATTTTTTAAATGGTGCTGAGAAAAAAGTGTTAGGAACCGAATGAGTTCTACAGCATAATATAACGCATGTAAATTAAAAATACATACCTAATGCAATACTCATATCTTAAGAAACTACACACCAATTCAAAGATAAAAATCATTTCCACTGGGAATGGATGTAGCTCAGTAGTTGAGTGCCTACTTCTCACGTATGAAGTCCCAGGTTCAATCCCCAGTGCCTCCTTAAAAGAAAATCATTTCCATTGATCTGGTTGTCTATTAGGGAAAAAGTGACTAGTGTTGGGTATCAAGAAAGAAGGAAGGGGAGGGGAAAAGAGGAAACTTACTTTAACAATGAAGACAGTGAACCATGTATTGAGGAATATGAATAACTCAACCCTCTGTACCTGAAGTTCTAGAATAAACATTAAAAAAGGAAGCAAGCCCTAGTTTAATCCTTTCATTTTACAGATGGAGAAAGTGAGGCTAAGAAAGATGAGTTTTGGCTCCTGGATTTTGTTGTCACTCAATGGCAGAGCCTGTTGTACATGTACTTATAATACGTTGATTCCTTCCCTTCTAATGAGTAATTCATCTAGTTATAGATTGAACTGGGGAGGTTGATTATTGCCAGCCCAACTCATACCCCCTCCTCAGAGAAGCTACCCAACCCACACCTGCTGAAGGTCAATGGCTTTGCCGAACACCAGGTGACCCAGCTCTCTTTCTCTTGTCCTGAAGTGGGCAAGTGACCCAAGGGCCACCCTTCCATAGACAAGGACCAACTCTCCTTATTGGCTGGGGGGTTCCCAGGACACAAGGCTTTCAACTCTAAAATCAGAAAATCCTGGGCCAACTGGGATAAATTGATCACCCTAGCTAGAAGAGACTTATGATATGTGTGGACAGGTTCAAAAATATAACGGGGAAATCAGATGCTTGGTTAGAAACTGGGAAACAAGGGATTGAGGCAGTTTGCTGAAATAGAAGGTGCATGATCAGGAAGAGGATAAGGAAAGTTGAGGAGCTGCCATATTGGATGTATGTAAACAAAACTTAAGAGCAGACAGTCTGAGGAAATAGAGGACACTGGTCAGTCAAGAGAAGAGAAAAGGATCTATCTTTGTTCAGAGAAAAGCAGAGAACTGCCCCCAAGGAAAATGACCATGTGGCTAATGGGCAAAAGCTCTCCAATCAGTCTTTAAATAACCTGAGGTCTCAATCTATGCTCCATATATGCACACCTTACAATAAACTCCTTTTCTTTGGAACTACCTTTGTTGGCTTTCTGTTTCTTGTGGCCAAATGAGTCTGGCCAGCATGACTACATTTTAGGAAAACTGGCTTACAGTAGCTTCCTCCTTAAAAAGCACCATGGCCAATTTCAGAGACTTGCAAAGACTCTTTCCAGATGCTCCCGTTTGCTGTTGCTGCTGTTTTTACTTTTATTGCCAAGGAGGTGGCCACATTAGAAGGCTCTTCCCTTCTGTATTAAATCTAGTTTTCTCCAGATCAATGTTGCTTCTTCCCAAACCAAAAAGAAATGAGCAAAGCCCAGTACACTTAGAAATTTCAAGTTGGGAAATGAAAGAGTGCCCATACTGATCCCTACCTTACCTTTTCTGGAGCTTGTGAAGTCTTAATTGACCAAAGCTGATGCAGCGGATTGTTTTTCCCAAAAGCACAGTGGCTGCAACCGTATCTCTCATTTCACATGCTCGTCTTACACTATTACTTTGACACACCTCTCACCAAGAGGTGGTGTCTACGTGCCCTGCCCTTGAAACTGGTGGGCTTTTGTGATGGTTCCCTCAAGTAGGGTGGAAGCAGCACTATGTGACATCCGAGGCTAAGTCAGAAAACACAACTTCCACTTCTTCATTGAAACAATCACTCTGGAAGACTTCAGTCACCAGGAGAGGTGTCTGACTGCCCTGGGGCTGCCGTGCCATGAGACCCACAAGGAGGAAACAGACAGAGAGGTCCAGAGACTACATAAAAAGAGAGAGGGTGAGGAAGAGAGGGAAAGAGGGAGGGAGGGAGAAAAGGAGGGAAGGAGAAGTGCCCCGCCAGCCCCCAGCTGCTTCAGCTCCTCTCTATTCTTGGTTACAACTGCATGAGACCCTGGGCTGGAAGTGAGTGATCAGTCAAGCCTGTCCTTAAATCCCAAAGGACTGAGAACCAAATGATTGTTGTTTTAAACCACTAAGTTTTGGGTGATCTGTTTATACGGCACTGCATACCTGGAATAGCTGGCCTTGGGGCAGGGATAAGACCCGTGACCTAGCCTCTCTTTGGGACCATAGCTGGTGTCTACAGGAAGAGATGGAACTAGCGAAATGCAGTAGGCTGCTCCACACCAAGCTAAGAATATAATTTCATATTTACAAGAAAAACGGATTAAGGAGTGACTAATCTCTTACAATGAGTTATTCATTTTACCCAAGAATTCACAAAATATTATTTTATGTATGTATGTGTCTCAAATAAGTTATAGAGAATTATTTTTATTGACAAAAATTGATTTGGACTCAATGTTTCAGGATCATATCAATGCCCGCTAAGCTCGTCTCCTGCATGACCCACCACAAGCAATTTCAATGGCTGTGTTCTGTCTTCTAGGCACTCAGAGCCTCAGTCAGCCAGCCCTGATGGCAACCGGCATAGACGGTGATAACAGTCAACGGAACAAACACAAGCCTGTAGAGACAGCAAAGCAGCAGCACCTATTGGAGAAGGGCGGGTAGAGCGGGCGATACCAGGGCTGCCCATTTCTCCTTTTACAGGAGACCTTACCGTTTCAGCTGGGCACACAATTGCCTGGGTAGAGATGACATTTCCCAATCTCCTTGCAGCTGGTTATTGCATGTGACTCACTTTTGACTAATGGACTGTGAGAGGAAGTTATATATGTCACTTCTAGATTGTGCCCATTAAAGAAATGGGTACCTCTACCTACAACACAACAATAAAAAGACAAATGACCTCACTTAAAAACGGCAAAAGGCCTGAATAGACAGTTTTCTAAAGAAGAAATACAAATGTTGAAAAAACACATGAAAAAATGTTCAACTTCACTGGGTATTAGAGAAATGCAAATCTAAACTACAATTAGATATCATTTGATACCTATTAGAATGGCCACGATTTAAAAAAACATAAAACTACAAGTGTTAGAGAGGATGTGGAGAGATAGGAACATTTGTTCACTGTTGGTGGGAATGTGGAATGAATGGTACAGCCACTGAGGAAGTCTGGTAAGTGGTTCCTAAGGAAGTTGGATATAGATTTGCCATGTGACCTGGCAGTACCACTCCTAGGTATATATTCAGAAGAACTGAGAGAAGTGACATGAACAGGCATCCGCACACTGATGTTCATAGGAACATTATTCACAGTTGTCAAAAGATGGAAACAGCACACATGTCCATCAACTGTTGAATGGATAAACAAACTGTGCTATATGTACATGATGACTATTATGCAGCTGTAAGAAGAAATGAAGTTGTGAAGCATGTGACAACATGGATGAACCTGGAGGACATTATGTTGAGTGAAGCAAGCCAGGCACAAAAGGACAAATACTGCATGGTTTGCTATTATGAACTCAATATAATGAGCAAACTCATGGAGTTAATAACTAGAATATAAGTCACCAGAGAATAGAATGTGGTTAGAGAATGGAAAGCTGAGGTTTAATCTGTGCAGAATTGGCAAAAAGTTGTTTGGAAATGTTTGGAAATGAATAGAAATGGTGAAAGCACATCATCGGATTTGTAATTAACAGCACTAACATATGGGTATGATAGTAGTTTGTTTTTTGTTGTTTTTCTTTTCTTTTCTTTTGGAGTAATGAAAATGCTCTCCTGCTGATTAAAGTGATGAATGCATAACTCTGTGATTATAACATATGCCATTGATAGTACAATTTAGATACACTGTACGGTTTATAAACAAAAAAAATATATATAGGGGGGTTGGGGAAAAAATACCCCAAATGTAAGATATGGTTGTAGTAATGCTTTGATGATGCTCTTTCATAATTTGTTACAACCGTTTCACAACAATGCAGGTGTAGGTGGTGGGGTGATGTAGAGGAGGCCGATATGAAGACATGCATGTTTGCTCTGTAAGTTCACAACTTTTCCTATATACTTATCGTTTATGTATGCTCATGGATGAGTGATATGCTTCAATAACTTTTTTTAAACAAACTAACTAAAAAGGAAATGGGCGCCTCTGCAGCACTCCCTGGCTGCAGTGCTGGCATGGTGCGAGCTTGGAGCCAGTGACGCGGACTTGCTTACTGAGGACGGCGACGCAGCAGTGAGGTGGGCCCCGGGCCTGGGCCTGGAGGAGCCTCATCTCCAAGCTTCCGCCGGCGACCTCCAGACCGTTTTGTGAGAGGAAAAAAATGTCGAGCACGCTTAAACAACTGATTAGCGGGGGACTCACCAGTCACCACAGACTGCTTCAGGACAGAATAAAACACCAACAACGAAGTTAAACACAGTGCTTTTAGAGCCTAGAGAAAGGAGCGATTGATTTTGATTGAGAGGATCAGAATAAAATGGGAGGCAGCATTTGAACTGAGCCTCAGAAGGATTTGGTAGGACTTGGCAGGTGGAGGAGGAAGGGAAGGGCATTCCAGAAGAGGGAATAGCACGCAGAGGGCACAGCTCCGGGGAGGCAGGCGTGTTCCCTGACATCCCTGCCTGCTTCTCTCCCTTCTGTTCATAACGTGTGATTTTCCAGGTTGAATTCTCAGGGGGCAATATTATTTCTCTTGTTGCATATTTTTGGAAGTCTGAACACAGCCCCATGCATTGGTAATAACTTCTTCTCATGTGGTTCAAGAGGCAGGACCCATTGCATTGCCTGTGGCAGCCACACAGGGACCTGCGAATGGTAAATGGCTGTAGGAATGACAAGAGCTTGTGCCCGGCCTGTTTAGGCTCAAGTCAGCACCAACTTCAGACAGGAAAGCCACAGTCGGAGGCACTTCCCTTCTGGCAGTCACAGCTTAGCAACCTGCCTTGGAGCCTGTTGTCCACTCCTCCTCAGAACAGGCTCCCTCCTGCCACCCAGTTCACAGCCCGGGTCCCGAACCGTCTTGAAATGGGGATGGAGCCTCATCTTATTTGTGTTTGCTTAGTATGGGCATGAAGACGATGTCTGGCATCTGGGAGGTCAATAAACCTTCACTGGCTCCTTCAGTCCACCTGTTCCCACCCCGCCACGCCCGAGGTGGCTCCCTATCCGTTTGCTTATTGGGTTGTTTTTTCGCTTGTTGTCAGCTCGTTGCCTTTTTTTCTTTTCTCAGTCTGTTTGTTTTTTCTTCAGGAGGCAATGGAACCCAACTCTGGACCTCCCATGTGGAAGGTGGGTGCCCAAGTGCTTGAGCCACATCTGCTCCTGAGATCCACCTGTATTGCTAGTCCCTTCCAATGGGAATAGATCCCAGTCAAGTTAGAAAAACATTTTAAACCAAATATATAGAATTTAAACACATGAGTCTGTTATAATGTCTTTTGTGACTTTTTTTTGCCCAAGAGATGCAAGAAGGCAATGTGACTTTAAAAGGCAAAAGCAGCAAAAAACTAAAAAGACTCTAAAAGGGGGTGGGGTGTCACCCCATGAAAGTCACTGACTCCCCAGAGGGACACTCTGAGCCTGTTTTGCCCCAAGTAGGACCTGTGTGCGTGACCGTCTGTCCATCTCTCGGTGTGCTTTGGTGTTTTCTTCTTTGTAGCTTTCTCTGCTTTGCTAATTTTTCCATTTCTTTCATTCACCCCATGTCTTTGCTTTTCTCATCATCTCAGGCTGCCCATATACCCGTCCACCGCCTTATTTCCCCCTCTCCCTCTGGACTTTCTTCCTGAGTTAACTTGTTGAGGTAGGTCTGGATGTACATCGACACCTAACCTGAGGCTTGTGTTTTCTGATCTTTTCTAAAGCTGTGTGAGGAGTGTGCACTGCTGACAAGCCAGCGGTGTGTGCGGGTGCCTGCTCGTGAGGGCCCTCCGCATCTCCGCCCCACCTCTTCCCCTTGCCTCGTCTCCCGGAGCTGGCTCTCCTCACTCAGCTGCCCTGCACCTGAGTGAGGCTCTCATCACTCCCTCCTCGCTCTCTTTATTGTCCTGTCGCCTCCTTCACTGACTCTCCACTCAGCCTTCCAGCACAATCAGATCTGTGGACAATGAAAAACAAAACCCTCCCCGTGCCCAACCTTTGCCCTCTTCTGTAGCCACCACAGTACCACACTTAACCTCTTGGAAACACCAGTTTGAACCTATGTCCCCATTTCCTCCCTCCCCTCCTGCCTTCCCACACCCAGGGAATTACTCAGGCCCAACCCCCAGCACCCACCAAGCTGCCTGACCCAGCAAGTTTTTTTTTGAGGTACCGGGGCCGGGGATTGAACCCAGGACCTCATATGTGGGAAGCCGGTGCTCAGCCACTGAGCCACGTCGGCTCCCCCCAGTGATTTTGTTTTCAGTCCTTATCCTCCACAACATTTCTGTGGCACTTCAAACCATCTACCACACACTCTCCTTGAACTCAGTTCCCGGACCCCACTGCTTCTCCCTCTCCTTGCCCCCCACACCCAGCTCCCCTCCCTCTCCCTGGCCCCCCCCCCCCGCCCCCACAGATGCACATTCTTAAGGGATTTTTTTTTTTTAAGATTTATTTATTTATTTAATTTCCCCCCTCCCCTGGTTGTCTGTTCTCTGTGTCTATTTGCTGCGTCTTGTTTCTTTGTCCGCTTCTGTTGTCGTCAGCGGCACAGGAAGTGTGGGCCGCGCCATTCCTGGGCAGGCTGCTCTTTCTTTTCACGCTGGGCGGCTTTCCTCACGGGCGCACTCCTTGCACGTGGGGCTCCCCCACGCGGGGGACACCCTTGCGTGGCACGGCACTCCTTGCGCGCATCAGCACTGTGCATGGGCCAGCTCCACACGGGTCAAGGAGGCCCGGGGTTTGAACCGCGGACCTCCCATATGGTAGATGGACGCCCTAACCACTGGGCCAAAGTCCGTTTTCCCTTTAAGGGATTTCTTAACCTCCCTTTATTATCTCCAAGACGTCACCTACCCAAGACCCCATGCACCCCAGGTTCTGGGCAGTGTCTCAGAGTGGCAGTGAGTGTGAGGGCTGGGGGGAGGTACCCGGCACACGTGTGTAGAACCTGTGGGAACCTGGCTTTCTCCATCCACCAGACAGGGTCCCCGGGGCCTGGTCCCTCCTGTGCCTGTTGCTTTGAGGTGCTTAGCTGGCAGGATTTGGGCAGGGGTGCCCTGCGCAGGCTGGAGAAGGCAGGGGGTGGGCAGCTGGTCAACCACTCACCTCCCTCCGGGAAGGGCAGCAGAGAATGGCCCCAGTCCCCGTCCACCGCCCCAGCCCTGGGGCCCCGTCAGCTGGTGCTCCTGACCCGGCCCGTTGGCGCCTTCCTGCTCCAGCGACCAGCCAGACCCCGGCCAGGGGACTTGTGTCAGCATTAAACCACCGCACGCATCCAGGCGCTGCTCATGCTGGAACTCGGTTCCACACAAGCACGTAGAGGAATTTGGAGAAAACCATGACCTGAGCTATGGCTTCAGAAGTATCATCTTCTAACCAAGAATTTGTAGACTGCAGGGTAAGCCACACCATCTCAACATTAGCTTTTCTTCCCCCACTTGGTATTATTATTATGAAAAGTTAGTGGGAAATGTTGAAGAGTCAGAGAAGTTGAAAGTACAATGGAAATCTATGTCTATATACCAACGATCTCATGTCTGGAAAGGTATTTACTGTGTTTTATCCAGTTTCCTAGTTGTTTATGGCAAGATGGCAAGCTGGTACTACTTACTCCGTCATGGGTGGAAGCAGAAGAGTCATTAGTCTCTTTTAATCTAGTACAGAAGTCAGCAAGCTTTTCTTAAAAGGGCCAGAAAGAAAATATTTTGGGCTTGCAGGACTTACTGGCAGAGGATCCTCCAGCCCCGGTCAAGCCTTCAGAGGGCTGTCGCCCTGGCTAGTATCTCGACCGTGACTCTTGAGACACTAAGCTAAGCTGCTCCTGAATTCCCAACCCACGAACACATGTGCGATAATGTATGTTTGTTGTTGTTCTAAGCCCTTACTTCGGGGTAATCTATTATGCAGCAACATAACTAACAGGGACCTTGCACATCGTCCAGCGGCTGCTGGAATTGCACCAGGGAGCCCAGCTGCCGTTCCCCTTGGGGCAGCCAGCTTGACAACCACGCACCTCACGGCTCTGCGTGCTCTGCCATGGGACACACGGTTCTTCTCGACTGGCTGCTGACCTCATGGCGATATGCCTGGGCTGACGCCCACACCAGGCCCCAAGGGATCAGGAGCGGAACACCCACCTGCCAGGCAAACTGGTTGGAGATGACACCATAGCTCCTTCCTTACCCGTGGGGGATTCTTTTGAGATTTCTCTCTAAATGTAAGGCACTGGGCAACCCCATTTCTGGCTAATGGTACAGCTTTTCTCAGTGTAGAGCCAATGGCCCATATGGGTATCAAAACGGCAAACTTGGTTTCATTAACACCATGTTCTAGCCGACTGGCCAAGATTTAGAAAAATAACAAAATGATGCTTTGGTGCCAAAAGAGTCTAGTAAATGGAATAGGGCCTCTGAAGAAAGGTCACCATGTAAGGAATCGCTGATACTTTTCGGGTTAGAGTGAGTTTACGGGTAAAAGCAAAATATAGTATTGTGCTGTTCCCTTGTTTGTTTTTGTATTTTAGAGGTTTGGGTTACATTTAAAAAGAAATTAGACTGCAGCCCAGTAGATAATGGGCAAAGGATCTATACAATAAAAAAATTCAAAAGGTTCTTAATTTTTCCAAAGATACTCAATCTCACTCAAAGTTAGAAAATATAAATTAAAAATGTTAGAGATGTATTCACCAAGTGCAATGAATGTCTCATGATGATAGAAGAGGTTGTTGTTATGGGGAGAGGACTGGGGTGAGGAGGGTGGGGGGTATATGCAGACCTCATATTTTTTGAATGTAACATTAAAAAAATTAAGACAAAAAAAAAGGATTTAAAGTTTCTAAGCAATGCTGGGGAAAAAAATGCACTGATTTTTATTAATCAGATTGGTAAAAATCCAAAAGCTGGATTTGGATAAAACACTCTGTTGACAAAGCTAAGGAAATAGCCACTTTTAGATATTACTAATGGTCATGCAAAAGATACAACTCCAATGGAGGAGAATTTGTCAATAAATAAAATTACAATTGCATTTTAGAGCAACAATGTCACTTCCAGGAATTTACACTCCTGATACACATTCACAAATCAAAACAACAGAAGCAAAAGTTTCTTCATTATAACATTAGTTAGACTATTGAAAGGTCAGAAAGGGCCTAAATGTCTATTTTTAGAAAACTGGCTGAATAAACTACAGTACATACACACAGTGGAGCACTATGCAGCCATACAGAAGAATGAGGAAGATCTCATATATGGAGCATGGTGGTTTGAAGCTGTATGTACACAAGAAAAGCATGTTCTTAAATTTAATCCATTCCTGTGAGGGCGTACCCATTGTAAGTAGGATTTTGTGATGATGCTACTTTAGTTAAGATGTAACCCATTTCATTCAGGATGGGTCTTAATCCTCCTCCTGGAGCCCTTTTTAACAAAAGGAAGTCCAGACAGAGAGAGAAAAATACCTGGAAGCAAAAGCTGAAAGCAATGAAGAGAAGGAAGAGACGAGCAGACACCACCATGTGCGTGCCGTATAATAGAGCAGCCAAGGATTGCCGGCAGCCAGTCTTCACCTTGATGATGCCTTGATTTGGACATTCTTCTCAGCCTCAAAACCACACGCTAATAAATTCCTATTGTTAAAAGCCAACCCATTTTATGGTACTTGCTTTCCGCAGCCTAGCAAACAAAAACATGGAATGATCCCCAGGAGATATTATTAGATGAAAAAAATCAAGGAGCAGAGTAGTATATATATTTTAAAAATACACTGTTGGGGATTGAATCATAAACCCCATAAAAACTAGTTCAAGTCCTAACCTCCAGTTCATGGGTGTGAAGCCATTTGTAAGAAGAACCTTTGGAGAGTTTATTATTAATGAGGGTGTGGTCTCATTTGTGAATAGACCTTTGAAGATCCTGTTTAGATGAGGCTAAATTGAACCAGGCTGGGCCTTAATTCAGTATGGCTGAAGTTCTTATAAGCAAAGGAAATTGGACACAGAAATAGAAGCCAGAAACCAGAAGAAGCCAGAAACTGAGGCAGACCTCCATGTGATAGAGGCAGAGATGCAAGTCAAGGAACCCCAAGGATTGCAGCAAGCCAGCACCAAACCTACAGATTCCAGGGGAAAGCAAGGCTTGTTGAGACTGAGATTTGGGATTTCAAATCTTCAAAACATTGAGACTGTAAATTCCTGCTGTTTAAGCCAGCCCAGTCAGTTCTGTTGTTTGTCATAGCAGCACTAGCAAACTAAGATGCTTATACCCATATAAACATTGTATAAATATTGTATTAATACAAATATACAGCAAAAAGGAAGACTAGAAGGATAGACCTGAAACTAATATAAATAATGATCACTTAGAGGGAGACATGGACCAGGGTAGAAGAAAAAGGGATGGAACCAAGACTTCTCTTAGCACACCTTCTCATATAATATCTATTTTTTGTGTTCAAAAAGTAAAATTATTCCTGAGTGTGACGGAGTTGGTCTCAGATATGACCTTTCTATACATGCCTCTTCTGTTACTTTTACCAGACCTGTGGTTGGCATTTGGGTTGGTGTACACTCAGGAAACCTGAATCTCTGGACTGTCCATGTGACAGCCAGGCTCTGGGCTTCAGCGGATTTGTGGCTCCTACCCTCTAGTTTGTTGGACTTACCCTGGCCAGCTGACAGGGAGGTGAAGAAGATCAACCACCATACCAGGGAGCCAAGAGTGCCTACAGCTGCAAGCAGGAGAATTGCATCCATCTTCCACGTGGAATTTAATCCCCCTCTAGATGTAGAGGGGGACTGGACATAACCATCCCAGGTCCACAAGATGGAGGAATAGAGTATGGATTAGAGTAGACTTACTGGTGTTCTGCTGTGGAACTATTGTAATTAGTAAGGGAAGAAATTGTAATAGTGACATGGAGAGGGTGGCCAGAGTGGCTGCTGTTGGTAGGGAGATGGAAGAAGAGATATGGTGTGGGGCATTTTCAGGATTTGGAGTTGTCCTGGGTGGTGCTGTAGGGATGGATGCTGGATGTTGTGTGTCCTGCTGTGGCCCACTGGGTGGACTGGGGGAGAGTGTGGACTACAGTGTGGACCACTGTCCATGTGCTGCAGCAGTTCTCCAGAATGTATTTGCCAGGTGCAGTGAATGTGCCACAATGATGGAAGAGGTTGTTGATGTGGGAAGGGTGGGTTGGGTGGGTGGGGGGTATATGGGGACCTCATATTTTTTGAATGTAACATTTAAAAGAAAATAAAGAAGAAGAAAAAAGTAAAAGTAAATTTTAAAAATTAACCTTAATATTGAAAATAAACTGGAGTTAAGGGTCGTAACTGTATATCAAATTGGTGATGTAAAAACAAAGAAAAAAGGATTCTTTAAATGATTTTCAATAAACTTCACTAACTGTATGTGCTTAGTGAGATAAGTTTTAGAAGTTAAAAAATTTCAAAACAATCTTATAATTTACCCTTGACTTATTGTAAATAGTACTATTGAATTGTCACATTGAAATTGTTTTATACATTGGATAAAAAATCAAATGGCAAATACATAGATTTTATTAGAAACCAAGTATGAGAAATCAACATTTTCAGAGAAAGGGAAAAGAAATACAAAGATAAAATCAGAGTTAAGAAAAAAGTGTTATGTTAAATTTGTGTTGGAACTGTTAATATGAACTTAAGATTTAAAAAAAAAAAAAAACTCATCTCTTATTCCTTGAAAAGGTTAGAGTCAATTATACTCAAGTAGCAATGAGCAAATTCTGAGTCCAGATCTTGGTTTCTAAATCTATTTTTCACAAAAGGAACCAGGGAAGGAGAAATAGCTGTTTTCAGGTCTGAGGCAGGGCAAGTACAAAATGATGTTGGGATAGCTCTTACCAGAAAGCAATGATGCTCTTAAAGACAAATGGGAGTATGTCAAAGGAGCTCTGACTAGCCAATTTGGAAGAATTTGAGCATAAAAATAAACCTGAATAAATTAAATCCTCACATTAATAGTGATAAGAAAGACAGAGAGAGAGGAGGAGAGGGTTTCTTTTGCCACTGCTGGAGGAGGTTGTCACACCAACGCCTTACTCAGGAAATTGTTAATTAAAGATAAAGAAATAATCCTTTACAATAATTCCTCTTCAGTTGGGAATGGACTAGAGTTGCCTATAAAAAGAGTGAATGCTCGCTCCTTCTTTCAGAAGGGTGCCATGAACTCATTGGATCAGGTAAGAACGCTCTCTGAAGGCTAAAAGCATTAGGTGAAGGCGTTGGGGAAATGGGATATTTAAACCATGCCAAAGTATCACCCACAATCTGGTAGCTGTCTCCTTAACCAGAAGTTCAACCTTCCATCAGTTGCTTTCTGGGGTGGTCAAGTATGAAGCATACAGCATTCCCTCTGCGGTATTGCCAAAAATGTTGAACAATAATCTATTCAGGCTTTTAGTTCTAACTTCTATTTTACAGGAACAAAGAAAACACAAAGACCATGTTAACTGACACCATGTGCAAATGAGAATGTAAGAAATTATACAGTACAATTCCCTCGTCAGTGAAACAAAAAGAAAAATTGACCAAAGTAGTAGTCTGTATTAATGAAATAACACTGGCCAAAAAAAAAAAAAAAAAAAGAAAGATTTAAGTATGGACTGTATAGTAGATAATATTTTCTCAGTGTTAAGTTTCTTGAATTTTACAATTGCATAATTGTAGTGTGGATTTTTAAGAGAATATCCCTTATTTTTAGGAAATAAATACTTAAGTATTTAGAAATAAAGAATTATGAAGTTAACAGTTGACTCTCAAATAATTTGATATTAATGATGATGACATAGGCATATTTATTATATACTATACTGCACATTATATTACATATATGCATTAAAATAACTACAACTGAAAAATAATTTTCAGAGGAAAGTACAAACACTCATTGCAGCATTTTTTTTATAGTAGCAAAAACTACTGGAAATTATATAAATGTCTAATAGTAGGGGACTGGAAAAAGGAGAGCACTCACTTGTTAAGGAACTTCTTGGTGCGAGAATATGGATCATGGAGTGACGTCATCAACATGGAAAAATCTTCCCTCAGAATCAGCTAGTAAAAGGGCAAATCCAACTTGCTTAGAACTTGGAGAATGATAGAGACTAGAGAAGGACTTCACAAACATTTAAAGAAAAAGAGGAATAAGCTATAAGAGCAGGTAGGAAATTTCCATCCTGGACCTGCAGTCCCTTACCCCGTCCCCTCACTTCGCCTGCCCGGCTCCGGAGTTGGGAGTTGCACAGACGCAGCCCAGCCGGGGTCCCTCCGGCTGCGGACACAGCCTGTAGAGACACTCACAGCAGCAAGCTGGAAGTCCACACAGCTCCAGGCAGTCAAGCCCGCAGAGCCCAGGGCTGAGCACAAGCCACGAAACCATGCTGCATACCAAGGGGCCCCCAGCCAGGAAAAGAGGGAGACTGTGGCAGAACTGTTGGCAAAGGGTTTGCTTACTAAATCCAGTGTCCGTTGGGTGGACCGCCTGAATACAAAATGGACTTTTCTAGAGTGACCCCATCTGGCTCTCCAGGGCAGGATATCCTAATGGGGAAGAAACCAGAGGCAGAAAAACCTCAGAAAGAAAAGTGGGGTGGGAGGATGAGGAGGGGGGAGATCGTTAAGCTGTAGGCCAGGAGCGTCCTGTAAGGAAAAGGGAGCACTGAGTGAGAGGGAGAATTTAAACAAATCACAGGAGCTGGGGAGAAAATTCTGCAGGAAACAGCCAGAACAGATCAAGATCCCCAGCCAAGGAACAGAGGAAAGGAAGCTATCTCCTGGGGGTGAAACAATTGTACAAAAAGGACAATTTTTAAAATTGAACCACAGATCCAGGGCAAGAAGCAGGTGAAGAAAAGCTGAGAAAAATCTGAACAGTTAAAAGAAAGAGAACCCCTATCTCACATCTTATATAAAAATTAACTCAAAATGGATTAAGGTCCTAAATATAAAAGCTAGTACCATAAAAATATCTTCAAGATCTTGAGGCAGGTGGTAGTTTGTTAAACATTACACCCAAAGCTTGAGCAATGAAGGAAAAAATAGATAAATGGAACCTCCTCAAAATTAAACATTTTTGTGCTTCGTAAGTCTTTGTTAAGAACATGAAAAGACAGCCTACTCGATGGGAGAAAATTTTTGGAAACCACATATCCAATAAAGATTTGATCTCTGTGTTATATAAAGAGACCATCAGGGAAGCAGACTTGGCCCAATGGATGGGGCGTCCGTCTACCACATGAGAGGTCCGCGGTTCAAACCCCAGGCCTCCTTGGCCCATGTGGAGCTGGCTTACGCGCAGTGCTGATGCGCACAAGGAGTTCCGTGCCACGCAGGGGTGTCCCCCGCATAGGGGAGCCCGACGCACAAGGAGTGTGCCCTGTAAGGAAAGCTGCCAGTGCAAAAGAGAATCCAGCCTGCCCAGGAATGGCGCTGCACACACAGAGAGTTGATGCAGCAAGATGACGCAACAAAAAGAGACACAGAATCCTGGTGCCGCTGACAAGAATAGAAGCGGACACAGAAGAACACACAGCGAATGGACACAGAGAACAGATAACTGGGGCGGGGAGAGAAATAAATAAAAATTTTAAAAATCTTAAAAAAAAAAAAAGAGACCATCATACAACTCAACAGTAAAAGATAAGCAAAACAATAAAAAATGGGCCAAAGACTTGAATAAACATTTTTTCTAAAGAGGAAATACAAATGACAAAAAAATACATGAGAAGATGCTCAACATCACTGGCTATTAGGGAAATGCAGATCAAAACTACAATGATTTATCATTTCACACCTTACAGAATGGCATTTATTTAAAAAAAAAAAAACAGAAAACAAATGCTAGAGAGGATGTGGAGAAATGGGAACAGTCCTTCACTGTTGGTGGGAATGTAAAATGGTACAGCTTCTGTGGAAGACAGTTTGTTCACTCCTCAGGAAGATAAATATAGAACTGCCATATGATCCAGCAGTATCACCACTAGGAATATATTCAGAGGAACTGAAGGCAGGTACACAAACAGATATTTGCACACTGATATTCATAGCAGCCTTATTCATAATTGCTAAAAGATGAGAACAACCAAAGTGCCCATCAACCACTGAATGGATAAATAAAATGTGGTATATACATATGATGGAGTACTATCCTGCTGTAAGAAGAAATAGAACTTGGGATGCATGACAACATGGATGAACTTTGAAGATATTATGTTGACTGAAATAAGCTAGAAACAAAAGGACAAATGTTGTACGGTCTCAATGATATGAACTAAAAATGATGACTAAACTTATGGAGTTAAATTATAGAGTATGGTTAATAGGAGACAGAATGTGGATTGAGACAGGGAGCTAGTGCTAAATGTATGTAGAATATTGATGGGGTTGATTGTAAATATATGGAAATGGATAGAGGTGATGGTAACACATTATAATTAGAATGATTAACACTGCTGATTTATGGATGTGATTGTGGCTGAAATGGGCAGTCTAGGATGGTTAATGGTAATTGAAAGCTAGAGGATAACCTAGGGACTACATAACAGTGCTCTTGGTGGTAGATAAGGATGATGATTAATAATACAAGAATGTTCCTCTATTACCAAATGTTTAGAATATGGTGATACATAGGAAAATACAACTAATGTAATTTATAAACTATAGTTAGCAAAGTTAGCAATAATGTAATATTTTTGTAGGAAAGGCAAAGAAGGTATTTTATCAATGCTAAAAGTAAAAAATATGGGATTTAGTTTTATGAAATGTGAATATGATCAAGCTTTTTTTTTTTTCATTTTCTTCATTAGCAAGGAGACCTTGACCTTGTCATTTAACCAATCTGTGCTCATTTATTCATCTTTCAGAACACTAGAAAACAATTGAGTTTCTTTTAGGATTAAATAAGAAAAATATACCTGGAAAAAATTTTATAAAATAATGTTTCCATGATTTGTTAAGCTGCCTTTTGTCTGTTATTTCATTTTTTGAAGTTGAAATAAAGTTTAAAAAAATATGTTAGAGGCATACAACAGCAGATTTGAACAGGCAGAAGAAAGAATTAGTGATCTGGAAGACAGGATAATAAAAATCATACCATCAAAAGAATAGACAGAAAAAAGAAAATTTAGAAATTAAGCAGTGTCTCAGGGATTTGAGTGACAGCACAAAGTACACAAACATATGTGCCATGGGTATCCCAGAAAGAGAAGAGAAAGGAAAGGGGGCAGAAAGAATATTTGAGGAAATAATAACCCAAAACTTCCCAGCACTTATGAAAGACATACATGTCTAAGAAGTTCAGTGTACTCCAAACAGAATAAATCTTAATATACCTTCTGTAAGCCACATACTAATCAGAATGTCAAATGCCAAAGATAAAAAGAGAATTCTGAAAGCAGAAAGAGAAAAGTGATTCATCACATACAAGGGATCCTCAATAAGATTAAGTGCCCATTTCACATCAGAGACCATGAAGGCAAGAAGGCATTGGTATGATATATTTAAGGTCCTGAAAGAGAAAAACTCTCAGTCCAAATTATTTATCCAACAAAACTGCCCTTCAAAAATGAATGGAATTTAAAATGTTCACAGATAAACAGGAACTGAGAGTTCATCAACAACAGACCTGCCCTATAAGAATTACTAAAGGGAGTTCTTCAGGTTGAAAGGAAAAGACAGGAGAGTGGCTTGGAGTAATGTGAAGAAATGAAGAATATCAATCAGTAAGGGTAAATAAAAGGGTAAATGCAAAATCCAATAGTACTGCATCCTCAATATACAACTCTACTCTTTAATTCCTATAAGAGTCAGAATACAACTGAACAAGAAAAAGGTGAATTTCCTAATGATGGACACACAAAATATAAACTGGTACAGTGGGAAACAGAATATAAAGAATGGAAACAGAGGAATTTGGTTGCAGAGTACATGTATGTTATTGAAGCTAAGTTGACATCTTTTCAAATTAGTAGGTTATAGATGTAGGTTGTGTAAAATAAATGACATAGTATTTTAAAAATATACAAAATCAGAAATGAGAAAGGGATCCATTAGATACATCAGAAAACATCAATGATACAGAAAATGAGGTTGCAATAAAGGAAAAGGGAGACAGAAAATGTATATGACATATAGAAACCAAAGGACAATATAGCTGAAGTATTGCCCTTAGAGTAATAACATTAAATGTTAATGGATTAAACTTCCCAATCAAAAGACACAGATTGGCTGAATGGAGAAGAGCATGATCCATCTATATGTTGTTTTCAAGAGACTCACTTTAGACCCAAGATACAAATAGGCTGAAAGTAAAGGATGGAAAAAAATAATCCATGCAAATACTAACCAAAAAGGAACTATTAGCTATATTAATATCAGACAAAATAGACTTTAAATAAAAGCTTGAATTATAAGAGACAAAGGACACTATATATTAACAAAAGGGGCTGTCCACCAAGAAGAATTAATAATCATAAATATTTATGCAACAACCATGGTTCCCCAAAATACATGAAGCAAACAATGGCAAAACTGAAGGGAGAAACAGACACCCCCACTATAATAATTGGAGACTTAAATACACTACTGTCTCATCAATAGATAGAACATTTAGATAGATCAACAAGGAAAGAGAGAAATTAAATAACATTACAAATGAACCAGACCTAACAGACATATAAAGAACATTGCACCCCAAAACAGCAAGATGTTCATTCTTCTCAAGTGCACATGGATCATTCTCCAGGTTAGACCACATGTTGGGTCACAAAACAAGTCTCAATAAATTTTAAAAGATTGATATTTATAAAACATCTTCTTTAACCATAATAGAATGAGGTTGGAAATCAACAACAGGCAGAGAACTGGAAAATCCACAAATACATGGAAGTTAAATAACACAGTCAAACAATCAGCAGGTCAAAGAAGAAATTTCAAGGGAAATCAATAAAATATTGAAGTGAGTGAAAACAAGAAACAAGACATCAAAATTTATGGGACTCAGCAAAGGCAGTGTTGAGAGGGAAATTTATAGCCCTAAATGCTTACATTTTAAAAAGAAGAAAGAGCTAAAATCAGAGACCTAACTGCACACCTGGAAGAACTAGAAAAAGAAGAGAAAACTAAACCAAAGCAAGAAAAAAGAAATACCAAATACTAGAGCAAAAAGAAATGAAATTGAGAATTTAAAAAATAGAGAACATTAACAAAACCAAAAATTGGTTATTTGAAAGCTCAATAAAATAGACAAGCCCTTAGCTAGACAGTCAAAGAATATAAGAGAGAAGATGCAAATAAGTAAAATCAGAAATGAGAGGGGGCACATTACTATTGATTCCACAGGGAAAAAAAAGAAAGAAAGAAGAGGATACTATGAACAACTGTATGCCCACAAATTAGACAATGTAGATGAAATGGACAGATTTCTAGAAACACATGAACAAGCTACACTGACTCTAAAAGAAATAGATCTTAAGAGACAAATTACAAGTAAAGAGATGGAATCAGTCATCAAAAACCTCCCAACAAAGAAAAAACTAGGACCAGGTGGCTTCCCAGATGCATTATACCAAGCATTGCAAGAAGAATTAATACCAATCCTGCTCAAACTCTTTCAAAAAATTGAAGAGGAGGGTACATTATCTAACTTGTTCTATTAGGCCATCACCCTAATATTAATACCAAAGCCAGATAAAGATACTAAAGAAAAGAAAATTACAGACCAATTTCTCTTATGAGTATAGATGCAAAAATCCCCAACAAAATACTTGCAGATCAAATCCAACAGCATGATAAAATATTTATACACCACAATCAAGTGGGTTTTTTCCCAGGTATGCAAGGATGGTTCAACATAAGAAAATCTATTAATGTGATATGCCACATTAACATAATGAAGGGAAAAAAAACTCATGATCATCTCAATTGACACAGAAAAGGCTTTTGACAAAATGCGGCATCCTTTCTTGATCAAAACACTTAGAAAAATAAGAATAGAAGGAAACTTCTTCAACATAACGGGCATATATGAAAACCCCACAGATAACAACATACTCAGTGGTGAAAGACTGAAAGCTTTCCCTTTAATGTTTGAAACAAGACAAGGATGCCCACTGTCACCACTATTATGCAACATTGTATTGGAAGTCCTAGCCAGTACAGTTAGGCAAGAAAAAGAAAAAGAAATAAAAGGCATTCAAATTGGAAAGGAAGAAGTAAAACTTTCACTATTTGCAGATGACATGATCCTATATATAAAAAGTTCTGAAAAATCTGCAACAAAGTAGTGCTAATAAACAAATTCAGTAAAATGGAGGGGTACAAGATCGACATGCAAAAATCAGCAGTTTTTATACACTGGTAATGAGCATTCTGAGGAGAAAATTAAGAAAAGAATTCCATTCATAGTAGCAACTAAAGTAAGAAAATATTTAGGAGTAAATTTAACCAAGGTTCCAAAGGCCTCATACATAGAAAACTAGAAAATATTGCTGAAAGAAATTAAAGACATAAGTAAATGGAAGGACATTCCATGTATATGGATTGGAAGACTAAATATTCTTCCCAAAATTATTTACAGATGCAGCACAATCCCAATCAAAATTCCAAAAGCCTTTTTTACATAAATGGAAAAGCAAATTATCAGATTTATTTGGAAGAGTATGGGACCACAAATAGCTAAAAATACCTTGAAAAAAGAAGAATGAAGTTGGGGGACTCACACCTTCCTAACTTTAAAGTTAAATACAGAAGTAGTGGCCAAAAGAGCATGGTACTGGCACAATGATGGATACACTGACAAATGAAATTGAGTGGAAAGTTAAGATATAGATCCTTACTTCTATTGCCAATTGATTTTTTTATTTTTTATTTTCATTTTTTTAGGCACCAGAAGCCAGGGATTGAACCCAGGACCTTGTATATGGGAAGGCAGTGCTCAACCACTGAGCCATATTGCCACATTGGCTTCCCTGAGTTGGTTTTTGTTTATTTGTTTTGCTTGTTGTTTGTTTTTGTTTTATTTTCCAGGAGGCACTGGTAACTCAACCCAGGACCTCTCATGTGGGAAGCAGGCATTCGGCTCCACATCTGCTCCACCAATTGATTTTTGACAAGGTGACAAATCCAGCCAATTGGGAATGAACAGTCTCTTCAACAGATGATCCTGGGAGAACTGGCTATCCATATACAAAAGTGTGGAGGACTCTTACTTATACCATATACAAAAGTTAATTCAAAATAGATAAAATACCTAAATATAAGAGCCAATACAATAAAACTTGGAAGAAATTGTAGAGAAGCATCTCCAGGATCTTGTATTAGGCAATGGTTTCTTAGACTTTACACTCAAAGCACAAGCAACAAAAGAAAAAATAGACAAATGGGAACACATCAAATTTTTAAAATATTGTGCGTCAAAGAATTTTATCTTGAAAGTGAAAAGACAACCTACTCAAAGGGAGAAGATATTTGGAAACAACATATCCGATAATCGTTTCATATTCAGAATATATAAAGAAATCCTACAATTCATTTTAAAAAAGACAAAGAACCCATTAAAAACAGACAAAAGAGAATGGACTTACTGATATTCTACTATGGAACTATTGTGACTAGTAATGGAAGAAATTGTAGCATTGTAAATACATAATGGAACATAAATGGAAGAAAGTGCCCACAGTAGTTGCTGAGGGCAGGGAGAGGGAAGAAGAGATGTGATGTGGGGACATTTTCGGGACTTGGAGTTGTCCTAAGTGATATTGCAGGGACAGATGCTGGACATTATATATCCTGCCATAACCCACTGAATGTACTGGGAGAGTGTAAACTACAATGTAAGCTATTATCCACGTGGTGCGGCAGTGCTCCAAAATGCATTCACCAATGCAGTGAATGCGCCACAGCGATGAAAGAGGTTGTTGATGTGGGAGGAGTGGGGTGAGGGGGGTGTGGGGTAAATGGGAACCTCTTATATTTTTTGAATGTAACTTTTTTTTTAATCTATGTATCTTCAAAAAAATATGAAGAAGAAGAGGAAGGGGAAGGGGAAGGGGAAGAAGAGGAAGAAGAGGAAGAAGAAGAAGAAACATATAAAAGACTTGAATAGCCATTTCTCCGAAGAGGATATATGAATGGCTAAAAAGCACATGAAAGAATGCGCAACATCACTAGCTATTAGGGAAACCACAATGAGATACCATTTCACACCCATTAGAACTGCTATTAAAAAACCAGAAAATTAAGTTTTGGAGAGGCTGTGGAGAAATAGGAACACTCATTTGTTACTGGTGGGAATGTAAAATGGTATAGCCACTATGGAAGACAGTTTTGCAGTTCCTCAGAAACCTAAGTATGAGCTACCATGTGACCCAGCAATCCCTCTCCTAGTATATACCTAAAAGAATTGAGAGCAGGGACTCAAACAGATAGTGCACACCAATGTTCATAGTGGTATTAATCATAATTGCTGAAAGATGGAAGCAACCCAAGTGTTCATCAACCCATGAAAGATAAATAAAATGTGGTATATATAATACATACGATGGAATATTATTCAGCTATAAGAAGGAATGAAGTCCCAACACATATGACAACATGAATGAAACTTGAAGACATTATACTGAGTGAAATAAGCCAGACACAAAAGGATAAATATTGTATGATTTCACTGATATAAAATAATTTGAATAAGCAAACTTCTAGAGTTAAATTCTAGAATATTGGTTCTCAGGGGCTGGGTTGGAAGTAGAGAATGGGAAGTTAATGCTTAATTTGTACAGAATTTCTATTTAGATTAATTGTAAAGTTCTGGAAATGGATGGTGGTGATGGTAGCACATTATTGAAAATATAGTTAACAGCACTGAATTATGTATGTGAATGTGGTTCAAAGAGGAAATTTTAGGCTGTATAAATGTTACTAGAATAAAAATTAAAATATTAAACATAGGACTATAACACAGTGAACCCTATTTTAAACACTGGACTAAAAAACAAACAAAAACCTGAAAACAATGGACTATAGTTAATAGTACAAGTATAAAAATGTTTTTTCACGAATTATAATAAATGTATCACACTAATACATAGGGTAGTATATGGAAAAATACACACTTATGTAAACTATGAACTATAGTTAATAGTACAATTTTAATATTCCTTCACTATGAACTATAGTTAATAGTACAATTTTAATATTCCTTCATCAATTATAACAAAGGTACAACTCCAATGCAAAGTATCAACAATAGCAGGTATATTGGAATGTTATACTTTTTACATGATTTTTCTGTAAACCTACAACTTTTCTAATTAGAAATTATTTAATTAATTAAAAGAAAGTGGCTTATTTCTGGGCAGGATTCCCCTTGGGTATTCCATTTCCTTTAGTCACTCCATAAAATGTCCTTTGTTTCTTATTATTGCTCTCTGAATCCTTGTGCTTTTTGAAATCCTGTGGTTAATGCTTCTCCTACAAGTGGATCTTGCTGATCTCTGATTCTGAATGCTATGAGTATTTTCTAATTTGCTCCAAGAGCAAGTTATGAGGTCAGGATGAGAGGAACAGTGGGTTGAGTTCCAATATCTGAAGAATCCTCTGGACCCAGGCAGCAGTGGAAACTCACACTTTCCTTTTACTGTTCAGAAAAAACACTTATTGGCAATGACCTAAATGTTCATCAATTGGTGTATGATTAAAAAAATTACTACTTATCCATAATTTGAAATGCCATGGATCTACATGTGTGTTTCTTGTTTGAGCATTGCTTTTTTAAAATCCTAATTTAACAGCATTTTAATGAAACTTTGCTCCTTCCTGACTCTGGCAAAAAGCCAGGGCCCACAAAGTCCAGGGTTGACCTGGGGGCTGTCCCTACACCAAATCCCACCCTGGCCTGGCTTGCATACAGCCCTGTGTCAACCCCCTGCCCTCAGCTGCAGGTAGGAGAGGAGGAGGAGCACATTGCCTGGGGACTACTGTCACTGAAGATTTCCCAGTTAACACCAGGAACAGCCTGGTAGCAACACCATTCTGTGTGTTCTTTCACACATATGCGCACACACCGAGACACACACACGTCCAGCCGCAGGCCATTCTCTCTGTCCCACCTCCCCACACATTGGGCCACCTGCTTCCTTTAGGAGCTGCTGCTGCTATCTGCCTGGGCCCTTTTGCTGCTCCACTGGGGACCAGTGCTAAAGGTATTCCAGTGGGAAGGACAGGGAAAGGGATTTCTCTTCCCCAGGCTGGTGGGATCTCCACATTGCCTAGGCAATATTAAGAGCAGAGCACGCCTTGCTCTGGTTCATTTTCTGGCCTTATAATGAAACTGCACACACTATTCTAGCCCCTTCCAACCCGGCAGGATTCCAAAGCCAGTGGCCAACTATGGAATGGGATGGGGAGACCCTGATAGGGGCTGGGCCGCAATTCTAGTTCCTTCCACAGCTAAAGGGCACCTCAGACATCAGCCAGGGTGAGAGGAGCAGTGACCTGCCCACGGTCACACATTGCCAGACTTTTGCGCACCGAGATCCCTTCCCAGGCCACGGCTGTGGGGGACACCGGCCTCGGAGCCAGACAGGCCTTGGTTCAAGTTCAGGCTCTGGCCAGATTCTATCTGCATGATCAGCACCTTCCACCTCCGAGGAGCAGTGAGTCCAACCCCACGGTGCAGGCTTCTTGGGAACAAACTCCAGCTTGACAGAAAAGGCTGAGGAACCAGGGCTTCCTAGCAGCCCTTCTGCCCTGAGTGCCAGGGGAGGAGCAGAGCGGCAGGGCCTCAGGGAGGAAATCTTGGAGGCAACTTAGGCCAGAGTGCCTGAACAAAGACAAGCAGACAGACAGCCCAAGAGACCTGAGGGACTGCGAGAACCGGCTCCTTCCGGGGCAAGGCCTGGGCACCTGGAAGACTGAGTTTCAGGAAGAACCACAGCCCCTGGAGGGGCTGCCAGGACCTCCCCATGCCTCTCCCTCATCCTGGGTCTGGGCAAACGGACCTTGCCAAGAAGAGGCTGCCCCCCCTCCTTTGTGAAAACCCCAAATAAAGAATCCACTTGGTGTACACAGTCCGGGTGGGCGTGATTCGCTCGGTCGTCCGAAGGTCGTTAAGGAAACGTCCTGTGGGTGGTTTGGCACAGATTAGCTGCAGCGGCTCCTCCACCCGCACCAAGCCACCTCGCCCACTTCCGGCCGCCTCAGGCCCCGGGCAGCCTCCAGGAGGACTCAGGGCCGTTCCTGCGCTCTCCCTCCTCCAGCCTGCCTGCCCTTCCGAGAGCGAGACAGCCCCTCCCAGCGACTCAGGCCCCGGGCCCCCGCAGACAGCGTTTTCAGCTTCCACCCTGGGCACAGGGACCCTGCCTCCTTGGGCCTAGATGTCGGCGTTTCTGTAGAAAAGAATGCCTCACGCTACACGGAGCCAGAATCTACCCCCAACAAGGCATTCCTCTTTAGGAAAAGCGGCGTCGCCGTCCTCCACTTGGACCCTCTTGGGCTGCTAGGGCTGGTGGCAGCACGCATGGTGCTCCAGGAATCCCAAGTATGCGAGAGCGCAGGAGGACGCGAGGGCCTGCAGCGGGACCACCACGCCTGGCTCCCTCCCCAGGCAGGCCCTTTCTCCCCTCAGGCCCGCTACCCCTGCAGTGCACTGCCTGGTTTCTCACTCCCCTGGAGACGCCCCTACACCTGAGGCCCAAGGAGCCCCGGACCCTGTGCCCAGGGTGGAAGCCAGCAGAGCTCAGCCAGCCTGTGGGGACGAGCAGGAGCCAGAGCACGGAGAGGGAGGAGCCCTGGCAGGGGCCATTTCCACACTGCGCCGCGCCACTTGGACAGTCTCAAGCATTTGCCTTTCAACCCAACTAGCATTTTCTTCCATCTCTGACTCATCATGATAAACGTAATTGGTGTTCCAGTTGAACCCCACACACACCTTCCTTAAGAAATGAGTCCAATGAATATAACATTTAAAAGAAAATGAAAAAAAAAAAAAGAAACGAGTCCAACACCCTCAAGCCCAGAAGTGGAGAGGAAAGGGCAGGCGACGTGCCCTGGCTTTGTTGCCCCACTCCCTTGGAACTCTCTCACGAATGACTGACGGAACTGCCCAAAAGGCAGGCTGAAGCAGGGGGACTGTGTGAAGCCCCCTATCAACATGCCCACATCCCTCCTCTCACGTCTGTTTGCCCCAGGCTGGGTCACAGAAACAGGTCTCTTCAGAAGGGCTGCAGCCACAGGGAGGTGGCAAACCCAGTTAACACGCAAGGTGTTGCTTCTAACTTTCTAGACTCCTGTGTGATAAAAATTCCCTGGTGTGCTTGTGACGCACTCATCCCAGATTCACCGGCCATCTCCCTGGAGGTTCTGACTCACTGGAAGGATTTGGGATGGGAATTTCCGCTTTTTCATGTTTTCCCAGGTGCTATCAGAACGGATGCTTAGGAAACACCAAGGGCTGCCTCCACCTGAGCACCGCCTTAGGGAAATCCTCACAGATCCCATGGAACTGCGGGTTCCCTCCTCTGCCTGCCTAAGGTCGCCTCCTGAGGTCTAGCTGCCGTCTCTGGACTCACCGCTTTCCTTTTACCTTTACCTTATACGCTGGAATGATGACCACCTTCCATCCTCTACAAAACAACCATATCACAAAACTAACTGAGGCACGCAGACCAAGCAAGGGGACATTTTTGTCACAGGGGCCACCCCTACTCCTTGTGCTCCTCTCCCCACCCCACCTACCACTCAGGTAGAAAGCGAGTGACCATAACATGGCTTTGGCTTGCCCCATTTCTCCTAGGCCCACATACTGAAGAAATGCCAAAGGGGCAGCACTGCAGGACCAGAGGCGGTGAGGCGGCTGGAGCAGCCCACGACGAGGGCACCGGGGCAGCCGGGCTGGGCCACAGGGAGAACGGCAGCCAGGCAGGTGAGGAAGTCCTGGCTCAGGGCGGATGGAACCTGCCAGGGAACCATAATTCCCCATGACCTGGCAGAACCTGAGTGTGTCTTTCTGGTGGGAGACTCTTAAGATGGCTGTGATGCCCCTGACATTTCTCTGCCAAGCCTCAGGAAGTATGTGTGCTGATCCAGGCCCATGCTAGAGTGGAAGCCACTGCTAATGAGAGACCGAATTTCTGTTAGGGGACCAAGAAGCAGGATGGGATGAGTTATCCTCATGCTTTTGTAGTTTGCTTTGCCTTACTCATTTTCTGTCAATAAGTGCAATAAGGGAGCGTCTGACAGGATTGCACCTGTGACACCTGATGGAAGCTTCCCTCTGGTCCTCCTGGAGTATGGGTAGACAGGCTCAGAGCCCTCGGGCTGGTCAGATTTGGTCTCCATTGAAGCCCTTTGGGACCAGGAGATGTCCTTTTACAGATATCTTTCTCTTTCTTGTCTCCTCATCTAGTATGGTCCATAAGCTACAGACCTGGGGCATTTCAGCTGATTATTCATATCACAACTGCTAGTAGCATTTGACTGGAAAAGTTCATAAATATAGAGGAGGAAGGACTCTGGTCCATTTCACCCCATGGATGGTGTTGCTGCTGGACAACAGTGTTGGCTTCTTTTAAGTACCCCAGGCTGGGTCATTTGCCCCCCCAAACTGAGTAGCACTCAAGAGATCTTGGCTCCAAGGTTGTCCCTGAGAATGCGCCATACCCCTTCTCTTACCAGCTGCTTCCACTAGATTTCCAAAGACATGGTCCCAATTGGAAGAGCAGTGCCTCTGTAGGAGGAGTGCTGGGCTCAGGCATCTCATGGAGAGAGGTCAGGGGCAGGGGCAGGATTTGGGGTCTGTGTTTATCTTCCCAAGTTCTCTCACAGTCCCTGTCAGGACTCCCTGGCTTTTTTGGTTGGTTCCTAGTGATACTTCTTTTACAAAATACATTTTGTAGAATTGATTAGAATACCTTATTTATTTAATATGCTTATGCCTTTTTGTCTGAATCTTCCAGTACAGGTATACTGGGGTAAAATGCGATGGATGGGGATGGGATGGGGATGGAAGAAAAAGAAAAAAAGGAAATACCAAAGGGACTACACCTAGTCAAACACTGCTTTCGTTTCAGTAGAGTTGGGTGGTTGGGTTGGTCCACTTACCTGATGCCACAGAGGGACAAAGTGAATTCTTAGAGATGACAACCAAAAGCATGAGCAACAAAAGAAAACAGAGAAGTTGGACTTAATCAAAATTAAAAACTATTGTGCAATCAAGGACATTAGAAACTAAAAAGACAATCTAAAGAATGGGAGAGAATATTTAGGAATCACATATCTGAAAAGGGCTTCATATCCAGAAAATACTGAAAAACTACAACTCAACAACAAAAACTCAGCAAACCAATTAATAAATGAGCAAAGGACTTGAATAGACATTTCTTCAAATAAGATATACAAATGACCAATAAGCACATAAAAAAATGCCCAACATCACTGGTCATCAGGGAAATGCAAATCAAACTACAGTGAGATCGACTACTTGACACTCACTAGAATAGCTATTATTTTTTTTTAAAAAATCAGAACATAAGAAGTATTGATGAGGATGAAGAGAAACTGGGATTCTCATGCATTGCTGGTAGGAATGTAAAATGATTTTCCCACTATGGAAAAAAGTTTGACAGTTCTCCAAAAGGTTAAATGTAGAATTATCATGTGATCTGGCAATTCCACTCAGGTACATACCCCAAAGAATTAAAAGCAGAGACTCAAACAGAAACACCCATGTTCATAGCAACATTATTCACATTAGCAAAAGGTGGAAATATCCCAAGAGCCCGTTGACAAATGGATTAAAAAAATGTGGTATATTCATACAATGGAATATTATTCAGCCATTAAAAGGAATGAAATACTGACACACGGTACAATGGGCGTGAACCTCAAAAACATTATGCTAAGTGAAAGCAGTGAGACACAAAAGGTCACATATTGTAGGATTCCATTTATATGAACTATCCACAATAGGCAAATCCAGAGAGACAGAAAACAGATTAGTGGTCTCAGGGGCTGGGGAGAAAGAATGAGGAACACCTGCTTAACGGGTATGGGGTTTTCTTTTGGAGTGATGAAAATGTTTTGGAACTAGACAGAGGTGATGGGTGCTCAACATTATGAATGTACTAAATGCCACTGGATTATTCACTTTAAAATGGTTCATCTTATGTATTTGAATTCTACCTCAATAAAAAAATAAAATTTAAAAGTCAACACATATAAGAAACAAACAGGTAACAGTCTACCAGGTGAGTTTTCAGAAGCTGCCATCCCCTGCCAGCACCTTGGTTTTCAAAAGACACATCTTATGACTGGATGATTCACCCCAGCTCTGGCGCCTGTGATTTCAGTCATGAAATAAACACACATCTAGAAAATCCTTGCAGTGCTGGGGGGTTTACAGGCTCTGGCTTCAGTCCCTGCTTTTCTGAATACCAAGGAGACCAATGGAGCGGAATAGGAATAGACTTCTACAAGCAGAAGGTCAAACTTATACATAAGCGTTTCTAACAGCATGTTTACATTTTTTGGTATATAAAAATAAAATACTTAAACTCAGGGTCATTAAAAAAGGCTCTTGGTTGTATATAAAAGAATGCATAAATGTTTAAAATTAATTCTGCCTAGAAGTTTCAGCTTAATCATTTTAAACAAACAAAAAACAGTAGAAGGAAGTAATGATAATCTACCTTCAGTTCTAATTTTTAAATGTGAATAATTAACCTTCCAGGAAAAAAGAAAGAAGTTTAAAAGCAGTTCAATCCAATAAACGCCCAATTTAAAAATAGATCTGTTCTGCTGGTATGGACTGCCACACCTGATTTATTGTGGTGGCAATTCCCACGAAATCAGTCATTACTTCTGCTAAACTCTTGGAGCACTAATGCCCTTAAGCTCTACTTTCAGGCACTTAAATGCTGATAATACTGATTTTATGGGGATTATGCTTTGTGTAAAAGGTTTTATAAAAAGTTCACATTTTTGATACACCAAATTTTGTTGTTACCAAAAACAGTTAAGTTGCTATAGATTTCATATTCTAAAGTTAGATTTTTCCTGGCAGAATTGTTAATAATTAGCCATTATTTCTTAAAGCTTATATCAAAAATTAAATGAATACATTATAATACCAACTAAGCTCTTGTTCACCAGTATCCTTATAAAATAAATAAAATCAAGGAGTAAATGTGGCTCAAGCAATTGAGCGCCTGGCTCCCACATGGAAGGTCCCAGGTTTGGTTCCTAGTGCCTCCTGAAAGAACAGAAGCAAATAACAAGCAAAACAAGCAAAAAACCAACTCAGGGGACGCAGACTTGGCCCAGTGGTTAGGGCATCCGCCTACCACATGGGAGGTCCACAGTTCAAACCCCAGGCCTCCTTGACCCGTGTGGAGCTGGCCCACGCACAGCGCTGATGTGCGCAAGGAGTGCCCTGCCACGCAGGGGTGTCCCCCGCGTAGGGGAGCCCCACGTGCGCCCCATAAGGAGAGCGCGAAAGAAAATGCAGCCTGCCCAAGAATGGCGCAGCACACACAGAGAGCTGATGCAGCAAGATGACGCACCAAAAAGAAACACAGATTCCCAGTGCCGCTGATAAGAACAGAAGCAGTTACTGAAGAACACGCAGCAAATGGACAGAGAGAGCAGACAACTGGGGGGGGGGGGGAAGGGAAGAGAAATAAATAAAAAATAAATCTTAAAAAAAAAAACCTACTCAGGGAAGCTGATGTGGCTCAGTGGCTGAGTGCCAGCTTCCCACATACGAGGTCCCGGGTTCAATCCCCACCCTGGAGCCTCAAAACAATAAAAAAGTCAGTAAAGACATTTTGAGCGACTATGTTACCACACAAAAGGGCAAATCCTTGCAGGGCCTAGCAAGGGGAATCTACTTACTAAAGTATCCCTGTAGACTCTAAGGAGGCTCCAGGGTATCAGTGTACTTGTAATTTCCCCAGCATAAAAGCCATCTAATTCTGTTTTTTTCAGAAGAAAAGAGAAAAAAGGAAATGGGAAGAGGAGGAAAAAGGAAGAGGAGAAGGAGAGAAAGGGAAAGAAGTAGAAGAAGAAAGAAGAAATCAGGTGAGTAATCTTGTTTCCCTGGCCCAGAAACAACTAACCCTCGCGATAGACCAAGCTAAACATTAACAGCGGCTTCTGGTTGACCTTTGGGCAGCACAGAGCAGTGATATGAACTGGCTTCAGAAACTGGCTAAATGGGTTTAAATCCCAACCTCACCATTTAGCAGCTTTGTGACCTTGAGGAAGTCAATTACCTTCTCGGAGCCCTTATTTCTTCGTCCAGCAAGGGGAACAATCCACCTACCTCCCAGAGCTGCGGGTCTCCAGGAGGGGACTACACCGAGGCCTGCCCGGGAGGACACACTCACTGGGGTTTCCAGCTCTCCCACGTTTGAAGCACCAAGGGCGGGAACCTACCTGGAAGCTTGGTTTCTGTTGATGCCATACAGGAAAAAGACAACACAGCCAGTGCTGCTGGGCTTTTTTATTTTAAAAAAAAACAAAAACAAAACAGATTAAATAGTATTTGATTACATATAAAACTGAACTGGAGTCCAGAGTTCATGGTGGGGAAGGCTCAGAAGATGGAGAAAAGGATGGAGTGGCAGTGTTTTATTTTTCTTCGTACCTAGGAGGTGGTTCGGATAAAAGATGTGGAGTGCGTGAGATCTCGGAGGATGAATTAGTCCCATAAATAGTGTATATAGATTCAGGATCTCTACTGGAGCTCGTGCCTTGGCCCTCAGGAGCTCGGGACCTGCTAAAAAGGAGAGAGAACAGGAAGGGGAGGGGAGGAAAAGAGGAAAACACCGTAAGTGTTGGATTCTTTTCAAATTTTTATCACATGCATTTAGAGATAATTATAAAGATCTAAGGAAGAATTTCTTCCATATTCTATTTTTCATAGGAATATTTTGGTTCCTTACTACTTTTCTTAGAGCTGATCATAACTTTAAGACAGTCTTATGTTGTCATTCCCTTTGTCACTGAAAAGACACAGAGGATAGGTGCACAGATGTGAGCCAAAGAGAGCACACACAGGGAAGTGGACATGGCTCAACTGATAGAGCGTCCGCCTACCATATGGAGGGTCCAGAGTTCAAAACCCAGGGCCTCCTGACCCATGTGGCAAGCTGGCCCAAGTGCGGTACTGCTGCACGCAAGGAGTGCCATGCCATACAGGGGTGCCCCATGCGCAAGGAGTGCGCCCCACAAGGAGAGCTGCCCTGCAAGAAGAAAGCACAGCCCACCCAGGAGTGGCGCCGCACAAATGTAGAGCTGATGCAACAAAAAAGAGATGCAGTTTCCCGGTACCGCCTGACAATGAAAGTGTAATGCAGAAGGACACACAGCAAATGGACACAGAGAGCAGACAACAAGGGGGACGGGGAGAGAAATAAATAAAATAAATCTTTTTTAAAAAGAGAGAGAGCACTCACAGTTACTGCTCTCTGCTATGTTGTCTTCTGAGATCGCAAATAGAAAATAAAAGCATTAAGCCAAGAACTCGAAAGGAGGCGGGAAGGCATACTGGCTAAGGGAGTGGGCTGCAGCAACTGCAGGCCTGCGTTGGAACTTCTACTCTGCTGCTTTCTAGCTGGGTGATCTTGGGCAAGTTAATTCACCTCTCCAAGCCTCAATTTCTTCATCTGTCAAATGGGGAAGACACCAGTGCAGGGTCTACCTCCTAGAGTAGTTGTGAGAACTCAGTGAGGGAGTGCAAGAAATGCCCTTGGCCCAGACCCTAGCACACAGAAATCCTAGCAGTAGAAGCAGCAGCAATAGTTTATTTTGAGTTCACAGACATTTCTTTTAGGGCTTGGCAAAGTTTGTTGCTGGCAAAAATATATATACAGAAATTCAGTAAGAGAATTATACACACATCACTTTATCCTGTCCTTTATCTGTGCAGCATTGCCTGCATTCGTCAGGGGGCGTCCCCAGCTCACCTTAAACCCACCTCCTCCGCCCTTTCAGCCACCAGTTTCCCTGTCTCCTCAGATGACCCTGTCCTACTTTGGTGGAAAAATGCAAGTCTCTACAATGACATCGTGCTCTCCAGGCCTCAAAGGAGCAGGCCAGTGTCCACTGGTCTCTTCTCCTGGGACAGTGCACCCCTGTCTGCTCCCTGAAGGCAGTGAAGTCCCAACCCTGAGGGCACACCAACGCCCGCCTTGGAGCACAAATGACAAAGTCAGGCAGCAGCGGCCCATTACCGTCACTCAGGAGCCGCTTCCTGCTGCTTTCCCTCCCACATTGCCCAGTGAAACTTCCCAGCAATCCTTCCTTCCTTTCCTAACCCTGGTTTCCCATTCAGTTAGGGGCCCAAAGCCTGTCCCTGCCCCATTCCCTGCTCGCTCTGTCCTTGCCGTCCTTCAGGACACTTCCCTATTTCCTTCCTCCCACTCCTTCCCTCCCAGGATTTACCAGCAGGCCTCCAGGCTCCGCTCTTTGCCCTCCTGGCTCCCGCCGTGCTCTGCAGTTCCATCCCCAGCAACTGTCTCACCCAGGATCCCGCCCCATCCCGCCTACCTCAAAGTGCCACCCTCCTTCTCGCTCTCCCTCCCCAAGTCAGAGCACCCCCTTCTCCCACGTAAACGGGGCTCGCCTCCCACCTTCTTCTCAGTGACACTCCACCGTCCCTGTCGCTCACCCGTGAACTCTTCACCTCTGCCTCCTCCTCGATGCCATCCTCCATTCCAGATCCAGATCCCTCAGCTCAGGCTTGCTTCCTCAGGCGGTCCCATGAGAGGCAACCTCCTAACCAGTCTCCCTCCTTCCGCCGTTCCTGCTGTAAGCTGTGCTAACCACTGCCCTGACCCCATGTGCGCATCCTAATTTGTACAGGGCCAGGAGGGGGAACTTCTATTTCTCTTCGACCAATCTGAGGTGGCCTGGCTTGGTCAAGTCAGGGCACAGGACTGACATCAGCGTCATACAAGCTCCTCCACTAGAATATCAAACACTTCAGTAGCTGCTGGGATCCCTGAGCCCTGCCCCTCTCCGCAATCTAAAGCAGCAAGGTGATCGTGGCAGATGTCCTCCTGCACGCTGCCCTGGCACCCAGTGTGACTCATGGGTTGGTAAACATTTTTGAGTATCACCCCTGCTAGGAGCTCATAAAGATGCCTAGAGAAGTCTCCCTGTTAACCCAGAATAGCCACTTCTACAATGTTTAACTTATGTGCTGCCCAAAGTTTCTCGAAAGGTGCTGTTAAGGCAATAATTCTGGCAAAACGTCACCATAAATGATAGCTGCACTCGAAGGCTTCCGCTTGTAAACAACCTTCCTTGGTAAGCCTTATCAAAGCTAACTTGGCCTTGGACAGGCCTGAAAATGTTAAACGTGTTCCAGTGGAAAGTCTTACCTGTAGTTGAAAATACTGTAATATGAAGGTGGATTTTCATTCGGAAGCAAACTGTTAGCTCCAGGACTTCGAGTTACTGCAGAAGGCGAAGACTCAGAAAAGTAAGGTGGTGGAGGGGGTGGAAATATAATCACTGCATCACCTAAGGAAAAACAATATTTAAAGAGAAATGGGTACTAACTAGAAGCAAAACAGCAAGGGCAAATGAAATTAATTCTGTATCTGGCCCATCTGTATAGAAGATCCAAACATTTACCACTGTCTCAAATTAAAAAGTGGGCCTACTCAAGAGTTCAAAAGATGAATGGATAAACAAAATGTGGTATACACAGAGTGGAATATTATTCATCCATGAAAAGGAACGAAGTTCTGAGACATGTGACAAAAAGGATGAAACCTGAAGACATCACATTGAATGGAATAAGCCAGAAGCAAAAGGAAAAATATTTTATGATCTTGCTTATATGTATACCTAGAATAAGTAAATTCATAAAAGCAGATAATAGATTACAGGTTACAAGGCGCTGGAGGGTAAAGGCAATGGAGAATATTTGCTTAATGGGTAGTTTTTGTTTGAGGTGATAAATTTGGGTAATCGACGTGGCTGATGGTAGTACAATAGCATCAATATAGTTAATATCATTGAATTGTACATTTGAAAGTGGTTAAAATGAGAAATTTTGAGTTGTATATACACTACTACAAGAAAAGCTTTAAAAAAAACATTTCATCACAAGTCTGAGTTAAAGTATTTCTGTGAATCCTTTCCTAATAAGTTTCCTTACCTTCCCCGGTTTGTCTCCTGCTGACAAATCTTTTCTGTTTTTTTTCAAGATTTATTTATTTCACTCCCCTCCTGCCCCTGCCCCAGTTGTCTGTTCTCTGTGTCTACTTGCTGCATCTTCTTTGTCCGCTTCTATAGTTGTCAGCAGCATGGGAATCTGTGTTTCTTTTCTTTTTTTTAAAGATTTATTTGCTTGTTTAATTCTCCCCCCTTCCCCCGCACCCCGGTTGTCTGTTTTCTGTGTCTATTTGCTGCGTCTTCTTTGTCCGCTTCTGTTGTTGTCAGCAGCACGGGAATCTGTGTTTCTTTTTGTTGTGTCATCTTGTTGTGTCAGCTCTCCGTGTGGGTGGCGCCATTCCTGGGCAGGCTGCACTTTCTTTCGTGCTGGGTGGCTCTCCTTACAGGGTGCACTCCTTGCGCGTGGGGCTCCCCTACGCGGGGGCCACCCCTGCGTGGCACAGCACTCCATGCGCACATCAGCACTGTGAGTGGGCCAGCTCCACACGGGTCAAGGAGGCCCAGGGTTTGAACCGCGGACCTCCCATGTGGTAGACGGACGCCCTAACCACTGGGCCAAGTCTGCTTCTTGACACATCTTTTCTTGATTTAAACTTATAATTTTAATTCGTCCCACAAGTTAGCTATTGGATAAAGTACCTTGTTTCTCAAATGAAATTTCACCTCTAAGCAAATGACAAACAAGTTGTGCCACAAGTCACTACCATTACTGCCATACCTGTGGCTTAAGCTCTTTTTCAAATTTTTAAAAAATATTTTTATTGTCTTTTTTAAAAAAAGATCACACAAAAGGCTTAAGCTCTTTTATAAATTTTTATCTACCAAAATTTCATCCCAGCTTTATAAATGAAGGTCAAACTCAAAGAAAACCTTGGCTTTGCATTTCTGCTACTACTGTTCACTCCAGAACATATCCACCTGTGAGGTGAAGGACCAGATAGGCTCTAATTTATATTCCAATTCCAATACAAAATGCACCACCCAAGTTGCCAAGAACATTCTAGACATGCACAGCACCTCTATGGCAGGAAATGACAGTGCAGGAACAAATGAAGAAGGAGAGAGGACTTCACTTCCCTGCAGGGAGGAGCCTGGTTTGTACTGGCGGCAAAGCTGACACCTGCATAGGTAGGTACAGGAGTCTTTAAAGCCCCTGGGATTCCGTTAGCCAATTCCTTCCCCTGCATGGTAAACAACTATTTGGCCTCTCCGAACCTCAGCTGCCGCAGCTGTAAGCTATAGACCATGTCTATACTTGCGGCTGGAACAGGGACGAGGAACAGATGAGAGGATTTGTGCCCAACAGTTAAAACTGGGCACAGAGCAGTTCACACACCAGCAAAGGTACTTTGTGTGTACTCCACCAGCAAACGGCACTTATCTGCATGTGTGAAGAAACATGTCCAGCTGGACCAGCCAGTGTCTTCTCTTTGCACCCTGAAGCCTCAATCACTTTCCCTAAGTTAATGAAGAAAATCCATGAACTCCACTTCTCCTGCAGAGAGGAGATGGTGAATTAATCTTAAAATATATATTGCTAACCTAAACCTGGATTCTTATTTAATTCTTTAGAAGAACTTACAGGAATGGAGGTTGACTGTTCATTTTTGATTGTGCATTGTCGAATAAAGTACCTGTGAAAGCCTCAAAGCAAGCCAATTGCCTGTGAAAACAAGGAAATGCTCAAAGCAACCACAGTTATCTCCATGGCATGTTCAATCCTCTGCCCAATCAGCTCCATGGCTTCTCACCTACAACCTGTTCTCCCAGAAAGAGGGATCCTTGTGAGAGGGTTGTGTGTCCCTTTCACACCATCCTTCAAAATTTGTCCCTGTGAGTTGACAAGACACCCCTAGGACAGCTCTCTGTCACATGCCAATCTTGCACATCCAGGCCCTAGCACGAGCCCATGGGCAGTGTATGCACGATGGAGAGCTACTTCCTGGTTTATTTTCCATTCTGGGAACAGATAAATTAGCCCAGGACTGCCTCTTACCACCCCAACTTCTGAAGACGGTCAGAAGTGATAAGTGATAGACGTCTAGATTTTTATAATCAATTGTGCTAAAAAGAAGGCATGATTTTTAAAACTTTAAACTTCATCCTAAAATATCAGAACAGAGAAAAACAAGGCATTAGGGATGCCATGTTTTCACAGGGTTGATGGGACTTAAAGGGCTTCATGGAAAAGGGTTTAAACCACACAGCACCAACATCACTAAGGGTACGGGCCATCCCGTGTTCCAAGGCCACAGCTCTGCTCCCTGCCTCCATCCTGATTCCCGACAGTTCCATCAGGGCAGAGGCTGGCCCAGAATTGCCCTTGCTAGTAAAACCAGAGCACACCTTGAAATGTTCCCAACTAAGAGGAAGAGTATGAGCATTCCTTGAAATGTTTCACTTATTTTAACTGAATTGTACCCCATATCTTGCTCCCCAGAGGACTGAAGATATATCAAACATTGTAAAGCCTTCTGTCATATAACACCTACCCAGAACCCTTGGTGAAGGATGAAACTGGCAGAAACATAATCATACCCAAATGCTACAAGGAGGGTGCTATGCGAGCTGCACGTGTGCCCCCGGCCTGGGTTTGGATCCCAGCTATTCCACTTGCAAGTTTGTGACCTTGGGCAAGTTATTTGAAATCCCTGTACCCCAACTCTCTTAAACAGAGATAAATGTACCCGCCTCACTGGGTTGCTGCAGGAGTGAATGAACTTCACACAAGCAGGCCCTTGAAGAACACATGCAAAAGCACTTAGGAGGGTGCCTGGCAGAAGAATAAGCCCTATATAAATGGTGGCTATTATTAAAATGTGATTATTACTTATGCTGTCACATATAAACATACAAATGCACAAATAAGCAAACCGCAAGCATCAACCTTGGCGCAACACAAGGTACGTCGATAAATCCAGCTCTCCTTCCTCTTCAAGGCTGGCCCCATGCAAGGCCAGCGGTCCAGGCTATTGTTGCCCAGTCTGCAAGCCCCAAACAGCCCCGAACACGAGAAACGTCTCACTGTCACACTCCTTCTCAGTACCCACAGGCTTCTGCTTTGTAATCCTCTCTGCCTAGCTTTTTAGATGTTGAATTTGTAGCTTCAGAGCTTTACCTTACTAAAGTAGGATACCAGGGAAGGAAACAACCACAGTGATTTGCAAGTGAGTAGCACCGGGGTTCTTTCTTGGGTGTGCGATACCCCGAGGCTAAAGCTTACTAAGGTTGCTGTGCAGGCAGCCCACTCTGGGAAATGGTAATCCATCTCTTCTGCAGAATGTGGGGGTTCCAGAAGGAATTTCTAGGCATTCCATGGGGGAAAGAAGTGACAGGTGTTGTTGCATGTCATCTCGGTCTGTGCCCTAACTTCCAAACTTCACACCAACCCTGCAGCCAAGGCTGAAGTTACAGAAAACGAACAACTAGATGGAAAATGGCGCAGAAGGCCCCCTCAAAACATCTGAAGACCGGTGGACTTGGGGCAGCCTCAGAATTGTAGGATGTTAATGCTGGAAGGACTATTGGGAATTCAATTCTCTTTTTGCAGATGTATAAACTAAGGCCAGGAGAGATTGAGGACCTAGCAGTGACCGCCAGGGATGAGAGCTCACATGCCCAACTCCCAGCACACCACGAGGTCACAGTGTGAGACTTACAGGGGAAGTTGGCAGGTACCTAAGGTGACAGAAGGCTCCAAGGCTGTCCTCACAGTTCTTCTTGCTTTCCTCTTAATTTGCTATGTGACCTCAGTCAAAGTCACTACTTAATGTAAAGAGCTTCTTGGGGGGAAATGATAAGGACAAAGATTCCTAGCCGGCTCACCCCAGCAGCAGCACTGCCTGTGTGTGGGCAAGGGGCGGGCGGGGGGAAGGCCAGACCCGAGGGCAGCCCAGTGAAGACTTGATGCAACAGATCCTGGGCTATGAGCAAGGACTCGAATGACAGCCACCCACCTACAGTGACCTGGACCGGCTCCACGCTCTGGGTCTGCCCCTCTTCACCTTCAGACGCATCCTGGCCAGAAGTCAAGTTGTTTCTTTTCTTAATGTGGGCGACCACGAAGAAGCATAATCCCACCAGCACGATCAAGGGCCCGATGATCTGCAGAGACAGGAACCCACAGATCTGGGGCTCGGCGTCGGCAGTGTCCGTCTCATTTAGCGACTCCTGCGTCCAGTCTGGGCCGCAGCCAGGGACCCAAATGCCCAGGATACTGATCAGCATGCCGCTGGTCAAGAACAGAAACCCAAAGATGAGGCACTGGGCAAACTGGCGGCTCTCCCCGCAGAGGAAGGCTTGGTCCGAGTCGCCCAGGTGGCCTCCCCGCCGCCGGGCGCGGAGCTGAAGCCGAGCGCGGGAGCGGGCCAGCACCACAGCCCCAAGCCCAACCGCAGCACACGCGGGCCCGGCCACCTTCAGCACCATGCTGCAGTCTGGGAGGGTTTCCTGCTGGCACGCCTGGAACCCAAAGATGGACAGCAGGACTCCCACACACAGCAGGACGGCGCCAAAGACAAAGAGGAAGAAGATGAGCTTGCTGACGTGTCTGTCTTGCTCCTCCCCATCTGGCTCAGCAGCAGCAGTGGGAGACATGGCCAGAGAAGGTGCCTTCCCCAAAGGGGGGTGGGATGTGTTTCCTTCTCTCGGATGGTCTCAACAGCTCTGCAAACATAACCAAACACCAAATTAAAGTGGGTACAGGTGTTCTCCACCCGCCCTGTTCCTTGGCTGGTCATTTTGGAACCATGCTAGGATGAAAGCACAGGGGAACAGCACTTCGTGCAAATAATACACTTTATTTTTTAAAATTTTTTGTCTTTTTTATTTCTTTTTTCTTTTTCTTTTTTTGGTTGGTTTGGTCTTTTCTTTTTTTTCAGATTCTTTATTTGTTATTATTTTTTTAAATGATATTCTTTAGAACAATGAGTTGGTTTATGAGTCAGAAGAACTGGCACTCAGAAACTCCTGAATATGTAATTTCATGAAGATATTCAAGATGAGGAAACACATATGCCTCTAAGATAGCAGCATGTTATTGGAGGAACCCGGGCTGCTGTGTACCCCGCTGACCAGCCGAGCTCCCATCCGTAAACCCTGGCTGATCCAGGGGGGTCTGGGTACCCCCTAGACCACGACCCCAAAGGATATGCACACTGGGCCAGACTCGTGCCACAAGCGGGTGACGTCCTGAGATACGTGCCCTACTTCTGCCACGGCCAGGTGGTATGGGGCATCAGTCGTGGCTCCAAGCATCTGGGTATCCCCACTGCTAACCTTCCTGAACAAGTAGTAGATAATCTTCCAGCGGATATACCCACTGGCATTTATTATGGTTGGGCCAGTGTTGGAAGTGGAAGCAGAGATGTCGGTGAGATGGTGGTGAGCATAGGATGGGACCCATACTACAAGAATATGAAAAAGTCCATGGAAACGCACATTATGCATACCTTCAAGAGGACTTCTTGGGGAAGTCCTCAAGGTGGCCATATTGGCTACCTCAGACTGGAAAAGAACTTTGATTCTTCAGAGTCACTTATTTCAGCAATTCAAGGTGATATTGAAAAAGGTAAGAAATGACTACAATTACCAGAACATTTGAAACTCAGAAAAGACAATCTCTTTTAGGTCCCTAAAAGCAAAATAATGAATGGTAAAAAACCATCTTATTTATTCGTTCACTGTTTTCCAGTATTTCACTGCTCATAACTTATAGTCTCAATTGGCTATATTTTTAAAAATCAACCATTTTTCTGCCGCTGTGAATTAGTATAAACAGTACAGTGTAATCACTATATTATACTTTAACTGATATTAAACTCATCATTTAAAAGATTCATTTAAAAATCAAGATTCTGGGAAGTGGATTTGGTTCAACTGATAGAGCCTCTGCCTACCATATGGGAGGTACAGGGTTCAAACCCCCGGCCTCCTGACCCATGTGGAGCTGGCCCATGCAATGCTGATACACACAAGGAGTGCCGTGCCACGCAGGGGTGTCCCCCACACAGGGGAGCCCCATGCACAAGGAGTGCGCTCTGTAAGGAGAGCCACCCAGTGCGAAAAAAGTGCAGCCTGCCCAGGAATAGCACTGCAGACACGGAGAGCTGACACAGCAAGATGATGCAACAAAAAGAGACAGATTCCTGGTGCTGCTGACAAGAATGCAAGTGGACACAGAAGAACACACAGTGAATGGACACAGAGAGCAGACAGGGGAGGAAGGGGAGAGAAATAAATAAAAATAGGGAAGTGAACATGGCTCAACTGATAGAGCATCCACCTACCATATGGGTGGTCCAGGGTTCAAACCTAGGGCCTCCTGGCCTGTGTGGTGAGCTGGCCCACACGTGGCACTGCCGCACACAAGGAGTACTGTGCTACGCAGGTGTGTCCCTGCGTAGGGAAGCCCCATGCACAAGGAGTGCGCCCCGCACTGAGCTGCCCCACACGAAAAAAGCGTAGCCTGCCCAGGAGTGGCGCCACACACATGGAGAACTGACACAGCAAGATGATACAACAAAAAGAGACACAGATTCCCAGTGCTGCCGAGAATGCAAGTGGACACAGAAGAACACACAGTGAATGGACACAGAAGGCAGACAATGGGGGGAAAGAGAAATAAATAATAATAAATAAAAATAAATCTAAATAAAAAAATAAAAATCAAGATTCCTTTTTATGTAATGTTTTGATTAAAAACTCAAAGCTTTCTAAAATGTACCACTAGAAAGGTCTTAAATATCTTTTGATGGGAATAAAATGTATAAAAAGCACATAACTAGTTTGTGATGAGACATGATTTTCATGGTAAAATGTCAGTTTGCATGTACTTGTATAGCATGTGCTGCTTAGCAGAGAAAGCCTTCAGAAGTACATTATTAAACAGATGTTTGGTAGTTTATTATAAATCTAAGAGGAAAAGTCTGTACTTTATATTTTTTATAATTGTGCATTAATTTTTTGCATGAATATATTTTATTATAGACATGAAGACTTGGGAAATTTCATTTGTCATTTCCTTCATGAGGTGAAATCATTGTACTCTGTCCCAGATTTGTGCAGACCTGCCTCAATTCTAAATGGTCTTGACTCCCTGCTTCCATTTTTTTGTTTGTATTTGAAGACACAAAAGTGTTTTTCAAATCCGTAGTTTTCATGTTTGCATTGGATAACAAATTTTCTCCTTTTTACAAGGAGATATTCTTGTTCAACATTCTTCTTGATTCTTCCTTTAAAAGACTGTCAGTGTCAAGTTTTTTATTTTTATTTGTTTCCATTTAGAATAGCTTACAATAGTACACTTACAGGAGATTGAACCTGGCTTTACCATTCTAACCTTCACTATATGAAGAATGACTGTCATGCATAACTGCAGTGCACTTGTAGGCGGGAAAAATCACCTCTTTAGGTTTCTTCAAGATTTAATCGTATACACAGCAGTTCATTATATATACCAGTTTCCTAAAGAACACAAAATTCTTGGGATTCCCCTCCCTAAAAATATTTTAAGAGCCAATTAAACTGTGAAAGAGCCAGAAAGATATTTTTCATGTAATTATATTCCTGAGAAAATCTGAACTTTGTAGTTATGTATGTTTAATGCCAGCCTAAAGAATGCCTATACCTGGGGGAGGGGACCTAAAATGATAAAGTTCTACTTAAATAATTTTTAAAAAAGAATATCTGTAAACAAAACAAAACAGAACCAAACCAAAACAAAACAAAACAGAACAGCAAAAGTACCTTTTGCGGGGCGGGTAGCTTTTCCTGTTATGAGTCTTACAACTCATTTCCCCGGGGCAAAGGTCAAAGGTGACTGCGGGAAGACCTACAAGGATTACTTCTGGGGAAACGGACTTTGGCCCAGTGGTTAGGGCATCCACCTACCACATGGGAGGTCCGCCGTTCAAGCCCCGGGCCTCCTTGACCCGTGTGGAGCTGGCCCATGCGCAGTGCTGATGCGCAAGGAGTGCCCTGCCACGCAGGGGTGTCCCCCGTAGGGGAGCCCCACGCGCAAGGAGTGCACCCATAAGGAGAGCCGCCCAGTGCGAAGGAGGGAGCAGCCTGCCGAGGAATGGCGCCGCCCACACTTCCCATGCCGCTGACGACAACAGAAGCGGACAAAGAAACAAGACGCAGCAAAAAGACACAGAAAACAGACAACGGGGGGGGGGGGGGGGGGGGGGTTAAATAAATAAAAATAAATCTTAAAAAAAAAAGAAGGATTACTTCTGGTTTACGGGTGACCGTATTTCATTACAACCATTCTGAGCATTTCCAAGTATGCAAGTATTCATTCCGTAATTAACATTAGTCTGAGGCAACTTTCCATTTTGTGCTTTACTATGCTCTCCACCTACAGGAGACCCAAGTTCAGCCGTTTCAAGAGAATGGGAAGGCAGTTCAGCAACAGGGGTTTTCTGTGAAAACGTGTTCTGAGGTCCTCAACGGGCACACCTGGGGCTGCCCTGGCCTGCAGTCAGGCAGCCTAGCTTGGCCCAGCCTGGGATGACCCAATTGGAGAGTCTGGCACAGCAGACCAAGCGCAGCCCTGTGCCACGGCGGGAGGGCTACCTACCGCATCAGCCTTTGGGTCAGCCTCCTCCATGGTGCCACCTGCTTCCACCAAGCGGATGAGGCTCACTTAAAAACGAGCAGATGATAAACTCAACGGCCAGTTATAAGGCACTAAGCACCAACAGAACTCGACTTTGAAAGAAAAGTATAAATGATACCAAGGGGGAGACTCCTTCCACTAAACCACCCTTTACTATGGGAGTGTTCTGTATTAAAGGAATCCCAGCAGTTATTGAAGAGTTGTCCAGTCTATGCAGAGCTGACTTTATTATCCAGTTATCTTGAAGTACTCTCATGAATGGAAGATTTTACCAGGACCTTTTAAGTCAGGGCACTGCTGATGACAATGAGAAGTGAAGACCATTTACATTTGCTCAAGGGGAGAAAACTTTTAAAATATTTTGTGCCATTCATATCCATGGTAACAGGAAGGAACTCAAGCCTGAGGCTCTAAAGCAAGGTCATCTTGGCAAACCAAAATCATATTCAAGTGAAGTGAATTTAGGTAAAGAAAGCAAACAGCTAGTCTTATACTAGGAAGTACTTCTCCAGAGTATGATAGAATTGGAAGGAAGTTGGGGAAAAAAAAGGAAATATAGGAGGGGAATAAGCTTTCATTTCAAACTTGGAAAAACTATACTTTAGGAACGTGTAGCTAAGCTGAAATCAAAGACTTAAAGAGAGTATTGCATCATTTAAAAGAAACAAAACAAACCTCTGAATCATGTCAAATACCCAAACAGTAAAGTAAATAGAAGCAGCCCAAAGCTGGGTATGTGGCTTCTTTTTCAGTGGACTTAGCAAGCACCTGGCATAGGTATTAATCTCTCATCCAAAACAGTGTGTGCGCACAGGCGATAGGTCTCCCTCACACCCACACACGCACTCACAAAAGGATACGCTAGACCCCAACACTAACAGAAAATCAAATCTTTTCCAAATACCGATCTAAATTTCCCCAAAGCCAAATCCACCTCCCCAACACTGCATCCAAAACCTGGTGAGTTTGGGGATGGAGGCAACAAGAGGCAAAGGTTTTTTATGGGAAATCGGTTCGTGGATTTTAGGGAGCCTGAGAGCCACCAATAGCCTTCCAGCTCCCAGAGGCGGGAGAGCGGACAGATCTGGGGCCGGCTTAGCGCCGGGGCCTCCGCGCTGGACCCCCTCCGTGCACCAAACTTTGACAGCAAAGCCAGAGCGGCCCTCCCGCCGTTCCAGCTAAACGAGCGCAAGCGCCGAGAAGCACGAAGCCCGGCGCCACTTACCCGAGGCGGCGTCCGGCTTGCGCGCTGCCCGCGCCCGGGCGCGCGGTCCTGGAGCCTGCGCCGAGCCAAGCGCTGGAGTAAAGCCGGGGCTGCGCGCGCCGTCCTGCCCGGCCTCCGCCTCCGGACGGCGGCCCCACCTGCGCCGGCCTCGCTTAGCACCCCGGCACCCGCGCGTCTGCACCCTAGCACCTGCGCGCCCCGGCGAGGGCGGGCCGCGACTGGATTTAGGCAAGGAGGCGGTGCCGGGCGAGCGCGGCGGGCTGGGGCCCCGCGGGCGGCTGGCGAGGCGGGGCAGACCGGCGGGAGCTGGCCGCCACCCGGCGCTGCCCTTCGGGAGCCGGAAGCGAGCCCCGCGCGGGAGTGGAGAGCGGTGGGCGACTTCAGAGTCCAGAGCTGGCGAACTTGGCCGCTTCCGTGCCCGGGACTGCGCGCGAGGAATCCGGGGAGAGTGGGCGCCCCGGCCGTTTCCCTGTCCCGCAGCCCTGGAGGTGGGGACAAGTCGAGGTTCTCCTTCTGGCTGCCCGAACTGTCCGCTGCCCCGGCCGAGATCCGGGCATCGGGAAGGGGAGCAGATTCCTTTCGGAACCTAGAACCAAGAATTCCGGGGGAGGCGTGAGAGGGAGGCAGGGAGGTGGTGCCAGGGGGCGCGCCTGCCCCTCCTCGGGCGCGGCCGCGGCTGAAGCGGAATGAAGTCCCCGCGTTCCCTCCGCTGCGCCCTGCGCCAAAGCGCGAACTGGGGCGGGTACACCCGGGTGTCTGAGTGACCGTGTGGTCCTCTTGCCTCCCAGAAGACTGGTCCCTGGAGCAAGGGCTTCGCTGCGAGTTCCGCGATAAACAGAGTAGGAGACGCCAGGGCATAGAAACGTGTGCTCCATGAGAATGTGAGACACGTGTCCAGCGTACCCGAGCCGTTCAAAGCTGAGTGCCTGCGACAGGGTCAGCAGGGTCAGCTTGGTGCTTTCCGCATTCACTCATACGCACACGACCTTTGCCATAGGACTCCCCCCCCCCCCCCCCCCCCCCGCCCCCTTCCTCGTTTTTAACTACTAAATCTGCTGAATTTAAGCTGGTAACTTTCCCTGCCCTTGAACCAGGAGTTTCAGGATGCTAATCCCAGTGCTATTTGTAACCTACCCCGTGACACGTGACTGGGATCCAGCTGTGCCGGTTTCCACCCCAGAGGTCAGGGCGCTGTGGAAGGTGAGTCAGGGGCTCAGTGAGCCCGTGGGGACTTCCTCACACACGCCCTTCTCTCTGGCTTCCTGTCCACCCGGCCTGAAACCCAGTCAAGAGTTAAAAGGCTAATGGATTAACCCTGGTAACGTGCAAGTACCCTACCTAATAGAGAAGCTGTTCACATTCCTTCTCACTGACAGTGAAGTGTGAATTCGGCTTAGCTGATGATCAGAGGTGGGAGTAAGACTTCAAGGAGTGAGAAGGAGGCTGCGAGGAAAAGGTGGTTATCTGGCAGCTGGGGGAAGGGGTGGGTAGGTACAGCAAGGATGCCTGCTGGACCACTTCCAGCTGTTGGAATTTGGTGGGGCACTTATCCCTTGGCCAAATGTGGACTTTCTCATGTCCTGGGTGCCCCGACCTCTGTGAATCCCTGTCCTGGCTACTGAGGGGCCAGTACTAACCTTCAGGGCCCCTTGCTCTGTGCCAGGCCCCACGTTATGCACTTTATCTGCTGCCAATGTTTGTGGGTTTTTTTTCCTGTGTGTCTCCACCACTCATGAAGGTTGGAACCACAGGTAGACAGGGGACCTAGAAGTGCCATGTGTCCATTGGGGAAACTGAGGTCCAAAGAGGTCGAGTGGCTTCCAGAGCTGGTTAATGTAGAGCAAGGGCCTGAACCAGGCCTGCTGACTGTTCCTTGCTGTTCACCATGCTGGGAATTTGGAAAACCCCTTCTGAGTCCCTGTGTTTTCCAAGCCAGGCCCAGAGAACCTAGATTATCCTAATGATAGAGAGGCTGTATCCCAAGGACATTGCAGTAATCCATGCCTGGGGCAAAGTGTCAAGATATACCGCCTTCTGGAAGGGCACCAAAGCACACCCAGCTAAAGAGCAGATAACCAACAGCACAACAGCAGTGCCTGCACCAGGCACGGGAGGAGACGCAAGGCCACCTGAGCTTGCTTTCCAGGAACACGGGCCCTCCCGTAGGATGCGTCCTCCCAGGAGGAGACCTGCTCACCACTCTGCCTTGGGCAAGGGGCCCCCGTTTCCTACTCCTTCCTTCTCCCTTATTTGGAGTTAAGTCTTGGGCCACATCGTGTGCAGATCTGCCAGGGACCTGTTGATACAGCTGTCCCTCAGGTGCCCTGGTGCCACCTGACTGCAGGCTTGCCACACATGACAGATTTGAATGTGCTGGCACCAAGGACAATCAGATTAGCTCCACTCGGGGTATCTGCTTTTGGGCTGTTTGTATCTTTTAGAGCCTGTTAGACTAAATTAAACTCCTTGGAACCTTATCATCGGTCAAGTATGAAAGACATCCTTGCCAGCCTTTGAGGTGCTTGTCTCTGTAGCAGACCTGTTCTTAGGAAGGGGACCGGATGACCTCATCACTGTCCAAAACCAGGTGGTTTTTTCCAACCTGTGGGGCAGTGAAAAAAGCCTAGGCTAAATTCTTAGAAAATGCAGCATCAGAACAAGACAAAAAAATGGATGAAAACAAAAATAAATACTTTTAAAATGGATGGACTTTAAATTCAGGAAGTGAATGTAGACAGGTAAAGCTGAGGTATGCATCCCTTTTCTCATTCAGAGAATATTTATTGGGTGCTTACCATGTGTAAGTAAACAAAACAGACTTATTCACCCTCATGGAACTTAGGTTTTACTGAGAAGAAAGGCAATAAAAGAAATACTTAAATTATATAGAGTACTGGTAAGCAATATGTGCTATGGAGAAAAATAAATCAAAGAAGGGAGACCGGAAGTGCAGGGGGGATTCCAATTTAAATAGGGCAGTTAAGGAAGGTACCAGTGAGAAGGTGACATTGGAGCAAAAACTTAAAGGGAATGAAGAAGTAAGCATTTTAACCAGTACTGCATAACCAATCACCGCAAAACTTAGCTGCTTAAAGCAATGAAGTTTTATTGCTTCTTCCATTTTCTGAGAGCAGGAATCTGGAAGTGGCTTAGCTGGGTGGTTCTGGCTCAGGGTCTCTCCGGAGGCTGCAACCAAGCAGTGGGCTCGGGGCTGGAGGATCCACGTGGGGCTCTCTCACAGGGCTGTAGGCAGGAGGCCTCAGTCTCTCACCATGTAAACCTTTCTACAGAGCTGCCCGAGTGTCCTCGTGAGTGACCCAAGAGAGGGCTGCTGTGCCTTTGAAGACATCTTCAAAGTCCCATACTTCACTCATCCTTCATTCAGTTTATTAGAAGTAAATCTCTAAGTCCAGCCCATGCTCAAGGTGGGGGTGGGGGCGGTGAGGATTAGGACCCATCTTTGAAGGGAGGAATGAATAACAAAGAATTTGTAAATGTATTTTAAAACCATCACAGAAGGCTGTGGTGAGATCTTGGGAAAGAAGAGGGGAGCACTTCATGCAGAGGAAACAGCTAGTGCAAAGGCCCTGTGGTGGGAGCATGTGTAGTGTATTTAAGGAGGAGGGCAAAGGGGAGAGGAGTGGGAGGAGGAGGTGTGTGTGGCCAGGTGCTTCAGCTTATGGAGGGCCCGGTGGGCCACTGTGAATACCTTCCATGAGATGGGAAACCTCGGGAGCATTTTTGAGCTGAGTGTGATGTGACTTACTTCATGGAATGAAAATTGTGGCTGCTGTGGTAAGAATACTTGGGTAGAAGGGAGGAGACCAGCTAGAAAGATACAGTAATACCCCAGGAAAGAGCTGACAGTGGCTTGGTTTTGGAGGTGATAAAAAGTGACCAGATTCTGGATATAGTTTGAAGATAGAGCCAACAGGATTTAGCTTGGATTGGATATGGATTGGATATGAGTTATGATTCCAAGGATTTTGCCCTGCAAAACTGGGAGGATGGTTCTGGAATTGACCAAGTTGGGGAAGACTGTGGGAAGAACAAATTTAAATGGGAAGATTCATAGTTCAATTTGGGGCATGCCAACTTGGAGATGTCCATTAGACATCCAAATGGAGAAGTTCAGCAGGCAGTGGGATATACAGGTCTGGAATTTGTAAATTCTGAAAGGAATACCTTCCTGTGTTCTGTCAGCAATATTTATTGTGAAATAAAGAAGGCCACATCCATTCTCTAGAAGAACTGGTGTGGGTATGTGGCTATGCGTGCCTGTTAACACTTCAGTCCTGGCCAAGTGCCCCAAACATTCACAAAGCAAGGGACAGGCAAGTTCCAACAAATGTGTGGATTTCAGATATTTCTGGAAGCAAGTGGCATGACTTGGCTTGCAGAGTTCAGTATTACCATTTTGCAGATCTCAGAAGATCGCAGAGAGACTAATAATAATAATAACTTCCACCCTGAGCCATGACGTTCTAGTGCCTTTTGTTCTCTCCCTGGTTCTGCCCAAATTAATTTCAGCACCCAGAAGCATGCCTTATCCCCTTCCAAATCCTGACATGTCTGGGTCTCTGCTGGAGTTGGCTTATAGGAGTTCTCTAGGGCTCAGTCATGAGTCCCTGTTTCCACTACTAGTCCCAGGATTGCCAGTGACTCCTCCGAATCTACCTGGACCCCACTCAGTTGCCCAGCCCGGCAAGGTTGCAGCAGTCAGTGGAGGCCAGCTTTTCTGGGGCATTTTCTCCTCCCTATAGTTAGAAACTATATATAATTTCAGGCCCAGGGGCCTGAAAGAGTGCTGTCCAGGGTGGAACTGGATGAACTGGCAAGCTTAAGTTGAGGGTTTAGATCCAGCCCCTTACCTGACCCCCAGTGCAAAGGCTAATCTTTTGTGGTCACTTTATTACCTGGGATGGCCCTGTTGATTTTGCATGGGTGATAATAGCTCAGCCTGAGTGCCCGCTGGCCTGAGCCAGGCATGGAGAATGCAAGATGCTGCTGCAGGAAGAGTGAGAATTTGCCTGGAGCACAGCAGTGGATCACTTCAACAGTGGCGGCGGCATCTGGGAAGCAAGTCAGAGGAGACGGGTGTGTTAATAGCAAGCATTTTATGGAAAGTAGTGGTCTCTACCAAACACCCACCACCAGCAGCGTGAATTATTTATCCTCGGCATATTAAAAGGGGATAAGTCAGATCTGAGTGGCTTTGCCACTTTCTTTTGTGCCGTGTTTCCCTCATCTGCTGTTTGGGAATAAGCAGATGTACTTCCTAGGATATCGTGGAAAGTAAATATCTGGCACATGGTAGGCCCTCAATAAATGTATTTCTCTTCCACATCTCTAGCTACTCACCTCATCTTCTACCAGTGGCTCCTTCCTCTCGACTTTCAAAAACAAACACTCTGTGGAGACAATGAATAGAGAGAAAAGGGAGAGATCCAGATGCGCAGAGTTCACTGTTCTGTCAGAACAAAATGAGATCTCATTGACTTCTAATGCCCACGGCTGCAGCATTTGCGCTCCTGCCTGCTCACCCCACTTTTCCCTGCAGTGCACCCCTCACTTATTTCTGAGAGTTCTCAAAAGACTGAATCGCAAATGGAAAAAAAAAAACACATGAAGAAATGCTCAACATCACTAATGATTAGAGAAATGCAAATAAAACTACAATGAGATATCATTTCACACCTATCAGAATGGCCACTATTAAAAAGACATAGAACTACAAGTGTTGGAGAGGATGTGGAGAGATAGGAACATTTATTCACTGTTGGTGGGAATGCAGAATGGTACAGCCACTGTGGAGGACTGTTTGGCAGTTCCTAAAGAAGTTGAATATAAACTTGCTATGTGACCCTGCAATACCCCTACTGGGCATATACTCAGAACTGAGAGCGGTGACACGAACAGACATCTGCACACCAGTGTTCATAGCAGCGTTATTCATGATTGCCAAAGATAGGAAACAACCTAGGTGTCCATCACAAACTGTGATCTATTCACACGATGGAATATTATACAGCTGTAAGAAGAAATGAAATCATAAAGCATATGACAACATGGATGAACCTGGAGGACATTATGTTGAGCGAAGCAAGCCAGACACAAAAGGACAAATACTGAAAGATTGCATTATATTATGAACCAAATAGACTGTGTAACATATTGTATGATGAAAAAAATTTATAGGTATCCAATATACTTAACTTAATTGAGGAATGTTATGTTTTTATTCAACTGTGTTTTCTTTTTAGTTTTTGATTGTTTATATTTTCAATTATCAAATGTACAAAATAAAGTTAAAAAAAAAAAAGAAAAAAAAGTGAATTGCGTACTTTCACCAACTAGTGGCCCAGCTGGTCACACTGTCGTACCTACATGTTGTTCTACCTCTGCTCTGGCTTCCCATCCAAAGTCTGCAGCCGCCCAAGACGCCAGGCTGCTGGTGGTGTCCCTGCAGTGTGGTGGCCCTGCCCAGGATGAGCCTCCAGCCACCAGTGCCAGGACTCAGGATTCCACCCCCAGCATCTGCTGGGTCCATCCATGCCACCACTCCATCCCTTGTTCTGGCCCCTCCACCTCTGAGTTGCCACTGATGATTCTAGAAAAGATTCAGATCCGCTTATAATGCTCCAAAAACATAACAAGACGAAGTAAATATGCAAACAGATGAGAAAAAGAAAGCAAGGAACCAAAAAGAACACGTTTGCTGTATTTCTTGCCTCTTTCAAATAGCTTGCTGGTAACGTGCAAGATGGGATCCCGACAGCTAGCCTGGCTGTGTCGGGGCCCGATGTGGACCCTTGTCTGAGACGCCTGACCCAGGAGCCCTTCAGCTGGCCCTCCAACATGCCCGTATGCCCAGCTGGTCATCTCACAGGCACACAAGTGAACCCGTCGGCTTCTCTCCTCAGCAACTTCTGACCTAAAGAATTAAGCAATAAGAATCTGAACACCTGAGCACTGGGACTCTTTGATAAAGCAAAAGGCAGTTTGGCAGGAAACCACCTCCAAATGCCCCAGATTTTAACAAAAGGCCCCTTGTTGCCACAGAATGCAGGGAAAGCGAGGGCTTGAGGCGGAGCTGATCCAGAAGGGAGGAGGAAAAGAAAAGTGCCCTTCAGGGTTTTTTTTCTCTGTAACCTACCTCATAGGGTTGTTGAAAGGATTAAATTAGTACCAAGAGAAAGGCCTGCTGTGATTTGTGCTCAGATGTAATTCCAGGAGAAAGATTTTCTCTTAACCGATAAGGATAGCTAATCCCTCGGTAAGGCCTACTGTGTGTTTTTAGTGATTTATGTACGTGTTCACTCCTTTGTGCTTAATAACAACCCAAGGAAGCAAGCAGTTGCAAGCCTGTTCTCAGATGGGGAGACCCACAGGTGGAGCCAGTGGAGGGCCACAGCACTCTGACCATTTTCTACCCCCATCGGAGGTGGCTATGGCTATCATTCAATGCCAATTTTGAATCATTTGTGGGCAAGCTAAAAAATACATAGATTCTGTAAATCTCCAATTAAATATCGTTTCCCCAGAGCCCCCCTCCACCCCCTTGTTATTCCCACAGCGGCTAGGGTTTTCCACGCAGGGCCCTGGAGGTATTTATATATTATCCCTTTCCGACCATTGCTTCCCCACCCTTTGCTGTCTAAATGCTCTGCCCCTCCTATCACCATCATCTATTGTCTTCCCAGATCCTTCTTTGTTCAGCTCAGGTTTGGCACTTCAGATCCTGCTTTAATTCTGGGTACTTTTTCTTTTTTAGCAAGTACCAGATGTTGAACCCAGGACCTCGTACATGGGAAGCAGGCACTCAACCACTTAAGCTACATCTGCTCCCAATTCTGGATACTTTTAACCTCCATGTGGATGACCCATCCCATATCCCTCCCTTCTCCCTTCCAAATCCTTCCTCTCCCGTCCACCTCAGCCGCCACCTGTCAGCTCCTCTTCCAAATGCAGGGATTGGGGAATCTCCTTGCATCTCTTTTCCAACCACTCCTCCTGTGGCTGTCCTTCACTCTTGAATGGACGTTGACTTGCCCATCGTCAGCTCCCTTTTTCTTTCTTTGTTTCTTTCCTTATGGAGTTTAGGTTCTCTGGTCCATTAGTTCAGTAGCACTCTTTCCAATACTGTTTCCAAACCCATGTCTCCTCATCACACCCATCTGGCAATACTGCCATTACCCACTTCTCTGAGCCTATACCCCAGAAGGTGAGTGCTTCTAGAGGAAAACAGTTTTACATAGAATCGGCTGCTATGTAAGAATCATGATCACCAAAATGAAGAGACCCCTCAGCGATGCCTGCAAGCCAATGCCATTTCGCTCCTAGACTCACTCGCCACATGACTATTTTAGCAGCTGGTTCCAAAGTTCACTGAGCCCCTTTCCCCTGCTCCGATGGCCCAGATCCCTTCCCGGTCACCGTGGTTCTCTAAGGGGACACAACTGAGTTACCATAATGCCCCTGGCTTCGGTGCAAGGTTACAACTTTTTAGTGCTCAGTTCCCAAAGCCTCATGGCTCCTGGCCTGGAGACGAGGGCTTTAAGCCTTTGCCTTCTGCAAGGCCAAGGCCAGTTCTCCCTTCATGGCGATTTTGCTCTGACATGGGGTCCAGGTCGCCATGCTAGGCTTCCCTTCCCTCACGGTGAGCTCTTACTTCAGACAGGCTATTTAAGCCCGAGGCCTGAGTCAGAAACACCCCTGCGCCTCAGCAGCGATCCACACCTGCGCGGCCCGGGGGCTTCCAGGGTCTTGGGCGCATCTCTGCGAGGAAGAATTCAGAGACGTGCCCCACCTCCAACAGGCCAGCAGAGAATTTATTGTAAAGAAAAGAAAGCGAAAGTACACACCCAAGCCAGGGGCGCGGGTGTGCTCCAGGGAGAGACAGGCCTGGCGCCGGCGCTGCCCGCGGCCTCTTCAGGCGGGCCTCCCGCCGCCTCGGGCCTCCCGCCGCCTCCGGCCTCCCCGCCGCCTCCTGCCTCCCGCCGCCTCTGCCTCCCCGCCGCCTCCGGCCTCCCCGCCGCCTCCGGCCTCCCGCCGCCTCCGGCCTCCCGCCGCCTCCGGCCTCCCCGCCGCCTCGGGCCTCCCCGCCGCCTCGGGCCTCCCCGCCGCCTCGGGCCTCCCCGCTGCCTCGGGCCTCCCCGCCGCCTCGGGCCTCCCCGCCGCCTCCGGCCTCCGCGCCGCCTCCTGCCTCCCGCCGCCTCGGGCCTCCCCGCCGCCTCCGGCCTCCCCGCCGCCTCCGGCCTCCCGCCGCCTCCGGCCTCCCGCCGCCTCGGGCCTCCCGCCGCCTCGGGCCTCCCCGCCGCCTCCGGCCTCCCCGCCGCCTCTGCCTCCCGCCCCCGAGAAGGAGGACATGCGAGTCACCACCTTCTCCTCGGTTCTGAGTAGGCAGAAGGAGGACTGGAAACCCGGCGGCTTCATTGGTTCTGTCGGCCGGCGTGTGAGGGGAGGGGTACTGGGATGGGCTCCCCGTTATCTGTTGTCTTCAGGTATTTGGCCCTGGGGGGTTGACGGCTCCGCGTGGGCGAGACTTTCCGCCCTCAGGCACAGGTAACGATGGACGCAGAGACCGGGAGACTGACTCGGAATGCTCTGTACTTACCACGCTAGTGCTTTCCTACCGCACTCTTTTCTCCCTCAGGCCCGTGTTCTAGCCTGCCTCAGCTGAGTGGCAAGCTTTTTCTGTAAAGGACCATAGAGTAAATATTTTAGGCTTTGCAGGCCATTTGGTCTGTGTTGCAACCAGTCAACTCCTTCTCGCCTAGTACAAAAGCAGCCGTAAGTCACAGACAATCAGAGGAAGAGCAAGTAGTCCCAAGCAGTCAGCTGAGAGATCATTAGAAGTAATTTTCAGGAAAAGTCTTAAACAAAACAAACGCAAAACCTTGGAATAAATCCAAAGAAGTGAGTGGCCTTGTGGTGACAAAACGCTCTCAATTTCTATCTACTGATGTGAGCAGGGACTGTCAGTACGTACATCCACAACTACGAAAAACAGGAACTGCCTTGTGCTGAGGCAGCTGCAACAGGGACCCACCCGAGGGAGAAAACGCGCAGTAGGAAGCCCTGGAGCAGAAAGACAGAACAGGTCTGTGTGAAACTCCAGCTCTCGGCTTCCACCTTTGCCTGCTGGGCTGGGGGGAGTCCCTCCGACGAGGGAGGAGTCAACGCCCAAGGCCAATAGACTATAGATGAAACCCCTCAGCTGTCCGAACCTAGGAGAATGTGGTTTCCAGTCCTGCTTTTGCACACTCAGAACCAAGGAGAATGTTGCCCCTCACAAGTCTTCATTTACAAGAGGAAGGAAGACGGGAGCCGGGAGGCCAGCCTTAACAAGGCGCAGCCGCGGCCCACGTCGTGCACGCCCCGCACGCCCCGCACTCCTGTCCAGGGTACTCTCGCTTTCTTTCACTTTTCATTCAACTCTTCACTTGCTTGTTTAAATATGGCACATCGTGAATTCTTTCTTGCCATGTGGCTAAGAACCTGGAAACCCACCCGGGCAACAGTGCTAGTAGAAAGTGTTAGTTACCCCCTGATGATGCTCACCCATTCCATTAACAGGTGAATTTCTAACAAGAGTGCTTTTGTGTTTAATGATTATCAATATTTATATTTATAGTCAATGCTAATAATAATTGTACTGATGATTCAATCCAAATATACATATTTTTTGCTTGTTGTTGTCCTTTTTTGTATTTTTTTGTAGTGTGTTCTCCAAAAATATTTTAATACTCAGAAACTTATGGTCAGAGTGTATCCGAGGGTTAAGCATTAACAGCTGATTCATTATATAGATGCTTTTTCTTACTTTTCCAGTATTATAGAATAGCCAAAAGTTAATACCTGAAATTATTGAAACTGGCTAACTGCCCTCGCCCTTGTAATAGCGTCATTCCTAAAATCGGCCATTGTGATGATTATTTCACTGATCTTAACCTTTGTATATTGAAATGGGAACCACTCCACCCTCCCGTTTGAAATACATAAGAAAAACCTTTTAACTGAACCCCACTCCCCTTGTACCCCTTATTCCCAGATGCCTTGATCTCTGATGATGATAAAACAGTAACATTTATCTTGTGATTGTAATGACCTTGTGACTCACCCCTTACCATGTTTCATCACTTTAAGATCTTAAGATCACTAGACAGCCCCTTAGATGGACTCGAATGGAAACAGGAAGTTTTGGCTCAAAGCTTTGGCATGCAGCAAAGAGCCCGCCCTCTTCCCCTCCTCTGATGACAATACTCAGCTGTCCTTACTACTGGGCATCTTTCCAAGCCATAATTTGAAAGTGGGCCTACCAGTAACATCTCTCTTTTCTCCTCCTTTTGTCTGCACCTAATAAAAGACCCCTACTCCTGTTGTTTGGGGACGGCAGATTTGAGAGAACCCATCTCCTGTCTTCTGCCAGCGTTTATAAACCTGCTTTCTCTCTGTGTGGGCTCCAATTAATCTGTTCCAAGCAAGGACCCTGGGGGACCTCTGTGGGGTCTTCCTTCAAGAGGAAACTAAAAAAAAATTATATATAGTTTTTGCACAGAAATATTACCTCAAAGAAATAGAGGGTGATTAATAAGAAATTTTCTAGTGTCATATTATTACATTTAGGATAAAATTCTGTGTGTGTATATGTGGGGGGAATTTATGGAAAGCAAAGTACAAATAGCATGTAATATATCCGAATGGAGGCCAGACTCGAATACCATGTAATATATAGTATAACAAAAAATATGTAAATTTTGTTACTGTTAAAGAATAGTAGGCTAATTTAAAAAATAGATTATAGTTTGTGTCTGTGCTAAATAAATTTAATTATATGCACCTCTCAGGTCATTTTCAGTAGCCACCAAAGAAGTCTGAAGAGAGTGAAGGTTTGCTACTCCCCTACAGCCTCACTAACAGGTGAGATGTCTCAAATATCTCAGAGCAAATTCTGCTAAACATACAGACATTTACTAAACATTTATCACCAGGCATAATGCAGTTTATTCAGCTGCCCTGTTCCATGAGCTTGACGACACTGACAGACCAGGTTACACTCAGTGTGCATGAGGCATCCAACTGGCCTGCTTGGGCCTGAAACCTCAGGTGCTTTCCTTAGGAGTAAGGCCCCAAGCTCCCACCCTGTTAGTGCGAGGGTAGGTGATTGGCTAAAATCTTTTAGTCAATCCACAAGTTGTTTTTTTTTTTAGTGTGCATTTATTTGCTTTAATGTCTCATTTTATTATTTATCCCCAATGCCCCCCCACCCGCCCCGTGGCTCCTTCTGTCTGCTCGTTGTCTGCTTGCTGTGTCTGCTTGTTGTGCCTGCTCTTTGTCTCTGCTCATTTACTGCTTGTCTTTAGGAGGCATCAGGAACTGAACCTGGGACCTTCCATGTGGGAGGCAGGTGTCCAGCTGCTTGAGGTACATCTGCTCCCCCAACGCAAGGGGTGAATACTGGTAATTCCCTAATTACAACCCATCGTTACATTCATTGTAGTATTTAACAGGCCACTGCTTTCACCAAGAAAAACACACTTTTGACATTTAATGTGCTTATTAGCAGAGCTGCAGGTGTGGATTAAGATACTTCCAGCAGAGATACTTGTGGAAGCTGCCTCTGGACTGTGGTCTTTCTGGACTTCCAGGACTTTGTAGTGTTGATAGCATACTCGCTGGCCTGGGTTCTCGTAGCAACACAAAATATCACCCTTAGGCTGCAGAATTTTAAAGTTAAGACCCTTAACAGTGAAGTGAGTGTCAAACCACTGATGTGTTTATATTACACTGTCTATAAAAGTGATGTACTGCTTTAACATGTTAGTATTAACATGCCACAACTATACATTAATGTTTTAAATCCTTCCTATTTAAATTTATGATGAAGAATTTACATGTCAACTTTAAAGTGAGCAAGGAAGGTATATCTTTTAAAAATTATTTCAAAAGTTAAAACCAAAAACTGAAACCATTCAGGGCTCTTGGTCCCTTTGGGGATGGGGGGAATGTGTTTCCTTGGGCTTCATGCAGATTTGCTTACCCTCTTCCCACACCCCTCCGGTCTCTGCATATTTAAGGCTTAGGGAGAACAGCCTTAGGACAAGTTCCTGTGCCACCTTCCCCCAGGCAGAGGGCCTTCTCACCTCACAGATTCCTAGCTAAGAGGGGTCATCAAGATACTCTTCCACATAAACAAGATCCAAAGTGACCAGCTCACTCCACCAAAACTCAGAAGCACTTGTTCCTTAAATAGCAGCTTCCCTCGTAAAACAAAAATTGTTTTCCTTTACTTGTAATTCTACACTTACTTGTACATTTTTTTTAAAAGATTTGAGTCCCTTATAAACTGAAGGCGCCATGAGAGCAGGGATATGTCTACCTTGCCTACCACCTTATCCCCAGTGCCTGGAGAGTGGCTCGCTGGCCCATGGGAGGTGCTGGATGAAGAATGAGATGAGGTGAGTGGGATCAAGAGATGCCAGAAATTTTACAGAGATTGGATAAGGGTGAAGCAGAGGAGAGCCATGGATGGGGACTTTCCAGGTGGAAGTGCACATGGTACCAAGGGTAAGAGCTGCAGAGATGAAGCTGGTTTTACAATCTGGTGGCATCAAGAAACTGGTTCTGCTGTGAAAGGCTTTGGATTAGGGTGAGTAAAGTGAGGCACCTGGGGAGCAAAATTTAAGAAGGCCCTTACTCTCAGTCCCTGCAAGTATAAGATCAGCTGCTGAGAGTGGGGGCCTCCCAGGGTGCCCTAAATACCTCGCTGACCTCACCCTTGTTCCTGCCCTGCTGCTGCTTCGCTTCCTACCTATAGCCATTAAAATTCAATAATGCAGCTATTGTTATTTCTTCATGACCTAGACCTCTCCTAAAGTTAGCCTGCCCTGACACCCACTGCCTCCGCATCCCTCCCCATTCTAGCTGGGTCACGTGTCCCTTCTGCCTGCTCTTGGTTTCTCCCCACCATTTGAATTATCATACACACCCACTCATATAGCTTAACTGATTTATTCACACACCATAGAGTTCAGAACAGATTTAAGCTGGTTAACAAAATGTGTACATTCCAACTGTGTAAAGTGAAATAAACACCAAGCTATAATAGAATCCTGTTTCCCCGATCTTGAGTTCTTTGAAGGTCAGAACATTGTATTTTGCATGTCTTTGTCCTCCTGTATAAAGGGAGGATGCAGAAGAATGAATGGAGGAAAGGGAGAATTTGTCTTACAGGAAGCTGCATGCCAGCTCTTTTTTCCACACAGTCCTGTAGCAGAAGGTGCAGTCTGCTACAAAGCGTTTGAGTAAGCCTAGGATTCCGGTTGCTGCAGGTGTTGAGAGCTTGATGGGATGGAGCTGTCTGGGAGATTGTGTGTTTCCTGCAGTCCAGGAAAATTAGGGGAAGTGCCAGCCCCAAAGTCCGCAGTCTCCCAGGCAGTTGGCTTCACCAGCTTTTCTGCAAACAGGGTCTCTCGATGCTGCTGGACTGTGTCTACATGTCCCCATTGCCTCTGGGGGATCTAGTGTCTCAGTCAGCCTTCTCCTGGCTCAGCTAGGAGATTTAACTAGTAGAAAATATAATGGCTACCACTAAGAATACAATATATTAATAGATACAATATGCTAATAGGCTGGATTTGTGACTATCAGACACGGCTATCCCATTCGTCTGGAAACAAAAATAAAACCAGCTCATGTTTCTGATCTTCCTCCCTGGCCAACTGCACAGTTTATAGCTCCAACAAGGAGGACTGAAAGATGGAAAAAAGCATCTGGGAAATAACTATACAATTTCTCAGGACTTTAGCAAACCTGTCTTCCCATTAAAAACCCCAGAGTTGTAACATGAATTTTATTTTTATCCAAGCTTGGATTGTTCTTTAAAAAAAAAAAATCTACCCCTAATACTCAATAATCTTTGTAATCAAACCCATTCCTCTCCACACCCAACAATTGAAATATACCAGAGAAAACTACCCACTCAAAACACAAACCATAAATGAATTAAATATAGATATGGCCACAGTAAGAGAGAAAGTATGTATATCTGAGGTGGGTTCTTCATAAGATAAATTCTTAGAGATACAGTAGTTGGACATTAAGTTGTATATTCAATTCTCAGATATTCTAAGCGATGTTAGTGAGTATTAAACCATGAGCCTCTGAGGAGAGCACAAGGACTTGTACTCTCAGTTTTATAAATAAAAACTCACTAATTGCAGAAAGGCAAATCTGTTCCTAAGAAGGCTGAATTAAGGATCATTTAAAAAGAAATAGTTTTCTTGTTTTCAGCCAAGCAATATTTATTTATTCTATTTGCCACTAACTGAATGCTATAGCCTGCTCTAGGTGCTGAGGACACGAAGTTGGCAAAGATAGTCTCTGCCCACAGGGAACATATATTCTCAATGGGAGAGACAGAACATAAACAAGCAAATACATTAACATATAATTTAATTTCTAGCAGAAACGAGCACAATGAAAAAAAAAATAGCCAGCTAAGGCCAGGGTTAGCTGCTTGGCAGCAGATAAGAACATTAAGAGAGTTGGGTTTAAGCAAAGTCGGTGTTCTCCCAGCCCATTTCAAGGGGCGGGGGAGTTGAGAATGTTTGCACAGGCAGGCTTCTGGTGGGTGACCACAGCGTTGGCTCTGCATAACGGAAATGAGGACCACAGGGAGTGGGAATCAGTAAATGGTGAGAGCATCGTTGGGGGCAGAGAATTTTCAGAAATGGGGTCCTAGATGGATAAATTTGAAATTATGAAAGGGCTGGTGTTGTAATAACAAGATTTAGGATATGATTTGAGAGTGGGTAGCTGTTGAAGTGAAGAAATCATGGAATTGAGAGGCCAATGTGCTGGCAAATTGTTCTCATTACTTATCTTTTTCTCCAAACAGCCTTCCCAGTCTTCTGATTCCTAATATTATTTCTTATATTTATGTATCTAAAAATAACATTTCATTGTTGGAAAATTTAACTGAGGATAAGCAAAATGAAATGAACAGTAATGATAATCACCCCACTCCTCTATAGGTAATTCTAAAAAACAAAACGGAATCATACTGTACGTACTCTAGCTTTTCTTCTGCTGCTCCTTCTTTTTTCAGCTGCTAAAAATTCTAAAAGCTGCACATGATCTCCCTGTTCACTTGCAATATGTTGCTAAACTTTCTTGGAATTTCATTATATGTCCGATAATTTCTCTTTCTAATCCACTAAAATTAGTAACAAAAAGCAACTCTTTCTGGACTGGAGGGAAAAAAAAACCCCATCAATTTAAAGACAGGATTAGTTCTGGAGGATAGGAAACAGATCAATCAAAACAAATTACCCAAATTTACATGTGGAGCGAGTCATGGAAAGGACTCTGACATACCCGTTCTCAGAGTTTTTGATGGAGCTCACCCACAGAGAGGGGGCCTCTGGGAGCAGCTTCCTCTGGGAGCAGCTTCCTCTGGGAACACTCTGCTCTGACTTTCCTAGGATAGGAGAGTCACAAAAGGTGTATCTATACAATTTAGCACTTACGAACTAATTTTAGTCAGCATGAAACATACAGGGTAAGCGAAGGTGTTCACATATCCAAACTGTGAATGACTTAACAATAGGCTCACATGTCAGAGCTGATCATTTCCTAATTCTTACCAACCAGACCTAAAATGACCAGGGATGAGTGCTGCCATGTTTCTTCCTCTAATAGCCACTTTACTAAGTAGTCATTAAGTTAAGGCTTAAAAGGTAACAAAACTTCTATCTGGGACAATGGAAAAGTTTTGGTAATGGATGGTGGGGATGGTGGCACAACATTGTGAAAGTAATCAACTGCACTGAATTTTATATTTGATGTGGTTAAAAGGGGAAATTTCACGTTGTATATACTACTATAATTTTTTTTAAAAGTCACAAAACTGCATAGCACAGTGAACCCTAAGTTAAACCATAGAGTAAATAGTACAATTATAAAAACATGCTTCTATCAATTCTAACAAATGTACCACACCAATGCAAGGTATTAATTATAGGGTGATATGGGGGAACTCTGTATGTTATGCATGATTTTTCTGTACACCCACTTCTCAAAAAAAAAAAAAAAAGCAGATGTCCTTCAACCATACCTCGTAATGATGGAATATGTGCTGGCTTCAACCCTATGGCTTACAAGAGGCCTGCGCTTTCAGATAATCGTTCACAAAGTCACATTTCTAGAACTAAAAGGCCATAGTCAAATAACAAAGAATGTTCATGTCACCTGAGTTCCTGGACAAGGAAGTAGCATTTCTTGAAATAAAAAAATAAAAATTAGTGATGGGTTTAAAGTTGTAAATTAACAAAGGATATGAACAGCATTCCTAGCTATGAAGGCAGAGTATGCTTGCATAATAGTTCACCGTAACTATTTCTCAGTTAAAAATCTCCCTGGGGGACTGCTGTGGTGCCTATCACCCACAACTTTAGTGCTTTAGAGGCGAAGCTTATCAGTCCCACTGGCAGCTGGCAATTTAACACCTCATTAGGAAATAGATATTCTCCAGGGTTTCTTTTGGGAAGTTGACCTCAGAGATACTGATGATAAAGCAGGTTATCTAGATATTTTTCTTTGACTGCTCTAAGCAATTCTAGATGATACAGAAGTTTCGTGGTTATTCACGTGAAAAAAAGCAAACGGAAGTTGACATTTTTAGGACTCATAGCAAAGTAGGTATTATCTGGAAAATTCATTAAAGCCATATAAAATATGTATGCTTTGGAATGTTTGACAGGCTACAGTGTTAGTTCTGGCTAATTACTGAATTTTAAAATATTTATATTTAAAAATTCCCATATAATATTGTCAACAGATTTCAGGAAAGGTGTGCCATCTACCTTTCTCAGTTTACCTGCAAACCAAACTTCTATTTTTCAATAGTTAATAGCAATCCTTCATGTTTTACATATTTCATGACTTGTTTTCTTCCAGGAAAAAATGATTATTCATACATACAAATTAAGTTTGTATTGTTCTCTTAAAGAAAAGAAGTTGTCCTTCCACGTTTAACCGATATCCACTACAACTTCCAAGACCCTCAATTTCTGAAAAACTGGGCTGGAAAGAGGTAATTCCTGATTAGTTACTTTGCAGATGTAACATGTGTATGCTTAATTGCTCACTGACACTTGCACTTTGAGGGGATTTTGCCTGAAAAAAAAACACCCATCTGTGACCGTGGGGTCAAGGATTCCAGGACTACCAAATATTGTGGTGCCAACAAATGGGATCACAAGGAAGTAAAGCAAGCAAAGCAAGTAGCTTTGTTATGCAACGATAAGATTATGAAGTACACACTCAAATCATAAAGAATCCTAAAGGCCATTTTATCTCAAACAGCAAATATGATTTTGGTACTCTGGTTTCAATGTCATTTTAAAATATGCTTCAGTGGACCATACAAATTAATATAAAGATGGTTTTGATGTATGTCTTTCACACTTTCTAGGGTTACAAATTACTCGTTTTCTAGCTAATTTCATTTCATTAACAAAAGGTAGAAAGCCAAATAACTTTTTTAAATAAAATTTTATTGAAGTAGATCATTCATACACAAACATAATAAATATACAGCAAAATTTGTGACTGCACAAAACAAACATGCATATCACACAAGGGTCCCATACATCTCCTACCACCACCACCTTGCATTGTTGTGAAACATGTTACATACTATAAAAGAGTATCATCAAAATATTACTAACTATAGCCCATATTTTACATTTGGTGTATTTTTCCCTCAACTTACCCTATTGTTAACACCCTATATTAGTATTATGTATTTGTTACTGTTCAGGAGAAAATGCTGTCATACTTTGTCCTGGTAACCACAGTCCATCATCCACCGCTGGATCTCATATGCCAAATAACCTAATCTTTGGTAAGGTTCATCACTCTTACCAATCTCTTGGAAATTTCATTGGTATAAATTAGCCACAATTCACTAAGATGATGTTTTAGTTTGCTCAATGCTACCAAAGCTGTATACCAGAAATGGGTTGGCTTTTATAATGGGAATTTATTAGGTTAAACGCCTACAGTTCTGAGACCATGGAAGTGTCCAAATCAAGGCATCATGAGAAGACTGGCCGCCAGTGGTCCTGGAGTCCTCTATCACATGGCAAGGCACATGGAGGCATCTGCATCTCTTCCAGGTCTCAATGCTTCAGTTTCTGGCTACTCCACCTGTGGCTTCCTTTCTCCTGCGTTCCTTCCTGAGCTCCTGGGTCCCTTCCCTTCTCTCTGTCTCTGTGACATTTTTCCTGTGTACAGCTTTTATTCCTCCATTTATAAAGGACCCCAGTTTAAGGATTAAGACCCACCTGGGTCGTGCCCTTCTGAAGAGATCTAATCAAAAGGTTCCATCTATAATAGGTTTACATGCAGGAAGGAATTAGCTCTAAAGACATGATCTTCTGGGGTCCACCCAGCTTCAAACTACCACAGATGAGAACATCAAGTTTCTGAACTTAAAAAATCTCTCAATTTTGTTAAAAGCTTAACCTGAACCAGACCATTGATACTTACACATTTCCTGCCCTTTACCTGAATTATACTTTAAGAGATTAATCTGGGCAAAATGTATTCCCAGAAAGAAGAGTTGATGCCCTGTTCATTTAGGCAAGAGAAATCATGACATTTAGTTTTGAGATAACATAATAAAGTAGAGCAAGAATCTGCTCCCATACATTAATAAACAAAACAAGTAAGTGAACAAACAAAAACATGGCTATATTGTAGGACCAAGTAGAAGGCTAGGGCAATTACCAAAGCAGGCAGGTTCTTTTGTGAGGAGATCCTTGTATATTATTTACATCAACATAAAGTTTAATTTGTACTCTATTTCCAAAATTATTTTTCAAAATGAATATATTATAAATATAATATCTATTCACTGTAAAAAATAAAATGCAATTTAGACACCATCAAACATTTTGCAGAAAGTAAAAATCCCATCACCAGGATTGAAACTGCTTGGTATATACTTTTCCAAAGATAATTACTTTATGCACATTTAAAAACAAAAATGGTATATTACTTTTTACCATTTAACAATATTAGGGCAATATTTCTGTGTCAATGACTACAGATTTTTATGATTATTTTCTATAGTTACACAGTATTCCAACATGAGTCATCAATTCATTTAACAACCGTCCCATCTTCTTCAATATTATAAACAATGCTGTAATAAATATTTTTGCTTATTATTTCCTAGGACAAATTCTCAAAAGTGATGAATTACTGGTTTTAATGATACATAGGTATTTTTCAGTTGTTGTTGTTATTGGTTTTTTAAGGCTTTGGTTTCAAATTGCTCTCCCGGAATGTTAACACCAATTTACTCTTCCTCAAAGCAAAAAATGAGAATACTCATTTTCAGGTTCACCCTGCTTATTGCTGAGGTTCACACTGTTAACAAACAGATTAAAAGAAAGAAAAACAATTATAAATTTTAAAATAATAAAAAAAACTGAAACAAAAAAACAAAAAGTTGGGATAGGTACAAATTTGACTGGAAACATGCTATCAGGAAACATGCCTGTAAGAGTCAGAAATTCTGTGACTGATCACTGTTGGCCAGCTTACCTTCAGCCATTCCCAACCCCTTCTTCACCCAGTTTCAACATCAAGGTTACTGTTTTCTTTCTTACACAGTTTTGGCCAATAGGATATAAGCAGAAGTGTGCTGGGAGCTTCCGGAAAAGCTTTTACTCTCCTGTCAAAAGAACTGACATCCCCTGAGCTGCTCTTTCTCTGAGCTTTGGATGTGGACATACAGTCTGCAGCTGTCATAGCCATAAGGAAGAGCCAAGACAATCACTTGTTCTGACCAAAGCCAGCAACATAAACCTGCAGTTTATGAAATGAAAAAATTTGTCTCATATTTTGTTACTTGCAGTTAAAGACCTTACTGACAGACAAAACTTTTGTGCTAAAGATAAGCAATAGTTTCTGAGTAATCACAATCATTAATGGAAGTATGGAAATAATCAGACATACTTTAAAGTGGGGATAAAATATCTGTAGTAAGATATCAGGGAACAAACCTATAGTTCAGATAGCCACAGCCGCTATTATTTATATACATTTGTGAGATAAGAATAGGGAAAGTAACAAAATGGAGAAGGGGTGGAGAGTGAGGCAGAATCTTATTTCCTTTTCTTCCTGTGCACACAACCAACCTACATTTCTGAGCTTCCTTTGCAGTTGGCTGGAGCCACACGATCAGGCTCCTGCTAATGGAAGGTGGACAGTAGCAACGCCAGTTCTGGACTTGGTCCATAAAAAACTCCCATGTAATCTTTTATTTTTTTTGGAGGTACTGGGGATTGAACCCAGGACCTTGTACATGGGAATTAGGTGCTTAAGCACTGAGTTACATTCACACCCCAATGAGAGCTGGCTTGTTTGTTTAGAGGTACCAGGATCAAACCTGGGACCTTGTACATGGGAAGCAGGTGCTCAGCCACTTGGGCTACCTCCGATTCCCCTCATGTAATCTTGATTCTCTTTTTTAGATCTACTGGTCAAATGGAGAAGATTCTATACAGAATCACAAAATAAGAGGCTGTGACTCTGAAATACTGTATGGAGCAAAGCTTCTTAAACTTGCAAAGGATTGTGACATGAGCAACATAGTATTTTATAGTGTAAGCCTGGAGATCATGCAGTTGTTAATTACAACAGCTAGTATCACTTACCCTGATAGAGGTGGAAGTGGGGTAAGAAGAAAAAGAGCAAATAACGAAGGGAAAACAAGATGGGCACATGGTATTAATGGTAAGAGTGCCAACTACTCTTTCCACAGGTTCCCCAGCTTTGACCTGGATTAACCAAACTGCACCTTCTTATAATACAGATTTGGCAAAAACATCAATATTTAGGATGAATTCTTCCCTTTCCTTTTTCACTTTTTTTTGCCTCTCTCTAAATCCAGTTTTTCCTGATTATTCCTTCTGAACAATATGATTTTAAAATTGTGTTAGATTGTATTCCTGAGCAACTGGTCAGGAGGCAAGTCTTCAATAAAGCTTAACAACAATTAAATATATTTAGAAACATACAAAAAGAACTCCTTTTAAATGAATTTCTAGGTTAAGTGGATGTTGCTCAAGCAATTGAGCTCCCGCCTACCACACGGGAGGCCCAGGTTTGATTCCTGGTGACTCCTGGAGAGGACGAACAGGACAGTGAGCAGGCACAATGGGTGGGTGGGGCGAGCTGGCACAAGAAGATGATGCATCAAGGAGACACAAAGAGGAAAGACAATGAGAGACACAATGTAGCGGGGAGCTGAAGTGGCTCAAGCAATTGAGAGCCTTTCTTCCACATGGGAGGTCCCAGGTTGGTTCTTGGTGCCTCTTAAAAAGATGAGCAGACACAGAGAGCACACAACAAACAGACACAAGGGCAGACAGTGAGCACAAACAACGGCTGGGGTGGGACGACAAGAAAATAAACATTAAAAAAAAATTTCTATAGTTTTGGGACATGCTCCGAATAAAGCTTTCCTTTATGATCAATGAAAACTAATACAACCAAATTTGTATGCTTGCTCAAATGGTGGTACAAAGTTCAAAACCAATTATTCATTTCTTGGTTGTTTTGCCTTGTCTTAACACCTATGACAGCTACTGCTTTCAAAAGGAGTACAAAGACACGTAAAACAATGAATAAATTATATATTACATGTTTATTAAGGGCACAACTTTTATGTAAAATTTACAATTTATGAAAAAATCAAAAATATTTACAAAACTTTGTAAGATAGATTTGCATTGTTCTAATTACAACCCAAAGTAGTAAATAACAATCCTTTAAAACTCACATTTGTTAGAGTTCTGTGTTTACAAATTCTTCAATAAAGAGACAGCTACAAAGTTTATCACTATACATAAGCAAGAACCAGCTTGCTAAACACATTTTCCATTGAAAATCGACTGGTCTGTCTTATACTGTTAGTGGATTTTTTTTTTTAATGAAAAAAATTTACATATATATATAAATTCATATGGCTTCAAAATTGTAACCTGAACTCAATATAAATTTATCAACACTTGGTATGAAGACTGTGATAATTAAGAAAGTGCAAAAGTTTAACCATTTCACTAATTTATGCATTTTTAAGTAATACTTGATTAAAAGCAAACAGTGAGTATAGGCGTGTCCAGATTCCAATAATAAAACATCAACTGCCCAATAAAAGTAGTTTGATTATAAAGCAGATTACAATTAAGATCTAGTAAGGGAATGTCATTGGCATTTAAAAGAAAACAATATAAGAGTTAAAATTCTAGTTTTGCTCACTATTTAATAAAGGTTAACATTTTTAGCAAAATGTCATATTTTGTTTTAGTAAAATCTAAATTGAGAACTGGGATTACACTGAATATATAAAAAAGCACATACTATGCTATATATTGCTAGAGTATAGATTTTCTGCTATATTTAGAGTAGCAAGACTTTACATAAATGTCTAGTAACAGGGATTTGATTTTCTGTAAAGCTTAACAGAACAATTAGTGGCTTTATATAAATTATTATATATAATACAATTTATCACTTCTACTATGCAAAATGAAGGACACTGGTATTTATCATTATAAATAAAATTCCCATTTGTAAATTATGAAGGCTTGTCCAAAATATTTCATTTCTGTAATTAATCAGGATTTGTTATAAAGTTAGTTTCTTTTTTGCTATTTAACATTAGTTATTTTTTTAAGAAATGCTTAACCCAATCCATTACTTCAAATAATTTCCCTATTAATTAAAATGGTAATAAAATAACAAAAATGTACAAATTGATAATTTTTCTAATTGTTGAAATGAAAACAAATGATATGCATCTCCCTCTTGCCAAAATGAATCTTTTCTAAAATGCTATTCCCTCACAAAGTCTACAAAAATCATGGTCACAAACACAGTGAGTAAATGTGTAAATTTTCAATGATAAACAGGGTAAAGAAAATGCTAAATCGAGAGTTAAAATACCAGTTACCAATTTAACAATCTATACTTTTTCAGAATTTATCTGTTTTAAAATTCATATGCATTTGATGAGGTTAAGATAGAATGTTGAAGTTAATTTTTTTTTTCTCCTGTAAACATATGGCATTAGGTTTATTGGTCTTTCTAGTGGCTATGGTGTATCACTAAAGAAGTGAGCCAGGATTCTCAAGTAAAAATTATCTTTTAATCACTCTGAATTCCCTTGCCAAGTGCAGCCATTTGCAAGTGATGCAAATATCTTGTAAAAATGCTTGACCACCATAAGATTCTAAATAGAAGACCCAGACTGTGTAAAAAAATGTGAGGCACATTAATGAATACAAATTGGATAGGCACATTTCTGGTTTTTGTTATTGTTTTAAAAGGCACACATTATATAATCCATATAAAAATAAATTAAATCTACAGCATTAATTCATCAAAACAATCACAACTATAAAGTTAACTAACTGCAGAAGTAAATTTATCTGCTGTCTTTTGCAAGCTTATTTTAAAACACATTGCACTTGAAGATTTAAAAAAATCACATAGAACACAATTTATGCTTTATTAATGCTTATATGAGATTCAAATTATCGATTTTTTGCACACAACAAGGACTCCAGTCTGACTATTGTATGGCACATAACTCAATCTAATTGAGTATTCTCAGTTAACATTATCTCAAACTTAGAATTCACCTTCTATTTGTATCCATTCAATATTAAACTTAGGAAATTTCAAAGCTAACTCTGACTCTAAATAAAAATTTATAGAAAGCTAAAGTATTTTGTGCTTGTGCTCTTGAAACTTTATGCCTGACGTTTATACCATAACCCCTTTTTCCAATATAGATAATGAAGATAATTTTAAATTTCAGTCTATAAAAATTTCATTTTACTGAGAATCTGAATAAATGTGCTTCCTGAATATTGTAGTTGATCATTTACAGCGTTGAAAATCATTTCAGTGCTATTTCTTTCAATGACTCGCTTTAAAAGTGCAACTTAATGTATGTAGTCAGCTCTTGAATATGTCTAAGTTTAAAAGACATAATACAAGCTAGAATAGTGTTTGGAAAGAACAAATAATGCTGAATGGCAGGTATGTACTACTCCCACAAGCCAACCATTTTCCCAGGTCCATCAACAATCCGCCAGATATCGTCCTGTAAAACACCAAACAGACCTTAGTAAGTACAATCACACATGAACTCAGAGGAGGACATTTTTCATTGTGGTTACAGATACAAAACTCCAGTTCCCATCTTCTGTTTATAATACATTAGAATCAAATCACAGGTGTTCATCAGCTATACTGACCACCAGTGTGCCTCTCCCAGGTATGTTTGTAGCTGGCATCTTGTACCAAACATCATAGAAAAAACTTCCATCTTTAGATTATAAACTGTTTTGATGGTTATTTAGTAACAGAAAAGAAATGCTTCCCATGTACATTAAAAAACTTGAAATCTCCCAACTTACCAGTGGCAAACCGCTTCTTTACTAAGGAAAGTCTATAACCAGTGCCTACAAGTTCAATATCCACTCCTGAAAGGGTATTTCCCTCACTGAGGAATTGCACTGCAAGTGTTGTGGGTTTACTGGGTCCCTCTGAAAGATCAAATTTTGCTCTAAGGGACCCAGAACCTACAAGAAAAAGAATAAAGAGCTTATAAAGGGTAAACACATTTCACACCAAATAAAATTCAATCAGCAAGTACACTAAACTACATCAGTCCTTGCCAAATTATAAAATGTGTACAATAAATGAATCACTGTCCTGTTTCCAAATCAGATTTTACTCCATGAATCTGCACTTTCGCTAAGTAGATAATTTTAACTTATACTTCTCTATTTAACACTAATGTTCAGATATGTATACTACCGAGATTCTTAAGCTACAAGCATGTTGAAGTGAACCAAAAGAGAAGTCAGTCATTGAAAGCAGCTCAGAGTGAAGCCCTAGGAGGGATGTGGGTGGGATAAAGTCAAAAGGAACTGACAGCTGAATGCCCATATCTTAGAGGCAGGAAAGGAGTAAAGAGGGAAAAGTAGCTAGGATTGAGAAGAGTTATATCAACATTAAAATTTTTAATTCATTGCCTTTTTAATATTTTACTGATTTCACACCATGCCAAATATATATTTGAGTTACTTTATTTTCTATGCAATCGCTTACTCAACACACCTCATTCTAATGGTATTGCAGAAACAGTAAATTAATAATTTTAAATGAATATGATAAATGATTTATGTGAAGAGGCTCTCAGAAGCAATGAGCACATAAGCTCATGTCTCTGCCTGAAATTATGGATGGTGGTGGTGGAGATAATGATACGTATTTTAGGCAGAGGTAACTACAGGTACAGGGACAGGAGACCTGAGAGAGCATGATGCATTTAGGGAGCTACGTACATACCAGAGTAGCTGGAGAATAGGATACAAGTGGAGAAGAGTGACAGAAGATGAGACTAGAGTATACCAAGGACCAGAATCCATATATATCTTTACATGTCATAATAAGAAGTTTATTACATAATCACTGGAGAGCCGCCAAAGATAGGAAAGACAAGAACACTTCAGATTAGTGTCTTAGGAAAGAGGGGAACAAAATGCAAGGTAGAGAAACCAACTGAAAGTCAATATAATAGTCTAGGACCCTAGATGACAGAAAAAGGGGATCTGACCTAGGGCTGAGGGAAAGTAAACAAGAGATTGCAACTGAAAGACATTTAAGAGTTAGAATCAAGAGGTGAGAAAAAAGAAGAGTCTAGGAGGATTCCAAGGTTTTTGGTTAGGACAAGTAGAGAGAAATGCTGGATAATAAGAGTGATATTCTATAATTTCCTGCACTGATGTTTAACACAATATAGAGAAGTCTGGAAGAAGATGTGACAACAATGATATATCCTACTATTGTGTCTGGTGGTGCAGATCCATAGCAGAGAAAATAGCTGCCTAATTCTTAACCATTGTCCAAGCCTTCCTTAAACTTTGACAATTATTGGTATGCAAACCAATTCTGTGAAAGTTCCATCATAGGTCAAAGAACAACCACCTTGAAAGTCCTTAAACTTTAGATTTATTTCCTGTCCCTCTACTGGGCATAGAACCAGAAGTAGAAACAGATTTCTATTTTACAGCATTCTAATTTGGAAATTTCTTTTTAAAGGCTTGACTAACACCAAATCAGAACCACACTTATAAGATTTTTCCATTTCCTCATAGACACTCTGATACTTAAAAAGCAGAAGGAAAATATTAAGTTATCTAGTTAAGAAAATTTGTCTTATTTTTGAGAGAACAATATCCTTTCTGGTATTTGCAATAGTATAGTTCCACTAGATAAGGGCAAAACACACTCTTCCTTGCTAACTATAAGCCCTGAATTCAAGTAGGATTTCTGGGTTACTTCCAAATTAAGTTAGGAATTTCAGTTTGCATCCTACCTCCCCACTTCCATCTGCCAAGAAAGCTACATAGCTAGGATAAGACTTGATACAGCTGGCCACCTGAAAATAGGTAAACTTTAAGTACCAAATATCAACAAGGAAATCACAGATTAGCTTGGCTATTTCACCCATTCTATGGTTCTCTGGCAAAAGTCTGATTCTGTATAGAAGGTACAAATGAAGAGACAATCCAGATGTGTTCACGGTCCTTTACACATAAATATCTATGAGGAAAACTACTGATATAATTTTATGTTTTCAACACATTATGCTTAAAATGCTCAAAAAGAGAAAGCTAAGCGAAACTTGAAAACCAAAGAACCCAGGCAACAAAAGTGACTGGAAGTTAATTAGGCATTCAAAAGAGAGGAAGGGAAGTCTACATAGATTAAGAGAAAATGAGAATATCTAATGTTAAAGGCTTGACTGTCTTGGGAACTATGCCTATTATAAACTGAGTTAGTAAAGGAGATACTAAGAGTGATCAGCTAGCAGAGACTTTTCCTTTTCCTTGTGAACACAGAAAGATACAGACTTGTTGGGAAGAGGCAATTAACTTACTTATTAAAATAATCATCAGATTTTAAGGCTGCTGATAGTTAGCTTTAGTAGGGTAAAATGACAAGGAAGGGTTGTTTTAGGAATATAGAGTAGGCAAAGACCTGGAAGATTCTTTTTGATTTCTGGAAGGCCAGGAAGACCCCATTAACAGAATGAACTAAAATGTGCTAAATTGGTTTCCCTCGCTGAAATAGATGGCTCTGTTTCTTTAAATGTATTAGGTAATTAGGTATTTCCTCTTAATGTCGGCATGTAATAAGAAGAAGTATTTATCTAGTACTTGCAAAGTTATAGCAAAACAAATTATTTTTCTTACAGGAAAAGCATATTCAATCTAGAAGAAAAAATATGACTCTCATCAAGTCCACTCTTATTTAAGGTATATACTTCCACCTAGTGGCCAATACTAGAACTGAAGGCATGAAATTCCAGAAGGAAACTAAATAAATGTGCCTTAAATACCCAATTTAAGTGGTATCATATTATTAAAAAAAAAAAAAAAAAAGCATGCACACACTTGCCTCCATTTTCTGATTTTTCTGAAATACTCGACAGTTTCCAAAAAGCTTTCATTTGTTCTGCATTCCTGTAAGAACAAATATCTTTAGATTAAGTGTGCCTAGTTTAGTACCTTACACACAGATGGGTACTCAATAAATGAATGCATTTAAAATATTTTCACTAGAACAACCGTCATGCTAAATTTGCTTTAAATAATGTATGTTTCTCAGCTAATGGAATTTTACTAAATTATGTAATTACTCTCATTTCTACTGGTCAGAAACAGGAAAACAATGTATGTAAGTGGCTCAGTACCCTTCATTATTCAAGGAAAACAGAGTTATTAAAAAATGGTTGGTTAGAGTATATACTAATATTACTAGAGGGGCCAAAGAGGTGAGTTAAGGAATGAGAGTAATAACTATTGAACACTTACTCATATGCCAGATGATATATTTAACCCTGTAAAACAAGCGTTATTATCCTTATTTTAAAGATGGGAAAAAAGAGTTTAGCATGCTTAAGCCATTTTTTCTTTTTTGCCTGAGGGTTAAGTTAGTATGGAATTATTCAAGTATGGGTATTGACAGCAAAGCTAGTTTTTGGCTTATTTTGGACTGAGGCTATTGTAGCTTGACTAGTAAATGAGCAGCATCTTTTATAGCACAGTTTCTATGGGAAAATATACTAAAATCTTGCAAACTTTTAAGACAACTTTCAGAACTTGGGTTCTAAAAGTTGGGAATTGCACCAGAAATTTAGCAGGAATTCAGAAACAGATTTTAAATTTACCATATTGCAGGGGGAAGAGACTGCATGTTTGTGACTCCTCCATCCACTGGTACCACCACCTGTATATTGGAAAGCACACTTGGTGCCACCATAGCTTCTGGGTTGTACTTGTAATCCACTCTGAGATCTGTGGTGCCAGCACTACATTTCCAGTATGTTGCAAGATTCAGAGGAGTTGATTGAATACCATTTGACGATACCTTTAAAGAAACAAACAAAGGAATCATTGTCTTTAGCTTGAAAAATAACAAGCCATGTTAATGACATTTATATTTGAACATAAGTTCACAGAATCAAAAATAGCTAATGAGGGAGCTGTCTGTTGGAAGGGTGGGTAAAGCAGACTCTTATCAAAAGAGTAAGGATCACTCTCAAAGTGTGGACTGGAACTACCTATATAAAATTTCCATGGTGTTTGTTAAAAATAGACATTCCCATGGCTTCAACTGCAGAAAATGTGATTCAACTGCTTAGGGACAGGACCAGAAATGTGAGAATCATTCAAAAGAGAATTCTATGATTTTTTATGAATTATAAGAATTTAGATTTGAAACAGTAAGAAAAAAAGGATGGGTCACCATGCATGTAGTTCTACAAGTCTGCAGTTAGAATACTTCCAACTTCATATTTTTAACTTTAATCACAGAACCCATATAGTAAATGTGCAATTCCTTCAAATTCTTTAGCTCTTATTAATGACTCCTTCTTAATGACATCTACTCTGACCATACTGTTTATATTACATTGAAAATAGTATTTTTGGTCTTCCTTACCTTATTCTACACTTTTTCTCTTCTCCATACCGCCACTTATTTTCTAACAAACAAAATTATTTATTGGTAATGTCTGTCTCCCTGCTCTACTCCTGGCAATTAACTGGCACTGAAAAATATTTGCTGGATAAATAAATAAATGAATACTTTGAATAAACTCTAGGCCAATTTAAGTAGGAACACTTTTTACTCGAAGCATTTATTGTCTAGAAACATAAGCCATTTTAATATAATTACCCTATTAAAACAATACAATGTATATAAAATAGAAAATTGATCCCTTCACAAGCTTATTCTGTTATCTGTTAACATCATGGTACATATTCTTCCAAACCTCTTAGGCATATTCAAATACGGATCCACCTCCTCCTTTTTAATGGCTATAATAAATTATTTAATCAATCTCCTCCTTCATTGATGTGTACTTAGGTGGTTTCCAAACAATTCCTCAGTGATTATCCTTCGTACCTTTATCTTTACCCACTTGTGGGTTTTCTGAAGAATATATTTCTGGAAGTGGAATTTTTTAATTAAAAGTTACATCTATTTAATAAACTAGTAGAATTGCCTTCTGAAAAGTTCTATTAATTTGTAATTTTATTAACAGTGGTCACACCCCTCTTAATATTGGATATAGCTATCTTTTTCATTTTTGTCAATCTGGTGGGCTAAAACTGATAATATTATTTTTGTCTTAATAAGCACTGCTCTGATTACTACTGACATGGAGCATCTTTCCACATGTTATCTGTCACTGAGTTATGTGCCTTTTACTTAATGATCTATAAAAGCTCTTTGGGGTAAGTCCTTTGGTCTAAAGTGTTGCAAAAACTTTCCCTCAGATTAAATATTGATTGTTTAAGGCTTTATTTGTTTTAACTAAATATTTTATACATACATACATTTATTTATTTTTATGTGTCAAATATCTCAAACTCTTCTTGCATAGCTTCCGGGTTTTGTATCATACTTTAAAAGGTTTTCCACACATTCTAGATATTAAAATACACAATATAATACACATACATATATATTCACCCATTATTTGAGTACTTTTACAGTTTAATTTGTTATTAAATCTTTGATAAATGTGCATTTTATTTAGGTTAAAAATATGAGTTAGAGACTCAGCTTATTTTTTCCCCTAATGTCTAGCCTGCTGCCCTAAGACCATTTACTGAAAAATTCAGGTTTTCCTCATTGCCCTGAAATGCTACTTTTTCATATAAACAATTTTCCATTTATTCTTAGATCTATTTCTGGATACTCTAATCTGTTCCATTCATCTGGCCATCTACTGATGTGCCAGTTCTAAACTATTTTAAATCTATAGCCTTCTAATAAATTTTCCCATTAGAGTAAAACATTACTCCTCATTACTCTGTAAGACCTGATTTATTCTTCTAAACTTGCTTTCAGAGAACTTGAAAATAAATGTCAACTCTCAAAACAAAAACACACGCACAGCTCTACTGGGTTTCTGATCAGTATTTATAGGTTTATTTAGAAACACCTAACTTTTTTACAACATTAAGCCTTCCTCTCAATGAACAAAGTATACCTTTTAACTATATTCAAGTCAGAAGAGATTTTGTTATATTTACTCCTAATTGCTTTTTTTTATTGTGAATATTTTTTCCCATTAGTTTTTCTAAATGGTTATTTTGAAAACTATTAATTTTTATATTAATCTTTAAACTTACACCTTACTAAATTCTCCTTTATCCAATAGCTTTTCAGTTGATTCTCTTGAGTTGTCCAGGTATATATCACTTGTAAATAATAATTTTGGTTCTCCCTTTCTAATATTTATCACTGATTATTTTAGGTTTGTGTCTAATTGTGTGTCTAATTATACTGGCTAATAGCACATTCAGAAAATTCTTATATACAAACAAGAATATGGGTATCTGCCATTCCTGGCTTTAATTTATTGCTTTAGGTACTTCACTATTAAGCCTGATGAGGCTGTTTTAGTTTCAGATGAATACATATTTTCAGGTTAAGGAAGCATTCATTTATTAGTATTTACTCAGTATTTTACATTTATTCAGTATTTTAATCAGGAATAGACAGTGAATTTTATAAAACTGGTCAAAGTACCTATTGGTTAACACATCTTCTAATTTTGAAACATCTTTACATTCCGAGAATGAGTCTCATTTGGCTGTAACATTTTATTTAATTTAGTGGCATGAACAGATTCTATTTGTTAATATTTTAATTTATGGTTTTTACAAAGACGTGACACTCACCTGATACTTTAATACATCTACATTATAATAGGAAGCAGCTGGATTTTGCTCTGATAGCTTCTTGAGGTAGACAGTAACAGCTTGCATGTTCATCCAAAAATCTTTTGTGTTGGAATCACACTGTGATGGATCACTATATGTAAAAGAAATATTTTAATTTTACTTATCTTTATCCTTTGCCTCTGGTGTGGTAATCTGGTGACCTGGCAAAGACTAGTAGAAAAGAACCAAAAGGTGGGATAAGGGAGATGTAAGGCTAGGGCATAAAGAATGGAACATAGGGAAGCGGATGTGGCTCCAGTGATTTGGTTTCTGTCTACCATATGGGAGGACCTGGGTTCAATCTCCAGGGCCTCCTGGTAAAGGCTTGCCTGTGCGGCTGCAAGTGACCCAGCAAGATGATGATGCAACAAAAGTGAGTCACAAGGGAGAGTCAAAGAGAGATACAACAAAACCAGGAACTGAGGTGACGCAATCAACAAGGAACCTCTCTACTACATCAGAGGGATTGAATCCTAGTGAAGCCTAGAGGAGAAAATGAGAAGAGAAGACAAAAAGAAACAGACACAGAAGATCAGCAAAACAGCTGTGTGGGGGGGGAAGGGAAAATTAAAAAAAAATAAAAGCAGTTAAAAAAAAAAAAAGGAACACAGCTGAAGCTTACCAGAAAGATGAGAAGATTAAGAGATGAAGAAAGATTTAACTACCACCACTACCAAAATTAAAACAAAGTAAAACAGAAGGCTGTAGAAACACTGTTAAGTGATAATAAATAATTTTGGTACTGTTTTCAAATTGAATATTACTGTTTCAAAGAAGGAACTTATTTCTTAAATGGAAGTTTCAACTTTAAAACACTGTATGGTAATTAAAAGCACACAAACCTGAACACAAGTTGTGCATTTGGAAGAATTTGCTCTAGTCTGCTAATATTTTTCACCCTGAAGCACAGCACAGATGGAGATGGGTTGTTAGTGAAGACTTTAATAATTCCACTTGGAAATGATATTGTCATGTCACCAGTGATCTTCACAATACACCTGAAATTGGGGATTTTGAAAAGTGTTTAAAATAAGATGCTTTAATCTCCATTTAAGTCATATTTGGTTTAAAAAGAAATATGTGTATATTTTATATATAAACATGCTTTTTATCATAATTGTGGATGTATTTTTTCAATTTAATTATAAAAAATGATTCTACATGAAATATAATACTCATCTAGCTTTATTTTTTCCTGAATTTAAACTCCAAATATAAATGCAAAGGCAAAAATAATGTCACTTTACTGCCTTGTGGTAACCATTCCTTGGCTGTTCCCTAAAGATACTGCCACCCTAGTACCACACTATCCCTAGTGGCAGGTATTTCTCCCTCCCAAATCTCACAAAGCATTAGGCCTAATGGTGATGGGAGATGTCCTTCTTGCTCTTCATTGCCTCTTTCAACCTTCTATTTATTCTCTCTTCCTAAAAACTACCAGCTTCTTTTCTGTATCATTGGATGATACTACTTGCTGACCCATCCCTGTTAACAAGTTATTTTCAACAACTCTTCTATTTCCTGAAATTTTGAGCTCCTAGCTCACTATCAGTCTGTCTCTGCACCACAACTCCTATCACAATTTTTAGTAATTTCAGTATCTACATAGATAATCTTTTAAGACCTTGGTAATCTAGTTCTTCGCCCCGATACTTCCAATCATATTGTCTTCTAGCCCACCTCAGGCATGCTGTACCCACTCCAAAATCTCAATTTCAAACTCTTCACTCATCTAAATGTCACTTCCCATTTACCAACTCATTCTGTCTACTATCCCATCTCCAACAATTCTCCAACTCTATCAGAACCTCCATAATCCATTGTTCCTATCACCTTTTTCACTAATCTTTACTCACCCTTCACATCCTCATTTTCTTCCTATCCTCAGATTGCCTGGTCTATCACCATACTTTTTTTTTAATTTTAAAGATTTATTTATTTCTCTCCCCCCCCCCCCACCCTGGTTGTCTGTTTTCTATGTCTATTTGCTGCTAAAGCCAGTTACCTACCCCTATCTATAGAGCTGTACCGAAGTAGAGAAAAACATATAATCACCTTAACTGGTCTGTGTGTGTGTGTGTATCCAAAACCCTTAACTGGGTCCCCTTAGTATTACCTGGCAATCCTACTCTACTCACTCTTCTGCTGTTTTTCCTATCTAACTCCTAAAATACCTAACTGTGTATCCATGGCCTCTGTCTTTCTGCCTGTTTCAATAGATGATCAGGTCTACTCAAGGCCAAACTTCCTCTTACATACCAAATGACTTCACTTTTGCAACTGTCTCCTCTTTCCTGCAGCACCAAAATTTCCTCTAAATACTAAATCTTTCCCATCAGCATACAGGCATGCTGAAATATATTACCATCTTAACAATAAACACAATAATTTAAAACCTTCTGATTCTACCATCTCAATCCTGCTACTGCTTTATTTCTATGCTCTCACTTAGAACAAATCATCTCGAAAAGAGTTGTCTCTATATTTGCTCTCTTCAAATATAGTTGTCTATATTTTTATCATCATCTGCTCTTGAACTCCCTCCTCTCAGGCTTACATCTCCACCACTCCACTGAAACTGCACTTGTAGAATTCGCCAGTGACCTCTATATTTTCAATGGTCAGTTTTTCCTGGCTTGTCAGCAGCATCATATATAGCCTCATGACTTCCTTTTTGAAGTAGATTGTTCACTTAGTTCCTGGTCCTACTCTGTTTTTTTCTCACATGTCTTGCTGTTTGCTGTCTCAAATTCCTTTGCTGATCATTCCAATCTTTATTTTCTAAATGTTGGAAGAGCTCAAGGCTTAGTTGTTGGATCTTTACTCCCTAAGTCTCATGGCTTTCACAAAGTAATGACTACCGAAATTTTTATCTCTTGCCTAATCCTATTCCCTAAACCCGAGAATCATGTCCTCAACTATCAACTCAACATCTCCACTAAGATGTCTTAATAAGTACTTTAAATTTAGCATTCTAATCCCTCAGATCTTGACAACTCTCCTGTTTTCAAAATATAATCAGAATCTCACAATTATAAACCACACCCTCTGCTAATACCCTTATCAAAGCCACCATCATTTCTTGCTCAGACTTCTATAGTTACCTTTTAACTCTCTCTACATCTACTCTGGCCTCCTCCAATTTATTTTCTGCATAGTAGCCAGTGTGCTCCTTCAAAAACCTAAGTTAAGCTCATCACTCATCTGCTCACAAGTCTCCCATGGTTTTATTTTTTTTAATTTTTAAAATTTTGTACATTTTATAATTGAAAATACAAAAAATTAAAAAAATGAAAACAGTTGAATAAAAACATTTCTCATTTAAATGTACTGTATATAAAAAATTTTTAAATCATACAATGTGACACAACATATTTGGTTCATAGTAACAGTCATACAGTATTTTTCTTTTTGTGTTTGGCTTGCTTTGCTCAACATAATGTCCTCCAGGTTCGTCCATGTTGTCATATGCTTTATGATTTCATTTCTTCTTACAGCTGCATAATATTCCATCATGTGAACAGACCAGTTTGTTTATCCATTCATCTGTTGATGGATACCTGGGATGTTTCCAGCTTTTGCCAATCATGAATAATGTTGCTATGAACATTGGTATGTAGATGTCTGTTCACGTCATTGCTCTCAGTTCTTCTAGGTACATACCCAGTGGTGGTACTGCAGGGTCACGTGGCAAGTGGATATGCAATTTCTTTAGGAACTGCCAAACAGTCCTCCACAGTGGCTAGACCATTCTGCATTCCCACCAATAGTGAGTAAGAGTTCCTATCTCTCCACATCCTCTCTAACACTTGTAGTTCTCTGTCTTTTTAATAGTGGCCATTCTGATAGGTGTGAAATGATATCTCATTGTAGTTTTGATTTGAATTTCCCTAAACACTGGTGATGTTTGGCATTTCTTCATGTGTTTTTTTGCCATTTGGACTAATGTCTATTCAAGTTTTTGCCCATTGTTTATTTGGGTCGTTTGTCTTTTCATTGTTGAGTTGTAACATCTCTTTATATATACTGGATATATATCCTTATCGGATATGCAATTTCCAAATATTTTCTCCCATTGAGTAGGCTGCCTTTTCACCCTTTTGACAAAGTCCTATGGAGGTGCAAAAGGGTTTAATTTTGAGGAGGTCCCATATACCTATTTTTTCTTTTGTTGCACATGCTTTGGGTGTAAGATCCAAGAAACCACCACCTACTACAAGGTCTTGAAGATGTTTCCCTACATTTTCTTCTAATAGTTTTATGGTCCTGACTTTGACACTTAGGTCTTTGATCCATTTCAAGATGATTTGTTTATAGGGAGTAAGATAGGGATCCTCTTCCATTCTTTTGATTATAAATATCCTGTTGTCCCAGTATCACTTGTTGAAAAGACTGTTTTGTCCCATTAACACTGACTTGGTAGGTTTGTCAAAAATCAGTTGACAGTATAGGTGAAGGTTTATTTCTGGGTTCTCAATTCTGTTCCACTGATCAATATATCTATCTTTATGCCAGTTTCATGCTGTTTTGACCGCTGTAGCTTTGTAATATGTTTCAAGGTCAGGCAGTGAAATTCTTTCCACACAGCTTTTTTTTTTTAAGAATGCTTTTGGCTATTCAGGTGAACTCTCCCTTTCAAATGAATTTGGTAATTGCTTTTCTAATTCTGTAAAGTAAGGTGTTGGGATTTTGATTGGTATTGCATTGAATCTAGAAATCAGTCTGGGTAAGATTGACATTTTCACAATATTTATTCTTCAAATCCATGAACATGGAATGTCTTTCCATTTGTTTAAGTCTTTTTAATTTCTAAAGAGCATTGTTTTGTAGTTTCCTGCATATAGGTCCTGTACTTCTTTGGTTAAATTAATTCCTAGGTATTTGAGTCTTTTTGTTGCTATTGAAAATGGAATTTTTCCCGATTTTCTCCTCAGATTGTTCAGTACTAGTGTACAAAAACATTACTGATTTTTGTGTGTTGATCCTGTATCCTACCACTTTGCTGAACTCATTTATTAGTTCAACTAGCTTTGCTGTGGATACTTCAGGATTTTCTATGTACAGGATCATGTCATCCACAAACAGTGAGAGTTTTACTTCTTCTATTTGGATGCCTTTCATTTTTTTTTTCTTGTCTAATTCTCCTAGCTAGAACTTCTAGTACAATACTGAATAACAATGGTTGACAGTGGGCATATTTGTCTTGTTCCCAATCTTAAGGGAAAGCTTTCAAACTTTCCCCATTGTGTATGATGTTGGCTGAGGTTGATGTTGGCTGAGGTTTTTCATATTATCTTTTATTATACTGAGTAATTTTCCTTCTATTTCTATCTGTGTTTTTATCAAAAAAGGATGCTGGATTTTGTTGAAAGCCTTTTCTGCATCGAGATGATCATGTGGTTTTTTCCCTCCATTTTGTTAATGTGCTATATTACACTGATTTTATTTTGAGCCAGCCTTGCACACCAGAAATAAAGCCCACTTGGTTGTGATGTATAAGTCTTTTGATATGCTGTTGGATTTTACTTTATTTTATTGAGAATTTTTACATCTATGTTCACTAGAGAGATTGATCTGTAATTTTCTTGTAGTACCTTTATGTGGCTTTGGTACAGGGTGATGTTGGCTTCATAAAATGTGTTGGGTAATTTTCCCTCCTCTTCAATTTTTTGGAAGAGTTTAAACAGGATTGGTGTTAATTCTTTTAGAAATGCTTGGTAGAATTCACCTGTGAAGCCATCTGGCCCTGGACTTTTCTTTGCTGGGAGATTTTTGATGACAGATTCAATCTCCTTAAATGTGATTGGTTTGTTAAGTTTTTGTATTTCTTGTAGCGTCAGTGTAGGCTGGTTGTGCATTTCTAGGAATTTGTTTCATCTAGGTTGTCTAGTTTGTTTGGATACAGTTTCTCATAATATCCTCTTAAGATTCTTTTTTATTTCTGCGGGGTCAATTGTAACTTCCCCCCTTTCATTTCTGATTGTATTTATTTGTATAGTCTCTCTCTTTTTCTTTGTTAGTCTAGCTAGGGGGTTGTCAATTTTATTAATCTTCTCAAAGAATGAGCTTTGGTTTTGATGATTTTGTCTATTGTTTTTTGTTCTCAATTTCAATTATTTCTGCTCTAATCTTTCTTTCTTTCTGCTCATTTGGTATTGGCTTGCTCTTCTTTTTCTAGTTTCTGTATTTGTTCAGTTAAATCTTTGAGTTTAGGTCTTTCTTCTTTTCTAATATAGGCATTTAGGACTATACATTTCCTTCTCAGGACTGCCTTCGCTGTATCTCATAGGTTTTGATAAGCTGTGTTTGTTTTCATTTGTCTCAATATATTTACTGATTACTTGCAATTTCTTCTTTGACCCACTGATTACTTAGGAGTGTGTTGTTCAGCCTCCACACATTTGCAGATTTACTTTTTTCCTGTCTACTAATTTCCAGTTCCATTCCATTATGATCAGAGAAGGTGCTCTGTGTAATTTCAATCTTTTTGTATTTATTGAGAGCTACATTGTGCCCTAATGTATGGCTTATCCTGGAGAAAGAACACAGTTTGGATGCAGTTTTCTGTATATGTCTGTTAGGTGTAATTGGTTTATCATATTGTTCAAAGTCTCTGTTCTCTCACTTATCTTCTGTCTAGTTGTTCTATCTAATGTGAGTGGAGTGTTGAAGTCTCCAATGATTATTGCAGAGATGTCTATTCCTCCCTTTAGTTTTCCCAATTTGTCTCATGTATTTTGGGGCACCCTGGTTAAGGTGCATAGATATTTATGATTGTTATATCTTCCTGATGGATTGTCCCTTTTATTAATATATAATGGTCTTCTGTATCTCTTATTACTTTTTTGCATTTAAAATCTGTTTTGTCTGGTATTAGTATAGCTACCCCTGCTCTTTTCTGGTTATTATTCACATGAAGCATCTTTTTCCAGCCTTTCACTTTCAGCTAGTTTGTATCCTTGGGTCTAAGGTGAGCTTCTTATAAGCTGCATATGGATGGCTCCTGTTTTTTTTAATCCATTCTGTCAGCCTGTATCTTCTGATTGGCGAGTTTAATACATTTACATTCAATGATATTACTGTAAATACACTATTTACTTACACCATTTTATTCTCTGGTTTTCATATGTCATTTATTATTTTTGTCTTTTTACTCTTTTGGTTATTCTTTCTTTTATACTCTCTTCCAAGCCTGTCTCTCCTGTCTTTTTCTTTCAGGTTCTAAGGCTTCCTTTAATATTTCCTGCAAAGGTGGATTCTTTTTTGCAAACTCTCTTAGTTTCTGATTGTGAATATTTAATACTTACCTTCACATTTGAAAGACAATTTTGTTGGATAAAGAATTCTCAGCTGGCAGTTTTTCTTTCAGTATCCTGATTGTATCATACCACTGTCTTCTTGCCTCTATAGTTTCTAAAGAGAAATCTGCACTAAGTCTCACTGGACATCCCTTATATGTGATGGTTTGCCTCTCCCATGCTGCTCTAAGAATTTTCTCTTTATCTTTGGCATTTGACATTCTGAATAGTATGTGTCTTGGAGTAGGTCTATTTGGATTTATTCTGATTGGGGTACAGTATGCTTCTTGGACATGAAAGTTCATTTCTTTTGTGAGAATTGGGAAATTTTTGGCTATTATTCCCTCAAATACTCTTTCTGCCACTTTTCCCTTTTCTCCTCCTTCTGGAACTCTCATAACACATACCTTGTTGCATTTTGTGTTGTCATTCAACTCTCTGAGCCCATGCTCAATTTTTCCCATTCTTTTCTCTCTGCTCTTTTTAAGGATTTATTTATTTTTATTTCTCTCCCCTCCCGTCCCCATTGTCTGCTGTGTCCATTTGCTGTGTTTTCTTCTGTGTCTGCTTGCATTTTTGTCAGGAGGCAATGCAAATCTGTCTCTTTTTGTTGCATCATCTTGCTGCATCAGCTCTCCGTTTGTGCAGTGCCACTCCTGGGTGGTCTCTCCTTTTATTGCATGGGGCTACTCTCCTTATAGGGCTCGTTCCTTATGCATGGGGCTCCCCTACATGGGGGACACCCCAGCATGGCACGGCATTCCTTGCATGTGTAGTAGCACCGTGCATGGGCCAGCTCACCACTGCACATAGGCCAGCTCACCACATGGGTCAGGAGGCCCTGGGTACTGAACCCTGGACCTCCTATATGGTAGGTGGATGTTCTATCAGTTGAGCCACATCCACTTCCCTGTCTGTTCCTTTCTCACATCTCTTTTAACTGTTCTGTCTTCAGTATCACTTATTCTTTCTTCTATGATTTCTAGCCTGCTGTTGTATGCCTCAAACGTGTTTTTGATCTCACTTATTATGTTCTTCATTCCCATGAGCCCTGTTACTTTTCTGTTCAGGATTTCAAATTCTTCTTTGGGTTCACTCAATGTCTTCTTGATGTCATTTATATCTTTAACCATATTGTTTTTCAACTCATTAATTTGATTTTGGAAATTTGTGTGCCTCTCACGGAGGAGTTCTCTCAAAATCTGTATCTCTTCTGGGGGCTTTGATATATTTCTTTTCTTGGGCCAAGTCTTCTATTTTCTTAGTATGGCTTATAATTTTTTTGCTGATATCTAGGCATCTGATTAGGATGTAGTTTACTCAGATGCTCAATCTTCTTTTGTAGGGATTTAGTGGCAGGAGGCTGTGTGTTACCACTGCCCTTTGATTCTTGGCTCAACCTGGATTGTTAGGATTGTCCTGCTGGTTGCTCAAAACTGAGCCCTGGTCCCAGTATTGGACATAATTGGCTGTAGAGTCGCTTCTTAGGGCTTTGGGGAGGGAAGCTATAGAGGCCAGAAAAAGTCTCTCCTACTTATTTTTAATTTTCTTGAGTGCACTTCCTTTGTCTGCCAGTATATAGTGCTCTTTGACAGCTCTCAGTTCAATGCCTGGTCAGAGAGTATTTGTTGCAACACACGGGATCAATTTGATAGAGCTTCCTGTCTGGAGGCTATGAGCCTTGTCATTCAAACTTTCTCTGAGACAGTTCTACAGCCTTCTCTGGTAGCTCCCTCCCTTTTCCCAGGTTGGAAATATTTCCACTCCCCTCTGAGTCCTCAGCAATCAGTCCCTGTTAGGAGACGAGGAGACTGGGAATGTTGTACATCTTTAGCCCCTTGCCTTTCCCTAGACAAACAATGGTGCAGTTCCACTGGGCCTGGAAGGGTTCCTGGGACATAGCAGACCAAATATATGGGTCAGAAGCTAAGTGAGCCTTAGGCTATGTCCTTCTCTCTCCCCTTTCCTGAGATGGTAGATCTCTGGACCCCCTTTGTCTATAGTCACAGGCCCAGGGGCCTGAGAGTTCTAAAATGTCTTTAGCGTGGGGCATGGTGCTAGCAGCAGCAGACACAGGTTTCAACTGACAGTTCTGTTGTCGTGACTTCCCTCCTTTGTCCCACTCTCCTCTGGGAGGTGTTCAGCCTTCGCCTGGTATCCTGAACCCTAGAAGATCTTTTTCTAAGCTGTTTTAGCCTATCCTCTAGCTATTTTTCTCCCCCACGGTTTTCTACTTCACTCAAAAATAAATTCCAAACTCCTTATCATGGTCTACAATGCCAACCTTATCTGGTACTATTCTAGATTCATCTATTTCTCCCTTGTTTATCCCTACCCAGTGACATGAGTCTCCTTGCTGTTCCTTGAAAATGCTAAACATGCTTTTTACCTTAGACCCTTACATTTCCCACTTCCTGGAATGTTCTTCCCTGAGGTATCGCATGGCTCCTCCATGTCTTTCCAATCTTTGCTTAAATTAGCCTTACCATTCTGTGAAGAATAACAGTCCTCTCAAGTTATTCTCTATTCCCTTATCCTGCCTTTAAAAAAAAACATATTGTGGTAAAATACATGTCCCACTTTATTTTCCTTCATAGCATACACTGATACTTGGTACACATAGCTATATATTTCTTTGATTATTAGTCTTACCTATAATGCAAGTTCAGTTAAAAAAACTTTGTTTTGTTCACTAAAGTAGTCCCAGAGCCTGTAACAAAGTCTGACACATAGTAAGCACTTAAACATTTGATGAATGAATGTTTAATGAACAATATTACACAAGAAAGGTAGGATGATCATTTGCCCAAATATAATTCTCTTTAAAGAAAGAGGCCAAACTGATTCCTGCAAGACTCTTAAATATTAAACATGCATTCTAGTTCTCTCTTGGAAACATCACACTCTCACCAATAATATACATTATGCCAAAATTCAGAGTTCCATCCCCATCTAGGCCAAATTCCATCATCTTGCTCTACAGACATCTGCCATAAAGTCTGGACATAATGTAGATAAACTGGAGAAGAAGGCACCATTACTGCTGATTACAGCATGATTTCTTAATTTGAAAGACAACCCCCAAATGACTATATTAAAGAGCAAATAGCAGGTAAACAAATAATAGATACCCCCACCCTACATAAAATAAAAATAAAACCCAAATTCCATTAACGCCCCCCTAAACACCTCTCTCCCCCTTCCCCATGTGTGTAAGTATATTTTAGAAACTAACTTGGTAGGATCTGCTCCTTTAAAGTAGGCATTAACAGATTCTGTAAGGGCTACTGCCACAGGTAAGGTGTCCTGATTTCCAAGGCTGACAGGGCTGGGACCCCGTGACACACCTAAAATACATATAGTTTTTTTGGTTAAATCCTTCAGAAAGACATATATTATTAAAGACTACAAGTAAATTCACAATGTTAGGTAGTCACAAATGATGCTATTATTCTTTTCAATAATGCTTAAAAGTATAAATCTGGAGGTTAAGTAACAAACTATTAAACAAATTGGAATATAATACAAAGGACAAAAAATGAGGAAAACGTCACACTGACTTCTATTTTAAATGGAATGACATAGAAAGGTTAAGGAAGGTCAGAAGGTAAGCATATTTGACTTGAAGTTCTAAAATCACTAAAATATGGCTTCAAAAACATTCAATTACTAAATTTAGGTTCTAATAATCACATACTTCAGGGCATGAAACTAGATTTCTTTGTTTAAGCTATTTATCCAAGCAGTAATGTTTTATATACTACTCATTATTACAATTATAATGACTTTTGCCTCTTCTTTGTCTAATGCTTGTATTATATTCTCACATTACTTTGCCTCAATAAATGTGACTTATTACCTTTTTAATAATATTCTTGACATAAAGCTCACTCAGATAAAACAACTTAATAGTCATATCATACAAAGATTTATTTTTAAACTCATAAAAAGTGTAACACTTATTAAACACTTTCAAAGTTACAGGACAGTTACAAAAATAATACATATCCTATTCAGAGAACGTAATTATTAAAGACTACAACAGGGAAGCGGACTTGGCCCAGTGGTTAGGGCGTCCATCTACCACATGGGAGGTCCGTGGTTCAAACCCCGGGCCTCCTTGACCCGTGTGGAGCTGGCCCATGTGCAGTGCTGATGCACGCAAGGAGTGCCCTGCCACGCAGGGGTGACCCCGCGTAGGGGAGCCCCACGCACAAGGAATGCACCCCATATGGAGAGCCGCCAAGAGCGAAAGAAAGTGCAGCCTGCCCAGGAATGGCACTGCACACACGGAGAGCTGACACAGCAAGATGACGCAACAAAAAGAAACACAGATTCCTATGCCGCTGACAACAAGAGAAGCGGACAAAGAAGACGACGCAGCAAATAGACACAGAGAACAGACAACTAGGGCAGGGAGAGAAATAAATAAATAAATAAATCTTAAAAAAAAAAAAGACTACAACAGGTAGATTCACAATGTTAGGTTGTCACAAACAATCCCATTATTCATTTCAATGATGCTTAAAGTATACATCTAGAGGTTAAGAAATATATATACTACATAAGAAGGAAAAATTTTTTAAAAAAGAAGTGTACTATAAAACAAATTGGAATATAATACAAAGAACACCTCTCCCCTCAGATACCCAGATCCACCAGTTTCAACATTTTCTCACATTTGCCATATCATTCTATCTACCCATCAATCTATCAATCCACCTATCCATCTACTACTGATATTTATCAATCCATTTTCTGAATACTTGAGATTAAGTTGTATACTCCCTGAATACTTAATATTGCTATGTACATTTCCTAAGGATATTTACTTATGTAGCCACCTTAAGTGCAGTTATTAAGTTCAAGATATTCAACAATGATATAAAGTTTACAGTGTATATTCAAATTTTTTCATATGTCCCAATAATGTCCTTTCGAGCCTTCTCTCCTTCTTTATTATATCTTATTCAGGATCACTTATTACCTTTGTCACTGTCTCTTTAGGTGCTCTTTTTTTTTTTAATTATGGAAACATATATATAACATGAATTTTAACATTTCAACTACTACCAATCATACTATTCAATGGGATCAATCACATTCACTAGGTTATGGTACTCTCACCATGCTCCATCACTAAAACATTCCTGTTTCCCCAAAGAGAAACCATACACCCATTTTGCATTAACTCCCTATTCTTCCTGTCCTTGGCAACCTGCACTCTACTTTCTATCTTTATGAGCATGCATACTCTCTGATATTTTCTTTGTAGTTACCATGAGACTTACACTTAACATCTTAAATCTGTAACAATCTTGTTTTCTTTGATACCAACTTAACTTCAATAGTATACAACAAACTAGGTTCCTATACCCCTCCATCCCAAACTTTTATGGAATCCTTACCCCTAATTACATGTTTATAGATTATGAGTCCAAAACTACTGATTTCTTGTTACATGTTATGCATTTGCCTTTTAGAATCTATAGGAAGTAAAAGGTGGAGTTACAACCAAAAATACAACAGTACTGGCATTTAATATTTACCCCTGTACTTACCCTTACCAGGGATCTTTATTTTTTCATTTGGCTTTGATCTATTGTCTACTGCCCTTTTCTTTCAACCTGCAGACTCTCTGAAACATCTTTTGTAGGGCTGCTCTGTCTAGTGGTGACAAACACCCTCAGTTTTTGTTTATCTGGGAATGTTTTACTCTACCCCTTTTCTCAGATATAGCATTCTTTTTTTTTTTTTAAAGATTTATTTCTCTCCCCTCTCCCCTCCGCCCCGTTGTCTGTTCTCTGTGTCTATTTGTTGCGTCTTCTTCTTTGTCTGCTTCTGTTGTTGTCAGCAGCATGGGAATCTGTGTTTCTTTTTGTTGCATCATCTTGTGTGTCAGCTCTCCGTGTGTGCGGTGCCATTCCTGGGAAGGCTGCACTTTCTTTTGCGCTGGGCGGCTCTCCTTACGGGGTGCACTCCTTGCGCATAGGGCTGCCCTACGCAGGGGACACCCCTGCATGGCTCAGCACTCCTTGCGCGCATCAGCACTGCGCATGGGCCAGCTCCACGCGGATCAAGGAGGCCCAGGGTTTGAACCGCGGACCTCCCATGAGGTAGATGGACACCCTAACCACTGGGCCAAGTCTGCTGCCCAGATATAGCATTCTTGGTGGGCAGTTTTTAGCTTTCAGCATTTTAAACATGTTATCTTACCGCCTTCTTGCCTCCATGGTTTCCGATGAGAAATCGGCACTTAATCTTACTGCAGCTGACACTGTGCTTCTCTCTTGCGTCTTTCAGAATTGTGTGTTGCCATGTGTTGGTGCAAGATGGTGGGCAATATCTGTGAGGGTTCAGCCTTCCTCCTTCCTCTTAAGCGTCTGTGGTCCCAGCTTCTTTCCAATCTCAGCCATAGGCTGGCTTAAGGCTCATCACTCTCCCAGGGGCTTGTTTTTTTCCAGGCTCAGCTGCTCTGGTCTCTCCACAAAGTCAGCTGTAGATGATCAGGTTCATCTCTCTTCCTGGGGCCTCTGCTGTGCCTAACAGAACCTCCTCTCTTTCCTCGTGTACCTGCTTCTCTGTATTCTCCTTCTCTGTGCATTTACTTCCCTGTCTTTGATTGAGCATCTGTTTATATAGCCCACAAGTAGGGATGGGGGGTGGGGGTGGGGATGGCGACTCAAACCAAGTCACCCTAATGACATGATCCAAAAAAAGCCCTAACCTTGATTTAATAAAGTAAAAGTGAAACCTCTGAATCTAATACAATCTAATATGCCCAAAGGAACAGACCAGTTTATAAACACAATCCAATATCTATGTTTGGAATTCATAAACAATACCAAACTGCCACAATATTCATATATATTCACGTCCTTTGTTAAAATTTGTGAAGTTTTCAGCCATTATTGCTTTGAATATTCTCTCTGCTCCTCTTTTTTCTCTTTATGTGACTCCCACAACAAGTATATTAGTATACTTGATGGTATCCCAGTTTCCTCACTCTCTTCACTTTTCTTCATTCTTTCCTTTCTGCTTCTCAGACTGGATGATTTCAAATTGCCTAATTTTCAAGTTCACTGATTCTTTCTTCTTCTAACTCCAAGCTGTTGTTGAACCCCTTCTAGGGAATTTTTCATTTCTGTTATTGTGGTCTTCAGCTCCATTTGGTTCCTTTTCATAATTTCCATCTTTATTGATGCTCTCTTTGTGTTCACCTATTGCTTTCCTGATTTCCTTTAGTTCTTTATCCATGTTTTCCTTTAGCTCTTTAAACATATTTAGGATGATTTTTTGGAAGATTTTTTCTGGTATGTCCCAGGTCTGGGTCTCCTCTTTGACAGTTTCTAATGCTTTAATCTCCTTTGCCTGGGCCATCACTTTCTGGTTCTTTGTATGTTTTCTAGTTTTTGGTTGAAACCTGGACATGTTGATACTTTGATGTGCTTGCTAGAGTTTAGACTCTGAGGCATCTGTTCCTTAAGCTCAAATCCAGCTAGTGTTATGATATAGCTTTCCTTGAATGCCAGGAACTAACAACAACAACAATTTTAAACAAAGGAAAAAGAGAAAATAGGGTTCCCAATCTTTGCATATTGACCAGTGCAAGTGCTCTCCTTCAGGGCTTATCCATACAAGTTTAGAGAATAGCTCCAGGCCAAAGTATAGGGTTCTCCCTGATCCTTTCTGCATATGTGTCTTGCCCAGGGTAAATGTCTTGCCTGCATTATATGTTTTATGTCCTTAGGAATTTCCCCATTTACATGGATAGAAATATACCCTCTTCCCTAGGAAACTGATTCCTCACAGTCCCAAGCATTGTAACGACTGTCTTACAATCCCTTGCTCCAGGTAGCACAGTGACACTTGTCCCACAGCATTCTGTAGGAGAGCTTGGTGAGCTGCCTTCCACATGCAGGGCAAGTTCTTGGATGGCGAACCCCTCAGGATACCACCTGACAGGAAGGTAGGACATACATGCTCTCAGTATGTATATACGAGTTACTCTGCTCCTTCTGGAACCTGGAACAGGGGGCCATACTGAGAATGTGGGCCGGCTCCACACGAGTTGGTAAGGGGCTGGAGAGAGGCCAGGCAGGATGCCACAAGAGCCTACTGCTTCTAAGTAGCCTTTTTCTTGGTTTGGCACTTGTCCTGTTACTGCAAGCCTTTAACTTTTTCTGAAGCGCTGATAAAGATGTTTCTGCCAGTTTTTGCTGTACAAAACTTCTTTGGGGTTATGGATTCCTGAAGTGTCTTACTCTGTCATTTTAGCAGGGTGGGGCCACCTTTCTTGGCTGATTTTCTCAATTTAAACAAATTAACTGGTTTATTTCAAAATAGAAACCCCCCTCAAACTAATGTATTATCTTTGTTTTCTTTACAATTGTACTATTTCTATTTAAGCCTTACCACTACTGCTACTGATTTTCCAAAGGGGCACAATTTTATTTACTATACAATATATGATGCAATTTGATAAAATAGGCCAAGAGAATGTTTAATCACACTTATTCATATATATTTAAGGGAAAAAATGAATAAGCTAGGTCTTCATGTATCTATTTGTATATCTTTGTTATATGAATGTTTCACAATGTTTATAGCCACCCATGTACTTTTATTTTATATGTAATTCTTTATAGTGCAAGACTGAGTTACTTTTGAGATACCTAGATGTACTAATTGTAATAAAAATCTGTGCAAAATTGGTTAAAATGTTCTTCATAAATCTTTGGAAATCCATAGAAATGGTGAAAAAGCATGTCATAGTGTTAGTAACTATCAGCGCTAATAATATATGAGTATGATAGTGGTTAAAAGGGAAAGTCTAAGGTCATGTATATTACTAGAAGGAAAGCTAAAAAATGTAACATGTTACATAGCATAACAAAATCTCATGTGGCATATGAGTGTGGGTAACATTGCATAAATACAACTTTTTCTTTGAAACTGAACGAACATACATTAATGATAAAAGATGTTAAAAGATGTAACCAAAGCAAACTATGGGCAGTAGTGTATAGTAATATATTAACAATCTTCCATTAAGGGTAAAAAAAAAATCAGGAAATACACTAAGTGAAAGAAACTAGACAAAAGATATTACATATAGTTTGACTCCATCTGTACAATTATAATTACAAACAAATTAGAGAGACAGAAACAGAATAGCAGCTATGTATGGCAAGGGAAGGAAAGAGATTGAGAGGTGATTATTAAGGAGCAGAGTTTTTTTGTTTGTTTTTTGTTTATTATTATTATTTGAGTAATGAAAATGCTCTAATATGACTGAAGTGATGAATGCACAACTCTGTGATTATTCCAAATACCACTGAGTATATACTTTGAATGGATTGTATGCTTTATGAATATGTATCAATAAAATTGATTTTTTTTTAAAGTATTAAATTTCTCTGCCTCACTACTAAATCTGAGTTCCTACATTAGAAAAAATATTATGCTGGCTTTGAGACCCAGAAGATTTTGCAGTACTAGATTTTGAAGGTTCTTTATAGCTAGAAAACAGCTCAGTGTTTAAATATACATAGAAACAAGAATTCCTGCTTCTTGGCTCCTGGGAAAAGTACCCCGCAGCCCAAAGAAGACAATTTAAAATTTCATATGAAAGTGAGGAACTCAAGAATATGAAAATTCATTCACTAAATCATAAAGCTGCTAACCATTAATATGTGCTATGTATTTTGCTAAGGAGGCACACACACTCACCAAGTGCCTTTTTGAAAACTAGTAGTTTTACAAAGTGGGAGCATGCTTTATGGGTGATGCATGGGCTGGAATGATGAAAGGATATAAAGAGGCTGGAGAAGTGTTTATGTTCCAGATCAGGATGTGGAGGACCTTTGATTTTATCCTTTTGGCACTAAGAAATACTGAAAATGTTTAAGAAAAACATTATGTGGTTCACTTAATAAGATCATTCTGAATATACAGTGGAGCCTGGACTGAAGGAAAAACTGACTGTTGTCAGGGATTCAAATTTGGACCAGGTGAGGGATGATTATGTGAAAGATGGTAAGAGTCTGAACAAGAGGCATAGCTGTGGGGATGTACTGCAAAATGTTAAGTGAAAAAGGCAGACTGAAAAGAAATTTAATTACAATGCAAAATATGTTTGTGCACTGGAAAAATTTCACTGTAACAATTAATGGGTATTTACGTAGAATTCTTTCTAGCTCAGGAGTAAAAAACAGGTTCATCCACAATTATTTCCTATATTTGTGCTTTTAGCTTCAGCTCATTATATGCACAGTTTTCATGACAGCCTTTGCTCAGGTGTATAGTTATTAGGATTTTTTAAAAAAATGGACTCATTCTTTCTGTTTCTTTCTGATAATTTTTTCCCGATTTTGATAGCTTTAGAGTTAAGATTTACTGATACTTCTTAATGTTGAGCAGAGGAGAGCAGGGACAGAGAACAAAATGCAAAAATATTAGTTCTCTATAATTAGGAATTTGATTCCAATGGATCCTTGTATAGCAACTGGACATAATTAGTACAAAATTGAGACAGTTAAACCTTAGTTATTCTTGATTTCTGAGATACCATTTATTGCTGGAAAAGGAAAAGTTAGGTCACAAAGTATTTTAGATACACTTTAGAATTATTAGTCAAACACATACATTTCCTTCTGATACTATACCTGGTGATGTCTCACAGTGCTTTTCAATTTCAGAGAGTGTCCCAATCAAATTATCATCTTCTATTATATTTAAATAAAACAAAATATTGCAGGGGAAAAAAAACATTTTCAAGAACCAAGAAGAATCAAAATTTTAAACTTAAACAGAAAGTTAAGCATGATGATAGAGAAAGAGAACTTTTTAGGTAGATTTAAAGAACCTTTGTTGTACAAAACCCACATACATCTTGCCTGCCTGTATCATTGTCACCTACTTTTGGTTCTAATTATTGCTAGCACTGCCTTAAACTGTGAATAAATATGTACCAACCCAATCAAAATTAAAGTTTCCATGACAAACAGAAAACCTGAAAAATCTAAAGATAGTGGAGAAGAACTCAAGCTTATTTTAGTTACCCAGATCACCTGCCTGATTTCTAGTAGGACCCATCAATGTTTCTTATGACTGAAATACAGATTCTGTGGAAACAAAAATTAACAAAATAACATGCACAAAGAATAAGAATGAAGTGCTCATTAAACAACTAAGTAAAAATCTTAGGTATATTCAATTTATAAAAGTTTAAAAATGAAAAAAATGCTTTGCTCATGAAGCCATAAAAATAGGATGGTTACGTTTAAATGTCTAAATGTTAGAACATTTAGAAATCAAACCATTTTTACAATTATGCCATTTTTATGCCTTCTTATTCCATTTTTACAATTGCCACACACACAAGATACATTTCTCATATGAGTTTTGACAAATCAAATAATGAGAGCAATAGTTCTCAAACTCACCATGTATCAGTATCACCTGAATGACCTGTTAAAAAACAGATTGCTAGCTCTACCCTCAGAGTTTCTGATTTTAAAATGTCTACATTTCTAATAAGTTCCCAGGTAATGCAGATGCTGCACGTCCAAGGACCATACTTTGATAATGAATTAATGCTCAATTAGTGGAAATCAGTGATTTGTATTATCAAGGATGACCCCATCATTAAAATGAGCAGAAAAAAGGACAATGAGTTATAGTTTTGATGAGAAGCTGCTGCTCCAAAATAAAGTTGCTTTGTTTTAAGCTGGCTTTGTGCTTTGTATTAAGAATTTGCTTGAAGAACTGGATAATGGTGAAGACAAGAAAAACCCTTGAGCAAAAGCTAGAGGTAAGAAAAATACTGGACTTGTTTGGTGAAGTTTAGGCTTATATAGTTATGCCTAGGAGCCATTTTAAAATCTTCACTTTTAAATTCTTCTGGAAAAAAAAAAATTAATTGCAAGCATAAAACTCCTTTTTTTCATTGAATCAATTATTTTAAAAACAATTGTTTTTAAAACAAAATTTCTTAGGAATGAAACTATCAATTCATAACAGAAAGAAGTGCATTATATTTTGCCTCCCACTATTTATATCGATCAGCAGTTTATAAATTTGTTGCTTCTTAAAACTGCTAATCATGGTTAAAAGTCTCCTATCCAGATAATAGACTGTCAAAGAGTAAAGGAAAATGTGGCTATACAGTATGATAACAGAAAAACAAAACTTTTCATGTTAAATATTTCACCAGCCTATTTAAAAAAACAATAAGCTTGATCATACTTTGGAATGTTAAATTTCACATGCAGTTGCTAATTATCACTTACCTACTGTTGGAGTATTGGCAGCACTCAGTGAAGCAGATGATGAGATAGAGGAAGAACTTTCTGCCCGGGCTAAAGGGGCGGCAGGAGGTGGGCTGGTGTTAGAAGTTACAGGTGGGCTGAATGGCCTGGGCTTAAATAACAAAAAGTTACTTATCAAAATGTTAAAACAACTCCTCCATTGTTAGAAAAGATTTTTAGGTATCAGGTAAGTTTAATTTTAATATACCAAACCAAATTGTGTCAGTTTCATATAACTCAAAATCACAGATAAACATAGATCAAATTCTTTTTTGAGAATATACTAAAAGCTGAAAAGGTTATTTTAAAATAATGCTATCACGAGGGTTTTTCTGCATAAAAAAATTTCTGTATTGCCAAAATTATGTTTAATACAGATGCTCAGAAATTAAAATATTAGTTTAAAAAGTATGAAGGCTCTTCGTACATACTACCAAACTGCTTCCCAAAAAGGTTATTTACTTTACCCTACTACCCACAAATATCTGAGAATACCTATTTCTCTGAACCTTTGCCAGCAATCAATGGATAATTATTATTTTTCCAGAATAAGGAAAAATAACAATTAAAAAAAAACAACAAAAAACCTGGGGAGCAGAATTGGCTCACGCAGTTGAGCGCCTGCCTCCCCCATGGAAGGTCCCAGGCTCATTCCCAGTGCCTCCTAAAGAAAAAATAGACAACAAGCAGATAACGAGCAAAAACAACAAGAAGACAACAAGTACAAACAATGAACAGACAACAAGTGCAAACAATGAGTAAACAGATAAGGAAGCCCTCCTGGAGGGGGGGTATGAAACTAAAAATTAAAAATAAAAATAAAAAAAATAGACCACTACACTGAGATATTATTTCATACCTTATATAAAACAAAACAAAACAAAAACACCTAATTTGATAGATAAAAACAGGATTTGGATTTTCTCTTTTATAACCTGTCCATATTAGCTTTATCTGATTTAGTTTTGGGAGATATTCATATTACTTGAGCTTTAACTAACCCTCTGCTTTATTTGCTGCAAACACTTTTCTCTAAATAGTGCTTCCCTCTATTTTTGGTGTTTACAACTCTGTCGACATTTTCCTTCATAATTCCTTATAAGGCTTCCTAATTGAAAACGTTCACCCCATACAGAAGTCTAAAAAATTTTACTTCTCTTATTTTCCCATTTTTCTAATTAGACATAAAAACAATTATGGAAAGCTAAAGTTCCAATTAGTTTATCTGTTATTTTGGTGCATGGATTTTTTTTCCTTGCAAACTCCTAATTGTTCCAATAATCCATTAGCAACACTTTTGGAAATATTTCACTTTAAAAAATAAGGCACACTTAGTTTAAAATAACTTTTTCCTGCTTACAGAAGTATTGGTGAATATGAATATTTATTTAGTATGTACTATGTGTCAGGCCCTGAGTTTTATACTAGAGACAGAGCAGGGAAGAAAAGAGACATTGTTCCTATCCTCATTTATTTGAGGAATATTTAAAAAAAAAAAAAAGGAAGACAAAATTCTATAATCACTCATTATATGAATAAAAGCTTACAGACATACATTTTTATAAAAACAATCATACTATAATAGAGTTTGACAATTAGCACACCACCCTCTCCCAATTTAATAGCGTTTGGATGATGTCACATGGACAACAGGCTGAAAAAATACACCAATGTGCTAAAAATGAAGCTGTGTATGTAGATAAAGGTGGTGCAGGACATGGGACTGAATAGATAGTGAATTCAACAGCTGATCTGAAACTTACATGCTTGGAAGTCTTGAGATCAGATACTTGGGGGACATTTCTTCTGTGGCAACATGATCTCATGGCCAATAAAATGTGGCTACATTTTCACAGTTCATTTCAAAAATTTTTTATGAAAAGATAAAAACAACTTTTTTTCTAAGTGTCTCATTTTCTAGAACTGTGCTATCTAGTATAGCAGTCACTTACTGCAAGTGGTTGAACACTTGAAATGTGGCTAGTTTAAACTGAGATGAGCACTAAGCATAAAATTCTGATTTCAAAAAGTGCAAAAAAGGAGGAAAATATCTCAATAATTTTATGTACTGAAATATTATAAAATATATTATAAAATATATATTGTTAAAATAATATTGTGATATACTAGGTAAAATAAAAGTATTATTAAATTTTATTTCTTGTCTTATATTATTTTTAATATGGCAATTAAAATATTAAAAATTATATATGTTGCTTGCATTGTATTTCTTTTGGACAGGACTCTTTTAAGACAGTGGTTATCAAATATTAGTGCATCAGAATCACCAGGAGGGCTTGTTAAAACACAAAATTGCTGAACCCCTCCCCAGAATTTCTGATTTGTCTGTGGTGGATCCAGTGAAACTGAATTTCTACCTAGTTCCTATGTGATGCTAATGCTGCTGGTCTAGGGACCAAGTTTTGAGAACCACTGCTCTAGAACAATAGGGTTCTTTGTGAGATGGGGGGAGGATTTAGGTCCCTTTCAATGTCTAGTGAAAGCTATGAGCCCTCTCTCCAGAAAAGCTCATTTATAAGCATGCAAGAAAAAAGGCACTTCAATGTAGAGCTGGAGAGAATTCAGTTCAGTATGACTTTTCTGGTGGGCAAAACAACAATAATTATCAAGAGCCTTAAAAAATGTTTTCCCTCTAGTTCATGAATTTCACCTTTTAAAAAATTTTTTACAAAGGAAACAATGAATGTCTGCAAAGAAGTATGCATAAGCATACTTATTAAGACACTTCATAAAAATCAAACTTTGGAATAAATGTAAAATTAAAAAATTTCTAATAAAAACTTTTAGAAAATTAATTTTGGCAACAGTATAGAAAATAAAGCATTTACACTTCGACATACTCTGAAGTCACTTCAAATAGTGTTCCCTGAAGTTCTCAGAGGGTGGTTTCTAAATGTCCTGCAAGATAAGGGTGGAGTGGGTGGGGGTATTGAAGGGGGTATGTGAAGGATTTTACTGTAACATAACAGCCATACTTTTATTTAATAGACTTATAATTTAAGATTTGACAAAGGATTCTACCACTTCAAAGAAGTTTAAAACTATAGAAAAAGAATAACTCATGATATAGAAAGACATTTTCTAAAATAATTTCAAGTGAAAAACAAATTGAAAATGTTTTTAAACCTTTAATTTAAAATGTATTTTTAATTTTATTTATAATATAATTTGCTTTATTTAAAATAAAAATGGGGAAACGGACTTTGGCCCAGTGGTTAGGGCGTCCGTCTACCATATGGGAGGTCCGCGGTTCAAACCCCGGGCCTCCTCGACCCGTGTGGAGCTGGCCATGCGCAGTGCTGATGCGCGCAAAGAGTGCCGTGCCACGCAAGGGTGTCCCCCGCGTGGGGGAGCCCCACGCGCAAGGAGTGCGCCCGTGAGGAAAGCTGCCCAGCGTGAAAAGAAAGTGCAGCCTGCCCAGGAATGGCGCCGCCCACACTTCCTGTGCCGCTGACGACAACAGAAGCGGACAAAGAAACAAAAGCAGACAAAGAAACAAGACGCAACAAATAGACACCAAGAACAGACAACCAGCGGAGGGGGGGAAATTAAATAAAATAAATAAATCTTTAAAAAAAAAATAATAAAATAAAATAAAATAAAATAAAATAAAATAAAATAAAATAAAAATGTGTTTTACTTAAAAACATACACATTTCACAGTCCTAATAACTGACTTTTCCAAGCAATTACTTTGCACCTGACAATGTTATAGTGTTTTATATATTATATTAACTCATAACTCAGAGTCTCATAACATCATAGTATCATTATCCCCATTTTACCCATGATAAAACTGAGAATCCAAGCCCAAGGTTGCTCAGCTCGTAAGTCTGTACTTTTACCCATTACATTTCACTGCCTCTGGATAACATTTATGCACTAAAAAAATGAGAGGAAATATATAACTGTTAACAGTGGTTATCTTTGGGTATATATCTGACATATAAAGGAATTTTTATTTTCTCTATTTTCTAAATTTTATATGATCATGCATTGCTTTTGATATCAGGAAAAAATGTTATGAAGATGCAGTAATTTTTGCCATCTCCTTGGCCACTTGTACCTAGTATTTCATTTCACTTCTACTATGTTTATTCACTGGGATAGAGAGAAAGATGTCACTAAATTTGGTGCTCAAGCCTTTTTATTTATTCACTGAATATTTCCTAACTGTACTGTGGGGCAAGCATTATGCAAAGTACTGAGGAAATGAAACTTGCTATGATGTGGCTGAGAAAGGGGAACACACACAAGTGAAGTACATACAATGTGATATGTGCACTAACAGAAATATGTGTAAAGTATTATGGGACATAGGGAAGGGAATGATTAAATCTTTTGGGGGAAGAGTAGCAGAATGATCAAAAAAGGCAGTAATTTTTACTTGGGTCTTAAAGAAAGATGTCAGTTTGTAACAGAGAAAACTGAGGGATGTTTCAGATAGAGGGAACAGGATAAAAGACATGGATGTATAAAAGAGCATGATGTATTTGGTGAACACAGGAAAGGAACACAGGAACCTAGACTGCAAAGAGTACAAAGTTGTGTGGTTAATCTGACAATGCAAGTTGTTGAGGCAACTTTAGAAAGAACACTGTACATTGAGCTAAAATATTCAACCACATAGATTATTGGAACCAATGGAGATGTATATCAAGAGAAAAAAAAAACAAGATTAAGTTTGACTTTTAGAAATTTAATTCTGGCAACAGTGTAGATGATGGAGCAAAACAGCACAGATTGAAGGCAAGAAGCCTGGTTTGGGAAGGCTTCCTCACTTTAAAAAGAATCCATATATTTTCTTTCATCTGATGATTTCTGAAGATCAATGATTTTTTTTCTGCTTTTTGCTTTCGTTTTTTTTTTAAAAACAAAATGTACTTTTACAAGTCACTTAACTGATGAGAACTCTGGTTTCCATATGAATAAAATAAAGGAAGTAGGACTAGATACCCTCTAGAAGCCTCCTGACAGTATGCTTTCTAAAGCCTAATAACAGGCTACCATTTCTTCCTTAATATTTTATTTTGAGAGGAATTACATGAAAATTGCTTCTTTAATGTGAAGCAATGGATCCTGAATGGTATTTTTGTAATGTGCCAACTTTCTCAGGAAATCTCATCCCTTCTAAACAATGTCTTGCTCCACAGGTTGGACCACTGAGGTAATAAGAGAGAGTACAGGGGGTAGGAATTGGGGCAATTTTTCTATACTTTGCTGCCTTGAGTAGAAAACTTCAAGCATTTAATTGTAATGGGGCATAGAGAAAAGTATCATTTGCATCTTACATCAAAACAGTTAATTGGAAAAAAAACCAAAAAACCTGAGTACATACTATTTCATTAATCCCACTGAGTTTGCCTGAAGTAAGCTTTGGTCTGGAAGCTGGCCTTGGAGGTGGGACAATGGTGCCTACAGAAAGAGGAGTTGTGGGCCTGGCTGGTGGGGGGGAAAAAGAGAATTTGAAGAAAATCATTAGTATGTAGCAATCCTTACATAAAGACATTCTATTATATAGGAACTGTTGGGATTCAAAGCTTTTTTTTCATAAGTTTTAAAAAAAATCTAATTATAAATATTTGTTGAAATAATAGGACATAGCTATCAAATATGCTTTTATTCAAAGCTGTCAATGATATTCCTTAAAATCATTAATTTTTTCAATAAAACTGGTAAACAATGTAAATTTTATTTCCTGTTTCAAATATTTACACATAAAAAGTTAAATCTGATAAATTAACTGGTAAAAATAAACAAATTTAAGGCCTAAGGTCAGACGCTTATTGCCAATACATCTACTTTACAGAAAGTACTGCAAGAACAAAGTCTTTGAAGCAGTACCCTCAGTAATACAACACTTACCTTAAACTTGTTACTTGGACTTTAAAAATCATACAGTAACATTATTGGGATAAGCAAAGAATAAAAAATCTATTGGGAGCAGGTCTAGCTCAAGTGGTTGAGTGCCTGCTTCCCATGCATGAGGTCCCGGGTTCAATCCCAGTAACTTTTAACAAAAAAACAAAAAACAAATGAAAAAACCAACTCTCTTTGGGGAGCGGATGTAGCTCAAGTGGTTGAGCGCCTCCATCCCATACATGAGGCCCTGGGTTCAATCCCTGGTACCTCCTAAAAACAAACAAACAAAAACACCTATTAGTTTACCCCCAAAATTTCCTCCAAACAATACAATTAATTTTTGTTAAGTGTTCTACATAGTATCTTAACTCTTCCTAAATCTTATACAAATTTAGTGTTCATTGCTTTTTAATGCCAATACTAAAATGAGCATTCCTAATTTAACTCTTACCATAAATTACTGAATGAAATTCAAGTGCACATCAAAAGTCAAAAATACATAATAAAGCAGAATGAAAGCAAATATGTTTAAATCATCTTTACATAAATTAACCTAGAATGATTTTCAAATCCCTCTGGTCCTTCCAAAAAGTAGGACTATAATTCAGAGACTAAAGAATATAAGAATAAGAAAAATACATTCAGCAAGTTCTGTAAAGTTCACAGATATGCAAAGTTAAAATATATGAATGAGCCTAAGTATATACATGGGAAAACAAACAGGAAAGATGAGGGTCATAGGATCATTGATGAAAGAATGGAAGCATGAAAGGAAGGGGCCTGTAGGTGATAGGAAGAGACCTAAAACAACGGGTAATCACAGGAATAAAAGTAAATGAAGGGGAGTGGGTGTAGCTCAGTGGTTGAGTACTTCACATGTACAAGGTCCTGGGTTCAATCCCCAACATTTTCTAAACAAACAAACAAAAAACAAACTAAAGTAAATGAAGTAAATGCAGGAAGGTGGGGGTGGGAGTTGATTATAAAGAATATCACAAGGGAATATAAGATGCAAGCTGCAAGCACAGTTCAAGTTGTTTGAGGAAAACAGTAAAAAGCTAAGAAATCAAGGTTAGATTCTAAAGTTGCTGCTTTCTTCCAGTGAGCACTACTTATTGCTGTAATCATACTTTTTTCTGTACATTGGAAGAAATGTGCACCAAAAACACTTCCCTGTGCCATGATATGTCTGCTTTAAAGATGTGTTTATTATCAATGAAACCAGCTCTGACTTATACTCAAGTCTGTGAGAGTTTCAAACAGCATTTACACCTGGAGCTTCATTATGTATCAAGTTGCCCTCTCCTCATTTAGAAGTGTTAAATTCAGCTTCTTCAATTAATCAGAATTTGCTTTTTGAGAGTAATCTAACAACAGTACTTGTAAAGATCACACTGAATTTATATAATATGTGCATATGCCACAGGTGTTTACATTCTTTAGAGCACTATGTTTCTTTTCTTTTGGAGGCATGGAGCTGCTCAAAGCAAAAAAAAAAAAATTCAATTATATGCAGAGTTTCAAGAACAGGAAGTGACCCGTAAAGTAAAAAAAAGAAAGATAGGGGCTAACCTATACCTTCCCTCTGATGTTACCTAAGAAGAATAAACATGTTCGCCATACCATTGTTTATCTGAACAAAGGCAGAAACTAATCTAGAATCTAGAAGAAGTGGTGATGATGCAAAAGAAATAGCAGCACTGTTTGCTTCTTCAGTTAGTTATTTTTCAGGACATGTAATATTATGGCAAAAGGCACTTTGATTCTCAGAGATTGAGTTGTTGAAAGACCTCCCATCCAAAGCATCAAAGAACCTAAAGCAATTTCAGCTTTACAGTGCAATCTCTGGAATGCCTTCTGACCTGCCCTGGAGTGATAAAACTGTAATAAGTTCATCAGTAAAGGAAATCCACTGATGTGACCCTGAAGCAAAAGCACTTATCTGTGCTCTCTGGTGGCCCTGTTAACAGCGGAATAGCATAGAGGGTTAGTGGAAAAGTCTGGTGATGGGTTTCTAGACTTAGCCTCTGACCTGGTTCCAAGTAAAGATTGAGTTATCATACACCAAGGCAAAGAGAGGAAAAGGATTTCCTATTTCTGCTCTTTAAGGACAGCTGGAGGAAAAGAAAACAATTGGAAACCAGAAGCAACCAGAAAATTCTAGAACAGAAATATAAATCTATATGGCCAAATAGTTGTTTCAGCTTAATGTCACTTTTATTACTTAAACTTGAAATATTTAATAAATACATAGAACAAAAGCATGAGCTCAAACTTTACATTAACTAAGGAAGGAAAACAAATATAAACAAAGAAATTTAAAATACATTTGAATAAAACCGAAGGTCCAAAAACACATGTTTTTTCAAAAGTTAGTGTTTTTGTACAGCAAAAGAGCTCGTTTAAATCCACTGGCAAAGAAGGAAATAGTCTATGCTGCGCTTACCAAAGAGAGGGAGGTAAAAGATATTTCCATTTAAAGGGTACATGGATTAAAAATTGTTCAGAAATACTAGTCTACATGGTAGATGAGGCAATTGAAACTACTTCTCTGTCAAGCTCTAAGCATCCTCTTTAAACATACAATGCTAGGAGGCTTAATATATGTTATTAACTCACTGATTGGAATTATTTTTAGACTGCTTTCCAATAATTTAGCTGAAATGAGGTCACTGCTGAATAAAGATTTAGAGAGGGGCAAATAAAGGTAAGAAAGCTGACTGCCTGAGACTTGCTAAAACGTAAAAATGGGTATGTGTGTAGAGGATGAGAAGATGAGGAAGGGGTGCATTGCAGAAAGATGTGGAATAAAATATAACGTAAAATGTCTATTTCACAATTTCACTTAGGGCCAGTCTGCAAAATGAAAAATCTTCAATAATGTATTGCAATTTGATCAATAATAATTATATTCTGCTCAACTGAAAGTTTAATTAATCATCTGTTCTTTTAAAGGGTAAAATAATTTATATTATTTTTCAGATAAGTAGGAAAATTTAAAAATGCATACTGAAGTAAAGTAAATGTGAAATATAGTGAAGGCTTAATAAATGCTTTATCACTTTCTAGCTGCTAAAAATCAAATGAACACTGAATTAAAATGTATCATTTTTTTTACATGATTCGAATTGATATGGGCAAAACATTCTTTAGACAGGTAGGAAGAGGAAGAGCCAGAGAACTTTTTTGAAAAGGAAGAGACTATGCTAGAGAAAATAGCAAGAAAGAAAGCACAGAATTATGAAGAAAATTTTTAAATAACCAAAGTCTGCGCTACCAGTTTGAAAAATTTTATTAATTATTTGAATAATTCATAAGTGGATATTAAAAATTTAAAATACTCAGAACCCTCTTCATTTTAAATATAAAACACCATTTTGACATTTTTACTAAACAAAGACCTTGGCAACCTCAGTTTTTTCTGTACAATTACTTCCTTACATAATTGTTTTTGTTTTATAAGTTTAGCTTTATAAAACAAATTTGCTATACTAACAAATGCCTACTGAGAATGGCTATGCTGTAGCTCAGAAAATGTTCATCTATCTTCTGACCTGTTTCTTATTGTTTTACAAGCATGAGGTACAGATCATCCTCCCTTCAAAATTTCCAATACTGTTCAGGGTTTAAGTTGCCATAATCCATTTATAATTTCTTTTTAATTTAAAATATTAAATTAGGTATTAAAATAGCCTAACTTTAAATACTCAAGTTTATTATTATTATTAATGGTAAAACATTTTAATACATATTATTTTTTTTGTTAATTTGTCAAGGGTATAATGGATAGAACTAAGATTTTGGATGTTAGATTTATTAAGACCCAAGTTTGAATCTTAGCTCCTGGTTATGGAATCTTGGAGAAGTTCTTTAGCTACTCTGAGCTTTAGATTTTTCACTTATAAAACTGGGACAATAATTAAGGACTACATGCAGCTGTTAATGAGATGAAATTACATAGGATATGGGAAGCTCCTAACAGAGTGAAACATTAGGAACTCAATAGATTAAGTTCTCTGTACCTCTCCTCCCATTCCAGCACTCCCTTAACCCCAATACTACATGGCAATTCTAAAATCCCAAAGAAGAGAGATGAAGATCAACTTAAGGTGATTTCATTTTCTTAATTTGAAGAAGCACCAGTTTTATTAACATTCATTTTTAATGCCTGTTTTGATTTTTGGCTAACAGTGAATTTTACATTGTGAAGAAAAGGGGAACCTTAAATGTTCTTGCTAAAACAACAGTTCAAATAATTTAACAAGTTTTTTCATATATTGCTTAGAAGAGGGGTTCTTCATCTTTTTTGTTCCACAGACCCTTAGGCCTGTCAGGTGAAATGAATACTACTGCAATTTATTTATTGCATACATTCATAAGTGAAGGGAATGCTAGATTTCAGTTAGAGGTCAGAGAAAATAGAGATAACAAGCTGATTTTTTCAATTCAAGGTCACAGACCCCCTGAAATCTTTCCACAGACCCCTGGTTAAGAACCCTTGGCTTAGAAGGTGCTAATGCCTTTCTGGAAAGCAGTTTGGCAATAAGAACTAATGGGCATGATGAAGAAAATTTTTACTTATAAATCATTATAGAGACACTGTAAGACATGTGAACAAAATTGTTATGTCCATGGATGTTCATAATATTAAAAAATCAGAAGCAACATGACTATCCATCAAGAAAGGACTGGATACATTAATGCAGATCTAGAGAGATGAATTTTCTACAAAATTATTATATGGATATTAATATGAATGATGCCTAGAAAATGAAAAAAATCTCTTGGTATTTGATAAGTTTTTATTGTTTATGTCATAGGGTCTTTATACTAAGTTAACAAAACCAGTAAAAAATCACTTTTAACTGGCAATATGATGAAAGGACACGTTAAAAATATTTTGATCAAGTACAATATACGCTGGTGAATAAATCAATTTTTTAAAAACCCATTACATTCCTCAGTTAAAAATAATGTATGTATACACACACACACACACACACACACACACACATTTACCTGATGATGATGTAGTTAGTGAAGATGTAGCAGAAGAATCAAGAGATGGTCCAAACAGGGGGTCCCAAGCAAGTAAATCACTGGTCCCTTTCCTATCATAACGTAAAAAAATGAGGATTTTTACAAAGGAATCATTTAGTAGTATAAAATCTAGCCACCTATTTTTATTTCATAGAATTATAACAGCTCAATATACATGATTAAAAAGCTGGATACTCTGCCAATAGCATATGTAAAGAAACCTATTTAACAGATTTAATAAACACATATTAATAAATTGCTATTATTGAAGCAGACCTACAATAGCATTATGTGAAGTTGGTAGGGAAGAGTAGGGAATATTAATCCCCATTTATCCCACTTTGTCTAATAAACTTGGAGGCTGTCAGAAAAGAAATAATGATTTCAGCTATACAAATGAAGAAATACAACACAAAAAGTCTAAAAAAGCTGCCCCAAGATACACAGCTACTTGGTTCTAGAATAGTTTCAGGCCTGCTAATTCACAGGCTAGCACCTAGTCATGGACAGAAAATTTCTTATGTGATATGAAATAGGGTGGAAATTCTATAAGGTCACACTTATTTTCAAAGATGAGAAAAAGTTCAGAAGATATATATATTTTTTACTACTTCTCTAGTAGAGAAGGACAGCTTAAATATTTTAATGCATCAAATTATTATTTTTAAAAATATTTTTAAAAACATAAGATAGCAGACTCACTAAAATGATAATGTTACAATTATCCATAAATGCATGTCTAGGATCTCAACATGCACCTAAATGGAAGCACACTATACCTAGGATGATAAAGGATAGCATTATAGTCATATAAATGATTCCTCAAAACAGTTGTTAAACACTAAATAACAGATCTTTAAAAAAGATAAATACCATCACAGTGCCCAATTATGGCATAACTTCAAAACTATCAAACAATTTTCAACTATGCATTTAATTAAACCTACTTTTACTTGTGTAAAACACATTAGCTGGAACTATTATTCTTATTTATAGATTAGTGAAAAAGAAACCATGCAAGTTAAAATGAAGTCATACAGGAGTTAGGGTGGGCCTTTAATTCAATATACTTCAGAATTGTTTCTAATTGGGTATTATAAACATTTTTTTTTCCTATCTGCTTAGCAGAGTAAAGATTTGATGTTGGAAAAAAACTGAAGTACTAACATTTGTGTGTGTGTGAGAGAGAGAGAGAGAGAGAGAGATCACTGGAGTTGTAGATATAAGAAGGAGGGTTGTAAGCTAAGGTAGAATTGTCATAAAATAGAGAAAAGCGAAGAAATTATAATAAAAATTACTCATTATCATCATCCAAAGATAACCATAAAACCAACACAACTATTCAGGAATATATGTCTTCATTTTATCATTCTATCAGTATACATATTAACATTTTTCAAAGTTATAGTCATACTGTAATATTTTTTAAACTTTATTTTGTACATTTAATAATTGGAAATATAAATAATTAGAAAATAAAATACAGTTGAATAAAAACATATTTCTCAATTTAATGTACTGGATACATACAAATTTTTTAAAAATCATACAATATGTTTTTTACAAAATATATTTGGTTCATAGTAACGCAATCATACACTATTTGTCCTTTTGTGTCTGGCTCGCTTAGCTCAACGTAATGTCCTCCAGGTTCATCCATGTTGTCACATGGTTTATGACTTCATTTCTTACAGCTACACAGTATTCCATCATGTGAATACACCACAGTTTATCTATTCAACAGTTGATGGACACCTGGGTTGTTTCCAACTTTTGGCAATCGTGAATAATGCCACTGTGAACATAGGTGGGCAGATGTCTATTTTTGTCACTGCTCTTAGTTCTTCTGGGTATATACCCAATAGTGGTAGTGCAGGATCATGCAGCAAGTCTATATTCAACTTCTTTCATAACTGCCAAACAGTTCTCCACAGTGGCTGTACCGTTTTACATTCCCACCAAAAGTGAGTAAGTGTTCCTATCTGTTCACATCCTTTCCAACACTTGTAGTTCTCTGTCTTTAATTCAATGTAACTAGTGTCTTTATAAGAAGAGGAAGGGAGATACATAGGGAGAAGATGGCAGAAGGGGGCCATATGACAACTGAGGCAGAGACTGAGTTATAGCATAACACAAAGAATGCCAAGGATTGCCAGCTACTGACAGAGGCCAGGAAAGAGGGAGGCATGGAACACATTATTCCACAGACTTCAGAGGGATCATGCATGGCCCTTCTCACACCTTGATTTTGGACAGCCAGCTTCCAGAATTGAGAGAATAAGTTTGTTGTTTTAACTCAGTTTGTGGTACTTCATTAAAACAGCCCTAGGAAACTAAAAAACTAAGTTAAGGAATAATAAACTATTGCTACTACATGGAAATATAAAATTAGATTCCTGTGAACCTTTGGGTCACAACATTTTCATCAATTAACAATACATCATCTTGTTTTATGTGTGCTTCTATTTAAAGACACTTTAATGCCAAGAATTTGCAAACTCACAGAGACAGAAAGAAGAGTACAGATTGCCAGGAATGGGGAGAAAGAGAAATGTGGAGTTAGAGCATAATGAGCATAGAGTTTTGTTTGGGGTGATAGGAAAGTTCAGATAATGGATGGTGGTAAGGGTAGCACAACACTGTGAATGTGAATCTGACTTAATGGAATGCTTGGGAGTAGCTGAGATAGGAAAGTTTATGTTATATATATATTTCTACAATATTTTTAAAAAAGCACATAGAAATAAAATGGATTTTAATAGGATACTATGAACTATACACCAATAAGATAACCTAGATGAAATGCACAGATTCTAGAAACATGCAAACTAGCTATACTGATTCAAGAAGAAATAGAAAACCTCAATAGACCAATAACTAGTAAAGAGACTTTAACAGTAATCAAAAACTCCCAACCAAGACAAGCCCAGGACCACATGGCTTCACTGGTGAATTTCACTAAACATTCCAGAGAATTAACAATTCTGCTTCTAAAAAATTGAAGGGGAGAGAACATTCTCAGCTCATTCTATCAGGCCACCATCACCCTAATGCCAAAGCCAGATACTACAAGAAAAGAAAATTAAAGACCAATATTTCTTTTGTTTTTAAAGATTTATTTATTTCTCCCCCCACCCTCTGTTGTTTTTTTCTCGCTGTCTGCTTGCCTTCTTTTTAGGAGGCCCCAGAAACCGAATCTGGAACCCCCCATGTAGAAGGGAGGTGCCCAACCACTTGAGCCACCTCCACTCCCTGCTTGTTGTGTCTCTCACAGTGTTTCCTCGTTGTGTCATCTCATGTCAGCTTACCATGCCAGCCCGCTGCGTCAGCTCACTGTCTTGCTCGACTTCTTTAGGAAGCACTAGGAACTGAACCCTGGACCTCCATGTAGTTGGTAGATGCCCAATTGCTTGAACCACATCCTCTTCCCACCATTATTTCTTATGAATATAGATGTAAAAATTCTGAACAAAATACAGCAAAATGAATCCTATAGCATATTGAAAGAATTATCCAAGGACTTCTTCTGCGAAGATGGGAAATTAGAGAAACACAGGACTCACTTCTCTCCCAGAAAAAGAGCTAGAAGACAGGCAGAAATGGTCTGGAAAAAAATGTTCTAGGGTTTATACCACCAGGGGAAGGTTGGATACAACCCAGAAGAGAGAGAGGCAAAGGAAAAGGATTCCAATGGGAAAACTGTGGGTAGAAGCTGCAGCTGCTGGTGCCCATACCCCCACCCTGAAAGGAGAGAACTTTGAATTCTCCAATGTCTGGCTGATGGGCTATGGACTTAAGGGGTCATAGGTTTACACTTTCCCAGGAAAAGGGAGAGGGAGGGATGCAGCTCAAGGCTGATTCAGCTTGTGACCAACAAATTTGATCTGCTATGTTCCACAAGTCCAGGCCAGGTGGGGCCATGCCACTGTTTGGTCTGGGAGCCAGCAGAGGACTGACAAGATCCAATCCTCTCAAATATCCTTCCTACTGACTGGAATTGTTGTAAAGGATATAGAGGGGAATGGAATTATTTCCTATCAGGGAGAAGGGATGGGCTGCCAGCAAAGGTTGGAGGACAGCCTATTAGAAAGTATGATCTATGAAGCTCTGAATAGCCCTAAGGCAGGATCCTCTGTCACACTGTTCCAGTCAGGGTTGCAGCGAACACATTTTGATCGGGGTTTGAACTGAGAGGGCTGCTGAAGACTGCCATTTACTGGAGGACCAACGGTACATGAAAGGAAATTAAAAATCAACAAGTAAGAGAAGTTTTTTCTGGCCTTTACAGTCTCCCTTCTCAGTGCTTTCAGAAGTGGGTCTGCAACCCATTACTGGGTCCATGGCCTGGATTTAGGTATAATCCTAAAGAGCTAGAATAGGTTCAACAAAGAATCAAAGAACTGCAGTTAACACACTGCCCTCCTGCCAATAAATCCCTATACAAGAGATTTGAAACTGCACATCAGAGTAAACTCACCATCATTATCAGATGCCTAGACATCAGGAAAAAATTACAAGCCATACAAAGAAATTGAAGACATGGCCCAAACAAAGGAATATATCAAAGCCCCAGGGGAGACACGGAATTTGTGACAGCTAATCAATGAAGTTCATACAAATCTCCTAAATCAAATTAACAAGGTGAAAAATAATATGGCTAAAGAGAAAAAGGACATCAAGCTGACATTCAGTGAGAACAAAGAAGAATTTGAAAACCTGAACAGAAAAATAACAATAACAACAACAAAATAACATAGCTTATGGGAATGAAAGATATAATAATAGGTAGATAAAAAACACAGTCGCATATAACATCAGGTTTGAATGATAGAAGAAATAATAAGTGATGCAGAAGACAGAATGGCTGAAATGGGAGAGAGAAAAAAATGGGAAAAATTGAGCAAGGGCTTAGGGAGTTGAATGATAAGATGAAACACAACAACATATACATATGTCATGGGAGTTCCACAAGGAAAAGAGGCAGAAAGAATATCTGAGGAAATAATGGCTGAAAATTTTCCAACTCTTACAAGGGAAATGAATTTACACATCCTAGAAGCACAGCATACCCCAATCAGAATAAATCTAACAGACCTACTCCAAGACACATGCTACTCAGAAACTCAAATGCCAAAGATAAAGAGAAAATTCTGAGAGCAGCAAGGGAGAAGCAAACCATCACATACATGGGACACCCAGTAAGACTTAGTGTGGATTTCTCCTCAGAAACCATGGAGGCAAGAAGACAGTAGTATGATATAATTAGGATACTGAAGAGAAAAACTGCCAGCCAAGAATTCTCTAAGCACCAAAACTGTCCTGCAATATGAAAGTGAAAGCCCCCTCTCAAAATAGAGGTAGAGTGGACATCACCATCCCAGGGCCCACAGAAAGAGGAATAAAATATCGATTAGAGTGGACTTATTGATATTCTACTATAAACCTTTTGTGACTACTAATAGAAGAAATTGTTCATTGACGGGGACAAAGTGACCACAGCAGCTGCTGAGGGCAGGGAGAGGGAAAAAGAGATGTGATGAGGGGGCATTTTTGGGACTTTGGAGTTGTCTTAAATGATACTGCAGGGTCAGATGCTGGACATTATATATCCTGCCATAACCCACTGAATGTACTGGGGGAGAGTGTGAAGTAGATAGTAAATTATTATCCACATGGTACAGCAGTGCTCCAAAATGTGTTTGCCAAGTGTGATGAGTGTGCCACAATGATGGGAGAGGTTGTTAGTGTGGGAGGAGTGGGGTGGGGGATGCGGGGTATATGGGAACCTCTTATGTTTTTTATTTTTTTATTTTTATTTTTTTTTTTAAAGATTTATTTATTTTATTTAATTTCCCCCCCTCCCCTGGTTGTCTGTTCTTGGTGTCTATTTGTTGCGTCTTGTTTCTTTGTCTGTTTTTGTTTCTTTGTCCGCTTCTGTTGTCGTCAGCGGCACAGGAAGTGTGGGCGGAGCCATTCCTGGGCAGGCTGCTCCTTCTTTTCACGCTGGGCGGCTCTCCTCACGGGCGCACTCCTTGCGCGTGGGGGCTCCCCCACGCGGGGGACACCCTTGCGTGGCAGGGCACTCCTTGCGCGCATCAGCACTGCGCATGGCCAGCTCCACACAGGTCAAGGAGGCCTGGGGTCCGAACCGCGGACCTCCCATATGGTAGACGGACGCCCTAACCACTGGGCCAAAGTCTGTTTCCCTCTTATGTTTTTTATAATGTAACCTTTTTTGTGATGTATATATCTTCAAACAATTTACAAAAATGAATGGGGGTGTGGTGTGCTTTATATGAGAACCTCATGTATTTTTTAATGTAATATTCTATGTGATCTATTCACAAATTTTTGTTTTTAAATTCACAAATAAAGAGAAACTAAGAAAGTGTGTAAAAAAGTATCCAGCTTTGAAGGAAGCATTGAAGGGAATCTTACGGAGCAAAAGAAAAAGACAGGAGAGGCCTGGAGGAGCATGTAGAATGGAAGACTATCAGAAAGAATAACCAAAAGACAGACGAAAATAAAATATAGCATATGAAAGCAAAGAATAAAATGGAGGAAGTAAATAATTCATTTACAGTAATATCACTGAATGTTAATGGATTAAACTCCCTAATCAAAAAATATAGACTGAGAGAACGGATAAAAACAAATTAAGCAATTGATATGCTGTCTACCATGAGACTCACCTTAGATTCAGGGATACAAATCTGCTTAAAGTGAAAGGCTGGAAAAAGATATTCCATGCAAACAGTAACCAAAAGAGAGCAGGGGTAGCTATACTAATATTGGATAAAACAGACATTAAATGCAAAAAAGTTATGAGAGATGCAAAAGGCCATTACATATTAATAAAGGAACAATCCACCAGAAAGGAGTGACAGTCATAAATATCAATGTACCTAACTAGGGTGCCACAAAACACATGAAGCAAACTTTAACAAAACTGAAGTTTTTGCCAGAAATAATAGTTGGACACACCACTCACATCATCAGAGAGAACAACTAGACAGAAGAACAACAAGGAAATAGAGAACCTGAACAATATGAGAAACAAGCTAGAGCTAACAGACATATGCAGAATGCTGCATTCCTCAATCCACATGTTATACATTCTTCTCAAGTGTTCGTGGATCTCATTCTAGAATAGACCACATGTTGGGTCACAAAGCAGTTCTCATTAACATAAAAAGACTGGAATTATACAAAGCACCTTTTCAGATCATAATGGAATGAAGGTGGAAATCAGAAAGAGACAGGAAAGGTAAAAATTAGCAAATGTGTGAAGACTAAACACTCCTAAACATTCAATGAATCAAAAAAGAATTATACACCATGATCAAGTGGGCTTTATTCTAAGTATGCAAGAGTTGTTGTATATAAGAAAATTAATCAATATTCTAACAACAAACAAAATAAAAGAAAAAAAAACATGATCATTTCAACTGATGCTAAAAAAGGCATTTGACAAAATCCAGCACCCCTTCTTTAAAACACTTAGAAAACCAGGAATAAAAGGAAACTTCCTCACAGTGATAAAGGGAGTATATGAAAAGCCCACAGCTAACATCATACTCAAAGGTGAAAGACTGAAAGATTTCCCTATAAGACCAGAAACAAGGCAAGGATGCCCACTGTCACCACTGTTGTTCAACTCTGCACTGGAAGTTCTAGCCAGAGCAATTAGACAAGAAAAATAAATAAAGGGTATCCAATTTGGAAAGGAAGAAGTAAAACTTTCATTGTTGCAGACAACATCATCCTATATATATTAAGTCTGAAAAATCTACAACAAAGCTACTAGAGGTAATAAACAAATTCAGCAAAGTGGAAGTGGTGTAAGAGCAACATCCAAAAATCAGTAGTGTTTCTATATACTAGTAATGAACAATCTGAGGAGGAAATCAAGAAAAAACTCTGCTATAGCTAAAAGAATCAAATATTAGGAAGAAATTTAACCAAGGATGTAAAGGACTTATATGTTGTGGGAAACTAGCTTACCTGTTTGTTATTGTAAATGTTATATCTGTTAAATGTAGCAGTTGTTAGATGTTGCAGTTGTTCCCCTGTTCTTGTAAATGATGTTGCAGTTCAGAGAGCAAACAGCTGCTTGGTAGTTTCCCAATAAATGCGATGGGAAAACTAGGGTTGAGGCTCTCAGTTTCAGAAGCTGTGAGTCCCCTGGTCCCAGGTTTGTCTCCCCTCTTATGTCTCTCTACCTTTATTTCTGCATTGCCTTCCCTTTGAGCCAACCTATTGTGAGCTGAATGCAGCACTTTTACGGGGAAACCACAAAACTTTGCTAAAAGAAACCAAAGAAGACCTAAAAAAAAATGGAAGGATATTTCCATGCTCACAGATTAGAAAGACTAAATATTGTTAAGATGCTGACTCAAAGCCAGTTATAGATTCAAGGCAATCCCAATCAAAATTCCACAACCTTCTCTACAGAAGTGGAAAAGCCAATCTCCAGTAAGGAGACCCAAAAACACCAAAACATTCTTTTAAAAAAAAAGAACAAAGATGGAGGACTCACATAAATGCATCTTAAAACTTATTACTGGAGCCGCAGTAAACAAAAAAACATAGTGCTGGCACACTGACAGACATATAGACCAATGGAATTAAACTGAGAGTTCAGAAATAGACCCTCACAAATATGGCCAACTTTTTTTGTCAAGGGTGTCAAGTCTACTCAATTAGGAAAGAACAGTCTCTTTAACAAATGGAGCTAGGAAAACTGGATGTCTATATGCAAAAAAATAGTTAGAATCCTACCTCATGACATATACAAAAATCAACTCAAAATGGATCAAAGACCTAAATATAAGAACAACAACTATTAAACTCCTAGAAGAAAACATAGGGAAGCATCTTGAGACCTGTGTTAGACAACAGTTTCTTAGACTTTACACTCAAAACATGAGCAAAAAAAGAAAAAAAAGAGACCTCAGCAAAATTAAAACTTCTGTGCCTCAAAGGACTTTATCATGAAAGTAAAAAAATAACCTATAGATTGGGGAAAAGATATGGAAACCACATTTTTGATAAAGGTTTAATATCCAGAATATATAAAGAACTCCTACACCTCAACAACAAAAAAGACAAATAACCCTATTTAAAAATAGGCAAAAGACTTGAACAGATATTTCCCTAAAGAAGATATACAAAAGGCTAAAAAACACATGGGAAGTTGCTTGACATCATTAGCCATTAGAGAATACAAATCAAAACCACAATAAGATAACACCTCACACCCACCAAAATGGTTACTATTTTTTTTAAAAAGCAAGTGTTGGAGAGGTTGTGAAGAAACAGGAACACTCCATTATTGGTGGGAATGTAAAATGATGCAGCCGCTGTGGAAGACAGGTTGGCGGTCCCTCAAAAAGTTAAGTACAAAATTACCATATTACCTGGCAAAGCAACCTTTAGGCATATACCCAAGACTATGTACACACTAGTGCTCATAGCAACATTATTCACAAGTACCCAAAGGCAACTGAAGTGTCTGTCACTAATGAATGAACAAAATGTGCTGTGTACACACACATATGCACACACACATAAATATTATTCAGCTGTAAAAAGGAATTAAGTTCTCATACCTGTGTTAACATAGTGAACCTTGAAGACATTATGTTGAGTGAAACAAACCAGACACAAAAAGACAATTATTAAATGATCTCACTGATATGAAATAATTAGAATAAATAAATTCACAGAGTCAGGAATTATAATACAGGTTACCAGCTATACAAGTTATAGGTTATACAGGCTGGGGAGGGATAGCAAAGGGGGAGTAAATTTTTAAATTATATAGCGTTTCTATTTGGGGTGATGAGAAGTTTTGGTAATGGATGGCGGTGATGGTAGCACATCACTGTGAATGTAACTAACAGCACTAAATTACATATTTAGTAGCCAATAGGGGAAATTTTAGGGGGTACAAATAAAATTTAGTTGCGTAAGCAAAGAACTTGTAAATACAGAATTCATGAATAATGAGAATGGACTGTTGTTTAGTGAGAAGAATTTAAAATATCCAAAAATTCCAACATGCTTAGAAAATATGACTATCAACACTCTCGAAATGAAACTATGTAAGTAATAAAAATTCTTAAAAAGACAAAACAAAAGAAGGACACTTAAAATTGAAATGTGGTACTTACTCACTGGATGGCTTTGATCTTGTTAACTCTTCACCTAATTAAAAAATTAAAATAGTATAGAAAAAATAATATGAGTAATAAAATATTTTACTGTAAATAGAAAACACTATACACATACCCTAAATATTAGGAACAATAAAAAATTCTGGAATAGCGAATGTAAATAAAATTTAAAACCATTATGAAGAAAAGAGAAATTACTAACAAGTTAACTATCATGTTGGACAATATTAAAATAATAGCTGAATTTCTGCTAAAACTTGTCTTCTAACATTTTTGGTAAGAAATGACTAATATCAACTAACCTAGGGTATTCATTAAAATAAAATTGCTGTTTTATGTTAAAGAGGAAAATATGTGGCAACTTAAAAATTAGAAATGTCTGGTAATTTATGTAAATTTGACTCAAAGATTTTTTATTGATATGAACCACAGAAGCAGTCTTCAAGTTCTAAAAATACTAGCGATTATTATATTGACCCAAAGTAGCTATTAGCTCTTTAAGGAAATACCAAATTGAAAAATTCATATTTTTATAGCTATCCAGAGCCAGTCTTTTTATAAGGAAGTCTGTCTTGCTACCTTTAGATATGGAATGTGTATTATTTCATAATACTGATAAAAAGGGAATGGTATCCGTAATATGAAAATCATGTTGGTTCAGCAGCAATTTTCCCTGTACTTCCTTGTTTTACATCACCAATGCAAAGTACACCAATACAAATAACTGCAACAAACTATAGAAAATATCCATACTATACACAAGACCCAGTCACACTATATTCTTCCCTTTGGCAAAATGTGGCCATTTGTTCTGCCTCAAAGTGCTTGTTGTATGCTGTTCTTCATCTTTGTACACTTTGCTCTCATCTCCATAACTCACCAGTCTCCTTTTATCTTCATTTCCTCATATCCCTTACCATCAAAATACCTTAACCATTTTTTAAAAAAGATTTATTTTATTTACTACCCCCACCTCCCGCCCCTGGCTGTTTGTACTTGCTGTCTACTCCCTGTGTCTGTCTGTTGTATGCTCATCTTCTTTTCAGGAAGCACTGGGAACCAAACCCAGGACCCTCCCATGTGAAAGGGAGGTGGCCAATGGCTTGAGCCACATCTGCTCCCACCATTTCTTTTTTAAGGGTTAAATTCTACTTTTGATATTTATTATGAATTTAAATAGGCCTTTTATAATTGTGCTAGAAGAAATAGGATGGATGTTACATTTTTTTGTTTAGTGTTCCATTTACAAAGTTGCACAGGTCTTGAGGAGGCTGCTTCAACCCTTTCTTCCCATAAACCTTGTTATTCTTAATGTATGATTCTGCAAAAGGTGTTATATTCCTAAAAAAAATTTTTAGCATAATTAACTTACTATACTAAACACTATATAATAGAAATTGCAAGTGTGAAATGACTTAAAAATGAGTAAGGCTAAAGATTATTCTTTTTACAAACACCTTTCAGCTAATGAAGCAGTTATGCCAAACAAAAAGTTTAACATTTTTAATCAGAAGTTACTCTCTGGCTTTGCTGATTTCTGAAAAATGTAACCACATATTAAAGTTTAAGACATGTCTCTTAATGTTACAAGAAATAATAAAGATAAGTTGTCTTCTATTTAAAATAAGTATCCTTCTATTCTGTCTTTAAAGCCCATGATAAGGGAAACGGACATGGTTCAACTGATTAGAGCATCCACCTACCATATGGAGGGTCCAGGGTTCGATACCCAGGGCCTCCTGACCTGTGTGGTAAGCTGGCCCACGAGCAGTGCTGCTGTGCACAAGGAGTGCTGTGCCATGCAGGGGTGCCCCTGTGTAGGGGAGCCCCACATGCAAGGAGTGTGCTCTGCAAGGAGAGCCGCCCCGCATGAAAAAAGCACAGCCTGCCCAAGAGTGGCACCACACATATGGAAAGCTGACGCAGCAAGATGATGCAACAAAAAAAAGAGAAACAGTTTCCCAGTGCCGCCTGACAATGCAAGCAGACACAGAAGAACACACAAAGAGCAGACAATGGGGGAGAAGTGGAGAGAAATAAATAAATCTTTAAAAAAATAAATAAAGCCCATGATAAGACTATCTCCACAGCTATATAAGGTTAAGATGATTATCAAACTGTGTAATAAGTTTAACAGATACAAAATAACCAATTTAAATGTCAAACTTACTAGATGAATTCCGATTCATTTGCACCTAAAACAGAAATGTGAGAACTAAGTGCCATTAAGTAAATAATTTAATTTAATAATGAAATAGTTGGTAAATAATATGGTAATACTGGGTTACTTAAAATTTACATTTAAGTAAATACAACTAATTTATGTTGTTTTTTGTACAGCTGCTCAATCATGAACTGTATTTACACAAAAAGATGTACAGAAAAAAGTTTTGAATAGTTTTTGTTTTATAGTAAAAAATGATAATACATAAATGCTTAATACCCAATAAAATGCTTTAAAAATATTAATATCTACAGAATACTGTAACTTGCTCATTTAAAACAAATATTTTGAAAATCAATGTTCAAATATTACAATTTTTTTTTAAGTCAATAAAAAATATAAAATCTTGCACTTACTGGGCTATGTCTCTGGTAGTATATGGAAGGAAAAAGAAAGAAATAATGTTCAGTTTACAATTTAAAATACGATATTTGTCTATAAAGGGAATTTGTCTAGTCCCTTTATATATCATTGTTGGGGGGGGACTTAAATTAGATAAGCAACTGGGCAACAAAATACACAAAAAAATCCTCTTTTTGAATCCAATATTAACTATTAAAATTTTTCTTATTATTATTTTCTGAGAATCAAATTAATACTTTCTAAAATTAGAAGAATAAAAGGAGAAAATTTAAAATCATCTAATGATCTCACTACCCAGAGATAAATGTTTAATATACAAAATAATAAACATTTATCTAGGTTTTTACTTCATATAGATATGTATTTTTAACTAGGTATGATCTTTCACAATAAAATTGTTTAATGGTTTCATGACCTCCTATTTCATATACATATACCAAAATTTAGGCAGCTATATTTATAATTCAACATTAATCTTAATGGTAAAACTGTAATGGCACAATGGTACCATTGTCCAATGGTACAAGATCTCACTTCAGAAATCTTTTTCTGGTGGAAGAAATATTCTAAAATTCCCTGGTTCACAAAATATGGAAGAAAAACTTAAAAATTACATGAGGAAAAAATTTACACAGCCACTTCACAAAATGCTGCCTGAGAAGTATACCACTGATTATAAAATGAAACAAACGGCAGGAATAGTGAATTTTCTAGATTTTGCTTTATTGTGAAATACTTTCAAAAACAAATAAAACTAAGCCAATCTTCCAAGTTGATTTGCTTGAATAAAACCTATAAACATTTCCTCACCCAATGCACTTAATTACTGCCAAACTAGCCCATAATAAAGAAGTAAAAAATAAAGTCTTCTATATAACAAATACAATCTTGAGCATTTTATAACTTACAGATATTGCTGGGGAGAGTGATATATTCCCTATGGATAGTTTTAATTCATCCAAAGAAGCCATTGTGTGCTGTGAATTATCTGGATGCATAGGTTTGATTTCTATCCGGTACTTTTTTGGTTCTTCCTCTTCAGAGTCAGAATCACTAGATGAGTAGAAATGGTTCTCTTTGGTATGTGAGTATCAGTTAAAGAAATTAGTTTTTAGACTACCTTAATGCATAACCAGTTTTTCATATATTTTTAAAAAAGAACAAAAAACTTTAAGAGGTAAGATAAACGTTACAGAAATACTATTAACTTTTATCAATAAAAACATGTCAAATGAAGAACAAGGAGTCATATTTTATTACAACTAACTACAAATTTGAAGAGGCTCAGCTTAAGTAATAGATTACTTTGTTAAAATTAACTACTTATATGCCAATATAAACCATAAGAATATCCTGATGATGAAAGGATATCATTCTGATTTGCTTCTGGTTTAATACTATAGCCTTCTTCATCTACATCTGGAATGTTCTATGAGAAAAAGAATTTTAAAAATCTTTACTGTAATAAAACTGCAATGTATAAAAATAATAAAGACTGACAAAGAGCCTTAACTATTACTTAGGAACTATAACAATTATCAAATATCAATTGATGAATAAATTTATTCATGCTGTGGGAAAATTACATTTTATAGTTAAGTAGCCTCAAATAGCACTTTATGCTTCAGATGTCTGTAAGAGGGTAGCACCATAATTTCAGGGCAAGAAATCTCTAAGGTCAAAACAAATTCAAAGTACTCGAAATTTACACTGCCACTTAACAAAATTCTGCCTGAGAAGTGTGGCACTGATTATAAAATGAAACAAATGGCAGGAACAATGAATTTCCTGTTCTGAATCAGGAAGCGTAACTGATGTTAAAAAAAATAAAAGTACTATCAAGTTACATTTGCTTTCCATAAATCAACCAAGAGATATTTTTGATACTGTAAGAAACCCTACGGAAATATAACACGTAGTTTCTCCTTTTAAGCAGCTTAAAATCTGGGGGAGCAATGTACAAATCTTGGCATGACTATCAATGGCTTTTACTATCCCATAAAGAAAGACAACTAGTCATTACATGCCTCCTAAGAGAAATGGCCTTGACAAACAAAACAAGTAAGCAAAACATCAAAACATGAGAACCTGAGTCTGATCAAGCATCTAGATCCAAATACCAATTTATAGAACATTAAGCAGACTATCCTAAATATACTATGGGAATACAATCAGCAAAATCCACACGGAAGGGAGCTACAATACAAAGCACCTGGACTCATCAACAAATAAAGAGAAACCTAAAGTGAGAGAGAGGGAGGGAGGAGAAACTTATAGATGAAGAGAGAATTAAACAACAGATCAACAAATTCAAACAAAGTATAAAAACATTCACATTAAGAGATAATGAGGGGAACGGATGTGGCACAAACAATTGGGCACCTGCCTCTCACATGGGCGGTCCCAGGTTTGATTCCTGGTGCCTCTAAAGACGATGAGAAACCAAACAGCAGACAGATGAGGGAGCCATCTAGGGGGCGGTTGTAAATTAAAAAAGAAAGCAATAATGAAAAATTTGAACACTGAATGGATATCTGAAAATACTAAGGAATTACAGTAAACTATTTCTTGGTGTGACATAGTATGGTAATTATGTCTTAGAGAAATACAATGAAGTATATTCAGATGAAATTATATTATTCTAAGAATTTGGGCAGGGAAAACGGATGGACAGGATTAAATATGGTGGTAGTTGTTAGGGCTGATTGTTGGATGCATGAAGGATTATGATACTATTCTGTGTACTTTTGTGTATGTTCAAATTCTCCATAATAAAATGTTAAAAAGTATGCAGCTTGGAAATCAAAACCACATAAAACAGAAGAAGTTACTAAATACCATGATTCAGAATGAAGGTATTTTTTAAACAGTTTCAAGAGGAGGTTTTCTGTCTACAATATAAAATTCCAATAGGTGGAATGAATAGGAAAGGTCATTGCAAATGAGGGAAAATAGCACAAAGACAAAGAAAGAGGAGTAAATACGCAATTCAGGTGCTTAGAAAAGGGTGTTTTGAAGCTAAAGGAAACTAGGAAAGCAGAGAAGAACAAATAAATATTACAGATTTGTTGTATTAAAGAATGCTGATGCAAAATACCAGATGTGAAAATACATATGCACAGGGTTATTTATCAAAGATTATTTATAATTCAAGAATATTGAAAAGCATCTAATGCCCAAGCACAGTTGAATACAGTACATATAGAAGATGGAGTACTATACAGCTATTTAAAAGGAATGGAAAAGGTTTCTATGAACTGACATGGATATGACTTCCAGGAAAACTCTTAAGTGAAAAAAGTATAACAGAACATATATAGTAAGATACCTTTCGAGTAAGAAAGAAGAAAAATAGGAAAACATACAGAACTGCTTATGTTTAGGAAAAGAAACAGTGAAAATAAACCACAACACATAAAGGTGGTTATCAAGAAGGGAGTTAGTAGGGTAGAAGAGAAGCAGGAGTAAAGAACACGTCTCTAAGTATGTTTTTTATATATAATATTTTTATTTTTAGAAGCATGTTCTGCTGCATATTCAGAAAATAAAATTGAGTCAACAACAATGAAAAGGGGGAATCTAAAACTGAAAGCAAATGGAAACAAAACAAATTATATTTTAAACAAATGCTCTAACTACAGTGAAAGTGACAACAAAGAGAGGGGGAGGGGAATAGAGAGAAAGTAATCAAGTAACTTATGAACACAGTAATAACTAAGTAGTCTCAGACTTGGCAGGGTAGGAACAAAGGAAATGAACTGCAAACAAACAAACAAAACCCTGAACTCTTTTTTAGCAGCTTATTTATTTTTGTAGTGGTACGTATAATAGGATCAAGCAAATAAGTAAAATGGGTGGTTCTCAACAAGAAAGAAAGGGACTCACAAATATGGAATTGAGGACAGCAAGAAATAATCCTCGGAGACAGATCAGAATTGAAAGTACTGGCATGAACTCATATTTTCTAAAATATGTTTAGATACATATAGATGCATATATATGTGTACATATATACATATGTATATTTGTATGTTTGTGTATGCATTTATATGTATGTATGCTTCCTAGCTCTGTCAGCAGAAAGGACCAAGGAGAGATATCCAGTATAAAAGCATACTCAGTGTTCAAATCTTGGTCTCTAATATCATTCTCCACTAAAAGGAAAAAGGGTTTCTCAGAAAAACTGATGCTTCTAAGGCTAAGAGAAAGTAGATTTAAAAAAAAAGAATCTGGAGCATATTGTTATGATGGAAAGTAAGGAAGCACTCAAAAAATGATGAGAGCATGTCATAAGGAGATAGAAGTCAGCCAAATATGGGACAACTAAAACACCAAAATAATTAAATACAGTAATGAATAACTACTGAATAAAAAAAGAAATTCATGAATCCAAACTGTTAATAAATGGATGGATAGGCCAATAAATAGATAGAAAACATAAAAACAAATGGAAGGAAGGGCTCTTGTTATAGTAAAATGCCAAGTACTGACTGATAAATACAGAGGGAGTGCTGGACATGAAATGATCATTTGCAATGATCATAGTAAAAACTGAATCAGGCAAGAATCATCAATGGAGGGTAAATATTGGGGGAAATTTTTATTAAGATTAGGATATTTTCAGGTCTTATAATATCTCCCCTCAGGCTGTTTATTAGCTGCAGAAGAAAAAAATACAGTAATTATATGGCAGGGATAAATCAGAAAACACCTGATCCCGATTATCAAAATTAACATCACCAATGAGGGACAGATGACATTGTGACCCTCCAAATGTGACACCCTTAGAAGAATACAACAATAATGAAGTATTACAAATGAGGATTCACTGCTTGAATCTAATCATAAGGCAGCAGAAAAATACCATGAGGAATATTCTACTTTTAAAAAGGTGGAGGGGAAAAGACTGTATTCTTTAAAAATGTTGAGGTCATAAAAGATTAAGGAAAAAATGCAGAAATAGAGATAAAAAGTGGATAAAGAGACATGACAACTAAACCCATATATGACCCTACATTCTTGTATAGGAGGGGAAAAGGCTATAAAGAGCATCACTGAATAAAATGACAAACTGGAATACAGGTGGCCGATTACATGAAAATACTGGATTGATGTAACATTGGCACAAGCTGACTGCTACTGTGATTAGGCAAGATAATATTACCATATTTAGGAAATACACACTTAAGTTTTTAGGGTCATACTGTATATAATTTATGCTCAAATAGATAGGAAATACTGTACACACTAACACATGCACATACATATATATAGATTATGGGGCCATATGTACAAAGAAGTTTGACTATTCTGATCAAATTACTTGCATAAAATTGTTTATTGTACACACATACATAAACACATGCACATAAACATGTATAGGAAAAACAAAAGTTAAAGCAAGTATGTTAAAAGTAAAGGGCATGCTATTTTCTATTTTATTCTTTCGTTTTTTGTAAATTAGAAATTATTTCCAAAGTAAAAGGATTAAAATAAAAATAAATAAATATAGAAATTTAAAAAGAACGTCAGACTCGCAGGGGGCAGAATAAGGAGCTCAAAGAGTCAGCTCGTCCTAGAGGACAGCTAGTAATCAGCTAGGACTATCTAAATCACCTGTTTGAGGGGCCCACGAAACCAGAAAAGCACCCGGCAACATCCTTGGAAGAATGGAAGAAGGAGACTGCCCATCTGCAGTAAATATTTATGAGTAGCACACCACAGAGGCCAGTGTCCATTCTCCCCTGGTGGAACAAGCTGCCCTGGAAACTTCACTGGCTGGAGTGCAAAGCTCCATTTCCAAAAATGGGAGAAGAAGAGAAGGTTGGGTACTGATTTCAAGTACTGATTAGGAAATTCAGCGGCCTAAGTCCAACCCTAAGAACCGCAAAAGTTTGAACCTATTCAAGTCAGAGTCTGGTAGGCTCCATTCTAACTCCGCCCTCAGCATGAGGAGAAGGAGGGCTGACTGAAAATCACAATGACTATATGGACCGGCTTCTTTCCATCCAAGTCAGATTGCAGCCCTAGCCTAGGCTCCAGCCTCGCCTCTGGCAGGGAGTATGCTAGAGGGACCTGTGCCATCCTCTCCAGTCAACTGAAGTTGCTTTTGGCCTGCATGAACCTAGACTGGCAGGCAAACCTGTGGATGCATCTTTGCCCCAAACAGGATAGGACAGAGGCCTCAACCTCTCCAGGCAACTGCAAGTGCTTTCAGCTGCAGAGACTAGACTGTTGGGCACTCCTGTGGATCCATCTCTACCCTTGACAGGGCAGAAGAGACAGTGCTCCCTGAGCCGCTCCAGGCAACTGCAGCCACTTTCAGCCTGCATGGACTAAGCTGCTGGACACATATCTGGCTCTGTCACCACCCAACAGGGCAGGAGGAGGAATAGTGTGCCCTCACCCTCTTTGGGGAACTGCAGCTGCTTTCAGCCCACAGGAATTAGATTATTGGACATATCTGTGGCTCCGTCCTAGCCCCTAACAGAACAGGAGGACAGTGGTCCCTTACCCTCTCTGGACAACTGCAACCACTTTGGGCCTGCAGATACTAGACTGCTGGGCATAGTGGAGGTTCCATTCCCACACATGTCAGGGGAGGAGGGGGAAAGGTGCTTTTATCAGTCTACATGGGGAGCACGGTCAGTTTTGACTTGCATGGCTTAGTTTGCTGCCCATACCTACGGCTCTACTGCCGCCCAGGCAGGGGAGGAAGGGATGGGGAGCATCATCAGTCTCTCTGGGCAACGAAGATGGTCGTGGCCTGCACGGCTAGGATTACTGCACAAGCTGTAATTCTTTCCTAGCCCTGGCAGGGGAGAAAGGTGGGAGAGGTTCCAATAGTTTTGGGGGTAATGTGGGCAGTGTCAGCCTCCATGGTTTACAGTACCAACCACACCCTCAGCTCCTATTCTGTAACCAGCAAAGGAAAAGGGGCAGGAAACCATGAAATACAGCTGAAAAGCTTCATATTGGCTAAACATGAGCCACCATAAAGTTAAACCAAGATTCAAAGAGAGGCTATAGCACAAAGCCAACAAAATAGAAAGCCCTTAAAACAAAGAGACAAAAGGGGCCAAGAATAAATACATCTAGTAAATCAGATGTGGAGAGAGCAACAAAGAATTGCAATCCATACCAAGAAACAGGAAGATATAGCCCAAAGGAAAAAAACTAAGCCTTAAGATGACATAAAGTAGTTGAGACAACTAATCGTAGTTGTTCAAGCAAATCTTAATTCAATGAGATGCCTAAAGAGATTAAGGACATCAAGTGGATAATGAGTAAGTACAAAGAAGAATTTAAAGGAATACACAGAAAAATAGCAGATCTTATGGGAATAAAAGTCAGAAAAAATGAAATAAAAAACACACTGGAGAGAGAACCAGCAAGATGGCAGCAGAGTAAGGAGCTCCTAGAGTGAGCTCCTGCTACAGGGCAGTTAGCAAACACCCAGAGCTCTCTGGAGTTAGCTGAAGCACCTGTTGGGGGCTCCAGGAGACCAGAAGAGCATCCTGCAATGACCATGAAGGAGTAGAAGGAGAAGACTGCCCATTGCAGAGAAGACTCGTGAGTAGAGTGCTCCACATCCCGGAGGCTGGTGCCCATCCTCCACTGGAGGTACAAGCCACCTTGGGAGCTGTTCCACGGCTGAAATCGAAAGCTCCACTTCCCCAAAACGGGGGAGGAAGAGACGGTTGGGCACTAATTTCAGCTATTGATGAGGAAACTCAGTGAGCAACAGTATGATCCTGAGAAAAGTGAAAGCCTGAGCTTGTCCAGGTCAGAAAGAGTCTAGGAGCTGCCATCTTAACTCTGCGCCACCAGCTTCTTCCCATCCCGATCATATTGCAGGTCTAGCCTAGGTCCCAGGGCCACTATCAGCAGGGAAGAAGCTATGGGGACCTGCACCAGCCTTTCTGGGAAAGCTGCGGAGGCCCCGTGATTGTCCTACTCTGGTGCCGCCCCAGGAGCTGCTCTGTGACTGGAATTGGAAGCTCCATTTCATAGAAACAGGGGAGGAGGAGACAATTGGCTGTCAATTTCAGCTACTGATAGGTAGACTTGGCTGGCTAAGAGATATCCCTGGGAACAGGGGGGTGTGAACCAGCTGAAGTCAGAAAGAGGCCAGCAGCCACCATTGTGACTCCACCCCCAGCCTGAGGGGAAGCTGGGCTGACAGAAACAGTGTCAGCAGGAACCAGTTTCTTTCATGCAGACCAGCCTGCAGCCTGCCTAGGCTTCAGCCCCACCTCTGGCGGGAAGGGCCCTGCACCAGCCAATATAGGTAACTGCAGGTACCTTTGGCTACCATAGATTGAAAACCAGAAGTCTACCAGGGTAACTGCGGTCATCTTGGACCTGCACTGAACAGACTGCTGCCCACACCTGCAGCTCCATTGAGCCCCAGGAAGGGGAGAAAGGGATGTGAAGCTTCACCAGTAGCTGTCTTTCTGGGCACCTACAGTCTAGGCCTGCACATAGATTCTTTCACATAGCTGTGACTCTGTCCCTACTCCTGGCAAAGGAGAAAGTTGGAAGAAGTTTCATTGGTCCCTGGTGCAATGAGGGCAGCTTGAGCCTCCACAGCTTACAGCACCAACTACATACTTGGCTCCTACTGTACAACCAGCAAGGGAGAAACGATAGGAAGCCCTAAACTAAAGAGAAAAACTGCACCCGGAATAAATACTTTAGGAAGCCAGATGCCAAGACACCAACAAAAAAAATTAAAATCCACACCAAGAAACAGGAAGCTATGGCCTAGTTCAAGGAAGATGATAAGCCTGCAGATGAAATAAAGGAGTTGAGACAACTAATTACAGCTGTTCAAACAAATCTCCTTAATAAATTCAGTGAGATGGCTAAAGAGACTAAGGATATTAAGAAGACACTGGATGAGCACAAAGAAGAATTTGAAAGCATACAAAGAAAAATAGCAGATCTTATGGGAATGAAAGGCGCAATCAATGAAATTTTAAAAACACTGGGAATCATATAATAGCAGATTTAAGGAAGCAGAAAGAATTGGTGAGCTTGAAGAAATCACCTCTGAAAGTGAACATACAAAAGAACAGATGGAGAAAAGAATGGAAAAAATTGAACAAGGTCTCAGGGAACTAAATGACAACAAAAGACATGCAAATATATGCGTCATGGGTGTCCCACAAGGAGAAGAGAAGGGAAAAGGGGCAGAAGGAATATTTAAAGAAATAGTGGTAGAAAACTTCCCAACCCTATTGAAGGACATAGATATCCCTGTCCAAGAAGGACAATGTACTCCCATCCAAAAAAATCTGAATAGACCAACTCCAAGACACATACTCATCAGAATGTGAAAGGCCAAAGACAAAGAGAGAATTGTGAGAACAGCAAGAAAAAAGCAATGCATAACATATAAGGGATATCCAATAAGATTAAGTGCTGATTTCTCACCAGAAACCACAGAGGTAAGACGACAGTGGTACAATATATTTAAGATACTACAAGTGAAAAACTTTCAGCCAAGAATCTTATATTCAGCAAGACTGTCTTTCAAAAATGAGGGCGAAATTAGAATATTCACAGATAAACAGAAACTGAGAGAATTTCTAAGCAAGAGACCAGAATTTCAGGAAATACTAAAGGGTGTGCTAGAGCCTGAAAAGAAAAGACTGGAGAGAGAGGCCTGGAAGAGAATCTAGAAATGAAGAGTCTATCAATAAAAGTAACTAAAACTGTCAAAAGAGTGGTGAAAATAAAATATGACAGATAAAACTCAAACAGTCAGGAATAAACTTAACCAAGGATATAAAGCACCTGTATTCAGAAAAATGAAACTCAATGTTAAAACAAATAAAAAAAGGCTAAATAACCGGAAGAACATTCCATGCTCATGGACTGGAAGACTAAATATCATTAAGATGTCAATGCTACTCAAATTGATACACACATTTAATGCAGCCCTGATAAAAATAACACCGGCATTAAAGAAAAAATTGAAAACATGATCATTAAATTTATTTGGAAGGGTAAGGGGTCCTAAATAGGCAGAAACATCATAAAAAGGAAAAGTGAACCCTTATCTCCAGACTTTAAATCATAATACCTACCTATAGTGGTAAAAACAACATGGTACTGGCCTAAAGACAGACACAATAGACCAATGGAACCAAATTTATGGTTCAGAAACAGACCCTCACAGGTATGGTCAAGTGATTTTTGACTAGCGTGTCAAACTCACACAACTCAGGTAGAACAATCCATTCAACAAATGGTGCTGAAAAAATTGGACATCCATAGCTGAAAGAAGGAAAGAGAACTCCTATCTCACACCTTTTCCAAAACTTAACTCAAAATGGATAAAAAAAAACTAAAAATAAAAGCAAGAACCATAAAACTTCTAGGAGAAATTATTGGAAAACATCTCCAAGACCTGGTGGTAGGTGGCGGATTCTTAAAGGAGATAAGAGAAGGACTGAGTAGACTACTGATGTTTAATGTATGTAGAAGTTTTAATTAGCTTTACTGTAAAAGTGTGGAAATGTATAGAGAGGATGGTAATACACAGTGAGTAACAGCTAGTTTATAAATGAGGATGTGACTGAAAATGGTAGTCTAGTTATGTAAATGCCAATTGATAGAATGCCTGAGAATAATCTAGGAACTGGATAGCACAGTAAACCAAGAGGGGGCTGTGAATTGAGGTTGATGGTACAGATGCAAGAGTATCCTGTTAGCTAGAACAAATGTATATCACTACTGCCGGGTGATGGGAATATGGAGAAGCAAGGGAAAAATACAGCTGGAGTGACCTATGGACTGTGGTTAGTAGTAATAATATAATATTCTTGCATCTATGCAAAAGATATACTGTGTTGATACTGAGGCAGTATGGAAAATGTGAGCCAAATGTACATCATGGGCATGGTAACAATCAGATGATATTATTCTATCTGTAGCAAATGACACATGACATTGTGGTGTGTTGACGGAGGGATGTTGTTTGGGAATTCTGCACGTGTGCATGATTGTTTTATAATTTCTGTCATAAAAAATATATTTAAAAAGTAATAATAGGTGGGTTGGGGGAAAAACTCACCAAATGTAAGATAAGGACTATGATTAATAGTAAGATTTTGACAGTGTTCTTTCATAGTTTGTAACAAACTTCTCGTGACAATGCAAGGTGTTGGTGGAGGGTTGATGTATGGGACCCCTGTATGATATTATGCATGTTTGCTTTCTAAGTTCACAACTTTTACTATACACTTAACTGTTTATATATGTTCATATATAAATGACATAAAGATAACAATCAGATTGGTTAGGGGAAAACTACTTTGTTTAGTAGTAATATTTTGACAATGCCCTTTAATCATTAGTTTAAAAAGTTTAAAAACAATGTAAGTTATTGGTGGTAGGGTGAAATGTTATATATGTTTGTTTGATGTTATATATGTTTGGTTTGTAAGTTCACAACTATTATACACTTATTGTTAATGTATGTTTATGTTTGAGTGATATATTTCAATAAATTTAAAAAATACACTGGAGGCATATAAGAGAATTGAAGAGGCAGAAGAAATGATCAGTGAGCTTGAAGACAGGACCTCTGAAAGTGAACATACAAAAGAACAGATGAAGAATGGGAAACATTGAACAGGGTCTCAGTAACTCAATGACAGCAAGACAGGTGAGAATGTATGTGTCATGGCTGTTCCAGTAGGAGAAGAGAAGGGAAAGGGGGCAGAAGAGATGTGTCAGGAAATATAGGTAGAAAATTTCCCAACCCTACTGAAGGACATAGATATCCATGTCTAAGAAGCACAATGTACTCCCATCCAAATAAATCTGAATAGACAACTCTGTGACACATACTAATCAGAATGTAAATTTCCAGAAATAAAGAGAATCTGAGAGTAGCAAGAGAAAAGAGATACATCACAAACAAGGGATGCCCAATAAGATTTCTCATCAGAAACTAAGAAACAGGAAGACAGTGTGATATATAAACTGCAAGAGAAAAACTGCCAAACAAGAATTTTATATCCAGCAAGATTGTCTTTAAGAAATGAGGGCAGGTTTAGAATATTTGCTGATAAAAAGAAACTGAGAAAGCTTGTAACAAAGAGACCAGCTTTTTAGGAAATACTAAAGGGAGTACTATATCTTGAAAAGACAGGAGAGAGAAGTTTAGAAGAGAATCTAGAAATGATTATTATATCCATAAAAGTAACTGAAAGTGCAAAAGGAGTAGTGAAAGCAAGATATGACAGATAAAACCCAAAGACCAAAATGGATGAAATAAGTACTGCCTTTACAGTAACAGTATTGCATATTAATGGATTAAACTTCCAAATCAAAAGACACAGACTGGCAGGAATGATAAGAAAATATAAGCCATTTATATGCTGTCTACAAGAGACTCAACTTAGACCCAAGGATACAAACAGATTCAAAATTAAAAGCTAGAAAAAGATATTCCATGCATGCAGTATCCAAAAAACAAACAAAAAAAAGTTGGAGTAGCCATAACAATATCAGATAAAATAGACTTTAAAAGCAAAGCTGTTAAGATGGAGGTGAAGAAGGACAACCACCACACCATGGAGCCTAGAGTGATTACAACTGAAAATGGGAGGATTGCATCCAGCATCCAGGTGGAATCTGAGCCTCCTCTTGACATAAAGGTGCAATGGACACAACCAATCCAGTGTCCACATAGAAGAGGTGGCATTGGATTGGGAAAAGTGGACATAATGGACAAAGGGTATGGGGAAAGGCAGGAAGAGATGAGAGGTGGAGGCGTCTTCGGGACATGGAGCTGCCCTGGATGGTGCTTCAGAGGTAATCACCGGACATTGTAAATCCTCACAGGGCCTACTTGATGGAATAGAGGAGAGTATGGGCCATGATGTGAACCAATGTATATGAGGTGCAGAGGTGCCCAAAGATGTACTTACCAAATCCAATGGATGTGTCATGATGATGGGAACGAGTGTTGTTGGGGGGGGGGGGAGAGGGGGGGGTGGGGGGGTGGGGTTGAATGGGACCTCACATATATATTTTTAATGTAATATTATTACAAAGTCAATAAAAAATAAAAAAATTAAAAAAAAAAAAAAAAAAAAAAAAAGCAAAGCTGTTATTAGACAGAAGGAAGGCTATAATATACTAATAAAGGGGGAAATTCACCAGGGGGAAATAACAATTATAAGTGTATATGCACCCAACCAGGATGCCCCAAATTACAAGACAAATACTGGCAAAATTAAAGGGAGAAATAGATGTCTCTACAATAATAGTTGGTGTGATGGTTAGGCAAATGTGTCATTTTTGCCAGGAAACTGTGCCCAGTAGTTTGGTGAAGCAAGCACTGGGCTAATTATAACACAAGGACATTTATGGACTTCAATCATCAGTGAGCTGATTGCATAGATGACTGATTACATCTACAATCAACCAAGGAGATTACTGACAGCAATGAGTGACAGTTTATCCAATCTGTTGAATGCATTAAAAGTGGAAATGGTTATAGCATTCCAAGAGAATTTTCCAGTTTGACTTCAGCCAGCCAATGTCTCCTGGGAACTCATCAAAGACCTTCATCGCAGCCCCTGGTTTGGACCCTGCCTGTGGAATTTGAACTTATGCATCCCCAGTGTCACATAAGAGAATTTTATAAAATCTCATACTATTTACAGATTATTTCCATTTGATTCTGTTTCCCTAGAGAACCCTGAATAATACAGATGCTCAACATCATTAGCCATTTGGACAATGCAAAGCAAAACCACAATGTGATATCACTTCACACCCACTAGAATGACTATTTAAAAAATGGAAAATAGTGTTGGAAAAGAAGTGGAGCTGGGTGTAGCAGCAGGGTACAGTCTAACGCATATACCAAAAATGCTCGAATGGTTTTATAAATGGGTAAGGTGTATTTTTTTTTTAGAAATTGTCAGAGGCTTAATGGAAAAGGCCTAGATTGCTTTGAAAAGACTGCTGGTAGGAATATGGAGCCTCAAGTTATTTCTGATAAGGCCTTCAAAGGAAATGATGAAAATGTTATTGGAAACTGAAGGAAAGGCAATTTATTGGTGTTTTAAAGTTGCAGAGAACTTAGCGAGATTCACTCCTGATGTTATACACAAGGCAGAATTTGAAAATTACAAACTTGGACATTTAGACAAGGAGATTTCCAAATTAAATGTGGAAAATGCAGCCTGGTTTCACCTTGCAGCTTACAGAAAAAATGTTAGAGGAGAAATGACCTGATAATGGAATTAAATGGGCACAAAGAAACACAGAATTGATTCTGGAAATTCAAAGCCTCTGGAAATCGAGTCCCCAAATGACAGAATGAGGAATTAACTAAACATGGAACTTGTCAGAACTGAAAATGAAGTTATCCAAGAGAGACCTGTGGAAAGTGTTACTGTCTGATGGCTTACAAGCCCTGCTTCCTGCATGCTAAACCAACAAGTTTTTTGTGAGCTCTGCATGAACAAAACCACTGTCAGCCTGTACTAAAAAACATGGAGGAGAAAGAGGGAAGGGAAAACAGCTTTAAGAGGAAAACCAAAGAAGCTGAGGTCTGGAATTAAGACATCTCCTTGGGCCAAGAGAGGAGCCCCACCCGTGTGTACAGACAGGGTTAGTTTGCCCCAACATTTGAAGCGGATAGATATTCCAGACCAGCGTTCAGGGAGAGTGTTGCTGCCCCAGGCTATAGAGAGGGTGGAGCACATTTTGCAAGGGTTGGGGAGAGTGAGGTCAACACCCCAGTGCTCTAAAAGGGGTGGATCTGTTCCCCATAGATTACAGAATGCCAGGTCACCACCTCACTCTTCTGAGGAGATTGGGTCTATGTGCCAGAGATTAGGAAGAATACTGCCACCACCTCACTGTATTAAGAGGGTTGAGACTCTACCTCAGAGATTGGATAAAGTGTGGCCATCACCCCAATGTTCTTAGAGGGTGAGGTCTGGAGCTTGGTTGCCACCCAGATGCTTGATGAGGGTGGGACCAAGAAAAAGGTGGTTGGGTAAGCACGTGGAACGGGTGGGCTCCCATGAGGCCCCAAGGAGAAGAAGAACCCATCATCTTAAGAATGACTCTCTCTCTCGGGAAGTGGATTTGGCTCAACAAATAGAGCATCCGCCTACCACATGGGAGATCCAGGGTTCAAACCCAGGGCCTCCTGACCCATGTGATGAGCTGGCCCACACGCAGTGCTGATGCACACAAGGAGTGCCATGCCATACAGGGTGTCCCCCACGTAGGGGAGCCCCACGCACAAGGAGTGCACCCTGTAAGGAGAGCCACCCAGCATGAAAAAATTGCAGTTTGCCCAGGAGTGGTGCCGCACACATGGAGAGCTGATGCAGCAATATGACACAACAAAAAGAGACACAGATTGCCGGTGCTGCTGACAAGAATGACTCTCAGGGAAGCAGATGTGGCTCAAGCCTCCCATATGGTAAGTCCCAGGTTCGGTTCATGGTGCCTCCTAAAAAAACAAATAAACAACAAGGAAAACAAATGATAAAACCAACTCAGGGAAGCTGATGTGGCTCAGTGGTTGAGCACCAGCTTCTCACATACAAGGTCTGGGGTGTTCAATCCCCAGCCCAGCCCCTGGTATCTCCAAAAAAAAAAAAAAACAAACAAAAAAGAATGCTTCTCAGACTTTGAAATCTAATGGTATGACCTGCAGGTTTTAAGAACTGTTGGGGATCAGTGGCTCATTTCCCTCCCAAATTTTCCTTATGGTAATACAAATTTTTCCTATGTCTGACCCTTTGTATATTGGAAGTGGATAAATTGTTTTTAAGATCCACAGGTCTAAAGCCAGAGGGGACTTTGCCCCAAGACAAAATTGTATTTTTATAAAAAATATGAATGTAATTTTGTGCTTAGCATTGCTAACTGTAAGGATTTAAGGTTTTTTCTATGTTGTAATGTCTTTCTGGAATTCAGGGGGTGGAGTATGGCAGTTTGAGATTATTTATTAATATGAATTCCAAAATGTGGGATTATGTTTGTAAACTGGTCTCTTCCTCTGGGTGTGACACCTTTCGACTGTATCAGATTCAGCTGAGGGGGCAGACTTGGCCCAGTGGTTAGGGCATCCATGTACCACATGGGAGGTTCGGGGTTCAAACCCGGGGCTTCCTTGACCTGTGTGGAGCTGGCCCATGTGCAGTGCTGATGCGCGCAAGGAGTGCCCTGCCACGCAGGGGTGTCCCCGTGTAGGGGAGCCCCACACGCAAGGAGTGCACCCCAAAAGGAGAGCCGCCCAGCGCGAAAGAAAGTGCAGCCTGCCTAAGAATGGCGCCGCATACATGGAGAGCTGACACAGCAAGATGACGCAACAAAAAGAAACACAGATTCCTGTGCTGCTGACAACAGAAGCGGACAAAGACGACGCAGGAAATAGATACAGAGAACAGACAAACGGGGGGGGGGGAGAAAGAGAAATAAATAAATGTTAAAAAAAAAGATTCAGCTGAGATGTCTTTAATTAAATTATGTTAAGATTAGGGTTTTCATTCCACAACATCAGTAGGGTATAACTCAGGTTAAGTCCCCACCCCCTTGGCTGATATGAATGGACACTCACTCAAGAAGACACAGAAGAAGGTACAAAAAGAGAGAGAGAGAGCTCCATAGACATAGAAAAGGAAAGAACTCTGATTCTGCGACTCTGGGAAGAGATAAGCCCTTTGCCTGATAGTTTGTGGTCAAAGAGAATGGAGCAGCTGAGCAGCTAAGGCCTAAGACACCAGTCATAGACCACCTGCCATCTTGTTTCAAAACATGGCAAATGACTTGGCGAGAAAGTACCTCTTATGATACCTTGAGTTGGACTCTTCAGGGCCTTGTAACTGTAAGCTTTTATCCCAAATAAATACACTTTATAAAAGCCAACAGATTTCTGGTACTTTGCATCAGCACCCTTTTGGCCAACTAGTACAATTAGAGACTTCAATACACCACTCTTGTCACTGGATAGATCATCTCAGCAAAGAATCAATAAGGAAACAGAGAGCTTGAATAATATGATAAACAAACTAAACCTAATAGAGACACACAGAACACTGTACTCCAAAACAGTAGGATATACATTCTTCTCAAGTGCTCCATGGCTCTTTCTCCAGGATAGACCATATGGTGGGTCACAAAGCAGATTTCGATAAATTTCAAAATATTGCTATTATGCAAAGCACTTTCCCTGATCATAATGGAATAAAGATGAAAATCAACAACAGGCAGAAAAATGAAAAATTCACAAATTTGTGGAGATTAAACAATATACTATCAAATAATCAGTAGATCAAAGAAGAAATTGCAAGAGAAATCAATAATATTTCAAGACAAATAAAATGAAAACACAAGATATCATAATTTATGGGATACAGTGTGTGTCAGTTTGATATTATTTATGAATCCCCAAAAAAGAGAAAAATCATGTTTATAAACTGGTCTGTTCCTCTGAGTGTGATATCCTTTGATTGTATTAAATTCAATGGTTTTAAGTTTACTTAATAAAAGATTAGAGTTTTCATTTGACCATGTCAGTAGGTAATGACTCAGGGTTGAGTCCTCATTCCCTTGGGGGGCTGATATAAATGGACACTCATGCAAGAAGACACACAGGAAGAGAGGGGGGTCAACAGACATGGCAGAGAAGAGTACTTGGTCATTTAGGTCCTGCCATGTGACAGAAAGGAGAAGGCTCAAACAGCTCAAGTCCCAGGAAGAGAGACAAGCCCTATGCCAGCCTACAGCTGGGATCAGAAGCTAGGCCCAAGAAGTCTTAAGAAGAAGAAGGAAGGAGAAACCAGGCAGCGATCACCTGCCATCTTGCTTCAACACATGGCAACAGACTTTGGTGAGAAAGCAGACTTGAGGTGGACTCCTTAGGGCCTTATAACTGTAAGCTTTACAGGGTGGTTTTTATAAAAGCCAACAGATTTCTGTTACTTTGCATCAGCACGCCTTTGGCTGACTAATACAGAGTAAATGCAGTTCTTAGAGGGAAATTTATAGCCCTCAATACTTACATTAAAAAAGAAGAAAGAACTAAAATTAACCTAATTACACAGTTGGAGGAACTAGAAAACGAACAGCAAGCTATGCCTAAAGCAAACAGAATGAATGAAATAAAATCAGAGCAAAAATAATGAAATTGTTTAAAAAAACAAACAGACAAAAAATAATAGTCAACAATTCCAAAAGGTGGTTCTTTGAGATTACAGCAGTGTGATATTATTTATGAATTCCAAAAAGAGATACTGGATTATATCTTTAAATTGTTCTGTTCCTTTGGGCATATTAGATTATATTGGAGTCAGAGGTTTCACTTTTATTTGATTAAATAATAATTAAGGTTTTGATTGGACTATGTTGAGTCCCTTGCCCCCTTGATAGGTAGGCACTCACAGAAAAACTACACCACAGAGAAGGGAGGTTGGAGTTTTGATCCTGGAGCTGGAATGTAAATATAAAGAAAAGCAGATACATGATGAAGGAGAGAAGTCTCCATTAAACAAGACAGAGACCTCAAAAAGAGACAGCTGTTTGCCTGATAATCTACAGCTGGCCTTGTGGAGAGAGCAGAGTAGCTGAGCCCAAAGAGAAACAAGCCCTGGGAAGAGAGGAACCCAGGAAGCCTGAACCCTTGTAGATGTTGGCAGCCATCTTGCTCCAACACAAGGCAACATATTTTTGTGAGTAAAAGTAAAGTAGGCTTTATGGCAGTAACTGTAAGCCTCTACCCCAAAGAAATACACTTTATAAAAGCCAATGGGGCTTTGAAGCAGATGTGGCTCAAGCAACTGGGCTCCTGTTTACCATATAGGAGGCCTAGGGTTCAATACCCAGGGCCTCCTGGTGAATGCAAGCTGGCCCAGGTGGCAAGCTGGTCCACATGGAGTGCTGCCCCGCCCAAGAGTGCCAGCCAATGTGGAGAGCTGATGCAGCAAGATGACGCAACAAAGAGAGACACAGAGGAGAGACAATAAGAGACACAGCAGAACACGGAGCTGAGGTGCCGCAAGAGAATGATTGCTTCTCTCCCACTCCAGAAGGTTGCAGGATTGGTTCCCAGAGCCACCTAATGAAAATACAAGCAGACACAGAAGAATGCACAGTGAATGGACACAGAGAGCAGATAATGATGGGATGGGGGGAGAAATTTTTTTTAAAAAGCCAACAGATTTCAGGTATTTTGCACCAGCACCCTTTTGGCTGACTAATACAGAAATGATCAACAAAATTGACAAACTCTTAGCTAGACTGACAAAAAAAAAAAAAAAAGAGAAGATGCAAATAAAATCAGAAAAAAAAAAGGGACATTACTACTGATCCCACAAAAATAAGAGAGATAAGAGAATACTATGAACAAATGTATGCCAAGAAACTAGACAATGCAGATGAACTGGAAACATATGAACAACCTACACTGACCCTAGAAGAACCAGAAGACCCCAGCAAACCAACCACAAGCAACGAGACTCAAACAGTCATAAAAAAACTCCCCAAAAAGAAAAGCCCAGGACCAGATGATTTCACGGGACAATTCTACCAGAATTTAGAATACCAATCCTATTCGCAGTCTCCCCCAAAAATTGAACAGGACGAAATACTCCCAAATTAATTCTATGAAGCCAATATCACCCAAATACCAATGCCAAATAAAGATATTACAAAAAAGAAAATTAAAGACCCATTTCCCTAATGAATACGGATGCAAAAATCCTCAACAAATACTCAGTGATCAAATTCAACAACATATTAAAAGAATTATTCATCACAATCAAGCAAGGTTTATCCCAGGTTTGCAAGGGTGGTTCAACACAAGAAAACCAATCCACATAACACACCACATTAATAACCCAAAGAAGTAAAATCATATGATCATCTTGATTGATGCGGAAAAGGCATTCGCCAAAATCTAGCATCCTTTCTTGATAAAAATACTCCAAAAGATAGGAATCAAAGGAAACTTTCTCAACATGATAAAGTGCATATATGAAAACTCCACAGTAAACACTGTACTCAATGGTGAAATATTGAAAGCTTTCCCGTTGAGACTGGAAACAAGACTAGGATGCTCACTGTCACCACTGTTGTTCAATATAGTGCCAGAGGTTCTAGCTAGAAGCAATCAGCCAAGAAAAAGAAATAAAAGGTGTCCAAATTAGAAAGGAAAAAGTAAACCTTTTGCTATTTGCAGATATGATCCTATACCTAGAAAATCTCAAAAAACCTACAACAAAGCTACTAGAGCTAATAAATCCAGCAGAGTGGCAGAATACAAGATTACTATACAAAAATTAGTAGTGTTTCTATACACCAGTAATGAGCCATCTGAAAAGGAATATAGGAAAAAAATTCCACTTATAACAGCAATAAAAAGAATCAAACATTTAGGAATAAATTAACCAAGGACGTAAAGCACTTGTATTCAGGAAACAATGCATTGCTAAAAGAAATCCAAGACCTAAATAAATGGATTAACATACATGTTCATGGATAAAAAGACTAAATATCATTAGGATGTCAATTCTACTCAAATTAATATACAAATTCAAAGCAATTCTGATAAAAATTCCAACAACCTTTTTTAAAAAAATGGAAAACACAATTATCAAACTTATTTGGAACAGTAAGGGCCCTCAAAGAGTCAAAAACATCTTAAAAAAGAAAGGTTGGGAAGCAGATTTGGCTCAATGGATAGAGCATCCACCTACCACATGGGAGGTCCAAGGTTCAAACACAGGGCTTCCTGACCCATGTGGTGAAGCTGGCCCATGCACAGTGCTGATGTGCGCAAATGGTGCCATGCCATACAGGGGTGTTCCCTGTATAGGGGAACCCAAGCGCAAGGAGTACATCCTGTAAGGAGAGCCGCCCTGCACGATAAAAGTGCTGCCTGCCCAGGAGTGGGGCCACACACATGGAGAGATGATGCAACAAAAAGAGACACAGATTCCCAGTGCCACTGACAAGGATACAAGCAAACCCAGAAGAACACACAGTGAATGGACACAGAGAGTAGACAACGGAGGGTGGGGGAAGGGGCGGATAAATAAAAAATAAATCTTTAAAAAAAAAAAAGTGAAGTTGGAAGACTCTCACTTCTGGACCTCAATCGTATTACCTACCTACAGTGGAAAAAGCAGCATAGTACTGCCATAAAGATAGACATGTACACCAATGGAACTGAATTGATGGTTCAGAACAGACCCTCACATCTATGGTCTACTGATTTTTTACAAGGCTGTCAAACCCACCCAGCTGGGGCATAATACTCTATTCAACAAATGGTGCTGGGAGAACTGGATAGCCATATCCAAAAGAAAGGAAGAGGACCCCTACCTCACATCTTACACAAAAATTAACTCCAAATGGATCAAAGACCTAAATTATAAAAGTGAGAACCATAAAACTCATAGAAGAAAATGTAGGGAACTATCTTCAAAATCCGGTGGTAGGTAGTGGTTTCTTAAACCTTACACCAAAACCAACCAAAGTAAAGATGGATAAATGGGACTTCCTCAAATTTAAACACATTTGTGCTTCAAAGGACTTTGTCAAGAAGGTGAAAAGGCAACTCACTCAATAGGAGAAAATATTTGGAAACCACATATCCGATAAGGGCTTGATTTCCATGCTATGTAAAGAGATAATACAATAGAACAATAAAAGAGCAAGCAATCCAATTTTAAAAGGTCAAAAGATTTAAATAGATATTTCTCCCAGGAGGAAAAACAAATAGCTAAAAAGCACACAAAACAAGGTCAGAATCACTAACTATTAGGGAAATCCAAATCAAAACTACATTAGAGGGAGCAGATGTGGTTCAAGCAGTTGGGCGCCCACCTCTTACATGGGAGGTCCTGGGTTCGGTTCCCAGTGCCTCCTAAAAAAGACAAACAACAAGCAGAAAACAAGCAAAATCAACAAGCAGACAATGAGCAAAAACAATTGAGAGTAGATGTGGCTCAAGCAGTTGGGTGCCTGCCTCCTATATGGGAGGTCCCAAGATCGGTATCTGGTGCCTACTAAAGAGAAGAAAGGCAATGAGCAGACAACAAGCACAAACAATGAGCACAAACAATGAGCAAACCATCTTGGGGGCGGGGGAGGGGGAGGTAAAAAAAAAAAACTATATGAGATATCATCTCGCACCTCATAGAATGGTCATTATTGAAAAACCAGAAAACAACAAGTGCTGGAGAGGATATGGAGAAATCAGAACACTCCTTCACTGTTGGTGGGAATGTTAAATGGTGCAGCCTCTGTGGAAGAAAACTTGGCAGTTCCTCAGGAAGCTAAATATAAAACTGCCAAATGATCCAGTAATCCCTCTATATAAAGGAGAACTGAAAACAGTGAACAGAATAGACACTGGCACACCGATGTTCACAACAGCATTATTCACAATTACCAAAAGATAGAAACAACCCAAATGTCCAACAACCAATGAATGGATAAACAAAATGTGGTATATATATAATGGAATACTATTCCGCTGTAAGAAGAAATTGTAGCACATATAATAACACGGGTGAATCCTGAGGACGTTATGCTAAGTGAAATAAGCTAGATACAAAGGACAAATTTTGCTAATATGGTTTTGCTAATATGAACTAAATATGAAGAATAAACACATGGAGTTAAACCCTAGATTACAGGTTGCTAGGAGACAGAATGAGAACTGAGAAGGGACAAATGTATGTAGAATTTTCAATTAGCTTGACTGTAAAAGTGTGGAAATGGATAGAGCTGATAGTATCACATTACAGTGAGTATAACTAACATGGCAGGTTTATAAATGGGATTGTGGCTGAAAGGGGGTAGTCTAGAGATGTAAATGTCAAAAAAAAGTAAGCTAGAGAATAATCTAGGGACTGAATAAATAGTGAACCTGGAGGTGGATGAGGACTGTGGTTAATATAAATACAAGAATGTTCTTCTATGAACAAGAACAAATGTATGTCACTATTACAAGGTGGTAAGAATATAGTGATGCATGCACTACAGTTAACAATATTGTAATATTCAGTATTGTATTACTATTATTTGAGTAATATAGTACTCAATGAAGGTATTATATTAATGCTAAGGGTCTATAACTGGGGTAAAGGAACTTTTTCTATTGGACTAAGGAAATGTTCAAAGATTTACTTGGGTGATGACTGTAAAACTCTGTGATGAAAGTGAAAGCCACGGAGTATATACTTTGGATAGAATGTACAAAGCATGGGACTGTGTAACACAGTGAACCATTTGGTGAAAGATGGACAGTGGTTAGTACAAATATGACAGTGGTCTCTCCTGAATTATAACACATGAGCAACACAAATACAGTGTTAATAATAAGGGTTGTATGGGGAAAAAACCACCAGATGTATGCTATGGACCATATTAGTGGTAACATCTGATCATGTCCTTTCATAATCTGTAACAAATGTTCCACAACAAAGTAAGGTTTTGGTGGAGGGGTGATGTACAGGAATTTTGTACATTATGCACGACTGTTTCTTAAGCTTACAACTTCTCTAAGGAAAAAAAAGGGGAAAAAAAGAGAATGTCAAGGAATGTAAGTTGAAATTGGGTAGCAAAAATCCTTCTACTGTTAATTTTGCTTTTCTTCCTCCAATTACCTTCTAAGACTCAGCAAGAGGGCTATAAAACCTTACAGACTGAATGGCAGGGATGGCAAAAGGCTAAGGAGAAATGAGAGCAATATTTATGTGGCTATACCCTAGGCTGGATAAACAGTCTAATATGGCTGGATAAACAGTCTAATGCAGACATCAGTGAAGAAGGACCAAATTAAAGTCTAGACATAAAAAAATCGACTATAGGGTAAAGAGCAGATTTCACAGGTAAAAAGACAACAAATCATGTATTAGTACCCTAGAAGTAGAGCACTTTCTTTGAGGTCTACATAGTGCCTGCTAATATGCAAATAATACTTAAAAATACTTTAACAACAAAGAAATATTTTCAAAATATTTTATTTCCATCCTAATCCTAAAAACTTAGCAGGTATTTAGTGTCCCATAGGTTTTACTTGGGATTTGATAATTAATGCTATCTTAAAATGTGTTTACAATTCACTACATAGCATTACAAGTAATTACATAATAATTTAGAGTAATACTGAATTGCGTTCTATATAGTTGAGTAAACTGGTTTTTTAGACCAACTTCTTATAGATTACAACTATAAATCTCTGTCAAAATATCAAAACAAAACAACCTATCTGAAGATAATGGAGAGGAGGCAAAGCAGATTTTGGAGGGAAGCTGACATTTGGAAGAAGGATGAGTTTCCTTTTTTCAGATTCTAGCCTTAGAGAAGGCTGCAACTAATAGAAACTTGAAGCCTTTCTAGCCTGAAGAACCAGGAAACAGAGTTGAGGGCAACACAGATGTTGGAAACTGAAGGGGTATTCCCAGAAAGGGAGAGTCCCAGATTCCATGCAAAAACTCTGCCCAAATCTCCGGCTAAGCTCTGAACCATGACTACTCAGGGCAGACTGCATGCAATACAGCTAAAGTTAAAAGAACTAAACTAAGATTTGAGCTACAGACAAATAAACAGAGTTGGCAGTTTAAATTCAAGTTAACTGCCTAACGAAAAAATTAAGGGGAGAGGTTGTAGCACAGTAGTTTGAGTGCCTACTTCACATATACGAGGTCCCAGGTTCAATCTCCGGTACCTCCTAAAAATCAAAATAGTTAATACTTTACAAAGGAGTAAAATAGAAAATAAAGTGTTCATAAGATATATTCACAATGTTCAGATACAGTCCAAAATTACTCCACATAGGAAGAAATGGGAAAATATGACCAATTCTAAAAAAAAGGAGGATAAGAGGACATAAAGAGAAGATATGTTTCTACTCTTCACTTGAACTGGTAAAGGTTAATACTAGTAGACTGTAATGTATGTATAATACCTAAAGCTACACAAGAAGATAAACTCAAAAACACCATACAAAAAGTTAAAAAAGAGAATTGCCATATTACTTGGTAATTCCACTCCTAGGTATATACCCAAAAGAACTGAAAGCAAGGACTCAAAAAGATTCTTGCACACTGGTGTTCACAGAAGCATTATTCACAATAGCCAAAAGGCAGAAATAACCCTAGTATCCATCAAGAGATGAATGGATAAACAAAATGCTTTACATCTTACAATGGAATACTTGTATAATTAGTAATTACGTAATAATTTAGAGTAATATTAAGTTGCTTTCTATATGGGAGAGTAAACTGGTTTTGGACCTTGAAAACATGTTAACTGAAAAAAGCCAGACACAAAAGGCCACATAAATTGTATAATTACCCATAAGTGAAATATCTAGAATAAGCAAATCCATAGAGACATAAAGCAGACTAGGGGTTATCAGAGGCTATGGATAGTGGAATGTGGGGCTTAATGGGTACAGAATTTCTGTTCAGGGCAATGAAAAAGTTTTTGTTAATAGATGGTATGTTGGCAGCAGCATGACATTGAAAGTGTAATTAATGCTACCTAAGTGCAACTTTAAAAATGATTAAAAGGGCAAATTTCATGTTTTATATTTATGTGTGTGTATATATATGTATGCTACCACAATTTTTAAAAGAAAACTATACATATAAATCAAAATGGAGTTCTAAAAAAGGTTAAAATAACCTAAACAAAGGCAGGAAAAAAAGAAACAATGGAACAAACTGCAAACAAAAAGTAAAATAGCAGACTTAAGCCCTAATATATCAACAATTACATTAAAAAGGGAAGTGGATGTGGCTCAAGTGATTGGGTTCCTGTCTAAAATATGGGAGGTCCAGGGTTTGATTCCCAGGGCCTCCTGGTGAAGGCAAACTGGCCCATGCAGTATGCTGGCCCACACAGAGTGCTGGCCCAAGTGGAGTGCAAGCCCACAAAGGAGTGCTGGCCCATGCAGAGTGATGGCCCAAGTGGAGTGCTGGCCCGCGTGGCAAGTTGGCCTGAGCCAAGAGCTGGCAAGGCAAGATGATGCAACAAAAAGAGATACAGAAGAGAGACAATAAAAGATGAAGTAGACCAGGGAGCTGAAGTGGCACAAGAGATTGAGCATGTCTCTTCCACTCTGGAAGGTCCTGGGATCGGTTCCCAGTGCTGCCTAAAAAGAAGATAAGCAGACACAGAAGAACACACAGCGAATGGACACAGAGGGCAGACAATGGGGGGAGGGGGGGCATAGAAATAAATCTTAAAAAAAATAATGAAATGCAAGTGATCTAAATATATCTATCAAAAGACAAAGATAAGCAGAGTGGATTAAAAAACATGACCCAACTATATGCTACCTACAGGAAACTCACTTCCAATATAATATATAGGCAGTTTGTAAGTAAAAGAATAGAAAAAGATAAGTCACATTAATCATTTTTAAAAAACAACAGTGGTTTTCTTAATATTAGATAAAGTAAACCTCAGAAAGAAATTACCAAGGACAGAGAAGGACACTATGGCTACACAAAAACCTACACACTGTTGTTCATAGGAACTTTATTTGTAATATGACCCAAAACTGGAAACCAAAATGTCCTACAGCAGGTGAATAATTAAACAAACTTCAGTACATCCATACCATGAAATACTTCTGAGCAATAAAAAGGAACAAACTATTCAAACAACACAACAATCTGGATGAATATCGAAAGAACTGTGCTGAATGAAAAAAGTCAATCTCAAAGGGTTGCATACTGTATGATTCCATTTATATAACAGTCTTGAAATTATATAATTATAGTAATGGAGAAGAGATTAGTAGTTGCCAGAAGATAAAGGAAGGATTAGAGGGAAATAGTTATGGTTGGTAAAAGGGCAATTAACAAGAAGGATCCTTGAGGTAATGGAATTACTCTGTTTTTGACTGTATTAATATCAGTTTTTAGTTGTGAAACTATTATATGGTTCTAAGAGATGTTACCATTGGGAAAAACTGGATGAAGGATTCATGGGACTTCTCTGTGCTATCTTTGCAATTTTCTAGTTTTTCAATGCTAGAAACTTGCTATTAATAAAACCTTACACTTTACTTGTTTACATCTTTGCTCCAATTCAATCCATTGTTTCCATATTAGGGCCCCATACTACTGGAACAAACCATTAAGCCAAAAGCAGTATAAAGAAGAAGAAAGCATTGGGATGGTTTTTAATCTTTGTTTGGAATGGGGAAATTGAAAAAAAGGAAAAAAAACATAATTCACACTTCCCTGGTCAACATTTGAAAGACGTGGTCCCTTCCAATTAATATATATATATATATAAATATATTTTTTTAATTACACAGACCTTAAAAAAAAAGGAACAAAAAATGAATAATTTCCCTACCAAGATAGCCTACTGAAATTTTTAAGCAATTATTAAGACATATATAGGTCATAAATAAGAGAACAACAGAAAAATGAAAGCTTCCCTGCCCTGCTGACCACTATTATAATCTCTCTTCCCACAGGTAACCACGATTAAGTTGTGTAATTTATTCTAAAATAATAATAAGACAACATATACCTACAAACTTTTATTTTTAAAACAGCAAATACTTGAGATCATACTAATTTTTGTTTAGTAAGTTCTTTCCACATCAGTACAGATGAACCAATTCTGTATAACATCTATTACCATCAAGTAAATACTTTAAAAAGTAATTTATTTAATCAGTACTCATTTTGATGGATGCTTTGGTGTTTCCAATTTTTGCTAATATAAATAATGCTGAAAAAGCATCTCTTTCTCTCTTTCTGTATATATCTTTAAAGAGTTTTGCAAATATATTTCTAATAGCAAATTCCTAGTGAAGCAATTGATCAAAAAGAATGAGCATTTCTTATTTGAGGAGCTATTGCCAAACTATCCTCAAGACAGACTATACCAATTCACATTCCTACCAAAAGTATGAGTGCATCAAACTTATAAATATTGGCCAATATGATAGGAGAAAATAAACTAGTGATTTCAATCTGATTGGCATCAGAATGACACTAATATTTGGAGCAATATTCATTATGCTATTTGACCATTTAATAATAGGTTTTATGAAAACTGCTTGTTTTAATCCTATGTTCTTTTCCTACTGGGCCCTTACTTTCCTTTTGTACTGATTTGTATAAAACCTTTATAAATGAAAACATTTATAAACATTTGTGAAACATGTTGCAAATATGCTCTTCCAAGGGGTCTTTGGTGATTCCCTTTTTTCTGGTATTATTTTAAATACATATATAAATAAATTTCTCCTTTTACACAAATTTATCAATTATTTCCTATTGACATTAGAAGTTTATGTCCACTTCAAAAACTCTTTCCTAATTCCAGATAAGTACCAACTAAAGTTCAAAACTGGTAATACTGATCTTTACAGAATAGTGTAACTGAGAGTATAAAAATGTTTTATTTAAACGGAGTATATATAAAACCAAACATGAATTACTAAAGGACCTTGTTCACTGTTGCAATGATCAAATATAATACAATAAATAATTCAGAAATAAAATGCATAATGAATACCCACGTAAATGCCAAATACATTTGGGGACTTTTTCTTCAATTAGTAAACTCCAGGTATCAAAATATGCAAGTGGTAAGGTAAACACAATAACTCAAACACTTTAATCACAGAACACATTAGAAGCCATTTCTTTACTTTCACTATAAACTTTTTCATAAATTATAACTTCCTTATTTTAAAGTTGAAAATTTAAACAAAAATACTAGTTTTATTTTGGTTAAGTAACATAAAGCACAATGGTTCGCAAAATATTAATATCTTTAAGTTCTTTTTTGGTATACCATTATTCTGTAAAAGGTCAAAGTATTTTGGGCCAAAGAAAACAACAATTATGTACACAAAAATAATAAGCAACACAGTTTTACCTTCTTATACTTTCAACATGTACAGTGTCTAATAATCAGTCTGGAAACTATCAGTCTACCCATTACTTACAGCATTTGATAAATCCAGTCTCCCAATGTAATCACAGGGAGTTCCATTTAATATCTTAATGAATTAAAGAAATAGGTTTAAACAAGAAATACAAACAAACCTTCAATTTTTAAAACACAGAAAGCACAGAAAATAATGACCATGGTTATTGTTGCTAGTGTTTCTAAAATGACAATCTCTTAAACAAAACTTAAATGCATGAACAGATATGGTCATATTTTAATAGATATGAGTAAATTAGTAAAAACACTGTATTTTAGAATGTAGTATGCAGATTTGAGCTCCAGCATGTTTCCCAAGAAAAGGCAATATAATATAGCACCATTCCAATTTTAAAAGTAAAATGCCCCCACTTTCCAAATAAAGTATTAGAAATGTCTTCTATTCAATAGGAAAGGAACTGGCAATGTAAAGTCAAAAATGCATCAGTAGAATAATTTTAATCTGAATTTACAATAGCATGGTTCGTGTTTCTCTTTGAAAGACTGGTAAAATAAATTCACCAAACTCTGCTGGGTTTTTCCTAATGAAAAACAGCTCATGTATTATATCAAAGTTAAATCTAGGGAAGCGGATGTGGCTCAAGTAATTGAGCTCCTGCCTACCACATGGGAGACCCTGGTTCAGTTCCCAGTGCCTCCTGGAGAAGACAAGCAAGACAGAGAGCTGGCGAAATAGGCAGGAGTGGAGAGCTGATGCAAAAAGATGGATGTAACAAGGAGACACAAAGAGGAAAGACAATGAGAGACAGAACAAAGCAGGTGGCTCAAGTGACTGAGGACCTCTCTCCCACATGGGAGGTCCCAGATTTGGATCCTGGTACCTTCTAAAGAGAAGATGAGCACACACAGCAAATGGACACAGAGAGCAGAAAGCAACTGCAAACAACGAGGGGGGGGTGACGACAAAGAAATAAAATAAATCTTAAAAAAAAAATTAACATCTACTTACAAGTGAATCTGAATCAGGGCATTCCCTATTAAAACAAAGTATTAGATATATTCAGTTATTAGAAATGCCTGCTAATTATGCTTATTTTTCTCTGTATTTAAACAGAATGTTCTTATTTTGATACTATTAACTTTTTTAATTTTTTCTTTTTTTTTTTAAGATACAAAGATCACACAAAATGTTACATTAAAAAATATAAGAGGTTCCCATATACCCCACTCCCCACACCCCCCACTCCTCCCACATCAACAACTTTCATTAGTGTGGTACAGAATGTTCTTATTAAACTCTAAAGAAGTATTTAAAGAAACCAAAACATAAACATTAAAATTTACCAAGTTATTTTAAAATGTATGAGAAGGCACTCCTATCTCCATAAAAGATGACAAAATAAAACATAAATAGCTTACAAGTACTCTAAAAGCTATTTTCAAAAACACTTCTGTTCCATGAACATAATCATGCACCATATTAAGGAAGTTGACAGTTCTAAAAGGATTTGTAGTGGCTTTTAATTCTTTAAGTAGAAAAAGTGAAAAACAAATTCCTCAAAGAAGAAAGTACGGCTTTAAAAAATCTATTTTAAGTGGCAAGAAGTCTTAAAATTCAACACCAGTGGATAAATTTATTTTTATTGGTAAATATGGTAAATAACATTTTAAATCAAAAACTTTAAAAATTGTTTCATTTGAAGTGCTTCCATAACCCATTATATATGGAAGTCAAAACCAGTTTTCTCCAATATGTCAAAGAGTTAATTAGACTTCAAGTTGGAATAATTTTCTAGTCAAATATAATAGACTGGAAAAATGAAAAAGGAGGGAAATGACTACACTGATCTCTAAACTGAGGCACCAAAGACCTAAGGGTAAATGCAAAGCCCATGTGTCTTTCTATCCACTTAAAAGTCACCTAAAATTGCAAATTTTGAAATACAACTTCCTTACCACTAGCAGATGAAGAATATTAAATCAAACACACATGCATACTGAGAAAATGTTCGACAAAAGGCATTATAATATTAAATTTAATCCCCCTAGAGAGTCAAATCATTTAAAATATTAGAACATTTCTTTTTAAAAAAACATATTTCAAGTTTTATATAAAACTGTTGAAGTTCCAAATAGCTAGAACGCTCCACTCTTTGTGGTAAAGCACATATCTGTATGCCTTGACAGTAAGCTGTGTGAGACCTGGAGGCTCTGAACAGAACTCTTCAGCCACAAGTGATTTCAAATGCCTTCAGGGCTGAGAAGAGGCATGCCAAGAGCCTCTGGCATTTCAAGCAAAGTGAATCCTAACATTTTTTCCTGCCAAAAAGTGTCAAAAGTAGGTGATAGTGATCCAGTGGTTTAAGCTCTAGCCATCTGCACTAGTTTTCTCATTGGTAAAAAAATCCCAATATCTAAGTGGCTTAGGGATCACACTGGGGAATGACTGATTATGAAAAACTATTTTCAAAACATGGAATATATGAAGATATCATAAGCTCCCTGAATGAAGAGTTGTAAAGGTTATACATTATAGATATTTTAATTTAAGTCCATCATCTTTTACAGTATAACCACTAACACATGAACCAGCTACATTTTAAAAATTCACTTAAAAATCAAATGTTTAGACTTCAACATGTACATCCAATGTTATAAAAAGCAAAGATGCTATTCCCTTAGGAAAATACCCCCTTCTTAAATGCTCAAAAAAGGTATTTCCAGAGATGGTGAATGTAAACACAAATCATTTTGTAATTGGTTTCAGTTTGTTAACCAAATACTTGGGAGTAGAGAAGATTCAATTAGAATGGGAGAAACTCAGGTAACAGAGATATAACTCGGCAGGAGGCAACAACAAAGTAAAAGTTGTTCTCTTACATTGACCATAAAAAGACTAATCAAAATATTAAGTCTAATGAGAGTTCCACTGATTATGCTAGAGAAGTAGGGAATTTAATTTTTAGCCAATGTTACTGGGTTAGCATATCACTTAAGACTTTCGATTAGTAACTCTATAGTCTAAACAGGTTGAGTAATTATGATACAATTCCTTTCATTGTAATTTGTCTCTGAGAGAGTGTAACACAATGATTCTCAACCCTGGGTGCATATTAGGAGTCACATGGGCTACTTAAAACAAAGCAAAAATTATACTGGCTCTTCACTTCAAAGACTCTGATTTAAAAGGTCTGAGGTGAAGCCTGGGCATAGGTTTAGTTTTGTAATTTCCCATGAAATTTTAATGCACCGTCGAGGTAAAAACTCTGCTTAAATAATAATAGTTCAATTTCTTATATGCTAATTATATATTCTTTATATACTAATTTTTAATATTTGACAAAGGTATATTAGATTTATAAAAGGACCAAATACTACATCTAAAAATGATGACCTAGTATAAATAGTAAAACATGTTAGGACTTTTATCTTCTTATACTTAAAACACTTTCTGTTTATGGATACATTATCACTATGCGCCCATATATTTAGAGTTGTCTAAAAGGATTATGAACAGGGCGGCAGACTTAGGCCATTGGTTAGGGCTTCTGTCTACCACATGGGAGGTTCGCGGTTCAAACCCTGGGCCTCCTTGACCCGTGTGGAGCTGGCCCATGCACAGTGCTGATGTGCACAAGGAGTGCCATGCCATGCAGGGGTGTCCCCGCTTAGGGGACCCCACACGCAAGGAGTGCGCCCCGTTAAGGAGAGCCGCCCAGCGCAAAATAAAGTGCAGCCTGCCCAGGAATGGTGCCGCACACACGGAGAGCTGACACAACAAAAAGAAACACAGATTCCTGTGCTGCTGACAACAACAGAAGCGGACAAAGAAGACAAATAGACACAGAGAACAGACAACCGGGGTGGAGGGGGAAGGGAAGAGAAATAAATAAATAAATAAATCTTTAAAAATAAAAAAATAAAAGGATTATGAACAAATTGTTGGGCATGGGTTTTCTTTTAGGCATTAGGATTTTGAAGAATTTTTAGATTATTCGCTGCACTTTTGTTTGATTTTTCAGGGTATGCATGTATAATTTTATAAAAATAAGAGTATTTAAAATTTTCAATTTTCAGACACTAATATTTTGAACTAAAAGCAAAGAACTAGGAAATGTATTTATTTAGAAAGATCTGTATTTTTTACATTCTAAACATATAAACTTTGAGTTATTTCTAAAAGAACTTTTTCTTTCAAATTCAAAACAATCACCTTATTCCTAATCACTTATAAAAATGGAAAGGATTTTGTCAAAATTTAACATACTTACACAGACTCTGCATCTTTTTCCTTTTTAATTATTCCTGGCAAAGCAAAAGTCTTCCTTTTCCTTGGTTTTATACCTTTAAAATAAATATATATTGTTACAGAAGCATCAACTCTTTCTGACAAAATATATTAAACTTATGAATACATCTTATATCTTGACAGAAAATTTTTATAACCAGTGATGCTAAATATGGATGAATGGAAATAAAAGTACGAACTGCTAAAACCCTAATAATTCAATCAAAATAATATTGTTCAGACTTTTCTTATGTTATTATAATATAGCCTATTATTCACCAGAAGATTATAGAACATTCAGTTGATCGCTTAAGTTCTTTTTTCTCTTGCATCTCCCCTAAGTCACCTCAGGCAAAATAAGCTTATGCAAATACCTTAAAACTTCAAAGAAAGCATCTTATTTAGATTTCGTTAAAAAGGTAGGTCAAGTCAGAGTCCTAGTCTAGAGGATCACAATATATAAATGTTGTTTTAAACAAAAAGATGACACAGTAGATCCATTAGCAGCATAAAGAGAAAGCTTGTAACATGGAGCGTCGATATTTAATCTCTGAACACTCTTATAAGCGGGTCTTACCATATTTGCTGAAGAGTAAATATCATCTTTGTCTTTCCTAAGAGGGTAGTAATTTATCCTCTTATTGCATGATAAATTATTTTTTTAAGGTTGCTAATGGTATTAATTGATGAAGGAATTCAGCACTTAAAGCTTAGCTACTTACTCTTAATAATAGAGCAGTCAGTAAGAGACCTCAAGTCACCTAGGCTAACTCCTTCATTATATAGATGAGGAAGCTCAAGTAAAACTCAAGGGCTTTTTTGACTTGCTTTTTTGTTTGTTATTCAAAGTTATTCAACTAGTAAATAATACAGGTAGGGCAGGAATCCAGGTGTCCCAGAATAATGTAAAGCTGCATCTATAACCTATATATTTATATAGTATGTTACGATATTTTTATAAATTGCGGCGGCTTGCTCGGTCGGTAGAGGTGGGGTCTGGCTGCGGACGAGGGGTCAGTCCAGCTCTAGACGAGGGGTCGGTCCCGCTTGGGACGAGGGGTCGGTCCCACTTGGGACGAGGGGTCGGTCCGGCAGCAGACGAGGGATCGGTCTCACAAGGGGTTGCCCGGTTCGGCTGATGGGGTCGCCCGGCGAAGCCGGCGACGAAGGGGTCGCCCGGAGAAGCCGGCGACGAAGGGGTCGCCCGGAGAAGCAGGCAACGAACTGGGGACAAGGGAGGCCAGGCCCTTGTCGGGGGCTCTCAGAACTGGAGGGTGCACAGCAGAAGAACTACCGCGGAGACAAGGTAAACACGCAAGTCCACTTTACTGAGGGAGAGGCAACAGTTTTATAGGGGCTGGGGAAGGCTGATTGGTCGAAGCCACGCCCTGTTCTGATTGGTTGCCGGCGAAAGGTCAGTGGGCGGTACCGGACGGGGGAGGGGTGGTGGTTAGGGATTGGCTGTCGCTGTTGCTGGGGGAAGGGGCAGGGTTTAGGGATTGGTGGCTGCTGTTGCTGGGGTGGAGGGCAGACTTGAGTTTCCCGCCCACGCCTGGCTGTTGCTGCTGTCGGGGGAGGGGAAAAGGGCAGACTGGAATTTTCCGCCCTGCGCCTGCGCAGGGAGAAAGAAGAAGAAGGGTGCCGCCCCACAGGCATCGTGTGGCGCCATCCGGGAGGAGGGGCGGCCGCGGAAGCATGGCTGCCGAGAAGGGGAGACCCGAGGGCTCTCTGCGCCCATGCCGAGCTCCCTTCAGGGGTGGCGGTGAGTCCGACCAGCCACCCTATTATGGGGGCAGCGGCTTGGCCTGCCGCGGCCGCTCCCCCGCCAGGCCAGCAAACCACACTTCAGCCCAAGGGGTGACCGCAATAAATCAAACAGATTTTTATTCTCAGAGTAGGTATTATTGACTATTCTCTTTTTACAATATAGAAAACAGAGAACTTAATTACTGCTCTGAGTCAAATAGCTAGTAACTATAAGAAGTCTAAGTCCCAGGGCTCCTGACTACTCCAACTTACTTACACACTAGAATAGATCACGTCTCAGAATTCTTATACAGGGCTTAGAACAAGTAGGAGATTGCTGTCAAATTATTTCTAGTAGCTCACAAAGTGAGATATATATATTTTTATACTATAAAAACACTTATTTAAATAAGACTCCGGCTGATTATGGATGCTTCTTCCTAGTCAAATCATCACCCATTAATATTAATGCAGAATCTCATTAATTACTGAAATGCTACCAGCGTAGAATACGCCTTATACATTTACAGAGTGGTGAGTTTTATACTCATGACATTATAAGTATAAAGAAGGATGTCAATGGAGAAAATCTCAATGTATATTTGAAAACAAATACATTACATGTAATCTTTTAAAACATACATTCTAATAAGCTAATATTTCTTTGGGCAAATCTATTGTTTGTTTATTAAGTAAATACTAGTACCTGCAGGCCTTCAAACTACATTCAGATTTTCAAATCATTTCATAGCATAGATATGCTGACTCCAGTGGGTACTAGCCCCTGTCTATTCAGTAAACAGAAGATATTAGCTAGTTGCCATGCATTAACACATTACAACCTAGTCAACTTACCTTCAACTGCACTAGTAGGGTCACATTCTTCAAATTCAATAAAGCCTGGAAGAAAAGGAACAAGTTCTAGTAGAAAACAAACAGCTTAGTAAGCAAATATCAGATATGATCCCATTACATCTTTTTAAATGTTGTGAAATGTTCCCCGGTCTCATTTAATAGTGTTTCTTTAAAATATCATTGATAATTTAGGAAATTGGAACAATAAAAAAATTCAAAAAGAGCCTATTACTAATATAAAATATTACATAAAAACCCTTTATATGTGAAACAACAGAAAGGGAGACACAGAGAATCTAAGATGTATTTTCTACTTTCAAGGGGCTTGCAGAATGGTTGATGAGAAAAAACAAGCATACTAAGTAGTAGTTGCTTGATCCTTGGTTATAGCCAGGAGAAGGCAAAGGGAAGTCAAGATGTAAATACTACTAAAATGTAAGCTTGGGATCTTGCCTGTTTGGTTAACCACTATATCCCCAGTACTTAGAATAATGCCAGGCAAAACAATAGGTCTTTAATAAATTTTGGTTGAATGAATAAATGAATTAATTACATACCAGCTAAGTGGTGGTGGTGGGATTACAACCTAGATCTCTCTAACTGTAAAGTCCATGCTTTCTCATAAGGTATAAGACTTTGACCAGCAGGTCAAGGAATTTGAACTGCAATCTGCAGGCAATGGGAGGAGTGTTTTGTTGTTTTTAAGTTTTATGGAAGTATATCATACATACATGTGAAAAAGCCTTAAAGAGTCAGAAAACTATTCAATTAAAAATTTAAGGGTTTTATTCAAGTTCATTCTGCAAATCTGGAAGCTGAGAGATCATTAAACTCAAGGGCACTGAACTTTTTTAGAATTAGAGACCTATGTTAATAATTTACAGTGAGATGACAAGAGATTGAAAGATCAAGAAGAATAAAGAATTTAAAATAGGTGAATCTGAAAATTAGCAATATTTTATTTGGTCTAAAAATTATGAGGAATGAAAAATCTCTACCTAACTTATGAAAAGCTTATTATGTATTTTTATTATGTATTATTAACTATATCACTTACTAATAAATCTTAAGAAAAAATAATCATCTGTCAAATAAATCTGAAGAAAGGTTTATAAAAAAGGCAATCAGAAATGTGTGTAGTAAATAACTCAGCTACACAACATATAATTTGTACCCAGTCACAATTTACCTAATTTCTAATACTCAGGCTATGGAGTTATTCTAGAGAGGAAAAACAAAAAAACAAAAACGAACAACTGTGCCACACACTGGTGAACTATTGCTAAGATCTACAGTGAACGCATGTTTTACAATCCATGACACAGTGTTACTAAAATTTTCAAATAGAATTTGGTGCAAACTGGACTGTATACAAGTACTTTAAAACTAAAATATCTTTAGAAGGGTCTTTACATCATCTTAGCAAAGTCTCCTTGCTTCAGTACAGTACATGTAGGAAAAATGCTGAAAAATATAGGAAAAAAAAAGATGTTTGGATGACTACATATATGTGAAGACAGTAAAGATATCTCTTAACTCTAAAAAACCAATCCCTTCAAACAGAATTCTACATTTTTTCCCCACAAAACCTGTTCCCATACGACATGTCTTGATTGCTATTTTATCTTTTCTAAATGTCATCTGACAATCAATTTGAAATAGGAAAATGTCCAATAAACTATTAAAAATGAAAACCATTTTGAAACATAGTGCTAAATTCTTTCAAATTATAAACATATATTTAAAATTTTAATTTAGTATACCATGCACACATAGCTTTTCTCTTGAAGATAGAAATACTAACAGCATCTGGTATAATAAAACTAAATATATCCTTTTTAAAAAACATTAAATCACGTATGAAAAGTTTTTTTTCAAATGGCATATGCTCCACATGGTGCTTCGCATGGCAAGGCTTTGCATGCCTGGCTCAGTGCCAGCTGATGGGTCACCTGGATATCAATACACATTCTTATCGCTGCCCCCCCCCAATTCTTTGTAGCATGTCACTTCTGAACTGTTTCACAAACAGAAAGTTTATTCAGCATCTCTCTAACACAATCCACTGCCCATCATTCTGCTATTTAAACATAACGCAACTTTTTTTTTTTTTTACAGTACTAAAGCCAGAGTGAGTCTTAATGAATAGTTTGCTACAACTGGAATTTCAACTCTTTTAGTAGCCTCAATTAATTGTTATAAAAATAAATAATTGCTCTCTGTGCTTAGATTTTATTCTGGGTAAAAAGGGTTATTTAGTTTGTATAAAAGCAAATAAGACCATTTTCTCTCAGTCTCCTGTTGCTGTTTTACACATCAACTTTAATTTAAAAAAAACAAAAACCCACGAGTTCAATGAAAGGCAGAAGAACAACTCCAAAAGGTCAATCATCTATAGATGTGAAGTGGACACAACCATTCCAAGGTCCACAGGTTGGAGGAATAGAGTATGGATTAGAGTGGACTGATATTCTATTCATGAACTATTGTGATTAGTAATCAAAGAAAATGTGGCATTGGTGTGGAGAAAGTGGCTATGGTGGCTGCTGGGTGTGGGGAATGGGAGGAAGAGATGAGATGTGGAGGCGTTTTCGGGACTTGAAGTTGTCCTGGGTGATGCTGCAGGGACAGTTACTGGACATTGTATGTCCTCCCATGGCCCACTGGATGGAACGTGGGAGAGTGTGGGCTATGATGTGGACCACTGACCATGAGGTACAGCGATGCCGAGAGATGTATTCACCAAATGCAATGAATGTCTCATGATGATGGAGGAGATTGTTGCTATGGGGGGGAGGAGTGGGGTGAAGGGGGCGGGGGGTATACAGGGACCTAATATTTTTTTAATGTAATGTTAAAAAAATAAATAAGACAAAAAAAAAAAGAGAAGAAATGAAGTTGTGAAGAATATGACAACATGAATGAACCTGGAGGACATTATGTTGAGAGAGCAAGCCAGACACAAAAGAACAAATACTGTATGATTGCACTATTAGTAACTAAATATATTGTGTAAACTCATGGATGTAATAATTAGAATATAGGTCACCAGAAAATGGAAGGAGAGTAGAGAATTGGAAGCTGAGGGTTAATCTGTGCAGAAATGGTAAAAATGTTGTTTGTAAATCTTTGGAAATGAGTAGAAATGGTGACAGCACAACATGGTGTTTGTAACTAGCAGAGTTATTTTATATGTATTACAGTGGTTGAAAGGGAAAGTCTAAGGTCATGTATATTACTAGAAGGAAAGCTAAAAACTAACATGGAACTGTGTAAGATAGTAAAACCTCATGTAAAACATGAATATGGGTGATATTACAGATATAAGGCTGTTTTTGCAAAATATAAATACAAATATACTAGAGAGAAGGGAAAAGAATAGCAGCTATGTACAGCAGGGAATGCATAGAGAGAATGAACAGTGATGAGTTTTGCCTGCTTTTGTTTATGATTATAATTATTATTAGACTAATGAAAGTACTCTAAGAATAATTGAAGTGATGAGTGCATGAATAAGTGATTACACCGAATACCACTGATTTTACACTTTGGATGGATTTATGCTTTATTAACACATATCAATAAAATTGATTTGATTAAAAAAAAAAGGTCAATCATCTAACATAAACCAAACAATTCTGAAATAAGATGCTTTAATCATTAGGGAGGAAACAATTATTGCCACCAAAATTAATAAATAAATAAAAACTCAACAACTTAAATAATTCATTCAAACCTAATATGGATCAAAACTTTAAAAAAAAGTTACAGGAAATAAAAAAGAAACTTATTTAACAGTAATCTTTAATCACTACAAATGTCTTGTGAAATGAGGAAGAGTAGTAATAGCTCAAATTGCTTTGGAATTAATCCTAAATTGCAGGCCACCAACAGGGCAATTTCGTAACTTTGTCTAGTTAAAAATTGGCCTCAAAATTCAAATTAGTAAGTGTAAGCTATTAAACCTATTACAACATATTCCCAACTAAAACCAAAGAACAGCTGATTCTAACTATGGCTAAGGACAAACACACCCAGACACACACCCAAAATCTAATAATAAGAACAATGATAATGAAGGTGTGAATCTGGTGTGTGTGTGTATGTGTAGAGGGGTGATGACTCACAACAATGGAAGTCAGTGACTGCATTTGAAAGCTTGCTCTTGGTCTATGGAATGCAACACAACCACATTCCTAGGTGCACAGGCTGATGAACCAGGCAAGCTAATGAGAAAAACAGCACTAAGCTTCAGACTGCGATGTGCAAAGGACATGAAGGCTTGAACTCGAGCTCTGGTTTTGTCACTTGCTTCCTGATTACCTTGGACTAGTTACTCTTTTTGAACCTAAGTGGTGTCATTTATAAAAGGGTAATAATACCTACCTGACAGGACTGTTATAAAGATTAAATAGGGTAAGTAAATATTTAATACTATACAACCTGTCCCTCACTCCCCAGAAATTCCAAACCCTTTTCTGATAGGTTTTAATACATTCTAACATACTAATAATTTAATCATTTGTTATCTGCCTTCCCTCCTTCCAAGTGAACTAATAAAGCAAGGAATCACACACTAATGGCTAAGCAGTAAAAATTCAGATGCTGTAGAACTATATTTGCTGAGGGAAATACTGATTCAAAATATTTCAAACACTGATCACTATAATGATGTTGACAATGATAACAATGATGACATTAAAAGGAAGCTTTAACTCATGGAAGTATTTCAGAAGAGCATGATTATATATTCACACGAACTTCACTATATATATATTTTTTATATTTTATTTATTTCTTCCCATACCCTCATTGTTTGCACTTGCTGTGTCTGTTATCTTCCTTGTTTCTTTAGGAGGCACTGGGAACTGAACCCAGGACCTTCAATATGGGAAAGAGGTTCCTAATCACTTGACCCACTTCCAATCCCTGCTTTGTTGTGTCTCTTGTTATATTTTTCTTTTTATATCTCTTGTTGCGTCATCTTGTGTCAGGTTGCTGTGCCTGCCCATCAGGCCAGCTCACTGTCCTCTTCAAGGGGCACTGGGAACCAAACCACGACCTCCCATGTGATAGGCAGGAGCTCAGTTGCTTGAGCCACACCCACTCCCTCACCATACTATCAATCAAAGATTGATAGTACACAATCAAAGATAAAAAGTTGGAGCATATCACTCTGTAGCAAACCTGTGGTCCAGGCCTCGGACTGTGTAACTTTTCTCATTTTCTAATTTCTTAATAAACTCTTTACTCCCTTATGTACCCTGTGGCTTGTCCTTAAATTCTTTCATGCAATATAAGCCAAGAACCTACAAGCCCAGAACACAGAGCCATCCAGTAAGGTTATTTAGTGAGCCAAGACAGGAGACAGGAGACAAGTAACACTCCCCAACACCTAATGAAGACTAGGGCAGGGCTTCTCTGGACCCCTTAGCACCATACCTGGCAGCTGCCCAGGGATTTTCAGGGAGGAATGAAACTGGAGGGTCCTGCGTGAGGTTTCTGCTGTGGATGGAAACTGGGAGCTTTGAGTTAAGGTGATTCTAAAGGCAGGTCTTTCCCTAAGCTAAGAACTCATAAAAAGATTTGTTACATAAATCAGATCCTGTTACAAAATGGATAATGGTGAAAGGTGTGGACTAAATTGCTGCCTGGTGGAATTCTAGACCCTCAAGTTTTAACATACACTCTCCCAGTCCAGTGTCCGCCAGAGTCCTGTTATCTCTAAGGACTGGGGAGGAGACCTCCCACCTCAAGTGCTGATGTTCCTAAAAGCAGCAAGTCATGAGAAAAACCAAGTTTCCCTGAGACTTCAATGACCTCATGGAGTATACATTGGAATTAGTGTTGCTCATTAAGGTCTGTCAAAGTCAAAACGGAAAATAAGCAAAACTAAAACACTGGAAACAATTTGGTCATAAGTTTATAATAAAAAAGAATGAAATTCTTGTACAAAACTGTGTGGTCACAGTGCAGATTAATTAAAAATAGCCTTCAAAGAGATCTTTTAACAATACTGAGTTGTGTGTTTCTGTCTATTTGTGCTGCCTATTATTGTTCAGTGTGTATCTTCATACACCAGGATATTAATATCAAATTAAGAAATGAAAATTCTTAAAAGAGCTCTATGGGAAGTGTACTTGGCCCAGTGGTTAGGGCGTCCGTCTACCATACGGAAGGTCTGCGGATCAAACCTTGGGCCTCCTTGACCCGTGTAGAGCTGGCCCACGTGCAGTGCTGATGCGTGCAAGGAATGCCGTGCCACACAGGAGTGTCCCCGCATAGGGGAGCCCCACGCGCAAGAAGTGCGCCTCGTAAGGAGAGCCGCCCAGCTTGAAAGAAAGTTCAGCCTGCCCAGGAATGGCGCCGCACACACGGAGAGCTGACACAAGATGACACAACAAAAAGAAACACAGATTCCTATGCCGCTGACAACAGAAGCGGACAAAGAAGAACACGTAGCAAATGGACATAGAGAACAGACAATTGGGGGGGAGGGGAGAGAAATAAATAAATCTTAAAAAAAAAGAGCTCTATTCAAATTGTTTAAAATTAAATATTCACTTGTATATGTGTAAGAATATTCCTGGAATATTCCCAAATTAGGCTAAGCAGGATGGAAAGGTCATACAGAAATCTAAATATAGAAACTTTGAGGAATAGGAAAAAAGATTTTCTTAAATTCTTTGACCTACCCAGCCTCCAGGACCTTCTCTTTGTAAGAGCTGTAAGGGAGGGGCTAGGTGTGGCAGATTAAAACTCTATCTTCTAACAGTTTGGCAGTTTCTCAGGAAGCTAAATATAGAACTGCCATATGACCCAGCAATTCCTCTATTAGGAATATATCCAGAAGAACTGAAAACTATGACACAAACAGACATCTGCACACTAATGTTCATAGCAGCATTGTTCACAATTGTCAAAAGATGGAAACAACCCAAGTGTCTATCCACCAATGAACGGATAAACAAAATGTGGTATATACATACAATGGAATACTAAGCTGCAATAAGAAGAAATGAAATTGGGACATTTGTGATAACATGGATGAGTCTTGCAGACATTATAGTAAGCAAAGTAATCCAGTCACTAAAGGACAAATATTGCATGGTCTCATTAATATGAACTAAATGCAAATAGTAAACACATGGAATTAGAACCTAGAGTATACGTTATAAGGAGATAAGAGGAGGGTTGAGAAGAACTACGGATGCTTAATGTATGTAGAAGTTTTAATTAACTTGACTTTAAAAGTGCGGAGATGGATAGAGTTGATAGAAACACATTATAGTGAGTAGCAACTGGTTTATAAATGGGATTGTGACTGAAAATGGTAGTCTGGGGAAGTAAATGTCAATAAAAGAAAGCTAAAGAATAATCTAGGGACTGAATAACACAGTGAACCCAGAGGCGGTTGAGAATTGTGGTTAAGGGTATAAATGCAAGAGAGTCCCTCTGTTAGCTAGAGCAGATGTACATCACTATTGCAGGGTGATGGGAATATGGAGAAACAGGAAAACTACAATTGGTGTGACCTGTAGACTGTGGTTAATAGCAATACTAAAATATTCTTGCATTAATGCCAAGCTATACTGTGCTGATAATGGACGTATATGGAAAAAATGTACCAAATGTATGCTATGGACCATGACTGGTGGTAATAGTCTGATGATGGTATCTCACAATCTGTAACAAATGTTCCACCAGGGTGTGGAGTTGTATGGGTAATCTACACATCTGTATGATTGTTTTGCAAGTTCACAACATCTGTAACAAAAATACATTTAAAAAAAAAATAGTCAGGAAGCAGACTTGGCCCAGTGAATAGGGCGTCCATCTACCACATAGGAGGTCCACGGTTCAAACCCCGGGCCTCCTTGACCCATGTGGAGCTGGCCCATGCGCAGTGCTGATGCGCGCAAGGAGTGCCGTGCCACGCAGGGGTGTCCCCCACTAGAGAAGTCCCACGCGCAAACAGTGTGACCTGTAAGGAGAGCCGCCCAGGGCAAAAGAAAGTGCGGCCTGCCCAGGAATGGTGCCGCACACACGGAGAGCTGACACAACAAGATAATGCAGCAAAAAGAAACACAGATTCCCGTGCCACTGACAACAACAGAAGCGGACAAAGAAGACAACACAGCAAATAGACACAGAGAACAGACAACCGGGGCAGGGGGGGAAAGAAACAAATAAATATGATCTTTAAAAAAAAACAGTATGGGTTGGGGGAAAAATACACCAAATGTAAGATAAGGAATATAGTTAGTAGCAATATTTTGATGATGCTCTTGTATCGTTTGTAACAAATGTTTCACACCAATGCAAAGAGTTAGTGGAGGGGTGATGTTATGAGAGCCTGTGTGATGTTATGTTTATTTTTTAAGTTCACAATCTTTACTATACGCCTATTGTTTATGTGAGTTCGTGTATGAATGATATACTTCAATAAAATAAAATAAAAAAGGGTGTAAACTTTCTGAGGGTAGAGTTGAATCATTTTAGCTTAGGGTGGCTGAGGCCTGGCAGATAACATGGCCATGAGACCCCGCCTGGAAACCTGAAAAGAAGGCTGCCAGAAAGATCCCATGAAGATCATGGCCATGAGATTCTCATTTGAAGTGAGAATCTCATTTGGGACAAGAATCCCATTCAGCATCAAGGGAAAGCCCCAGATACCTTCAAAAGGCCTCATCACTGGCCCCTGAGAACTGACGGATGGGGCAACCAATCAGAACAGCAAACAGCTGGGGCCCCTCCCCTATAATTATGAAGGGGGAGGAGGAAAGACTTTAAATAGGCTTGATCTCAGCCTTTTCAAAGTCATACCCTGCAGCACACAAGCAGTCTATGCCTTGGCTGTGTATTTTTCTCATTTTCTTGTTTCTTAATAAACTCTTTACTCCCTTGCCTAAAAAAGAAAAAAAAAAAAGAAAAAAAAATGTTTGCTTTGGTTTTCATTCAAAAACAGAAACATATGTGGGCCTGCCAAGTATAAATTACACAAAATGTATTGATAATCATCTCCATACTATACCTATCCTGTGTCATTCTTACTCCTTGAGGCATGCCTCTTTCTAGTGCACTCACTTCACTGACATCTCACTGGACTAAACTCAGGAAAGCAAGCTTAGATTTCATACTTAACCTTTACTTCCCTACCCTGTGGTTGGGACACACCCCATGTCCCTGTTGATAAGAACCATGCTAATGCACCTGAAGTCTTAAAAGTTGACAGACCTTATTGTCATCCTTCTCAGGGATTTTAACTCCAACTTTTTATTTTGAAGTATTTTGAGGCTTCCAAAAAAGTTAGAATACTACAATGAATATCATAACACCATATACTTAGATGCAACAACTACTGATAATTTGCTACATATGCTTCCACTCTTTGCATGTACACAAACATAAACAAATACGCACACATGCAGTTTTTTCTTTTTCTCTTACTAAACCATCTGAAAGTAAGTTGCAGGAAGCAATGAAACTTAATGTATGACACCGATGTGGGCTATGGGTGGGAGGCTCTTTGTCTCTTCGGAAATAACCTTAACCTAGGCTGTCTGTCCTGACTCGTGGGTGTGGGATGATGGGGGACTGCAGTCCTGTCCTTGGTGACCATGGCAACGACTCCAGTCTCAGGAAACAGTTTATCAATGCAAACTCTATAGACGTTGAATATTCAGGGGAAATGCAAACCGAATGTGTGAAAAGCTTATCTAGAATGTTTGAAGTCCATGCTAAAAGCTTACCTAGGATGTGAAAGATTTATATGCTAATTCAAGCCTACTGAGAACTGAAACAAAAGAACCAATTGGCCTTTCCTCTCTGTATAAAAAGGACTCAAAAATCTTGTTCCCGAGCTCCGGATTGAAACAGAAAGCTCACAAGTCCGGCCGGCGGTCAATAAACCATTTTTCCTTCTCAAAATCATTGCTGAGTCCTGGCCTCTCTATACGCAAATAATTGAATCTCTCAAATTCTACAACACCACCACATTCAGCATCATCTGGAGGGCTTAAAACACAGATTGCTGGACCCTATCCCCAAAGAGTCCAGTTGGAAAGGTCTAGTGGTAGTGCCTAGGAATTTACATTTCTAACAAATTCTCAGGTGAGGTCAATAGTTCTGAGGTCATGCTTTGAGAACTACAGACCTATGAGATCATAGCAGACATTCAGTAAGTATGGACAATGCTGCTCCAATTTTATTCTGCAGACAAATCACTGGTATCTTATTAAAATACACACTCTGATTTAATAGGGCTAGGGTTGGATTTGAGATTCTGCATTTCTAACAAGCAATCATGTGAAATACAGACCATAGGATCTCAACATTGGATGCACATTAGAATCACCTGAGGAGTTTTAAAAACTAATACCAAGAATTGTGGGAAAGTGGCAGAGTATGAAGCTCCAGGAGTTACTCCCTCAACCAGAACAACTATTAAACAGGCAAGAAATGTCTGAACCACCTATTTGGAAGCTCCAGAGACCAGCAGAACACTGTATAAAATTCAGGGAAGAGCAGAAGGAAGAGTGTGGTAAATTATGGTAAATATCAGTAAATAACTCCCTCAGCACAGGAGTTACAATCAACCAGCCCTGGCTGCTGGGGACAGTAGTGGGATTTGGCCCCCAACACAGCTTGCTGGTGCCAGAAAAAAACATACAAATCCAATTCCCCAAGATTCAGAGCACAAACAATCTGAGTGCTAATCATAACTTTTAATTAGCTACTTCGGATGGCTAGGGCCCAGCTCTGAGGGCAGCCATTGTTCAAACCCCACAATGACAAAGGTGACTGGAGGCGGAGGACAGCAGAAGGGCTGCAACTCCTGCACAAGTCAAGAAAGCACATGGTTGGGAAACGGACTTGGCCCGGTGGTTAGGGCATCCGTCTACCACATGGGAGGTCCGCGGTTCAAACCCCGGGCCTCCTTGACCCGTGTGGAGCTGGCCCATGCGCAGTGCTGATGCGCGCAAGCAGTGCCCTGCCATGCAGGGGTGTCCCCCGCGTAGGGGAGCCCCACGCGCAAGGAGTGCGCCCTGTAAGGAGAGCTGCCCAGAGCGAAAGAAAGTGCAGCCTGCCCAGGAATGGCACCGCCCACACTTCCCGTGCCGCTGACGACAACAGAAGCGGACAAAGAAACAAGACACAGCAAATAGACACAGAGAACAGACAACTGGGGGAGGGGGGGGGGAGAATTAAATAAATAAATAAATCTTTAAAAAAAAAAAAAAAAAGAAAGCACATGGTTGGGGAGCCATGGAAGAACTACCTGGTGCTCTCCCCGGCAGCTCCTCTAACCTACTCTCCAGGGTACCTTGGAACTAGCCAGGGTTCTTGCCCTTGTATCAGCAAGGAAAATAACAACTTGGGAAACTCCTCTTTCATATGTTCATTTCCCAGAATCTGCCCTCCAGGCAAAAGCAGATTGAGCCGAGAAAAGCAGTAGAAGAAAAGATTGAAGCCCATGACCTGGGGCAATGGTTTAAATCGTCTCTAAACCAGCAAAGGACCACCTAAGAGAGCGAGGAGGTGTGTCTCCTCGGAAGTAGAGGGGCTATTCAAAATCCTGTCAACAAGGGAACTCCTCAGGCCACTAGGAAGCTCAAGCCCAGGACTAGACAAAGGCCCAGAAAAAGACAAACCTTTTGCATACCTCTCCAGTGGATCTTCCTGATAGGAGGGCTGGCACTCAAGAAAATGTCATATGACCAGCTGGTTACAAAATCAAGACAGACATCTCAGGGAATAAATTCCAAAATTAAGTTTTACTGATTTCTCTTGCAATTTCTTCTTTAACCCACTGATTATTTAAGAGTGCACTGTTTAATTTCCATATATTTGTGAATTTCCCCCTTTTATGTCCATTATTGATTTCTAGCTTCATTCTATTATGATCAGAGAAAGTACACAGTATAATTTCAATCTTTTAAAATTTATTGAAACCTTTCTTGTGACCCAGCATATGGTCTATCCTGCAGAAGGATCCATGAGCACTTGAAAAGAACATATATCATGTATTCCACTACGTAAAAGCTCTATAATAGACAAACTGAAAGAGAAAGAAAGCAGACGTTAGTGACTGTCAGAGGCTAAAGAAAGCAACTCCATAATGGGTATGGGGTTTCTTTGGGGTTGAAGAAAATGTTCGGCACCAGACAGCGGTGATAGTTACACAACACTGTGAATGTACTCTATCACTGAATTATGCACTTTAAAATGAATAAAATAGACAATTATGTTATGTGAATTTTATGATAAAAATGAGGGATGACACGCATGCTAAAGTAGTTCAGCAATGTGTACTGATTTCTCAAAATACTCTGAAATGCAAAAAAAAAAAGATTGATGGATGGTTAGAGGGATGGATAGGTAGATATGTGATAAAGCAGGAATAGTAAAATGTTAATGGTAGAACCTACGTAGTAGATATATCACTTCACTGTAAAATGCTTTCAATTATTCTGTATGTTTTAAATTTTTTAATAAAATTTAGAGGAAAATTATGCCGAATATGCATTTTCAAACTATATTGTACCCTGCCCCTAATTCCCACCTCCAGAAATCTTAATGTCTACTAGATGAGGCACTTCAGGATATATTTGGGGAATTATACCCAGCTCACTAAATTCTATTTTCCCTGCAACGGTCCCTTCTTATATAAGTGGTTGGTGCCGAATCCATGTTTATACTACATGACCTAACAAGAACTGACTGAATTTGAAATAAGATTACCTTACTCAAGCCAAGCCAAGGAGATTCTTTACCCCAGATATTTGAAAAGGGGCAAAACCTGGAGTTAATTCTGAGCTGTCAATGCAATTAAGGAACAAATATAAAAATCTAGAAATTACTGGGAGAGACCCTTACATGCCTGGAGAAGCAAAGAAAGCTATTCTATAAATTGTTGTTTTTTTTTTTTAAAGCAATAGAAGTGCAAAAACTGAATGAAGGAGAAATGATACTAAGGGTTCCTACTGGATTGGACTTCCTTCTGAGTCCTGGCTAGATTCCTGCTTTGAGATCCTTAGGATACCCGTTTCTTTCCAGTAATTGAGTTAGCTTCTTTTACATACTGTGGTAAAAACTAAAACCTTGTCCTTGTTAAATTATGCATATGATTTTTATATATAAAAACTGTAATCAGCTTAGACGCTTCATTTTATTACTTCCGGTTTTTTTTCTAGAATGTTTGTACATCTCTTAATATTTTTAATGGCTACCTCAAAGTAATTATTTCCCTTAAACAAAGCCTGTTCAGTAAAATTTAATCTTTACTTCTCAATGTAAGATTATTACTATGAACGTCAGTTGCTGTGCTGTGATAAGACTGCAGAAGTAGTTGATGCAGGACATAAGATTAAATGCTTTCTGAACCCAGAAAGAGTAGCAGAATTACCTTTTTGAAAAAAGATTATGTATTGTTATAATGATATGGGCTATGGGTGGGAGGTTGTTCATCTCTTCGTAGATAACCTAAACTCTATATGTCCTGAGCCCAGTGAGAAGCTGCAGCTCTGCCCTTAGTAATCATGGCAATGACTCCAGTCCCAGGAAACACTTTAGCAGTGCAAAATATATATATACATACCAGTCAGTCCACAGAGACTGATAATTGTGATGCCAAAGCTTAAACTTAAACTTGGCCTCGAATGGGGAAATATAATATAGCCTGTGCATGAATTCAAAATTATCTAATTCTGTGTCCAAGTGTGCCTAGAAATCCAATTAAGTAATACAGGTCCTTTAGACTCTGAATGGTCAGAAAGGATGTGTTTTCAAGGTTGCATCCAGACAGAATGTGTGCGATATATCAATTCAAAACCTATCCAGTACTCAGGCAAACACTTAACTAACAAAGAACTCGTTTTCTTTCATAAAAGCACCATTTGACTCCCCACCCTGTATAAAAGGAACTTGAAAATCTTGTTGGAGGCTCGGGTTTGGAACTGAAAGCTCCGGAGTCTGGCTGGTCATAAATAAATCTTTTTCCTTCCCAAAATTATTCCTGAGTCCTAGCCTTTCTATACTCAAATAATTGAACCTCTCTTGACTTCTACGAGAGACAAAATTCTAATGAATTATGAAGTACCTGATAGTATACTACGAAAGAAATATATTTTCTAATACAGGTGTCAGCAAAGTTTTCTTGTAAAAGACCTAATAGCAAATATTTTAGGCATTATGGGCCATGCCCTCTGTCACAATTTTGCCACTGTAGTGCAAAAGCAGTCATAGATAATATGAGTGTAGCTCATACACAAATGAGTGTAGCAATGTTCCAATAAAAACTTTATTTATAAACACTGACATATGAACTTCACATCATTTTCATGTGTTACAAAATATTACTCTTCTTTTGATTATTTTTCAACCATTTAAAAATGTAAAAACCAATCTTTGCTTTTGGGCCTGATAAAAACAGGCCAAGGGCTAAATTTGGCCCAATGGTCACAGTCTGCCAACTCCAGCTCTAAAAGATATAAAAGAACCACTCTGAGGTGGCATGCCTCAGGCATGGCATAGAGATAAACCTTAAATGAACTCTGTATAAATGGACATTTTTTTAAGAGGTCACTCCAAATATATACCTGGTGCCTCTGCCCTAGTTAGCTGGGATACAATTGGTGGAGGTGTACTCCTTCAGGGAAGAGCTTTTCTATTACTTTTATTCCTATATTATCTTTTTTGTGGATTCTTCCCTTTCACTCTCCCATTAGCACTAATCTACACTATTATCTTCCATTATCAGCATCCATTACAGTTTCCTCTTTCTCTGTTGTTCTCTCCCTGCTATCTAACAGAAAAAAAACAAATAATTATAGTATATCTGGTGTGGTCTAGAAGTCTTTGCCTCTTCACAGATATCTTTAATTTAGCTTTCTACAAAGTCTTTCTGTTTCCCTGATTAAAAACAAAAACAAAACAAAACAAAACAAAATTTGAGGGGATTGGGAGGAGGTCCTATTTTCAGGTTTGGCATTATTCCAAATCTTTAAGGGGTCTGAAAAGATGATCTTTAGATTATATTCTATCTTTTTGTTTTTTGGGTTTTTTTCTTGCTTTACCATATTGTACTTTACAATAATATACCTAATATAGATGCTAAAATACCATAAATATCTAAATTATTAAATCAACCTTATTCAGGTAATCTCATCACAGGAACCTATTTTCCTCCTTTTCTTTGTTGCTTATTTTTCATGTGCTCCTTCCTCAGGCTTTCCCTATTTGTATCTTTATCACAGGAGAGTCCCTGGAATTCTTCAAATAGAAGTTATAACCCTGTATTATCAAATAAAGAGGGTAAATACAATCTTTTCAACAAATCCTTTTATTTAAACATGTTACACATTGGCCTATCTACTTTTGATTTTCTTTAAATTGTTTATTGTTTCTTATAATGGAAACTTGCTGAACTTTTATGAGATACAAATAGCATACAGTAAAATTAGCAGGATGGTTATGTGGTAGGTTGACTTATGTGCTCTGGAAAAACACATTTTCTTAATCTTATCCTTTCCTATGAGTGTGAACCCATTGTAAATTGGACCCATTGAAGATGTTTTTTAAATTAAGGTGTGGCCAACTGAATCAGGATGGGTTGTTTTGGTACTCAACCACATCTGGCAGACCTGAGTTGATTTTTTTGTTTCTTTGCTTGTTGTTATTGTTTTTAAGGAGGCACAGGGAACCAAACCTGGGACCTCCCATTTGGGAAGCAATCACTCAACACCTTGAGCCACATCTGCTCTCAGGATGTGTCTTAATCCTATTACTGGTGTTTTATAAAAGAGAAAGCCATGGGGAGGAGCCAGAAGTCAAGAGAAGAGTACATTACCATGTGACAGGAAAGTCAAGGAACCCAAGGAGTGCTGGCCAGCAATGAAAACTATTGGTCAGGGAAGAAATAAGCCTTCATTCTATACTCTGAAACCATAAGCCAATAAATTCCTATTTTTAAACCAACTCAGTATGTGATACTTGTCATAGCAGCCAGAAAACTAAAATAGACTAAAACAGGAAACATTAAAACTGTGGATTTTAATCTTTCATAGTAACTTAAATACATGAGATTGTTTAGTACAACTAGGATACTGTCATTAGAACATTAAAAATACCCAAAATTAGGAAATGCCTGTTTTTTTTGTGATACTTTCAGAGCATACGTGCTTTGACACTCAAAGCATCCATGTACATTGATTGAAAATCAGGAGGAACCTGTAAGTACTATACATAAAAAGTAATGACAAAAAAGGCTGCTGTATTTAATAAGTACTATAAAAGTTTCAATGGTTAGAGAAGGAAAAAACAATGTTCTCAAACTGTCTGGCTTACAAAGAAGAACTAAAAGCAATCTTAAAAGTGAGTAGCAAAAAGTTAGAGGTTTTATCTTTAAACAAATTTTTTAAAAGACTTAAAAAAAAAAGAAAAAAGAAAGGAAAATAGTATCATTTCTCGGCCTAAGAGAAATATATTAACTTTCAGGTATATAAATTTTATAATGAACTGTGTCTCGTTTCCTTTTTTAAAATACACATCCTACAGAATTAAAAGTATTTTACGAAGAAAATCACCCACCAGGGGAAATAAAAGGCAAACAACAATCAATAGTATGCCTATCCAAAGGTGAGAGCTTATAAAATGTAATCCTCTTTTTTTAAATTTTTTACTTTAAAATGTAATGCTTTTCAGTTCATGAATTCTAAACAATCACATGCAAAAATTTTTGTACGTCATGTTTCTGAAAAGCAAACATAAAATTTTCATTATTTACAAAGCAACCTCACATTCACTTTTTTATGTATACATAAACTGACCAAATACATAGGCAAGAGCATTACTAGCTGCGCACAGCAAGCTGACCAAAGAAGTAACTATTTATCCCTTCCACTCCACCCTATACTACCTGTTTTTAAATAATAAGTACGATGACTACGTTTTTTTGAAAGCCAATCACCTATTACATAATACCAACAGCAGCTACTTCTGGGTTTAGTCATTCTAGGAAAGCATATATCTTCACCATTCTTAGCCTCCTTCTTATTGCCTACTATTTAGCAACAAGTAATTCTTACATGTCTTGGTATATCTTGAGATTGGTAAAATTAGTAGCTACCTACTAATTCAGGAGTGTATAAATTTTTGCAAATAACATTTAATGAGTATTTAATAAATATTATAAATTATCTCAAGAAGACATTATAACAATTCCATGAGATAGGTACCATCATCATTCCCATTTACGGATGAGGACCTGGAAGCTTAATTATCTCACTGCTAATAAAGAGCTGACCAACTACAGAGATAACTACTGCACTATACCAAAGAAAAGAAAATAAATATGATCTAAATGTCTAGAATTTAAAAGAAATCAGGGAATGAGTGTAAAGCCAATTTCAGATGGACAGCTATTTTAAATAACTAAACAATAGAAGGGAATGTATGAAATAACTGTACATTTGTTGATGTGTTTCATAGAAAAAGTAGGAACATGTGGGCAGGGTGAACACTATGATCAATAAGGGTTCAACGATCGCCATAAGCTGAGTAATAAAAATTTCTCAGAATTGACAAACTTTAATTCACATGCAAGTTTATATTAAACGACACAATTAATGAGTGGCATATGTTAGATAAGTTCCACCACTATTTCTTTGTGTTAAAAAAGAAATTAGGACTAGAATGTTTTTAAGGTCCCCAAAAAATAAAATTTCATGATTTTAAGACGAACTGAATTATATAACATTTTCCTTCTAGTTATAGCTAATAAAGTAAATCCTTGCCTCCTAAATTTATGTTTCTTATTATTTAAATATTAATAACATGTTAAGTCCTATACCTGAAACATAAACAAACTAGTCCCAGTTCGAAAAAGGTTATATTTGGGGGGCTTTGTGCAATGATTCAATAGTGTACTACAGTAGCTATTTTTGTCTACAGAAAACATTTCCATATCCCTTTTCCAGAATATAAATCCTGCTCCCCCTCATGAGTGGACATCTGGCCTAAGTCGACCAATTAAAATATAATACCCCATTACCCTAAACACAATAATTCAAAGACATGCATGTAGCAAAAAGCAGAACCTTCCTAGAAATTAATATGTTGATACTAGGTAAAATAAAGATTTTTTTCTTCTAGGGTTCTAAACTAGATTGTTTAGATTGGGACTGTTTTTTTCAAAGATTTATTTTTTTATTTTTCTCTCTCTCCCCCAACCCCCGCTGTTGTTTGCTCTCTGTGTCCATTCGCTGTGTGTTCTTCTGTGACCGCTTCTATCCTTATCAGCAGCACTGGGAATCTGTGTCTCTTTTTGTTGCATCATCCTGTTGTGTCAGCTCTCTGTGTGTGCGGCGCCATTCTTGGGCAGGCTGCACTTTCTTTCGTGCTGGGCCACTCTCCTTGGGGGGTGCACTCCTTGCGCATGAGGCTCCCCTACACAGAGGACACCCCTGCATGGCATGGCACTCCTTGTGCGCATCAGCACTGCGCATGGGCCAGCTCCACATGGGTCAAGGAGGCCCGAGGTTTGAACTGTGGACCTCCCATGTGGTAGGCAGACACCCAATCCATTGGGCCAAGTCTGCTTCCCTAGACTTGGGACTATTGATCCCTACCTTCCCCAATAATGGGGAAAAAGTCTACAGTAAGAGTTCATGAAACTAACACCAAGGAGACACAAGGAGAAATGAGAGAAAAGAATAAGATAAAGCCCTGATGACATCCATTTGGTCCTTGAATCCATTCCAAATGTTTCTTTTTTGCTTAAGCTGGTTTAAATTGGGTTTTTGACACTTGCAAGCAAGAGTATTGAATTAAGCCATCAGCAACAGGTTTCAATTTGAGTACCAGCTCTCAATATTGGCAAATAAACAGAAATTTTGTACCACACATGCTGCATACTTGTTAGTCCTTGACTGACACTGGCAAAGGAGTAAAAGAATCCAAGAAGCCAAAGTACAGTGGGAAAAGTTACATCAGGGAACTGAAGTGTCATTTAAAAATGCCAATCACTCACAATTCCATTTATAAACCAGTTGCTACTCACTATAATGTGTTACTATCAACTCTATCCATCTCCACACTTTTAAAGTCAAGGTAATAAAACTTCTACGTACATTAAACATCCATAGTTCTTCTCAACCCTCCTCTTATCTCCTTATAACCTACACTCTAGGTTCTAATTCCATGTGTTTACTATCTGCATTTAGTTCATATTAATGCCCATGCAATATTTGTCCTTTAGTGACTGGATTACTTTGCTTACTATAATGTCTTCAAGACTCATCCATGTTATCACAAATGTCCCAATTTCATTTCTTCTTATTGCAGCATAGTATTCCATTATACGTATATACCACATTTTGTTTATCTATTCATTGGTGGATGGACACTTGGGTTGTTTCCATCTTTTGGCAATTGTGAACAATGACGCTATGAACACTGGTGTACAGATAAAATGAAAACTGGCTTGATTCAGAATATATTTTAATATTCAAATTTTTCTCTGGTTTGACAGTTTAAGAAAAATACTGATTAAGTTCAACATCAAGCTGATTCTCTGTATGCATACCTTTCTTTTTGCTTAAATATACTCTGGATCATTTGTGCACAATTCAGGGGAGAAAAAAGACACATGGTTTATCAGTTTAGGTCCACATTTCAGCTCAAGTCCCATGGCTATAAGGAATTTTTTAATGTAATTTTTATTGAGATAATTATAGACTCACAGAGTTGTAAGAAAACAGTAACGCACTTTTTTATACAGCCAATGGTAACATTTTGCAAAACTACAGTATAATATCATAACCAGGATATCGACATTGATACAATTCACTAACCGTACTCAGATTTCTGTCTAAGGCATTAATAACCAACCAAAACCTCTTTGTTTCCATTCTATTGACATCTCTAAATGCTCGGTATAAAAATTCTATTTGTCCCCAAATTGTTTTTACTTAAGTCCCTCCTAAGAAAAAAACTTTTCGTCTTTACATATAATGTAATCTCTTTACAAGGAGTTTTAGGGTTTCATGCTATTCTGTATCTATGTATTTCAACATCTTCATTCTCTCTCTCTATATCTATACTTAGTTTTATTCTAAATTCTCCAAAGCTCAAGAATCTTGAAGTGAATTCCAGCTATGCCATGTACAAGCTTAAGACATAAATCATTTAATCATTCAACATTTCCTTCATCTGTAAAATAAGAATAGTAGCTACTTCAAAGGGTTGCTGAAGATCAAAGGAGTGTGCATGAATTGTGTGGTATAGAACCTGACAGAATGTGTTACATGTACATTAATTATAAACATTAATTATAATTAATTACAATTATTAGCATTCATTCACCAAGATCTTTCTAAATAGCAAAGCCATCTGTTCCAATCTCCTTAACATCCTAACCGTACCATATTTTCATTTGTTCATTCATTCAACAACAAAAATGTACTGTTTATACATAGAGAAGATAAATATAGGAATCAAAAACTGAACTGCTTTTCACAGGTACACAGTTATTAGAATTTAAGGTAAAAAACAACAATGCCAGAAAAAAAAAGTAGTTAAACTTCTCTGGCACTTCTGATAGAGGAGGTAACACATAACGTGGTTCTTTAAGAGTTCATTCATTCTACAAATAAATGGGGAAATATGGGGTAGGAAAGGAGTGGGATGTAACATTTTCTAGAGTAAAGACATCTTCTAGGGTAAGAACATAAAGAAAACAAAGGTACAAAGGGAAGAAAAAAAGACAGGAGAGGTATGTAAGGGAATGAGCTAGTAGTTCAGTTGGCTGCAATGTAGGGTACTGGGAAATAAAACTAAAGACTGGTTAGAGTCAGATTATGAAGAGCTTTGAATCCAAGTCCAGAATCTAAAATTTCATTCTGTCTACAATGAACAGTGCAATCCTAAGTTCATAATTGCAAAATCAAATGATAAAACGTGCTTTAAACACATAAAATGGACTGGAGAAGAAACCTCTACTGTGCCAGGATGAGAAACCTACTAAAAGCTTGCTGCAATTAATCATGCAGGTAGAGGAAGCATGGAAGGGAGGTCTGAAAGAAGAATACTAGTACAACTGAATCAATAACATTTGCAAATTAGTGAAATGGGGGCAGAAGAAGGAAATGAAGATGATTCAGTTATTAAGCATCAGTTCCGTGAACTGTACTGAAGAAAAATGGCTCCCAGCCTTCTCCACAGATCATTTATCCAGTTTCCTGAACTTCACACCATATTTTAATTTCTTTATTGGACTGAATATATTTTTAACCTGTGGAGTGAAACATGTATCTTGCAAGTACATGGTATAGTAACTAATGAATAGACTGAAGAAACCTAGAAGACTATAAGTATGCTGGGCAGGGGACAGGAAAGAGGATATCTTACTACATTTGATATATCAGAACATGCTTATTAAAAGTAGAAGTGAGGCTATAATAATTTTTCCTAAAAACAGGAACCAGGATTCTTGTATTCAATTTTTCATTGGTGTATCCCCATTGGTGTATCCCCAAGTGTCTGGAAGAGTATCAGTATATCATTAAAACTCAATAAATGTATTTCTTGAATACATATGTAAATGAGAAAAGAAAAAATTATTAAATATTAAAAAAGGTTCAACGTTGGCTTCAATGCTCTGAAGGCTCAATATTTTCTCCCAATCTTTCATTTATAAATGGTTTTCTATTGCTAATTCTACTTCCAAATATTAAATAAACTGCAAAAGAACAATTTCCTAAAGGTTATAATAGCCATTTAAGTAATTAAATTATTAACCACTAAAGGTCAAGACAAAATCTTAACATATGTGAAAGAAGAAGAAAATGATATCTAAGAATTTACACTGACTTTTAGTTATGATTTAAGTTCTAGGTATGATTTAAGTTTTGGAAACATAGGTTCAGACATGTGATAATAAAGTTAAAAAAGAGCCCCTATATGTGAGAATTTAAAGGCAAACGTATTTGTTAATGGATAGGAAATTTGAAAATGGTTTCTTATAGAGTCTCTCATCTTACCAGGCCTTTCCTTCCCAGTGCCTTTTGACTCAGCAAATTTTTGTATCAAACTTTCAACTGTGGTGTTAGCCATGTTATTTATAAATTCTTCATGGACCTATTAAAAATGAAATAAAGACAGACTTTTTCTTTGTCCGCAAATATTCTTACTAAACTGAACCTCATACAAAACATCCACATTTCAATTAAAATCATTACAACAAAATAAGTACTTTTTGACCCAGTGACCTTTAAGAAATTTTGTTTATCTAACATAGTGTTTCCTAACATTAATATAATTTTAGTAGATCTATGGGAACCAACCCTTGCTTTTATTAACCCCTTATGATATGGCCACAAAGTCTTAGAGGTGAAGGCAATTTCCTTTTCCCATCTTTGAGTGTTTTATAATATGAATTATGAGACATAATTTTTATAATAAATAAAACTTATATAGATAGTGAAAATAGTTTTGGACTTTTAATAAAAAGGAATAACAGCCTTCATCATTCTCTACTGTATTTCAGTATAACCCAAAATATCATCATTAAACCACTGATATTTCTGGAATGTTTCTAAACACAAGTTCTACAACTTACTGAAGTTGCTCTAAACTGAAATAGTAAAACTTGGGGGGGGGAAAGTTAAAAATTGGTTACTTCAGAATTTTAATGTAAAGAGAACTGAGCATAATTTTCAAAAATGAATTTGAATCACCATCCTGGGTGGCCAAAAATTTAAAATACAGTTTATTTTATATTTAATTCATGTAAATGCATATTCTTTATCTGAAATTATTTAGTATGATTTTATAAGCTTTGGACATAGCGATAAAAGGTTAAGAGATTTTTAAAGAGCCATATATGAACTTAAAAATTCATGAATCAGATCAACAAAATAAAAACTTACCTGGCCTATTTGCAAATGAATTTCCTTTATAGCATTTGATAAAGATTCTATAATTTCTTTTATGTGAATGAGATGAGTCTCTTCAATATCTTGAAATTTCTGGATAGCAAATATGAAGAGTTTTATATACATATACACATACACACATCCTGATATCAGAAGAACTTTTAGACATTGCCTCAATATAGCTAATTAAATTTCAAGTTACTATTATTACATAATGTTTAACAATGCTTCTAAGCAAATAGGTCTAGTAGAAATACTGAAATACAGTGTGGAAAAAAATTAACTTTCATAGCATGTGGCAGGCCAATATGAACTTTCTCAGAGTTTAAAGATGTCACAAGTCAAAAATCTATAATCATGGGCAGAAATTTAGAAGGACATCCAGAAGAGAATAGTGTCACAAAAGCCAAGGAAGAAGTGTTTCAAAAACTGAAAAACAATTAGTTGGCAAAACAAAAACTATAGTTTACTTCTGACAACTTTACAATCTAGCCCATAGATTTCCAAAGTGTCTTTTTTTAACTTCCATTCTATATCTTTATTTTTTCATTTTTAATTGATTTTTATTTATAAAATTTTTTTTTAAAGATACATAAATCACAAAAAATGTTACATTAAAAAATACACATACCCCCCCACCCTCCCACTCCTTCCATATCCACAACCTCGTTCATCATTGTGGTACATTCATTGCATTTGGTGAACACATTTTGGAGCACTGCTGCACCGCCTGGATTAGAGTTTACATTGTAGTTTACACTCTCCCCGGGTACATTCAGTGGGTTATATGGCAGGATATATAATGTCCAGCATCTATCTCTGCAATATCAATTAGGACAACTCTAAAGTGTCTTTTTAATCCTTCAAATGTTAAAATATAATCGCCAAAAGAGGTAGTCTATGCTAAAATAAGTTTGGGAAGGCTCAGTAGTTCTCAACCAAAGAATCACAAGGGGGATGTTTTCAAAATCAAACACATAGAAGCTTCTCTACTACCAGGGGGACAGGGTTGGAGAAAGGTGAGAAGGTTGTTTGGGAAAATTTCCCTAATTAATCTGATATTTATTCTTCAGGAAGAAAACCACTGCTAGTTTGGCTTCACAATAACCATAATAGAAGCTCTGAGAAATACTGAAAGGAGAAAACTTGTTTCACTTTGCATAGTGTTTTCCACTTTGACTACACAACCCTTTTTGTTTTTCTTCGTCCCTGAATATAATATCTCACAGAACAATAATGCCTCTCAAAACAAGGTTGGGAAATGCACATTTTCAAATAAAATCCATTTGCCATTTCTACTGCACAAACCTGATTACCCAATTTTTTGCCAAATTAATTCAGTTTAAAGAAAAGGTCTAAACATGCCTTGTTATTTTTCCCTGGTTATTTTATCAAATTAAATTTCTTCACCCCATACTTAAGCCTGATTTTTCTCAGCCCTGAACCACAGTATCAGAGAACACTAAGCCAAATTATCAAATCCACATTTGCGCAAATGATATGACCTTGTAAAAATTCAATAATTGTGAAATTACAGTTTTGGGAATAAGGCAACAATAGTCTAAAACTTAAATCAGTTTACTTACAAGGAACTGAAGAGTTAAAAGAGAGTGCTTGTCATTGATTAAATTTGACCAAGTCAATAAGAATACCATACCAATATTTTAAAAGTCTGAATTATTCTCAAGTGAGGAATACTCACCAGGAGCATGACTGCATTCTAAATTCATATCACTAAAACTGGCTCTTGGTTTAACGGTCTGCAACTTAATGAAACAGTAATTTTCTCATAGGTGTACAAAAATACAGTATAGTTTGGCCAGACAGCAATTAATTTCAAATGGTTGATGTTAAGTCAAAAGAAACTGTTTCTTCCTCTTAAAGCTTATTTCCTTTTGAAACAGCTATACTGAATAAAACAGATCCTAATTATTCAGAAAAATCTTGAAGAATGAAGCCACAGAGAGGTAAGCATGATTCAGATGCACCTGTGACTCCATTTGGAAATTGCGGTAATTTTTTTTACGGATGGGGTTCTAATAAACATCAGAATTCTTGAAATATTAGTGACAACTTGAGCCCAGAGCAATTCAGCAATGAGAAATGAGTACAGTCTATAGTGCTTAAAATAAATGAACCTTATTGAATAAATCAAATATACATTTTTTCCTCTTGGAATTTCAAATTCACTCTGTTCATATGTATTGTTATATTAGTTTTTTTTAAAGTACAGTCTTTTCAGCCATAAAAAGCTCTCTGCTTCAAAAATTCCTTAATTAGAGGGACTAATTTAGTAAATCTCAAATGTTTTTATAAATTAGCCATCTCACTGTATTAAAATAAAAAAACAAAATCTTTATATTATTTCAAATTTTTTCTCAAATGTCTCATTAACTAATGGTGGTCCAAAAGTATGAGCACAAAGAAAAGTCACAATTTTATTTCCAATCTATAAGTAATAAACTCACAAACACGCCAAGTAAATTCTAACCTATGGACCCAATTTCTTTTCCCACTAGCAAATATAGGTCCTGCGACTAGACTGAGCCCCTTCCACTAGGATTAGGTCACCCTACTCGGCCTGGGTCAACATCAAAGAGAAGGGGATTCTTTTGACTTCTTAATAACCCAAAAGGAAATCTATTTTCTGTTAAGAAACAACAGGTAACCTGTTCTGCTCTGTGTGTGTTGGGGGCAGGGAGACGAGAAAGAGGGAGAATACACAGGAAAGAGAAAAAACATAGACATTAGTAAGGCATACTATAACCATCATCTTTGTTTAAAAGCAGCATGGTCTCATATAACTGCTCAAATAAGTTAACGTTTCCATGCTGAAAATGGCAGGATAAACAAGTGGGAATGCCATTTTAGTAGGAAGTAACGAGTAAGCAGAAAGAAATAAGGAGAAGGAAAGATTTTTTAAAGAATACTTTTATAAAGTAGCAAAAACAAAAAAAAATCTGACTAGCAAATTCTAATTTTTCAAAATTAAATAATTGAAAGGCAACACATGTTCATTGACAGCATTATTTAATGCTTAAATCAATAGTAATTACCTTATAAATGAGCATACCTAAAGACTTAAAGGACAAAAAAAAAAAACCAGTTGCTGAACTATGACCTCAGTTACTACAGAAATTGAAACTTTCTCTCTCTAGACCGGGAACCCCATAAATATAACTAATTAAACTCTTTCTCTTGAAACATCTTATTTCTGTTTCCATGAAATTACATTTTTTTCCTTCTTCGGCTTCCCCTACTAAGGTCTCTGTATCTCTTCCTCTACCACACTCTCAATGATAAGTCTCTCGGAGCTTGATCATGGGCCCTTTCTTCCCTACATTCTATAAACAGGTGATCTGATCTCATCAAGGCTCTGGGTGCTGATAACACCCTATTTTATACAGGCTTACAGTCCTTTATGCAAAACCTGCAGGACCAACTGTGTTTTGGAATTTAATTTTTTTAGATTTTAAAAATAAAGATAATATGGTGTTGTTACTATAAATTCTATATGACTACCACCAGCAGTGGCACCTGTTTATCAAGCATATTTCTGAAGGAAAGCATACATACATTCAGGTTAACCAGGATAAAGACGATAAATAGCTTCACATCAGTTCAGGTCAAGTTTTGTTGCCAAATGAATTACAGGAAAAAAAAAAGAAAAAAGGTTTTCAGAGCTTAAGGATTCAGAATTGTGGCTAAGGGACGGTGGGCATGTACTTCCAGCCCAAACTATCAGGATTCCCCTCGAAATTGCCCACTTTATGTCTCCACTTAGATATCTTATAGATAAATCTCAAAAAAAAACATGTTCAAAATTGAACATCTAACCCCCTCCTCTCCAACTAACTGGTTCTTCATATAGTATTTCCCATTCATCTCTATCTACACAGACTTAAAAGTTAATACATGGAAGTGATGTTGATCTCCCTCAGCATACCTTTACCCAACCCAGCCCTGACATCTCTCCAAATGCATTCACTTTTCTTCTCTAAGGTCACCACACTGGCCCTAATTGTTTCTCACCTGACTACTATAATACCTTGCAAACTGATTCTTGATTTTCCTTTGGCCTCACTATAATCTGTTCTTCCCCAAACTGCCAGGATATTTTTAAATGCAGATCATATCATGTCACACCCTACCTAAAACCCTTCAGTGGCTTCCCAGGGCTCTTAGAAGAAAACCTAAATCGGTACTGAAGCCTACATGGCACTGGTCCTTGTCTAGCTCTTCAATTTCATTTCTCTCTACCATCTACCCTTGCTCAGATTTAATAAATATTTTTTACTTCCTAGAATTGTGACAGCTCTTTAACATCTCTGGGCCTTTACACCCATGATCCCCAAAGCCTTAAATATTCTTCCCTATTAGTCTCTTACTCATTGTTCATATCTGTTTTAAATGTCACTTCTCCAAAATGGCTTTCCCAGTCTCCCTAATCCAAATTAGGTCACTCCTATTATTCTATCTCATGGAAGTATGTTCTTTTCTCTTACAACACTTACGATAATTTATAATTTTATAGTTAAGCCTTATATATAGTATTTAATAAACATTATTTAATTTAAATATTTTAAGCATTTGTTTATGCATACATACAGTATTTAATGTCTGTCTCCCCCTTCTATACTATAAATTCAATCTAGTGTATATAGACACTGAATTATTTATATATATACTGTACAGACTCAGCACAATTAGCATTCAAGCATATAAGCTTTTTGGTTTACTGAGATCTGAGTCCCTGAAAACTTCAGAAGAGACGACTCCTTAAAACTCCAAAAGCCAAATTCATAAAGTCCTTCTTTCATGCAGTAAATATTTACTGTGTGTCTACCATGAGTTGGGAACAGTTTTAGGAAAAATCTGTGCCCTCAGAGAACTTACATGTTAGTGGGAGAAGACAAATAAATAAATGGGTAAAAAAAACTGTGTGTGCCTCACTACATCATATCAGTCTTGATGACTAAGAATGATCCAAAGAGAGATTCCTCCACCAGCCTTAGCTCCCGAGTGAAGATGGTGTGAAAGAGCTGCAGTCAACTCATGATGAACATGTAACATTAGCAAGAAATAAACCCTTGATGTTGTAAGCCAGTGAGAATTTGGGGGTCTTCTGTCACCTCAGCATACCTAGTCTTTCCTAACTTATAGTTAGTAAAATACATGGTATGTTAGACAATGATGAGGGCAAAGTGGGAAAATAAAGCAACAGGAAGATTTAGGGATTTTAACTATGACTCATTAAAGGTACACATTTGAAACCTAGACCTTTAATTAAGGTTCCAAGGACAACAAATCAGATATAATATATCCTAAGCTTATGAGTTTTATTGAATTATTTCCAGTGTTCTTAAGCAAAGTGAATTTTAAAATGTACACATAAGGCTAACATTTAGCAGAATTTTCATCATATACCAATACCCTCATTTTTCCCAATTATCTTTAAATCATAGCTTCTGTCCACTTGAATAACAGATGATTGGCATCAAAATTATTGCATCTTGGCCCTAAATCTCCAAAACAACATATAAATTTTAATAGCATTATAAAAACACTGATACTGTGCATTTTAATATTTCTAATACTAAAAAAATGATATGACAAAAGTCTATTATGTAATCAGTATACACAAATATAAATAACTTGTTTCTCTGACTGATAAAATCTGTATTTAGATTCAAAGTCTTAAAATACCAACCTGAGCTGTTTCTGACATCTTCTGTTCAAAATCAGCTTTTGCTAATGCATATTTTTCCACATAGACTTTATAAGCATCTGTAGCTTTTTTAGACTTAACAGCTGCCTGAAACAAAATGAAAACATTTTCAATTGCACAATGACCTTTTTTCTTTCTTGATATATGTTAATATGAAATAACAAATTAAAACACATTTTAAGGGTGTAACGCTAATACAGACTTCAAAATAACTGTGATGGTTAATTTCATGTGTCACCTTGGCTAGGTTATGATGGCCAGTTGCTTGGTCAAGCAAGCAATGGCCCAATAGCTACTGTGAGGCTATTTCATGGATTTAAATCATTAGTCAGCTGATTGCATCTATGGATAATTATACGTACAATCAACAAAGGAGACTGCCTTCAGCAATGAGAGAAGTCTCATCCAAATAGCAGAAGGCCTTAAAGGGGGAAATAATTTCAGCAGCCAGAAAGAAGTTCTATACTTCAGCCAGCCAGCTTCTCTTTGGAGAATTCATCATCTTCACTGGAGTTCCCAATTTGAGGCTTCTCCTGGGGAATTCAAAGTCAACCAACTTCCCAACTTGTGACCTGTCCTACAGAATTTGGACTTGCCAATCCTCAGTCACATGAGACAATTCCTGTAGTAAATATATATATATATTTTAAAGACTTATTTATTTTTCCCCCTTCCCCTATTCCTGCCCTGCTATTTTTGCTGTCTGTGTTGTCTTCTCTTCTCATTTTCTCTCCTCTAGGATTCACTGGGATTAGATACTAGGGACCTCTGATGTGGACAGAAGTTCCCTGCCAAATTGTACCACCTCAGTTCCTGTTTTCTGTTGCGCTTCACCTTGACTCTCCCCTTCATCTTTTTTGTGGCGTCATCATCTTGCTGCATGACTCACTTGAGCAGGCACTGGCTTACCACGTGAGCACTCTCGTGGCCACTGGCTCACCACATGGGCAATTGCACTCACCACACAGGCAGGCACTGGCTCACCACACAGGCATGCTTTCTCTTCTTCTTTTTCACCAGGAGGCCCCAGGGATCGAACCCGGGTCCTCCCATATGGTAGGTGGAAGCTCTATCACTTCAGTCACATCTGCTTCCCAATATAATAAATATCTTAATATTCATTTCTGCTTCTCTGGAGCGTCCGAATACAATGACATATAACTAATTTTAATACTTTTTGCCAAGTCTGCCTCAGTCATTACTTTTTTAATTAAAAATTTGTACTCACTTAGAAGCATTCAGAATGTCAATAAAACAGCTACAACTTTTTTTCCTCATAATTATTAAATGGTATTCAGTTAATAGAATGACAATGATTTCAGACAAGATGCATCAGAGACAAGTGAAGATGAAAAAATTACCATCCCCATATATAATCAATTTGTGCTGTGCATCAACAAGAACCTCAAATTTCCATGCCAATTTACAACCCTATACTGTACCAGACAAGGTTAGTGGCTACTGAAAACACCATCAGGACAGAGCTATCTAAAAACACATTTGTAGTATGTTAACTATACAAAAAAAACACACTGTACAGTTTAAAAACAAATCTTACACAGCCTTACATTGCAATTATTTTTCTTTAAAAGGAGTGTGTTGCATGCAGGGGGGTTAAATGCTTTATAAACAAGAAAAATAAACTGCACTAAAACCAACTTATTCACCATCGTCTTCATCTTCCTCCTCATAATCGTCTTCATCTTGTTCTCCTCCTCTTTCCTCTTTCTTGCTTTTCTCAGCCTCGATAACTCCCTTTTTTGCTGCTTCAGGCTTTCCTTTGCCCACTATGTAGCAATATCCTTTCCTCATTTCTTCTTCAGCTTAGCAGCCTTCTTTTCAAAGACTGCTTATCAGCTGCAGCATTATTTCACCTCTCTTCCAACTTCTTTGCAACACCACCAATAGAGAGGACAGGATGCCTGCCTTTGATTTGGGGCACTACTCAGAACAAAACAAGAAAAAGGCCAAAGGAGTCCACTTGGGGGCACTGGGATCCTTGAACTTTTTTGCTTCCCCTTTAATAGGGACATAGTTGTCATTTCTCTTTCATAACAGGTCATGTCTTGGCCAAGTCTTCAAATTTTCCTTTCTCTTTAGCAGACATAGCCTTCCATTTCTCTGAGCACTACTTAGAAAACTGTGAAAAGTTGACTGAAGCATCTGGGTGCTTCTTCTTGCACTCACCCCAGCAAGTCTGCACAAAAGAATGAATATGATGACATTTTGCCTCTCAGCTTTTTAGGGTCTCCTTTGCCTATGTCTACTTATTTTTCATCCGTGAGGCTCAGAGTCACCCAGCACCAAGACTCATACTTGCCCTGGCACTGTCTCTATGGAGCTCAACATACTGCAATGGCTCTGAGAAGGGGAGTCAGATGCAACCATTTTTTGTTGTTGTTACAGTTGCACAGTAACTCATGAGTTGTTATGCTGATTCTCCTTTCTGTTTGACAGGAGGTTCTTTGAAAAATTAAGTTTAATTTTACAATCCAGAGTAAGATCTATAACCACATTATAATGGTAGTGTTACCAAGAACTGTAATTTTCAGACAATGTACAAAAAAAACACCATCAAAACATACATGGCACTCCTTTCTACACAGTCTTCCCTCCTCCCCTAGACATACATATATTCCATTTAATGTCTGATTAATGACTATAAAGCTAGCTCATAAGTTGAGAAAATTGGTTTTCCTTGATGTTCCTCAGTTTCCACTAAGCTTCAGAAAATCTACTTATTTTAAATCTTTGCCTGTTTTCTTATAGTTTGTTTTTTAAAAACTGTTACTGCATTATTACAGTTCTAATTTTGTCAAAGTTATTAATTCAATAAAAACTTAATAACATTAAGTATTAGGCAGTGAGGAACATGAATTAAATTAGATACAGCTCTTTTCCTCAAGGACGACATAGAAGAGTTTAAACCTGTACATTAATAGCAGAAAATTAGTAGAAAGTAACAAACAATGCCATAAAAGTTGAGATGAATTCTATGGAAGACAGACATTCAGGGAAGGGAATGACTGGCTTGTGGGCTGGGGCAGACAAGTGACTATCAAGAAATTTGACTACCCACAAAGGACTGATCAATTTGGATTGGAGTAAGGTTGGAGTAAATGAAAGCTTCAAAAAGAGCAACCAAAGAAAGGCTGCAGGATTTCAGGGTATACAGATCTCCATTTTCTTGAAGAAGTAAGAGATGGTCTGTGAAGAGTAAGGTAAAGTAAGAGGATGGGGACTTAAGGAGAATGAAAAAAGATTGAAATCATGGTTGTGGAGGATGCAACACGTGAGGAGATAAGCAAAAAAGATTGGTAAGCATCAATGAAGGCCAATTAATGCAAGAAAACAGGGAATTTGTAGCAGAACCAATCAGATTCAATGTGCATCAATCTTCAGCTATATTCAGGAATCTAGCAATAAGAATAGTAAAGACAGTTGGGTTTATCTGGAGGATGGGCTTGGCAAGAGATACAGGCATTCATATATCAAGGCAACTCTGCTCTCTCTCTAAAATATAACTGTGTATATTAAATTAAGTGTACATATTACATGCATTCCTGGCTTTTAAAATAAAGAATACAGGATGCCACTATACCTTGAAGTAAAAAAAAAAAAAAAAAAAACTGATTTTGGAAGCAGAAGAAAATGGATTCAAATTCTAGGTCTATCATCTACTACCCATTTGACCTTGTCTTTAAGTTTTATCATTCTCCCACTCCTAAAATGGGAACAATACCACCTAAGTTTTAGAACTGCGGTAGTGATGAAATGACATTACGTAAAATGCTTAAAACGGTCTGGGAGAGGCAGGGCAAGATGGCATCGGAGTGAGTGCACCCTCGTCACCTCTCCTGCAAAAAACCGGCTGAGTGGGGACAGAATCCTAATTTAGTGAGCTGTTTTGAGAACCCACAAAGCAGGAGTTTCTGGGCATCGATCTGGAGAGAGTGTGACAAAAGAAGTGCTTGCTCGAGGTAAAACCGCAGGTTTCTGCCACTCCAGCTGAAAGCTGTGGGAAGGCTAAACCCTTCCCCTAGGGCTGCTAGCCACAGCATTCCCTGAACACTCCTGGTCACACGGTGGCGGTGGTGGTCCCGAGCCCCTTGTTGCCCAAAAAGGCAATCCCCATTGCCCACTTCCCTGAACCCGCGTTCCCCGAGCCCACATTCCCCCAAGCCCACGTGCCCTGAACCCAGCACTCCCCAAACCCCAGGATTCCCTTAGCCTGCTGAATTCAGACAAACTCCAAGAATGGAAGGGTGCTGGTGAGGGGTGCAGAGGGGCCCAAGGACTGCAAGTTCAACTATCTAGTGCCCACTTTTTTTTTAGCTTGGAGGAACACGACAGCTGGCTTGGGGAGAGGCTAGGAAGAGAGGAGAGGTGAACCTGCTGAGAGAGTCCAATTTACCTAAACGTCCTGGGATATGGAAAATTGGTCTGGGAGAAGGTGAAGTCAGGCAATTAACTAGTCCTATGCAACACACGTAAGGGAGGTGGACAGTAGGACATGCTTGGTAGGCTTCCAATAGCATATTTAGGGTTCCCAGTAAGGTGTATGTGCTCTTTCTCAAAGAGACTGAGTCATTATTTTCTGTGTTGAGTTGTTTCACCAGGGTCCCATTTAAATCTCAGAGGGAAGCTCTTACACGGGCTTCCTGATACCCTGGAAGAGAAGGAAGTGAGGAAGGGAGAAAGGGAGAAGGATAGACTCATAAGCAGTTCATTCAATTGTAAAGAGGAGACTTTACCAGGCCTTGTCTGGTCTTTTTTGTTTATTTTCTTGTCTTTCCTTCCTATTTATCCACCCACCGACCTTTTTTCTTTGTCCCCACTTTTTTCGCTTTTTTTTTCTTTTAGGTGGTGCAGGCAGTGACTCTTGTTTGCTGTGCTTCCTCATCCTTGGTTTCCTATTTTCTGTGTGTACTGATTTTGGCTAACAATGCTATCCCCTTTCCTTTCTATCTTTCTATCTTCCATCATCTGTTGTTTTTCTTACATTCCACCTCCCTTTGTTTACACCCCGATTTTTCTGACTTTTTATTTTTAACACCTCTATTTTGCTTTCTTTTATTCACTCTTTGTGTTATTATCTTTCTTTTCTCTTTCCCTCTCTCCTACCACATTGGCCTTTTAATTCATACTATAGTCTTCTCCATATTCAGTTTCCCATCTCATTGTAGGTACCCCATTTTTTATTGTTATAACTATACACAGCTTACATGAGTTTAATATTCATTCTCATAAGTCTCACATGGTTCTTCTGCTAACATTTACTATCAATACTACTATTATACTTTTTCTTTTCTGACTTCTTTTGCTTTCCCTGGCCCTAATATTTTCCTTCAAGGGATGTTAGACAACAACAAGGAAACAGAATAAGAAGACCAAAGTGTCAAAGAAAAGACTTAAAACACACAAAAAACAGCACCTAAATAAACCCTGAGAATAGATAGAGAAGGTAATCAACTGAACAAATCTATCGAGATAAAATGATGACCAGAGAGCAACAAAAGATTACAAAACATACCAATAATAAGGAAAACATGGCCCAATCCAATGAAAAAACTAACAACCAGGAAGAGGAGCAATACATCAAAAAACTAATTGAAGCTTTCAAAACACATATTATGGACCAATTCAATGAAATGAAGAGATTAAGGATATTAAGAGACACTTGAACAGCATACAGAAGAAACTGTAAACATACACAAAAAGATAACTGAAATGATGGTGATGAATGGCATATCCAAGAAATCAAAAATACATTCTCGGGAAGTGAATTTGGCCCAATGGATAGGGTGTCCACCTACTGCATGGGAGGTCCAAGGTTCAAACCCAGGTCCTCCCGACCCGTACCATGAGCTGGCCCACGTGCAGCACTAATGCGCACAAGGAATGTCCTGCCACACTGGGGTGTCCCCCACACAGGGGAGCCCCACATGCAAGGAGTGCGCCCCGTAAGGAGAGTGGCCCGGTGTGAAAAAAAAAAACAATGCAGCCTGCCCAGGAATGGCACCGCGCATACACGGAGAGCTGACGCAGCAAGATGACACAACAAAAAGAGACACAGATTCCCACACAGCTAATGGACACAGAGAGCAGACAACTGGGGGGAGGTTGGCGGGGTAGGGGAGGGAAATAAAAAATAAATCTTTAAGAAAAAATACACTCTCAGCAAATAACAGCAGATTTGAAGAGGTGGAGGAAAGAATTACTGACGTGGAAGACAGTACATCAGAAATCAAGTAGAAGTGATCAATAAAAAGATGGAAAAAAATCAAGCAGGTACTTAGGAACCTGAATGACAATACAAAAGGCACAAACATACTCATAGGCATCCCAGAAGGAAAAAAGAAGGGAAAGGGGACAATAGGGGTGTTGGAGGAAATAATGGCTGAAAATTTCCCAAATCTATTGAGGGAGATGGATGTACATGTCCAGAAAGCACAACGCACCACAAATAGCATAAATCCCAACAGGCTTACCCCAAGATATATACTTGTGAAATTATCCAATGCTCAAGACAAAGAGAAAATACTGAAGGCAGCAAGTGAAAAGAGAACCATCACATACAAGGGAAGCTCAATAAGAATAAGTGCTGATTTCTCATCTGAAACCATGAAGGCAAGAATGCAGTGGTATGACTTGACTTAGTCAAGGTACTAAAAGAAAAAATTTTCTAATGAAGAATACTCTGTCCAGCAAAGCTGGCATTCAAAAATGACAGAGAGTTCAAAATATTCACAGATAAACAGAAACTAAGAGAGTATGCCAACAAGAAACCTGCACTTCAAGAAATACTAAAGGAAGTTCTGCAGAATGAAAGAAAAAACAGGAGAGACAAGAGTTGGAGAAGAGTCTAAGAACAACTAAATAGACAAAAAGAGAAAACAACAACATATGGCATACACAAATCCAAATAAAATATAGCTAATGTAAGTAATTCCTTGAGAGTAATAACACTAAATGTCAATGAATAAACTCACCAGTCAAGAGACAGATTGGAAAAATGGATAAGGAAATATGACCCACCTATATGCTGTCTACAGGAAACCCATCTTAGACCCAGGAATTCAAGGAGGTTGAAAGTGAACAGCTGGAAAACAATCTTACAAGCAAACAATAACCAAAAAATGACAGTAGTAGCTATATTAATATCAGCCAAAATAGACTTTAAATGCAAAACTATTGTGAGACAAAGATGGACACTACTAGTAGTAAAAGGGGTAAACTTTCAAGAAGAAAGAACAATCATAAACATTATGCTCCTAACCAGGGTGCCTCCAAATACATGAGGCAAACAGTGGAAAAATTAAATGAATGAACAGATGCTGCTACAATTATACTGGGGGACTTTAATACACCACTATCACCAATGGACAGAACATCTCAACAGAGAATCAATAAAGAAACAAAGACTCTGAACAATATATTAGAAGAACTGGACCTAACAGACATACACAGAACACTACAACCAAGTACAGCAGGATATACATTTTCCTGAAGTGCACAAGGATCACTCTCCAAGATAGACCACATGCTAGGCCACAGAGAACGTCTCAATGAATTCAGAAAGACTGAAATCATACAAAATAATTTCTCTGACCATAGTGGAATGAAGCTAGAAATCTGCAAGGGTCAGAGACACAGATTAGGCACCAATATATGGAAGTTAAGCAACACACTCTTAGACAAACAGTGGGTGAGGGAGGAAATCTCAAAAGAGATCAATAACTACCTTGAAATTAAAGAAAATGACAACACAACATATCAAAACTTACAGGATGCAGCAAAAGCTGCACTGAGAGGGAAATTCATAGCCATAAATTCATATATCAAACAAGAAGAGCTGAAATCGAAGACCTAACTGCACACTTGGAGGAATTAGTTAAAAAAAAAAAAAAAAAAAAAACAGCAAACTAACCCCAAAAGAAGAAGAAGAAAAGAAAGAACAAAGGTCAGAGCAGAACTAAATGAAACAGAAAATAAGAAAGCACTCAAAAAAATAAGCAAAACAAAGAGCTGGTTCTGTGAGAAGATCAATAAAATTGACAAACCCTTACCTAGACAAAAAGAAAAAAAAAGAGAGAGGGAGAGAAGATGCAAATACACAAAATAAGAAATGAGAAAGGTGATATCACCACTGACCCCACAGAAATAAAGACTATCATAAGAGAATACTTTGAAAAACTACATGCCAACAAGAAGGACAACTTAGATGAAATGGACAAATTCCGAGAAACACATAAACAACCTACATTAACGAAAGAAGAAATTGATGATGTCAATAAACTAATCACAAGTAAGGAATAGAATCAGTCATTAAGAACCTCCCAACTAAGAAGAGTCCTGGGCCAGATGGCTTCACAGGTGAATTCCACCAAACATTCTAGAAAGAACTAATACCAATCTTGCTTTAAAAAAATCAAAATAGAAGGAACACTGCCTAACTCATTCTATGATGCCAACATTACCCAAAAACCAAAGCCAAAGACACTACAAGAAAGGAAAATTGCAGACCAATCTCTCTAATGAACCTAGATGTGAAAATCCTCAACAAAATACTTGCTCATAGTATTCAACAACATATTAAACAATTTACATACCATGACCAAGTGGGTTTCATCCTTGGTATGCAAGGATGGTTCAACATAAGAAAAGCAATAAATGTAAAACACCACATAAACAAATCGAAGGGAAAATATCACATGATCATATCTACAGACACACAAAAAAAGTTTGACAAAATACAGTACCCTTTCTCAATAAAAACATTGCAAAAGATAGGAATAGAGGAAACTTTCTGAACATGATAAAGGGTATATATGAAAAACCCACAGCTAACATCATTTTCGATGGTACAATCCTAAAATCTTTCCCTCTAAGACCAGGAAAAAGACAACGATGCCCGTGATCACACATCCTATTTAACATTGTGTTAGAAGTACTTGCTTGAGCACTGAGGCAAGAACCAAATATAAAAAGGCATCCAAGCTGGAAAGGAAGAAGTAAAATTTTCACTATTTGCAGAATTCATGATCCTATACCTAGAAAGCCCTGAGAAATCTACAACAAAGCTTCTAGAACTTATAAATGAGTTCAGTAAAGTTGCAGGTTATAAAAACAATGTGCAAAAATCAGTAGCATTTCTGTACACCAATAATGCGCAATCTAAGGAGAAATCAAGAAACAAATACCACTTACAATATTAAATTAAAAAATCAAATACCTAGAATAAATTTAACTAAAGCTGTAAAAGACTTATACACAGAAAACTACACAACACTATTCAAGGAAATCAAAGAAGACTTAAATAAATGGAAGAATATTCCCTGTTTATGGAAAGGAAGACTAAATATCATTAAAATGTCTGTCCTACCCAAACTGATTTATGGATTTAATGCAATCCCAATAGAAATCAACACAGCATTTTTCACTGACCAAGAAAAACTAATTATGAAATTCATTTGGAAAGGAAAGAGGCCCCAAATAGAGCAAGACATATTGAAAAACAAAAAATGAAATTGGAGGAATTACACTATCTGACTTTAAAACATACTACAAAGGAAGCAAACTTGGCACAAGGGATAGGGCATCCGCCTACCACATGGGAGGTCCGCAGTTCAAACCCCGGGCCTCCTTGACCTGTGTGGAGCTGGTCCATGCGCAGCACTGATGTGCACAAGGAGTGCCATGCCATGCAGGGATGTCCCCCGCGTAGGGGAGCCCCACACACAAAGAGTGTGCCCCATTAAGGAGAGCCGCCCAGCATGAAAGAAAGTGCAGCCTGCCCAAGAATGGCGCCGCACACACGGAGAGTTGACACAACAAGATGACACAACAAAAAGAAACACAGATTCCCGGTGCCGCTGATAAGGATAGAAACAGTCACAGAAGAACACACAGTGAATGGACACAGAGAGCAGACAACTGGGGCGGGGGGGGAAGGAGGGGAGAGAAATTTTTTTAAAAATCTTAAAAAAAACCCCAACAACATACTACAAAGCTACAGTGGTCAAACGGCATGGTATTGGCACAAAGACAGATATACTGACCAATGGAACAGAATTCAGAGTTCTGATAAACATCCTTGCATACACAGTCATCTGATATTCAACAAGGCCACCAAGCACACTCAACTGAGAGAGAATAGCCTCTTCAACAAAGAGTGCTTGGAGAAATGGATATCCATATGCAAAACAATGAAAGAGGATTACCATCTCATATACAAAATCAACTCAAGATGGATCAAAGACCTAAATATAAGAGCCAAGACCATAAAGACCTTGGAAAACAACGTAGGGAAGCATCTACAGGACCTTGTAATAGGAAATGGCTTCATGAACTTCATACCCAAAGCATGAGCAGCAAAAAAACAAATAGATAAACAGGACCTCCTCAGAATTAAAGCCTTTTGCACCTCAAAGGAATTTGTCAAGAAAGTGAAAAGACAGTCTACCCAATGGGAGAAAATATTTCGTAACCATATATCTGATAGGAGACTAATATCCTGCATATATAAAGAAATCCTACATCTCAAATATAAAAAGACAAACAACCCATTTAAAAAATGGCAAGATATTTGAACAGATGCTTCTCCAAAGAAGAAATACAAATGGCTAAAAAGCACATAAAAAGAGCCTCAAAATCACTAGCTATTAGAGAAATGCAAATCGAAACTACAATGAGATACCATCTTACCCCCATTAGACTGGTGGCTATTAAAAAAACCAGAAGACTACAAGTGTTGGAGAGGATGTGGAGGAATGGAAACCTTCATCCACTGCTTGTGGGAATGCAGAAGGATCCAGCCATTCTGGAGGACAGTTTGGTGGTTCCTCAAACAACTAGCTATAGATTTGTCATATGACCCAGCAATTCCACTGCACGGTATATCCCAGAAGACCTAAAAACAAGGACACAAACCTATATATGTACACCAATGTTGATAGCGGCATTATTCATATTGCCAAAAGTTGGAATCAACCCAAATGCCCATCAACAGATGAATGGATAAACAAAATGTGGTATATACATACAATGGAATACTACTCAGCTATAAGAAGGAATACAGTACTAACACATGGGATAACATGGATGAATCTTGAGGACCTTATGTTGAGTGAAGCAAGACAGGCATTGAAGGACAATGACCTCTCTATTTGAAATAAGCAAACTCAGCTGTCTCAGAGAGCTAGAGACTGGATGATAGGCTTATAGGGAACTGGGGGGAGAGGAAGGTTTTCAGCTGATGCCTACATGTGAAATCTATGGTAAAGTGGAGGTAAGTAGTTGTACAGGGAAGGGGTAAGACGGGGGCACAGGGATACTATTGGTGAGGTTTTGAGGGGGGTTAGGGTTGGAAGGATGGGTCAGATGGCCCAAGGAATTGAGGGGAGGGTTAGGGGGAGCAGATGAACATGGGAGATTGTTGGGTAGTGGTAAAAGTATAATGTTGAGAAAACTATAGAAAATATAATAAGGAAGGGTTACTTGTTTAAGGTGCTGAAGGGGGGCATCTGGCATAGGGAAAGGTTTCTAGGGAGTGTGTGAGTACTCATCTTGCCATAGTGTGTGGTATCATTTGGTGGAGATCCATACAATTAGGGGAAGTTGTATGCCCACCCTGGAGAGGCCTGATGTTCTCAAACATAGGGAAGGGTGTCTCTTGAGAGAATTGGTGGCTCCCAATGGGGGAGTACAGTCTAGTGTGTGAAACCCTCAGCATTGTTGAAAGTATCTGTGAATCTGGTCCTTCAAGCAGTCAAGCTTGGTTGTCACTGTGGACCCTGAGGGGAGGGGGAGAGAGAAATAGAATAGATGAAAGCAGGCGTAACTGGGGGGCAACGAAAGTATTCCACAAGATCATGCAATGATGGACACAGGACGTGTTAAATTTCACCAAAAATTTATAAAAGTGTATAGCCTAAAATGTAAAACATACTGTAAACCACAATGTAACTAAAAATTTAGAAAAGGGTACGGTCTAAAATATAAACCATAATATAAACCAAAATGGAACCATGTTTGGTAGCTATATTTCAATATCTGTACATCAGCTGCAGCAAATATAACATGAACATGTAAAGAGATGATTGCTGGGGAATGGGAAAAAGGGTTTATGCAATATAGGAGAGTCCCCTATATTGTATATGTGACTTTACTATGATCTAAAACTTTTTTGAAGACAAAATTAAAAAAAAAAAAAAAAAAGGATGTAGACACTGAGAAAGGAATGAAAGAAACTGCCTTGTCACTCATCATCCACGGCAACACTTATTACAATGATGAAAGGCAAAATGTCAAAAACAAAGTTTTATGATATTTTTCATTTTTTAATATGCCAATTTATTTTTTACTTTATTTTAGTTGTTCTAAGTTAGTATGTATTCTATTTCTAATCTTTAAACCTATCACTACTATTTCATTTTCCTACTATTTTAATTTGGCAATATATTAAGTTTCATTTTTTAAGAAGTTTTGGGCCACAGATGGGTTCAACTGTGGCAGGGGAGGGACACTGGTGTGGGGTGTTATTGATGAGGAACACATGGTTGGGAGGGAGTTCTCCAGGGCATGTATATAGGGTATATAAAAATGTTTGGACATTCGTTGAGTATTTTCATAGTCGTTACTGTTACAAATGACAACTCAGGAAGTACGGAGTTCCTAGGGAGGGAAGCTCTGTCACATTCCCCAATGGAACAGCAACAATCCCCCAAGTGCAAGGGCAAAGACCAGTGAAGAAGGACGGTCCAATAATGAGCCCTTAATACTGATGACTATGCTTACGAGCCTATGTGCTTGCAATTTCAACTAGGCCTAGAGTTGCAAAGTGCCTAAGAGTTACATCCTGAGAGCCTCCATGTTGCTCAAATGTGGCTACTCTCTAAGCCAAACTCAGCATGTAAATGCATTGCCTTCCCCTCAGCATGGGACATGACTCCCGGGGATGAGCCTCTCTGGCGCCAAGGGATTACTACCAATCAGCAGCTGGTGATGCCACTAGAAAAAGACCTTGGGAAATGGTTAAGACAAATGAGTTCCCACGGCTAAGAGACTTCAAAATCAGTCATGAGGTCATCAGAGGGGTCGTGCTTCGCACGTCTCAGCAGGATCCCAGAGAAAGCCAAAGTAGATAAAACCCCAGGTAGTAATGCTCCTGAGGGCTATGGAGTCACACAGGTTCTACGGTCATGGCAGATGGCTCTGGAGTTCAGTGCCTTGTCACTGGGTCCAACTTTGAATTTGTGCTCCTGAGTGTGATGTGGAGGTGGACTCAGATGTGACCTTTCTACACGTCTCTTCTGTCACTTTTATTGAATCTGTGGTTGGCGCTGGGGCTGGTGTATACTCAGGAGACTTGAATCTCTGGACTTTCCATGTGGCAGTTGGGCCCTGAGCCTTAGCAGAGTTGCAACTCCTACTCTACCGTTTGTTGGGACTTACCCAGGTTAGCTAACAGGCAGGTAAAGATAATCAAACACCACACCAGGGAACCGAGAGTGTGTACAACTGCAAGCAGGGGCATCAAATCCATTAGCCATGTGTGGTACCTAAGCCCCATCTCGATTTAAAGGTGGAATGGACATCACCATCTCAGGGTTCACAGGATGGAGGAAAAAAATATGGATTAGAGTGGACTTACTGGTATTCTACTAAAGAACTATTGTGATTCCAGCAATGGAAGAAACTGATCACTGATGTGGAGACAGTGGCCATGGTAGTTGTTGAAGGCAGGGAGAGGGAAGAAGAGATGTGATTTGGGGGCATTTTTGGAACTTGGTGTTATCTGAAATGATACTGAAGGGACAGATGCTGGACATTATATATCCTGCCATAATCCACTGAAGGTAGTGGGGGAGAGTGTAAACTACAATGTAAACAATAATCCATGCAGTGCAGTAGTGCTCCAAAATGTATTCATTAAATGCAATGGATGTGCCACAATGATGAAAGAGGTTGTTGATGGGGGAGGAGTGTAGGGGTATATGGGAACCTCTTATATTTTTTAATGTAACATTTTTTTGATCTATGTATCTTTTAAGAAAAAGACAATAAAAAAATAAATAAAACAGGTTCTGACATAGAGTAAGTCTACAAAATAAGTTTACCTGCTACTATTATGGTTTCTAATATGTAACATCATCAAGAACATACATCATTATGTATTTTTTATTTTTTTTTCCAATCTTATATATTTAATGAATAAAGCAATCTTGAGAAAAGCTAAAAGAACCAAGTAAAAATATGGAATACTAAACAAATTTGCATGTCATCCTTGCACAGGGGCCCAGGGGCCCATGCTAAAGTTCACTGTATTGTTTCAATTTTAGTATATGTGCTGCTGAAGAGAGCAGCACATCATTATATTTTTTATGTTATACTAAGGTACATCGAAGAGTTATTAAATTGTACTAGGGTCCCTGAGTAAATGGCAAAATCCATAATAATTTTCTAGTTGCCTCCATATGGATTTTTAAAAAAACTCTTTTCCCACTGTCAGGTCATTTGACATTATTTTATATTATATATAGTACTACTATACCTCCTCTAACATCATACCCCTGTTCAAACATGTAATTAGAAGATATGGATATTTAGAGTATACAAAGTACTTTCACAGAGCCAAATACTGTAAACAAGTTGGCTAAAATGTATTTTAGACACAATTCAAAAGCATGATTATCTGGCATTCCTTTTAGATCTTTTATGCCTAGAGGTTTTAGTTTCATCTTCCAAATACCTAAATTTTCAGTCTATATAAGAATGATTAGCAACCTACAGTCCATGGAGTGATTTTAATACAAAGCCCAACAAAATTATGTACTTCCACTGGTAGAGCCTTCTCCTTTGTTTGTTCCTCATCCTACATTTATCTTTTTCTTTCTTTCCCACCAATAATTTCTGTCAGCTAATGATAAAGACATAAGGTGTGATCACTCCTAGAGATATCTGCTATTTGCAAAGAGACTCATAAAGATGGAAAATACCCAAAGAAATATAACTCTAAGACACTGTCCATACTTTTTAAAGTAATTTATTTCACAACCCTTTCCTATACTTTTTACAGGCTCTGTACAAAAATGAGATATGGCCCCTTCTCAAAATATTACTCAACCCTTTCTCTAATCTTTCCACTCTTCACCATTTCTTGGCTCCTCAACAAGAAGGAAACTTCTTAAGAGACAGAAAGTGATACCACATTTTTTTCTGTAATAACCTCCATATCAACAAGCACAGTGACAGGTGTATGGTAGGAATTAAGACATTATTTATAATTATATGTGAATTATCACTTCATAATACAAGAAATCAGAAAAAATACCTGAATAAGCCATTTTTAAAAGTAAAGTATTTATTTTGTACCCTTTATTTAAAATAAGGAAACCTGTGAATTAGTTTTTTTAATGTACTGAATATACATAATTTTTTTTCAGTCATACAGTATGTTACAAAATAGATTTGGTTCATAGTAACGCAATCATATACTGTCTTTTGTGTATGGCTTCGCACAACATAATGTCCTCCAGGTTCATCCACGTTGTCATATGCTTTATGACTTCATTTCTTCTTGCAACTGTGAATATACCAGTTTGTTTATTCATTCATCCACTGATGGACACCTGGGTTGTTTCCATCTTTTGGCGACTGTGAATAATGCTGCTAGACCATCACTGTGCAGCTGTGTTCGTGTCACTGCTCTCAGTTATTCTGGGTATATACCCAGCAGTGGTATTGCAGGGTCATGTGGCAACTCTATATTCAACTTCTTTAGGAAATACTAAACAGCCCTCCACAATGACTATAACATTCTGCGTTCCAACCAACAGTGAAAAAGTGTTCCTATCTCTCCACATCCTCTCCAACACTTGCAGTTCTCTGTCTTTTATAAATGGCCATTCTGATAGGTGTGTAATGATATCTCATTGTAGTTTTGATTTGCACCTCCCTAATCATTAGTGACATTGAGCATTTTTTCATGTGGGTTGTTTTTTTTTTTTGCCATTTGTATTTTTTCTTTGGACAAATGTCTATTCAAGTCTTTTGCCCATTTTTTTTTTAATTGGGTCATTTGTCTTTTTATTGTTGAGTTGTAATATCTCTTTATAAATCTTGGGTATTAAACCCTTAGCATATACATGATTTCCAGATATTTTCCCCATTGATTTGGCTGCCTTTTCACCCTTTTGACAAAGTCATGTGAGGTGCAAAAGTGCTTAATTTTGAGGAGGACCCATTTATCTATTTTTTCTTTTGGTGTGTGTGCTTTGGGTGTAAGGTCCAAGAAATGACCATCTACTACAAGGTTTTGAAGATATTTCCCTACATTTTCTTCTAGTAGTCTTATGGTCCTGGCTTTTATATTTAGGTCTTTGATCCATTTTGAGTTTATTGGTATACAGAGTGAGAAAGGGGTACTCTTTCATTCTTTTGGTTATAGATATCCAGTTCTCCCAGCACAATTTGTTGAAGAGAATGTTTTCACCGGTTAACATTAACTTAGTAGGTTTGTCAAAAACTTGTTGACTATATGGGAGTGGGTGTAGCTCAGTCGGGTGAGTGCCTGCTTCCCGTGTATGAGGGCCCAGGTTCAATCGCTGATGCCTCCTTAAAAAAATAAACAAACACCATTGTGTTGATTATACAGGTGAGGCTTTATTTCTAGATTTTCAATTCTATTCCACTGATCAACGTGTCTACTTTTATGTCAGTACTATGCTGTATTGACCACTGTAACTTTGTAATATGTTTCAAGCTAAAGCAGTGAAATTCCTCCCGTGTAGCTCTTCTTTTTTTAGAATGCTTTCTGGCTATCTGAGTGCATTTTACCTTCCAAATGAATTTGATCATTGCATTTTCTATTTCTGTAAAGTAGGCAGTTCAAATTTTTATTGGTATTGCATTGAATCGATATCAGTTGGGAAGGACTGACATCTTCACAATATTCAGTCTTCCAATCCATGAACATGGAATGTCTTTCCATTTGTTTAGGTTTTTTAAAATGTCTCTTAGTGTTGTTTTGTAGTTTTCTGCAAATAGGTCCTCTCCTGTCTTTTTATTTCAGGTTCCTTTAATATTTCCTACAAAGGTAGGCTCTTTTTTGCAAACACTTTTAGTTTCTTTTTGTTTGTGAACATTTTATACTAACCTTCATATTTTTGCTGGATAAAGAATTTTCAGCAGGCAGTTCTTCTCTTTTAGTATCCTAATTGTATTGTACCACTGTCTTCTCACCTCCATTATTTCTGAAGAGAAATCCATGCTAAGTCTTACTGGGCAACCCTTGTATGTGATGGTTTGCTTCTCCCTTACTGCTCTGAGAATTTTCTCTTTATCTTTGACAATTGACATTCTGAGTAGTATATGCCTTGGAGTAGCTCTATTTGGATTTATTCTTATTGGATTATGCTGTGTTTCTTAGACGTGTAAGTTTATTTCTTTCATGAGAGTTGGGAAATTTTCAGCCATCATTTCTTCAAAATACTTTTTCTGCCCCTTTTCCCTTCTCCTTCTGGAACTCTCATGACACGTATGTTGTTGCATTTCATGTTGTCATTCAACTCTCTGAGCCCCTGCTCAATTTTTTCCTTCTTTTCTCTCTTCATTTTCAAGCATTCTGTCTTCTATATTACTTATTCTTTCTTCTATCATTTCAAGTCTGCTGTTGCATGCCTCTAATAGGTTTTTCATCTCACCTATTCTGTTTTTCATTCCCATGAGCTCTGTTACTTTTCTGTTCAGGATTTTTAATTCTTCTTTGCACTTGCTCAATGTCTTCTTGATGTCAGTTTTTACTTTAACCATATTGCCTTTAAATTCATTAATTTGATTTTGGAATTTTGTACGCATCTCGCTGATTAGTTCTCTCAAATCTTGTGTCTCTTTCTGGGGGCTTTGATATATTCCTTTTCTTTGGCCATATCTTCTCTTTTCTTAGTATGGCTTGTAATTTTTTGCTTATGTCTAGGCATCTGATTAGAATGTAGTTTACTCAGATACTCAATCTCTTTCTCTTTTGTGGGGATTTAGTGGCAGAAGGATATGTGTATTAACAATGCTCTTTGATTCTTGGCTCAACCTGGATTGTTAGGATTGTCCCTGCTAGTTGCTCAAAACTGGGCACTGGACCCAGTAACTAGTTGTAGACTCACTACTAGGGCCTTGGGGTGGGAGACTATAGAGGCCATAAAAAGCCTCTCCTACTTATTTTTAATTTTCTTTAGTGCGCTTCCTTTGTCTGACAGCAGATGGCCCTTTTGGCAGCTTTCAGTTCAATGCCTGATCAGTGCGTATTTGTTGCAACACAGACAGAATCAGTGTGATAGAGTTTTTTGCCTGGAGGTGAAGAGCCTTGTATTTCAACTTTATCTGAAACAGTTCTCTAGTCTTTTCTGGCAGCACCCTCCCTTTTCCAGGATAGGAAGTATTTCCACTCTTCTTTAAGTCCTCAATAGTGAGTCCCCATTAGTAGAGAAGATTGGGAAGGTGGTATATCTTTAGCCACTGGCCTGCTCCCAATGCAAACAAGGGTGCAGCCCCACTCAGCTTGGAAGGTCTCCTTCCAAGGACACAGCAGACAACATTTGTGGGTCAGAAGGTGGGTCAGCCTTAGGCTGTGTCCCTCTCTCTCCCCCTTCCTGGGTTGTAGATCCCTGGAACCCCCTTTGTCTGTAGTCGCAGGCCTAGAGGTCTGAGAATTCTAAAGTGTCTTTAGTGTGGAAGATGATGCCAGCAGCACTGGCTGCTCATTTCAACTCATAGTTCTGTAGTCACGATTTCCCTCCTTTGTCCCTCACTCCTCTGGGTGGTGTCCAGACTTTGCCTGGTATCCTAAACCCTAGATGATCTTTTTCTAGGCAGTTCAGCCTGTCTTCTAGCTATTTTTCAGGAGGAGAAGAGAGTCCTCTGTCTTTCTAGTCCACCATCTTCCTGGAAGTCTGAATTAGTTTTTACTATATATACAAACAGAAAAAATTCTAATAATATTTTGCTATAATGACTATTTTCCAAGCAAACATACATGCTGTGTTGTAGACAATACAACAATGGTTTCTCATCCAAAAGGAATTTATAATCAAGAAGAAATAAAGGATGGCTGCCTGAAGGCAGTTTACTCCCTATAAAAGACCTATGACATATTTGGAATGTAAACAAAGTATTTTGCATTATTCTTCACACTTAAAATTATAGGGCTTTACGAGATAGAAGGAAGCTCCTGAAGCATCATTTCTTTTTCCTATACTAAAGAGCATCTAGAGTATTCTCTAACTAGTTTTGCTATGTCACATCTTTAGCAAGTAAAGAAGGGCAGAAATAGCAATATAAAAATTTTAAGCCAGCATTTTCATAACTTGCTTTTTTTGTCCTAAAATATTCTAACTGTAAATCTTGGTGTGGCCATTTGTTCAACACAACATCAACTTATTTTTTTAAATATTTTTTTTTTTTTTATTTTTTTAAAGAAGCATCAACTTATTTATTCACTATTTCTGACCACAAAATTACTGTCTTCATCTCAAAGGCTAAGGGTTGTTATAAATCAACTGTGAACAGATAAGTTTTTGAAAAATACTTTCTGATACCAGGAAACAGTAAAATTTCATTTCTCTTATTTGAAACTATGGAAGAAGAAAAAAATTTACCCTATGTTCTAACTTGTATTTTTCATACCAGCCCTCATTTTTGAAAGGCAAAAATAATAATCTAGAATTTTAAGCAAATTGCATACCAACTTTAAGAAGCATTTTGGAAAATTGACAAAAAAAGCACTTATTAATGAAGGCATAGATTTTTCCTATAATTTTTCCTTTCACAAGATGTTTAAATAAGGACAAAAAAGATTTAAAGAAAACCAAGGGTATCATATAAATAGAATGTAATTGTACTAGGATCATCTACATTTCTGAAAGCAAGAAATATCTGTCGTAGGAAGTAATTATACAGCAATATTAAAATGTTGTCAAAACAACTTTCTAAATAGCATAAATTCTTAGTAATTTCTGTGAATTTTTAGGGTAGAATTATAAAAACTGAACATTCTGGTGTAATAACAAACTTGACCACTTTTGTAAAGTCATTATTAAAAGAGAAGTTGAAACACTTGTTCTTAAGTGAGAAAATCATGCTTTAAAAGCAATAGCTGGATGGTGGTGATGATAGCACATTTTGAGTGTAATTAACAGCACTGAATTACATATCTGAATATAGTTAAAAAGAGAAATGCTAGATTTTATGTATGGTAACAATTTAAAAAATTTTTAAATACATGGAAGTACACTAGACAAAGAGTTGAAGCCCAGACTATTATTAATATTTAATAGTACAATTATAAAAATGTGCTTTTATCAATTGTAACAAATGTTCCACACCAACGTAAGGTGTTAATTATAGGGTGGTATACGGGAATCCTGTATTTTATGCTTGATTATTCAGTAAATCTACAACTTCTCTAATAAATAATAATAATGACAATCATGATGATGATAATAATAATAATAATAATAATAAAAGCAATAGCTACACAAACTCATAAAGACAGAAAGGGGATTCAGGATACCAGGGGCAGGAGTGGGAGGATGGGTGGAGAAATGAAGAATTATTGTCTAACGGGTAGAATTTCTGTTTGGGGTGATGAAAAAGTTTTTAATGGTGGTAATGGTAGCACAATATTACGAATGTGATTATTGTCACTGAATTTCATCCCCACAGAGATAATATTCTTTTTTGGACCCTATTATTTTGTTTTGTTATTCCTTTTTATTTCTAACTGTGGTGTCTGGAACAGGGTGTTTTCAAATTGTTATGCCTCATCGTCACCACCACCTCCATAATTTTTATTCACTGCACAAACATAAGAGAAAATATATTACCCCATCAACTATTTTGATTTTTCCACATTCTCTTCTAGTTTTTGCCCCTGTATGTACACTTTAAATTTAAAATATAGGTACACGGGAAGCGGACGTGGCTCTCCTGATAGAGTGTCTGCCTACAATATGGGAGGGTCCAGGGTTTGACACCCAGGGCCTCCTGACCCATGTGGTGAGCTGGCCCACGCACAGAGCTGCTGAGCGCATAGGTGCACCACCCACATGGGGATATCCCACGCGCAAGGAGTGCGCCCTCAAAGGAGAGCTGCCCCACGTGAAAAAAGTGCAGCCCTCCCAGGAGTGGCACTGCACACATGGAGAGCTGACGCAGCAAGATAACACAATTAAAAAACAGACACAGTTTCCCGGTACCACCGAGGGTGCAAGCAGACACAGAAGAACGCACAGCAAGTGGACACAGAGAGCAGACAATGGGGGAGGGGAGCAGGGGGGGGAATAAATAAATCTTAAAAAAAATAAAATAAAATAAAATATAGGTATAATTTAGTTTTCTTTTTACAGGATAACTCAAATATTTCAAAAAGAAAGCTTTCAAAATTATCACTGCATATGAGATATACCATATCAAACAAGCGTGTGGTTAAACTGTTTTGAAGGAGGGGAAGGAACACTACTTTTAATCAAAATGTAAGTAGGGAGAAGTGGACTTGGCCCAATGGATAGGTCATCCACCTACCACAGGGAAGTCCGTGGTTCAAACCCCAGGCCTCCTTGACCCATGTGGACCCATGTGGAGCCCATGCACATTGCATATGTGCACAAGGGGTGCCCTGCCATGCAGGGGTGTCCCCCGCGTGGGGGAGCCCCACACACACAGAGTGCACCCCGTAAGGAGAGCCGCCCAGCACGGAAGAAAGTGCAGCCTGCCCAAGAATGGTGCCACATACATGGAGCTGACGCAGCAAGATGACACAACAACAAGAAATACAGATTCCGGTGCCGCTGATAAGGATATAAGCAGTCACAGAAGAACACACAGCAAATGGACAGAGAGAGCAGACAACTGGGGCGGGGGGGAGGAAAGAGAAATAAATTTTAAAAAAAAATGTAAGTAGGGGAAAAGGTTTGCCATAACACTACAAAAATGTTGCTCAACATCAGCGATAAATCACCCACAACATACATTTAAAGCTTACCTTCAAATCTATAGCTTTCCAAACATGCCAAAGTCTTACCTCAAAAAAAAGTTCACCTCATTGTAAAACCTTTTACCAAGTAGTATCCTCATCAATTACCTTACTTTAAAAATGTCCTACAAATGTCATTAACATATCATTCCTTTATGTTCGCTAACCTATTTACCATAGCAACATACTTTACAAACCTACTGTTACGTAAGTAAACCACAAACACTCTGACATCAGTGTTCTCTTTAAAATGAGATCATTTTTGAGATTTTGAAAAGTCTGATATGTGAAAGTGCTTCAACACGCCAGAAATGCCATTTTTATTATGATTACCTTTTCTATTTCTCTTTGTGTAGCTCCTTCCTTTTTCAAACGTTCCTGTTCTACACACTTGGCATTGTAATTTTCCTTCGATTTCTGAAGGGCCTGAGTTATGCTCTGAATGGTTTGAACAGCCTCCAGAGTTCCTGCAACTTCTTCTTTAGTCTGTTTGGTATAAAATGATTCATCAAAATGACCGAATTATAAAGCACTCAATATCTGATCAATCAATTCTTTAGCAAGAAAAAAGTGATACCTTTTTATGAGATTTTACTTGTTCTTCTCCATACTTCTGAACTTCCTTAATTAATTCTTGTAATTTTCTAACAAGATCCAAGTGACAATTTGCTAATTTCTCTGTAGATGTTTTGAATACATCCCACATTGGTGCAAATGTTCTAGAGGGAAAAAAAACAACACATGTGAATAATTTACTAAAAGGAGAAAAAAAATTTAAGGCTCCAAGATGGAACTGAAGGAAACAATAATGCTATACCTGGCAGTTTTAATTAGGCATAAGACAAAGTTAACATCAATCAAGAATGGAATGACTGACAGATTGACACTGATTTCCTGATTCCTGATTAATTATTTAAAATATCTGGGGACTTCAAGTACATAGAACGGGTTGAATATTTATCATAGGTCTGGCCATGCTCCCTTTTATTTAACCAAACTGTATTATTTTCTTGTTAATTTGGTTATTCAGATTTTTATAAGCAGCATTTCTATCACTGACTTTTAAAAATTAACTCTATTATAAAACTCCAATTTTAGACTACTTAATGCTGTTAAACTACTTCATTAAAATTTATTTCGAATTTAAACATGCAAAAGTCAAATTTGTGATTTTTAAAATTTCTTCATCACTATTATATAAGAAATATTTTAGAGCAAATTACTTGAAACCTTTGATTGGGCATCATAATTTTATCTATTTGTGTATTTCAATGATACAAACATACTAAAGGTTATGGTATACAAGACATAATTCCCTACCCTTTTTCTAAAGACTGAGGATTTTAAAAATTTCAGCAGACTCAAGTATATCCAAGGATTACTACATTATCCGATCTTGCACAGAACCCCACATGCCAATGGTTATAATTTAGTCAGCAGACAATCAGCTAAGTATAATTTTACCCCATGCTTTGCTCAGGTATTTCTTAGATATTTTAACCATACTTGCTTTAAAGTGGTCTCTATAATAAAATTCCTAATAAAAAACAAATAATAGCAATGATCACTAGACAAGAGGTCAGAGAAAGAAATTATGTACTCAAATACATCGTCTATGCCAATTATGACATTAACTACCCAGCAGGAAAGCCAGCTGGCAATACATTTTATGCAATAAAGAAGTTCAAAGAGGGTAATTAAAATTCTTAGAATAGGACTGTTCTGGTTTCACGTTTTAAAAATCTAATCAGCATTAAATCTGGCAAGTACTTGGATGGCAAATTTCAGGAGAAAATAAGATACACGAAAAATATCCACTATCGCATCAAAACACACGTACTTCACTTTCAAGTAAACCTGGGCTTCGTAAAGAGATAAGATGGGAGCGTTCCCTTACTTTACCAGAGGATTCTTTACACTACAAAGGGTTCAATAAGATTTCTTTAAATATAGGGTTCTTAAAGGAATTTCGAAAGTTCAATCTACACAGTTTTTTACCAATTTTTAGAAAATTAAATCATACTACAATTATTCCTTTCAGATTTGTTATGGTTCAGATTCTACAATTATTCTTTCCATTGTTATTATGGCTATGAGCAGATCTCATTTATTTTATTTAATTTTTTGTTCTGGTTTACTTTTTTAAAAATTTCCTTTTATTTTTTAAAGGAACTTTAGATTACATAAATGTTACATTAAAAATACAGGGGATTCCACATGTCCTACCCCCTACCCCTCCCACACTTTCCCACATTAACAACATCTTTCATTCATGTGGTACATTTATTAAAACTGATGAACACATATTGAAGCACTGCTACTAATCATGGACTATAGTTTACATTATAGTGTATACTCTGTCCTGCAAAATTTTGCAGGTTACAACAAAATACATAATGTCCTGTATCCATCATTGCAATGTCATGCAGGAAATTTCATTGTCCCAAAAATGCCCCCTTGTTATATCTATTCTTCCGTTTCCCTCTCAGAACCCCTGGTAGTCACTGCTTTTATTTTTTATTTTTAAAGATTTATTTCTCCCCACCTCGTTGTTTGTGTGTTCACTGTCTGCTCTTTGTGTCCATTCACTGTGTGTTCTTCTGTGTCTGCTTGTCTTCTCTTTAGGCGGCACCAGGAACCAATCCTGGAACCTTCCAGAATGGGAGAGAAGTGCTCAATCTCTTGCACCTCCTCAGCTCCCTGGTCTACTGCGTCTCTTATTGTCTCTCCTATTGTCTCTCCTATGTGTCTCTTTTTGTTGTGTCATCTTGCTGCACCAGATCTCCGCTTGGGCCAGCTTGCTGCACAGGCCAGCTTGCCTTCACCAGAAGGCCCCAGGAATCAAACACTGGACCTCCTATATGTTGGACAGGAGCCCAATCACTTGAGCCACATCTGCTTCCCAGCCACTGCCTTTGTATCAATGATAAAAGTTCTTCCATTGCTAGAATAATAATACATCTATAAGAGAATAATAATAAGTCAACTTAGTCCATTGTGCATTCCCCAATCTTGAGGATTTAGGGATGGTGATGCCCACTCTGTTTCTAATTGAGAGGTGGCTTAGATCCCATGGGGCAGATGGAGGGAACTCTCTTGCTTGCAGTTGCAGATACTTTCTGTTCCTTGGGATGGGCCCTGTCCATCATCATCTCCTTGTCAGTTGTCCTAGGTGAGTCCAATGAACTGGAGGGTAGGTGTTGCAATTCTGCTGATACTCAGGGCTCAAATGGCACATGAACAGACCAAAGAGTGAAGTCTCTGGGACATATATTTAACAACTATAATGCTAATTATAGGTTCAAATAAAAGAGACAGAAGGGTCATGTGTAGGGAAACTATAACTGAGTCTAACTCTGTTACACTGGAGAGCATAACTTCCAAAGTAAAGCCCAATGACAGGGTGCCAAATTTCTGAGCCTTGCCTGGCTTATAGTGTCTGGATGTCTCTAGAGCCCTCAGCAGCTCCACTGTTTGGGGGACCATTTACTGTGGCAGTCAATGAGATCTTGCTGAAATATGCATAAGCGTTAACCTCTGGAATGACCTCCCAACTCACTTTGAAACCTCTTAGCAACAAAAACTCATCTGTATTTCATATTTCCCCCTTTTGGTCAAGATCTTTTTCTGGATGCATTGTTAGTTGGCACTTTGTAATAATCCCTCAGTGCCAGGGACGCTTACTCCAGGGAGTCATGTCCTACATTGGGGGGAAAGTAGTGCATTTATATGCTGAGTTTGGCTTAGAGAGAAGCCATATTTCAGCAACGAGGAGGCTTTCAGGAGGTAACTCTTAGGTAATATATAATACCCGGCTAAGGTTCAATTTCATAAGAAAAGTTTCATAAATACAATCATAAATATCAAGGGCCTGGAGTAATGGTGTGCCTTCCTTCACTAGGCATTGTCCGTGTACATAGGGGATTTTTGCCATTTTATTAGAGAATGAAGCAGGACACTCCCCAGGATGGGAATTCAATATTCTTTCAGTTATTGTGTGAGCCTCCACCCATTGAGACAATGCTCCATGAACACTTAAATATATTCATATGCCTTGGAGGCATACCCTAGGTGCCTCCACACACCTTCCCCCCATCACCAACATTCCACACCAGGGATCCTCTGCTGCCACATATGTGACCCTTCTGTGGTCCAAAACCTCACCAAAAATGATGCCAATAAAATAACCAAATAAAATTACTAAGAAAATGAAATATAATAGTTTTAAAAATAATGAAATATAAAAGAAATAAAAATTTTTTGAAATACAAAAATTTTTCAGACATGTCTTTCATCACTGTAAGATCTGTTGTCTTGTATATACAGTGACAGTTTCTTTCACATATTCCCCCAGTGTATTTTTTCATTTATCTTCAAAGAAGCTTTAGGTTACAGAAAAGTCACATAGAAAATATAGGTGATTCCCATATACCCAACACCCTCCCCCTTTGCCACTCTCCATTAATAACAACATTTTACATGTGGATTGTACATGATGTACAAATATTGAAGCACTGCTACTAACCATGGTCATTGGTTTACATTATGGCTTATATTTTGAACCGTAAACTTTTATAGGTTTCGACAAAATTTAAAATGGCCTATATCCGTTACTGCAAGGTCATGCAGAACAATTCTAATGCCCTAAAAATGCTCCATATTCAATCTATTCTATTCTTTCCTCCCTCTCCCCTTGGAAATTAAGGTAACCATTAAGTTTCAATTTTTGAAGCCTAAGATTCCTAGTTACTTGCAATAATATTGAGGGCTTGACATCAGTGTGTTTTCTTTTATTAGGCCCTGCCTATGTTCTCAAAGGATTCTTGTCCCTCTAATTGAAAACAAAGAAGGACTCCCCAGGATGGGAGTTTAATATTTTCTTGTTTATTGTGTGGGACTACACCCACTGATACCATAAACCAGTAACCCTCCCCTGCCATATTTGTCATATAGCATTCCCAACATTGTAGTTTTAACCACAGAACTGCAAATTCCCAGACTTAACATGCTCCTTCTTCCAACCCTCCCCCCAGTTGCATGGTTAGTCCAACCCAATCCCCCCACCCTACTCCCTCTCACAGACCAGCACTGCCAAACCCAATCACATCACTGTACCACTCTCATGTCCATTCACTGCCAATCCATATCCTGAAACCTTATCATAGATTTTACTGATATGGACCTCGGCTTGTCACCCTCTACTTGCTTTCTGTCTCCTATAAACCTATCTTTCACACTCTAGCTCTGTAAGTCTGCTCAATTTGCCTTAAGTCATATCAGTGAGGTCATGTAATATTTGTCTTTTAGTACCTGGCTTACTTCACTCAACATAAGGTCTTCGAGATACATCCATGTTATCCTGTGTGTTAATACTGCATTTTTTCTTACAGGTAAGTAATATTCCATTGTATGTATATACCATAGTTTGCTCATCCATTCATCTGTTGATGGACATTTGGGTTGCTTCCAACTTTTGGCAATAGTGAATAATACCACTATGAACTTTGGTGTGCATATTTGTTTGTGTCCCTGCTTTCAATTCTTCTGATATATACCCAGAAGTGGGATTACTGGATTTTACGGCAGTTCTATAGTTAGCTTCCTAAGGAACCGCCAAACTGTTCTCCACAGTGGCCGCACCATTCTACATTCCCATCAGCAGTGGATAAGTGTTCCCTTTCCTTCACATCCTCTCCAACACTTGAAGTCCTGTTTTTTTTAATAGCCACAGTCTAATAGGTGTAAGACGATATCTCACTGTAGTTTTGATTTGCATTTCCCTAATAGGTAGTGATGTTGAGCACATTTTCATGTGCTTTTCAGTCATTTGTATTTCTTCTTTGAAGAAGTATCTATTCGAATATCTTAGCCATTTTTTAAATTGGGTTGTCTTTTTGAGATGTAGGATTTCTTTTTATATGCTGGATATTAGGCCCCTATAGAAAAGATGGATACCAAATATTTTCTCCAATTGAGTAGGCTGTCTTTTTACTTTCTTGACAAAATCCTTTGAAATGCAAAAGTTTTTAATTTTGAGAAGGTCCCATTTATCTATTTTTCCTTTCATTGCTCATGATTTGGGTGTAAAGTTTATGAAATCATTTCCTACTACAAGATCTCATTGATGCTTCCCTACAATATCTTCTAGGAGCTTTATGGTCTTGGCTTTTATATATACAGATCTCATTTTAAACACACTTTTATAAATACATAAGTTTTCAGCTTTCAAAGAACAAATTTCATCAACATGAATTTTTGGGGGGAAATTTAATGAGCCTGTAAAATCATAAGATGTTTTAAATAAGTTTTAATTACTTTAATAAACTACTATTTTAAGTGAGTTTTTATAGATCACTGTTAAATTACAATGAAATGTAAATGAACTTATAGAAAACTCAAATACTTTGCATGTATTTAACACATAATATTTGTAATCTCAAAGTAACACTTTTGAATGACTAAACAGTTTAATAAAGAGAAAAAAATAAATTTCATTTACTTCACCTGCATGAACTGATTCAGCAAGTTCAATCTTATTTTCTATTCACTCAAAACATCAAAAGCATATTTATATAGATAGATACATTTTAAATAAGTATATATTGCTAAATTTATGAATTATCAGATCCTCAACAGGAACCTAATATTATCAAGAACTTTGCTATTATGAATACTGAAAAAGAGGAAGAAATTAACTCACCCAAGTTGTGAATAATTGCTTGCGGATTTTGCTAGTTTTGTCATCGACCGGGAATATGCCTCTTCTATTGTAGCTCTGTTAAATCAAAATGCATTATAACACCTCTTTGTTAAACAAGCCAAAAACATAACAAAGTTACCAGACTACGACTACAACTGTAAAAGCAAAATGGGGGAAGCGGATTTGGCCCAATAGATAGGGCATCTGCCTACCACATGAGAGGTCTGCAGTTCAAACCCCAGGCCTCCCTGACCCATGTGGAGCTGGCCCATGTGCAGTGCTGATGCGCACAAGGAGTGCCCTGCCACGCAGGGGTGTCCCCCGCATAGGGGAGCCCCATGCGCAAGAAATGAGCCCCATAAGGAGAGCTGCCCAGCAAAAAAGAAAGCGCAGCCTGCCCAAGAATGGCGCCGCAGACACGGAGAGATGACAAAACAAGATGACGCAACAAAAAGAAACACAGATTCCCGGTGCCGCTGATCAGGATATAAGCAGTCACAGAAGAACACACAGCATATGGACACAGAGAGCAGACAACCAGGGTGGGGGGGAAGGGGAGAGAAATAAATAAAAAATAAAAATCTTAAAAAAAAAAAAAAGCTAAACAATATCTTAAATTTTATAGTAAAAATAAATAGGCATGTGGTCATGAATTTGTTTGATCTTTAAATTCCCTTTTGCACATCTACTTTAAATCGTCTGATATAGAATTTAGTTTATACCACCTGAAAACTTAAAATAATTACTCTTTTTTTCTTTAAAACCAATAGTTACTTGAAAAGGAAGTGCAATAATGCTGCTAAAATTCTCTTTAAACTGATTCACTTTGATAACTCGTTTGAATTTAATATTGTCTTGGTGTACTTAACAATTTATTATTCTTCAACACTCTGATGTCATTATTATACACATTTAATAGAACAAGAAAGTGATAGTTATTTGCACAAAACTAAATATGAATCATTAACCAGTCTGACATCTTGAATTTCAGAGCTTAATTTATTTTGTGTTGGCTATAAAATACTAACCAATTAGTTTCTCACATTCCAAAACTGTATTTTATATAACTACTATTTAGCACATGGGAGTTTAGATTTTTAAAAGATTCAAAAAAAAGCTTTAAGGAGTAGAGGTGGCTCAAGTGAGTGGGCACCTCCCTCCCACATGGGAGGCCCGGGGTTTGCTTATCGGAGCCTCCTATAAAGTTAAAAAAAAAAAAAAGCTATGAAACATGGAATGAAAAAAAAAACAAATCATCCTATAAATACATAATCTACAAACACAAAATACTAAGGCTGTCTTGGCATTCTTTTTTTGTGTGTGGTTTTTTTTGGTTGGTCCTAAAAATATTTTCTTAATATGAATTTTGGCATTCTTAATACTCTAAAACTTAAGTTCTACACTGTTCTTTCCCACACTTATCGTGACCCTTATCGATCTGTGCTAATCTTAACAATGGGACACTCTACAACTACCACTGTTCTTCCATTTACTTTCAGAGGTTCAGCTAACAACTTTTTGCTTCTAGTGTCCAAATCTAGGTCTCTAACACTTTCCTTGAACTGAATGTTCTGTCAATATTTCTAACTGCCTCAAGTAAGACTATATTCGGATATCTTAATCATCTCAAACTCAGAATATCCAAACTAAGCTCTTCTTCCAACTATTTCCCAATCCCATCTCCATAGAATCCAACTCTAACAAAGAGAAAGTATTGACAGGGACAACCAGCAAGAAGGCGGCAAAATAAGGTGCTCCTAAAGTCAGCTCCTGCTACAGGGTAGTTAATAAACATCCAGAGCTATCTGGAGCTAGCTGAAGCTCCTGTTTGGGGGCTCCAGGAGGCCAGAAGAGCATCCTGCAACATCCCCGAAGGTTTGAAAGGAGGAGACTACCCATCTGCAGAGAAGATTTCTAAGTAGAGCACTCCACACTGGGAGAACAGAGCCCATCCTCCACTGGAGGCACAAGTCACCTCAGGAGCTGTTCCGTGGCTAGAATTGAAAGCTCCACTTCCCAAAAACAGGTGAGGAAGAGACGGTTGGGCACCAACTTCAGTTACTGATTAGTAAATTCCACGAGCTAAAGTATAGTCCTGAGAACAGCTACAGTTTGAGCCTGTCCAAGTCAGAAAGAGGCTGGTAGCTGCCATTTTAACACCACGCCTGGCACAAGGGGAAGCAGGACAGACTCAAAATAACAGGGACCGGCTTCTTTCCATCCAGATCAGATTGCAGCTCTAGCCCTCCACCTCCAGCAGGGAGGAAGCTGCAGGGACCTGTACCAGTCTCTCCAGGAAATTACCGGCCAAGTTGCAGAGGCCAGTGATTATCCCACTCTCGTGGCAGGAGTCGCCCCAGGAGCTGTTCTGTGGCTAGAATTGGAAGCTCCATTTCCCAAAAACAGGAGAGGAGGAGACAGTTGGCTGCTGATTTCGGCTACTGATTGGTAGACTCTGCTAGCTAACATATAACCCTGGGAAAAGCTGGGATGTGAATCTGCCCAAGTCTGAAAGAGGCTGTTGGCCAGCATTTTGACTCCGCCCCAAGCGTGAGTGGGAGCCAGGACCAAAAATCACAGCAACAGTAGGATCTTTCACCCAGATCGGCCTACAGCCCTAGACTAGGCTTCAGCCCACCTCTGGCAGGGACGAAAATGGCAGGCCCTGTACCAGCCTATCCAGGTAATTGCAGGTACCTTTGGCTGGCACAGACTGAAAATCAGAAGTCTACCGGAGCAACTGTGGTCATCTTAGACTCACAATGCATAGACTGCTGCCCACAGCTGCAGCTCCATCCTCATCCCAGGCAAGGGAGAAAAGGGCATGAAGTTTCATTTGTCTCTCTGGGCAACTACAATCTAGGTCCTCACAACCTGAGATTATTCCACACAGCTATGACTCTGTCCCTACCCCTGGCAAAGGAGAAAGTTTGGAGAAGCTTCACTGGTTCCTGTGGCAATAAGGGCAGCTTGACTCTCCTCCATAGCTTATAGCACCAATTACAACCTCGGCTCCTACTGCACAACCAGCAAGGGAAAAAGGGCAGGAAGCCCTAAACTAAAGAGAAAAACCGCACCCAGAATAAAAACTCTAGTATGCCAGATGCCAAGACACCAACAAAAAATTATAAGCCACATCAAGGAACAGGAGGTATGGCTCAGTTAAAGGAACAAAATAAGCTTCCAGATGACAAAAAGGAGTCGAGACAACTAATCAAACAAATTTCCTTAATAAATTCAATGAGAAAACTGAAGAGATTAAGAATATTAAGAAGACACTGCATGAGCACAAAGAATTTGAAAGCATACAGAGAAAAATAGCAGATCTTATGGGAATGAAAGGTGTAATAAATGAAATTTTAAAAAACACTGGAATCATATAATAGCAGATTTGAGGAGGCAGAAGAAGGATTGGTGAGCTTGAAGAAAAGGCCTCTGAAAGTGAACATACAAAAGAACAATTGAAGAGAAGAATGGAAAAAATTGAACAAGGTCTCAGGGAACTACATGACAGCAAAAGGAGTGCAAATATATGTGTCATGGGTGTCCCAGAAGGAGAAGAGAAGGGAAAAGGGGGAGAAGGAATATTTGAAGAAATAATGAAGAAATAATTGAAGAATTTCTCAACCCCATTGAAGGACACAGATATCCATGTCCAAGAAGCACAACATACTCCCATCTGAAAAAATCCGAATAGACCAACTCCAAGACACATACTCATCGAATGTCAAATACCAAAGACAAAGAGAGAATTCTAAGTACAGCAAAAGAAAAGCAACATATAATATGTAAGGGATACCCAATAAGATTAAGTGCTGATTTCTCACCAGAAACCATAGAGGCAAGAAGACAGTGGTCTGATATGCTTAAGATACTACAAGATACTTCCAGCCAAGAATCTTATATCCAGCAAGACTGTCTTTCAAAAATGAGGGCAAGATTAGAATATTTACAGATAAACAGAAATTGAGAGAATTTCTAAGGAAGAGACCAGATTTTCAGGAAATACTAAAGAGTGTGCTAGAGCCTGAAAAGAAAAGACAGGAGAGAGAAGCTTGGAAGAGAGTCTAGAAACGAAGATTCTATCAATAAAAGTAACTAAAAGTGTCAAAAGAGTGGTGAAAATAAAATATGACAGATAAAACTCAAATAGTCAGGAATAAACTTACCCAACAATACAAAGCACTTGTATTCAGAAAACTGCAACCCAATGTTAAAAGAAATAAAAAAAGCCTAAATAACTGGAAGAACATTCCATACTCATGGACTGGAAGACTAAATATCATTAAGATGTCAATTCTACTCAAATTAATATACAGATTCAATGCAATCCCAATAAAAATTCCACTACCATTAAAAAAAAAATTGAAAACACAATCATCAAATTTGTTTGGAAGGGTAAGGGGTCCTGAGTAGCCAGAAATATCTTAAAAAGGAAGAGTGAACTCTCATCTCCAGACTTTCAATCATATTACCTAGCTATAGTGTCAAAAACAGCATGGTACTGGCATAAAGACAGACACTTAGACCAATGGAACTAAACTGATGGTTTTCAGAAACAGACCCTCACATGTATGGTCAAGTGATTTTTTTTTTTTTTTTAATATATTAAGATTTATTTATTTATTTAATTTCTCCCCCTCCCCTGGTTGTCTGTTCTTGGTGTCTATTTGCTGCGTCTTGTTTCTTTGTCCGCTTCTGTTGTCATCAGCGGCACGGGAAGTGTGGGCAGTGCCATTCCTGGGCAGGCTGCTCTTTCTTTCGCGCTGGGCGGCTTTCCTCACGGGCGCACTCCTTGTGCGTGGGGCTCCCCCACGCGGGGGACACCCTTGCGTGGCACGGCACTCCCTTGCGTGGCACGGCACTCCTTGCGCGCATCAGCGCTGCGCATGGCCAGCTCCACACGCGTCAAGGAGGCCCGGGGTTTGAACCGCGGACCTCCCATGTGGTAGACGGACGCCCTAACCACTGGGCCAAAGTCCGTTTCCCTGGTCAAGTGATTTTTGACTAGCCTGTCAAACCCACACAGCTTGGGCAGAACAGTGCACTCAACAAATGGTACTAAAAGAATTGGATATCCATAGCCAAAAGAAGCAAAGAGAACCCCTATCTTACACCTTATCCAAAAAGTAACTCAAAATGGATGAAAAACCTAAAAATGAGAGCAAGAACCATAAAACATCTAGAAGAAATTGTAGGAAAATATCTTCAAGACCTGGTGGTAGGTGGTGGATTCTTAAAAGAGATAAGAGGAGGACTGAAGACAGACTACTGATGTTTAATATATGTAGAAGTTTTAATTAGATTTACTGTAAAAGTGTGGAAATGTATAGAGGGGATAGTAACATATAGTGAGTAACAGCTAGTTTATAAACAGGGGATGTGGCTGAAAATGCTTGTTTAGGTATATAAAAGTCAACTGAGGCGGCGGACTTGGCCCAGTGGTTAGGGCATCCATCTACCACATGGGAGGTCCGCAGTTCAAACCCTGGGCCTCCTTGACCCGTGTGGAGCTGGCCCATGCGCAGTGCTGATGTGGCAAGGAGTGCCGTGCCACGCAGGGGTGTCCCCCGCGTAGGGGAGCCCCATGCGCAAGGAGTGCACCCTGTAAGGAGAGCCGCCCATTGCGAAAGAAAGTTCAGCCTGCCCAAGAGTGGCACCACACATATGGAGAGCTGATACGGCAAGATGCCACAACAAAAAGAGACAGATGCCTGGGCTGCTGACAAGAATAGAAGCGGACACAGAAGAACACACAGTGAATGGACACAGAGAGTAGACAACTGAGAGGGGGGAAGGGGAAAGAAATAAATTTTAAAAATAAATCTTAAAAAAAAAACAGTATGATAATTTTGATCATAATTAAATTATATTGATTTTTAATGTTAAATTGACTATTATATTCTAAGAATCTTTTTTTTTCCTCTTCCCTTACCGCCCCCCAGTTGTCTGTTATCTGTGTCTATTTGCTGCGTCTTTGTCCGCTTCTGTTGTTGTCAGCAGCACAGGAATCTGTGTTTCTTTTTGTTGCATCATCTTGCTGTGTCAGCTCTCCATGTGTGCAGTGCCATTCCTGGGCAGGTTGTACTTTCTTTTGCACTGGGTGGCTCTCCTTATGGGGCACATTCCTTGCGCTTGGGCTCCCCTGCGAGGGGACACCCCTGCGTGGCACGGCACTCCTTGTGCACATCAGCACTGCACGTGGGCCAGCTCCACACAGGTCAAGGAGGCCCAGGGTTTGAACCACGGACCTCCCATGTGGTAGATGGACGCCCTAACCACTGGGCCAAGTCCACTTCCCTCTAAGAATCTTAAAGACAACCACATTTTATAAATTTTCAGGATTTAAAAGAGTATATAGTTAAGGCTCTTTTAAAAATAAAAGTTATCATACAATACATAATAAACTACAAGTTCAGAAAACTTAAGTATTTTCATATTATTTTAGCATGTTTGTATAATAACATGCTCATCTAAATAAATGGTAGTATTTTATCCTACAAAATTTCCCAATTTTCCTATTTTGTTATCTTGCTAGGAGATCCAATGAAAAATATGTACAGAATACTTTCAAGGATGATTTACAAAGCAGGGGGTTAACAGTGCCACTCTAAGCCACTGCATATTCATCAGATGTGTAGAAAATAGATATCCCCTGCTTTAAAGTATAATTATAGTATACTTCTTTTAAAGAATGAATACTATAAAGTTTGATTACTTTAAATCCAACTAAAAGTTTTCTCAATGTTTATATTGTAAAATTAAATTGAAAATAAATTGTTAAGACAAGCTACTTTTTAAAGAAATACAACAGAGCAGGTGTAGCTCAGTGCTTGAGTGCCTGCTTCAATTACTGGTCCTGGGTTCAATTCCTGATACCTCTTTAAAAAAATAAAAATAATAAAAAATGAAGAAAGAAATACATACCTTTCTCTTACAAAATCTGCTAGTTCTTTTGTTGATATCTGTCCATGTTTCATATTATGGTAGAGGATATCAAAGCCACTATTTTTTTCCCCCTAAAATTTCAAAAATATTTTTAGTTTAACAAAAAAAAGAGATCAAATGACTTGAGAATAAATTAACCCTACATTAATTAATGTGCAATTCTAATACTCAGGTGAACTGTTTTCCCTTAATTTAACCATTAATATTGATGCTTACTGTATGATTTTACAATTGTCTATATATACATACATGTATATATAATCTATATTTACTCATAAGTATAATATTAATAAAATTAAGTGAAATTTGAAGGAATAATAGTCAACATAATTTAGAAAAGAGAAAAATGGCAGTTTTTTAAAAATAAATTATCAAGCCCCATTTCAATTACTTTAACAAGCATTAAGGGATTTCTAATTATTTAACTCAAAAAAAAATCTTTTAAAAAAATATTGATTTCTGAGTTATAACAGCAAAGTTCTAGTTATATATAGGCCTGAATACCAGAAAATGCTTTATAATCTATAATCTAAGGTTTTCGGTAAACTTAAAAACTTGAGAAATAAGAAAAGAGATAACATTTTAACAAAAGAAAAGTAACAGACTACTGGCTGTAAGAATTTTAGCCTTTATCTGATGTGAAGTGAATAGAACCAGACACAATCCTAGAAAACCTTTACTGCCACTTCCAATAAATCTTAGAGTATCAAACTGCAGCCAAGAAAATGTTTAAAATGTCATCTTTATAAGTGAAATAAAAGATAATATGGTTAACAATTCTCTACTCAAAATAAGAGTAGCTGGTTTTATTTTTCTTCAGTGAAAATAATCAAAAATTGAATATATTCACTGGAAATAAAAGCAATACTGTAAACAAGTGCTATGCAATCTGACACTTAATATTCTCACAGCTCACAGAAAATAGAAACTTTGCTGTATTGATCCCTTATAAACTTGTCAAATAGCATACATCAAATCAAAATATTATAGTTAACATGAGAAAATACAAACAATAAAAATTCTTAGTATTTTAAGCATCCCCATTTGCACTTATCAAGAATTATAACATAAAACCAGTCTCTCTGTGAATCCAAACATTACCTTTTAGCTTCTACAATTTTCATGTTTAAGATAAAGAAAAAATTTATCTAACATCCATTTTGTTTTTTACTTATCCTGGGGTTTTCAAGCAAATTTGTCCCAACCAAAGTAAGTATATTAAATTTAAGGTAGCCATTATGACTAGTAAATAGTAAGCAAATATAACATTGTAATGCAGATTAGTAAATAAAATTATATACAAAAAATGAAGGGTCCGAATCCTCTGAGTCCATCACTTCAATATATTACAGAAATTACATACATGATTGTCCTGTCTACCAACCCCCATATTTAAGTCATAAATCTTGAAATAAGCAAATAAAATAGAAAATAAACCTGAAATCCTAAACTATAAAATCCCAAAGTCTGAAGCTATCATATGTCAAGGTTTTCCCGGTAACTACTGGTTCTCATTTGCCCACAATTCTAAAAGTCAGATTATCTGGGTTCCAATGTCCATTATGCATATTTAAAGAGAAAACTAGGAAAGAGTTGTGAGTGAAAGGCTATTACAAACAGGCACAAAGACTATTATAAGAAATAATATTTACTAGGTTTATAAGCAAAAGTACTTTAAAAACAAAAAAGAAATAGAGGGATTGTGGGAAGATGGTGGGGTAAGAAGCTCCAAGGACCAATCCCTCCACCAAAACAATTATCAAACAGACAGTAACTGTCTGAATCAACTATTTTGGAACTCCACACTCCAGTGGAACACTGTATAGCATCCAAGAAAGACTGGGAGGAAGAGGCTGATAAATTACAGTTAGTACCAGTAAACTGCTCTCTCCATTCAGCAGTTACCATCACCTAGCACCCACTCTCATGGCAAGCAACAGTGGGGTCTGGCCTCTGGCACAGCTTGCTGGTGCCAGAAAGAGACATAAAAATCCACTTCCCCAAGATCCAGGGCAAGCATAAGCCAATCATTGATTACAGCTTTTGATTAACAACTTTGGATCACTGTGGGCTGGGCTCTGAGGATGCCCATTATTCTAAACTAGTCAGGACATAGGCAGAGGAGACCTAAAGATGTATGCTTCCTCAGAGTTGCAGAGGACAGCTGAAGGGCTGCGTATGCTGGGCAGCTCAAGAAAGCACAGCTTTAGGGAGCTGTGGAAGAAGCACCTGGCATATTTCCTGGCTCCTCCCTCAACCCCTCTCCAGGGCAGTCTGGAGACTTTATGGTTCTCTCTGGCCTTGTTAAGCTGGGAAAGACTGACTTGGCAAACTCCTCTCCCATGTGTCCCCCTCCCAGAATCTGTACTCAAGGCAAAAGCAGCTTGAGACAACACAAATAGTAAAAGAAACAATTCAGGCGGCTGGTCTAGGGCAAAGGATCACCTGCTTTAAGTTCAGAAGTGGAATGCCTGAGAGAGGGAGAAGGTCTGACTCCTGGAAAGTAGAGGAAGCATTCAGGCTCTTGAAAATAACAAGTGAAAACCAAGGACAAGACACAGGCCCAGAAAAGATGTGAAGGACCCTGCATTTCGCATTTGCCTTGGGCGGACAAGTAATAGGAAAACTGGCACTCAAGAAAGTCTCTGTCATTACTATCAGCTGGTTACAAACTTAAGGAACACCATGTCAGGGAATATATCCCAGAGTTAAATTTTAATAATTAAAATGTAGCATGTACAACCAAAGGTAACAAAACAAATAAGGAATATGAAATGATGGTCCATCCAAAGGAAGAGAATAAAAATCCAGAAAGCACCAACAAAGAAGACCAGGTTGGACATACTGGACAAAGACTTCAGAAAAAATAATCTTCAATATTCTCAAAGAGAAGAAAGAAAATACAAAGAGCTAAAGAATACGAGGAAACTTATGAATTTAAAAATAGGTGAATCTAAATAAAGACAGAAATTTTAAAAGGAATCAAATAGAACTCCTGGAATTGAAGACCACAATAACCAAAATGAAAATTTCTCAGGAGGGTTTCAAAAGCAGATTGTTATTGGCAGAAGAATCAGCAAACTTGAAGGCAAGACAACTGAAATGAGTCAACCTAAAGAGCAGAAAGAAAAAAATATTTTTTTAAGCAAAAACAGTCTAAGAGACCTCTTGGAACAGTATCAAACATAACAATAGCATTATGAGGATCCCAGAAGGAAAGAAGAGAGAAAAGGGCAGGAGGAATAATCAAAGAAATAATCACAGAAAACTCCCCCAACTTAGCAAAAGATATGAATATGCACATCCAAGAAGGCCAGGGAAAACCAAACAGGATAAACCTCAAATCATGGAGGCAAAAAGGGAATAGGTTGAAATACGTGAAGTACTGAAAGAAAACAAATGCCCTCCAAGAATTTTGTATGTGACAAGACTTTTTCAAAAATGATGGAGAGATTAAGACATGCCTAATAAACAAAAGCAGATGGAGTTCATCACTACTACATCTGCTCTACAAGCAAAGCTAAAGGGAGTAATTCTGACCAAAAGAAAAGCACAATGGACAGTAGTTTCATCAAGTGGCACAAAAAGAGAAAGACCTCCCGTAAAGGTAACCATTTGAGTAATTATAAATTCCAGTATTACTGGGTTTTTTTTTGGTATGTAACTTTACTTCTTACTTCATACATGTGCTAAAAATGAAAATACATAAAAAATAATGATGGGTGAGTAGATGAAGCTCAAGTGGTTGAGCGCATGCTTCCCTTGTACGAGTCCTGGGTTCAATCCCTGGTAGCTCCTAAAAACAAAAAAACAACTTCATTGGGGAGTGGATGTAGTTCAGTGGTTGAGTGCCTGCTTCCCCTGTATGAGGTTCTGGGTTCAAAAAATTTTCAGTGTTTTGAAATTTTTTTTTTCAAAAAAAGAAAGTAATGATAAACGTATGGTTTTAGACATACAATGTACAGAGATTTAATTTGTACCAAGTACCAAAAATTGTGGGGCACAGTGGGGTATAGAAACAGTGTATGTGTAAGCTAGTGAAGTCAAGTTGGTAACAAATAGGACTTATGTATTTAGGATATTAAATTTTAACCCCATGGTAACCAAGGAAAACATGAAAAATATATCCTGAGAGAAATGAGAAGGGACTCAACATGGTACAATATGGAAAAAATCAAAGAAGAAAGAAGGTATTAATAGAAGAAGTGAGAGATAAAAATGGCATAAGACTTACAAAGACTAAACTAAAAATGCAGAAGATAGTCCTGCATTATCAATAATGACTTCAAATGTAAATGAATTAAACTCTCCAGTCAAAAGGCAAAGATTGCCAGAATGGATAAAGAAACATAACCCAACCATATGCTGTCTACACAGACATAAGTAGGCTGAAGGTGAAAGGATGGGGAAAAAATATACCATGCAAGTAACAACCAAAAGAAAGCTGGGGTAGCTTTACTAATATCAGATAAAATAGATTTTAAGTAAAAAACAATTATAAGGGGAGAGGAGATATGGCTCAAGCAGTTGAGAGCCTGCTTCTTCCCACATGGGCAGTCCCAAATTCAGTCCCTGGTGTCTCCTAAAAATGAACAAAATAATAAGCTCAGGAGTGCCAAAGTAGGTCACTAGTTGAGCACTGGATTCACACATGCCAGGTCTGGGGTTCATTCCCCAACCTTGTACCATAAAAAAAAAAAAAAAAAAAAAGACTATCATTATGTACTGATAATGGGGTCTATTCAACAAGACAACATAAGAACTATAAAACATGTGCACCTAACAGCAGTCCCCAAAATTATTGAGGGAAATACTGACAGATATGAATGGGAACTAGACATTTCTATATTAACAGAAGACTTTAATACACCATTTTCAATAATGGATAGAACATCTATACAGAAGACCAATAAGAAAATATAACAATTGAATGACACTCTAAATCCATTAGACCTAACAGACATAAAAGAGAACAGTTCAGTGGAGCAGATGTAGCTCAGTGGTTGAGCATATGCTTCCCGTGTACAAGGTCCTGGGTTCAATTCCCGGTACCTCCTAAAAAAAAAGAAAAAAAAAGAGAACACTTTACAAACCTCAAAAAATTAAAAAATAATGAAATCATACAATGTATCTTCTCCTACCACAATGGAATGATGGAAAGAATCAATTAACAGAGGGAGAAATAGAAAATTCAAAGATATGTGGAAATTAAACAAAGTACTCTTAAATAATCATTGGATTAAAGAAGAAATTACAAGGAAAACTAGGAAATATCTTGAAGAAACTGAAAATACAACATAAAATAAATGGGATCGATCTAGCAAAGGCAGTGCTGAGAGGGAAATTTATAGCTCTAAATTGCTTACACTTTTTTTATTTTTTTAATGTTACATTCAAAAAATATGAAGTCCCCATATACCCCCCACCCCCCTCCTCTGCCCATAACAACAACCTCCTCCATCATCATGAGACACTCATTGCACTTGGTGAATTCATCTCTGAGCACCATTGCACCTCATGGTCAATGGTCCACACCATAGCCCACACTCTCCCACAGTCTACCCAGTGGGCCATGGGAGGACATACAATGTCCAGTAACTGTCCCCACAGCACCACCCAGGAAAACTCCAAGTCCCGAAAATGCCCCCACATCACATTTCTTCCTCCCATTCCCTACCCCCAGCAGCCACCATGGCCACTTTCTCCACACCAATGCCACATTTTCTTCGATTACTAATCACCATAGTTCATGAATAGAATATCAGTAAGTCCACTCTAATCCATACTCTATTCCTCCATCCTGTGGACCTTAGAATGGTTGTGTCCACTCCACATCTATATCAAGAGGGGGCTTAGATTCCACATGGATGCTGGATGCAATTCTCCTGCTTTCAGTTGTAGGCACTCTTGGCTCCCTGGTGTGGTGGTTGACCTTCTTCACCTCCATGTAGGCTGAGTGGGGTAAGTCCAATAAACCAGAGTGCAGGAGTTGCAAGTCTGTTGAGGCCCTGGGCCTGGTTATCACATGGTCAGTTCAGAGATTCAGGTCCCCTGAGTATACACTAAACCCCAGCACCAACTACAGATCCGTTAAAAGTAACAGGAGAGGCTTGTGGACAAAGATCACATCTGAGTCCAGCTCCATCATACAGAAACACAAACTCCAAAGTAGGGCCAACTGACATGGCACTGAACTCCATATGCCATGACCACAGAACCTGTGGGTCTCTGTAGCTCTCAGGAGAACCAATACCTGGGGTTGTATCTACTTTATCTATCTGGGACTCTGCTGAGGTGTGCATAAGGGTGACCCCTTTGATAACCTCCTGGCTCTTTTTGGAGACTCATAGCCATATAAACTCATTTGTCCTTTCCATTTCCCCCTTTTCTTCAGGTTGAAGAGCATTTTTAACCCCTGATATTATATGTAGACTGAGATATTCTGCTGGTTTGAATTGACCCTTTTATTCAAGGTCATTTTCTAGTTACATCATCAGCTGGTACTTGGTAGTAATCCCTTGGCACCAGGGAGGCTCATCCCCGGGAGTCATGTCCCACGCTGGGGGGAAGGCAATGCATTTACATGCTGAGTTTGGCTTCGAGATTGGCGACATTTGAGCAACACGGAGGCTCTCAGGAGGTGACTCTTAGGCACCCTGCAGCTCTAGGCCTTGTTCTTATTTCAGGTGCACAGGCTCACAAGCATAGTCATTAGTATCGAGGGCTCTTGTTGGACCTTCCTTCTTTTTTGGTCTTTGCCATTGTACTTGGGGGATTGTTGCTGTAAATGCTTACATTTAAAAGAAGAAACATTTCAAATCAGAGACCTACCCTGAAAACCAGAATATCTAAAAAAGAAAAACTAAATAAAAAAGCAAGCAGAAAGAAGTAAATAAAAAGGATTAGAGTGATTATAAATGAGATAAACAATTAGAGAAAAGCAAAAACAAAACAAAACAAAACAAAACTTGGTTCTTTGAAAAGACAATAAAATTGAGAAACCTTTAGCGAGACTAACAAAGAAAAAAAGAAAGAGGGCACAAATGACTAAATGAGAAATGAAAAGGAGAACATTATTACCAACTCTACTAAAATGAAAAGGATTATCAGGCACTACTATGAACAGAGCTATATACTGACAATCTAGATAACCCAAATGAAATTCCTATAATACACAAACAACCTACACTGATCCTAGAAGAAATAAATCTCAACAAACAAAAAAACTAGTAGAGGTTGAATCAGTAATTAAAACTTGTCAACAAAGAAAAGCCCAGGAAAAAAATGGATTCACAGAATAATTTTACCAAACGTTCCAAAAAGAAGGTGTTCACACAAATCTATTAAATCAATTCATGGGTTTAAGGAAAATATGACTAATGAGATAAAGGATATTAAGACAATGGGTGAGCATAAAGAACAATTTGAAAGCCTGTGAAAGTAATAAAGCTTATGAGAATGAAAAACACAATGGACAGGATTAAAAATGTACTAGAGGGAAGTGGATTTGGCTCAACTGATAGAGCATCCACCTACCATATGGGAAGTCCAGGGTTCAAATCCAGGGTCTCCTCCATGCGCAGTGCTGATGCATGCAAGGAGTACCATGCCACGCAGGGGTGTCCCTGCATAGGGGAGCCCCACGCACAAGGAGTGCACCCCATAAGGAGAGCTGCCCAGCGCGAAACAAAGTGCAGTGTGCCCAAGAATGGCACCACACACACGAAGAGCTGACACAACAAGATGATGCAACAAAAAGAGACATAGATTCCCATGCCGCTGACAACAACAGAAGCAGACAAACAGCACGCAGCAAAATGGACACAGAGAACAGACAACTGGGGGGGGGAAGGGGAGGGGAAATAAATAAATAAAAATCTTAAAAAAAAAAAAAATCCAGGGCCTCCTGACCCATGTGGTGAGCTGGCCCACACGTAGCCTGATGTGTGCAAGGAGTGCCATGCCACACAGGGGTGTTGTCCAGGTAGGGGAGCCCATGTGCAAGGAGTGTGCCCTGCAAGGAGAGCCACCCTGCACGAAAAAAGCATAGCCTGCCCAGAGTAGCACCACGCACATGGAGAGCTGATGCAGCAAGATGATGCAACAAAAAGAGACATAGATTCCCAGTGCCACTGACAAGAATGCAAGAAGACACAGAACACACAGCACATGGACTTAGAGAGCAGACAATGGGGGAGGAAGGCAGAAAGGGGAGAGAAATAAATAAAAAATAAATCTTAAAAAAAAAAAGTACTAGAGTGGGTGTAGCTCAGTGGATTGAGCACCTACTTCCCATGTACCAGATCATGGGTTCAATCCCCAGCACTTCCTAAAAAAAAAAAAAATAGTCATGTAACTATAGATTTTAATTTGGTGGAGGAAAGAATTAGTGAATTGGAGGAATAAGCATCTGAATTTGAAAACAGGAGTGTACAGAATAAAAAAAGAATGGAAAAAAAGGCTTGGAGAGAACTGAATGACAATGGAAAACATACAAATATATCCATTATAGGTTTCACAGAAGGCAAAGAGACTAGGAAAAGGGAAGAAAGAATATTTGAGGAAATAATGATCAAAAACTTCCCAACTCCTATGAAAGACATAAATATAAATAGCCAAGAAGTATAATGCACCCCAAACAATAAATCAAAACAGACCTACTATGAGACAACTACTATTCAGAATATCAAATAACAAAGGTAGAGGATCTGAAAGCAGCAAGACAAAAGCAAAGCATCACATACAAAGGAAGCTCAGTAAGATGAAGTACCAATTTTTCATCAGAAACCCTAGAGGCAAGAAGGCAGTGGTATAGTGTATTTAAAGTTCTGAAAGACAGAAACTGGCACATAGGAATTCTTTACCTGGCAAAACTGTCCTTCAAAAATAAGAGTGAAAACCAGCAAGATGGCAGTAGAGTAAAGAGCTCCTAGAGTCAGCACATGCTCCAGGGCTGTTAGTAATCACCCAGAGCTATCTAAAGCACCTGCTTGGGAGCTACAGGAGACCAGAAGAGCATCCTGCAACATCCTTGAAAGAATGGAAGGAGGAAACTGCTCATCTGCAGAGAAGATTAATTAAGTAGAGCACTCCACACCACAGAGGCTGGTGCCCATCCTCCAGAGTGGCACAAGTGCCTCAGGAGCTATTCTGTGGCTGGAATTGGAACCTCCATTTCCCAAAAACGGGGGAGAAAGAGACAGTTGGGCACCAGCTTCAGCTGCTGATTAGTAAATTTGGCTGGCTAAAGTATAATCCTAAGAACAGCTAAAATTTGAACCTGTCAAAGTTGGAATGAGGCCAGTAGCCACCATTTTGACATTGCCTGCGGCATGAGGGGAAGCATGACTGACTGAAAATCACAATGATGGTAGGGACCAGGTTCTTTTCCACACACACCAGACTGCAGCCCTAGCCTAGACCTCAGCCACACCTCTGGCAGGGAGAAAGCTGGCGGGACCTGCCCCAGTCTCTTCGGGTAACTGCAGGTACATTCAAGTGGCACAGACTGAATAGTCGGGAGTCTACCAGGGCAACTGTGGTCATTTAGGACCACACATCATAGCTGCTGCACACACCTGCAGTGCCATCACTACCCCAGATGGGAGGAAGGGGCGTGAAGCTTCATTAGTCTCTCGTGTCAACTACATATGGTCTTGGCCTGCATGACTTGGATTATTACACATGGCTGTGGCTCTGTCCCTACCCCTTACAAAGGAGAAAGGTGGGAGAAGATTTATCAGTCGCTGGGGCAACACAGGCAGCTTGAGCCTCCACAGCATACAGCACCAACTTCATCCTCAGCTCCTACTACACAACCAACAAGGCAGAAAGGGTAGGAAAGCCCTAAACTAAAGAGGGCAATTGCACCCAGATGCCAAGACACCAATAAAAAACTAAAATCCATACCAAGAAACAGGAAGGTAAGGTCCAGTTAAAGGAACAAGATAAGCCTCCAGATGACATATGGGAGTTGAGATAACTAATAATAGATGGTCAAACAAATCTCCTTAATAAATTCAATGAGATGACTGAAGAGATTAAGGATATTAAGAAAACACTGGGGGAAGCAGGCTTGGCCCAATGGATAGGGTGTCCACCTACCACATGGGAGATCCAAGGTTCAAACCCCAGGCCTCCTTGACCCATGTGGAGTTGGCCCATGTGCAGTGCTGATGCGCGCAAGGAGTGCCGTGCCACGCAGGGGTGTCCCCCATGTAGGGGAGCCCTACGCAAAAGGAAGTGCGCCCTGTAAGGAGAGCCGCCCAGCACAAAAGAAAGTGCAGCCTGCCCAAGAATGGCACCGCACACATGGAGAGCTGACACAGCAAGATGACACAACAAAAAGAGACACAGATTCCCGGTGCTGCTGAAAAGGATAAAAGCAGTCACAGAAGAACACGCAGCGAATGGACACAGAGAGCAGACAACAGGGTGGGGGGGTAGGGGGAGGAGAGAAATAAATAAATCTTTCAAAAAAAGGAAAACCCTGGATGAGCACAAAGAAGAATTTGAAAGCATACATAGGAAAATAGCAGATCTTATGGGAATGAAACACAAAATAAATGAAATTAAAAATACAATGGAACCATATAATAGCAGATTTGAGGAGGGAGAAGAAAGGACTGGTAAGCTTGAAGATATGGTCTCCGAAAGCAAACATACAAAAGAACAGTTGAAGAAATGAATAAAAAAAAACTGAACAAGGTCTCAGGGAAGTAAATGATAGCAAGAGACGTACAAACTTACGTGTTATGGTTGTCCCAGAAGGAGAGAAGAAGGGAAAGGGGGCAAAAGGAATATTGGAAGAAATAATGGAAGAAAACTCTCCAATCCTATTTAAGGACGTAAATATTTGTGTCCAAGAAGTACAATGAACTCCCATCCGAATAAATCCAAATAGACCAACTCTGAGACATGTACTATTCAGAATGTAAAACGCCAAAGACAGAGAATTCTGAGAACAACAAAATAAAAGCAATGCATAATAAATAAGGGATTAAGTGCCAATTTCTCATAAGCAACCATGGAGGCGAGAAGGCAGTGGTATGATATATTTAAGATACTGCAAGAGAAAAACTTCCAGTCAAGAATCTTACATCCAGCAATACTGTCTTTCAAAAATGATGCCAAGTTTAGAATAGTCACAGATAAACATAAACTCAGAGAGTTTATAATAAGGAGACTGACCCTGCAGGAAATACTAAAGGTTATGCTATAGTCTGAAAAGAAAAGACAGGAGAAACAGGCTTGGAAGAGAGTCTAGAAATGAAGATCGTATCAGTAAAAGTAACTACAAGTTGCAAAAGAGTGGTGAAAATAAAATATGACAGATAAAACCCAAAGGTCAAAATGGGTGAATAAAAACGGCCTTTAGAGTAATAACAATGCATGTTAATGGAATAAACATCCCAGTCAAAGGACACAGACTGGTGGAATGGATAAGAAAATATGAGCCATCTCCCCTCTTTGGAAATGGTGTTCATGTGTGATGAATCTGGACTCAGATGGGATCTCCCTTCATAAGACTTTCATGCCAATGTGCTGGAGGTGCAGTTAATGATGGGGTTTAAGATATATTTAGGGGATTTGAATCTCTGGACTGGCAATGTGATAGCCAGATCCTGAGCCTCAACAGACTCCAGCACCTACAATCTGATTTATTGAACTTACCACACTCAGCTAAGATGGAGTTGAAGAAGGACAACCACCACACCATGGAGCCTAGAGTGATTACAACTGAAAATGGGAGGATTGCATCCAGCATCCAGGTGGAATCTGACCCTCCTCTTGACATAGAGGTGCAATGGACACAACCAATCCAATGTCCACATAGAAGAGGTGGCATTGGAATGGGAAAAGTGGACATAGTGGACGAAGGGTATGGGGAAAGGCAGGAAGAGATGAGAGGTGGAGGCGTCTTTGGGACATGGAGCTGCCCTAGATGGTACTTCAGAGGCAATCACCGGACATTGTAAATCCTCACAGGGCCCACTGGATGGAATGGAGGAGAGTATGGGCTATGATGTGAACCAATGTATATGAGGTGCAGAGGTGCCCAAAGATGTACTTACCAAATCCAATGGATGTGTCATGATGATGGGAACGAGTGTTGTTGGGGGGGGAGAGGGGGGGTGGGGGGATGGGGTTGAATGGGACCTCACATATATATTTTTAATGTAATATTATTACAAAGTCAATAAAAAATAAAAAAATTAAAAAAAAAAAAAAAAGAGAAGAAGAAAAGAAAATATGAGCCATCTATATGCTATCTGCAAGAGACTCACCTTAGACCCAAGGATACCAATAGACGGAAAGTGAAAGCCTGGAAAAAGATCATGCATGCATGCATGCAGTAACCAAAAACAAAAACAAAAAAGCTGGAGTAACTATACTTATATCAGATGAAGGAGACTTTAAAAGACAGTAGTAATGTACAATCTGAGAAGGAAGTCAGGAAAAAAAATTCCATTTACAATAGCAACTAAAAGAATCAACTATTTAGGAATAAACTTAACCAAGGATGTAAAGCACCTGTGTTCAGAAAACTACAAAGCATTATTAAAAGAAATAAAAAAGACCTAAAGAATTGAAAGAACATTCCATGCTCATTGATAGGAAGACTAATTACCATTAAGATGTCAATTCTACCCAAATTGATATACAGATTCAATGCAATCCCTATAAAAATTCCACCCACATTTTTAAAATAATTGGAAAACACAATTATCAAATTTATTCGGAAGGATAAAGGGTCCCAAATAGCCAGAAACATCTTAAAAAGGAAACGCGAAGTTGGTGGACTGTCACTTCTGGACTTTAAATTACACTATCTAGCTTCACTGGTAAAAACATCATGGTACTGGCATAAAGGCAGAGATATAGACCAATGGAACCGAATTGATTGTTCAGAAATAGACCCTCACATGTATGGTCAAGTAATTTTTGACAAGCCTGTCAAACCCACCTATGTTCTTGGGGCTTGAGAAGGAAGGAAACTTGAACCCAGAGAAAAGCAAGCCCTAGGAACGTAGGAACCCAGCAACCCTGAACCCTCGCAGACGTTGGCAACCATCTTGCTCCAAACAGACTTTGGTGAGGGAAGTAACTTATGCTTTATGGCTTGGTATCTGTAAGCTTCCACCCCAAATAAATACCCTTTATAAAAACCAACTAGTTTCTGGTGTTTTGCATCAGCACCCCTTTGGCTGATTAAAACACACTTCAATAAATTCTTAAATGGAAAAAAAAATGAGGGTGAGTCTAAAGTCTTCACAGACAAAAAAAATTGAGAGTTTATACCAAAGACCACATTTACAAGAGATACTAAAGGGAGTTCTGGAGCCTGAAAGGAAAAGAAAAGGGTGAGAGACTTGGAGAAGAGTATAGACATAAAGATTATTAGTAAGGGTAAGTTAAAGTGTATAAAGACAAACAATAGTTAAGATATGACAACGTAAAGCCAAAGAATAAAATGGACAAACTAAGTAATGCCTTTACAATAATAACACTGAACATTAATGGACTGAATACCCCAACCAAAAGACAGAGATTGACCAAATGGTTAAAAAATATATAAGTTATTTATATGCTAAGAGACTCACTTTAGACACAAGGACACAATCAGGCTGAAAGTGAAAGGTTGGAAAAAGATATTCCATGCAAATAGTAACAAAAAGTTCTGGAGTAGCCACATTAATATCAGACAAAACAGATTTTAAAGGCAAAACTCCTAGATGAAGAAGGCCATTACATACTAATAAAAGGGACAATTCACCAAGAAGAAATAACAATCGTAATTATTTATGCACCTAAACTAGGTGCCCCAAAATATATGAGAAACACATTGTGAAACTTAAGGAAGAAACAGACATCTCTACAATTATAGTTGGAGACTTCAAATACACCACTCTCAGCATTGGATAGAGTATCTGGACAGAGGATAAATAAGGAAATAGCTTGAACAATATGATAAATGAACTATACCTAACAGATATTTATAAGTATTATACTCCAAAATAGCAAAATATACATTCTTTTCAAGTGCTCATGGATCCTTCTCCAGGACAGACCATATGTTGGGTCACAAGACAGGTCTTAATAAATTTAAAAAGACTGACATTATACAGAGCACTTTCTCTGATCATGAGGGAATGAAGTGGAAATCAACAGCAGGCTGAAAAGGGGGAAATTCACAAATATATGCAGATTAAACAACACACTCTTAAATAATCAGTGGGTCAAAGAAGAAATTGCAAGAGAAATCAGTAAGTATCTCAAGATGAATGAAAATGAGAATATAATATATCAAAACCTACAGTATACAACAAAAACAGTGCTGATAGGGAAATGTGTAGCCCTCAATGCTTTCATTAAAAAAGAAGACCTAGGGGAAGTGGACGTGACTCAAGTGATTGAGCTCCCACCTACCACATTGGGGGGGGGGGGGTGGACCAGGTTCAGTTCCGGGAGACTCCTGGAGAGGACGAGCAGGACAGCAAGCTGGCATGATGGATGGGTGTGGTGAGCTAACACAGCAAGATGATGCAACAGGACACACAGTGAGGAAGCACAGTGAGAGATACAACAAAAGCAGGGAGAGCAGAGGTGGCTTGGGTTTTTGGGTATCTCTCTCTCACATGGGAGGTCCCAGGTTCAGTTCCTGGTGCCTCCTAAAAAGAAGGCCTGCACATAACAGACACAGCAAATTCAAAACAATGAGGGGGTGGGGAGAAATAAATATATAAAAATAAATCTTTTTAAAAAAAACAACCTAAAATCGAAGACCTGACTGCATACCTGAAGGAACAAGGAAAACAACAGCACACTAATCCCAAAGCAAATGGAAGGAATAGAGCAGAAATAAACAAAATTGAGAACAGTAAAAACAAACAAACAATAGACTCAACAAAACCAAAAGTTGGTTCTTCACGAAATTCAACAAAACTAACACTTAGCCAGACTGACAAAGAAAATAAGAGAGAAAAAGCAAAGAAATAAAATCAGAAATGAGTGGGAGGACATTACCATTGATCCCACAGAAACAGAGTTTATAAGAGGATACTATGAACAACTGTATCCTAGACAAACTAGACAACATAGAATGTACAAATTCCTAGAAATATACCAACAACATACACTGACCCTAGAAGAAATAGAAGACCCCAATAAACCAATCACAAGTAATGAGATTCAAACTGTCATCAAAAACCTCCCCAAAATGAAAAAAAGCCCAGGATCAGATGGCTTCACAGGTGAATTCTAACAATCATTCAAAGAAGATTTGATAAAAATCTTGCTCAACCTCTTCCAAAAAAATGAACAGGAGAGAAAGCTACCAAACTCAATCTATGAAGCCAACATTACCCTAATACCAAAGAGAGACAAAGACACCAAGAAAACTATGAAAAAAGAAAATTATAGACCAATTTCCTTAATGAATATAGATGCAAAAAATCCTCAACAAAATACTGCTAATCAAATTCAAAACCACATTAAAAGAATGTTTTATCCCAGGTATGCAAGGATGGTTCAACACAAGTAAAACACCACGTCAATATTAAAGAAAAAAAATCACATGATCATCTCGATTGACACAGAAAAGGCATAGACAAAACACATCATACTGTCTTAATAAAACACTCTGAAAAATAGGAACAGAAGGAAATTTTCTCAACATGATAAAGTGCATATATGAAAAACTCACAGCTAACATTTTACTTAGACTGAAAGCTTTCCTGCTGAGATCAGGAAGAAGACAAGGATGCCCACCATCCCTACTGTTACCCAATATTGTGCTAGAAGTTCTAGCAATTGGGCTAGAAAAATAAATGAAAGGCACCCAAATAGGAAAGGAAGATGTAAAAATTTTATTATTTGTGGATGATATGACCCTATACCTAGAAAATCCTGAAAAATCCAAACAAAAATACTAGAACTAATATACAAGATGACCAAATCAGTAGCATTTCTATATACTATTAAATAAGCAACTGAGGAGCAAGTAAAAAAAAATTCCATTTACAATAGCAAATAAAAGAATAAAACATTTATGAATAAACATAACGAAGGACAGAAAAGACCTGTACTCAGAAAACTACAAAATATTGCTAAAAGAAACCAAAGAAGACCCAAATAAATGGAAGGAAATTCCATGTTCATGGATTGGATAAATAAATATCATTAAGATGTCAATTCTCGGGAAGCAGACTTGGCCCAGGGGTTAGGGCGTCTGTCTACCACATGGGAGGTCGCCGTTCAAACCCCGGGGCCTCCTTGACCCATGTGGAGCTGGCCCATGCGCAGTGCTGATGCGCGCAAGGAGTGCCATGCCATGCAGGGGTGTCCCCATGTAGGGAAGCCCCATCACAAGGAGAGCGCCCCATAAGGAGAGCCGCCCAGCGAGAAAGGAAGTTCAACCTGTCCAGGAATGGCACCGCCTACACAGAGAGCTGACATAACAAGATGACGCAACAAAAAGAAACACAGATTCCTGTGCCGCTGACCGCAACAGAAGCAGACAAAGAAGAGCACGAAGCAAAATACAGAAAACAGAGAACTGGGGTGAGGGGAGGGGAAATAAATAAATAAATCTTAAAAAAAAAAAAGACGTCAATCTACCTAAACTGAATCAGAGATTCAACACAATCCCAAAGAAATTCCAAAAACTTTTACAGAAATGGAAAAGCCAATTATCAAATTTATTTGGAAAGGTAAGGGGCCTTGAACAGACAAACTGCCTTCAAAAAGAATGAAGTTGGAGGACTCTGACTTCCTGGCTTTAAAGCATATTACTTCTAGCTAACAGTGGTAAAAAAACAGCATGATATTGAAATAAAGATAGGCATATTGACCAGTGGAACAGATTCAAGATTCAGAAATAGATCCTCACATCTATGGTCAAGTGATTTTTGACAAGGCTATCAAACCCACCCAGCTGGGTCAGAACAGCCTATTCAACAAATGGTGGTAGGAGAACTGGATGTTCATAGCTAAAAGAAAGGAGGAGGCCCCCACCTAACACCTTATAAAAAAGTAACTCAAAATGGATCAAGAACCTAAATATACAAAAGCTAGAACCATAAAACTCTTAGAAGAAAATGTAGGTAGAAGAAAAATAAAGGGGACTTCCTCAATATCAAACACTTTTGTGCTTCAAGTGACTTTTCGACCATGGTGAAAAGGTAGCCTATACATTGGGAGAAAATTTTCATTCTTTTTTTTTTTTTAATTTATTTTATTTATTTCTCTCCCTTTCCCCCCCCGCCCCCGCCCCTGTTGTCTGTTCTCTGTATCCATTTGCTGTGTGCTCTTCTGTTGTTGTTTTCAGCGGCACAGGAATCTGTGTTTCTTTTTGTTGTGTCATCTTCCTGCGTTAATTCTCCGTGTTGTGCGGCACCATTCCTGGGCAGGCTGCACTTTCTTTCGTGCTGGGCGGCTCTCTTTATGGGGTGCATTCCTTGCGCATGGGGCTTCCCTATGTGGGGGGCACCCCTGCGTGGCACTTGTGTGCATCAGCACTGCGTGTGGGCCAGCTCCACACCAGTTGAGGAGACCCCGGGTTTGAACCGCAGACCTCCCATGTGGTGGACAGATGCCCGATCCACTGGGCCAAGTCTCCTTCCCACGAGAAAATTTTTGGAAACCACAGATAAGGGTTTGAGCTCCATGTTATATAAGGAGACCATATAAGTCAATGGTAAAAAATAAAAATAAAAATAAAAATAAAAAGATAAGCAACCCCATTTAAAAATGGGCAAAAGACTCGAACAGAATTTTTTCCAAAGAAGAAATACCAGTGGCCAAAAAGTATATGAAAAGATGCTCAACTGGCTATTAGGGAAATGCAGATTAAAACTACAATGAGATACTATTTCACACCTTACAGAATGGCCATTATTAAAAGGGCAGAAAAATACAAGTCCTGGAGTGAATGTAGAGAAATGGGAACACTCCTTCACTGTTGGTGGGAATGTAAAATGGTGCAACCTCTGTGGAGGACAATCTGGTCATTCCTCAGGAAGCCAATACAGAATTGCCATATGACCCAGCAATCCCTCTACTAGGAGTACATTCAGGAAAACTGAGAGCAAGGACACAGGCAGACATTTGCACACCAATGTTACCAGTGGCATTGTTCAGAGTTGCTAAAAGATAGAACCCATGTGTCCATCAACTGATGAATAGATAAACAAAATGTGGCATATATACATATGATACAATACTATTCAGCTGTAAGAAGAAATGAACTTGGGATGCATGACAACCATGAAACTTGAGGACATTATGTTGAGTGAAATAAGCCAGACACAAAAGGACAAATACTGTATGGTCTCACTAATATGAATTAAATATGATGAGTAAATTCACAGAGCTAAACTATAGAGTACAGGTTACTAGAAGATAGAATGTGGGCTGAGAAGAGGGAACTGAACATATGCAGAATGCTTAATAAGCTGATTGTAAATGTGGGGAAATGGTTATAGTTGATGGTAACATAGTGAATATAATCAACACTGCTTTTTTATGAATGTGATTGTGGCTGAATGGGATCATCTAGGGAGGTTAATGTCAATTGAAAGAATGCTAGAGGACGGACAATCTCGGGACTGTACAACATAGTACTTTTAGTAGTGGATGATAATTGTGGTCAATAGTACAAATATAAAATGTCCTCTATCACAAAGTGTTAAGAATATGGACAAACATGGGGAAAATATAACTGGTGTAACATAAAGACTAAAGCAATAAACAGTAATATTCCAATCTTTTCACAACAATGACAAAGAAGGTACTATATCATTGCTAAGGGTCAATATGAGGGGGTATGGGTTTCTCATGGGCTGAGCATATGACAGCACAACTCTATGATGAAACTGAGAGCCAATGAGTGCACAATATTGATGGAATGTACGAAGCAAGAGTCCATATAACACAAAGAACTGTGTGGTGAATGATGGACAGTACAAACATCAGAACATTCTCTCATGACTATAACAAATACACAATATTAATACATGGTGCTAATAATAGGAACATTTGTGGAAAAATACACCAAATACAAGTTATGGACTACAGATAGCAGTAATACTATGAAGATGTTCTTTGACCATTTATAACAAATGTGTCACAACCATGTAAGGTGGGGGGTGGGGGTGGGGACAATGTATGAGAATCCTGTATGGTATGCATGATTGTTTTGTTAATTTACAACTTCTCAAATAAAAAAAGAAATTTTTTAAAAAGCTGTAATAAGTCATGGACCCTAGTTTGGAAACTCAAAAGCATTTCCTCTGGCTGATTTTCTAATACTTTATATTTTTTAAAAAACCATGAAATGCAATCTAACCATATTTCCACTTGAAAAAATGCATGCTTCTATTAACAATGCCATGCAATCTCTATAATAACAAAAATGAAACTAAAAGAAATAAATGAAGACCTAAACAAATGGTACACGTTCCATGTTCATGGACTAGAAGATTAAATACTGTGAAGATGTCACTCCTACCCAAAATGATGTATAGATTCAATGCAATATCAATTAAAATTCCAACAGCATACTTTACAGAAATAGAAAAGGTAAATTACCAAATTCATTTGGATGGGAAAGTGCACCCGAATAGCCAAACGCATTCTAAAAAAGAAAAATGATGTGGGAGGAATTTCACTCCTGACCTTAAAACATATTACAAAGCTACAGTGGTCAAAACAGCATGGTATTGGGAAGCGGACATGGTCCAATGGATAGGGCATCTGTCTACCACATGGGAGGTCTGCAGTTTAAACCCCGGGCCTCCTTGACCCATGTGGAGCTGGCCCACGCAGTGCTCATGCGTGCAAGGAGTGCCGTGCCACGCAGGGGTGTCCCCCGCATAGGGGAGCTCCACGCGCAAGGAATGCGCCCCATAAGGAGAACCGCCCAGCGTGAAAGAAAGTTCAGCCTGCCCAGGAATGGTGCCACACACACAGAAAACTGACGCAGCAAGATGATGGAACAAAAAGAGACACAGATTCCAGTGCCGCTGACAAAAACAGAAGCAGACAAGAAGAACACGCAGCAAATGGACACAGAGAACAGACAACTGGGGCGGGGAGGGGGGAAAGGGAGAGAAATAAATAAAAATAAATTAAATAAATAAAATTAAATTTAAAAATCAGCATGGTTTTGGCATAAAGACAGACACATCGATCAGAGGAATAGAATTGAGATTCCAGAAATAAACCCTCACCTCTATGGCCAACTGGTTTTCAACAAACCTACCAAAGTCATGTTAACAGTACAAATCAGTCTCTTCAACAGATAGTGCTATGAAAACTTGATATCCATAACCAAAAGAATGAAAGAGGACCCCTATCTCACTCCCCATACAAGAAGCAACTCAACATAGAATAAAGACCTAAATATAAAAGCCAGGACCATAAAACTCCTAGGGAAAAAAACGTAGTGAAACATCTTCAAGATCTTGTGGTGGGTGGTGACTTCTTCACCTTTACCCCCAAAGCACACACAACAAAAAGAAAAACAGATAAATGGGACCTCCTCAAAACTAAACACTTTTGCATCTCACAAGACTTTGTCAAAAGGGTGAAAAGGCAGCCAACTCCATGGGAGAAAATATTTGGAAATCACATATATGATAATGGTTTAATATCCAGGATATATAGAGATGCTTTAACACAACAATAAAAAGACAAATGACCCCATTTCAAAAAGGGAAAAAGGCTTGATTAGACATTTATCCAAAGAAGAAATATAAATGCCAAAAAAAAAAAAACCACACATGAAAAAATGTTCAACATCACAAGTGATTAGGGAAATGCAAATCAAAGCTACAATGAGATATCATTTCACACATATTAGAATGGTCCCTAATAAAAAGACAAAGATCTATAAGTGTTGGGGAGGATGTTGAGAGACAGGAATACATATTCACTGTTGGTGGGAATGTAAAAAGATACAGCCACCAGTGGAGGACTGTTTGGCAGTTCCTAAAGATGATGAATATAGATTTGCCACTTGACCCAGCAATACCACTACTAGGTATACACCCAGCAGAACTGAGAGCAGTGACATGAACAGACATCTGCACACTGACGTTCACAACAGCATTATTTACGATTGCCAAAAGCTGGAAATAACCCTGGTGTCCATCATCCAATGAACTGGATATACAAACTGTGGTGTATCCACACAATGGAATATTATGCAGCTGTAAGAAGAAATGACATCATTAAGCATATGACAACATGGATGAGGCTGGAGTATATTACGTTGAGAGAAGCAAGCCAGACACAAAAGGACAAATAATGTATGACTGCTCTACTATGAACTAAATATGCTGTGCAATCTCATGGCATTAATAACTTCAATATGGGTCACCAAAAAATAGAATGAGGTTAGAGAATGGAAAGCTAAGGGTAACTTGTGCAGAATTGGTAAAAAAAGGTTGTTATGTTAGGGAAGCGGACTTGGCCCAATGGATAGGGCATCCGGTTACCACATGGGGAGGTCGGCAGTTCAAACCCCAGGCCTCCTTGGCCCGTGTGGAGCTAGCTCATGCGCAGTGTTAATGTGTGCAAGGAGTGCTGTGCCACGCAGGGGTGTCCCTCACATAGGAGAGCCCCAAGCGCAAGGAGTGTGCCCCATTAGGAGAGCCGCTCAGCACAAAAGAAAGTGCAGCTTGCCCAGGAATGGTGCCGCACACACGGAGAGCTGACACAAGAAGATGACACAACAAAAAGAGACACAGATTCCTGGTGCCACTGATATAGAAGCGGTCACAGAAGAACACACAGCAAATGGACACAGAGAGCAGACAACAGGGTGAGGAAAGGGGAGAGAAATAAACAAAAATTAATCTTTAAAAAAAAAGTTGTATGTTAATTGTTGGAAATGAATAGAAAACATGAAAGCACATTGTCTTAGTAACTAGCAGTGCTATTATACGAGTATGACAGTGGTCTGAAAGGGAACGTCTAAAGTCATGTATATTACTAAAAGGAAAGCTAAAACATGTACCATGGGTCTGTATAGCACAGTAAAAACACATGTGAAATATGAATATGGGTAAAATTGCATATACAAGACACTTTTTTTTGAAACTGAACAACTGAATACTAATACTACAAGATAATATCAGGCAAAAAAAATAATGCTAAGTGAAAGAAACCAGACACAAATTACTACATATTGTATGACCCCATCTATATAAAATGCAAATATAAATCAATTTATAAAAAGAAATTAGAATAGTGGTTATGTAGAGCTGGGGAAGGACTGCTATGGGGTATGCAGTTTTTCTTTTTGGAGTAATGAAATTGTTCTAAAAATTTTTTTAGTGATGAACGCACAATATTGTGATTATACTAAAAGCAAGAGAGAGAGAAAAAGAAAAAGAGAGAGAAAGAAAATAAAAGTCATTATTTATACATTTTGGATAGGTCATGTGGTATGGGTATATCTCAATTAAATTGCTTAAAAAGGACAACCAGCAAGATGGAGACAGAATAAGGTGCTCCTAGAGTCGGTTCCTGCTACAGGGCAGTTAGTAAACACCCAGAGCTATCTGGAGCTAGCTGAAGCTCCTGTTTGGGAGCTCCAGGAGACCAGAAGAGCATCCTGCAATGTCTCTGAAGGGGTCGAAGGAGGAGACTACCCAGCTGCAGAGAAGATTACTAAGTAGAGCGCTCCACGCCATAAGGCCAGTGCCCAACCTCCGCTAGAGGCACAAGATGCCTCTGGAGCTGTTCCACAGCTAGAACTGAAAGCTCCACTTCCCAAAAATAGGTGAGGAAGAGACAGTGGAGCACCAGCTTCAGCTACTGCTGAGTACCTTTGGTGAGCTAAAGTATAATCCTAAGAACAGCTAAAGTTTGAATCTGTCCAAGTCAGAAAGAGGCCAGTACCGCCATCTTTTTTTTTTTTTTAAGATTTATTTATTTAATTCTCCTCCCTCCCCCGGTTGTCTGTTCTTTGTGTCTATTTGCTGCGTCTTGTTTCTTTGTCCGCTTCTGTTGTCGTCAGCGGTGGGAAGTGTGGGTGGCGCCATTCCTGGGCAGGCTGCACTTTCTTTCGCGCTGGGCAGCTCTCCTTACGGGGCGCACTCCTTGCGCGTGGGGCTCCCCTACGCGGGGGACACCCCTGCGTGGCAGGGCACTCCTTGCGCGCATCAGCACTGCGCATGGGCCAGCTCCACACGGGTCAAGGAGGCCCGGGGTTTAAACCGCGGACGGACCTCCCATGTGGTAGACGGACGCCCTAACCACTGGGCCAAGTCCGTTTCTGGTAGCCGCCATCTTAATTCCACACCTGGCACGAGGGAAATGGGGTGGACTGAAAATCTCAGTGCTGGTAGGGACCGGCTTCTTTCCATAAAGATCAGATTGCAGGTCTAGCCTAAGCCCCAACCCCACATCCGGCACGGAGGAAGTTGGGGGGACGTGCGCCAGCCTCGCCAGGAAATTACCAGCCAAGGTGCGGAAGCCCATTTTTGTCCTACTTTGGCGGCGCAGGCTGCCCCAGGAGCTGTTCTGTGGCTGGATTTAGGGGCTTCACTTCCGAAAAACAGGGGAGGAGGAGAGGGTTGGCTGTCAATTTCAGCTACTGATTGGTGAATTCAGCTGGCTGAAGTGTGGCCCTGGGAACAGCTGGAGTTTGAGCGTGTCCAAGTTGGAAAGAGGCAGTGGCCACCATTTTTACTCTGACCTAGCATGAGGAGAAGCAAACCTGCCCAAAAATCACAGTAATGGTAGAAACCAGTTTCTTTCATGCAGATCGGCCTGCAACCCTAGCCTAGGCTTCAGCCCCACCTATGGCAGGGAGAAGCCCGGCAGGCCCTGCACCAGCTTAGCCAGGTAACTGCAGGCACATTTGGCTGGCACAGACTAAATACTTGGAAGTTTACAGGGGAAACTGCAGTCATCTTGGACCTGCACTGCATAGATGGCTGCCCACATCTGCACCTCCATCCCTGTCCCAGGCAGGGGAGGAAGGGGCATGAAGCTTCATCAGTCTTTCTGGGCAACTATAGTCTAGGTCTGCACAACTTGGATTACTTCACACAGCTGTGGCTCTGTCCCTACCCCTGACAAAGGAGAAAGTTGGGAGAAGGTACATTGGTCCTGAGTCAATGAGGGCAGCTTGAGCCTCCACAGCTTATAGCACCAACTACATCCTTGGTGCCTATTACACAACCAGCAAGGTAGAAAGGACAGGAAGCCCTAAACTAAAGAGAAAAAATGCACCCAGGATAAACACTCTAGTAAGCCAGATGCCAAGACACCAACAAAAAACTATAATCCACATGAAGAAACAGGAAAATATGGCCCAGTTAAAGGAACAAGATAAGCCTCCAGATGACACAAAGGAGCCGAGAAAACTAATCAGAGATGTTCAAACAAATCTCCTTAATAAATTCTTTGAGATGGGTAAAGAGACTAAGGATATTAAGATAACACTGCATGACCAGAAAGAAGAATCTGAAAGCATACATAGAAAAACAGCAGACCTTATGGGAATGAAAGGGGCAATCAACGAAATTTTAAAAACACTGGAATCATATAATAGCAAATTTGAGGAGGCAGAAGAAAGGATTGGTGAGCTTGAAGAAATTGCCTCTGAAAGTGAACATACAAAGGAACAGAAGAATAGAAAAAATTGAACAAGGTCTCAGGGAAATAAATGACAGAAAAAGACATGCAAACATGTGTCATGGGTGTCCCAGAAGGAGAAGAGAAAAGAAAAGGGGCAGAAGGAATATTTGAAGAAATAATGGTAGAAAGTTTCTCAACTCTATTGAAGGACCTAGATATCCATGTCCAAGAAGCACAACATACTCCCATCTGAAAAAATTCAAATAGACCAACTGTGAGACACATACTCATCAGAATGTCAAATGCCAAACACAAAGAGAGAATTCTGAGAAGAGCAAGAGAATAACAACGTGTAACATAAAAGGGATACCCAATAAGATTAAGTGCTGATTTCACACCAGAAACCATGGAGGCAAGAAGACAGTGGTATGATATATTTAAGATACTTTATGAGAAAAACTTCTGGCCAAGAATCTTATATCCTGCAAGACTGTCTTTCAAAAATGAAGGCGAGTTTAGTATATTCAAAGATAAACAAAAACTGAGAGAATTTCTAACCAAGAGACCTGAATTTCAGGAAATACTAAAGAGTGTGCTAGAACCTGAAAAGAAGAGACAGGAGAGGCCTAGAAGATTCTACAAATGAAGATTCTAACAAAAAAAGTAACAAAGTGTCAAAAGAGTGGTGAAAATAAAATGACAGATGAAACTCAAAGAGAAATAAACTTACCCAACAATGTAAAGCACTTGTATTCAGAAAACTGCAACTCAATGTTAAAAGAAATCAAAAAAGGCCTAAACAACTCTAAGAACGTTCCACGTTCACAGACTGGAAGACTAAATATCATTAAGATGTCAATTTTGGGAAGTAGATTTGTCTCAAGGACAGAGTGTCCGCCTACTACATGGGAGGTCCAGGGTTCAAACCCAGGGCCTCCTGACCCGTGTGATGAGCTGGCCCATGCACGGTGCTGATGCGCACAAGGAGTGCCATGCCATGCAGGGGTGTCCTCCGCACAGGGGAGCCCCATGCACAAAGAGAGCCCCACGCCCCATAAGGAGAGCCACCCAGTACAAAAAAAGTGCAGGCTGCCTAGGGTGGCGCCACATACACAGAGAGCTGATGCAGCAAGATGATGCAACAAAAAGAGACACAGATACCTGATGCCACTGACAAGGATACAAGCGGACACAGAACACACAGCAAATTGACACAGAGAGCAGACAACTAGGGGAGGGGGGTGGCAGGAAAGGGGAGAGAAATAAATAAAAAATAAATCTCAAAAAAAAAAAGTCAATTCTACTCAATTTGATAAACAGATTCAATGCAATCCCAATAAAAATTCCACCAGCATATTTTTAAAAATTAAAAACACAATTATCAAATTTATTTGGAAGGGTAAGTGGTCCTGAATAGCCAGAAACATCTTAAAAAGGAAGAGTGAACTCTCATCTCCAGACTTTTAATCATATTACCTAGCTATCATGTTAAAAACAGCATGGTACTGGCACAAAGACAGAAACTTAGACCAATGGAACCAAATTGATGGTTCAGACACAGACCCTCACATGTATGGTCACGTGATTTTTGGCTAGCCTGTTAAACCCACACAGCTCAGGCAGAACAGTCCATTCAACAAATGGTGCTGAAAGAACTAGATATCCATAGCCAAAAGAAGGAAAGAGGACCCCTACCTCATACGTTATTCAAATGTTAACTCAAAATGGATCAAAAACCTAAAAATAAAAGAACCATTAAGCTTCTCAAAGAAATTGTAGGAAAATGGCTTCAAGACGTGGTGGTAGGTAGTGAATTCTTAAAGGAGATAAGAGGAGGACTAAGATGGAGTACTGATATTTAATGTACATAGAAGTGTGTAAAAGCATGAAAATATATACAGTGGGTGGTAACACACAGTGAGTAACAGCTAGTTTATAAATGGGGATGTGGATGAAAATGGTAGTCTAGGTATGTAAATGCCAATTGACAGAATGCTAGAGAATAATCTAGGTACTGAATAGCACAGTAAGCAAGAGGTGGATGAGAAATATGGCTGATGGCAGAAATCCAAGAGTGTCCTTTCTTAGCTACAGCAAATATACATCACTATTACAGGGTGATGGGAATGTGCAGAAACACAGTGACCTATGGACTGTCGTTAGCAGTAATAATGTAATATTCTTGCATCTATGCCAATGATGTATTGCGTTGATAATGGGGCAGTATGGAAAATGTGTGTCAAAGGTACAATATGGATGTGGTAACAATCAGATGATATTATCTATAACCAATGTTCCACCACGGTGTGGTGTGTTGATAGAGGGGTGTTGTTTCGGAATTCTGCATATGCGCATTACTGTTTTATAAGTTTACAACTTCCGTCATAAAAATATACTTAAAAAATAATAATAGGGAGGGTTGGGGGGAAAACACACCAAATATAAGATAAGGACTATAATTAGTAGTAAGATTTTGACAATATTCTTTCATAATTTGCTTGTTATATAATTTGTAACAAACATCTGAAGACAATGCAAGGTGGTGGAGGTTGATGTATAGGACCCATTACGCATGTTTGCTTTAAGTTCACAACTTCTACTATATACTTATTGTTTATGCATGTTCATATATAAAGATAATAATAATAATAGGGTGGGTTGGGGGAAAATACTTTGGTTAGTAGTAATATCTTGACAATGCTCTTTAATCATTAGTTAAAAATGCTTAACAACAATGCCAGGCATTCATAGTAGGGTGAGGTACGATAGTCCTATATGATGTTATATATGTTGCTTTTGTAAGTTCATAACTATTACTATACACTTATTTATATATGTTTATGTATGAGTGATATACTTCAATAAATTTTTTAAAAATGAATAAAATGGTATAATAGAGAAATAATTGTGCAAGAAAAGCAGGAATAGCAGCTCTGTACAGCAGGGAGCTATGTACAACAGATTACAAGGTGAAGAATTTTCTTGTTTTTTTGTCTGTTTTTTATTATTATTAAAATAATGAAAATGTTCTAATAATGAATGAAGGTGATAAATGCACACTTATGACTATACTGAATACCACTGATTGTACACTTTGGATGAACTATATGCTTTATTAATATTTATTAATAAAACTGATTTGTTTAAAAAAAGAAATTGTTAAATATTTATGATTTAAGACTTACAAATATACTAGAAAGCACAAAGAAATAAACCCTAGAGCTTTTAGTCAAATGTTTGAAACTTTTCTTTCAATAAGGCTTTTAAAAACAACAATAAGTTAAACACTAAAAATAAAAACCTTTCATGAGCCCAAAGTTGGAACTGTCAGAAGATATGGATGTATAACATACAATCAAATTATGAATAAAAAATTGCTTCTCCTTACTTTTTCTTTTCTTTTTTTTTGGTGGGGGGAAGGGGAAGAGAAGGATCAGGAAGGGTTGTCATGCAAACAGTAATGATATACCTAACCTTCCTCTCTAAATTACCTCAAAAAAAAAAAAAAAAAAAAAAGGAAGCAGATGTGACTCAAGCACCTGGGTGCCCACCTACTACATGGGAGGTCTCAGATTCAGTTCCTGGTGCTACCTGAATAAGACAAGCAAGACAGCAAGCTGATGCAACCAGATGACACATTAAGAAGACACAATGAGGAAACAAAATGAAAGCCACAACAAGTAGGGAGTGAAGGTAGCTCAAGCAATTGGTGCCTCCCTCCCACATGGGAGGTCCTGGGTTGGGTTCCCAGTACCTTCTAAAAGGAAGGCAAGAAGACACAGAGAGCACACAAAGAACAGACAGAGAGCGCAGAGAGCGAGTGCAAACAATAAGGAGGGGGGAGAAATAAATAAATGAATCTTTAAATAAATGAATAAAGATAGCAGAGCGGATGTGGCTCAAGCAATTGGACACCCACCTCCCACACGGGAGGTCCCAGGTTCAGTTCCCAGTGCCTCCTCAAGAAGACAGGCAGACACCACAAGGAGCAGATGCCACAACCAGCAGACACCACAACCAACAGACAACACAACTAACAGACAATACAACCAGAAGGGAGTGGAAGTGGTTCAAGTGGTTGGGCACTGTCCTCCATCACATGGGAGGTCCCAGGTTCATGTCCTGGTGCCTTCTAAAGAAGATGAGAAGACAGACAAGGGAACCATGGAGGGGGGTGTGGGGGAATGAATGGATGAATGAATGAAAAAATAAATAAAATAAACAAAGATAACTTACTAACCTTTCTGCATTTTCCTTTTACTCTAGCTCTGACACTTACGGCAAACTTCGACAAATCACCACAAAATGTAACATTAAGATGTGTTTGGGGGAAACAGATGTGGCTCAGCTAATTGGGCTCCCATCTACCATATAGAAGGTCCAGGGTTCGATGCCCAGGGCCTCCTGGTGAGAGCAAGCAGGCCCACATGGCAAGCTTACCCACACGAAGAGCCGCCATGCATGGGAATGCCACCTCACATGGGAAAGCTGCCCCGAGCAGGCGTGCCAGCCGACAAGGAAAGCTGGCACAGTAAGATGATACAAGAGACACAGAGGAGAAAACATAAGAAGACGTAGCAGAACAGGGAAGCTGAGGTGGCACGAAAGAGTAATCACCTCTCTCCCACTCCAGATGGTCCCAAGATCAGTTCCCAGAGCTGCCTAATGAGAATACGAGCAGACACAGAAGAACACACAGCAAATGGACAGAGAGAGCAGACAACAGGGGGAAGTGGGGGGGGGGGGGGGGAGGAACCAGGGAGGGGGAGAAATTTTAAAAAAAGAAAAAAGGTATGTTTGCTATAGTCTCACTCCATCCTGCCTTCTCTTTAAATAACACCATAGGGAGCAGATGTAAATCAGTGGCTAAGTGTCCACTTCCCATGTACAAGGTCCCTGGTACCTCCAGGAAATAAAAAATTATTAAAGAAAAAAAAGAGTTTAGAGAAACTTTTGATGAGAGTTCAACAAATATGCAATGAGAGACCTCTACTGCCATTTCTACTTTGAAAATTTCCAGAAAAAATTAAAATACATGCAAGCAGTTTTTCCATAAATAAACAAGTTCGACCACAAGTTACAAACTCTTCTATTCAATGCTCTATTTGTACATTAAGATTTTCAGATAGGATTATTAAAACTATATTGCAGAACCACTGGCAAGATATTGCTAAAGGAGAATAGTGATTAAAAGATGTGAAATGAGCAAAAAACAACAGCTTGGGGGGGGTGCTGGGTTCCTGGCCGGGGGGGGCTCTGTTGTGGTCCCTAGGGGATCAGCGGCAGTCCCCCGGGTTCAACAGCAAGAACGAGGAAGGAATGAGGGTCCAACAGTGAGCCCCTGATACTAATGACTATGCTTGTGAGCCTATACACCTGAAATAAGAACAAGGCCTAGAGCAGCAATGTGCCTAAGAGTTCCCTCCTGACAGCCTCCGTGTTACTCAAATGTGGCCAGTCTCAAAGCCAAACTCAGCATGTAAATGCACTGCCTTCTCCCCAGCATGGGACATGACACCCGGGGATGAGCCTCCCTGGCGCCAAAGGATCACTACCAAGTACCAGCTGATGATGTAACTAGAAAATGACCTTGAATTAAAGGTTCAACACGGACCAGCAGAATATCCCTGTCTACATATAATAACAGGAGTTAAAAATGCTTTTTGACCTAAATTAAGGGGGAAATGGAAAGGACAAATGAGTTTATATGGCCATGAGTCTCTAAAAAAAGAGTCTGGAGGTTGTCAGAAGGATTGCCCTTATGCACACCTGAGCAGAGTCTTAGAGACAGATAAAACAGATACAACCCCAGGTATTGGTTCTTCTGAGGGCTAAAGAGACCCACAGGTTTTATGGTCATGGCAGATGGAGTTCACTGCCATGTCAGTTGGCCCTTCTTTGGAGTTGGGTGTTTCTGCGTGATGGAGCTGGACTCAGATGTGATCTCTTTTCACAAGCCTTTCCTGTTACTTTACTGGAATTGTAGTTGGTGCTGGGGTTTAAGATATATCTAGGGGATCTGAATCTCTGGACTGACCAAATGATAGCCAGGCCCTGAGCCTCAAAAGACTTCAGTTCCTACACTCTGGTTTATTGGACTTACCCCACTCAGCTAACATGGAGTTGAAGAATGTCTACCACCACACCATGGAGCCAAGAGTGCCTACAACTGAAAGCAAGAGGACTGCATCCAGTATCCATGTGGAATCCAAGCCCCCTCTTGACATAGATGTGGAATGGACACAACCAATCCAAGGTCCACAGGAAGGAGGAATACAGTAAGGATTAGAATGGACTTACTGATATTCTATTCGTGAACTATTGTGGTTAGTAATCGAGAAATGTGGCATTGGTGTGGAAAAAGTGGCTATGGTGGCTGCTGGGTGCGGGAAATGGGAGGAAGAGATGAGATGTGGAGGCGTTTTCGGGACTTGATGTTGTCCTGGGTGGTGCTGCAAGGACAATTACCGGACATTGTAGATCCTCCCATGGCCCACTGGATGGAACGTGGGAGAGTATGGGCTATGATGTGGACCACTGACCACGAGGTGCAGCGATGCCCAGAGATGTACCCCCCAAATGCAATGGATGTGTCATGATGATGGGGGGGAGAGTGTTGCTGTGGGGGGAGTGGTGGGGTGGGGGCGGTGGGGGTGAATGGGGACCTCATATTTTTTTAATGTAATATTTTTTTAAAATGAATTTAAAAAAACAGTAAAAAATAAAATAAAATAAAATAAAATAAATAAAAGTGAAAAAAAAAAGATGTGGAATGAGCACTGTTGGCAGTCAGCACTATTTGATACAACAGAGACCAAAACACATTTGGTGGTTGACTGAAGGGAAGAAATCTCATTACATTTTTCCCACCACTCAGATAACTCTCCCAAATCTTTTCAATTACAATTCATCTCTTCCAGTTAGTTTCCACAGGTTAAATCAGTAAGACCTTCATTAAAACCTTCTAAGTAGGCTCAATAAAAGAGCAGAAGCAGTGGTGGGATAATTTTTTGTTGTTTTTATACCTCTCAAATTTTCTGCAATATTTTTTTTTTACTTTCAAAACGAAAAAAAAAATTCAGCTTTTTCAATAACTCTACAATTTACTCTTGTAAAGAGATAGAAAGCTTTCTTAAACTGGCTTCTTATTCACATTAGTACTAACTTCTCTACTTGGAGGAAAAGAGGAGTGGTAAAATATATATGTCTTATCCATTCTTTGGAAACCAAGGCAGGCACTGAAAATATTTTCGAAGAATAATCACATGAGAAAAATGTTTGATAGTAATATTGTTAGAAAATATCAAGATTCAGAACCATATAGAATCCAGATCTGTGTATTTCTGTAGAGTTGTATATTCCTAAAAAAAATCTTAAGGGGTGGTGCTATAGATGATTTTAATTTTCTTTTGTATGCTTGTGCATTTACCTATAAATAATAATGGTCTTCAATGACTTGTTTCAACCAAATTAAAACTCACATTCCTTGGTTTTCTGCCCCGAACACCAACAATTTGTTTAATTTACGTTGTACCTTTCTATCTTTTCCCTAAAGTCAAACAAACATGTTTGTTCTATCTTCCGAGATTTGCAAACATGCCTGTCCTATCTTTCAAGACTTTTACTTCTGCAATTCCATCACAGAGCACAACTATCTCCCCAACTTCATCACAAAGTTCACTAATCACTTCACAACTTAATTCTCTCTAACTCCAACCATTCTAGCAACATTCCCCAGCACCTTTGCTAATAGATACTAATTACAGGTCTCAGTTGCTCTAGTACAGTTGTTTTTGTTTCTCCCCACACCTGACCAAGCTAAGCTTTCTTTTGTGTACCAAATTGCTACTAAAGTTCTTCCAACTCTAAAATTCTTCAATTTCTCCACACAAAGTAACTTGAAAGCCAAGTCCTCTTCCCCTTTCCATATTTCCATGTGGATTTCTTAGGGAGGATGTACAAAACATAACTGTTCTCCCATTTCCTTTGCCTAAGTAATTTAAGTAATTTTCAAAGGATTAAGTGTGTAGGGAAGAAAAAGTATCCACACACCAAATGTTTATCCTTTTAATATCAATGCTCTAAAATCCTCCCTTTGAACTTATGCAGACTAAATCAGTATCAATTTTCACTTCTATATTTCTCCTACTAAACTTATTTAAAAAACATACAAACAACCTCTCCTTACCAAAAAAACCCTAAAGGGCCTCACAATAAAATTCAATGAAATCTAACACACTATTATTTTATAATGTCCACCTATCATGTCTACTTGAACCAAGTTGGATAAATCTGTAATTTACATTTTCAAAATCTGCTGCAGTTAAAACCAATTTGGGCATGGCTAACAGTTAAACTATAATATCTTTTAATTTAGTATATGTTATTTACTTGTATGTATATAGGTTATCTCTGGAAAACTCCATGAGAAACTGATAACAATGACTGCCTTTGGGGAAATAAAGATGGCTGGAGAAACCGAAGTCGATTTTATATTGCATTCCCTTTCATGCCTTTTGAGTTCTGAACCATGTAAATTTTGCAAACCTGCTAATATTTTTTTATCATTTTAGTATATCATCTGATGGGATCATATTCTTGACAGATATTCAAAACTACAATATTTGGAAATTTCAAGTAACAAAATAACAGCCTATATTCTGGGTCTCTATGATCACCAAAACTAAATTTTCTTAAGCTATTTTTTTATATTTTCATATGAACAAATAACTCCAAAGAATATGTGTGTGTGTATAGTTGTTAATCTCTAGTCCAGAATGCTAAATTTAGATTAGATAATTAAGCAAAAATACAATAATGTTCTGCAACCCAACTCTTATTAATAGCAATTCTGGATTTTTAAAAAAAATTTTAAATGTTAAAATATTATCCATGTTATAAAAGATCAATTTTTGGATATATAAGCAAGTGTTCCATTTATATTAAAGTAAAACAATACCAGTGAAATCAATACACAAACGGAATGAAACTTTTGTACAGGTTAGTAGAGAAATAAGGAAAATTTTCAGGTTAAAAAAAAAACACCTAACGTAACTGTTGTTTGTTCATTTTTAACATGCTGACTAGAGATAGACCTCTGGAAAAAGTCATCTAAATTAAAAAGTCAGTTCATTACAATATGACTGCAAAAGAATAGTTGGGGCCTTTGGATAAATGTTTCATAGATTAAAGAGACCGGGATTATTACATAAAATGAGGTTTAAAGGTATTCAAGTGTGCTGTGCTCACTTATCTTTTCTCTTAAATAACTATCCTCTATGAAATCTATTTCTTAAAAAAATTTTTTTATTCCAAACTCAGCATATAAACACTCTGCTCTCCTCCCCCCACCCATCATGGGACATGAATCCCAGATTTGGACTACTCTGGCACCAAAGGATTATCACCAAGAGCCAACTAGTGATGCATCTGGAAGAAAACCTTGACCAAATGAAGTGAATATGAAATACAAATGTTTTCACAGATAAGAGATTTCAGAGTCGAAAGGTCATTCCAGAGGTTAGGTTTACGCTCCTCTCAGGAGGATCTCACTGACTGCGACGGTAAACAATGCCTCAAGCAGAGGTACTCCTGAGGGCTCTAGAGACATATGGATACTATAGGCAGGGCAGACAACCCCAGGAAATAGGTACCCTGTCAATGGGCCTTAGCTTGGAATATATGATAAACTATCTCCCAATGTAACAGACTCATCTATAATTTTCCTACACATGGCTCTTCTGACCCTCTTTTTGAAACTTTACTTAGCACTATATGCCTTAAACATGTCCCAAAGACTTAAATCTTTGGTATCTTCACATGCTGGTTGAGCCCCGAATGTCAGCAGAGTTGCAGCCAGTTCACTAGACTCACCCAGGACAACCAATCAAAGAATGATGATGGACAATGTCATACCAAAAAAGAGTATCTACAACTACAAGCAAGATACTTCCATCCATCTGCCCCATGGGATCTAGGCCTCCTCTCAAACAGAAGCAGAGTAGGCATCATCATCCCAAAATGCTCAAGATCAAGGAATGAACAAACATAAGGAGAAATTACAGACCAAAGTAAACTTATTATTATTATAGTAATGGAAGAACTTGTAACATTGATATAAACACAGTGGTCATCAGTGGTTCTGAGGGGAGAGAAAGGGAAGAATAGGTGTAATATGGGGCATTTTTGGGACATAGGAATTGTTCTGCATGATATCACAATGATGGATACAGGACATTATACATTTTGTCAAAACTTTAAAATTGGGCAGTGTGAAGTGTAAACCATAATATATTCTACAGACCAAGCTTAGTAGCAATGCTTCAATATTTGTTCAATTTTAACAAATGTACCACACTAATGAAAGATGTTCTTAATGGGGGAGGGAGTGGGGTATATGAGAATCCCCTATATACATTTACATATTTTTTAAGATTTATTTCATTTATTTATTTCTCCCACCCCACTTCATTGCTTGCATTTGCTGTATGCTGTCTCTGGATTGCCCATGTAGGAAGGAGGCACCCAATCAGTCGAGCCACCTCCACTCCCTGCTTGTTGTGTCTCTCAATACGTTTCCTTGCTGTGTCTCTTCACTGCATCATCTTGCGGCATCAGATCACCGTCTTGCTTGTTTCTTTAAGAGGCACTGGGAAGCAAACCCAGGACCTTCCATGTGGCAGATGGGCACCCAACTGCTTGAGCCACATCCGCTTCTCCCCTATATTTTCAATGTAACTTTTATATAATCTAAAACTTCATTAAGTAGAAAAAAATAATAATCTAGGCTTACATAAAAATATAAAGCAATTTTAGTTTTACTATAGTGCAATGGTGACATAAATAATCTCAAGGACATTAAAACTACTACTTAACTCTGAGAAACAGCACATACACATACTTCACTGTAATACTTGCAGATACCTTTTTAAAGTTACATCATCTTTTGACTAACTGTTTTTACATATTAAAAGCAATGGTGGGAATTTCTGCTATCAAAATTATATTTGTGGGGGAGCAGATGTGGCTCAGTGGTTGAGCACTCGCTTCTCATGTTCAATCCCCAATAATTAACTGAATAAATAAATTTTTGCAGTCATATTTTAATAGAAAAACATTTCAGCTTTGTGGCAGAAACCGACTATCTGCATAGGACGTTTTTGGTTTTTTTTCCTTTTTTTTTTTAAAGATACTTAGATTACATAAATGTTACATAGAATATACAGGAAATTCCCATATCCCTGGTCCCCATGCCTCCCACATTTTCCCACATTAGCAACATCTTTCATTAGTGTGGTACATTCTTTGTAATTGAAAAACACATTTTGGAGCATTGCCATTAAGCACAGATTATAGTTTACACTCTCTCCCACTCATAATGTAGGTTATGGCAAGATAAATAATGGCCTGTATCTCTCATTGTAATGTCATTCAGGGCATAGGATGTTTTTAATACATTTTTCTCTTCAGAGTACAGTATTAAGTAAAGGGATTTGTAACTTAGCATTAGGTTTTAGCTAGTAAAACTATACTTTAAAGGAAAAGGCAGGATGTGCTGGCTTGGTTTTAAAAGAGCTTGAAGAGCGTTTGATTGATCTAAACTTTCCTCAAACAAAATGCCACAACAAAAAAGCTTGCTTTTTATGTGTGGGGGATAAAGACAATTCATAGGCTGTTCAGTTAGAAGCCTGAGATTTTAAGGGTTTCTACTACCTTACTTTGATAAGTTTTATTTCATTTTGGTAGTGCCACCTTAAATATTAGGAAAAATGTGAAATTAATATTATAAGTTTTTATTTTAGTAATTGCTTTATAAATGATCCTTAAGTATGTAAATTTTAAGTTGTTTTAAACAGATAACTGTCAAATTCTCAGAAGCTGGTTAAGTAACTAGTTCCTAGACTTTACTAGCTCATTTAACCCTCCCTTAGAAATTTGTACATGCCAATTTAGGCTGAAGTTTCACTTCAGACCCCCACCATGCCAGTAATCTAATCAACTTCTCTGCCTGAAAAAAAAATTTTTTTTAAAAACAACACTCCAATATAGAGATTTCAGCCCCAATTCCAGACTGGAAAGTAAGATAATATGAAGTCTATTTTACTATCTGTACTCTATTTCAGTTCAAATAAAATATTTAATAGGAGTAAAGGCAAAAACTGAAGCATAAATGAGATTTGGAAATTCTTTCCAGATTTCAGATATCCAAGTTCCTCTATTAACAGGGACAAAAAGAGACACACAAAACTTGTACAAAAATGTTCACAGAAGCATTATTCATAATAGCCAAAAACTTCAAAGGTATGCTCAAAGCTCAATTAACAGAAAATAAAATATAACCTTGTAATGTTAAGATGCAATTTGGAATTAAGTTAGAGAACTTCAAAAACATGTTCATGAATCAAAAAATGAGGTAAAACATTTACAAGAATGTCAATTTAATTGAAGTAAATGGTCTTTACAAAAGTTTTCATAATTGCTATTATAAAACCTAAGGCCTGAAATTAACAAGTTGCTCCTCAAATTTATATGGAAATGCAAGGGACTCAAAATATTAATAGAAAAAATAATCTTGAAAAAGAACAAAGTTGAAAGACTCACAAGTCCTGATTCTAAAACCTACTATACAAAGCAACAGTAATCAAAATAGTGTGATCTTTGCATAGAGAAAATTTAGAGTCCAGAAATAAATCCATATTTATGGTCAACTGATTTTCAACAAAGATACCAAGACAATTCAACAGGGGAAAGAACAGTCTTTGAAAAATGATGCTGGCACAACTGGATATTCATATGCTAAAGAATAAGTTGTACTCTTCCTGGTGCATAAACAAAAATGAACTCTACGTAGATCACAGGCCAATAAAAGCTAAAACTATAAAACCTAAAGAGGAAAACAAAGAAGTAAATCTTTGAGACCTTGAGTTAGGCAAACGTCAAGCCTTTTTAGATACAACACCAAAAGTACAAGTGATAAAAGAAAAAAATTGATAACCTGGACTTCAAGATTTGAAATAAAAATTTGTGTTTCAAAGGACACCATCAAGAAAGTAAAAAACAGAGCAGATGTGGCCCAAGCAGATGAACTCCCACCTCCCATATGGAAGGTCCTGGGTTCAATCCATGGACCCTGATATGGCTAAAAAAAAAAAGGGGGTGGGGGCAGGGGGGGGCAGGGAAGGGGAAAGAGTATTTGCAAATCCTATATATGATAAGGGGCTTGTATCCAGAATCCAGAGTATATAAATAACACTACTCAAAAATATAAAGAATACATAATTTAAAAATGGGCAATGGATCTGAAGAGACATTTATCCAAAGAAGATATACAAATATATATATAAAATGCAATCACAAATGTAATGGCAAGCTATTGAAAACAGTCTAAGTGCCTATATGCAGAAGAGTGGATGAATAAATTCTGGTACATCCACTATACCACTATAAAATAAAATGAACATTTCTCCGAAGACATACAAAACGCCAATAAACACATAAAAAGATGCTCAGGGTCCTTAGTCCTTAGCGAAATGTAAATCAAAATAACAATGAGGTACTACTTCAAACCCACCTTGATGGCTATTATTTTAAAATCAGAAAATGAAGAAAATATATGTTAGAGAGGATGCGGAGAAAGAGGAACTTATGTCCATGTCGTTGACAGGAATGTAAAAAAAATGGTGCAGCCACTGTGGAGAATACTTTGGTGGTTCCTCAGAAAGTTAAAAATAGAATTACCATATGACCAAGCAATTCTAGTTCTAGGTATATACCCAAAAGAATTGAAAACAGGAATTCCAACAGGTATCTGTACACCAATGTTCATAGCAGCATTATTCACAAGAGCCAAAAGCTTATTTAACAACCCATGTATCCACCAACTGATGAATGGATAAACAAAAAGTGGTATATACAAACAATTGAATATTATTCAGTCCTAAAAAGGAATGAAGTTCTGATACACGCTAGAACATGAATATATCTTGAAGACATCATGCTGATTGAAATAAGCCAGACACAAAAGAATGTTATATGATTTCACTTATTTGAAATATCTAGAACAAGCAGATTCAGAGAGATAAACTAGATTATAGGTTACCAGAGGCTGGGGAGAAGGAAGGAACAGTAGTTATTGCTTCATAGGAAGACTTTCTGTTTGGGGAAAAAAAATTTTAGTAATAAATGGTGGTGATAGTAGTACAATATTGTGAATATAATCTATATTACTGAATAATATAAATTCAAGTGGTTAAAATGAGAAATTTTGTTTTATGTATATATAACCAAACACACACAAAGACAGACAATAAGTGTTGGTGTGCATGTGGAGAAACTGGAATCCTCAGATATTGCTGGTGGAACTGTAAAATGCTGCAGCCACTTTGGAAATACAGTTTAGCAGTTCTTCAAAATGTTAATCATGGAGTTACCATATGACCCGGCAATTCTTCTCCCAACAGGATTGGAAACATCTATCCACTCAAAAACTTATACAAAAATGTACGTCACAGCACTACACATGAAAAAGTGGGAAAATCCAAATTTCCATCAATGAATGAATGAAGTGTGGTATAGCCATACAATGAAATATTTCTCAGCAATAAAAAGGAATGAATTACTGATATATTCTCCAACATGGATAAATCTTGAAAACATTAACCTATGTGAAAGAAGCCAGTCACAAAAGAACATTTATGACTTCATTTATATGAAATGTCCAGCTTAGGTAAATCTATAGAGGCCGAATGTAGATTAGTGGTTGCCAGGGTCTGAAGAAAGAACACCGAGTAAAAACCAATGCATACAGGTTTCTGAGTTGATGAAATTGTTCTAATATTGCATTACTCTATAAACAAAAAGCCAATGAATTTACATTTTAAATGGGTTTATTGTATGGCAGGTAAATTGTATCTCTATATAACTTCTTTTAAAACCCTAATGTCTCATATTGTGGAAAACAAGGAAAATCAATGGCAAACAGCTCTGAACTGATCTGATTACCAAACGAGTCCATGCTTGAGACGCTTAGAATTAAGAATTTAGGAAACATCCCTTATGAAAATATTATCCCTTTAAATATTTAAAAATCTTAACTAAGATGGAATGGTAGTACTTGAAACTGTCAGAACATAAACATGAGATTCACCCAAGATACCTGAGTAAGCCTGCTACTTTCTGATGCATGGATGAACTGTACTTCCCAGTACAACAAACAATAATTGCAGAAAAATACTCCACAGGCAGACTGAGAGGCCATTCTCAAAGAAAAATCTAATCCTAAATTAAGACTATGGGTGTGGAAAGAATGAGGAAGGGGGGAAAGCACAGGAGACAAGGGGGAAGTCTCGAAGCATTTAAGCCCAAGCAATTCAGATATATTTAATTCAACTTTTAGACGCTTTGTGAACAGGCCCAGAGGCAAAGTCCTGGGCGCAGACTACCGAGGCGAGCTGCGAGGCCGAAAGGAAATGCTTATCCAGCCCAACCTCGCACGGGATTCCGTGTGGAAATGGTGGGGGGCAAAGGGGCAAAATGGGGGCCTACGGCGAGGAAAGCAAGCGAGCCTTCTCCACTCGGCTCCGGTCGGCGCTCCCAGGCAGTGTACAGTGGGAGGCGGCCGCGCCACCCGCACTTCCTTCGCGTCCGATCCGCCCCGCACGCCCCGCGGGGAGCGCGCCCGGCGCCCAAAGCCTCCGGTGGGGCCAGATCCCGTCTCCCGCCCCATCCGGCGCTTTGTCCTTAGCCTGGCGGCCCCGTCGCAGGCTCCGGGCCGCGCTGACAGCCCCCGCCCCCGGCAAAGTCTACAAGCCTGAGCGTCCCGGTCCACCAGCGACCCGCAGCCTACCCGGCTTCAGCCAGGCGGGACCCAGCAGGCGGCGGTCCGAGGACACTCGCTGGACCCCAGGAGCTGCCGCTACCGCCGCTGCTGCCGCTACCGCCCGAAGCGCACGCAGGCCGAGGTCAGGCGCTGAAAGTGTCCGACGCCGAAACCCGCAAAATTTCCAAAATCGTCCTCTTACCCAAAAATTCTCAACGAAATGCGCCATGACCATCGTGCCGCTGCCGCCGCGCTAGGTTCCGCGTCCGCGCCCGTCCGCCGCTGTGTAAACACCGGCCGGACCCTTACGGCGCCCCCGCCTGTCGCCGCTGCCGCCGCCGCCGCCGCCGCCTTCTTTCCTGAGACCGGCCCACACCCACCAGGGCGCATGCGCCACCTAGCGGCTGCTCCCGCTGAGCGAAGACTTAGACTCCAAGGCTTCGCTAGGCGCATGCGCCGCGGGCCCTCTGCCCGGGTCTGGCTTGCCTGCTCGGGTCTGGCTCGCCTTCCCGTGTTACCAGCCCGGGCGCGGCTAGATTCCGGGTTCTCTTGGGAATGGTGGAAAGTCGGGTCCCTGAAGGATCACCGGGGAAACTGCCCGCAGTCTCTGGCCTTGAGACGGTTACTGGCCTAGGGACGGAACGATGAGAGGGTGGGGCCGGCGGCAGCTTGGCCTCCTGAACAAGACTAGCTGCACTGGCCTTCGAGGATCCCGAACGGACCAAAGTCTGGGCAAACTAGGTTGGAGGAAACTTGGCCGCTGGCCATCCGGAGCTGCGCTTAAGAAACTTTGGTCAACAGGGTGCCTTTCCTTGACGGGGAACTAAGAACCAAAGCAGTCCTTTCCAAGGCCGGAAAATGAGGAAACGCCTGAGAGCCCCTGGTACTGCATGTGACTCAGGCACTGAGGCGGACCAGAGCCGCTGGCTGGAGCAAACCAGCCGGGACAGCCGAGAGGAGGAACTGACCTGAAACAAACCATTTTTCCTGACCCAGGCAGTTTATTGGGTGTGGGATTATATGGGAATTCCTTATACTTTCGGTGAAAGTTTCTGTAAATGTAAGTATAAAACTTGGCTAAAAGTAAAATTTATTTAAAAAAAAAACAAAACTTAAGATAGTACAACATACTAAATGATGGACTATAAGTACTAGTATAATAAAATATCCTTTCACAAATTGTAACAAGTGTACCACAGTAACAAGTTATTAATAGGGTTATGCCTGCTCTTTCTGTAAACCTAGAACTTCTCTAATAAAAAAAAATTTACAGAGGTCTCAAACTATCACCTGATTGTTGCCAAAGGTGAAGGAAAAACTAGTTCTATCAAATGCTAATACATCATTGCTAATACAATCTGCATTTCTTGAAGCGAAGCCCCACAAATAGATTTACTGTAGCTTTATTCATACACACCACATCTCCTCAGATTTGGTGATTTCAAGCATGATGAACACTATAAAATAACACTTTCTTCAAGGGAAAATATTTTCATCCCCAAAAGTGAAAACCAAGCAGTACCTATCACAAAGATGAACCTGAAAAGGGCTGAAAATTGGGAATAATTGTGATAAAGAATATCTTTTAGAGCTAAATAGGATGCAACCCTAAGACATTGAGAATTTGCTTCAAAATTCATTGAGGAAGGAGAGAAGAGTAGGGGTAGAGAAGGAACAAGATTGGCCATTAGTTAAAAACTGTTAGAGCTAGATGCTGGAAACATGGTGGTTCATTGTACTGTTTTCTTTTAATGTTTGAAATTTTTCACGATAAAGGGTTGTGTTTTTTCAATGTTTGTTGAATTGCCTTGGAAAATGCTATTTTATTTATATAAAAAGTCTTCATACCTAGTATTTGGGAAGTCAAGCTTAGATATATGTATGCTACAGTGCTTGCTAAATCATCAGTCTAGTGCTCTCTCTTCTTGAAGCTGAAGAAATTCTTAAAAGATGCATCATGCAAATGAACTTGGCATTAAATTCCTAGTATTCACTAAGCATTAACCACCCTTACACGGGGCACAAGAGGTTCCTATTTTGGGCTCCATGCTTTAAAGGGCCATACATATCAAGCACACATGCATTAATTTATTAAAAACACCTGGGTGCCTCTGTTACTCATGATCTGGTGCTGAACACTGGTTCATTATAATCCATAACCCTAAATATCCTCTCCCATGACCAATAACATTCAGCCCAAGAAAAACCTTTTTCATATTGCTTGCCTTCTGTCCTTAAAACAAAAGGTGGACTTATTTGCAGTTAAACTTTGTGGGTGAAACAGTTGCTGATACCAGAAAAAGACTCCTTTGGAATTCAGGCAGAAGCTGAAAAGCAGAAGCACTTAGATAAGAAAAATGATAAATTAGTTATCTTGTCAAATCCTTCCTCTCAGCTTGAATGTAATGGATTCTTGCCTAACGATATATCATTTCCCACTATTGTCACACATAGAATTTCCTTCTCTTAGTGTTCTACTTTGTGGTTACATTTATAATTTACTATAGTATTCACAATAGTTTCACATGGTACCCTGACCTCCATTTGTACTCTTACCCATGATCTCTTAAATATCAAGGACAGGCCAGCCATGAAGATAAATACTCTGTGTATTTCAGGTATTTGCAGTGCTCATTAAGGCCAAAATACCATATGCAATAATTGTCCTGTGTTTAAGTTGTGGAACTTTATAGTAAATAGTGTTTAAGGTGACTAAATTTCAGATGAGATGGTGTAATACAGGAAGAATGTAGGTGGTGTCAGTCAACCTCTATCCTCTCTGCTGAGATTTCAAGGGATACACATACTCTCTGGTAAGGTGCCCTAAGTGGGTAACTATCCATATGCCTTAAAGTTTTTGTGCCATGCTTAGCTTTTGCTTATCCAAACACATTTTGGAATTATTAAAAACTGGCATAGACAACAGTGTTCAACTATCTACCTATAATACCTGGCACCTAATAGTTACTCACAAAATGTTCAGTGAAAAAGTGACTAACAATTGAGCCTCCCACAGAAAAAAAATCAAGCTGAATAAAACTTTAGATATGCAATAACTTAGTTCTTCCTTTTTTCCATATTCCTTAATTGGTACTATATCTTAGAGCCTATTTTTAAAAATCCATTATTTAAATTGTATTTGATTTAATTTTCTCATATGACTTTAAATACTTTCAAAAGAATTCTTTGGGACTTGAATATAGTTCTTACAGGATAGGCTACCTTTTGTAATAGCAATAAAATAAATTTGAAATAATAATATTCAAGATTGGCTCAGCAGGTGATCTCCTGTTAGGAAGGGATCACTAAAAAATTGCTGGCCTTTAATTTTTGGGTGACACCTCCCTAGATTTATCTTTCTCTTAGGAGCTCTCTTTAATTATGGCTGTCAACGTTATGTTGGTTTCTAAGGGATGTTGTTTCTTCCCATTAAACTCTGGCCCAAGCATGTACATTACAGTCCAAAGCACACCTGGACTGTAAAAGCATAACTTGACAACTAGTGGCAATTAAGAGAGTGAAAATAACATAAACCTAGATTCTCTGTTTTCCAAAATATGACTTGTTTCAAAGATTTGAGGGCCCATTCTCTGAAGCAAGGCATCTAGAGAACTTCCCCTTTTCTTTGCTAAGTTTGACCTCCTATTTCCAGTCCTGGGTTCACAGCTCAGAGCTTATTAGTCAGCATGTGGTCACAAGCACCATTTCCTCATAACTCATTTGAAACTAGTTCTGTTCCAGAAGAGTTGGCTATAAAGTAAAATACATTTTCCCATTTATTTCCAATATAATTTTGTAAATATTTCTCCACTTATTTCCTAGATAAGGCTGGCAGAGGATCCCCTACTAAAAAAAAACACCACACAAACATCATTTCCTGCTAATTTTTTTTTTATGATTTATTTATTTCTCTACCCTTCCCCGACACTCCCCCCAGTTGTCTGCCCTCTGTGTTCATGCACTGTGTATTCTTCTGTATCGCTTGTATTGTTGTCAATGGCACCCGGAATCTGTCTCGCTTTGTTGCGTCATCTTGCTGCGTCAGCTCTCCATGTATGCAGTGCCATTCCTGGAGTTCTCCATGCATGTGGGGCTCTCCTGCGCGGAAGGGCAGTCCTTGCACGCATCATCACTGCTCATGGACCAGCTCATCACACAGGTCAGGAGGCCCTGGGTTTGAACCTTGGACCTCCCATGTGGTAGGTGGACGCCCTATCCATTGGGCCAAATCCACTTCCGCCTGCTGATTTTTTCAAGGAGAAGCATCCTTTCTCAGATGGTATGGTCCTTCTCTATACTCATCTTATACTTGATGATAAGTGATAAAAGAGCCGAGCTCCATTAAAAGGAAGAGAAACCGGGAGATCCCTGAGGTTTGATATTCTCTTCTTTTTCCCTACTTGACAGCAACATATTGAAAGGGAAAACTTTATGCAAAACAGAAAGAAAAGCAAAAACTCAGCAGATGGTACCCAAACAGGTCATTATGTGAGGGCCAGGAGATAGAAACATGTTAATCAAAATGCATAATATAGTTAAACATCACCTTCCACACATGCCGCTCAGTTCACGGTAGCTTGCCATGTGCACTTTCTTCACTACTGAGTGCACCTGGAATAGAATGTCTATTCCCTGTTGTGACATTATCTCTTCCTCCAGAATGAGATGTACCTTCTCAGGGCTCCCTTACCTTCCTGTCTGTGTTGGTTAAGTTCATATGTCAACTTAGCTAGGTTATGGTATCCAGTTGTTTGATCAAGCAAGTACTGGCCTGATGGTTACTATGAGGGTGTTTTGTGAATTTAAATCATCAGTAGGTTGATTGCAGCTATGGCTGATTACAGCTACAATCAACTAAGGAGATTGTCTTCAGCAATGAGAGAGTTCTCATCCAATCAGTTGAAGGCCTTAAAGGGAGAACTGATGATTTCAACAGTCGAAGGAATGATTTTCATCTCTACTTCAGTCAGCCAGCCTTCTCTTGGAAATTTATCGAACAACTTCACTGGAGCTCCCAGCTTGCACCCAGCCCTATGGAATTTTTTTTTAAGATTTTATTATTTATTTATTTACTCTCGCCCCCCTCCCCCCGGCTTCTTCCTTTCTTTGCTGTCTCTTCTCTGTGTCCATTTGCTGCATGTTTTTTCTGTATCTGCTTGTCTCCCTTTGTTGCATCATCTTGCTGCGCCAGCTTTCCGTGGTGCACGGGCCAGCTTTGCCTTCACAAGGAGGCCCTGGGACACGAACCCAGAGCCTCCCATGTGGTAGATGGGAGCCGAACTGACTGAGCCACAGCTGCTTCCCTGCCCTATGGAATTTTGACTTGCCCATCCCTGCAATCATGTGAGCTAATTCCTATAACAGTTGTCATAATATTTATGTTTATATATCTTTGTCTTTGGAGGAAGCACAAAAATACCTGACAGGTTGTTCAGGGATTTCCACAAGGAAACCAATAGGAATTTCAAAAATAAAAGAGAAATGACTTAATTATAGAAAACCAGAAAGGTGATGTATCAGAAAATACTTGTCATTAATGTTAAGAGGGGGAAGTGGATTTGGCTCAACTAATAGAGCACCCACCTACCATATAGGAGATCCAGGGTTCAATACCCAGGGCTTCCTGGCCTGTGTGGTGAGCTGGCCCACACACAGTGCTACTGCACACAAGGAGTGCCGTGCCATGCAGGGGTGTTCCCTGCATAGGGATGCCCTATGTACAAAGAGGGCACCCCACGGAGAGATGCCCTGCATGAAAAAAAGCACAGCCTGCCCAGGAGTGGTGCTGCACACCTGGGCAGCTGACGCATCAAGATGACACAACAGGGAAGCAGATTTGACCCAATGGATGGGGCATCCACCTACCACAGGGGAGGTCCAAGGTTCAAACCCAGGACCTCCTGATCTGTGTGATGAGCTGGCCCATGCGCAGTGCTGATGTGCACAGGGAATGCCCTGATATGCAGGGGTGTCCCCCGCTTGGGGAACCCAATGTGCAAGGAGTATGCCCCGTAAGGAGAGCCATACCCGCCCTTCATGAAAAAGGCACAGCCTGCCCAGGAATGGCACCGCACATTATCGGCAAGATGACACAACAAAACGAGACACAGATTCCGGGTACTGCTGACAATAGTACAAGTGGACACAGAAGAACACACAGCGAATGGACACAGAGAGCAGACAACTGGGGTGGGGAGGGGAGAGAAATAAATAAACAAATAAATAAATCTTTTAAAAAAATGACGCAACAAAAAAAGATACAGATTCCCAGTGCTGCCTGACAAGAATGCAAGTGGACACAGAAGAACACACTTCAAATGGACACACAGAGCAGACAATGGGGAGTGGGGGCAGAAAGGGGAGAGAAATAAATTTAAAAAAAAAATGTTAAGAGGAAAAGCAGAAGATGAAATTGAAGCTACATTTAAAATTTAAATATGTAAAAGCATGCATGTAAATGGACAATAATCAAAAGAAAACATGGAAAAATGAGCAAATGCATATATGTATGGATAGTGAGATTATTGTACCAAACATTTACAATTTATTTTAATGTAATAACATACAATGTAAAGAGTAATAGTGGCGGCGGACTTGGCCCAGTGGTTAGCGCGTCGGTCTATCACATGGGAGGTGCACGGTTCAAACCCCAGGCCTCCTTGACCCGTGTGGAGCTGGTCCATGCGCAGTGCTGATGCGCGCAAGGAGTGCCTTGCCATGCAGGGGTGTCCCCCGTGTAGGGGAGCCCCACGCACAAGGAGTGCGCCCCGTAAGGAGAGCTGCCCAGGGCGAAAGAAAGTGCAGCCTGCCCAGGAATGGTGCACACACAGAGAGCTGACACAACAAGATGACGCAACAAAAAGAAACACAGATTCCCATGCCGCTGACAACAACAGAAGCAGGCAAAGAAGATGCAGCAAATAGACACAGAGAACAGACAACCGGGGTGGTGGGGGAGGGGAGATAAATAAATAAATAAATAAATCTTTTTTAAAAAAAAGAGTAATAGTTGTTTTCATTTTAATATAAAAATGATTGGACCTAATATTCCTTAACTTCTTTCATTAAGTCTTTTCTCTCATTTCCTCAGGCAATATATGTTGTGCACTTATTACAATGAAAAGTCATCTCTACTTTTAAGAAATTTATAATCTAATTTAGATTCATGATGAGGAGATGACAATTATAACAGTGTGCCTAGAAGAGTGGCTGGCACATAGTTGGGGCCCAATAAACATTTGTTAAATGAATAAATTAATGAATCAAAGTTTGTTCCAGAAAGATAATCTCAAAGAAATTCAATTTTTGCTTTTCCTTTTTCCTTCCCCTGTCTCCCCACAAAGACAGCGACAGGAAACTGCCCTGGACTCTATTAGCACAATTCTTTGGGGATCTATGTGGTAGTGGAGTCCCGAGCAACTTCTGAAACTCAGTGCTTCTGGGACTGTTGTGGGAAACTGTCTTACCTGTTCCTTACTGTAAATGTTACACCTCTTCTATTGTAGATGTTGTGGTTGTTAGATGTTGTAGCTGTTCCCTATTATTGTAGATGATGTTGCAGTTCTAATAGCAAACAGCTGCTTGGTAGTTTCCAATAAATACGAGGTGGAAACTAGGGTCAAGGCTCTCAGTTCCAGAAGCTGTGAGTTCCCTGGACCCATCTTTATCTCCTCTCTTGTTTCTCTCTCTCTCTCTATCTATTTCATAAAGTTCTGCATCACCTCCCTTCGAGCCAACCTATTGTGAGCTGATTGCAGCGTGGGGCCAGCTGCATGGGTAGGAGGTGGCCATGTATGGCAACTGGAAGAACAGAGCCCTAGGAATTGTGGCTATAGGTGCCCAATCAAGTGGCACCCTTTGCTGAACTTCGAGTGGGGGAGGTGGGCATTGTCTCTCTCAAAGACCCACTGCAGTCTGCACAGGGATCTGAATCACATGGAGGTCATCAGGTGCTTTCTGCATACTGTGTAACACTAGATTTCAGCAGTAACACCGTGTGGCAGTAAAAGGCACGGTTACTAAGGTTCTTGTAGATTTCAGGTAAGAGGGAGCCCTATTCATCTCCTTATTTCACAAACTCTTACCAAACACCTATATTCAGGTAGTCCATATTCTAAACCCTGGTGATACAATAGTGAAGGAGACTAATCATTTCACTTCTCTAGTAGTACACATTTAGTGTGGGAAGTCAGACTATAAGCACATAAATAAATGAGGGGCGGCAGACTTTGGCCCAGTGGTTAGGGCGCCCGCCTACCACATGGGAGGTCCACGGTTCAAACCCCGGGCCTCTTTGACCCATGTGGAGCTGGCCTATGCGCAGTGCTGATGCGCGCAGGGAGTGCCATGCCACGCAGGGGTGTCCCCCACGTAGGGGAGCCCCACGCACAAGGAGTGCGCCCCTAAGGAGAGCTGCCCAGCACGAAAGAAAGTGCAGCCTGCCCAAGAATGGTGCCACACACAAGGAGAGCTGACACAAGATGACACAACAAAAAGAAACACAGATTCCCGGTGCTACTATATAGAAGTGGTCACAGAGGAACACACAGCGAATGGACAGAGAGCGCAGACAACCGGGGGGCGGGGAGAGAAATAAATAAATAAATAAATCTTTAAATAAATAAATAAATAAATGAGGATCTTTTCAGATACTGATACATGTTTAAAAAGTGTAATTGGGATAGATTGTGGTGGGAAGAGGGACTTCTTCTTTATCTAGGGTGGTTTTAAAAAAATTCTCTGAGGAAGTGGCATTTAAGCAAGACCTGAATGAGCCAAAAGAAATAGTTTTGCAAAGATATGGAAAGAATTCCATGTTAAAGTTTCAATAAATGCAAATGCTGGGAGTAGCAATGAGCTTGATTTGTTCAAGCAAATGGAAAGGAGCTAGTGTAGCAGGAGAGTGATTAAATGGGAGATAAGAGATGAGGTCAGAGTCAAGTGAAGGGTAGGGGACACTGGTTTGTAGTTTAAGTGCCATAGGAAGCCAGTAGAGGGTTGTTTTCGTTTGCCAAAGGGCTGCTGTTGCATAGTACCAGAAATAAGTTGGCTTTAATAAAGGGTATTTATTTGGGTTAAAAGCTTATTGTTCCAAGGCTGAGAAAAGTCCACCTCAAGGCATCAAAAGAGGTGCTTTCTCACCCAAGTCAGCTGCCACATGTTGAAGCAAGATGGCAGGTAATCTCTGCCTGGTCTCTGCCTTCCCCTCCAGGCTGTACCACCTACCCAAGCTCAGCTGAGGCAACCAGGCATAGGGCTTGTCTCTTACTGGGCTTCTTCTCTCAGGCTCAGCTTCTTCGCGTTCTTTCCAAATTTCAGCTGCAAGCTATCAGGCAAATAGCTCATCTCTCCCTGAGGCTTCACCTGCTTGAGCATCTCCTTTTTGGCAGGATCAAAAATTGTAGAGCTCTCTTTTCTGTGCGTCTCCATTTTTTATCAGACCCAGCAAAGGGGTGGAGACACAACCTGAGTCACGCCTCACTGAGTAGTTCAACTGAAGAAAGGTCTCAGACCCACAGGAGTGGACTAGTCCATAACATAGTCTTTCTCTTTTGGGGATTCATAAAATAATTTCAAACTACCACAAGAGTTTTTAAGCAGTAGAATGATATGATCTGATTTATGATTTTTATTATTTATTTATTTGTCCCCCCCTTCATTGTTTGTCGTTGCTGTCTGCTCTCTATGCCCATTCGCTATGTGCTCTGTCTCTGCTAGACTTGTCTTTTTAAGAGGCACTGGGAACTGAATCTGGGACCTTCAACGTGGGTGACAGATGCTCAGTCACTTGAGCCACATCAGCTTTCTGGTTTGTTGTGTCTCTCATTGCCTTTCCTCTGTCTCTTTTGTTGCATCATCTTGTTATGTCAGCTTGTCACACCTGCCAGTCACACCAGCTTTCCTTCTCCAGGAGGCACCAGGAACTGAACTCGCGACCTCCCATGTAGTAGGTGGGAACCCAATCACATAAGCCACATCTGCTTCCCTGACTTATGTTTTTAAAAGACCACATTGACTGCTTTGTGATAAGGCATTGTAGGGAGACAATAACTGGGAGGCCAGTTAAATGGTTGATGTAATTGTCCTGACAAGGGATGGTAGCAGGGACCAGGTGATAGCAGTGGAAGTAGTAAGAAGTGTTCATGTTCAAGATGTGTTTTGAAGGTAAAGCAGATAGTCTGCTAATGGATTGGATATGGGGTGTGAAGAGAAGACAGGAATTAAGGATGATCCTAGAATTTGGGCCTGAGCAACTGAGCATAAGGGTACCACAGAGATGGAAAAATATGGAAAGGAGCTAGTTTGGAGAAAGGGAGGAAGAATCACTGGTTCTGTTTTGGATATGTTAAGTTTGAACTGTCTATTGGAAATTCAGATGGAAATGTCTATCAGGCAATTGAATATATAATTCTGGAGCTCAGGACAGAAGTTGGGTTGAAGACCTGAATTTGAAGGTCATCAACATATATTGATGAGACTTGATGAGATCACATAGGGAGAGAAGATTGAGAGACTGCTGAGCTGAGGAGAAAGCCCTGTACACTCCAAAATTTAGAGATCAGAAGAGGATGAGCCAGCAAAGGAGATGCTTTCATTTCTCAGACAACTGAATGCAGATATCATGAAAAGGTTGGCTTTAAACAATAGGAATTTATTACCTTACAAGCTTACAGTTCTGAGGCTGTGAAAATGTCCAAATGAAGGTATCAAGGCAAAAGCTTTCTGCCTGAAGAGTGAGTGCTGGTGATACCTGATGCCTCAGCTACATGGCAAGGCACATCGTGGTGTCTTCTGGTCTCTCCAGTCTCTTCTGGGTTTTGCTGCTTTCAGGCTCTTACTTCCATGACTCTCTCGCACTCGCTCTCTCTTTTGCTCTCCCTCTCTCACTCTCTCTCTCTCTCTCCATCTATTTATAAAGGACCTCAGTAAGAAAATTAACACCCACACTTTACTGAAGTAACCTCATGAAAACCTACCTTACAATAGATTTACACCTTCAGGAATGGATTAGTTTTAAGAGCATGATTTTTTTGGGGTGCATACAGTTCCAAACCATCACAGGAGATAATTAAGAAGAGTAAATTAGAATAAATGCCAGGAAAAAGAGATGACATTGAAATGATCAATGGATGAAAAATACTGAGCATTGACCATTGAAGTTAGGAGGATAGAGGTGGCCTTGGCAAGGGTTGATTCTTTGAAGAGGTGGAAATATTGGAGTGGGTTAAAGAAGGGAGCAAAAGTGGAGACAGTTAGAAGAGATAACTTATATGGGATGTTTTGTCATGAAAGGAAGTAGTGAAATAGTCAGGTATTGAGGGGGAAGAGCGGTCAAAGGAGAAGACTGTTAAAATGGGCAGTAATAGAGCATGTGTGGCAGTTTAAGATTATTTTGTGAATCCCAAAAAGAGAAAGATTATGTTTGTAAATGGGTCTGTTCCTCTGGGTGTGATACCCTTTGATTGTATTAAATTCAAAGGGTTTAAGTTTACTTAATAAAATCAATTTAAACCTTTTAATTCAGGAAGATGTGACTCAGGTTGAGTCTCTGCCCCCTTGGTAGGCTGATATAAATAGACACTCACTCAAGAAAATACATGGAAGAAGAGAGAGAGAGCTGTCATATTTGATCCTGGGACCCCTGGGAGAGACAAGTGATTCACCTGATGGTTTGCAGCTGAAGAGAACAGAGCAGCTGAGCAGCTGAGCAGACCCAGAAAGACATGAGCCCTATGCCAGAAACTGATATAGGAAACCCTAAGAAACCAGGCAGATATTGCCCAACATCTTGCTTCAACACATGGCAGCTGATTTATGGTACCTTGAGTTAGATTTTCCACAGTCTGGGACTGTAAGATTTTACCCCAAATAAATATCCTTTATAAAAGCCAACAGGGAAGAGGATTTGGCTCAACGGATAGAGCATCCGCCTATCACATGAGAGGTCCAGGATTCAAACCCAGGACCTCCTGACCCGTGTGGTGAGCTGGCCCACAGTGCAGTGCTGATGTGTGCAAGGAGTGCCGTGCCATGCAGGGGTGTCCCCCATGTAGGGGAGCCCCATGTGCAAGGAGCGCGCCCTGTAAGGAGAGCCGCCCAGCGCAAAAGAAAGTGCAGCCTGCCCAACTCTGTGTGGCGCCGCACACACAGAGAGCTGACGCAGCAAGATGACACAACAAAGAGAGACACAGATTCCTGGTGCTGCTTACAAGAATATAAGCGTACACAGAAGAACACACAGTGAATGGACACAGAGAGCAGACAACTGGAGGGGTGGGAGGGGGGAAGGGGAGAGAAATAAATTTAAAAAATAATAAAAAAGCGAACAGATTTCTGGTACTTTGCATCAACACTACTTTGGCAGACTAATACAGAATTTGGTTCCAGGAATGGGGTACAGTCTGGTGCAATTACCAAAAATGCTGGAGCAGTTTTATAAATGGGTAAGGAGTATTTTTTGGAGGAATTGTGAGATGCTTGATAGAAAAGGACTAGATTGCTTTGAAGAGACTGGTCGTAGGAATATGGAACCTAAAGTTATTTCTAATAAGGCTTTAAAAGGAAATGATGAAACTATTATTGAAAATTGGAGGAAAGGCGAGCCTTGTTTTAAAGCTACAGAGAACTTAGCAAGATTGACTCCTGATGTTATATGGAAGGCAGAATTTGAAAATGGCAAGTCTGGACATTTAGCTGAAAAGCTCCCCAAAGTAAACTTGGAAAATGCAGCCTGGCTTCTCCTTGCAGCTCTCACTAAAATGCTAGATGAAAGAGAAAAGCTGAGAACTGAATTGTTGGGCACAAAAAAACTAGAATCTGATTCTAGAAATTCCAAGCTTCTGGAAATCAAGATGATAGTGCCCCATTTGAGGAATTAACTTGGAACTTGTAAGTCATGACTGAAAATGCAATTATCCACGAAAGGCTTGTGGAAAGTCTTACTCTCTGGTGACTTGGACCCCTGCTTCCTTCATGCTAAATCAGTACTCTTTTTGTGAGATCTGTATGAACAAAACCACTGCCAATCTAGACTAAAAGAGACAGAGAAATGAGAGAGAGAAGGAAAAACAGCTTTAAGAGAGAAACCATGAAAGTTGAGGTCTGGAATTAAGACATCTCCTTGGGCTGAGAGAGGAACCCCACACATGTGAATTTGCCCTGGTATTTGAAAAGGGTGGATGTTCCAGCCCACTGTTCAGGAGAGTTTTGCTGCCCCAGCTATAGAAAGGTTAGAGCACCTTCCTCAAGGATTGGGAAGAGTGAGGTCGCCACCCTAGGTGCTCTGAAAAGGGTGGTCCTGTTCCCCATAGATTGAGGAGAGTGAGGTTGATGCCCCATTGCTCTGAGAAAGGTGGGCCTGTTCCCCATAGATTAGGGAAGGCCAGGTTTCACCTCACTCTTCTCAAGAGATTGGGCCTGTATGTCAGAGATTATGGAGAATGTTGCCACCACCTCACTGTACTAAGAGGGTTGAGATTCTATCTCAGAGATTGGGAAAAGTGTGGTCATCATCCCAATGTTCTTAGAGGGTAAGGTTTGGAGCTCGGTTGTCACCCAGATGCTTGATGAAGATAGAACCAAGAAAATGGTCACTGGGCAAGCCTGTGGAAAGGATGGGCCCCATGAGGCCCCAAGAGGAAGAAACCATCACCTTAAGAATGACTCTCCATCTTTGAATTCTAATGGAGTATGCCCTGCAGGTTCTCAGAACTATTGGGGACGAATGACTCTTGTTTCCCTCCCAAAATCTCCTTATAGTAATGCTTTCAGTTATTAGTTTCTATTAGACCCAAGCAAGAGGGGGGGAGACCCAATCTGGGTCATGCCAAGATGATGCAGTCCAATCAAAGGACCCCACACCTACAAGAATGGATTAGTTCTAAGAACATGATCATCTGGGACTCAAAAAAAAAAAAAAATTAAAACTGTCACACAATTCTTTCTAGCATCTTTCTTGTTTTTTGTTTCTTTTTTTTTTGGTAGGTTTAAGTGCTTGTGCTGGTAGTGGTGGTGGTGGTATGGTTCATCCTTCTTAGCTCTTTTTATTTTTATTAGAGAAGGTGTAGGTTTATAGAGTGATCATGCAGAAAATGTAGATTTCCCATATACCCACATTCATTTTTAACATATTCATTAGTGTAGTACCTTTGTTACAATTGATGAGAGAATATTATTATAATTGTACTATCAACTATAGTCCATAATTTACATTAAGGTTCACTATTGGAGTTGTATAGTCCTATTGTTTATTAATTTTTTTATCCTAGCAACATATATACCACCTAAAATCTCCCTTTTAAACCACATCCAGATATATAATGCAGTGGTATTAATACTATCACAATGTCTCACCATCACTACTCTACAATACCAACATTTTTCCATTGTCCCAGTTGCAAACTCTGCAACAATTAAAAATTTTCTCATTCATGCCCACCCACATCCTTGTCCATAGTACCTGTACATTAGTTTCTGACTCTATGAATTTGCTTATTCTAATTATTCATATCAGTGAGTTCATGGAATATTAGTAGTCATTTTGTGTCTGGCTTATTTCACTCAACATGATGTCTTCAAGGTTTATCCATGTTACTGCATGCATCAGAACTTCACTCCTTTTCATGGCTGCATAATATTCCATGTTATGTATACATCATATTTAGTTATCCATTCATAGGTTGATGGACACTTGGGTTGCTTCCATCTTTTGACAACTGTTAATAATGCCATTATGAATATCAGCATGAAAATATCTGTTCAAGTCCCTGCTTTCAATTTTTGGGGGTACATACCTAGTAGTGGAATTGCCAGGCCATATGGTACTTCTATATTTAGCCTTCTGAGGAACTGCCAAACTGTCTTTCACAGGGCTGTACCATTTTACATTGCCATCAACAATAAATCAGGGTTCCTATTTTTCCTAAATCCTTTCCAGCATTTGTAGTTTTCTGTTAATAGTAGCCATTTAATTGGTATAAAATGGTATCTCGGGAAGTGGACATGGCTCAACAGATAGAGCATCTGTCTACTATATGGAGGGTCCAGGGTTCGATCCCCAGGGCCTCCTGACCCATGTGGTAATCTGGCCCACGCCCACACACAGTGCTTCCACGCACAAGGAGTGCTGTGCCATGCAGGGGTGCCCCCATGTAGGGGAGCCCCATGCGCAAGGAGTGCACCCTGTAAGGAGAGCTGCCCTGCATTAAAAAAGCGCAGCCTGCCCAAGAGTGGTGCTGCACACGTGGAGAGTTGATGCAGCAAGATGACGCAACAAAAAAGAGACGCAGTTTCTCAGTGCCACCTGATAATGCAAACAGACACAGAAGAACACACAGCAAATGGACACAGAGAGCAGACAATGGGGGGAGGGGAGGGGAGAGAACTAAAATCTTTAAAAAAATGGTATCTCATGATTTTGATTTGCATTTCCCTGATAACTAATGATGTTGATCATCTTTTCATGTGCTTTCTGGCCATTGTATATCTTCTTTGGAGAGATGTCTATTCAGGTCTTTTACCCACTATTAAAATTGGGTTGTTTGTCTTTTTCTTGTTAAGTGTAGGGATATCTTTATATATATATATATTCTGGATATTAAATCTGGATATTAAACATGTGGTTTCCAAATATTTTCTCCCATTATGTAGAAAGTCATTTTACTTTCATGATAACACCCCTTGAGGTGCAAACATTTTTAACTTTGATGAGGCCCTATTTATCTATTTTTTCTTTTGTTCTGTGTGCTTTGGGTGTAAAGTTGAAGAAACCATTGTCTAATATGAGGTCCTCAAGATTCTTCTCTACTGAGGTCTCTGCCTCAGTGAACCTCCTCTTCTGGGAGTTTGCTAGTTCTAGCTCTTATATTTAGGTCAGTGTTCCATTTTGAGGTGATATTTGTATATGGTATGAAGTAGGGGATCATCTTCATTCTTTTGCAAATGGAGATCCAGTTTTCCCATTTGTTGAAGAGACTATTCTTTCCCAATTGAGTAGTCGTTCCACTTTGTCAAGTATCCGTTGACCATAAATGTGAGGGTTGATTTCTGAGCTTTAAATTCTATTCTATTGGTCTATATGTCTGTCTTTGTGCCAGTACCATGCAGTTTTGATTACTGTAGCTTTGTAATAAGTTTTAAGATCAGGGAGTGTGAGTTCTCCAAATTCATTCTTCTTTTTCAAGATGGCTTTGGTTATTTAGGGCTTCCTATCCTTCTATATAAATTTGATGATTGGCTTTCCCATTTCTGTAAAGAAGGTTGTTGGAATTTTGATTGGGATTGCTTGCATCTATAAATTGTCACATTGACATCTTAATGATCTTTAATCTTCCAATCCATGAGCATAGACTATTCTTCCATTTATTTAGGTCTTCTTTGGATTTCTTTTAGCAGTATTTTGTACTTTTCTGTGTACAAGTCTTTTACGTTTTTGGATAGATATATTCCTAGAAATCTAATTCTTTTAGTGGTTATTGTAAATGGACTTTTTTCTTGATTTCTTTTTCCAGTTGTTCATTGTTTGTGTATAAAAACACTACCAAATTTTTCATGTTGATCTTGTACCCTGCCACTTTAATGAATTCATTTATTAGCTCTAGGAATTTTGTTGTGGATTTTTCAGGATTTTCTGTATAGAATCATGAAATATGGATCATGCATAGGGAACGTTTACTTCTTCCTTTCCAATTTGGATGCCTTTTCTTTCTTTTTCTTGCCTAATTGCTCTGGCAAGAACTTCCAGTACAATATTGATTAATAGTGGTGACAGTGGGCATCTTGTCTTATTCTTGATCTTAGAAGAAAAGCTTTCAGTCTTTCACCATTATTTAGGATGTAAGTGTGGGTTTTTCATATATGTCCTTTATCATGTTGAGGAAGTTCCCTTTGATTATTAGTGTTCTAAGTGTTTTTGTCAAGAAAATGTGATGGGTTTTATCAAATGCCTTTTCTGCATCAATTGAAAAGATGATGTGTTTTTTCCCCTAATTGTGTTAATTGGTTTTCTTAAGTTGAGCCAGCCTTGCATACCAGGATAAAAGCCACTTGATCATGGTGTATAATTCTTTCAATATGCTGTTGGATTTGGTTTACTAGGATTTTGCTGAGGAATTTTGCATCTTTATTCATAAAAGATATTGGTCTATATTTTTCTTTTCTTGTGTTACCATCTGACTTTGGTATGAGGGTGATATTGTCCTTGTAGAATGAGTGAGGGAGCATTCCCTCCTCTTTAATATTTTTGAATAGTTTGAGCAGAATTGGAGTTAAGTCTTCTTGGAATGTTTGATAGAATTATCCAGTGACGTCATATGGTCTTGGGCTTTTCTTTTTGGGAAGGTTTTTAAATTACTGATTCAATCTCTTTACTAGTAACTGGTTTGTTGAGATCTTCTTCTTCCTCTTGCATCAATGTAGACAGTATGTGTGTTTCTAAAAATTTGCCCATTTCATCTAGGCTGTCTGAATTATTGTCATATAGTTGTTCATAGAATCCTCTTATATTCTTTTTTATTTCAATTGGGTCTGTAGTAATGTTCCTCTATTCTTTTCTGAATTTTGTTACTCATATCCTCTTTTTTTTCTTTACCAGTCTAGCTAAAGATTTGTCCACTTTATTGATCTTTTCAAGAAACCAGCTTTTGGTTTTGTTGATTCTATTGTTGCTGTTGTTTTTTCTATTTCCTTTCTCTCTACTCTCTTTTTGTTATTTCCTTCTTTCTGTTCACTTTGGGTTTAGTCTGCTCTTCTTTTAAAGTTTTTTCAGTTCTGAGAGGTAAGGTTTCTCATCTGAAGTCTTTCTTCTTTTTTTAATGTAAGCATTTGGAGCTATACATTTTCCTCTTACCACAGCCTTCTCTACCTCTCATAAATTTCGGTATATTATATTTTCATTTGCTTCAAGATATTTCCTAATTTCACTTCTGATTTCCTCTTTATCTGATCGATTGTTTTTTAAGAGTATGTTGTTTAATTTCCACATATTTGTGAATTTTCCATTTCTTGCCCTGATATTGATTTCTTACTCTATTTGGTTGTGCTTGGAGAATACTCATTGTATTACTTCAATACTTTTTAGTTTATTGAGAGTTTTTTTGGTGTGTGTGTGTGACCAAAGCTATGGTCTATCCTGGAGAATGATCCATGTGCATGTGAGAAGAATGCTTATTTTGTTTTTTGTTAAGTCAAGTGTTCTCTATGTCTGTAAGATCTAGTTGATTTAGTGTATCATTCAAGTTTTTTTATTTCATTATTGATCTTCTGAATAGATGCTCTATCCATTATTTTTTAAAGGATGTATTTACTTTTTAAAAAAATTCATCCCCCTTCTTCCCCAGATAATTCTTGTCTTTCTGCTCATTGTTTGCTCACCTTTTCCAGGGGGCATCAGAAACCAAAAGGGACCTCCCACATGAGAGGTGAGGTCCAATGGCCTGAGCCACATCTGTTCCCCTTTCCATCACTGAAAGTGGTATATTAAAGTCTCCTACTATTAATTTGGAACCATTAGTTTTGCCCTTCAAATCTGTCAGTATTTGCTTCCTATATTTTGGGATATTGCTGTTACAGTCACATATATTTATAATTATTAAATCTTCCTATTGAATTGTCCCTTTATCAGTATCTAATGACCATCTTTGTCCCCGGTACTTATTTTGACTTAAAGTATATTTTATCTTACATTAGTTTAGCCACCCCACCTTTGACTTGCATATTATGTTTTTTCCATCCTTTCACTTTCAACCTACCTGTATCTTGAATTCAAGGTAGAGTTTCTTTCAGACAATATTTAGTTGGGTCCTGCTTTTATCCATTCTGTCAATCTCTGCCTTTTGACTGGAGAATTTAGTCCATTTACATTTAAAGTCACTACTGTAAATAAGGGCATTCTTCTGCCATTTTTCTATTGAGACTTTGTATTTATTACACCTTTTTTTCCCTCAATTCTTCATTAATGCCTGCTTCATATTTATTTGATTTTTATATTGTACAAATCTGAGGTCCTTCTTATTTCTTCCTTTTCATATATTTTCTTTTAAATTTTACCATGGAGTTAAAATTTAACATCATAAACCTGTAACAATCACATTTGATTTGATACCAATTTAACTTCGATAGAATACATGTACCCTGTTTCTATACCTCTCCACACACCCCCTTTATGCTGTACTTGGTTAAAAATTATATCTTGGGAAGCAGATATGGCTCAAGTGATAGAGCGTCCATCTACCATATGGAGGGTTCAGGGTTCGATACCCAGGGCCTCCTGACCTGTGTGGTGAGCTGGCGCATGCACAGTGCTGCCACGCTCAAGGAGTGCTGTGCAACACAGGGTTGCCCCCACATAGGGGTACCCCACGCACAAGAAGTGCACCCTGTAAGGAGAGATGCCCCATGTGAGGAAAGCACAGCCCACCCAAGAGTGGTGTTACACACATGGAGAGCTGACACAGAAAGATGATGTAACAAAAAAGAGATGCAGTTTCCCAGTGCCACCAGATAATGCAAGCAGACACAGAAGAACACCATGAATGGACACAGAGAGCAGAGAACAGGTGGGGGGGGAGGGGAGAGAAATAAATTTTAAAAATATATATCTTTTTAAAAAAAGTTATATCTTTGGGAGCAGATGTGGCTCAGGCAGCTGGGCACCCACCTCCCACATAGGAGGTCCTGGGTGTGGTTCCCAGTGCCTCCTAAAGAAGACAAACAAATAACCAGCAGACATTGAACAAAAACAATGAGCAAACAATGAGAAAAAACAATAAGCAGACAATGAGCAGATGAGGAAAACAACAAATAGCAGTCAATGACCAAAAACAATAAGCAAGACAATGAGCAAACAATGGGCAGACAGCAAGCAAAAACAAAAAAAGAGCAGGGAGGGAAGCAGATTTGGCTCAACTGATAGAGTGTCTGCCTACCATATGGGAGATCCAGGGTTCAAACCCAGGGCCTCCTGACCCATGTGGTGAGCTGGCCCACACGCAGTGCTGATGTGTGCAAGGAGTGCTATACCACGCAAGGGTGTCCTCTGCATAGGGGAGCCCCATGTGCAAGGAGTGTACCCCGTAAGGAGAGCTGCCCCGTGTGAAAAAAGTGCAGTCTGCCCAGGAATGGTGCCGCACACAGGGAGAGCTGATGTAGCAAGATGATGCAACAAAAAGAGACACAGATTCCCGGTGTCGCTGACAAGAATACAAGCAGACACAGAAGAACACATAGCAAATGGACACAGAGAGCAGAGACCTGGGGGTGGGGGGAGAGAAACAAATAAAAAAATAAGTCTTTGAAAAAAAATGAGCAGGGAGCAGAAGTGGCTCAAGCAGTTGGGTGCCCACTTCCCATGATCCTGGTGTCTCTTAAAGAAGAAACAAGCAGAAAATGAGCAAAACAATGAGCAAACAGAAGAGGGAGCCATCTCTGAGAGGGGCAGAGGACAGGGAATTATATCTTATACATTGTACTTTCCAAACCATAGATTTATCATTACCATTTATGTATTTGCATATTTGAGCCTGTAAGGAGTAAAAAGTGGATTACATACCAAAAAGTACAATACAAAAATATTAATACAATTAGTACTGGCATTTATACATACCAATATGATTATCTTTACTGGATGTCTTTATTTCTTGCTGTTTGTTTTGATCCACTGTCTAGTGTCCTTTCCTTTCAGTTGGAAGAACTTCCTCTAGAATCACCTGTAGGGCGGGTCTAAGTGGTGACAAACTCTGGGAATGTCTTAATTTTGCGACCATTTTTGTTGTTGTTGTTCTGTTCACTTTTTTTAAAATAAAATTTTATTGTATTCATTCACACATGAATATACATAAACAAATATATAGTAAAATTTTTGACTTTACAAAATAAACATGATATCATCATACAAGGCTCCTATACATCTCCCTACCACCACCATCTTGCATTGTTGTAAAACATTTGTTACAAACTATGAAAGGGCATCATCAAAATAAACTACTGAGAAGCAGATTTGGCTCATGGATAGAGCATCTGCCTACCACGTGGGAGGTCCAGGGTTCAAACCCAGGGCCTCCTGACCCAAGTGGTGAGGTGGCCCATGCGCAGTGCTAATGCGTGCAAGGAGTGCTGTGCCATACAGGGGTGTCCCCTGCGTAGGGGAGCCCTATGTGCAGGGAATGTGCCCCGTAAGGAGAGCCACCCCATGAGAAAAAGGTGCAGCCTGCCCAGGAGTGGGGCTGCACACACAGAGAGCTGATGCAGCAAGATGACACAACAAAAAGAGACACAGATTCTTGGTGCCGCTGACAAGAATGTAGGCAGACACAGAAGAACATGCAGCGAATGGACACAGAACAGACTACTGGGGAGGAGGGGCAGGGAAGGGGAGAGAAATAAATTTTAAAATAAATTAATCTTTTAAAAAATATATTACTACTCACTATAGCCCATATCTTATATTTGGTATACTTTCCCTCCAACATACCCAATTATTAATATACTATATTAGAATTATTTATTTGTTATTGTTCAAGAAAAAATGTTTTCATATTTGTCCTATTAACCACAGTCCATCATCCACCACCGGATTCCCTGTGTTATATAGTCCCATGCTTTGTAAAATCCATTCGAAGTGTACACTTAATGGCTCTCATTTTCATCACAGAGTTGTGCTGTCATCACCTCAGTCAAATTTAGAACGTTTTCATTACCCCAAAAGGAAAAATCCTTTACTCCATTACATTTCCCTATCGTTGTCCCTTAGTATTGAAAAAAATGTCTTCTGCAAAATAATACAATGTAAGTGCTGTTTTCCATAAGTTACTTTGTTGTAATTTTCCCATGTATCACCATATTGTTAGCACTGTGTAAAAGAAGAGCATTCTTATATTTATACTATTAACTACAATTTTCATCCACCACCAAAACCACTGTTATACATTCCCTAGATTACTCTCTAGTTTCCTTTCACTTGATTTTTTTTTTAAGATTTATTTTATTTCTCTCCCCTTCCCCTCCATTGTCTGCCCTCTGTCCATTTGCTGTGTGTTCTTCTGTGTCCACTCGTATTATCAGGCAGCACTGGGAAACTGCGTTTCTTTTTTTGTTGCGCCATCTTGCTGCGTCAGCTCTCTGTGTGTGTGGCGCCCCTCCTGAGTGGGCTGCGCTTTTTTCATGTGGAGCAGCTCTTTTGTGGGGCACAGTCCTTGCGCATGGGGTTCCCCTATGCAGGGGCACCCCTGCATGGCATGGCCTTCCTTGCACACAGCAGCACTGCACGTGGGCCAGCTAACCACATGGGTCAGGAGGCTCTGGGTATAGAACCCTGGACCCTCCATATGGTAGATGGATGCTCTATCAGTTGAGCCATGCCTGTTTCCCTCAATTGATATTTACGTCCACAGATTTCCCCTTTCAGTCACAGTCACATTTATAAATCAGTGGTATTAATTATACTTGTTATAATGTGTTACTCTCAACTCTTTTCATTTCCACACTTTCACAGTTAACCTTTGTAATGATGCTACATACATTAAGCATCATTTCTCATTCTCAACCAACCTTCTATTTCCCAATTATCTATACTCTTAGAGTTCACCTCTGTGAATTACTCATCATATTTAGTTCATATTATTGAGACTATACAATAGTTGTCCTTTCGTGTCTGGCTTATTTCATTCAACATAATATCTTCTAGGTTCATCCACGTTGTTATATGCATCCTGGTTTCATTTCTTCTTACAGCAGAATAGTATTCCATTGTGTGTATATACCACATTTTGTTTATCCATTCATTGGTTGATGGACACTTGGGCTGGTTCCATATTTTAGTAATTGTGAATAATGCTGCTATGAACATTGGTGTGCAAATATCAGTTCACATTCTTGCCTTAAGTTCCTCTGAATATATTCCTACTAATAGGATTGCTGGGTCATATGGAAGTTCCATATTCTGCTTTTTGAGGTACTGCCAAGTTGTCTTTCAGAGGCTGCACCATTCCACATTCCTTCCAACAGAGAAGGAGAGTTTTTGTTTCTATATATCCTTTCCAGAACTGGAGTTTTCTGTTTTTTAAATAATGACCATTCTAAAAGGTGTGAAATGGTATCTCATTACAGTTTTGATCTGCATTTCCCTAGTAGCTAGTGATATTGAGGACTTTCGGCAGAACTGTAAATGACCTGATTAATGTTTAAGGATCATTCTGGCTGTTACACTGAGACTAGGCTATAGGGAGGCAAGAGAACTGGTTGTTAAACATTCACCAGCACACAAGTAGTCAATATTTGAGATATATTAATATGTAGATAATAACAAGAATGGATTGTATAGCGTCCTACCATTTGTATAAAAAAGAAAAAATATATACATATATATACACATATACACAAATGTATACACATAAACATTTTACAATATATAAGCATTTTGTACATATAATATATATACAATTTTTGTACATTATATATGTACTTTCTTGAGTATAAATATCCTCTCTCTAGAAGGATATGTAAGAAACTGGTAACAGTGACTGCCTTTGAAGATGGGAATTAGGTGACAGGAATAAAAAGATAGACTAATGCACCGTTTGAATTCTGTTCTGTAACAATTTATGACCTATTCCATATAAAAACAGATAAACAAATTGAAGTGTTACAAGGAAAGAAAAGCATCAGAATTATTTTATGCAAATTTTTAAAAATAGTGGCAGAACCAATGGATACAGAAACTGTTCCGGGGTTGGATAGGGTTGTAACCAAAAGTGCCAAAACGGATTGGATGCTGCACAGAAAAAAACATCAAACATAACCCTACCAAAGGTAATAGAATGTGTACAACAACAACAAAAAAACAAAAATATTTTTGTTGTTTTTTTATTGTGATATCAGTTTGACCAGTGTACAATTTCTGGGTCACACTCTATTTCTTTGATTTTATATGATTCTACCAGCAGTGAACACACCCTGTTCCTAACAGTGAATGTCCTATGGAGAATTCTGAGGATAACTTGCTTTTTATTTTCTTTTTTGTTTGATTTTTTAAAGCCTGCCTTTCCAACAGAGTCTTAATTTTTCTTTGAAGTCAAACAATATATCTTGCTAAAGATGTCCTACATCTTTTTTTTTTTTTCTGTGTCCCTTTTTATGTTAGAATAGGCTAAACTATGATGGTAGACCTCAAAATGAAATGGCCCTAGCCAACAGAAGTTTATTTCTCTCTAGAACAGGGGCCCTTAACAAGGGGGCCATGAGCTTGAATTGAAATTTATCCTTGTGGGGACATTTTGGCGCGGGTGTGATGTATTTACTAAATAATGCACACAATTGTGTGGACTTAGTAAGGGGGCTGTGGTTTTCACCTGACTGGCAAAGGGGTCTGTGGAACAAAAAAATGTTAAGAACCCCTGCCCTAGAATAACGGGAGCAACTCTACTCCACAAAATGACTTCAGGACCCTACTCATATGCCCAGCTTTCTGACAGCAGGGGAGGACAGTGGAATTTGGCAATCAGTTTTTGCCAATGATATATGTTCTTTTCAATAAATGTCTTTATTTCTAGAATGTTCTTTTGAAATACACCTTAAACATTTCTTAAATGTTTGCTTGAATATCTTATTTCAGTGTTCAGTCTGAAAGACATCAAATAAACATATTTTCCTTTCCTTGACTTCTATAGTTCTCATTTTCTCTAAATCCTTTTTAACTTTGTAATATTTTCATTTTGTTCATTTTTTTTCAATCCTGTCCTCTGCGTATCTCACTACGTTTTCAGCAATGTCTAGTTTCCTTTGTGCTGTTTCTAGTGTTGTGTTGATCTGTAACTTTTCTTTTGCCTGGTCTGCTGTTTCACGTTTCATCTCCTTCTGTGCTTTTATCATATCTCCTTGGAGCTCTTCTATTTTAGCTTTGTGCTCTCATTATATAGGGGTGACTTTTACAGAGACAGTTTTTTAAATTTAAATCATGGCATTGGGTCACAATTTTTATCTGCTCCACGGCAAGAATATTCCCCTGCCATTTGTTTCAGTGGGTTTTTTTTGCCCCCACATTTTTTCTTGACTCTTTTTATAGTTACTAAGATAGCTCCTTTTAGAAATTATTCAGTCCATTTTAAATGAGAGTTCTCCCCAGACGAGTTATATGTTGGGGGTTTCTGTGAGACAAGCCAGGACTGTATTCATGGTGAGCCAGAATTCTCATAACACAGCGTTGTATGTGTGAATCTGTTCCTTTAGGTTTTGCTTCTCTGCAGACTACAGAGCTGTCACAAGGCAGTCTTTCTCCTCCTTCATTTCTCAACAACAGACTACTTCCTGAAAAACAGGATTAGTCTATGAGATTTCTTGCTAAATCCACTTTTTCTGAGTACCAAGATCAGTTCCCACCACCAGAACCTCATTGCACTGTTGCAAAAAAAAAGGGATTATTGGCTTCTCATCTCAAGTTATGTACTTAAAAGTTCTGCTGGCTTTCTGAGCTCTACAGTTCTGGGCTCTATGCCTCTGCCTCCTTACATCTCTGTTTGATCTTCACTGATTTTGACAGTCCTTCCTATTTTAGGTACATCAGATACAGAATAGGTATTACAGTTTCTTATACCCTTTGTTACTTTTGGGTTTCTGAAAGGAGAGGCTGGAAAACCCCTAAATTTGCTTTGTCATATTAAAACCTGGATCCCTTCTGAAGATCATTTTGCATTAATTCTGCCTAGCATGCAACAGGCTCTTTCAATCCAAGTCCCTTTTTAGTTCTGGGAAATGTTTTCTTCTTTGATAATTTCCTCACTTTTATTTCTCAAAGTCCTATATTACAACTTTAGTTAGAGCTAACCTCCATGTCTAAATTTTAATTTTCTTTTACATTTTTTTTTTTTGCCCAGCATTTTGGAAGAATCTCTCAGCTTAATTTTCCAACTCATTTAATTACAATTCCAGCCCAACCATTGCTTACAGCAATCACAGCATTAACTTTCATGATTCTGATAGTTTAATAGTACCTTTTTTTAAAATAGTGGGATATGTTTTCAAGCAACTCTGAGGATATTAATTATATTTAATTTATAGTTTTTATGTATTTCCATTAATTCTATTGTGTGTGAGCATGTGTGTGTGTGAGAGAGCTAGTTCTGTTTGTTGAATTTGGTACTCTCTGAACTTTATTCATAGCTGCAATGCATTTCCTCACCTCATGTGACAACTCCTGTTTACTTGGCAGTGAATACAAGTTTAGATTACAGAAATCTGCCTCATGGATTGTACAGGGGGCAGATAGCCTATGTGAGCAACATCTCTTAGCATAGTTTCTCTGACCCGCTGGGCACTGTCCTGTTTCTCTGACCTTAGTTTACTCCAGAAGTCGTATGCTGGTAAATGTTTAACAACCAGCTCTGGGGAAATTCTGATTTGCAGAATTTGCAGATTTTCCATGGTATAAATTCTCCCGCCCTGGCCAATTTCAAGCTAGCAACATGATATCACTGAACAGGGAGTTGAGAAGAGATGTGCACAATAGACTCCCAAGAGCCTGGCTTCAGCCTAGCACAGCTCTGGGTCTGCTATGAAAAAGAATTCTTCAGAAAACTGTATTTATGGCTCTCAGATGAGATCAAACAGCACAGCCAGCTGATATAAGAGCTTGGGTGAGGAGTTGGTAGGGCCTTAGGGGTATGCCTCAATTGTTTGTCCCTTTAGTTAACTGCTGGTGTGCTCTGTTCCCTATAAAAGTTCCAGATTCTTCCTCTGTGCTAGATTTTTCTCAATAGATTCCCATCTCTTTTATTACTTTTAAAAATTCCTTAATCATATTGGTCTGCTGGAAACACCCTTTCTAGTTTTCCTGTGCTGTTTTGAATTTATTTTTCTATTTCTTTTGTCATTTCAAGGGGATTTGGAGAAGGAGAGGTAAACCAGAAGTCCTCCCCTATTTCATGCCTTAAATTATTTTCATTAGAAATCACTTTCCCTTATTTCTCAGAGGTTGATTTTTTTCCCCCATGACCAACAGTTTTCCTTAAGCTCATTATTCTGGATGATGGTTTAACTAACCAGGACCACTGGCTGCTGCTTTAGTTTGCTAGGCTGCCAAAATGCAATACACTAGAAATGGGTTGGCTTTTACAATAGGGATTTATTTTCTTGCAAGCTTACAATTCTGAAGCCATGAAAATGTCCAAATCAAGGTACCATCAGGTATAGCTTTCTCTGTGAAGTCTGACTGCTGGTCATCCTGGACTCCTCTGTCACATGCAAGGCACATGGCAATGCTTGCTGGTTTCTCCTTTCTATCCAGATTTTGTTGCTTCAGCTTCTGGCTTCCTCTGACTTTCTCTCTGTTCATCTGAATTCATCTCATTTATAAAAGACTCCATGTAGAGGATTAAGACCCACCCTGGGCCATGCCTTACTGAAGTAACCTAATCAAAAAGTCCCACCGACAATAGGTGCACACCCACAGCGATGGATTAACTTTAAGAACATAATCTTCTGGGGTCCATTCAGCTTCAAACCATCACAGCTGCTGAGGGGTTTCGGAGGATACTTGTGTAGCCTGATTGTGGTTGTCTGCCTCTCTACTTGGTATACACTTGTAGAACACACTGCTCTGTTCCAGGAGGTCACATCCTCTAGTGGTATGTGGAAGCAGGTGGAGTCAGGTGAACATTTTTCATGGGCTATCTGAGAGCGCTGCCCAGATTTATTCAGAAAGTGATTGAAGTGATTATCTCCAGGTCTTTTGACTCTTTGATTGGTGTTTCTTGGACCTTTTTATGAGATGAATTAATTTCCCCCCTCCCCAAAAGATATGTTAAAGTCCTAACCCCCACTACCTGAGAAATAGGGTCATAGGAGATGGCATTAGTTGAGATCAGGCTGGAACAGGGTGGGCTCTTAATCCAGCATGACTGGTGTCCTTATAAGAAGGGGAAAGTAACAGACACACATGAGGGGAGACAGTCTTGTGATGATGGAGTGAGAGATTGGATGATGCATCTACAAGCCAAGGAATGCCAAGGATTGCCAGCAAACCACCAGAAGCTAGAAAGAGGTAAGGAAGGATTCACTCCTGCAGGATTTAGAGGGAGCATAGCCTGCTGACACCCTGATTTTGGACGTCTAACAACCAGTACAGTAAGGAAATAAATACATGTTGTTTTAAGCCACCAATTTTGTGATCAGTGGTTATGGCGGCTCTAAGCAACTAATGCAGACTTCAATACTTGGCAGGACCTCTCTAATCAGGAAAAAGTTTTACTTCAGTCAGGAAATAAGGGCAGGTGTACACAGAGAAAAGTGAGTCTGCCCCTGTGGTAGAAACTCCAGGGCAGTTCCCTTTAGGTTAACATTTTTTTATTATTCCCCCACCTTGTGGCTTGCTTGCTGTCTGCTCTCTGTGTCCATTTGCTGTACATTCTTCTGTGTATTTATTTTTATTTATTTCCCCCCTTGCGGCTTGCTTGTTGTTTTTGCTGTGTCCATTCACTGTGCACTCTTCTGTTTTTACTTGTCTCCCTTTTTTTGTGGCATCACCCCGCTGAGTTGGCTCTCTGCAGCGCTTGCAGGCCGGACAGCACTCCACGGCGCTTGCAGGCTGGCGGCTCTCCCTGGCACGGAGGCGAGCCTGCCTTCACAAGGAGGCCCCGGGTCACAAACCCAGGGTCTCCCATATGGTAGTTGGGAGCCCAACTGATTGAGCCACAGCCTCTTCCCTAGGTTAACATTTATTGAACACTTGCTACATTATGGCACTGTTTTAAGCCTATACAGTTGCATTCTTGACTGCATAAAATCAGATACATGTATGTATATATATGTTATTTTTTAATTTAAAAATATTTATTTTTATTTATTTATTCCCCTGCCCCTTGCCACTTGTTCTCACTGTCTGCTCTCTGTGTCCACTTGCTGCATGCTCTTCTGTGTCTGCTTGTCTCCCTTGTTGTGTCATCTTGCTGCATCAGCTCTCTGTGGCACCAGCCAGCTTGCCTTCACCAGGAGACCCTGGGAATTAACCCAGGGACCCTCCCATATGGTAGACAGAAGCCCAATCACTTGAGCCACGTCCCCTTTCCTTTAAATTAGTTTTAAGTGACCATTAATAGAACTAGAAATAGGCTATAGGGAAACGGACTTTGGCCCAGTGGTTAGGGCGTCCATCTACCACATGGGAGGTCCGCGGTTCAAACCCCGGGCCTCCTTGACCCGTGTGGAGCTGGCCATGCGCAGTGCTGATGCGCGCAAAGGAGTGCCGTGCCACGCAAGGGTGTCCCCCGCGTGCGGGAGCCCCACGCGCAAGGAGTGCGCCCGTGAGGAAAGCCGCCCAGCGTGAAAATAAAGTGCACCCTGCCCAGGAATGGCGCCGCCCACACTTCCCGTGCCGCTGACGACAACAGAAGCGGACAAAGAAACAAGACGCAGCAAATAGACACCGAGAACAGACAACCAGGGGAGGGGGGGAAATTAAATAAATAAATAAATCTTAAAAAAAAAAAAAAAAAGAAATAGGCTATAAACAGAACAAGTATGAGAACATTCTCTCATGAACTATAACAAATATATAATATTGATACAGGGTGATAATTGGGTGGTTTGGGGAAAATACACCAAATGTGAGATATGGGCTATAGTTAGTAATAATGTTTTGACAATGCTCTTTCATAGTTTGTTACAAATGTTTCACAACAGTGCAGGTGTTAGTGGTGGGGTGATGTGTGGGAGCCCTGTATGATGATATGTATGTTTGCTTTGTAAGTTCACAACTTTTATAATACACTTATTGTTTATGTATGTTCATGTGTGAATGACATACAATAGTTTTTTTTAAAGTAGGCTATAAATCTTGTACAATTTTTAAGGTAATATTTTTAAAAGACACAGAAACTATGGAAAATGGAAATCAAATGAAATAGAAGGGGAAGGGAAAAAAGAAGAAAATATAAAACAACACAAGATCAAACATCTCTCTATTCTGGGTCAAAAAACCAAACCTATCTATATGCTTTCATACATAAAGCAAATATGATGTGCATGTATCTAACCTCTGGGAAGAGAGGCTGTTAACTTTACTACTTCTCTACCTGGGCCATTGCCTATGCTCCTGTCCAATCACAAGTACATTGTCACTGCCCATCAACAGCAAGGGTGAAGAGGTTCTTGAATTTTACCTCTCAGTGCTCTGTCACCTAACTTTTCCCCATGTGACTACACCCTGAACTCTGAGGAAAATTTAAAGTTCTTTTCTAAATACATTCGGAAGGCATTCCATATTGCTTGTGGGGTGAGGTGGTGGCATGAGGAAAGCAGGGTATTTGGAGAGTGAGGGACAGAGCCTAGGCCTTCCTGGGATTCTCCCATACCTCTCCCTACAAAGAGGATCAAATCCCAAACATACCCTAAAGTCATGCAAATTTCAAGTACTCTACAATTTAAATGTCGGTGACCTCTTTCTCCACTCAGTTACTGCTATTCCAAAATTCAGAATATACTGGAAGAAGCAGAAAGGACATCAAAAAGCGAAGGGATGGGGGAGGGGTAATAAATAAATAAACCTTTAAAAAAAAAAAGCAAATGGACATAGAATGGTTTAAAGTAAAAAGATGGGAACTTCCATTCTGAAGATAGATTATATACCCTTAATGGTCTTACTAACCCAATAAAATATTCTTTAAGTCTATTTCATGGTATATTAGTGAGTTGGCACAAAAATAAGGATTATATAATCAAAATCAAAGGGGGAACATTGGTAGGTCAGCTTGTACCTAAGCTCTGAAAATTTCTGAGGATTATGGGAAACTTGAGCTTCTATTTTTTTTAATTAAAAAAATTTTTTTAAAGGTTTATTTTATTTATTTCTCTCCCCTTCCCCCCTATTGTCTGCTCTCTGTGTCCATTTGCTGTGTGTTCTTCTGTGTCTGCTTGTATTCCCAGGTGGCACTGGGAAATTGCATCTCTTTTTTGTTGGGTCATCTTGCTGTGTCAGCTCTCCATGTGTGCGGCACCATTCCTGGGCAGGATGCACTTTTTTCATGCAGGGTGGCTCTCCTTGCAGGGCGCGCTGCTTGCGTGTGGAGCTTCCCTACTTGGGGGTGCCCCTGCTTGGCACGGCACTCCTTGCGCATGGCGGCACTGCTCGTGGGCCAGCTTACCACATGGGTCATAAGTCCCTGGGATTGAACCCTGCCTGGATCCTCCATATGGCAGACGGGCACTCTAACAGTTGAGGCACGTCTGCTTCCCTTGAGCTTCTATTTTGATGACTACATTGGATCTGTTGACAAGAGATAGAAACTACTGCAGTTGAACAGGATATCTCTGCATAAAGTTAGGGCTCCAAAGGCAATATTAACAAGGAAAAGACGAGCACAAAATAAACTTACTGCACAGAGGACAGCAAGGGAACTTGGAAATCTTGACCTTCACACTGGATGGAGGGGAAATCTCTGCTAAAAGTTCATAATAAAAATTCATAATCATAAGCAAGCACTTAAATGAATTTGTAACCTGAATTCATGCTACTTTTAAAATATCACCAAGAATAGAATTTATTTCAAAGTGGCCCTGTGCTAGTTATATGTCAGTTATGTAGCAGAGGCAGACACAATTCTCTGGAAGACAATAACTTCAACTTTTGCCTCAAGAATTTATATAATAAAAAAATAAAGACAAAAAAAAAAAAAAGAATTTATATAAGTAAAGTTCCAAAGAACAAGAGATCACAGTTTAAAATCATAAAACACAAAAAAACAAGATACCATAAGTGTAAGTGATATCAGAGATACCAGAATCAGTCCTGCAAAAATTCAGATATTGAAATTTTCAGAATATAAACAACTATATTGAATATATTTAAAGAAATGAAAGAGAAGATTGAAAATATGAGTAAGGAATAAGAGACTATATAAAAGACAAACAGATTAGAAAAATAATTAGTACTTTTATCTTACTATCATAATTGAAACTTAAAACTGTTACTAGAATAAAAATTTTAAAAAAACATAGGAATGTACAACTCAATGAACCCTATTGTAAACAATGCACTCCAGTTAATAGTACAATTATAAAAATGTTATTTCATGATTTGCAACAGTAACGTAAAGTGTTAATAATAGAGTGGTAAATGGGAAATCTGTATTTTGTGCATGATTTTTATGTAAACCTATAGCTTCTGTAATAAAAAAAACTCTTTGGAAGGGCCCTGCCCTGCTCAAGATGGCGCAGTGAAAAGTTTCAGGGCTCCATCTCCCCACAGAAGCTTTGAATAACCAAGAACTTGCAGAAACATCTTTCACAAAGCTCCAAAAACAGTGAGGGGATTGCAGTAATAGGGTGGTGAGCACCAAATCAAGAAAAAGGCAACTTAAAAGTGATAGGATCATATGGGACCCTAACTGGCACCTCCCTCGTCTTCTCACCAACTCTGTGCAGAGTTGACCAGTGCTCTCAGGACAAGTCCCTGGTCCTGGTTCTAGAGGGAACAGAATAACGATCATGTACATATTAGGAGCCAATCTGTCTGATGGAGGCCAGAAGAAGTGAACCAGGACACTTGTTGCAGGATTTCCACCCCAAAACTCATCCTCCTTGTGGAAGGTGGCTGATAGAGCTCTCCTACAAAATTCTGTGGGAGAGCAGTCAAGTCCTAGCTGCTTGGGGAAAGGGATTGTTGACTATAGGACATGCAGTGCAGAACTCTGGACTGTGAGGAAGCTATTTCCTAGGAAAGAGGGGACATATTTAAACAAGGGAATTCCCAGGGATACATGCACATGCCCAAGACAAGCCACATGTACAGAAAGGACCAGGGAGACCCTTATGTTTTGGCCTTAAGTTATTATCTAAACTCTTTGTATGGATAAGCTCTGAAGGAAAGCATACATACACGTCAACATGCAAAGACTGGGAAAGATTTTTTTTTTTTTTCTGTTAGCTCCTGGCATTCAAGGAAACCTCTGTCATAATACTAGCCAGTTACAAGCTTAAAGATTGGAGGCCACAGAGTCTAAATTCCAGAAATAACACATGAAAAGATCAGAATGTCCAGGTTTCAACAAAAAGATTACAAATCATACAAAGAAACAGAAAGCAATAGTCCAGGCAAAGGAGAGGATTAAAGCATTAGAAACCATCAATGAGGGGGCAGACTTAGCCCAGTGGTTAGGGCATCCGTCTACCATATGGGAGGTCCGCGGTTCAAACCCCTGGCCTCCTTGACCCGTGCTGGCCCATGCGCAGTGCTGATGTGTGCAAGGAGTGCTGTGCCATGCAGGGGTGTCCCCACATAGGGAAGCCCCATGCGCAAGGAGTGCGCCCCATAAGGAGAGCCGCCCAGCATGAAAGAAAGTGCAGCCTGCCCAAGAATGGTGCCACCCACACGGAGAGCTGACACAACAAGATGATGCACCAAAAAGAAACACAGATTCCCATGCCACTGACAACAACAGAAGTGGACAAAGAAGATGCAGCGAATAGACACAGAGAACAGACAACCGGGCTGGGGGGGAGAGGAAAAAAAAGATAAATCTTAAAAAAAAAAACAAAAAAAACCATCAATGAGGACTAAACCTGGGATATACTAGAAAAAGACTTTTTTTTACATGGGCCCTGAATATGCTTAAGAGCTAAAAGAAAATACAAAGAAAGAACAACAGGAAATCAAGAAAAAAAAAATAGGTGAACACAAAGAGAATATTAACAGAGAGATGGGAAAAGGAAACAGGGATGAAGACTATAGTAATAGAAGTTAAAAATTTTTCTAGAGGGGAGTGGATGTGGCTCAAACAGTTGAGTGTCTGCTTCCCATATAGGAAGGTCCCAGGTTCAGTTCCCAGTGCCTCCTAAAAACAAAAAAACAAACAAGCAAACAAATGAAAAAAACCAACTTAGGGAAGCCGATGTTGCTCAGTGGTTGAGCATCAGCTTTCCACATACAAGATCCAGGGTTTAATCCTGGTCCCAGTACCTCAAAAATTTTTTTCTCCTCCTCCAGGAATTCAACAGCAGATTGGAACTGGCAGAAGAAAGAATAAATGAGGTTGAACACAAGATAATTGAAATCATCTAGTCTATGGAGCAAAAAGAAGAAAGAATGAATAAAAGTGAACAGAGTCTGAGGAACCTGTGGGATACCATGAAGGGTACACATTGTGGGAATCCCAGAAGAAAGAGAGAAAGGAGCAGAGAGAATATTCGAAGATATAAAGGCTAAAACTTCCCAAATTTAATGAAAGACATGAATATATACATCCAGGATGCTCAACAAACTCTAAACAGGATAAAACCAAATACATCCATACCAAAACATAGTATAATTAAACTGTCAAATGCCAAAAATAAAGAGAGAATTCTGAAAGGCACAGACAGAAGAAGCAATGTGTCACATACAAGGAATCTCAATAAGATTAAATGTCAATTTCTCATCAGAAACCATGCAGGGGAAGCAGATGTGGCTCAAGTGATTGAGCTCCCACCTACCACAGGGAGGTCTGGGTTCGGTTCCCAGTTCCTCTTAAAGAAGACAAGCAAGACAGCAAGCTGACACAATACGATGATGGGCTGGCGCAACAAGATGATGAGCTGGCATGGTGAGCTGATGCAACAAGATGACACAAGAGACACAAGGAGGAAAAACATAATGAGAGACACAACAAAGCAGGGAGAAGAAGTGGGTCAAGAGTTTAGGTGCCTCCCACCCACATGAGAGATCCTGGGTTCAGTTCCCAGTGCTCCCTAAAAGGAAGATGAGCACATAATAAACAGACACAGCAAATGCAAACAAGGGGGTGGGGAGAAATAAATAAAACAAATCTTAAAAAAAAAGAAACCATGGAGGCAAGAAGGCAGTGGGCTGACAAATTTAAACTGCTTAGAGCAATTCTATATCTGGCAAAAATGTTTTTCGAAAATGAGGGGGACATTAAGACATTCCCAGATAAGAGCTGAAGGAGATCATCACCCGTAGACCTGTACTATAAGAGATGCTATACAGGTTGAAAGGAAAAGGCAATAGACAATAGATCACAGTCACATGAAGAAATAAAGATCTTCTGTAAAGGTAGCAGCATGAGTAAATATAAATGCCAGTAATATTGTATTTTGGTTTGTAACTCTACTTTTTACTTCCTACAGGTCCTAAAAGGATGGGGGAGTGGGTGTAGCTTAGTGGTTGAGTGCCTGCTTCCCATATAGAAGGTCCAGTTCAATCCCCAGTACATCCTTGAAAAAAAAATGTAATGACGACTCTGTGTTTTGGGACTGATAATGTATAAACATGTAATATGTGACAAGAACTATATATAAGATAAAGGATGTGGGGTATAGGAATATAGTTTGTGTATACTATAGAAATTAAGTTGATATCAAAACAAACAAGATTGTTGTAGATTTAGGATGTTACACTTAGCCATGTGGTAACTACAAATAAAATACTGGAGGATATGCAAGCTCATTGAGACATAAATTGGAGTACAGGCTGACAGGTGCAGGACTAGTAGGGAGTTAATACATAATGGGTAAAGGGTTTCTGTTTGGGGAGATGGGAAAGATTTAGTAATTGAAAATGCTGAGGTTACTAAAATGTTGTGAATGTCATTAATCTCAGTCAATGGTACACCTATGGGAAGTGGACTTGGCCCAGTGGTTAGGGTGTCTGTCTACCACATGGGAGGTCTGCGGTTCAAACTCTGGGCCTCCTTGACTCGTGTGGAGCTGGCCCATGTGCAGTGCTGATGCGCACAAGGAGAGCCGTGCCACGCAAGGGTGTCCCCACGTAGGGGAGCCCCACACGCAAGGACTGTGTCCCATAAGGAGAGTTGCCCAGCGTGAAAGTTAAGTTCAGCCTGCCCAGGAATGGCGCCGCACACACTGAGAGCTGACACAGCAAGATGCAGCAACAAAAAGAGACACAGATTCCCACGCCGCTGACAACAACAGAAGTGGACAAAGAAGAATACGCAGCAAATAGACACAGAGAACAGACAACTGGGGCGGGGGGGGGGAAGGGGAGAGAAATAAATAAATCTTTTTTTAAAAAATGGTACACCTACACTTGGGAGTGGTTGAAATGGGAAAGTTTATGTTGTATATATGTTCCCACAATTAAAGCCAAAAAAAAAAAGGGAAAGAGCAGCTAAAGAGACAATTATAAACTAAATGCAATACATGACCCTTGATGGAATCTAACAAAGGAGGAGAAAACACTCAAAAGGACATTTTTGGGACATACAAAACAATTAGAATATAGACTGTAAACTTTATATCAGTGTTAAATTTCTTGAACAGGATAAATGCACTTAAGGTAATTACATAAGTGAATATCCTTCTTAGGAAGGTATATAGCAGAATTAAATTAAATGTTCAAATAGCATAATGTATACATCCTACACTCAAGAATTCAGAAAATGGATTGATAAGTAGAAAAATAAATGCATAGATAGATGGATTGACTAAAAGATTGAGGGATGGATAGATAGAACGATATAGCAAATATGACCAAATATTAAAGTTGGTGGATCTGAGTATTGGGGGGACTAGGAGTATGTTGGAGTTCTCCGTATAGGGTTTGCATTATTTTTGTAACTGTCCTGTAAGGTTGAAAGTATTTCAAGTTACAATTTTAAAAATAAATGTAAATTTGAAAGATTGAAAAAAAAATCAAAAGAGTAATTAATGACAGACTGACTAGACTGAATTAAACAGAGAATCAGTGAATTAGAAGATAGATTTCTGGAAACAGAGAAAGAGATAAAATTATTTAAAATATTTTTAAAATCTGGATGGCAGAGAGAGGTCTAACAAACATTAATGGTAATCCAGAAGAAAATAAGATAGAAAATAAGGATTCAATATTTTTAAAGATAATGGATAAAATTTGTTGGATAGCAATCTTCAGATGCAACAAGTCTAATGTATCCCAAGCAGAATAAATTTAAAAGATTTCTGCCCTGAAATTCATGATGATGAAATTGCACCAAAGACAAAACAAGGTCTTAAAAACAGAGAGAAAAGGCATATCACCTACAAAATAATAGCAATTCTCTGAAGACTGAGTTCTTAAAATCAACAAGGTAAGCCTTGAGAGAGTAGAATAATATTTTCAATATGCTGAAGAAAAACAAATTTCAACCTAGAATTATCTACCCAGCAAAACTATCTTTCAAGAAAGAAAGCAAAAAAAATTTCAGAGAAGCATAAGAGTTTACTACAGACCTTCACTAAAGGGAAATTCTAAAGTATGTATTTCAAGCATATAAAAATAACCTCAGATGGAAGATTTGAGCTATGTGAAAAGAACGATAAGCAAAGATAATAAATATATGAATATATATAATATACATATACAATAACATATGAATATATATTTACATATATAATAAGTATATGAATAACTCTAAACAAAAGTTAAATATATGAAAAAATAATGTATAATTTATGGAGTAATAAAAAGAGATAGGACTGGGAAGTGGCTGTGGCTCAATCACTTGGGCTCCCATCTACCATATGGGACACATCTACCATATGGGACACAAACCCAGGGCCTCCTTGTAAAAGCAGGCTGGCCCATAAGCTGCGGAGAGCTGCCCAGTCTGCGGGTCCTGCAGAGCACCACCCAGCCTGCAGGCACCACGGAGAGCCGACTCAGCAAGGTGACCCAATAAAAAAGGAAGAAAGCAAAAAAACAGAAGAATGCACAGCAAATGGACACAGAGAAGCAGACAGCAAGCAAGCAGCAAGGGGGCAGGGGGGAATTAAAAAAAAAAAGCACAGACACAGAAGAATGCACAGCGAATGGACACAGAGAGCAGACAGCATGCAAACAACCACAAAGGGGGGAATAAAAAAAAAAGAAAAGAGGACTAAAATGCTATTCAACAATATCACATAAGTTAAGAGTGTGATTTGAGTTGAAATGATCGAAGTCCCTTATATTACTCTAGAAAAAAGAAAATATACGGATTAATTTGTGATATCATTGGGTGACATTATTAGGTGTGCATAGTAAAAGAGATAAGGTCAACATAAAATAGAGGAAAAAAAGGATTAAAATTTAAAAAAATCAATTCAAACAAAATGAAACAAAACAGTCAAGGAGGGAGAAAAGAAAACACAATGCGATAGATAGAAAGCAGAGATAAATTCATACAAAATAGTAATCACATACATGTAAACTGATTAAACTCTCCAGTTAAAAGACAAAGATTAACAGCCTGTGTTTACAAAGCAAACCCAATTATGTCTTCTTATTGGTTTTTAAAGGGACTGTTGCAACCCATCTTCTGAATGGCACAGGTCAAGGCAGCAGCCAGACCAAAGAATGCACCTGGTACAATATTAGACATAAGCTTTATTTATTGGGACTTATGGACAGGAAAGGGTCTCAGAGAATGAAGTTAGTGCTTCACAAAGAGGGCGAAAATGAGGGGCAATATATAGGGTCTCAGAACAAAGACATTTCATGACAGAGTTCTGTTAGGGTCATATGAAGCACAAAAATGGGGTCTGGTGATGTAGTGTAGGAAGGAATTGTACAGCTTGGAGAACATTACGGTCTATGATACCATCTGTACACTTTTCTCCTGCGAGGAGGTCTGTTACATTTTAACTTGTGTCCTGGAACATGTAGGCGGCTGCTTGCTATGAGCTGAATTTCCCTTAGGGAGGGGACCCACTGGACCCCCAGTGACACACCTAAAAGATAAGGAAAGATAGAAAATAAACTGATGGAAAAATACACCGGGCAATACAAACAAACAAGCAAAAACAAAAAACAAAAAAACTGCCTATACAAAAATATTCATATAAGAAAAAGGAAATTTTAAGTAAAAAAACATTACTTAGAGAGTGGATGTAGCTCAAGTGGTTGAGCGCCTGCTTCCCATATACGAAGTCCTGAGTTCGATCCCGATATCTCCTAAAAGCAAAACCAAAAAAAAACAAACAAGGAAACAAACGAAAAAACCAACTTGGGGGAGAAAGTGTACCCCACTGGCTTCCCATACATAAGGTTCCAGGGGCAAACCCTGACCCCAGTACCTCAAACAAAGAAACAAACAAAAAAAAATTACTAGAGAAAAAATGGCTCTCTGTATAATGATGAAAAACAACAAAAAAAACCCCACCATAATTCTAATGACTCCTGACTTAAATGTACCTAACAAGGATATTTCAAAGCATATAAAGCAAATATTTACAAACTACAAAGGAAAATGGAAAAATTCAATCAAAGTGAGAGATTTAAAAGTACCTCTCTCAGTAAGTGATAGACAAAGCAGACAAAAATAAGTATATAGAAGAATGAATGTCAAAATTAACATACTTGATTTTAAAGGATATATGAATAAACCATTACTACCCACAACTGGAAAACACACATTCTTGTCAAGAACACATGAGATATTTTTTAAAACTGAAAATGTGTTCAGCCATAAAGCAAGTCTCAAAAATTTCAAGCAATGGTATCATATCTAGACCCCAATTCACCAGTCATAAAGCAATTAAAATAGAAGTCAACAACAACAAAAAACCTAGAAAAACTTCATATATTTGGAAATGGAATCACATCTTAAAATGTATGCATGAAGGAAGAAATTGTAGAGGAAGTTAGAAAATATTTATAAGTGAAAGATAACAAGAATACTATATAACCAATCTCTGGAGTTGCAGCCAAGATCAATAAAAATTTGTAGCTTCAAATGCTTTATTGAGAGGAAAAAGAGATTCAAAATTAATAAGCTTAGAGTCATCACACAAAGTTAGAAAAATAAAGCAGAATAAATCTAGATGAAGTAGAAGCAGTACAAGAATAAAGATAAGTGCATAAAATAATGAAGTGAAAAACAATGATTTAAGGAGGCAACCTTTCATACCAAATAGGATGGCAAAAGAAAAAAGATATTTTAGGTAGATAACGGACCTTTTGATCTTATACTGGTGAGACCCATGTTGGACTTCTGACCTGTAAGATAATAAGTTGTATGGTTTTATGCTACCAAGTTTGGGTAATATGTTACAGCAACAACAGGAAACCAATACAACAGATACTTACAAGTGTTGCCAAGGGTGTGGAAAAATTAGAACCTTCATACATTGCTAGTGGGTTTGTAAAATGGTGCAGGCACTTTGGATTTTTGTCAGTTTCTTGAAATGTTAAACATAGAGGTACCACAAGACCTAGCAATCTCATTCTTATTTACTGAAGAGATTTGAAAACATACATCCATACAGAAATGTGTACACAAATATTCCTAGCAGCATTATTCATAAGAGCCAACAAATGGAAGCAACCCAAATGTGTAGCAAATGATGAATGGACAAATAATAAACATCAACAATGGATAATCCATACAATGGAATATTGTTCTGCCATTTAAAGGAACAAAGTTCTGATACATGCTACAATATAAATGAACCTTGAAAACATTATACTAAGTGAAAGAAGCCAGACACACAAGATCATATATTGTGTAATTCCACTTATAGAAAATGTCCAGAATAGGCAAATCCATAGTGACAGAAAGTAGATTAGTGGTTGTCAGGGGTTGGGGGGCAGGGGGAAGAAGGGAAGTGAGAGACTGCTTTCTTTTTGGAGTGATGAAAATATACTGGAATTAAATAGTGGAGATGGTTGCCCAACTTTGTAAATACACTAAAAGCCACTAAATAGTAAACTTTAAAAGAGTGAATTTGTGGTATGTGAATTATATCTCAATTTTTAAAAAAGATTGTATTCAATGTCAAATGTATTCCTATGCTTAAGGAACAATCACTTAGAAAATGTAATTTAAAATATACCATTTATAACTGCCCTAAAGTGTTTCTCTTCATTTATACTTACAGGGCTGATATACCTGAAAAATCATAGAATATGATGCTCAGGATGCAGAATTAAGCCATAAACATATTCACAGACTTGCCATGTACAAGTTACAATATTGGTTATGGGACCTTGATAATTGTAATGGGAACGTGCAGGAGAACTGGATTATTCTGAGAACCTCGAATATTCAAGTCCCCTGAGCTTTCCCTGCTAGCAGAAGCTACTCTTATCACTCTGTTGAGGTTAGTTCTGTCTTGCTAGTAGACTCAATAATGAGACTTGAGATAGGTAACTTCCAAGGGGAAATAAATTATTTTCATCTCCCACCCCCAGTTCTGCTCATGGCATCTAGACCCCTAACTAGAGTCAGATCCCAGCCTGCTCTAAGGGGTAAGTTCAAAGTCTTTCAAGAAAAAGGAGCTTACATACTCAAGGTTTTTAAAAATATAAATCAGCAGTAACCCAGGGAATGTATGTAGATATGGATGGCAAGGGTTTCATAGAAGAAGAAAGATAATTTTAGATCAACTTGAATGCATTTACCAGAGATTCTGTATTCATTAATTCAAATAGCTAGAAATTGTTTTAGCAGTATTTTTTAAAAAAGATTTATTTCCCCTCCCTCCCCCAGTTGTCTGCTGTGTCCATTCACTGTTCTTCTGTGACCGCTTCTATCCTTATCAGCGGCACCACAGGAATCTGTTTTTTTTTTTGCAGTCATCTTGTTGTGTCAGCTCTCCGTGTGCGGCACCATTCCTGGGCAGGCTGCACTTTCTTTCGCACCGGGCGGCTCTCCTTACAGGGCGCACTCCTTGCACATGGGGCTCCTCTATGCGGGGGACACCCCTGTGTGGTACGGCACTCCTTGCACACATCAGCACTGTGCATGGGCCAGCTCCACACCGGTCAAGGAGGCCCGGGGTTTGAACCGCGGACCTCCCAAGTGGTAGATGGATGCCCTATCCATTGGGCCAAGTTCGCTTCCTTCTAGCAGTATTCTTGATCAACTGCCTAAAAACTGACCTTAGTGGTGGCATAAATTAAGTCAGGATGCCAGACATTCCTTGGTATAATGAACAGAAAGGATTCCAAATACTTACGGAGGTAGGAATGTTGAAGTGGATTTATCATCCACTTTCTATGACCTATAGGAAGGCCTAGAGGACATTCCGTCCCTCAAGGAACCGAGAAATACACTTGTGAGGTAATCATCAGTACTGTAGTTGCTGTGCTTATGAATGAACACAAGGAATGCTGCTACTGAAATGGAATCCCTGATTATGGTGGGAATGAATGGATTTCAGAGTGACAGAAGTGAAATGACAGGACCTAATTCTCAGAGATAAGGTGGGCATGATTACCATGTGCTTAGTTTGCTAAAGACTGTCAATGCAAAAATACCAGAAATGGGTTGGTTTTTATAATGGGAATTTATTAGAGTAAAATCTTACAGTTCTGAGGCTGCGAAAATGTCCAAATCAAGGCGTCATCAGAGGTGCTGTCTCACCAAAGATCAGCTGCCGGCAGATCCTGGACTCCTGCTGTGTGGCAAGGCAAAACAGCCACTGGTCTCTGCTTTCTTCTCCAGGCTCACTTTGTCCCTAAGCTCAGCTGTGAGCAATCAGCCCTAAGGCTCTCATCACCCCCCCACCCCCCCCCACCCCCCAGCTGTATCTCCTCAGCCTCAGGCTACTCTGCTGATTCCACCCTTCCACCTTTCAGCCTCCCGGGTTTCTCTGTCCTTTTGCAGCAGTAGGAAATCTTGCAGACCTCTCTCACCTGTCAGGGTAAAGTGATAGCTCTCTTTCTCTGTCTTCTCTGTTTATATAAGACTCCAGAAAGAGGATTGAGACCCAGCTTGGGTCATGTCTCAACTGAAGTACTAAAATCAAAGTTCCCCAACTGAATCCAGTCAAGGAGTCCCACACCCACAGGTATGGATTAGATCCAAGAACATGATATTTTCTGGGATTCACAAAAGCTACAAACTGTCACATCATGACTGGTAGAAGGTCCAGGACAGTCAGAAGAAGAAATTATGCCACAGAAATCTTAGGCAGTAGCTAACTGATTATGGTGTCCCTGTGACAAAAATACATGAGCGGCCTTCTAATTCCTTACTTGATTTGTGTGTATATACATATTTTAACAAAAAATTCTAGATCTGAAAATTAGACTCTCTGCAGCACAATTACCAGTAAAATATATACTTACTCCTAGCCATTTATCAGGGTGAGTGTGTACTGGGGAAGAGGAAGTGCCCCAAATTAGAGAAAATTCCTGGACTATGGCTATGAAGCTATATATAAATCCATGGAGCCCCTGAATGTACCTGTGGAATGCCAGGCAGAGGGACAGCTTATGGGAATTAGATGACATGTTGAGTTCTTGCCCAAATCTATCCTACAATAGATTCAATGGGTCTGTGGACCCACCTGGAGTTATCTTCCAAGTCAGTCACTGAGTTGGAAAAGACATTCTTGGAAGTATCAAAAAAGCTCCAGTGGACCATTGAATGCCAAGCATATTTCCTCTTGTTCCTATTATTTAGCAGCAGTTTTACTTCTTGATAATTAAGGCCTATTATCCCACCAATAAGATCAGTCCCTTTTTTACCTGCTGATCTACTTGCACAAAAAATCCCACAGTGAACAAGCAGCAGTTGTAGTTTTCAGTTTAGTTGCATTCTCGTGTTCCCTATGGAAGCATCTCTGGGAAACAAGTCCTCTAGATCCACGGAGTTTAAAGTTGAGGGCACAGGAAGCACAAATTCGCCATCTGGGCTACTGGGAGTGATGTGTGGTGGCTGCACCAGTGCCCATCAGTCGAGGACAGTGCTCAGGGTTTGGGTGCAGCTGTGGACTGTCCAGCAATCTACATCCCAGCATTGGGGGATGGCAGCACTGGTTTTATAAAGAGGAAGTGAATGGGCACCAACAGTATCTGCTTTACCAACCAACTACTGAGGTGGAGCTTTAGAAAGGTTTGGCTCATGTCACCAGGTAAAGAACTCCAACAAACTGAGGTACTGGCTGAAAGTAAAAGAACACTAAATGAAGACAGAAGATATACCTGATATAATTATCTACTAGTTCCCACTAACCGGTTGCAGGAGAAAAATGAGTAATTGCAGCAGCCATCCATGGTCTCTTCCTTGCTTTGTTATTAATATACTCTATCTGTTAACCAATTTTCTCCCCCCTCCCCTTTTCTGCTACTAATATATATGATAAGTCAGTGGTAGATACCTTTTAAAAGTAATCCTTAGTATACAAGATATCAAAATACAGTCGAGAACAGTAATTTTTAAAAAAATCTATTCAGAAATTCATGGAATGTTTTACTTGTTCTATTTCTTTGAGCCCTTCTCAGAAGCAAATAAATGCCCATTGCCGCTCTGAAGCCTATAGGTAAGGTTGAGGAGAACGGAGGGAAGTGGGAGGGAGGAAAAAGGAGGCAAAAGAGAGAGAATTATTGGGGCAATTAAAAAACCCTATATTTAATATTACCAAATTTTAGCCTGACATATATAGCCAAAATTCTTAAAAACGCATTTATTCATACTGATAAAAATGAATAAATAGTGGGAAAGGAAACCTCTTCCTTATAATAGAATGCCATCTGAAAAATGTAGAAAAACATCACTTGGAAGCCCATATAGTAATAATTGACTCAGGCAAGAATTGTCAATAAGTATATAACACTAAAAGTTTAATGAGAAACAGGATCTTTGAATAATTTCAAAGAATTACTCCGAAAAATATTTATTAATTACAAAGACACAATAATAGCTTTTGAAAAATCTGGCAGATATCACCTTAATCAAGAGTTTGAAGTTGCCATCACTAGTTAATAATACAAATGGACATAATGGGTCTTTTACATGATAAAATTTCTACCAAAAATGAATGTCTGAATCCAATAAGAAAATGGTAGACAAACTCAAACTGTAAGACATTTGAAAAAATAATTGGTTTTTCCTTTTCAAAAAAGTTAGTGGCATGAAAGGCAATGACTGAGGCACCTTTCCAGATTAAAGGAGACTTAAGAGATGTGAAATCCGAATGTAATCAGTGTTCCAAGAATTTTCTTTTGTTATAAATGACATTTTTGGGTCAACTGGTAAAAAGTGATTAAGGCTGAAAATTAGACCCAATTTTGATCAATTTATTGTGCTCATGTAAGAGAATGTCTTATATTTAAAGATTTACATGTTGACTTCTTTAGGGATAGGAGCATCTACAATTTATTCTCTAATGGTTCAGGGAAAAAATAGTATTATCTATTTCTCTGTAACACAATACTCCAAAACTTAGAAGTTTAAAACAATATTTACCCAAGTGAGCTAAAATCTTATGTTGACATAAAAACCCGTATGTGAAGGTTTACAGTAGCAGCTTTATTTACAAATTCCAAATATTGGAAACTGAGATGTTCAACAGGTGAATGGATAAATGAACTATGGTACTTGTGTATAATGGACTAATGAGAAAAAAGCCAATGAATCATTCAACTACATGGAAGAATCTTAAATACATTTTGTTAAGTGAAAGAAGTCAGACATAAAGGCCTTATATTGTATGATTTCCTTTAAATGATATTATTGAAAAGCAAAAAGTATAGGAATGAAAACCATCAAGGGTTACCAGGGGTTGGGGAAAGAGTGATTATAAAGGGGACTTCATGGGGGGATATTTTTAGGGTGATGGAACTGTTCTGTATAATACTGGGGTGGTGGAGACATGATTTGCATTTTTCAAAACTGATAGGACATTTTTTTTTTTGTATTTTTAAAAATTAACAATGGCTTTCTACTTGCATTTAAAAATTTTTGGGTAAATATATATATATTTATATATATAATTTCCCATTTTAACAACTTTGGGTGTACTATTCAGTGGTGTTAATTATACTCACAATGTTGTGTTTTCATCACCAACTCTCCATAATCAAAATGTTTTCATCACCCAAAACAGAAATTTTGTACCTATTAAACAATAACTCCATTGCTTCCTTCCCCCAGCCCTTGGTAACCTCTAAACTACAGAAAGTAGTTTGTCTCTACGAATTTGCTTATTTTATATATTTCATATAAGCTGAGCCATACACTATTTGTCCTTTTGTATCTGGCTTATTTTGCTTAGCATAATGTTTTCAAGTTTTATCCATGTTGTAGCATGTCAGAACTTCCTTTCTTTTTATGGCTGAATAGCATTCCATTATATCAATCTACCACATTGTTTAGCCATTCATCTGTTGATGGGCACTTGGGTTAGTTCCACTTTTGGCTGTTGTTAATTATGTTGCTATGAACATTGAAGTACAAGTATGTGGAAATCCATAGAACCTTTATTGTATGCAGATTTTTAAAAAATTAACCAGGAAGTCAAAGGTGGGAATCCCAATTTGAAACATAGAATAAGACAAATAAATCTATTACAACTCTATGGCATAACCTCACTGGGGTTAAAAAGAGCTGACCTAAGTAACTTTGGAAAATGGTGTTTTGACTGGATACCATAAGGCTAAATATGAAAAGAACTGTACCTAGAGTACCTAGTTGGGAATTTGCTTCTCACAGTGGCACAGGTTAGTAATTCTGAAACTAATCCACGTTTACCATGGTTGAACAAGTAAAAAATTGAAGACCCGTCCTGTGGACCTGTTCTGCCCTCAGCACATTGCTCTTGCCGTTTTTCCTGTCATGTGACCACGCAAGTAAAACTTAGACATTTATAATCTATAATGGGAAATTGTAGCCTGTAAATCAGCCCGCTTTATCACTTCTCGACCCCTTCCTTTCTGCCTGGGACCCTATATCTGTTCTTTTCTTCCATTTCTTGTCCCTCCCTCCCTGAATAAATTACTGGACTAACTCACCTGACATGCTCTTGAAATTCATTTCTGCAGCATAGTCAAGAACCTAATCAAAATCTGGTAACATACTGGAATATGAGAACAGAAAAACAGTAACTTTCCTATAGAAAAACCAGGCAAATATCACTTTAACCAAATGACCAAGGTTAACATTACCAGTGATATCATGCTGGTATCATACATCCCAATATAATATGATAAGGGCACTTTTCCTCTGTGGAACTCTTCCCCAAAACCCATAATCCTAGTTTAATGATGAGAAAACAGACAATCTCAAATTGAGAGGTTTTTACAAAACACCTGATTAACCATCTTCAAAATTGTCCACGTCATGAAATACAAAGGAATTGAGAAATCATCAAAAATTGGAAGAGACTCAGGAAACGCGGTCTAAACACATTTTAAGTGGAAACAGAACAGGGAGATATGATAAAATTACTTGTAGGTTAGATTGAGTGGTGAGTAAAGATCCCTGTGAGGTGCTGACATTCAAGTTAAAATATGAATGTCAAAAAAGGAGCCAGCCATGTGAATAAATAGGCAAGAGCAGTTCAGACATTGGGAAGGGATGGTGCAAAGACCTAAAGATGTTCCTCACTTTACGTGTTTGAAAAATGGGGTCAACGTGGCAGGAGCTTTGTGGGAGAGGGGAGAAAGGCGGGTGAGCTGGGTAATGTAGGAAGGGGCTAGCTGACAGAAATTTGTGAAAATTTGATTTGGTCCAGAATAATTATAGAAAGGAAACAATTTTAATGTAAATACTTCTCTAAAGTATTGGGCTTGTTACTCATTGTGGGAAATGAGGTTGGAGAACATACATACAGGGGACCATAGGGTCACAAGGAACAAAGACACTGGGAAAAGGTCGTATGTAAATCCGAACTCATAGTCTGTCTTGTGTCCGAAGAAGATAGAAACTTGGAGAGCCACGAATCTTGCTGAAAGATTAACTTTTTTTTTCATAGATACTTAACCCATTGTTAAATACAAAGCTACAGGAAGTTTACTTTCAGCCATAAAACATATAAAATGGAATTCACTGTAGGAAATCGAATTATTTGAATTGTAAATGAAGTTTATTAATGCAATCCAACCCATCACAATTTAGACATAGTGACTTATGCTAGATAGAAAAACTTCAAATATATCTCCTTTATTTACATTTGCAAGTGAGATCAAATGGTGATGCTAGCAGACTAGAAAAAAAATCGAAAGTAAAACTTTTTTATGACAGCACGCTGATATTAATTGGAATGGCAACTCCTAATAGGAAGCCAGAAGATGGCTCAGCACTGAACTCTGGCTAAGCAAAAGACCTGAAAAACAGGTGGAATAATTCAATTTGGCTGATTGCTAAGGGTCATTTGAGCAGCACTTGTCTCTATCGAACATCTCTAGTTTGAGACATTTCTTTGGTTGATGAAGCTATATATAAGACCTACTAAATTATTAAGTAATGGAAAATGTCTTAAATGTTATACGTATGGAATAAGGAATAGAGATACAAGAAATAGTATCAATGAGTATTTTTCTGGGAGAATTAAGGTATGAGTAGTCTGCCAAAAGTTGTGTGATCAGGACTTGCTTAGTCTGCCTATATGTCTTTTGAACCCTGGGTAAGGACTAGTGGCACTGTTCCTTCTTGAACCCTGGGTGGGTCTTGGCTGACCGTCTCTTGTACCTTGCCCATCCCCAATTTGTACACCAAGTCACTAAGTGGGGAAATATTCTGCACACTGACAGCATACAGTCTTGATTTTCATCATTGGGACTGCATGTTGTGGCATAGCAAAATCTACAATCTGACAGGGACAAGTGACCATAAGTAAACATGTTACGGCAGGCCCTTGGACAGGCAGTCTGGGACCTGACATATTTGTTGACAGTTTACCCAAAAATGAATGACAGTATCGTGTTTTTGGTAAAAAGAATGAGCTGTGGAGACAAGTTCAATCATCTGGGTTCAAATCTATTGGGTATTAGTTATGACTTGTTTATGTCTCTGTGTACCTCATAGGTTGTCATGAAGATTAAATGAGTTAATATACATAAAGCACTTAGATACTAACTCTTCATTCATCCAACAAGTATTTATTGGCCACCTACTTGTTTCAGGAATTGTTCAGGCACTACAGACACTTAAGCAAACAAAATACTCAAAGTATCTTTCATGAAACTTGCATGTTAACTAGTCATTGCTGTTCTACAGGAAATTCAGGTTCCCAAGAACTCTAGATTCTTGCTAACCTCAAAATGAGGTCCACAAACCAGCAGCAAGGCAATCATTTGAGTCCATTAGAAACGCAAAATTTCAAGTTCCACCTAGACTTAATCAGGATCTGCACTTTAACAAAATCCTCAGGTGACATGGCCGCATATTAGGTTTTTCTTCTTTCATTTTGTTATTTTATTGCAACCGTATCCTTTATCCTGAGTATGTGATAAAGATGTTAGAAATGAGTCTGTTTCTGTAATTGCAGCAGATAGGCTCTGCTTCGCTATTTTGGTGCTGTATGCCTTTTTTTGCCTTTATTTTGGTGCTGTATGCCTTCCTTTCCCTTTATTTTGGTGCTGTATGCCTTCCTTTCCCTTCTATCACTTCTTAAACTTTTTATCATGGCATCATACCTATTACTCAAAATTTGCCACTTTTTAACCACTTATACATACATTTCAGTGATACTGACATTCACAATATTGGGCTACCATCACTACCATCCACTACTATCATGAAATAGTATCACTACTATCATAACCAAAACTTCTCCATCAACCCAAACTGCACTTAAGTATTTAACTCCCTATTCTCAACCACCATAGCCTGTAAGGTAATGTCTCCTTAATTAGTTTGCTTATTCTAAGTATTACATGTAAGTGGAATCATACACTATTCGTTCTTTTATGTCTGAATATTCCATTGTTTGTACAGACTATTTTATCCATTTATCCGTTGGACACTTGGGTTGCTTCCACCTTTTGACTATTGTAATGCTGCTATGAACGTTGGTGTACAAATAACTGTTGGAATCTGTTTACAATTCTTTGGGGGTGTATACCTAGAATTGGGATGGCAGAAAAACATGGTAATTCTATGTTCAACCTTCTGAGGAACTGCCAAACTTCTCCACAGTGGCTGCACCTTTTTACAATTTCACCAACAACGTACAAGGGTTCCAATTTCTTTGTATTCTTGCCAACACTTAATTTCCCTTTTTTCCCTAATTGTATCCTATTGAGCACAGAGTGGAATCTCATGGTTTTGATTTGTAGTCCCCTGATGACCAACGATGTTGAGCAACTTTTCATATGCTTGCCGGCCATCTGTCTTGTTTACTTTTGTAGAAATGTCTATTCAGTAAGTCCTTTGCCTACTTCTTAATTGGGTTATGACTTGGTTAAGAGCTTTTTTATAAATTAAGGAAACTAACCCTCTTCTGTGGAAGGGGATGGAAAATTTCTCCTATTTTGTGCAAATTTTTTAACCTTTTTCAAGACTTCCAGATTGTGTCGTATCTACAAATGCCTTCTACACACTAAGATTATATATTTTAAAGTCTCATATGATGGTACGTTTAATTCTCTGAACCACCTAAAATTTGTTTTGGTATATAGCGTGAGGTAGGAACCCCCCTTTTTATTTGCAAACGTAGATCTTGCTTTCCCAACTTTTCAAATAATACATCTTTCTCCAGTCGACCTCAAGTTTCATGTGTAATTTGTATTTCGGTTTGGTTCCAAACTTAGATCTTTTGAAATGTCTACTCATGAAAGTTTTAATTCCCATAGCCATTCATTTAAAAAAAATTAGATAAGCTAGAGATAGAGATGTACAGAAAAATCATGTAAAAGTGTTCCCATATACCAGCCCCCCTACTGTAAACACTTTGCATTTGTGTGGTGCCTTTGTTATAACTGATTATAAAATTGTACTAACAACTAGGTTCAGTTCTCCCCCCCATACAAACACCTTTGCATTAGGGTGGTACATTTGTTAAAATTCATGGAGTATTTTTATACTTTTACTATTAACTCTAGTTCACTATTTACACTAGGGATCACTGTGGTGCACATTCCTGGCTTTAACCTTTTTATTCTACTAAAAACTTTTAAACTATATTAACATATATAGTAAATAACTGTTACACTCCCAATGCTGTGCTACCATTCACTTTCACAACTTTTTACGATCAACCTAAAGAGAAATTCTGTGCTAATTAAGCGTTACCTCCCCATTCCCTATCCCCAACCCATCTGCTGGTAACTGAGTTTGCTTATACTAATTATTTCATTGTCAGTGTCATGTATTTGTCCTTTTGTGTCTGGTTTTTTTCACTCAGAATGTCTTCAAGGTTCATCCATGTTGTTCCGTGTATCAGGACTTTTCCTTTTTACTGATGAATGCTCTAGTTATTGTGGAGACCCAGGGTCCCCTAACCCCAAGACTGCAGCATGTGACTGTGTGACCTAGACATAAGTTAAAGGTTAACAACTCTCCCCAGAGGGGAGACAATATATAGATGTCATTTTAAACTATAATCTTTTCAAAGCAGTAAACGTTCTTCCTACGAGTGTAGTGAAAACATTGCTTCATATGTTCCCAGCAGAAACTGTTCTTCTACCCTATGGAATGCCCCTTCTGAAAACCCTTATGTATCACCCCTCATTTTCTCATCCCTTTGCAGAGTGTTATCTTCATTCTCTGAACCGCCAACTTCAGAGATTCTCTCCTGTCCCTAAGTCCCAATAAAGCTTACGCCTGACTAAATGCCAGGTGTGTTCTTTGGTCTTGCAGCCGTACCAACCCGTTGGGTTGTAACATATATGTATACATAACATTTTGTTTATCCATTCATTGGTTGGTGGACACGGGTTGCTTCCATTTTGCAGTGCCACCATGAACATGGCCATCATGAAAACTCCCGATTACAACTGTCACCTACACAGTATCCCTGCTTGTCTTTACCCTATAGGGCATTCTCAGTTATATCACTTTGCTACTCAAAACTCTTCAGTGGTCCCCTACTTCAAATGTAAACTGACACATACCACCTGGCCTTGAGTCAGTTCAGATCTACTACTTTTCCCATAGCTCAAACTACAGCCCTCTCACTTGAAATACACAACGAACACATTACTGCCTCAGGGGAGTCCTTTTTGTTCACTTCGCACAGTATACTACTCCCTCCTTCAGGTTTTTGCTCAAATGACACTTTAACTTTGCCCAATTCCATTTAAAGTATCAAGTCTCCCCCACCGTCATTTCCTGCTTGTTTTCACTGGCACTTGCCACCATGCAACAAACTATTTTACTCTAAAGTGTAAACTCCATAAGACCAAAGAACAGTACCTGTGCCAACTCAGATAAGCTTAAATATGTAATATGAAAAGATTTCATGAAGTCCCCAAATTTAAAGTTAGAAAATCATGTTTTAAGAAACCACTGAAGATCTATGCAAACATTTAAGCCTAGTGATGTCAGAACTTTATTTCTAAAAGCGAAAAATTTAGAAATAACTTCTGAATGACCAGTAAGATGGTGTACATTTTTCACAAGATATCATACAGCTACAATATCAAAGTATATTTAATAGGAAAACCTGTATACAATAGATGGGTAAAAATGGAATGCATGAATTCTCTATATATTCATTAAGTGCAAAAAACTATCACCAAGTTTTATCACTGGGTAGTTTCATTAAAATTTAAAATTAACTTATTTATGTCTTTTTAAGGCTTAAGTCACTTTTAGTTGCACAGAAATGCATTACTGACAAACATAAAAACCTACAGTTCTTAGAATTTGACATTTCTTCCCTATGTCACTCTTGCCAATGATTTAGGATTTGTAAATTGGGATTTAGAAATTGTGCCAAAATGTACACTGGAGACATACGCTCCAGCAGGGTCCTTTGCACTGAGTTTCCACAAGACTTTGAAATTAGGAACATTCATGCCCTTAATGGTTCTGTAGGTGACACAGTCATAGCTCCAGCAATTTCTGTATTCAACTATATACTATAGAGGAAATCTAAATTCAGAGCTGTGTACCTCCAACAGTTTTTTTTCCCCTTTGCAACAAACTATCTAGTTGCTGAACCTGTTGGTCCTTTTCAAAATTCAACTTTATCTAGAGTCATGTACAAACAAACCAGGTAATGTACATAAATACACACATACACACACTTGGCACTGAAATTAAGTCTGGAATTTCCCATGCGTCCGCTTTTACAACCTGCCAAAATACGCTGATTTCCTTTTGCAAATCCAAATCTTGAAAAATAAATCCTTAGTCAAAGGCAACTAATTTTCCAACCATTCCTAAAGTATCATACATAATGTAAACTACTGGAATCAAATTGATTATGAACTCATTTCAAGATAAAAGTGCCTGTCAATGAAAAAACAGGTGTACAATGAAGACATCTTTATTCTATCATCACTAAAACGGCTTAATCACCTGAGATTAAAGATCAGTTGCATGAAACGAATCAGTTTCCTTAAAATGAAAAACACAAAATAAAAGTATTTTTAGTTTTGGCACATCTTCCTGTAGCAAGTAAGAACTGAACTAGCAATGATTAGGTTAATTATCTTTTCCCAATACCAAGCCATAAATTCTGGAATCGTAAAGTCTATCTTGAAGTAGTATTTGAAAATGTGATACCCAAGTTTCAATTTTTGTTCTCTTCAACAGTTGAGTTATCTCAAATACTTCATGTACAAAAATAATGAAGAGACGAAAACTGAGCCTCAATTCCCTTAAAAATTTTGGATTGTAGTAATAAAGGCCTCTATTCTGAGGCCCTTTACTGTTCAAAAATATTCTAAACCTAAAAACCAAAAAAACCTACTTGACAGGTATGTACACACTTTACCTAAAATTTATTAATATTGTTAATTTTAACTAGTAACATACAACTATCATAATGTATTACAACTTAAAAAGCAAACTCCTATTTGCATAAATGTTAATTTCCAAAATTACAAAATGAGTCAATTTTAAAAAGGGTAAATACAAAGCCTTAACAGAACATGCATTCACACACTTACACAATTTCTCCTTACATCAATGTTTTATGAATTCACCTTTTATGCAGAGCAATATTTCCCCATCCTCCCCTCTCCCTGAAAGTTGACTACCTAGAATCAACTGTTATAAATATATCTACAGAAGTAATTAAAAAGTGGGAAAAAAGTTTTTAACTGTACCATACAAAGAAAAAATCTTGTTTAAAAACAGATAATGCTAAACCACAAGAATGCACCAATCTGTAAGCTAAAAAGAACAAAAACCAAAGCAAAAAAAAAAACCCAAAACCAAACAAACAAAAACACCCAACACAACATGACCTATCTGGACACAAAATTGCGGAGAAGGGGAAACTCATTTCCTTGCATTAAAAATCAGAGTGCAACATCTATAGTTAAACAATTTTATTAACATAGTCAAGCAGTGATTAACATTCACATCTATTATGTCACATCATACAAATGTAAATACAAAATTACTACAGTACAATATATATTCTCTGCATGATCCAAAATATTTGGTGGCCCCAAAAAACTCTCTTTAAAATTCAGCAGCTTATCAAAAATTAAAACCGTATTCTATTTAAAATGAAGATCTGTTAGCACAGAGTTAGACTTCAAGAAGTATCAATTTAGTACAGTTTGAGAAGTTGCAGGAGGATATGTTTGAAGGACACATTCTAACATAGTGTGGCAGGTACAGGAAACATCAGATTTAAAGCTTTTAAGCATAACTCATACAACCTAAGTTGTCAGCAGAAAGATCCAGTTATTTATAACTAAAGCTAAAACTACCAAATTATTGCACCCAATGTTAACATGAATATTAAGTGTAAAACTCCTTTATATTATGAAGTGAAGTCATTTACAATGTTTAAACATCTCTTTTTACAAGATGATAACCTATTAATTATACAGTATTGTCTATCTTCATAAAATCTAAATTTGGTTATATATTAACTGAGGAAAAACAAGGAAGTATGGGGAAAGCACAGCTGAACTCCTTCACAAAACTGTTATTAGAGAACCAACATTGCCTTATAGGCTAACCGTGTTACATTAGGCTTTTAAGGAAGATAATCATGTGAAACAGCTAATTCTACACAATACCAAGCTATAGCATAAGGAGATTCTGTGGTAGCTGAACAAAAATTGTAATAAAAGGGAAACTACTGGTTTTCTAATTAGTGATATACTGCTTGGCTAAGGTTTAAAATGTACAAAGGGTAAAAAAAAAAAAAATCATTTTAACTTCCCTCAAAATCATGCATACATTCAGCTTTTAAGCATCTTTTCTTTTTCAAAACAAAATACATTCTGGGATACAAACCACAATAAACAGTTGCTGTAGTTTATCTTAAAATTAATATGAATAATAAGTAGGCATAAAGATAAAGAATCTTCTACATATAAGTCACACCAACGGAGTAAAGATCTACATCAGACTGAAAAAATTAGTCACAAGTCATCATAAAAAATGTACAGATGAATGAAACATGTTAATTTTACTTTTAAAGAGGCATTAGACGTTATCTCCATTATTTAATACAACATGAAATGTACTAAGGTGGTTTACAATATTGCATATTACTAGATAATATTGTTTAAAAAAGCAACAACACACACAGCTCTTTACTGATTTAATTTTTTCTTCTAGACCACCCCAGGTCCTTAAGTCTAAAGAACAGTTTTCATAAAGATTTCAATGCCTATACTTCAAAAACAGTTCTAGTAGCAAATTAGTGTACCCCCTTGTATTATTTTCCAAAAAAAAACCTAAAAAACAAAAACACCCCACAAAACACAATAAGCAAAGCTGTGTGTATGGTTTAAAGCACTACCAAGGAAGGACTTAAATTGCAGTTAGGCATGATACACTCTTCTCCTGGGAAGAATGATTTTTTGCACCGTTATCTGTTAATACATTCAATATGAATAATATAGTTGAACTATATGAAGCAAAAAAAAAACACCACTTTCCCTCATGGTAAAAGATTTCACTTAAATTTAGACAAAAGGGTTTAAGATATAATTAGCCTAATTCTGGCATTTTGGCTATGCAGGGTGATATGATATAGGGGGGGAAATTTTTCCACTTTCCTATCTTGGGGGTTTAGAGAAAAGGAGGACTAAACCAACTAACTTTCTGGTAAACCCGCATGCAAAAGGCTTGAAAGGATGGATTTGTAGCACCCCAGTCTGCTAAAATAAGGGCTAAAAAGTCAGATTAAATGGGAACGTTCTTAATGAGATATACTAAAAAACAAATACAAGTATAATGACTATTTAAGCATATGTCACCAAAACAAAAAAACAATACAAGAGTATTTCACCTGAGATAAAATTTGTATCTGACTATTTTTATAACTGAGTAGACAAAGCATTTCAATAGAGGAAAGTCAGTTGAAATTACTTTAAAATATACATCTGATCCTATTTTACAATATATGCAATTTAAGCAATTCAGATCAATGAAAAAGTCTTAAAAGAAATCACAGTGTTTATCCTATCAATATGTTAATTAGAAAATGTATGCTACTTGTTTTGTTTTTAAGATGTTAATGGCTTGGTTAAGTGTTTTAAAATCTATGCTTCTGAAATCTAACTTACCTCAACAAAATCAAGTAGCAATAATGTAAAGCATTAGAAATGGCTCTTAAGATTATTTACATGTTGATTATTTGGGAAATAACCAACCAAAATATGTAAAAAAGGGTTTTTTTTTTTACACAGTATGAAGTCATTAAAGAAATTAGACAATACAAAAAGCAGAATTCTTCCTGAATAAAAGAATATTTGTGGCACTAAGTTCACTTACTAATGGACTATATCATGGAACTGCCAACATGCATTTAAATTATATTAAATACACTTTCTGTTTCCAACTTAGGTTGATCAGCAGCTTTTGTTCTGTTAGAATCCTTCAAAGAGAAAAGCTCAAACAGGAAAAAGAAGGCATATATAAAACAGTAAACACTGACCTCCTGAGGTTCCTACAACATAAAAATATTCAAGTAGAAAATCTACATCACTTAGCAGCGGCTATTTCTGTAGTTGAGCACACTAACAGCACTTTAGTGTGTAAGGAGCAGATGAAGTAAGCCGTGCTTTAAGCATGCCAAGAGGCAGAAACACTGGAATGTAACAAAGACAAACTCACAATTTCATAGACATCCAGTCAACATTCAAAACTAAGACTACACCACAAGAATTAAGTTGCTTTTTATATATCCCATGATGTATTACAAGTTTTATCAGAACAATGCTAAATCAGATAGAGCTTACCTCAAAAGATAACTTAAATGGCTTCTGCAAATTCCTGTGCTATACTACATGCATCTGAAATGTAATTTAACTATGAAGAACCCAATCTGGGGAGTAGGGATTCAATTTCATGTTGCCAGTTTTATTGACTTCATTGTACTTCCTACTTTTAAATTAAATTTCCCTATAATTTAAAGAGATCAAGTGAGTACTAAAATGGGTACATATTCTTACAATGTTACTCATCTAATTGGAAACTAATTTTTCACCAAATAGATGACAGTACTGCTTTTAGTCAATATGTAATTCTCAATCACTGATCCAGATAACTATATTGAAAGTTGTTTTACTTAACTGTTTACTGTTTAGGGGATAATTTTGTCATTTCTTTACATTTAAAAAATTTGCTTCCTATTCCAGAATATTAAACAGTATCTCCCATTTTAAATTCTAAAATGTATTTTAAGTACTAAGGATAAAATAGCTATCCTACTCAAGTTTTAAAGACTAACTAGGAAGCAAATTTTGAGCTCCCAATGAAGCAATGGTACTAGAAAGTGAAATGCCACATACCCTTTGGATCCAACTACTTAAAAAAAAAAAAAAAAAAAAGCATTAAAATGAGATTCAGTTTAGGCTCTACAGACCGAAATTTGCAAAGCCGAAGTAGAGGAAAGAAGGTGAAAGAATATGTTAAAAAAAAAAAAAACAAAAACACACACACACTACAGTAACAAAAAACCTTTCTGCATGCTACCATGCATTTGAAATTTTCTGAAACAGTATTTATAAATTCACACGCACACAGCTCAAACTTCAGTGCAACGGCTGTATCATTCAACACCTTTAGAGAATAGAACCATGCAAAGAGGAGCAACTGCTTATAAAAACGGTTATTCAGTATTTATTCTGCAATGCAAAGGTGACAAACTAAAATATAAAAAGGTTGTTATGGCTTAACATTTTTGTTGCAGATTAAATATGCAGCATTGAAAAATGGAAAGGTGTGGCATCATCTCTGACCAGCAGAGTTAAAAAGAAAAATCTCTCCATTTTCCTTCATCATCATGGGATACACTGTTCAGGCAATCCAAATTAATAAAGACTTGCACTTTCATATGGACACAAGATCAAGTGTACCAGTTAGGTTTTCACATTCACAGTATATAAGAAAATACACATGGAAGGAAAAGTAAAGGGTTAACTTAACAAGGATTTATTCACAGGAATACATGTAAGTAGAGAAAAATAACAGAAAAGCTAAACAAATGAAATGAAGAGGATCCAAACCAACTTTCACTCTGTAGCTTTAAACTTGCACCCTGTGTGCATATTATCTAGGGCACAGAGGGCCACCAACATGCGCCAATACAGTGTAGGAACCCTGCATTACATCCATTAACTTAAACATATCTTTAAGATCATGCTTTGAACAAAAAAAGAAAGCTTAGAAGGCAATTATGTTGAATGGGAATAAACATTGAAATATAGCAATCATGTCTTCAACTTCTACAATCGTCTTTATGTGCTGACTAACATTTAAGCAGCCTTTTACAGATCTTTTACCATGTAATTTAAGGTTTAGAAGTTTTGATAAAATCACTAGTAGTATATAACCATGCAGAAAGCACATCACACTGACAGCACAGAGGCAAGGATTTTGCACAGGTATATCAGCTTTCCACATTGTGCAGGTTACACACAATACAATATCAATCTTATTCCTAACAGATCCTAAAGAGATATTTCAAGGCCTAGCTGTAAACTACAGTACTTTATATCTATATTCTTAAAAATGATATCCACAAATCTTAAAAAGGAATTTTAAATGCAGGGCTATATCAAATTGGTAAACTGCAACACAAACTGGCGCAACATAGGTAAATGAATACCAGTCTCACTCTATGTGATGCAAGCATGCTACTTCTCCCACTAATTTAAATTACTTTCAATCACTATGAGCCAGAATGCATGCCTGAACCTTAAACTGCACATTAAAAGTAACGTCTTGGCCTAGAAATTAAATCTAATGAAGTATAGCCATCAAATTATACCCTCTACACATTAATGTTTTAATGCAAAATTAAGGTGTCAATCTTTAGTTTGATATGCCCAACCCCATTTATTTGTTCCCTCTCTGCCCACCCCACAAAGGTAAAAGGAGTGACTCATCTGGCATTTCACAGGTGCTTCATTGTTTAAATTTGTTTCATTTTATTTCCAACTTCTTTTGGGGTACCTTAAATTGTAACTTCCAAGAACCTGCTTCTACTCTGGGTAGGCAAGCTGATTTTAAACTCTTATTAGCTTCATTTATGTAGTTCTTCATCAGCATGCAAAACAAGGCCCCATCATGTGGGAAAACTTATATAAAAACTTTTAAATTAAAAAAAAAAAAAGCAAAAAAAAAAAAAGCTTCTTTACTGTTTGTAACCCCCATTCTTAGGTTTCCTTTATTGTGCGCTATAGAATTTTTCTTCTTTCTTATCCCTATGCATCATTTATATGGTTCTTGTTTTGGTACAATTCCCCATAATATTTCAGAATGTACTGTTTTGTGAGTAGACTGAAATAGACTTTTTTGTTTTTGCTTCTTCACATCCAGTGCGGAGTTGTAACTGGAGACAGATTTCCACCCACAAAGGCTCCAGATGTTAAAACGTTTCCCAACATCGACTTAATACAGTGACGGCAACACCTCCCTCCCGCCCCTCCCAGTAGGGTTGGGATTGTACTGTATTCCCTACTGGTTTACCCTTCCCCCCTGTAAAGGGTAACATTTTCCCTGGGTGCAGAGGCTCCCTCACAGTCTCCAAGACTGAAGGACCTGTAAGATAAAAAAAAAAACACAAACAACAACTTTATACTTTAACAACTGTTCTACTTCCAAAGCCACTGGAATACAATTAATTTACAATGCTATCTCTACCTATGAAGAAAATGAGAAATAGCTTCCCTAAGATCATGCTAATCAATTTTAACCATGTTGCTTCCTTCTGTTATTGCTATGAATTGTCACCTGCATCATATATGAAAAGTAAGCTGTGAAGCACTTTATATAGATTAAATGTGCCCTGTAGGTTACTATCAATCTCGTTCTTTAGCCCTTTCTGTATAATAGGCCCCCAGAGAAACTGCTTATTTCTTACATATACTAATTCACATTTTTTCCTTCAAAGTTAAATAGTACTTTCTACAGGACCAACAGGATCCTTTGTGAAAATATTCATTACCATAATAGGGTGACTGTATTCAGCAAATATCAAAGTAAATTTTAACACATGCCTTCTCAATATTTCTAATCAATACTTTTGACTCCGCTTTTACTTGGTTCTTTCCGATATTCTTGGGTCACTTGATTTTCCTGATAAGGACTTTCCTCAGCTTGATATAGTTTTAATGATGAAGATATTAAAAAATAAAGGTAGATTACTGGGAGATGCTTAACTAGTGCCTGACAATGTCCATTCACAACAAAACTCCTACTACCCACTTATGCCAAACTTTGGATTATTTATGAAGGTTCATCTGAATTTGCAGAGGGCAAAATAGTCCATCTATGGAGAAGTACAAGCAAACCTTTTGTCCTGCCTCTGAGAAAGGGAAGAAGTGTGTAAAAAGGCAGGAATAAGGGGGTGGGGAGAAATGAATACATTAAATAAAACCTTAAAGAACAAAAAGGCAGGAATAAAAGCTACGTATCCATTTATACCTCACATCTTCTCTTAGAATAGTTATCACCACAGTGAATTCATAACTGGTGATATACGAGAAACCACAGAATGTAACAATAAATCTACAAGTGCTCAAGATTTGTCCCACCTCTCAGTCCTGTGAAGCTAAGTCATTCTCACATATACCATTCTCAGGATTCAATATAATAGTGAGTCAAATCAAACAATTTTCTGACATGCTAAGGCCATGAAACAGCTTCGAGGACTCAAGAACAGAGTGGGACAAAACAAGCACAAAGGACTATGAAATTTCCCAGAGGCTGGAAATCCATTTCTCCTGCCTTCTAGAGGTTAAAAAATGTTGGATGTTGATGTCTTTCCAGGTTTAAAATCAAGCTCAGAGAAAGCAAGCAAGCAAGCAAAAACTCCAATTCAAGTAAAGGGTACTTAAAGTTGGTGTAAACCTCTATGTACACTGAATAAGCCCTCTGGCTTTCCGGTCATATATTTAGCAATTCAAGATCAAAATCTAAAGAGGGGTATCAAAACTGCTCAGAGAGATCCACTGTAGCTCAGTGGTTGAGTGCCAGTTTCCAACATACAAGGTCTTGGATTCAATCCCCAGCCCTGGCACCTCAAAAAAAAAAAAACCAAAAAAACAAAAGAAAACAAACAAACAAAAACCCAAAAGAACCGGTCCATCATAGTCTTACTGGCCACATGTTCCCCAAATTTATTAAGCCAACTCAATGTGCTAGGCAATATACTAAAGTTTTGGCATCACATATAATATTGTAATCCTCACAATAACTCAACAAGGGAAACGAGGCCAAAAGATTGAAATTGTTAATCCCACTTAATAGAGAAAAATTCAAAGAACTAGAGCCCAAATGGACTTATTCCTCTACCACCCCAAATCAAAAGAATCTTCCATTATTCATTTTAAAACACAATGCTGAATACATGGTAGTTTAATTCTTATTAAAATCTGTGTTGAAAAACAAATATTATTAAACATTCTGTCTACTAAGCCCAAACTGAGTTTTCCCTAAAGCTCAAAAAATATAGAAAACTCTTAGATGTATCAGAGATTATAAATTCATGCTTCAAAACTGAACCACTTCTGTGAATGCTAGTATCCTTTTGCAGGATAAAAATCTTCAGGTAGAGGGAAGCAATAGTTGAAGCAACGTTTGAGAAATATAAGCAGTCTCTCACATTTGTTTTTCCTTCTAGGATTCAAAGATGGAGCCATTCACTTATTTTGCATGCTCGTTATTTGCAAAAAATTCTCTAGCCTTTATATACACATCATTTTAAATTTAAGGTAATGCACCAATTAAATGAAATTGTTTCATTTAATTGTTAGGTGAAATTCTTGTAGAAAACAAATGCTTTTATTCTACTCAGTAGTTTTAGATTATAGGTCTCAGTTTGTTTGCAATGAAAATTTTCAAATGTTTTTATAACTTACCCCTAATTATGGGACTGCAGCCTAAGTGTATGAGATTAAACACCATAAAAAGCTGCAAGACGCTCTTTTAAGGGAAGAGGAAACTGATCAGAGAACCGCCTCCAATTTTCATCCCCAACTTGATTTTTAAATCCATGAAGGATCTGCAGAGTGAAAAACCATTAGTTTATCAATAACAAAAAAACTCAGATCTGCATAGGGTCTAAAGTCAAACACTGTTAATGTTAACATTTAAAATTTTTTATTCATTTTAAGTTTTTCTCAAATGATGTTATATTCTATACCATTCCCTATGTTGCCTAAGAGCACCTCTTAAGCATATGCTGAATTTGCTTTGAGAAGGTTAGAATTCAGCAAGCATCCTAGTTTAAGAGATAGATAAATACTGGGAAATCTGATACCATATTACTAAAAATCAAGGTACAGAATTCACCTAAGGGACAAAATCTGAATGTCATGTTATGCTTTTTCAAATTGTTAAGTATGCACGCTTTAGGTTTATGGTAATTTTAATATTAGGTAATTCAAATGTATAACAGCATTTTATTTCTTATGTTGTTGCAGCTGATTACTGACAAGTTAATCAAAAGGAGGCACTAGCAAAGAACTATATGAGCTTAATATTGTGGAGGCCATATAGATTTTTATTCTGTTCAATGGCGTCATATTATGCTCCCAATCTCTGTCAGTCATCCTGAAAATAGATACTATTTTACATAAATGGGATAAAATGGGACTACATGAAGCAATGGTATGGTTGGGAAAATATTTTAAAAGTGTGTGCTTTACTGACACAAAGTCACTGCTGTATCCTAAGATCAGGCCAACTTTGTTTTTTTCTAGTAACATACATATATACCTAAAATTTCCCTTTTTAATCGCATTCAAATATATTATTCAGCGTTGTTAATTACATTCAGTGTTGTGCTATCACCACAATCCATTACCAAAACTTTTCCATCCTCCCAAAAAGAACTTCTGTAAATTTTAAGCATTAACTTCCTATCTTCCACCTCTACCTCAACCCCTACTAACCAAAACTATTTTCTCTCCGATGAGTGTGCAGATTTTAATTATTTCATATCAGTGAGCTCAAACAATATTTATGTTTTTGTGTCTGACTTATTTCACTCAACATGAGGTCTCAAGGTTCATACATGTTGCCACATATATCAGAACTTCATTCCTTCATATGGCAATATAATACACAACGGTGTGTGTGTATATAGATACACACACACACATTTTGTTTATTCATTCTTCAATTGATGACACCTGGACTCTTTCATCTTTTGGCAATTGTGAATAATGCCCGTATGAACATTGGTGTGTGCAAAGGTCTATTTGAATACCTACTTTCCATTATTTTGGGTATATACCTAGAAGCAAGATTACTAGGTCATATGGTGAAATCTATTCTTAATATTGTGTTAAAGTATAGTTTTCCACAGCAGCTGCACCATTTTACATTCCCACTTGCAATGAATAAGTGTTGTTCTTATTTCTTCAAATCCTCTCCAACACTTGAAATTAAAAAAAGAAATTTTAATTTTAATTTTTTGATTTATTCCCCCATCCTGTTCCCCACGCCGTCTGTTCTCTGTGTCCACCCACTGTGCATTCCTGTGTCTGCTTGTATTCTCATTAGGCAGCTTTGGGAACCAACCCTAGGGCCTACTGGAGTGGGAGAGAGGTGATTACTCTCTTGCGCCACCTCAGCTCCCCTGTTCTGCTATGTCTTCTTATTTTCTGTCCTCTGTATCTCTTGTTGCATCATCTTGCTGCGCCAGCTCTCCACACCGGCTGGCTTTCCCACATGGGGTGACATTCCCATGCAGGGCGTCACTCCTGCACGAGGCTGCATTCCCGAGTGGGCTGGCCTTCTGGGTGGGCTAGCTTGCCCTCACCAGGAGGCCCTAGGGATCAAACCCTGGACCTCCTATATGGTAGAAGGGAGCCCAATTGGTTGACCCACATCTGTTTCTCAAAATTTTCTTTTTAAAAATAGTATCTATTTTACTGGGTATTAAATGGTATATCACTGTGGTGGCGATCTGCATTTCCCTAATGGCTAAACATGTTAAGCATCTTTTCATGTGCTTTTTGGCCATTTGCACAACTTTTTTGGGGAAATGTTTACATGAGTCTTTTATCCATTTAAAAAGTGGGTTGTCTTTTTGTTGTCAAGTTGTAGGACTTCTTTAAATATTCTGGATATTTAAACCTTACTAGATAAGTGATTTCCAAAAAAATTTTCTCCCATAGTAGGTTGTCCTTTATTTTCATGATAAAAGTCCTTTGAGGCACAATTGTTTTTAATTTGAATAAGGTCCCATTTATCAAATTTTGTTGTTGTTGTTGCTTTTGCTTTGGGTGTAAATTCTAAGAAACCGTTGCTTGATACAAGGCCCTAAAGATGCTTTCCTGTTTTCTGCTAGGCATCTGATAGTTGTCACTCTTATACTTATGTCTTTGATCCGTTTTGAGTTGGTTTTTGTATATGGTGTGAGGCAGGGGTCTACCTTCACCCTTTTGCAAACAGAGATTCAGTTTTTCCAGAACCATTTATTGAAGAAACTATTCTTTCTCAATTGAGGGGGTTCTTTCCTTATTGTCAAGAGTCATTTGGTCATAAATGCAAGGGTTGATTCCTGAGCTTACATCTGAATCCACTGGTACCAAGCTCTTTTTATTTAATACCGTTCTTTAAATTTATTTTTATTCCCCACACCCCTTGTTTGCACTTGCTGTCTGCTGTTTCTTGCGTGCTCTTTATAAAAAAATAAATTTTTTTATGAGGCTCTGGGAACTGAACTCGGGACCTCCTGCATGGAAGGGAGGTGTCCAGTTGTTGAGCCATCTTTACTCCCTGCTTGCTTTGTCTGTCATTGTCTCTTTGTTGCATCAGTGTGCCGCACCAGACTGTTGCGTCAGCTCACTGTCTTGCTTGTCCTCCCCAGGAGGCACCAGGAACCAAACCCACGACCTCTCACATGGCAGTTGGGAACCCAACTGCTCAAGCCACATCTGACTTCCGGTACCATGCTCTTTTGATTACTGTGGCTTTGTAGTAAGTTTTAAGATAGAAGTGTGAGTTCCCTAACACATGCTTCCTTCTCAGAGTCCCATATCATATAAATCTGATGATTGGTTTTTCCATTTCTGCAAAGATAGCTGTTAGAATTTTGATTAAGATGGTATTAAATGTGTAAATCACTTTGGGGAGAACTGACATCTTGAAAGAATTTGGTCTTCTAATTCATGCATACAGAATGTCCTTTCAATTATTTTTCTCGATTTCTTCTGATCATCGATAGTGTCTAGACACATTACTGATTTTGGATATTGATCATGCATTCCACCATTTCACTCATTTATTAGCTCTAGGAGCTTTGCTGTTGATTTTTCAGGATTTTCTGGATATAGGATCATGTCATGTACAAATAGGGAGTTTTGCTGCTGGATGTATTTTATTTTTTTCTTGCTTAATTCTCTGGCTAGAACCTTCAGTACAATGTTGAATAACAGTGGTTACAGTGGGCATCCTTGTTCCTGGTTTTAGAAAGCTTTCAATCTCTCACAATTAAGTATCATGCTAGCTATGAGTTTTTCATATATGCCTTTTATCATATTGAGGAAGTTTCCTTCTATTCCTGATTTTCAAGGAGGGGTGCTAGATTTTGTCAAATGCCTTTTCTGCATCATCTGAGATGAGAGTGTGTTTTTTTCCTCTTCATTCTGTCAATGTGGTGTATTACATTAATTGACTATGTTGAACCACCCTTGCATACCTGGGATAAATCCCACTTGATCATGGTGTATAATTCTTTTAGTGTGCTGTTGGGTTCAGTTTGCTAATATTTTGTTGGGGATTTTTATATCTATATTCTTAAGAAATACTGGTAATTTTTTTGTAGGGTCTTTACCTGGATCTGATGTAAAGGTGATGAGGGTGTATGCCCTCCTTTTCAGTTTTTTGGAAGTGTTTGAGCAGGATGGTGCTAATTCTTCTTAGAATTAGCAATCCCATGAAGCCATTTGTCTTGGGCTTTTCTTTGTTGGGAGGTTTTTGATTATTGATTCAATCCTCTGTTAGGATTTTGTTTCTCTTTCAGTCCATTTAGGTAGTTTGTGTGTTTCTAAGCATTTGTCTATTTTTACAAAGTTATTCTATTCCCTGTTAAACTGTTGCTCATATTATCCTCTTATAGTCTCTTTTTAGCTCATTGGGGTCAGCAGCAATGTTCCCCTCTTCATTTCTGATGTTAGTCATTTGTATCCTCTCTCTTTTATTCTTCGGCAGCCTAGCTAAGGTTTTGTCAATTTCATCAACCGTTTCAAAGAACCAACTTTTTGCTTTGTTGTTTCTCCAGAGTTTTTTTTTTTTTTTAAGATTTCATTTATTTCTCCCCACCCACTTGTTGTTTGCATTTGCTGTGTCTGTTCCTCTTGTTTCCTTAGGAGGCACCAGGAACTGAACCAGGACTTCTGATGTGGGAGAAGGGGCCTCATCACCTGAGTCACCTGGTCCATTCCTTTTTGTTGTCTGTCACTGTGTTTTTCTTCTTGTGTCTCTTGTTGCACCATCTTACTGTCACACTGCTTACTGTCTTTAGGAGGCACCAGGAACCAAACCAGGGACCTCCCACGCAGTAGGCAGGAGCCCAACAGCTTACGCCACATCCACTTCCCTACAGTTCTTAATTCTCTCTTTCAATTATTTCTGCTCTAACCTTTATTTCCTTCCACAGTCTCTTTGTGTTTAGTTTGCTCTTTTCCTTGTTTGGTTGCTGTTTTGAAATCTTTCTTTTTTATTGTAAACATTTACAGCTATAAATTTCCCTGTAAGCACTGTCTTTGTTGAATCCCATAAGTTTTGGTATACTGTATTTTCATTTTCTTACACCTCAAGGTACTTCCTAATTTCACTTGTGATTTTCTCTTTAATCCATTGAAAGTTATGTTTAATTTCTATATGTTTGGGAATTTCCCCTTTCTTTCTCTGTTATTAATTTCTAGCTTCATTCCATTGTAGATGGAGAACAAACATTGTTGATTTCATTGCTTCTGAATTTATTGAGATGATTTGTGAGGTAAGATATGGTCTATCCTGGAAAATAATAAACGCACTCTTGAGAAGAATGTGTATTCATTGTTGTTGGGTGGAGTGTTACAAATATGTCTAAATAGATTTAGTTGGTTTAAAATATCAATCTTGTATTTCCTTATTGAAATTTAATACATATTTGAAAGTTGTCCATTATTCCTTCAACTCTATCAGCCCTTGCTTCATGTATCCTGGGGCTCTGCTGTCAGGTGCACATACCTTTATAACTGTTTTGTCTTCTTGTTGGATAGTCCCTTTTATCAGTATATAATGTCCATCTTTGTCTCTAGTAATTGTTTTTGACAAAGTTTTTTTTTGTGATATTGGTATAGCTACTCCGCTTTCTTGTGATGACTACTTGCACAGTATATATAGTTTTCTATCCTTTCACTATCAACCTACTTATTTTTTAACTTAAGGCAAGTCTTTTGTTGACAGCACTGAACTGGGTAATGCTTTTTAATCCACTCTCTAATCTCTACCTTTGAATGCAAAATTTAATCCATTTTCATTTAAAGTTGAAAATGCAGAACTTTCTTCTGCCATTTTACTATTTTAGTCTGGTAAGCTTGTACTTTTTTGTCTCTCAATTCTTCAGTTAACGCCTAACTTTGGTATTTATTTGATTTTTTGTATTTTACCGTATCGAGTCCCTTCTTAGTTCTATCTGGTTATATCTTATATTTCCTTGTGGTTACCATGATAATTTAAAATTCTAAATATATAACAACTGTATGTGATTTGAACCCAAATTAACTTCAACAGCATATATATATACACTGTTCCTATAGCTTTCTATCCCCACCTTTTTTCATACTTGTTACAAATTATACCTTTGTTCATTGTATGGTTTATGTTCAAAACTACAGATTTATCATTACTTTTATGCATTTGCATTTTAGCACCTGTAGGAAGAAGTGGAGTTACATGCCACAATTTTCACTTATCATGAACAAAGTTATAAAATCTATTAATATTATTTGAAAAGCGTGTCATATAAAACACAGAAACAATTTAAACCTTCTAACTAGGATTACAGCAGTCCAAAAACAATGCATCATATAAACTTATTAGTTACCTTACAGAACATGTCTCTGAGATCATCTTTTGGGTTAATCCATGATGCAACAGCATCACAAAAAAATATAAAATCCTGAAACAAGCAAGAAATACATCTTAGACTGATATTTGTCAAAGACAGCAAAAGATATATAAACCTCAGAAATTATGACATGAAAAAATCCTAGCTAAAAATTAGAGATTTCTCTCTACAAACTCTTTTCAATAGTAATTTCCTTATATATGGTTTGTTACTTTTACTATTTTAAATGCTAATACAAAAACAAACAAAAATTCCAATAACTAAAATCCAGGTAGGAAGATGCTCTTTTAAATGTGGCACATCACATTAGATACCTCTAAAACACATTTAAATGACACAATGTTATTATGTATTGGAAAAAAATAAAATGAACAAAAAAACAGAAAAAGCAATCAAGGAGTTATTTTGCAATTAGGGGCCTTCTCTTAAGATAGTACTGTTTTGTTTACTATTAAGTTAATGTTTTATTATTGTAAAATTAGTCAAAAGATTTTTTTTGGTTCTAATTTGTACGTTCCCAAGGTCTATCATCTTCATCAATTTGAATTTTATAAGCTAATTCACTGCTTCTAAAACTAAGTTAACAAACTTAACACAACAATACTAGTTAGGAAATATCAAATGGTCTCAATTTAAAAATATTCAAAGCACCTTTGTCTTGGAAGGGATTTTTACCTTTTTTTAAGAAATAAAAATCCTCAAAAAAAAAAATGCCAGCTTGCCTAATTTACTAAAAAACAAGCAAAACAATAATAAACAAAAAAACCACTGAATACTCTTATCCAGAAAACACATGTAACAAATGTATAGTTTAATGAGATATTATAGGGTTAATACCCTTCCAACTACCATTCAGATCCAGAAGTAGAATTTTTGCCAGCCTCTACAGAAGTCCCTTCATATGTCTTATTCTAATCTCAACCCCCTTCTTATCCCTCTAAAGTAACCATTATCTTGACTTTATATCAATCACTTCCAAGCACTGTTTTTGTAGTTGCATTACAAGTGTGCGCCTCTAGATACCAAAATTTAGTTTGCAAACAAGACCCCAAGTGATTTGATTTTGTGTCTTAGGTTTCTTGTAATCTATAGGTTCCTATTACACTCCTTTCTTTTCCTTACAATTTATCTGTTGAAGAACCTGGGTCATTTACCTAATTTCTGATAGCCTGCATTTTGCTGATTGCATACACATGGTACAGGTTCAACAGTTTTCCTATGTTTTGCATATCCTTCAAGTTGGCAGTTGGATACAGAGTTTTGGTCAGACTCATGTTTGACTGTATTGCGGGTAAATAATTAATTTAAAAAAAAAAAAGGCTAAAAATGTCCAAATATCACATGAATTAAGATGGGAAACAAAATAGGGATGAAGAAATCATAAGCTCTTTAAATTAAAACAATCTGAATGGCTGATTAATTATTCTATTTCATTTACTATTAAATTACTAAGTTTGATTCTAAGTAACAGAAAAGAAAATGATATCCATGGATGGGAGGCATAACAAATAAATGGGATATCAATGTTTTGGCTTACCTAGTTCCAAGGTATGACTACAATAGCCTTACTCTACTGTTATTAAGATCTTATTTCACTACAAAGATTTAGAGATAAAAACGGACTTTATTTCAAGATACCGAGAAATGAGGTACCAGGGACTGAACACAGGACCTCATACTGGGAAGCAAGCACTCAACCACTGTGCTATATCTGCTCACCAATGAGAGCTGGTTTCTTCGTTCATTTGTTTTAGGAGGTATACTGGAGATCGAACCTGGGACCTTGGGTTTGATCTATTTCAACCACTTGAGCAACATCTGCTCCCCAATTGTGTTTTAGTAACTTTAAAAAAACATGAAAACATTTTGTAACTAAAGTCAAAGTATGTCATTACAATTTCATTAGTCAGAACATTAAAAGTTAAAAACAAATCTTTGTGATCATCTTACTTGGATTACTCCACTGGGATTCACACTGATCATGGTACAAATCCCACGGAATGCAGAATCCTTTTCCTCATTGTCCCTTATGTTTCTCAGAGAGGTGCACCTATTAAATTATAGAACTTGGTTTAGAATATAAGTAAAAAGTATGTTTAATTACAATACTCATGGACAGTATTTAATGGAATAAGTACAACAGAGGAAAAATGGTTATTTTCACAGAATTTTCAGAAAGCTGAAATTTCTCATACTACCTGTATGTTAAGTATATCTACAACCCAATATTGGAAACAATGAAATTCACACTTCCTTAATAACAGATTATATCTATGAAATGAAAGCTGATTTAAATTGTCCATCTAAACTATGTTAATGAGGTTGCACCATGAGTAAATTGCAATTTTTAAAATTGTATGTCTTGTATTCCATTAAACACTACTAAAAATGACTTGAAAGATTATTGAAAAAGCTGGACATAGAATATATACTGTCACAATATAAACTATTATTATACAACTTATGGTGTAGATGTTTAACATTTACATCAACAAGCAAAGATTTTTATACATAAATTTAAACACGTATTTTTGAATGCAATTAAAGTTTTGAAATTAATTCTAGAAAGGAAACATAATGCAAAAACCTAAATTTTTATAGTATTTGCATGCATCTTTATTCTTCTGGTGGATATTTAAATGCTTTTATGTATAATCAAGCTTTTTAACACAGCAAGCATGTGACAATCTTATCCCATGCATCAATTAGTCGTTAGCCACAACATAAAATAAATATACATGACGATGCTACTAAAAAACCTCACAAACCTGATAGGACAAGATTAGTCACATGGTTGGCAATGATTAAGGATTGTGATTTTTGTAACCAACTGAAAATATATCTAAAAGTGAGATAGAGAAAGAAAGAGTGAAGAAAAATGAATTAAAAAAAAAGATTGAATAATACACACCAGGGTCTTATAAACTGCTGTAGCATGGGGGCCACCTCTTGAGGACAAACGTAACCAAGACGACCAATTGTTATTGCTAAGGTAACGCAATCACGGTTATACACCACCAAACGCCAACCAAGACATGAGCAAATGAGGGGGAAGGAGAAAAAATAAAGAAAAAACAACAAATAACTCAGAAACAGAAACCAACAGAATTTGTGTATGATAATAAACATAAGATTTCACCAGTGCTGTTTATTACCACCCCCTAAAATAAGGGGCAGCAACATATATGGCATACTCTTGGAAAAGAAAAACAAAAGGAATTAAAAAAACTTTAAAGATTGAGAGAACACCAAAAACCATAACAAATAGCTTTTCTTGCGCAGTTAAATGTCAAGATATCATTCTCAGTTAATAAAAATGTGAGAGATTTAAAGGGATTTAGAGAATTTTCATTAAAAGCCAATCAAAATTTCAAAATTTAATAATGAAATCTAAGTTTTTCTCCAAGGAATATCAATAAATGTAATTATATTTCTCAATTGTCTACTCAAACACACTTCGCCATAGTTCAAATAACAGACTAAGAATTTCAAACCACATTTGACATAAGAAAATTCTGCTAATAATAAACAGTCCACTGTAGTAAGATGTGATATGTGGACCAAAGGAAATAAATACTGTTTTTGGTATAAAAGGCACAGCACAAAACAGATAGAAAACATTATACTGATTATAAGCTAATATTTTATTTTTATTTTAAAGTGGGAATTAATCAGGCTAATGTTCACATCAAAATCTTTAAACTTACAAAGAACTAAAACAAGTGCAACTTAGAACTGCGTTCTGCAATTCAAAGGTACATACATATAAATACATTTATACACAACAGGGGAAAAATACAAACAGAAAACAAACCATGAGGTGCTTTAATGGTGTTCTCTCAAAACCTTACAGGTTAACCTTTTATAAAAAAGGGTGGGGGGGTAAAGAAAAATGTTTAAGGATTACTTGAAGCAAACTACACAGATAATACTAAAACCCAGCAGATTCATATGAAGCAAGAGAAAGAAAACCTATGTTCAAAAAGACACAAACTATGCAACATTCTCATTAAACAGGCAAGTATGAACAATCCAATGAAACATGCGATAAAGCAGATGATGGTCCATTTAAAAAGTTCAGTGCAGGATATACTAATTTGAAAAAGAGCAAGTAATTGTATACTAAAGAATTGGCTTTATGAAAGTTTAAGACAATGGTAATTAAGTTGCCAAAATTACAGACATTAGCCATAAACAATGATTGTATCTGAATTAAAAAAAAACAACAAAAACCCTACCCATACCTGGGAAGGAATAGGTTAAAAAAAAAAAAAGGGTTATGCAGCTACTTGTGCTAAGAGTAATTCAATGATTCCCAATTGTGTTTCTCAATCATAGCAATTCAATCCATTGAATTTAAGAGTATTATCAACTACCTTATGAGTCACATAGGATTTAATCATACTTATAATCTTATATAAAAAGCCAATTTGTTAAAGGAACTGTAACAAATTCTCCAGCTGATATCCCACAGGAAACTTTAATATACATTACACTCAACATTTATTTTCAGTTACGCATTCACATTTAAAAATAAGAAGTTTAAGTTCAATAATAATTTTTAATGGCCAAGTGTTTCAAAACTGAATGTCATGTATAGGTACTGCATTCTAAAAAGAGAAATCCTGACATAATGGCATAACCATGCTATATATACATTTTATACTTTAAACAAGAAAACCCAATTCACTTTGTGAAACAAACAGTACCCATACAAACAGCCAGATAACTATTTCATAATGAAAAGATTTCCTTCCATACCAATAAACGTATCAATTTTTAATGAAATTAAGGTAAAAGCAAAGAACAAAACAAAAAAGTCTAAAAAAACCTCTCCACAATTTAACTTAAAAGTGCCTTTGAAAATAAACTTTCTTACTTAGAAACCCTGATTTTAATCTTTGTCCAGTAATTTTGGTAAAATCCTCATCGACTATGAATAAAGCACTAGAATATACAAAGAAAAGAATATGGCTTAATCGAAAACAAAACCACCATCAGAGAAGGTAGAAAGAACCCAATCACCCCCAAAAGTGTTCTATAGTATGGAAGGTACTCTTTAATAGAAACATGCTCTCTATAAATGCAAAAGAGAAACGAGCCTCCTAAATATAAATCCCATAAGATACTGCTTGAATTCCCAATTTGAAAGAAATTACAGTATGAAATATATATGCTACTGTTAACCAATTAGCCACTAAATCGCAATTTTTGGCCAAATTTTTACAGATGAAAAAAATGGGTATATTTCCCAGCTCTCATCATTTCAAAGTGTAAATTCTTCACATGTACAAAGAGACACACCTTTAGAGAAGTTACTCTCTGAATTAATTTAAAAGCAAAATACTTAAGATTGAATAGCTATCTCGGTTGGGATCCATTTTAGGGAATATTAAAACACTGAGACAGGAGAAAAGTGAAAGCTGGTTTAAAAATATAGGTAAAATAATACATTTCATTACTTTGAGAATACAAAATAGCTGCTACTAATAAGCTGGATTTTTAAAGCTAAATGACTTTGCTTTGGTTTCTCTACGCATCTTAATTTAAAATTGAAAACTAATTTTTTCTTCACTGTAACAGTTCAGTCATATGGTACCTGTATTCTCTAACAACGTCTTTGGTGTGTTGGGTCTGTTAATGATTTCTACAAGCTGGTGCAACACCATAGGAATATAAGGCTGCATCTCTATGCCTAGATCATTCCAAAAAGAAAAAGAGAGAAAAATGATTTGAATGTTAAAAGATCAATGTAAAATACTGTGCTTCCCTTTTATAAAACTGTGATAAGTTTGTTTAAATGAAACAAAAAAGAAATTACAAAAATATTAACAGCAATACTTTAATATTTTTGCAGCAATGGCAAATAAGATATATGGATTCTAAGAAACAACTATTGGGAGGTTTAAGAGGGTACTGGATTTTCCTTTTGGAGTAATCAAAAAAAATTTTTTAAATTGACTGAGCCGATGATAGCACAACTCTGTAGTGAAAAAGAGGAGAGCCACTGAATGTATACTTTGAATGTATTATACAAAACATGGGAGTGTATAACACAGGCAATCTAGTGGTGGAAGGTAGACTGTGGCTAACGGGACAAATATGAAAACATTCTCTCATGAATTATAAAAAATGTGTAATCGGGTGGGTTGGGGGAAAAATACACCAAACATAAGATATGGGCTGTAAGTAGTAATATTTTGACAATGCTATTTCATAGTTTGTAACAAATGTTTCACAACAATGCAAGGCGTTGGTGGAGTCCTGTATGATGATAATGCATATCTGTTCTGTAAGTTCGTAATTTTTACTATACATTTATTGTTCATGTATGAATGACATACTTCAATAAAATTTTATTAAAAACAATTATGAAAATATCAGGGCACCTAAATATTTATAATTTTAAAGGAGAATAAAACATCTTACCCATTTGAATGGAAATTTCCCCAATTGCCCATGTGGCATTGTTGCAGACTGAAATGAACTCCGGATTTAGGTTGGTTCCCAATATTGGCATGAAATCAGCTGGGGGGGAAAGGGGAAAACCATTTTAAAAACGGGTGCAAACAGCAATTTACTATGCTTTAAAGGAAACCTACCAGGTGGAAACTAAATTCTAGCCCAGAAACATCAAGCTTCATTATTAAACACTGCAACACCACCTATAAAAGTGTTGAGAAAACAGGCGACTATAACTTAAAAAATATATATTTGACGGTATCAATATATTTATCCTACAAAACTGAACTTTCAAACAGAGGAGACCCAGGAAACATAAATTTTCGTATATTTTAGATACCACAACATAAGAGTTGGTAAAACAATATCTTGCCACCAGACTAAAATAAATAAATAAATACAAGGGGGAAAAACATAAAATAGCAATCAAGAAACAAAAACTAAAACTCCAAAATGTAGCAGACACCATTGGAGGATGCTAGGAAACAATTCATTATTTTGAAAACTGGCAACAAAGGGAAATAATCAAGTGATTATCCTGTTTCTCCTATAAGATCTGTATCTCAAGGTAATTTACTGACATGAGAAATGTCTATTTATAGAAGTATTACTGCTATTTAATCAAGTATTAGAGTATCATTTTTTTAAACTCTTATTAGACAATCCAGTTTCTCAACCTGAGCACTACTTGTCATAATAGGCCAGATAATTCTTTGTTGTGGAGGGCTGTCTTGTACATTGTACACTGTACCCTAGAAGCCAACCAAAAATATCTCCAGATATTGCCAAATGCTGCTGGGAAGGGGGTAGTGGATGGGGGACGACGGTCTTTAGCTGAGAACCACTATCTAGGAAATGATCACTGAGGTTGATAACTTAAAAGAGAGAGCTATCTAGGCACGATATACTTCCTGAAGAAAGTATATACCATCTATGAAGTCTTCTTAAAAACAAAACAAAAAACCTGAATTTCATTAAACCCCAGTCTCCAGATCTTATAAACCAATTTACAGGAAATATAAGGGACACATTAAATGACACCAAGGAAATGCAATCAGCAAAATCTTGTTAAGGGAAACTCTTTTGGACAAATGATCTGATCTCATTAAATAATAATCGTAAACAAGAAAGTAGGTACTGGAATATGAAAAGTTGAAATATGCCTGAAATTTTCTCCGAAGTATCTGGGTGTGTGTGTGTATGTTTGTGCCACTGTGTTTGTGCACTGATGATGGTATTTAAGAAACAGGATTGTACATGTACTGGAAACTGTTGAAACTGGATGTTAAAGGGCTCACTGTATTATTTTTCTCCTTTTTATGTTTAAAATCGTTGTAATAAAATGTTAAAAAATCCTCTCACATAAATTTAAACTCATAAAAACTAAACCAGGTGGTAAATATTTGTCTGACAGGCTTCCCACAATAAAAGATTTCATTACACTTATAGTAGAAGAAAGCTAGGTAAATAATAAGGCTTAAATTTGACAGCACTTTATATATACCATAATTTAAAAACTGGTCAATGATTTATTTATTTATTTTTTTTTGATTTTTAAATTTTATTTATTTCTCTCCCCTTCCCCCCGCCCCCAAGTGATTTAAAATAAAGTTTAAATCATGTATTATAAATAATTGTTCTCCCAAACACTGCAATGTAGAAAGAATAAAACTCCAATTAAGCCATAGATTTGATAGCAATTCAGGTTGCATTACCCAAGTAATTCCGTATTATTCTTATTTTCACAAAAGGCTAAGGCAAATGCTTTGTTATTAAACCAGAAACCAATTATTTACTCTTTAAGTGATAATCATTTCAAAAGTTTCCCATGATATCCGAAGAAAGTATTCTCGTTTATCAGAGAAGAAAACCTGATTATTTTTGCATACTTCCATCAAAAGACGTTACTAAAAAAGTATTATCTATAAACTAGTGCAGAGTACCAAGGCTTCACTGGTGGACATGTCTTTTACTCTACAGCAGTACTTTTCCAACTGATCCCAAGTCACAGAAGTGTCCAGGAAGCTGCTGAAATGATGCTAAGCTCAAGGGCACATGGGTTCCCATCCTGACTCCTTTAATCAGAGCAGCTTTCTTTTAACCAGTAAAATATAAATTTATAAATGTTGGGGTACAATAAAATTCCAGTTCAATAAAAATTATAGCTGATACAAAAATGTTAAAAATAGATATATATCCATAGCATTAAATATTCATACCTATACAAGGCTTAACGTGCTGAAAGCAAGCTTTCGTCAGGTCCCCTAACAGTGCAAAGGAACTCTGTCGAACTTCTGGCATTTTATCCTATAAGAATTAAGAAAAAATTAATTCCACTGTGACACAGAGAACCAGATTTCAAGTCTTTTTAATTTAACAAGTCTTACCTGCATGCATTGGTACATTAGTGTTAGAATGTTACTTCGTGCTACTAGCTGTTCAATGTTTCCTCCAAGTCCTTCAGCCAGGCCACTGAGTAAATCAAGAGCCACTATCATAAAATCTTTATCTGGAGCTTCGTATTGATCTGGTTGAGCATTATTTAGCTGAAATTAAACAATATTTTTTAAAGCAAATTTTGACTCAACTGCTGAACAAGTTTATACACATTACGGTAATTACCAGAAAGGTGGTTTATGATATGAAGAAGGGAAAGAAAATAAATAAATAAAAATACCATGGCTTGTGCAAGAGTCTTCTGTACTAGATTTACACAACGCTGATACACAGGTTCACAATATGGAAGGAAGCCAGATTGCAGGGCCGTGGCAACTGAAGATAGGCACTATAAAGAAAAGAGTATATGTGCTAAATTTTCTGAGTATATCTGAGAGCATGAGGAACACTTCAAATTGTACTCAGCAAGTCCTGATCATCTATTATGTTTGTTCTACAAGTCTACAGTATCTTTTTAAGTCTCCTTTGGATGCCATATCCAAAGGCATTTGGTATTGGCTTGCCAAGTCAGCCAGAAGGGGTTTACTCAGAAGAAAATGTAAAAACTTCACTCAACAGAAAAAGGGAATAGTGAAGCCCCTCCTTTCTAGTTCCTAGCCCCAATGCTACTTCACATACATGTGTGAATATATATACACACAAACACACATTAGATAGCATATAACAAAATTTAAACAATGTAGGTTAACTGGTATATTATAGAAATGCTGCTGAATAGACCCGGATATATATATGCTGACATGGAAACATCTCCAAGATATTTATCATCAAATAAGGTAGAATACAACATATATAAAAGCTTTAGTCTATTTTTTTTTAAAGCCTAACATGTGCATCATACTTTTTCTATTTTACAGGATTTCCTTGTAAAGATATTCCTTAACTAGCTCAAGAAGAAGTTATTTATTCAGCATTTCTTTTTTTTTTTTTTTTTTATTCAGCATTTCAACAGAAATGGTTCAGAATGAAAATTATTAACTCTTTACTTATTCATTATCACATATAACCATTTTGGAATAGGACATGTGTTTCTGACTAAACATACTGTTAGATTAACCAAACGCAAACGCTACCAGCTTAGCGTACCTCAAGTAAAGGGAAGAGATCTTTATCTTCATCCTTTAACATGTTCCATTTCTGGATCAGCGGAGGCATTAGCATCTGAATATATTCCTATTTACAATGATGAAAGACACATAACACTCCACTATTAGATGCAAACCAGCCCATTTTGAATCTAGAAAAAGTAAAATCCATCTAGAGCCACTGTGTCAAATCATTCTTATCTCTACTGGGTCCCGTTTAAAAACTTTTCCTTTCTTTTACCTACCTTTAATCTACACGACTTTGTTCTAGGTTTAAGAACTTATATCATTTTGAAATTGTTTTTATACTACATAAAAATGTTACTTGTTAAATCACAAGGATGAAGCCATCTCAATTTGTATGGTTTTTCTCTCCTACGACTGAACTTTCTTAGTCTTACAGCATGTAGCATGTGACATGTAACATGGTTGGTGCTGTACAGTAGTTTTTAAAATGACAGGTAAACTGAAAGTTATTTTAATAATGAGAATCATAATATTTAAGTCTCCTTATTTAAACTAAAGAATAACCCATAAAATTGTAAACAAGCACAGTAATAATGAATAAGGCACAGATTCTGAAAGGTCTGATATATCTTCAGAAAGAAAAGCAAAAACAAGCAAAACAAAACAAAAATAACACCAAAACAAACCCATAAACTAAGCATAACCACACCTCAAACAGAACAAAACACTAAAAACAATTGCTTAGACACTTGATATTGCAATCACATGTATTAAATCTCTCCAGTCTTTAGCAGGGAGTTTTGGGCTATATTAAAATACTGGTATTACTCAAATCTTATATTTTAGCCTGTTTCCTTTCTAAGATCTACATTCTTAGAGCAGCAAATGCTAATTGTTCAGATCCCCCTGAAACATTTTCATTTTCAAATATGTGCTAACCTATTGATTACAATTATACTGCATATCTTTTTCATAATAGTTAACCAAAGATACTTACTGGTTTGTTTAAATGATGTCCTACTGAATCTGCTAATGTTCCTATGGCATCGTAAAGAATGAGCAGGTTCTTGTGCTGGTATTTACTAAATGCAAAGACCAGCGTATCAAGTATATAAGCAAGGTAAGGAACGAGTTCTGTACAAGCCTCCTCTTCTAAGGTAGCAAAGGCACTGTAATTTTTAGAAAAAAGAATGACTGCTTATTGCTATATAGATGAATATTTTACAGAGGTAGGAAATTAAGTCTCTAATTTACAGAATTCTCATTTACACTTTACAAGCTTTATCTCCTGCTTCACCAAACCAGATGTTTATTTTCGTTATTTCTTTCCCATTCCTCATCAATTTTTCCTTTCCAAGAGGCTAGGCCCAATGCACATCTACTTAACCACAATGGTAAAACCTGAGACTAAAAACATCTGGGGCTTATTTTTTAAAAAATTCAATACGTTTATTTGGTGCTTGCTATTTATTTAAGTCTGTGAGTGCAAAGAAGAAAAGGTTCCTGTTCTCAGGGACCTTACATTTTAGTGACTGGTCCAGATGACTGAAGCAGAATTAAAACTATTAGGTTCTAATTCACACCTTACTCTTCATATGCTCATAAAGGACCACAAAACTACAAAAAAAAAACCCCTGTAATACTTAGTATGTCTGAAAAGTATAAGCACACAGCAACATCACTACCTCTCAAATATTTCTCTAAGCCGTACACTGCATTATTTCAAATTTACCTTATTTATTAGGAGAAATATATAACGAACCAGCATCTCAGTGCATTTTGAGACCTAAATTTGTCTCAACTGTAAGGTAATATCCAGCTTTAAAATTCTAAAACGTTTATCTTGTTTTTATCCAATCAGGAATTTTCTAAAGTGACAGGCATATGCCATCTGTTAAATGAATTAATAATTATCAAATAAATCTCTATAGTTACCCCCCCATAAAAAAAAACCCAATGCTATTAATCAACATGGTTCCCCTTGTTCATCTCATTAAGAATTAGATCTCTTCTAGATGTAGTAATCTTATGCTTCAGATCTGGTAAAGTCCAACTCTATTTAAATTTACTTTTTTCTTTTCAATAGTTATTTCAAGGTCAATAGTAAAAGCAATTCTATTTGAAAAAATAAAGAGCCTAAGTTAAAATGACAAAACTTTTTATAACACATAAAAGGTTTGTCCCAGGAACCTAACATTACTAATTAGTAATATTAAGACTGCTGGTCTATTATAAAAATAGGCAGCTCCAAACTCAACTGACAGAGGAGCTGCTGGAGCAGATCCACATTTAGCACACCAAGGTTACAGGTGGTAAGTGACATCTGTGGTTATGATATGACTTTTCTTCTGTTACGGTAGATGACCTGTAGACCAAGAAGTTGCACTGCTGAGATGTGAATGTAAGATTCTGCTGTTATCACAGCCATTGACAATGGGAAAAATGAAGGAAGGAACTGTAGAGATAGATTGATGCCTAGTTATATTTGGATTTATAAAATCATCAGGTGTAAGGTACAAATGACAAAATTTTCCCAAACAAATCAGATCAGTCCTTCAAAAACCTTACTAAGAAGAAAAAGCAAGGAAAACACATTTCTGACAAAGCTGGAAAACTGTTCAACAGAAAATATCCCGTTAATGGTTTCATACCAACATTTGATTACAAGGTTGAAAAGTGGTGCCCCATAGAATTACCCACCCCCTTCCTCCACAGTGAGCATTTTGTTATGAACCAATCCCACCTGCAGGCAGCTTCTTGTACTCTCTTGTTGCTATCCAGGATACGCTTTAGCAATTCTGTCATTAATGGCTTCAGGTACGTGTCTGGGGGCTGGCTGACTACCCAGTGTGCATAGCGGCTAAGAGTCCAGCACGTTATGGAACGCACAAGAGCCTTTTTATCAGAGAGGCACTGAATGAGGTGAGGAATGAGCTCAGGCAAGTACGGAATCATGCCCTGCATGCAACCTAGAAAAAAATTACAGCAATCTTTCAAAAAGTGCTAAAATTTGGTTAAACAAAATCATTCTAAATATTGAATCAATACATGTATTCATGAAAAATAGATAATTTCTACTGCAATAAATATTACTGTAATAATCTGTTCCAATATTATTGGGGGAAAAAATAACCCAAGCGACAGTGCATCGCTGCTCCAAAGTATTTTCCAGTAGGGTAAACACCTCACTTTACCTCTGCTACATACAAGGTTTATGGTTTTCAGTAATGTCTTTAAAAGATTTCAATTTCTTATAGACAGATGTTTACAGGGATGTTTAACAGAAATGAACCAATAACTCAGAAGACACTATTGCCTTATTATGTTTCCTAGTCTTACCTAGGGAATAAAGTTCTTTTTCTAACAAGGGGAATGCTTTGGACAGTCTTCTTATTCCATTTCATTTCCTTTATTATAACAAAAATCATTTGTAAAATATTGGGCTGGGGTTTAAAATATGGTTGTGGCTGATTAATTGTCAACTGGCTCAAAGTAAAAACTTTGAGATGATTTGGGATTCAAAATATCCTTCACAAGATTCTTATCTACCCCCACAAGAGAGCATAAAATAAAGTATGTGAGTTTAATAGTGGATAATCTGCATATAGAGTAACAATCCCTAAAAGCAGACTAGTCTTATTAGCACCTATTAAGGATTTCACAATTCAAACCTGATATAGGCTTACCTTCAGCAATTGCTCCTAAAACCAAGATGCCTGATTCTTTAACCACCCATTCATGATGAAAAAGTAGTTCTTTCAAAAGGGGCAAAATATGTGGCAAAAGCTCATCACGATACACATTTGCGAGAACATCTAGGGCAGCAGCAGAACATTTTCCTGTAGAAATATTTGAAAATTAACTTTTATCATTTAAATATTAAAAATGCGTATTGCATATAAAATACTTTATTCCTACTTATTCCAGACTTTCTAATAATTCAACTAAATAGAGTTGAGTATGTTCTATTGAAAAGGAGATATAGTGCTTTATGTACCAGAAAACTGGGGCTACTACACTTGATCCTATCACTTTATTCTATGACCTTAAGCAAATCACAACCCTAAAAATAGGTTTCCTTTCCTAACAAAAAAGTGTTCATTTATCTTTATAAAAAAGTCACCTACAGAGCATCTTGTATGGCTAGGTATCAGTGATAGATTCAGTGATATAACTATGAAGGAGGCAATGTTCTGAAGGATAAAAGAGTCAAAACCCAAAAAATAAACACCATCAAATATAACATATGATGCTTAAGAACTACAACACAGTACACTTAAAATATATATACATATAAAATATAAATGTGTATATACACACACACACATATATATATTATGCCTGCCCTACCGCACCCCAAATACTTGGAAGCCCTCATACTTGCTACAACATGGATGAACTTTGACGACATCATGTTCAGTGAGATAACCCAGGTACAAAAGGATAAATATTGTATGATTACACTTATTAAAACAGGCAAATTCATATAGACAGAAAGTAGAGGTTTACCAAGGGGGCAAAAAGAATGGGGTGGGAATAGGGATACTAATGTTTAATTGGTATAGTTTCTGTCTGGAGTCATGTGTCAATAATACCACTTAAGTATGCACTTATGGCTAAGTATTTATGATTTATATATATCTCCACATTAAAAAAAAAAAATGATACCCTGGTTTCTCTTCAGATAGTATAAATCTTTCACCTTTTACTAAAGATTTCCATGGAGAAAAAAGAAGTATGATGGTTATGTTAAGGAAAAGTATTGAACAATTGTACTGAGTTATGAGCTGAACTTGCTGCTTTTCAAGTTTGTATGTCTTGTTCTTGCAACGTAGTTATTTAGACTTGGGTGTCTGCCAGACATTCTTGAAAAAGAATGGGAGTCTGTAATTTGAAGGAAAATAACTGACACTGTTGTCAGTGATGAAAATTCAAGCTTTTAAGTGAAAATCAAAATTTTGAAAACTTGTATTTACTGCTGTGAGCTTGACAATGTGCTCCTAATAATACATATTACATAATCATAAGTGGGTAAAAATTCATTCAAAATGTAAAGCAGACAAATAGATTTCAGATTATTAAAGTTCAATTTAAGAATATAAAAAGTTCATTGATAAGGTTTCACATTCCACATTGCAACTAAATCTTTTTAAGATACCTCAATTGTTCCATTGTGGTATGGCAGCAAATAAGAGGATCTACAATTACCTTTAAAAACTTAATTTTAAACTTAATTCCTCCTCTTCCAACTACCTGTTTGAGGTCAGATTTCCTTTGTAATGTATGGCAACAGAATGAATGCAGAAGCAGATATGAAAATCCATCTGAGTTCTATAAAGTCAGGCCTCCAAAAGATTTGCAAAGTTATAGAACAATGCCACACACTTCATTAATGTTTCTGTTATTTTTCCATTACAAATATATTTATGTTATCATGTAATAGGTTTGTTTTATAAAATTAATAAATATTTTTAATGTTAATTTCTGATATGATACTAATGGATATAATCCACCTAATTAAGTTACTTAGGGTCCTCAATTAAAGAGTATAAAAGAGTCTTAAGATCAAAATATGTGAGACAGGGGGTCAAATAAACCCAAGACAATACTCAAGGTCAGTGCTGCAGTAATTTTAAAGTATATTAAGATAAAAATTAGATTAGCACACCAATCCTGTGATCTCACTAAAAGTACTGCTTGAGATAAGGCTAAGAAAAAAAAAAAACGAACATAAGGCTAAGAAAAAAAAAAAATGAACAAAGAAAAACCGAGCACTACAGATATGGCAAAATTTGTGAAAGTGATACACAATTGGCGAAAGCTTGTGAAATGAAACCCACTAGGATGGCTATAATCAAAAAGACAGACAAGCATTGGTGTACATGTGGAGAAACTATTGATGGGAAAGTAAAATGGTGTAAAGCTCCTCTGGCAAATAGCTTGGCAGTTCCTCAAAAAGTTTAGACAAAATTATCATATGATCTAGCAATTCCATTCCTAGATTCCCAAGGTAACTGAAAGCAGGATTACTCATACTAGCAAAAAAAGGGAAACAACCCAAATGACCCATCAGCTGATAAAAAGATAAACAAAATCTGATATATATACATACAAAGGATATGTTATTCAACAAAAAGAATGAAGTATTGATAAAATGCCACGACATATTTGAACCTTGAAAACATTATGCTAAGTGAAAGAAGTTAGTAACAAAAGACCACATATATATATATGAATGATTCTACATAAGAAATGCCCAGAATAGGTAAATCTAGACGCAGAAGGCAGATTTAGTGGTTGCCAGGGTCAGGGACGGTGAAGTGGGTGGAAGATACTGAATGACTGCTAATGCAAACAGCTTTCATTCTGAGTTAATGATATTGTTCTGAAATTGACTGTGGTGATGAATAAACAACTGTGTACAAACTGAAGGTGAATAAATTTAAATTTTAAGTGCATATATGGTATCGTAATTAAATTATGTCAATAAATAAAACTTTTTAATAAAATAATGTCCAGTATTTATAATGCTTCTAGGGAGAGCAAATAGATTGATATTTGCCTAGGGTTTATGGGGATTTGAGTGGTATTGGAAAATGGGAGGGATTTCTAATGGTTAAGGATTTCTTTTTGGGGAGAAGGAAATGCTCTAAAATTGACTGTGGCGATAGGTGCACAATTCTGCAAATATACTAAAAAACCACTGGACTATATACTTTAAATAGGTAAATTGTATGGTATGTGAATTACAGCACAATAAAGTTGTTATTAAAGCAATAACTAAAGCTTTTCCCATTCTTACTTAGATTCCAGTCAGAAATTGTATCATCATCATCAATTTCATCATCATCATCATCTTCCTCTTCAATTCCATCTTCATCATGCTGTTGAGCTACAGTCCTTGACCGATGAAAACGTGGCCTTATATCCTGCTCACTATCAGGAATTGTTTCATCTTCTTCAACATCACCCTGTAAAGTAAATTGTTGCTGACATTTATTATAAGCTAATAATAAATACGTGAGTTAAAGAATCAGAATATCCAAATAATGGAATAACTCACAGCTTGAAAAAGTTTTAGAGGATCCTAATTAAGAACCATCCCCCTATGCAGAATACATTTCTTTGTGGAGGGAAGAAGAGACTATCATATAGCAACATATATATCAGCCACACTATACTACTCTTTATTGGCTGGTATAGTTTAATGTACTTGAAACAAAATCAGATTAGCTTATTTATGAATCATATTTTCAAATAGTAATAATTTAGGTACTTTTTGCTTATACCTTTAAACTTCTGCAACGTACTATAAATAATAGGGAGTTTATTTACATAGGGTCTATTCTAAACATATCTGCTGTTGGCCAAATTCACAGATTTACTAAATAAATAAAAAAATCATCTTTTCTATTCATCAGAAAATAGTTTTCTTACCTTAAGTAGGATAATATCTATATCTGAATACTTCATGCCATTCACTAACACAGGGATCAACCTATAAATAAATTAATTAATGAAACAAACATCTAAAGATCTCAACAGAATAATTAAAGAAGGCCCTACATAATAACTTACATTACTAACCCTAAGTATACTAATAATACCAATAGGACAACCACTGGTAATTATATTTTAGGTCATATTTAGTAATGAGTTTGCTCTTCTCAAAAGAATATTCCTCAAGAGTGGATGTGGCTCAAGCAGTTGAGTGCCTGCCTCCCATATGGGAGGTCCAGGGTTTGGTTTCTGGTACCCCCTTAAAAAACAAACAAGCAAACAAATGAAAGAGCCAACTTCCCAAATACAAGATCCTGGGTTCAACCACTGGCCCTGGTACCTAAAAAAAAAAAAAAAAAAAAAAAAAAACTTCTCATAAACCTCTTGGGCCTTTTACATAACTAATTCACAGGACCCACTAGATGTAACCTTAGCAGGGATATGGTAGGCTTACTAGGGTGCTTAGAAATAAAAAAAAGCAAAATACATATAGCATCCTTTAGATCTGTGTCAAAAATATAGAATTATCCACATCACTACTTGCATAAATAGATCATCTAGGAAAGATAAACAAGAAACTGGTATCTGTGGTCTAAAAGGAACAAACTGATCTTTTTATTTCTAGATGGTGTGCCATTTTAAAAATTTGTGATGAAACAGTTAAGTAATTTAGGGTATCATATCCCCCTGAGTATTATGCAGTCATTAAAACAGAACCAAGATGACAATAAACATAGAATTCTAGGTATACATGGAATATTCATGACATCTAGTTAAAAAAAAAATAAGAAGTCAAAACACTAACTTTAGTTCCTCTTGAAGCATGATGGTTTTAAGCTTTGACTTTTTTTTTTTCTTTCACTAGCCTACCACACGTACCTGCAAGATTCCCTGAGGTAAAAAGGTGTGAGAACAGTTTGGAAACATACACAACAAAATCTAGAGCTCCCTACTTCCAAATTCTACCTTTAATTTCCCCTGACCATTGTTCTACGTGGCTTAGGGCAAGTGTGACTAGGTAAAGAAACTCAAACTCAACAAGCCAATTTGTGGGGTTAGTAATTATAAAGTACCTTCCATATAACCTAGTGAGAAAGGTATTTTGACTACCCTTTTACAAATGAGAAAACTAAAGCTCAGATTAGGAGAATAAAGATTCAAAACCAGTTTAGCCTAACTCCAAAGAAAATGCTCTTTCTGCTACACCAGAGTTTTGTAAATTAAGAAACTCTTGCTCCTCACAATAGTAACTTTAGTCTTTGCTGAGGCTTTACTTCAAACTGTGACATGCTGGAATGTCAAATAAACGAGACCCCCTTTGAGTACAACTCTAACCAAATCAATGAAGTAATTATGAAAGCCCTTCATTAACTAAAGGAACAATAATACGGAAAAGCTGTATTTAAAATTCCCTGCATAGGTTTAAGAGATGTGGTTCAGCCAGACTTCTCTGCTCAAGTCCTTTTATATTCTAAAATAAATAAATAATTAAATATTATGGCTCATACAATATAAGTGGATACTTTTATAATACCCATGGCAATGTTTTATAAGCTACAGGCATTTTGCAAGAAAACAGGTCCATTTAGATCACCAATAGTTACATCACTGAGAATCTGTGTCAGTAATTTCAGGGAAATGGTGAGAACAGAAGTCAGACTAAAATACTGACGTGTGAACAAGAAGTAGTAAAGACAGCGAACCCCATTTATTCTTTTGGCACTTAACTGTAAATTTTTTAAGATGCAAGAAATTGCAGCAAGTTAAAAAGTTATAGAAAAAGAGACAACAGAAAAGGAAAAGCTGAGAGAGAATCGATCTCATGAATGAGAAAAAGTTACGTTATCCAGACGGTAAGTAGAGACAGGTTAGGAAGAAGACAATCCATGTGAACATGTATCTGTACATTTGGGGTCATCTGTCTTTATACAGAAGAAGTGCTCAAAGTGAATGTGAACCTCTGAAGAGTAATAAAGGCTTCGAACAGTTGTCCTCATGAATGGAAGACAGAAAGTAGACAAGAAAGATCGACAGATGTGAATGCTCTACCTGGGGTTGAAGACCAGATTTCTACTGCCCTCAACCCCCTGGGAGTATAACTTTCCCCAACGGTGCGCAACACCTTGCTTAAAGAAGACAAGAAATTAAAGGGGACCTATATCAATGGAAGGACATCCTGTGTTCATCGACTGGAAGATTATTCTTAAGATATCAATACTACCTGAAGTGATCTAGCTATCCAATGTACTGTCTATCAATGACCCCCCCCCCTTTTTCTAGAAATGGCAAAGCTCCTCCTCAAATTCATGTGGAATTACAAGGAACTCCAAATAACCAAATAATCTTGAGAAAGAACAAAACTGGAGGCCTCATACTTCCTGATTTCAAAACTTACTACAAAGCTACAGTATTTAAAACAGTGTGGTACTGGCATAAGGATAGACATATAAATGGAATAGAACTGAGAGTTTAGAGATAAATCCATGAAATCTAGAGCTAATTGATTTTCAATAAAAGTGCAAGTCCATTCAATGGGGAGACAAGTCTTTTCAACAAATGGTGCCCTGACAACTGGATATCCATATGCAAAGGAATCCATGTGCAAAAGAATGAATGTGGACCCCAACCTTTTACCACATACAATAATTAGTTCAAAATGGACCAATGACCTAAATAGAAGGACTAATACTATAAAATTGTAGTAAGAACACAGAGGGTAAATTGACTTCGTCAAAATTAAACTTCCGTATATCAAGGGACATTATCAAAAAAGCGAAAAGATAACATACATAACGAGAGAAAGTATTTGGAAACTATATACCCGATAAAGGTATAATTCCCAGAGTATATAAAGAAATCCTACAATTCAACAACCAAAAGACATAAAAAATGGGCCAAAACAGAACACTCATTTATTGCTGGTGGGAATGTACAATGGTACAGCCACTATGGAATACAATCTGGCGGGTCTTCAGAAAGTTAGGTACTGAGTAACTATACGACCCACGATCCTATTTCTAGATTTATATTGTACCCCAAAAGAACTGAAAGCAGGAAGTCGAGTAGGTATTTGCACACCAATATTCACAGCAGCACTTTCCACAACTGCCAAAAGATGGAAGCAACCCCAAGTGTCCATGAACAGATGAATGGATAAACAAAATATGGTATATATATACACAATGGAATTTTATTCAGCTGTAAAAAAGTGAAGTGCTAGTACAAATATACAACATCAATGAACCTTGAAGATACGTTGAGTGAAATTAAGCCAGACACAAAAGAACAAATACTGCATGTTTTCTCTTATTTGAAAAATAATCAGATTCATAGAGACAGAAAACAGGACAGTGGTTAAACAGAGGTGGGGAGAAAGAGAAGAGAGAAAATGGAGTTACTGCTAAGTAAGTATAAGGTTATGTTTGAGATGATGAAAATAGCCCGGAAGTAGATACTGGTCAAAGTTAAAATTTTTTGCCAGTGCACGCACGCACGCACGCACGCACGCACGCACGCACGCACGCACGCACGCACACACACACACACACACACACGCAGATACTGGTCAAAGTTACAATTTTTTTTTGCCAGTACACACACTACTAGATACTGGTCAAAGTTACAATTTTTTGCCAGTGTACTAAATGTCAAAGAATTGGCCACTTAAAACACACACACACACAAACACACACTATGGTACTGGTGAAAAAAGACAACAGATTACATAGCACCCCACAACAGATAACAGAATTTAATGTCATCCTTTGCTACACTATGTTTGGACCTTCTGTATAAGTTCATATTAACAAGAGTGGTCTCATTACAGAATGATTTGATTCTTAAGCAAACATTTTTTGATCATTCAAAGCAAAAGTCTGGTTAACAATGCAAAGAAAAACACGTTATGACTTTTATTATGCACTTTGTCTCAGCATCAGATTGATCTTGATGCATTTTCCCATCCTGTCCATACATTATTTCAACTGAAAATAGAAGCAACTTTTATATAAAAATGGTTCCTAAACACTGGAATGGAAGATATAGAATTCAAACCCAGTTATGACTGGGTTAAGTTATTTGCATTAATTAGCAAAACCAAATGGGAAATGATAATCCTTAACTAGTTACCATGTTCCTGCTTGCTTTAATTTTTAGATTTTTATTAGTGTAATGATAGTTAGAGCACATAAAGTATAATTACATATTATCAATAACATCATTTCCTGGATGTTATAGCTTTTCATTAATAGAACCTTTGCAGTTATTACAAGAATTTATGTATACTGACTTTTAGAATTATATGATCCTATAGCAAGCAAACAAAAGGGGCAGCAAAAATTAGGGAGGAAGATGGAAAAAAAAATAGGGAGGAAAGGAAGAATAATATATTTTTTCAAGAGAAAAAAAAAACCATTTAGTACATCAACCTGCACTTTACTCTAAAATTTCAAATTAACTAGAGGAAAATATAGGTGAAATTGCTGCTTTCTTGATGGGGAAAGAATTTTTTAGAGAAGATGAAGAAAGGAAGACTGAACTGACTATATGAAAAAATATAACTTTCCTAATATTGAAACAAGTGTTTTTATTATTTGCCTATCCAGAAAGACCAAGCTTAGAGAAACTGTAATTAACAGCAAAAGTTGTAATAAGATAGACACTGTTGTTGGGGTATAAATTGGCATGACTTTCCTGGAGAACAATTTGGGCAATTCATAAAGAGTCTTTAAAATGTTCATATCCTTAATCAAAATCAGTCTTAGGAAACAATTATTTGTGGACAAAAATGTTCACTCCAGGATTATTTATAAGAAAAAAGTAACAAGCAATCTAAATATTCAACAACAGAGGAGTAATAGTTGTATGATTATATAAACATGGTGTGTACACCATGATGGAATCTTCCCAAGTTGTTAAGACTAATGAGGGAAGCAGACTTGGCCCAATGGATAGGGGGTCCACCTACCACATGGGAGGTCCGCGGTTCAAAACCCGGGCTTCCATGACCTGTGTAGAGCTGGCCCATGTGCAGTGCTGATGCACACAGGGAGTGCCATGCCATGAAGGGGTGCCCCCTGCATAGGGGAGGCCCTTGCGCAAGAAAGTGCAGCCTGCCCAAGAATGGCACCGTACACACAGAGAGCGACACAAGATGACGCAACACGAAGAAACACAGATTCCCAGTGCTGCTGATAAGGGTAGAAACGGTAACAGAAGACTACACAGCAAATGGATACAAAGAGCAGACAATTGGGGTGGGGTGGGGGGGAATAAATTTTAAAGAATCTTAAAAAAAAAAGACTAATGAGGGAAGCAGATATGGCTCAATCAATTGAGCTCCCGCCTACCACATGGGAGGTCGTGGTTCAGTTCCCAGCGCCTCCTGGAGAAGATGACCAAGACCATGAACTGGCATGACTGGCTAGTGTGGAAAGCTCATGCAATAAAATGATGCAACAAGGAGACACAAAGAGGAAACACAATAAAGCAGGGAGGGGAGGTGACAAACGTCTGAGTGCCTCTCTCCTACATGGGAGGTCCCAGGTTCGGTTCCCAGTTCCTCCTGAAGAGAAGACAAGCAGACAGAGAGCAAACAACAAATGCAAACAAGGGGGGGGGGGGGGCCCAAGGATAAATGAATCTTAAAAAAAAAATACTAAGGACATGGTAGGAAGATCATAACACATAACAGAAAAGATGAAATCAGAAAATAGTACAATCAAATTTTTAGGAATTACTTATACGTCAGATGCCATGTTAAGCTCTTTAAATATCATCTAATTTAAACTTCTCTATGTTATTTAGACAGGAAAAAAAAAAGCTACTTATAAAAATTCTAACTGATTATTTCAGGGTGGTGAAAATTCAGGAGATTCAGAATTTTCTGTATTTTAATTTTCTTCCATGAGCCTATATTACTTATTTTCAGAAGGTAAGCATTATTTTAAAAAGTAAATGACTTAAGAGCACTCTTTGGGTTAAAAATAGACTTAAGCATTGTTTATAGTGCTACAAAGTATTCCATTTGTATGGCTCTCCCACAATTTATCCATTTACCAGTCAGTGGACATTGTTCCCTGCCAGTTTTTTTGCTTTTATGAATAAAAGCTGCTATGAACATTGGCACAGGAAAAAAAAAAAAAAAGGCTTAAGCATAAGATTAACTAAAAATTCCACTGCATCACAACTAGTAGGAAATCATTTTGGGGGAAGGGGGCCCATTAGAATGTTCAAAGAGAAGGATTATATAAATAGGAGAACTATGTCAGAAATATCCAAAATTTATTAAGAATGAACTATTCTCACATAATTAAAAACAAAACAAAACAGTAACTCCTTATGCCAACAGTAAAATTAAAATTAATCCTGACATCTTTAGACCCTCTCTCTCTAATGGCAGAGGATGAAACCTAAAAACATAAAAGTTAGGAATCACTGTTATGAAATTAATTAAAGAGCAAGGCAAGCATATATAAAAAGAAGCACTTACTTAGGAAGATGCCTTATAAGTACATCTTTGCATATTGGCTGCTCAGCCAAAGTTAGCCAAAATTCACAAGCTTCTAAAGCCACATTTTCATCTTGATCTTGGGTCCTCTGTAGCATATACTGTAAACAAAGGAATCTTAATATTATCCATTTTAAACGATACAATTAAAATAAACTCAACCTTAAATCAGCAAGTTAATGGTCTTTTGCTATGGCCTTGCTCTTCACAGTGGTTCTCAAAATACATTTTGGGTTATTTTTTAAAAGTTTCTTAGGTGATTCTAAAATGCAGCCATATTTAACAATCACCGCTTTGGAATATTGCCCAACATTGTTCAAAGTGTTCAGAGTATGTACTGTTCACCTGCTTATTATGAAGAGGCTTATCTTGTATTATGAACCACTGAAATTGGAATGTAATAATCATATATTAAGCTTTCTTGGAAAAATAAATATAAAGAAAAGTAATATTATAACTTTCCTAAAGTGAAGAATCTTTTATAACCACACGAAGTGCTTAACATGTTCAGACCTGCATATATTTATAGGAAGGAACATAAACATATAAAAGTTAAAATACTTTGTTTTTACAAAGAAGTAGCGACTAATTTCTTAGGGTGAGTATAATTATTTCCAACAAAATAAAATTATCATTTTCTCTGAACATATCAAGCCAGATTCCCTCTTAGAGGAACATCTTATCCCCAAATCTACTCAAAGGCATAGTGTTTACCCTTTAAGAAACTTCTACACACACACACACACACACACACACACACACACACACACGATAATCAGCAGTACCAGTGATTTCCCAGTTTACCTGGGGTTAGATATGGGATCACTTGAAGAATTCCCTTGTACACATCCTCTGATGTATTGACTGAAACATCTGACATAACAAAATATGTCAATGTAACAGCGGTAACAGACCAGAACCTATTATATGCCACATCATGTCTACTGCTATTGAGTAATGATGGAGAAAGAACTGTAGTTATAAATTAGGCTCCTCAGCTCTGACTTGCCCTAGCAACTGAAAAAAATATCGTTAAACTTCGGGTTAATCTCAAACCGTCTCACTAAACTGTCAACCAATTCCACTTGATTCTTTTAAACAATTCACAGAACAGACTCAAAGAAAACATCATATACTGCTACATATTCTTATCTCTATGACTATCTTTCCTAATGCTTTAGAAAAGGACTTGCTGTACACCATGGATGCTAACCTTCGAATATGTGTGAAACCCTTCCTTTAGAAAAGATAATTCCTATTTAACCCCCTTTCCCTTATCATATGGACCCTTGGAAATGAAAAGGAGACTGCAGAAAATATACTATCTGAAACACTTGCAAAGCTGTATGTTATGATACTCATACACAACTATACCTAGCAATGTGAAAATTGGGTGGTACAGCTTACCTCTGACAGTACTTAGTACTGCCTATACAATGAATTATTTTATTCTAATATCTAGTATTATTAGTATGTATTCCCTTCTTAAAATATGGCTAAGCATGGGAAACAGAAGTGGCTCAGCCAATTGGGCTCCCATCTACCATACAGGAGGGTCCACAGGTTGATGCCCAGGGCCTCCTGGTGAGGCAAGCTGGCCTATGCAGAGAGTTGGCCCATGTGGTATGCCGGCCCACGCGGGAATGCCACTCCGCACAGGAGTGCTCCCCTGCGTAGGAATGCCGCCCCACACAGGAAAGCTGCCCTGCATAGGAGTGCCAGCTGACACGTAGAGTTGGTGGAGTAAGATGACTCAAGAAGAGACACAGAAGAGAGAAAACAAGACAACACAGCAGAGCTGGGAGTCGAGGTGACACAAGAGAGTAATCACCTTCTTCTACTCTGGAAGGTCCCAGGATCAGTTCCTGGAGCCACCTAATGAGAATACAAGCTGACACAGAAGAACATAGAGCGAATGGATACAGAAAGCAGACAACAGGGGGAACAGGGGAGAAATAAATAAAAATAAATCTTTAAAAAACCCAACAACATATAGCTAAGCTATGAACAACATACTTAGAATTTCCTAGTAAAATTACTTTAAACATATAGGATTGAAAAAGACCCTTTCAAAACTGAAACATTTTTCTTGGAAGAACTTAGAATGGTTATATGTCTTTTCTACTCAGGTATCTCATCATTGCCATCCCTAAACCAGAAGTTCTTCAGATAAATTTTACCAGAAATGGAAAGTAAACTTTTGCATTTTAAACTCCAAAGACACAAGAATATATTACTTAATCTCTTAAAGTTTTATCATTCAACCTGACTTACATGTAGTAAATATAAAAAAATCTAATTATGTCCTAGTTATCCAAATTAAAAGATACCTACTCCTTAAAATAACTTTACCTCATAACATCATAAAACCTCATAAAAGCAAAATTACCATAAAGACAATTTAATTGAAAATTTTAAGACAATCGTAATTAATTTTTATACTTACCCTCCCAAATACTTGTGGCAAAAGAATTGGAAAACCATGATTTCACATTATACATTTAGTGCCCTAGATTTTTCCTGGGAGAAAGATGGAGAAAGAGCCTTTACACTGTTTGATTTACCTCAACTATATTATGCATGTGAGGAAGCAGGCGATCCATTCGAACTTCAAGCAACATCACAAGAGCTCGGCACACATTTTTCCGTACCTCTGGTTCTTCATCACCAGCCAACGCAAAAAGATTCTATTGCACAAAAAAACACATTTCCCCCCATAGTTTAAAAGTCCAATACATTATAAAGGTTCATACATACTAACAAGTTACAAGATGCTGACATTTAAGGCATTCTTTCTGAAGAGATTGGTTGTGTTTCGAGGTCATTTTTAGTTTGCAAGAAAAAAATCATGTGGTTAGGATACAGGGGTATTCTTTCAGCTTACCCAGAAGCAGAGATAATCACTGAAATACAATTTCATTTACCCTTTGAGACAGCTGACGTATTAGAACAATTCTACCTATTCTGACTTTTGAGCTGGCCCAAATTTTATAAAAGCATCAATAATCAGGATATTTATACTGAGTTTTTAACAATTTAAACTTGCTATTGTTTACTGAGTTCAATACTGAAAAAAAAAAAAACCAATAAAGTAGTAATACTATACTATTCTTAATAAGTTTCTCTACAAAGAACATCTGAATAGACAATTGACTATTTCGTTTAATCTTCACAACTCCAAGATGTTATTCAATTTTGTATGTCAGGAAATGGAGGTTTAGAGTTTAAATAACTTGGTAGCCAGTGGGGTATCTAAATTTGGTTTTCATGGAATCAAGTCCACATTCATTTTATTATACCAACAATCCTCCCCTCCACCAGAATAATAAGTTGTCTCCCCTAGGAGTTCCAAGTGTGGATGTGAGAAGAAAAAACAACGAAGCCTTATTTATTTACACACATACACATGCCCATACACACATTAAAAAGATGATTTTAAGGAAAAAAGCAAAATCAACAATGTGCTATTGCTTTTTTTCAGGAAATCTCAGAAACATCTCCAAGAAAGATGAACCTAAAGTCCTATTATGAGAAAAGGGTAAGATGATGGAGATGTTTAATGGTCAAACATTATGATATACTAAATATGGTTGTAGCATTTAAAAAATAAGTCTCTTCTTTGACAACGCTCATTTTATCCTATCCTAGGAAAACAAAATTTCCCTAAGTCCTGCCTCCAAATCTGAAGCTTTCAAAATTCTGTAGCAGTTCTTTTAATCAGCGGTATTTTCCATAGCCAGAAAAGAATATTCTTTTCCAGCAGGTACTGCTTTTATGTTAGATATTCATCCTTCATTAAATTTGATATTGTCTTAATTTAGTAAAGGATTTCATTAATTCACTCCAGAAAATAGCATCTAAGTGGGGAGAGACGTGTCCACTGCTATTGCCTATAGTTGACCCTTTTGTTATTACTGTCACTGAATACCCAGCTTGCCAAGGTATATGTTATAGCAATGTATCAATAACCAACTCCTTTACCACTATTACACGATAACAACCCTATGACATCAACCCCTGATGAAAACACTGACAATTGAAGAAAACAATCCATTCATTCATTTAACAAATATATACTATACTGAGGGCCTACTATGCACCAGATACAATTTTTAGTAAAGAGAATTTAGCTGTGAAAAGAGAAAACCCCTGTTTTCACAGAGCTTATATTCGGTTGAGAGGGGTGTGGAGTAAACAAAGAAAAAGTATCGTATGCAAGACTGTCATAAATGCTACGGGAAAAATAAAAAACAGGGAGGTAGAATAAGGAATGTTGGGAGGAGACACTTTGATCTTCATATGCTACCTACTGCTCTAAGGAGTCTTCTGGTATTTCCACAAACTGTTTACTCTAGCACAAGATGGCTTACTATAACTAGACTTTATAAAACAAAGCTTCACAAATTATCTACGATTAAGGACTAGTTTTTGTTTTTAAAATTTTAATCTGCTCCTTTAAAGTTTCTCTGGGGAATAGATGTGGATTAACAGTGGTTGAGCGCTTCCTTCATGTGTATGAGGTCCCGGGTTCAATAACCAGTACCTCTTCAAAAAAAAGAAAAAAAAGTTTCTCAATGCTCACTTTCAATTTCCCTTCTCAAGTCATCACAGTAGAAACAAACTGTTTTGAACTAGCACTTGTCCTAGGACCACACTTCAAAAAGCACTGTTGTAAAATACAAGTAGAATAATCATACATCTAAAATGAACATGCCAGAGAATCATAAAGAATAAAAAACGGATAAAATGACAATCTTAGAAGGCTCCAAGAATTTCCCGAAGGTTTTCTGCTCTTTTAGGGTTATCAAGTAACACAGAAGTGTTAATATATTTAACACAAATGCAAAGCAATTATTTTTTTTAATGCTGGGGAATGTTCTAGCTCGGCTTTCTGAGTATAACTGCGGAATTTCTATTTTCAGAAAATTTAATTTCTTTTGTTTTAAATTTTATTTCTTTATAAAATAGTGGTGTGTCCACCACTGTTCCCTTTATTAAGCTGTCAAAAATACTAAAATACTACTGTAGGTACAACTAATACTACTTCTGAAAATAGCAGCTAACACGTATAGCACAGGCATTATTCCAATTTATTTACACGAACTACCTTTAAAACAGCTAAAACAATGTACGTCTATTTTTAGCTTCATTTTATTGATTATGAAATTATTACTGAAAGCATTAAATAAGTTAAGTAAAATGCCCAAAGTCCCACAGCTACTAGGCTGTAGAGCTGGTATTTTGAACCCATTGACAGGCTTACTCAAGACCTCTAATCTTATCTACTAATACTATACCATCTTCAGACCAACTAGACCAGGGGTTCTTAACCTTTTTTGTTCCACAGACCCCTTTGCCAGTCAGATGAAAACCACAGACCCCTTACTAAGTCTACACTCTTCTGTGCATTATTTAATAAATACATCACACCTGCACCAACACATCCCCATAAAAATTTTTTGAATTTCAAGTCAAGTTCATGAATCCCTTAAGAACCCGAGACTAGACTGAAAACAGTTTGCAGACATATTAATTTACGTGTACCGAAAAGGAATTCTACTTATGGCTCATGGCCAGAAAATTGTTTATTGTCTTTTTGTTTTTATGAAAAAGTTAAAAGATGCTTATTGAGATTTAAGTGTCAATTTTTTCCTGCTATCTCTAGTTTTATACTGGAAAACTAGAAATACTGTTCTTGTGCTTTCAGATTCTTTACCAAGGCAAGTTAATCCAACTTCACTAATATTTCTCATTTTAAATACTGCAACTGAGCTGGAAGATTCAATGTCTACATGCAATTGGAACAGAGTATTGAAACAGACATTTTAAAAGTAGTCATGTTATTACAGACACACCCACACCCAATGATCAATATGTGCATGATGCAAATAAGAAAATAACAGAAAAAAATAATTTTCAATTAACAAAAACCACAAAGTTTACATCGTATCCAATTTTATAGTACCATCAGAAATAATTTAAATATTGGCAGATTACACACACAGATCTTATTTATGAAATGAAGGAGGGGAACAAATCTTACCTCAATAAAAGAATCAATGTGCAACATCAGAGCTTGGGTCCTACTGATGATAAACTGATTGACACATGCAACAGCATGAGACCTAGAAACAAACATTTTAATTTTAACACATGCTCAATGCAGTTTGTTTTTTTTTTTAACCAAAGATTGGCAAAAGCTCCATTCTTTCCCTCGTTTCTTTGGAGCTGAAACCCAACCTCCCCTTAACTGGGTTCCTTTTCATTTATTTGAATTCTCAGAGCCTATTTGTTGTTTTGTGTTGTTTCTAATGAAAAGCAAATTTACTCTTAGCGTTATGCTTTCCAAAGAGATGCTTTTTCTAGTTTCAGTATGCTTTTTCTATGTTTCGGGTTGTAAGTATTTGAAGTAAGCTGGGGAGGGATTAGTAGTGATAGTAACGAAGGTTTAGAACACGGTGGGAGTTACATCTGGTGTTCAATCCCCAGCAGAAGGCTGGGGGTTGGACAGGTGCAGAGAGAGAGGATTTCTATTCACCTTTAATATATTTTTACCAAAAAAGCAAACAATTTTTTAAAAACTTTATTTTGTACATTCAGTAAATGAAAATATTAAAAACAATAATTTTTAAAAAACAATATTAAAAAAACCCCATACATTATGTTCTGGATATATATATATATATATATATATATATATATAAATCATACAATACTTTGCACAATATGTTTGGCTTATAGTAACATACAGTATTTGTCCTTTTGTGTCTGGCTTGAAAAGGCAAACAATTTAAAAACAAGCTCACTACTTCTATACATATATAAATATATTTTTAGAAGTGGGTAGGATGGTGAATTTCTGATGCAGGACCTTTTTAAAAACAGGTTAGAGTAGCATCATTCAGACTTCTTTGTTGCTTTTCCCTTTTTTTTCTTATGCTGTGTTACTAATTGTAATTTATGCATTTTTTTTTTAGATTTACCCTTTCCTATAGAAATAAATGATTTATCTTGGAAAACCAAAACAAAAAATGATTGTCTACATAAATCCACATATGTACCCATTGAAAGTACCAGCCAAATCTATCAACACAGAAAGAATGGGAATGATATATGAAGTGAAAAATGCAAGTTTTGCAGAGCAGTATGTTTAGTGTTTTCTAAGCAACTGAAAATTGTCTGAAAGGGCAGATGCAATTTTTAATTGCATTTGAAATGGGAATTTATTTTCTATACCTATAGATTTAGGAATAATGGGCATGAATTCTTTTGAAAGTTAAAATTAGTAAGCACCTACAGTCTACATTGTTCTGGCATACCAAATTCAACCCTTCAGAAATTCTTATTGGCATTACCTTTAAAAAAAAAAACATAACCTTAATCCAATCACTTCTCATTATCTCCACATTTCTTTCCTAGACCAAACCATGATTTCCCCCCAGGATTACTCAAATAAGGCTATAAATGGTTTCCCGGCCTCCACTGTGCTTGACTTCACTACAGCCTGCTTGACACACATGAATAAGATCACATTACTCCTCTGTTCAGAGCCTTCCAGTGAAACAATCTATTTTTATGGCGCAACCAGCAGTCCATGAACTTAGTCTGCAAAGAACTAACTAGTAAACATTTTAGGTTTTGCAAGCAGCATGAGATCTATCAACTTTCATTATAATTAAAAACAAAAAGACCAGCCTTTTAAAATTTAAAAACCAAATTTTGTTCCTAGGCCATGGATTGTTTTGGCCTCATGGGTCACAGCCTAACTTCATTTCCTACTGTGCTACTGCCAAAGTTTATTTCTTCTGGTACTTTAATAGGTGTTTTAAACTTCAGGGCCTTTAACCTTTATTGTTCTCATTACCTTAAATATTCTTTTTCAAGATATTTCAAACACTTGCAACCTTCAATATCTGTTGACTGAACATCCAAGAAAATACTAAGCAAAAAAAGTAAAGTTACTAAACAGTATACATACTATGGTGAGCTCAACCTCTTAGATGTGTAGCATGAGGTAAAAAAAAAAAATAATAATTTATCCATTTGTTGTGGGGATTAAACTAAATGAGCTAATATATATTAAGCACTTGAAAGAGTAAGCAAATAGGAAAGAAAAATAATATAATACAATGACTTTCAAAAAGGCTTTTAAATCAAGAACAAAAATCTCTAAACTTATTTGCCCACAAAATAAAACTAGGAAAAGGCAAAATAGCATATATTCCTGAGACACTGTCTGCAAACACCTTAGAAATAATATAAAACCCCTTCATATTTTACAGAAGTGAGGCCCAAGTATCTTATCCAAAAGTTTATCTAGTTAGTCAAGGAGCTAGCTCTACACCATGATTCTTCCCTCACATTTCTTTGTGTGCACATGAGGCAAAATTAAAAAGGCATAAAAAGAAAAGTCTCTTTCTTAGCTTCACCCCTAAAAGCAAATACTACCAACATTTTCCAATAATTTTTTCTATTTTTATTTACATACTCTATATCCACCAAGTAAAAATTCCCCTTCCCACCAGTAACTCTAACCCACTTTGTCTGCAAATTTGGTATTTTTAGAAATCTCTTTTAAGGGACATATCATATGGTATTTGTCTTTATGTGCCTTATTTCACTTAGCATGTTTGAAGGTTCTTCCACATTGGCATGTCTCAGAACTTCACTCTGTTTTACGGCCCAATAACGCCCAATAACATTCCATTGTATGAATGTACATTTTGTTTATCCATTCATTTAGTGATAGACACTTAAGTTGTTTCTACCTTTTAGCTACTGTGAATAATGCTGCTACAACCATTGTTGTACAAGTATATGACACCCTGCTTTCACTTTCTTTGGGTATATTCCTAGATGTGGAATTGTGGAGTCATACGGTAATTCTATATTTAACTTTTTGAGGAACTGCCATATTGCCTTCCACAGTGGCTGCACCATTTTGCAATTCAAAAATGCACTAAGGGTCCAATTTACCACATCATCTCCAAATAATTTTTAAAAACGAACAAATTGGTAGGATTTATATTTTTAAGTTAAAAGTTTTGACAACTATGTTCTTTGTACCTCACGTTTTTTTGTTAAAATATTTATTATTAGTATATAAAAGTTGCTTCTCTATACCTCAGCAGCAAAGAAAGTAAAAAAAAAAAAAACACACACACACACAAGAAAAGCTAACTTAAAAGTTACTTCTAAAAGTATCAGAGAAGAACACACACCTATGAAGAAATCTAGGGAAACGGACTTTGGCCCAGTGGTTAGGGCGTCCATCTACCACATGGGAGGTCCGTGGTTCAAGCCCTGGGCCTCCTTGACCCGCGTGGAGCTGGCCCATGCGCAGTGCTGATGCGCGCAAGGAGTGCTGTGCCACACAGGGGTGTCCCCCGCGTAGGGGAGCCCCACGCGCAAGGAATGCACCCATAAGGAGAGCCGCCCAGCGCGAAAGAGGGAGCAGCCTGCTGAGGAATGGCACCGCCCACACTTCCTGTGCTGCTGACGACTACAGAAGCGGACAAAGAAACAAGACGCAGCAAAAAGACACAGAAAACAGACAACCGGGGGAGGGGAGGGGAATTAAATAAATAAAAATAAATCTTAAAAAAAAAAAAAAAATCTAGGAAAATAGGTTCAAGACTTCTAATAGGAAAACTGTAAAAAACTTTTATATTATCTGATGAATAAAACCAGAAGCAGAATTATTCTTGGCATATATTCATATACTTTAATAAATTTCTTAATTAAAACTGATACAATGTCACTGGCGCTTTCTTCTTCTAAGGAATGAATTTTTTTAGTATAGTTTCTTGCCTATGGACTTAAAAAAAATTTAAAGCCTTTCTTCCACAAATATTTCTTTTAAGACAACAATTCTTCAAAAATAAGTTATTTAAGATTATTTAAAATGTTCCACCAAATGTATATGCTGGCCTGTAGGCCTTCTTATTTGCATTCCATTCAGGAACAAAATGTAAATTTACCTTATTACAAATAGGCACCATCAAAAGATTCTTCCAAGTTGGAGCTATTAGAGTAAAATTTTAAAACTTTAAAATCGATTCTTTATGTGTCATTTGAGCTCTCATTTAATCTGTCTAGCTCCCAGAATTTACTCCAATATCTTCCTGTTATAAGCTTTGTTTTAAAATAAGTAAAATTTGCTGAAAACTGCAAAAGCCTAAAATTTTGCCCTAAAACCTATCAGGACTCAATCTGAAACTATGGCAACAAAACTGTGTGTATCTGATGAATGGAATGGTGGGCCCATAAATAGACCTACACGCATATGGAGCTTCACATTTGAGAGAAGTGACATTTTTAACCAGTAGGGGAAAGGAAGGAGCTATTTAATAAAAGGGCTGGGACAAAATTATTATTTCATATTGAAAAAAAAAAGGACATATCCCTATCTCATACCATATACCCACAAAGACTCCATATGTATGAAAACATTAAATTTCTCAAAACAAAACTTTGTAACTTATTAAAGACAAAGAACAGTTTAACAACAAAGAGAAGATACTCTACACACAAAACTGATAAATGATGAGAATTCCTACCAGTCCATGGTGAACAAATAACCCAATAGAAAAAAGGACAAAAGAACAAAAAAGGCAACACATACAGGCAATAAATCTAAAATGAGATGTTCGAAGTCACTAATGATAGGGAATGAAGTACAACATCAAGACCATATAACCTATCTTTCTGTATCTCTTTGATAGGTAAAAATTAAAATCTGTGACAATAAACACTAGAGAGTATGTATAGCCAAAGAATCTTTTGTTCTTCCAATAGAGTAAAAATTGGAGCAACCATTTGGGAAAATAATTTGGTGTTTCAATTAATCATCCACATGCCCTATTCCCAGCAATTCAGTTTTCTAGATTTGAAAGGGGATACCACCTGGAGAACATAAATTCCTATATTGTTACCTATGCCAAGAACATTTTATTTTGAAACCTATTATTTACTTGCATGGCACTGTAACAAACACTAGTTAAGTTTCCAATGAGTACAACACTTAAGATGAAGAGCATCTAAAGGTGAGATAAAAGGAATGAACTAAGTAGGGAATTTAAGTAAGAAAAAGATTTATTTCATCTTCCCTGATTAACCTCTGGTCACATTCTTACAGCCACCTTCATCCTTTGGAATATAGCTTAGAATCTTGAAATAAGTGCCCAAGAGTCTCAGAACTAATAGTTAAAGACTATCCAATTTTTTTTTAAATGGAGGTACCAGGGATTGAACCCAAGACCTGTACATGAGAAGTAGGCACTCAAACACTGAGCTACATCTGCTCCCCTGGCCCATACACTTAAAAAAAAAAAAAAAAAAAAAGATTAATTTTTAAAAAATTTCTCTCCACCCCACCCAGTTGTCTGCTCTCTGTGTCCATTCGCTGTGTGTTCTTCTGTGACCGCTTCTATCCTTATCAGCGGAACCGAAAATCTCAGTTTCTTTTTGTTGCATCATCTTGTTTTGTCAGCTCTCCGTGTGTGCAGCGCCATTCTTGGGCAGGCTGCACTTTCTTTTGCGCTGGGTGGCCCTCCTTAAGGGACGCACTCCTTACGCGTGGGCCTCCCCTACACGGGGGACACCCCTGCGTGGCACGGCACCCCTTGTGCGCATTAGCACTGTGCATGGGCCAGCTCCACCTGGGTCAAGGAGGCCTGGAGTTTGAAGCGCGGACCTCCCATGTGGTAGGCGGACGCCCTATCCACTGGGCCAAGTCCGCTTCCCAAGCCCTTACACTTTTAAAGTTCTTTCACTTTGGTCCCTGAATAAGAGCTTCTAGGAACTGCATAATTTCTATTTTATATAGTATTTTGACTATTCTACATAAAGTCATGAAGCACTGACAACTGCAAGCAAAAATGAAAGTAGCTGAAAATCAGAAAAAGCAATCACTTTTCCACAGAAACAAAAGGCAAAGAAATCAGAAAAATATATATATATAAAATTAGACGAAAAAAGTTTAAAGCCAAAGCCAAAACTAAAACCAAAAAAGAACACAGAACACAACAGCCTGGGGATGTTTTGGTAAGGCTATAGAGAATCTTACATGGCAACAGCATAATGAAGACATCACGGTAATTACAGCATGAGAGGATAACTGATGCAGAGTGGGTACAGCTCAGTGGTTGAGTGCCTGCTTTGCATGTATGAGGTTCTAGGTTCAATCCCTGGTACCTCCTAAAAAATTTTTTTAAAAAAGGATGAAGTTGATAAGGATAACAGATGATTATAACCTTAAGCAAAGCTTATTTTAATACTTTAAATACAATGATAATTCAACAACTATATGCTAGGTACTATTCAAAGAACTAAGGATAAGGGAGTAAACAACTTTAGCACCATGCAACTATGTCTACTATGTGATTTCAGGCCTTTCTCAAATATCCTGTCACCTTCACGCTTGAAATGTCTTTTTCATAATTTTAGATAATATCTTAAAATGAAAGTATTTAAGGTAATAATTTAATGGGGGTATATTTCCATTAAAGCATTCAGTAAGTTAATCATAGCTATTACAAAGCCACAAATGATGGTACTGTACTTCATAAGACTTTAAAAAACAAAAACACAAACAAACCTTGGCTGTAAACAAAGGAACTTCAAAGAAGCACTACTGTTAATCATTACAAATATAATTAATCATGTAGAAAGAAGGTAGAGAACTTTATCATATTAAATGAAAATCCCATCAGAAATAGTCAACACTGTATAGGTTTTGTTATTAAAGGAGTAAATTTCAATTATGTAAGCTTACCTTTGTGTAACTGTCCATATCCTTTTCTAATCATAAAAAATACTGGTAATGAAAAGTAAGGTAGTGGTCAGGCTGATGACATCAGATGTTATAAATTAATTTAATATTGGATATAGTTACCTTATTTTTGGACTACTGTGCTTGAAGAACTGTAAAAACTTGGGAATCATGATGTTGAGAGGACGATCTAAAGCATCACTATCTAAAATCTCAGCAGAATCTTCACATATCTTTTGAAGAGCACCAAATGCTCCCTAAAAAAGACAATATTTAAATGTCTAGAATTCATTTAAAATGAAGTCATTTTGAAAGAAAACTGAGAAATACTAATATATGGATTAATGTTCTCAGCCTGCATATAAATGCTGTCTGCTAAAAAACAAATTCAATCATTCAATTTTCCCCCCATAGAGGTTAGCTCATTGTGTGTAGTGTAGCCTGTGATAACCCATGATATTAAAGAGAATCACTGCTATCCACTGGAGAGCAATTATCTCCATTCAGGAGAATGTTCTTGGTTGACGCCAATACTAACAAAGGGATTGGTTACTGTAGCTCCTAGAGTCCTCTTGTGGGCCTGAAATCCCACGGAGGAAGAACACTTTTCTTTTTCTTAGGAGGTACCAGGGATTGAACCCAGGACCTCGACTGTGGGAAGCCAGGATTCAACCACTGAACCACATCGGCTTTCTCTGAGTTGGTTTATTTTTTGTTTTTTTTCAGAAGGCACCAGAAACCGAACCTGGGACCTCCCAATAGAAGGTGGGCGCTCAACTGATTGAGACACATCTGCTCCCAGGAAGGGGTATTTTATTTATTCCAATAGTTTGCAGCTGTAGATAGATTAGGAAATTCCCTTAGGGCTAATAATAAAATCTCAGGATACCAAACTGGTCCTACATACTGGAAGCTTGCCTGAGGACATTTTTATTTTATTTTTTATATATGTCACAAGTTACTGTTAATACAAGATAACTACAATAACAATAAATCTGCTTTAGTCTGTGATTATACTCCCCTTCCCCACCCTCTTATTTTTGTTCAATCCTCAATCTTTTCAGGCTGCTTCAGGCTGAGAGAGAAGGTAGATATTATGGGGTAGAAAAAAAGAATTATTTTATTTGCAGGTGAAGAAACTCCTTGTTTTTGTACTGGGACTTGTTCATCATCATTTTGTTAGTTGTGCAGGGTAAGCTGGAAAAACTGGAGTAGGAACTCTGCTGGGTTTCAGGGCTCAACAAGCATACAAACAATCTGAAGATTTAAGTCTCTGACAAATACACCTGACAAATAAATTGAAAATTATAAGTCGCAAATAAAAAAAGAATCATAATTAGGGTAATTACAAATTTATATATGGAGTATAAGATTTTTATATATGCTCAGAGAGAGCCTGCTGAGGGGGGAAATGATTTCATGAGGACTGGGTGGGTTGCCTATGGTTTCCAAACGTTCTCTAGAGCCTTTGGAAGCACTTTTGGCTCAGGGTTTTGTTTGTTGTGGCAGTTTATGAAACGTGCCTGTGACCTGTATAAATGTAACCTTCAGAATGATTACCCGACTCACTTTTAAATATCTTAGCCATAAAAACTCTATTTATTATTTTCCCCTTTTGGTCAAGGTCTTGCACAATTTTGTAGGCCCCTATAAACATTTTTATACCCAAAAAGTGTAATCCAGCTCTTATATACGATATATAACCTATCGGTTTTTTCAACAACTTATTTTACTGTTTATAATTCCATCAGCACAACTTGGTAATTATTCTTCATAGCACAGTTAATTTCAAAAGCATCTAATAAGGTAAGGACCTTCAAGGAGATTACCCAATATCCTTTTAGAGTTTATGACACTTTAAAAAGTGATTTGGGGATTTTTGAAGTTTAAATTTTAATATAAAATTTCAGCTCTTAAATTAACACGCAGGGAAGCGGACGTGGCTCAACTGATAGAGCGCCTGCCTACCATATGGATGGTCCAGGGTTCTATACCCAGGACCTCCTGACCTGCATGGTGAGTTGGCCCACATGCAGTGCTGCTGCATGCAAGGGGTGCTGTGCCATGCAGGGGCACCCCCCCATAGGGGAGCTACATGCACAAGGAGTGTGCCCTACAAGGAGAGCCGCCTTGCGTGGAAAAAGCACAGCCCACCTAGGAGTGGTGCCGCACACACAGAGAGATGACACAGCAAGATGATGCAACAAAAAACAGACACAGTTTCCCAGTGCTGCCTGATAATACAAGCAGATGCAGAAGAACACACAGCGAATGGACAAAGAGAGCAGACAATGGGGGGATGGGGAGAGAGAGAAATAAAATAAATCTTAAAGAAGAACAAAAACAAAAAACTACCATGTATTAAATTAATACTAGGGATTTCTTATTGTTGAGGTAAATATTTATTTGTAAAGTAACTTTTTAGGAAAGCGGACTTGGCTCAACTGATAGAGCATCTGCCTACCATATAGGAGGTCCAGGGTTCAAACCAAGGGCCTCCTGACCCATGTGGTGAACAGGTTCCATGTGCAGTACTGATGCATGCAAGGAGTGCCATGAATGCAGGAGTGTCCCCTGCGTAGGGAAGCCCCACGTGTAAGGAGTGCGCCCTGCAAAAAGAGCTGCCCCATGCCAAAAAAAAGTGCAGCCACTGCATACACAGAGAGCTGATGCAGCAAGATGATGCAACAAAAAGAGACAGAGATTCTCGGTGCCGCTGACAACAATGCAAGCAGACACAGAAGAACACAGCAAATGGACACAGAGAGCAGAAGTGTGGGGGGGGGGGGGTGAGGAGGGAGAGAAATAAATCTTAAAAAAAAAAAGTAACTTTTTAAAAAGTTCTAGTTGTAAAGGCCTGTTGATGTGACAATTGAAAGTGAACTTGTTAACTACTGCTGCAATAAAAATCAAAGCAAAAATTTCAACTAAGAGCAATTATTTAGTCAATCATTCCATACCAATATCTACAATCTACATCTTTAGTCCAGGTACATGACAATACTGTTAATTTAAATAGTAAGACTTCTATATAGTATCTCCAGAATTTCATGATTATTGCAATTTTTTTGTTCTTGGAAAGTGCTTGCTTGAAATTTTCATCTCCTTTTATGTTATTACAATTATACCACCACAACATTTAAATTTTAATTAAATGCTGTATGATGACTAAATATTGAGTTTTCCCAACAATCTCTTGTGTATTTTCAAGGCATTATTGGAAAATGTGTATAGGAGAATGAAGGACTTTTTTTTCTTTTAGAGAAGAAAGGATAGCTAAGAGTGAATGAAAACACTCCTTTGCTAACTCTCTCCATCTTCCTTTTCTTTTCTCGCCCAATCCCAAGTCAGCTTAGGTGACAACCTCCAAGTCATACGACCACCTAACCCTTTTTTTTTTTAGTTGATTCCTGTGCCTGCCCCTTCTTCCAGTCCACATCCAAATCCAGCTTTCTTTTTTTTTGAGGGAGAAAGTAACCACAGCCTTTGAGAGAAAATCACCAAAAATGTTTTCATCTTAAAACAGATTTCTACCCAAATTAGAAGTCTGCTAATGAAAGAGATACTTAAAGTACTCAGTGAGAATTTATAGAAGAAATCCAGATTCTCTCTCATCTCCCTAAATGGAAAGGTTGCAACTGATAAGATCAGAAGCAAATAATAAAGAGATCATGGTTGATGTTATAAACCTAGACAACTAAATATAGTGTAGACATATCATACAGTAAGAGGCACAATTTGGAGAAGCTAAAAAAGCACCAGCATACACACATACATATCCAAGCATAGTTTAAGAACACAAAAAGATAACAAATATTTCCTCAGAAGAAATACAGTAAAATGGTTTTATAATTTGACAGTCCCAACTATAAAAACTAATAAAATATTACAAATATAAAACACAAAGGTAACTTCAGGCTTTTAAGTTTTAAGGAAATATTTTCTCCCAAAAGGTTGCTAATGCACAATATGGTAAGAGAAATAGAAAAGAACAATTATATATGAAGCAAACAGCCTTACCTCACAAGTGTTATAATCTTCAGAATCCAATAGGCTACAGAGTTTTGGCAAGAGGTCAGGCCAATTCTGTAATTCTCCTTTGGAGGCTATGGTTGTAATCAAAATACCTTTAAAGGAAACACACATCTTTAGGAAATCCAATAGCATTATGTTAGATATTGCCATCTGAGCAAGTATGTGCAACTACATACACACATTCTTTTAAATGTCCCAAATCAACCCAACATTTCCAAACCACGGTAAATGACACTCTAAATGACCTCCATAATTACCATACCACATTGTGAGAAAACCACAGGATGAACCAGATCTATTTCTAATTGTTTCCCCACACTTCAATCTCTTAAATATTCAATCTCTTAAATGGGAACAATCCTACATGTTCACTCTGTTTGCAACATTCTCTATCATGTAGACAGACAACATACTTCTACAACACTTCACACTTACAGGATATCATGGATATACTGCCAGCAAGGTGATCTTGCAGGCTGAGTGGAACATGCTGACTGATCATATTGACTAACTGGATTATTTCAACTGTGTGTGCAGCTTGATTGTGATAGTTAATGGATTATGCAAAAACACAAAAATGTAATGCAAAAATGTATTAATATTTTTCTGCCTTACAGATATGCACACAAAATGGCTACCATATAGTAAGTACTCAACAATTATTATTGAACACCAAATTCCCCTATGTATATATATAAATTTTCCATCTTTATTTTTGAAAAGGTTGCAGCCAATAGTTAAGAGCTAAAAAATACAAAGAATAATAAATCTGTTGGTAAATATATACTCTCCACTAAAAAAATTAAATTACATGGTTAAGAGTCAATGTATCATTGCATTTTAAAATTACAACCCTTACAATAAAATAGTCTTCAAAAGCAGCAAGTCTAATAGTAGACCTGCTCCTTCTTGCCAATTATTCTTTCCTTAAGTTAAAATATAAAAGAATTGAGGGAAAAAGACTGAGATCTGGATCTGCCTGTAAGAAACCAAACATGCTTTAATATTACGAACAAGCAATAATTAATAAAAATTAAACACAATCTACAACTTGGCACCACAATCCATTGACATTCACTGCTTTTGCTAGGAAAGCATTACAGAACGTCGACAGACAAATCCAAAATTTATCTCGTCCCACAATTTCATCCAGTCCCCAAAAATCTTCCAATCCCTAACAAAGTTGCAATAAGTGGTATACAATAGATAACTCAATTTATAACAAATATGGGAGTGAAAACTGGTACATTTGGCAATATTCTATTAAAATCTAAAATGTCTAAATTAAAATGTTACTTCTACAAATATTTGTGGAAGTATTTTCACAAGGGTATAAATCACACACAAAGAAGGTTCACTATTTTTACAAATCTATTTTTTTTTAAAGGGAAACAATTCTATAGTCAATGGATTGCCATACAGTCCTTAAAATGTGGTCATCCAGTACCTGACAACATTCCCAATAAATATAACAGTTAAAAATTAAAAACACAAAATGCTGAAAGTACAGTGACTGAACATGCTTAAAAAATTATATTATCTATGTATATAAGAAAAAGATCTGGGAAGTGGACTTGGCCCAGTGGACAGGGAGTCTGCCTACCACATAGGAGGTCCGCGGTTCAAACCCAGGGCCTCCTTGACCCGTGTGGAGCTGCCCATGTACAGAGCTGATGCACGCAAGGAGTGCTGTGCCACGCAGGGGTGTCCCCTGCATAGGGGAGCCCCACACGCAAGGAGTGCGCCCTATAAGGAGAGCCACCCAGCATGAAAGAAAGTGCAGCCTGCCCAAGAATGGCACCACACACACACACAGAGAGCTGACGCAACAAAAAGAAACACAGATTCCCGGTTCTTCTAATAAGGATAGAAGCGGTCACAAAAGAACATGCAGCGAATGGGCACAGAGAGAAGACAACTGGGGGCGGGGTGGGGGGGGGGGGGAAGGGGAGAGAAATAAATAAAAATCTTTAAAAGAAAAAGAAAAAAATCTGTATGAATACTCAAACTGTTTGCCTTTCATGATACATACATTTCTGTAATGTTGGATTTTTAAAATAACCAGTGAGTCCAATTTTAAAATCAGTAATTTATCCTTTACTGATTCATTAAAATATTTATTAAATACTATATTAAGCACTGTATTAGATGCTAAGAAATAAAAAGCAAGTGATAATGCACGGTCCTTTTCCTTAAGGAGCTCATTTAGGGCAGTGATTCTCAACACACGTGATTTTGACCACCACAGGACATTTAGCACTATCTACTATCTGGCTGTCACAAAATGGACTGTGGCTACCACTGGCATGTAGTGGACAGAGGCCAGGGATGCTGATTAACATCCTACAATGCACAGAACAGCCCAAGAACAAAGAGGTCTCAGGTCAAAATGTCAATTGTGCTAAGGTTCTATAGGAACAGAGATCTATTTAAACTAATAAGAGTATCCTCATGCTACTGGACAGCTATCAAGAATTTTTTACTAAGTTAATGAGTGATGAAGAATCAGTTTCCAATTTTTAGAGATGCCTAAATAATTATTTTGCTTTTAAAATATATTCCTAAAAAAATTTTTTAAAACCTTTTTATAATATGAACGAAGATCAACCAACTTGATTAAGAAAAAAAAAAAAGCAATCTTCCTTACAGATTCACTTGATGGGAAAGCACCAATGTTTCTAAATAAGCTCACTGGTTTTCCTAAAGCAAAAAATTTACCTTTATTAAAAATCAAGAGGATCATGATTCTTTACATGAGACAAACATATTATCAAATGCTTTTAGTATCTTAATGATGTGATTCCCAAATAATTTCTCCCCTCTAGGAACTTCTGTACGTCACCGTTCTACTTTGCACCATCTACACTAGGTCTGCATAAAGAAAAAAAAAACAACAAATCCAACCAGAAAGTCAAGAGGGGCAGGGATGTTTTATTTTTCACACTGATAGCTTCATTTTTTCTATTTATATTTGCAGGTTTCTTTAAATGGAAAGTTTCAAACATACATAAAAGAAATGCAACGAAATAAATGTATCTGTTATTCAGCCTTGACAATATTCATCTATACATGGCCGATCTTGCTTCAGCTATACTTCTACCCATGTCACAACTCAAAACCCCAACTGTTTTTGGATCAAATCCCAGACATCACATCAATATTTGAAATAGACTACAGGTACTTTTGAAGTTCCTTCAATTATTTTTTTAGTGAAGTAGAGTAAAATAAAAATTCCATTTGATTGGTTTCTATACTCATAACTGCAGTAACCTCTCACAATCAGAATACTTAAAATAACCGAATGTATCTTATTTCCAATTTTAAAGTAAGATGTTAAGCTAGAAGGGCTTAAATAATTCCCAAGATAAAAGGTGCTTACAAACACGTTCAAAAACGTTTATGGAACGTAGAAGCAATTTAGCACTCACTGGGAGATAAAACCAATTCTTCTCTCCCCAATACCTTTCAATTTGTAACCCTCCAAACTTAAGACACAAAGTATGTGGTTTGGATCAAAAGGTCTTAAAAATCTAGAAGTCCCTTTTCTCAAACTACAAATGCCCCCAACCCATTTCATTTAAAATCATTGTTAATAACAGTAATGTTTAATGTAACAATGTTTGGAAGGAAGTCACTGAGTCTCTGTCTTATAAGTGAAAGATAATTACGCACTTTCTTGGCCAATAAAAGTTAAACCCACAGTGAAACAAAAAACTACAAAACTAAGGAACTCTTAATGGAAGGGTGTGACTATCAAGGTTCTAAACTGACTTCTACTTTAACTAATCTGCCAGATTAACAGAAACTTTCCAGCTTAATTTAGCTGTATTAAGCCCATGGCAGGCGGCGGACTTGGCCCAGTGGTTAGGGCGTCCATCTACCACATGGGAGGTCCACGGTTCAAACCCTGGGCCTCCTTGACCCGTGTGGAGCTGACCCATGCGCAGTGCTGATGTGCGCAAGGAGTGCCCTGCCAAGCAGGGGTTTTCCCGCGTAGGGGAGCCCCACGCCCAAGGAGTGCACCCTGTAAGGAGAGCCGCCCAGCCTGAAAGAAAGTGCAGCCTGCCCGGAATGGCGCTGCGCACATGGAGAGCTGATACAACAAGATGACTCAACAAAGAGAGACACAGATTCCCGTGCTGCTGACAACAACAGAAGCGGACAAAGAAGATGCAGCAAACACACAGAGAACAGACAACTGGGGCAGGGGGAGGGGAGAGAAATAAATAAATAAAATCTTAAAAAAAAAAAAAAAAAAAAAAAAGCCCATGGCATACTGAATGTTGCCTACTAGTAAGCTCCTTTATGGTTCTGCCTATGTTGGCTTCCTGCAGTTGATGTCTGCTGTTTACCAAAATAGTTGTGTTTGCTCCCAAATCTATTTATTATCAGTTGTTACAGTTATATATTTTACAATACTACATAAACTGATTAGAAGAAAAAGTTATGCTCTCCCTGAAAACAGACAAATTGAATGCTCTGAAAAGACTTAAAAAGTTGCTGATAAAGGTATACACAAGACAACTATTAAAAACGAAGGAGAAAATAGTAAAAAATCTAGAATTCCAAACCTAGGTTGCTTTATAAAATTTTCCTTTCCACATAAAAGGAAAAGGCTATACCCCTAAATTAATAAAGTATTCAAGGTACACATCTCTTAATGATATCCCCCCGTTTAACCCAACCTCAATTAAACAACCATCAATGACCCTGATCTCATTGGATAAGAAGGCTATTACTGTAACCATAACATTATTTCAAAAGTGTAAGTAGCAATGAAATATTTTCCCCATCACAATTCAACATGAAATAGGTAACAAAAATTCCTATGGAAAGGATCTGTCACATCTAAATCCAAGCCAATCACGAAGGCAAGCAAAATTATTACAATGTAACTTACCTACAGTGGCTCTAATGAGAGGAGAGGAGTCACCAATATTATTCAAACATTCACTTTTAATAAAGTCTGTTACACCATTTGGAAAATTTTGAAAATGTGCTTTTACATTATTCTTCAAGATGAGACCACTCAATGATCTTGTGGGTTCATCTGTAATAGAGAATTAAGTTTTAAAATAGTTGTTTTAAAATGTACCAAGAACAGTAACTTTTTAAAAAATCATATTTAAAAACTGACTGCAGCATTAAAATAATTTAATTTTACTTTAACCAGGAATAAAAGGATTATCAAAAGATTAGCTCTGATTCACTTTAGTTTCTCAACCTTGGCACCTTTGACACATTTGTCTAGATCACTGGCCCACTAGATCCTGGTAGCTCCTCTATAGTCATGACAATCAAAAATGTTGCCAGACAGTGCTGGGGAGCAAAATTACCCTTGGTTGATAACCAATGATTCAGTTTGAGTTAGTTTCATTTAGATGTGGCTACTGTACTCAAGATTTACTGGAACCTAATATAGATATCAGATCATGGATCTGAAAGTATCATTAAAAATTACATGAACAGAGAATATATAGGATTACCTTCATATAACAAATAGAATTACCCTTAATTTTTATTACATTTTTCACTTGACTCTGAGCTTAAAAAAAAAAAAAAAAGTAAAAATTAAAAACTTTTCAAAACCATGTTAAAAATTAAATTTACTGGGGACAAAACAAAAGGTTTAACCATGAATACATAACTATGATTATACCAAATGCTATTTCTTGTACACTTTAAATTTTATGGTTTATGAACAAAAAAATTAATAGGGTGGGTTGGGGGGAAATGTACCAAATGTAACATATGGACTATAACTAGGAGTAATACTTTGAAATGCTCTTTTCATGATTTATTTCAAATGTTTCACACCAATGAAAGGTACTGATGGTAGGATAATGTATGGGAGCCTAAGATACTGCTATCATGTATGTTTTTAAAATCTAAAACTTTTACTGTACTTATACTTCAATAATATTTTAAATGGGGGGAAAAAGGTTTAACCTAGAGATGATGCAACAAATTAGAAATATTTTATTATTAATAGACTATTACTTATAATTGATGGTTTACCAACTGGCATCACCACACAACAGTAGCAATAATTAACATCCTCTAGATACTATGTTCTAAATACTGCTAAGTGATTTCAAAGTAGCACTGCATTTAACTCTTACAACCTCATGAGACAGGTATTGTCGCCAGTACACAAATGAAACCAAGGACTTCCTCAGAATCACACGAAGTTTCTAAGTGGGAAGCCAAAATACCAACTTTGGGAAGCTAGCTCCATAGTTTACACTGTCTACAGCACTACCCACCACAAAAGGCTATAAGCCATGAATAACAGATGTCTTGAATAGAATACGCTATTATATAGCACAACTGTTTTTCATGCCTTATTAAGAAACTATACAAGGCATGGGACTATGTAACAGTGAACCACGGTGGTGGTGGACCAACTGTAGTTAACAGTACAAATATGAATGTTCTCATAAACCATAACGAATGTACACTACTAATACATAGTGTTAGTAATAGGGGTGCATGGAAAAAGTATACCAGTGTAAATTAAGCTATGGACTACATTTAGTGGCAACAGCCTGTTTTTTATAATCTGTAATAATTGTTCCACAACAATGTAAGGTGTTGGTGAAGGGGTGATGTACAGGAATTCTGTACATTACCCATGACTTGTTTTGTAAGCTCACAACTTCTCCAATTAAAAATATTTATTTAAAAAAACCCAAAAAAGTATTCAGGCAACCACAGCCATTAGAGCAGGAGTTCTTAACCTTTTTTGCCCCACAGACCCTTTTGCCAGTCAGGTGAAAAATCACGGAGCCTTTACGTCCACATTATTTTTTGTATTATTTAATAAATACACCTGCACCAACACGTCCCCACAATAATTTTTTTTTTGAATTTCAATTCAAGCTCTGACCCCTGGTTAAGAATCCCTGCATCAGAGCCTAAGAGCTTTTATGACACCATTTAAAAACTTAATTCTAGTTTCAATTATAATCTATTTCAGTGCTTCCTCCTCTTAATTCTCTTTAAAGCTGCCATGAAATAAATGAATAGCCAGATACTTAACTTACTAGAGCAATAAGCTTTTGGGGGGTCTTATTTAAAATAGCTCTTAATTCACAGCCATGTAATTTTATTTTAAATGCCACATGCATTTGTTTACAACACACATACTATACTGTTTTCAAAAAAAAAAGGTTGCAAGAGGAAGACTTCTAATAAGCCACAATGTGAGATGAAACAATTTAAAATAAAATATATAACCTCCATTGAAAATCCACTTTAAAAATTCAACAATTATTCCTTAAAAAAAAAAAACACACACACAAAAAAACCCTTAACTTCATTGGGTCTCAACCTGCTTGTTTAGACTAGTTTACCTCTGAGGTTTCTTCCAGATCCAAAATTATGTTTCACAGTCTAGTGTTTAAAAATTCATTAAAAAGAATGGTGATAAGAATACTAAAAGAGGATTTTCACTGCAAAATGTTATTTATATTATGGATGGCCACAATGCTTAGATTTTTAAACCAATCTCTTTTATCATTATTTGCATTATAAGGTTTTTTTAAAAAGTATGTTTTAAATATCCTTATATTCCAAGAAAACCTTCTTTAAAATGTAGTATTGTAACAATCTTGTAATTTGGAATTTAGGGTGGCAACATGACAGAGAGCAGATCGCTTAGGAAAAATAAAATTTTCAAGTAAACAATCAGATTAGAAAATTCATTTACTAAATAGCATTGATTACTATCAACCATGTGTAGAAAAATAAAATTTCTATATTAATAACATACAAATATATTCATCAAACTAGCTATGGAATTGTCAAACTCAAAAATACGCTGCAGGAATTCCTAGTTGCTTAATACCTAGATTTTAAATTTTCTATTATGTTCCTCAATCACAAATCCCCCAAATTAACTAGAAATCTGAAGACAATTTAAAATGAATCACTATACTGTATATGGATTGTCAAAATCTGAATAAAGACAAGATTAGTGAGATTTTACTACACATTAAGACTAACTAGCCCACTGGAGCTGGAAGGTGAAACCTTATAGATGGTCTGGTAGTCTAACCCAAGTATTTTACAGCTGAAAGAAGAGAGAGAGGTTAAATTACTTAAGTGTCAAAGTAGAGTCTAAAAAACTCCAAGTGAAATGTCTTTATTAATTGCACTATGGCTGCTAAACACAAATCACTGAATAGTATATAGTACACTTTCATTTTAGAGGTCAGAAAAGTTGCTCAGTAAGTATCTGAGAGCCTTCCATGTTTGACAATGTTTTCGGGAAGGGAATACTCAACAGTAAGAACACTATGAAGAACACCCCTAACTGCAACGGCAGCTCCAGGAGGGCAGAGCTTCTTATTCGACTGGTTCACTTATATGTCTTCAGAGCTTGCAAATTACCTGGCAAAGATGAGGTGTTCAATATTTGTGAAAGGAATGAAGTCTAGTGGGGCACATTACATGTATTAGAATCAAATGGTATGTCATTTAAAAAATCAGGCTAGTATTCAGGCTTTAAACACATAGAAGTAATTCAAATTTAAAATTGTTACAGAATATTTAAATGAAAATTTCTTCATGTTTATTATACTATTTAAGTTTTTAGAAAGTTAGCAAAAGCTCATCAACAGAATGATCCCATTTTTTTGTTAAATAAATTTAAAATTGCATGAGTGACAAATATAATTGAAGAGATTAACAATACCTTTGGGGGATGGGATTTTAAGTGATCTAACTTTTTGCTTGTATGCACTTCCAAATTTTTCTTCAATGAACATACACTATAGTTTTGGTATTATGAAAATGACACTCAAACCAAAACCAAATTTATCATTCCTATATATTCAAATTTTAAATCCCACACTAGTGTATTAAAAATATTAATCTTTGCAATATTTATGTACAAAGGATTGAAATAAAACACCAAAGTATACTTTGCAGCACTTTTCATTTACTAAGAATGAGGGAATTTATTTAGCACATTAACACCCAATTAACAACTGAATGCTTATTAAACATACATCCACATGCTCATGGTAGTAGTAACTCTTAAGTCTCTACCTGTGTGGTTACTACAAAATGAAATTCATTGAAATGAATAATTCCCAGTGCGTGTGTACATAAATTTTTTTTCAATTTCTTTTTTTTTTGCCTGTTTTTTCTGAGGCAACTGGAATGCAACCCAGGACCTCCCATGTGTAAAGCAGGTGCTCAACTGCCTGAGCTACATCCACTACCCTCAGTATATTTTAATAGGTTTTAAAGGTTCTTTTAAATATTCACCAACCCAAACACTACTTACCTTCAGATTTTAATTTCGTAAGAACAAAAATCAAGTAGTTGTTAAAATCTGGATATTGATTGAGTTGTTCCAGTTTCTAGAACAAACAGTAGTTAAGGAAACTCCCCAGGGTAAACTAAGGAAGAAATTAAGCATTTTCATACTAAAATCAAGAATCCTTTTGTGATATTTTTAGCCTTGTACTTTACTAAGAATAAACTATCTCATTAAATCTATCAATTCACTATTCCAAGAACACTCCAGTGCTTGTTAAACCTCTTAGATGTCTTATGACTGTAACATTAAAATTACTTTTATCTGATTATATCAATTATATTCACTACAACGTAAGTTTCAGCTTCAGCATAGTCAATATTTTTTGCAAGTTCTAGCTTCAGCATGTTCAATGTAGAAAAAATTTTTAAAAAGAATCTTTTATGATTTTAACTTTAAAATGACAAAATTTTAAAGTATTTCAAAGAAAGTACTTCAAAGAAAAGTGGAACTTTACAAAATGGCTAAAAGAGCTTTTAGACTCATTTGTTCTTCAGAGTTCAAAAACTTAAGATAAAATGCCTTTTTAGGCACAAGTCCACATATCCAATCTTATTATATAAAGTCAGCATTATGAGATTATTGTACTCCAACAGCAGTACAATTGTTTCTCCACAAGATATAACATTTCCAGTAACAAAAATTTGTAGGTATGTCATTGCTGTTGGCAGGCAACAGTGCCATAATGCTCATTATATCTTTCTTCATGGCTTGATTCTTGACTACCAGTATAATTGCCAGTTGTCCTTTATAACATATAAAGATTCAAATATTTTTATTCAAAGAGCCTTATAAATTTCTGAGGAAATCCATGGCATAAACTCCACATACATGCATTAGGTATTTACTGACTATCTGAATACTCAATATTTAGGGGTCAAATGTAAACAAATTAACAAACACATACTCTAGTAATATCCCAAGATCTAACTATTTTCTCTAAGACAAACCTAGACAAGTTTTTTCCTTTAGTGAACAGCTAAGCTCAGCAGTTACTAAAAGAGCTATTTACCCCTACTATTTTATTTTAAAAAGTGCTCAAACCAATACAAAAACAATAATTAAATTTAATTTTTTCCTAAGGAGACACCAAAGAACAAGGTCATTAGGTACTTTGAAATGATAAAGCATTGTATATTTTTAATTAAATATTCCTTTATCATTAACAGAAATTTAATCTGTTCATTATTCAGAGGGCATGCTATGCTCCAGGTATAAATTTAACTGCTAGTCCAAGCACATTACCAGGCATATAAAAGGTACTTAATATATACTGAAAGAAGAAACTATGATAGTGTTGCAGAAGAAATTAACAATATGATTCTGGATTGGCTAATGTAAGGAACTAATAACCTTTTCATATAATACCTACAAATGATTAAATATCAACTTTATCATTCCTAGAGCTGTTGGTTATGAGCACTCAAAGACTTAGTCACAGATTTCAGATACAAGCTCAGAAAGAAAACTATTCTTTCCTCAGTAGTAGGCACTCTTCAAACGAAATGGCTTTAAATAACAAAATTCCAAGCAGAACTAAATCATTATTCCATTTTAAAATGGGGCAGTATTAAACAAGATGAGCACCTATTTACTCAACTACTGAAGGTTTTAAGTTACAGTGACGGAGTATTTCTTAGAAACTTATTTTTCTGAGCTTCTCATATCATTGTACGTAACTTCACCTTTATAGTGTTTTAAATTTAAATGAGCCGGAATAACACTTTCACCATACCAAATTTCTTACAAAATAAAATAATTTTGCTGCTTATTAATAAAAATCAAGCAGCTTTTCTGCAAAAATAATTTTTCAAGAATTAACTTCTTTGGGTTTAAATTAACAGAGGTAAATAGGTGAGCATTTACGATCAGGTGTGTGAATTTGTTTCTTACAGGATCAAAAACGACCTTTCCTTTGGCCTACAGTTTAGAGCGCTGCAGAAAGTATACATAAAAGAAGCTTTTCCTTTTCTTATTAACCTTTTGTCTTCAAACCATAGCAACAGGGCCGCTGGCTACACGAGCAAACTCAGTAAAGATGTAGATAACTGAGCAGTCTTGAAGCAATAGTTTAAGAAAAAATTTCACTCGGAAGCCAAGGAACTTGTATCAGGTGTTAACATGAGCAGCTCTGGGGTACCAGGGACCTCTTCCTGCCACCTTAAAGCCTTCAGCCCTTTTAGGGCAAGGGGCTGGGAAAAGAAAAAGGAAAAAAAAAAAAAAAAAAAAGGAAAAATAACAAAAAAAACAAACCTCGGGCTCAACACCGCGGCTCTTCAAACCCCGCGCCGGCTCTACCCCATTATTGGCTCCACCGAGGGCAGCGAGGCGCACACGGCGCCCCCCACCCGGCCTTCCGCACGGCCCGACGCCCCCAACCCGCCAGCGCATTGTGTGGGCCCGGGGCGCCGGGAGCCCGCGCGGACCCCGGGGCCACACCCTCCGGCAGGTCTGCGGCGGGCGGGACGTGGCGGCCCGGGCCGCGCACATGTCGCGATCGCGGACGGCTGCCCCCGCCTCCCGCGGGCCGGAAGCCGGCGGCGCCCCCGGCCGGGCACGAGGGCCGCGTGCGCGGGCGCGGGCCGGCGGCGGCGGGCGGGCCTCTCCCGGCGGCCGGGAGGGAAGGAGGCTGGGAAGGAGAGAGGAAGGAGGGAGGGAGGGAGCCGGGGCGCCGGAGGGGGGAGGGGCGGCGGGAGCCACCCGGCCGCCGGCAGCGGGCTCACCGCGCGGGGCGAGCTGCGCGGGCGGCGGCGAGGCCTCGGAAAGGATACTTGTTGCACGGTTCTCTGGATGGTGGTGTCTGGGGACTGGGACTCTTTCAGCAGCTGCAGGATTTGCTGAAGCCCTTGCTCGTCAGGTTTCCACTCATACTCCATCTTGGTTTGCTGCAAATAAAGCCAGACACAGGAAGAGACGGAGCAAATGTTACTCCCCGTGCACAGGCCCATGGGCTTTCCGCGCCGAGCAACCCCCTTCTTACCACCAGAACGACCCTTGTTCTCTTCAGACGCCTCGGATCTGCCTGGGGTGACCCGAAGGAAGTCTCGAACGGCGAAAGCCGGCGAAACTGCCCCCAGCAGCTCGGCCGCCAAAGTCTGCTGCTGCCGCCGCGGCCGCCGAGCGCAGGGAGCCGACCAGACTGAGTCACCGCGAATTTGCAATCTGGCCCTAAGATCCGCTCATGGGAGCCCCCTGGGTCCTAGTGCCAGGCAGTTTTTCTCCAACCCAACCCAGCTCTGTCCAGACGACTACTTACTACTGACTTCAGGGCTAATTAAAAGTCAAATCCTTATCAAAAACGCTGCGAAACACCTGAAGAGATCTGGTTTGGTTATTAGTAATTTTAAGTAAACATGTTGAAATAATGAAGCAAGAATGAAATAGAGAAAACCCTGACGGCTCAACAATACTGAGTGGGAATAAAAAACTTACATTTCAATTTGATATAAAGCGGTAAACATTAATATTTAGTCTAAGATATTAATGGTGTATTACAATTACAACCCACACTTCGAAAAATATTAACTGCAATATTTGCATAACTTGACTGAAAAAAATTGCATTCTTCCATAAACTTCAACTTTTTAACTCATATTAAGTGAAATAAATTACATCATGAAATAACTGCATCCCCATGTATGCCCGGTAACTATGGACTTTGGGCTGAAGAATAACGTAATTTTACATGGGTAGTATTTAATTTTATTAAAATTTTCACATACATTTTCTCATTTGATTCTCACTATAACTTGGTGAGGTATTATTTGCCCCCCATTTGGCAACTAAGGCACAAAAAGATTTCAGTAAATTAATAATTAGTGATGATTGGGATGAGAATATAGATTTCTTATTATGTTTTGCATCTGCTACAGCCAATTGAAACTAATACATGGAAGACAAAGTTTCATTGAAACTAAATGCTTATGGGAAGCAGATGTGACTCAAACGGTTGAGCTCCTGCCTCCCACACAGGAGGTGGGAGGTCCTGGGTTCGGTTTCCTGTATCTCCTGGAAAAAAAAACCAAAAACAAACAAAAAAAACCAACTTAGGGAAGCCAATGTGGCTCAGTAGTTGAGCACTAGCTTCCTATATAGGAGGTACTGGGTTCAATCCCTGGCTGGTCGGTACCTCAAAGGAAGGAAAAAAGAAAAGCTTAAAAACGAGAAGTATCAAACATGAATTATGTGTAAAAACCAAACCAAGTTTGATAGGGAGGCTTTTTAAAAATATAGCTCTACTATCACATGATGGTTTGGCAACTGAAATGAGTACAAGTCCTCCCTAGCAGGGGTAAAAAAAATTACCTGACCTTAACTGCACCTCTTTAGGTGGCAAAAAAATTTTTTATGGCTATCCCTCCTCCCCACCACCTCCTTCACCTCTATTTTCTGCTTATTATCTTGCAATCTGGCCTTGCTCACCACTTCACTAAATGTGCCCACTTCCTAAATGTGCCCACCTAGTACACTTCTTATACCAACCAACCATGTTACACCTGTGTAATGCTTGGATCAAGATACAGATCATTGCCAGTATCCAAAAGTCTCTTGTGCCCACTCCCAGTCATCACCCCTCCCACAGGTAATCCCTATTCTAATTTCTAATGCTATAGGTTTTCTCCCTCCCCTTCCCTCTCTTTTCTTCTTTTTCCTTCAAAGACTTTACATTAACTACAATTTAGAAGAAAAAATACATAATAGCACAGCCATCATTCCAGGTCAAAATAGTTATTTTTAAGTCAGTTTTTAACTCAATTGGTCTTTTGCATGTATAGAGCATAATTTGTTCAACTATTCCCCCTGATGGGCTTTCAGGTTGCCTTTTTTTTTTTTGCCACTATGAATGTGTTCAGCAAAAAACATTCTTGTACCAATGTGTCCCTGTATAGCAGTGGCAACCCAGTGGAATTATTAAACCAATGATATGTATTTACACATTTTAATAGTTATTACAGATTATTTTTCAAAACAGTTCTGCAATTTACATTTAGCAACAATATGAATATTTCCAGCATCTCCATCGACATGGAATTTTAAAAATTTCTGTGATTCCAATCACTGAAAATTAAACTTCCCGAGATACTAGTCGGAGTGGGGAACTTTAAAGGTCAGCCTTGGTAATGAGTCAGAGCTGCTACAGTACATATCCCACCTGTTGAGGTGACAACTCTGACAGCCTACTTAATTTCCTAACTGCCCCCTTGAACGAGAAACTAAAGCCAGGGGCCAACAGGAGCCAGTCCAAAAGGCACCTTCACCATCACATCCATCCTGAGGCTGCAACATAACAATATTGGGCTAGTGGCATGCGTCCTTCTTTATACCACAAACTCAAATAATTACAGTTTGTTTTTCTTTTCAAACAGCTTAGTATAAAGAACATTAAATTTGATCGGCCTCTGATGATGGAATAGGTAGAACTGAGATAAACTGCTTCCTTACGTCTTACTCAAGCAGAACTTCTGACAGTCAAAGAGGAACAGGCTCTCAGAAATATTTGATAATTGCTTGATAAGAGATCTCATGCCACATCTAATTCTATATCACATTTTAGTAGTCATTAAAATTAGGAAGAATCTTATTCCAGGGTAGCCAGAGAGACTTGTAGGGTTAATCAAGTACTTCAAGCCAACCAAGCACACCAGAATTATATATGAGGTAGAAAATAATTTATTTGAATAGTAAGTACATCTACATTGATCAAATAGAATATCAGGATTAACATCAATTTTTAATCAAATCTAACTAATTGAGGTATTCTTTTGGGATGTTAGAAGACTCAGATCTTAAATGTTTCAAAAAAGTAATTTTTTTTCCTTTAGAGTACACAAATCATAGCTGATTGGTCCATGGTATTCAATGGCGACAAAAAGGGCAAGTTGATAGACCAAATGACAGTTATTTGAAGAACCATCTAGATAGAAGATGGCAGGAGAATAAAAAGTAGGCTGCAAGAAATAAGTCATTGTAACATCATTTTGAGCCTTCAGAATACTACTAAAACTTAACCACGAGTCCCAGACTGTTCGGGAACTTAAATTTATGGGACAAATGTGATATTGCGATATTCAAAATGGTGTAAGATAAGGAAATCAGACTGGCTGGAAAAAGTAAAAATATCTAGCTTCTTCCCTGCTGGAGAATTTCCATAACTTGACAAGCAACACTCTACAAAATGTACCACTTCAGCCTCAACTGTCACTTCTTCCTTCTCCCTCTCCTTTCCAAGAGGGGTAAGAATGAAGACTGCCATTGCACTATGGATTCAAGCCTTGGCCACATAACTTACTCTCTGGTAATCCTTGATCTTCTCTAGCTAACTTCAGCCATCTGCCAGCAGAAAAAGAGTAAAAGAAAGATACACAGCTACCCTTCCCACAGATCTTCATTAAGGCACTGGTTGATTATTTACAAGTTCCTGCACTAAGAGAAATCACTTAAAAGCACCTGGGATGGTTTATCATTTTCACAAGAATCTCTTCTTCCTGGTTTCTTTTTAGAGAGAGAAATAACAAATTCAAAATATCATATACCAGTCTGAAACACAATTGTTTTTGCTTACATAACAAAAATCTTTCATGATCCTTTTCTATACATCATTAGACTTACAAGGCTTTAAAAGTAAAATACTTTCAATATCTTCAAACTCTCAAACGATGAAACCTAAAAGAATTTAAAAAGTTCTTTTCATATCCCTATAATTTTCCATAAGTATTTAAATGACTATGTATTTGAAAAACAACAACAACAAACAAACAGTACACAGGAGCTCTGGACTCAGCAGACCAAAGTTTGAATCCTAGTTCTTCTACTTAGTAACTGTGAAAACTTGGGGAAATTAATCTCTCTGAGCCTCAGTTTCCAAACTATAAAATCAGAATATACAAAATCTGTAATAGATTTTAGGCACACAATATGAGCAGAAAAATAGTATTTTTAATTATTACATGTCAATGGTTTTCCACTGCCTGCAAGATAAAATCGACCTTTTTTTCATGGAAGAAGGTTCTTCATGATCTAGCCCATCACTTTCAGGGCCAGCTTTATCTCCTCCAGCTCAACCTCCAACTTTATGCTCCAGCAATAGTACCACCATCTCTCATAACTTAGCCTTTGAATGTGAATTTCCTCTTTGGAATGCCCTCTTTAAATGTGATTGTCTGGCAAACTTCTTACTTTCCAGAGCTATGCTCATTCACACAATTTCCACGTATTTCCCTTTGGAACAATGACAGATGCTGGATACTATTTCTCTTCTGTGACATTATTCCAGGGCCTTCCCACACACTTAAGTGTTTTTTTTTTATTATGGACCACACTATAGTTTATACCTATATCCTTTCTAGAAACTGTAATATTGTACTATAATTATTTGCAGGTATGTTTTAGCAATAGGGATCATGTGTTCCTGTAGAGCAGGGACCCTTTCTTTTTTGTTCTCCTTGCCTTTAGAGTCTGATTCAATAAATACTGTTGAATAAATACTATTGTTGCTATTAAGTCAATTGAATAAACATTAAGTTAAGCAACAACTATGTGCTTAGTGAGCACTGGAGATATAAAGGTAAGTAAAACACAATCCTTGCCCCCATTACGTTCTCATGTAGTGAGACAGATGTGCTGTATCACAGTGGTATATGAATAAAGTGCAATAGGAAGAGAAAGGAAAGTCACTATATTCTGCCAGGAATATAATGAACCCTTTCTGGTTCAGAGACACACCCCCCCTTCTAATTTCAATGAAATTAAAGTCAGAGGTTTCCACCTATATGTTGAATCACTATGAATGTGATAAATGCTGCCATTAGTGACATAATTTCCCAAAATGGTGAGCAACTCTTCGTAGAGTTCCAAACAAAACAAGCTACAGTCTTCTTTCAATAACACATTCGTTTTATTCCTCGAAAATTCAACATATATTAAAACCTTGCAAAAAAGTTCTGTGTTTATATGTAAAATTGAATTAGGTACTTGGCTCTGACAATTATAAACAGATTTTCCACCTATGTTACTGTCTAGTGGGATGTTCAAAAGTCATGTAGGGCTTAGGACAGACAGTTCTTCGTGGTGAACATCTAAGACCCCAACCCTACTCCCTATCCCCCACCAAATGCCAATATCACATCACAATCACTGGGACACCCCTCAATGGAGAATGACAATGGTAGAGAATGTACAAGGGGCTGTGAGAGCATTATGATAACCCATTAGGAGATCAGGGAAGACTTCCTTAAGGAAGTGACTTTTAGGCTATGGCTAAGAAGTAACAAAAAATAAAAGTGAGAGGAAAGCAGAGGCTAAAAGGACCTTGTAGACCAAGTTAAATTTGTGAAGGGTTTTAAACTGATGAAAGAAATGATCAAATAAAAATCTGGAAAAGGATTTAATCCCCTTGGGAAGTAAAAAATGAGGGAGGAGAGGTTCATATTCTGCTCTGTAATTCAGTATTACAATAATCACAATATTTCTAGAATGAAAATAATGATTTAAAAACCCCATCATGGAGCAGATGTGGCTCAAGCAGTTGAGTGCCCACCTCCCACATGGGAGGTCCCAGGCTTGGTTCCTGGTACCCTCTGAAAAAAAACAGAAACAAGTAACAAGCAGACAGAGCAAAACAACAACAACAACAACAACGAGCAAGACAATGAGCAGAAAGCAATATGGCTCAAGCAGTTGAGTGCCCACCTCCCATGCGGGAGTCCTGCATTTGGTTCCCAGTGCCAACAAACAACGAGCAGACAACCAGCAAAAAACAAAACCAAAAAACCCATCAAGCTGCAATGTGGGAAATCACTGGAATGGCAGGAGTTCTCACAGGAAGACCTAACTGTCTAAGACTACATTTAAGTGGGAGTTTTAATTTGTTAGGGAAAGGCAGTCTTGCTTCACAAATTGCCAAAATGAAAAATTCTGGTATTTAAATATTAAATAATTAAATGCATCTATTATTTTGTCACTAATAATTAGTTATTAGCTTATATTTTTGAGACTCAACGTTTTCTAAGCACTTACATGTATTAACTAATTTAATCCTCACAACTCTATGATCGGACATATGTATTAATATCAACCTCATTTTACAGATAAGCAAATTGAGGCACAGAGAAGTTAAGTTACTTGCTCATAAATGACATAGTTGTGATTCAAAACCCAAGCAATCTGGCTCTAGAGTCTAGTCTCTAAATCCCTGATAACACTTCCAACAGAAACATCAACTTTTATAAACTTGGAAATTAGTAATATCCTGAACAAAACCACTTGTATACTAAAGAAACAATATATATTTGATACCTTTGTAGTGAGAAAAAAAGTAAAAATCATTCTTCATTATTATAAAAATCACAACAGATCTAAAGAAGTAGTCTGTACATATTATAAACAATGAAATATTTAAACATTTTGTCTAAATGAGTTCAAAATATTCTAAATCTAACCTTCACAACATCCCCTTGTTCCAAGTAGGTGGCAAGTATTATCTTCACTTGACAAAGAGATAAATCAAAACACAGAGTTTAAGTAAGGTGCTAAAACATTTGCGCCATATTAATCAGATCTGTAGACTTCCAAAGTAAATGTCTCTTCTACTGTTTTGTTTTTTAACAAAAGTATGCTATGATAGACAATGAAGAAAATAATTAAATGAAAGCTATCCAAAGGGTTAAAAAGAACATGCTATTTAAAGAGAATAGTTACTTAACAAAACTTTAATGAGAAATTGAACCAAAGTTCAGCCATGATGGGAATGTTGAAAGGCAACTGATTATTAATTTTTTTAAAAAATGAGTTTTAAAAAAATGTCAGAGATTCAGAGTGCTGATAAGCTTATTAAATGATAGCTATCAATGGTACCCGAAAGCCCTTCACGTGAATCTATAAAGTAAACAGAGCATGTCATAGATCAAAAAAGAAAGGGGGAAAGTAAAATCAATCGTTGAGCCCAAGCTAGTTGAGGGAATGAGATCAACTATATTAGAAGGCAGGGACCATAGCATACCGGCCTTTAGATGTTACACGATGCTTGGCACATAATAGATTTTAAATCATTCTTGATTAACAGATGGATTAGGGTAAATTAAAATTGTAATTTTCTGGCATTACCAATTTATCATCATTATCTAAGAGCTGGAAGATTAACAGACAAAGAGAAAAAGGAAAACAGGTACTAAGGAACTTTAAAATACATGGATTCTTAGAGTGCCCTTTCAAGAAGACCTTTGAAGGTAAGTGCAAATGCTACTCAAATGCTAAAGTTTATAAACATTTGAAAAAAAAACAAAGTAAGTGGGTGCTAAGAATGAAAGCTTAATTTTTAAAAAATCAATCCAGGGAAGCGGATGTGGTTCAGGTGACTGGGCTCCCGCCTACCACATGAGAGGTCCCTGGTTTGGATCCCAGTGCCTTCTAAAGAAGACAGCAAGCTGACATGATGGGCAGGTGAGGCAAGCTGACACAACAAGAGACATAAGAAGAAAAGAACATAATTGGGAGACACAATAAAGCAAGGAACAGAGGTTCCCGATCCCTCATAAGAAGACAGCAAGTGGGAAATGGACTTGGCTCAATGGATAGAATGTCTACCTACCACATAGGAGGTCCACAGTTCAAAACCAGGGCCTCCTTGACCCATGTGGAGCTGGCCACATGGCAGTGCTGATGCGCGCAAGGAGTGCTGTGCCACGCAGGAGTGTCCTCCTCGTAGGGGAGCCGCACACGCAGAGAGTGGGCCCTGTAAGGAGAGCTGCCCAGCATGACAGATAATTCCTGCCCAGGAGTGGGGCTGCACACACGGAGAGCTGATGCAGCAAGATGACGCAACAAAAAGAAACACATTCCCAGTGCCTCTGACAATAGAAGCAGACACAGAAGAACACACAACAAATGGACACAGAGAAGAGACAACTGGGGTGGTGGAGGGAGGGGAGAAGGGGAGAGGAATAAATTTTTAAAAAATTAAAAAAAAAAAAAAAAGATAGTGAGCTGACACGATGGGTGGGTACAGCAAGATGACGCAACCAGAGACATGGGAAGGAAAAACAGAATGAGAGAGACAACAAAGCAAGGAGTGAGGTAGCTCAAGCAATTAGATACCTCCCTTCCACATTAGAGGTCTCGATTCGGTTCCTGGTGCCTACTAAAGAAAGAGGACGAACAGACTCAGCCAGTGGAAAAACAAGGGGGTGGGGAGAAATAAATAAATCTTTAAAAAACAAAACAAAACCAAAAAAACCAAAACTCAATCCGACCTACAATCTGGTACTTCCTAAACCTCAGCTTATTTAATATTCATAATAGCACTATGAGGTAGATATTAACCCATTTAATATTAACTGAGGTCCGGAGAGGTTAAGTAGCTTATTCAACTAGTATGTTGTAGAGTGGCCATTCAATACCAAATCTGTGTGATTCCGAAGTCTGGACTGTGCCTAGTAATACCAGCAACCCTGTCATCAATAGTGGAGCAATTTTATGTCATTTTTTATACTAAGTGTTTTACACACATGATCTCATTTAATTCCATGAGTTATGTACTAATAATACCTCCATTTTACAAAAGAGAAACAGGTATAAGAGAAGTTAAGCAATGTGTCCAAGTTCACACAGATAGTAGTGAAAAAAGCTAATCAAGTCCAGATACACCCAACTCCAGAGCCTGTGCACTGAACCACTCTGTCATAATTATCCTCATTCTGTCACCTCTACGAATAGATGAACCCTTAACAGAACTCTTGGACAGACTAAGAATGTTCTTGGTCATAGTTTTCTTTTTCTTTTTATTCCATGCATTATCAAGAATTCAACAGCTCTCTTGATGAGTGTCTATTTCCTTCAATTCAATCACCTGAGGTGTGATAACTGAACCTTGCTTTTTAGAGTTAAAAAATTTCATTTTTAATCAAAACAAAAGGCTTATAGGAATAATACACCCCATATATTTAAATTTTAGTCACAACACTGTCACCCTCGAAACACAAATTCCCTGTTGACTTCTACATTAGATTTAACTGTCACTGCTGGTCTCACATTCATGTATGTTTAAGTTACTACACTGGAGTTTCATTACCCTGACTGCACATTACAATCATCTGGGAACTTAAAAAAAAAATGACGCCTGTCCCCAACCTCTCCCACTAGGTACCTAAGCATGTGAGCATTTAAAAATAATTCCCAGAGCTATCCTATACAGAAATTAATATAAGCCAGTAGAGACTCACTATATTAAACTCAGTGAATCTGCTCCTGGCAATTTTCATTAGTTTCTTACTCTAATGAGCAGCAGTGTTCTAGCTGTGCTAGAAGAGACAGAGAATATGAGAAAGAAAAATAGAATGTAGACTACACTGATTAACATAGAAACATTACTAATCACTAGAAAAATGTCTCTGGTGAACACTGAAACATAACATACTGTTTAGAATCACAAAATAAATTTGCACTACTTAGGAAGGAATGGGTATGGTTAGAAGATATTAATTACAATGCTCATTCACTTTGCAATTTAACAGGGACAGAGGCTCGGTAAGTAGTTGATTGATCATTGCCAAGTGGTTTCAAGTAGTAGAGCTGAAGTATCTTCATAGTTTATCTCATTTGATTTTTCAAAACTACCCTGGCAGTTGAGGAAACAGTTTCAGTGATGTTAATGTTAAGTAACATACCAAAAGCCACTGAGCTAGGGAAAATGTTGGACTTGGGGTTAGAATGTGTGCCTTCCTGTTCTTGGCCCACTGTTCCTACTATTCCAGACTGCTTCTTTAAATCACAGTTCATTAAATAAGTATAATCAATTAAAATAGTAGCCTACACTGTTTACTTGCTGGTTTATGTTTGGCATACATCCAACATGGGGACAAATCTGTATGTACTCCAACAAGACTACAATGATTCTTGGTAAAATATTGGCATTGAATTATTAAAAATATACCAGTATCAGACAAATTACTGATTAAACCTGCACTTACTATATTTAAGGACCCTGTAAAAAGGCCTGTTATACAAATAGCCAAATATACTCCTGTGAAACACATCAGAAATTATAAGGTATGCTAATAAAATATAGAAGGCAATACTTTAGAATCCACTTCACAGGTATTTAGAGTATCTGTATGGTTTTTGATAGGAAGCAAAGTCATTTCAATAATTACAAAATGACTTTTTTTCTATGAAAAACCTTATTTTTTGACAAAATTCATAATACCAAATACAGTTCCCATTTCTCTTTAAGGGAGGAAGCTATTTTTGACTACAACATAACAATCCTAACTCTTCTGGTGTTGGCTCAAAAATCAGCCAGAAAGGGATTGGGATTCAATTTCATCTCATCATTAGTAGAAACTGGCTTAAACCACACTGATTTTCTCAAGGTAGAACACTTCATTGCAATTAGATTGCTCCTAAAGTTCTGAAGTGAGAGGGCCCCAGAAATTTCTCATTCATGACCAACACCATCTTTGATTGTTAAAGTATAATTCAGTATATATTTTCAAGTATAAATAGAAAAAGGAAACAGCACTGTGTTCACTGGTAAGGCCTGAATTAGAAATGCATCAGAGAAGTTTAGGCAATAATAAAGAAAGGTAAAAAATGGAAAGTGATTAGTAGGCTGATTATCATTACCTTTTATATAATCTTTCCTTTGTTCAATGAAATCATACACATACCAAGCAAGGGTGCTTATCAGTCAGAGTTTAGTTGTTGGAAGACAGACAGCTGAAAAGTTAGGAAAGAAAATAAATTTTTGCAATTTTAGTTCCTGAGGTAAATCTTGTTCTATAAAACACTACTTATTGCTGGTAAGCAGTGAAATAGAATGGAGAAAGAATGGGTTCAGGAGTCATACTTAGGTTCAAATCCCCATGCACTCAATTAATGACTTTGTATTTTTTAGGAAAGTTACTTAACAGGCTAGTCATCTGTGAAATGGGGTTGATTGGAAGATTAAATGAGATTATAAAGTGCCCCAATAGTAAGTATATTTACTTTTTGTTCCTGTCACAGTTTTGGGTACTCACAACCCAGAGTTACTAATGGCAGTTTATATTATCAGAAACATTATGATGATTACCTAAACTGTTTTTGTTCCTTCAAAGAACATGTAACAAAATGGGCTATATAACTTGTCATTTAAGTTAAGTGATAGTCTAAAGACACTGAAAGATCAATGGAGAAATACTGGAGGAATAAGAGGAATAATGAAAAAAAAACTGAAACCAGCTGGTGAATATTAAATCAGTTATGAATGAAATCAGGCTGTAAAAATTTTGTAAGAGCAAAAACAAAGTAGTTGAGGATAGTCACCATAGTATGAAAAGAGGTAAGAAAAAAAAAATCACAAAGAAAATTCTATACAGCACAAAAATGGAAAATATAAAGCAGAAAAAAAAATCAAATAAGATGATGGTACCATACAACCGTTTGATACAAAAGCACAATAGCACATATTCTGTAAGCGCTCATGTGTTTTCTATTACTATAACAAAAAAAACAGTAAGACTCAACCAAGATTAATGACATTTAAAAATTGAGTACAAAAACTAGAATGAAATGTGCATTGGTAAGGAAATCTGAGATTTTGCTGGACACAAAGGATAATGCTCATCTTCTACACACACTAAGAAAATATTCAAATTATAAGCATATATCCTTTTGAACTAGATCTTACATTAAAAAGCTTAGCTGTAGTCTTGGAATACGAAGAGAGATACTGAGTTATTAGCCAAATGAATATCATGACCTTATCACCATCCATCTCCTTCATCCCAAGAAATTGGAATTTATCAATTTCAAGTTTAACTGCAATTAAAGAATAGAAATCATAGCATCTTATTTTCAGAATGAGAACGGCATTAGGCAACATCTACTCAATCTTTTTATTTTGAAGTTGGGAAAGCCAAGACACAAAAATCAGTAACATTACAAATTAATTAAGGGGAAGAATTTGATTTCTGCTTTTTAAAATGCAGCTAGAATATCATGAAGTCCCCACCCCCACCCTTCTCTTTGCATAGTGAACTGATTTTCTGATAGAAAACCCAAGTCCTTTTCTATAGGGAAAACCTACAGCCCATGTCTAAGGATGGGCCTAAAGGCAAGGTTTATTTTTTGTGACCTCATTCCCTAAACATAATTGATTAGTCCAGGGTAGGGTACCTGAACCTCCACATGACAAATCCTGGCATAAAAAGCTAAATCAAATGGATTTCCTTTCTGGGGAATATACATAGGAAATACTAAGATCATTTACAATTTACCAGCTCTGAAGGCAGAAGCTAAAAGGTGATTGCCAGTGTTAGATTCTATGTGCAAGACAAAATTATGGAGGGGCAGAAATTATAAGCAAGCACAGAGTGGAATGGACCAGTATAGAGAGAAGCAAGAAAGTGCTGAGCAAGGTCACATGACCCACAGACTACCCCTGGGAGCACCATGCTGCCTGGTGACTTTCTATCTCTAATCCATGATTAACTTAGACTGAACCTCCCCATTTTTAAGACAATCTGAATGAGTTTCTCTTCCTTGGAATTGAAAGAGTTTAAGGAGAATAGTAATATTAAGTAGCTATTCAAATATACATCACATGGACTAGTTATAACAAATTATAAGTGGAAGGAACGGAATATTTTAGGGAATTATCTAAGAATTGCAGGGTTGGTACAGTGAATGTTTATGACTATCACAGGAACTAATTTCCTTAGACTGAACACCAGTGTAAATTTGAGATCTGACTTGAAGTCTCTGAGAAATAACAAGTACAATGAATAATATACCTAGATGAGTGAGGAGTTAAATGAGTGGGAAGAATAGAGAAACCAAGCATAAAGTCAGCTACCAGTTCAAGTATGTACTCTTCTTTACCTTTTCTCTTTCAAATTACATTATTTTGGTTCTGCAGGCTGGTAATCGCTGCCACTGCTACCATCAAGGGAAAAGAAGCCTCACAACATTCACTTTGTTAACACTTAATACCAGTGAGAGATGCAGGGACAAGCAATTCATCCTCACTAAGATGTCAGCTCACTATGATGTGTTTTCCCAAGATTAAAAACTCTACATTTCAAAGAACCTATAACAACATCTCTTATCATGCAATTCTGTGAAGTACAACAGTTTACATATGCTTTTTTTAAACAAATAGAATAGTGCTCTTAGCATGATAGCAATACAAAATTAGATGTTCCAGAGACAGTAATACATTAATAACTTAACTGAAAAAATCATTTAGAGCCAATAAATATAGCACATGAAAATTCATGAAAGGAAATACAACAGTAAACAAACAAGGGGAAATGTCGAACCTTATTAGTAATCAATAAATGTAATAACGAAGTAATGTTTTTAGTCTAATTAGCAAAGATAATTTTTGAATTGATTATATCCCATGTTGCTGAGGCTATGATGAATCGGCTTTAACAAATTACTGAAGGTAGCAAACAAATTATTGAAGGTAGTGTAAACTAATACAACTATCAGAAATTAATTCAGCAATTTATATTGAGCTGTTTAAATTTTGTATCTTTGCCCCAATGATTCCACTTCTGAGGCTGCATACTAAGAAAAGAACCCCAATTAGTGGAAAGAAAGTTTCTTCTCAAAGATTTTATCCCAGGATAATTTCTAATATTAACAATAAATATTTAGGTAACTGATGGACTATTATCCATTCATTTAAAAAGATGGTTAAATCCAATGTCCACATAGAAGAGGTGGCATTGGATTGGGAAAAGTGGACATGGTGGACGATGGGTATGGGGAAGGGCAGGAAGAGATGAGAGGTGGGGGCGTATTTGGGACGTGGAGCTGCCCTGGATGGCGCCTCGGGGGTGATCACCGGACATCGTGGATCCTCACAGGGCCCACTGGATGGAATGGAGGAGAGTATGGGCCATGATGTGGACCATTGTCTATGAGGTGCAGAGGTGCCCAAAGATGTACTTACCAAATCCAATGGATGTGTCATGATGATGGGAACGAGTGTTGTTGGGGGGGGGGGAGAGGGGGGGTGGGGGGGTGGGGTTGAATGGGACCTCACATATATATTTTTAATGTAATATTATTACAAAGTCAATAAAAAAATAAAAAATAAAAAATAAAAATAAAAAGATGGTTATATTCTCTGGTTTCTTTTTCACATCATATAAATCTTTTAAATTTTAAAAAGATGGTTACTTCCTGTAATGACATGGAAAATGTTTATGATTTAAAAAACGGAAAATGATAAAAAATGTTGTATATAGAATATGATCACAAATAAAAAATATGTATAAGGACTGAATTATATATATATATATATTTTAAAGATTTATTTTTTATTTATTTCTCCCCTCCCCCCCAGTTGTCTGCTCTCTGTCCATTCGCTGTGTGTTCTTCTGTGACTGCTTATATCCTTATCAGCGGTACTGGGAATCTGTGTTTCTTTTTTGTTATGTCATCTTGCTGTGGCAGCTCTCCGTGTCTGTGGCGCCATTCTTGGGCAGGCTGCACTTTCTTTCACACTGGGCAGCTCTCCTTAAGGGGTGCACTCCTTGTGCATGGGCCTCCCCTACACGGGGGGCACCCCTGTGTGGCAAGGCACTCCTTGCGTACATCTGCACTATGCATGGGCCTGCTGCACACAGGTCAAGGAGGCCCGGGGTTTGAACCGTGGACCTCCCATGTGGTAGGTGGACGCCCTATCCATTGGGCCAAGTCCGCTTCCCAAGGACTGAATTATATAAATGAAAAAGACTGGAAAGAAACAATGAGAAGCCAGCAGTATGTTAGGGTTTCAGGACTGTGAGCCTTTTTTCTTCTTTTACAAAAATTTTCAATATTGTGCTTATGTTACTTTTGTAATGAAAATAAATAATAAAAACCTCCAACAGTATAATTGTTAGAAGTCACACTTAGCACTGGGGCAAAAGATCCCAGAGGGGCTAAAAGACCCCAGAGAACACTACTATTTCATATACAATGCTGGCTGTTGGTAATAATGACAGAGTCATGAAGAAGTGTAAGTTACACTCTTTTTTGCTTTTTTAGCAGTAAATAAATTATACTTTTTGCTTTTTAAGGCAGGAGGGTATAAAAATGTAGTTTAGAAAGTTTTTGTGAAAGTGCTTAAAGCTTATCATGCTTAAAGGGTTAAGTTTTTGCTACCTAGAAAATTAATGTACTGTTTCTCCAGATTATGCCATTAAACGGAATAGACACATTGATGTGATGATATTGAAAATAAAATCTTTATAGTAATGGAAACAAACTTATTAGACTTTTGCAGAGTACAACGATTATACCAGAAGTGTTGTCTTATAATTCCAGAGACCTAGTCTCAGAGAAAGGCCCTCCTGAAAATTAGAGAAGTTTTACTCTTACTTAGATAATGGGAGTTAATATAGATTTTACAGTTGTCATTATTGTTTTAATATCTTATATGTGTCAAAATAATTTTTAATAATGTTAGCTTAACAAAAAGTAATGTTAGGGTTTATTTAAATGCTCTGAATTACTAAGTAATGATATACAAAAACATTAAGACTACTACAAAATTTAAAACAAACATTTTCTTAAATATCAAAAGAAATCATATTTCAAGCACCTTTCATCAATTTTCTAATTTTTCAAAACACACATATTCTGAAAATATTTAAGAAAAAACTCAATGAATAGTTCAATTAAACAATATACTGAACTAGAATTAAAAAAATCATCAAAGATGTAGAAGTCAAAAGCAAATTAAAATTAACTCTCGCTTACAAAAGAGAGCTTATATTTCTTTACAATAGTTCTTGCTGCTTTTGTAGCAAAATGGGGGTGTTGGGGGTGGGGTATATGGGAACCTCTTATATTTTTAATGTAACATTTTTTGTGATCTATGTATCTTTAAAAAAAAGACAATAAAAAATAAATTTAAAAAATTCTACAGATTCTCTCAGTAATCAAAACTATAAATATTTTAAGAAAAAAATGCATGGTACAAAAATTTCTACTGTAGAAATAAATCTAAAACAAACGGGCACATACAACAAATACTTACATCTGTAATTTAGCAACAATGAACTGAAAAGGCTAATGTTCTACTTTTAATCTGACTAAATCATTTGTTATACAGTATTTTAATCCTTACTCTAAGAAAATAAATCACAAATCATCTAAAATTAAAACCTTAGATAGAAAATAGGAAATGAAACTCTTATTTAAGATAAAAAATGAATTTAATTTTCTTTATACTTTTAACTCATTGTTTGACACCATGACCGTGAGTCACAATTCCAAATACTTATTTTTATATGCACTTATTCAAAGAACTCCTAATCAGTAAATTCAATTTAAAAGCATAGATACTTGTTAGAAAAATCTAAATTAACATCCAATGTTGCAACAGAGAAGAATGTTTGCAAATAAAATTTCAAGCCTACAAATATTTTGTTTTCATGAGGGAAAGTTATTAAGACTTTTTATAAGTTAAACATTTAATAAGAGTGATGAAAGCAATTTTGTTTTTAAACAAAAAAGAAGAATGACTTGTTACTTAACATCTTAAAATAAGCCAAAAATATGATAAAAATGAAGAAGTGTTAAGATCTAGTAATATTCTTCCAATCCCTCAAACCCCAAATTCATATGCTTAGATTTCATTATATATCCAAAATTCACAGTTAAAAATCTCTGGTTAAACAATACAAATAATCGAGAAAAAAACTGTTAGACTCATCAGTGGATTCTTCTTAATATGTTTTTCTACCTAAGGAAGCTAGTGTACTAACTGAAAAGGGATGGAAAGAAAATGTATACCTATAAATTACCTTCACTTAAAACTAATGGTATAGTTCTGAGTGCCTATTTAGTCTATGAGATAGATACTATCCATGCTCATTCATTCTTAATTGGTAGACCTAGGGTTCTAATGAACTGCCTCAAAGGCACTCACTATTTCCATTATACTAAAATGACTCTTAGAAAAATAAATTCATTTATTACAAAATAAACTTTTCCTAAATCATCTTCCTAGAATAGGGTTGGGAACAGAGAAAGCAAAATCTGTCTTAATGCAACAATAATTATACTTCATTAAAAAAATAATTTCATACAGCAACGAATCCATAGTATTTACAGTTAATAAGATATTTAATCTCATCAAATCAATTATACATTCTTATAGGAGTAGAATAAGCATATTCTAAAAGGAAGGAACCCCAGAAATTAAATCGATGCAGGATTTTTATAGTTGGAAAGTACAATTATAATAAAAGACAAATCTGGAATGAGTGGGATGAACTAGGAAATTGCGAGGATTTCTTGTTAAATTCAACAATTCAGTATGTGGCTAGGCATTTAATGGACTGGAGTCAAAAGCATTTGAGAAAACTAAGAAAAATAGAAAAACAAACAAAACAAAACAAAGCATTTGAGATGTCCAGGAGTTTGTATTTCCCAGTAAAAAAGATTAATTTTACCTGAAATAAAAATTTTGTCCTTGCTCCTAAGCAATCCAAACTCTATTAGAATTCCACTTAGAGTGTATGAATGTGTAGATTCCATTTTACAAATAAAACTTGCCCGCAGTGTACCTCATCAGCAAGTGCCAATACCACAGGCAAAAGCTTCTAGCCCACTAGGATATAATGTTAAAATAAAGCTGGGATTTTTAGTGGAGCCTTTCCCTTTTAATCTGTCATCCTTTTATTTCTCTACTGGCTCTTAAGTTTTCCCATCAAATTTCTACATTAAATGTTTAACTACCATGCCACTTTCTTGATTCAGGGCTATATTATCTTTGCTAAAAAGAACCCAGAAAATTTTTCCACCTTTACAGTTCATCCAGTTTCATTCTTTACTTATTTAGGGGGTAAGGTGTCTGGTGAGGGGAAATGGTAGCATTTGGGGAAGCCACATAGACACTTAAACTCACTGCCATAGGATTTATGGAGTTAACTTCACTGGTCTTTAGGACAAAACACTCCCAACTAAGATTCTTTAAGTCTTCTGTGCCATGAAGAGATAAAATAACAGCAGGAAAAGGGAGGGGCATCAAGGGATTTGGGGCTCTTGCCTCAGTTCTTCTCTGCACTAATAGCTAGCTGGGTAATCTAGTACAAATTACACTCATCTGGTTTATTTCCTTTCCTAAAAGGAAGCTAAACATCAGCTTCTAAAGTAAAACATTTACCTGGCAATAAGAATGGATCCGGTCATATTCCACATACATAAGCCAACCTCACTTCTTTTCTTCATACTTGGTACTGAAATTCTCCAAGTTCCTCCTAGCCTTCAGAAGAACTTGTATTCAATTCCACTGCTCTAATATATTTCTGGGATTACTAAACTGAGTGGACAGCTACATGTCACTTGATTATTTCAGCTAATACTTGGGCTCCTGTGAAAAGGCATAGCATTGTGCCAGGCTATGGGTCACTTCTTTTAGCATAAGTTATATTCGATAATAAGAACAATCTTCAGTTGAAAATGTTATAGAAAAATTTACTTCATAACTGTTTTCTATCAAACATAAAAGTCTTTACCCTTCATACCCTCAGAACTTTGTAAAAGAAAACTGTGTAAAACATTATTGAACCAAAAATTCAGTGAAGCCTTCCAATTTTGTTCTGGAGCACCTGTGGAGCCACACTGATTGGGTTTCAATGTTTTTTCTAAATTAAGTCACAAGATTTTCTAATAAAGGTTTAACAAGAAGCATTACATGAGCTGAAACTCTTTGAAACACAAATCAGGACTCTTTACATCATGTCTATAAACTGCCAACTAAACTCTACCACAAAAGAATTAACCTAATTACTGTATTTTACTTTTCTAAACATCAGTAACTTTGAAAACACATCATTTATACCAAAGTCTGATAAATTTTACATATATGGTTTAAATAACTTTATTTTTCTTTTTCTTTTTCTGTCCTAATTCTCTTCAGGCTCGCATATTCAACTCTGACCCATCATTACTTAGAGAATTATAATCCAGTTCTAGAATTTAAATATTATCCTTTTGATATAAGGATAATTATTGCTGATATAAATATACATTTAACTTATTTTTCTACGTCAGGTAAGGAATCTGATCTTTCCATGCACTACATGGAAGACATTAATATAAAATACTTAAGAGTATAAGCCCTCTGCTTGAGTCTCTCTGCTTGACTTTGAGTACATGCTTTGCCACTTATCAGTCACAAAAAGAATAACCTGTGATCTATAAAATGAGAATTATTAGTAGTACCCAGTTGTTATGAGGATAAAATGACAAAGTTCCATCTTAAAAACAAAACACCTTTCTCTGTCTAAAAAGACACAACAACTAAATGTAACACAAAACCCTGGACTGGATCCTGCGCTGGAAGAAAAAATTGCTATAAAGAATATTCCTGGGACAACTGACAAAATGGGAATATGGATTATAAAAAACTAAATTTCCTGAATTTATAACTGTATCATGGTTTTGTAAGAGAATATCCTGGTTCTTAGGATACACACACTAAAGTTTTAAAAGGGACAAAAGGGGGAAGTGGATTTGGCTCAACTGATAGAGTGCCCGCCTTCCCTATGGGACATCCAGGGTTCAAATCCACAGCCTCCTGACCTGTGGTGAGCTGGCCCACGTGCTGATGTGCGCAAGGCGTGCTGTGCCATGCAGGCGTGTCCCCCATGTAGGGGACCCCCCCGTGCAAGGAGAGCCGTCCCATGTGAAAAAAGCGCAACCTGCCTAGGAGTGGTGCCGCACACAAAGAGAACTGATGCAGCAAGATGATGCAACAAAAAGAGACACAGATTCCTGGTGCGGCTGACAAGAATGCAAGCAGACACAGAAGAACACACTGTGAATGGACACAGAGAGCAGACAATGGGGGAGCAGGGAGAGAAACAAATGAAAAATAAATCTTAAAAAAAAAAAAGGTTCAAAAGGGAGATGTATGCAACTCACTTTCGAATTGTCTGAAAAATGAAGTGTGTGAGTGTGTGCACACATATGCACAGAGAAGAGAGGGAAACATAGCAAAAGTTAAGAATTGGTGAATCTGGGTAAAGCATATATGGGAGTTCTCGCTATTATTCTTGCCACTTTTCTGTAAGTTTGAAATTATTTTAAAATAAAATACTCTACTCCCAATTGCAGAAATTGAAAATTGTGTAGTCATTGTCTCCCCTTAACTTCATGCTGCCAAACCGAGCAATTCCTTCTTGACTTCATCTTAATTATTCCAGTGTTCAACACAGGCAACCACTCTTTCCTCCAAACCTTTCCATTTCTTAGTGCTCCAGCACCACATCTCCCTGGTTTTCCTTTTATCTGCCGTCAGTCCCCTTTGTTAGCTCCCTCACCCCTTATGTGCCAGTTTCCTCCCAAGAATGGATCATAGGTCCCTTTCATTCTTTTTTTATCCCTCTCCCCCAACCCCCATTCCCCTCATTGTCTGCTCTGTGTTCATCCGTTGTGCCCTTTCCTGTGTCTGCCTGTATTCTCATTAGGCAGGTCCAGGAACCGATCCTGGGACCTTCTGGAGTGGGAGAGAGGCAATTATTCCCTTGTGCCACCTCAACTCCCCGTTCCATTACATCTTCTTATTTTCTCTCCTCTGTGTTTCTTATTGCGTTATCTTGCCGCACCAGCTCTCAGCGTTGGCGAGAACTCCCATGTGGGGCGGCTTTCCCATGCTGGGTGGTATTTCCACGCAAGGGGGCACTCCTGTACGGGGCAGCATTCCAGCGTGGGCCGGCACTCCGCATTGGCCAGCTCACCACATGGGCCAGCTTGCCCTCACCAGGAGGCCTCGAGCATAGAAACCTGGACCTCCTATATGGTAGACGGATGTCCAATTGGTAGTGCCACATCCATTTCCCCATAGAGCCCTTTCTTTATCTACGTAATCTCATCCAGTTTATGCCAATAAATAACCTAAACTCCAGACTCAAGTACCAAATTCTTAAAAGGCATAGCCACTTGTTGGTTAAATGGGCATCTCAAGCTTTGTTAGCTAAAGGGGAACTTTTGATTGCCACCCCACCCCATTCAAACCTGCTCCTGCCCCAGCTGCCTAACATCACTAAATTACACTAGTGTTCATCCAACTGTTCAGGCCAAAATACTAAGGGATTATTCTTGATTCTTCTTTTTCTCTCATATCCAAATGATCAGTTAATCCTGTCACACTGTTCTCTCAAAAGTGCCTTCAAAATATACTCTCAATCATTTCTCACCCCTTCCATTGTTCACCCTAGTCCAGCTACTACAGCCTAGAAGAGAATGGGCTACAAAACAGATTTCACTGCTTCCTCTCAAAGAGCAAAAATGATCTTGTTAAAGCTGCAATTCATTCATGTTTCTCCCCCTATCAAAACCTTCCAAGTTTCCTGCCACATATAGAATAAACCTAATTTCTTTACCAAACCCTACAAAACTATACCTAATCTGTAATCTGGACCCCTGTCCATCTCTCTGAAATCATCTCTTCATTCTCTCAAATCCCCCCCCCCCCCCCACCACCAACCACCATGGTCCAGCCACACTGGAATTCTTGCAGTTCCCTGATCATGCTAAGCTTGTTCCTACCTCAGGGTCTATACTTTTGCATGCTCTTTCCCCAAATATTCCTACTGCTCACTACTTTCCATCATTCCCTCATGTACATTTACATCGATGCCCACCCCACATTCTCTATCTCCTCTCACTGCTCTTTCTTTAGCACCTATTTCTATTTTTTCCTTTCTCTTTATTTAAAAAAGTCTAAGTACACAATATGTGAATGCTTCTCACTGAAAAAAAAAAAAGTAAACCATACAGATGAAACTCAAGCCCTCTTTAACTATTTCTTCTAATCCTGGTCTCTTCTCTAGAAGTACTCTATTAATTTGATGGGTATCCATATAAAGCTCTTTTCTGTGGATTTAAATATATATGCATGTGTGTGTGTATATGCAGCTGTAGAAATAAAAAGGGTTTATTTCTGTTCTTTAACAACCCATTCAAAATATGCTTAACTTTCCTAGTCATTATATATAGTTCTGTTTCATTATTTAACTATAGTATGGTTTATTGAACACAGCTTATTTACAATTTTTGATCCATTACAAAAGCTCATTGGCTTAACACATTTACTGAGCACTTACTGTATCACAGGTACCATACTAATTGCTGCTGATATAGCAGTAAATTTGCCTTCTTGGAGCTTACTTTCTTATAGGAGGAGAAAGACAATAAACACAGTGCAATAAAGCACAATAACATAAAAATAAAGCAAACTTTTTCTGTGTAGAGTCAGATAGTAAATATTCTAGTCTCTGTCACATATTCTTCTTTGATCTGTTTTACAACCCCTTGAAAATATAAAACTATTCTTAACACAGAGGCTATACAAAAACAGGTCACAGGATGATGAAACTGTAGCCTGCCAACTCCTGATATAGTGTATTAGAAGTTGCTATGCAAAAATTAAAAAGTAATGCAGTGGGAGCAGATGTGGCTCAAGTGGTTAGGCGCTCACCTCCTACATGAGAGGTTCTGGGTTCAGTTCCCGCTGCCTCCTAAAGAGACAAACAAACAACAAGCAGACAACAAGCAAACAATGGGTAGACAACCAACAAAAAAAATACAAAACAAGCAGGGAGCAGATGTGCCTCAAGCAGTTGGGTACCCACCTCCCACATGGGAGGTCCCGGGTTCAGTTCCCAGTGCCTCTTAAAGAAAAAATAGACAACGAGCAAAAAACAATGAGGAGACAATGAACAAAAAACAGGCAAAGAGCAAAAACAATGAGCAGAGAGATGAAGGAGCCATGGGGTGTGTATGTAAATAATAAAAGTTATTAGTATGTGTTTAAAAAATGAGTACAAACAGATAAGGGAGCCATATTGGAGGGGTGGAATAAATAAAATTTAAAATTATAAATAAAAAAGTAATGCAAGATAAATAGAATTGGGGGTGGGAGGAGGATATAGTATTAAAGAGTATTCAGTGCAGGCCTCATTGAGAAGGTAAGACCTGAGCAAAGACATGGAGGTGAGTCAAGCAGATATTTGGGAGAAGTACATTCTAGACAAGCTGAACCAGCTACAGCAAAGTCTCTAAAGGAGGAACATGATTGACATGTTTAAGATATAGCAAGTGAAGGTGGTAGTAGGAAATGAGGTCAGGGAGAGAAGGAGTGAGAGAATTAAGTAGACTGTCTAAGGCCTTGTAGGTAAAAGTACAGAGCTATTGCAGGGTTCTGAATGTAACTTTTTAAAGGCTCACTGTGGCTACTGTTTTGGGAAAAGACCATTGGGAGGGTCTATGATAGGATAGGAAAACCAGATAGTAACCTATTCTAGTAATCCAACAAGATATAATGGTAGTAGCTTGAATGAGAATGGTGGTGTAGAGGGGTGAGAATTGGAAGGATTCTGGATAGAGTTTGATGGTACAGAAAATAGGTTGTACTGACAGAATAATCTGGTGAGTGAAAGAAAAAAAGAAGTCAAAGATAACTCAAAGGTCTAATGGGAGTTGCCATTAACAGAAGTGGGGAAGTATATGGGTAGAGTATGTATTGGGGAGAAAGTTTAGGAGTTCAGTTGTGAACTTGTTGAATTTGATGTCTATTATTAGACATTCAGGTAGAGACGTTGAATAAGAAGTTGGATATGTGAGTCTGGAGTTAGGGAGAGAGATCAGGGCCAAAGACCTAAATTTGGGCATAAGTGTCATTTAGATGATATTTAATGCCACAATACTGGATGAAATTACCAAGGCAGTGAGTATAGACAGAAAGAAAACCCAAGGAGAGGGCCTTAAGAGTTCTCCAACATTAAGAGCCCAGTGAGAAGAAAAGCAAAGGAGAAATAAATGAAGCCAACACTGAGGAAGGAGATAAACTGAAGGGTGTGGTGTCCTGTAATCCAAAGAAAATGTTTCAAGGAGATGGTAGCAAACGGCTGTGCCAAACGCTGCTGATAGGTCAAGTATGATGAAGAGAATCATTGGCATCATAGCATTTAGCAACATGGAGTGGTACAGACAAAGGCCTGATTACAGTAGGTTTAACAAAGTATAGAAGGAGAAAACTTGGCAACGTCAAGTATAGACAACTTATTCAAGGAATACTGCTGCAAAAGAAAACAAAAAAATGGGGAAATTGCTTGTGAATAAGTGTTAAGCTTTTTTTGTTTTGTTTTTAAGAAGGGAGAAATATGTTTATTTGCCGAAAGAAATGATCCAACAAAGAGAAAAAAAATTGATGAGGTGGAAAGATTGAAGCTGAAGCAATGGTCTTAAGAGAGAAAAGGATCTAAAGCACAAGCTGAGACAAGGACATGGACAGTAGCAAGCATGAAGTATTGCAGATACTGGTAGGTACATGAGATGGTGGGAGTCTCTTCTGATTGCTCCAATTTTCTTAGCATAGGAGGAAGGTCATGAGTCCAGGAGAAGAGAGATACAGGAGATCTGAGGAAAAGAATATATGAAATAGTCACTTAGAAGAGTTAGAGAGTGAACAGACTCAGAAAATACAGTGTGACCACAAGGCAGCATTAAGGACCCATTTGGGGTTTAAGGTCATGTGTGGCTGTGTACTTTTATCCAGTTAGACAGTTACAGATGTACAGGTACAAATAAGGCAGAGTTGATTTTGTAGGGCTGTGGTTTTGCCAAACAAGCAAAAAACAAGGGGAGGGGATCTAAAGGAGTGATTAAAGTGTCCACGGAATTTAAACAGAGTAAGAAAGTAAAGGGGGGAAGCGGATTTGGCTCAACGGGTAGAGCGTCTGCCTACCACATGGGAGGTACAGGGTTCAAACCCAGGGCCTCCTGACTCATGTGATGAGCTGGCCCACTTTCAGCGCTGATGCGTACAAGGAGTGCCCTGCCACGGAGGGGTATCTCACGTGTAGGGGAGCCCCACATGCAAGGAGTGCAACCTGTAAGGAGAGCCACCCTGCATGAAAAAAGCACAGCCTGCCCAAGAATGGTGCCACACACACGGAGAGCTGGCGCAGCAAGATGACACAACAAAAAGAGACAGTTTCCTGAGCTGCTGATAAGAACCCAAGCGGACACAGAGAGCAGACAATGGGGGGTGGAGGTGGAGAGTGGGAGGGTAGGGAAGGGAAGAGCAATAAATTTTTAAAAAATCTTAAAAAAAAGAAAAGGGAAGGGAAACAGCAATATGATCAATGGATTGGAGATTATGGTGGGTTCAAAAAATGGTTGGTTGGGTTGGGGCTTTAGAAGGAGTGAGCTGCCAAAATAGGATGTAGTGGTCACCGAGTGGAATGTACAGATTCCAAATTGTCAAGGGGCTGGAGTTATTGACAATACAAGAGGGTATCACCATTGCAATTAGTGGTTGTGGCAGGAGAGATATAGGAAATGAGGCCAAAGTATTGGAAAGATCAGGTAAGCACATTCTTCTCAATTTTAATATAAAGTCTGTGGCAGTATTGGAGAGAGGGACAGTGAGTTTGGAACTAAAATAATTGAGAAATGAGGAGGAAGGAACTGGAGGTTAGTAGTTGACAGCAATTGTGAAGAGTAGGGGATTATACAATCTGATGACATAACCCAAAGCTGAGGATTTTTAAGGAGGAGACAAGGAGAATGGTCTGAAAGCTGCAAAGAGACACATGGCAGACACCCATTCCATATCCAGGAACAGTGGTAAGGAAAGCTATGGAAGTAAAGTAACAGCCAGAACTGCACAATGGAGTCAGGTTACCAAGAGCAAGAAAGTGAAGGAGGTGTATAATAGCTTGAGACTAGATTTTAAGAATGGACTATAAATTCCAGAGGGCACAGTAGATGGGGATGAAGAGTTGTAGGATTAAAAAAAAAAAAAAAAAGAGACAAATATAGGCCTTTTTATGAATTGAAATGCAGATGAAAGGTAATCTAGATGTCTGAAGGTTCTGTGGCAACTAAACATATATGACTCCTGATAACACCCATGTATTTCCCTTAGAAAGGGAAATTGCTGGGACAAAAGTATTTTTAACTTTAAAATTAAAATGGCTATACTAATTTATTGCCAATGGCAATACATGAATTTCTCTTTTTGCTTTTGCTAACATGATGGGGAAAAATTTCAGTTTTAACTTGCATTTCCCATTTCCCTATAGGTGAGGCTGAACATTATTTCATGATTATTAGCCAGCTTTATTTTTTCTGTGAATTTGTCCATTTTAAAAATTAAGTTGTCAGCCCTTTGCTTATAAAATTTATACTTTTAAAAAAGAACCTGTTTTTCTATTATGATCTTACTGATCCACACAAATCAGTGTTTTAAGTTCCTCATTTCAAATCTTTCAATGGCTCATGATAAGGGCAACCAAGGCTCTTGTTTGTTTTTTCTTCCCCAAATTTCTCTGTATGGTATACCAGAGGAAAGTCAATTAAGGGTCACCAGTCAAATCTGGCCACACCCACTACTTTCTGTACTGTCCATGACTGCTTTCACACTACAATGGCAAAGTTGAATAGTTGCTACCGAGCCAATATGGTCTGCAAAGCTCAAAGTATTTATCTGGCCCTTTACAGAAAAGTTGTGGATACCTGCTCTATATCGTTCATTGCCTCTGAAATGTTCCAAATGAACCTGTTTAGGTTCTTATTTTTGATGACATACTCTGAAATGTTACTTCCACTTCCCACTCATCCCCCTACCCTCTTCATGGACTAGTATTCCTGGGTGCCTCCTCAATTTATATCAAAAAAGGTGTAACTGTACTTCATTGCACTTGTTTACATCTCTCTCTCCACTAGAATGTCTCTTGAGGACAACAGACAATCCACACTTAATTAAGCACTCAATGCTTAGTGAATGAATGGCATACAAAGTCCTTCATAGTTCGCCATCTTTCTCATCATTTCTGCTTTATGCTTCAACCAAAATATTTGAATTTTTCTTAGTTCATTAAATATTTTTGCAAAACATTATTTCTAAAGGCAGCATAATAGTAAATGGTTCTGTAATTTTATATTAGTTTCTTAAAAAGTTTTGAATGGATACCACCAATCCGTAATCATGTATTTGCATCTGTTTGGTATGTTCACAATGATTTGCTGAAATACTTCTCTTCCTTAACTACACATAAGAGCAATAGAATTTGGGCCTTTCTGGGATCACTCTTCATCTATGGTACTTCAGGGTTATGGGGTTCCATGATGATTATTTTACTAAGGTCTTCAGAGTCAACTATAAAATGCAACTCAATTGTGGGTTTTACTGCTTTAATTTTCAGTCTAAAATTAGTCTGCCACAGCTGGTAGATAGTCTTATTCTCCTTGTCTGGAACACCTATATTTTTTTTCTTCCTTGACATTTCCCCATTAAGACTTAGTTTTCTTTGAGAGATGTTTCACTAAGTGGATTATTCAATTTACTTATTTAATGGAACTTTTCACTTCTCTTATCACCCAAACTTGATTATATAGTTACCCTTCTACTTTTGGTGGCTTTCTTTAATTTTCTCTTTCTTATTTGTATTATCATAATTAGGAGTGTTTCAACCATAAATACTAGTTGCATTCATTTTAAAACTCAGATTTTTATATTCATTACTCATTACATACCATCCAGGTAAAGACTTTTTTTTTTCCTAAAATATATGCAGATAATTAAAACCCTGTGTTGTTTAACTTTGTAATGTACCCATTCATTATTGCCAGCTCAGTTTAACTATCTTTATAATGTGATCTATGATCTACAGTTAGTCACATTACAAGACTCTAAATATATATTACATAAAATGTTAAAAGTAAAAGAGCATGAACTTTGTATGCCCTAGATTTAGATACAGGCTTGAATACTCTGAGCCCTTTGGCAAAGTACTTACCTATCTTTAGTTCCCCTATTAGTAAAATGGCAGTTAGTCCCATGCATAGCACAGGTTTTGACAATAAATGAGAATCATGTATGTCAAAGTAATAATGTATGCTGAAGTAAAGCCTAGCACATTACAAGGAAATAATGTTTAATTCACTCACTCTTCATCCATCCAAGCAATAAGGGCAATAAATACTACATTGCCTCAATTTAAGCCCATTATTAAATTTCACTAAGTAAAAGCAACTTGGCAATATGGACCATGAGGTTTGGAAATTCAAATACTTTGACCTGACATTTTTACTTTGGAGGTTTCTTAATGAAATAATATAAAATGCAAAAAACATTTATGTATAAGGATGTTCTTTGCAGTATTTCTCATAACTGCAAAAAAAGAAAAAATAAGAAACTTACTGTCCAACAAGAAAATGTTTAATTATGAGAAATTCAAACAAGCATTATGTGGTCATTAAAAAAGATGCTGACAAAGTAATTTAATAGCATAAGAAAAATGCTTATGGCGCTAATGAAAAAAATACAAAATTATTCATATAGCAAAGTTGAAAGTACTGGAAGGAAATGCAACAAAGGGTTTCCAGTAGTTAGCGTACAGTGCTGACATTATGAATGATTTTTATTATTTTATGGTTGCTTTCTATAGTTTTCTAAAATAATAAACGATGATGACCATGACAATGGCAGTTATTATTTATGGAGCAGTTACCACTGCCAAGCCCAGTCTGAAGAGTTTATTATTAACTCACTTAATCCTCATAACATTATGAGATGAGAAAATTGAGGCACACTGAGATTAAGTAATTTGCCCAAAGTCACACCATTAAGGGAGGAGGTATCATGATCTGAACTCAAATAGTCTGGCTCTAGTTCCTAACTAGTGAGAAGTTTTACTTTGTTTTAAAATTCTAACCATTAAAAGGGGATATATTATTCTAAGCCTTGTGCCTTGTGTTCTTCCATGGGCATCAGTTTTCTTTCAGTTCAGAGTTCAAATATTTGCTCTGCCATCAGGTGCCATTTTGGAATAAGATGTAGCCACTATTCCTGAACAAGTTCTATATCTACTCCAGAAAATTCCAAGACAGACCTGCAGCCCCATTTCCTATTCTAACATCTCATTTAGAGATTGAGACTCTGGAACTCTTACATCCTTACTACACCGACTGACAGCACTTTAAGGAACCCTAGTGTGAGGGGCCTGGAGCAACCAAACTTACCTTCAAGAACTTCTCTCCTACACAAACACCCACCCATATAACTATGAATCACAGTTATCACCCTGCAAACATCCTGTCATCCATTGTGAAATTCATCTATCTGCAACCCAGGAGACCCCTCTCACCTGCCAACACTCACAGGATATCTACCATGGCACTGACTGAATGGGATTAATTAGGAAGATCCTCAACAGCCAGAGAGGGTCCCTGTGAAGAATCTTTTCAGAAACTCTCTGATCCTTCCCTTTTGGAGATGGTCTTGTTTTCCTCTGTTTTTGAAAACCTCATCAGTTAATCGTTTTGATTCTCTCAGCTTTCTCAACCTTTTGCTGGCAAACCAAGCTGGTTTTGTTTGTTGGCTGGGGGTGGGGTGAGGCAGGATCTTTGTGGCACCAATATAAATTCAAGAAATCAATCCCAGGGAGAAATATTCATAATTTATACACTGGGCAATGAAAATAACTTCTTCCTGCAGTGCTCCTCTGTGCAGTTTACATTTGATTTTTTTTTCATTACATATGTTACTTGGCTTCTTTATAATTTCTTTTCTTAACATGCTTAAATACAGGACATTTACATTTCAATGCACTTCATTTACAGCATTTAAAAAACTCAGCTCATGTAATGGCTTTAACATTATATAAACAAGAAAAACTACAGTCATAGAAACAATGATTACATTAACAAATGTTGAAACTGGAAATATTTACAATTAGAACAATATGTCACATTTTTACCAAATAATGGTAATAGGTTTAATTAGTGTAAAAGATCATTACATAAATTCAGTAGGAGGAATTTAATAATTCCTTGAATGCCTAAGACTTTCAAACATGCACCATATCAAAGCTAACCCAGCGTGGGTCCTCTCTTGGGAAAAGAAAATGGAGCATTAGGTTCACCTTAAATTATGTGGAATAAAATCTGTACTGCCAAATTGTTAGGTACTTATGCATCGCTGATGCTGGGTAGTGAAAAGCAAATCTGAACCTTCAAACTAATATTTCCCTCTGGCAATTTCAAGTTTTCAACTTGGGGCATCCATTTTCTAAGAATTAGTAGGGTGTGGGACAGTAGAAAACAGAATCGTTCCTAAAAAACGGAATCCTCCCCAGCTTCACTGAGTACAACTTCTTTGCCATTCTAACAGGAAAGCTTTGATATAACAGCAAAACTTATAATCCAGTAGAAACTTTGCCCTAAAATTGAAGTACTTTCAGGACAGCCATTTTACAACCTATTAGGTATTACATAATAGGTATTTCCAAATACCTATTTACACTATACATCTTGCATTCAAAAAGCATCTTTTCTTTAAGGTAAAAAAAAAAAAATCCCTACTCATGTATTCATCATTAAAGTCACTACTGCTTCAAAGAAAGATTGTTATTAAACTTACTACAACTGACAAAATCAATTAGTGGATAGCCTCCAATTTTTAATTTCTAATTTTCATATTTACTGATGGATCAAAATGATTAAAGACTTGTAAGATAACAGCCTCATAAGCAATCCTTGCAAGATCCAGCGGACTTTCAAAATCAATAAACAAATAAAAGGTAATCATTTTTAAAGGAAGAAAGTTAATTTCCAAAACAGGTTGATTGTGGCAGCCGGTCGGCTCCTCGGCAGCTGTTTCTTGTTGCGTGTAGTACGCGTGCGAGTGGTGGTAGAAATGCAAAAAAAAAACACAAGCCCACGCAAAACCTGTGCAGTCACAAACATTAAAATTATGAAAACGTGTCGTGAGGCCAAGAGGCCCCAAGGAGAGAACTGCCTGGAGAAAGAGATCAACGAGTTGAGTGTGGAGGCGATGGTGTGTGCGGACCCGGGACCCCGGCAAAGGAGGACCGTCTGGGCCCGGGCAAAGACTGGCCCATGCGGGGCAGTGCCCGACGAGCCCCGGAACCCGCGGGAAGCAGCCGTCCGGAGGACAGCGGAATGCGGCACCCGAGGGCCTTCAAATGCCGCGGTTTCCCAGGCGGGGGCAAAAGGTCCCCTTTGGGAGCAGATTCTCCCCTTCCTGCCGCCCCTAACGGGCTCCAGGGCCTGTCCTCGATCACGCGAGCAGATGCAGCCGTCCGCCCCCTGCCCGGGTCACACAGGAGGCCTCGCCCGGCAGCTGTTGGGCTTAGAACCGCGCCGCCGCGGCCGCCGAGCTCCAAACGGCCGGGAAAGCACCCGAAGGGCAGACTGGCCCGGCGCCTCCCCCACCGCGGCCTGTTAGGCAGCTTCGGAACTCCAGGCCTCCGCCTCCCCCCTCCAGTCCAGGACCGCGCACCCTCAAGCCACCTACCCGGTCCCACACCATCCCAGAGGCCTCCGGCGCTCGGGCCCTCTGCCGAAGCGGCGCTGCCTCCAGTCCGCCTGAAATGGCTGCGGAACAAAGGGAATATGGGCTTCTGCGAGCGCCTGTCCGATTGGCCGGGGGGCGGGGCCAGCCGCGGGAATGTTCGGCGGCGGTCGCCTTGGCAACCGCGGCAGGGTTGGGAAAATCGCGGGCTGGGAAAATGGCCGCCTGGGCCTGCGGGGCCTGCGCCAGGTGACTAGCTGCTGCTGTGCGGAAGCGAGCTCTGCAGCATTCCGACGCCCGCGGCCGTTGGTGCTCACCGATGCTCGCACCCACACCGGCCGGCAGACTGGCCTGAGACTCTGGCTGGCCGGCGGGGCCGCTGCGTAAGCTGCACTGCGCGGTGGGGCCGCGAGCAAAATGGTCCAGTAAGTGTGGTGCCTAGGGGCCGTGCAGAGCCATCCTAGAATGAAGGTCTTCCCCTGCCTGACGTTTAAACCCCAGAATAACCCCAAAAGTGACATCCCTGCTCTGGGAACCCATTCGGCACCGAACATGCCGCGTATCCCTAAATACGATTCCAAGGTCGGTGGCGAAGAGCAGAATTGGCTTCAGGCGATAGATGTGTGCAGATGTCTGCCTGCTTATCGCTTGATAGACTTTTGAGGCATGCTGTATCTAGCATATAAACTGCTTCATAGTTAAAATTAACATTTATAAAATTGTTTTACTTCTCTAGGTGTGTATTTATATAAAACTGGTTTCTGGCGCTTAGAAATAAGCCCTCCTCTCATAAACCGGCCATCGTAAGAAATAAATGTCTTCTATTTTTCCAACAGACTATAAATTCAAAATGGGAGAGGTAGGCGTTTTTATGCTCATTAATGTATAATGGTAATGAATGGATAAATATTAGTTTCCTTACCCAGATTATAATTATATAAAAATTTACAATATATGCCTATTTTAAATTTGCATAGCTAGATTACTTCCTAAGGCGATGCTGCTGCTAACAGTATTCCTCATGTGTATCAATGTGTGTAAAATGCTAGCTGTTTTGACTACGCTTGCAAGTGCTGTGTATTATATTTTGAAAATGTGTAGTAGTTGTTGCCTTCCAGACATTAGATAAAACTACAGTACCTAATACTAGAAAGTGTTTTTGAATTTCACTGAAACAGCTTATATGTTAATCAACTTGTGAATAATTCTCATTTACAACTGTCATTTTATAGGAACAATTAGTTGATTTACCTTAAATTTGGAGTGAAAAGGACCAGTTTTATCACTAGGAAATTGAACATGGCTAGGGAAAATATTTTAAATAACTAATTATAAGATTTCAATATTTTCTGATGTTAATTTGATAGTAGGTGAATACTTAAAAAAGAACCCCCCAAAGAGGATTTTTTTAACTAAGAAAAAAAAATGTTTAATATGAACCTTGCTAAATGGCATTCTAGTGTATCTGCAGGGAATTACCAACAATAAGTATACAAAAAAGAAACATGACATTTCTGCATTTGAAAAGTTACTTTCTGGAAAAGGGAGCCATGATCTGTACAAATCATAGGACATGTGATGTCCGCATTCTAGTTTCCTAAAGAAAATAAGCAATAGGAATGCTTTAAAATTGTAAAGGATTAGCAAAAATGACAGTGCAAAGAAGTATTGACAAGCAATTAGTAAAGGAATCACCTGATTAGTAATAGGAAATAATTTAAATGAATTTTTTAAATTTAGCATATGCGGAGGATTTTTTGGCCAAAATATTTTGAAAGGAAAAAAAATCATGATTGTCAAATGTTGTGAAACTGAATTTAAATTAAATATCCATTCTTTTATGAAATTTAAGTGAAATTTAATTAAAATTTTAATATAATTCTGTGTTTATCTAAGAATGAAGATGCTTAGATATGTAGACTTTTCGTATCTATCTTCCAGGTTAAATTCAAAATACATTTTAAACACTAAATCTTTTTACTATTAACTAGGATTTATTAACATGGTTTATTTTGTTTTAGTTTTTCTGTTATTTGTTTTCTCTTTGCATAGTTTGCATATGAAATAGTATATATCTGTTAGTATTTTCTCTTTACACCCAAGTATAATACAAAATGCACATGTAGTAAAATTTTGAAGATACTATTTTTTAATAATGTGCTAAAATTAAAAATAGTAAATAAACTGTTTTTAATCTCAAAACCTATTATAGATAAGTTATATTTTAAATTTCTGCATTAACATTTTTTCCTTAGGTGAAAAAATGACCAATATAAATATTTTAAGAATGGTAGAAATTACAAAATAGCATTTAAGAAAACATACCCCTAAGCTTTTACATTGGAAGAAAAGATGCTCATTCAGTTAGATGTAGCAATGTCAAAGAAAGAATAGAGCTTGGAGGCAGAAGACTTGTATGCAGATGCTGGCTTTACCACTTATGAGCACTGTTGGCTCAATCTATTTGAGCTTCACTTTCCTTGTCTTATATAGGATTAAATATGATAAATGTAAAGAGATCATTAGCAGAGTGACTGGCAGATAGTTAGAGGGCAATAAATGATATTATTACTAGATATTAAGATGGCAGATAAAAGAATAAAATGTTTTACTGAGAAGGAGAAATGTTTTTTTGGATAGAAAATATTAGGACTGGGAGTCCAAAATATTTTAAACCGATATCTTTAATAGAAAATTGGTAAGTAAATAGAAACTCAGTGAGAGTAGTAAAATAATCTTTAAGATACAGGCAAGCTTCTAAAATAGAATACTTCTGAGCAATATTGTTTCCGTTTTATCCTTGTGGAAAGACATGGGATTTCTCATTCTATTCTTTATAATGTTAGACAGTTTAAGGAATTGCATTCCCATTGAAACATATTCAGATTGGCATTAAGGAAAAAATTTTAATTATTTAGAAAAACTCAATCCAAATTTTGGAAAAAGATAGTTATGGTCAATGTTGAGAAATGTGGAAATAATACAGAGGTGTTTCCCATTTAAAGCAAACCCAATATATAAAATTTGAATTTGCAAAAAAAAAAAAATAGATAAGCTATTAACTGGGAAACGATAAACTTTTCTTTTAATTATTATTAATTCTTCCTAGTGATTAAAATATTCTATTTATAAAAAATACCACTTAGATTTCTGCTTCTGGAAAAATGGGATAGACATACTTTTCTTCCCGCTGAGAACAACTAAAATCCTTGGACATTATATAGAAAATAAACATAAGAAGACTCTGAAAGGTGGAGAGAAAAGCACAGATCAGCTAGAGACTTTGGGACACAAGGAATAACTTGGTGGTTAGTTCCCAGGGTATTCTTTTTGTCTCACATATCCCAGACTTAGAGCTGAAGAAGATAACAACCAGGAAACACAAATGGGGCAGGCAAAAAAGCCCCAACAAAAGCCTGCTCTCTCTAGCCTAAGCACTAGGAAAGGGCTGAATAACAGAAAAATTTTGGAAGTAACTGCTCTTCTCCAGCCAAACACCACAGAAAAAAAAACTGGCACCCACCCCATTCGTGTCAGCAAAAGCCTAGTGGAAAGCCTAGACTTCTACCCTTACCAGGATATAACAAGGCACCCCAAGAGCCCCACCCTGCCCTACCTCTTTCCCTATCCCCAGCCAAGGGTTGGTATCAAAGGAGGCTGAGTAGTGAGCTGGGATGTTCATCCCTGCCAGGCAGTAATGAGACCATCCACCCCACCTCACTGCATCAGTGTTTCGTGGAGGCCCTTAGTGAAGCCTGGACTTCTATTCCCATCCTGCAGTAACAAGGAGTTCCCCCCTTGGGAAGTGGTTGTAGCTCAAGCATTTGGGTACCCACTACCACATGGGAGTTCCCAGGTTCAGTTCTTGGTGCCTCCTAGAAAAGATGAGCATGACAGTGAGCTGACCCAACAGGCTGGTACGACAAGCTGACACAACAAGATTATACAACAATATGACACAATGAGGAGACACAAAGAGGAAACCCAATGAGAGAAACAACAAAGCTCCCTGCTAAGAGCTAAGGAGGCTTAAGCAATTGAGTACCTCTCTCCCACATAGGAGGTCTGGGTTTGGTTCCTGGTGCCTCCTAAAGAGAAGATGAACAAACACAGAGAGTGCACAATGAATAGGCACAGAGAGCAGTGCATGTATACATATATATATATATACACACACACACACACACACACATATATATATATGACATTAAAAATAAAACAAAAACAAGGAGTTCTGAATATCAGCAGAGGCTGAGTGGGGAGCTTCAACTTCTCCCAAACCTGGCACTAAAAAGGTGATATTCTCCACTGCCCACTACCCCTGCCAGAGCTGTGTCAGAAAAAGCCAGTGAAAACAGAAGTTTTAGATAGATCCAAAGTCTTGGAGCATAGTACCCAAAATGTTCAAGTTCTAACTGAAAATTGCTCATGACATCAAGAAGAAGGAAGAACTCAAACTGAGGGAAAAAAGATGATCAACAGTTGCCAACACCAAGATGACAGAGTTGTAAGAATTATCTGATAACTATTTTAAAGCAGATGTCATAAAAATGCTTCAATGAGGTATTATGAAAATGCTTGAAACAAATGAAAAAAAAGTCTCAGGAAACAAGTGTAAGGCATAAAGTAAAACCAAATGGCAATTTTAGAACTGAAAATTATAATAATCAAAATTAAAAACTCAGTGGATGGGCTTAACAGAGGACAGAGAATGGAGGGGACAGAGGAAAGAATCAGTGAACTTGAAAATAGAACAATAGAAATCACCCAATCTGAACAACAGAGAGAAAATACACTGAAAAGTGAATGAACAGGGCCTCGTGGAGCTGTGTAACTGTAACAAAAGATTTAACATTTATCATTGGGATCCTAGAAGGTGAGAAGAGAGTGAGGTTAAAAATACTTAAAGAATTAATAGCTAAAAACTTCTGAAATGTGTCAAAATACATAAACCTACAGATTTAACAAGCTGAATGAATTTTCAGCAAAGTAATGATGAAAATTCAATAGAAGAAATACTGGACTTTTTAACAAATGGTGCTAGGACAACTAGCTAACCACATGCAAAAGACTGGACTTGGACCCCTACCTCACACCTTATACAAAAACTAACTCAGAATTGATCAAAGAACTAAAATGTAAGAGCTATAACTATTATTATTTATTAGTTGTTATTTTTTGTTATTATTTATTGTTATTTTATTATTATTATTTATTAGTTGTAATAATTATTAATTATTAGTTGTTCATCTCTTTTCCTCTTAAGTTTAGAGTCTAAATGTGAGCCATCCAATATGGTAGCCACTAACCACATGTACTTGCTGAGCACTTGAAATGTGACCAGTGTGAATTGAGCTGTGCTGTAAGTGTAAAATACATTCTGGATATCAAAGATGTAGTATGAAAAAAATATCCATTGTACTTGTCTATATGAATTACATGTTGAAAGGATAAAGTTTTTTATATCTTGGGTAAAATATATTATTAAAATTAATTTCACTGTTTCTTTTTACTTTAAAAAAATGACTACTAGAAAATTTAAAATTGCATCTGTGACTTATATTCTATTTCTTTTGGACAGCACTGATCTAGACCATAAGCTCAGTAAGAGTGTATATCTCTTACAATTGCATATCCAGAGCTACAAAAGTATCTGGCATATAGCATGCATGAAACGTGTTGATTGAATGAATAGTCTCAGGAAAATATGATTAAAATACCTATAACATTTGTCTGTTTCAACAAAGAACTGAGTTTCTAGAAGATGGAATCATCTAGAAAAGTTTGTCAGTGTACCTTCAGCACTATCCAAGGAAGATGGTCCCTTAGTAGCTAATATAAACATCTCATCTATTCACTGTAGAGCCTAGGGCTATGCCGACACATAGTCTGTACCCAATAAATGTTTGTTGAATGAATGAATAAGTCTTCTGGGAAGTAAAACCCTTTAATAAAGATGGGTCCTTCAAAATCTCATAGTTTAATAACTCCCTTTTCTCTGACTCCATAGTTGCTGAGCAACCTTATAAGAATTTGGCTTGCTCACCTTTATAGAGAGAATGTGATAATGGGTTTCTGGTCCCCTCAGAAACAGTTTTTATCAATATAAATCAATAAATTGACATTGGTTCATATACCAGTTTCCTGTATTAGGCATTACCCCCTTACCTCTTGGAATTTTCCTCAAGGTTGTTTGGTGGAACTCAACCCCTGGATTACTTCTATCATCTCCTTTTTGCCTGTTCTCGAACAGTTTAGAGCTACTGGAAGAAATCCCACCCATGGGCCCATGGTAGACCGTTATATGTCCATGATTACCAACCTCATTGTGCTTTCTATGTACCAAGGAGTTCAATTACGTTTTTCTCTGGTCACTGCACTTTCCTTTTTTCCTGAATGAATGCTTTAAACTTCTTTTTTTTTTTTTTTTAAAGATTTATTTATTTAATTCCCCCCCCCCCCCCCCCCCCGTTGTCTGCTCTTGGTGTCTGTTTGCTGCGTCTTGTCTCTTTGTCCGCTTCTGTTGTTGTCAGCGGCACGGGAAGTGTGGGCGGCGCCATTCCTGGGCAGACTGTTCTTTCTTTTCACGCTGGGCGGCTCTCCTCACGGGCGCACTCCTTGCGCGTGGGACTCCCCCACGCGGGGGACACCCTTGCGTGGCACGGCACTCCTTGCGCGCATCAGCACTGCGCATGGCCAGCTCCACATGGGTCAGGGAGGCCCGGGGTTTGAACCGCGGACCTCCCATATGGTAGACGGACGCCCTAACCACTGGGCCAAAGTCCGTTTCCCTAAACTTCTTAATTTTTCGGAAACTTTCACACTCTTTCCTTCTTCTCCTCCTCATTCTCAGCAGATGTTATGGTCTCCTTCACAGAGAAAATAGAAATCATAATGGATTACATCTTAACTTCCTGCCACCAAGCCTACAAACTATCTGCCTCTGTTCTATTCTTGTCTCCTTCCTTCCTATTAGAATAGAGGCATTATTCTTTCTCCTAGTAAAAGCCATTCCCTTTGCCTGATCTCTGGATCCTATCCCTCTAGCCCTTTTCTTCTGTCTTCAGCTTCTCCCTCTCCACTGGGATTATATTGTCTGTAATATAATCTTGGAAGATATAATAGAAAAGCCAGGCAAAGCCAAAAGTATTTCAGAATTAAACTGGGTATCATTTTAATATTTAAAAGAGTTGTGCGATTGTAAGATAAGAAAGAATGCCCGATTCCCTCAAGTTCAAAAGTCTTTGGAGGCAGCAGACTTGGCCCAGTGGTTAAGGCATCCGTCTACCACATGGGAGGTCCCCTGTTCAAACCCCGGGCCTCCTTGACCCGTGTTGAGCTGGCCCATGCGCAGTGCTGATGTGCACAAGGAGTGCCGTGCCATGCAGGGGTGTCCCCCTCGTAGGGGAGCTCCACGCGCAAGGAGTGCGCCCCGTAAGGAGAGCCGCCCAGCGCGAAAGAAAGTGCAGCCTGCCCAGGAATGGTGCCGCGCGTACACGGAGAGCTGACACAACAAGATGACGCAACAAAAAGAAACATAGATTCCCGTGCCGCTGACAACAACAGAAGCAGACAAAGAAGATGCAGCAAATAGACACAGAGAACAGACAACTGGGGTGGGGGGGGAAAGGGAGAGAAAAATAAATAAATAAAATCTTAAAAAGAAAAGTCTTTGAAGGGGAAATGCATCTATATATCTTAAGAACCAAAGAAACAATGTCTGATCAAGTGATATGCCAGAATAAAAGATGCAGGCCAGGGTTTTTATTAAGTGGAACTTGGGTGCCACAAAGTACAGCCAGTGAAGTCATGAAGTTTCTATTATAAACTATGAGTAGGGCCTGGTATCTTCCATCAAGGTTGCTGGGAAGAATCCAGTCAATGTTTGACCTGAAATTTCTAGTCATGCATTCTTTTTTTTTTTTTAATTTATTTTTTATTTATTTCTCTCCCTCCCCCCCCAGTTGTCTGCTCTCTGTATCCATTCACTATGTGTTCTTCTGTGACCACTTTCATCCTTATCAGCAGGCATAAGGCCTATCCATTGGGCCAAGTCTGCTTCCCTCATTATGCATTCTTAAGCAAGCTAAGAGGAAGTGTGTTTGTCTGGATTAGATTTAGCTGCAAGTGACAAAACCCATAACAAAATAAAATTTATCTTTGATCTAAACATAGGCAGTCCATAGCTGGTTTGGCACTTTTATAATTATTAGGGATGTAGGCTTCTTCTTTCTTTTGTTTTCCCACCCTTAATGTGAAGCTACTTCCTTATGGTCCAAAATGGAGTCCCAGGTTTCATCTTAGCCATTTACAACATATCCAACCATTAGGAAGGAGAAAAGATAGGAAGAGGTTTATATTCTCTCCCTTTAAGAAAGTCGTACACACCACTTTCACTTATTTGTCATTAGCTAGAACTTTGTCACATGATCATATCTAGCTTAGCATCTAGGCCTAATTACCCTGAAAGAAAAGTAAAAGATTTCCTCTCATTCCAGTCCAAAGCCTGCCTCCCAGAAATTGGATCCTGTCATTCATCTGCTCAGTCTCCCTGTCCCCCTCCTACCCCAATGTCTTCCAATCACTGAGTAAAATCCTTCTCATAGTGTTGAAACCCTACGTGATGTGGCCCCTGCCTTCTTTCTAACCATATGTCCAACTTATCCCCTATTTGCTGCTTGGCCTCCAGCACCATATTGTCCCTCAAACATACTGAGCTTGTTTCTACCTTAGGCTCTCTACACTTGTTGTTTTCTCTGCTGTATTGCTTTCTCCCTAGGACTTAACGTGTTCACTCTCTTACCTTTTCAGATCTCAAATACCAACTCCCCTGCTAGATATTCCTTGATCACTCTATTACCATTTCTTACCATGCTTAGTTTTATTTATAGCATTTATTGTTATCTAAAATCATATTCTGTTTGTTTGATGTTGCCTGTCTCTTTCAGACAACATCCCATAATTAAGGTGGGAACTTTGTGAAACAATTGTATCCCCAACAGTAAGTGCAAGCCCTGGCATAAAGTAGGTGCTCAATAAATAGTTATTGGGAAGCGGCTGTGGCTCAGTCAGTTGGGCTCCTGTCTACCATATTCGAGGCCCTGGGTTTGCCTCCCGGGGCCTCCTTGTGAAGGTGGGCTCGCCCGCACACTGCGGAGAGCTGATACAGCAAGATGATGCAACAAAGGGAAACAAGCAGACACAGAAAAAACATGCATTAAGTGGACACAGAGAACAGACAGCAAATAAACAAGCTTCAAGGGGGAATAAATAAATAATCTTTAAAAAAAAAGTTATTGAATGGATGAATGGATGGATGGATTACTGGCTCATTGAAACTAGACATTGATAATATTTAATTCCCTGGCCCATGCTCACTAAGTAATGATTATGATTTAGCTTCCCATATAAATTTGATCACTGGGGAAAAAACCATTCTAGTCATTTTTGGACATTGAGCAACATTCTGTGTTTTATGCATATGTCTCTCCACATTTGGTTAATAAGAGTTCACTCCTGACAGACAAATCTGCCTTTAAGTTTAAGATCTTGCCAAGCGACACCTGGTCTTGCTGGTTACCTTCTCTTGAATCAGCAGTAAGGACCCCCAACCTTGAATCATGGTGACCTTATCAAGGTAAAAGCTTTTGTGCGGCCCCTCTCTAGGAGACCAGTCCTGCTCCCTCTGTAACATTGCTGGGTTTATTTATATCTTCAACTCTTAAAACATGTGAAAAACATATCTATCAAGTGGCACATTTTACCAATTTATCATTTAACCCTTTTCCTTCACACAACACAAATTTGATTGATTCTTTTCTTCTTTGTACTTAAGGGGTAGTAAACTTGGGGATTAAAAGTAAACCTTTAGTGCCAGGCATGTCTGGGTTCAAATCCTGCTTGTGCTATCTTGAGGATGTCAGCTGACCTCTGGTTTCCTCCTCTGTATGATGAGAATAATAGCAGTATCCACCTCCTAGCACTGTTGAGAAGATTAAATGAGACTCTAGTTGTAAAGTACTTGTCATAGTGCCCAGCACAAACTATGCATTCAAAAAATGCCAACTGTTATTATTGCTCAGAGTGAGTAATACTTTGTGATAGGTGAATTGAAAATTATCATAATTCTATTAACATTATTAACAAGCTCTGAATAAATAGCCTTGGCTTGTTCTGAAAAGAAAAAGGAATGCATAATTTTTTTCTTTTAAAAATATCTGGGGGAGCCTTTGTAGCTCTGTGGTTGAACATGAGCTTCAGTGGTACGAGGTCCTTGGTTCAATCTCTGGCCCTGGTACCTTCCCCCCCCCCCCAAAAAAAAAAAAGGTGTTAAAAAAATCTGAGTTCAGATAAATGTTTTGAGTGCTTGTGCTACACTCCACTAACAGTAAAGATGAGTTGGGCATAGGACCTGGAAGGGGTTATAGGGTGGGAACTAGGATGTGTTACTCGTCATTATGCCTCACTTTGATTTGGTCCCTTGTTTTCAGTCTGGAGCCTTACACCTGCCTTCTGTTATGCCTGAAGTCCCACATTCTGGGGCCTCATTGGTTCCATCTCTATACAGATCACAACAGCATTTCCAAGCTTCCATCTCCCTCAGGGGGAGACAGAAGTAGTTATCTGGTTTATTGGTGCCAATGCTTGTTTCAACCAGTTCTGCAATTGTCAGCCCACTCTGCGTTTCTGCCTTTTTTAGTACCTACAATTCCTGATTCTGCTCAATGGAGAGAATCCACTGGGTATTAAGTTGGATACAAGGTAGTTAGGTTTCTTCTGTTCTTCTGTCACTTTCCATTTCTCTTTCTGCTTTCCATCTTCACAAATTTGTTGACATTCCATGTCTGCTGGAGTCTCCATCACCCCTTGTGGATTTATACTTTAAAAATTTTTTCCTTTACTGTCATTTTCAGGAGTTTATAGAAGGAAGAGATAAAAAAATATATCTAGGTGATTAAACCAGAATTTTTTCAAAAAGTAGCTGTTAGATATATTCTGGAAATGATTTCATTCTTAATTTTGGGTAAGAGAGAAAATATTTCAATTTCTATAAATTTCCAGCAGGTTAACTGGAAATTAATTATTCTAAAAATTAAATTTAGGTTTAATTCCATTGTTATCTTAGGAATTAATTATGGTTTTATTTCAGCCCATGTGGTATTACATGAAATTGATCCAAATAAACCACCATATAATTCTTCATGTTTTTAAAAAATTTATTTATTCCCCTCCTCCTCTGCTGTTCACTCTGTGTCAATTCACTGTGCATTCTTCTGTGTCTGCTTGTCTTCTCTTCTTGTCTTCACTTTAGGAGACACTGGGAACCAATCCTGGGACCTTCCAACATGGAGAGAGGTACTCAGTTGCTTGAGACACCTCAGTTCCCTGGTTTGTTGTGTCTCTTTTTTTTTTTCCTCTGTCTCTTTTTTGTTGTTGTTGTGTCATCTGGTTGTGCCAGTTCCCCATGCAGGCCAGCTCTCCACGTGGGCCAGCTAGCCTTCACCAGGAGGCTCCGGGAACCGAACCCGGGACCTCCCATATGGTAGACAGGAGTCCAATTGCTTGGGCCACATCCACTTCCCTCTTCATGTTTTTTATGTCATGAAAATTCTGTACAAAATTAATTTACAAATGAATCAGCAGCTATCACAGAACAGAGTCATTCTTTCCAGAAAGTGTTTATATTTTAAAACACAGATTATTATAGCTAACCTTACAGATTAAAAAGTCAAGATACCTATATGTGTAGCTTTTAAAATAAATCATCCCTGAAGACAGAAACCAAACAAGAGCAATAGAAAAGTCTGTTTCTAATTTTTATTTTCTGCACCAGAAATCCTGTGGTCATAACATCCAAGCATCTTATGCATTCCCCCAAACCATGGGGCCTTCCTGCTCTAAAGATATTTTTTCGGAAAATGTAAAACAGTAATAAAAGATTTCTTTATGAAATAGTCCTTTGGGGTTCTGAAGTTACAAGTTTGTTAGACTGGCTCCTGTTTTTTTTTTTCCTTCCTCTGCATTTTTAGTTTCATTTCAACTGCATTTCTCAGTTACTACTTTCATTATGTCCTTATTGTTCATTGTTGTTTTTTCCCTTATGAGTGAATTGATTGGCAGTTTGTCAAAAGACTGATTTGTGATATTATGCTTTTCCTAGCACTCCTGTCTGGGGAAGATTTAAAGAATTCTAAGATGAGGATTGACTCTTCTGTAGTTGACTTGAAGTAGAAGTAGTAATTTGGATTTGCTTTGCCTATATTGGTAATTATTGTGCAGTTGGAAAAATTAATTTTAGGGCATGAAAGCTCTGCCTTCATTTCACAGGGCTTGTGTTGCCTATGGGAGAATGCATATCTTATAGTCCCTTAGGAATAAAAAGAAGGAAAGTTTTTAATCTAGGAATCATATTTTTCCGAGGGTAAGCATAAATTTCACATAAATTAGAAAGAAAAGCCACTAGGGAATGTTATGATGAACATATAAGCTGATAAGATACCTAAAAAATCAAAACAAAAGGAAAATTTCAACAATAGTTGTACATAAGCTATTATTTACATCCCTTAACACCTTTCCTATTTCCTCATTAACCCCTTCTCTATGCTAATTAATCATATTTTTGCTCAAATAATTGGATGCATTTTTCTCAGAGAAATCTTCCAATATATAGAATGTAAATCATTTGACTCACAGTATTTCATCGTTACAAATGAATATACTACTAAAATTTGGATTTCTGAGGAGGTAAGATGCCATTACATTTCTATTATGAGGATTTACCATGATTCTAGTGTATCTTAGATTGTTTTTGTTCAAAGGATTATTTCTTATAAACAATTACACATCTTATTTTTTTCTTCCATTTCAGGATCTGAATGGATTAAATTAAGGACCATCTAACAGGTGCAACAACAATAACAAATATATATATATAGTTTACTGTTGTGCATAGACTTTTCTTTTATGGGAAACTGTAGTGTTCTGTGTGACAGGATCTGAAAGAGAATGGCTCAGAAGTGACAGAATCTAGATGAAAACCTCTCTAAGCTATACAGATCAGTTTTAGCTGGGGAAAGTACATTTTATACCAGTTAAGCTAACAGAAATCTTCCAATTTAAAAGAAAGAAGTAATGGGAACAGATAACCCATGCCAGTCATACAGAAGTCACGGAGCTGGACAGGGCTGTGAGAGAAGTGATCATCCCCGGTAGGGGGATTATCCAAAGATGAGAGATTTCATTTTATTCTGATACAAGTTGTATTTCTTCAGATTTGGAAGGGGTACAAGCCACAAAACCAGACTTGGAGCAGCTAAGGCAAAAAGGAACTTATTGGAAGCACACTGGCATATCTCTCAAGGCAGCGTTGAATGACCTATGCTAGGGATATACATTCAGCTTGTGTGCTGGATTAGCTGGAATCAGGGACTGGCATGTCAGATATTCTGCTTGTCTCGCATTTCTGCAGACTGTCTTTCCTCTGGGGAACATGGCTGGCTGTCTCATATGCCCAGGATTTACATTTTATGGCTTTAAGCATTAGCAACCAACTCTCTTTCCATCTTCTTTCCTATCTAAGACCCAAATTTCTGGGAGTGAGACCTACTCGCTCTGAGAAGGGGAGGTTCCCGTACCTGGACCACAGTGGCCACCTTGGCCTGAAGGAAGGGTCACATCTGCACAGAACTGCCCTGATGTGACAGCATTATAGCAGGAAGGGGAGAGAGAGATGGAGGAGCAGTCCCTAGAATAAGCCCAGGGCTAGGGAGACTCTCCCAGAGTTTTCCACTGCAGAAATACTTCTCTAAATCATTTGAATCATGGGATTTAATTGGAGTCAATGATTTGATGTTTTGGTGCAAAAATCTCACAAGATATCATCACATTCTGGTAACAGAGCAGTACCTGAAGGTTTAACAAGGTTTATTTTTAACAACTTATAGAGAGTAGTTTATTAATATTGATTTTATAAATTTTCTTAATAAATTATTCATTTTGAATTGTGGCTGGAAAGCATCGATAAAGCTAATGTAGTTCCTTTAATTTACAGAGGAGGATTCTAAGAGGATAAAAACTTGACCAAGGCCACAGGGTAAATAAGTGAAAACTTTTGATCTGGAATCCAAGATATCTTGGTCTTATTATTTGTTTAGAAATAGTTTATCTTTTGTAAAAATTATGATTAAAGATGTTGGGTTCTTATTTGTCCAATCTTTCAACCAAAGTATACATAAACCCCAGGTCTTACTATGTCTAGTTTCAGCAAGACGTAGCAGCAGAACAGAACTTAGCTCAGAAATTGAGGAACCTTAATTCTACTCAGTGCTCTCTTCTGAGTGAAAGCCTACTTGCTTCTGTACAGAGATGACCGGCAAAGAGACCTGCAGGAAAAGCCAGGACTTAGTAAGCAACTCTGCATCCCATCAATCTCAAGACAGAATCGTAATGCTAGATCAGGTTATATCACTATTTAATAAGGCAATATATGTTCTTACCAGTAAAGATTTCAAAGCAGGCAATACTGGTAAGGGCCCCATGCAGAGAGGATAGGAAATAAACAAGTATACAAAAAAAAATAATTCTAGATGGTGACAAAGTGCCTAAGAGAATAAAATGGGGGATGTGATAGAGTGATGGAAGGCTACTCAAGACTGAAGGATCAGGGAAGGTCTCACTGAATCAATGATAAGTTCAATGAAAGGGAAACTATCAAGATAAAAACCACATATCAATAACTTCAGTAATAAAACTATAGAATCATATCAATAATATGATATTTGATAAAATTCAACATCCAGTCTTAAATGCCTTAAAATTAGGAAATAGGGTTGCTTTTTTGACATGGGAAAAAAATGAGAATTTAAATCAAGAGTTGACATTATAAATGGTAAATCAAATCTAGCAACATTTTCCCCTTTAAAAAAAAGAATGAAACAAAGGCGGCCTTCATCACCATTGTTTTCCAATATAATACAAAAATTCTTTTCATCACAGTAGGGCCTCCAAAGGAAATAAGAACTAAATATTGGGAAAAAAGAAACCAAAGTCTTACTTGAAAAAATAGAAGCTCCAAAGTGGTCACTCCCACAAAACCACTAGAGATACTAAAAGCATTCAGTGAACTGGGCAAATAGAAGACAGACTTGCAAACACTTATATATTCCTAAATATCAGCAATAACCAAGTAGAAAAGTTAATTAAAGGATCTTATTCATACTACCAGTATATTATAAAATACAGAGAAATTAACATGAAATGTTCAAGTCATATAACATAAAATATTAAAATACTTTAATGAAAGAATTTAAAATACAAATGAATGAAGATATATAGTATGATTATGGATAGAGAGACCAAGAATAATGATATTACCCAATTTAATGTATAGATTCAGCACATCCCAATTAAAAGAATACATTGGAATGATGGATATAGACCATTATACATTTTGTCAAAACCTATAAAAATGTGCAGTGCCATGTGTAAACTATGATGTAATCTATTGACCATGGTTAGTAGCAACGCTTCAATTAATGTTCAATCAATTTTAACAAATGTACCACACTACTGAAAAATGTTGTTGATGAGTAAAAGTGTGGGAGGGGAAGGGTATATGGGAATCCCCCTATATTTTTGATGTATCATTTATATAATATAAACCTTCTTTAAAAATGAAATAAAAAAAAGAGAATAGGAAAAAAAACCCCAAATGAATGCTTTACAGAGCTTGATAAAATGATTCCAAAACTGTTTAGGCAAAATAAATAGGCATACTTATCAAAGAGTATTCTAAGTCGAAAAAAGAACAATAAGGAAGAACTACACTTTCTAGATACTAGGATTTTAAAGGAAATGATAGGAAATTATGTGGCATGAACTAAAAAAATGAAATAAAGGGTAATTGAAAGAACAGAAAATCTAGTTTACATATGAATTTAATATGTGATAAACTCAGTCTAACCAAATAGTGGAGAAAGGAATCATGATTTAAGAACTACTGAAGACACTAGGTATTAATATGGAGAAAAATAACTTAGAGCTTCACCTCATACTACATTTATTTCATTCTGCAAGAGACACATTAGGACTTTAATTTTTTTTTGAAGCTGGTATTTAATCACTTAGATGTTGCCAGCTGTTTTCCTTTTATACAGGTGGAGTCATCAATTCATCTTTGGAGCAGACTTCCTTTGGGAAAATCACCAGAATGGACCTTTTTAATTATACAAATTTAGAGCAAGTACTTACCCACTGCTTTGGAGGAAGTTGGGATCTCCAGTAAACTGACAACTTTGGTTTTATTGCTGGTTTGTGTCCTTTCAGAATCAGGGAAAAATATCCCCCAAATATGGATTTAGGCTGAACTGTTCTTGTGAAGTACTGTGATTATTTTGGAAAGGGGTGGGGGGGGTGGGGAGAGAGAGGGAGGGAGGGAGAGAGAGAGAGAGAGAGGGAGAGGGAGAGAGAGAGGGAGAGAGGGAGAGAGGGAGAGAGGGAGAGAGAGATTTGTCCAAGTAATTGTTCACAGAAGATTGCCATACTGGACCATGTCAAGAGGGATCTGTAGGTCTGGTCTCTTAATGCTGAAGAAAAAATGTGAAAGGGAATTAGCACGACCATTGGTGACTTTAACATGGTGTTATTTAAGACGGAGTAACTCAAACCTGGGGAATGTACTGCTGACCCTTAACATGGCCTTGTCTGAGCCATAGGGGCCAGGCATTCAACATGTGTGGATGTTTCCACTGCCAATTATTAGAGTCAAGAAATGAGGCAGGCTATGGATTTGGAGAGGAAAGGTCCCTCTTTCTTTGAATGGCTCTATATTTCTGTCTATCTCCATCTCTTTCTTCTACTTTCATACATGCATACAGATACACACATGCTCCTACCACAAGAGTTCTTAAGGTCAGTGCTCCCGAGTGTGGAGATGTCTGGAGATTTCCTTTGGTGGTGGTGAGCTGGCTCTTGCCACATTGGGTGGTTCTAAGACCAGCTCCTGGGAGCAGATGTGGCTCAAGTGGTTGAGTGCACGCCTCCCACATGAGAGATCCCAGTTCATTTCTGGGGTACCTCCTGAAAAAAAAAAAAAAGCAGAGTGAATGAGTGGGTCAGCTCAGGGAATGTGGTGCTGGCTTCACACACATGAGGTCCCAGGTTCAGTCCCCAGCCCCCGGTACCTCAAAACAAAAATACAAAACAACAACAACAATGAAAAACTAGCTCCTTCTCACAATAGTTGCACTTTTTTTCATCTGCAAATCTACAGTAGTTAAATATGGTAGCTTTGTTTTAACTGTGTTTGGAGAATTAAGGGAGGCATCAGTGTCCATGCTTGAAGAGAACCTGGCAGACCAGAGGGACATTCTGGAGAAACTGGTTATCAGTTGGCAGCAGTGACCCACTGTACTCCAACAGGGATGACAGTAATGAGGTCTGATTTATTATTTATTTATTTCTTTCTAAAGATTTATTTATTTATTTATTTTAAAAAAAGATTTATTTATTTATTTAATTCCCCCCCCTCCCCTGGTTATCTGTTCTCTGTGTCTATTTGCTGCATCTTGTTTCTTTGTCCGCTTCTGTTGTCGTCAGCGGCACGGGAAGTGTGGGCGGCGCCATTCCTGGGCAGGCTGCTCTTTCTTTTCACGCTGGGCGGCTTTCCTCACGGGCGCACTCCTTGCGCGTGGGGCTCCCCCATGCGGGGGACACCATTGCGTGGCAAGGCACTCCTTGCGCGCATCAGCACTGCGCATGGCCAGCTCCACACGGGTCAAGGAGGCCCGGGGTTTGAACCGCGGACCTCCCATATGGTAGACAGACGCCCTAACCACTGGGCCAAAGTCCGTTTCCCTAAAGATTTATTTTATCATTTATTTCTCTTCCCTTCTACCACCACTCCCCGCCATTTGCTCTCTTGTGTCCATTTGCTGTGTGTTCTTCTGTGTCTACTTGCATTCTCGGTGGCACCAGGAATCTGTATCTCTCTTTGTTGCATCATCTTGCTGCGTCAGCACTCCGTGTATGTGGTGCCACTCCTGGGTGGGCTGCGCTTTTTCACACGGGGCCATTCTCCTTGCAGGGCGTACTCCTTGCGCACGGGGCTCCCCTATGTGGGGGACACCCCTGCGTGGCATGGCACTCCTTACGTGTGGCAGCACTGCATGTGGGCCAACTCACCACATGGGTCAGGAGGCCCTGGGTTTGAACCCTGGACCTCCTATATGGTAGGCGGATGCTCTATCAGTTGAGCCACATCTGCTTCCCATGAGGTCTGATTTAATGCAACATGTAATGCAACAAAGGTGGGAAATGTCATGGAAGAATGTATTTTTTTGCAGACTATCAAATGCTGGTTCATAGGTTTTATAATTTGACTCTGAAAGGAAATGGGACCTAATTACACAATTCCAGTTTTATGAGGTCTGAGGATTAATGGAGCTAATTCAACATCCACGTCAACATTCATTCCACAGTTGTTTATTGGTTATCCACTACCAAGTTGAGACAAGGCTAGGCATGTAGATACAGTGATGAATAACAGAGTCTTTGGCCTTTAGGAAAAAACTCCAGTTAGATTAGGAAATTAAATATTAACAAATCAAATTGTAAGGAAATAAGAAGAAAAGAGAGAGCCAAAAGAGAAATGAAAAAAGAGAAGATGGATATACATGACTATTTAAACATTTTAAATGTCTAAAAAAAAGAGTAAAAAAACACAAGAGACAAATACTTGTAATAAACACGACAGATAAAATAATGAACTCTTAAATATGCCAGTCTTTAGTCAAACTAATACCTAGCACGACTCCCTCAAGAACGAAAGTACAGTAACGGCTTTCAAATAAGAGGAAATAATCAACTTGAAAAAAACCCCTTCATTAGCAATTAAATAAATTCAGGTTAAAAATGAGAAGAAGGTGATAACACACTTATAATATCTAAAAGTATAAGAAAAATCACAAAACTATGAATGAAGCTATGAGGGCTCACGTATGGCTACTGTCAGTGTAAATTGATTAAATACAGTAATTTTTATAAAGAAATATAACATTAAATATTAAGAGCATAAAAATACAAATGATTGCTCATTTCTGAGAATCTATCCTAAAACAAAACTTGACTGCTGCTAATAATTATCACTTATAATGCTTTGACTGCTTTACATATAACTCATTTAATCTTCATAATAGCCATACGAAATAAGTAGTTTTACTGTTCCTTCTTACAGATGAGGAAACTTAGGCCCACAAAGATTAAATAAATTGTTTAAGATCACATAGTTTTTCAGTGGCAGAACTGGGATTTGAAGCCAGATAGTATGGCTCCAACATCTGGACTCAATCACTGCACTGTGCTGCTTCAATAGCAGAACAAAGCTCTATAGCAAAAATATTTATGGTATCATCATATATGATGTAAAAAAAATGGGGAGGAAAACTGCATGCTCCGCACTAGAAATGGGTAAATATATTACGATATATTTATTCAATTAATAATTATTCAACTTGCGTTCTTCAGAACTTTTGTTTTTCCACCATACAATGGTATGGGTCATAGATTTCATAAAAGCATTGCTTGTCCTTTTGCGGTCTTTTCTATGTCCCCACATCTTTGAGCCATTTACAGAGTTAGGAGGTGCTGTCCCAAATGGGGACTTGGCCATTTTCTGCTGCGGCCCATGATTCCATATGTCATTTGATAGACTGAGAGTCTTGGAGTGAAAATTCTTTGGGAGTATTTCCCTGTATACTTTAGTCACATTTAATGAACTTACACATTTCTTTGACCTCATATTTCTGTCCTTGTCACCTTACCCAAGTAAAATTATATTTTTATTATAAACGTATTAACATATTTACCAGCATGTTTCTCATCATAAAGGGCTATAAAGATCTAAATAGGTTTTTGTGTTGTAAATGTTAGGAAAAGAGTTTCAAAATAATTAAAAATTTCTATTTGTGCAGAAACAAATTGAAACAAGAGAAGAAAAGCATATAAACTATTTTAAAGTTTCTTTATACTTTTTTCCTATTAATTATTAAAATAATACCTTTCATTTATTAACTATCTACCATGTGCAAGGCACTATACTAAAAACATAATTTATTGCTTTAATACTCTCAATAATCATATAAAATAGGTATTACTTATTATCACCATTTTACAGATGAGAAGGCAGAAGCTCAGAGAAGTTGAGTAACTTGCCCCTGGTTACACAGTTAGTAAGTGGAAGAGCTAAGATTTAAACTCAGTTGTATCTGAATGGAGAGATCAAGCAGTTCATAATACTGACTCTATTCTAAAAAATAAATTTGGGGTTACTCTCTCTAATGCTTAGGTAGTTCTTAGTTCTATGATGAAGGTATAATTTTATGGTTACAAAGAACAAGTTGTTTTGAATATGAAGAGGGTATCATAATGTTAGAAGTGGTTTTTAATATTAAATATAAAGAAACGGAATCATGGAAAGTTCTTTGAAGAGAATCCTGCCATAATGATCAATGAAGAAAAACAAGTAAGGGAATGTAAAAGCAGAATACAGAACACCCTTTCAAAGATTTACATATATTAAAATGTTTTCTAAAAGGAATATTGTGTACAATAAGTGCTTATGCCAGGAAAGAATAAAAGTTTTAAGTGTTCTAAATATGTATTGATTTCAACTGCAACTTTTCTTCTGGAAGAATACTGTTTTTTCTTCTACTGGCTCAACCATACAAAATAAAACTGTACACAGAGGAATCTGATTCATATCAAGACTTTATCATCTAATTCAAAGGCTGGCACCCTTTCCAGAGTAGTGAATTGTACCTTTTTTTTTTCATTAAAAAATTAGGGAAGTGGATATGGCCCAAGCATTTGGGCATCCGCCTACCACACGGGAGGTCCCAGGTTTTGTTCCTGATGCCTCCTGGAGAAGATGAGCAGGACAGCAAGCTGGCACAACAGGCTGACTTGGCAAGCTGATGCAGCAAGATGACACAACAAAGAGACACAAAGAGGAAACACAATGAGAGACACAACAAAGTAAGGAGCGGAGGTGGCTTAGGTAATAGAGCACTTCTCTTCCACATGGAAGGTCCTGGGTTCAGTTCCTAGTGCCTCCTAAAGAGAAGACAAGCAGACACAGAGAGCACACAAGGAATGGACACAGAGCAGACAGTGAGCACAAACTTGGGGGGGGGGGAAATAAATCTTAAAAAGTTATTGTAAAAATATAAAAAATTTATTAGAGTATATTATTCATAAATGAACATACATAAACAATAAGTATGTAGTAAATTTGTGAATTTACCAAACAAATATGCATCTCACCATATAGGGCTTCCATACATTATCCCACCACCAACACCTTGCATTGTTGTGAAACATTTGTTATGAACTATGAAAGAGCATTGTCAAAATATTACTACTAAATATAGCCATTTTCTATACATTTGGTATATTTTCCCCCCAACCCACCCGATTATAAGAATTGTACCACTTTGACCGAGTTCTACCATGCTCTTCTATGAATAGCTCCAGATCTTCTCTTGCTTTTTCTTCCTCCCTTTATCTAATTTTTGAACTTGAGAATAAAGATGTTCTTACAAACTTAGGAAAAGACCAATTATTCTGAAGTCATGATAACCAGAAATGGTTTTAAACTTGTCCTATTGATCAACATGCTATTATAAGCCACCCGATCAGTGTCAGCCCCTCACTTCTGAAAGTCAGCCAGTTAGGGACAGACTTAGCACAGCAAGCATGTCTCTGAATAGTACCCAACAGTCCCTTATGAGTAACCATGCATCCACAGATGATGTTAACCCACTCAGACCTCTGGGTGTCCACCAAGTGTGGAGAACTCCACACTTCCCCCCAAACCTATATAAGATCTGCAGTTGGTTCTGCTTGAAGAAATTGTACCAGACCAGCATAGTCTTCTCTTACTATTGCGAGCAATTAGTTAACTTTGTCTTTTTATTTCAGATACTGAGTGATGGTCTCAGTTTCTTTTGACAATTCTGGAAGTTCTACCATGATCCTTCAGAAGACCCTTATTTGGCAGCATTCCAGGGGATCCTTGTTCCAACAGGTAAATTTCCTGGGCATCTTGTGCCAAAATTCTGTTCACTCTTCAGATATACTGTCAGTTTAGTATGATTCAACAACAATCAGAGCTCTGACTAGTTTCAAATTCTTTTTGCTGAATGTATTTGTTATCCTAGGATTTGTAATCACATATGTCTTTGTATAAAGTAATTAGATCTTTTATTTTAGAGGTAAACCATTTAGTGAATAATTAGGCCTGGGTCTTTGTATAAGATTGCTGGAGGGATGCATTTGATAAATATTTTTGCCATTGACCCACTTATTTTCCTGCGGCGGCTTGCTCGGTCGGTAGAGGTGGGGTCTGGCTGCGGACGAGGGGTCGGTCCAGCTCTGGACTAGGGGTCGGTCCCGCTTGGGACGAGGGGTCGGTCCCACTTGGGACGAGGGGTCGGTCCGGCAGCAGACGAGGGATCGGTCTCACAAGGGGTTGTGCGGTTCGGCTGACGGGGTCGCCCGGCGAAGCCGGCGACGAAGGGGTCGCCCGGAGAAGCAGGCGACGAACTGGGGACAAGGGAGGCCAGGCCCTTGTCGGGGGCTCTCAGAACTGGAGGGCACACGGCAGAAGAAGTACCGCGGAGACAAGGTAAACACGCAAGTCCCTTTACTGAGGGAGAGGCAACAGTTTTATAGGGGCTGGGGAAGGCTGATTGGTCGAAGCCACGCCCTGTTCTGATTGGTTGCCGGCGAAAGGTCAGTGGGCGGTACTGGACGGGGGAGGGGTGGTGGTTAGGGATTGGCTGTCGCTGTTGCTGGGGGAAGGGGCAGGGTTTAGGGATTGGTGGCTGCTGTTGCTGGGGTAGAGGGCAGACTTGAGTTTCCCGCCCACGCCCGGCTGTTGCTGCTGTCGGGGGGGAGGGAAAAGGGCAGACTGGATTTTTCCACCCACGCCTGGCTGTTGCTGCTGTCGGGGGGAGGGAAAAGGGCAGACTGGAATTTTCCGCCCTGCGCCTGCGCAGGGAGAAAGAAGAAGAAGGGTGCCGCCCCACAGGCATCGTGTGGCGCCATCCGGGAGGAGGGGTGGCCGCGGAAGCATGGCTGCTGAGAAGGGGAGACCCGAGGACACTCTGCGCCCATGCCGAGCTCCCTTCAGGGGTGGTGGTGAGTCCGACCAGCCACCCTATTATGGGGGCAGCGGTTTGGAATAGGCCTACCGCGGCCACCGCCCCTCGCCAGGCCAGCAAACCACACTTCAGCCTGAGGGGTGACCGCATTTTCCTGCTGCTTTCTTTGCTTTTTTTTTTTTTTTTTGCTGTTTGTCTATATGTAAAAGTCTTGTTTCATGTGTTTTTGTTGTCCTAGATAGTTTTGTATCGGTTGAATGTATGAGAGTGTTCCATAGAAAATAGATGGAGGCATAAACTTGGTATGTTTCCAACACGATCCAAGCCAGTCTTGAGGGTTACTAGTTGGAGATCTACCAATTTGTGAAAAAAATAGGATTAGTCAAACTTTGCCGTGAGTACCCTATAAAATATCATGAGGGTGCTCTCTTTCTTCTTAATTTGTGAAAGAAGGTCACTGCATTTGGTCTGTATTGAAAGATTGTTAGAGTGTTGATTTATATAACCCCTTCCTAGTTGCTACTTGGTGTGGGAACCTATATACCTTTCACAAGCCCACACTGTAGACTGATCACGGTGACCTCTCTTTCTTATGTGTTATGGGTTTGGACGGGCTTCCATTTCCTTTAAAAAGTTCCATTTCCTTTAAAAAGTCCTAACTTTCATACTTTTCTTGGTAAATGGTAAAATTCTTTCGACTTAGAATAATAATGGCCATTATGGGGAACTTTTACACATGTCAATCTTTAAATTAGTGTGTTTGAGAGGAATGCTAGGGAAGTGGATGTGATTCAACTGATAGAGAGTCCACCTACCATATGGGAAGCCCAGGATTCAAACCCAAGGCCTCCTGGCCCATGTGGTGAGCTGGCCCACGTGCAGTGCTGCCGTGCACAAGGAGTGCCATGCCACGCAGGGGTGCCCCCATGTAGGGGTTGCCCCAAGTGCAAGGAATGCACCCCTCAAGGAGAGCCACTCGGCGTGAAAAGTGCAGCCTGCCTAGGAGTGGCACCACACATACAGAGAGCTGATGCAGCAAGATGACACAACAAAAAGAGACAGATTCCTGGCGTTGCCAAGAATGCAAGCAGACACTGAAGAACACACAGCGAATGGACACAAGAGAGCAGACAACGGGGTGGGGTGGGAAGGAGATAAATAAAATAAATCTTTAAAAAAAAAGAGGAATGCTAAAATATTAGGTGACAAAATACCAAATAGTCAGTATCATCTTCTTTAATTGGTGTCCTGAGACCTCAATATAATTTCTAACTACGAGAGTCTCTCTGAAAAACTGTAACCCTCGAAACATACCCTCTTTGCATGTCTCGCTCCCTGCTCAGCTTTACCTGATCTTCTAAATGAGCTGCTCTTCCTTCAGGGTTCTCTCAGGGAAAGAAAAATTACATTGTAAAATTTCTAGCCCAGTGGGAAATCTATAGAAGCGAATTAAAACTCTAGTATAGAGCCAAGTTAAAGGCCATAGTTAAAGGTTTTCCTAAACTTTAGGAAGACAGACAAATTTGTTGCAGGACTCAGTATTTTGTTACCCACTGATTTCTTCTACTATAGATCTATGCCAACTAGTACAGCTTGACTCTTGCCCCCTTACATAGGGAAAATGCCTAATAAGCAGAAATGTTGGAAAGAAAAGATTTAGATCACTGAGCTGTGTAATATTTTTTAATTGACTTCAGAGAGCAATGCAAATAACAAATTTATCACAATAAGGCAATTTTAGAAACTTTTCTTTTAAGGAAACCTTGAAAAGTTTCAAATTGTTAACAAAGTAAAGATGAAAAATAGACCAGGAAATATTTAAGCAGCTGGAATAAGCCCACAGCTACAGCTAAAGTAGAGAGCTTTATCTTCTCTCTTTGTAAATGGGATCAAACCTGACTTAGGAAACTTAAGAAGAAAAATATTAATTGAAATATAAAATGGCCAATTTAGAAATATTCAATATGTGACTTAACATTTCCAGAGCCTGAGAGAGTAAACAAGCAAAAAATGATACAATGTATGGTTCTCTAGATGAAACAACCAAAAAGTCTCTATACTCTCAAGATTGAGAGCCTATAGATAAGAATAACTGTAGCTATTGTAAGAACAATGGCCATTGACATGAGCAGTGTCCAACATTGGACAAGAAATAGAAGGACAAGTGTCCAAAATTGATCCATTGATGCTGCTCCAAGGGAGACATTAGTCTCTGAAACGTCCCTTTCCTTCTCCAAACTCCCAATGGGTCCAATACAGTTTCCCTGTTGCTATGGGAGTCACTATATCTACTGTTAATTCCTCTACTGTAGACTATCAGATCTCTTAGAGTAAAATTTTTAGGTTGTCTGAAAAACAAAAAAGACTTTTAATATGGAAAAAAAGAGAAATTTTATCCTAAAGTAAAAATTTTGGTTGTACAGATGGTAAAAGAACACATTTGAAGGTCTTTGGCAAGTTGTGGGAGGCTTGAGGAAAAATAAACTATATTTGCCTTGGTTTGCTAGAAACACTCAAATAATGAGAATTTCTAAAAATCCTAAATACTTTTCCACGTCCTAACCTGTATCCTAAAGTAAAAATTTTGGTTGTACAGATGGTAAAAGAACACATTTGAAGGTCTTTGGCAAGTTGTGGGAGGCTTGAGGAAAAATAAACTATATTTGCCTTGGTTTGCTAGAAACACTCAAATAATGAGAATTTCTAAAAATCCTAAATACTTTTCCATGTCCTAACCTGTAACTGATACTCTGGGACCATTATCAGAAGGGTGTTCCTTTCTTCCCTGTCTCCTGCAGATTTAATAGGTAGAGATTTACTTTGCAAGTGGAACTGCCTGATAAAATAAATGTACTGCAAAAGGATAACTTTTTAAAATCACAGAAATTTTCTCACGCAAAATAAAATTTTAGTTGATAAGGCTACTAATATACTATGTATGATTCTAAAAACAGTTGAAGAAATAGCTGTGGTCCTAGAATCTCTGTGGGCAAAAGCTCTAGGGACTCAGGCAGATTAATTAGAGCAGAATCCTTGAAAGTCCTGATTGATTCTTCCTAGATATGTAAAGTCTTCTTTGTGTACAAACATTAAAAAGTTGGGCTATGCTCCAGGGTCATAAGTCAACAACATGACACACACTGAAGACCTATTGCCTAATAAAATCTGTCTTTTGATTCAGTAGCTAAAACTTACCTTCTTTCTCTCAGAAAAATTACAGACCTCAACTAAATTAGTCAAAATATCTTTGGCTCATTTACTGTGATTACCTTTATTTATTTATTTTTTGTCTTTATTTTTTTTAAGGTTACATTAAAAAAATATGAGGTCCCCATTCTACCCCTCTATGTGATTACCTTTAAATCTAATGTAGTAACTCCTTATTGCTGATGGAAAACACCCAACAGTTAACTAATCATAAAATATTGCTACCTCCTTCTCATATTACTATCCACTTGTGAAACACTCAAAATGCATCAACTCTATTACTCTTGTCCAGTGGAGGAGAATCTTCTGAAGGTGTTACTGTAATTCAAGAAATATCCATGGCCAGCATAGAAATTTTTTAAAAATTAATTTTTTTTAAGATTATTTATTTAATTTCCCCCCCTCCCTGGTTGTCTGTTCTTGGTGTCTATTTGTTGCGTCTTGTTTCTTTGTCTGCTTTTTGTTTCTTTGTCCGCTTCTGTTGTCGTCAGCAGCACAGGAAGTGTGGGCGGCGCCATTCCTGGGCAGGCTGCACTTTCTTTTCACGCTGGGCGGCTTTCCTCACGGGCGCACTCCTTGCGCGTGGGGCTCCCCCACGCGGGGGACACCCTTGCGTGGCACGGCACTCCTTGCGCGCATCAGCACTGCGCATGGCCAGCTCCACACAGGTCAAGGAGGCCCGGGGTTTGAACCGCGGACCTCCCATATGGTAGACGGACGCCCTAACCACTGGGCCAAAGTCCGTTTCCCTTAAAAATTAATTTATCTAAGTATATCACTCATACATAAACATACATAAAAAATAAGTATATAATAATAGTTGTGAACTTACAAAACAAACATATACAACATCGTACAGGACTCTCATAACTCATCCTACCATCCATAACTTGCATTTTTAAAAATTTTAATTTAATTTAACTTTTTTGGATTTTCTTTCTTTCTTTCTTTCTCTCCCCTCCCCCCCCCCCCCCACACCCCGGTTGTCTGTTCTCTGTGTCTATTTGCGGAATCTTCTTCTTTGTCTGCTTCTGTTGTTGTCAGCGGCACGGGAATCTGTGTTTCTTTTTGTTGTGTCATCTTGTTGTGTCAGTTCTCCGTGTGTGCGGCACCATTCTTGGGCAGGGTGCACTTTCATTTGTGCTGGGCGGTTCTCCTTATGGGGCGCACTCTTTGCGCGTGGGACTCCCCTACGCAGGGGACACCCCTGCGTGACTTGGTACTCCTTCTGCGCATCAGCACTGCGCATGGGCCAGCTCCACATGGGTCAAGGAGGCCCGGGGTTTGAACTGCAGACCTCCCATGTGGTAGACGGACGCCCTAACCACTAGGCCAAGTCTGCCACCAATAACTTGCATTGTTGTTAAACCTTTTTAACTAATGATTAAAGAGCATTGTAAACATGTTACTAACCAAGTATTTTTCCCCAACAACCCTATTATTATCTTTATATCATTTGTATATGAACATACCTAAACAATTAAGTGTATAGTAAAAGTTGTGAACTTACAAAGTAAACATGCATAACATCATTTAGGGTTCCCACACATCAACCCTCCACGAACACCTTGCAATGTCATGAGAAATTTGTTACAAATTATGAAAGAATATTGTCAAACTTTTATTACTAATCATAGTCCTTCTTTTACATTTGGTATGTTTTACCCCCAACCCACCCTATTATTATTTTTTAAATATATTTTTTATGACAGAAGTTGTATGCATATAAAACAATCATGCACATGCGCAGAATTCCCAAACATCACCCCTCCATCAACACACCATATTGTGGTGGAACATTTGCTACAGTTAAGATTATATCATCTGATTGTTACCATGTCTATAGTATACATTTGGCTCAAATTTTCCACTGCCTCATTATCAACATAGTACATCTTTCGTGTAAATGAAGAATATTCTATTATTACTATTAACCACAATCCATAGGTCACTCCAGCTGTATTTTTCCCATGCTTCTTCACATTCCCAACATCCTGCAGTAGTGATGTACATTTGCTCTAGCTCACAAAGGATACTCTTGCATCTGTACCATCAACCACAATTCTCATCCATCTCTTCATTTACCGTGCTATTCAGTTTCTAGATTATTCTCTAGCATTCTGTCAATTGGCATTTACATACCTTGACTGCCATTTTCAGGCACATTCCCATTTATAAACTAGCTGTTACTCACTATGTGTTACCATCCACTCTATACATTTTTACAGTAAAGCTAATTAAAACTACGTACCTTAACTGTCAGTAGTCCATCTCAGTCCTCCTCTTATCTCCTTTAAGAATCTACCACCTACCGCCAGGTCTTGAAGATATTTTCCTACAATTCCTTCTAGAAGTTTTATGGTTCTTGCTTTTACTTTTAGGTTTTTGATTCATTTTGAGTTAATTTTTGGATAAGGTGTAAGTAGGGATCATCTTTCCTTCTTTCAGCTATGGATATCCAATTCTTTCAGCACAATTTTGAATGGACTGTTCTGTCTGAGCTGTGTGGGTTTGACAGGCTAGTCAAAAATCACTTGACCATACATGTGAGGGTAGGTTTCTGAACCATCAGTTTCATTCCATTGTTCTATGTGTCTGTCTTTATGCTAGGACTATGCTGCTTTTACCACTATAGCTAGGTAATATGATTTATATGTTTAATGTTAATTAATATGTTTCTAGCTATTGAGGACCCCTTACCCTTCCAAATAAATTTGATGATCGTGTTTTCAATTTTTTTTGAATGCTGGTAGAATTTTTGAATGCTGGTAGAATTTTTATCAGGATTGCATTGCATCTGTTTATCAATTTGAGTAGAATTGACATCTTAATGTTATTTAGTCTTCCAATCCATGAGCATGGAATGTTTTTCCAGTTATTTAGGCCTGATTTCTTTTAACATTGAGTTGCAGTTTTCTGGATACAAGTGCTTTACATCATTGGTTAAGTTTATTCCTGACTATTTGAGTTTTATCTGTCATATTTTATTTTCACCACTCTTTTGACACTTTTATTTTGACACTTTAATTACTTTTATTGATAGAATCTTTATTTCTAGACTCTCTTCCAGGCCTCACTCTCCTGTCTTTTCTTTTCAGGCTCTATCACACCCTTTAGTATTTCCTGAAAATCTGGTCTCTTCCTTAGAAATTCTCTCAGTTTCTGTTTATCTGTGAATATTCTTACCTTGCCCTCCGTTTTGAAAGACAGTCTTGCTGGATATAAGATTCTTGGCTGAAAGTTTTTCGCTTGTAGTATCTTAAGTATATCAGACCACTATCTTCTTGCCTCCATGGTTTCTGGTGAGAAATCAGCACTTAAGCTCATTGCATATCCCTTATATGTTATGCATTGCTTTTCTCTTGCTGCTCTCAGAATTCTTTCTTTGTCTTTGGCATTTGACATTCTGATGAGTATGTGTCTTGGAGTTGGTCTGTTTGGATTTTTTCGGATGGGAGTGCATTGTGCTTCTTGGACAGGGATATCTATGTCCTTCAATAGGGTTGGAAAATTTTCTACCATTATTTCTTCAAATATTCCTTCTGCCCCTTTTCCCTTCTCTTCTTCTGGGATACCCATGACACATATGTTTGCACATCTCTTGCTGTCATTTAGTTCCCTGAGACCTTGTTCAATTTTTTCCATTCTTTTCTTCATCTGTTCTTTTGTATGTTCAATTTCAGAAGCCATTTCTTCAAGCTCACCAATCCTTTCTTCTGCCTCTTCAAATCTGCTATTATATGATGCCAATGTTTTTAAAATTTCATTTATTGCACCTTTCGTTTCCATAAGATCTACTATTTTTCTATGTATGCTTTCAAATTCTTCTTTGTGCTCATGCAGTGTCTTCTTAATATCCTTAATCTCTTCAGCAATCCATTAAATTTATTAAGGAGATTTGTTTGAACATCTATGATTAGTTGTCTCAACTCCTTTATGTCATCTGGAGGCTTATCTTGTTCCTTTAAGTGGGCCGTAGCTTCCTGTTTCTTGGTATGAATTGTAATTTTTTGTTGGTATCTTGGCATCTGGCTTACTAGAGTATTTATTCTGGGTGTAGTTTTTCTCTCTAGTTTAGGGCTTCTTGCCCTTTCTCCCTTGCTGGTTGTGCAGTAGGAGCCAAGCATGTAGTTGGTGCTGTAAGCTGTGGAGGCTCAAACTGCCCTCATTGTGCCATGTACCAATGAAACTTATTCTAACTTTCTCCTTTGCCAGGGGTAGGGACAGAGTCACAACTGTGTGGAATAATCCAAGTTGTGCAGGCCTAGACTGTAGCTGCCCAGAGAGACTGATGAACCTTCATGCCCCTTTCTCCCCTGCCTGCAGCAGGCATGGAGCTGCAGGTGTGGGCAGCAATGTATGCAGTGAGGGTCCAAGATGTCTGCAGTTGCCCTGGTAGACGTCTGATTGTTTAGTCTGTCAGCCAAAGGTACCCAACGTTACCTGGATAATCTGGTACTGGGCCCACCAGCCTCCTCCCTGCCAGAGTCAGGGTGAAGCCTAGGGTAGGGCTGCAGGTCAATCTTGGTGAAAGAAACCAGTTCCTACCTTCACTGTGATTTTTGGTCAGCCTAGTTTCCCCTTGGGGCAGGGGGTAGAGGTAGAGTCAATATGGCAGCCACTGGCCTCTTTCCAAGTTGGGCACATTCACACCCCAGCTGTCCCTTGGTTATATCTTAGCCAGCTGAGCGTACCTGTCAGTAGCTGAAATTGGCAGCCAACCGTCTCCTCCTCCCCCATTTTTGGGAAATATAGCTTCCAATTCCAGCCACAGAATAGCTCCTGGGACAGCTTATGCCACCAGAATAAGATAATCACCGGCCTCCACAGCTTGGTAATTTCCAGGAGAGGCTGGTGAAGGTCCCCACAGCTTCCTCCATGCTGGAGGTGGCATTGGGGCCTAGGCTAGAGCTGCAATCTAACCTGGATGGAAAGAAGCTGTTCCCCATCAGTACTGTTATTTTCAGTCCACCTGCTTACCCTCGTGCCAGGTGCGGATTTAAGTTTGTGGCTACTAGCCTTTTTCTGACTTGGACAGACCTTAACCCACTGAATTTACTTATCAGTAGCTGAAATTGGTGCCCAACTGTCTTCCTCCCCTGTTCTTGAGAAGTGGAGCTTTCAAATCCTTCTGTGAAAGAGCTCCTAAGGCGGCTTTTGCCTCCAGTGGAGGATGAACACCAGCCTCCTGGGCATGGAGCGCTCTACTTACGAGTCTTCTCTGCAGATGGGCAGTCTCCTCCTTCCACTCCTTCAAGGATGTTGCTCTTCTGGCCTCCTGTAGCCCCAAACAGGGCTTCAGGTAGCTCAGATAGCTCTGGGTGTTTACCAACTGCTCTGAAGCAGGAGCTGACCTTAGGAGCTCCTTACTCTGCCACCGACTTGCTGGTTCTCCCAGCATAGAATTTTTAGACACTCCTATAACAAATGCTGCCAATATTGTTTGTTAATGGGTCTTATTTTAAAAAGATACAAACAAAGAAACAAAAAAACAAGACCAGGCTATTACACAATACGTTATCAGTTCTCTTCTATAAATCCCAAGTCTTTAACAAATTGTTCAAATGATTAAACAATGGTCTTCTCTAGGACATTTGAAATTCCTAATATAAAGGAACAAATACATAAGCTAATAGTTGGTATGCTTTTAAGATAACTCACTTATTTAAACTACTATAGAAAAGATCTGTTTTTAAGTACTATTTTTAGGTACTATTTAAAAATAAACAACAAAAACATTAATTACTTGATTCTATCTGAAGTAATCACTTTAATAAAGGGGAGACACAGTAAAAGATTTACTATAGAAGCTAGTATACTGGGGTGTAGATATCATAGAAACACTTTAGAAATATAGATATTATAGAAATACTGTTAAAATATATTATTTTAACAGACTAGCATGATAAACAGCCTGCTTTGAATTATATTTTGAGTTATATTTTCCTGTCCTTATAAAACAACAACAACAAAACAAGATATCCATGGAGAAGTTCAAGAATTCCATAATAGATACATAAAATCTGACTCCCCAAACTTTTAGAAGAAACACTGGGGATGATCAGTTTATAAGATCCATGAGGATAAGATCTGGTAAAACCAAATCTTGTAGCTCCAGATGAAACCTAACACTGACACTTGCCAAAATACTACATGAAACAAACCTATCACGGTAGGGACAAATTTGCTGCAATATTAAACACTGATTGGAAAACTTCTCTAGTATAGTAGAAAACTTGGCCAGTTCATGACTTATTTATAAATAAATTAGGTTGAAAATATTGTAAAAGTGGGGCATGGACTGGAACCATGACCCTTTGAGTATTTCCAGGTGAATTTTATACAATTGTGCCTCATAAAGGGTTTATGTGTTCTAATAATAGTACATTTACTTTCTAGATGGGTTGAAGTATTTCCCTATCAGAAATCCACAGCACCTAGTGGCAAAAACATAACAACAACAAAAACACAAGTAGATTTTGTGTTCCATACCAAGAATATTCCAACTTTTACATTTACATTTTACATTACAATTAAACACATTTAATTGGAACACTTATAAATTTAAACTATGTAAGACTTTGCCCATTACTCATAAATTTTATTGCTCTTTATCCTCTGAAAAAAATGACAGAACCAAAAAGTTACACCCATTAGAGATCTTAAATTGTGATTCTCCAGAGAGTTTGCAGAAGCAGATGGTTCACAGAAGTTGACTGCTAACCTAAGATCCTGAGAACAAACTCATGATTACACAAAATAGAAAGTTTTGGCCCACGACCATTGGAACAAGATTCTTCTGTATATCATACTCTCTTGTTTATTGTCTTTTTCATATACTTTTCTCATTTAGTAGTTAAAAGTTATACACTCTGATTTAGTCTATCATACTTTCCTATCTAGTAATAATAAGTCTAGATCACATGTTGGAAAACTACAGCCTGTGGGCCATATCTGGCCTGCTACCCGTTTTTGTATAAATTCATTTTTATTAGAACAGAGCCACAGTCATTTGTTTACATATTGTCTATTGCTGCTTGTAATATTGCTATTGCAAAAGCAGCACTGAGTAGTTGTGACAGAGACTCCACGGCTTGCAAAATGAAAATTATTTATTATCTATCTTTTTACAGGAGAAGTTTGCTGATCCTTGGTCTAGACAATTATCATAACTCAGTTCTCTCAAAAAATTTTAGTTCAGTTAATTTAAAAAATTATGTGAGAGTATGTTACTCTAATTTACCAATAATGATACTCTTTTTATGTAATACATAAATGAAGGAAAATATCTTTGCATCAGGGAAATTACAAAATACAAACAATAACTATTTGTCACAATACTCTGAGACATTATATCGGCAACTCTGCCAAGGTTCATTTATCTCTTGCACAGTTCTTTTTTTTTTTTTTTAAAGATTTATTTTTATTTATTTAATTCCCCTCCCCTCCCCTGGTTTTCTGTTTTCTGTGTCTTCTTGCTGCGTCTTGTTTCTCAGTCCGCTTCAGTTGTCATCAGCGGCACGGGAAGTGTGGGCGGCGCCATTCCTCGGCAGGCTGCTCCCTCCTTTGCGCTGGGTGGCTCTCCTTATGGGTGCACTCCTTGCGCATGGGGCTCCCCTACACGGGGGACACCCCTGTGTAGCAGGGCACTCCTTGCGCGCATCAGCACTGCGCATGGGCCAGCTCCACACGGGTCAAGGAGGCCCGGGGCTTGAACCTCGGGCCTCCCATGTGGTAGACGGACACCCTAACCACTGGGCCAAAGTCCGTTTCCCTGCACAGTTCTTTGTTCTTTTCTCGTATAGGAATCATGTTCTTCAATGGCAGTCCAAGAACAAGGTTAATTGTTCTGTTAAATTATTGGTTAGGACATTCCAAGTGTATGACTCCAGCCTTAAGATGATCCCTAATGATTACCACTTCCTGGTGTTCATGTGTGTAGTCCTCTCCCACATTGTACCAGGGTTAGTCTGTGTGACCAACAGAATATATGGTAGTGGCGATGGTATATCAACTTCCAAGGTTAGGTTATAAAAGACATTGTAGTTTCTGACTTGCTCTCAATCATATGGAAGTTAGCTGCCATGTTGGGAGCAGCCCTGTAGAGAGACCCATGTGGCAAGGAACTAAGACATCCTGCCAACAGCCAGTAAGAAACTGAGGTTTCCAGTCAATGGTCATGTGACTGAGCCATCCTTGGAAGCAGATCCTATACCCTGACTCAGGTTTTCAGAAAACTGCATCCCTGGTCAACATGTTGAGTGCAACTTCATGGAGACACTAAACCAGAACCACCTAGATAAACTGCTTCCAGATTACTGAGCCTTGGAAACTGTGTGAGATAATAAGTATTGTTATTTTCAAGCTGTTAAATATGGGATAATGTGTTTTGGAACAATAGCTATCTAATATAATTCCTCAGCATCTTAAATGGACTATATCTCCTTTCAAAGAGCACAAAAGTGTAAAACTCTTTATGGGGAAAGAACCTGAGAATAAGATCCTATTCATAGGAATTAAACCACTACTAGAGGCATTCATCAAAATGTATTCCCTTACTTTGGTCAACATGGTAAATAATATAGTTCCAGCCCTGGGGGCCCAACAAACTAATTTAAATTTCTTATACCACGTAGGTATAAATCATGGAGTAGCCCTGGATTCTCTTTTGGCAACCATTTGTTAACACTTCATATTCTACCATAACAATTCAGGTGAGGTGGAACAATCTCTATCTAAACTAAAAGAAAAGGCAGTCTGACAATCTGAAAGACTCAGGGAATCTTTGAGACTTGTTTCATGATCAGGTCTGGGAAATTTGGAATCATGGTTCTGAAATGCCTTTCAGTCCATTCCAGTTATACTTGTTGTCCTGAAAGGTGATTCAACAAATCTGTCTTATTCAAAGACAGAATAAAATCGTGTTGATAGATATGTAAACTGAGAATCAATTTTCCATAGATGAAACCTCATCCTCAAGGATAGGCAGCCGTGGTAAAGACCTTTACAGTGCTCGATGGTCTTTCTGCAGTTTTGCATGAATGAGGGCCAAAAGGCAGGATTGAAAACATAAAAGTTCTCACAAATTTAGGGAAAGAATGATTTTTTTTTTCTGTAGCAATGGCAACAAGTAGCCAGCCACAAAAACCAGTTTTAATCCCTTCAGTGGACCAAGAATTATTTGCCTCAGTAAGCTCTTTGTTTCTGAAAGTCAGCCTATCAAGGACAGACTCACTGCAATAAACACACCTCCAAGTCCCAACTAATCAACAACAGTCACACCCTAGTAACCATGCTTCAACAAATGTTGTCAACATGCTTACACCCAGGAAATTCTGTCAGTTCCTCGTACTCCATACTCCCCCCCAACAAAAGCCCTATATAATGTCAGCACTTTCTTGCTTGAAGAGCCTGTAGTTGACCAGTATAGCCCTCCCTTACTATAATAAGCAGTAAATTTAGCTCTGTCTTTTTATTTTAAATATCGAATGGTATCGAATATCCTTTGGAAAACTCCATTTCATTTATTATTTTTAATCTTTTCTCCATTTAAGAATACTAATGGTGATGGTAATGATGATGATTTTAAACTCCACTTTATGAGTACTTGCTGTATGCCATGCACTGTGCTAAAGGTTTAAATTAAATGCATTATCTCAATAATGAGAACTGCCAATGATATCTAGCTACTGGAACTTTTTAGTTTTTCAGATAGCACGCAGACCCGAAAATGTTTTTAACCTTGCTTATTCAGTGTGCCAGTCATTTGCTTGACTTCAGATCCACTCCTCATCCTTCCCCTGCTCTCCTGGCTATCACAAGGGGCAGACTCCTACAGGCTAAGTTTTCTGGGCTCTTGTAAGTTGGCGTCCAACTCAATTCTGCTAATGGGAATCTGTGGTGAAAGATGGGAGTCAGGAAGTGAGAGAGGAGAAAGAAAGCAGGGTATTTCTCCTCTCTCTCTGCTCCTGGAGGTGGTTCCAGCAATAGCTGTGTCTTTCCCATTGCTCTAGTCCCTTTGAACACCTTCATTTTTTGATGGGGGAGGCATGGTGTGTTGAGGGCTAGATTATCTCACTCAAGTCTGTTTGGATTTTCAACTTTTATGCCACCCACATTAAGTTCCTTCTGTTTGAAACAGAATGCTTACTGGTTTCCTGGACCCTGACTGATACAATCAATAAGAATAAGGTGGTGGAAAGTGTACTACATAGAGTAAGGAGATTTGAAATTCATTTGCAAACCTGCCTCTAAATCACTTGTGACCTGGAGACAATCACAGTTTGGTACCTAATTTTCTCCATCTATGTTATGAAATTGCTTATCTTTAAATGTCTCCTCCCTACCCCCTCCCAGTTAGAACTTTTTCTAAAGTGACACTAGAAAAATAAGAGTTGTATTATAACTTTTCCCTTCCCTTGTGTAACTATTTAAAAACTCCTTTATAGGCCTTGATTAACATCTGGAAATACAGCTTTTCTAACTAGTTGAAATATACAAAAACACATTTTACTGTGAGCAGGGCAAACAATATAATTTGTGAGGCAAAGTGCAAAATGAAAATGCAGGGTCTATTTAAAAAGCAGGGAAAATGTGATGTTTTTAAAAAATTGTAAAATGCAATAGGGATAATAGTAATACGTAAATAAAAACATAACTTACAAAATGCAAACCAAATTTTTAGTGTCCTGATTTTATGTAATGCAATAAATAATATCTTATTAATGTTATAGCATAAGATTTTTCTAACTCACCTTTTTTTGCAAATTCATTTATTAGGCCATCAAAATGTATAAATTTAGCAACCCTATTTTCAATTTTGATACAATTGAAAGTGACATTTGCTCTTGGAAGGTTGCAAATAGTTTTTTTTTTGTTTTGTTTTGTTTTTTTACGAGATATCAGGAATTGAACCTGGGACCTCATACATGGGAAGTAGGTGCTCAATAACTGAGCTACACCCACTCCCCTGCAAATGATATTTTATAATTTTTAATTTTGACAAGAATCTTTCTACTGATACAATTGTTATTGGAGTTGTTAAGAGTACTTTATGAGCTATGACAACATTGGGATATACTTCTGATAAATTATTTTGAAATAAAAATTTTAGTACATGTAGTGCTTATTTGTATGGAACAATTTTTCTAAAACTATTTACTTCTTTTTTTTTAAGTTTTATTTATTTAATTTCCCTCCTCCTGCCCTGCTGTTTTTGCTGTCTGTATCAATTTGCTGTGTGATCTTCTGTATCTATTTCTCTTTTCTCTTCTCATTTTTTCTCCTCTAGGATTCACTGGGATTCAATCCTGGGGACCTCTGATGTGGAGAGAGTTTCCCTGTTAGTTGCGCCACCTCAGTTCCTGGTTTCTGCTGCACTTCATCTTGACTCTCCCCTTCGTCTCTCTTTTGTTGCGTCATCATCTTGCTGCGTCACTCACTTGCACAAGCACTGGCTCACCGTGCAGCACTCTGGCTGCATGGGCGCTCGGCTTGCCACGCAGGCACTGGCTTATCATGGAGGCACGCTTTCTCTTCTTCACCGGGAGGCTCCAGGGATCAAACCTGGATCCTCCCATATGGTAGGTGGAAACCCTATCTCTTGAGCCACATCTGCTTCCCCTATTTAATTCTTCAAACAAATTAGTTTAATGTAAGTTTGAATTGAATTTTAAATGAAAATTTATGCAATGGCATTTTGATGCTTCCTCTGATATTTCCTGCGGCTTGTGGAAATTGTATAAGAAACTAATGTGTCTTCATAATTTATGTATAGTTCAAAACGCTAGTTTATGCTATCACTGTATCTTCAATTATAAGAAAAATTACTTAAAAATTGTATTCCTCATTAATAATTGGTAACAAAAAGAAACACAGATTCCTGTGCCACTAACAACAACAGAAGCGGACAAAGAAGAACACGCAGCAAATAGACACAAAGAACAGACAACTGGGGCGGGGGGAAAGGGGAGAGAAATAAATAAAATAAATAAATCTTTAAAAAAAATAATTGGTTCAATTGAAGCTTCATATGAAAGTAGTGTACTTTGCTGTCAAACGCCATGATCTTTAAATTTATTTTCTATTTCTAAGCCGGTGGATAGTTGCTTTACAATGTTGAAGCAGTTTTCAAAACCTGAGAGTCTAAACTCTTTAAAGAATTCTAACAACTTCCTGATATTCTTTATTGCAATGTCTATGTGTACACTTCTTACAATAAGTTATTGTAATAATTTTTGTAATCCGTTTGTAATAATTTACTGACAAAGTTTACTGCCTACATTCCTGTTCTGGCCTCAGGTCAGAGAGCTAATGAGTGTGAAGATGCTACAGGGACAGGTGCCAGGGGCTGTGGGCAAGCCAGCCTTCCACTGTGGGTTCCAGCATGGCCTGCAAGCAGAGCCCCTCTTTTCTCCCATGGCTGCACCCACTGCTGCCATTGCGACTGCTCTTGCTCCGCAGGGCCCAAGACTGCCCCAAAAGCTTGCCTCTGTGCACCCAATGCCGATTTTTTCCTTTCCGTGTTGCCTGCTGTGCCTGGACCTGAGTCTGAGTCCCTGTGTGGGTGTGCTGCTGCTTGGCTCGTCTCTGCTGCTCAAATGCATGCTTCCTTGTCCTGAACACAATTTCAAAGATAAAATTGTTAAGAATTACACCATGGTGACCAAAGAGCATTAAGCCAACCTGGGAACCTTCCGAGAGCACTTGGCCCCATGAGACTGCCCTGTCTATTAATTCTCTCAGACATTGGATTAATAGACAAGGTTTAGGCTTATGTTTGAATTATTTCCCTATATTCTACATATCTTCTTGCCTTTCTCTACTCCTTTAAAGTATCATTAGCTTCCTCTAAGAAGGAGCTGATTTTAGAGGTAATGTTTTGTCTGTGGAATTGAATATTGTTATTTTGCAAAAGTGTGCCATTTACTGAAACCTTACTGACTTAACCTCCAACTTCTACAACTCTCTACTCTATCCCAACTCATTTGGTATCATCCTCTGCCAATCTCCCTTTCTCTGAATCTTTGACTGCCTTTTCTATTACTATATTGAGTTTTGTAGATTGGTTCTGATAGATTTAAGAGCTAAGAATTATGGGCTGGTAAAACCCGAAAGGAAATTTCCATTCAGGGTGAGCTCAGAGACAAAGACTGGTCAGGCTAATATAATCTTTTTTGTGTGCGTCTGTGGTCTTGAGATGAGACAAATACCAGAGAAGAGGAGCCAGGGATAATAATCTTCTTATAGAATTATGTAAGACATTTTTGCAGTCTCAAACGTGAGGGATCTTAGTAGCTGAGACTCACTGGTTCCAGCAAGTCTAAAATGAAGGAACCCACATGCAATACAAATGCCAATAAAAAATCTTAGCAGTGCTAGTGGGTCCATGGGAATGAGCATGAAGTTTTCAAGATGTACCAATAACAGAATTAGTATTATAGGTGACTGAGAATCTTCCAGAAGTGGTGTTGCATGCTATGAAAGTTTGAAGCTGGGTGGATCTAAGAAAATCATGTTCTTAGGGCAGGAGTTCTTAACCAGGGTTCTGTGAGCTTGAATTGAAATTTAAAAAACCATTATTCTTGTGTGAATGTGTTGGTGCAGGTGTAATATATTTATTAAATAATACACAGTATAGTGTGGACTTAGTAAGGGGTCCGTGGTTCTCATCTGACTGGCAAAGAGGTCTGTGGAACAAAAAAGGTTAAGAATTCCTGCCTTAGGGCTAATTCATTCCTGTGGGTATGGGTCCTTTTCATTGGACTGGATTCTGTTGGGGAGGGGGCTGATTGGATTATTTCTGTAAGGCTTAGCCCAAGGTGAGTCTTGGTCCTTTTGCTGAGTCCTTTATAAATGGAAGACTGAAAGCAGAAACGCACCAAAAAAAGTGGTAGAGACAGAGAAACCCCAGGACACTGAGAGAAAGGTCCTGGAAGAGAGGGGAGAGACAAACCATATGCCTGATCACCCATAGCTGAGTTTGGGGAGAGAACTTTACTTGATGCCTTGATCTGTGCAGAGCTGCCATTGTGCCCTGCCATATGCCTGTCTGGCCACAGCTGAGCTCAGAGAGAAAGCATTTTTAGATGACCCCACCATGGTTTCAGGACCGCCAGCAGCCAATGTTTAGTGAGACAGCATCTCTGATGAGGTCTTGATTTTGACATTTTTACAGCATCAGAACTATAAGCTTTTAACTTAATAAAGTCCCATTCTATAAGCCAACCCATTTCTGATATATTGCCAACAGCAGCTTTTAGCAAACTAAGACACATACAGATTGGTGTGTTAGGAGTAGACCTATCCAAAGGGACATTTTTGGATAGGAAGTTGAGACAATTGACTTTTCCTGACCTAAATGTGTACTTTCTCCAAGCTCTGGTGCCCTTTATCGTGAGACATCTGACCACCTTGAGGAAACTGTTGTTTACTTATAGGCATGCCTGCCGTCTTTTGTACTTCTTGAGGATTCTACATGATTCATTCACTGCTGCTACTCTGTAGGTGTGGAATATGTAATTTTTTTTCACACTGGTTCATTTTAAAAACTTTTTTGTCATGAAAAATTTCAAACATCCAAAAGTAGAATAGTATAATGAACCTCTCCTTATCTACCCATTACCCAACTTCAACAATGATCAGGACTAAATGAGTTTTATCCATATCCTATCCATTTCCCTCACTCCTCAATTATTTTGAAACAAATCCCAGTTATCATATCATCATATCATTTATCTGTAAATATTTTGATATGTATCTTTAAAGTATTACATATTAGGGAAGTGGATGTGGCCCAAGTGGTTGGGTGCCTGCCCAGTGCATGGGAGGTCCCGAGTTTGGTTCCCAGTACCACCTAAAGAAGACGGGCAATACAGCGAGCTGACGAGACAGACTGGTGTGGTGAACTGACACAACAAGATGATGCAATGAGGAGACACAATGAGAGACACAACAAGTAGGGAATGGATATGTCTCAAGCCATTGGGCACTTCCCTCCCACATGGGAGATCCCAGGTTCAGTTCCCAGTGCACTCTAAAAAAAAAAATAACACAAGCAGATAGAGAGCACGCAACAATCAGAGAGCAGACAGCAAATGCCAGCAATGAGGGGGAGGGGGAAAATAAAAGCATAAACCTTAAAAAAAAATTAGGTATTATTATCTCACCTAAAAATTAACAATAATTCTTAGGATTATAAAATAGTTATTATTTAGATTTCTCTAATTATCTAACTTATTTTAAAAGGGTTTATTTGAATCACAACACAAACAAGGTCCACACACTCCTATTAGTTGGTATGCATCCTAAGTCTTTTTAAATGAAGTCCCTCACCTTTTTTCTTTGCAATCAATTTGTTGAAGAAACTGGGTCTTTGGTCCTGTAGAATTATCAATGGTCTGGATTTTGCTATTCGCAAACTGATGTTGTTTAACGTGTTCCATTTCCCACTGTATTTCTGTAATCTTATACTTAAATACAGAGGCTTAAGAGAATGATGTTTGGTTATTTAGCATGTGGCTGCTTCACAGGGGGCTTTAAATACTTCCACCAGGACACAATAATGTCTCTTTCTTGTGATATTAGCAGTAATTGATGATATTTGCTCAAATCCATTATTTCACGATGGTTTGCAAAATTATTATGTTTAAATTGTATGTTAGCTGGACTATTTCTATAAAGAGTATCTTCTACTTATCAAAAACGATTATTGGAGATCTATAGTAGGCATAAAAAGGGTGTGGCATATGCTTGATTCTTTTGCTTTGACAGTTTTCAAAGTAATGAATTGTTTCTTCAGCATCCTTAAATGTGACCAATGATTATTTTTTTAGTACCATTATGAATTTGTGGATTTAAATTTATTTCATGTGTTTCAGTCCTTTCTGATTTTGAAAATTGTTCCATCTTTGGCCAGTAGGAGTATCTTCAAATTGGCTCCTGAGTCCTTTCACTAAGACTCCATTAGTCTTTTATAGATTCCTTTCTTTTTGGTATGATTTGATTTTCCATCTTCATCTTTCTCATTTACTGTGCCAAACGTGGAATGAGATGTTTCTCTAAGGAGCCCTGGTTTCACTTAGTGAAATGGTATCTTTGAACTGTAATCAGGTTTCTAGACATTTTCAGTGGACAGAGGTAGGAAATTCTTTTTATTTTTTTATTTTTTTTATTTTTTATTTCTCTCCCCTTCCCCCCTCCCCAGTTGTTTGCTCTCTGTGTCCATTCGCTGTGTGTTCTTCTGTGTCCACTTGTATTCTTGTCAGCGGCACCCGGAATCTGTGTCTCATTTTGTTGTGTCATCATGCTGCGTCAGCTCTCTGTGTGTGCAGTGCCATTTCTGGGCAGGCTGCACTTTTTTGTGTGCTGGGCGGCTCTCCTTATGCGGCACACTTCTTGTGCGTGGGTGTCCCCCGCATAGGGGAGTGCGTGGCACGGCACTCCTTGCGTGCATCAGCACTGTGTGTGGGCCAGCTCATCACACGGGTCAGGAGGCCCTGGATTTGAATCTTGGACCTCCCATGTGGTAGGCGGACACCCTATCCATTGGGCCAAATCCACTTCCCAGAAATACTTTTTAAAAAATATTAAATTCATGATAAATTCATACTGATACTTCCAATTCAAATTCATGAATACAGGGTTTTTATTTAATATTATTAGTCTTGTGTCATCTATATCTCTGTGTTTTTAAAGATATGTCATGTGTAATTGGTCAGGGTCATTAGCAAACTATTTAAATAGCTGTGATAGCCTGCAGTTGTAGTGTCTGGGGATGAGGAGAGAAGGGAGGTAGGTGTTGGGCTTCTGACAAGAGCAGTTATGATCTGGAGATTAAAGAAAATCTTCTGTTTGCTTGAATAAACAAAGGGAAATGCTAGAAATATCTGGGAGAATATTGGCAAAACTAGGATGATAATGAGAAGCAAGGCAGAGTAAAGATTCCTTCATTAATATTTATTGAGGGGAAGCAGATTTGGCCCAATGGATGGGGCGTCCGCCTGCCACATGGGAGGTCCAAGGTTCAAACCCAGGGCCTCCTGACCCATGTGATGAGCTGGCCCACACACAGTACTGATGTGTGCAAGGAGTGCCGTGCCACAAGGGGGGGCCCCTCATAGGGGAGCCCTATGCGCAAGGAGTGTGCCCTGTAAGGAGAGCTTCCCAGAGCAAAAAAAAGGTTTGAGGTATATTTGGGGGATTTGAATCTCTGGACTGACAATATGATGCCCGGGCCCAGAGCCTCAACAGACTTCAGCTCCTACACTCTGATTTATTGGACTTACCCCACTCAGTTAACATGGAGTTGAAGAAGGTCAACCACCACACCATGGAGCCTAGAGTGTCTACAACTGAAAGCAGGAGGAGTGCATCCAGTATCCATGTGGAATCCAAGCCCCCACTTGACATAGATGTGCAATGGACACAACCAATTCAATGTCCACAGAGAAAATGTGGCATGGGCGTGGGAAGGGTGGCCATGGTGGCTGCTGGGTGTGGGGAATGGGAGGAAGAGATGAGATGGGGAGGTGTTTTCCGGACGTGGAGTTGTCCTGGGTGGTGCTTCACGGTCAATTAGGGGACATTGTAGATCCCCCCAGGGCCCACTGGATGGAACGTGGGAGAGTGTGGGCTATGATGTGGACCATTGACTATGGGGTGCAGAGATGCTCAGAGATGTACTTACCAGGTGCAATGGATGTGTCATGATGATGGGAGAGAGTGTTGCTGTGGGGGGAGTGGGGGGTGGGGGCGGTGGGGTTGAATGGAACCTCTAATTTTTTGAATGTAATATTTAAAAAAAAAAAAAAAGTGCTGTCTGCCCAGGAATGGCGCCACACACATGGAGAGCTGATACAGCAAGATGATGCAACAAAAAAAAAGAGACACAGATTCCGGGTGCCACTGACAAGAATACAAGTGGACACAGAAGAACACGCAGTGAATGGACACAGAGAGCAGACAACTGGGGGGGGGGGGGGGGGAGAAAAGAGAGAAATAAATTTTTAAAAAATTAAATAAATAAATCTTAAAGAAAAAAAAATATATTTATTGAGGACCTGTTGTTTGCTGGGCAATGAATATTGCTTGAATGATGTGATGGGGGCAAGAAGAAATGAGTTTTAGGTAAGGTCAGCTCCTTTGGCTTTCTTGCTTTCTGTCTCTGTATTCATCCCATTTATAAGCCAATCTCAGCAAATAATGCTCTATCCTCCCCCCCACAGTGTGGGACATGGTCCCATGGATGAACCTCCTTGGCACCGAGGGTTTAATACCAAGCACCAACCCGTGATGCATTTGGAAAATGACCTTGCACAAAAGGGAGAAATATCAAATATGAAAGAATTTAAAAAATTTTTTTATTGTCTTTTTAAAAAAGATACATTAATTCATATCAGAAAGGTCATGTACTATTTGTCCTTCAATGCTTGCCTGGCTTGCTTCACTCAACATAATGTCCTCAAGATTCATGCATGTTATCCCATGTGTTAGTACTGTATTCTTTCTTACAGCTGAGTAGTAGTCCATTGTATGTATATACCACACATTTCTTACCTATTGATCTGTTTTTTTCTTTTTCTTTTTCTTTATTTTCTTTTAAATGTACATTAAAAAACTACGAGGTCCCCATATAGTCCCCACCCCCCTCACCCCACTCCTCCCACATCAACAACCTCTGCTATCATTGTGGCACATTCACTGCACCTGGTGAATATATTTTGGAGCACTGCAACACCACATGAACAGCGGTTTACATTGTAGTCTACACTCTCCCCCAGTCCACACAGTGGGCCATGGCAGGACACACAATGTCCAGCATCTGTCCCTGCAGTACCAATTTTTATGGCTAAGAGATTTCAAATGAGTTGGGAAGTAATTCCAGAGGCTACACTTATGCAAAGCCTTAAATAGAGGTGGTCCTGAGGGCTCTAGAGCCATCTGAGCAATATAGACAAGGTGCACAATCCCTTGAAATCAGCACCCTGTTGGTGTTCCTTACCTTGGCATATATGACCGCCTATTTCTCCAAAATAATAGAGTGAGACTCAGTTATAATTTTCCTACACATGATTTTTCTTTCCCTTTTATTTGAGCCTACAATTAGCACTATATCCATTAATTATATGTCTCAGAGACTTAAATCTTCAGTTTGTTCATGTCGGTTGAACCTTGAATCTCAGAAAAGTTGCAGCAATCACCTACTCTCTTGATCATTGGACTTGCCCAGGACAACTAACAAAATGATGATGATGGACAACACCCATCCCAAAAAGCAGTATCTACAACTGCAAGCAAAACAGTTCCTTCCATCTGCCCCATAAGATCTAACCCCCCTCTTAATCTGAGGCAGAGCAGGCACCATCCCTAAATCTTCAAGGTTGAGGAATGAACAAACATAAGGGGGGAATACAACCATGGACAAAGTAAACTTACTAATATGGTAGTAATAGAAGAACATGTAACACTGTGATATAGTGGTTACTAGAGGTTCAGAGGGGAAGGAGAGGGAATAATAGGTATAACATAGTACATTTTTAGGGCATTGGACTTAAGTATAAACCAGAATGTACACTATAGACCTTGGTTAATAACAATGCTTCAATATTTATTCATCAATTTTAACAAATGTACCACACAATTGTAAGATGTTATTAATAGGGAAATATGGGGGAAGGGGAGGGGTGTACATGGGAATCTCATATATATATATTTAGGTACCAGGGACCAGGGATTGAATGTGGGAACTCAAATTTGGGAAGCCAGTGCTCAACCACTGAGTTGCCTTGACTTCCCTGAATTTATTTTCTCATTTGTTCTGCTTGCTGTTTTTTTAAAAAATTAATTTATTGAAATATATAACCCACACACAGACATACATAGATAATAAGTGTATAGTAATAGTTGTGATCTTACAAAATGAACATCTATAATATGATACAGGACTCTTATATCTCACCCTCCCACCAACACCTTACTTTGTCGTTTAACCTTTTGAACTAATGACTAAAGAGCATTGTGAAAATATTACTACTCACCAAAGTATTTTCCCCAACCCTTCCTATTATTATCTTTATGTCATTTATGTATGAACATACCTAAACAATTAAGTGTATAGTAAAAGTTGTGAACTGACAAAGCATACATGCATAACATCATACAGGGGTCCCATACATCGACCCTCCACCAATAACTTGCATTTTCGTGAGATGTTTGTTACAAATTATGAAAGAATATTGTCAAAATCTTACTACTAATTATAGTCTTTCTCTTACATTTGGTGTGTTTTCCCCCAACCCACCCTGTTGTTATTTTTTAAATAAATTTTTTGTGACAGAAGTTGTAAACTTATAAAACAATCATGTACATGTGCAGAATTCCCAAACAACACCCCTCTATCAACACATCACACTGTGGTGGAACATTGGTTACAGATAAGATAATATCATCCTATTGTTACCATGTCCATAGTATACATTTGGCTCACATTTTTCATACTGCCCCATTGTCAACACAGTACATCTTTGGCATAGATACAAGAATATTATATTATTACTGCTAAACACAGTCCATAATCATTCCAGTTTATTTTTCCTGTGTGTTCCCAATACCCTGCAGTAGTGACATACATTTGCTCTAGCTCACAAAGGACACTCTTGCATCTGTACCATCAACCATAATTCTCATCCACCTCTTGGTTTACTGTGCTATTCAGTTCCTAGATTATTCTCTAGCATTCTGTCAATTGGCATTTACATACCTAGACTACCATTTTCAGCCACATCCCCATTTATAAACTAGTTACTACTCACTATTTGTTACCATCCATTCTATACAATTCCACACTTTTACAATAAAGCTAATTAAAACTTCTGCATACATTAAAAATCATTAGTCCATCTCAGTCCTTCTCTTATCTCCATTAATAATTCTTTTTGTTGCGTCATGTTGCTGCGTCAACTCTCTGTTTGTGGGCACCATTCCTGGGCAGGCTGTACTTTCTTTTGCACTGGGCGGCTCTCCTTATGGGGCGTACTCCTTGCACGTGGGGCTCCCCTACGTGGGGGGCACCCCTGCGTGGCACGGCACTCCTTGTGCGCATCAGCACTGCACATGGGCCAGCTCCACACGGGTCAAGGAGACCTGGGGTTGAACCGTGGACCCCCCATGTGGTAGGCAGACGCCCTATCCACTGGGCCAAGTCCGCTTCCCGAAATGACATCTTAATGGTATTTAGTCTTCCAATCCATGAGCATGGAATGTTCTTCCAGTTATTTAGGACTTTTTTGATTTCTTTTAACATTGGGCTGCAGTTTTCTGAATACAAGTGCTTTACATCATTGGTTAAGTTTATTCCTATGTGAGTTTTATCCATCATATTTTATTTTCACCACTCTTTTAACACTTTTAGTTACTTTTATTGATAAAATCTTCATTTCTAGACTCTCTTCCAGGCCTTTCTCTCCTGTCTTTTCTTTTCAGGCTCTAACACATCCTTTAGTATTTCCTGAAAATCTGGTCTCTTGATTTGAAATTCTCTCAGTTTCTGTTTATCTGTGAATATTCTAATTTTGCCCTCATTTTTGAAAGACAATGTTGCTGGATATAAAATTCTTGGCTGGAAGTTTTTCTCTCATAGTGTCTTAAATATATCAGACCACTGTCTTCTTACCTCCATGGTTTCTGGTGAGAAATCAGCACTTAATCTTATTGGGTATCCCTTATATGTTCTGCATTGCTTTTCTCTTGCTGTTCTCAGAATTTTCTCTTTGTCTTTGGCATTTTTCATTCTGATTAGTATGTGTCTTGAAGTTGGTCTTTTCAAATTTTTTTGGATGGAAGTATATTGTGCTTCTTGGACAGGAATATCTATGTCCGTCAATAGGGTTGGGAAATTTTCTACCATTATTTCTTCAAATATTCCTTCTGCCCCTTTTCCTTTCTCTTTTTCTGGGACACCCATGACACATATGTTTGCACATCTCTTGCTGTCATTTAGTTCCCTGAGACTTTGTTCAATTTTTTTCCATTCTTTTCTTCATCTGTTCTTTTGTATGTTCATTTTCAGAAGCCATTTCTTCAGGCTCACCATTCCTTTCTTCTGCCTCTTCAAATCTGCTATTATATGATGCCAATGTTTTTTAAAATTTCATTTATTGCGTCTTTTATTTCCATAAGAGCTACTATTTTTCTATGCATGCTTTCAAATTCTTCTTTATGGTCATGCAGTGTTGTTATCTTTTAATATCCTTAATCTCTTTAGCCATCTCATTGAATTTATTAAGGAGATTTGTTTGAAAATCTATGATTAGTTGTCTCGACTCCTTTATGTCATTCTTTATGTCTTGTTCCTTTAACTGGGCCATAGCTTCCTGTTTCTTGGTGTGGATTGTAATTTTTTGTTGGTGTCTTGGCATCTGGCTTACTAGAGTATTTATTCTGGGTGTAGTTTTTCTCTCTAGTTTAGGGCTTCTTGTCCTTTCTCCCTTGCTGGTTGTGCAGTAGGAGCCAAGCATGTAATTGGTGCTATAAACTGTGGAGGCTCAAGCTGCGCTCTTTGCCCCTGGGACTGATGAAGCTTATTCCAACTTTCTCCTTCCCCAGAGGTAGGGACAGAGTCATAGTTGTGTGGAATAATCCAAGTCATGCAGGCCTAGACTGTGGTTGCCCAGAGAGACTGATGAAGTTTCACACCCCTTTTTCCCCTGCCTGGGGCAGGAATGGTGCTGCAGGTGTGGGCAGCAATCTAAGCAGTGCTGGTTCAAGATGACTGCAGTTGCCCAGATTGACTTCAGATTATTCAGTTTGTGGCAGAAAAAGATACCCCACATTACCTGGATAGGCTGGTGCAGAGGTAGCCAGCCTCCTCCCTGCCGAGGATGGGCTGAAGCCTAGGCTAGGGCTGCAGGTGGATCTGGGTGAAAGAAACCAGTTCCTACCATCACTGTGATATTTGGTCATCCAGGATTCCCCTCAGGCTGGGGGCAGAGTTAAAATTGTGATTACTGGTCTTTTCCTTTCCAACTTGGACAGATTCAAACCCCAGCTGTTCCTTGGGTTATTCCTTAGCCATCCAAGTCTACCAATCAGTAGCTGAAACTGGCAGCCAACTCTCTCCTCTTCCCCTGTTTTCGGGAAACGGAGCTTCCAATTCCAATCACAGAACAGCTCCTGGGGCAGGTTGTTCCACCAGAGTAGAATAATCACTGGCCTCCGCGGCTTTGACGGCAATTTCCCAGAGAGGCTGGTGCAGGTTTCTGTAGCTTCTTCCCTGTCGGAGGTGACACTGGGGCTTAGGCTAGACCTGCAATCTGACCTGGATGGAAAGAAGCTGGTCTCCACCAGCACTGGGATTCTCAGTCCACCCTGCTTCCCCTCATGCCTGACGTGGAATGAAGATGGAGGCTCCTGGCCTCTTTCTACTTGAACAGGCTCAAACTTCAGCTGTTCTCAGGATTATACTTTAGCCTGCTGAAATTACTCATCAGTAGATGAAGTTGGTGCCCAACCGTCTCTTCTCCCCTGTTTTTGGGAAGTGGAGCTTTCAATTCCAGCTGCGGAACAGCTCCCGAGGCGGCTTGTGCCTCCAGTGGGGGATGGGCACTGGCCTCCATGGCCTGGAGCGCTCTACTTACAAGTCTCCTCGGCAGACGGGCAGTCTCCTCCTTCCATTCCTTCAAGGATGTTGCAGTTTGCCCTTCTGGCCTCCTGAAGCCCCCAAACAGGTGCTTCAGGTAGCTCAGATAGCTCTGGGTGTTTGCTAACTGCCCTGCAGCAGGAGCTGACTCTAGGAGCTCCTTACTCTGTTGCCATCTTGCTGGTTCTCCTGTTTGTTTTGTTTTATCAGGAAGCACCAAGATCCAAACCTGGGACCTCCCATGTTGGAGGCAGGAACTCAGCTGCTTGAGCCGCATTCACTCCTTGCCTTTTATATTTATATGTATATATACACATAAAAGATTTGTTTATTGCCCCCCTGCCTATTGTCTGCTCTCTGTGTCCGTTTACTGTACATTCTTGTGTGTCTGCTTGTCTTCTCTTTAGGTGGCACTGGGAACTGATCCCGGGACCTTCCAGAGTGGGAGAGAGGTACTCAATCTCTTGTGCTACCTCAGTCCCCTGATCTGCTGTGTCTCTTATTGTCTCTCCTCTGTGTCTCTTTTTGTTGCATCATCTTGCTGCGCCAGCTCTCCACTTGAAGCAGCTTGCCACATGGGCCAGCACTCCTGCACAGGCCGGCACTCCACGTGGGTCACCTCTCCATGTGGGCCAGCGTGCCTTCACCAGGAGGCTCCAGGAATGGAACCCTGGACCTCCCACATGGTCGATGGGAGCCCCATCACTTGGGGCACATCTACTTCCCATTTATATTTTTGATGAAACTTTTCTATATTCCAAAACCTCTTTAAAATAAAGTTTATTATTTTAAAAATTACTTTATAAGTAATGACAGTATTGGGATAAACCTCTGATAAATTATTTTGAAATAAAAAATTTAGTACATGCAGAGCCTATAATTCGTGTGGAACAATTTTTCTAAAGTATTTCATTCTTCATACAAATCAGTTTCATGTAAGTCTGAATTGAACTTTAAATGAAAATTTACACAACGGCATTTTGATGTTTCCTCAGACATTTCCTGCAATTTGTGAAAATTGTATAAGAAACCTAATGTGTTTTTATAGTTTGTTAGGCTGCCAAAATACAAAATACCAGAAATGGGTTGGATTTTACAATGAAGATTTATTAGATTGCAAGCTTACAGTTTTGAGGCTGAGAAAAATGTCCAAATCAGGCATCATCAGGCAATGCTTTCTCCTCAAGGACTGGCTTCTGGCAATCCTGGACTCCATTCTCAATGGGAAAGCACATGGTGACATGTACTGATCTCTCCCTTCTTTTCCATGTTTCATTGCTTTCAGCTTCTGGTTTCTTCTGGCTTTCTCTCTATGCTCCTGTAGCTTTCTCTGTCAGTTCCTTTGTCTTTCTCATTTTCTGTTTCTCTGTATTCATCCTATTTATAAAGGATCCCAGTAGGAGGAATAAAACCCATACTGGGCCATGCCCCAACTGAAGTATTAATCAAAAGGTTCTACCTACAACTCCTGTTTACACCCACAGGAATGGCTTAGCTCTAAGAATATGATTTTTCTGGGGTCCCTAGAAGCCTCAAAGTACTGTTTGAAGAAATTGAGAAGTTCAATTATTTGTGCATAGAAAGGCCAGGACTCAGGAATGATTTTGAGAAGGAAAAAATGATTTCTTGACAGCTGTCGGACTAGGGAGCTTTTTGTTTTAAACCTGAAACCCAAACAAGATTTTAAAATTTCTTTTATACAGGGTGGGGAGTTAAATGGTGCTTTTATGAAAGAGAATGACTTTTTTTGTTAGTTAAGTGTTTGCCTGAGAATCAGATAGTTTTTGAATTACATATTGTCCACATTTCAGGTAAGCTTGAATTAGCATCTTGCCTACATTCTGTCTGGATACAACTTTGAATACACATTTAGTTTTACATCCTTTCTGAATATTTAAAGCCTATAGGGTCTATATCGCTTAACTAGATTTCTAGAAGCTAGGCACACTTGGATACAGAATTAGATAATTTTGAATTTATGCACAGGCTATATTATATTTTCTATTTGAGGCCAAGTACAAGTCACCTTAAGCTTTGGCATTACCATCATCAAAGTTTCCCTGGACTGACTGGTATGTATATAGGGTTTGCATTTCTAAATTGCTTCCCGGGACAGGAGTTGTTGCCATGGTTACCAAGGGCAGGGTTGCAGCCTCTCATTGTTCCATACCCACAAGTCAGGACACATACAGCTTAGGTTACTTACGAAGAGACGAACAGCCTCCCACCCATAGCCCACATCACTACCACACTTGGATTTGTTAGTCAGGATACATATTTGTTTGTGATTACATTGATTTTCTGATTTTATTCATAGTAACAATACTGATAAAGATCTATTGTATTTGGTGAAAAACACTTTTAAGTAAGTCAATTTCCATTCAACACATTTCACCTAAAATAGCACAACTACTATATTTAAGATACTAGGTTAAAGGCTGTGGGGATACAGATTTGCAAAAGATATGTTCATTCCCTTTAGGACTTTTGAAGTCAATGAGAAGGAGTGAGCAGAGACAGACATCCCTGAAAAGTACAATTGTGCCAAATAACTGCTATAATAGAAGTAAGACCAAAGGATCATGGAAACACAGTAGAGGAAGTTTTTGAATTGGGGATATCAGGGAATGTTTTAGTCCTGCTCTTAAGTTCTAGAGTTTCATTTTTAGATAGATGGCCTTGGATAAGATTTCAACAGATGAACATAGAGGAGAAAGGTTAACCATGACAGAAAGGGACAAGTGACCAAGTATGAATGTAGGTGTTTTTGTGGGACTTATTCATTCACAGCTGTTGAAGCAATTTTTAAGAACAGGACTTGGGCCCAAACACCTCGATCTGCTTAGAAATGCTTGATGATTTGGCAGAACCAAATGTGTTTTTAGGTGGAACATTTTAAAATAAGAACATATTTCCTTTCACAAAGTTTCGTCATCTAGAATTAACAATTAAAAAAAAAAAACAAGTGGAAAAAGGGAATAAGAGGAAAATAAATGTGGCTCAGGCAGCTGGGCACCCTCCTACCACATGGGGGTCCTGGGTTCGTTTCCTGGTGTCTCCTAAAGAAGACAAGCAAGACAGCAAGCTGGTGTGGCAAGCTGATGCAAAAGATGATGCCACGAGATGACACAATGGAAAGACACAGACAGGAATCACAATGAGAGACACAACAAGCAGGGAGCGCAGGTGGCTCAAGTGTATGGGTGTCTCCCTCCCACATGGGAGTTCCCAGGTTTGGTTCTCAGTGCCTCCTGCAAAAAAGAAAAGAAGAAGATGAACAGAGGGCAGACAGTACAAACAACGAGGGAGGGTGTGGAGAAATTTTTTAAAAAGGCGATAAGAGCCCTCTTTCAAGAGCCTGCTGTTTCTTAAAAATCTCAGTTACTCCATTTTTAGCCCTCATAATGGAATTGACTGGTGACATGGGAAAATTTGATCTCAATTGTTCTAAATGGGGATAAAGCATCATCCATTGTAGAGCTGCTTTTACTTTTGCTGCATCTGGTTTTGGAGGGAATATGTTCTTGGACACTGTAGTAAGAAAAAAGAGAAATTACTGCATTTCTTTGACCTTAAGTTGCCAATGACTATAAGAGGTGCCATTATGAAAGAAAAATGCTGTCAATTAAAATGTGACACAATTTAAGATTCTTCCCAATTTCTGAGATGTTAAAATATGAAAGTAAATGTGCACTTTGAATTGGTGTTACATAGTATTTATTGAGTGCCCACTGTCTACCAGGCTCTCTTCCCAATCCTTAAAAAGCATTATCTTGAATAATGCTTATGAAATTCCAGTGAGATGGTGTGTTAGTCAAGGTTCTCCAGAAAAACAGAACCAACAGGGTATCTGTGTACATCTGTAAATATTAAGAGATTTATTATAGCAATTGGCTCATGTGACCATGGGGATTGGCAAGTCTGAATTCTAAGGGTAGGCTGTATATTGGAAACTTGTTAAAGTTAATGTTGAATTCCCCAGGAGAAGTGGCCTACCTGAAGTAGAGATGGAAATTCTTCTAACTTCTAAAATCCTCACTTCTCCCCATAAGACCTCCAACTGATTAGATGAGGAGACTCTTCTCACTGCTGAAGGCAATCTCCTTTGATAACTGTAATCAGCCATAGATGCAATCAACTGATTAATGATTTATATCCATCTACAAAATACCATCGCAGTAACCATCAGGCCAGTGCTGCTTGACCAAACAACTGGACACCATAATCTAGCCAGGTTGATATGAAATCTGTCACAGGTTTTCTCATCTCTGCTTCACGGAGGAAAATGAGGCACAATGAAGCTAATAAAAAACATTGGCTTAAGATCACAGAGCTTGTAAGTGAAATAAGCTACCTGTACTTTCTCCTCAAACTTCTGTTCTTAATCCGTGACTCTGCAGAGTCAAGCTGAGTCTTAATAAATTGTGAAGTTCCTGGGTATTTGTCACAGATGGTCTGTTTTCAGTTTTGTGACAAACCCTTATGGATACCTCCATGGTGAGGCAAAGTTTCATCCTGCCCTAACTCAGATGGTTTTGGCCATAAGGCGCATTGATACTTTATTATCCTGGGGAGGGAGAAAAGGACGGGCAGGCCAGGCCTAGACCCAAAGAAATTCGCTGTTGGCCAATGAGTAACATCCAAAAGGCCAAAGCAAATAATTCAGACCTGATAAAGAGAAAGAATATATCAAAGAGATCCCCCTGGTGATTGGGACAGCAGTGTCCAGCAAGTCCATCAGACCCTGGACCTGTAACTGCACACAACTCCATGTACCAGCCTCCCATGGGGCAGGGACTCAGGCCCTGCTCACCACTTACTGCCTAGGGCCCAGCCTGCCTGGGCACCTTTCAGTACTGAGGCTGAACCAGCAGGACTAGGAAGGAAGACTCTCAAATTTCTCCTTTAGGAGGGGGACCAGGTCAGGCTGGACTAAGCAACAGTGAGGTGCAGGTGTGGAAAATCCAGTTCTTGCTGCTCTTCTGCTTTCTAAGTCTTTCCTTTTGAGTTTGATTCCTGCTAATATTCTTATTAGCTGTGTGGACATAGGACAAGTCATTCAACCTCTGATGTTCTCGGTTTCCTTTATAGTAATAGATTGGTTGTGAGGATTAAACCATAATGGAACCATGGTTAGTAACTGTGTTTCAATGTCTGTACATCAGTTGTAGCAAATGTAACATCCACATGTAAAAAGATCATTGGTGGGGAAGAGGAAAAAGGGTTTGATCTTGGGGATATGGGAGTCCCCTATATGTGACTTTACTGTGACCTAAAACTTTTTTGAAGACATAATATAATAATAATAATAATAATAATAATAATAAAGGATATAGACACTGAGGAAGAAATGGAAGAGATTGCCTTGCCACTGTACATACAGGGCAACACCTATTACAGTGATGAAAGGCAAACCATCAAAAAATGTTTAACCCAGGGATGAGCCTCCCTGGCACCGAGGGATCACTACCACATACCAGCTGAAGAAGCAACTAGAAAATGACCTTGAATTAAAGATTCAATGCGGAACAGCAGAATATACCTGTCTACATATAATAACATGACTTCGGGAAGCGGTTTGACCTAATGTAAGGGGGAAATGGAAAGGAGAAATGAGATTATAAGGCTGTGAGTCTCTAAAAAAGAGTCTGGAGGTTGTCAGAAGGAATACCCCTATGTACAACTGAACAGAGTCTAAGAGACAGATAAGGTAGATACAACCCCAGGTATTGGTTCTTTTGAGGGATAAAGAGACCCACGGGTTCTATGGTCATGGCAGAAGGGGTTCACTGCCATGACAGATGGCCCTTCTTTGGAGCTGGTGTTTCTGCGTGATGGAAATGGACTCAGAGGGGATCTCTTTTCACAAGACTTGCATGCTACTTTATTGGAATTGTAGTTGGTGCTGAGTTTAAGATATATGTAGGGGATTTGAATCTCTGGACTGATAATATGACACCCAGGCCCAGAGCCTCAACAGACTTCAGCTCCTACACTTTGACTTATTGGACTTACTCCACTCAGCCAACATGGAGTTGAAGAAGGTCAACCACCACAACATGGAGCCTAGAGTGTCTACAACTAGAAGCAGGAAGAGTGCATCCAGTACCCATGTGGAATCTAAGCCCTCACTTGACATAGGTGTGCAATGGACACAACCAATCCAATGTCCACAGAGGAAATGTGAAATGGGTGTGGGAACGGTAGCCATGGGGGCTGCTGGGTGTGGGGAACGGGAGGAAGAGATGAGATGTGGAGGCGTTTTCGGGACGTGGAGTTGTCCTGGATAGTGCTTCACGGACAATTACGGGACACTGTAGATCCCCCCAGGGCCCACTGGATGGAACGTGAGAGAGTCTGGGCTATGATGTGGACCATTGACTATGGGGTGCAGTGATGCTCAGAGATGAACTTACCAGGTGCAATGGATGTATCACGATGATGGGAGAGAGTGTTGCTGTGGGGGGAGTGGGGGGCGGGGGCGGTGGGGTTGAATGGGACCTCATATATTTTTTTTAATGTAATTAAAAAATAATAATAATAAATAAATATTAAAAAAATGTTTATATGTTATTTTTCATTTTTTATGTTATTTTAGTTTTTCTAAATTATTATGTATTCTATTTCTAATCTTTAAACCTATCATTACCATTTCATTTTCCTATTAATTGAATTTGGCAATATACTAGGCTTCATTTTTGAAGAAGTTTTGGATCTCTGAGGGGTTCAACTATGGCAGGGGAGGAACACTGATGTGGTGTGTCATTGATGGGGGATGCATGGGTGAGAGGGAGTTCTCCAGGACAAGCATATAGGGTATATAGATATGTTCGAATGCTCATTGGGTATTGACATAGTGGGCAGAGTTACACATGACAGCTGAGGGAGTGCTGAGTTCCTATTCTGGGGAATTCTGTTGCACTCCCCAAAGGAGCAGCAACAATCCCCCAAGTGCAAGGGCAAAGACCAGGGAAGAAGGATGGCCCAATGATGGGTCCTTGATACTGATGACTATGCTTATGAGCCTGTGTGCTTGAAATTTCAACTAGGCCTAGAGCTGCAGGGCACCTAAGTGTTACCTCCTGAGAGCCTCCATATTGCTCAAATGTGGCCACTCTCTAAGCCAAACTCAGCATGTAAATGCATTATCTTCCTCCCAGCATGGGACATGATCCCTGGGGATGAGCCTCCCTGGTGCCAAGGGATTACTACCAAGCACCAGCTGCTGATGCAACTAGAGAAAGACTGTGAATAAAAGGGGGAAATGGTAAAGATGAATGAGTTTATATGCCTAAGAGACTTCAAAATGATTTGGGAGGTCATCAGAGGGTTCACACTTATGCATATCTTAGCAGCATCTCAGAGACAGCCAAAGTAGATACAACCCCAGGTAGTAGTGCTCCTGAGGGCTACAGTACTACAGGTACTACAGTCATGGCAAATGGCTCTGGAGTTCAGTTCCTTGCCAGTGGGCCCTACTTTGGAATTTGTGCTCCTGAGTGTGTGGTGTGATGGAGTTGAACTCAGATATGACCTCTCTACACATGCCTCTTCTGTCACCTTTACTGAACCTGTAGTTGGTGCTGGGGTTGGTGTATGCTTAGGAAATTTGAATCTCTGGACTGTCCATGTGCCAGCTGGGCCCTGAGCCTCAGCAGAGTTGTAACACCTACTCTCTGGTTCGATGGACTTACCCAGGTCAGCTAACATGGAGGTGAGGATAGTCAACCACCACACCAGGGAACCAAGTGTGTCTACAACTGTAAGCAGGAGAATCACATCCATCAGCCATATGAGATCTAAGCCCCCTCTTGATTTAGAGGTGGAGTGGACATCGCCATCCCAGAGTCCTCAGGACGGAGGAATAAAATATGGATTAGAGTGGATTTACTGGTATTCTACTATAGAATTATTATTATTATGGAAGAAACTATCATTAATGTGGAGCCAGTGGCCACGAGAATTGCTGAGGGCAGGGAGAGGAAAGGAGAGGTGTGATATGGGGGCATTTTCGGGACTTGGAGTTGTCCTGAATGATATTACAGGAACAGATGCAGGACTTTATATATCCTGCCATAATCCACTGAATGGACTGAGAGAGTGTGTAATCTACAATGTAAACTATAATCCATGCTGTGTAGCAGTGCTCCAAAATGTATTCATCAAATGCAATGAATGTATCACACTGATGAAAGAGGTTGTTGATGTGGGAGGAGTGGGTGTGGGTGGGAACCTCTTATATTTTTTAATGTAACATGTTGTATGACCATTTTATCTTTAAAAAAAAGATAAGATAAAAAAATAAAAATAAAAATAAAGTCCTGGGCACAGTGCCTGGCACCTTGTAAGAGTTAAAAAAAAAAGTAATACTTTATCATTAACAAGTGTTTCTCAATACAAGTTCCTTTTCATTCCAGCTTCCCCCCAGTCCACGTACTACACTCCATTTTCATAGTTAAGGCTTCTCTACATTCATCCCACCTTATCAAAGCAATAAAGACAATTATTTATATAGGGTCCAAAGTTTTCTAGAAGCTGTCCTATTCATTAGCATATTGTCTCTGTTGATCTTTGCAACAATCTAGTGAAATAGATGTAAAAATCTTACTTTAAAATTTCAAAAATTATTTAATAATATTTACTATAACAAAAAGATATATTCTAAAATTTCCATTGCATAGGAGTCAAGGAAAAAAGGGCTATTGATAGGAAAGTGAGACCCGTCTGTCTGAAACTGAAAGGGTGTTGGGTAATAGGTGATTGAAAATAGTCTGCATTGTACCAGGTACTCTGATACTAGGAATATAATGTGACAGTGAACTTTTAAATGACTGCTTGAGTAATATCAGCAATAATCCCTTTGGGTACTCTTTGGCCAATGTGCTTAAATGCCAAATCATTCACCATCTGAAAAGCAGATATATTGGCTTCCAGATAGGACCTTTAGTTTATTTGTCTAAACCCTTAGAAGAGTTTTTGAGCAAGGGGTATTGTTTTGTTCAACAGTAGCAGCACACTAAAATAGCTTTCAGCATGATTATCCTTTATTGCTTTTAAAATACTCTGGGCTATTTCCATTCTAAATTACTGAAGCATGTACTTATGGAAAAGCAAAGTTTACTTAACACAATCTAGTTGAGAAAAGGACTCTGAGAGAATTAGACACTCACAGGTAAAATTTTTTTCTTTGGGGTGGAACTTCTTTTTGTTCTGGAATGAAAAACCGTTTGAGTGAATTCTTTTAGCAATGTATTTGTAAAGCAAATACCTACCTGTTTTTCTCAGGGAAGCTCAGTACGGTGAGGGTAATAACCCAATGCAAAAGCTTCAGGGTAAGGAATTAAGTGTTCTGTTTAATAATGCAAATTTATCATATTAGTAAGTTAGTGAAAAAAGTTCCTCTAAATAAGGAGTTAGACTGTCCTTTGCATGAAAATGATCATGTTAGTGGAGTCACATGTAAATTTGGTCCAAGCATTGTCTATTCAAGATTGGGAACTGAGCTGTAACTACGGCAGCTAGGTCACTCTGGCCTGAACTTCCTTTCACTTTGAAATGAAGGGAGGTTTGTGGTAAGGATACGGGCTGGCTTGGAGAAACACCAGATGGTCTGGCTCATTGGTGCCCTTCACAGTAGTTATTTACGATGGAATAACTCTGATTAGGGAAATGCTTTGAAGACTCTCATGACTGTACCAGGTTTATCTTTGAGATAAAGGGCAGAATCACCCTGAAGGAAATGGGTGCCCATGCACTTGCTGTCTAGGGTGGGAAGAGACAGGGGAGAGAAGGCTTTCATCCTTCATTGGAGGCAAAGTGGAACTATAGAGATGGTAACTCGTGTGCGGGCTGGGGCTCTCAGAGTCATGGCTGTGGTTACCCTTTACTTATGTTTCTGGTTCTCCCTAATCCTTCAGTGAAGTCTTGTTTAAAGGTACAGCCCCCTTTTAGATGTGCCCTAGGTGTTAATATAGAAAGGTCCATGTCCATGGCTGGGGCTGAAGTGAAATTGGAAAGCAGAAGCAACTGTTTCTGGTTAGGAGTGAGCAGAGATGCTGGGCAGGGAGTAGAGCAATAAATCCAGATAGTGTCTGGTGGGGTGTCCAGAGGCTTTTTGGAACATGTCAGGTTTTCACCAGATTTTCACTGCTGTCCTTGAGGGATCACAGTCAAGACTTTCTGCTTTTACAGGAATGTGGGTGTATTAGTCAGTCAAAGGGGTGCCGATGCAAAATACCAGAAATTGGTTGGTTTTTATAATGGGTATTTATTTGGGGTAGGAGCTTACAGATACCAGGCCATAAAGCATAAGTTACTTCCTTACCAGTCTATTTTCACGTGTTGGAGTAAGATAGCTGCCGATATCTGCTAGGGTTCAGGCTTCCTGGGTTCTTCTGGGCTCAGCTCCTGTTTTTTCCACAAGGTCTGCTGTAGACTATGAAGCTCTCTAGGCTTTGCCTCTCTCCAGAAGGTCAGGTATAGCACATGAGGTGAAGGGCTCTGTCTCTCTCCCTGGGGCTCCAGCTTCAGCATCAGACTCCAACATCAAAACTCCAACATTAAAAGCCCTCAACTTTGTCCTTTGCAATGCCTTTTATCTGTGTGTCCCCACCCACCAAAGGCTGGGGACTCAATGCCCTACTGGCACAAGAGGTTTACATGATTACTTAATCAAGGAAACTTATGAATCCAATATAATCTAATATGCCCAGAGGAAAAGATCAGTTTACAAACAAAATCCAATATTTCTTTTTGGAATTCATCAATAATATCAAACTGCTACAGTGGGTCAGATTATCGTTTCCGACTTTAAAATGAAGAAGTTTGGCCCCTGAAAGCTGGTGAACTTGGGAGAATATCTGAATTGTACATCCTTTAACACTCAAATTTCTTCTGTCAAGTTTTCTCCACCTCTTTTCAGGGTTCAGAGTCCTTAAGTGTTCCTCTAGCATTTTGAGTGCAATTAGTTATGAATGATAGTAGTTAACACTGAAAACTTTCATTGTACCAAACGGCAAGTTAAGAGCTTTACCTGAAAGATCTCGTTCAGTACTTTGGGTATCCCCATTTTTCAGATAAGGAAACTGAAGCTTATAGAAGTTATGTGGTTGCCCCAAATGCCACAACTAGGTATTCACGGAGCCAGGATTGTCAGGCCCAGAGCCCATACATGCAGGAATTAGCTGTACTCATTTTATTTCTCCACTTACCACTTTTTCTTTTCCTAAGATTTATTTACTTATTATTTCTGCCCCCTTTATTGTTTGCACTTGCTGTCTGCTTTCTGTGTCTGTTCATTGTGTTCTCTGCTCATCTTCTTTTTTAGGAGGCACCAGGAACTGGACACAGGACCTCCCTTGTGGGAGGCAGGCACTCAATTGCTTGAACCACATCCGCTCCCTGCTTGTTGTGTCTCTTATTGTGTCTCCTTGTTGCATCATCTTGTTATATCAGCCCACCACACCAGTCCATCGTGTCACCTCGTTGTCTTCCTCATCTTTAGGTGGCACCAGGAACCAAACCTGGGACCTCCCACATTGTAGGCGGGTGCCAACTACTTGAGCCACATCCTCTTACCTCTTTTTTTCTTTTTAAACTGTGAGCTCCCTTAGGATAATGACTGTCATTTATCTCTGTATCCATATCCTTTTGCATAAGGCTAGGTACATATAAGTATTTGGCATATGTGTTTGGGGTCAAGTGATGAGAGAGCCTAAGGAGCAAAATTTTAAAAAATCGCTCGGAAATAAATCTCACAGTTTATAAAGGAATAAGATATATATGCTCAGCTCTGCTTTTGGCATATAATAATCACGCAATTAATTTTAGTTATTATCATTATTGAAAATAAAAATGTATTTATTTAAAAGAACAGTTGCTGTTGCATATGAGTGAGTCATAATATCTTAGTTTTTTTCTAAGTTTCAAGTTTCCCTTACTTTAATTGTACATTTCTATACAATTTTATAAAGACATGAGCATTTTATTTCATGCCGTACTTTGAATATACAGGAATTAAATGCCAGTTTTGATATAATTTTCACTTGAAACTTGAGCAGTGCTTGCTTGAAATACAAATGTAGTTAAGTGGAAAAGCAGGCTGCTACAAGTTCGATTTAAGCAATCTACAGTGTAACAGTGTGAGCATACAGATGACACTAAATGTAAAAGGATTCCTTATCATATACTTCCAGCCACCACAGCCTGAGGACAAAAGCCAGCTGCCAGAAAAAGGAATATTGTGATTTTAGTATTTTACAAAATTCAGTTTTCTTATTTTTTGCTTCATAAGTGAATCCATTCCCATTTTTCTTACTACAAAAATATCTGAATTGATTTCACTTAAACATTTTGTAAATAGAAAATTGTACTATGGTACCAATTTACTCATGGTGCTGGAATATCCTGATGTGGACATCTTTGAGGAGGTAGAGTGAATAAATTATTTTATATTATTACTATTTTTTATTTACCCATTACCCAGTTGTGGCAGTCTGTGGGCCACTCACCCAGATGTCTACTTTCCCTCCTCCTAAGTACTATGCATTTATATGGGAACAATATACCCATCTAAAGGACTTAGCTTCCCTTGCAGTGAAGTGTGGGTGTAATTATGTGATGAATTTCTGCTCAATGAGATATAATTGGAAGTGTTGAGAGTTATCTCTGGGAAAGCTCTTAAAAAGTCCTTCCTCCTTCCTGTTGCCTGGAATGTGAATGTAATGGCTGGAGCACAGCAACTACATTCAAGAATGGAAGCCATGAATGGCAAAGCAGTGATGTAGAAGGAGCCTGTGTCCTTAACACTGTGGTGCTTTCATACTAGTGTTGAACTGCTAATTCCTGGCCTCCTCTTATGTGCAAGAGATATAAAATTTTATTTTATTCCCACTGTTATTTTGGGTCTTTCTGTTATATGCTACCAAATCCAATCCTTTATTTTATATTTTTTATTTATTTCTCTCCCCTTCCCCCCTCCCCCCAGTTGTCTGCTCTTTGTGTCCATTCCTTGCGTGTTCTTCTGTGACAGCTTCTATCCTTATCAGCGGAATCGGGAATCTGTGTTTCTTTTTGTTGCGTCATCTTGCTGCGTCAGCTCTCTGTGTGTGCGGTGCCATTCTTGGGCAGGCTGCACTTTCTTTTGCGCTGGGTGGCTTTCCCTATGGGGCGCATTCCTTGTGCACGGGGCTCCCCTACACGGGGGACACCCCTGCGTGCCAGGGCACTCCTTGCGTGCATCAGCACTGCGCATGGGCCAGCTCCACACGGGTCAAGGAGCCCGGGGTTTGAACCACGGATCTCCCATGTGGTAGGCAGATGCCCTATCCATTGGGCCAAGTCTGCTTCCCCCTCCAATTCTAATAAATAAACCATTATTAGAAAGAAGTAACAGAAGCCTTTTCAAGAAAACTTTTCATATATTTCTATCAGCATTTTAAGGTATTTCTATGGTGTATTGTTCTGTTTCTGTTCATCTCTACTTGCCTGATTCATCTCCCCTCCTTCCGTGATCTTTTTGACATCTCATTAAGGTATCAGGTTTTTTGAGGACCTTTATCGTTGTATTCATATTTTCAGTGTCTCTGTAAGGGTCTTATATTTTCCTCAATTCTCAGCTCTCTTCTCTGAAATCCTCCTGTGCGCCCAGCATAAATTTACCGCTCCATCAGTGAACAAAGGAATTTCTCATTAATTCACAGGGTAGGCACTTATGGACAAAACTATTCTAAGGATTTTTGAATTTAATGGGATTTGTGGAAACTAATGTTTAGATAGGGTTTCTATGATGGTAGAGTAAGACTGAGACGAACACAGGCAGTCTTGTTTTTATTTTTAATTTGTTATTTTTTATAGGCGGTCTTGATTTTAATCAAGCATTTGATAGTCTTGCGTGACCAGCAGTGAATGGAATGAACTCCAACCAAGGAATTGGAAGCTGGAGCTTTGACTCCCAGCTCTGACACTTATTATGTATAAGAACTTGGAAAAGCCATATAAAATCCTTGAGGCTCAATTGCCTTATATGTAAAATGAATTGCAGTGAGGATTAAACGGTTAATTGGAATCACCAGAAAGAAATCTGAGTACACACCTATGTATACACTTGCTTACTGTGTGATCTTGGCCAAATTATTTGAAGTGTCTGAGCCACAGCTTTCCTTTCTGTAAAATGAGAACAATATAGTGTTGCTCTTACTATTTTAGCCTGTGGCACTTTGAGATTGTTCTATGAATCTCCAAAAGAGAAAATTCTGTTTTTAAACTAATCCATTCCTGTAGGTGTGATATCCTTTGCATTAAACTTGGTTGAGGGGCCTTTGATTAAATTACGTGATAAGATCGACTTGGGGCTTTTGATTGGACTACATCACTGGCACATGATTCATGTTGAGCCTCTGCCCTCTTCCTAGGTCTGATATAAATATAAACAGAGAGAGGCACAGACACAGGAAAAGAAGCCACTGTATTTGATCCTGCCACATGAGAGAGGACTAGAGGATTGCTGAAACATGAAGCCCCAGCGGCGGACTTGGCCCAGGGGTTAGGGCCTCCGCCTACTACATGGGAGGTCCGCGGTTCAAACCCTGGGCCTCCTTGACCCGTGTGGAGCTGGCTCATGCGCAGTGCTGATGCGCGCAAGGAGTGCCCTGGCATGCAGGGGTGTCCCCCTCGTAGGGGAGCCCCATGTGCAAGGAGTGCAGCCCGTAAGGAGAGCCGCCCAGTGGGAAAGAAAGCGCAGCCTGCCGGGGAATGGCGCCGCACACATGGAAAGCTGACACAAGATGACGCAAGGAAAAGAAACACAGATGCCCATGCCCCTGACAACAACGGAGCAAAGATGTAGCAAATAGACACAGAGAACAGACAACGAGGCGGGGGGGAGGCATAAATAAATAACTCTTAAAACAAAAACAAAAAAACCCATGAAGCCCCAAACAGGCTGGGCCCTTGGAGCAGCTCAGGAGGAGAGGAGAGGGTGAGCCCGAGAGGAAGGCTGAGGCCTCAGCAGAGATCCGCGGCCATCTTGCTAGACCCCTGCCTGGACAACAGAATCAACAGTAGCTGACTTTGGTGAGAAAGCACCTCTTGTGGTGACTCGGACGTTTCGCAGCCTTGGAACTGCATGCTTTTATCTCAAATAAGTCCCCTTTATCAAAGCCAACCCATTTCTGGTACTTTGCACTGACAGTTCTTTGGCAAACTAAAACACAGCCTTACAGGGCTGTTGTGAAAATTAAAATAACTGAAGACGCTAAGACAGTGCTGGTGCTCAAATCATGATAAATACTAATACTGTGGTTGTTAACTATTGTTACTTTATTAGGTTAAGGGATGAACTATGGCTTCCTTATACTTCAAGTAGATAAGTGGATTTGTGGTTGAACCATACGGTAAAAAGAATATCTATGACACATAGATCAGATAGATATAGACAAATAAATTTAGATAATAGGTAGATATAATTAGGCCAAATGACATACCAAATGTAGCAAAATTCTAGTAGTTGGTAAATCTGGGTATCTGCATGGGGGTGCATTGGAGTTCTACGTATTGTTTCCATATTATTTTTGCAATTTTCCTGAAATTTTAAATTATTTCCAAATAAAAAGTTGAAAAAAAAAAAAAGAATATTCATTAACAGCTTGATATCAACCCAAAGGAACATATAGAGTAGAATACTGCAGACTTAGCAAATATTTTTTTATTAATGTCATGCATTAAGTTAAAGTTGCGTATTGTAAATGATGATAACACAAACTTGGGAGGAAGGGACTTATGAATGCAACATAAGGACATGGGTTTTGATGACTGAGGATTTGACTTTGAGTCCCAATAGTCAGTTATGTGATGACTTAGTTTCCTCACCTGTAAATGATAACAACGCAAGAAAGAATGTGCACATTTTATGTGCAGGTACATTTTATATGAGTATATATTCTTGAAGATCTCACATTATTTATGGTTTCTCCTGAAAAAGGGTGAAGGGCTTGCTTGTTTACCATCTAAACTAGCCTCAATAAGTGACAAAAGTATTGTCATGGCCCACCAGCTTCAAAATAATTTCTTTTAAAATTAGGGGAATTTGAATTATTTCAAGTTGTATGCACAATATTTCACATTTACTGCTTGGGGCTGATGTCTAGGATCTCTGACCTCTCTAGCCATTTCCATATATGTCCTATGCCACAGATATGGGATGTAATTTCCCTGGTGGTAACCCAAAGGGGCCACATGACACAACTCTCCACAGAGAAAACATTGATCAGTAGGAAAGGAAGGAACTAGCAGATAAATTCCCTATCCATTTCTCCCTTTGATGCACTGTCCCAAGTCATAATTTTTCCATGTAACCTGTCCAGACATGTCCTTTATGGCTGAGTGGGGACACCAGTCAGTTGATGACCTTATCTTTTTTGTTGTGGAATAGTGGTCAGCCTGGTAAATATATGAACTTGCATTTGCATCCCATCCTCCTCTGCCTCAATTGTCTTTCTCTCACTTTTACTGCCCTAGGCTGGTACCTGCCAATAAAGTTTTGCCCCAGATTTGTTTTTCTAGGGAACTCAGGCTAAAGTACAAACTATGGTGGTGAACAAACTAGGCACTGAGCCTCTGCCTTCTAGGAGTTTACAATTTAGGCAAAGAGACAGATACATAAAGCATGAACTACAACACAAAGCATGCATGATGATGACTTGCAATCTCATCTTTGAGATTCTCCAGAAACTTGGGTAGTTGCCTCTAGTTCTGTTTGCTTATTTTTGTGCTAATTGTCTCAAACATCTTGGTTTGCTGAGAATATTGCTGTTAGTCCTCCAAGATTTATTCAAACTCCATTTTCTTGCATTTCCAGTAAGATATTTTAAATGTGTTCATGTTTCTGTGGGCATTTTGCTATTGAAAATAAACCATTCAGTTTTTTTAAAAAAATAATAGCATTTTATCATAGTTCTAAAATCAGATTACTGTTAGATTTTTTATTTTGCCTTCTCTCTCCAGTCAGATAATTGAATGTAATGATGTTGTTTACCCATAGATATTGTCTAGACTAATTTTTTGCCTGCTTTTGAAATTAATTTAGCAGACCTTGCAGCCGAGCTAGCTGTCTATATCATTTTTGACTGAAACCTTAATATTTCTGTACAGTTAACTATCTCAAAGTGGGGACAAAGAGGCGACTGAATTTGAAAATAGGCATTTGCTTTAGTTCACTCTAAAGGTGGAAAATGAAACCTGTTTCTTTGAGGAGGAGTTCTTTGATGAGCTACTTTTTCAGGTGGATATAAATTAAGTACATGAGTTAACTATTGCTGCTTAACAAGTGATCCCCATACTCACAACAACAATATTAATTTATTATTTCACGAGTTTCTTCAGATGCAGTTAACTGGGTGGTTCTGACTTGGGGTCTCTAGTGAGGGTGCAGTTAAGATGTTAGTTGGGGCTGCAGTCTTCAAAAGGCTTGACTGGGGCTAAACTTCCAAGGTGGCTCACTCACATGACTCACAAGTCAGTGCTGGCTGTTGGCAGGAGGTCTCAGTTCCTCACCACCTGGACCTCTCCATACAGCAGCTTTAGTGTCCTCATGACATGGTGGCTGGTTTTCCCAGAGTGAGTGATCCAAGAGAAAGCAAGGTGGATATGGCAGACGTTTGATGACATAGGCTTAGAAGCCACATGGTGTCACTTCTACATGGTGTTTTCTACTGGTCACATGGACCAACCCTGGTGCACTGAGGGAGGGGATTGACTGCACAAGGGCATGAACACCAGGAAGTGAGAATCATTAGGGAGCCGTCTTGGAGGGTGAGACTCTCATTAAGGAGTTCTGGTTATTTTTATTGACATCCTTCTAACTGTGGAGTAACCCAAATGCAAACATATCAGACTGGGATAAGGGGTATTTTACTTAATAATAAAATCCTAAAAGACTTACTGGGTTGGGGATCATTTTGCATCTCTGCAGATATTAATTAGATGTTAAGGGATTTTTCTGCCTCCTCTGGTGGACAGACCAGCCACAAGGGGAAGTGAGGATCTAAAAAGGGAATTCCCAATAGAAGAATTCATGTGGCTGGGGTAATACCTGTAGTTCTTTTCTATTGAATCCTTAGCAATCCAAAGTCCTTGTAACCCATGCTTTTGGCAATGTTCCCCACAAAAATTACTGTGAATCTTCAAAGGGAGCCTAGCCTCAAGTGTCCACAAATCAGCCCATCATGATCAATCATCACATAGCTCTGCTTTGCTCTTCCTCTTCTGTGCCAGCTTCATTGAGTAGATGTTTGTAACCTTCACTTTGCCTATGCTAATAGTGCCCATCATAAAATGCCCAAGTTTTTGCTAAATATACTTTCCCCATGAAGCTACAGTCCTCTAGGAGCTGAAGGAATGCTGGGCCCAGTGCAGACATGGGAAAAATGACCTTTTCTCTGCATCCTATTTTATTGCCATGGCCCCATGCACAGCCTGTGCTCATATCATCACAAAGTCAGGGAAACATATTGTTTTTGCCCCTGAGCAGCTTTCCATCAAGACACAAGGACAAAAAGCAGTTTGTAGGAGCACTTCCATCTACAACTACATCCAAAAAAAAAAAAACCATTCCTCTGAAGGTAATGGAGTTTACAGAAATCAGTTTCTCCTATAAAATAGATTGCTCTTTATCTTCTCATTCCAAGCATTTATATTTTCCTTGAGGGGCAGTCTCTTAATACTTCCTTTTTCTTTCTTTTTTTTTTTTTAAAGATTTATTTTATTTCTCTTCCCTTCCCCCCACCCCCATTGTTGTGTGTTCTTCTGTGTCTACTTGTATTCGCTGCGACACCAGGAATCTGTGTCTCTTTTTGGTTGCATCATCTTGCTGCATCAGCTCTCTGTGTGTGCGGCGCCACTCCTGGGCAGGTTGCACTTTTCTTGTGCTGGGCAGCTCAATGCAGGGTGCACTTCTTGTGCGTGGGGCTCCCCTACATGGGGGACACCCCTGTGTGGCACAGCACTCCTTGCGTGCAGCAATACTGCGCATGGGCCAGCTCACCACATGGGCCAGGAGGCCCTGGGTTTGAACCCTGAACCTCCCATATGGTAAGCGAATGCTGTATCAGTTGAGCCACATCCACTTCCTTCTTTTTCTTAAAGACCTATGCCTTATATACCCAAAGACCCATTCTGGTAGGCTTTCCTAGAACCAAGGAGAACATTTCTGTAATGGCTTACCAAAATTTCTACTTATTGCAAATCAAAAGCTCTGCACATACCTGGAATAAATCCCACTTGGTCATGGCGTATAATTCTTTCATAAATTATTGGATTGAATTTGCTAATATTTTGTTGAGGACTTTCATGCCTTAGTTCACAGGAGATATTTGTCTGTAGTTTACTTTCCTTTTTTTTTTTTTATGTCTTTGTCTAGTTTTGGTATTAGTGTAATACTGGCCTTGTAACATGAATTGGGAAGTATTCCTTCCTCTTTTATTTTCTGGAAGAGTCTATGTAAAATTGATATTAATTCTTGAATTGTTTGGTAGAATTTTCCAGTGCAACCATCTGGGCCTGGAGATTTCAGGAGTTTTTAAAGTACAAATTCAACTTTTTTTAATGGTTGTAGGACTATTCAGGTTATCTATTTTATCTTGGCTGATTTTTTTCTTTTTTTTACACTTATTTTATTAAAGTTAATAGATCACGAAGAATGTTACTTCAAAGAACATAAAGAAAACATAAAAAACACAAGAGGTTCCCATATACTCTATTCCCCACTCCCCCACCCCATCATTTGGGCGGTTGTGGTTTTTGAGGAATTGGTCCATTTTTACTAATTTTTAAATTTATGAGCTTAGAGTTGTTCCTGGTATTCCCTTCTCATCCTTTCAATGGCGGCAGGATCTGTAGTGGTATCCTGTGTTTCATTCCTGATATATTGATAGTTTGTATCTTCTCTCATTTAATTTTTATGAGTCTTGCTAGAGGTTTATTAATTTTATTGATGTATTTTTAAAAACAGCTTTTTATTTCATTGATTTTTCTGTATTGTTTTCCTATTTTAAATTCTATTGATTTCTGCTCTTTATTTTTCCTTCTACTTATTTTGATTCTTGAGATGGAAATTTAGTGATTTGAGATTTTTCCTCTCTTCTAATTTAATTTAAAGCACTTAAGTGCTGTGGATATTCTTCTTAGCATTGTTTTAATTATACCCCACATATTTTGATATGTTGTATCTTATTTTATTATTTTTTTTTAATTAATTAATTTATTTCTCTCCCCTTCCCCCCTCCCACCCTGGGGTTGTCTGTTCTCTGTGTCTATTTGCTGCATCTTCTTTGTCTGCTTCTGTTGTTGTCAGCATCACAGGAATCTGTGTTTCTTTTTGTTGTGTCATCTTGCTGCGTCAGTTCTCCGTGTGTGCGGCACCATTCCTGGGCAGGCTGCACTTTCTTTCGCGCTGGGCGACTCTCCTTATGGGGCGCACTCCTTGCACGTGGCAGGGCACTCCTTGCGCGCATCAGCACTGCATATGGGCCAGCTCCACACGGGTAAAGGAGGCCCAGGGTTTGAACCGCGGACCTCCTATGTGGTAGACGACGCCCTAACCACTGGGCCAAGTCCGCTGCCTGTTGTATTTTAAATTTCATTCAATTCTGGGGCTTTTTTTAATTAAATTTTTTTTTTAATTTTTAAAGAAGCTTTAGATTGCATAAATAATTCTGTGGCTTTTTATGTTCCCTTTGAGACTTTATCATTGACCCATGGATTATTTAGAAGTCTGTTGTTTTATGTCCAATTGCTTTAGAGATTTTTCTCTTGTCTTTCTGCTATTGATTTCTAGTTGGAGTCCATTATGGTTATAAAACATATTCAGTATGATTTCAGTTCTTTTAAATTAGTTGGTTTGTTTAATGGCCCAAAATATGGTCTATCTTGGTCAATGTTCAATGGGCACTGGAAAAAAAATGTGTATTCTGCTGTTGGGTGGAACGTCCTATATATGTGAATCAGATATTTTTGTTTAATTTTACAGTTCAAGTCTTCTATCTCCTTGATGATTTCCAGTCTGTGACAGTTTGAAGCTGGGTGGACCCCAAAAAATCATGTCCTTAAGGCTAATCCATTCCTGTGGGTGGGGACCCTTTGATTGGATTATATTCAACTGGGGGCTTTGACTAGAGAATTTCAGCGAGGCCTGACCCAGGCAGGTCTTGGTCCTCTTGTAAATGGGAGAAAAATGCAGACACACACAGAAAAAGGCCGCAGAGATAGAGAAACCAAGAGGCTGAGAGACTAGAATCAGCAGAGCACAGAGGCTCAGAAAGAGGACCCCCAGAGGCTCAAAGAGAGAAGGCCCCAAGGAGATGGGAGAGATGAACCTCATGCCTAATCACCCCCAGCTGAGTTTGAGGAGAAACTAAATCCAGAGGAGCAGGCAGAGACCTCGGCAGGGGTAGAAGGCATCCAGGATTGCTAGCAGCTGACCTTTAGTGAGACAGCATTTCTGATGATGCTTTGATTTGGAAACTTTCATGGTCGCAGAACTATAAGGTTTCAACCTAATAAATTCCTATTGTAAAAGCTAACATATTTTTGTTACATTGCTCCCAGAACCCTTTAGCAAACTAAAACACTAATAGCTTTATTAACTGCTGAGAAATCAAATGCTCATAGTTTTGAAAAGAGAATTTTTGGAAGAACTACAACCCCTAATAAGATTTCTGTCAAAGCCCTATTTCAGGGTTACATGTGCTGCCCTTCCTTCTAGGACATTCTCTGTAGAATCAGTCAGCAGTCACTCTCCTTTTGCTGAAAACCCAAATTATTTTTTAAGACTCTTTGCTTGCAAGTGACTAACGTTATGCCCTGACTTATATTTACAAGCTGCCACTTCCTCCCCATCCATTTACATAGCCTGCTAGTTTCTCCCCAGACTGCCAAATGTCTTCTGAAACAGGTGTCAGAGCAAAAAAAACTCTGCCAGCACATGATGTATGGCAAAGTTTGTGATAAGATTTGATTTCAAGTATTAAAATTTCAAACTGTCCTCTTCTACCTTGGTTTTAAGCAAGTTCTAATCATCTGCTCCATCATTGCTTGACTTTTGCCAGATCCTCTCCACTTCGAGCACTCTTGTGATATCCCACTATGGTGCCCTTGACACAGGTCTCTCCCATGACATCTAGATAATTTACGTGGAAGTGGTAAGTAAACTGCCTCGTGTCTTGGCTCCATCCTTCTTGAACCAGAGCCCTGGGAATCCCTAGTCATCTATTTCTCTGTGACTGCACACATTGCACACATCTCTCATGGCTTCTGCCTCCTAATTATCTTTCCAATCTCTATCCCTTCCTCCTCATCTCCACTGCTGGCTTGGTTCAGGCTCTCACCAAGTCTTTCCTGAATCACTCCAGTGATCTTCAAACTCGTCTGCTTTAATTCCTCTTCCACATGACTACTTCCAAAATGATATTTCCAAACACAAAGTAAATCACATCTTTGTCCTGCTTAAAGTCCTTTTATAGGTATCCCTATAGGTACAAGGATCAAATTCGGCTGTAAGTCAGCCCATGGGTCTTTGCCTATTTCTCTGGCCTCATTTCCGCCCTCCCTTCTTCTGGCTTGTTGGCAGTTACATGACTTGCAGTTACCTTAAGTTTATGTTCTTTAATGCCCTATGCTTTCGCAAATGTTGTTCCTTCTGCTTTTTTGTGCATTTTCTCTCCCCTTTCTCCATCTGTTAAACTACTACTGGCTCTTCAAAACTAGACCACGTGTCATCTGCTCTCAGATGCTTTTCGAGTTTGGGTTAGATGTGTCTCCATATATCCACAGTAGCATCCAAGTATTTCTATCCATGTGAGATGTAGTTACATTGTGGTTTAAGTTGTCTTCTCTGGAGCCAGGATTTGTGGTTTCAAATTCAAGTTGTTTTATTACTAGCTGTGTAACCCCTTGCAAATTTTAGTTTTTTATGCCTCAGTTTCCCTGAATGGAGAATGATAATGGCACTGATCTCATGTGGTTGTCTTGGGCTTTAGAGTGAGTTGATAAATATGGAGTACTTGGAATAATGCCTAACTCATAGTAAATACTCATTGCATGTCAGCTGTTCTTAATGATTAATTTTATTTCCACTTTGTTCTATAAGATTCTGAGATTTTAAAGGGATGGCTCTTGTACTGTTTTTGTTTTTTTTTAGCTTCTAGAGCAAAAACAGCATTCCTTGTTCTGTGACTACATAAATAAACAGTAAGTACCATATATAGAGTATTATACTTAGGGGTACCTTTCTAAACCCCAGTATTTTATGACACATTTCCATGCATGAACAAGTTATCAGTGTGTAGAGTAAGTCTTTAAGACAATTATAGTAAATGACTGCATATATCTTATATAACAAATTACATGATTTATTCATTTCCAAAACAAGATTTCTAAATTTAGAGTGATAATCTAAGTTTGCTAGAATTTTATTATTAGATTGATTTGCATTACAAATTTAACACTATTCTTTCTTGTTGTGAGACATCTTTTACAATACTATGTATCGCTAGCCTCAACATTACTACAAAGTCCACACTTTGATCATGTTGTTGGTTTAATTAAAATTTTTCTTTTCTATCTTTGAATCTCTCACATATTCTTGTCTTTTAAGTAGTGTTTTAAAATCACATTCTGTCCAATAGACAGACTAATAGCAGGTACGCTCTTGCTATCTGCATTATATATCTGCTAAATAGCATGAGATTTCATTTTACAGCAACAAGACACTCATCATCCTCCATTTCCGGATTAACATGCTTTTATTAAATAAATGTGCAATCATTTTGAGACTAACTGCATTGTGTAGCAGTAAATAATCTTCTGGATTACTAGAATTAGGTTTGACTATGAATGATAGAAACCCAAAATAACAGTGGTTTAAACAAAATAGAAGTTTATTTCTCTCTCATGTAAGCATAGTCCTGGCTAGAATGGCAGTTCAATCATCAGAAACCAAGGCTTCTTTAATCTTGCTCCTCCAACAACATTCTTAATATGTAGGTTTCAACTCCTAGTTTAAGATGGCTTCTCCAGCTCCAGCCTTCACATCCTCAGTCCACCCAGCAGAATAGAAGAAAAAGGAAAAAAGGACTGTGCTATTCTTTAAAGACACTTCCTGGAAGTTGCATATATCTTTTCATTAATCAGAACTTGGTCACATGGTCAAACCTAGCTGGAAGGAAGGCTTGTAAATGGAGTCTTTACCCTAGGTGGTCATGTGCTCAGCTAAAAATTGGGGGCCCTATTTCTGAGAAGAAAGGGGAAATGTATTTTAGATCCAGTCTGTGTTACTTTATCGTTGCCATTTAACTGTCTCAGGTTACAAAGATCCAAGACTGAAAAAACAGAGTTGGTAAAATGGCCATATTGATGTAAAAAATGTGCACTAGATGATTTTGATCCTTTCTGAAAGTTAGCTAGTCTGTGGGACGACTATTTTTAAATTGTAGAGGCTATTGTAAATACAGGCATTTTTATAACCAGAGTTGAAACCAATTCCAGATAATTTTTGCCAAGAATCTTGAACTTATTTTCAAGCTTCAAATTTCTATTATTTTAGAACATTTCAAAACATGCACAAAAGTAGAAATAACCTATAGAGAACCCACTAGTTCCCTTCACCCAACTTTAACACATCAATTTATAATAGAAACGTTCTTTTGAGGTACTGGAGCTGGGCCAGGGATTGAACCCAGGACCTTGTATGTGGGCAGCTGTGCTCAACTACTGAGCCACATCAGCATTGCTGTGTTGATTTTTTCATTTGTTTACTTGTCTATTTATATTTTTAGGAGGCACCAGGGACCAATCCCAGGACCTCCCATGTGGGAAGCAGGTGGTCAACTGCTTGAGCCACATCCGCTCTCCTATCATGAAATTTTCATGTGTAGGAATGGTTAGTCAGTTGCCACAGTAGTTGAGTGTCATTGATATTTACTATGCTTATTTCAATCATTTGAAAAGCAGCTTTCTCTATAGACATGGGTGTTCCAAACTGTAGAAACCTTGGAAAACTTGCCTTGTCACAGAACTTGCAAAAGCAGTGAGATGTAGACCAGGGGTTGGCAAACTTTTTCTGTAAAGGGACCGGTAGTAATATTTAAGGCTTTGTGGCCCACATTTGGCCTGTTGAATATTCTCAGTATTTTTTTTTTTCACATTGCTTAAAAAACATAAAAACCTTTCTTGGCTTATGGGGCCATCCCCCAAAAAGCCTGCTGCCAGATTTGGCACAGGCTGTAATTTACTGACCCCTGAGAGATCATGAGGCCTCTCTGCCCCAAGCAAAAGCTAAGGGTCAGATGTGGGCATCATAGCAAGGTCAACCAATCCCTAGGACCGCCAGCAACCTCTATCTAGGCCTGACTCAGAATGAGTGAAGCCTGTTGGAGTCTATTGCCTGAGACACCAAAAATGAGGCATTTAGAAGTGTGCAACCCCATTAGAAACAGAGTAGGTCCTCAATGAGAGACTCAGTTCCTGTCCTAAAATTCAGAATACATAACAGCAAGCCACCTTTCCTTTAGGAAGCTTAAATTATGTGTTCCTAGAAACCAGAAGAACCTAAATGACTCTTACCTACTGCTAATGGGAATGTAAATTGGTACAAACACTTTGGGAGATAGACTAACACTATCTAGTAAAGATGAGTTTGGGCTTACCGATGACCCAGCTTTCTTATCTTCCCTAGAGAAATTCTTGTACGTGTATTCCAAAAGATATGCACAGGAATGGTCAGAGCACGTAGTTTAGCAGTCCACATGCCCTATGCTAACCTGAGCAAATCCTGGCTTCTTAAATAAGTTGCTTATTTCTCTGTGCCTCATCTTCTTGATCTGTGGGATGGAGATAACTAATATGCCAAAGTTGTTGAGAGGATTAAATAATGTATGTGAAGTGCTGGGCACATAACAAGGAATATGTAAGTCTTAGCTATTTTTATAACTCTCATTATTGTAGCAGCATTGTTCATGATAGCAAAAAACCAGAAAACAACCTAAATTTGTATCAAGAGAAGACAGTTAAATTGGGGTATGAAACATTATATAGCAGTGAAAAGAATGAACTAGACTACATATATCCACAGGTATAAGTCTTAGAAACATAGTATTGAGAAAAACAGAACATAGGACAGTGAATGGGGAGATGGGATTATGATAGCTTATCAGTGAACTATGTGAAGTTCTTTTTCAGGAATAATGTGGTAGGATCACGAGTGTTTTTCTTAATATGTTGTAAATGTAGAACAATAAACTTCAGTGAACCAAATCTTTAAGATAAAATTTGCATGGAAATGAACTGAGCTTGTTAAAAATAAATTCAGGAAATAAAAATTAAACCAAAATAAGGTAATAAACATGCTCTATAGAAAATTCATTAAGGAACTAAATTGATTGAATGGATTTCACTCTAGAAAATACATTTTTGATGAGAAATTTTCAGTGCTGGTATACTTCTGATCAAAATATTTGTCTCCATAAATTCAGAGAGTATGACCTGCTGGTCAAAATAGTTGGATCAAATCATCCTGTACATAGCTAACAATACCTTAACTATATATTAAGCATTGACTTTATATGAGATTTACACATCTGTAGGAAAAATTCTCTCCCTCCCTCTGGGAGGGAATCAGATGCCAGGAAAGCCTAAACAGGGAAATGGCTAAAAAGTAAAAGAATAAGGAATTCAGTTCTGGAGATAAGAGAAATAGGAAGATACCAGGAAACACAGTTCTGCTCTTAAAAAAAAAAGAGTGAATTCAATATGGTGGGGATCATTAAGGTAGTATGCTTGGTTTATTTCCCCCAAGATTCAATTAAGCTGGTACATGGAGTTTAGGAGCGGGCATATCTGGTGACTGCTTCGCTTCCAAAAGCCACTGCGTACTTAGCTAGCTTCCCAGGTAACAGCAAATACACTGCCTTCTTGATGTCTTCTGGAGTGAGAGTGCAACGATTTCTGAAATACATCATGTTGCAGGCCTCCATAGCAATGCGCTCAAAGATGTTGTTGATCAGGGTGTTCATGACGTCCAAGGTGCGAGATGAGATGCTCCTCTCGGGAGCTACTTCTTTTAGGACCCTGTTCACGTAGAGTGAATAATTTCTTTGGCCAAGCACGGTACTGGAGTGTGATTTCTTTCTGGAGATTGTGCTCAGATAGTCTCTGGAGCAGCTGTACTTTCTGCTGATGGATCTGGCCATTGTAGATGTTTCTCTTACCGGTTACACTGGTAACAGATGGAGAGAAGGGCCAAAGAAAGGGGAGAGCTCTTATATTTATAGTGGCGTGTCATAGTGTGACTGCTGGGGCTTCTCTCTGATTGGAAGTAACTCTTCCTGTGTCACAATCACCTAGCAACAGCAGTGATTTGTTGTTAAGGGCAAATCTTTTTTTTTTTTTTTTTGCCAACCAAAAACTTTCCTAAGACAAAAAGGGAGTGTTACAGAAGGGTGGAGGCTGACTTCTGGGGAGTGAGGAGGAATGCTCATCTTTTTTCTACTTTGTTTCTTAGCAATTTGCAGGCATAGTATATAATATTTTCAGAATTGGACTAAACCTCATCAAATGTAGGGGGAAGGGCTTGGTGGCAGGAAAATAAAGGAAATGGTGCCAAACGCTTTTTTTGGGGGGGAGGAAGGTTGTTTCTGTGTTTATAAAAGGATTAATGAATTCACTTAAGAAAATGAATAATGAATTAAGTCATTCAGAATTTAAAAATGATTATTTTATATTAAAAATAAATTCATATGATTAATCCAGTTTTTAAAAATATTGTGACCTTTATTTTAAAAATAAAGCCTACTTTTTTTCACCTAGATCCCCAACTCCTCAGGAGCAAGTAAGTACATCTGAAGAATAAAACAAAAACTCCAGGTTTCTATAATTTAAATTATGATATGGGGACTGTGCTTATTTATTAATCTTTTATAACTGACATTGATATCATTCTTTCAAATTTCACAAATTTTATTACATGATCTGCCTTTTATCTGATAATGTAGTTCTTCGGTCAGCATAAACCAAGTGTTTGTAGGGTCATTTTTGCCATGTGTCTTGTTTATATTCATACTTGGAAAAATTTCCCCCTGTATTCTTCATCAAGTTTATCCCAGGGTAAAATAAAAAATAAATATAAGGAACTATAAGGAATACAACTCATGAGCATTTCAATAATAGAGAAGGTAGATTGGGTTAAGTGTTATTTCTGGAATGCTGCTAATTCTTCCCCTTTCTCTCCCACTCAGGAAAGTAAATCTTATATAAGTAAGAATAATGTTATAACTTTGGATGAGCTGTAATTTCTAAAGACAATGGATAATATGTGTGAAATCTGCACCTCGTTCCTAGTGACAACCTTAGACCATGCCCCATCACACTAAGAGACTGTGGCTCCTGGTGGTGCTTTAGGGTGATGATTCTTTAGTTAGATCTTGTAAATTTTGTTTTTGAATTTCTCTAGATATAATTACTTAGTTTGCTTAATTATAGCGTAGCTTTACTTGCTATCACTTACAAGTGGAAACTGCTTATTCTCTATTCCTCAGGTATCCCTACTGATGTTTCCATTAGGGTAAAACACCTGTCCTTTCTTCCTCCTCACTCATTGCTCCCTGGGACAACTGACTTACCTGGTCAATGAGGTAGGGAGAAGACAGGCATTCCTTCTGGTTCCTCATCTGCCTGAGGGCAGTGCTGTGCCCCTGGGGATGGGACACTGTTCACCAGCTGCCTCTCTGGGGAACTGAGTTGGTCATTCTGCTTAATTTTGCGTTTTCATATTAGGAAGCTGATTATTGGACCGTACCTAAGGGTGGTTCTCCAAACAGTTGGCCAGTAATCAAGCTGACATTTTGATCTCCATCTTTCTGATTTCTATGCCTCTCTCAATTGGTTCTGAGCTTGGATGGGGGAAAAGGGAGGATGAAAAATAGTACTGCAGCTAAAAGAGAAGCCCAAAACAAGAGCCTGAAAAAAAATCCATGAAAGAGTAAAACCCAAACAAGTAAGCTGTATGTCAAAATACTGACTGACTGGAAAGCTCAGAAAATGAATACTGATTCTGTAAAATTTCTGGCTAGTTTAGGGTTAACCTGAATTCTCTTTTCAAATGCAGTAAATTATTCCAAGAATAGTTTGAGTTCACCACTGATGATTTTTCTTTTCCTTCTTCCTCCTCCTTCTTCCAGATAGTCTGGATTAAGAGTCAGACATCTTTAGTATCAGGAAATCTGATTATTTTGCATCTACTCCTCCTGAGAGAAGACACTTTGAAGACTTTTATCCTCCCACTCCTGCTCTGTCCCCTCCTAGCCTTAGAGAGAAGCCTGGTGTCCTTCAGGAGGCACAACACATCCAAGGATTGGAGGCCAGGCCATCACAGGTGCTGGTCTCCAAGGTTTTCAAGTGCAGGCTGCAGTCCAAAGCCAAGAACTGTTTCATGGACGTTAGCGGGGCATATGAAGAATTGGAATAGAGACTGTAAACTTTACATCAATGTTAATTTTCTTGAACTGGATAACTGCACTTAAGGCAGTTACATAGTGAATATCCCTGTTCTTTAGAAATGTACATGGCAGTATTAAGTGTTCAAGAAGCATGACGCATAAAACCTGCACTCAAGTGTTCAGAAAATAGCTAGCTAGCTAGGTAGATAGCCAGCTAGCGAGAGTCAATGTGGTAAAATGTTAAAATTGGTAGATCTGGGTATATGGAAGTAGGGCTATTTTGGAGTCTCTGTATGGGGTTTGCATTCATTTTTTAACTGTCCTATAGGTTTGAAAGTATTTCAAAAAAGTTTTTTAAGAGTATTTTTCCAAATTCTTGTTTTATGCTTGATTATACTATGTCTATTTTGGACATGAACTGTATAGTATCCTCCCTTCCATGATAAAGTAAATAAAGCACTGCATTACAACTGCTTATTCTTTCATTGATGATTGAGGATCTCGTAATGACTCCAGGTCATCATCAAGACTATTAGTGATTGTTGCACAGTAATGTAACTATGGCATGGGTAACATTAATTCAAAGCAGGGAACATGCCCTGACAGGTATGAGTGTACTCCGGGAATACTTTTACAACCACTGAATTAGTTTTCTACTGCTGCTGTAATAAATCACCACAGATTTTATGGCTTGATTCACTACAAATTTGTTATCTACAATTCAGGAGATCAGAAATTTGAAATGAATTTTGCTGGGCTAAAATCAGGGTGTTGGCAGAACTGCACTCCTTTCTGGAGGCTCTCGTGGAGAAGCTGTTTTCTTGCCTTTTCTAGCCTCTAGTGGCCACCTGCTTTCCTTGGCTTGTAGCCTCTTTCCATCTTCAAAGCCAGCAATAGCCCGTCAAGTCTTTCTCACACTGCATCCCTCTGATGCTGATTCTCTTGTCTCCCTCTTTCACTTAAAAGGATGCTTGTGATTAAATTAAGCTAGCCCAAATATCTAGGATAATCTCTCCATGGCAAGATCCTTAACTCAATCACATCTGCAAAGTCCCTTTTGCCATGTAAGGTAAAAATCACAGGCCCCAGAATTTGGAGTGTGATCTTCTTTGGAGGGACTGTTTTTCTGCCACAGCCACCAGGTACAGAATGGAATGTCAGGAAAGGTCAGGGTCACTAATGATGTACATGGCAGTTTGAGATTATTTATGAACTCTAAAAAGAGAAAGATTATGTTTGTAATCTGGGTGTGATACCCTTTGATTGCATTAAATTCATTTGAGGGGCCTTTGATTAGATTACCTGTTAAGATTGCTTTTAGGGCTTTTGATTCAACCACACTAGTAGGGTGTGACTCAAGTTGAGTCCCTGCCCCCTTGCTGGGTCTGTTATAAATGGACACTCACACAGACACACACAGAAAGAGAGAGCTCTGTCATTTCTTTTTATCCCCTTCCCACTTGCAGCTTGCTTGCTCTCTACTCTCTGTGTCCATTTGCTGTGTGTTCTTCTGTGTGTCTGTATTTATTTTTATTTATTCCCCATCACATGTGGCTTGCTTGTTGTCTGCTCTCTGACCATTCGTTGTGCGCTCTTCTGTGTTCTTTTTGTTTGTCTCCCTTTTTTTTTGTTGTTGTGTCACCTTGCTGAGTCGGCTCTCCGTGGCGCTTGTGGACCGGTGGTACTCTGGTGCTTGTGGGCCGAGAGGCAAGCTGCGGTATGCAGACGAGCCTGCCTTCACAAGGAGGCCCCAGGATGTGAACACAGGGCCTCCCATGTAGTAGACAGAGCCCCACTGATTGAGCCACAGCTGCTTCCCAGCTCTGTCATTTTTGATCCTGCAAAGTGACAGAAAGGAGAAGGCTCAAACAGCTGAGGCCCTGGGATGAGCCAGTTTGTCTGATAGCTTACAGCTGACTTTGTGGAGAGAGCAGGACAGATGAGACTTACATAGGAAGTCCTAAGAGACAAACCCTATGACAGCCTGCAGCTGAAGTAGGGAAGATGCAGAATAGCTGAGCTTGAGAGAGGAAGCTCAGAGGGGAAGGCTGAAATCTCATAGAATTGCCCACCATCTTGTTTCAACACATGGCAGCTGACTTTGGTGAGAAAATACCTCTTATGGTAACTTCAGTTGGGCCTCTATGGCCTTGGGCCTATAAGTTTTTACCCCAAATAAATACCCTTTATAAAAGCCAACAGAGTTCTGGTACTTTCCATCAGCAGCCCTTTGGCTGACTAAAACAGTGTAGAGGATGGAGATGAATACTTACTGTCCTTAGACCATAACCAGAAATATATATATTTTTAGGATTTATTTATTTCTCCCCCCTCCCTCCATTGTCTGCTCTCTGTGTCCATTTGCTGTGTGTTCATCTGTGTCTGCTTGTATTCTCATTAGGCAGCTCTGGGAACTGATTCTGGGACCTTCCGGAGTGGGAGAGAGGCAATCATTCTCTTGTGCCACCTCAGCTCCCTGGTCTGCTGCATCTCTCTTATTGTCTCTCCTCTGTGTCTATTTTCGTTGCGCCATCTTGCTGCGCCATCTCTGTGTGGGCCAGCACTCCTGCACGGGGCAGCATTCCTGTGTGGGGCAAGACTCCTGTTTGGGGCAGCAGTCCTGCATGGGGTGGTACTCCGTGAAGGCCAGCTCTCCACATGAGCCAGCACTCCGCATGGGCCAGCTCGCCTTCACCAGGAGGCCCTGGGCATCAAACCCTTGACCTCCTATATATTAGATGGGAGCCCAATTGCTTGAGCCACATCTGCTTCCCAGAAATATTTTTTAAAAATGCTTTCTACATATGGGCTTGCTTTTTTATAATTTACTTTGTCTAAAAATTGAGAGTTGTCTTAGGTTTTACTTTCTGTGCTGTTTCTTTACATCACAGCCTCCAACATATACTTAAAACTCATTTCATCCTTGGAAGGCTAGAGGATGAGAATAGAGGAGAGATGTTTCTTCTCTTTGAATTTCCTTTTCTGTCTCTTCATTCCTGCTGTTTCTCTCTCCCTCAAAAGCATTTATTGTATGCCAGTCATGTGCCAGGCACTGCATAAGTTATGCTGTGAGGATGCAGAATAAATACGATACAATTCCTACTCTCAAGAAACTCACAGTTTACTGAGGTATAGTACAGACATGAGAATAATTACTGTTATGAAGAGGGAGATAAAAACTCTAACAGGAACATGCATAGGGCATAAGCGAGATGAGCGAGTGGTACCTGGATCTCTCAACCCATGGAATAGGTGATGTTTCAGTTGAAGTTTTTTCTTAGGAGGTACCAGGGATTGAATCCAGGACCTTGTACATGGGAAACAGATGCTCAACCACTGAGCTACATCTGCTCCCCAATGAGAGTTGGTTTTTTCTTTTGCTTGTTTGTTTTGTTTTTAGAAGGTATCAGGGATTGAACCCAGAACCTTGGACATGGGAAGCAGGTGCTCAACTACTGTACTACATCCACTCCCCTCATTTAAATCTTTTTTTTTAGGTACAGGGAGCTGGGGATTGAACCTGGGACCTTGTATGTGGGAAGGCAGCATTTAACCATTGGCTTCCCTGAGTTGATTTTCCCATATGTTTTTCTTGTTTGCTTTTTTGTTTTTTCAGGAGGCACTGGGGGCCCAACCTAGGCCCTCCCTAGTGGGAGGCAGGTGCTCAACTGCTGGAGCCATATACACTCCCTCAGTTGAATCTTGAATGACAAATTATTCAGGCAGACAAGGGTGATGGTGAGGGTAGAGTAGGTGTGGGGTCTATGACCTAATTCCAGAGAACTTGTTTTGTTTGTTTGTTTTTACATGAGGATGGAAGACGTAAGGTCTGGACCAGGTCTCTGTTCAGGTGGTGGTTTGTGAGCCTGGCTGCAGGTTAACATCTCCTACAGAGAGTAAAGCAATCGAGCAATCAAAACAAATAACCCACGCCAAGGCTAGAACCAAACAATCCAATTCATCAGATTCTAAGGGGCAAGGCACAGGATTTCCTTTTAGTTTCCAGGGAATTTTTTTTATTTTATTTTAAAGTTTAAGAAGTTTTTTTCAGAGGTACCGAGGATTGAACCATTTGAAACAAGAACCTTGTACAGGGGAAGCAAGGGCTCAGCTACTGAGCTATACCTGCTTCCCACCCAGGGGCTTTTAATAGGCAGCCAGGGATGAGAATTACTGGTTGAGTCGAGTAGAGCAAAACACTTGAAAGTGTAGGGGGGTTTTAAAAACTGAAATGAGTTAAGGGGAGGGGAGAAATAAGAAGGGACGTTAGAAGGCTAGAGGAGTAGGATGTGAGTAGGTGAAGGGATCAATGACTCCATTTACTATGCCACTGATGACCCAGACCTTCCCTGATGGTCCATTCTGTACATGGTGCTATGACAGGCATAATAAAGGCATCTTGAGGGTGATATGTGTTCTCTGGTCACTGAACTCTGGAGAACAGAGACATGAAGTGATACAAACTTTGATGTATACTTGTTTCTGTGCATTGCAGATTGAGGCCGACATTGCTAAAAAGCTGGATCTAGGAGAACTGAGGAAGGATAATAGACCCAGGTGGACCCAGGCTGGGGCACTTTTTGCTGGGGAGTCCGGCTTAGCTCTTGCCTGTCTTATAGTTTCACATTTAAGGCACATAAAACATATGTGCCATGTTCTCCTTTGCTCATTTGTTGACAATTCTCTGGCCAAAGTCATGTCTTTTTTACTTTATTCGACTTTCATATGCTAGATTCCTAAGGCTGACACTCTTAATATCAGAGGTCTCACCCACCCAGAATCACCTGTGTCCTGCCTTGGCGATCTAAAATCTGGGTCATTGTCTTCAAGTGACCTAAGAGTAGGGTAATAAGATTAGTGTAATAAAGGTATTAGCCTTGAAAGTAAGTTGAAGGTTGTCAGTTCCTGATGAGGTTCTTGATGAGTCTGATTCTTCTTATCAGAAAACAAAATATTTTGAGACAGTAGAAGAGAAGAAAAATTTTAATTTTGTTTTGAGTTCTGGTTCACATATTACAGTAAAACATTAACTAAAAAGCAATTAAAACTTCCCTTGAATCATTAATTTTATTGTTGGAAAATGAGTTTTCCTCTTACTTTAATAAAAAATTGAGTGACCTTACTAAGCACACAGATGAAGTTAAGGAGGCAGAAATCTAGAAAAACCAAACAATAATTGCCCCAGGTTATCTGGGAAATTGTGAGGCCAGGAGCTAAATGGTGGCCTGTTGACATCTGATTGTTGTACTTCACCATGATACAATACTGCCTTTCTCAGTTGTTCAAGAAGGGAGGGCGTTGATGATCCTCACTTCCCTGTTAGCTGACCTGGGTAAGTCCAACGAACTGCAAAGTAGGTGCTGCAACTCTGCTAAGCCTCAGGGCCCACCTGGCACATAGACAGTCCAAAGATTCAACCCCAGCATACACGAACCCCAGCATAACCACAGGTTCAGTAAAAGTGTCAGAAGAGGCATGTGTAGAGAGGTCACATCTGAGTCCCACACCATCACACTCAGGAGCACAAATTCCAAAGTAAGGCCCACTGGCAAGGCACTGAACTCCAGAGTCATCTGTCATGACCGCAGGGCCTGGGCGTTTCCGTAGCCCTCAGGAGCACCACTACCTGAGATTGTATCTACTTTGACTGTCTCTGAGATACTGCTGAAATGTGCATAAGTGAGACCCCTCTGATGACCTCCCGATTCATTTTGAAGTCTCTTAGCCATATAAACTCATTTGTCTTTACCATTTCCTCCTTTTATTCAAGGTCTTTCTCTAGTTGCATCACCAGCTGGTGCTTGGTAGTGATCTACCACACCAGGGAACCGAGAGTCTACAACTGCAAGCAGGAGAATTCTGTCCATTAGCTATGTGGGATCTAAGCCCCCTCTCAATTTAGACGTGGAGTGGACATCACCATTCCAGGGTCTTCATGATGGAGGAATAAAATATCTATTAGAGTGAACTTACTGGTATTCTACTGTAGAAATATTGTGACTCTAGCTATGGAAGAGATTATATTATTGATGTGGAGACAGTGGCCACGGGAATTGCTGAAGGCAGGGAGAGGGAAAAAGAGGTGTGATATTGGGGCATTTTCAGGACTTGGAAATATCCTCAATGATATTGCAGGGACAGATGCAGGACACTATATATCCTACCATAACCCACTGAATGGACGGGAGACAGTGAAAACTACAACATAAACTATAATCCATGCTCTGTAGCAATGCTCCAAAATGTACTCATCAAATGCAATGAATGTACCACACTAATGAAAGAAGTTTTTGATGTGGGGGGAGTAGGGAGTGTGGGGAGTAGAGTATATGGGAACCTCTTACATTATTTAAGGTAATATTTTGTGTCATCCATGTAGATACATGGATATTAAAAAGATAATAAAATAAAAAACACGAAAAAAAAAGAAGGGAGGATACTTGCTTCATGTATTTTGGGGGCACTGTGGTTAAATGCATAAATATTTATGATAATTTCTTCTTGGTGGGTTGTCCTTTTATTAATATGTAGTGTCCTTCCTTGTCTTATATAACAGCTTTTGACTTGATGTCTATTTTGTCTCATATTAGTATAGCTATCCCAGTTCTTTTTTTGGTTACTATTTGCATGGATTATCTTTTTCCAACCTTTCACTTTCAACCTATTTGTGTCTTTGGGTTTAATGTGAATCTTTTGTAAACAACATATAGTTGGATCACGCCTTCTTTATCCAAGCTGCCAATCTGTGTCTTCTGATTTGGGAGTTTAATCCGTGAATATTCTGTTATTACTGTAAGACAATACTTACTTCAGCCATTTTGTCTTTTGGTTTTTATATGTTCTATCTTTTCTTTTTTGGTCTCTCTCTCCCTTTATTGCAACCTCCTTTTCTATGTAGTCGAACTTTTAAAAAAATAGATCAATTTTATTGATACATATTAATAAAGCATACAGTTTGTCCAAAGTATACAATCAATGGTATTTAATATAGTCACATAGTTGTGCATTTATCACTCCAGTAATTTTTAAATTTTTAAAAATTTTTAAATATTTAAATTTAAATAATAAACAGACAAAGAAACATGAAAATTCTTCACCTCTCAATCTCTGTTTCCCTTGCTGTACATAGCTGCTATTTCTGGCTATTCTTTCACCATTATTTATTAAGCAGTTTTACTGAGATATATTCACATACCATATGATCTACCCAAAGTGTATAATCAATGGCTTTTTAAAAAAGCTGTTAAAAAGTCCTTCATTGTAAAAGTGTAAAATAAATAGAAAAATGGATTGAAAGAAATTACAAATTTTAAATGAAAGTGCAAGGCCAGGTTACAGTTAATATAATCAATTATAAAAAATAGATAGCATAGCAACAAACATTTATAAATGTAAATAATAATTCAAATATAATAGAATTAATTATAACAATTCTCATTTTTATATTATAGCACTATTGGACATAATCTCTAAGAATGGTTTAGTTATTTAATTTCCATTTAGGCCATAATTCTTTCTAGATAATTAAATTCCTGTTTGGGAATTCTTCACATCTTATTGGGATGAATTATAGCAGATAACAATTTACCAACTCATAATTTATGAGGCAGAAAACGTAAAATCTTTTTCAACAGTAGTCATGCTAAATCATTATTGATCCAGATAGATTACTTTAATTAAAGATTATGAATAAGAAAGACTTAAAGAAAAATGAAGTATCCAAAAATATATCTCTTTTCTAGCCCTCAATTAAAAGCAAGTGTTTATTTTGTATGAAAAAAGTTACAGAATACTGATCACAGGAACAATTTGCCAGTTGCACTCAGTAATTATTGTTCATATACTCTAATGTTTTTATTTTGCATTTATCTGGTCTACTCCAGCTCTTTTTTGGTTACTATTTACATGGAATACCTTTTTCCAACCTTTCACTTCTAATCGGTTGTGTCTTTACATTTGAGTTGGGTCTCTGGTAGATAACATATAGACAGCTTGTATTTTTTAATCCATTCTCTCAGTCTATGCTTTTTGACTGGGGAGTTCAATCCATTAACAATCAATGTTATTATTGTAAAGGCATTACTTCATCCATTTTGTCCTTCAGCTCTCTGTTGTCATATCCTTCTATTGTCTGTCTTCTTATCCTTTAGTTTACCCTTCTCATAATCTTCTCCAAATCTGTTGCCCTTGTTTTTCCTTGCAGGCTGCAGCATCCCCTTTAGTATCTCTTGCAAGTCTGGTCTTTTTGTAACACATTATCTCAGATTTTGTCTGTGAAGACTTTGAATTCACCCTCTATTTTGAAGGACAATTTTGCCAGATACAGAATTCTTGGCTGGCAGTTTTTCTCTTTCAGTACCTTAAATATATCATGCAATTTTCTTTCTCTTCCATGATTTCTGATGAGAGGTCAGCACTTAATCTTATCAAGGTTCCCTTGTATGTGATGCTTTGCTTTTCTCTTGCTGCTTTCAGAATCTTTATCTCTGAGATTTGTCATTCTGAATAGTAGGTGTCTCAGGGTACGCCTATTCAGATTTATTTGGTTTTGGGTGCATTTTCCTTCTTGGATATTGATATTTGTGTCTTTCATAGGGGTTGGAAAGTTTTCAGTCATTATTTTCTCAAATATTCTTTCTGCCCCTTTTCCATTCTCTTCTCTTTCTGGGACATCAATAATGTGAATGTTTATACATTTTGCTTTGTCATTCATTTCTCTGAAACTCTGTTCCATTTCTTCTAATCTCTTCTCTTTCTGTTCTCCTGTCTTTTCTAGTTCAGATATTCTGTCTTCAAAATCACTAATTCTGTCTTCAAGCAATTCAAATATGCTTTTATGTGTCTCTAATGTATTTTTAGTCTCATCCATCCTGTCTTTCATTCCCGTAAGGTCTGTTACTTTTCTTTCTTCTGCCTGCTCAAATCTGCTTTTGTATGCCTCTAATGTATTTTCATCTCTACTATTGTGCCTTTAATCCCCATAATTTGTTATGTTTCTTTTTATACTTCCAAATTTTTCTTTGTGCTCACACATTGTCTTCCTAATATCCTTTATCTCTTTATGCATATTTTCCTTCATCTCCTTGAATTGATTTAGGAGATTTGTTTGACATTCTTTGATTAGTTGTCCAAATTCTATGTCTCCTCTGAAGTTTTAATTTGTTCCCTTGACTGGGCCTTATCTTCCTGTTGCTTAGTATGGCTTGTAAGTTTTTGTTTGTGCTTGAGCATCTGATTATCTTGATGAGTTAACTCTGAAGGTCAGTTTCTCCTTACTGAGTGAGCATGTCCCTTGCTAGCCACACTTCTGGTGGTCTCTCTTTTTATCCTCCTTCTGGGGGTTTATAGTCTGGGTCCTAGTGGGAGGTTGGAGAGGTCCTGGCTGCTGCTTCTGAGCAATTCCCAAGCTCTGCTGAACCAAGTGAAGGGGAAGTAAGAGGACTAAAGGTCTGGAATGAAAGTTCCCTACCTGATATTTTTCTTTTTTTTCAATTCAACATTTGTAGACTCTTTCTCAGTCCCTATAAACCACCAGAGTTCTATGCAAGTGACTCTCTGGGAGGTTTTTTTTCCCCCCAGAGGCTATCTATGCCACCATGTTGATGATGTCACCCCAGAAGACCACCTATTTTACAGATGAAATTTAACTTGGAGAAATTAAGTTCCTTGTATGCATGTCTGGTTGTATAGTAAAACAAAGTCTAGAATAGGTTTCTTTATACTGTGTTATGCTGCTGAAATCAAAGTACTTCCCCACAGCTGTTGCCTTGGTGGAGTTGGTGGTTTTCAGTGGGCTTAGCAATGTTTGTTAGAGAGTCTCTTTCAGGGGTTCAATAGGTCCTTGATTCTTGTGTGATATACATCCTAGTATGCACCTGTCTCACTGAAGCAACTTAGTTATTTTTTTCTGTCTCACATCCTTTCTAGTGACCACAAGTCTGGGAACAGGATTCCAAAAGATTTGGACAGTGGGGATCCTAAAAGCCAGTACAGGCTGTGCAAGGCAAAATATATTTCCAGGTGCTTGCGTCAAGAGAAATGTGATTATTCTTTGCTGCTTTTCTTTTTTTTTTGGAGTAAATTTTTTTTAAAAGGTTTATTTATTTATTTATCTTCCCTTCCCTCCCACCGCGGTTGTCTGTTCTTATGTTATTTGCTGTGTCTTCTTCTTTGTCTGCTTCTGTTGTTGTCAGCGGCACAGGAATCTGTGTTTCTTTTTGTTGTGTCATCTTGTGTCAGCTCTCCGTGTGTGCAGCACCATTCCTGGGCAGGCTACACTTTCTTTCGCGCTGGGCGGCTCTCCTTACGGGGCACACTCCTTGTGCGTGGGGCTCCCCTATGCGGGGGACACCCCTGTGTGGCAGGGCACTCCTTGCGCGCGTCAGCACTGCGCATGGGCCAGCTCCACACGGGTCAAGGAGGCCCGGGGTTTGAACCGCAGACCTCCCATGTGGTAGACGGACGCCCTAACCACTGGGCCAAGTCCGCTTCCCGTTCCCTGCTTTTCTAGTGCAACCTCTTCACACTAGGACTACCCCTCACAGGGATTGTAAGCATAAATAAGCAAGACTTAAAAGCTCGGCTGCTTTCAACACATGAAAAATATTTTTAGGAACTTGTAATTAGAGAAAGAGTCAAACAAGATTTATAAAAAGCACAAACCATGAAGAAAAGTTTGACCTATTTACCTATATTAATTAGACTTATGATAACTGTATAAAAAAGAACTATAAGCAAAATTAAACACAAGGCACAGGCTGGGAGAAGATATTCATAAAGCATGTAACTACTGTAGAATAAATATTCAGAATATGTAAATAATTCCTATAAATCTATTTTTAAAATAGCGACCTGTTAGAAAAGATGGGCAAATGATATGATCAGGCAATTCACAGACTAGGAAACTATCCTAAACTAATGTACAAAAAGATGCCTGACCTCAGCAGTAGTCAGGGAAATGTGTATTAAAACCATAGACATTACTTCACACTCATTGGATTCACAAAAATTAAATACCCTGATACCACCAAATGTTGACAAGGATGTAAGGAAATAGTTTGTTTTATTTTGCAGGTGTGTGTAAATTACTACAGTTACCTTGTACAGTAACTTTGGCAATATGTAGGAAACTTGAAGTCCTTTGTACCCTAAAATAAAGCAATTCCACTTTTCAGGTATCTACTCTATAGGAAAAGTGCCTGCATGTTTAGTGAAGCAATATTTGTAGAGAAAGAAGTGGAAACAAGCCCCCTCAGCTAAATAAAGTGTAATTTTTTCATATGGTGGAATACTCGAGCATTATAACAGATGAACCAGGATCTACATACATAAAACTCAAATATTGTTGAGTGAAAAAAAGTTGCAAAATGATATGTAGGCTATGATATAGTTTATGTAAAAATTGAAGTACAAAAGAGCAGTAGATAGTGTTTATGGATTTAGACATATGCAGTCCAAATATGAAAAAATACTTGGGAATGGTTCTATGTGCCCAGTAGTAGTTACCTCTGAGAGGGAAGGAGGGAGAGGGGAAGACTGGAGAAGGGGCTTTAGCTGTATCTATAATGTTTTATTATTTAAAATGAGAGATCTGATACAAATATGGCAAAACATTAAGGGAGTCTGTTTCATCATTTTCTTTGAAATATTTAATAACTAAAGAAAAACTCAGCTACTGTAAAAACAAACATAACCATGAACAATGCCATCCGTTATGTGGTATTAAGTTGTGCTGATAAAAGAGGGACTGAAGGCTTTGCCAGGCGATAAGAAGACTACAATAGTACCTCCTGGTACACATGGATGCCACGCAGACAGGACCTGTGTCTACTAACAGAAAATGTTAGGAGTTCATTCTAGAGCTGGAACCATAGGGGCTATTAGGCTGATAGAATTATCCAGCAGTAGACATGGTAGGGATCAAACATGCATAATAAGACTCAGCTGGAAAACTTGGGAAAATGCAGATTTTTAGGTTCCTTTCTTGGAGCTTGGAATTTATGGAGGGCCAGTGTCCTGAAGAATGCATTTAGGGAAACACTGACTTATTTGCTTCACAGCCAATGAAGACTCATTCATGAATTCCTTCCCCAAATATTCTTCCTTTCCCAAGTCACCTCGTTATTTGTACTACCATTTTGCCATCTAAATTGATTGAATTTAAAGGAAAGGGGAAAAGAACTCAAATATATCGTGGAAGTAGTAAAAATTGTCCTATTTTCCTGGGTGGGTCTTCCTCTATGACTCCCCTCCCCCACTTCAGATACTGCCCCTAGTGACTTGAATCTCCCACTACCCTAATAAGCTCACAGTGAACTGCAAGGAGAAAATACAGTATGGAGATGATGCTCAAATTCTGAATCTGCTGATGTTTAACCTGTCTTGTCCTTGGACATACCCATTATCAGTCAATGTTGCCTTCACCAGTTTTAGGAGATTTCCTAGGGGAAGGCAGGGTCTAAAATTCCCAGAATAGGGATGGGGTCTCCTTGAGGGTCTTAGTCATCATATTTTAGTGCTGGCACAATACCTATACCTCATGGTGTTTAATAAATATATCTGAATGAATGAATATGGCCCACCCAGAACAGCTGGCAGACCCACATTGGGAACAAATATTTTTGGAATTCCTGTTGCACTTTGTGTATGTAATCTCAGATAATCTTCACAACAGCTTTATGTAGTAGGTTTTATGAGCCCCTGTGCTCAGTAGGGGAGACAGGCTTGTAGAAGTGAAGGAATTTGCTCAAGATAATACAGTCAATGATAGGACTGGAATTTAAACTTATTTTTACCCAGTCTCAGAGGCCATGTTTTCTACAACCTTAGCTACTTCTGAAGAACAGAAATATTGTCTCTAGAAATTGCCTGATTTTATTCCTCTTCTACCCAGTCAAGAGGGAGCATTGGTTATGACTGTATTAAAATATTTAAATGTTCTTTTTTCCTCTTTGGTATAATTCAAGATTTTTTCCTTCCTTACCTGTTTCACTATTTACTTTCTCACCTATGACGTATTTCATAAAATGTTGCTTTTAATTAAACCCAATATAACAATATCAGGGGCAAATTTAGAGAAAAGAAGATGTCATGCAACTTAAGGGAGTTCTATCTAGTAATGCCAGTAAGCCATACAAATATTTTGTGGAATAGCTCCCAATACAGAGGCTCCCCCCCCCCCCCAGAGATGGCTCCCTTATCTGTTAGCTCATTGTTTATGCTTGTTGCTTTTTTTTGCTCATTTTTCTTTTTAGGAGGCACTGGGAACTGAACCCAGGACCTCCCATATGGGAGGTGGGTGCTCAACTGCTTGAGCCACATTTGCTTCCTGCTTGTTTTTTTTAAAGATATTATTTATTTCCCACCTCCCCTCTTTTTTTGGTACTCGCTGTCTGCTCTCTGTTCCTGTTCATTGTGTGCTCTCTGTGTCTGCTCATCTTCTTTTTAGGAGGCACTGAGAACGGAACCTGGGACCTCCCATGTGGGAAGGAGCTGCCCAATTGTTTGAGCCACATCTGCTGCCTGCTTGTTGTGTCTCTCATTGTGCTTCCTCATTGTGTCTCCTTGTTGCCTCATCTAGTTTTGTCATGTTGTTGTGTCAGCTCACTGTCTTGCTTGTCTTCTTTAGGAAGACTGAGAATGGAACCCAGGACCTCCCATGTGGTAGGTGGGCACTCGACTGTTTGAGCCACATCCACTCCCAATACAGAGGTTTTTGAGTTGCTTAATAAAGAGCTGAAGTTATCATGGACTTCCTATCACCCAAGCATCCTGTAACTTCTGTAGCTCTTAGTCATCCCGCTGGTCTAGTGACTTCATTGCTAAGCTAGGTTGCTGTGCATCCTGGTCTTCAGTTGTTAGGTCATCTACTTGCCACAATCCAAGTGAAGAGGTCTGTTAACATGTGAGGTATATTGATTTTATGTCTGAAGATGCTCTGCTGCCAAGACAAAATTTAATTGGTTCTCTATTACTTAGCCATGTGTACAATTTGAACAGTCAATAGATCCCAAATGTGTGTGCAATCACAGGAATGGGGAAGAGCAACTCAAAGTTCTGAGTTTACCTTCATGATGCAATGTTAAAAGCTAAATTTTAAAACATTTACCCGATTTTGCTTCATGTTTTATTTCTTTCTTGACTGTAAGTGCCTCAATAAAGGAGAATGTTTTGGTATCCCACCCCCACACTCTACTCCTTATCACAGTGCCTTTTTTTCCAATCATATTTTTATTTTAAAAGAAGCTTTAGAGTACATATATGTTACATAAAAAATATAGGGCATTCCCATATACCAACCCACATACTTTCCTCCTTTAACAACATCTTTCCTTAGTGTGGAACATTTGTTACAATTGATGAACACATATTGACGCATTGCTAATAACCTTGGTCTATAGTTTAAAGAATATTTATTCAACAACTACATATTGCGTTAATGAAAGACTGAATGGGTGTTCTCATGGAATATGACTATCTTAGACTTGGTCACTCAGAGTTTGCTTGTGTCCCACAGTAGCTTCATTTTCAAAAAAATATTATGGGGGTTTATTTTTCCCTGTTATGTTTCAGAAGGTGTTAATAGGAAATGGGATAGCTATCTTATCCATTCTGAATCTCCAACATAAATTCATATTTTTTTAAACAACATAATTGATTTCTTTAGAAACCTCCAACATGCCAGAGCCAAAGTAGTTCTTCTAAAGGAGAAATGATATGGTTTTAGAAGGAAAAGATCTTCTATGGTTCTCAATTTTCTCAGCTATAAAGTAAATAGAAAGTAAATATGGACTCATGGTGCCCACAATTAATTAAAAAAGAATTTCCTGGGAACCAGGAGAAAAAGTGCTCCTTGGGAGTACTCCCTGCTATCTTCTTGGCACAGTTCCTATTGGTGTGAGCAGAGGCCAGGGACCTCAGCCCTTCAGTAGTGAGGTCATGCAAAATTATTTTTACTGAGGAAAAGCTACCAAAGTTGGTGAGTAACTTATGTAAACAAAATAGGCACAAATTATTGAGTGCCTACTATGTGCTCTGCACTGTGCTAAATGCTTCATTTTAGCTCTCAACAGTTGTGTAAGGAAGGTGTTATTATTCTTAAATTAGTAGTTTCATGTCATCCCTATAATTATATTCACTCATTTGCATTCTGATATACTTTCTCAAATAAAAAAATGGAGTGGAGATCCAGCTTGTCTGTGGGAAGTTGCCCAGAAGCTCTGGCACTCATGTGGGAGTATGCTGCTTACATGAATGGCAACTTGGTGGACAAAATGATTGAGCATAGGGTATAGCCTGAAATGTACCCCTCGGCAGAATATCCTACTATGGCAGGAGTATGCATCCTTCTTTTTAAATTTATTTTTATTTTTATTTTTTGCATCCTTATTTTTATTTTAAAAAGTTTATATTTTATTTAAGGTACATTTGACTAAGCAAAAACAAAAACAAAAGCAGCATATGAAGCCACAATTTCTTAGAAGTTAACACTTAGGATAAGATTTAAACAAACAAAAGCATGGGTGATTTACTTAAAGACAGTGTAAAGAGGAGATATTAAGGGCTGAATAGTACAGTGATGCAGATAAGACAAAATCATGAAGGGGATATATGAATGACCAGCTTTTGGAAACAGGGTCCCTAAGTCCCAGTATGTACAATCTTCATCAGTGCAGCCTAGGAATCTTCTAGTTACTTCAGACACTCCAGATTAGAGTGTTCTAGAATGAAAGAAAGTTGATTTTGAGTCAGACAACCAGTACTCTCCTTTAAATATTGGCAGTAATAAACCCTTAGGTAGAATTAATGACCTCCCTACTTTGTAGCCTTTTCATGGGTGAAAGTCAAAGTCTCTTAACAGCCAACTTTGTGCACAAAAGGTAGAAAACAATGTTTTTCATTGATGTTGCTGAAGTTCTCCATGATCCTTATTTTATTGAACACTTATCAGAGTTGAAAGTTGTTCAGGGACTGTTTATCAAGTCCTATTTACGTGCCAGGCACAGTACTGACCAGGAATATCAAGAGAAATGAGATGATCTTGCCCTTGAAGTACTATGGAAAACATTTTTAAGGAGAACTGGAGATGTTGGACAAGGAGATGGACTAGATTTATGAAGCTGATTCAGGACAGGTAAACCCCAGTAAATAATCAAGACCTTTAAAAAAAATGTCACACCACGATGAAGAAGGAATTGAATTGGAGAAAATTTAACACAGAATTTTTCATGTAGATGGATCAATCTTTGAAAGCTCAGGTAGCCAGATTTGCACTAAAGCCACTATAAAATGGTAGTGGTTACCCTTATTATTTCTTAATAGCTTCAGAGATGGAGTTTCCACATTTTCCCCACAATATTAAACCCAGGATATTTTCTAATGTCTATCCTAAATCCCTCGGATTGAAAGTTAAGCTCAGACCCTCTTGGAGGACAGCTGTCAGCTGTTTCTTTAAATATCACGAATGATCGGAAAGAGCATCTTCTGAATCTGCCCCCTTCTCACCCCCAAATCTATATTCCATTTTATATCTCCTTTTTTCCTTCTCATATTTTTTTCTATCCTAAAATAGCTACCTTTAGTGTTTCCAAATTTCTTTTGGCTCATTGTCCCTTCTCCCAAATTTCAAATTTCTCAGGTCTCACATTCTCTCTTGCATTTTTTTTTCCATTTCCCTCTTCAGATTTCCTTTTTCTTACAAATCCCAAATATTCATTTTGTTTAAAGTTCCAGTCCTTTCATCTTTTAGTTGGATTTAATTTCCTTTTCAGGGTATTAGTACTGGCTCTTTTCATTGTAAGCTTCCAAGCATATTTAGTCAAGTTCATTTCTCTTTCTCTCCATTGTTATCTTCAGGATGAGGTTCAAAGGAAAAGAGTCTTTGCTTAATGGAGGTCTATAGAGGTGAACTGAGAAGGAAATGAAAATGCTTTCATTTCACCCACTCTCCTTAGAGTGCATGTTAACACGTGGGGCACACTTGGAGATACTTTTTTTTTTTAAAGGCATATTATTATTAATTTATCTCCCCTCTGCCCTGTTGTTTTGTGTTCACTGTCTGCTCATTGTGTGCTCATCTTCTTTTTAGGAGGCACTGGGAACTGAACCTGGGACCTCCCATGTGGGAGGGAGGCACCCAATGGCTTGAGCCACCTCCACTCCCACTTGTTGTGTCTCTCGTTGAGTCTCCTTGTGTCTTTTTGTTGCATCATCTTGTTGCGTTATCTCACCATGCCAGCTGGCTGTCTGACTCGTGTTCTTTAGGAGGCACTGGGAACTGAACCTGGGACCTTCCATGTGGTAGGCGGGCATCCAGCTGCTTGAGACACATCTGCTTCCCAAGACACTTCTTAAGGAGGTTGCAGTTTATTCCTTCTGGACTGGAGGAAATATGGACCACTATTACCTCTCGGCCATTTTGTACATATGGACCCTGGCAAAATAAGGGAAACCATGGGTTTAGTTTAGGCTTTGCTGCATCCTGAGGGCTGGAGTCACACCATTCTGTGTGTGAGAATCAGAGGGAGGAAATTTATACCTTCACTGCTTTGAGTCCTTTTCTGGACTGTAATTTCCAGGGGCTGAATCTAAAGAGGTGCATTAATGCTGTTGCTAGCAGGTGGGGAACAGATGGAAAATAAATATGCTCAAGGGCTCAGAGGATATTACTGATGTAGGAAGCAGGTAGTCAGGCAACAGGAAGTAAATACAGCTAAACAGTGGGAAAAAGATATTTATCTTTGATCCCCTGAGCAACACGTGGGGAAAGTTCTAGTCAGGAGCTGAGGGACGATTGATTGGTCCCAGGGCTTCTGCATGGGGCAACCTGAACAAGTGGCTTGTAGAGCCTTCTACCACAAAGCAATTAACTCTGAGCAGCTGCATCTTATAGACCTGAAAATAGCCCAGAATTGAGTTTTCTCAGAACAAGAGCTGCATAACGCAGAGCTGGGGAGAGTGAAGACAGCTGGACATTACTGATATTAGAACAGCTCTTTGCAAAGAACTTTCATGCCTGTCGTCTGAAGGGAACCTCATAACAACTGCAAGAGGGAAAGGAACAGGCCTCACTGATATTCCTGTTGCACACATGAAGAACCTGGGGCTGAGGGAGCTTGAATGAATTGCCCAAGGCCCCATACTTAGTTTTTATGCAATCCCATGCTTCCCACAACAGCTTGAGGGTTGAACTGGATCCCAATTATAGTTTCTAAGCCATATGTCTTTAACCTTTACTCACCCACTTCTGAGATTTTCAATTCTTATATTTCTTTGTAATATAGTAATATTATCAATCATAACAAATAATACCTACCATTGTTTAAGCACTTACTATGTGTTATTTAAACCTCACAGCAATCCTAACACATATTAATGAGGACGTGTTATTATCCCTATTTAAAAGATGAAACAATGAGGTCCAAAGAGGTTTAGTAATTTGCCTAAGACAATGAAGCTATTAAGAGGTTGATCTAAGAATATAACCAATGTATATATAATTCCAAAATCTGAGCTGTTCCTCACTTGACAACATTTGCATCAGGACAAATTCAATGACTTCTTCAGGAAATCCCCAGAGATATCCCATGGTGTTCATAAGGGCAGCCCTCTGGCCACACCAGCATTCCCTCCTTTCCTTGGTAGGGTCTCCTGGAACTGCTCTGACTTGTGGCCTTGGCTGCTGTGGGTCTCTGCTTCATCCCTGTTCCATTTTTTGTTCCTTGTTGCAGTGTGCCCCAGCAGTCACCCCACCAAAATGGGGAGGGGGCAGAGGCAGGGCAAACTACTTCCTCAGCTGCATGGCCTGGTGCTTCAGTTTTTTACAGAGATTTCAGCAGCAAAGCTCTTTTACCTTTTCCTGTACCTCTCTTCTTAAGAACTTGGGCATGATCCCAGGGGGGCAGGACAGAAGGACTGTGACAAGTATACCCTTTGCTCTATTCAGATTGCTCCTCTCTTTAACAGCTGTTTCCCATCCTTGCACAAATTATGTTGTTCTCAGGTCTCCCATCACTTGGTGTTTTCCTTTGTCCTTCAAGTAAATAGGGCCGACTTGGGCCAGTCCGAATGGATTAGACCTCTAAGAATGAATAGATGTTTAGACTCTTAAACTGGAACCCCCATCACCTCTATTTTTATGATCACTGCTTGTTATTTATGTATTGAACTCTCTCCCATTAAATTGTACATGTGAATTTTTTTGAGGCAACTCATCTTTGCATCTACACACAACAGAGTGCTTGATGTGTAGCTTATTATATGAATAAAAGAATGGAAGTAAAACAAGTAAGTAGTTCCTGGTTACTGCTGATTTTAGAGTCGGTTCCTCCCAGAATCTTTAAATAAATCAATGGCATTTTTACTTGCTCTTCCTTTCCCCCTGAACATTCTTTTTGGCTTATTCTCTCATTTTATTCAAATCAGATGTAACTTCCTGAGAGTGGTCTTCCCTGACAGCTCCATCTGAAATGTTACATCTTGAAACTCTCCAGCCCTTTACTCTGATTTATTTTTTCTTAATAGAATTTTTATATGCTTATTTTCTGTTTTACCCACCAAGCTCCATGAAAATTGAGATGTTTGATTTTTCCTTGCCATATCTCCAAGGCCTTTAATAATGACTGGCAGATTGTAGGAGTTCAATATTTATTGAATGGATGAATTAAACTGAGAAAGGCTCCCTAAAAGGAGTGTGCAGAGGCTACCTTAGTCTTTTTAAAGTGCTACTCTAGTGAAGATATTCAAAGTTCAATAGCCTGGTAACATCTAAACTATTGACTCCTCAAATAAGCTAATTATTTATTGATCTCCTCTAGTTGCTCCTTGAAAATGTATATCTAGGGCTATAAAACTTTTAATGCAGAGTGCATTATTTTCTGATGATTATAGCTGGACAGTCTCATGAAGAATGACAAATTTCATTAAGAACTTCTTTATCTTCCACCTTTGAGGAATAAGTGGTCTTTCATGCAATGTGAATTTATTTTTAAATACCCCTATACTAAAAAAACACATTCTACTGGTATTAAGATACTTAACAAATTTTAGAGTTTTTCTTCTGGCCTGATAGAGTAATAGTGATTAGGTTTACCCTCACACCCAAAAACAACAGAAAAACAGGACAGAATGTATGAAACAATGGTTCTCAAGACATTGAATATAGTATAATGAAAGATAGTGATTTCTGAGAGATGATAAATAAACATGGTGAGCCTTATGATTGCCCCAGATTACTGTCTTAGGAGGGTTTTCAGGCTGTGGTGCAGAGAGAACCCATGACAGAGCTCACTGGTCTCCCTGAGTTTAGGAGATAGACCTGTAAGTCCAAATAGATCAACTAATCTACAGTTTGCAGGATGAAGTATTAGAGAGGAGAGAGCTGTGCAGAGAGAGAGACCTCTGGAGATTTGCTTAGAATCCCCTTGAGTATTCAGCTGAGAAATAATTAGCTCATGCAACTTAGAAAACCAACTGAGGCTGATGGAAGAAACATCCAAAATGATTATAAGAAACAGTCCTTTGGGCTCATATAGTATAGAGAATATTACCTCTTCCCACCAGCAGAGGTAGAAAAGGTCAGTATTTTCTTTCAGTAGTGGGAGAAAATTTAGCTCTTCTAAATGCTTCCCTTGTCCTGCCCAATAAAGCTTAAAAGCGAGACTTGAAGTTTCCAAGTGACTTAACTACTCTCAGAACAAAATTCAACCACAAGGTAAAGGTATGGCATCCAATAAAAAGTTACCAAGAAAGAAACAGAGAAATGAAACTCATAATAAGGCAACACACAAACACACACACACACACACACACACACAAACATATACATACTAATCAATAAATAGAAATTGACCCAAAGATGATACAAATGTTAGATTGAGTGGACAAGGACATTAAAACTCAATAACTAAATGCAATATGTTCAAGAAGCTAAAGGAAATATTAAACATGTTAGGTAGAGACATGAAAGATATAAAAGACTTAAAACAGGGGAGCAGATGTGGCTTAAGAAGTTGGGAACCCATCTCCCACATGGGAGGTCCTGGGTTTGGTTCCTGGTGCCTCCTAGAGAAGACAAGCCAACACAGTGAACAGATACAGCAAGCACAAACAGTGAGCAGACATGTGAGGGAGCCATCTCAGGGGGGAAATAAATAAACCTTTACAAAAAGACTTAAACTTCTAGAGATAAAAATGAGATTAAAAAAATACACTACATTGGATTAATCACAGCTTAGATAATGCAGAAGAAAAGATTAGTGAACTTGAAGGCAATAGAAACTATCCAAAATGACACAAGAGAAAGAAGAATAAATAGAAAAATCTGCATTATAAATTCAGGGTTTCAAAAGCCTCTCTCAATAATTGATGGAAAAAGTGGACCAAATTTCAGTAAGGATACAGAAAACTTGAACAGCACTATCAATTAACTTGGCCCAATTGATATTTATAGAACACTCCACTTAACAGCAGAATATGCATTCTGTTCAAGTGCACACAGAGTATTTATCATAATAGATCATATTCTGGGTCATATAATAAGTCTCAATATATTTAAAGTAATTCAAGTCACACAAAATATGTTCCCTGACTACAAGTGATTTAAATTAGAAACCAACAGAAATATATCTGTAAAATCTCCAAACATTTGGAAAATAAAGAAACATTTTTCTAAATAACCAAATGGTCAAAGAAGAAATTGAAAGAAAAACTAGAAAGTCTTTTGAACTGAAGAAATTTTTTAAAAATGTCAAAATTTGTGGGATGCAGATTAAGCAGGTCTTAGAGGGAAATTTATAGCATGAAACAACTATGATAGAACAGAATAAAGACCTCAAATCAATGATTTTAGCTTCTACTTAAGAAACAATTACAAAAAGAGCATTATAAAGGAAACGATAATGGCCAGAGTACAATTGAAAGACATAGAAAATGGAAAAAACTATAGAAAAAGATCAACAAAATCAAAAGCTGATTGTTGGTATTATTAAATATGAAGTCATCAATATGGTGACATAAGGCATCCCCTGGAAAAGTCTCCCCTCAGAAAAAACTAATGAAAGGACAAATCCCACTTGGAAGTCTGGAGGATGATAGAGACTTGAGAAGGACTCCATAAATGCTGAATTAAAGAAAAAGGAAAACAAAAACACCAAGACACCAAAAAAGGTAGAAGATCTACAACCTGGACCTTCCAGTCCAGCTACCTCCATTCACTCAGACTTGTAGAATTAAGGGTCACACTTGTAGAATTTAAGGCAGCATGGATTTGGAACATAGAGGCACTCACAGCGGTGAGTTAGAACCCCATGCATACCTAAGTCTGCAGAGATGTAGATTGGAACACAAGGGGCTGATTAGCACAAACATACAAAAAATCCTCCAGTAAATAAAAAACAGACCATTGCAGAACTGTTGGCAAGAGGTGCACATACTCAGCATAATCTCTAATTGCTGGAGCACTGTGCTGATCTGAGTCTTTTGTGGACCCCAGAAAATTATGTTCTTAAGCTAAATCATTCCTGTGAGTATAAACATATTGTATGTTGGACCTTTTGGTTAGATCACTTTTGAGTAGATCCCTTCAGTTTAGGGTTTTTTTTTTTTTTTAATTTTAAATTAGATTGCAGGACCTAATCCTCTACTGGAGTCCTTTATAAATGGAGGACTTAAAAGTGACAGAAACACAGGAAAAAGCTGGAGAGACAAAGAACTCCAAAAGGATTGAGAGAGAAGGCCCATGGAGAGCAAGAAGCTAAAGCAATGAGGCCTGGAGGAGAGGAGAGGGGCGAGATTAGCAAGCCCTGCCATGTGCCTGATAGCCCACAACTGAGTCTTGGAGAGAAAGTAAGCCTTAAGAGAAAGGTAGAGACCTTAACAGAGCCACCATTGTGCCTTGCCATGTGGCAGGAATACAAGGTTGCCAGCAGCTGACCGTTGGTGAGACAGCATCTCTGATGATGCCTTGATTTTGACATTTTCAGTCTCAGAACTGTAAGCATTTTATCTAATAGATTCCCATAGTAAAAGGCAACTCATTTCTGGTATTTTGCTCCCAGCAGCAGTTAGCAAACTAAAGCACCTACACACACACAAAAATGGACCATTTGACCTGATCCTATCTGATTTCCTGGCATGAGATCCTGTAATGCAGAAGTAACTGGAGGCAGAAAAGCATCATGGAAAAAAAAGCAGGAAACAGAACTGCTGTAAGGAAGGATGGGTCACAGAATTGGAAATTATAATGTAAAAAGAGGTAATGAATGAGGGAGAGAAGTTAAACAAATCATAGGAGGTGGGGAGAAATTCTGCACAAAAATAAACAATAGATCAGGATTCCCAGGGAAGGAATAGGGTGGAAAAATTTTCTTCTAGAGGTGAAACAATTTCACATAAAAGGGCAATCTTAAAATTTGAACCACATATATAAGGCAAGAATCAGGTGCAGAAGACTTGAGAAAATATGAAGTTAAATATGGGCTACTCTAAAGGTTCAGTATAAGTTGGACCAAATGTCAAAGAGGAGCCATCACACAAAATCAATGAATAATAAAACCCTAGGCAAGAGGGAGAAACTGACCATCAGAGTTAACCCATCAAAATAATCAGATGCATAGACATCAGCAAAAACTTAAAAGCCATTCTAAAAAATAGGAATATATGACTCACAAAGGGAAAATTAAAACTTCAGAGGAGACAGACTTTGGAATGACTAATCAAAGAAGTTCAAACAAATCCAAATAATTCAAGGAGATGAAAGGAATTATGGGTAGAAATAAACTAATGGTGGATATAGAGCTAAAGTATATTAATTGAAATTAAAACTTAAGGAAAATATAAATAAAATAAAATAATGTGAAATAAAAACTTGTGATATTAAAACTTAGCCTAGTAATATATACTGCCTAAGAGTTACCTCCCAAAAGCCTCCTTATTGCTCAAATGTGATCTCTCTCTAGGCCAAACCTAGCATATAAATGCACTACCTTCCCCCTCAGCATGGGACATGACTCCCAGGGATGAGCCTCCCTGGCACCAAGGGATTATTACCAAGAACCAACTAGCAATGCATCTGGAAAAAGACCTTGAAAGCAAAAGAGGGAAATGGTAAGTACAAATGTGTTTTTATGGCTAGAAGATTTCAAAGTGATTCAGGAGGTCATTCTAGAGGTTACATTTATGCAAGTCTCAGCAGGTTCTCATTGACTGCCACAGTAGAAAGTGCCTCAGACAGTGGGGCTCCTATGGGCTCTAGAGATATGCAGAAACTATAAGCAAAGGCAGACAGATAAGGAATTCAGCACCTTGTCAGTGAGTCTTACTTTGGAATTTATGCTTTCCAGTGTAACAGAGTTAGACTTATTTATAAGTTCTCTACACATGGCTCTTCTGATTCTTTTATCTGAACGCATAATTAGCACTATATTTGATAAATATATATCCCAGAGACTTTAATCTTTAGTCTGTCCATGTGCCAGTTGAGCCCTGAATTTCAGCAGAGTTGCAACACCTACTCTCCAGTTCACTGGATTTACCCAGTACAACTAATGATGATGATGGACAATGCCCATCCCAAGGAACAGAGAGTGTCTGTAACTGTAAGCAAGATAGCTCCATCCATCTGCCCCATAGGATCTAAGCCCCCTCTCAATTAGAAGCAGAGTGGGCATCATCATTCCCAAATCCTCAAGTTTAAGGAATGAACAATGGACTAAAATAGACTTATTATTATTCTATTATAGACTTATTATTATTCTAGCAATGAAATAACTCTTATTATTGATGTAAAGGCAGTGACCACTAGAGGTTCTGAGGGATAGGAGAGGAAAGAATAGGTATAATATGGGAGCATTTTCAGGACATTGGATTTGTCCTGCATAACATTGTAGTGACAGATACAGGCCATTGTATATTTTGTCATAACTTGCAAAATTGTGTGGGACAAAGTGTAAACTATAATGTAAACTGTAGACCATAGTTAGTAGCAATACTTCAATTTGGGTTCATCAATTGTAACAAATGTACACGCAATGAAGGATGTGTGAATGTGGGAAAGTGTGGAAGGGGGAGGGCATGGGCATATGGGAATCCCTTATATATATATATTTAAAATAAAAAAAAAATTATCTTTTTCCCCTTGCCCTCCTCCATCCTGCTATTTTTTGCTGTCTATGTTCATTCGCTGTGTGATCCTCTGTTTCTATTTATCTTTTTTGTCTTCTTATCTTTCTCCTCTAGGATTCACTGGGATTTGATCCTGGGGACTTCTGATGTGGAGAGAAGTCCCCTGTCAATTCTGCCACCTCAGTTCCCTGTCTCTGCTATGCTTCACCTTGACTCTCCCCTTTGTCTTTCTTTTGCCGTGTCATCACCTTGCTGCATGTCTCACTTGTGCGGGCACTGGTTCACTGCGTGGGCATGTGGCTTGCTGTGTGGGCCCTTGGCTTGCCATGTGGGCACACAGTTTGCCATGTGGACACTTGCACAGGCACTTGGCTCACCGTGCAGGCACTCGGCTTGCCATGCAGGCACTGGCTTGCCATTCAGGCACTATTTCTCTTCTTCTTTTTCACCAGGAGTCCCCAGGGATCAAATCTGGGCCCTCCCACATGGCAGGTGGAGACCTCATCACTTGGGCCACATCCGCTTCCCCCATATATATATTTTCTAAAGATTTATTTATTTATTTATTCCTCTCCCCTTCCCCTGCCCCACACCGGTTGCCTGTTCTCTGTGTCTATTTGCTGCGTCTTCTTCTTTGTCCACTTCTGTTGTTGTCAGCAGCACGGGAATCTGTGTTTTTTTTTGTTCTGTCATCTTGTTGTGTCAGCTCTCTATGTGTGCGGCACCATTCTTGGGCAGGCTGCACTTTCTTTTGCACTGGGTGGCTCTCCCTATGGGGCACACTCCTTGCGCGTGAGGCTCCCCTATGCGGGGGACACCCCTATGTGGGGGACACCCCTGTGTGGCATGGCACTCCTTGCTCACATCAGCACTGCACGTGGGCCAGCTCCACATGGGTCAAGGAGGCCGGAGGTTTGAACTGCGGACCTCCCATGTGGTAGATGGACGCCCTAACCACTGGGCCAAGTCTGCTTCCCCCCTTATATATTTTTATTTTTATAAATTTACTTTTTTAAAGATTTTTTAATTTACTTCTCTCCCTTTACCCACCTCCCCCCTGTTGTCTGCTCTCTGTGTCCATTCGCTGTGTGTTTCTGTGTCTGCTTATATTCTTGTCAGCGGCACTGGTAATCTGTGTCTCTTTTTGTTGCATCGTCTTGCTGCGTTAGCTCTCTATGTGTGTGGTGCCACTCCTGGCAGGCTGCACTCTTTTTGCGCTGGGCGGCTCTCCTTATGGGGCACAATCCTTGTGCGTGAGGGTCCCCTATGCGGGGGACACCCTGCATGGCACAGCACTCCTTGCATGCACCAGCACTGCACATGGACCAGCTCATCACATGGGTCAGGAGGCCCTGGGTTTGAACCCTGGACCTCCCATGTGGTAGACGAGTGCTCTACCGGATTGAGCCAATCTGCTTCCCTCCCCTTATATTTTTAATGTAACATTTATGTGATCTAAAGCATCGTTAAAAATGGAAAAAAAAAGTATAAAAAATAATACAATATGTGAGTATAAAGAAGAATGCAAAAGTTTCAAAAGAAGCATAATAGAAATTATAGGGATGAAAGGCACAATAATGGAGTTTAAAAATTTAACAGAAGTATGCAATAGCAGATTTGAACTGGCCAAAGAAAGCATCAGTGAAATAGAAGACAGGATAATTGAAATGGTATAGTCAGAAAAATAGATAGAGGAAAGGAAAGAAAAAAATAAGCAGTGTCTCAGTGACTTGAGTGACAGCATGAAGCATAACAAAGTATGCCTCATGGAAATCTCAGAAGGGAGCCCTAACTGGATGCCTGGAGAAATTAGAAAAAGAAGAGCAAACTAATCTAAAAGCAAGAGAAAGGAAAGAAATAACTAAGATTAGAGCAAAAATAAATGAAATTGAGAATAAAAATTAATAGCATTAACAAAACCCAAAGTTTGTTCTTTGAAAAAAAAAATCAATAAAACTGACAAACTCCTTAGCTGGCATGAGAAAGAAAAAAAGATAGAAGACACAATAAATAACATCAGAAATAAGAGGGGAACATTACTACTGACCCCACTGAAATAAAAAGGATCATAAGAGGATACCATGAACAACTTTATGCCAACATATTAGGCAACCTAAATGAAATGAAATGTACAGGTTCCTAGAAAAACATTGTGGCACTGTGATATTATTTATGAATTCCAAAAAGAGATATTGATTTGTTTGTGAACTGGTCTGTTCCTCTGGGTGTGATAACCATTTGATTATATTAGATTCAGCTGAGATGTCTGATTAAATTATTTTAAGATTGAGGCTTTGATTCAACCATGTCATTAGAGTGCAACTCAGTGTTGAGTTCTCACTCCCTTGGTGGGCTGGTAAAACAGACTCTTACATGGAAAGAGACACACAGAAGAAGAACACAGAGGAAGAGAGACAGCTCATTAGACATAGCAGAAGCCCCGGGAAGAGAGATGAGCCTGATAGTCTACAGCTGACCTTGTGAAGAGAACAGAGCAGCCGAGCCCAGGAAGACACGAGCCCCAGGGAGAGAGATAAGCCTTATGCCAGCCTACAGCTGAGATCAGAAGAAGCTGGGATCACAGAGACTTAAGAGGAAGAGGAAAGGCTGAACTCTTGCAGATGTCACCATCTTGCATCAACACATGGCCAATGACTTTGGGTGAGAAAGTACCTCTTATGATACCTTGAGTTGGACTCTTTAGGACCTTGTGACTGTAAGCTTCTACCCCAAATAAGTAACCTTTATAAAAGCCAACAGATTTCTGGTACTTTGCATCAGCACTCCTTTTGACTGACTAATACACACATGAACAACCTATGCTGACTCCTGAAGAAATAGAAGACCCCAACAGACCAATTACAGGTAAAGAGATTGAATCAGTCATCAAAAACCTCCAAACAAAGAAAGTCCCAGGACAAGATGGCTTCACAGGAAAATTCTACTAATCATTCCAAGGTGAATTAATACCAATCCTACCCAAATTCTTAAAAAAAACAAAACAAAACAAAACCCAAAAAACAAAAACTGAAGAGGAGGGAACACACCTAACTCATTCCATGAGGCCATGACCCTAATACCAAAGCCATATAAAAAGACTATAAGAAAAGAAAATTACAGACCAATTTCTCTTATAAATATAAATGCAGGGAAACGGACTTTGGCCCAGTGGTTAGGGCGTCCGTCTACCATATGGGAGGTCCGTGGTTCAAACCCCGGGCCTCCTTGACCCGTGTGGAGCTGGCCATGCACAGTGCTGATGCGCGCAAGGAGTGCCCTGCCACGCAGGGGTGTCCCCCGCGTGGGGGAGCCCCACACGCAAGGAGTGCGCCCGTGAGGAAAAGCCGCCCAGCGTGAAAAGAAAGAGCAGCCTGCCCAGGAATGGCGCCGCCCACACTTCCCGTGCCGCTGACGACAACAGAAGCGGACAAAGAAACAAGACGCAGCAATAGACACCAAGAACAGACAACCAGGGGAGGGGGGGAAATTAAATAAATAAATAAATCTTTAAAAAAAAATATATATAAATGCAGAAATCCTCAACAAAATGCTAGACAATCAAATCCAACAGCACTTAAAAAATTTTTACACCATGATCAGGAGAGATTTATCTCAGGTATGCAAGGGTATTTCAATATAAGAAAATCAACTAATGTAGTACACCACATGAACAGAACAGTGGGGGGAACCACATGATCCTCTCCATTGATGCAGGAAAGTCTTTTGACAAAATCCAGCATCCTTTCTTGATAAGAACACTTAGAAAACCAGGAATAGAAGGAACCTTCCTTAACATGATAAAGATCATATATAAAAATCCCCTTCTAAAATCATATTTAGGTATGAAAGACTGTTACTGATGTTACTCAGCAGCATACTGGAAGTCCTAGCCAGAGCAGTTAGGCAAGAAAAATTAATAAAAGTCATCTAAATTGGAAAGGAAGAAGTAAAATTTTCACTATTTGCAGATGGCTCTTATATGGATAAAGTTCTGAAAAATCTACAGTACTGGAGCTAATAAATTTTGCAAAGTGGCAGGGTACATGATCAACACTCAAACATCAGTAGTGTTTCTATATATCAGTAATGATCAATCTGAGGAGGAATCAAGAAAAAATTACATTTGCAATTGAAAATAAAGGAATCAAATCTCTAAGAATAAATTTAACCAAGGATGAAAGTACCTATACATGGAAAACTAGAAACTTTGCTAAAATAAATCAAAGAAGACCTACATAAATGGAAGGACATTCCATGCTTGTGGATTGGAAGACTAAATATTGATAAGATATTAGTTCTACCCAAAGCGATTCACAGATTCAATGCCAGCTCAATAAAAAATTCCAACAGCTTCTTTGAAGAAATGGGAAAGCCAATCATAACATTTATTGGAATGAGTAAGGGGCCCTGAATAGCCATAGATCATCTTGAAAAAGAAGAACAAAGTTTGACACCTCATACTCCCTGACTTTAAAATTTATTCCAAAGCTTCAGTGGTCAAAACAGCATGGTACTGGCACAAGGATAGATGTATAGACCAATGGAATCAAAATGAAAACTCAGAAATAGACCCTCATATCTATGGCCAATTGATTTTTTTTTTTACAACAAGAAATTTTACTAGAGAAAAATGGGCATTTCTTAATAACAAAAGAATAAATACATCAAGAAAATATAACAAGTATAAATAAATGCACACTTAACACTTATGCCTCAAAGTACCTGAAGTAAAACTCTGACACTTCTCTCAGAGATAGACCTGTACAAAAAAAGGAGGCAAATTTACTGTCTCTTAATCTCCTCCAATTTAGTTCCTCCCACTTCACACTGCCAATTTCACATAATTTAGCTTGTTTTAATCATATATTTACTAATTAGGGTCATACAGAGCATGTTCTCTACCTGAATGTCCAACCTGTACTAGTGTTAGTATATACAGTGATGTGCAATGAGTATTTTTGAAAGAAAATAAAACAAAGGAAAAAATAAAGGAAAGGAAGGCATTCCAGAGGTGGAAAATCGAGGGAACATAGCATGTTCTAGGGAATGTTAATAAGTTTCAGTGAAAAATAAGAGTTCAATACTCACATTAAAGGGTTTTTTTTGTTTTTTGTGTGTGTGTGTTTTTTTTTGGGGAGGTACTGATGCTTGAACCCAGGACCTCATACACGGGAAGCAGGTGCTCAGTCACCGAGCTACATCTGTTCCCCAATTGATTTTTAAAAATATATATTTTATTGAAGTGTTCATACATGCACATACATAAACAAGTGTATAGCAAAAGTTGTGAACTTACAAAATGAACATGCATAACATCATAGAGGGGTCCCATACAACACCTCTCCACCAACACCTTGCATTGTTGTGAAATATTTGTTATGAACAATGCAAGAACATTGTCAAAATATTACTATTAACTCTAGTCCATATCTTATATATGGTGTATTTTTTCCCCAACCCACCCTATTATTTTTTTAGAATTTCTTTTTATTACGGAGGTTGTGAACTTACAAAATAATAATGCACATGTATAAAATTCCCATACAACACTTCTTCATGGTGTATTGTCTTTTAAACATGCTGTTGGATTTGGTTTGATAGTATGTTGTTAAGGATTTTTGCATCTATATTCATAAGGGAAATTGGTCTATGATTTTCTTTTCTTGTGATGTCTTTACCATATTTTAGTATAAGAGTAATACTGGCATCACAGAATGAATTCAGAAGTGTTCTTTTTTCAATTCTCTAGTACAGCATTATTATTAAGTTGTTTTAATTACCATACTTTTAAAAAATAGCATATATTACCTGGAGGATTAGCGTTTCAATTTATTGCTCCCATTTGGTAGTTCTCAATATGATTCTTACCTATATGATTTTCCTTATTTTCTTCTCATTGGTTTATTTTATTTTTATTTATTTACTTTCAGGATTTATTTTACTTATTTATTTTCTCCCATCCCCTCATTGTTTTGCCCTTGCTATGTCCGTTTGTTGTGCACTCATCTTCTTTTTAGAAGGCACCAGGACCAAAACAGGGACCTCCCATGTGGGAGGGAGGTACCTAATTGCTTGAGCCACCTCCGCTCCCTGCTTTATTGTGTCTCTCATTGTGTTTTCCTCATGTCTCTTGTTACATCATCTTGTTGTGTCAACTTACCACACCAGTCTGTCACATCAGCCCACTGTCTTGCTTGTCTTCTTTGGGAGGCACCCGGAACCAAACTCGGGACCTCCCCTGTGGTAGGGGGGAGCTCAATCACTTGAGCCATAGCTGCTTCCCTCATTGGTTTATTTTAAATCAGTTATTTTTAAAAAATAAATCAATTTTATTGATACATATTAATAAACATAAATCCATCCAAAGTGTACAGTCAATGGTATTCAGTGTAATCACATATTTGTGCAGTCATCATTTCAATCATTCTTAGAGCACTTTCATTATTTCAATAATAATAATAAACAACAAAAAAGCAAACAAACCTCATCACCTTTCAATCTCTCTGTTTTCCCTGCTGTATATAAACGCTATTACTCTTACTTCTCTCTATTTGTATTTATATTTTGTAAAATCAGTCTTTTAAATGCAATATCACCCATATTTGTATTTTACATGAGGTTTTACTATCTCATACAGTCCTATGTTACAATTTATTAGCTGTCCTTCTAGTAATACACATGACCTTAGACTTTCCCTTTCAACCACTGTCATTCCCATGTTCGTGACTCTGCTCTCAGTACTTCTGGGTGTATACGTAGTAATGGTATTGCTTGGTCACATGGCAGGTCTATATTCAACTCCTTAGGAAGTGCCAAACAGTCCTCCATAGTGGCTATACCATTCTACATTCCCACCAACAATGAATAGCATTCCTATCTCCCCACATTCTCTCCAATATTTGCCATTTTCTGACTTTTTAATAGCGGCCAGTCTAAAAGGTATGAAATGATATCTTACTGTAGTTTTGATTTCTATTTCTCTAATTACTCATGATGTTGAATATTTTTTCATTTGTTTCTTTGCCATTTGTATTTCTTCTTTAGACAACTGTCTTTTCAAGTCTTTTGCCCATTTTAAAATTGTGTAGTCTGCTTTTTTATTGTTGAGTTGTATGATCTCTTTGTATATCATGGTTATTAAACCCTTATTGGGTATGTGATTGCCAAATATTTTCTCCCTTTGAATTCACTACCTTTTCACACTTTGGCAAACTCCTTTTAGGTGCAAAAATGTTCAGTTTCGAGGAGGTCTCCCATTTATCTATTTTTTTCTTTTGTTCTTGCTTTGGATGTAAGGTTTAAGAAATCACAGGCTACCACAAACTCATGAAAATGTTTTCCTACATTTTCTAATAGAAGTTTTATGGTTGTCATTTTTATATTTAGGTCCTTGATCCATTTTAAGTTAATTTTTGTAAGGTGTGCGATAGTGGTCTTCTTTCTTTCTTTTGGATATGGCTATCCAGTTCTCCTCGCACCATTTGTTGAATACTCTTTTGGCCCAGCTGGAAAGGTTTGACAGCCTTGTCAAAAACCATTTGACTGTAGATATGAGGGCCTATTTCTGTGTTCTTGATTCAGTTCCATTGGTCCATGTGTCTGACTTTATGACAATATCATGCAGTTTTTACCCCACTGTAGCTAAGTAATATGCTTTAAAGTCCAATAGTGAGCGCCCTCAAATTTGTTCTTCATTTTTTAAGATCTTTTTGGCTATTTGGGGCTCCTTAGCCTTCCAAATAAATTTGATAATTGTTTTTTCCACTTCTGCAAAAAAGACTGTTGGGATTTTTATTGGGATTGTGTTGAATCTGTAAATCAGTTTGGGTAGAATTGACATCTTAGGATATTTAGTCTTCTAATCCATGAACACGGAATGTCCTTCCATTTATTTAAGCCTTCTTTAGTTTCTCTTAGTAATGTTTTGTAGTTTTCTGAATATATGTTCTTTATGTCCCTGATTAAGTCTGTTCCTAAATATTTGATTATTTTAGTTGCTGTTATCAATGGAATTTTTTTCTGATTTCCTTCTCAAATTGCATATCACTACTATGTAGAAACGCTATTGATTTTTGCATACTAATCTTGTATCCTGCCATTTTGCTGAATTTGTCGATTAGTTCTAGTAGTTTTGTTGTGTATTTCTCAGGAGATTCTAAATATAGGATCATATCATCAGTGAACAGTGAAAGTTGTACTTCTTCCTTTCCTATTTAGGTGCCTTTTATTTCTTTTTCTAGCCTAATTGCCACAGCTAGAACCTCTAGCACAATACTGAATAACAGTGGTGACAGTGGGCACCCTTGTCTTGTTCTTTTTTTTTTTTTTTTTAAAGATTTATTTATTTATTTAACTCCCCCCTCCCCCGGTTGTCTGTTCTTGGTGTCTATTTGCTGCGTCTTGTTTCTTTGTCCGCTTCTGTTGTCGTCAGCGGCACGGGAAGTGTGGGCGGCTTTCCTGGGCAGGCTGCACTTTCTTTTCACGCTGGGCGGCTCTCCTCACGGGCACACTCCTTGCGCGTGGGGCTCCCCTACGCGGGAGACACCCTTGCGTGGCACGACACTCCTTGCGCGCATCAGCACTGCGCATGGCCAGCTCCACACGGGTCAAGGAGGCCCAGGGTTTGAACCGCGGACCTCCCATGTGGTAGACGGACGCCCTAACCACTGGGCCAAGTCCGTTTCCCCCTTGTCTTGTTCTTGATCTCAGTGGGAAAGCTTTCAGTCTTTCACCATTGAGTACAATGTCAGCTGTAGGTTTTTCATATATGCTCTTTATTATATTGAGAAAGCTTCCTCCTATTCCTATCTTTTGGGGTGTTTTTATCAAGAAAAGGTGCTGTATTTTGTAAAATGCCTTTTCTGCATCAATGGAGAGGATCATGTGATTTTTCTTCTTCAGTTTGTAAATGTGATTTATTACAAGTTGATTTTCTTGTGTTGAACCACCCTTGCATACCTGAGACAAAACCCACTTGATTGTGGTATATAATTCTTTCGATGTACTTTTGGATTCTGTTTACAAGTATTTTGTTGAGGACTTTTGCATCTATATTCATTAGAGATATTTTCTGTAATTTTCTTTTTTAGTAGTATCTTTATTTGGTTTTGGTATTAGGGTGATGTTGGTTTCATAAAATGAATTTGGTGGCATTCTTTCCTGTTCAATTTTTTGGAGGAGCTTGAGCAAGATTGTTATTATATAGTTTTTGAATGATTCGTAAAATTCAACTGTGAAGCCTTCTGGTCCTGGACTTTTCATCTTTGGGAGATTTTTTTGGCCGGTAAAAAGAATTTATTTGGGAAATAGAAAGAACAGAGCTTTCTGAGAAATGGAAGAGAAAGATGGAAATACACACCAAGATTTGGTGCAGGCTCCTGTAGGTAGAGACAGCACACTCTGCCTCCTGTGGTTACCTTTTAACTGTTAATTATTCCCCGCCTTCTAATGATAAGGGAATGGGCCCTGGCTGTTATTGCTTACTCCACCTATGGTGGGACCAATGGTGAGGACTGTTTAGAATATCTGGGACCAAGGGGAGGTCCTGGAAAGAGAAATTAGGACTTCAAGGTTACACTCAAGGTCCCAGCATGATCATGCAGCCATGTTGTCTGCTGGCCATGCAACTTGCCAGCCATGTTTTGTCTTCTCCTCTGTTATCCTATACTAACCTGCCTCAACTCCCCCTCAGAAAGTTTATGCCCTTATTCTTAAGGGGGTGCTGAAGGGCAATGATCATTCTTCTGTAGTTATTTCCTGCTGGTTAGGGAAGTAGTCCCTGCCTGACAGGGCATATACCTCTCTGGCTATTCGGTTGAGGTTGAGGGAAGATGGGTCCCACACTGTGGTTGGAACTGGCTGAAATCCCCTTGTGACTAATATCTTGTTTTCGAAGTCATTGGTTCAGGAAGAAATAAACCTAGTTAGAATTTTGAAGATACATGGCCCCACTAAAAGGATAAAGAAGATGGTTGTAAGTGGGCCAAAAAAGGGCTCAGCTATGACATACCGGACCATGAGAATGAGAAAGGCCAGGTGCTTCCAGAAGCTGCATCCTTCCAAAGTTGGTGGGCTTCATCTTGCAGGTTTTGAGTGCTGTTTAGGACATTCCAGAGTTTTATATAAAAACAGCATTTTTTGCTTGAGAAAAAGGCATATGTCTCCCCCACCCCCCTGTGCTGCTGTTAGCATGTGTAGGACTCTACGATATTGCAGTGCTATAGCAGCAAGAAAGTCTGTTTGCTGTCTAAGAGCTTCTAAGGCACGGCTAGTTTCTTCTATGCTGTTAGTTAGCATTAGGGAGAGATTGTAATAGATAATGGGGTTTGGTATAAATTGCCAATCCTGGTTTTCATGGTGGTGGTTATGTTTAAGACATCTAAGAGGGGGACAAGAAGCATTTAGCTTTTAGTTATCATATAAGAAGAAACTACTGGAAATGAAAATAGACAAGATTTCTTAAGGAGTGTCTGGCTTGCCTTCTCCCTAGCAATAAGTCTTTGGGCTAGAGCTAGAGGGAACAGCTGACTTTGATACAAACACTGCTTAGCTTTGTATCTTGAAGAGGTATTTCAGGCCATCCAATGACTGGCACTTGTTCATCCTGTCAGGTGCTTCTGGTGAGCTGGCACTTCCTTGGACAGCTGGCTTCACTTGGGATAAGTGCACCCAGTTGGCAATTCCTTTAGCAGCTGTGGGAGTGATCAGACCCACAGAGTAAGGTCCCTCTTATTTTGGTTCTAAGTGAAAGTGTGGCCTATTCTGCCAGGTTTTGATCAGAACCTGGTTTTCGGATCCTGAGTGAGGAAAGGTTACACATAGACCATCTTGAAGAGGCTAAGCTGACGTGGGTCTTAGCTACCTCATTTGCAGTTTCCCTTTTGGTGGGAAAATGCTTAACTTTGTTAGGATGGCATGTGGGTTTGCCAATCCTTTGGGAGATTTTTGATGACTGTTTCAATCACTTCACTTGTGATTGGTTTGTTGAGGTCTTCTCTTCTCGAGTCAGTGTAGGTGGTTTGTGTGTTTCTAGAAATTTGTCCATATCCTCTATTGGCTGGTTTTTTGGCATATGGTTGTTTATACGGTTGTTCATAGTATCCTCTTATGATCTCTCATTTCTGTTGGGTCAGTCGTAAAGCCCCCTCTCATTTCTGATTTTATTTATTTGCATCTTCTCTCTTTTTCTTTGTCAGTCTAGCTAAGGGTTTCTTGATTTTATTGATCCTCTCAAAAACAAACTTTTGGTTTTGTTGACTCTCTTTTTTTTTTTTCCAGTTTCATTTATTCTTGCTCTGATCTTTACTATTTCTTTCCTTCAGCATGTTTTGGGATTAGTTTGTTGTTCTTTTTCTAGTTCCTTCAGGTGTGCAGTTAGGTCTTCAATTCTAGCTCTTTCTTCTTTTTAAATGTAAGCATTGAGGGCTATAAATTTCTCTCTCAGCACCACCTTTGCAGTGTTCCACAGGTTTTGCTATGTTGTGGAGGGGCACTGGAGCCCAATAGTTAAAGAGCCTAAGCATCCTGGCTACTTCTTTGCTATATCCTAGGCATAATGACACAGCATAACTGTACTCAGCTTCCAAGGGGTGAGCTTGCTCCTGATCGGTACATGCACCAGCCAATTAGTATATGTAATATGACAGGTATGACACTGTAAAAACCAATCATAGGTCTGACAGGAGTAGCATATAAGCAGCTCCCTTGTAAACAGCGGAGCAGAGAGAACAAAGTAAGCTTAAAGGAGCAGGAGCATGGAATAAACTCAATATGCATAAACTCCCTGCAGCTCCACTTGACTTCTTCTTTGCCAACGGTCCTGATTCCCCCACTCTGACTGAGGAGCTCAGACTCAACAGTTGTATTTTCATTTTCATTCATCTCAGGATATTTACTGAATTTCTTACAATTTCTTCTTTGACTTATTGATTATTTAAGAGTATATTGTTTAATCTCCATATATTTATGAGTTTTCCCTTTTTCTGTCCATTATTGATTTCCAGCTTCATTCTGTTATGATCAGAGAAAGTGTTGTATATAATTTCAATCTTTTTAAATTTATTGAGGCTTGTTTTGTGACCCAAAATATGGTCTATCTTGGAGAAGGATCCGTGAACACTTGATCCAGCTGTTTTGGGGTGCAATGCTCTATGGCTGTCTGTTAGGTCTAGTTCATTTATCATATTATTTAAGTTCTCTGTCTCTTTATTTCTCCTCTGTCCAGATGTTCTTCCCAGTACTGAGAGTGGTGAATTGAAGTCTCCAACTATTATTTTTAGAGACATATATTTCTCCCTTCAGTTTTGCCAGTGTATGCCTCATGTGTCTTGGGGCACTCAGGTTAGGTACATAAATATTTAGTATAGGGAAGCGGATGTGGCTCAGGTGATAGGGCCTCCGTCTACCATGTGGGAGGAACTGGGTTCAGTTCCTGGGCCTCCTGATGAAAAAGAAGAAGAGAAAGTGCCTGTGCAGTGAGCCAGTGCCTGTGTGGTGAGTCAAGAGCCTGTGTGGTGAGCCAGTGCCTGTGCGGCAAGCCAGTGCCTGGGTGGAGAGTCAAGGGCCTGCACAGCAAGCCAAGTGTCCATGCAGTGAGCCAGTGCCTGCACAAGTGAGTCATGCAGCAAGTTGATGATGCAACAAAAGAGAGACGAAGGGGAGAAGTGCAACAGAGACTAGGAACCCCTCTCCACATCAGAGGTCCCCAGGATCAAATCCTGGTGAATCCTAGAGGAGAAAGATGAGAAGAGAAGACAAAAAAGAGAAATAGATATAGAAGATCACACAGAGACTGGACACAGACAGCAAAAACAGCAGGGCAGGGGAGGGGAAGAAAAAAATTTAGTATAGTTATTTCTTCTTGGTAAACTGCCCCTTTTATATAATGATCTTCTTCATTCCTTATAACAGTTTTGCATTTGAAATCTATTTTGTCTGATATTAGTATCACTACTCCAGCTCCTTTTTGGTTACTATTTGCATGGAATACCTTTTTCCAACCTTTTACTTTTTACTTGATTGTATCCTTACGTCTGAGGTGGGTGTCTTGTAGACAACATATAGATGGCCCATTTTAAAAAATCCATTCTATCATTCTATTTTGATATAAGTCTTTTGATTTGGGAGTTCAATCTATTATCACTCAATGTTATTACTGTAAAGGCATTACTTACTTCATCCAATTTGTCCTTTGGTTCTCTGTTGTCATATCCTTCTATTGTCTGTCTTCTTATCCTTTAGTTTACGCTTCCTATTAATCTTCAATTCTAAACTCTTCTCCAAATCTTTCACCCTTGTTTTTCCTTTCAGGCTGCATTATTCCCTTTAGTATCTCTTGTATTTCTGGTCTTTTAGTGACATATTCTATCAGTTTTTCTCTGTGAAGACTTTGAACTACCCTCATCTTTGAAGGACAGATTTGTCAGATAAAAAATTCTTGGCTGGCAGTTTTCCTCTTTCAGTACCTTAAATATATCATACCACTTTCTTCTCTCCTCCATAGTTTCTGATGAGAGGTCGGCATTTAATCTTATTGAGTTTCTCTTGTATGTGATGCTTTACTTTTCTCTTGCTGCTTTCAGAAACGTCTTTTTATCTCTGATGTTTGTCATTCTGAATAGTAGGTGTCTTGGGGTAGGTCTGTTTGGATTTATTTGGTTTGGGGTGTTGCCCTCCTTGGATATTGATATTTATTTCTTTCATAAGGGTTGGGAAGTTTTCAGTCATTATTTCCTCAAATATTCTTCTGCCCCTTTTCTATTCTCTTCTCCTTCTGGGATACTGGTAATGCAAACGTACATTTCATCTTGTCATTCAATTTCCTGAGCTTCTGTTTCAATTTTTTCCATTCTCTTCTCTTTCTGTTCTCTGTCTTTTCCAGTTCAGATGTTCTGTCTTCAAAATCACTAATTCTGTCTTTGAACAATTCAAATCTGCTTTTATGTGCCTCTAATTTTTTTTTTGTTGGTACCTGGGCCCAGAGATTGAACCTGGGACCTTGTATGTGGGAAGCTGGTGCTCAACCACTGAGCCACATTGGCTTTCCTGAATTGGTTTTTGCTTTCCTTGTATTTTTGTTGTTGTTTGTTTGCTTTTTTTTTTTCCAGAAGGCACCAGGAACTGAACTCAGGACCTCCCATGTGGGAAGTGGGTGATCAACTATTTGAGTACTATCTGCTTCCTCAAATGTATTCCCCTCCCCCTGAGATGGTGCCCTCATCTGTTTACTCGTTGTCTTTGCTTGTTGTTTTTGCTCATTGTTTGCACTTGTTGTCTGCTCATAGTTTGCTTGTTGTCTTTTCGTTTTTTCATTAGGTGGTGCCAGGAACTGAATCTCTTACCTCCCATGTAGGAGGCAGGCATTTAACTTCTTGAGCCACATCTGCTTCCCTAATGTATTTTTAATCTCATTGATTGTGTCTTTCATTCCCATAAGATCTGTTATTTATTTATTTTTTTTGCAGGCTTTCAAATTGTTCTTTATGCTCACCCAGTTTCTTCTCAATATCCTTTATTTCTTTGATCATGTTTTCTTTAGGTTCTTTGAAGTGATTTAGGAGAGCTGTGTGATTATCACTGATTAATTGTCTTAAATCCTATATCTCTTCAGGATATTTGGTTAGTTCTTTTGGCTAGGCCATCTCTTCCTGTTTTCTGCTATGGCTTGTAATTTTTTGCTGATGTCTAGGCATCTGAATATGTTACTAAATTTACTCTGATGGTCAATTTCTTTCTCTTTCCTATTTTTTTCCACAGCTCTTCTTTGATATTTGATTCAGCTTATTCTAAGTCTTTAAAATTGCCCAGCTTAAATTATCAAACTTGGGCCAGGTACTCACTAGTGGGGCACAGATTTTCTCCCAGGGGTTAGGATATAGATAGAAGAGACAACAGTTTTTGTCCATGCAATTTCAAGATGGGCAATCTTCAGCACACCTTTCCATGGAGTTGTTTTAGTCTGGGCTTTCCTGGGTTTCCGTGTTGACTCTCCAGAGTGGAGATTCAAAGCAGACTCTGCTGATGAATTTACTGAAGAAAAGTCCCCTGAATCATCCTCCCTTTTCATTTGAATTGGTTGACAGGGAGGAAGACATCTGTTCTCCTCTCAGTTGGCTGCAGTGAGCCAGGGGTTTTACTCCAGCTTAATATCTTGGGGGTGGGGGAGGGAGGCCCTTCCTGGTCACTGCATGGCCTTGGTAACTCACATTTTTGTTTTGGCTTCATCGTCTCTCTGTTCCTCACCCTCCTGGGAGTTGTGTGGCACTGTTCTGATGTACTGACCCCCAAAGCCAGTCCCTCAGACAGCTTTTGGCTCTTTCTCTGTTGTTTTTCTGAAAGCATTGCGTTGGCCTGTTATTCTGATACCATCTTTCCACAATTCCCAACTGGTTTTTTACAAGGTTTCTAAGTCCACTCAATAGGGAAACAATAGTCTCTTCAACAAATAGTTTTGGGAAAACTGGATCTCCATTTGCAAAAAATGAAGGAGGACCCATATCTCACACCACACAAAAAATTAACTGAAAAGGGATCCAAGACCTGAATATAAGAACCAGGAATATAAACCTCTTAGAAGAAAACATAAGGAGCATCTTCATGGTCTTTTGTTAGGCAATGGTCTGTTAGACTTTATACCTCAAGCACAAGCAACAAAAGAAAAAAATGAATAAATGGGACTTCATCAAAATTAAAAACTTTTTAGCATCAAAAGACTTTATAATGAAAATGAAAAAAGTCCTTGAAAGACATAAACTATCAAAGCTCACTGAAGAAGAAATAGATAGCCTTAATATCCCTATAGTTATTAAATTTAAATTTATAATAAATACTTTCCCACAAAGAAAAAAATCCAGGCTCAGATAACTTCAGTGGTAAGTTCTACCAAACATATAAGAAAGAAACAATATCAATTTTATACAAACTCAGAAAATTGAAAAGGTGGGAATACTTTCCAACTCATTCCATGATGCCAGCATTACTCTGATACGAAAATCTGACAGACCATACAAGAAAAAAAACCCACAAACCAGTATCCCTCATGAAAATAAATGTAAAAGTTCTTAACAGAAATTTTGCAAATCAAACCCTAATAATATAAACAGATTTACATCACTCCCACAGGATGTTTATCCCAGGAAAGCAAGGTTGGTTTAACATTTGTTAAATGTAATTCACCATACTAGTGAGTTAAAAATAACATGTTAAAACATGTGGAAAAATCATTTGACAAAGTCACGTATCCATTCTTGATTAAAATAAAAGTCTTAGCAAACCAGAAAAAGAAGGGGAACTTCCCAAACTTGATTAAGCATCTATGAAAAATAGATAGCTAAGATCATGTTAAAAGACAAAATGCTTTCCTTCTAGGTTCAGGGATGGAGCATGTTTGTCTGTTATCACCACTTCTAATCACTTGAATGTTCTGATAGTGCAGTAAGGCAATAAAAAGAAATATCTGGTATCAATATGAGAAAAGAAGACTAAAACTGCTTTTATTTGCAGACAATATGATCGTTCATGTGGAAAATCCTGTGGTCTTTACAAATAAGTTACTAGAACTAATAAGTTAGCCAGTTTGCAAGCTATAAGATCAATATATAAATCCAATTGTATTTCCATATACTAGCAACAGTTTTAAATAGAATTTAAGACTGATTCCATTTATAATAGTGATGTGGGCTATAGGTGGGAGGCTCTTTGTCTCTTCAGAGATAACCTAAGCTGTCTGACTTGTGGGTGTGTGACGGTAAGAGGCTGCAGTCCTGTCCTTGGTGACCATGGCAACTATTCCAGTCCCAGGAAACAGTTTAACAATGCAAGGTCTATAAACTTTAAGTATTCAGGGGAAATGCAAACTAAATATGCTAAAAGCTTATCTAGAATGTATGAAGTCCATGCTAAAAGCTTACCTAAGATGTGGAAGATATATATGCTTATTCAAGCCTATTGAGAACTGAAACAAAGGGACCATTTAACCTTTCCTCTCTGTATAAAAGGAACTCAGAAAACTTGTTCCGGGCTTGGGATTGAAACAGAAAGCTCCCAAGTCCGGCTGGCCATCAATAAACCATTTTTCCTTCTCAAAATCATTCCTGAGTCCTGGCCTCTCTATACACAAATAATCGAACCTCTCTCAAATTCTACAACAACAGTATCAAAATATGAACTATTTAAATATGACAAAAAATGTGCAAGGCCTATACTACAAAACAATGCTAAGAGAGATAAAAGAAGACTCAAACAGGGAAGCGGCTGTGGCTCAATTAGTTTGGCTCCCATCTACCATATGGGAGGCCCTGGGTTCACATCCTGTAGCCTCTTTGTGAAGGCAGGCTCACCCGCCAGCACCGTGGAGTGCCATCTGGCCCGCCAGTGCTATGGAGAGCCGACTCAGCAAGGTGACGAAACAAAAAGGGAGACAAGCAAAAAACCACAGAAGAGCGCAGTGAATGGACACAGAGGACAGACAACAAATAAGCTGCAAGGGGTGGGGGCATAAATAAATAAATATAGACACAGAAGAATGCACAGTGAATGGACACGGAGAACAGACAGCTAGCCAAAAAAGCCACAAGTGGGGTTGGGGAGGGTGGAGAAAAAAACTTAAACTAATGGAGTGATATGCCATGTTTATGGATCAGAAGACTCAATATTTTAAGGATTTCACCCAAATTGATTCATAGATTCATTGAAACTCCAATCAAAATTCCAGCAGGCTTTGTATAGAAATTGACAAGCTGATTTTAAAATTCATGTGAAAATGCATAGGACCCAGAACAGCAAAACAACTTCATAATGAAGAACAAAGTTTGTTAAGTTCTAGAGTCAGTTGGCCAGGTTTCGTGTTTAGTTGTTTGATTAAGTAAGCAAGAGCCTGCTAGTTACTGTAAGGGTGTTTCATGCATTTACATCATTAGTCAGTTGATTGTATGTGTGGGTCATTACATGTACAACCAACAAAGGAAGTTGCCTTAAGCAATGAGAAAAGTCTCATCCAATCAGTTGAAGGTGTTAAAGGGAGAACTAATGATTTTGGCAGAAAGAAGAATTTATATCTCTATTTCTTTTTTTTTTTTTTTTTAAAGATTTATTTATTTATTTAATTTCCCCCCTCCCCTGGTTGTCTGTTCTTGGTGTCTATTTGCTGCGTCTTGTTTCTTTGTCCGCTTCTGTTGTGTCAGCGGCACGGGAAGTGTGGGCGGCGCCATTCCTGGGCAGGCTGCTCTTTCTTTTCACGCTGGGCGGCTTTCCTCATGGGCGCACTCCTTGCGCGTGGGGCTCCCCCACGCGGGGACACCCCAGTGTGGCACGGCACTCCTTGCGCGCATCAGCACTGCACATGGCCAGCTCCACACCGGTCAAGGAGGCCCGGGGTTTGAACCGCGGACCTCCCATATGGTAGACGGACGCCCTAACCACTGGGCCAAAGTCCGTTTCCCTGTATCTCTATTTCAACCAGCCAGCTTCTCCTGGGGAATTCATCGAAACCTTCATTGGTGTTCCCAACTTGTTTGACCTGCTGTACAGAATTCAAACTTGCTAATCCCCATGGTCACATCAGTCAATCCCTGTAATAAATCTCATTATCTATATCTATATCTATTTCTACATGTTTTCTTTCTCTGGAGAACATTGACCAATACCTAGGCTGATATGACCTGATTTTAAGACTTGTTATAGAGCTACAGTAATCAAGTCAGTGTTGAATAGGCATAAAAATAGACAGATCAATGAAACAGAATAGAGAAATTCAGAAATAGACCCACACATATAAGGCCAAATGACTTTTGAGAAAGATGCAATGGATAGTCATTTCAATAAGCATTACAATATTACAACTGGATATAGAAGCAAAACAAAAAGCCCTCCCATCATATGCAAAAATTAACTCAGAATGGATCACATACCCAAATATAAAAGCTAAAACCAAAAAAAAAAAAAAAAAAAAAAAAAAATTCCAGAAGAAAACTTGGGAAAAATCTTTCTGACTTTGAATTAGGCAAATATTTCTTAAGTATACCACCAAAAACATTACCCATAAAAGGATAAATAGTTAAATTGGACTCCATAAAAATTAAGGACAGCTATGCTTCAAAAGACACAGTTAAGAGAATAGAAAAATAAGCCATGGATTGGGAGAAAATGTTTACAAAACATATATCTGATAAAGGACTTTGTATCAAGAATATATAAAATTATTAAAATGCAAAAATAATATAGACAACTCAAAATTTTAAAAATGACAAAAACTTTCACTAGAAAAGATATATAGATGGTAAATAAGCATATGATAAGATGTTCAACATCATTTAGTCATTAGGAAAATAGAAATAAAAGTACATTGAATTGGGAAGTGGCTGTGGCTCAATCAATTGGGCTCCCATCTACTATATGGTAGGCCCTGGGTTCCAATTCTGGGGCCTCCTTGGGAAGGCAGGCTCACCCACATGCCATGGAGAGCTGCTGGCCCACAAGCACCGTGGAGTGCCAATGGCCCACAAGTGCCATGGAGAGGTGACTCAGCAAAGTGATGCAACAAAAAAGGGAGACAAGTAAAAAAAAAAAACACAGAAGAGCATGCAGCAAATGGACACAGAGAGCAGACAACAAGCAAACAGCAAGTGTGGGGGGGAATAAATAAAAATAAATACAGACACACAGAAGAATGCACAGCAAATGGACACAGAGCAGATAGCAAGCAGGCTGCGGGGGAAGGGGAATAAAAAAAGTACCATTGGACCACACTTATGAGTGTATCTAAAATTAAAACTACCTCTATTGTGTGTTGGGGAGAATGTGGAGCAACTGGAACTCTTACATACTTCAGGTAGAAATGTACAATGGTACAAATTATTGGAAAATGGTTTAGCAGTTTCTTAAGAAGATAAACACCCACCCACCTATTGTATGATCTAGACATTTCAATCCTAGGTATTTATCTGAGAGAAATGAAAGCATATGCTCACACAAAGACTTGGGCACAAATGTTCCTAACAACTTTATTTTCAATTGCTCAAAACTAGAAACAACTCAAATTTCCATCAAAGGGTGGATGGCTAAACAAATTTTTTGTGTGTGGTATATTCATTTAAGTCGTCCTATTCAGCAATAAAAAATGAAATATTGATACATGCAAAACTATGGATGATTTTTAAAACAATTACTCTGAGTGAAAGAATCCAGACCAAAAGTGTGCATACTGCATGATTTTATTTATATAAGTTTATAGAAAAAGGGCAACTAATGTATAATGATAGAAAGCAGATCAGTAATTGCCTAGGGACAGGGCGGTATAGGTGGAAAGCATTACAAAGGGCGTGAGGAATCTCTTGGAGATAATGGGTACTGTTTTAGTTTTCTAGGCAGCTGAAAGCAGATACCATGAAATGGGTTGGCTTAACAATGGAAATTTATTAGCTTACAGTTTTGAGCCTGAGAAAATCTTCAAATCAAATCATCAACAAGGCAATGATTTCTTACTGAAAACTAACTGCTGGGGATCCTTGACTCCTCTGTCACATGGCAAGGCAAATGGCAGTGTCCGCTGGTCTCTCCCTTTTCTTCTGGGTTTTACTGCTTTCAGCTTCTTGTTTCTGTGGCTTTTTCTATCTTTATTCATTCCATTTATGAAGGACTCCAATAAGATGAAAAGCCATCCTGAATGAGGTGGGTCACACCTTAATTGAAGTAGCCTTATCAAAAGGTCCTACTTACAATATGTTCATACCCATAGGAATGGATTAACTTTAAGAACATGCTTTTCTGGAATACATACAGTTTCAAAGAACCAGAGGTATGTCCATTATCTTAATTTTTGAGCACATTATGTTTCTTTTCCTCTGAATAATCATACAACAATCACTAATTCATCCAGTCCAGAAGGTTGAGTTTTAGCCTTGATACCCACATCTCCTTTTCTTGCCATATTCAGTTGCTCAGCTCTATCAATTCCATCTCCTAAATATATCTTTTTAATTTTTTTATTTTTTTACTTTTTTGAGGTACTGGGGCCATGGATTGAACCCAAGACCTTGTATGTGGGAAGCCAGCACTCAACCACTGAGCCACATCTGCTCCCCTAAGTTGGCTTTTTTGTTTGTTTGCCTGTTGTTTTTGTTTGTTTGTTTTTGTTTTAAGGAGGCACGGGGAACCGAACCCAGGACTTCCCGTGTGGGAAGGAGGTGCTCAACTGCTTGAATCACATCCGCCCCCTAAATATATATTTATTTCTTCTTTCCCTCTCCATTTCCACTGCTACTTCTTTGAAAGCCTGTCCAAATCTTTTGAAACTGCCTCTGCCACCCACACCATAATGAATAATTTATTCCTCCCAATTTTGGGTAATACCTGTAGTACCTTTTACATAGCTATAAGATAAATTTCATCACTTGCAATCTAGTCACATTATGAATCATGTTAGGTATTTCAAATGGAAAACATTTAATATATATGTTGTTTACTCAGGTGTGGGAAAATTGAAAAGCACAAAGGGGATGCTGAAGCAACCCAGAGATTAATAGCTTCAGGGAATGGCTGCCACCCAGTGCTGTTTTAGGACACAAAAGGGATTAGGTGGAGTTATCAGTACCTAGAGGTCCAGAGCAATGGTTTCTGCAGAGTTGATGCTCAAACCTCTTGGAATGCGGATGAGGATGGGGAGAGGGCACCTCAAAACTGGTCTTCTAAATCTTGAGGGACTGGTGCTCAGGCTTCCAAGGGCATGGTGCAGCTCCACTGGTATTTCTCAAAGAGGTGTGGTGAGGTTGGTGCTAGCAGTGCAAAAGAAGCCATAGGCTGCGGGAGGGATGCAGACCAAAGCTGGAAACAAAATGTATGCTTCTTTTCTCATATACCTTACAATGTCCTGCCAGTACCTTCATTAGAAGAATCTAACAAGAGATCCAGTGGCAAGAAAGTCTGGGAAATGTGGTTTACAGATTCCTAGCCCCAGTCCACACTGAGTTTGTGCTGGAGTTGAGAGACAACATGTAAATAAATGGCACTTGAAGTCTCTATGAGATTTGGTGTGAAAAATATTGGATCCTCCAGCAGGTGGGACATCTTTTACCTCTGAATGACTTGGCCAGTATGCATCCTCTGTTCAGTAAATGAATGAATGAATGCATTCATGATTAAATAATTCTATAACCTGAAATATGCTATCTTTTTGTTGCTATCTATGAGCTGCTGATCTTTCAATACATTTGTTTAGGAGTGCTCCTTTGTAGGATCCCTCTGCTGCTCACGGTGATGGGGAGATTAGAGACCAGGGCTCGAAGGTGTTAGTCATATTAAATTGTGGGCATCTAAGTCAAAGAAATGAAAGGAGCGGCAGTATGATTGCTGTGAAAAATGACATGAACTTTGTTTTGTAGGTTGTTAGCCTAGATAATGCAAAACAATTAATTAATTGTTTGCCAAGTAGAGGCCTAGCTATTTTTGGATTACTTTTTCTTCTCTTCATCATCCTAAAAGTTTTAAGTTATTTCTGGTGCCTCTTTTATGATTTACTTCAAATGCATCAAGGCTTTGTCTGTAGGACTGATGATAGCTTCTCATTGAGCTTTTCTGGGAATAGACACGTTAATGGCATATTTAATGTTGGTATAAGCCATTGATTTGGGTTTGTGAAATTTGTTGGAACATTGTGACCTGAATAAAACATAAAAACACTAAAATGTAATCTCAGCAACTGAATATTTAAATGGTCATAAGTGAGAAAGCATAATCCAATTCTTTTCCCCCTAGAGTATACAAAATGTAGAAATTTAAATCTGGAGGATCAATACTTGATTTTAAGAAGTGATATGTTTTAGAAAAATAACTTTTAGGAGCAAATTGAGAATATAAATAATGACATCTCAAAAATCTCTTGCTTAAAATTGATATAAAAAGTGTAATATATGATTGGTAAAGTCACTTATTGGCCTTAACCGTTAAAAGATTGGTCTTTAGGAATGAATTGCAGTAATATAAATTAATTTGGTATTGCTGCTGTTCTAATATACATGTATTGAAATAATAATCCTTTCGGAATTTGCTGGAAATAATTATTTTGCTATTGCATTCATTATTTTAACTTGAGAATATGTGTTCAAGAACCATAACCATAGGTCAGCAGTTCTCAAGTGGGTGTGATTTTTGCCTGCCAGGGGGCATTTGAGATAAAAAATGACAGTTTCTTTTCCCACTGTGGTAAAAGGCAGCATTGGCCCTTATTCTCCAACCCTCCTTGTATCCGTGTCCTTTGCTGTGTGAATTGGCTGTTCCAATAACCTCTATAGATGTATTAATAGCATATATTCTGTCCCATGACATTGGGTTTGGCTGAAGAGAGTAGAACAGAAGTGATGGTGTGACAGTTCTGAGTCTAGGTCTTATGTGATTCCCTTTGCCTTGTGTCTGTGCTATTGCGTTGAGAAGAACACACACAGTCTAGGTTGCCGGTAAAAGGAAGTGGGTGAGGGACATGTGGAGCATAGTCACTCAAGATGAGCCCAGCCTAGACCAGCTGATCCCTGGCTAACTCACAAATGTGTGAGTTAGATAAATGCCTCTTGTATACCATTGAGATTTTATGATTATAAATAATGTGTACAGCATTATGGTAGCAATAACTAACTGATGCATCTACAGATAAGCAGAATTTCAGTGATAGCACCAAAAATAGGTATCTACAGTGAGTTTTCATTATGTATATAATATATACATAATGTTTTGGTTGTGCCTTAAGATCTTAGGTTAGAAATAATCATGGCATCAATTTCTTGGAAATAAAGATGTTAATCAAACTATGAAGTCATGAAAATTTGGATTGTGATTGTGCCTTACAAACTCCTCTCTAACACAGTGTCTTTTACCTAGTAGGCATTCATGTAGTACTTATTGAATGAGTAAATGAATGGAGTGGAGTTTCATTTCCTGACTTAATTTTCTTTTTTTTTCCTTAACAGTTTACTGCAAAAAAGGACAAAACATTTAAAGAAGAATCTTCAAATAACAAATAAACCAATCAGAATGTCAACAAACCATTGCTCTAGGTCAGCAATTCTCAAGTGGGTTTCATTTTTGCATACCAGGGGGCATTTGGCAATATCTGGAGACCTTTTTAATTGTCATAACTGGGGAGGAGTATGGTACTGACATCTAGTAAGTAGAGACCAGTGGTGCTGCCAAACATCCTGCAATGCACAGGACCGACCCCAACAATAAGGAATTATCTGGTCCAAAATGTCGGTAGTGCTAAGGTTGAGAAATATTGCTTTAGATGCTTCAAGAGATACAAATACAGAACTTGTTTTAATATTATGATTCTTTTGAAACTTCTCTTAAAAGACTTCAAGAGCTGGAGTAAGGAGGACATTAAAATTATTTCTTTGGTTCACAGTTTTATTATTGTGTTCTTTACACATTCTGTTTTAATTTACCTTGTTTTATATGTTGGATTTGAAAATTGATGCCAGTCTAATTCTCTTGCCCTTGTAAGTTCTTTGACCTTTTTGTCTGAGGTCCTGATGATTTTTTCTTTATTTTAAAGGTCTAGGATATGCTTTGGAGTTGATCATTCTCATTCAGTTTCCCCATGTTCACCAGTAGGACATTTTAATATGTGTATTTAGGTTTTCCCACTATTTCTGCAAAGTTTGCTCAGATTATAGTTTTAAATTTAAGTTCCACTGTTTCAGTTTTCATCTTCAGAGAGTCCTATTATACATATATTAGACTTTCTTTTCCTGACTTCGATTTCAACCTATTTTCCTTTGACCTCCTGTACTTCTTTCTTTTTATCATTTTAGTTCTCTTTGTTTTTCTACTTTTCTTTCATGCCTCATGAAACTTTCATTTAAGTTTATTCTTCCCTGTAACCTTGTAATTTGGTTTTCATTTCTGTTATGATTTTTTCTTTTCTTTTAATCTTTTTTTAACAAATGCAATAAACTTTTATTTAATTTCCTTCCTCTTCATTTCACTGATTAATATTTGAATTTCTGATTCAAGGTGATTTTCCCTCCCCCCTCCCCCCACATTCCCAAATGTTTGTTTGAGGATGTGTAACCTAGTTTGGGGTGTTATATTATAATTTTTTTCTTGCTTTATAGTTGTTTAATTGGGGAAATTTTTCATCAGGTAAAATATTTTAGCACTCATTTTTAATTTTCTTCTTACAGTAGTTTTGCGTAGAAAACTGCATACATCTCTGCATTTCTCAGAGAGGGGTGATTGTTGGAGTTGTTTATGACAATCCTAGTTAAAGACCACTCTCTTCTGTTGGTTTAGTGAAGTGTGCTTTCTTTGATGAATGCCTTCTTTGTTTTGGGGGTGGGGTAATACTGGAAGTTGTCCATCTTTGATTTTTTTGGTTTTCTTCTGTCTTGCAGGATCCTAAGTCTTTCTTGCTTGCCTCTTTTTGCCTTCTCCACACAGGAGAGAAATGGTAGAGTGCCTCTATCTTTCTTTTTAAAGATTTATTTATTTATTTCTCCCCCCATCCCCCCACCCCCCATTGTCTGCTCTGTGTCCATTCGCTTTTCTGTGGCTGCTTGTATTCTCATTAGGGGGCTCCGGGAACTGATCCTGGGACCTTTCGGAGTGGGAGAGAGGTGATCATTCTTTTGGGCCAACTTCGCTCCCTGTTCGGCTACAACTCTTATTGTTTCTCCTCTGTATCTCTTTTTGTTGTGTCATCTTGTTGCACCAGCTCTCTGTGTCAGCTGGCACCACTGCGCTGGACAACATTCCTGTGCAGGGCAGTACTCCCACACAGGCAGCACTCCACATGGGCTAGCTCCCCACACAGGCCAGCTGCCTTCACCAGGAGGCCCTGGGTATCGAACCCTGACCTCCTTTATGTAGACAGGGACCCAACTGCTTGAAACTCTGTTTCCCTCTGCCTTTCTTTATTACCCACTTCTCAAGCCTTTCCAAGACTGCCTCATTGAATCCCATGTCACTTTTACGTTTCTTCCTTTTAGTCAGTATTCTTATTCACTCTTAAGATGGACTTCCTCTTTCTGGGAGCTATTTTATCTTATTCCTCTTTTCTCTTTCACAGAGGTTTTCTGGACCCCCCTAGGTCTTTGCAAATGCTTGCGGTAGGACCTTTAGTATATAGCTGTTGTAAATTGATATTTTTAAAAAATCATTGTTAATTCCAAGATTGTAGTGTTCTCAGGTTTCCAGTTATGCTGAAGATGTGGAATTGTAGTTGTGTTTTTTCTTCTTATTGGCTAGCAGAGTATTTTGAAGGATGTATGGAGAGATTCACATTTACATGGTTGCCATTACCTCAGCTATCCAAAAATATTGTCATTTGTCTTTTAACTTTGCTTAGAGTATCTTTTTCAGTCCAAAAGTTTTGTGATTTTACGAAGTTGAATCTTCTTAATTGCTTGTGGACCTTTGTTATGCTTGAGAAAGGCTTGATCCCCAGAAGGTTGTAAAAAATATAATCTTTTATTAATATTTTTCTGATATGAATTTTTCAATAACAAAAATTTTTAAATCTAAAACCTTTATTTTGAGAGGTAGGAATCTGACTTTATTTTTTCCTATAAATAGTTATTTTAAAAATCACATATTATTCCCCACTGATTTGAAATGCCTTCTTCACTATATACCAGATTTCTATATATGCATAGGCTCATTTCTTAACTCCCTGCTTTGTCTACTTGATTTATTTGTTTTCCAATGTGAGCAATTTTGGATACAACTGTTTTCCAAGTGTTACAGAGCAAACAAAAAACAAAAGGAACCCAACAATATGCTTCATTTTACTCAATGAATCTCTGCTTTCTCAAAATTTCAGACTTTTTTAAAAAAAGATTTATTTATTTATTTATTTATTTCTCTCTCCTTCCCCCCCCTACCCCGGTTGTCTGTTCTCTGTGTCTATTAGCTGTGTCTTCTTTCTTTGTCCGCTTCTGTTTGTTGTCAGCGGCACGGGAATTTGCGTTTCTTTATGTTGTGTCATCTTGCTGCGTCAGCTCTCTGTGTGTGCGGCGCCATTCCTGGGCAGGCTGCACTTTCTTTCGTTCTGGGCGGCTCTCCTTATGGGGCGCACTCCTTGCGCGTGGGGCTCCCCTACGCGGGGGACACCCCTGTGTGGCACGGCACTCCTTGCGCACATTAGCACTGCGCATGGGCCAGCTCCACACGGGTCAAGGAGGCCTAGGGTTTGGACCACTGGGCCAAGTCCACCACCTGAAATTTCAGGCATTTTTATGGTAATTTTTTTCAAGCCCATATCTTCAGTCATAATGAAATATAGTTGTTTCCTCGATACATTTTTTCAACAAACTTGTGTCTACTTAGTTCCTGGGCTTCCATATTACCTTTTATATTTTTTAATCCTATTCTATAAATCCAAGACCATGTTACAATTTTAAGGAGAGTAATTAAACTACTATTCATTTTAGAACAATTTCAGCAAAGTTACCTGATATTAGAACTACTCATTGTTATCTGAACACTAAATGTTGTTAATCTTGGAAAAGTTCCTTAAACTTTCTAAGTTTCTGTGTCTCTTAAAATTGCAATGATCATATAATTTCTTTTATATGATTGCTGTGTGCTTAGCTTCATACTTTGAACACTGTTTGTGATGGTTGATGTCATGTTTCAACTTGGTTAGGCTATGATTTCCAGTTGTTTGGTCAAGCAAGCACTGGTCTAATTGTTACTATGACGGTATTTCATGGATTTAAATCATTAGTCACTTGATTGCATCTATGGCTGATTACATCTACAATCAACAAAGGAGATTTCCCTCAGCAATGAGAGGAATCTCCTCTTCTAATCATTTGGAGACCTTAAAGGAAGAACTGATTATTTCATTAGTCAGACAGAAGAATTTCTGTCTCTACTAAAGTCAGCCAGTGTCTCCTGCGGAATTCATGGTCACCTTCATCAGAGTTCCCAACTAACAGCTTCTCCTGGGGAAATCAATGCCACTATCAAGTTCCCAACTTGTGGCCTGCTCTATGAAATTCAGACTTGGCAATCTCCACAGTTGGGTAGGCCAATTCCTAAAATAAATCTGTTAATAATTAAATATATATATCCTGTCAGTTCTGTTTCTCTGGAGAACTTTAATACACTGCTGGTACTCAATAAATAGTGGCTATAATTATTATTATTAAATTTTATAAACTACTGTGAAGTCCATAATATACTTGTTCTTTTGAGAGATTAAATAATTTTTCATAAAAAATAAATAATTGGCTATATCTATAGCTATTGTGATATGTATTCATTTTTTTCAATTAAATAATAATCAAGTAAATGATTAGAATCACATACCAATTTTTAAAAACGATTTAAAAATATTAGAAATTACTGAGAACTAAATTATATTCTTTTGATAATAATTCATAAAGTGTTGATTCTAAGTATGTCACAAAATGTTCACAGTAAATTACTGTAATATTCTTAGCAAATGGGTTGTTCATTCACAGTTTGCACTGGACTCATGTTGGAAGTTGATTATCAATGTTATCTTGCAAAATCTCTCTCTCTCATCTATGTACTCACCTATCTAATACTCTTTCTGCAAACATTCCTAATAGAAGAGAAGGATAGTGTTATTCTACTTTCTAAATGAAAAATCTGATGACGAATTGATTCAGTGTCATTCTGATAGCCTGTAACATTGACTTATTCATTGTTCGTAAAATAAGGTGTGTACATGTTAAGCTAGTTGACTACAATTTTAGAAATTGTTTGGAATATCAATTCCTATTTTGCCATACAAATCAGTTAATCCACAAATAAATAACACCTACTAAAGAACATTCAAAGGGCTTAGGATTTGGTTGTGGAGAGAAAACTACTGCATGTGAGTTGGGAACAACTTAATGCTTTATTCTGTGGCCCTGAGGATAAGTTCAGTCGTGGAGTGGTAAGAATAAAGATGCTCCTTCGAGCACGGAGAGGCCCTAGGCAGGCAGGAGAAGGGATCAGCACGAGCATGGCGATGGAAGCAGGAATGAACTTGGGGCGGGCCAAGGAGGCTGGGCTGATATAAAAGAGGAAAGAAGCATCAACTAGGTTGAGTCTGGGAGTTTAGACTTTATCTTTGGGTGGACAACAGAATGATACTTTTTTTTCCTATTTCACTGGCAGGATCCTAGTTCAGACCCTTGTTATTTTAACCTGGCCTATTGCGAAGGCCTCTTACTGAGCTCAGTGCTTCTAACAGCTCCTACTCTTAACCTATCTGCATTGGTGTTCCTAAATATCACATCTCTTGCTTCCCTCTTCAAGATCCTATAATAGGTCCTTAGAATTTCTAAGCTCAGTTATAATATTATGACATCCAAGGGCCTCTATCAGCTGACATCATCTCTATTTATTTAGTCCTCACTGCTCCTTAACTTGGACCTTATCTCCATTCCAGGAAATCTATCCATGCAACAAACATTTACTGAGCACTTATTATGTGCAAGGCTTCTGGTGATACAAAGGTGACTTAGATATGTTTAATGCCCTCAGGAGCTCAAAGTATAGTTTAATCTACTCATTTTATAAAACAATTGTAGCACAGAGATGAATGTGACTTGGCCACAATCATGTGATAGATGAGCACAAATAAGACAAGAAAGAAGTTCTTCAGTAGCTTGAACTCAAGACATTTTAATCTTTTTTTACTTATAGAGGAAATCAGTTGTTTTTAAATACTGGCTGAATGTCAGCTGATAAAAGGGATAGTTTGAGCAAGATTATCGATAATTCAGACTCAGAAAGAACAAAGTCAAGTTTTCCTGTTGGTCATGCACACAGACAATTTTGCAGTGTTTCAGGGGATTCGTGACTCCTTCCTGAATTTGTGTGTTAGAGAAAGAACCAAAACGCAAGATCTGTGATTGAATCAGAGTCCATTGAACAGAGATTGAGATCAGTAAAATATTAGTAAGAAATTCACCCCTTTTTACATAGGTATTTGAATTCATGTGCAACCTGTACCAACTTGTGATAAAATACTTAAGGTATTTTAAAGATCAGTAAATGATAATGCTTTATGCACTCGATCAGGAGTGGCAAAATAATTTTGATTTATGTGCCAGTTCCAACTGAGTGATAATAGCTGCCTGAAACACAGTGTTGGGAAGGGTTCTGAGGCCAAATCTGAGCTCAGTTGGAAAGTGGTTCCATTAGTGGAACCACTAGTGGGTAGGAGTAGATGGGAAGTTGATGAAGGTGGTATGAATGCCACACATTTCCTGTCCCCACCATCACCTTTTGTCTAGAATAGTTTCTGGCAAAAGATAGAGCTTGAATACAGAGGCTGGGCTATCTGAGTTTGAATGTTGGCTCTGCTACTTACTAGCATTGTAACCATAGATAAATTATTTAGCCTTTCAGTATTTCACTTTCTTTATCTGTGAAATGGGGATAATAATAGTATCTACTTTATAAAAGTGTTGTAAAGAATAATGACATCTGTAAAATCTTAAACTAGTCCCTGGTTTATTATAAGCATTAGGTATTATTACTATTACTATTATTATTATTATGGGTGCTAAATAAATATTTGTGAAACCAATACATCCAGCTATTTTATGACAATGTTCCTTTTGTGCAATAGGAAATTATGCTAGTTTCTGCAAATCAGTTAGCCATGCTTTTGGAAAACTTAGTTATGTTCAATAAGAGAATTGCTTCTAAGATATTACTATGTGCTACTTAGTCTCCATTTACCCAAATTGCCAAAAAATTAGACTTTAGGTATTAGTTTTGCAAATCCAGAGCATAAAGTGACCCTTTCTTTATCAAACTCAGAGAAGATTAGCAGGAAGATGAATATTAAGTGTTATACACTCTTATAAGAAAGTAGCTATTTACACAGGGTCCTAATATGATTAAAGATGAACTAGACTATTCTGGATCTTTGCCACTTATCTCCACAGTTGAACCTGTATTAAGTTAATAAGTTTTAAAGGGAGTTAGTTTAAATAGCAAAGAAATCTTATTGAAAAAATATGTCACATTTAAATAAACTTTGTACAGCAGAGACTGTAGGTAGAGCAAATGAACTTGAATCCTGTTCTCAGAAAGAGGTTTTTAAAAATAAAGAGAGCATATTTGTTTATGTACACATTTATTACAAAGGAAAAGCCAGGCAGTCATCAATAGTGCAGCTGGGGGGCAAGTATTGCATTCAAGCTTTACTTTAAATGAATCTGTTTGTGTTCTACTTTGGATCACTTCCTGAAGTCAATACTCATCGACCTGAAAGGGCTTCTTTGAGATCTAAAAAGTTGTTTACCCAAGGAGATTACATTTAGGGAGATTGCGATTGTTTTAAAATTCATGTCTAAAATTGACTTCTCTTTTAAGGTTACCATCATTTTTTTTTTAGAAGAAAAATCACATGGAATTATTTAACTGTTGAAATTTTAGAGACTATTCTTCAGGTGACCTGTGCCCAGTGAGTAAACCTCCGACTAGCAGCAACAGCGCCTCCTGGGAGCTTGACAGATGTGCACACACTCAGGCCCCACCCCAGATCTACTGAATCAGAATCTGCTTTTAACAAAGCTCCCAGGAGACTTGCAAATGCATTAAAGTTTGAGAAGGGCTTCTCTGTAGAGTTGGATAATCTGGTGAACTCAGAGTTTTGCTAAGTCCATTACTAACAGACTGGTGGTTATTTAGATAAATTCAGGTTGGATGAAGTGGGGATAAATGTTTGCCTAAATAGCCTGTTGGGTTTAGTGTAAAGAAAGTCGTCTGAGGATTTTAACATGAAGGAAAGCATTTTCAAATCACTCTGTGTCATGCTGCTTTCCTTTCCTGTTCCTTTAATTAGAAACATACGGTGTCAGTCGTCTGCTTTTATAACCAGATGCACATTGAACAGCCCATCACATCTGCTTAGTGATTCAGGAGCTGGATTTTCATGGGAGAAAGTGATTTAATTACAGTGTCACTAAAGGCGTGCTAATTTCACAACAGTCATTTTTCAGTCCTCTGTGGAGAGTGAGATTAGGACTTATGCAGAAAGAGCAAGTCTGATCTGCTGTATGAAGCCTGCAGTCATTGACTACTTTAAAACACAAAACAGCCATCCAGCCCAGAGCTTACACAAATCATCCTTGTTGCCCTCTACAGGCTTTTTCTGTCAGAGCTGATACCCAAGGACATTTGTCCTCTCCTTCCTGGCCTTAGAGCACCAGCGGATTTAAAGCTTTGTTTGGTGTGGTTTGCCAGGCAGTGAGGGTAACTGATAGATGATCTCCCGCTTCCCAGAGACAGAGCACGCTAATAAGATTTGACACTCGCCTTTGGTTAAAGACCCAGGACTGATGGATGGTCAGTGACTCCGCTGACCCCAGTCAACTGATTTTTATTGACAGTTTGTTGACATAACAAACTAAGGGTTAGTGATTTAAGCTATTTCTAAACCCTTCAATAAATAAGGCCTTTTCTAATAGTACTTATTCATAATTTGTCTTGATTAAACATATCTACCACCTTTCTGGAAGGTATCTTACTGTTCTTTAGTTATTTACAAAATGAACTTTGCCTAAAGAGAATTTTACGTATATGTGCACCTGTGCATGCAGGCTCATGTACTCCCCGCCCCAGCACAACTCAGTAACAACGAAAACCTGGCTGCCATAATTGATTTTTCAGATTCAATGTTGTTGAGATATGGGAATAAAAGGGTTACATCAGAATCCATCTAGGAACATTCTGCACTAAATCACATTACGATGGTGAGTAACCTTTTCTGCATTGGTGAGCTTTATTGCCATTTGCTGATGCTGCTTGCTCCAGCCAACCTTCCACAAGGGACATATAATGGGAGCCCTGTATTCAAGCCCCCCTTGGAAGAAATCCATAAAAGAGCAGAGATATCAACCCAGCAATAAATCCTGGAGGCATTTATGCCAGAGTCATGAAATGATATCAATAACTTCTTAACTCCTGTGTTACACATTAAAAGGACAATAAAGGGAATTCACCAGGTTAAAGATTTTTAAAATGTATTAGGGCTATTTTTAATTGAAACTTATCAAGGACACATCAGAACATGTGACAGCAGCTGTTTATCCACTGTTTTTCCTTTATTTCACATTTTCTCCTGGACACTACTTTTATCTTGCCACTTACAGTTCATTATTTAAAACAACCTTCGATATTGATTCTGTCACACTCAAAGGGTCCCTAAGTGGGTTCATCAACCTACAACAAGTGCCACAATTGTACTCATCCTTACAAAGTTACTTCCCTTGCTCTCAGTCTTGTCTTCCTCAATAAATCAGCTAAATAATCAACCAGTCAGTATATGTCTAGTTGCACACCTACTATGTGTCTGGTACTGTGCTCAGTGACACAACAGATATGACGAAGGAGAAGTCACTGTCTCGACCCTCAAGCTGCTCAGAGCACACTTAGAGATGCCTAAATTAAAACGAAGGGGGTGGGTAGAGAATAATGCAAGGTAGAGTTAAATGCTAAATCACTGAAGAGTTCAAGGAGGGGAGAAGTAGGTGGGCTGGAGTAGTTAGGGAGAGCTTCTTGGTAGAAGAGGACCTGGACTGGGCTCTGAATAGGAGGCAGAGAGTAAGGGAAAGTTGGAGGCTTTGTAGATAATGACGGGGTCCAGGCAGCCTGACCTGTCTGAAGCAGAAGTTTTATGTTGGAGATTGGTGGGGAAACTTGGAAGGATTAGGGAGAGAGTACTAGGTGGAAAAGGTGATGGTATATGAACTTTCACTTGGAGAGGACTCAACTGGAATCAGAAAGGCAGAATTTTGTGCAGTCTTGAAGAGGCCAGGGGCAGCAGGGATAGATGGGGTAGAGACAAGTAGGGAGACATGGGGAGGGGTTCTGGAACCATTACCCCCTCTCCCCATTCCACAAATATTTTTGAGTTACCAGGGCTGGGGATTGAACCTGGACCTTTTAAGTGGGAAGCCAGCCCTCAACCACTGAGTCACATTGGCTCCCTTGAGTTGTTTTTTTCGTTTGTTTGCTTGTTATTTTTTTGTTGTTGTTGTTGTTTGTTTATTTTAGGAGGCACTGGAACTGAACCTGGGACCTCCCCTGTGGGAAGCAGGCGCTCATCCGCTTGAGCCACATCTGCTCCCTTCTACTAAATTCTTTAGTTATTAGTTTCCTTCTGTCTCAGTGTGTGCTCTGTGGACCACCTACATGGACTTGTTAAAAAAACAGATTTCTAGACTCTACCCTGGATCTACCAAATTAGAATAATTGGAAACATGGATCTTTAATATGTTCTCTGGGTGATTTAATTATCCCTGCTTTACATATGAGGAAATTGGAGCTCAGAGAGGCTAAATAACTTGTCCAGTTATCACAAAACTCAGCAAGCTGGCCTTTGTACCAGGTTCTAAAGCCCATTCTGTCTCCACTGCCTTTGGGTTATTTTATTTTATTTTTCCCCCTTTATTGTATAAAGAAGCTAGGCTGACAAAATTTTTCTTGTTGCTTTTATCTTTTAAAAATCTTTTTTTTGTGTGGGACTAATAACATTCTAACAATAAATGGAATAAAATAAGAAAGTAATCCACAATATTTCATCAAGTCAACTCTTTCCATTTATGATGTTTCTAACTGGCTGTTTGATCTTCTTTTTATAGTGGTAAGAAATGCTCCCCTATATAACTTCCATAATTTTCCTGTAGATATAAAGAGAGATAAAACAAATATGGCAAAATGCCCAGAATCGGTAAATCTGGGCGAAGCATTCTTTGTTCCACTTTTTCATCTTTTTTATAGGTTTGAAAATTTTCCCAGTGAACAAGGGGAAGTAGCTGCTTGCTTTCCTCTTCCTCTTTCCACCTTCTCATTGGCTGGGAAGTGGCGATTAGCCCAGCAGCTGCCTTAGATTTCGAGGTAAAAGCCACGTGTTGAAGAAGGCAGAGCTGTTGCCATCATACATCTGTGCTCCCATAACAGACAGAAATAAACGCCGATCACATATATTTTAAAAAAACAGCAACAACAAAAACACCACAGGTAGTTTTGACTTTGGTTCCTGGAGTCAGGCTCTACTGCTTGCTAATTGGGCAATTACCTAAACCTTTCCATGTCTCAGGTTCTATGAGACATTTAAAATGGGGATAACAACACCTTCCTCATAGGGTTGTTGTGCACATTGAATGATCACTACATTTTAAATGTTTAGAAGAGTGCTTGCCATATAGTAAGAATTCAATACATGTAATTATTATTGCATATATTTAATACATATATTACATGTATTTAAATGTAACTATTACTCGCCGGAAGAAGTTGAGTGATGTACTGAACCTGTCCTAGGCAGGTTTGTGTGATAGAGAAGTCAAAGGAAGGAAGTCTTTTCTTTACTATTTATTTACTTTCTGGGATTCTCAAATAAGCATTGCCCTGAGGAATTCTTGAATTTAAAGTGAAATGGGAAAGAACAATCATTCACAACTGTGTTAGTTTTCATTTCTAATACAGCAGGCAGACATTTACTGGTGCCAGGCCCTGATGTCTGCCGTTACCTTCAGAGCCTGATGCACCTGGATTTACCTGCCTGAAAATGTCTGCCTTCCTGCATTGATCCAGGTGCATACATGCAATCGTTCGTTGGTTCATTTGTATTTATATGCTAGGCTCTTTGCTAGACATTGGGTGTACAGTGATGAACAAAACAGCCATTATCTCTGCCTCATGGCATTTGGAGTTTTACAGGCAAGGCAATCAATGAACAAGGAAACAAAAGAACATATAATTATAAAATTGTGTTGGATACTATCAGAGAAATCAAAGAGGGAAGTAAGTTTGGAGGAGATGTGTTTAGGCCCACATCTGAAGTGAAAATGAACCAGCCATTTGATGAGGATGGAAGGAATGACCCATGCGGAAGGAATAACCTGCACGGAGCTAACATTACTGAGAGGGCTTGTTAATACTGGGACGGTGTGGAGTTAATGCTTTCTGGTCTTACTGTAAGTAGTGCATCTTAAACCTTTTTCTAATATCTTTTTGGAAAAAGAAACAAAAATGAAAATCAAACTACAGTTACAAATGTATTAATAGAAATGAAATGTTCATTATTTTAAAAGTTGGGAAATAGAATAAGCCACAAAGAAAAGTAAAGAAATCTTTCCCTTTATACACCTAGATACAATCCCTTTGGTGTTATTAGACATAATCTACATCTATCTCTGCCTCTACATCTCTGTTGTTCTCTACATAAATCTATATCTACATCATATCTATCTCCATTTTCATAGCTATTTCTCTCTCCAAGAAAGCATGCAGCTTGCATCATTTTATAGCTTGTTTTTTTGTTGTGAAGCAAATTTCAAACATCACATTCTTTGATTAGCAAATATTTCAGAATACACACATCGTTTTCCTAAGAGTGTTTATGTTGTGCTGAGGTGGTGAGGGAAGTTGCAAAAATGTCTGTAGTAGCCATGGCATTTGGGTCAGTGAGACTAATTGGGCAGGCAATTCTAACATCTTTCTAATAATAGTAACAGTAGTGACTAACATTTATGTAGTGATGACAGGATTTTTCTCCCACATTTTCTCATTTCATTCTGTTAAGAATCTTTTTTCATTTTTCTTTTTTTGGAGGTACCAGGGATTGAACCTGGGACCTCAGACATGGGAAGCAGTCTGAGCTACACTCACTCTCCAAGACGCATTTTTATCATATTTTACATTTGAGGAAATGGAAGCTCAGAGAAGTGACACAGACTTCCTCAAGTTCACATAATTGGTGACATTGCTTATGTATCTCTAGGGTTTACATGTCACCAGTTTAGGTCTGAATTCTGTGATCCTTCAGGTCACCGTAATGCCTTCTAGCACCAGGGCCCACTCAAGACTCCCAAATTTCAGTTAACAAGATGCTTTGGGATTTTAAGAATTTTAATTAATAATTTGGGTTGGCATTCTTCTCTGATCAAGACAGAGCAGAGAAGACCAAAGTAAATATTTGATGATGCATTTAGTAAGATTCCATTTTTAAGAATTTATTGCCACATATGCAATATAAAATAATCCCTTCCAAAAATATAAATATGCCCTTAAATTCTGGAAATTCCTGCATACGAGCTGAGCTGACTGGTCTCATTTCTGCCTGTAAGTTTTTGGAGTTTTCTGTAGAATAACTATTAGCATAAAATTTGAACACAAATTTCAAGCCTTGAGCCATATTATTAAGTAAGAACAAAAAGCTAAGTGTGTGATCTCTGGAAAGGTGGACAACGATGGATATGCCCCCTCTCCAGCAGGGGAAATCCGGCCCTCCTTGTTATTCCTGTCTATCAGAGCAAATGGATTACTTGTACGTGTTTTGAATAGCTCATCTGAAAAGGCTCAGGGCGAGCAGACACTTGAGATTTCATAATCAACCTTTTGGACTCCTATAGATCATTCTTATGCACAGAAAGCACCTTTGACAGACTGGCTAGCATACATGGGTTTTGCTGGGTATTTAATCGGTCCTCTTTGTATGCTGATGAAAGGTTTTCCGTCTGAGTTGCCAGATTTCTGCTGAGACAAGGAAACATATTTTTTAACTGGAAAAAATTCTATGGATACTCTCAACACTAATATTTACCATTTCCTTAGTACTTTGGAGTTTATTATTTATTTATTTATTTTTAAAAAAGATTTATTTATTTATTTCTCTCCCCTTCCCCCGCCACCCCGGTTGTCTGTTTTGTGTGTCTATTTGCTGCGTTGTCTTTGTTGGTCTATGTTGTTTCAGCCGCACGGGAATCTGTGTTTCTTTTTGCTGCGTCATCTTGTTGTGTCATTTTCTCCGTGTGGGCGGTGCCATTCTTAGGCAGGCTGCACTTTCTTTCACGCTGGGTGGCTCTCCTCACGGGGCGCACTCCTTGCGCGTGGGGCTCCCCTACGAGGGGGACACTCCTGCGTGGCAGGGCACTCCTTGCGCGCATCAGCACTGAGCATGGGCCAGCTCCACACGGGTCAAGGAGGCCTGGGGTTTGAACCATGGACCTCCCATGTGGTAGACAGATGCCCTAACCACTGGGCCAAGTCCACCGCCACTTTGGCGTTTATTAAGAGCTTTTAATTATCTTATTATCAACAACTCATTGAACTGGCATTATTTTAATTCTCAGTTTTTTAGATGAGGAAACTGAAACACTTAGTGACTGGAGACCAAGTACTTCAAGTACAGGTTCCGGTGTTCCTGTACAGATCGGTTGCCTTGCACATTCAGTTATCACAAAGAACAATGTGATTTCAAGTTTTCTCTTTGATGATCAGGGTTACTCAAAAGGGAAACCATCAAATCTGTCACCTCAAGCTTCCAGCCATACTGAAATTAATGCCTTTTGGTTCCAGGGCAGAGTGCTCATGTCACAGGCAGGCCTCCCGGGTGCCCTGGGGCTGCACAGGTGTCCAAATGCTGCTGACACTCTGGCAAGAGACAGTCTTCCTGGAGGCTACGATTGTACCGTACCTCTTGGCTCAGTTTCAAACTGGAGACAGACACAGAAAGAAAAAATCTTTCTCCTCCACCTTCTTGGGGATGCCCTGAGAAGACTTTCTTCTTTGTTAGTGGTTCCCAAATTACTCTGCATCTGAAGGGCTCTCAAATCCGTGTGGTTGTAGTAGACTACCAGAGGATAAGGGCCCCGGGCGTGGTCTGTGGGTGAGAGATAAACCAAATGTCTCCCACGTAAGTGTTACTATTTTTCAAGTTAATGAGGTTGCTAGTGGCCTTAATTAAAATACAAATTAATTTAAGAGCAAAGCCATATGGTGACTAGATTTTTACCATGATGTATTTTCATAATCAGTGGTTACAAAAACCACTGCCACTATCATGTGGGGAACCACAGAGTTGTTTAACATGAAATTATCCTCTTACACAGAAGGCTGGGACGAGTGCCTACTGCCAGGGCATCAATAGGCAATTTGCTCTGTTTCTTTTTTTTTCAAATTACATAGAGGTCGGCTATCTCCTGTTATTGATACGGTGCAGAATATAGGAGGTCTGACTTGTGTAAGGAGATCAGCTGGTCAAGGTTCTCATTTTAAAGATGAGGAAGCTTGGAGAAGTGACGTGACCTTCCCCAAGGTCACACATGAAGGCAAGGCAGGCTGGACCTAGATCAGAAATCCTCTGCGTCCAGGGCTTTCCTTACCCATTCTGCTGCCACCACTTATGGTAGCCCCTAATCATAATGACCACATTCCCTGAATTAACCTTCATAGCACTCCTGCAAGGGAGGTTATCCTTCCCACTTTACAGATGGAGAAGCTGAGTCACTAAATGATTCTGAGCTTGCCCACATTTAGTACATATGAGCTGCGTTATAGCGCTGGGACATACCCAAAATCCGTGTTCTTAGCTACTACACTAGGCCTATGTTAAAAATGTTTTGGAATCTGCTTTTTTGGTTTAAAAATATATCATGAAAAATTTTCATGATGTTTTCTACCCCATGATTTATTATAAATAAATATATATATCTATAAAATCTCTATTATGAATAACTTCTCTCTAAATTTCCATTAGTGTAAATAATACTAAATTTTGCAGAAAATCCTTCAGTATTTCCTTACGCTAAATTCCCAGAAGTGGAATGCTGGACTAAATGACATGTGCATTTAAAAATCTTTCGCTATGTGCTGTGGATTGTCCTCTAGAAGGGATGAAGTTTATGTATCTACTCTCAGGGAGTGGAAGAGGTTCCCCTGCACCCTTGCTAACACTGGATATTATTTAAAAATATCTGTTAATTTGGTGTTTAAAAGTGCTATTTTGTTGCTCTAATTGCAATCATTTTTTTCTTTTATGGGTTTCCTATTTATTTCATTGGACTATTTTTCTATTTATCATTTCAAAAAATATTTGGCCATGAATATCCTTTGTCATAAGTTACAAAATTTTTTGCAGGTCATTTTTTACTTTTTTATTTATGAATATCATCTTTTAAAAATTTGGTGGTGATTTAATTACTAGATAATATTATACTTTAAAATATGATTTTTGGTTATCGATATTTATCACCCCTTCTTTATTTTACCCAGGAAATAAAAGTTTATTGTAGCAAACCTAAAAATATATAGATAAGCAAACAAGAAGAAAAACTTACTTAGATGTAACCCCTGTTACGTTTTTGTGTCTAGTCCTCCAGTCTTTCCTATGACAGAGCATAAGTGAACAGTCTGTATTTTTTAAAGGAGTGTTCTGCTTTCACAGCTTTTAGATCCTTAATTATTACTCTTTTAGTAAAAGATGGCTGCCCCCACAACCTCAGGTAAATTTGTTCCATTGTATTCGCTTTTTAAGAGGTATAGTTAATATTTTAGTCAAAACAACAAAAACAAAACTACCACTAAACAAAAATTCTGCTCATTTGTTCTTAAGTTTTGCTATTTTTATTATTTTAGATCTCTATTAACTGGATAATTGCTTTTTTATTAAGTTAATACATTTGAGCAAGTCTCTACATTTCCCGAGAGATAGTAAAAAAATTTGGTTAGTGTGGCAAAACTGGTATGTGTTTGTAGTGTCTTTCTTTTTTTTATTTTTAATTAGAGCAATTGCAGATTTATAGGAAAATCATGCAGAAAGTACAGGGTTCCCATCCACATCCGTCCTCATACACACTAAACCTATAGTTCTTGACCAAGGGCTATTTTACCCTACAGAGGAGATTTGGCAATGTCTGGAAACATTTTTGGTTGTCACAGCTGGTGTGTGTGGGGGTGCTACTGACATCTAGTGGGTAGAGGCCAGGGATTTTCCTAAACATCCTACAATGCACAGGCCAGTCCCCAACAACAAAGAATTACCTGGCCCAAAATGTCAATTGTATCAAGGTTGAGAAACGTAGAACAAAAATAGTATGTTTGGGCTTTTAGAAAATGTAATTGCCACCATGGAATAGAAGCATGCACAATAGGAACACACGGAGAGATGTGGTCAAATTTCCCTGGAGGGTGGGGAAATTCACAGATGTGGTCCTTGCTTTCTATGCAAGGAGCTGGCTTTAATCGCTTTATCTAGGGGTTGGGTTATGTAACAGGTCATTCTGGTTAGGAACCAAATAAATAACTTGGAGGATAACTGACATCTTTACGACATTGATACTGAGTTTCCATAGCCATGAGCATGGATTTCTGTTTTATTTTGTTATTCCTTATTGGCCTTCAAATAAAGTTTTCAAATTTCCATCATTAAGGTTATCTTCTGCTTTTGTTCTATTTTTTCCTAAATATCTTATTTTTTGTGGTGACTGTAAATGTTATCTCATTGATTTCTTTTGATCATTATTTGCCCAATGTTTCTTTCTTATTTATTTTGAAAAATTTCAAATACATAGAAATTTAGAAATAACAGTACAATGAACAATGTTAATTCTAAAAATATCACATTCTCTGTTTGATTGAATGTATAGAAATACAATTATTTTTGTACCTTGACCATTTATGTAATTACCTTGAAAACTCTTCTATTAAATTCTAAAAATTAGTAATTAGTTTTTGCTATGTAGGAAATCATAACATTGACAAATAATAAGTTTGCTCTTTCCTTGCAAGTATCATACATTTTTATCTTTTTTCTTGTAATCCCAGTTATTAGTTACCATCCTGGTTATGCCAGTTAAGACTTGTCTGCTTCTCTGCACCAGTTTCCTCATGTCTTAGGGACAGTGTTGCTCTAGGAGATCTCATAGTCCCCTTCAGCCTGGACATTTCATACATAACACAAATTCCTTCATGAGGCTGACATCTGTAGCTGTCAGCTTTTGGCTTGTGGTTGACCATACTTTTTGCCTTTCTGAGTATTTTTTAAACACAGAAATTCATTTTAGCTTGAAAAGGTAAGCCTTTTGTGTAGTTAATCCATTCTGGTGCTTGTCTGGCCATGGAGGTGTCACTGAGCCTATGATATCTCTGAGAAAGTCTGTATGGAACCTTTGGTTTGAATGCACAGAAGGGCCAGCAAAGCTTACTGAAGGACAAAGGCTTGTTTGAGGCACTTCCCTCTTTACTGACCAGTACTGGTTGTTGAGGATGCAGGCAGGAGTGGAATTACTTCCTTCCTGGGAAAAGGGAGGGGACTGCCAGCAAAGGTTGGAGAACTGCTTCTGAGAAAGTTTGAATTACAAGGCTTTTCACCTCCAGGAAGGAACCCCAGTCATATCGATCTTGCCTGTGTTGCAGCAAACACACTCTGACCAGGAATTCAACTGAGAGGACTGTCAAAGAGTGCCATCTGCTGGCAGGCCAAAGAAGTGCATGTGAGGAATTAAAAAGTAAATTAGAGAGGGTTTTTCTAGCCTTTAGAGTCTCTCTCCGAAGGCCCTAGGAAGCAGGTCTGCAGCCCAGTACTGCGTCAAGGACTCAGATTTGAGCAACTAACAGGGGCAATCCTCAAGATCCAGAGCAGGTTGAACCAAAAATCAAAGAACAGCTGTAACACACAGCCTCTTGCCACTAAAACTCTATGAAAGAGAAAGAAATTGAGCACCTGAATTGAGCACCCACCTTAATCAGATGCCTAGACATCAGCAAAAAATTATAAGCCAGAGTAAGAAAATGGAAGAAATAGCCCAAGGAGAGGAATATGTCAAAGTCCCAGAAGAGACACAGGATTTGAGACAACTAATCAACTAGATGCACACAAATTTCCAATATCAAATTAAGGGGTTGAAAGACAATATGCCTAAAGAGATAAAGGACATCAAGAACACACTGAGTGAGCACAAAGAAGAATTCAGGAAATGAAAGACATGATAGGTGCGATCAAAAACACATTAGAGGGAAGCAGATGTGGCTAGAGCAGTTGGGCACCCACCTACCATGTGGTAGGTCCTGAGTTCGGTTCCCAGTGCCTCCTAAAGAAGATGTTTAAGACAGCGAGCTGACACAAAGGGCGGGTGTGGTGAGCTGCTGCAGCAAGATAATGCAACAAGATTATGCAAAGAAGAATAACCACAAAGAAACACAATGAGAGGCACAACAAATGGGAGTGGAGGTGGCTCAAATCATTGTGCCTCCCTCTCACATGGAAAGTCCCGGGTTTGATTCCCAATGCCCCCTAAAAGAAGATGAGTGGACAGTGAATGCAATGGGGGGGGGGGGGGGGAGTATAAATAAATAAAATAAATCTTTTAAAAAAACATATTAGTGGCATACAACAGCAGACTTGAAATGATAGAAGAATGAATAAGTGATACAGAAGACAGAACAGCTGAAATAGAAGAGAGAAAAGAACAAAGAGAAAAGAATAGAAAAAATTGAGCAGGGACTCAGGGAGTTAAATGATACATGAAATGCAGTGGCATATGTGTCATGGTAGCTCAAGAAGGAGAAGAGAAGGGAAAAGGGGCAGAAAGAGTATTTGAGGAAGTAATACCTGAAAATTTCCCTACTCTCATGAAAGAAAAGAACTTACATGCCTGAGAAATGCAGTGTATCCCAGTCACAATAGATACAAATAGACCTACTCCAAGACATATACTACTCAAAATGTCCAATGTCATTCTGAGAGCAGCAAGGGATAAGCAAACCATCACATACAAGAGACACCCAGTAAGATGGGTGAGGATTTCTCATCAGAAACCATAAAGGTGAGAAGACAGTGGTATGATACAGATAGGATACTGAAGAGAAAAACTGCCTGCCAAGAATTCTTTATCCAGCAAAATTGTCCTTCAAATATGAAGGTGAGTATAAAATATTCACAAACAAACAGAAACTAAGAGAATTTGCAAAAAAGAATCCACCTTTGCAGGAAATATTAAAGGAAGCCTTCCAATCTGAAAGAAAAACACAGGAGAGTGAGGCTTGGAGGTGAGTATAGAAGAAAGAATAACAGAAAGTGTAGCCAAAAGAGTAAAAAGACTGACAAAAATAAGATATGACATACAAAATCAAAGAATAAAATGGTGGAAGTAAATAGTACATTTACAGTAATGTTATTGAATATGAATGAATTAAACTACCCTATCAAAAGATATAGGCTGACAGAATGGATTTAAAAAAAAGAGCCATCCATATGCTTCTTCCAAGAGACTCACCTTAGACTCAGGGATACAAACCAGCTGAAAGTGAAAGGTTGGAAAAAGATACTCCATGCAAATAGTAACTAAAGAAGAGCAGGAGTAGTTACACTCATATCAGACAAAACAGACTTTAAATGTAAAAATGTTATAAGAGATACAAAAGGTGATTATATATTAATAAAAGGGCTAATCCACCAGGAAGAAATAACAGTTATAAATATCTATGCACCTAAACAGGGTGCCCCAAAATACATGAGGCAAACTCTGGGAAAACTGAAGGGAGAAATAGACATCTTTACAATAATAGTTGGAGATTTCAACACACCACTCACATCATTAGATAGAATAACTAGACAGAAGATCAACAAGGACACAGAGAACTTGAATAATATGAAGAACCAGCTAGACCTAATGGACATATACAGAATATTGCATCCCAACTCAGTGGATTATATTTCTTCTTAAGTGTCCAAGAATTTTTCTCCAGGATAGACCACATGTTAGGTCACAATACAACTCTCAATAAATATAAAAAGATTGAAATTATACAGAAAACCTTCTCAAATCATAACAAAATGAAACTGGAAATCAATAATAGACAGAAAAGAGGTAAATTTATAAATGTTTGGACGCTAAACAACACACTCCTAGATAATCAGTGGGTCAGAGAAGAAATTGCAAGTGAAATCAGTAAATATATTGAGACAAATGAAAATGAGAACACAACTAATTGAAACTTATGGGATACAGCAAAGGTATCTCTTGAGAGGGAAGTTTATAGCCATAAATGTCTATATCAGAAAAGAAGAAAGAGCTAAAAACAAAGATCTAATTGAACAACTCTAGAAATTAGAAAAAGAATAGCAAGCCATTCCCAAAGGAAGTAGAAGAAAATAAATAATAAAAATTAAAGCAGAAATAAATGAAATTGAGATACAAAAAACAATAGAGAAAATTAACAAAACCGAAAGTTGGTTCTTTGAGATCAATAAAAATGACAGACCCCTAGCTAGACTAAAAAAGAAGAAAAGAGAGAAGATGCAAATAAATAAAATCAGAAATGAAAGGGGCAAAGTTTGACAGACCACACAGAAATAAAAGGGATCATAGGAGCATATTATGGGAAACTGTATGCCAAAAAACTAGAGAACCTAATGAAATAGACAAATTCTTGGGAATGCACAAACAACCTACACTGACACTACAAGAAATACAAGAACTTAACAAGCCATTCACATTTAAAGAGATTGAATCTATCACAAAAATCTCCCAGCAAAGCAAAGTCCAGGACCAGATGGCTTCACTGGTGAATTCTACCAAGCATTTTGAGAAGAATTAACACCAATCCTGTTTGAATTCTTCCAAAAAAATTAAAGAGGAGGGAAAATTACCCAACACATTTTATGAAACCAACATCACCCTAATACCAAAGCCAGATAAAGATACTACAAGAAAAGAAAATTATAGACCAATCTCTCTAATGAACATAGACGCAAAAATTCTCAACAAAATACCCGCAAATCGAATCCAACAGCATATCAAAAGACTTATGCCTCATGACCAAGTGGGATTTATTCCTTGTATGCAGGGCTGGTTCAACATAAGAAAGTCAATTAACATAATATACCACATTATCAAATTGAAGGGAAAACTCACATGATCATTTCAATCAAAACAGAAAAGGCATTTGACAAAATCTGGTATCCTTTCTTGATAAAAACACTTTGAAAGAAGGAAAATTCTTCAATAGGATAAAAGGTATATATGGAAAAACCACAACCAACATCATGCTCCATGGGGAAATGTTTCCCTAAGCTTACCCTTAAGACTGGAAACAAGACGAGGATGCCCACTGTCACCACTGTTATTCAACATTGTGCTAGAAGTTCTAGCTAGAGCAATTAGACAAGAAAAATAAAAAATAAAAGGCAAACAAGTGGGAAAAGAGGAAGTAAAACTCTCACTATTTATGGATGGTATGATCTGATATTTAGAAAATTCTGAAGTATCCAGGACAAAGCTACTTGAGCTAATGAATGAGTTCAGCAAAGTGGCAGGATATAAGATCAAACATGCAAAAATCAGTAATGTTTCTGTATTCTATTATTGAACAGCCAGGGGAAAATCAGGGGAAAAATTCCATTTACAGTAGCAACAAAAGACTCAAATACCTAGGAATCAATTTAACCAAAGAAGCACAGGGCTTATATGTGGAAAACTACAAAACAATTCTGGAATCAATGAAGACTCAAACAATTGGAAAGATATTTCACGTTCATGGATTGGGAGAGAAAATATCGTGAAGATGTCAATCCTGCCCAAACTGATTTATAGATTCAATGCAATACCAATTAAAATTCCAACAGCCTACTTTACAGAAATAGTAAGGGCAATGACTAAATTCATTTGGAAGGGAAAGTGCACCTGAATAGCCAAGCATTCTAGAAAAGAAGAGTGGCATGGAAGGAATTTCACTGCCTGACCTTGAAAATATTACAAATTTGCAGTGGTCAAAATAACATGATATTGGCATAAAGGTAGACACATCGATCAGTAGAATAGAATTGAGAGTCCAGAAATAAACCCTTACCTTTATGGCCAACTGGCAAACCTACCAAGCCATGTTGATGGGAAAAAAACAGTCTCTTCAACAAAAGGTGCTGGGATAACTTGATATCCATAACCAAAAGAATGAAAGAGGACCCCTTTCTCTCTCCTTATAGAAGAATAAACTCAAAATGGATCAACAACCTAAATATAAAATCCAGGACGATAAAACTGCTATAAGAAAATATAGGGAACCATCTTAGACCTTGTGATAGGTGGTTATTTCTTGGACCTTACACCCAAAGCCCATGCAACAAAAGGAAAAATAGATAAATGGGACCTCTTCTAAATTAAACACTTTTGCACTTCACAGGACTTTGTCAAAAGGGTAAAAAAGCGTCTGACTCAATGGAAGAAATATTTGGAAATCACATACCTAATGATGGTTTAATATCCATGATATATAAAGAGATGTTACAACTCAAAAATAAAGACGAATGACCCAATTAAAGAGTGGGTAAAAGACTTGAATAGGCATTTGTCCAAAGTAGAGATATAACTGGCAAAAAAAAAAAACCATGAAAAAATGTTCAACATCAGTAATAATTCGGGGAATGCATATCAAAACTACAATGAGGTATCATTTCACATCTATCAGAATGGTGTATAGAACTATTGTGACTAGGAATGGAAGAAACTGTAGCATTAATCTGAAGAAAGTGGCCAAGGTAGTTGCTGAGGGTAGGGACAGGGAAGAAAAGATGAGATGTGGGGGCATTTTTGGAACTTCTAAATGACATTGCAGGGACAGATGCTGGACATTATATATCCTGCCATTAACTACTGAATGTACTGGGGGAGAGTGTTAACTACAATGTAAACTATAATCCATGTGTGCAGCAGTGCTCTAAAATGTATTCACCAAATGCAATGAATGCGCCACAATAATGAAAGGTTGTTGATGTGGGAGGAGTGGGGGTGTGGGGTGTGAGGTATGTGGGAATCTCTTATATTTTTTAATGTAACATTTTTTTTGTGATCTATATATATTTTAAAAAAATACAATTTAATTTTAAAAAATGCAGAGAACTAAAAGTGTTGGAGAGGATGTAGAGAGAGAGGAACACTTATTCACCCTTGGTGGGAATATAGAATGGTACAGCCACTGTGGAGGACTGTTTGGCAGTTCCTAAAGGTGAATATAGATTTGCCATGTGACCCAACAGTACCACTACTGGGTATATATGCAGCAGAACTGAGAGTAGGGACACGAACAGACATCTGCACACCAATGTTCATAGCAGTGTTATTCACAATTGCCAAAAGTTGGGAACAACCCAGGTGTCTATCAACAGATGAATGGATAAACAAACTGTGTTGCATTCAAACAATGGAATATTATGCAGCTGTAAGAAGAAATGAAGTTCTAAAGCATATGACAACATTGGTGAACCTGGAGGACATAATGCTGAGTGAAGCAAGCTATGTACAAAAGGTATGGAATTTTTCTTTTAGAGTAATGAAATTGTTCTATCATTTTTTGTTATGATGAATGCACAACATTATGATTATATTAAAAGCCATTGATTATGCAGTTTGGATAGATTGTATGGTATGTGAATATATCTCAATAAAACTGCTTAATAAATAAATAAATAATTGTGCAAGAGTAGCCAGAAATAGCAGCTATGTATAGTAGGGGAAACAGAGAGAGATTGAGAGGTGAACAATTATCTTGTTTGTCCGTTTTTTGTTTATTAGTAGTAGTATTATTGAAATAATGAAAATGCTCTAATAAGCATTGAAATGATGAATGCACAACTATGCGATTATACCAAATACCATTGATTGTACACTTTGGATGAATTGTATGTTTTATCAATATGGATCAAAAAATTGATTTTTTTTTTAAAGATATCTCATTGGTGAAGAGTAGTGTGAGAAGGGCCATAGCGCTGGCATGAATGAGGTATAAAAACTCAAGCCCAATAATCCCCATCGGTGGCTCTACTTTTACTTCGCAGGGGATCCTATTGACAGTCTCTGATATTCTGAGGCTCCTAATAGTCACCAAATATTCCTGTCAATCACGGTCTCAGCAAGCTGGCCCAGATTTGTTTTCTGTAGGTTTGGCCAGTTCATTTCTTGATTGAGGCCCACAAGGCCCAGAAGCTTGGTGTTTGGCACCTGGCACCTGGTCAGTTCCCCATTGGATGTGCTGCATGGGGGCGCATTGGTTCCTGACCTGCCACGACAGACCACCCTCCAATCGTCATCACCCAACTCCTTCAGTCCACCACCCTCAGGTGGTCTAGTTTATGTCTTTTAGATGTAGCATTTAAACCAAGGTAGTTCTCTGAACTCTGCCCTGCTGGAAAGGAAGTCCCTATCACCTTGATAGGGATATACCCCTCAGACTTTCTTCTAGAGCCTATTGCTGAGAAAAGATAGCCTAGTGACATTTCTCAGTCAAGTTTTTCTGTCGCACAAATAATTATAATAAATATGGATTTTGCTTTCACTTCTGACTTCGCTGAGTTTTCTGTCCAAGTTGAGTTAACTATTTTTTAGGGTCTGATGAAATCTATGTGCCAGTTAGGACTTTTCTGAAGATATGGGAAGAACGGCAAATTAAACCTAGACATGAAAATTTTATTGTTTAGGCACATGTATCCTGAAGTATAGAGGGTAGGACTACTGCAAAGAAATCACAATGCCCTTAGGATAGTAATGATTGTTCTACCAAGAACAGCATAGAAAGTTGAATCTTACATGCCTTTGTATTATTCTCTAAGCAGTTGGTCCAGTTTGGTCCTGGTGGGGTATTTTGCCTTCTGAGCCCATGCTCACACATACATATGTATAACAAGACATAATAAAATCCTTTAAAAGAAAAGAAACCATGCTCCTTTGGGTTCTGTACTCCAATGTGCCTTTAGTACATAGAGATACTTATTTTTGTTTGGGTGCAACAGAAAGAATCTAGTGCTTTGATGAAAATACAAGATTTCTGCTCTGCCTGGAGCATATGTGTCTTCCCTGAGGATGTTTACTGAATTGACACGATGAAACCATTAAGTCAGGAAAAGAAACATCAATTTATGCTTCCATTTTATGTTCTTCAAAATGGTGACTGGTGTGAATACAGCACTCATGCAACAAATTGAATGAAATATACAATAAACAGGACTGAGTTTCCTATTAGTATGTAAAACATTATTACTCTCTGATTTGCAACATTTCCATATCTCATTATGAGAAGGATACTTAAAATGCTATTGAGGATTTTCATTTCACCCCTTTTGTGCAATACATGGTTTTTGAGAAATATTAGTGAAACAATCTCATAAATCTCTATTTACTGAGTCTAGTGTCTCTCCTAAATGTGCATTTGCAAACTGTGATTGCATTATGTTTCTGGAAGACACACCGAGATATGAATTTACTATTGCGTATGCAGGCAGATTCATTGAAGCTTCCTTTATTGAGGAATGTAAGAGGAGGAAAAATAGCCACTGATAAAGGCATATTTGAAATTCATCTGAACACGTTCTTTTGTAGCAACAACAGAACTCAAACCTATAAAAAATATTACATTTGCACATTTTTTCCATTTCAAGGAAACTTCCTTATGCACTTTAGAATACTATGTACACTTTATTAACTCTAAAACCCTTCCTAAAGAGGCTGTTAAAGGAAAGAAATAAAGAATAGAGCATTAGTAGTAATTCCAATACCCTCTGGAGAGATCACATTAACTTTTAATTTCAACACATTTGCATTTTACAATGGCAGCTGTGTATGAGCATAATCTGGAGATAAACTTTCTGAGCTTCAACCTCTGATGAGCTATGCCTTATTTAGAAGCTGGGCAAGAGGCTAATGGAATCTGGAAAACAGATTTTCATTTAAAAAGTTTCTCACCAGCTGAAGAAGCAACTAGAAAATGACCTTGAATTAAAGATTCAATGCGGAACAGCAGAATATACCTGTCTACATATAATAACATGACTTCGGGAAGTGGTTTGACCTAATGTAAGGGGGAAATGGAAAGGAGAAATGAGATTATAAGGCTGTGAGTCTCTAAAAAAGAGTCTGGAGGTTGTCAGAAGGAATACCCCTATGTACAACTGAACAGAGTCTAAGAGACAGATAAGGTAGATACAACCCCAGGTATTGGTTCTTTTGAGGGATAAAGAGACCCACGGGTTCTATGGTCATGGCAGAAGGGGTTCACTGCCATGACAGATGGCCCTTCTTTGGAGCTGGTGTTTCTGCGTGATGGAAATGGACTCAGAGGGGATCTCTTTTCACAAGACTTGCATGCTACTTTATTGGAATTGTAGTTGGTGCTGGGTTTAAGATATATGTAGGGGATCTGAATCTCTGGACTGATAATATGACACCCAGGCCCAGAGCCTCAACAGACTTCAGCTCCTACACTTTGACTTATTGGACTTACTCCACTCAGCTAACATGGAGTTGAAGAAGGTCAACCACCACAACATGGAGCCTAGAGTGTCTACAACTAGAAGCGGGAAGAGTGCATCCAGTACCCATGTGCAATCTAAGCCCTCACTTGACATAGGTGTGCAATGGACACAACCAATCCAATGTCCACAGAGAAAATGTGGAATGGGTGTGGGAACGGTAGCCATGGGGGCTGCTGGGTGTGGGGAACGGGAGGAAGAGATGAGATGTGGAGGCGTTTTCGGGACGTGGAGTTGTCCTGGATAGTGCTTCACGGACAATTACGGGACACTGTAGATCCCCCCAGGGCCCACTGGATGGAACGTGAGAGAGTCTGGGCTATGATGTGGACCATTGACTATGGGGTGCAGTGATGCTCAGAGATGAACTTACCAGGTGCAATGGATGTATCACAATGATGGGAGAGAGTGTTGCTGTGGGGGGAGTGGGGGGCAGGGGCGGTGGGGTTGAATGGGACCTCATATATTTTTTTAATGTAATTAAAAATAATAATAATAAATAAATATTAAAAAAAAAAAGTTTCTCATCCTCCAGTAAGAATGGGCATTACAAGGAAATGCCATAGGGTGGAATAATATGATCCCTTCCCTCTAGAAGCTCACAGCTTAAAGGGGTATTTTCCTAAGGATGGTGATTTCATCAGTGATAGTTCTGAAAACACTTTGTTGTGGAAGCAGAAAGATTCACTGATCATGTATTGAAGGCCAGGACTCAGGAATATTTTTGAGAAGGACAAAGATTTATTACGACCAGCTGAGCTCAGGGACTCCTGTCCAAAACCCGAGCCCTGAATAGGAGTTTTGGGTCCTTTTTTATACAGAGGATGTAGGAGTGGGGAGTCAAATGGTGCTTTGTTTGAGTACCAGATAAGCTTGAATTAACACATATCCCCCACATTCCAGGTAAGCTTGAATTAACATATGTAGTCTGCTTCCTCCCTGAATATCCAAAGCCTTTAGAGTGTATATGACTTAGATGGCTTTCCAGGAACTAGGCAGACTGGAGTGGTTGGCATGGTTACAAGAGGTGGGACTGCAGTTCTTATTGTTTGCATGCACACATGGCTTATGCTGGAATCTTAAATTTTAGCAAGTTTACACACACAGGTTGTTCATGAAGAAACACATAGGCCCCACATGTAGCCCAAAAAATTTCTCTCTTTGATGCCAGCTTAACTTGTTAAGCTTTGGCATCACTACTGTTGGAGTCATGAGGAGGGTGGCTGTCTGTGTTCTTACCGCATCATTTATTAAAGTGAGTGCTCTAGTTATTAAGGGGAGGAAGCAGGGAAGTATGATGAGAGCATGGGAGGAGTGTAGGCTGTTTGCTGTTTTTTTTTTTTTTAAAGATTTATTTATTTATTTAATTCCCCCCCCTCCCCTGGTTGTCTGTTCTTGGTGTCTATTTGCTGCGTCTTGTTTCTTTGTCCACTTCTGTTGTTGTCAGCAGCACAAGCAGTGTGGGCGGCGCCATTCCTGGGCAGGCTGCACTTTCTTTTCACGCTGGGCGGCTTTCCTCACGGGCGCACTCCTTGCGCGTGGGGCTCCCCCACGCGGGGGACACCCTTGCGTGGCACGGCACTCCTTGCATGGCACGGCACTCCTTGCGCGCATCAGCACTGCGCATGGCCAGCTCCACACGGGTCAAGGAGGCCCGGAGTTTGAACCACGGACCTCCCATATGGTAGACGGACGCCCTAACCGCTGGGCCAAAGTCCGTTTCCCTGTTTGCTGTTTTGATTGATTACCCCACCTATCAATTCCCCAGCGAGGGCTTAATGATAAAGTTCTTAGGGAATATCTGGGATTTTTCCTTGCTCCCAGAAGAAGTCTTTGTTCTGGATGGCAGAATCCTGGGGGTGGGGCCCTTCCAGCATCCATCTCGGGGTTACTGATGTCCACGTGGACTCTGCCAGGTTCTAGATCTGTCTATTAATTCCCTATTTTATTAGCCTGCTTTATTCTCCCTTCAGATAGTTTACACCTTTATCTTAAAGGGGTGCTAAAGGGAAGTGATCTTTTTCTGTAGCTACTTCCTGCTGGTTATGGGCTATAGTTCCTACCTGACAAGGTGTAAAAATTCTGTTATTTTATTTTGCCTGGTGGAAGACGGATCTGGCATCCTCTATGAAGCTGGATGAAGTTCTCACATGGCCAACAAGATGCTCATTCTGGAAGAAACAAACTCAAAAATTAGAATTTTGAGAATACATGGTTTTTCTAAGAGGACACTGGACCACGGAAGTAGAAAAGTTTAGGTACCTGCAAAGGCAGCACCTTTCTAAAGCTGGTGGGGAACAGTATATATATATACATTAAGTTATTTTATGCTGTTGGTTAACCCCAGAGAGAAATTGGAATAGACAATGGGATTAGGCATAAATATTTAATATGTTTTTATGGTGGAGGAGAGGAATGAGAAGAAGCATTTCTCTTTTCAGTTAACCAAAGGAGATGAAAAGAGGCAAGGTTTTTAAAGGGAAGTCTGGTTTGTCTTTTTCTTAGCAATTGGCATTTGGGCTTGAGTTAAAGGAAACAGTTGATTTTGACATAGACACTACTTAACTTTGTTTCTTGAAGACGCATCCCAGGTTGTTCAATGACTGGCACTCGTATGTTTTGTCAGGTGCTTCTGGTGAAATGGCACTCTTGGGTAGCTGACTTTATTCAGGATTAGTAAACCAAGCTGGACTTTTTTTTTTTTTAGCTTTAATAGCTGTGGGAGTGATTAGAACTACAGAGTAAAGCTTTTATATTTTGGCTTTAATTGAGCAACTCCTGATAAATTTTTTTGACTGTTTTTACCAGACTTTGTTTTTTTTTTGAAAACCTGTTTGGCTAAGCTGGTTAGGGTATTCCTCCCCAGATGAGTGCCTTGGTGACGTTCATGAAGGATTTTTACTGCATTGTCCCTGGCAGGTAGACTTGAGCATTTTTAACACGCCACCTATCAGTTTCTAGGGTGAACCCCAAGCTGGTTGCCCTGGTTACGCTGTGGAACTTGAAGTATTAATATAGGTGCTGGGATGAGTTTGATTCACCCTTACTTGCACTTCGGGGGTTTTTAGTAATTGAGCTTGGTATTAGTTAATTGATTACCTGTAAGCCACTGGTAGCCCTGGGCTCAAGCACATGTTTTTACCTGGTGTGGGGTGAAGATAGTGAGAGGTTGCCCCCAAGTTAATTTGGTGTTTTTTTAATTAAAAAGCTTTTGGCCTTACTGCTTTTAGGCAAAGTGCCATTTTTAAAAAATCTTATAGACATGTTTATTAACTATTCAGAAAATGAAGTTGATCAGGACTTTTAACATGTTCAATGTTTTTCTGCATATGATTTACTAGAAGCATTACCATAGTTATCAGACATATATCTAGAATAGGATATAGGTACAGTACTTAATACTAATTAATGTATTACTCAATGTATAAGGTTTTTTTTGAGCTGCAATTAATAGCTTGCAGCTTCAGGTTTGCAATACCATACAGGTTATTTTTCCATGGCAGCAAGCTATAGTGCCAAATGTGTTTAAATTCTACTTACAGTATTCTGGTATTCATTGCTCCACTTCATATGATCTTCACAGAAGCTTCAGCACTGTTGACTCTAGAGAGAAACTAGGGAGTAGATTTTACTGGCCTGGTGCACAGCACTCTCTCGCACTATGGAACAGTGCCAGTTTGGAGATGATATTTATTGTACGTTTGGCTATACTTAGCCATTATTGGCTGCTGCAGGAATTTGAAACTGTAAAGTAGCTCTCATCCACTTCAGGAGCATGACCAGAGATGTAGTAGATACTTTCATTATTTTAGGGGTCAGTGACCAAATTAGCCCATAACTCACATGGAGAAGAACCCTGCATGTATTGGACACCTGGTTTGAATGCACAAGAGACTCTGACAATGTTGAAGTTTAACTTTGATTTTTATATAATTTTTAAACACTTATAATGCAATGTGTCATATATTAAAAGAACTTTCAGTACTTTGTTTTTTACTTTTATACTTATACCATGAAGATGTTAATTACACAGGTATTTTATTTTAGCTGTAGAGGAAAAACCACTTTTTTATTTTTAAACTGAAAAACTGAAGATTCCTAATGGAATCAAGGTAACTCTTTACTACCACCACTTGAATATGCACATTGAGGTGACTTTCAGACAGGTTTTATTGTTACAAAGTTACTTTTTGTTATTAATACCAATTTAGATTTTTAATTAAGAATGGCTTTTTAGAACTAGGCATTCAAATGCTTTACTTTGGAAAATGTTCTTACAAATTTTTTTATACTTAAACACAATTGCATAGACTGGTTAATTTACTTTAAATTATAATTGGCAACCGATGAATTTTACTTTATGCATTTAGGAGAAGGCAGATTTACATTTTTTAAACTCAATTTTATTAAACACGCACTTACAACTTTTTATTATTTTAAAGATTTAGTACATATAATGTTAACTTATTAACCTGTTATCTCACAAGCGAAAGAGATAACATTCAGGTTAAATAAGTTGAACTGTTATTGTTTAAACAAAGAATGTTGTTTTCTTTTTTTCTTTTTTCTTTATAGGAGTTTGAGACTTCTTTGATAAAACTTTAAAACTGTGAATAATCTTAAAAGCATACAGACGTTTAGGCTTTGGAACATAATATAATCATTTAATTTGCTTTAATTATAATTTAGTAAGGATTTTTTCATAGCTTTCCCAATAGTTCTTATATTCAGATTTCTATGACTTTTCCATACTGCTTAGTCTAATTTGGGTTCTAGGAATATTTATCACATATATAACTGCATATTTAATTTTAACAATTTGAACAAATAGACAGAGATGAATAGTTTGACATGGAAACAAAATTTTGTTACTTAAAACTTTTCTTTTTCTTTTTACAAAACAAGTTTAACTGTGAAACAACACTTGAAAGTTCTTCTTTGCTGGCTTCTCCAGACTAGGGGTTCATGGTTTTCCCCCTTTGTGGCTTTTTAAAATTAATGGCTTATAACCAAAATGTTTCTAATGCTATGATACAATTTTTCTTTGTTTTAGAACCATAAGCAGAGGCAAGGAGTGAGCCCAGACTGACAGTAACTGTAAAAAAATAAAACTCAGTTTATGACTACCATCACAATAATTGAAGAATAGGGGTAGGTGAGGTTGGCTATAAAATAACTATAATTAAAGGTAAATTTATGTTATAATTACTATTACTATAGTAAGCACTAAATAAATGTGAAGTAGTTATAAACAAAAGTAAATTAGTTTAAGATTACTATTACAATAGCTGAAATTTAAGCTACATCTATTCCACTGTGATAATTTCAGTTATTAATTTTTTAATATCTATATAAAGGTACTTATACAATGATTTCAATTCTTAGTTTCTGGAAAGTTTTTACTTAAAATTAATTTGGATACCTTTATTTATTAATTATGCAATTAAAACAATTTTATTAGTAATAACTCTATGCAGTTTTTCTGCCTTTTCCAGCAATTAAATAAATTTCACTCATGAGTTATGCATTAAATTCACTAGCAAGACAGTATTGGCATTTAAAGATTCATTTTAGGTTACCTCTTACCATTACACAACTTGTAAAAGGTGGACCCCAAACCTGATTTTCTAGGCACAAGCAAACTGACAAAGTTAAATACAGATTTTAAAGTTGAACACAAGGTTATGCGCAGATCAAAACAGAAGAAATTTTTTTACCTAGGATTTCTAGGAATTCTTTGACCTTAATTGATGGCACATGAGTTTTTTCTTGTTGTTTTTTTACTTTTATTTCTTTAAGGAGACACAACATGAGGCTTCTGGGTTTCAGATTTTCTTTTTTTTTTCTTACACTGGTTTAACTGTTATTCAGGGTTCTACACAGAGGCTGCTCTCTGCTTCTCATTACTCCAGGGAATCACAGAGGTCCTGCACTGGGCATTCCCGGGGCAGTCCTAGACTTGGGAGCCAGGCTGACTAGAATTTAGCTTGAAGCTGCCAAGCTGAATTATGCTTTTTCTCCTATTTTTTTCAGAATTCTTAGACATAGTTTCAGTTTTATGACTTTACTGTCTGTTACTTTTCCAGTTAAACCGGCTATTGAAAGGCTATTAAGTGATCAAAGGTTAATTGCTCTAGCTAACAGGCTTTGGGGTTCTGAGACAATACAGCCTTCTTGCTAGAGAAAGGCATTTTTATTTTTACAGTTTTAAAAACATTCCAAAGCATTTTGACACCAACCTGCAAAGAGAAATTCAGTAGCAAGAAGTAGAAAGGTAAAACATGGGTAAAGGTAAATTATGCAAGGGTATCCTGGCCGGTGACTGCCCTGGGAAAGGAACTTCCATGCATCCATTTTGACTTTTGCCCGCAGCCATCTTTCTTCATTTTTCTAGGTAGCTGGGTGTGGTTAGATAGGAATGTTGCTTGTGAAGGCTCAGGCCAGGTGAGAGGGGTAAGGTTTCAGCTTTCCGCCATTGCCATGCACCCCCCTAGGGAAGAGGGTGGGAGAAGGCAATGGCAGGCAAGCCTGAGGACAAAGATTGGCTGCTAAAATGGCTTGAAGAAGCTTTGCAGGGCCTGGCACTTTCCCGGGGGAGCTCTGTCTTGGCAGGGCCACGATTGAAGCCACTGCCCTATGACCCAGCCATCCTGACTGGGGTCAGATTTTACAAGACTGGGCGTGCAGTGTGGACGCGGACATGGAGAATTCCTGAGCCCTGGAAAATGGCGAGAGTGGCACACAAAGGGCAGGAATGGTTCAGAGGCAAGAGAGTGGAGTGCGCGCACGTTCAGGCTCTGCAGTCTGCTTTATAAACTATCAATTATTCTATTCCTTTGCTAATGGCAGAGGAGGGGTTCCAGCTTAACCAAAGTTCATTATTTCACACAATTCAATACCACTATCCAGAGGTATGAAAACATACACCGGAATTGAATAAACTGACAAATACTAAAGAGCCACGGCACATAGACCCATCAATTTAAAACACAAAGCCCATCAATTTAACTTAAAATTTCCATTTTTCTTGTATGGCCATTTTTAAGCTACAGCTTGTTAATTATTGCAACCCTAGCAAGGGGGAACTTGTAACACCAAACTTTTAACAGGACTTTTTGCCTGTTAAAATAAATAAAACAAGCTTATTTGCAATTCAGCACCAAAACAAAGACTTATTTCTGGCTAAACCTTTCCATTGTTTAACTCATATTCGGACCAAGCTTTATTACAAAAACCAATCCATTTTTCTGTAATTAAGATTTTTCAAATCCAGACCAATTTTTCAGGATGTATTCTAGCAGAAAGTACTGGGATACTGATGCCTTTCCTATAGTGGCGGAAAGAGAGAGAGAGCAGCCAAAATAAGGGCACAAGTGGCAGCAGGCCACTTTTCCCTTTTTTTTAGATTTTAAAGTGAGGTGGTGAGCAGGACTTAAACCCATCACCACCTTTCCCACCAAACCTTCACTATTTTAATGAAGGCAAAACCTGATGTCAACCCACAGTTAGCTAAAACCAAACATCAGGCTTTTTTTGTTTTCTTGTCAGACCTGGAGAAGATGGCTTCCCCCCAAACTTTTGGAGGTATTGGGGTCTTCTTTGGGAGCTGATCAGACACCCTTCTAATGTTTAAAGTTAGGTTTTCTGACACTGTGCCCCCCAGGGGGTCTTACCTGTCTGGTGTACAGAGTTTTTTTGTTCCCAGAATCTCCTTTTAGACCATCCGGTACATCCAATTTTCCCTGGGAGGACTCCGGCAGAGCCTGCATCCTCTTTCTGGATGGAAAGGAGTCCAAGGGCACCCAGATTTGGGCTTCACCTGAGCTCTCCTGGCTTCCTTGGAGATGTCCAAAAGGGGCAGTGAAGTGCTGCTATCTCTGGCTTTCATTGAGATCCCAGACGCTCCCCCAAGAAATGTAGAAGCAGAAAGATTCATTGATCATGTATTGAAGGCCAGGACTCAGGAATATTTTTGAGAAGGAAAAAGATTTATTACAACTGGCCGGGCTCAGGAACTCCTGTCCAAACCTGAGCCCTGAATAGGATTTTTGGGTCCCTTTCATACACAGGATGTAGGAGTGGAGTCAAATGGTGCTTTGTTTGAGTACCAGATAAGCTTGAATTAGCACATATCCCCCACATTCCAGGTAAGCTTGAATTAACATATTTAGTCTGTATCCTCCCTGAATATCCAAAGCCTATAGAGCCTATGTGACTTAGATGGCTTTCCAGGAACGAGGCAGATTGGAGTGGTTGGCATGGTGATGAGAGGCGGGGCTGCAGCGCTCATTGTTTGCATGCACACATGGCTTATGCTGGAATCTTAAGTTTTAGCAAGTTTACACACACAGCCCAGGTTATTCATGAAGAAACACACAGCCCCCACACACAGCCCATATCAACTTTAGTAGGACATAAACATTTTTAAAATGTCAATAATTATATATTTATTGTAATGTGTATTAGAAAAACTATATCTAAACTGGATATTGTTTTTAAGGACAAAGCTAAGAGTGTGGCAGTATTAGGCCAATTGAAAAAAAGAAAAATGTATTAGTTAAATAATAAGACAGATACATCTTTTGATATAAGACTCAGATATGGCCAGTTTTTTCTGTCTTCTTCTCTAACTGCCTGGTCATCTTCTAACAGCCTCCAGGTTGTTCTTTGTCAGACTCTTTCTTCCCATCTCACTGCTGGTGGCAGGCTGCTCTTCCCTTCCCCGGCCCCTAGCACCCCTCATCCCTCCTCACAGTCCTGGGTGACAACATGGCTGTGAGAAAGCCTTGCTAAGGGGTAAAGTGAAAAATAGCTCAGAATCCTTACATAACCTTTGGAGCAGCATTGCCTAAGTGGGTCCTGGAAAGGGCTATATCAGAATCACCTGGGCTGTTCATTACAAATTCAGTTTCCATTCCGGTTGGGACCCATGAAAATGCATTTTTTACTAAGCACCCCAGGTCACTGTTGTACCCAAGGGTTAAGAATTAACAAATAATTATGATAGCTCAGCATTATATAGATGCCTTTAATTTAAAATAGCAAAAGGTTAATACCTGAAATGACTGAAGCTGGCTAGAGTGGTCCCACCTCTCTAGTCAGCTCATTCTAGACCTGACCTAACCCTTGTGTATGTTTACTGTTGTGGTGGTGGTTCCAGATTGAGCTCAACCTTGTGTATGCTCACTACTGGGATGGTAACCACTGCTCCCTCCTCTGTTTAATATTCATATAGAAAATCTTGTGACTGACCTCTACTCTGTATTTTCCTATCTGAGAAACTTGTGATCTGAAAAATGATTGTAACTTTGTAACTCTACCTGGTTTAGGGTCCACCTCCAGCTTGTTCAATCTCTTAATGTTTATTTATTTACTTATTTTATAATTGAAATTTTCAGTCTTTCAAAAAAATATTTATTCCCCCCCCCCCCCCGCCGTTGTCTGCTCTCTGTGTCCTCTGCACGTTCTTCTGTGTCTGCTTGTATTCTCTTTAGGTGACTACGCGAACTGATCCTTGGACCCTCTGGAGTGGGAGAGGGGTGATCATTCTCTTGTGCCACCTCAGCTCCCTGGTCTGCTGCATCTCTCTTAATATCTCTTCTCTGTGTCTCTTTTTGTTGCGTCATCTTGCTGCGTGAGCTCTCTGTGTGGGCCAGCATTCCTGCACAGGGCAGTATTCCACGCAGACCAGCACTCCGCACAGGGCGGCATTCTGCTGGGCCAGCTCACCACATGGGCCAGCTTGCCCTCACCAGGAGGCCCTGGGCATCGAACCCTGGACCTCCTATATGGTAGATGGGAGCCCAATTGTTTGAGCCACATCTGCTTCCCCCTTAATGTTTATTAATGAAGGGACCTGTGTCCAGCTTCACCACAATTCTTCATTAGCACCCTGATGTTATAAAATATTTTAATTTTTGCAGATCTAGGAGGCAATTTTGGGCCAGGAGGCCACTGTCCTCCTTTGCTTGAACGACCAATGAAACTCTGCTCTCTTTGAAACCCCAGTGTTTCAGGAATTGGCTTTAAAGATGCTTCAGGAGAAAAGAACCCATGTTTGCTTGGTATCAATTTGGTGACTCTGGCGGGACTAAGGACAAAGGGGTCTCTGAAGGAGCTGACTGCCTGAGGTTCTGGGGCTCCAGAGAGAGAGGTAAGTATGGTAATCGAGCTTTCTGTGGCCACTAGACACTCTTGATCTTAAAGCTCAACAATAGGCTTTTTCCTACCTCACTAGCACTACAGGCCCTAAAAGTTCTTTAAAGCTTCAAAGAGAGAAACTGTTCCAGCCCCGAGTCTGGACATTTGAGTGGATGAGTGGATCACAAAGTAGAAATGAATCAGAAAGTTAATCGTGTAACCAGATTTTGTCTAGGTTCTCGACTATGCTGCAGAAATGAATTTCAAGAGCACTGTTCCATCTCAGTTGGAGAAAGATGGATGTGGCATCCTGCATGAAGCTGGATGGAATCCCCATATGGTTAACAAATTGTTGATTCTGGAAGAAATAAACTTGATTAGAATTTTGAGAATATATGGTCCCAACTAAGAGAATACTGGACCACAAAAGTAAAAAAGGCCAGGTGCCTGCAAAAGCTGCATGTTTTTGGAGTTGCTGGGTTTTCAGTTATTTTATGCTGTTGGTTAGCTCTAAGGAGAGACTGCAATAGTCTTAGTTCCTATGGTAGAGGAGAGAAATGAAAAGAGGCATTGCCTTTTTAGTTAAGCTACAGGAGATGAAAACAGACAAGGAGTCTTAAGGGATGTCTGGTTTGCCTTCCCCCTAGCAATAGGCATTTGGGCTAGAGGTAGAGGGAACAGCTGGCTTTGACACAGACACTGCTTAGCTTTGTCTCTTGAAGAGGGATTTCGGGCCATCCAATGACTGGCACTTGTGCATTCTATCAGGTGCTTCTGGTGAGTTGGTACTTCCTTGGACAGCTGACTTTACTCGGGATAAGTGCACCAAGCTGGTAATTCCTTTAACAGTTACCGGAGTGATTAGAACTACAAAGTAAAGTTCCTTCCATTTTGGCTTTAATTGAGAATGAGGCTTGTTTTCTTGCCAAGTTTTGATCAGAACCTGGTTACCAAGACCTGGGTGAGGAAAGGTTGTGCATGGACCATCTTAAAGGGCTTAGCTGAAGTGAATCTTAGCCACCTTGTTTGCTGTTTCTTTTCTGTTGGGAAATGCTTAGCCATGGCAGGATGGCATGTGGGTTTGCCAGTCCTCCTCATGAGTGGGACAGGTTCTGGACCAAGGGCTAAGAGAGAAACCTGGGTTAAGCACGTTCATTAACTACTTAGATAATGAAGTTTACCAGGACTTTTAACATGTTCAATGTCCCTCTGCATATAATCTAGTATGGAGACTTCTCTTGGCTATACCGCGGCCATGTAGACCAAAAGTTGGCAGAATTTCCTGATCTCTGAGAAGATACCCCTTATTTTAGGAAGAATGAAGAAGTGCTTTTTAGTTGAATGACCTGGTGTTCCAGAGTCCAAGTCTGACTAAAACATTCACCACTCCAAATAATTTGGAGCTGATGCTCTGGTCTCAGCGTCCTGAGAATTTAACTCAGAGCCCTGCTGATGGGCATTCCTGTGGCCACCCGAGGTCTTGGGGGATGCCTGAAAATTCTGAGGTTGTGATCAAAGCGCCCAAGGTGGATTGGCGGGAGACATTGGGAACAGTTGTCCCAAATCGAAGCCCCTGAGCGAGATCTCAGGGGACATTCGACTGCTCTCTGAATGGATGGGTCCAAGGCATGGGGTGGTTCAGAGTTTCCTGCTCTGGTTCTTTGCACCCCTATATTCCAGGGTCCGAGACTGACTGCACTGTTACACAAACAGAAGCTTCTGAGATAAATCTTGGGGAACGTTTGGCTGCTCTCTGAATCAAAGCACCCGGGCCAAGTCTCGGGGGACATTCAGAGTTACTTCTCTGGTTCCCACCACCCCGGGAATCACAGAGACCCTGCTGCCAGGTGTTTCCAGGGCTGTTCTGGACTTGGAAGACAGATCAAATAGATCAGATGCCTTCCAAGCCAAATATATTGCTCCTTCTTTGAGAAGGGGCAGAAAAAACCTTCTTCTTCCTATTCTTACAGAGGTCTTAAAAGCACTCCTAGTGTTTTGACTTTACCGTCTGGTCGTTTCCCAGATAGACCAGTCATCAAAAGAACATTAAGTGATTAGAGATCAATTGTTCTAGCTAATAGGCCTTGGAGCCCTGAGGCAATAACTTCCTAGCAAATGCATTTTAAGTTTTATGGTTTTTAGGACATTCCAAAGCATTTTAACACAAACCTGTAATGAGAAATTCAATAGTAGGAAGTAAGAAGATAAAAACATGGGCAAAGGTTAATTAAGAAGGCAGTCCTGGCCTGTCACCCCTTTGGGAAAAGGGACTCCCACGACATCCATCTTTGGCCTTGTCTACTACCACTTTCCCACCTCATCCCAGGCCAGGTAGCTGGGTGTGGTTGATAGGAAGGCAGGCCTGCAAAGGTGTGGACCAGCAGGGAGGTGCTGCTGCTGAGGGCAGAGGGTGGGAGAAGGCAAAGGCAGCCAGGCCCGAGGGCAAAGGTGGTGGCTGCTAAAAGGGCTTGAAAAAGCAGCTTCACAGTGCCCAGAGCTCGGCTGGGCCCTGTTTTGGGCCCCTGCCCTGTTCCCCTGACCTCCTGGCTGGGGTTAGATTTCACAAACCTGGGTGCGAGGTGCGGATATAGAGAGTTTCTGTGTCCCAGACTCTTCCTTCCTGGGATTATGTCCTATGGGGGTTGTAGGCAAACCCATTTAAAATGGATAACCAAAAGAAGGCATTAAACAAGCTGTAGACCATAGTTTCACTCACCAATTACCTCCTGGCTGGCTCACCAAAATATGTAGCCAGCATTTGTCTGTGTTTTTGACTATACTGCAGAAATGAATTTCAAGAGCATGTTGGGTTAGTTAGGCCAGTAATTTATTAAGGTATTATTAATAAATTATTAATAATTTATTAAGGTAGGGAGGGAAGAGAAATGGGAGAAAATAACAGATCATTGGTCCCAGGCAGAGAGGGAGGGGCTGAAGAGTGATAAAGAGGGCTGATCTACAAATTACAATTCCCCATTATAGATGATAAATCCCTGGGTTTACTTGTGTATTGATCCAGGCAGGGGCGAAGAAGCCAGAATAAGGCACCAATAGGCACTGGGACAGCCGAAGGCAAGCAAGAGCAAAAAGCCTTTGCACTTGCTTTAAAAACTACTAATTATTCTGTGTCTTTGCTAATGACACAGGAGGAGTTCCAGTGGTTTGCTATTTTGATTGATTATCCACCCATCAATCCCCTGGGAAATGATAAGTCCCCTGGAGAATATCTGGGGCTTCTCCCAGCTTCCAGAGGAAATCTTATTCCAAATGGCAGAATTTCATGACCATCTTCCAGCAGCCATCTTGGGGGTACCGAATGACTTCTTTCTAAGTTCCAGATCCATCTACTGATTCCCTATTTTACTAGCCTGCTTCAGTTGGGCAGTTCGAGTGCCCTTAAATTCCTTCCAGAATGATTCCCATTGCTCTGAACCCTCCACCTTTCAAGTTTTCTTTTTTGGCAGGGGGTGTGGGGGGAGCACCATTTTGTCTGGGGTTCAAGTCCCCACGTTAAGTCTGTTGTTACGTATACTCCTGAGCCTTGAGTATGCCTGTTAAATATATCCTGAAAAGTAATCCAGCATATAGGAAGTGCTAAGTGCCTATTCATTAAATGGTGTATGTTCCTTAGGTATAGTATATGTTCAGTGTCTGTCTAAACTGCTAACTTAATGTTTAACTGCATTTATACTGCTCAAACATTCCTAATTGGTTACTGGTTACTGAAATTCTTTAAAATAGAAAATTCTAATTTTACTAGGATTCCTAAATGTAGCCCTTCAGGCTGTGTTTTGAAAGACGGGAAAATCTTAGCCACGAGCCTATGAAAAAGCAGGAAATAGGTTTTGTTTTTTTTTCTTTTAAAAAGTTTGGCCTCTATATACCTTAGAATCAGGGAGAAAATGGCTGGAGTATGGTTCTATAGGAAAGAACTCTATCTCCATTCGGTCAGGATGGCTTTCGAAGATCAGCAGCTAAGCCGGAAAAATTTCTACTCCTTTGGGAAATGCCTCTAAGAATAGATGAAGCATTTGTGCACATGCTTACCCTAGTCCCCCTGTTAAATTTACATAGACAGGGAAATGGGACTCACTCTAAAAAAAGGACCCAGAGAAAATAAAAAGCTTATTTATTCCAACCTGTAATTGGACCGGTATTGCGGCCTTGCATGTAACAGGAGATGAAGGGAAAATAGTAAATGAAGAAGCAGAGAAGGAAACAGATGAGAAACAGTGAAAAAATCCTGACAAGCTAGAGTATGCTGGAGAGAATTAGCAGCATCAGAAAAGAATCTTAAATAGTTTGTTAGTGGTGCTGAGAACTGGGCAGAAAGATGTCCCTGGAGCTATAAACTTACAAAGGATTAGTAAAGTAATGCAGGAATTAGAAGAAAGTCCTTCCATTTTCTTAGAATGAATTTATACTGCCTAACAGAAATACACTAATATAGAACTGGAAAGTCCAGAAAATATCAGACCTTTATATATAACTTTTATTGCCCAAAGTTCTCCAGATACAAGAAGGAAGCTACAGAAAATTGATAGGGGACTAGAATTTCCTATCTCTAGTTTAGGTAGCATTGTCTATGAAGTTTGTTACAATAGGTACTGAGTTAAAGAAAACCTGCACTTCGGAAGGCTAATGACCTTACTCAAAGCTCTAATAAACAGAAAAAAAAAAAAAAAAATACAAAACAAGACTGTCTCAAAAAGGTAAGACCCCTGGGCCCACCCTGCATCCAGGGATGGGAGAAACTTTTAAAGTAAGAACCCATCAATATGCATATTACAAAGAAGACAACGGAAAAGGTGTTGTCCTAGATGTTCCTGGGAAAAATCCCAAGATAGCTAAGTGGGAACTGACAGAAACCTGGGATGAAAGACCCAGGGTGAGGGGAGCTTTACAACCGAATTAAAACCAAATATCTGAAGCGTAGCTTCCGAAGTGTACCTTCCTTGTTAAAAGCCTCTTAATCAAATAATGCCCAGATTAATTTTTCCCCAATTTATATAAATATAAATATAAAAACAAATATAAATATAAATATAAAAGTGTTTCCAAGAATGAACTTGCATATTACAGGCAACACTGACCCCAGAGGTCTTAAAAGCAGTAAAAACCAGAGATATGGAGTAATGGAATACCTGGAGACAACTATACCAAAAGAGTGAGAATTATCAGTCAGAACAGTGAGTTTTATATTTCTGTTAGTGTGTCTAATTCTATTTGTGTCTGTCTCTTTGTTGTATATTTTTATACTTTTGGATGGTAGTATCAAATTAACAAATGGAAATTCTTAAAAGAGCTCTATTCAAATTGCTAAAAATTAAACAAATGCTTATATATGTAAACAAATAGTCCTGGAGCCCAAATTAGAAAAGCCAAACAGCATGATAAAGGTAATATAAAGGGGAGTGGGCATAGCTCAATGGTTGAGCACCTGCTTCCCAGTTACTGGGTCTCGGATTCAAACTCTGATGCCTCAGGGAAAAAAAAGTCTTATAAAAATCTGACTAAAGAAACTATTTAAAGGAAAAAAAACTAAAAAGGGTGTGCTGAAGTCCTCCATAATCTTTCTATAGCCTATTCTACCCCCAGGGTCTTCTAACCTTGACTGAATTTGAGTGACTCATTAAAACCAGTCTAGGAAACTACGGGAGATGGGCTGGGTATGGAAAGATAAAAGAGATATGAGTTTAGCTTAGAATTCTGTCTGCCAGGCTTGGAAATTAAAAATGATAGGGACAGAGGGGATATTACAGAATAAAAGTTGATTTGCATAGTCTATCCTGTAATTCCCCAATTAAATTTTATCAGCTTTGAGATGAGAGTAATTAATAACCTAATGACCAAATTTCAGTAAGTAAAAGAGCCGTGAAAGCTATGGAAAGGTTTTCTAAGTTATAATTAAAACAAATAAAACAATTACTGTATGATTGAGTCTCCAGAGTCTGAGAGTCAGTATGCTTTTGAGGTTAACTGTAATTTTAATGTATTACCAAAAAAAAGAGGTTTTAACCTCCTATGAGGGAAAAAGGAAAAGAAAACATTTCATACATATTAATATCATTATTTTAATATTATTTAACTTGGGTATAATCTCCCAGGGTTTATGTGGATATTAATAAGTTAACATTATATCTGTTGAATCTTTAAGATGCTAAAATCATAAGTTTTTAACTAATGAAATGTTTATAAACATTTAAATATCTTAATAATAACTGTTTTGCCTAAAGTGAAAAGACTAGTTTTTCACAGTACAGAATGAGGGATATAAAACAAGACTGAAATGGATATAAAAAGTAGAAGGTTTGTGAAAGATTGTTTAAGGGAGTGTGTTTTGTCCTAAGATAAGATGGCTGGTTTTCACACATCATGGTGGAGATATGTTGGAGAAGACTTGAATGGAAATGGAAAGTTGTAGAAGGGCTAGAGGAAGTAAATTTCACTTGTTACTTCCTGTAATTTAATAGGCTTATTTAGGGGTGAAACTTGTCTTAAGGTAAAGTAACTAGTCTATGTGGTTATAAATGGTTATAAAAGATTATAGGAAATTATAGGTTGTAGGAAATCTGTAAAAGCATTTTGTAAACAGAGATTTCAGTGTAAGTAGCTGATTCCGGGAAACCATTATTAACTGAAAATCTATAAGCCAATATGGAGAACAGAAAGTAACTTCATAGCAGAAAAACCTGTTGGATGCTGCCTCAATCTGTTATGATCTATCTAATTAAAATTCGTTTTCTGAATGGTATACTGATGCAAAACTAAAATTTGACTTCCTTTATCTGTAAAAGTGACACAATTTTCTTAAATGGTTGGTCTGTTTTGAGGGGAAGGATATGAAAGTCCTTTAGAAATAATGAATATATAAAAAGAATCTGTGCCTTATAAGAATGGTTTCATCATATCCTTAATGGTTTTAAAAAATACAGAGCTGCTGTTATTTTGAAAGTTAAGTCTTCTCCAAACTATCTTAGTAACTTATTTGTCACTGTGATAGAGGCCTGTTTAAATATAATGTTCAGACCAGACAACTTCTAATATTCTAATAAAATCCTTAAGGACATATTAATTGCAAACTGTTACAAAAGAATTTGTTCTTTCACCTTGTAAAAAGTGAAGTGCTTAAATATATGTTTATGAAAATTAACATTATCAATATACTTATATTTAAATTCAGAATGGAAAAATATATTCCAAAACTGAAAAATGTAATACCCATGTAAACTGTGGGAGAGTTGAAATGGGATGTTATTTTGACAATGCTGTAAATTTTAGTCACATTTTACTCTGATCAGAATTTTTATCAAGGAGTTAAATGCTGTTTTTTCATAAAATATTGTGTATAATTTGTCATAAAATATTGTGTATAATTGCAGTATTTCCTTGGACAATTGTAAATGTGTTGACTTATGTTTACTACTAAGGGGAATATTATTTATAAAATGATAACAGGAAAATAATCTTGATTCCATTTGGAATCCTAGTTCCTAGTAAAATTTACTAGAAAAATAGTTTTCTTCTGGTACTGCTGAAATTTCTTTGTGATAAACAGTATCCCTCTAAAAGAGAAAACATGAAGGAGAAATTAAATGTGTAATTGACATATATTTGGGGATTATATAAAATTCTTAAAGACTTTTATTTATTTTTTAAAGATTTATTTATTTATTTATTTAAATCCCCTTGCCCCGCCCCACCCGGTTGTCTGTTCTCTGTGTCTATTTGCTGTGTCGTCTTCTTTGTCCGCTTCTGTTGTTGTCAGCGGCACGGGAATCTCTGTTTCTTTTTGTTGTATCATCTTGTGTCAGCTCTCCATGTGTGCGGCGCCGTTCCTGGGCAGGCTGAACTGTGTTTTGCGTTGGGTGACTCTCTTTATGGGGAGCACTCCTTGCGCATGGGGCTCCCCTACTGTGTAGCAGGGCACTCCTTGCATGCATCAGCACTGCGCATGGCCAGCTCCACACGGGTCACAGAGGCCCGGGGTTTGAACCATGGACCTCCCATGTGGTAGACGGATGCCCTAACCACTGGGCCAAGTCCACTTACCTTTTAAAGACTTTTAAAGTTCTAACTCTCTAATCTATCCTAATACTGATCTGCATGATGATATTATATTTATATTTTTAGTTACTCTTTAAAAAATGTGATATTATGAAAACAACTAAAATCTCATATCAGTTATACTGTTTAGCTCTGATGCTTCTGTAAAAGAGCTTGCAGTCACCCCATGGTCAACAAAAAGGGACTTAAAAGGAAAAACAAGGCAAGAGTTTGTAAGTTATGTTTTGCCTCTTGATTAACATAATCTTGGTAAAAGAGTAAAAGTAAAATGAACAAAACTTCTACTATGGTCTGCAGTTAGTGGTCTCTAGAAACAGCTTTATTCAAAATACTGAAGGAAATTAGGGCCTAGATTATAAACTCTTGCAGCAGTCACATTTATTCTGGAGCTCTGATCTCTAATTTTTATTTCTAAGTCTTAAGATGCTTTACTCTTTGTGTATAACTTAATAACTTCCTAGAATTTTTATGGGCCTGTGTGACATTTGGAACTGAGAGCTAAAGTTAACCAGTTCTAATGGTGCTGAAAAAAAAACATTAATTAAAGGAACTAAAATAAATCAGACTTCAATGAAAAGACAAACGGAGCTAATCTAAAGACCAAGGAGAATCAGGATGCATGGGAAAATGTAATATTTTCAGTATTTTAAAACTTTAAGTACTACAGAGATCAGAAAGAAGAAATTTAAATTTCAAGAAAATTCTTTAAATTTCTGTAGAACACTATCTAATTTTGTAGAACATCTGACTAGTCAGCTTATTTAAACAGCATAACAAATATGGAACCTAAATTAATATATAAGATTGTATATTCTGTACAGAATTGTAATAACCTCATGCATTTCAAAGTGTTCTGGGCATAAGATAGAAAGATATTTGCAAAGTCTCTTAAGGGACTGGGAAAAATGTAGAAATAATAAACTTCTTCATCTGGGAAATCCCTACTACTCTCTTAAACGATAGGAACTCCCAATTTATTGAAATAGTAGAAATCTGCAAGGTAAACCTTTGAAAAAGAAACATGCTAGTAAGGTAAGCCCTGGATCTTGAGGTTTGCATTCATCAAACATTTCTGTAATGATGGAACTAAACCTAACTGTATCACTGTGATCCTGACAAAAGTTTGGAAATAGATGCATTAATGATGGAAACAACTGGAAACAGTCTAAACTACTTATCTCATAGTAAGCAAAGGGACTTGAAACTTCTGCTTGGGTAACTTCTCTATCAATGGAATATTTTCATTATAATTCGAAACCAACATCTGGGAAAAATAAATGATCTTCCCAGAATTTTGAGGTTAAGAGCCCTTTTCCAACTTGTTCACTGCTGCCCTTTATGGCTTGGCCTTGGGCTTCCTGAATTCTATTTAAGCTGGTGCAAAAGTAATTGCGGTTTTGCATTGTTGAAATTTGCTGTTAGGTACTGGCATACATTCTTAAATAAATGTGGTTATGTTATACATAATTTTAATGTGCATTTCTTGCTTTATGTTTTTTAGCTAATGACTTACTACTTGCTGTTTAATTTATATTTATTTTAGACTATGGAAATGATATTAGACAAAAAGCAAATTCGAGCAATTTTCTTATTTGAGTTCAAAATGGGTTGTAAAGCAGTGGAGACAACTCACAAATCAACAACACATTTGGTCCAAGAACTGCTAGCAAATGTACAGTGCTGTGGTGGTTCAAGAAGTTTTACAAAGGAGATGAGAGCCTTGAAGATGAGCATAGTGGCTGGCCATCTGACGTTGACAACAACCAATTGAGAGCAATTATCAAAGCTGATTCTCTAAACTACCGAGAAGTTTCCAAAGAACTTAACATCAACCATTCTACAGTTGTTAGGCATTTGAAGCAAGTTGGAAAGGTGAAAAAGCTTGATAAGGGGGTGCCTCATGAGGTGACCGAAAATAAAAAATGTGATCGTTTTAAAGTGTTGTCTTCTCTTATTCTATGCAACAACAATGAACATTTCTGGATCAGATTGTGATGTGCGATGAAAATTGGATTTTATATGACAACTGGTGACCGCCAGCTCCATGGTTAGACTGAGAAGAAGCTCCAAAGCACTTCCCAAAGCCAAACATGTACCAAAAAAAGGTCAGGATCACTGTTTGGTGGTCTGCTGCCACTACAGCTTTCTAAATCTCAGTGAAACCATTACATCTGAGAAGAATGCTCAGCAAATTGATGAGATTGTACTGAAAATTGCAATGCCTGCAGCCGGCATTGGTCAACAGAAAGGGCCCGATTCTTCTCCATGACAGTGCCTGACCACAAGGCGCACAACCAACACTTCAAAAGTTGAATGAATTGGGCTACGAAGTTTTGCCTCATCCGCCATATCCACCTGACCTCTTGCAACTGACTACCACTTCTTCAAGCATCTTGACAACTTTTTGCAGGGAAAACTTCTACAACCAACAGGATGCAGAAGATGCTTTTCAAGAGTTCATTGAATCCTGAAGCATGGATTTTTATGGTACAGGAATAAACAAACTTATTTCTCATTGGCAAAAATGTGTTGTTTGCAATGGTTCCTATTTTGATTAATAAAGATGTGTTTGAGCCTAGTTATAATGATTTAAAATTTACGGAACAAAACCGCAATTCCTTTTCTATGGAGGCTGCTGATGACCAAGACAGAATTCAGAGACTGGCAAATCCCCAGTAAGAAAACAACCCTAGGCCTGGCCCAGTGCTATCTGCTGTAATCCTTGATTAAGAAAACATGCTATAGCCACAGGGTTCACTGCATTCCACACTTATAACATTTCCTGCCAAATTAAAAAACTTTCAATTTCATAAAGTAGCTTTGGGTATCTGAAAATCCAGGAGGAAATACATTTTCCTATGTTTTACATAGGACTTGGTTCCAGTGATGCTACTTTGATTAACCAAAGAAACCCAACAAAGGAGATATGGGGTGCAATAGGGAGTAATCTGGGATGTGAATGGGCACCATGGCAAACTCCTCCATCTATCATGAGTCAAAATACAACCACTGCCTCTGCTGCCATGAGAAACAATTCTAAAGCCAATTTCTTTGGAAATGGAGTTCAAGACTAGAAAGGAAGTTTATTTAAAAGCAAGACCAATCAACAAATGTTGTGGGACAACCAGATATCCACAAGCAAAAGAATGAAGCTGTACCTCTGCCTTGCACCATATACAAAAATTAATTCAGAACAGATCAAAGAACTAAACATAAAAGCTAAAACTATAAAACTCTTTGAAGAAAATATACCAAAAGTCAAAACAATAAAACGAAAAATAGATAAATAATTGGACTAGAAAATAATTTTTTTTTGCTTCAAATTATACCACATCAATAAAGTGGTCAAACAATTGACAGTATGGGAGAAAATGTTTTTAAATCATATCTCTGATAAGCAACTTGTATGTACAATATATAAAGAACACTTACAACTCATTAATAAAAAGACAAATTTAAAAATGAGCAAAGAGCCCAAACAGAGATATCTCCAAAGAACATATAAAAATGGTGAATGAGCATGTAAAAAGATGTTCAACATTATTAGCCACTAGGATGGATATACCCACTAAGATGAATATAATAAAAAAGATAGTAGCAAGTGTTGGTGAGGAAGTGGAGAAATTAGAACACTCATTTATTGCTGGTGGGAATAGAAAATGATGCAGCTGCTTTGGAAAACTGTCTGGTAGTTTCTCAAACTTTTAAACATAGAGTTACCATATAACCCAGCAACTCCACTTCAAGGAATATGTCAGAGAAATGAAATCATATATCCACAGAAAAACTTGTTCATGAATGTTTGTATTAGCAGCTAAAAAGTGGAAACAACCCAAATGTCCATCAATTTATGATAAATAAAATGTAATATATCCATACAGTGGAATATTATTTGGCAATAAATGGACACTGAAAACATTATATGGTATATCAGTTTGATATTGTTAATGAATTCCAAAAATAGATATTGGATTATGTTTGTGAACTGGTCTGGGCATGTTAGATGTATTGGATTCAGATGCTTCACTTTTACTTGACTAAGTAATAAGGCTTTGATTGGGTCACTTCAGTAGGATGTTGAAGACCACACAGCACAGGAGTTAATTGGAGTTTTTTTTGTTTTTTTTTAAGATTTATTTATTTATTTAATTCCCCTCCTCCCCCGGTTGTCTGTTCTCTGTGTCTATTTGCTGCGTCTTGTTTCTTTGTCTGCTTCTGTTGTCGTCAGTGGCACAGGAAGTGTGGGCGGCACCATTCCTGGGCAGGCTGCACTTTCTTTTGAGCTGGGTGGCTCTCTTTGTGGGGCGCACTCCTTGTGCGCAGGGCTCCCCTACACGGGGGACACCCCTGCGTGGCGCGGCACTCCTTGCGTGCATCAGCACTGCACATGGGCCAGCTCCACACAGGTCAAGGAGGCCCAGGGTTTGAACTGCGGACCTCCCATGTGGTAGACGGACGCCCTAACCACTGGGCCAAGTCCATTTCCCATAATTGGAGTTTTTTGAGCTGGAGCCCCAGGAAGTAAACACACAGGAGAAAAACAAGAGGAGGTTGGTCATGAGGCAGAGGCCCTGGGAAGAGAGATGAGTCATTCACCTGATAATCTACAGCTGGCCTTGTGAAGAGAGCAGAGCAGCTGAGCCTGGAGAGAAATGAGCCCTGGTAAAAGAAGAACCCAGGAAGCCTGAACTCTTGCAGACATTGGCAGCCATCTTGCTCCAACACATGGCAACAGATTTTGGTGAGGGAAGTAACTTATGCTTTGTGGCCTGGTATCTGTAAGCTCTTACCCCAAATAAATACCCTTTATAAAAACCAACCAATTTCTGGTATTTTGTGTAAGCACCTGTATTAGTCAAAGGGGTGCTGATGCAAAATACCAGAAATTGGTTGGTTTTTATAAAGGGTATTTATTTGGGGTAGGAGCTTACAGGTGTCAGGCCATAAAGCATAAGTTTCTTCCCTCACCAAAGTCTCTTTGGAGCAAGATGGCTGCCGACATCTGCGAGGGTTCAGGCTTTTTGAGTTCCTACGTTCCTAGAGCTTGCTTTTCTCTGGGTTCAAGGTTCCTTTCTTCCAGGGGCTTGCTTCTCTTTCCTCTGTGTGCTGACTTCCCAGGGCTCCAGCTTAAGTCTTCAGCATCAAACTCCAACATCAAAACTCCAACATTAGAAACCCTTAACTCTGTTCTTTGCCATGCTTTTCTCTGTGAGTCCCCAACCATCAAGGGATGTGGACTCAATGCCCTAATCATAACTCAATCATGCCCAGGTACAGAACAGGTTACAAGAATAATCCAATATCTATTTTTGGAATGCATAACCATATCAAACTGCTACAGTACCCCTTTGGCTGACTGATACATATGTTAAGTGTATAAAAATGTCTAGGATATACAAATGTACAGAGATAGAAAGTAAATTAGTGGTTGCCAAGGGCTGGAGATGGGAGAGGGTTGGGAGAAATGAACAGTGATTGGTAAAGTGTATAGGAAGGGGGAATTCCTTTTGGAGTGATGAAAATGTTCTAAAATGGATTGCGGTGATGGTTGCACAAATCTTTGAATGTATCAAAAACCATTGACTTGTACATTTTAAATGAGTGAATTGTGTGGTATGTGTATTATATCTCATAAAACTATTTTTAAATTGCAAGGTCAGGCGGGAGCTCTAAGAAAGTCATTATGTGAGGGAAGAGGACTTAGCCCAGTGGTTAGGGTGTCCGTCTACCACATGGGAGGTCCGCGGTTCAAACCCCAGGCCTCCTTGACCCGTGTGGAGCTGGCCCATGCGCAGTGCTGATGTGCGCAAGGAGTGCCGTGCCACGCAGTGGTGTCCCCCGCGTAGGGGAGCCCCATGCGCAAGGAGTGTGCCCCATAAGGAGAGCCACCCAGCGTGAAAGAAAGTGCAGCCTGCCTAAGAATGGCACCGCCCACACGGAGAACTGACGTAGCAAGATGACGCAACAAAAAGAATCACAGATTCCTGTGCCGCTGACAACAACAGAAGCGGACAAAGAAGAAGATGCAGCAAATAGACACAGAGAAATAAATAAATAAATAAATCTTAAAAAAAAGAAAAGAAAGTCATTATGTGAAGACATTAATGTTCCAATTTAGGGAATAGAGTGTCTGAGTTCTCAGGAAACTGTGTAAAACTAAAGATGCTCTTGAGTAGTACTTACCTGACCTGTCTGATGCAGACATTGGCATTCATGAAGATCTATGTGCAAAGGAATCTGAGGGCTTAGGACCAGAGAAAGATTCAGGAGCTATATCTTTAATAAGGGTGGAAGTGTGTGTGTGTGTTAGTGAGAGAGACAGACAGACAGAGAGGGAGAGAGACAGAGAGAGACAGAGAGACAGAGAGAGAGAGAATAGGAAAGAGAAAAGAGACCTGGCTAGAAGAGAAAGAGAATGGGAATTCTACTGCATCATAGATGGTAAATGAGAAAAGCCTTGATCAAATCAGGGACTGAGATTCTCCGACCTCTTTTCCCCTGGACCTCCATCCTTCAGGTATTTGTTTCTGCTGAGAGTTCTTCTGAGAACATCAAGGGTAAGTGCCATGTACACTCTTTATTCCCAATTTTGGGTTCTGCTCTAAACCCTTACTTGTTTTTCTACTTTGCTAGGGTGGCTGACCATGTGTGAGCCTCACTGGCCCTCATGCCAGCTTTGGGTTCCTTCTAACACTTTCTCTTTGAGGGCACCCTGGCTACTTCAGAAGTACACTCCTACTTCTTCATTCCAAAGTGAAGCTGTTAAGAGAAATAACTTAATTTGGGCCCCTGTTATGAGCCATTGAAAGATTGATCCTGTAATATGGAAGTACCACTCTGTCCTTCAGTCTCCCTGATGCGTAAGGTTAAAGACTGTGGGTATGCTAATACTACTGATGCTGTTTATAGATTCTGGAAAGAGAGAAAAGGAAAGCATTGCAAAACCTTGGTTTTTGTATCAAAGCAATCCAAATTATATTCATTTATATTATTTGCTTATTGCCTAGTTATCAGGTAGGACAATGATTATTTGGATAATTTTAGTCAAATTAACTTTACCATCTGTTTTGATTATTGAACTTTTTCCTTGAATGCTCTATTTTCAGAGCTTATTATTTGTAACATAATTTTGAAAGCAAAGTTAAAAGGAATAATTTTGTGAAATATTTTTAGCTAAACATTGTGACTACTTTTTCTCCGGTAGTATTTTTGGACATAGTCTCCATATGACCAAGTTTATACATTCTTTTTTATTCTATTACAGAGATGGAATCAGGAAAGGATTGTATTTACCATTTTCTATGGAACTTCTAATGTGTACCACATTATGGAATTAAGGCATATAGTGTTTAGAAGATGCATTCCTGGGGATAAAAGCGCCAAGTAAAATAAGAGTTATTTGATCTTTCTGGCACATTCCCAATAAAGATGCATTTTCAGTGGTCTATCCTGGCCATTGCCCTTCCATTCTCTTCAGTTCTGCCTACAGGTGTTGGTCAGTCCTCCTTGGCTGCAGTCGTGTTTCAATGCTCTTTTATAACGTCAAAGAATAGAAATTCTTATTTCCTATTGATCTGTGCCCTTGATTTCCTAACCATTTTTGTAAAGGAGACTTGAGCTAACATTAGTCTTATCTTTCATATCCAATGAGATTTTTCCTTAATTTATTTTCAGCAGAGTAAACATGGTCCCTTGGACACCATTTTCCAGTCATTTTTGGTCGAAACTATTTACAGAAAGGTAAATAACAGCAGGAAGAGAAACTACAGCAGAATGAATGGAATGGATAGTGCCCCTCAGGCTGAGTAAAAGACTGTATCATGTTAGAGTTCGCAGACTAAGTGTCCTGAAAAGGGTCTGCAGTTTTACCCCACTTGCAGCTGTCACCATTTCACGGATGGCGGTAGAAGACATGAGACTCGTGGGCTGGAGACAAAGGACAGTTTTTTACTCATGGCCATAGGAATAGCTAGAGTATGAGCAATTTTAAGCCAGTTCTCTGAACCCCAATTCCCATAGCATTATACTAAGACAGCCAGCCAGATGGCTTGTATTTCAGGAGATGAACCCTTAGCTTAGGGCATCCAAATTTTTTATAACAGGTGGTGAGCATGGCTGCCCTTTGCTCTGGGGAAAGACACTATCTCTATTTTTCAAGACTGTTCTTTATGCAAATATCCTTAAAAAGATAGTCCGGATAAAGGGCAGTGTCTCACCTGTAAGACATGCATGAGAAACCCATGAGGAATTGCATTCCACCATTGAGAATGTGCAATAGCATGCACTTTATTACAATGGCTGACTGGCTGTGTGAGAACTATACATTAACTGCACATTTCAGCACCAGAATGAATTAATGTAAATATTTCAAGATGAATAGTACTATAAAAGAACCAGGGCTTCATGGGCAGTGCTAGAAGAGGTATGTTTCCTCCTACTTATCAGACACCTGTCTTGCCTCTCCAGTTGGCTTGTAAACTCCTTGTATATATCCATATATCTCCTATAGAACTGAGTGTAGAGTAGTGTAAACCAGGAATAGTGCATGCATTTAATGATTGCTTATTCTTTATATTTCTTTGGTCTCCTCAGGGCTAAGACTGGTGAGGTGGTAGCTTTTACAGGCTAATTGGACCAGTGTCCAGAAAACCCATTTCAAAAGGTGACCACCAGAACATGTGGTCATTCTCGTTCTGTCACCCACCTTCAGCCATTGCATTCTGGAAGACTTGGTTGAGATCTGGTTCAAAAGGGATAATGATGGGCTTGCTTCTCCAGTCAGATGGGGGAGTCTGCTCCCTGAGGCACATGAGTGGCAGAAGGCTGGCCTGGTGGTGAGGAGCAAAGGAGGATGGATCAGGAGTGAGTGCAGAGGAGAGACTTCATGCTGCTGTAATGATCTTAGAAGGGAGACACCATGGTCTAGTTATCTGATTGTGAGCTGCTGAAATCAATTGTTTTGGGGTCTTGCTTTTTTTTTTTCTTATTTAAAAAAAAAAATCTCTTCTTTTTAGCAACATGCCACCAATATGATACATGCATAGTGTGGAAAGAAACACAGACAAGTAGAAAAAAAATCTGACAAAGTACTTAGAATCTTATTACCCAGAGGCTCCCACACTAATATCTAGGTGTATGTGGCGGCTGGATGGTGGAATGGCAACATGAGCAAGGCATTATCATCAGTCAGCCTGGGTTTATTTCCTGCCTCCACCACTTACTCCTTGGGCAAGTTATTTAATCTTTTAAAGTGTCAATGTCCTCAGACTTACCTCACAGTTGTGTAGCTCTGAGGAATGAAATAATGTCACACAGAACCTGGCACATAGCAAGCACTCACCAACCACTAGCTATTATTGGTATTGGTATTCTTTTCTCCCAAAATGTTATCATAACTTACATACTATTTTTTAATTTTTTCAAGTAATGTATCATGAACGTTTCTCCTTACTGGAGGTCTTCCTTCAGGTGAAGGGACCTCTTACTCAGAAGTGTGTATAAATTAGATGGTCCATCCTGGGAAACAATTAGCGGGTCTAAGAAGTGCCTGGTCCACTGTGGGAGGCACTGCTCCTGGGCGCTGAGTCAGGAGCTGGCCAGAGGATGAGAATGCACAGGCTCACAGGGGAAACAGACAGGAGTATATCCTTTTGAGGCCTGCAGACCTAGGACTCTTCAACTTCAGCCTGGGCAGGAGACTCACAGTCTTTTACCCAATTCTGTAGCTCCCGGGATGTACTAGGTTAGGGTCCGTCACATCCTTAGCAGCTTTCATGTATTTTGATACTCACCGGGCGGCTTTGCTCTGAGGCTCAAATACCACCTTGATTGTGGGAGTAGTAGCAGTGTTCATTCTATTTTCTAAGGAGCCCATTTGTCACCCTTAGCCTTGTCTCATCTTGGCAGAGGATGAAGCGGTCCCTCTCAGAGGCGATTTCCTGCTTGTCTAGAAACCTCAGGTATTGTCTGACTCAGCACAAGCCGGTAAAGAACCAGGATTCTCAGGGAAAGCTTTTCTGTGCCCAAAGACTTTGCATGGTCCTGGGGGAGGACAGAGCCCCTGACACCTGCTGTTGTCAAGGTGGGCTCTGGAGGCAGAGCAGCGGCTTCAGCCCAGCAGTCCCCTGCTCTCAGGCTCCCGCCCCCCGCCCTCTGGGACAATTTTTAAAGTGGTGTCTGGAATATTTCTAAATGAATAATGACTTCTGGTTATACGGTCATAATAACCTGAGCCTGGCAGCTCCGTGATGAGACCCGGCCTGATGCCTGACAAGGGCCTCCTGCCTGCTGGAAGAGAGCCTGCTGCAGGTTTGCTGTGTGTAGGTGGGTCTTGCACCTTCACCCCTTCCTGGAGCAGGAAGCAAGCGGGAACAACTGAAAGCCAAGCTGGAGGTGGAAGATACTTCCCAGAATAGCACCTTGCTGTGGCATTTTATCCTTAAAGAAGAGGCTGGCCGGGAGGATTTAGCATTCTGTATCGCAGGGTGAAGCTCTCAGCGTGGCCCTTGGTTCCTCAGCTGCAGAACCCCCTTCCCCAGCCCCCCCCCGCCCATGTCTACCTGCTCTTCCCCTGCTGTGGGACTGCCTCTGTGAACAGAGCCCTGGACTCATTCCTGTACTTTTTAGCACAAATAAACAAAAGGAATAGCCGTAATTGCCGGGGCACTCTCAGCTGTCACCTGACCCTGACTGAAACTGCTTCGTGGGCAACAACCCACAGGCCTAACTGTGCTCAGCTTGGACCTTGCTTGGAATTAGATTTCTGGATTTGAATCCCACCTCCACCACCCACGTGATTTGGGGTCCTTGACCTCTCTCAGCCGCAGTGTGAACATCCGTGAAATGGAGATGATAATAGTATCATGCTCCTCCAAATGAGGATTAAAAGAGAGATTTTATGTAAAGGCTGAGCAGGGGCCTGGCTCATAACAACTGCTCAGTAAATGTCAGTCATTCCTCAAGGGACTGGAGCACCGGGCCCTGTCCTGCCTCCCAGGCTGTGAGCTTCTAGAGCGCAGAAGCAGTGTTCACCTCGCCTCTGAGGCAGTGCATTGAAGAAGGGAGCAGCAGACCCTGCAGTTATTCTGCCTGTTCAAACCCTGGCTCTGCCACCACCCAGCTGTTTACCTTTGGGCACATTTCTTAACCTCTCTATGCCTTGGATTACTCTTTATAAAAGGGGATACCATACGATCTTCTCTCTAGGGATGCTGTGAGGCTGATGTGTCTGCTTGGTGCTAAGTGCCTTGTTGGTATTAGTGACGGCTGCTCCTTGTCCGGGCAGGGCCTAGTGCAGGGCCTCTTCTCATTTAGGCACTTAGAAAATGGTCCTTTGCTGGCTGGATCCAATGCAGTGCACCTTTACTTCCTTCCTGTTCTCCACTTCTCCCCTGATCCACTGAACATCTTTAAACCTAGGGTCCAAGGAAAACAGCAAAAATAGGCTGGGGTGACCCGCTGCCCCCATTGGCCAGGTCTGAAGGGTGCTAGCACCAGGGCAGCCCCAACGAGCTGGGACGGTTGTTCAGCCTGCCGGCGCTCACACTTCCCGTCCCCAGGCCCGGGACCAAGGCGCTGGCCCTCCCTGCCTGCTGGCATGGAGGACCGGCAATGCGGGTGAGGCCTTTCCCCCACGTGGCTCTCATGCCCACCCTCCCAATGCTCCTGACGTCTGCAGCCTGCAGCCCGGCTCCCCTCACCCCCAGGCCTAACTACGTAGGCCGGGATGGGCTCCAAGGAGTGCATCGCATTTGCCCAGGACTGGAGAGGAAGCATCTTGAGCATCTCACAGCTAGTCTTGTTCTCCCTTCTGGGCAATCCCACTGATTTCTTGAGCGGTTGGTGTTGATGTCAACCTGGGATCCCATTCAGCACCAGTCTGGGGGTAGATACGCTGAATTCTAATCAACACTTTCCTCGCTTTGAGCTCTGTGACCTTGGACAGACAAGAAGCCAAACTTCCATGTGAAACCTGGGTCCTCATCTGTAAAACAGGAAGGAAAAGAGATAATTCATCTAGGATTATCCCTGTGTGCCTAGCGGGGCACTGGTCGTGGTTGTGCTGGCTGGGGCTTGGGGGTGTGGGCCCAGCTAAGGGGCTGAGGAGGGCGGAATGCTGCACAGCTGCCCCCCTATGCTGAGGCTGCTCAGCGCTGCCCCCCCCCCGAACACCGGGGCCACTTCTCCTTTGAGGGAGGCCCCCGGTAGGTCTGGCGACTTTACCCATTGTGGCCTCAGGCCTTGCCCTCCATGTTCTGGGAATGTCTCACGTCATGGGCATGTTACTTAGACTCTCTTACTTTCAGTGTCCTCATTTTTAAATGGGAATACTTACAGTAGTGCCTTGTTGAGTTGTTGTGAGGTTAATTCTTTAAAAGGCCAAGTGTCTCTATTCAGGAGATAGATTTTCCTGTGAGCCTATGAAATGAATCTTATTATTATTATTATTTTTTGTACTTTTTTTTAATTGATTTTGTAAAAATATTACATTAAAAAAAAATGAGGTCCCATTCAACCCCACCACCCCCACTGCACCCCTCCCCCCCCCAGCAACACTCACTCCCATCATCATGACACATCCATTGCATTTGGTAAGTACATCTCTGGGCATCTCTGCACCTCATGGTCATTGGTCCACATCATGGCCCACACTCTCCCCCATTCCATCCAGTGGGCCCTGGGAGGATTTACAATGTCCAGTGATTGCCCCTGAAGCACCATCCAGGGCAACTCCAAGTCCCAAAGGCGCCTCCACATCTCATCTCTTCCTGCCATTCCCCATACCCATCAGCCACCATGTCCACTTTTCCCACTCCAATGCCACCTTTTCTCTGTGGACCTTGGATTGGTTGTGTCTGTTGCACCTCTATGTCAAGAGGAGGCTCAGATTCCACATGGTTACTAGATGCAATCCTCCTGCTTTCAGTTGTAGGCACTCTAGGCTCCATGGTGTGGTGGTTGTCCTTCTTCAATTCCATCTTATCTGAGTGAGGTGAGTCCAATAAATCAGATTGTAGGAGCTGGAGTCTGTTGAGGCTCAGGGCCTGGCTATCATATTGTCAGTAAAAAGATTCATTCCCCTAAATATATCTTAAACCCCAATACCAACTACAATTCAGATCAGAATCTTATTATTTTATATCCACTGAACAAACATTTATTGAACACTTAGTATGTGCCAAGTACCAGGCTAGGCCCTGGGGATGCAATGATGAATGAGGCAGTCCCTGGCTTAAAAGAGCTCAGAGTTTAGCAGGTAAGAGGTAAGTTAGCTGGTCATTAATTCTTGTCCGCCTCCTACAACGTACAATAAGGGAGAAAATAGTTGGAAACCACATACCAGATAAGGGTTTAATATCCTGAATATATAAAGAATTCCTACATCCCAAGGACAAAAAGATGAATAATTCAGTTAAAAAATAGGCAAAAGACAAATAGACATTTCTGCAAAGAAGACATGCAAAAGGCTAGAGGCCTAGGAAAAGATGCTCAACATCATTAACCATTAGGGAAATGCAAATTAAAATCATAATGAGATACCATTTCATATACACTAGAGTGGTTACTATTAAAAAAAAAACAGAACATAAGTGTTGGAGAGGAGTGCTGGAGTAATAGGAACACTCATCCATTGTCGGTGGGAATGTAAAATGGTGCAGCCACTGTGGAAAACAGTTTTGTGCTTCCTCAAAAAATGAAGTATAGAATTGCCATATGGACCCAGCCATCTCACTTCTAGATTTATACCCAAAAGAACTGAAAACAGGGACTTGAACAAATATTTGCATACCAATGTTCATAGTGGTATTATTCACAATTGCCAAAAGATGGAAACAACCCAAGTATCCATGCACAGATGAATATCTAAACAAAATGTAGTATATACATACAGTGGGACATTAATCTGCTGTAAAACAGAACGAAGTTCTGAGGTACGCAACAGACGTGGATGAACCGGAAGGCGTCATGTTGGGTGAAATAAGTCAGATATAAAGTGACAAATATTGAATCATCTCAAGGTTATGAAATAATTGGAATATGAAAGTTTGTAGAGTCAGAAATGAAATTTACAGATTTATAGTTTTCCGGGTTACTGGGGGCCATAGTGGGGGTAGGAACTGAGCAGTGAGTGCTAAATTGGTACAGAGTTTCTGTTTGGGGTGTTGAAAAAGTTTTGGTAATGGGTGGTGGTGGTGGTAGTACAACATTGTGACTGTAATTAACACCACTAAATTGTGTAGATGAAAGCGGTTAAAATGGGAAATTTTAGGTTTTATATATGTTACTTGAATTAAAAAAAAAACAAAAACCAACAACCCGTAGAACTGAACAACACACAGAGAGAACCCTAGTGTAAACTATGGGCTATAGTTAATAGCATAATTAAATTTTTCCATCAATTGTAACAAAGGTACCACACTTATGCAAAGTGTTAATAGTAGGGAAAACTATGTGTGTGTATGTATCAGGGGGTATATGGGAACTTTGTGCTGTCTGCATGATTTTTTTTTTTTTTTGTAAACTTACAACTTCTTTAATTTAAAAAATGAAGAGAGGTCATAGTAATCTAATAAATAGGCACTTACTATCATAACACAAGACACCTATTAATCTCTCCCAATCTATACCAAAAGAACTGATTAAATCTGTCTTTTCTGCCTATGACCACCATAAAAAAAGCAGGGTTTGAAATACCTTTAAATCCTGTTCACTCTAAGCTTTCACACCTGGGAATGAAATTCACAGAATTGAAGTGCTTTATTGGTTTTGTTGGTATTTGATGGTGTGTTCAATACATTTTTTTCTTAGTGGAGTAGGAACAAATTTCAAAACCTTTTTCAGAAATCCAGATTGCTTTATCTAGACTGCATACCCCAACTGTGATGGAAATTTTTAATAATGTTAATGAATTAGAATTTTAATCCACCTAACACAAATTTTTACTCATTCCTAGAAATAAGAAGAATAGTTTGCATTTACTGAATACTTACTCTTTCCAGTCACTCTGATAAAATTTAACAAGTATAGTTTCATTTAATTTCTTCAACATTTCATGCAGAAGGTGTTATTATTATTACCATTTTGCACATAGGTAAATTGAGGTACAAAGAGTTTAAGTAGCCTGCCCAAGGTCACCCAGTTAAGAAGTGATGTTGGGTATAAACTCAAGTCATCTTAAAAGTAAGCTGTGCTGTCCTAAAATAGGCGAGGGACTTTGTTTTTTTGTTTTTTCTAAGATTTATTTTATTCATTTCTTTCCCCATTCCCCCCCCCACCCCCATTCACAGTGTGTTCTTCTGTATCCGCTTGCATTCTTGTCATGCAGCACTGGGAAATGGTGTTACTTTTTTGTTGCATCATCTTGCTGCATCAGCTCTCCGTGTGTGTGGTGCCACTCCTGGGGCGGCTCTCTTTGCGGGTGCACTCCTTGTGTGTGGGGCACCCCTATGCAGGGGACACCCCTGCGTGGCACAACATTCCTTGTGTGTGGCAGCACTGTGTGGGGCCAGCTCATCACATGAGTCAGGAGACCCTGGGTATCAAACCCTTGGACCCTCCATATGGTTGGCAGATGCTCTATCAGTTGAGCCATAACCATTTTCCATGACTTTGGACAAAGCTATTTTATTGATTAAAGAGAAAACTAGTGCCTGCCTTCTCCAAGATGAGGGAGTGAGATGTTTCAGGGCTCCATTCCCCAATAGAAGCTTTGAACAACCAGCAAGAACTGGCAAAAATATCTTTCTTAAAGCTCCAGAAAACTGTTAAAGGAACATAGTAACACAGTGAGCCCTAAATCAGGCAAAAAGCGATAAGATCTCTTGGCACCTTGGCTGGTCATTCCCTGCCCCTCTGCTGCCTTGGCACAGAACCAGCCTGAGCTCACTGTCAGGACACCTGGCCCAGGTTCCAGAGGGAGCAGAGTAATTCTTGTGCATACACTGGGAGCATGTACATCTGGCCAAATCTGTCTGGTTGTGGCCTGAGGGTCTTGCTGTCTAGGACAGCATGTAGAAGGTGACTCATGGAACTTCCCAACAGAATGTTGAGGGAGAGCAGTCAAGTTTACTGCCTGGGGCAGTAAAGGATATACAGTGCAGTGCCTGGGAACTTGAGGAAACTGTTTCCTAGGTAAGAGGAGACATTTGGAACCATGTAAATGAGGAATTCCTAAGGTTAAATGTCCAAACGCAAGATAAGATGCAATGACAAAAAGGATTAGAGGCAACCCCTACCCTTTGACCTGGAGCTATTTTCTAAACTCCATGCATGGATAAGCTCTGAAGGAGAGTAGTTGCACAAGATAATCCGCAAAGACTAGGAAATGAGTTTTCTTTTTTCCTTTTATTTAGTTATTTATTTGGTAGCTCCTGGCAATCAAGGAAAGTTCTGTCATAATATTAGCTGGATGCAAGCTAAGGAACAGACACCTCAGAATCTAAATTCCAGCAATAACAGATTAAAATATCAAAATGTCCAGGCTTCAACAAAAACTAGAAAACATACAAAGAAGTAGGAAGTGATGGCCCAGGCAAAGGAGAATATTAAAGCATTAGAAACGATGAAGAGGACAGGACCTGAGATATGTCAGACAAATTCTTAAAAATAGAAAGGTCCTAAATATGCTCAAAGAGCTAAAGAAGAACTAAAGGAAATCAGGAAAATGATAGAGGAATACAAAGAAAATATCAACAGAGAGATGGAAATTTTGAAAAGGAACCAAGCAGAACTGAAGACCACCATAACAGAAATTTAAAATTCCCTGGAGGGATTCAATAGCAGATTGGAGCTAGGAGAAGAAAGAATCAGAGAACTCGAAGATAAGACAATTGAAATCATTTGAGGAGCAGAAACAAGAGAAAATGAATAAAAGTGAACAAAGCTTGTGAGATACCATCAAGTATACCAATTTACATATTGTGGAACTCCCAGAAAGAGAAGAAAGAGGAAGGGACAGAGAATATTCAAAGAAATAATGGCTGAAAACATCCCAAATTTAACAAAAGACATGAATATACTCATACAAGATGCTCAACAAATTCCAAACAGGATAAACCCAAATAGACCCATGCAATGGCATACTATATTCCAACTTTTGAATGCCAAAGATAGAGAATTCTGAAAGCCAGAAGAGAAAAGCAACATGCCACATATAAGAGGGCCTTAATAAAAGTAAGTGCCAATTTCTCATTGGATACTATGGAGACAAGAAAGCAGTAGAATGATATATTTGAATTGCAGAAAGCAAAATATTGCCAACCAAGAATTCTCTTTCTGGAAAAAGGTTTTACAAAAATGAGGGAGAGATTAAGACATTATATAAACAAAAGCTGTGGGAGTTCATTCCCACAAGACCAGCCCTACAAGAGATGCAAAGGAGAGTTCTGCAGGTTGAAAGGAAAAAACAATGGGCCGAAGACAGAAGAAATAAAGATCTCTAGTGAAGGTAATGACATGGGTAAATATAGATGTACTATTGTATTTTTGCATTGTAGCTCCACTTTTTACTTCCTACCGGATCTAAAAAGCAATTGCATAGAATATAATAATAAGTCAGTAGTTTTGTACTTATAGTGTACAAACATGTGATTTGTGACAAGAACTTCATAAAGGTAAGGGTTAGAGATGTACAAGAACATAGTTTGTGTATACTGTTGCAGTTAAGTTGTATCAAAGCAAACAATACTATTATTGATTTAGAATTTTAAATTTAAGCCCAATGATGACTACAAAGAAAATATCAGAGACTATACAAGCTCATAAAGACAGAAATTAAAGTACAAGTTGCCAGAGTCAGGGGGTAGGGGAATAGGAAGTCACTGCATAATGGATGTGGGTTTCTGTTTGGGGAGAAGGGAAAATTTAAGTAATGGAAGGTGGGGAGGGCACTGCAATATTGTGAATGTGATTAATTCCTTTGAATGGTATACTTGCAAGTGTTTCAGATGGGAAAGTTTTGGTTGTATACATGATTCCACAGTTTAAAAAAAGTAAGTGCAACTAAAGAGGCAAAGACAATTAAATGCAATACCCATTCCTGGATGGGATCTAGCAAAGGAGAAGAAAAGGTTCAAAGGGCCATCATTGGGACATAGGAAAAAATTGGAATATAGTATATACATATGATGGAATACTATGCTGCAGTAAGAAGAAATGAAATTGGGACACATAACATGGATAAATCTTGAAGACATTATGCTAAATGAAATAAACCAGACACAAAAGGACAAATATTGCATGGTCTCATTAATATCAACTAAGTATGAAGAATAAATGTATGGAGTTAAAACCTAGAATATAGGTTATTAGGAGATAGAAGGAGGGCTGAGAAGGACTAGTGATGCTTAATGTATGTAGAAGTTTTAATTAACTTGACTGGAAAAGTGTGGAAATGGATAGAGTTGATGGTGACACACTATAGTAAGTAGCAGCTGGTTTATAAATGGGATTCTGGCTGAAAATGGTAGTATAGTGATATAAATGTCAATTGAAAGAAAGCTAGAGAATAATCTAAGGACTGAATAATACAGTGAACCAAACGGTGGATGAGAATTGTGATTAATAGTACAAATGCGGGAAACGGACTTTGGCCCAGTGGTTAGGGCGTCCGTCTACCATATGGGAGGTCCGCGGTTCAAACCCCGGGCCTCCTCGACCCGTGTGGAGCTGGCCATGCACAGTGTTGATGCGCGCAAGGAGTGCCGTGCCACGCAAGGGTGTCCCCCGCGTGGGGGAGCCCCACGCGCAAGGAGTGCGCCCATGAGGAAAGCTGCCCAGCGTGAAAAGAAAGTGCAGCCTGTCCAGGAATGGCGCCGCCCACACTTCCTGTGCCGCTGATGACAACAGAAGCGGACAAAGAAACAAAAAAAAAAAGCAGACAAAGAAACAAGACGCAACAAATAGACACCAAGAACAGACAACCAGGGGAGGGGGCGGAAATTAAATAAATAAATAAATCTTTAAAAAAAAAAATAGTACAAATGCAAGAATATCCTTCTGTGAACTAGAACAGATGTATGTCATCATTGCAGCATGGTAGGTATATGGAAAAGCATTGGAAAAATACAATTAATGTAACCTATGGACTATTGTTAACAGCAGTATGGTAATATTCTTGCATCAATGCCAAAGATTACTGTGTTAATAATAGGGGGTATGGAAAAATATGTCAAATGTACTCTATGGAAAAATGTCAAATGTCAAATAGTTAGTTGTAGTAGTCTGATGATATTATCTCATAATCTGTAACACACCATAACAATGGTGTGCTGTGTTGGTGAAAGGATGTTGTATGGGAATTCCACACATATGCATGATTTTTCGTGAGTTCACAACTTCTATAATAAAAATGTTTTAAAAAATTGGAACATAAACAGCTCTTTTTTCTTGAACTTGGTAGCTTTACTTAAGGTGGTCATTTAAGTGAATATCCTTGTTCTTTGTAAATGTACATGGCAGTAACAAGTGTCCAAGAAGCATGGTGTATACAACCTACACTCGATGTTCAGAATATGGATTGATAAATAGATAAGCAGACAGATAGATGATAAAAAAAAAATAGAATGATACTGACCTGGCAGGGGAGATACCATGATCATGAAGGTGGTTTTCCCAGGGCAAGGCTTATCTATTGCACTCTGGATGTGCTGACCCCTGCAATTTCCCCAAATGTGGGAAGCTCGACTGCATGGTTTGTGGTAGTGAGGGTCTGCATTTGTGCTCTCTCCTTAGAAGAAGAAGAAAAAAAAAAAGAAGAAAAGAAAAGAAAAAAATAGAATGATATGGCACATGTGGCAAAAAGTTAAAACTGGTGGATCTGGATATTTGGGAGTGGGTGGGGAGAGGTATGTCGGAGTTCTCTGTATAGGGTTTGTATTATTTTTGTAACTGTTCTTTAGCTTTAAAGTATTTCAAAATAAAAAGCTGAAAAGAAAAAGAAAACTTGCACTATTTTCTTACATATTAAAAGGAAGAAAAATTCCCTGAAACTTTACTTAAATACATCCAAGGTCATAGAGAATTCACCCAAGGTCATGGGCAATCTCTAACAGCCCCCTGGTCTTAGGGAATAATAAAAAGGCTGGCCCTAGTTTTGAAGGCTACAAACAATGTGTGCATATTTTTGCCTTCACATCCTTCAGAATATTTTAGTTTTATAACTATCCCATTGGATAGGAAGGCAGGGGAGATATTTAGTACTCAAAGCCTGGTAAGTCACCAGATGGATGCTTGGCAGAATGAAAACCAGTTAGTATTAATATATGATCCCAGCAAATACTGATCGACTATCAGCCCTGTAGGAAAGACAAAATATGAATGCCTCTTTGAGCAGACAACTGGGGGGTGGAGGGGGGGAAGGGGAGAGAAATAAATTAAATAAATAAAAGCAACTCATTAAAAAAAAAAAAATCAAGGCCAGGAGAGATTAAGTGATTACCCAAATGCTGAGGCCATAAACAACCTCGGAAGATTTGGATTTAGTTGGTTCGGGACGATGCCAGTCATCAGTAGTTTTAAAAGAACTCTAGGATATTCTATTGTACAGTCAAGTTTGAGAAGCAGTGTTCTAAAGTCTTAGAGCCAATAAGTGACAAAACTAGATCACACATATGAGACTTTAAACACTATAGGCTATTTAGATCATCTGGCCTATAGATTCCCATGGACTCAAATGGCAACAATCTTGTGCTTTCTTTTTCATGGCTCCTCCCAAAATGATATGTCCATTCACAGCTTGACTAGCTTTCCTTACTTTCACCTTCACTTGCATCATTCTGATAGATGTTGAAGGAAAGTTTCTTCAGTGCGTGCATTAGCAGGTTCCCAGAACCAGAAATTCTGAGATGGAGATTTGTGCAAAGGCAGTTGACGTGTGAGAGGGCAGTATGGTAGGGATGAATACCTGCGAGGGAGAGAAAGCAGCAGGACTGGGCAGAGGGAGGAGTTGAATCACACTGTAGTTGCAACAAAGACCGTCGCTGATCCTATGGGGAGCTCTGGAGTTGGAGTGGCCCTTCCGGTTGTCTCACTTTGAGGCAAGGGAACTGGACATTGATTGGTCATTGATGTGGGCCCCTTCCTCCCACCACTATCCTATGCCCACACCCACTCAGTCGAGGGCAATTCCTGGAGAGGGACTCAGAAGGGTGATGTGCTCCAGTACTGAAGAGGTGGTGGTGGTGAGGGGCAGGTAGTGGAAATTTGGGGCCCCACTACAGCATTCACGACAAAACAGAAATAAAAATGAGAGTAATGTCTGCTGTACTATGATTTATTGTAAGCATCACCACAAGCTAGCTGTGGTCATTTATCTCTATTGCTGCTTCCTGGAGGGCCAGTTTCTCTCACCATACCATCCCTCATATCTTTGTATGGGAGTATTCTCTGAATGGTACAGAGATTGTTCCAAGGAAGGCATATCTGGAAAGAAAAGTGTTCAATAAAACCCCATAGTCTGGCGAATCGATTCTTAGCTTCAAACAAGGTCCTAGGTACTTGTGGAGGAGTCAAGTCAATGACTTGAATAGCAGTGTAAGAAGCACTCTATTCCACTCTTTTTTTTTTAATTAAATTTTGCTCAAATTTCATCTTTATTTTTTTAAAGATTTATTTATTTATTTAATTCCCCCCCTCCCCCCGGTTGTCTGTTCTCTGTGTCCATTTGCTGCGTCTTGTTTCTTTGTCCACTTCTGTTGTCGTCAGCGGCATGGGAAGTGTGGGCGGTGCCATTCCTGGGCAGGCTGCACTTTCTTTTGCGCTGGGCAGCTCTCCTTATGGGGCGCACTCCTTGCGCATAGGGCTCCCCTACGCAGGGGACACCCTTGCGTGGCACGGCACTCCTTGCGCACATCAGCACTGCACATGGGACAGCTCCACACGGGTCAAGGAGGCCCAGGGTTTGAACCGCGGACTTCCCATGTGGTAGATGGACGCCCTAACCACTGGGCCAAGTCCGTTTCCCTATTCCACTCTTTTGTCACCTGGAGCATTTGGACTACCTTTATGGAAGGCTACTTCAGACCAGATCTCCCCTGGCAGTATAGCAGCTCTAGTCACTGAGTCATAAAGACTATTCAGTGGGATATCACATAGCACATATATAATGAAAGTCCCTACGGTAACAATTTTAAGGACTGGCTTTCTCAGAGGCATTCCAACCCCTTCTAGCATGCCTTACTGCATGAAAGAGGCTAATATGCTAAAGACCATATTTCTTTAACTCCTTAGATTTCAGCCTGTCATAAGACCTGGCTCCTACCAAACACATGCACAATGGAGAGATTTGGAAAATGGAAATGAGATGGAGGCCATGCTGCTGCAGTTTCTGCTGGCAGGTCCTATCATGGAGGCAGTAGGGGTTTCTGTGGCAGCAATAATGAGGTTCCAGTGTCTGTTCCCTAACGTCATGAGTGTTAAGCAGCAAGCTTCTGGTCATTGAACATAGTAGAGGCAGAGTGGCTTTGGAATCAGTGGCTGTAACGACAACTTCTGATTCTATAGTTTCCTGATTGCAGCAGAATTAGCATCTTCTGCCATGTAATTTTGGTGAGACAGTTCTGGAAGTTAAGCATAGAGTCTCTTTCTCTATCCTGTCAGGGAATTTTGTCAGAACCTAATTCCTTGTATTAAATCCCTTGTGCATGAACCAACTAGGGTGGTTTCTGCAATCTGCAACTAAATCCAGACTCAAATACCCACTTCATTCATTTATTCATTTATTTATTCATGCACAAGTAGGTACCCAACAACTTTTATTAATAAAAAATTTATAAGTTCCTGGTATGTATTAGATGCTGTATTGGGAATCAAAGATGATAAAAATATGATCTCTGCCCACAGATATTTGCAGTTTAGAAGGGAAGGTAGCATATAGACAAATACTATGGTTTAGTATAACAACATTTGAATTAAGGTAAGGATGGGGAGCTGTGGTGGCTCCTTAAGGGGGGCTTAAGGAAGTCATGTAAAGTGCCAGTGAAGAGCCAGTGTTTCCATTTTATCTTGAAGAGAAAGAATTTGTAAGGCAGAAAATGTGAGAATCAGGGTCAGGGATTTTACACCACTTGTAAGTTAATAAATTGGCCTGATATGGGATGTTAGCCAAAGGCATGAGACTCCTGGGTCAGGAGTCACAGTGCGGCATGCAGCGTGAGTGTGATGATGCATCAGTTCCCCTTCAACTCCTAGTCCCATGGTGGTCCCAGGTGGATGATGCACATGCAGTGAGTTTACATCACATTTGAGGGACATGGCTTGTCAACAGTCCTATTGAAAGCACTGCCCCTTTCTGCCTGAGGGTTTTCTCTTGGTACAAATATGAGGCAAGCCAAAAGTCCTGGGATTTAATGTACTCCTGGGAGTAGTCCTCAGGCAATAATGGATGGGCACTGGAGCTTCCTTGCACCTCAGGTGGAATAACTCAAAATGAGTTCCATAAAGACTTCCAGAGTTTTCCAGTGAGAGTGAGCCCTACTCACTCATGGTGGTCACCAGATTTATAACACCATTTACTGGCTTCTCTCCTTTTCCCCACTCCCTTTCTGCTAGGTCACCTACCAAATAAATTGCTTGTACTCAAATCGTTGTCTCAGGACCTGCTTTTGGGGAACCCAAACTAAGACATGTGGTACACACAATACCTATCCATCCATCCGTCCATCCATCCATCCATCCATCCATCCATCCATCCATCCATCCATCCATCCATCATCCAGCTTTACCAACCTACTATATGCCAGGCAACATATGAGGTACTCAAGGACAAAAGGTAAATATTGCAGAAATGGAAAAGCCAATTATGAAATTTATTTGGAAGGGTAAGGGGTCCTGAATAGCCAAAAATGTCTTTAAAAAGAAGAACAAAGTTGGAAGACTCTCGCTACCAGACTTTAAAGCACATTACTTAGCTACAGTGGTAAGAACAGCATGGTACTGGCATAAAGACAGACAAATTGACCAATGGAACCAAATAGAGAATTCAGACCCTCACATCTACAGTCAAGTGATTTTTGACAAGGCTGTCAAGCCCTCCTATCTGGGCCAGAACAGTCTATTCAACAAATGTGTTGGAAGAACTGGATAGCCATATCCGAAAGAAAAAAAGAGGACTCCTATCTCACACTTTATATAAAAATTAACTCAGAATGGATCAAGGACTTAAATATAAAAGAGACAATGATAAAAACTCCTAAGAATAAAATGTAGGAAAACATCTTCAAGACCTTAAGGTAAGTGGTAGTTCTTAAATCTTAAACTCAAAGCATGAGCAACAAAAGAAAAAATAGATCAATGGGACTTCCTCAAAATTAAACACTTTTGTGCCTCAAAGGACTTTTTTAAAAAGGTGAAAAAGTAACTGACTCAATGGGAGAAAATATTTGGAAATTACATATCTGACAAGGGTTTAATATCCATGATATAAAGAGATCATACAACTCAACAATAAAAAGACAAACTAATCAATTAAAAAATGGGTTAAAGACATGAGGAGGCAATTGCTGAAAGAAGAAATACAAGCAGCAAAAAAACACATGAAAAAATGTTCAATGTCACTAGCGATTAGGGAAATGAAAGAAAAACTACAACAAGACATTATTTCACACCTATTAGACTGGCCGCTATTAGAAAGTCAGAAAATTTAAATATTGGAGAGGATGTGGAGAGATAAGAAATCTTATTCACTGTTGGTGGGAAAGTAGAATGGTACAGCCTCTGTGGAGGACTCTTTGGCAGTTCCTAAGGAAGTTGAATATAGATTTGCCATGTAACCTGGCAATATCATTTCTAGGTATATACCCAAAAGCTCTGACAACAGAGACACGAACAGACACCTGCACTCTGATGTTCATAGCGGCATAATTCATGATTGCCAAAAGCTGGAAACGTGCCTATCAACTGATGACTGGATAAACAAATTGTGGTGCATACACATGATGGAATATTTTGCAGCTGTAAGAAGAAACGAAGTTGTAAAGCTTGTGACAACATGGATGAAACTGGAGGACATTATGTTGAGTGAAGCAAGCCAGACACAAAAATACAAATACTGCATGATTTCACTGTTATGAACTATATATATTATGCAAACTCATGGAGTTAATAATTAGAATATAGGTGGCCAGAGAATAGACGGAAGATAGAGAATGGAAAGCTGATAGTTAATCTGTGCAGAATTGGTGAAAATGTTGTTTGTAAATCTTTGGAAATAATAGAAATGGTGAAAGCACATCCATAGTGTTTGTAACTAGCAGTGCTATTAAATGGGTATGATGGTGGTTGAAAGGGTAAGTCTAAGGTCACGTATATTACTAGAAGGAAAACTGAAAAATGTAACATGGGACTGTATAGCATAGTGAAACCTCATGCAAAACATGAATATGGGTGGTATTCCATATACAAATATAAATACAAATATACTAGAAAGAAGGAAACAGAATAGCAGCTATGTATGACAGGAAGAATAAAAAAGTTGAGAGGTGATGAGTTTTGTTTGTTTCTTGTTTATTATTATTGAAATAATGAAAATCCTTTAAAAATGATTGAAGTGATGAATGCACAACTGTATGATTATACTGAATACCACTGATTGTACACTTTGGGTGGATTTATGCTTTATTAATATGTTTCAATAAAATTGATATGCTAAAAAAGGATAAATTACAGTAATTGAACTAAAGTTGATCAATTAAATGTTCTTGTGTTTCCCATATCACCAGACAGAGGTTCTCCGAACACTGGACACCAAAGAAGAATCAGAAAGACTGGGGAATTCTCTTTTCAGAGGCTGGAGGAGGGCTGTCTCAGGACGAGCTATCCCTGCTGAAGCAAAGAGTGTCTAGCTTATGGTGGGTGTACAATAGCTGTTCACTGAATGAGCTTTCAAAAGGGCAGAATGAACAAGAGATGGATTAATTGTAAAGGAAGTAGGTGTTCTCTGGGATCCCTCCCTTGCTTTCTGAATCCTTTCCCCCAAACATCGTAAATTCATAGTTGAAAATCTAGTTTTAGAAAATCAAAGAAACTCATTCAGGTAAGGTGAGAATGAGACCCCTCCCAGGAAAGATTTTACACTTAAAAGAAGAAGGAGCAGGGGGACCGTGGGTTACCAACTCTAACCTTGATGGTTAGAGAGATGGGGAGGAGGCAGTTTTCTCTGGTAACCCTGAAATCATAGAATACAAATGTGATTAATCCTGACTGCAAGAACGAACAAGGCCATGTTTTGGGTTACTATGTTATTGATTACTACGTGCAACAACCCATGAGTCAATGCTTATGATTCTTGAATATTTGAAAACTAACAAAGCCAGCTCTTAACCTTCTCTACTCTCCAGTATGGAGGGGCTGATGAGACCTGATCCCGGATAAGTTGCCACAGAAATGAAGGGAGCAAATAATTCATGTTGGACTGTGGGGTCTTGGAGGACTTTATGGGGAAGGAGGGGCTTGAGCTGGGTCTTGGGTAGGATTTGGCTGGGAAGAGAGAACAAGAGTTACAGTCGGCATTTACCAAGTACTCACTGCATGTAGGCTCTGTGGTTAAGGTGCACCACAGAATCCCATTTAATCCTTCCCAAACCAAAACAACCATCCTTATAAGTAACCCCATTTTAAAGATGAGTGAACGGAGGCTTAGAGGGGTTAAAGAATTTGCCCACACCAAAACAATGAATAAAAGTCAGTGCCAAGATTCAGATTCAGGTAATCTGCTTCCAGAGTCTGCCCCCATCACAACCAATTTGAACTATTCTATTGATGTACTATTTCTTACGGGGGCAGGACGGGAAGAAGGTTAGAAATGAAATATGCATTCTGTAATGATCACAGTCTTGAATGTCAGGCTGAGATTTATCTACAGCTTTCTCAGTGGTCGGATTTCTTGTCAGTCTGAACAAATCAGAGTCACAGCAGGCACTGTGTCCCATCCCTTTCATTCAGGGCATGACTCACTACTGGGCGTTCATGTTTGAGTGCTGACAGTGGTTCCTTGGGGGGGGGGGTGGGTGTTCAGGTGACTGACACAGATAAGGATTCAGCGACCCAGAAGGAACCTAAGGGGATGCACGCTAAATTCTTTTGACCGACGTCAAGTGGAGCTGTGGGCTGTGGAGTCCAAGAGAAACACTTAAATGTTAAGTGCTTCTTGTGGCGCTGCAACCTTGTCACTAGAACAGTTCTGACATGTGCAAATGGAATCCACACAGGCCTCGCGTTCCCTTGTACCTCATCTACTGCCATTGTTCTTTCTTTTTTATTTGAAAGATTTTATTTTTTATTTATTTCTCCCCCGTTGTCTGCTCTCTGTATCCATTCACTGTGTGTTTTTCTGTGTCCATTTGCATTCTTGTTAGGCGGCACCAGGAATCTGTGTCTCTTTTTTGTTGTTGTTGCATCATCTTGCTGTGTCAGCTCTGTGTATGTGGCACCATTCCTGGGCTGGCTGTGCTTTTTTCACACAGGGCAGCTCTCCTTGCAGGGCACAGTCCTTGCACATGGGGCTCCCTACGCGGGGGACACCCCTGAGTGACATGGCACTCCTTGAGCGTGGCAGCACTGCACATGGGCCAGCTCACCACACAGGCCAGGAGGCCTTGGGTGTTGAACCCTGGACCTCCAATATGGTAGGCGGACGCTCTGTCAGTTGAGCCACATCTGCTTCCCTGCATTGTTGTTTCTTATGTTTGACAGCCACAGCAGAGGGGAAAACACAAAGAAAATGTGAAACTCCCCATAAAGCTCACATACAACTGCTTAAAAAGCCATAAAGACAGTGAAGTAGCCCAGACAATGGAGAGGAACCCTGCAGCCACACGAAGCAGTCTCAAAGGTAGTTTGAATTCTAAGCCCAGTTCTAAACTCATATGGTTTGGCAGCTGAGAAACCTAGTGAGGCTAGAAAGGAATCTGGAGATGCCACATCTAATTTCCTCGTGAACTCTTCAATCTGGCATCGCTATCGGATTCTTGCTTTATGTCCTGTATTCAGCTGCAGCATTAGTTGGAATTTGTTCTTAAGAAGAATTGAAACTGGATAGTCAATTTAGGAAGTCCTGAATCCAAGCCTTAACAACTAACCACTTCCAGCTCTGCACCAGAGGCTGCAGAAAGGAAGCAAAAGTCTTGAAAGAGGTTTTTACAACTTTCAGCTTTCCCCTCTCCTTAGCCGTGGGAAGAAAGCCTCACTCTGCCACCAGGGCCCGACTGTGCACCATCTGGGCTCTCACGGGAAGCTGCAGGCAAGGGTGGTTTGCTCCAGCCTTGCTATTTAGGGCTAGTTACACTGTAGCTGTCCTTTGCACAGTGGCCATATGTACCCCTTTCTCTGTGTAAGAGAGGAAAAGGGGTGCTCAGAGGTCCCTGTGCCCCTTAAAGGGATCTGGCCTGGGAGAAGCAGGCAGCTCTCCACACAGGGTGGGATGATGTATGTCTGGCAGGGGCTTCCCCCTGGATGCCTTCCTAAAGCTCTGAGCTGCAAGAGCCAGGCTGTGGCCAGCCTCTCTGATGGGGAAGGGTGGAAGGCAACAGAAGCCAGCCCAAGACATCATAATTTTGTGCAGAGGGCTAGAGAGAGCCTTGGTGCCCTTAGTTCCCATTGTTCTAAGGGTACTTCTGGCTGGCAGCCCCCTCTGAGCAAAGTGGAAACAGGCCAGCAAGGGACCCGGGTGTGGCCCTCAGCCCAGAAGTTGCATCCCAGAGGCTGTGATGGGTTCTCTGGCTGGTGAGGGCCAAGGACTTCTTATGGGCACAGTGTTGGGGTTGGGAATGCAGATGAGCCCTGTGTCAGAGGTCTGCCCTTAGTGCTCTGTTAGACGGGAAGCGGACTTGGCCCAATGGATAGGGTGTCCGCCTACCACATGGGAGGTCCGCGGTTCAAACCCCGGGCCTCCTTGACCCGTGTGGAGCTGGCCCATGCGCAGTGCTGATGCACGCAAGGAGCGCCCTGCCACGCAGGGGTGTCCCCCGCGTAGGGGAGCCCCATGCGCAAGGAGTGCGCCCCGTAAGGAGAGCTGCCCAGCGCGAAAGAAAGTGCAGCCTGCCCAGGAATGGCGCCGCACATAAGGAGAGCTGACGCAGCACGATGACGCAACAAAAAGAAACACAGATTCCCGGTGCTGCTGATAAAGATAGAAGCGGTCACAGAAGAACACACAGCGAATGAACACAGAGAGCAGACAACTGGGGGGGAGGGGGAGTGGGCGTGGAGAGAAATAAATAAATCTTTAAAAAAAAAAAAAGAACTGTTAGAGCTGGAAGGGGCTCTGGAGCTCAGCTAGTTCAAGCCAATCCTTTCCCTGAAGGTTTCCCAGTCAGATGTGTGAAATGACTAGCCTCAGGCCACAGTGTTAAAAAGGGCAGATCCAGAAGCAGAACCCCGCGTTTCTTTTCTCCGTCCTGCAGGATCCTTCAGGATCAAGAGAACAGTACAGTCTCAGGCTAGTTACCTCAAGTGTGAGAAGCACAAGTTTTAATCAGGAACAAGGAAACCATGAGGACGTATACTATGTGGACAGGTAATATTAATTAATAGTAGGTGCATGTAGGAGATAAAAAATTTGTCTTTGTCCAATTTAGGGGATAAATATTCCTGAAATCTCTGTGTGATTAACTTCTTGAAGGATCTCCTTGTCCTTTCATCTCATAGAGAATCCGTTTTCTTAGGTTCTGTTTAATTAATCTCTTCAGCTGGGCAAGTAGCAGCTCTCACAGACGCCCACAGAATAGTTCTCTTCTGAGACAGATTCTATAAACCTAAAAAAATCTTTTCTATTTGTCTGCTTGCTGTTTTCTCCTTGATCGGCTTCTCCAGCACTTACCCCAGGAATTTAGAAGCCCCCGCATTACAGCCCCAACCCGTGGGATTGTTAATCCCTGAGTGTCTTCTACCTGGCAGAAGCGTCACATGTTGTCCTTATCTTCACAACAGCCCCACATGCCAGCTACAGAAACACTTTACAGAGGTAATAACTGAGCCTGAGATTCTCTCACTTGCTTAAAGTTCCAAGATAAGGAGCAGAGAGGGGGAGGATATTTGTAACCAGACCTGACTGTAAAGCATCTTCCCTCTAACGTGTTCCAACAGCGCCTGGTGGAAGAGTCTCGTGAGGCTGACTTAGTAGCACACGAGACTCCAGGAGTCATGCTGTTTATAAAGGATCGAGGCGGTCAGTGAGGCAGGCCGTTGGTATTTTCCAAGGCCGCATTTTGAGGACTGGGCTTTATGCTGAACAGTGGTGAAAGGGGTTACCTTGGCTGCCATTCATCCTGCAGTTCTGAGGGGATTAGAGATGAGGTAAATCTTCCTGCTTCAGGAATCTTCCCCCACCCCTGAAGGACAGGAACCTGAAGAGGACATCGACCTTCTCTCAGAGGAGTGCTCTTCCTTTCCGAGGATGCCCATCCCTCAGTGGTGTGTCCACAAGGGAGCTTGTGAGGTATAAGGGCTGGAAGAGGCCTTAAAGATCATCCAGACCAGTGATTTTCAAATGTGTCTTCAACAGAAGAAACTTTGTCCAGACAACCTCTACAGGGAAGCTGTATTAGACACTGTCAAATCCTCATATATAGCCCCTCAGCCCACCCTAAGAGTCACCTGCAGCACTTTCTAGATGCTCCAGAGGCAAACTCTGGCCATCAGGCATGCCCAGGCTGCTTGGGGGTCCAGTTAGGAATCCTGGAGAGTTAACACCTCCAGGAATGACCCCAAACCAATAAAACTCCAGTTGCCTTGCCTCTTGCTGGGCAATTCTGAGGTGTGTCTACACAGTCTCTCAAAGAGTCTTGGTGGAATAGTGCTCCAGTGGCCCACAGCAGTAAACTCCTTCATTAGTGCTTTCTTGATTGACTTTCTTCCCATTCCTGTTTCATTTATTCACTCCTCCACTGGGTTTTTTAAAAAAAGATTACCTCCCAAATCCTTGTCTCAGGATCTGCTTATGAGAACCAAGCTAAGATGCCCACACATTCAGAATCTACCAGGGTCTGGCGGGGAACCTTGGGATATATTTGTTTTTTTTCCAGGTGAGGAAATGCTTATCTAGTCCAATCCCTTCAAGAGAGTTTGTTATTCCATCACTTGAATATCTTATCCCAGTCCCCAAGACTCTTGTGTGGTACACAGAGGAGGAGCAAGACTCTCTTCGTTATAAGTAACAGAAAACTCAAACTGGTTTAAGCTAAAAGAGAATTTATTGGTTCATGCAACTGAAAATTCTAGGAGTTGGGTCTGGGCCATCCCACCTCAAAAGGCAACTTTGTACAAATTAGAAAAATGCATCTCTTTTTCAAGGCACTATCCTGCCATCTTCCAGAATGCTGTGTAATCAATATATAAACCTGAATGACTCTGAAGTGAATGGCATCCCTGAGAGCGATGCTGTGTACAACCAGAGCAAGGGGACTTGGCAGTCCTGAGAAGAGCTAGGCTCTGGATGCTTCCAGAGGTCTCTGTAAATTCTTTCTCTGTGCAATACCTTCCTCTATGTTAGGTCCATTCTCAAGTAGACTTTCCTCTCATGGTGACAAGGTAGCTGTCAGCACTTCCAGGCTTATATCCAATCTTCTCAGCAATGCCAGTGGAAAAGTTCATGCCTGCCTCTTCCAATTATCCCAACCAAAGCCCTGCATTTAAGTCTCATTTGCTGTGATTGGCCAGTGTTGTGTCTTATACCCAATCTTGAATCCCTCACTATTGTTGGGGAGATGCCATGTGTAGCAGTTTGATATTGTTTATGAATTCCAAAAATAGATATTGGATTATGCTTGTGAACTGGTCTGTTCCTCTGGGCACATTAGATTGGATTGGAGTCACAGGTTTCACTTTTACTTGATTAAATAATGATTAAGGCTTTGATTGGGCCACATCAGTAGGATGGGCAGGGGCTCACAGAGAAAACAACACGGCAGAAGAAAAAGTTGGAGTTTTGATATTGGAGCCCTGGAAGTAAAGACACAGAGAAGCAGATACATGAGGATAGAGAGAGGCCTCCTTTAGACATGGCAGAGGCCCGGGGAAGAGAGACAAGCCATTCACCTGACAGTATATAGTTGACCTTGTGGAGAGAACTGAGCAGCTGAGTCCAGAGAAAAATGAGCCCCAGGATAGAGACAAGGATCTGTTCCAGTCTACAGCTGATATTGGAATAATCTGGGACCATGGAGTCTTAAGAGAAAGAGGAAGCCTGAATCCTTGCAGCCATCTTGCTCTAATATGTGGCAACAGACTTTGGTGAGGGAAGTAATTCATGCTTTATGACCTTGTGACAATAAGTTTCTACCCTAAATAAATACCCTTTATAAAAGCCAACAGATTTCTGGTACTTTGCATCAGCAACCCTTTGACTGACTAATATACAATGTCGCTTGGCCAGGCCCTCTTTGGAATCAGGTCATTACCCTATCCCCGAGAACTATGTCCTGAAAAATGTGGGGAAGAGCGGCTTCAATGCAGCAAATCAGGGGACCTTACTGGAGGAAGATCTGGCAAAAACAATAGATGTCAATTCTAGCAGTGTTTCTGAAACTTTCATGCAAAATCACCGGGGGATCTTGTTGGACATAGATTGCAGGGGCCTACTCCTAGAGATTGTCATTCAGTAAATCTGGGCTGGGACTCCATGAATCTGCATTTGCAAGATGTTTCTAAGTGATGCCGATGTTGCTGGAGCCTGAGCACACCTTGAGCTGTACTGCACCATGAAGATCAGTGACCCTTACATTTCTCAAGTTGTTGCTACAGCTCCTGAAACTGTGGGCTCCTGAAGTCAGGCTTCTTTGAAGAGTTTTCAGGGGACAGCAGGAGAGAAGTTGGCTTGGCTTTACATCCCTGGGTGTCACCCTCCTCTCTGATCTTCCAGTCTCCCAGAGATAATGGTTCTTGGCCAAAGGATGTACATGGGTTACCCAATGTTGTCACATAAAGGGACCTCCCCAACTCCCTTTGGGGAGGTTTACTTTTCCCTGCATATCTTTCTCTAGGAGGTGACTTCTATCTTAGGGAAAGGAAGGGGAATGCAGTGGAAGGCCCAAGGGCTAGGATGGGACTATAGGAGCAATTTGTCCTTCAGGAAACCAATGTCAGGAATTGCTGCATGCTAGCATGGGCTTCTTTCAAGCACATCCAGAGCTATTTTAGGACCAACACACTGAGACAGGGGCTGGCAGTGAGGACTGACTGGCCCTGGGCTGCCAAGGCCAAGGCGGCAAATAAGAGTCCTGTCTTACCTGCTGGTGCCAGCGGAAATTCCAACAAGGCTAGTGCGGTCTGATAGAAATATAATAGAGATGTAGAGTGAGCCCTGTATGCAGGCTTAAATTTTCTAGCCTCTAGATTAAAGGAATAAAAAGAAACAAGCACATTTAATTTTAATGATATATTTTTGTAACCCAGTATACTCAACATATGATTGTTTCAACACATACTCATTTAAGAAAATATTCCTGACATATTTTACATTTTTTTAATGCTAAATCTTGGAAATCTGGTGTGTGTTTTACATTTACGGCACATTTCAATTCGGACTAGCCACATTTCGATTGCTCAATCGCCACATGGGGCTAGTGGCCACTGAACTGGGCAGCACAGCTTTAGCCTCCAGCAAGTCAAATTTGTCCTCCATTTCATCCCCATTTTCTTCGTTTCCCAGAATGGTGTTGGGGTTGTTGGGATAATTCTGGCCTGGCAGAGGCTTAGCTGCAACGATGGTGGTGTCTGTGGAGGCTCAGAATGAAGGGAGGGCAGCTGGCTTGCTTTGCAGCGAGCTTCCTTCTGCCTTGGTTGCTCTGTGCAGTGTGCGAGTCATCATGGGGAGGGCTGGGCAGGCAGGGTGGTGAGGTGCTCGCTATTCTGAGATCTCCTCTGAGCCTTTTGTATGTGGGGGCGGAAGAGAGGGACTGACGCAGCGAATGGGACAGCGAGAGACTATGGAAGGAGGAATCTGAATTCATAAAAATAGACCTGTGTCTGAGGGGTGGTTACAGAAACTCAAAATGCCATTTCCCTGTGCACAGAAGGAGCAGGATGAGGCAGATGTTTAAGAGCTCCATGCTTTTATGAGGAAAATACTCAGGAAAGATAATGAAGACCAGGGCCTTGGAAATGTCAGGATCTGGGGCTCTTTTTGTTTTTAATTGGATCCTGGAGTCATCTCAATTTTTCAGAGTTTTGTCTGAAGAGCCATTTTTCTTTTACATGTCACACATCTGTTTTCAGGACTGCTTGCTTGATTTGAAGATTTTAAAAAAATCTTCTTTATACACAAACATTCCAAAATGTGCAGATGTGTTATCTTTGAAAAGCAGCTGGTCAAATACTCTCTCGCAGGATGTGTTTCCTAGAGTCCAGAATCTTTTGGGAAGAATGCTTCTCCCTAGTAATAGAGCAACACCACCTCCAAGGCCCCATCAGCACAGGGCTACGAGCTCGAGCTGGGTTTGGATCCCGTGCTGTTATTGCGAAGTCTTGCAACACCTTCCCTAAGCCTCAGTTTCCTCATCCACAAATGTGAATAACAATAACAGTCTTTCCTCATAGGGATGTTGGGACAAGCAAGGGAAATAATGCACGTATGGTACCTGGCCTGTGTTGAGTGCTGGAGAAATGTTAGCTGTTATCACGATCATTTCTCTGTAGGAAACCCAGCTTTTCTCTGTTCTGAGCCAGGCACTGTGGTTCAGAGCCCTGGCTGGCCAGGTGGGATCTTCTTGTTTACCATATACCTAAATTAGACAGTGTAATCTGTCAGATGTGGAAAAAGACACACAGAGAAGAGTGATTTGGCCACAGCCACTTACGGAATTGGCCATGGAACCCAAAACCGATTCCAGAATTTCTGTTTTATGGTGCTTATCAGAGTTTTCTGGGTCTCAATTAAATTCTTAAATATCAGAAAGAATAGAAAGGAAACTGAAAAAGCAGGGTTTATATATGTAGCCACAGAGCAAACACAGCAGCCTAAAACAAAGGCAAATAAGAAACCTTAAGATTCAAGCACCCAGATGTTCAATAGGCTGGGCTATTATGTAGTCACTAGAAATGCTTACAATGATTGTTGATGTGGCATGGAAAAACGCTTCTGATCTATGTTATGTTAAAAAAAAAAACACGAAACAAACCAGGAAATAAAACTGCATAGTTCAATGCCAAAAATTAAATTATTTTATATATAATAAATTGCTGTACTACATAATAATATATATTGCCAAATGCTCTGAAGCCTATGTTGTTTATCTCTGTTGGAGAAGAGTTTTTTTTTCTTTATGCTTTGGTGTGTTTTCTATAATGAACACTCGCTACCTTCATAATCAGGAAAAACAATGAAGGTTATAAAAAATTTCCAGTCCCCAGTTTACACCAGGGAGCCTGCAGTTCTTTCTCACCTCTCTCAGCCTTCCAGACTTCCTAGTGGCTTCAAAGCCTGCTTTGTTTACAAAAGGATTATTATGTGGGCTGCCCAGGGAGACTGACTGATAGAGAACAAAGTGAAGCATGTTTTATTGAAGATGCGAACCAGAGTCAAGATACTCTCACAGCAAAATCTTCAGTGAGTTCAGAGGATGGCTGTTTTAGTCAAAGAAAAGTGGGTAAATGCAAAAGGGAAAGTTAGCAAACTGTGTGATGGAGAGCAATAGACTTCTTTATCTGTCCATATGGGAAAGGGATTAAAAATAAAGTCTGTCATAATCATCATTTTTATTTGGTCTGGGATAGGTTCACTCTGTTTATTAGGGCCCTAGTAAGGTCAGTATCGGGGTTAATCCCTTCCTTCCATCTGGCTTTCTTACTGCTTCTTTCGCAACCACACGTAGGTCCTAGCTCCTCTCTTCAGTGCCTCAGCATCTTGCCCTCTGATGTCTTTCTAAACCTGCCTAATCCATCTTTGCTTGGACCTTTGGTCTTGGACCTGGTTGTTTCCCTCTGCCTAGCCACTTAGGCTCTGTCCACTGTCCACACGTTCCTTGTGGTGCCTGACCCCGCCTTCGACCCTTTGTCTATTCCCCATAGTTCTGGTGCAACATTCTTGCTCCTCTCTTAAGCCCGGTCTCAGTCTCCAGAGCCCCACCCAGGTCAGAGCCCTGGTCCTTCTTTTGTGCTCAGGAGAGCTATCCAGACATCACAGGCCATATGGCTTTGCTCTGTGCCATGGCCCCAGAATCTCCAGCTCTGTTATTCTCAACAGTCATTCTGCAGCCATTCCGCCCATGGGAGACTGGGAGATGGAGCACTGCTGGGTCATCGCAGGCTCACCCTGTGGACCTCATTCTGGCGCTATTAGCAGTAAGTCTTTGAGTAAGTTACTTACCCTCTCAAAGCCTCTGTTTCCTTAACCGCAAGAGGATGATGACGGTTAACTGATGAAGTGAGTTATTACACGTAAAGCGCTCACGGCTTGTCTAATACATAGTTAGCATGTAACAAATGTGAGTTGTTACAACATTATTATTTATTATAAAAACAAACTAACCTATCATATGGTAATTACATGTATCCTGTAGGAATTGCTGTATGGATTAAATGAAATAATGCATATGTATTAGTTTTCTGAGGATGCTGTAACAAATTGCCACAGCCTGCATAGCTTAAAACAACAGAAATGTATTCGCTCACAGTTTAGGAATTCAGAAGTCCAAAATCAAGATATTGGCAGGTGGGCTTCTTCAGGAAGCACTGAGGAAGAACTGGCCCATGCTTCTCTTCTACTTCTGGTGGTTGCCAATGATCCTTGGTGTTCCTTGGTGTGTAGAGCCATCACTCCATTCTCTGCCTCATCTTCATATTGCTTTCTCTTCCGTGTGTCTCTCATTTTCATATAAAGAAATGAGTCATTGCATCTAAATCCACTCCAAATCCAGGATTTCACCCCAAGGTCCTTAACTAACTACATCTGCAAAGACCCTCTTTCCAAGTAACATCTCATTCTGACATTCTGGGTGGATATGAATTTTGGGGCAACATTATTCTATCCAGCACAGCATGTGAAGCACTTACAAATTACCTGGCATATAGCACCAAACAATGTTAGCCATTTTTGTACTACAGATGAAGGACCATTCTCACCAGCTTTTCCTAGAAGGGACAACCCTTTATGAAATTATTACTTTTCATTACCTAGTATTCCAATGCTGATATTGGAATTCTAAAGTAGATCAAGTTTCACGGTTGACTAAAGAGTAATAACAGTATAAGAAGGAGATTAGGACCAGAACTGGCAAGACAGATTTTCCCTCTGTCCAGGAGAATGCGCTCATTTTGCCCTAAACCAGATTCTATTTGTTTCTAGTGCACGTGAGCTGAAGCCAGGGGACCTTGGAATGGGTGACGCTGCTGGCTAAGGCAATGTGCCTGGATGCACACGTGGAACAGCGTAGTAAAGGGACAGTCTCTTTGCTTCACTTAATATAAAGGGAAAGTAAGAATCTTTTCAGAAAAGTATTATTTTTGTTCAAGACTATAAAAGTGACTCAAAATAGTCTCAGGAATCACTAAGTATAGGAACACATGTCCTCATGGAGTCAACTGGGCAAACCTATTCCTCTTCTAGAGAAAGCCAGTCTTTGACATCATTACAATTTGTTCTAGTTTTTAAATCGCTATGGAGTTCAAACAGGAAAAGTTTTCTCCTTGAAGAAAATATGCTTTATAGAGTTCAGTCTTGTCATCACTTAAATCAACCACACATGAATTCCCATTTTCTGAATGCTTTTGTAATGAAATCTACCTGTTAGAAAACATTATAATTGAACTCTAGATTTGCCAAAACAAGTTACTCAAGTAATAATGTATTAAGAAGGTTGCTTTGTGCCTTAAAAGGCTTTTACATCAGATATCAAAATATTTGATATTCTTAGGTTCATTAATGATTACTGGCTTTACGAACAGGTATCAAACTCTTTTTGTAAGAGAAAATAAGCACCAAGGAATTCAGGAACCAAGGTAACAGTAGAGTACAGTACAGTGGAGTACAGTGGAGTACAGTCAGTGGAGAATTGAACATTGAGGTGGTGACTTCTGTTTTCAAATTTGTTTCAGGGCCATGTTATTCTCCCACCTGACACCTACAGAACAGCCCATTGATCCTGACCTGAAGATCTATTTGTATTCAACCGAGATGATTTCAAAGAAGAATACCGACAATCCATTAGAAACACAAACTCAGCTGTTATCCCCAATTAAAGAGTGGATTGCTCAGTAAAGACTGTTCAGTAAAAGTGGAAGAGTACTTTTTCCCTAACTTTTATAGCAATGTAAGTCCTGCATACATATTGAAAGAGTAAATATTTTTTATTCTACATAATGACAACAATCAGATCATGTTTATTAAACTCCCACGTGTCTGGTGCCATGGTGCCATGGTGCTAGGCTAAATGCTGTACAAATCCATCTAAACATAAGCCAGTCTTTCCTTTATACTTCAGTGTGCTTACAAATTGCAGCAGGAGCTTGTTGGAAACACCAGCTCCCCGGCACCGCCTCCAGAGGTAGGCCTCAGTGGGCCTCGGAGTCTCCATTTTTCTTAAAGAATTGCATCGAAGGTTTCAATATAAATGGTTTGAGAAACACTTGACTTAGCAAGCACAGTAAGTTATAAACCAAAATCAGAACGCTACACGTAATAAACTTAAGAATATAATTATGCAAAAGTTTCATGAGAAAGCCAATATATGTTTCTGCTTAAAAACTGTTTTTTAAAAATTTGCAGTTAAAGGTTTAAAGGGCACACAAGTCCTTACATGTGGCCCAGAAGTGAACTAGAGCCCGTTCACTTATTTAATACATGCTATTAATCGATGCCATGCACTTTAGTTCTTGGTGACAGTTCAGTGGTTCTCTATCCTGGATGCACATTGGTATCATCTGGGGGCTTTTGATAAACTGTTCCTGGGGCCCCAGCTCCAGAGACTGGCATATCAGGATTTGGAGGGGGACTGAGGCCCTGGCATGTTTATAAAGCTGATATGCAGGCAGGGCTGATGTTCACGGCCTGCATCTGGTTCCCACCCCCACCCGCCTTATATATATACTTTTTTTTTTCCTAAAAAAAAGACCAGTATGGAAATCTGTAGAGAGACTAAGCAATTTGTCAAGGCCACAGATTTAGCTGGCTTTTATACCAAAGTAGAAGCTCCAAAGTCAGAAAATCAGACAGCAAAATGGTCAGTCAGTCACTCTGATTGAGCAGAAATGCCTGCAAATCAAGCAGCTCCTGGTCTCCCTGAGGCCCAGGAGGTGAAGCATCTGTACTGGGCGAAGGTAGTTGCAGGAAAGACTACCCTGTGGAGCTTAAAACCTCAAGGAAAGCACTAGAAGGCGTGAAAAGCATTCCAAGGAGACAATCCCTTCTCTCTGGTGGGTAGCAAGTAAGTGGTTAAGGGTCGCTGATGTGTGGGAGGCAACTGGGCACAGTGCCACCTTCTGCCACCTTCCCTGCACCACTCAGACTCTATTTACTGCTAACAGTCTCTCTCTTCAGGCCCAGCCTCAAAATGCTTCTGAACACAGCACTCTCCCACTGCCAGTCAGGCACACCGGGCATGAGAGTTGACATCTATTTCCTTGCCTGGTTCAGTGAAAAAAGTCTGTTGTCTGGACTCAGACCTAACTCAGACTATCTCAGCTCCTATTAGCTGTTTCATCTTGGGAAAGTTATTTAAGTCTCTGAGTCTCAGTTCTCCCATAAATAAAAAAAGAATAGTTTCACGAAAAAGAAAAAGAATACCTGTTCTGTAGGATGGTTCTAAGTATTACAAGAGATAATGAACCAAAAGTGACAAGTCATGTGTCGGTACATACTAGGCCCTTAATAAATGGTAGCCAGAATGGTTGGTTGCCCGTGAAGGTCATGGGAGTGAAGGAGATTGTTAACAGCCTTGAGGTAGAAATGTAAGCGGGGGTAAGACACCAACGGAGCCTTGGAAGAGACCATCCAGTAAGGACCCCAGGCTGTGTGGAGCCCTGTGTCTTACAAGGATGTTTCAGGCTGTGTGGGAACTAAATGGACTTGCCAAATCTCCTGGATTCACTGCAGCATGAGTCACTGCTCTACGATGTTTGCAGTGAGGCCCTGGATTAAGAGAGCACTGGGAAAACAGAAGGATTGAGAGATACTCAGCCAGCCACAGCCTGGAAAGAGGAAGCAAAGAGAGGCAGGGCTCAGGTCTGTGCCAGACCGCTTCACGCACCACCCCTGCTCAAATGGGCATCTTCACTCTTTTAATCTTAGCCTCAGCCCCACAAGGGATGTGATGATGATGACATGCCTATTTCACCAATCAGGAAACAGAGCTCAGAAATGAGAAATCACCCTCATGACCACACAGTAAGAAGTAGTGGAGCTCATGCAGTTAGACTCCAGAACCTGAGCTCTTTACCAGATATTAGACACGATCATCCAGCTTCCTTGGCAAAAAAGTTCTGCTAATGGAGCATGTATGTAACATTCTGTTGTTCCTGGGATATTCAGATTATTGAAAAAATCTGTAAGCAACAACCAACTCTATTAAATAACAGCCCTCAGCCTTCCCTGTAAGTTAGGTTTGGTTCAACTAGAGAATTCCAGAGGGCAAAGAAATTGTGAGCTAGTAAGCAGTGGTTATTCGTAAATATTGATGAATTTGCTTGGATTTGCCCAAATTAAAGAATGAAGAGATTCAAGTTTCATCTTTAGTAAGTATCTTTCCATGTGAGAAACCTCCTAAAGTGAGACTATAAGAGTTAGAACTGATTACACAGAATCCAGTGTGAGTTCAGTATCTTTATATGCTTTGGGCTACAGAGTCAAGATAAATTCTCAAGGAGCAAAGATAAGTGAAGGTCAATAACTAAGAATGCACAGTGACAGCTTTGTTGAATGAATTGTTAGGGGCGGGGTGGTGCTGGCATCTCTGGAATGGGGGCTATGGATTCTGGCCTTGTTGCTTCCGAGAGAGGGGAGACTTCCCAGAGAGGCTGGGGTTATCAGTAGATGTTTCAAAGAGCTTAGAGCCAGCTGATGCTCAGAAATCAATGGAATTTATTTATTTATTTAGCAGTTTTATTGAGATATATTTACATACCATACGATCTATCCAAATAATGGTTTTTAGTGTAATCACAATGTTGTGCATTTGCCACCACAAAAAAATTTAGAACAATTTCATTACTCCAAAAAGAAAAACTCCACATCCCTTAGCATGCTTTCCCCAGCCCTACATAACCACTAATCTAATTTTATCTTTATAAACTGATATACTGTATGTCTGGAGAAACCAGTGGTTTTTAACCTGCACAGAATGCAATTTCTTTTCTTGCAGATACAAGAGGGAGGAGTTTATTTTAGAGAAGGATTTGTGGTTTGAATTAGAATAGTAGTATTGTGACAAAGTTTGCTTTCAGTTTAAGCGATGTAATTGATGAAAATTATATCTGTGCCTTCAGTGGGAGCTCACTGCGGCTTATAGCCTACGACTCTATTTTGAAAATAAGTCCATAAGCAGTAAGAGAGCAAAACTTCTTTAGAGTGATATTGATTTAAATGTCATTTTCCATCAGCAAAGAAGCTATGGTGGTATAGATTTGGTTTTCTGGGTGAAGGCTGGAAGTAGTTCATTAGTATAGCAGCAGAGTTTTAGAAGCTTCTACGGTTTTCAGGGGACCAGAGGAGGGGAAGGCATCTGGTCAAATTTGGACTATAACTATGAAGTACTCAAAAATGTAGTGGGAAACTCAGACTAAATTTTTCAAAATGGTGTATATTTCTCTCATAAATCCTCCTTTCAAAAGGTGAAGTGAAATGTCACATTGGCTAGATCAGGGATTACTCATTTGGAGAGTTTATGAGATGATGTGGTCCAGGTGATGAACAGGGTGAGTCTTCAGTGACACCCAGAGACACGTCAAAGAGACTCAGACCAGAGGTCTCAGGATACCAAATCATCTTCAAACCTATTGGTTTCCTTTGAGCTTTAAAGTGCATGAATTACATGCCCTGACAAATATTAACAATGGCAGATGAGACCATTTCTGCCTGAATTCTCACATTCTGGAAGTTGGACTGAGAGACGGGCAGAGAGAGGAGTGCAGGGTCCAACTGGCAAATGTTTAAACAAAAAACTGCTTATAAATTCTCCATATATTTAGAATAATACTTTGCTCATTGGGAAACTAATGAGGTGGGAACAATTATATCCTCTAGTCATAAGGATTCTTTGGAGAAAACAAGGCTAAATAATGCCTATCTTAAGTTGCAAAGGCAGAAGCTGGGAACTGCTATGTTTAAACATTTGATCCATAGATTTTAAGGGAAACTGAAAGAAACCAAAAGCTACATGGTAATGAATTCATTGACAATACAACAGTGTTCTAGAAATGGGTTATGAATCACTCAAATTAGGGACATCAGAAGACAAGTAGATTATGGTATTCTGAGTATTTTGCTTCCTTTTCTCCTTTATTATTTTTTGGGGGTTTTATTTTTTTACTATTCCAAATACTATTAGATTTTTTTCTCAATTCTTTGTAACTTTTAATGAAATAATCCATCAGGTTATAATTCAATTAGGGAAATCAGTAGACAATGGAATATTTTTTTGAGACATTTTAATGTTTTTTTGTTTGTTTTTGTTTTTGGTCTGAGAGGGAGTAGTGATAAACAAAAGAATTAAGTTCCATAATGCTGCTCCTAAAATACCCTTCCATAATTTACTAAGTATCCTTTATATTTAAAAGTTTGGGGTTTCTTTGCTTTCAAAAACTAATTGGCAATGGAAATTTCTTTTAAGCATTTCCATATGCATTTCTGCCACATAATTAAATCAACTGCTGATGTTGTTCCACTACATAAATCAAATCTGCCACTATTTCAAGAACTTTGCAAAAAGTCTATAAAGCAATAATTGGAAAGAAAATCCTAGCCAAATAATTGTTAGCAAAATAAAATCTGGTTAATTTTGAGTTGTTTAGATAATCAAGCCAGAGTTAGGAGCCAAGGACATCAAATTTGAGTGGAACAATCCAGGCCTCTAATATTTCCAAATGTTTTGACCGTGTTTAACTTTGTGTGACTTCTGGATTTGGTAGACAACCAGCATGTTCTATCCCAAGTGAATCAATTCTTTGTAGCTTTAGGGTGCTCAAGGGGAAAAAAAACCCTAATGATTATGATCAGAAGGGAGGAGAGAAAGAGACTTTTAAGTCTTTAGGTCTTACAAAGCCAAGTTGAGAAGTGTAATGTTGGCTTTAATTTTCAAAGAGAACATGATATAAGGCCATCCCTCAGTCTGCAAGAGTTGTTAGAGAGCTAGAGCAAATGCAGCCCGTTGGCTCCTTGCTCACTCACCCCCACCCCACGCCACCCCACCCACTTCAGTGGGAACCCAGGGAAAAAATGAGCTTTTCCCAAGGTTTGTTCTCCTGCCTTTTTTTCCCTAGTTGCTCACCCTGTAAGAGAAACAACTTTAAAAATGACTGAGAATTACATGTGTGATAGTCAGAAATTAAAAAACAAGCTCATTCCTGTACTCTCTCAGATGACTTCACTGGGTTCCTTGATTTTCTTTTTGTGTTTCTCCCATGGAAAAACAAAAACATTCTTTACATCTTCATTTAAAAACCTGCCAAGTTATATATTATTAGGTTGGTGCAAAAGGAATTGCAGTTTTGGACCGTGAATTTTAAATCATTATAACTAGGCTCAAATAAATCTTTATTAATCAAAATAGGAACCATTACAATCAACATATTTTTGCCAATGAGAAATACGTTTACTTATTCCTATAGTGTAAAAATCCATGCTTCGGGATTCAATAAACTCTTGGAAAGCATTTTCTACATCCTGCTGGTTGTGAAAGCATTTTCCCTGCAAAAAGTTCTTGAGATGCTTGAAGAAGTGGAGTCAGTTGTTAGAGATCAGGTGAATATGGTGAATGAGGCAAGACTTCATAGAACAATTCACTCAACTTTTGAAGTGTTGGTTGTGTGCCTTGCAGTCAGGCACTGTCATGGAGAAGAATGGGCCCTTTCTGTTGACCAATGCCGGCTGCAGGCATTGCAATTTTCAGTACCATCTCATCAATTTGCTGAGCATACTTCTCAGATGTAATGGTTTCACCGAGATTCAGAAAGCTGTAGTGGCAGCAGACCACCAAACAGTGATCCTGACCTTTTTTGGTGCAAGTTTGGCTTTGGGAAGTGCTTTGAAGCTTCTTCTCAGTTCAACCATGTAGCTGGTTGTCAATAGTTATCATATAAAATCCAATTTTTGTCGTACATCACAATCCGATCAAGAAACGGTTCATTGTTGTTGCATAGAATAAGAGAAGACAACACTTCAAAACGACAATTTTTAAAATTTTCGGTCAGCTCATGAGGCACCAATTATCGAGCTTTTTCACCTTTCCAATTTGCTTCAAATACCTAACGACTGTAGGTAAATGGTTGATGTTAAGTTGTTTGGCAACTTCTCGGTAGTTTAAGAGGATCAGCTTTGATGATTGCTCTCAATTGGTTGTTGTCAACTTCTGATGGCCGGCCACTCTGCTCCTCATCTTCAAGGTTCTCATCTCGTTTGCAAAACTTCTTGAACCACCACTACAATGTACGTTTGTTAGCAGTTCCTGGGCCAAAAGTGTTGATGTTGAGTTGTCTCCGCTGCTTTACGACCCAGTTTGAACTCAAGTAAGAAAATTGCTCGAATTTGCTTTTCTTTTTTAAAGATTTATTATTATTTTTCTCTCTTCCCCTCCCCCTCCCCCTCCCCCTGCCCTACTGTTTTGCTGTCTGTGTCTGTTCGCTGTGTAATCTTCTGTATCTATTTCTTTTTGTCTTCCCTTTTTCACTTTTTCTCCTCTAGGATTCACTGGGATTTGATCCTGCAGACTTTTGATGTGGAGAGAGGTTCCTTGTCAGCTGTACCACCTCAGGTCCTGGTTTCTACTGTTCTTCAACTTTTCCCTTTGTCTCTCTTTTTTTGCGTCATCATCTAGATGACTCACTTCCTTGGGCACTGGCTCACTGCACGGGCACTCTCGCAACGCAGGCACTCAGCTTTCCACGTGGGCACTGGCTCACACTTTCTCTTCTTTTTCACCAGGAGGCCCTAGGGATTGAAACTGGGTCCTCTCATATGGTAGGCTGAAGCCCTATCACTTGAGCCACATCCACTTCCCAAATTTGCTTTTTGTCTAACATAATCTCCATAGTCTAAAATAAACAGCAAGTAATAAATCATTAGCAAAAAACGATAAAGTGAGAAATGCACATTCAAATGTTGTATAACATATTTATTTAAGAATGTGTTCTAATATCAAATGGCAAATTTCAACGATCCAAAACTGCAATTACTTTTGCACCAACCTATAGTTACTTTGGATGTCACCTCAATCTATACTGTCTCATAAACTAGAACCCTGTTATCCTTGCTACCCCCTCCTTCCCCTACAACCAGTGGCCCTTTCCCTGTGCATCCTGAAACATGTCTCTCTCAAATTCATCCCCATCTCTCTATGTCCATTGACAATGTCTTGGTTTGGGCAGATCAGCATTAGCCTGGATTTGTGCATTAATCTATAGCCTCTTTTCCATTTCCTCTTCTCTTTACATGGTTGCTAGTGGGATCTTTGGTAAAAAGCTCTGGTGGAATGTCACTCAGGTCAGGGCCATTACTTTATCCACCTCTCCATCCTCTCTCTCCTGGCTCTGCCATTTACAGGCATCATGGTGGAGTGGAAGGAATATGGACTTTGGGGTCAGAACTGGGTTCCCATTCTAGCTCAGCCACTTACTTGTTGAGTAACCTTGAATCAAGGTTATTCTATATACCAGGCAGTGTGATGGGCACGGGGGGTGGTGGTGGTGGTGGGAGTGGGGGTCCATAGTGAATGAAATAGACATGGCCCCAGCTTTTATGGAGCATACATTCTAGTGAAGCCATTAAGTACTTAGTGGTAGTTTTTTCTAATAAACAGAATATGTCAGAGACTATTAGTTGCCTACCAAATAGCCATTCTCTCCATCTTTGCTCTGTGTACTGCTGAAAGATCACAATTTCCAATTTTCCTTACAGCTTGGGGTGGCTTAAACTATTTTAAATGGACCAGACTTAGCTGGAAAACACATATGCCATTTTTTCCCTGCTCTTTCTGCTAGAATACAGATACAAAGGTGGCTAGAATCCAGCAGCCATCTTGAGCTATGAGGTACCTTTGAGTCTGGAAGCATTTTGCTAAGAAAGGTGGAACACAAAAATAGAGGACAACCAAGTCTCTGATGGCTATGAAGCCTCCACGCTAGTTTTGGATTGCCTGGCTTAAGTCACTTTTTGAGTTTTCTTACTGTAGTTATTTCTTTAATAAATATTCTCCCTCCTTCTTCCCTCCCTCCTTTCCTTCCTCTCTTTCTTCCCTTCCTCCCTTCCAGTTAAGCTTGCCATAATCAGATGTTATTGTTTGCAGTACAATAATTTTTACTAATAGAGATTCATTATTTTCTTCAATCCTCACAGCTATAATTCTGGAGGATATCATTATTATCCCCAGGTGTCAGATCAGGTGTGGAGAGTTTACAGAATATGACCTAAGGTCACACAGCTATTACTATTAAGCAGCAGAGCCAAGATTCAGACCCAGCTGTGCCCATGTGAGTTTCTAGCACCAGCACTTCAGGAAAATATTTGGTCCCAAGTTGGTGAAACAGGATTTGCCCATCCTTTGTTCTCTGACAACAAATTGCCTTCAGATAGGTGTGGTTCTAAACTCAGCATTATAAAACATGAGAAAAGCAGTTCCTGAAATGTAAGCTTACCTTGTCTTGTCTTTTTGTTGTCACTGGGACTGGGACACGTCCTTCAAATAGGACAGAACACACATTGAAGATAATGGCATCATCAATAAACTTTCCTGACTGTCCTAGCCACATCCCTTTCTCTCCTAAAATGCAGCTTAAGACCTACTTCAGGAAGATTTCCTTGATTATGTCCTTTTTTCCTCAGTGCTTTAAAGAATTTTTAATCAAGAGGTTAGAAAGAAAGAGAGAGAGAGATGTAAATACTCAAATCTTGATGTATCAAATCCCAAGTATCTTCCAGGTTCCTTTCCTATTTCTTTTTTTGGAATCTTCCTTTTGCCCTACCAGCATTTCTTTCTCCACCCTGCTTTATGGTCAGGAGGATGAGTTGCTTGGACCTCACAAATGGGCTTCGTTTGGTCTTGGCTACTTGTGGTGGGAGCAGCAGTAGATTGGCGAGAAGGAGCCAAAGGTTGGAGTATTCATTCCCCACTCCCTCCCTGTGGGGACGGGCTGCCTGTCTCACTTGACACAAGAGCACCTTCTCTCACGTTACCCTCCTCACAAAGATCCCATCTGGGATTTCCCTGTCTCCCCTTTTAGAACCAGTAACTGCTCTTTCCCTGTCTCCCCTTTTAGAACCAGGGGTGGAGAAAGCCCCACTGTTCTTGGCCCTGCGATTCTGCGCCACTCCTCACGGTGTCCCCCGCGCCGTCCGCACCCTCACAGGCTCCTCCCTGCGTCCTCCAGAGTGTCTTTCTGTTTCCTGCTGGGTTCCTGATTGATACTAATTGTAAGTGCTTCTCTGAACTAGTCTTTCTTCTGGGGTCTCCTCACCCTTCATGTTTATTGACCTGCAAATTGTTATTCTGCGGTTTGTACTCTGGAGAATCCAACTACTCAAAACTAACAAGTAAACCTCTTATCCAACAAGCAAACAGCCCCTCTGTTTGGCATGGCTATTTGTGAGTATTGATACACATGGACATAAATTTTGGAAGTGGAGGACTGCCACTTAGGCCAACCAGGACTCAGAGTTCGAATTTAGAGAGAAGATACGTTTGGTGGTGAGTCTGATATACAGAAATAATTCGTTTTGCTCCCTTCCCTCGTCTGCCCCTTTCCAAATATCACCTGTGATATCCTATGTCTCCCTGTAGGAAGGACACAGGACCTGTGGATGTTGATGCTTTTTGGACAATCACTTACTGGATTTGCTCTGAAAATTCAGTTTTGTTTTTTTTTTTTTGAGGTACCAGGTCCTGGGGATTGAACCTGGGACCTCGTACATGGAAAGCTGAGCCACGTTGGCTTCCATTAGTTGGGTTTTTCATTTGTTTTGCTTGCTGTTTGTTTTTGTGCCTTCAGGAGGCACTGGGAACTGAATCCGGGACCCCTCCCCCAACACACACAATGTGGGAGGCAGGTGCTCAACTGCTGGAGCCACATCCACTCCCTGGTTCTATTTGAATTCAGGCTAAATTCAAACTGCCTCAGTTCAAACTCAGACTCAGACTACCTGGACAAATATGTACAACCCTCAAATTCTGGAACAAAATCAGGCTTCTACCCTACAGTCCTCTCCAAATTTTATTGCACAGTTTGTACCTAACAGTCTCACAATCAAATTAGAACTGATCTGATCTTTAGAGGCTAGTGCAGCCTTTTTTTTTTTTTTTTTGCTGTTTTTTCCCCCATACTTGTCAATCATTAAAAATGCAGAGACCCAAAAGATCAGGCAATGCCATTCCACTGTAACTTTCAGTGCACAATAACTGTCTTTGAATTCAGTTGTGTGTTGCCCAGAGTGAAGGATTTGGTGTATATAAAAATAAGATTCTGAAGAATTCTATTGATTATGAAACCTGCTTGTGAAATTTTGACCATGGTTTTAAGATATAGCTAGTTTTGTGCAGACTTCTTCAGATTTAGCAACTGAATAATTTACTTTCTCTATTAAGGGGAAAACTCACAGCATGGCAAGCTGATTGAGAACAAACACAAATGCCCTGAAATTTGACACAGAGGTTCACACAGAATCTACACCAGCAGTAAAGTCACTCCTGCTTTTTTCTAAGTGGGGTGGAACACGTGTTTGCTCATCCTGCAGGAGGCGTGGCACTGTCCCAGAAGGGGCACCCCCATGAAGAAGTCAGGCAGGGCTCTATTTTCCCCTGGCTGAAGTGCTTCAGTGTATGGCAGAATCTCCTTTTAATTTACTGTGCAACGTTGTTTTCTCTGTATCCTATTTTTCACTTACTGTTTGCATGGCGTTGTCATGAAAGGCAGTCCCCAATTCCCAACGTTTTTGTCCAAGTGGATCATACTCACAAATAGCCATGCCCCATCCTCCTCCATATTGGGTTCCATCTCTGGAGTTCTTGCCAGGAGGGTTGCTATTAAAAATCAAAGAAAAGGAAATGAAAGTTTTAGAAAGTGTCTTGGCTCAGAACTGAGAGAAAGGAAGATGTGTGTTGTAGGTCAGGCTTCCTCAGAAGCAGACTCTGAGCTAGAGATTGGGGTGCAGTGAATTTGCGGAGGAGTAAGGGAAGCAGGCTCCTGCAGAGGGATAAGCAGGGCTGTGATGCAGCCACAGCAAAGGCCTCAGCCAGCCTCGTGGGGGAAGCGCTGGAGCTGGTCTTAAGGAGTTGCCCCCAGTTGGGACAAAAGGGACCAGGCCTCATACTGCTGTATCCACCAGTCACTGGATGTAGGTTTCCCGGGGGTAGAAGGGTGTGACCTCAGATCAGGCAACTATGTTCAATTCAGGCAGCTGCTGGTGGGGGACTCAGCTGCCAGCTGTCAGCAGGCAACACTCCCAGCACCAAGAGAACGGAAGCTGCAGTTCTGAAGGGGAAGTGGGATAGATTGAATTATATAACTCAATTGAGACATGTTCTTACTCTTAACCTGCATTCCTGTGGATGTGAGCCCATTGTACAGAGGACATTTTGAAGGCGTTGTTTGTAAAGTGTGACCCAACTGAAGTGGGTCTTAATCTGGATTATTGGATTAAGGTGTTATAAAGAGAAAAAACTTGAAGCCAGGATCAGAGAAAGCTACAGGGAGAAGCAAGAGGTCAGCAGGAATCTGGAAGAGAAAGGCAAGGACATCCTCCTGCAAGGGGGAAGCCAAGGAACGCCAAGGAGCCCTGCAGCCAGAACCAGAACCCCACAGTCTCCAGGAAGAAAGCAAGCCTTGCTGATATCTGGATTGTGGAATTCTTTTAGCCTCAAAACCATGAGCCAATAAATTCCTGTATTTAAGCCAAAATGTTGGGTGGCATTTATCATAGAAGCTCAGGCAAACTGATGGGTGAGCAGGAAGCAGATCCCATTTGTCCTCCTTGGTCAAAGGCTCTCCACTCCATTAGTTAGCTAAGAATGTGACCAAGTAGAGCGTTACTGTGATAGAGAATACCCTCTTTTAAAACCATGCAATGATTTCTAAAGATGACCATTTTAAAGCACTGATGAGATTTATGTATTAAAATATAACTTGACTTACCAAATGCAATTGCATAAAGAAAGTGGTCCAAGGGACGCCCCCATTACATAAGTTGGAATGTACAGGTATACGCACATGGACTGTGTAGTTTTCACAGGGGTCTTCTTCAGGGGATTTTAGTTTCCCTTGAAGTCAGAGCTTGCCCTGCTCCAGAAGTAGCTAGGACCTGGAACCTGGAACTTGGAAAGTCACTGCTCTTGACTGATGGCAGCATGTGGATTGGCAAACTTGAAAACTCAGCCTTTAAAAATTTTAACTATTTTTAAAAATTTTCACTTTTCTATCATAGGACATAAAAACACATAGGGTCTTTCCTTCAGAGGCAGTTTGGAGTTATGATGTGAACACAGATTTTGGGATCGGAAGCCTGCTTTCTAAACCTGGCTCTTCAGTGTTAGCTCTGTGACCCCCAAGCAAATCTCTTTATCCTCTCTGGGTCCTGGATTCCAGTTTCCTCAACTTCTAAGATGGGATGTGGTGAAGACTGGGTTAATAGATGTGAAAATGTTTGGTAAATTGTAATATACATTTAAAATATATTGTTCTGTGATGTTGGAGTTGGAAGAGAGCCTAGCAATCATCTTGGCAAGTTCTTCAGTGGCCAGATGATCGAATGGAGGCCCATGGAGGTCAGAGGGTTTGCCTGATTGCACATCTGGCTCGTGGTGGGGCCAGGCCAGCACCCAGCCCTCCTGACTCAAGGTCAGTACTTTTCCACAACAGAGGTCTGCTTCCAATCACTCTCCCCCCACACTTTCTGTCACTGCAGCATGGGGAGTCTTTGTGTGTTGTTTGCTCCTATCGGATGATCATGAAGATTTCAATATGGCATAATGTTTGCCAAAGCTTTGAGCCTGTAATCTGGAAGCAAGGTGTGCTTCAGACTGAAGAAACATTATTGAGAAACAGTTACCCAAGTTATTAGGTGAAAATCCACTTTGGGCTAGAGGAAAGTGGAGCTCATTTTGTGTGGTTAATGGAATTCCGGAGCATGCATATGTGTGTGTGTGCATGTGTATGTGTGTGCAGCTAATGAGAGAGAGGGAGACAGGGAAAGAAGGAGAGAAAGAGACCCTCTTTAAAAGACATTATTTTTATCACATATTGAATATTGTTTCCTATCCCACTTATTTACTAAGTCTAAACTCAGAATTCTTGTAAATTCTTTGCATTAGTAGATAAGCTCTTGGCATCATCTGAGTCCCAAAGGCAGTTTTCCTGCCTTTCTGTAGGTATTATTTCCAAAATTTCACTGCCAACCCACGTGTGAGTCATTTACTCCCATGCAATCCATTTAAAACATCCACTGCACTCTGGAGAATTGAAAGAAAAGGCCAAGCCTATTCATTCAAATTTGTCAGACTTGCCGAGGTGATATGGGAGAGGACGCCCAGCAGGAGTCACCTCCCCCACCGAAGACAGCCAGCAAACCCTAATCCCACCCACCTCCCCTCTCCCTGAGGGTGTCTTTTCATTCTGTTGCATGCTTCATGTGTGGGGAGTCTGGGGCAATAGCAGCTGGTGAGAGGTGACAGAGATGAAAAAAATCCCTCAGGTGGGATACAAGGGATTTAAGCTGAATATTGTTGAGAAACAATCACACACAATCCAACTAGCTATGTGCAAGACCTCTCATAGGGAGTCAGACCTGGGTTCCAGCCCTGGCTGGGCCATCAGCTGGTTGTGTGATACGGGGCAAATTATTAAACCTCCCTGGTACCATCCACTATCAAATGAGGTTAATAAAATGTGCTCTGGTTATTGAAGTGAATGTAAAAATGCTTGGCAATGTGAACACCTTTATACAAATGTAAATTTATTGATATGTTAACTATGGATTATACACCTGATTTCAATATGGTTCTCCTACATCATAGCAAACATGTCACTCCAAAGGGGATCTTTGTGGTTCCCGCTGCTTTCAAAAGCAGATGGCAGCCTAGCATTGCTGGCTTGCTTTTCCTTGTTAAGAAGGAAGTCACCTAAGGGATAAATCTGATGAATGAGCCCCTTGGAAGCTGTCAAGCTATTGCCTTGGGATGCATTGACACTCGAGTTGGGCATCTGGGGCAGTCAAGCTAACAAGGCCAGGAGATTCTTCAGAGCAAGGTGTCACTTACCAGCGGGGGCCACCCTTATGATTTCACGGTATCACTTGTTTCCAACTCTGCTTGGAAAAGCGAATCGATTTTTCATCTTCCCCTGGGAGTGCCAGCTTGAAAAACAGTATGAAAATGTCCAGAGGACTGCTACCCTCTGCCTTTTTCCATGGAGAGAGTCCCTACAGAGTCCTGCTTGCCGGGATGGCCCTCTCAAATAAGCTATTGTATTGAGGAGCAGTTAGTGAAGAAGGGGAGGGCATGGCTCCCCCTTTGTCATTAGCAGTTGTCTGTGTACAGCATTTGAAATCAAAGAAGGAATTAGATACTAGCCTTTGGCTGAGTTTGACTCAGAAATTCCTGCAGTAGCTTGCTGCTCTCAGATACAACAGTGCATGGCTAGCCTGGTGTGTTCTGCTCTGTGAACTCTGTCAGTGACAGTTCTGTTCTTGTACCTAAACGCTCTCTCTGTCCTAAAATTCCTCTTGTGGGGAAGAGTAGTAATGGTTTTACAAAGGAAATTCAGTGTATGGTTGATAAATTTTTTTTTATCCCCCCTCTTGTGGCTTCTTTGTGTGCTGTCTGCTCTCTGTGTCCATTCCCTGTGAGCTCTTCTATATTCTCATTTGTCTCCTTTCTTTCTTTCTTTCTTTTTTTTGGTTGCATCACCTTGCTGAGTTGGCTCTCTGGGGTGTCTGTGGCCGGGCAGCGCTCCATGGTGTGCGGGCGAGCCTGCCTTCACAAGGAGGGCCTGGGACATGAACCAAGGACCTCCCATATGGTAGACGGGAGCTCATCTGATTGAGCCACAGCCGCTTCCCTGGTTGATAAATTTTTGGTAACTGAATGTATCAACACACCAGAGTTACTTGGGGGTGTCTACTAACATTTAGTAGAAACACTAAGAGGTTCGTCCCTCAAGCTCTTTAGCATCTGCCAGTGCTGCTTCAATTTTCATCTTGGAGGATGAAAATGACATTGTGATTCAAAGAAGCACAGCTGACCAAAACTTGGAGAGGAGGGGGAGTTCTACAACCTTGACATGGAGTTTTTGATGGGGGTGGAACATATTTTCTGTTTCATATCATTTTTGTATTGTGGGTTCTCTCAGATTCTAGGAGCTTAATACTTATGCTCCATCAAATCTGTCTACTCAACTAGTGATTGTATTAGTCAGCGATCCCAGGGATTCTAGGGAAACAGAATCAACAGGAGAGGTCTGTAATAGTATAAGATTTTATAAAATTCTCTCACATGACTGTGGGGATGCACAAGTCCAGATTCCAAAGGCTGGCTGCAACCCAGAGGCTCCAATGAAAATCCAATGAAGGACGTTGATGAGTTTCCAGGAGATGTTGGCTGTTCAAAGGCAAGCTGGGGAATTCTCTCTAAATGCTGAAATAACTTTCCCTTTTAAGGCATTCAACAGATTGGATAAAATGGCACCCATTGCTGATGGCAATCTCCCTGGTTGATCGTAGATGTATGTAATCAGCCATCTATGCAGTAAACTTACTGATGACTAGGTCCACAATCAGCCTAGTGCTTGCTTGACCAAACAACTGGGCACAATTACCTGGACAAGTTGACACATTAGCCAAACTGTCACAGTACTATAGGGACAAAGCACCAGAAGGATTAAGAGCTGTAGGGAAAGTCAAAATTAGAGAGAGGCAAAGTGAGTTGTGGAGTTTAAGGTAACTGGACTATTACAGTCTTGACTCTATCTTTTTACAGTTCAGAGACCCTGGAAAAATCTCCTTAATTAGTCTGAAATTTAGTTTCACCTCAATAAATGGAGATAATTATACCTGTCTCCTCCTCCAGCATTCCCTCCGTGGCCCTATCTATCTCACAGTTTTTACAATGGGCATTGTATGGAGCTGTATGTACCTCCGAAAAAAACATGTTCTCAAACTTAATCTGTGTGTATGAAGCCATTGTAAGTAGGACCTGTTGATAAGGCTACTTCAGTTAAGGTGTGACCCACCTCAATCAGGATGGGTCTTAATCCTATTACTGGAGTTCTTTTAAGCAGAATGAAATTCAGACATAGAAGGAAAGCCACAGAGGGAGCAAGTGGAGCCTAACGTCTACAGATCCTGAAAGAGAAGGGAGAGTCCAGGAGATGCCGCATGTGCCTTGCTATTTGGCAGGCTAAGGACAGAATCTTGCCAGCTGCCAGTCCCAAAATACCACAGTCTTTGGGGAGAAATCATTACCTTGCTGATGCCTTGTGTACTTTTTCCTAACCTCAAAACCATGAGCCATTAAATTCCCATTGTTTAAGCTGACCCATTGCATGGTATTTGCTTGAGCAGCCATAGAAACAGAAACAGTCATGAGGAAAGCAGACTTGGCCTAATGGATAGGGTGTCTGCCTAACATGGTTCAAACCCCGGGCCTCCTTGACCCGTGTGGAGCTGGCCCATGTGCAGTGCTGAAGTGCGCAAGGAGTGCCGTGCCACGCAGGGGTGTCCCCTGTGTAGGGGAGCCCCACGTGCAAGGAGTGCACCCTGTAAGGAGAGCCGCCCAGCATGAAAGAAAGTGCAACTTGCCCAAGAATGGTGTCACACACATGGAGAGCTGATATAACAAGATGATGCAACAAAAAGAGACTCAGATTCCCGGTGCTGCTGATAAGGATAGAAGCGGTCACAGAAGAACACACAGCGAATGGACACAGAGAGCAGACAACTGGTGGGGAGGGGGGAAGGGGAGAGAAATTAAAAAAAAAAAAAAAAACAGGCATGGAAGTATTTTTAAACTATAAAGCATAATTCTTCCATGGTTGGACATACCTTGCTTATATATATGCATGTCAATATGTGTGAAAGAATACCAGGCAAGCATATTGTTCATGATGGATTCCAGATATCCATGTTAATTTTTCATTTTGTTTTATGGGATATCTTTTTATGTAAATATTTTTCAAGGTTTCACTGCAAACTAAAATTGGTTTATCAAACACAAAAAAAGTTGTGCGGTGGGGAGGAGGGAAGGATTGTATGTACTATAGCCAGGTCAATAACAGAATATTAAAATGGTGGTTTATATTACAAATAAGCCTGTAAAATTAAATATACTAGTATTATAACCCAATGTAAAGACTTTTCTTTACACAAAACTTATAATTATGAGGAATTAAAACAAAAACAAAAACAAAACCATTAATAATGCCCATTTTATAGGTGACATTTTAGACAATGAAAACACCAATAGCTTTGACGGACAACTGGGGTATTGGTCCATGAAAACCCTTTCTAAAAATAGAAATATTTGTAGCCACAATGCTTTCGTCAAGCATCTGGATACAAGTCCTTTCAAGACCATTTCAATAAGTTTCAGTTAACTATATTCTACAAAAACAAAAACAAAACCAGTCTACACATAAATTTATCTTCCAAATATGAAACAATGTCCCATGTTGTAGTGCCCTGCGAGTGTCACACTGATGCTCATGATAAATCACCTGTGATCACACACAACACAGTCATACCACTGCTAGCACAGTAAACCCACAAGAAAAAATAAAGGACTAGAACACTCTGTAATAGGGAAAACTTTGGAGCAAACATGACCTCACATGAAAGGCACATTTCATAATTGGTGTATCAAAGCCCAGTCAGACCTTCCCAAGATCCTTCCTAGAACAGCTTCTTCCTTCTTAAAAAAAGATTGCATCTGTCTAGATCAGCACTCTGACGCTCATTTCAGAGATAAGCACCACAATGGAAGGAAGAGTGAAAATAAAACCCCATGAGGGAAGTGGCTATGGCTCAATCAGATGGGCTCCCATCTACCATATGGGAGGCCCTTGGTTCGTGTGCTGGGGCCTCCTTGTGAAAGCAGGCTCACCTGCACCCTGCAAAGAGCCACCGGCCCACAAGCTCCATGGACAGCTGACTCAGCAAGGTGATGCAACAAAAAGGGAGACAAGTAAAAACACAGAAGCGCGTGCAGCAAACGGACACAGAGCACAGACAGCAAGCAAGCTGCAAGAGGGTGGGGAGGGGAAATAAATAAATACAGATACAGAAGAATGTACAGCGAATGGACACAGAGAGCAGACAGCACACAAAAAGCCGCAAGGGGTGGGGATAAAAAGAACAAAACATAAAAAACCCCATGAGCTTACTGAAAGGAGGGTGTATTCTTCAAGAAGCTTCCAGCAAACACTGTACAATGAACATTGCTCAGCTCCCAGAGATGTGCAAACTCTTTAAAGATGTCCTGTTGGCTGGCATCTCTACTGAAAGGCTAATGAAAACATCTAAAAGTCCACAAAATACTTCAAACCTGGCCCTAAGTCTGCTCAGAGGAAAGTCTGTATGAGGTGTGTAGCAGTTTGATATTACTGATGAATTCCAAAAAGAAATATTGGATTATGTTTGTAAACTGATCTTTTCCTCGGAACATACCCACCCTTGGTGGGTAGGGACTTAGAGATAAAACACGTGGCAAAGGACGGAGTTGGAGGGTTTTTGATGTTGGAGTTTTGATGTTGGAGTTTGATGCTGAAGCCTTAAGCTGGAGCCCCAGGAAGTAAGCACACAGAGGAAAAAGAAACAAGCCTCAGGAAGGAAGGAACCCAGGAAGCCTGAATCCTCGCAGTCGTTGGCAGCCATCATGCTCCAACACGTGAAAATAGACTTTGGTGAGGGAAGTATCTTATGCTTTATGGCTTGGTATCTGTAAGCTCCTACCCCAAATAAATACCCTTTATGAAAACCAATCAATTTCTGGTATTTTGCATCAGCACCCCTTTGGCTGCCTAATACAAGGTGCATATGGAAAGTCCAGGAAAGCTTCCACAGTCTCCTTGGCACTGGCTATGATGGGCACCTGCCGATGGAGTTGGGGACCAGCTCTTTGGTGAACTCGGGATATAGGCTGTAGGTCACTCGGTTGGCTCATGTTTGGGTTAAAAGGGAGCATAATCTTCTTATTAATGAGGTCATCCCAGCTAACGAGAGAGAAGAAGACATGATTCTTAATCTCCATAAATTCATCCTTGGCATAGAGCCTCTTTGTCCTGTCCTTCTGCAGGAGGCCCTCCAGGAGGTGATTGGAAGAATTTGTAATGTTTGGCTTCAACAGGAGGGGCTTGTTCAGATGTTGCCGTCAATCTCAGCAGTGTTTTGGCTATAAAAAGAAGGCAGGCCATACAGAATCTCATTCAAGATGGCACACAGGCACCACCAGTCCATGGCCCTATTGTAAGGCTGCTTATGAATACTGGTACCTCTAGTGCCAGTATTCCAGGGTGCCACAGAAGGTGGACATTGTGCCATTGTGCTTGATGTTCTCCTTGCAGAGTCTAAAGCCAGTGAGGGTAATGTGTCCCTGTGAATCTGGTTCTAAGTCTAAGCAATGTTCAGAGAGTGCAGGTAACCCAAGGGCTGGCTATTTCAGCAGCACAGAAATGAGCCTGGGTTTCCAGGAAGCAATGCCATGGACATGGTAGAACAACTTGCCACCGTTAATGTAGTCTAGGACAAAGTACAATTTGTTGGCCATCTGGAAAGAGAAGTGAAGGCCCACCAGGAAAGGGTGCTTCACATTCTTCAATAGAACATTCTGTTCCAACATAACATGCTTTTTTTTTTTTCAGGATCACTCTCTTCTTTAACACTTTGACTGCACAGAATGCTTCTTCCACCTTTTGTCTTGGTAGAAGGACCTTGCCCAAACTGCCTTTCCCAATCACCTTGAAGAAGTGAAAGTACGATGGTTTAGCATGAGGATTGGATACTGTGTGAAGGTTGATTTGCTGAGAAGGTCTTGGTGGAGGAGAAAGGTTGGCATTCATAAGCTCTGGCTCCTGAGGTTGGGAGATTTTCAAAATAGATTGAACTTCAAGGTGTTTGCATGCATAGGAATTATTGGCAATCTTCTGAATGAAGTTGTTCAGGCCTGTCCTCTTCTGTTTCATAAAAGCCAGGCTGCTCAGCAGGAAGGACTCACTCCTCTTCTGCACCTCAGGAATGGGGTAAATTTGAAGTATGCAACTCAGGGAAGGGAGTTGTGTGCCAGTGTTTATGGCATGGTGGACACATCAAACAGTCTGTACTCCCCTGCAGACCAGAAATCTACAGCTACAGAAATAATGCCTCAGTATGTCTGTCCTGGAAGGGTGCCACATAAATCCTTGAGTAGTGATGAGTGGGTCTGTGATAAACCCCCAGTTTCAGTGACAAACTGAAGAGGAAAGTGCACAATGGGGACACATATGGCCTTTCTATTGCAAGAAAGTACATGATAGTCTAAACTTTTCCATCACATATACCTGGCCGGGCAAAGCCTGATTGGATCTTGAAAAACAAATTAAGAACTATTTTAATGCTTTCTTTTGTTTTATTTTTGGTGAGAGTCTTAGGGAGAAAAAAACTTAGTTTATTTTCTTTTGGTTGTTTATTTTTTTAATCACAAAAGTTGTAAAAGAGGGAAACAGACTTGGCCCAGTGGTTAGGGCATCCGTCTACCACATGGGAGGTCTGCGGTTCAAGCCCCGGGCCTCCTTGACCCGTGTGGAGCTGGCCCATGTGCAGTGCTGATGCGCGCAAGGAGTGCCCTGCCACGCAGGGGTGTCCCTGCATAGGGGATCCCCAGCCGCCCAGCATGAAAGAAAGTGCAGCCTGCCCAGGAATGGCGCCGCCCACACTTCCCGCGCCGCTGACGACAACAGAAACCGACAAAGAAACAAGACGCAGCAAATAGACACAGAGAACCAACAACGGGGGGTGGGGGGCATTAAATAAATAAATAAAATCTAAAAAAAAAAAAAAAAGTTGTAAAAGAGCTTTTTTTTCATTAGAAAATCATGCAGAAAATACAGAGTGCTCATATACACCCCTCACATACAGTTTTCCCTATTATTAAAACTTTGCATATGTGTGGAAGCTTTGTTACAATTGATGAAACAATATTAATATAATTATACAGTTAATTATACTACAAGATTACATTGTGATTCACTGTGTTGTACATTCTTATGGTTTATTTTATTATTCTGGTAAAATATATAAAACCTAAAATTGCTCTTCTTAACCACGTTCAAATATTATTCAGCAGTGTTAATTACATTTACAATGTTGTGCCACCATCATTACTATCCACAACTAAAATTTTACCATCACTCCTAACAGAAATTCTATACAAATTAAGCAATAACTCTCCATTCCTTACACCCACCTGAATTTTCTTATTTTAATTATTTCATATCAGTAATATCATATGGTATGAGGTGGGAGTCCACTTTCACTCTTTTGCAAATGGATATCAAGTTTCCAGCACCATTTGTTGAAGAGAGGAGTCTTTTCCCATTGAGTAGACTTGGCACCTTTGTCAAAAATCAATTGAGAAACCTAGTCTAGTATCATAGGATGCCTAAGAATTGTCTCCAGAGAGCCTCCTTGTTGCTCAAATGTGGCCTCTCTGTAAGCCAAACTCAGCATATAAATGCATTACCTTCCCCTGAGCATGGGACATGACTCCAGGGGATAAGCCTCCCTGGCACAGAGGAATTACTACCAAGCATCAACTAGCAATGCAACTAGAAAAAGACCTTGACTAAAAGGGGGAAAGGGTAAAGACAAATGGGTGTGTATGGATACGAGACTTCAAAGAGAGTCAGGAGGTCATTGCAGAGGTTATGCTCATGCATGTCTCAGCAGGATCTCATTGACTACCAAAGTAAATATTGCTTTAACTAGCAGGGATTCTGAGGGCTTTGGAGACATCCAGACACTATAGTCAGGGCAGACAGCTCAGGAGTTTGGCATCCTGCTGGCAACTCCTACTTTGGAATTTATGCTCCCCAGTGTGACAGAGTTGGACTCAGTTGCAGTTTCCCTACATTTGGCTCTTCTGCCCTTTCTATTTGAACCTATAATTAGTATTAGAGTTGACAGGTATATGTCCAAGAGACTTAAATCTTTGAGCTTTCCATGTGCCAGTTGGGCCCTGAATCTCAACAGCATTCCAAAACCTACTCTCCAGTTCATTGGACTCACCTAAGACAAGTAACAAGGAGGTGATGATCGACAGTGACCATCCTAAGGAACAGAGTGAGTCTGCAACTACAAGCAAGATAGTCCCATCCATCAGTAGTCCATCTCAGTCCTCCTCTTTCCTTTAAGAATCCACCACCTTTCACCAGGTCTTGAAGATGTTTTCCTACATTTTCTTCTAGAAGCTTTATGGATCTGGCTTTTATATTTAGGTCTTTGATCTGTTTTGAGTTAATTTTTGTATAAGATGTGAGATAGGGGTCCTCTCTCTTTCTTTTGGCTATGGATATCCAGTTCTACCAGCACCGTTTGTTGAATGGACTGTTCTGCCTGAGCTGGGTGGGTTTAGTTCCATTTGTCTATGTGTCTGTCTTTATGCCAGTACCATGCTGTTTTTACCACTGTAGGTAGGTAATATGACTTAAAGTCTGAAAGTGAGAGTCCTCCAGCTTTGCTTTCCCTTTTGTTTTTATAGCAAAGTTTTAAAAAAATTATCTTCTTTTTATATATCACAAAAAAAGTTACATTAAAAAATATAAGAGGGAAGCAGATTTGGCTCAACTGATAGAGCATCTGCCTACCACATGGGAGGTCCAGGGTTCAAACCCAGGGCCTCCTGACTCATGTGGTGAGCTGGCCCATGTGCAGTGCTGATGCACACAAGGAGTGCTGTGCCACATAGGGGTGTCCCCTGCATAGGGGGAGCCCCATACACAAGGAGTGTGCCCTGTAAGGAGACCTGCTCTGTGTGAAAAAAGCCCAGCCTGCCCAGGAGTGGCACTGCACACATGGAGAGCTGACACAGCAAGATGATGCAATAAAAAGAGACACAGATTCCCAGTGCCACTGACAAGAATACAAGTGGATACGAAGAACACACAGCGAGTGGACAGGTTCTTTGTGATCATCTAATGTCTTCTTAATATCTTTAATCTCTTTAGCTATCTCATTGTATATATTAAGGAGATTTGTTTGATCATCTGTGATTAGCTGTCTCATTTCAGTTAGTTGTCTTATATCTTCCTGTTTCTTGGTATAGATTGTAATTTTGTGTGTGTGTGTCTTGGCATCCAGCTTACTACATGTAATTACTCTGGGTGCAGTTTCTCTCTTTATTTTAGGGCTGTCTTACCCTTTCTTCCTTGCTGGTTTTGTAGTAGGAGTTGAGGATGTAGTTGGTGCTACAAACTGTGGAGGCTCAAGCTGCCTGCATTGCCCCAGGGACTGATGAAGCTTCTCCCACCTTTTGACCTTTGGCAGGGGTAGGGACAAAGTCAAAGCCCTGTGTAGTAGTCCAAGTCATGCAGGCCTAGACTGTAGTTGCCCAGAGAGATGATAGACATTCACTCCCCTTCCTCCCCTGCTGGGGAGCTGCAGGTATGAGCAGCAATCTATGCCTTGCAGGTCCAAAATGACTGCAGTTGCCTGGGTAGACTTCTGACTATTCAGCGTGTGCCAGCCAAATGTACCTAAAGTTATGTGGAGAGGCTGATGCAGGGCCCACCAGCTTCCTCCCTGCCAGAGGTGGGGACGAAGCCTAGGCTAGGACTACAGTTCAGTCTGGGTGGAAAGAAGTGGGGTCCTAACATCACTATGACTTTCAATCAGCCCTGCTTTCCCTCATGCCAGGGACAGAGTCAAAATGGAGGCTACTGGCCTCTTTCCAACTTGGACAGTTCAAACTTCAGCCGTTCTTAGGGTTATATTTTAGCCAGCTGAATTTATTATACTAATCAATAGCTGAAGTCAGTGCCCGGCCATATCTTCCTCCCATTTTTGGGAAACGGAGCTTCCAACTCCAGCTACAGAATAGCTCCTGAGGGGACTTGCATCACCAGAGTAGAGTGATCACCAGCCACAGCGACGTAGCCTGTATTTTCCTGGAGAGGCTGGTGCAGGTCCCCCCAGTTACCTCCCTGCCAGAGGTGGCCTGGGGTTTAGGCTAGAGCTACAATCTGATCTGCGGGGAAAGAGGCTACCAGCACTGTGATTTTCAGTCCATCCTGTTTCCCCTCATGCCAGGGGTCGAGTTAAAATGGTGGCTACTGGCCTCTTTCTGACTTGGACAGGTTCAAACTTTAGCTGTTCTTAGGATTATACTTTATCCTGGCAAATTTACTAATCAATTGCTGAAGTTGGTGCCCAACGGTCTCTTCCTCCCCCGTTTTTGGAAAGTGGAACTTCCAGCTCCAGCCACAGAACAGCTCCTGAGGCGGCTTGTGCCTCCGGTGGAGGATGGGCACTGGCCTCTGTCTGCAGAGTGCTCTACTTAGGAATCTTTTTTGCAGATAGGCAGTTTTCTCCTTCCATTCCTTCAAGGATGTTGCAGGATGAGAGCCCCCAAACCAGGTGCTTTAGATAGCTCTGGGTGATTACTCATACCCTGTAGCACCAGCTGACTCTAGGAAGGAGCTCCTTACTCTGCTGCCATCTTGCTGGTTGTTTATTTGTTATGTCTTTTGTTGAACTGACTCTTTTATTAATATATGGTGTCCTTCTGTGTGACTTTTAACAGTTTTTGACTGGAAGTATATTTTATCTAATACTAGTACATCTATTCAACTCTCAGTAACTATTTGCTTGGATTTTTTTTTCTATCCTGTCACTTTCAACTTTCTTGTATCTTTGAATTTAAGGTGAGTTTCTTGTAAATCGCATATAGTTGGACTGTGCTTCATTTATCCATTCTGCCAATTCCCCTCTTTTCCATTTAAGAGAACTGATGATAATGCAGCTCTTTTGCCATTTTCCTACTTGTTCCTTGTAAGTCTTATGCTTTTTTGGTCAGGCAAATCTTCCATTAATGCCTACTTTCATATTCATTTGATTTTTTTAGTGTACCATTTTGATTTCCTGCTTATTTCCATATTTATATATTTCAAATGTCACCAACATATTAGTACAAAATCACTCAGAATGACTTTCAAGTGCAACGATAATTAAAGCATTGAATAGCCCTCCCTCCACTAATGCCTTAAAATTGCATTGCTAATTTTGCCTCCAGTTAAAATGAAACAATGGGCCAAATGTAAGACAGTCTATTGAGTTTTCTTTAAAAAGGTCCCTCGGTTTTTTTGTGAAATTTCAAACCAGCGAAAAGCTGAGGGATGTTTCCCAAGAACAAGATTTTTAAGTGAGAAAGAGAGAGGGACAGAGTCACTGGATACTGTGACAATTAGTAATAATAGTGTGCATTCATACATTTATATTGTACCTTTTATTCATGTATGTGTTCAAGGTTCCCACTTTAATTTTTCATTTTGTTTGCTAATGGGGTAAGTTGGATGCGAGCAAGCCAGTGAACCACAAATATTAAGCATTCACCATTTTATCAGTCATTTTTTCCTATATTCATGTAGTTATCTATCAGCTTTTGGATATTGGTGGAGCCATGGTGGTGAGGGGGACATTCTCTTGCCCCTGGATCTGTTGATTGGTTGATATGGGACTCAGAGTTGAAATTTCCTTCGTTTTCCTGTTCATGCCGAGTCTTTTGTGAAACAAAGGCTAGAGGTCTGTTGGCAACAACCTCTACTTTTTTTGATCTAAACTCAATGTTTTTTTCAAAAGATTATTTCAATAAAGAGATAAATAGCTTGAACCAATAGAACTTTCACTTGACATTCTTGTTTGTTCTCGCTTTCATGGTAACCAAAACCCTTGACCTTCACCATCAACATCAGTGAAACAAGAGAGCGGAGGCTGAGCAGATGGTTGGCTTCTCTATATAATTCTGCTGGGCTTTGTTGTGTGTCTGTTTTTGTCATAATTAAAGACTTCTGGCTAACCTGAGTTTCTGCATCTTCATTTTAACTGAGCATTACTCTCTTCCTCAACCTGTAGACGCCTGTAGTAAATGAGATCATTTTCTGTAATGACGAAATACAATGGGAAATATCCACTTTGATAATATATTCTGTATATCTTATACAGTGTTGTTAATTTTTCTGTCAGAGAACTTTATAATATCTTGCAATTCTAGTAGGAGAAACAATGGTAGTCTATATTTTGCTGAGTCAGGCCTTGCTTCTACCATCTTAATAATTGAGAATGTTCAAAATGTTCTCATTTCAGCAGTTAGTGTACCTTGTAGATCACATTCCAGAAATTAAATCAGACGAAGAGTGAAGAACTCGTTCCAGGATTAGAAAGAGGTCTGGGGAAAATTGGGACATGATGAACCATCTGCAATATAATCTCCAACAAATCTGCAGAACTATGGGTACAAGTCACTGGTAAAACCCTGGTCAGGTGGCAGCCTCCTTGAGGGATGGACTTGAGCTTGGGTCCATCTCTGAGAATTTACCAAAGCGTTGGGGCACATGAATATCAAAGCACTGTCTGTATTTTTCAATATGCCTAAATCACTCCAAGGCAGTGAATGATCTCCATGCTGCATGAATTTTGTAACTAGCCTGTGAAATTGGCTGCCGCCACATGGCCAAGTTTGAGAGTGGCTCCTGGGCCTGATCCAGTGTTGACCACTCTGGTTGCAGCTATAAATCATTGGGATGATGTGAAAGAGTCCCCATAAGAGGTTGGCTGCTTAAAACTCTTTCTCTGCTTGCTGCCTACAGAGAAACAAATATCAATAGCTGAACCTGTCCCCTTCAGAGCAGAGTGCCAGCATCAACTCTCTCCAACCCAGTCTTAAGTCCATCCTTCCTCTGCCTTGCATCTTTTCAGTATGTCTATGTTCCCTCAACCTGATACTGCTGCCTTGATTCTAAAAGGACATTGCCTTCTACCCCCACTAAAGCTCCAATGGTTTGGTTGAATTCCAGAGCATTTGACTGATGTGGCTGTTGGTTTGAGCAACATGCTCTTCTCTGTAGAATAAATTCTCAGTCTCCCTTCAGGAAACTGACTCATAGCAGGGCTGTGGTGCTGAAGTGTGAAGACTGGAGATGAAAGAGTGGTGTCTACAGTTAAATTTGGAGATGATGCTTAGAAACTATTATTTGAAACCCTGTAAAAAGTCAGAGTGTTACCTACTAACTCACTGATCTTATTTCTTTAAGACTCTCAATTCAGGGTGATATCACTTACCCATAATTATCAAACCTTTATTGTGTTTTACTATATTCATAGCAATGAGCATCATTAAAATGACTGCAATTTTATATAATTTTAGAAATGATCTAATAATGTATTACATTGAATCCTAACTAAAGGGAAAAAAAATCCGAGGGAAATAACAAAGAAAAATAGTTTAGCAGTTTAAGGACCCATAAAACATTTTTCAAAGAAAACACCTAAAATGTTTTGCTTTAATTTTTGCCTTATGGTGCCAGTAACAATGCTGTCTGAAATTTGGGAAACCGTTAGTAGAGAATTGATACAAAACAAAAACTGGGATAAGTCTTCACCAATTGTGTAACCCTCTATAGGAGCCAAACGTAACTTTGAAACATGATGCCAATCCCCAAGCGGGGGAAGTTACTGCCTTTACTCTTTTTAACATGTCAGCTGACTATGGAGCTAATAATAAATGTAATTGAAAATCACTGTTGGGTCCTTTGAAGGTTGCTGCCAAATAACATCTTGTGGAAGAATGGGAAAAAAAACCCCAAGGAAAACTCCTTAAATGATACTTTAAATATTCAAAACCAACAGGCATTGGTTTAGATTTACCTCAAGAAATTCATGGTGCTTACAAAATAGAATATTTTCTCCAGACAAACCCGAAATTTCCCATCTCTAATAAATGTCACCAGGGCAGTCATTGTCCTAATTTATTTCTGCTTGGCTCTGACTGAAGTTAATTTTTTATCCCTAAACAAACATATGATCAGAACAAAAAACTCAAATTAGTTAGAGTCAACTTCATCCATGACTTTGGAAATGACGCTGCTCAGACAAAGTGGTTGTTTAGCATTTCATGTTGCCCAGACTTTCATTTTAAGGCGCAGTTTCTGCAGGGAATTAATATTCCCTGGGAAATGGTGCTGAGCTACAATAAGAGCTTTCTGGTTTTGATTAGGAGGCAGAATGATTTCTGGTTTTCTGTAATATTTGCATTGTGAATGGGGTTCCAGTTTTTCTCATTTGTATGCAGCGATCAGGTGAGAGAAATCTGAGCTGATTCCATGGAAGCCCTATATCGTGAACAGAATATAAATAATGTGATTCTGGTTCTTTAAAAAATATTGCTTATTTCAGAACAGAGACAGTACTAGGGCAATGCACAAATGAGAATTTGAGATGGTGCTTGTGAAACCATGCACATTTAAGCTGAAGTCACGATGTGTTGCTCTGGGTCTCATGGTTGCTAGCAGCATACCTCTCCACAGAATTGCCCTCATTACACACTTATAGGGACTTGGATTTTTAAAATTAAATACATGAAGGTAAAATACAGTTAAAACAGAGTAGCAGGGTAGCAGGGGGGAATATTATCACAATTCATCACCATATTCATATTTCCAAGGACATTGCTAATTGAGATAAGGGGCATCAATGGCCATCAATTTCAATTTCAGTAGGCAGAGGAATGAAGAATGAGAAAATTGGAGTGGTGAATTCTAAGCTCCCCCTTGGACCTGAGAAAATGAAGTGCCTTTCCTTTATTTAATTTTCCTTACCTGAAAATGGGGTGGTGATGGTGTGTATCCAAACACAAATCTGATCAAAATCTGTTTCAGAGAGGAGGTTTCCTCACGCTTAATGATCAAAAAATGCATCAAAGCTGAACTAGACTTTCTTCAAGGTAGAGTGAAACCTCTTATTTCATGGTTCTGGCTTATACTTTCAATCAATTAGTGCCTCTTCCAAACTCCTGTCATTTCCTATGTAGCATATTTTTTCATACGGTTCATCTCCACAGTGAACACTAATTCCTTTCCCAAGTGACTGTCCTAAAAATACTTGAAACAGCTGTCATGTTGCCCTTAAGTATTCTCCACTCCAGCCTAAGCATGTCCAGTCCTTCGTAGCCCCTGCTGTCCGAGGCTTTCCTGGCTGCATGGGTTTCAGGTTACAAAGGTCCTTAACAGCAGTGAGACACTGGGAACAGAACACGGGGTTCCAATTGGTCTGCCCATTTGGAATCTGGCAAATATTTCCATTCCACTTATTCAGCCTACCATCGCTCTTTAAAGAGAGCCAAACTTTCGAGTTATTTCTGGAGACCACCTCACATCATTAGCTTGTGTTGAATTTGGAGTCAATTAAAACTACAAGTCTTTTTCACACTCAGTATATCTTGTCTAAAGCTATATATAGTTATTATTTGTTGAGTGCTTACTATGGGCAAGGAAATGTGCTGAACACTTTGCATCTTTGGCATCTCATTTACTCCTCACATCAATCCAATGAGGTAACAAGTATCCTTAGTCCCATTATGTGGATATGCTGAGGCTCACAAGAGCAGACTCAATGGAAAGATTTGATTCCAAAGACCCAACATCAAAAAGTAGAACTATTAAACAGAAGTCTGTTTAGACCTTCCTATCCTTTCTACCTGCTGAGATATTTTTGGGTCTTGATCTTGCCCCAAATATATTCGCCATTCCCAAGCCATCACTATTCCATTTACTTTAAAACGTAGAACCAGGCCAAGGCCACAGCCCCCAAATCCACACCAGAGCCTCCCTCATGGTTGACATAAATTGCCACTCTGATGAAATTATAAATCCATTGCACAGTGATTCCCCTTACATTTTTTTCTCCCGTCTCTCAAGGAATCTTTCTAAATCCCTTGCTAAAATGCAAGTGCAGAATTTCTAAAGAATGCTTCTAATGAGTCTATCATCATTGCCACAGAGAGCAAGAAGGCAATGACTGTGATCCATGGAAGGAGAAAGGATTTTAAGTTAGGAGGGCTGAATTCTCAACCACTGTAGTGATTTGCTGGGTTGACTCATACCAGTTGCTTAATCTCTGCCTACTTTATTTTCATATGTTTAAAGGGAAGCAAATAATGCTTACATGGTCAACACTTGCAAAGTAAGATGATACTATGAAAAAGGAAGTGATTACAAGCTTCCTACGCTTTGCCCCTGTCACTTTTCACCTCTTTTCCATATATACTTTGCCAGTTGTCTCTAAAAATATAAATCTCCTCGTTCGACAGTTCTAGAACCACATGACTGTAATCCAACTCCTCAGCCAAGCAGAGAAAATGAAAACATTTTCTCTCACTATCCTTTTCTTCCCATCTATGACATAGTTGGTAAGCAAGGCCAAGACCAAGGGATGGACACTCCTAAATGAAAAATTCCATTCGTTTCCACAAAATATTATGAAAATTTGTTCAAAATATTTTTTTACAACATGTATGCTCTATTTAATTTAAATTGTTAAAATTTGTGCTCAGTATACACGTAAAGATAGGGGAACAAGAGATTTTATTTCCTATTATTTCCAAGCCATTATCACCCCCTGGGTCTGTTAAATCACTGGATCCTTCCAGCAACTGGGTCACTGTCATTTGGGGTCACTTACAGCCCCTGAAACAACATCCTTGGTGAGGCTGAGATTTCACTTTGAGCAGTGAGTGAGGAGGGAGAACTGTACTCCATCTTAGAACACTCCAACATCTGAATTTGTCTTAGAACTGTCAGTACTTGAATTCAGCTACCCAGGGCACTTGGCAACAGACCCAAACTCCTGAGGAAATGGAATCTGAGGTACCAGTGCATGGATGTTTTTTTCCCTTGAAGTAAAAGCTTAGACACTGATAATGATCTCAGGGTACACTAGCTGAGAAAAAAATCTCAGTAGCCAATGTAAGTATAAAAGATATGTCTTTCCTGTTAGGAAAATGGATACTTCCCCACCTCTCACCTTCAGGTTAAGTCAGGCCACCAGCCACAGCTTGGGGTGGCATCTTTGCTTGTTACCACCACAGGGGTGGTAACAGCTCCCAGTATATACTCAGGAACATTATTTTTTGCTCATGGAGAATCTGTTTTTTGTGCTCAATGCTCTGTAATTTTTGATTGATTGTGCAAGGGAGACAGAAAATATTAGATGCATATTTTCATTCCCTTTTCCATTTGCTTATATCATTTTCTTCTTTCTTCTCCCCACTCACGCAGTGGGACCTTTTCTGCTTCTTTCCTTCTAGCCATATCTCACCTGTACAATTCAATGTCTTCATGAGGTCGTCTTACTTGACTATTGTAGCCCATAATGAAAATTTTTAATTGTTCATTATTAACTCAGTCACCTAATTGCTTTGCTTTGTTTTATTTTGTTTTGTTTTGTTTTCTCCCTGAGAGTACAAGTTGTGTTCTATGTTTGACAGCTAAAACGAAAGGGAGATCATTCCCATTTTACCAAGAGTGAGTTTTTTCTGGCTCTGGGCTGCAGCTTTAAGAGGATGGAGCTCACTTCTGGTAAGCCAACCTCCCAAGTTATTCTCCGATCTTATCTTGGAGGACTGGGTATGGATTCATTTGTTCCAGTAGTCTTGAGAATGTAAATGTGTAAAACTATGAGAGTTCTTACTGTTTTTCAGACCTGCTTTCACTGTGCTTTTCTCTGCAAAATTGGGATGGGGACACAGGAAGAATCGTTATGCTAAGCAAAGAATTGCAGCGTGTAGGGAAAGTCAATATCTTGCGGGCCTCTTCTAGACCTGGAAGGGTCTCTTAGTCTTTGGCAGGCCTGTCCTCCAGCTGTCCACACCCAAACCCAGCTTTGACCCCTACAAAGCTGCCACAGCTCTCTGTTAATTATGAACGTCTCTTCTTTAGGGATTCAGTCCATCAAGGCTTTCTTGCATCAATTGCTCTTCAATAATCCCATAGGAAAGTATATTTTTTATATTAATCAGAGTTTTCTTGCTATTACCACCAAGTCTTCTGCATATTTTCACTTCTTCACAGAAACAGAACTCCCACTTATTCTTTACTGTCACTGAGTGCCTCCTGAGTGCCAGACCCCTCTGGGCCCTAAGAATACAGATATGAACAGAATATAGCCTTGTACTTGAAGGGGCACAAGGGGCAAAGACTAATGATCGTCAAGGGCACTATGAGAGCACCTCACAGTTGGGAGGGTTAGGAAAGGCTTCCCAGGAGTGATGATGCTTGGTTGAATGTTGATTTTTGTAGAAGTAATCCATACAGGTGGATGTGGAAAATGATTTCCAGACAGCGGGACTTGCCTTGGACATCACAAGGAAATATGGGAAAAACAGGCCACCCAAAGTGTATAATCAGTGGTATTTGGTGTAATCACATAGTTGTACATTCATCAACTGAATCATTATTAGAGCATTTTCATTATTCCAATAATAATAATAATAAAAGGCAAACAAACAAACAAAAAACCCTCATTACCTCTCAATCTCTCTATACTTCCACTGCCATACATAGCTGCTATTCTTGTTTCCATCTCTCTAGTTTATTTATGTTTATATTTTGTGAAAAAGTCTTATAAGTGCAATATTACCCATATTCTTATTTTGCATGAAGTTTCACTGTTATACAGTCCCATGTTACATTTTTTAGCTCTCCATCCAGTAATATACATGTGCTTAGTCTTTCCCTTTCAACCACTGTCCTACCTATATAATAGCTCTGCCATTTATAAACACCATTCATTTCTAAAGATTTTCAAACAATCTTTTACCAATTCTGCACAGATTAACCGTCAGCTTTGCATTCTTTACTGTCATTCTATTTTCTGATGACCTCTATTCTAATTATTAACTCCATGAGTTTACCCAATATATTTAGTTCATAGTAGTGCAACCATACAGTATTTGTCCTTTTGTGTCTGGCTTGCTTCACTCAAAATAATGTCCTCCAGGTTCATCCACGTGTCACATGCTTCACGACTTCATTTCTTCTTACAGCTGAATAATATTCCATTGTGTATGTATACCAGTTTGCTTACCCGTTGGTCAGTTGATGAATACCTGGGTTGTTTCCATCTTTTGGCAATTGTGAATAATATTGCTACGAACATCAGAGTGCAGATATCTGTTCGTGTCACTGCTCTCAGGTCTTCTGGGTATACACCTAGTAGTGGTGTTGCTGAGTCACATGGCAGTCTATATTCATCTTCCTTAGGAATGGCCAAACAGTCCTTCTCAGTGGCTGTGCCATCCTACATTCCTACCAACAGTGAATAAGCTTTCCTATCTCTCTATATCCTCTCCAACACTTGTAGTTTTCTGAATTTTTAATAGTAGTCATTATAATAGGTGTGAAATGATACCTCAAAGTAGTTTTAATTTGCATTTCCCTAATTGCTAGTGATGTTGAACATTTTTTCATGTTTTTATTTATTTATTTTTTTGCCATTTGTATTTCTTCTTTGGACAATTGTCTATTCAAGGCTTTTGCCCACCTTTTAATCAGGTAGTTTGTCTTTTCATTGTTAAGTTGTATGATCTCTTTATATATTATGGATATGAAACCCTTGTTGGATATGTGATTTCGAAATATTTTCTCCCTTTGAGTCTGTTGCCTTTTCACTCTTTTTACAAAGTCTTTTGAGGCACTAAAATGTTTAATTTTGAGGAGGTCCCATTTATCTATTTTTTCTTTTGTTGCTCATGCTTTGGTGTAAAGTTTAAGAAACTACTGCCTACCATAAGATCTTGAAGATGTTTTCCCTCATTTTCTGCGAGGAGTTTAATGGTTGTCGCTTTTATATTTCGGCCCTTGATGTGTTTTGACTCTCATAAGGTTTTTGCAAGGATTAAATGAGACTACATGTATAAATCTCAGAACAGTGACTGGCATGCAGTATGCATTCTATAATTGTTAGTAATGGTTAACTAGTATTACTTAGGGAAACTCACAAGCCATGCTAGGAGGAAGTGGGAAACCATTTAAGGTTAAGCAGATGAGAGACAAGATCATATTTGTGCTTCCTAAAGAAGTTCTGGTGGCATGGGAAGATGGAGTTTGTGTGTGGGGCGGAGGCTGGGGTGGGAATGAGATTGGGGAAAAAAGTTTCAGGTGATAAATGAGCCAGATCTGAGATAACAAAGTGAGGGAATTGATTACATACTTTTTTTTAAGATTTAAAAAAAAATTTCTCTCCCCTACCCCCTCCCACCCCAGTTGTCTGCTCTCTGTGTCCATTAGCTCTGTGTTCTGCGTCCGCTTGTATTCTTGTCAGCAGCACCGGAAATCTGTGTCTCTTTTTGTTGCGTCATCTTGCTGTACCAGCTCTCCTTATGTGCTGTGCCACTCCTGGGCAGGCTGCACTTTTTTCATGTGGGTGGCTCTCCTTACAGGGTGCACTCCTTGTGCATGGGGCTCCCCTATGCAGGGGACACCTCTATGTGGCATGGCACTCCTTGCGCACATCAGCACTGCGTGTGGGTCAGCTCCACACAGGTCAGGAGGCCCTGGGTTTGAACCCTGGACCTCCCATGTGTAGGCAGATGCTCTATCCATTGAGCCAAATCCGCTTCCTGATTACATAACATGTTAAGGAGATAGAATTGACAGAACTTTGGGGCTAGTTGAATGTTGGATTTGAAGGCAAGGAGAGGAGGACTCATGAGTTTCTTGTTTGGGAAACTGGGCCCTGATTGTTCTACCAACTGAGAATAGTAATATAGGAGGCAGGGCTGGTTAAGGGTTCATGATGATGATCTCAGCTTTGGGCAAGTTGAATTGAAGACACTTGTAAGATTTCCAGATGGAGATGTCTAAGGGGTCATCAAGAATAGGAATCAAGAGCTCACAATGGAGGTTGGGTTAGAAGTCCTGGGGTCATATACAGAGTGAGAAGAGAAGACAGCTGACAATACAGCCTTAGTGGACAATGACATGCAATGAATAAGACAAGAAGGAAGAACACCTGGAGGAGATAAAAGAAGTAACCAAGTAGACTTATTATTATTCTATTATAGACATTATTATTCTAGCAATGGAAGAACTTTTATCATGATATAAAGTCAATGGCCACCAGAGGTTCTGAGGGGAAGGAGAGGGAAGAATAGGTGCATCATGGGGGCATTTTTGGGCCATTCAAATTGTCCTGCATGACATCGCAATGACAGATACTGGCCATTGCACATTTTGTCAAAACCTATAAAATTGTGTGGGCCAGAGTGTAAATTATAATGTAAACTATAGTCCATAATTAGTAGCAAGGCTTCAATATGTGCTCATTAATTGTAACAAATATACTACACTAATGAAAAATGTTGTTAATGTGAGAAAGTGTGGGAGGGGGAGGGGATAGGGCATATGGGAAGCCCCTGTATTTTTTATATAACATTTATATAATCTAAAGCGTCTTTAAAAAAAAAAAAGGAGTGACAACCAATCAATCAATCAATCAATCAATCAATCAATAAAAGAAGTAACCAGAGGCATAGGAAGAAAAGCAGAGAAGTAAAGTAGCGGAGTCAGAGGAGCACGTTTCAAGATGCAGGGAGTACATGTCCAATGCTATAGTTATGTTATGTTATGTGATATAGGGAGAGAAGTTTATCTATTGGAGCTGACCCTTAAAAGGCCACTGGAGATTTTAAAGACATTATTTCTACACCCATAGCAACTCTGTGGCAGTTTGGTGTTATTGATGAATTCCAAAAAAGAAATACTATGTTTGTAACCTGGTCTGTCAGAGGTTTCTCTTTTACTTGATTAAATAATGATTAAGGCTTTGACTAGGCAACATCAGTAAGGCAGGGAAGGGAGGTTGGAGTTTTGAGCTGGAGCCTGGGAAGTAAACACATAGGAGAGAGCAGACTGCTGAGTCCAGAGAGAACTCAGTACCAGAGAGAGAGACAAAGCCTAGAGAGCCTGATAGTCTACAGTTGACCTTGTGGAGAGAACAGAGCAGCTGAGCCTGGAGAGGACAAGCCCCGGGAGAGACATGATACTTATCCCAGTCTACAGCTGATATTGAAAGAAGCTGGGACCACGAAGCCTTAAGGAAAGAGGAAGCCTGAACCCTTGCAGATGTTGGCAGCCATCTTGCACTAACATGTGGCAACAGATTTTGGTGAGGGAAGTAACCTATGTTTCATGGCATGGTAACTGTAAGCTTCTACCCCAAATAAATACCCTTTATAAAAGCCAACAGATTTCTGGTATTTTGTGTCAGCACCCCTTTGGCTGATTAATACAAACTCATAGACAAACTTGGGTCATTGTTAGTTCTTTAGGCTGTATTGTTACTTAATGATAACATTTCCTATATGTGCACTGGTTCTCTAAGTAATAGTAATTGCTAGTAACCACTAATAGCAGATAACCCTCATTACATGCCAGGCACTATTCAAACTTTTCATGTGAATTACCTCATTTATTCCTCACAAAAGCCTCTGAGGTGGGTTACATTTTCTCTCTTTGACATGTAGACAACTGAAGCAAATCATGATTAAGTTACTTCACCAAGGTCACCCAACAAATAGTGGCAGAATCAGAATTTGAACCCAGGATTTGAATCCAGGACTAGTGCTCTGGATTACTACACATTTGCTACCTGAAAACCATTTATTGCATTACAATTCTTCAATAATTATTTCTATGCTGAATGAGTAAAAGGGGTCTGATCACCAATGAGTAAGGTTTTATACTCACACTTTAAAGTTCATACTAATAGTACAGCAATTAAAAAAATTTTTTTAAATAAAGTATGAAATTACTTGCTGACAATAGAAGACTGTGCCTGAAACATAATATGCACTTTAAAAAAACTTAATGACTGAATAATTGAAAGATATGGTAATGATACTAGTAAACCTTCTCAATAGATTATCTATGTGGCTGGCAATCTGGAGATGCACACAATTCTGCTTCATATTCTTACCTTTACCAGGTTATTTTTAAAATTGTGGTAACATAGATTATATTAGTCAGCCAAAGGGTTTTTGATGCAAAATACCAGAAATCGGTTGGTTTTTATAAAGGGTATTTATGGGGTAGAAGCTTGCAGTTATCAGGCCGTAAAGTGTAAATTACTCCTCTCACCAAAGACTTTTGTCACGTGTTGGAACAAGATGGCTGCCAATGTCTGCCAGGGTTCAGGCTTCCTGGGTTCCTCTCTTCCCAGGGTTTATTTCTCTCTGGGCTCAGCTCCTCTGGTCTCTCCACAAGATTAGCTATAGACTATGAGACTCTCCAGGTTTTGCCTCTTTCCACAAGGTCACCTGTAGACTATTGGGCGAACAGCTTGTTTCTCTTCCCAGGGCTTCTGCTGTGTCTAAGGCGCCATCTCTATTCCTCTGTGTTCTCCTGTGTGTTCATTTCCCAGGCTCAAAATTCCAGCATTGAAACTCCAACATCAAATACTACAAATTCAAAACTCCAACTCTGTCCTTTGCCATGTCTTTTATCTGTGAGTCCCCACCCTCCAAGGAGTGGGGACTCAACATCCTACTGACATAATGATAATTTAATCATGCCCAGGTACAGACCAGTTTACAAAATAATCCAATGCCTATTTTTTGAATTCATGAACCACATTAAACTGCTACACATAGATATAACATAAAAATTGCCATTTGAACCATTTTTAAGTGTATAATTCAGTGATATTAATTACACTTACAGTGGAATTACATTCTGTAATAGTTTCAGACTTTTATAGACCCCAGAAAATTACGTTCTTGATGCTAATCTATTACTGTGGGTATGAAACTATTATAGGTGGGATCTTTTGATTAGTTTACTTCAGTTAAGGGCCTTTTGATTTGATTACTTCAATAGGATGTGACCAAGGGTGGGTCTTAATCATCTTACCGGAGTCCTTTATAAATGGGATGAATATGGAGAGAGAGACAGAGAGAAATCCACAGGAGCTGAGAGAAAGCAAAGGGAAGCCAGAAACTGAGGCAACAAAACCCAAAAGTGAAGGAAGAGACCAGCAGACACCCCCATGTACCTTGCCATACGACAGAGGAACCCAGAATCGCTAGCAGCCAGTCTTTGGGGAGAAGGCATCACCTGATGATGCCTTGATTTGGACATTTTCAAACACCAAGCTTGCAAGCAAATAAATCCCCATTGTAAAGTATATTGCATTCGGCAGCCTAGCATACTAAAACACTTTCCATTACCAAAACTTTTTCATCACCCCAAACAGAAACTATTTACTCATTAAACAGGAACTCCCCATTCTCCCTTCCCCTACCCCCTGGTCACCTCTAATCTACTTTCTCTCTCTATGAATTTGCTTGTTCCAGATATTTCATACAAGTTAAATCATACAACATTTGTCCTTTTGTGTCTGGCTTATTTATTTCTTATAGCACAACATTTTTAAGGCTCATCCAAGTTGAAGCATTTATCAGAAAATCATTCCTTTTGTGGCTGAAGAGTATTCCGTTGACTTCTACCAGGTTTTGAAGCATGGAATCTCCAACCCAGGGAAAACTTACAGGGTGGGAAGTATGCTTTGCACATACTTTACTGCATCCCCAAATTAACTGGGGTGTCTCTTCTTGCTTCACTTTGGCTCACTCTCCAGGACAGACCTTTAAAAGGAAAACAATTACTTTTCCAGATCTGAACTCCACCAATGGCATTGTGAGCCTGGCAGGGAGAGCAGAGACCCTGACCAAGGTGGCTGTTCTCTTGGGGTTCAAAGTTTTGATGCTCATCCTCAAATGCGGTATGGAGGCCACAGAGCCCACAGCAGGCTCATATTGTGGCAGCAAAGTGGTTTTCCACCTTTGCGTCTATCCCATCTCTACAGGGGACATTCCTGTTTGGTGTAAAGGGTAGTATTTGTGCAAACCAAGTACTTTCAACTTTAAGCAACAAAATAAAATATTGGCTCATGGTTTATTTGCCCCTTGGGATTATCCTCACACCTGTGAATGGTTTTATTCAGTATAATCCTGTTAATCATCTCTAGCAAACTTTCTCTGATCCCCTTGCTTAATTCATCAATAAATATTTCCTTTTCAACTGAATAGCAACTTTAGAATCTTGAAGAATGGTAATTAAATTTTGTGGCATAGTATGGGGGGGAAGGGGCATGGAGTCTGGATTTGAATGGTTTTTGTTACTGGTTGTGACAAGGTGCCAGTAGGGTCCCCACCACTCAAGTAATTGTGCTCTCTGTGCTGTTGTTCATCAGCAGGTGCTGAACTAAGGAACTTTGGCACTGACTGTCCTTAAATCTCCTGGGAACAGGCTTCAACTCACTTACCTGGCCCAGATGAGTGGATGAAGGAAGGAGTATGTGGGCAGGCTTGGGCCTGCCCCTGTCTGCTCTCATTTAGACACACTCTGCTCCTTTCTCAAACTGAAGGCTCAATAACTTATTTACTCAAAGTAGAAAAAAAGTGGGCATAATTAATTTAATGAGCTAATGACCAAAGTTCACATGCATTGCCTGAATTGACCAACTTGATGACAATTTATGAAACTTGAATCTGACTGACCAGCTATTTTTCACGAAAGCAGCATTAGCTTGAACTACATATTGAGTACTAATTATTCTTCATGCTTATGAGAACCTGAACTAGGAAAATATTTGGTTCTCATGGCGGGGAAGAAGATTCAATAGGTTGTATTATGGTATAGGTTTTCTTTTGCTGTGTCTTTTTTTTTAAGGTACAAAAAAAATGTGTTTGGCTTAAATGCATTCACCAGCCATTTAGTACACTTACACATATTGCATATTTTATGTTCCACTTTACCTCTTGCTGAAAGAACTAAATGCATAACAAAATGCTTTGGAAAATGCTTAATTTTTCAACTGTTGATTTATTGTGTAACATTTCAATAAGAGACTGAATGGCCCTGGTCTACAACTACTGAAAAATAGAAAAATTACCCAAACTAGTATGTTGAATCTGTGAATATTAAGTTTGTCAATGTAATTTATGACTCTGCAGGTAATATACTGGTAATTTGCATACTAATTGCTGGTGGAAGCCAAACTACTCTAATTTAGTAAATTAGCCTGCTTAAGCAGAAGCTAGCAATTGCCTCTCTGCATTGGGGAGAGAGTTAAAGCTGCTTAGGAGTGAGAAATAGAGCTTTAGAGCTTAGGCCAGGAGGCCCTTTGGAGCTATTGGGGCCACCTGCCTGAGGCAGGCCGTAAAGCTGAGAAGCCCACTGGACCCCGCAGCCTAGGCGAGAACATACCCTGTTTTTCAGATCCAAAGCCCAGTGCATTTTCCAAGTGGTTCAAATTCAGAAAACAGAAGACTGAGGTCAGAATTCACTCTGGGCAAAAACTATATGCGCCTGTATGTCCAGTAACAGAAACAAATAGGAATTTGAAAGCCGAAAACCATCCTTTCCAGCTTCCTAAAGGGGTACTATTAATGATATGCATGTAATTCTTTCAAAAACAGGTATGATTCTTTCTTTTAAATAGGAGTGCTTCTGGGGAGTTGCAGGAGAATCAAATGATATTTTAAATGCCATGGAGTAATGTGGTTTGGAAAGATGTTCAACCCCCTCAATAATAATCAAGGAAAAGCAAATCAAAACACTGAGGTATAATTTGCTAGCTATCAGACTGACAAAAACTTAAAAGATTGAAAGCTCTTTATTATTGTCAAGGGCATGGGGAAATGGGCATAGTATAAACTGGCATAATGTTTTAGGGGGTGGTATAGTAATAGCCATCAAAATAAAAATGCACATATTTTCTGACTCACCAATCCCACTTCAAGGTGTTTATCCCATAGAAATACAAAAGGTCCCATAGAACCCTATGAAATTGTTGTTATTTGGTCATTTTTTATATACAAAAACCGTAATTTCATATGATTCGACATAATACAAGAATATTCATTGTAACATTTTGCAATGATGACAGTTAGAAATAGCCTAATGCTCAGCAATAAGAGACTGATGAAATAAATGGCACAGATCTTATGCAGCTTTTAAAAAGTGCAAGGTAGGGCTAATATACACTGATATGGAAAGATGATCATGAAACATTAAGTAAACAAACCAAATTGTAAAATATCATTCATAATCCCATTTTTGTTTTATTTTTTATTTTTATTTTTTTTTAAAGATCTATTTATTTATTCATTCATTTCTCTCCCCTTCCACCCACCACCTACCACCCCGGTTGTCTGTTCTCTGTGTCTATTTGCTGTGTCTTGTTCTTTGTCTGCTTCTGTTGTTGTCAGCGGTACAGGAATCTGTGTTTTTTTTTTTTTTTTGGTTGTGTCATTTCGTTGTGTCTGCTCTCCGTGTGCGTGGCACCATTCCTGGGCAGGTTGCACTTTCTTTCCCGCTGGGCGGCTCTCCTTATGGGGCGCGCTCCTTGCACGTGGGGCTCCTCTACGCGGGGACACCCCTGCATGGCAGGGCACTCCTTGTGCGCATCAGCACTGCACATGGGCCAGCTGCACACAGGTCAAGGAGGTCTGGGGTTTGAACCGCGGACCTCCCATGTGGTAGATGGATGCTCTAACCCCTGGGCCAAGTCCTCCGCCCTATTTTTGTTTTAAAAAGTGTATATATATTTGTATATTTTGGTATGTATACAATGGAGATATAGAAAATATTGGAAGGATATCTCCCAATGTTTTAAACAGTGGTTAACTATAGAGAAAGTGGGACAAGGGATTGGGTCTGGGGAGAGATACCTTTTCTTTAATATTTCTGAGTCATTGAAATTTGATATAGCCAATGTACTATTTTTAGAGTTGTAAAAACAAAAACAAAAATTGAAAATAATAAAAGCTATGAGCAATTTGCCAAATTAAGAATAATACTTTCTGAATGAAATTAATATTCAATCATATAATATTTGATATGTTTGACATGTTCAGGTTTTCCAATAGCAAACAATTTTTTTAAAAGTAGGATGCAACTATACTTTGTGTGTAAGCATAAATGTGTTCTAAGAGTTTTGGTAAATATTAAGATAAATATTGTATTAAAATTGGTTACATGTGAACTGAATGAAACTCAACGACTTAGTGAATACGCAGGGCCAAGCTATTTAATATAGTCAAGATGATCCTCAATTTTAGGAAATGGGACTTACAAGAGATTGAGCAGGTACATTAATCTTTGAAAGTCATGAATGAACAATTGGACTAGTTCACTAACTGAAGATAGTATTTTATTTCCCCCCCACACACACACACTTTTGTTACTAGCACTTTATTGAGGTATAATTTATATACAGTGACATCCATAAATCTTAAATGTACATTCATGAAGTTTGACAAATGTATTCAGTGGTATGCTGGTAGAAAAAAGAAAAGAAAGCTCGGCTTATAGCATTTTAAAATTTTTGTAGTATAAATACTCCCACCATGGATGATTTCAAGGTAGCAATGGTTTAATAACAAACTCACAAAATTTTCCTGAGTATTTAAGAATTGCCTCTCAGGAGTGTAAGGGACAGATCTAGCACACAGCTGAAAGCATTCAATCATGTAACCACCACCCCAAACAAGATATAGACTAGGGAAGCGGACTTGGCCCAATGGATAGGGTGTCCGCCTACCACATGGGAGGTCTGCGATTTAAACCCTGGGCCTCCTGACCCATGTGGAGCTGGCCCATACGCAGTGCTGATGTGTGCAAGGAGTGCTGTGCCATGCAGTAGGGGAGCCCCACATGCAAGGAGTGTGCCCCGTAAGAAGAGCCGCCCAGCACGAAAGAAAGTGAAGCCTGCCCAGGAATGGCACCGCACACACAGAGAGCTGACACAACAAGATGACACAACTAAAAGAAACACAGATTCCTGGTGCTGTTGATAAGGATAGAAGCAGTCACAGAAGAACACATAATGAATGGACACGGAGCAGACAACTGGGGAGGGGACAGGGGGGATGGGGAGAGAAATAAATAAAAAATAAATCTTAAAAAAAAAAAAGATATAGACTATTTCCATCACCCCAGAAGATTCCCTCATGACCCTTTCCAGTTAAGCCACCATCACCCTGCACAGACAACCACGATTCTGACTTTTATCACCATAAATTAATTTTGAACTTCATATAAATGTAACTATTAGCAGGTATTCTTTTGTTTCTGGCTTCTTTTGCTCAACTTTATAATTCTGAAATTCATCCAGGTTGTTGCAGAAGATGCTATTTAAAATCACTTGTTTTCTATATGTCAATTCTCTATATATCTTACCTTGATTTTCGGTCCATTTTGGAAACAGAATCAGCCTTTTAAAACATAATCTTTCTCCTTTAAAATTACTCTAGCTGAGCAGAGACATGAACAGACATCTGTACACTGATGTTCATAGCGGCATTATTCACGATTGACAAAAGTTGGAAACAACCCAGGTTCCATCAACTGATGAATATATAAACAATTTGTGGTCTACACATGGTGGAATATTATGCAGCTATAAGAAGAAATGAAGTAGTAAGGAGTATGACAACATGGATGAACCTGGAGGACATTATGTTGAGTGAAGCAAGCCAGACACAAAAGGGCAAATACTATTGATTGTGCTATTATGAACTAAGTACATTGTGTAAACTCATGGAGATAAAAATTAGAATATAGGTCACCAGAAAATAGAATAAGGGTAGAGAATGGAAAGCTGAGGATTAATCAATTAATTGGTAAAAAGTTTGTTTGAATCTTTGGAAAGGAATAGAAATGGTGAAAGCACATCATGGTGTTTGTACCTAGCAGAGTTATTATATTAGTATGATCATGGTTGAAAGTATATGTCTAAAATCATGTATATTACTAGAATGAAAGCTAAAAAATGTAACATAGGGTTGTATAAGAGTAAAACCTCACATAAAATATGAATATGGGTGATATTGCATATGTAAGTCCTAAGCTGAGGCTCAGGACCCAGCTGGCACATGAGTAGTCCAGAGATTGAAGTCCCCTGAGTATGCACCATCCCTAGCACCAACCATAGGTTCAGTAAAAGTGACAGAAGAGGCATATGTAGGAAGGTCACATCTGAGTCCAGCTCCATCATACTCAGGAGCACAAATTCCAAAGTAGAGTCCTCTGACATGGCACTGAACTCCAAATCTATCTGCCATGACCATATACTCTGTGGATCTCCATAGCCTTCAGGAGAACCAGCACCTAGGATTATATCTACTTTGGCTCTCTCCAGCAAACCTGCTGAGGTTTGTGTAAGCATGACCCCTCTGATGACTTCCCAACTCTTTTTGGAAGAATCTTAGCCATATAAACTCATTGTCTTTGCCATTTCCCCCTTTTATTCAAGGTCAAAAAGCAGTTTTTAATACTTGATCCAGCATGTAGGCTGAGACATTCTGCTGGTCTAAGTTGACCTTTTAATTCAAGGTCTCTTTCTAGTTTCATCACCAGTTAGTGATTGGTAGTAATCCCTCAGTGCCAGGGAGGCTCATCCCCAGGAGTCATGTCCCATGCTGGGAGGAAGGTAATGCATTTACATGCTGAGTTTGGCTTAGAGAGTGGCCACGTTTGAGTTACATGGAGGCTCTCAGGAGGTAACACTTAGGCACCCTGTAGCTCTAGGCCTAGTTTATATTTCAGGCACACAGGCTCACAAGCATTGTCATCAGTATCAAGGGCTCATTGTTGGACCATCCTTCCTTGTTGGTCTTTGCCGTTACACTTGGGGGATATAAATTTAATGATTGACTTTTCCTCTTTTTTGAAGGATGCTGTTGGAATTTTGATTGGATTACACTCAATCTGTAAATCACTTTGGGTAGTACTGACATTTTATTTAGCAATATTCAGTCTTCCAATCCATGAACAAAGAATGTCGTTCCATTTATTTACTTCTTCTTCGATTGCTTTTAGTAATGGTTTGTAGTTTTCTCTTTATAAGTTATTTTATCTGTGATCAAATTTGCTTCTGGGTATTTGATTCTTTTAGTTACTATGGCAAATGTAATTTTTTCCTTGATATCCTCTTCAGATTGTTCATTGCTAGTGTATAGAAACACTACTGATTTCTGCATGTTGATCTTGTATCCCATTACTTTGTTGAATTTGTTTATTGGTTATAATAAGTTTGTTGTGGATTGTCTACATATAGGATCATATCATCTGCAAATAGGGGAAAGTTTTACTTCTTCCTTTCCAGTTTGGATGTCTGTTATGGCTTTTCCTTGCCTAATTGCTCTGAGTAGAACTTCCAGTACAACGTTGAGTAATAGTGATAATTTTGTCTTGTTCCAGATCTTAGAGGGAAAATTTTCAGTCTTTCACTATTGAGTATGATATTAGCTGTGTTTCTTTTTTTCGTAAATACCCATTATCACATTGAGCAAATTTCCTTATATTTCTAGATTTCTAAGGTTATTTTTATTTTTTAATGAAGAAAGGGGTGCTGGATTTTGTCCAATGCCTTTTAAAGATCAATGGGATGATCAGGTAGTTTCCTCCCTTACTCTATTACTGTAGTATATTACATTAACTGATTTTCTAATGTTGAACCACCCTTGCATATCTGGGATGAATCTCACTTGATCATGGTGAATAACCATTTTAACATGCTGTTGAATTCAGTTTGCTAGTATTTGTTGAGGGGTTTTGTATCTAAATTCATAAGGAATATTGGTCTGTAATTTTCATTTCTTGATATTTGCTTCTCAGAGGATCTGGGCTAATTATTCAAGCACATCCTGGATACTTGTGAAGGACAGTGTAGGCAGGATTCAAATATCAGGTAAGTGGTATTTGCTGACTTTTAAATTCTCCTCCAACACTGACATCTATACTTGACTTTTTTTGTTTTTTTACAAACTAAAGCTATAAATCTTTATTTCACACATTTTCTCATAATTCACTTTCTAATAAAGACATGTATTGGGGACATAGTTTAAAACCTGGGAAGGTGTGATGCTGGGTGTCTTCCAGGCAGGGTCTTAGTCTTGGTAAAAATCCAGGGCTTCTAAGTTCCCATAAAGTGCCCTCCCTGGCTGCCAGTCCAGCTGTGAGGTCACGGTGGAGGAGCAGCTCTTGGCATTGCATGGCTTGGTGTTCTCACCCAGTACGTGCTCTCATCTCTTTCTTTTCCAGGCCATTTCTGTGCTATACAGGACACCCTCTGCACTAAAGGGAGCACTGGGCTTGAAAGCAATAGTGGAGGTGGAAACAAAGAAAATGCAGACAGATGAGATAATCTGGGCCAATGTCTTTAGTTACTCTAGGGTCAGCCAGAAGACAAAGGAATGCTGTTCAGACACTACTCCTTCCAAATAAGCATCATGAAGGGTGATAAGAGAGTTTACCAGCCAGGCAAAGTTTAAACAACACATAGGATATGTCAGAGGAACCAAGGATGAAGAAAGAAGAGACTCCGATCCTTGCCTTTCTCTTAACATTTGTAGCTCCTGTGTTTAGCCAACTACTGAAAATAGGAAAGTAGTAGAACAAAGATCTTAAAGCATGTCTCCTCTCCCTTTCCACCCTCAAAGGATCAATTGGCTCATTTGGCCCTAAGAATGTGATCAGACTCAAAGTGGGGTAAGGAAGTTGCTTTCTTTTCTGGTGTCCCAGCTTCCCCAACGCTGGTCCCTTTGGATCCCCGGGGCTCCTTGGGTGGGTAGGATCATTTCAAGTAGGTCAATCCCTTGTATGGTGACCCAGAGCCCAGTTCAGTTCAGGGTCTTGCAGGAGTAGAATATGTACCTTACAACATAGTTTTCTCCTTCTCTTCGTTGTAAATATCTAGTTTCCAGTGTATAATGTCATAAGAACAGAGCCCCAACTGGGTCCAGTTTTTGGGCCCAGCCCAATCTTGATTAAACTCTCAGGCTGAGTCATATTAGCATTGGAGAATGGAGCAGGGTTTGGAACAAGAAAGGATGGATGATGTTTTCCAGGAATCACATCTGGGACTCAGCAAAGTCAGGCTTTGCCTGTCTCTCCCCTTCTTAAAGCCTCTGGTTGTAAAAAGAAGAGGTCCTTTTTTTCTCAGACATTAACTTCTTCTCTCATGAAGGGTTTCATTGGAAACCATTACAGAATTGTGTCCAATTAATTCGTTAGTTGTACTTCATTTTACAAAACAAATGGGCATCTTTTCATCGAAATGGAAAGATAAAAGAGTCAGAGAAGTGTCCTAAATTGGGGGCATAAAGAGATTATAGGGAAGTCATAGCAGCTTGACATGTCCTTGTTAAACTATCAGGTTTTGAGAGTAAAATTAAACTGTTTTCTGGACCCAACTCACAAGACAGCCCTAAGCACTTAGAAACGCATGACTAACAGGAACTGGACACACTAAATTAGCTCCCAGTTGCACATTCTAAAACATAGGCATACCATTTGCATACCAATTGTCCCTTTGCCAAACTTAGCAAATAACAAGCATTATTGGAGAAGATGGTCTCATTTCAATTCAGCCTGCTCTTGAATTTTCACAGCCAGCAGAGATGACAAATCTATATTCCTCCTCTCTGAGGAAAGAAGTTATTCTCAAAGCTAAGTCCCCTGGCAGGGTCCTCTGGGGTTACTCTATTATGGACCATGGGACATGAATTAATTCTTTCATTTTTATTCTAGACACAATTGCACACATTTGAATTCATAGGTGCATGCATTTTATTTTAAAAAAAAAAAGCAAGAGAAGTGCAGTTAGTCATTATAACAAATTTGTTCCATAGAACTGAATGAATCATCTCTCATAATGAGCAGTGCCGGCCAGAGCTGCAGCAAAAACTGAAAGGTCCTATTCATCAATTATTCAAGGATCCTCTGCTTACCAATAGCACTCATTTATATATTGACTCCTGACTGATTCTCTGCTGTGTTACTCAGTGTCTGTCAGGAGGATTTGGACTTGCTTGCCATTTTGACTCAACAACGGTGTGTGTTTCCATTGAAGAAGAGGAGTTTAGCAAAGGAGAATGCTCATACCCTTCTTTTTCTCCCTTGACTGAGATCCCAGTGTCATAAGATGCTGAGTCCTTTTCTGAGGGCCAGGAAGAGGAAAAGAGTCGTGCACTGTAAACATACATTCCAAGATCCCATGTCTTGTCTAGTTAAAAAATCTTTGTGTACTAAGTCTTTGCTACTCAAAATGTGTAGTCTGTGGCATGCCCCTGGGAACTTGTTAGAAATGCAGAGAGTCAGCGCCAACCAAGATCTACTGAATCAAAATCTTCATTTTAATGAAAGCTTGAGAAGCATCTCACAGACCTTGGGTGCTGAGGATACCTGGTATCCTGGCCTCTGCCTTCTAGGAGCTGTAGTCTGGAGATGGGAAGTTGGATGTGTTAAGAGAACTCACTCCACAAGGGCAGTGCTCCTGCTGAGAGAACAGAAAAGGCGGGGATTGATGCTGCTCAGGAGGTGTGCTTTGCCAGGCAAAGAAAGGGTAGGTCTCCTTGTCCCACTACCTTAGGTCAGCCTTTCATCGTTTTTCACTTGCACTGCAGTAAGGTTCTCTGCCCCTATTCTTGTCCCTCTCAAATCCACTTCCTACATTGCCCCCTGACTTATCCAGCAAAACACAAACCATCCCTCTTCTTAAAACTCCCCATTGCTTACAGCACACAGCACAGACTCTTTAGTTGGCACACAAGCCTTTTGTCTGGCACCCACAGAACTTTCTAGGGTCTTCTCCTGCCACCCTCCAGCCTGTCTCCTTCTGCTCCAGCATCCAGAACCGTCCAGGGATTCCCTCACATGTCTTTCTGTTTTTCCCATTCTGCCTTTTCAGTGGCTGTTCTTTCTGCCTGAATCGCTTGTCCTCTACACACACTTGGTGAATTCCTCTTCATCCTTCAAAGCCCTGTTCTGGCATTATGTCTTTTGTGAAGCCTTTAATGAGCTACCCTAGAGAGAATTATTAATTTTCTACTTCACACTACTTCCGGATTTTGCATATCTATTATCTTATATGTCAGATTCTATTGTTTTTTGTTGTTTGATGAGAGTGTCGCTTATTATGGTGGTTGTGTTTGTTCTTTGAGAGCAGGAAAAGCACTAATTTGAGTCTTCCGATTGCTCTCAGCCTTGTCTTTTGGATTAAATATAATATGGAAAAGTCTCAAAAGCATGAAGGTGCTTGGCATGTTGAGAGATCAGCAGTTCTTTTGGTCTGGCGTTAACGTAAGGTGAGGGTAATGGTGGTGGTGAAGACGAACTTGAAAGGGAGGTTGGGCCTAGGTTTTGAAAGGCCATAAGGCTCTCCTAGGGAGTTTGGACTCACCAATATTTTTTTTTTTCAGCAAGAGAATGATATGACTAGATTTTCAGATATTTACATGGGGACATGTAGACCATTGATGGTGCCGTGGGAAAAACAGGAAGCAATGAGACCAGAGAAGATGCTGTCATAAAAACCTAGATGAAGAATAATGGGGACCTGACATAAAACAAGAAAATGGATCAAGAGAAAAGAGTCAAGGCTCATATCTCAAAAGAGTGCCTTAAAATTGGACTTTCTAGGTAATCTAATTGTTCTGAGTGTCTATGCTAAAGCAAATGTGTTACTGCAAGGACTCACTTTAGTAGAGCAAAACTTTGAGAAGCTGGGTTAATGCAAGGGCAAGGAGAGAGGCTTCAAATGAATTGAGTTTTCTGATTAATGCAGTTTATCTGAAAATTCATCCTTTTTATGTTTATCGATAGTGAATTTTTTTTCTCCAATGACAACTTTCCTTCCCTAAGTTAGTTACATAATAGAAAGAACATATTGCATTGTCCTTTGAGTGGGGTTGTGGAATGGTCACGGGAGCACCAGAAAATAAGGCAGGAACTGGATTTTAGTCCCAGTTCTATCTTTGACCTTGAGCAACTCACTTAACTTTCCTGGACTTTATAATCCTCATTGAAAATGGACGAGGCTCCCTCCTACATTGCTGGTGCAGTAGCTACTAGGCAGTTTCTGAAAAAGTTAAACATAAAGTTTCCATATGACCTAGCAGTTCCATCCTAGGTATACTCAAGAGAATTGAAAATGTATTTTCATGCAAAAAAAACTGGCACATGAATGTTCATGGTAGCACTATCATAGCCATGAAGTGGAAACAACCCAAATGTCCATCAACTGACAAATGGCTAAACAAAGTGTGGTATATCCATGCAAATGGATATTAGTTGACAATAGAAAAGAATGAAGTACTGATACGTGGTACAACATGTATGAACCTCAAAATCATTGCTTACACATGCCTCAGCAGGACCCCAGAGACAGCCAAAGTAGATATAACCCCAGGTACTGGTACTCCTTAAGGCTATGGAGATACACAGGTTCTACAGTCATGGAAGTTGGCTCTGGAGTCCAGTGCCTTGTCAGTGGGCCCTACTTTGGAATTTGTATGTGATGGAGTTGGACTCAGATATGATCTTTCTACACATGCCTCTTCTGTGAACCTGTGGTTGGCACTGGGGTTGGTGTATACCTAGGAGTCTTGAATCTCTGGACTGTCTATGTGCCAGCTGGGCCCAGAGCCTCAGCAGAGTTGCAACTCCTACTCTCCAGTTCATTGGACTTATCCAGGTCAGCTAACAAGGAGGTGAAGATGGCCAACCACCACACCAGGGAACCGAGAGTGCCTACAACTCTAAGCAGGAGAATCACATCCATCAACCATGTGGGATCTAAGCCTCCTCTCAATATAGAGGTGGAGTGGACATCACCATCCCAGAGTTCACAGAACAGAAGAGTGGATTAAAGTGGACTTACTGGTATTCTACCATAGAACTATTGTGACTAGTAATGGAAGAAACTGTATCATTGAGGTGGAGAAAGTGGTCACGGTAGTTGCTGAGGACAGGGGAAGGGAAGAAGAGAAGAGATGTGGGGGCATTTTTGGGACTTGGAGTTGTCCTAAATGATATTGCAGGGACAGATGCTGGACATTATATATCCTGCCATAACCTACTGAAGTTACTAGGGGAGACTGTAAACTACAATGTAAACTATAATCCATGTGGTGCAGCAGTGCTCCAAAATGTATTCACCAAAAGCAATGAGTGTGCCACAATGCTGAAAGAGGTTGTGGGAGGAGTGGGGTGAGGGGTGGGGGTTATATGGGAACCTCTTATATTTTTTTAATGTAACATTTTTTGTGATCTTCAAAAACATACAATAAAAAATAAATGCTAAAAAAAAAAAGTCATGCTAAATGAAAGAAGCCAGACATGAAAGGCCACCTATTGTATGATTCTATTTATATGAAATGTCCAGAATAGGCAAATCCATAGAGACAGAAAGTAAATTAGTGGCTGCCATGACTTGGAAAAATGGGGAGAGGGGACTGACAAGATTTCTGTTTGGGGTGATGAGAACATTCTTGAAATAGATAGTGGTAATGACTGCATAATATTGTGAATGTACTAAAAAACCACTGACTGGCACCCTTTAAAAGGGTTTACGTGGTGAATTTTATTTTTGAGTTTTATCTCAATTTAAAAAATGAGGATGCTAAACTTAAATGTCTCAAAGATTTCTGAAAGCCCTAAGACCCTATGATTTATTGGAACCTCTTCAGCACAGTATAAATGCTCAATAAACATTTGGTGAGTTGAATAGAAAGAAACATTGGAGTGTGATGCTTTAGGTTGGATACCATACTTACTACATTTAAAAATATCTAGATTGGATGACATCTTCAGAGTCCTAACATAGTATAACTTGTGGTACAGAACCACCTTTAAATGAATGTACTTGACTAATAGTGTGCTGGAAATTGAACAACGGCTCTAATGAGACTGTGTGAGCTGGTTCCAGCACTCCAGTGGACAGACTATATTTAATGGTTCATCACATTTTGCTTAGTTCATGACCCCACTAGAAACTTTATAAATACACCTTACTGGAGATTAAACATTCTTATAATCACAAATTCTCTGTACTAAACAGTATATTTTTCTTGATATTGTAAGAGGCACCCCAACTTTTAAAAAAGTAAAAAAGTGGTGGAATTCAAAGACTTTTTGAGTTATGTTGTAGGACTTCTCAGAGCCGTTAATATGCTAGCACATATTTTGAAACTTCAAGAAGAGTGTATAATATTCGGTTACAGTTATTTAGCAGGATATTGTTTAGAATCACAAATGGAATTTTGATAACTGCAGCTGCACCATGACATTCTTTATGCCTCTTCTCCAGAAATTATGAAGCTTCTCCCCTCTTCCCCCCACTTCCCAAGTCCCTGCAGTGGAGATTAGGGCTTCTCTTTAGAAGATCCCGTGATGCATTGTCTTTTGCCTGGCTCATGGGTATTTTGGGATCAACACATGTGGATCATGTGGTTATTGAACACTTGGTTTAACACCTTTAATAATTATTCTGTTTGGACTGAGGCACAAATCACACAGATTCCAAAGAGTTCATACTCGTTCATCTCCTTGGAAATGGATTATGTTACTATTCAGAACTCCCTTTCATCCTATAACTGTAAGGTGTGTGTGTAGGGGAGGTGGACTCTGACCCTCCAGTGCCATTCTGGACCTGTTTGTTTTCACATGTATTCCTTGTCCATCCCCTGCTTCACTCTGTATCATGTAGAGGATGACTAACCTCCATAGGCTTCCTTGTGAGCTGGCATCTTGCCGGGCTTGATTCTTCGTGAGGTATTGAAGGGAGGGCAGGGTCTCTGGAAGTAGGAGATAGCTCCTATAAGACTATCCCTTCTTCCATGGTTTCAGCTTCTGCCAGCCGCTGGGTTCTAGGAACATGGTATCCCACCTTTGTCTTTCTAGCCTAGAAATGGTGCAGACTTTCCGCTGTTGTCAGTCTCAGGGTTGCCTCACTGTAGTTTGTTTGGTTTCTCAGCTCCTTCACCATCCAGTGTAGTGGATGCTGTCCTGCCCTGCCCTTATCCTCTAGGTATTCACCTTTACTAGCCTAAGGCCACTTCCCAGAACACCTGAGGGCTTTGGTTCTGGCAAGGGAGCATGCTCAGTCTGAGTTCAGAGCAAGCTGGAGAATTAATATTCCCACAAGCAGCCTTAACTAATGAAAAGGTGTTGATAGGTAAATACCCCAGCTTCCTCACCCATGGTGGGATGGAGGCGGGGATAACCCTGAGGTGTGTCCTATGCTGGCTCCCAGAATTCCCCAGCAGGATTGAGCTCCAGTTCCACAGTAGGAACATGCGTGATAATGCACCCTTTAGATCGGCTTCCTCCCCTTTCTCTCTCTGCTTGTACTTCCTGGGATTGCCTTCCAGATAAACTACTTGCTATCTAATCTTTGTCTCTGGGTCTACTGGGAACCCTAAGCAAGTTACCTGACTAGCCTAGTTCCCTTTTAAATTACTTAACGTGGTTTCTGTTTTTCTGGTTAGACTCCAACTGATGTGCCTCTACTCTAGTGAGAGGATCCCTGCGATTGCCCCACTTCTTCGGCCTTCCCTCTTTTTTGGGAAGGCGATAGGGCATCGCTTTCCTTTGCATGGCCTGCCAGGCCACTGTTCCTCAGAACAACCCCAAAAAAGTAGATCTGGAGCAAATGAGGTAAATCAAGTACCTATAAAAGGCAAAGAATCCTCAATACCATTTGCACTAGGTATGACATCATTTAACAACTCTGCAGCGCTGTTGGAAGGTGTTTTAATCCAGCCTCTTCCAAGTTCAGATTCTTTCTGATTCTGTTCTGTGACCATCCCAATGCCTGTAGAAAATTCAGACTTCTAGAAGGCAAGTCTTACTGCTCATCTTAATCTTTTCTTTTCCATGACTAAATATGCCCATTCTGGTTCTCTGGGGGCACCTGCCACAGCAGGGTGGTGAAGAAGCTTTTTCGGGGGGTGTTCTTCATGACAGATTACTCAATAGGTGGGCTACTTGTGAGCACATGGCAACAAACAAAAAACGCTGATGAATTTATATTTGAAATTTCAAAACAAGCTTTAAAGTAATCATCGTGAGAAAATAGAAATTTTTTGAACTTCATCACATTTGTTTTGTGGGTTTATTTTAAAGGAAATTTGCGCCTCATGCGGCATGATTCTCAGGCACCCTGTGTGAATGACGCCCCCTGGAGTTGTGCGATGTATCAGCCCTGGAAGGAGGAGGATGCGATAATAAAGCCGGTGCTGATGAATTCATAGATTTCAATCTGGCCTTGGACTTTTAATATGCAGGGAAAGTAGAAATCAAGAAATTATCAGTGTCTGCTTGGTAACCTGACTCCTGGAAGGTTGAAAGAAGCAGAGATCTTGAAACAAAGTCCAAACCAAACCAGGCGGGTGTTTAAAAAGAAACCCTCCAAACAAAGGGAAACAGGCTTGGTTAGAAGGGCCCAGGCAAATCACCTGCTTGGACTGTTAGCACCAGGAGAGGCTGAGGGAGGAGAGCATCTTGGCTCACTTGGCTAACTGCAGGCAGAAGGAAGAGAAAAATAACATGAGTAGCATGTTTCCCTCCTTCCTTCGATTAAGATGACAGAAGCAGACAATCTGCTGTTTGTGCAGAAAGGGCACAGGGAAGGAGGGAAGAGAGCATCTGTTCTGAGAAACTGCTGTTTAAAAATGCAAGTACACAAAGCAAAGGAGGAACTCTATGGAGCAGGCCACCGGCTCCGAGAAATGAGACAACCAGGAGGCACATGCCAAGAAAGCCTCGGATTGCCCGGATACGTACGACAAAGCTGCTCTATGGTCTCCCAGGGGCCCGGGGGTCCAGGCTCTGACCACTGGCTCAAGAATGCGCTTTCTAAGAAGAGATATGTCACCGCTACCTCTGCCAGCCAGCCATCCTCACCTCACTGGGCAGTGCTGTCCTCCTGTCCCAGAGACTGATGGTCTGTGTCCACCTCACACATCCCTCTCTGTTCACTGCTTAAAAATGAGGGAAGATGGTGTCTCTCGTAGGATGAGGCTACCCTGAACCTCAAAGTCTGAAAGGCCTGTATGCTGCTGGAGGAATCAGGGAACTCATTCTAAGGGACTCTGGAAGGTGCCAGCAAAATGGCCTGCCTGCTGGACCAAAAAATCCTAGTTACCCTTGGCCTCTAAACTCTGCCTCTCTTTGGGGGAAGTAGCCAGGTCAAGGTTCCTTCCCTTAGCACATTCCTGTAGGCTACTCTTGATATCAAATTCACCACCTAAAAGGCTGTTTGTCAGAATGGACGTAGTAGGACCCAAGATCTAGGTGCCTTTTTTTTTTTTAAGGCATTTACAGTCTACCTTGGTTTATTCATGCAGATTTATTTCCCCTGAGTGCACAATGAGCATGTGTGCATAGCAGCCATCTATGCCTTCCTCATGTTGATTAGTCCAATGCCATTCTCACAGTAGGTGCTTAAGCATGATTTAAAACTGGTAAATAATTGGCCCTCAGGCCTTGCCTTTCTCCTAGTGAAAGTAAACCAGCCTTGCAAATAAGAACAGAAATTTGAACAACCTTCTTTTCTGAGTCACAAGGTCTTTCTCCCCCTACTCAACTGGCAGAAAGGATCATTTTCAGACTTGTTTTCTCAAAGTAAAATGAGAGTAACAATAAAACATTTCTCACAAGGATTTATTGAAATCAGATGTATAAAACAGCACAGCACAGAGGAGGACTGTTATTATTATTATTATTTCTGGAATGAAGCATATTATTTCCAGGAATTCTGTGAACAGGATGAGAAAGAAAAGAAAGAACCACACAAGTTGATGCATAAGGAATCTGGTCATGTTACACTGACTTTGGTTGGCTCACTGGCAGCCATGTCTCAAAGATTAAGTGGTAGTATTGCATTGTCTGCCCACAAATCCAATGGTATCCATAGATACACGTCTTTTCTTTTCCTATCACTCTGGCCAAGCATTGTCAATTCCTTGAGAGAATCCTACCCCCACTCCCAGCTGCCTGCCATGGGTTTGGATGGCCACTTCCATTTGTCTTTGGCTTGCTTTTATTCTCAGGTTCCAGGCTGGGGAGACAATTTGCAATGCTGAAGGAAAGACTTGTGTACCTGTGCTCTGTGAAGCCACAGCACAGCAGGCCCTGAGGGCCATTTTGCCCGTGAAGCCAGCACTCAACCACTGAGTCACATCAGTCACTCCCCTGAGTTGTTTTTTTCATTAATTTACTTGTTTGCTTTTTGTTTTTAGGAGACACCAGGAACCAAACCCGGAACCTGCCATGTGGGAAGGAGATGCTCAACTGCTTGAGCCACATCCATTCCCTGAATTACATTTTTTAAAAAATTTTTATTTTCTTATTATTTTTATTTATTTACTTACCCCCCCCCCCTTTTGTGGCTTGCTTGCTGTCTAATCTCTGTGTCCATTCACTGTGCATTCTTCTGTGTTTTGGCTTGTCTCCCTTTTTTGTTGCATCGCCTTGCTGAGTTGGCTCTCCACTGTGCTTGCCAGCCGGGCAGCATTCTGCAGCGTTTGCAGGCCAGGCGGCACTCTGCGGTGCTTGCAGGTGAGCCTGCCTTCAAAAGGAGGCCCCGGGATGTGAACCCAGGGCCTCCCATATGGTAGACGGGAGCCAAACTGATTGAGCCACAGCTGCTTCCCTGTGAATTACATTTTACTATTCCATTTTATGGTCTTTTAAAATCAAGCATTAATTTAGTAACAGTCATTTAAAGAATGCTTGTGCCTCTACACAACCATTGCAAAAGACATTATAACTATTGCTGGCATGGATACTGTAAGTCCGAACTCTAGTAACGCCATCCTGCATTTGTAATGTGTTTGGCAGGCAAGTCATTGGCTAGATGAGGGGATGAAGTTAGAGGGGTTTAGTGATGGTTTTAGTGAGGCAGAACTGATGTTTGAGCCAAGTGTTTCAGCCATGCATCCTGCCATGCCTTTACGCCTGTTTCCCCCACCACCCCCGAAAGTCCTTTAAGAATTAGGACCAGAAAAGAAGCTTTAATTGCCCTGGTTCCTTGTATCAGATAATGAGAACTATATCTCTTGTTTGTTATTGCCTTTGGATTGCCAAGGAGTTCAGAATCAAATACAAAGATCAACCACAACTATATCATCTGGGCTCTGGGAATTCAGACTTACCCAGCCCTGTCCATTTCTTCTGATTTTCTATTTTGTTTTAATGGCCTTATTGTTTGATCCTTTTATTTTATGCCAATTTGTTTTTGGAAATACATGGGAAATACATTTTAAGAAAGACAAATCAATCTATCCATCCTTCCATCCATCTATCAGCCATTCAGTTTTCTTCTATCAGTTCATTTTCAGTAGGAAAAAGGACGAAGGAACTTTTACTTTGTTCCAGTTGTTTTGTTGCCCTGCTTTGTGGGGGAAGATTTTTTGAGAGTAGGGCTGCCAGGTGAAATACAGGACACCCCAGTAAATTTGAATTTCAGATAAACGATGCATGCTCTTTGGTATAAATATGTCCTAAATATTGTATACTAATTTTTAATTAAAAACCACTCATTGTTTACCTGAAATTCAATTTAACAGGATATTGGTATTTTATCTGCTAAATCTGGCCACTCTAATTCAGAGGCACCAAGATCCTAGGTACGTAACTTGCTTTTCTACAGCACCTGTGCTTAGCCCTGGCTAAGGATAAAGGTGCAAAATTAAAACAGGTTTATAAGATGGTCAAAACTCTCTGAAGATGAACTGAGCGCTTTAAAAGTCAGATTTTGAACAACGGTCATATTCACTTGCCAGAAGTTCCCTGGGAATGTCCAGGGGTGGCGTGCTCTGCTGGGCCTGCATCTGACCTAAGCCTGGGACCCTTCAAGGCCACATGGACCTGCCCTGTGGCTTCCCAGGACCTCTGACCAGCACCTGGCTCGGTCTGCCTTTCCAGATAAATCAACACAGCTTTTGGCCTGTTGTACCTACCCTTGATCTAGAATTTTTTTTTCTTCTGTTTTTAGGCTGATTTATTATTACTACTATTATTTTATTCTAGTAATTTACATAGCATAAAATTTGCCTTTTTGATCATTTTAAGTGTACAATTCAGCTGGCATTCATTTTTTTTTTAAGATTTATTTTTTATTTATTTCTCTCCCTTTCTCCCTCCCACCCCTGTTGTCTGCTCTCTGTGTCCATTCGCTGCATGTTCTTCTGTGTCCGCTTGTATTCTTCTCAGTGGCACTGGGAATCTGTGTCTCTTTTTGTTGCATCATCTTGTTGAGTCAGCTCTCTGTGTGTGTGGCCCCACTCCTAGGCTGGCTGCACTTTTTTCACATGGGGTAGCTCTTCTTATGGGGTGCACTCCTTGCACATGGGCCTCCCCTATGCAAGGGACACCCCTGCGTGGCATGGCACTCTTTGCATGCATCAGTATTGCATGTGGGCCAGCTCATCACATGGGTCAGGAGGTCCTAGGTTTGAACCCTGGACCTTTGAGCCAAATCTGCTTCCCTCAGCTGGCATTAATAATATTCACAATGTTAAGCAGCCATCACCATTATTTCCAAAACTTTTTCATCACTCTGAACAGAAATTCTGTACCCATTAAATAATAACTCCCCATTCAATCTAGATATTTTCTAAATTACAACTTTAACAGCAGTTCTCTGGATGTCACATTAACCCTGATACTCACAGTTCACTGATTCTTTGAATCCCGCCCCCCTCACTCCCACCTCCATGTAAACAAGGCCAAATTCTTTCCCTGCCCCAAATATGTCTACCAGTTATTCCTGAGACCTCAGAGTTCACGGTCTTTTAAGGATGAGGGGTACCTGGGCACTAGAACACCGCCAGTGAGCTCAATGGGCATGGCTGCTAGCAGCCGCCTCCACCAGGACCCCAAACCTGTAAGCCCCATGAGATGGCTTCTCATTTCCTCCAGCCTCACTGCCCACAGCCACGCTGTGCTCCAGGGAGAAAAGGGAGGACCTTCCCTCCTGTATGCTATCATGTGCTAACACATGGGTCCCAAAGCAGTTCTACGTGGGCCTCAAGTCACAGAGTCCTTAGGACAATAACTCCTTCTGCCTTCTCCTGAAGACCTCTCCACAGGTCTTCAACGACCCCTTCCTCAGTGCCTGGCAGGGCACAGACACCATTCTGTCTGTTTCCTTTTTTCCAGAGAGCAGAAAGCAATGCTTCCTCCCATCCTCCTCAGCAACAGCAAAAAGAAAGCCTTCTGCAAATCAGCTTATGTCATGGACTGGTCTGGAAGCTTTTCCTACCGTTTACTAAACATGCTTAAACTGAAATGAAATTCAGTGGGGAGCAAAACCTCAAACTGTGATCTTCATGGCAAAGACCATGTCTGGCAAGGGAACAGTAGGTAGATTAGGAGAAAGTTTTGTTTGTGGTCCTAAATTGCATTTGAGGAAATGAAGTCAGGTTTTTCAGGTTTCCTCCAACCAGCCAACAGCAAATGGCATCACATTTAAATATTTACAAAAAGACTAGAAAATACCACTGCACACTACAGCTTCTGCTGTACCTGCAGATATCTAGTTTTGTCTTTTGGTCAAATATCCTCATTTCCTCTCCACCAAATACTGCTCCATTGGCCCAATTTCAAGACAAACAGCAGAATATATTTAGGAAATGATAGAGAGGTTGCATGCAAGAGTGAGTTAGACTATAGTTGAATTGTGAGATTATAGGAACAGGGAGGGTGTGAAGTAAAAAGAAAAAAGAGTAGGAGACTCTTAGGATCACAGTTCAGGAATGAGCTGTGAGAATTTACCTTCAACAAGCTTCTCCTATGGCCCCATCCTAGATGCTGCTATCCTCCGGACCTTAGCTTTCTCTGACCCCAAATCACAGCTGCCCAATTTTAGATCCCCCCTTTGATCCTCTTTGCTCTTTTTGAGACCTTGGACCTTTGACACTGCTGACCACAGTCTCTATCTTGTGCTCTGGCCCCTAAAACCCTCAAGATATCACTCCCTCGAATCCCCACCAGTAGTTCTTTCTCAAATTCTGCCATGGACCTGCCTTAAATCTCAATATCCTCCTCTCTTTACTCTCTCTCTTCCCTTCTTGGGAATTCTCCTCAATCTCCATGCCTTCAACCACCATCCGTGCTCTGAAAACTCCAAGATCTAAATCCCTAGGCCAAACCTACCTCTTCTCTATGAGCTTCGCCCACCCATTTCTAGCTTTTATGAGACATTTTCATGTAGATTTCCTGCTGGCCCCCAAACTCAAAATGTCCAACCTGAAACTCTTCATCTCTTCCCACTCTCAACCTCTTCATCCTGCTGTATTTTCTCTTTTGGATAAGAGCACACTTTTCAAGCCTGAAACCCAGGAGTCACTGCAGAGACCCTTCTTCCTCATCCCCGAGGATGTGCTGATTTTATTACATATCTCTGGCATCTGTCTCATCCGTGTCCCCGTCTTTGCCATTATTTAGACATTTTCCCATCTGGCCTATTCCAACAGTTCCTAAAGACCTCCCTGCTCCCTTCACCTCTCTGTTTCTTTCCCCCTTCTAGGTCTATCCTCCACACTGCCATCAGAACGGTCTTCCTAATTGTGATATTATCATTTACTACTCTGCATCAACTGCTTCCTCTTACATTTCTAGCTATTTATTCATAACTAAGGATTGTTATTTTATCTGTTGAAATCAACCAATCAATAAATATTCTTGAGCACCTTCTACTTGCTTGGGATTGAGCTAGGTCTTGTGGAAGACATAAAAGAAGTTTCATCCAGGATCTTCACCTCCTAAGGGTTTTCAGAACTAATATGTGAAAAGAATTATTGCCCAATTATGTGTCAAACTGTGGTATAGACATAAATGTAATAGAAGTTTACTTCCAGGCTGGTTTTCTAAGGTTCATAAAAATCCACAAATGCGTGTACACACATAAATTATGTATGTGCAAGTCCCTGATAAAAAGTTTATAATACAAATTTGCCTTGGTAATGGTAGTTACTTACACTGAGAAGGGGGAAGGAGGTCACCTCTATTGGACAAGCCTTCATTAGTTTGAGTACTTGCTTCACAAAATTACTTATTTTATTGCATATTCACCTTATTTTCTTTTCACTAGGAAGGAAAATGGTCTCTCTAATTGTAGCCAAAAAAAAACGCAAAAAAACCCCAAACCATTTCTTACATTTCTTAAAGGAATATAAACCAGACAGAGTCAATGTCAGGTCAAACAAGCAATGCAAGGAAGGAAAACCATTCATGAGTCTTTAGCATCACAACTTAAATCAATGTATCGCTCAGCTTTGTGATAAAGATAATCTAGCTCAAAGCAGAAACCTCTCAATTGGGCAGGGTCCTAGCTGCAGTTCAATACAGGGCTAACTTTTCTGTTCTGAAGTCCAGGCTGACTGGTCCATTGCGATGCTCTCACCTCTTCAAACTCTGGGGAAAATCTCATCAGCGAGAGCACAGGACACCCCAGCTTCCCACCCCCTGAAAACAGACCCAGTCGGCTTTGCAGAAGGAAACTGATTTAGTGGGAATATGGTACCTATTGTTTTTCTTGGACAACTTGCTCTTAGATGGAATACAAAAGTCCAAGAGAAGTACAGAAATCTCTTACTTCTTGCTCATTAACTTATAGTCACTTGAAGGGAAAGAACCGCTGCAGTGTGGCAGACTTTTCCTGAAGTACCAGGACTTTAGAGTAGGAGCTTGGAGGCTGGAGCTCTTGTCCTGGCCCTGCCCTAACCAGGTGGGTGTTCCTGGTGAGCTCCTTAACTTTTGTCTCTCAGGGTCATGCTGGAGACAAAAGCCATCTGTGTGAAAACATTTCAGGAAGTTTGGAGCCCTTACAAAAATGCAAGGCATTGGAGACATTTGCTGTGAGCCTTCAAAGTTCCCTCAGGCCATTTATTTCAAGTGCCTTAATCCCTACTGATTTGCCCCTGTGCCTCCTTTACCATCCTGGTGAGTAAAGCTACTGCACTCACTTGTTCCAGTGCCAAAATTAGTTTTAAAACGACCTATTATATTAACATAGCGTTTTACAGTTCTGAAACACTTTCACAAACACCATTTCACTTAATCCACACAACACCTCTTTGAGATAGGCAGAACAAGTATTATTTTCTTATTTTAGGGATGTGGTATCTGAGATTTAAAGTCCAGGAGGATTTCCCCACTTTTGATTCCTCCCAGCTCCCCAGCTCTTCTTTCTGCTTCCCTGGGGTTTATGTACACCAGTTGTTCAGATTCTTCTTGACTCTCTCTGTCTCCTGTATTAGAGCCTAGATGCTTGGGTCCGTCTTCCCATCCCGCCCTCAAAGACAAATCCTCTCTCCTGCTCCTTGTCATCCTAGCTTTGTTGTAAATCTTTTTCTAGCTAGGAAAAATGGGAAAGTACCATCCCTTCTCTAAGCACGTATTACCTGCTTACCCTGTGCTAGGTATTATGCCTATTCCCATCCTTTCTTCTTCCTTTTACTCTCCATCACTATAAAAAGCATTTCCATCTATTAACATAATTTAAAAACCATTTCATTGCTTGGTTCATTTATTTGCCAACAAATATTTCTTTAGTTCCTGCCTTTTGTGGGGCATGGTTTAGATATTTAGTAGTACAGGTAGTGGCCACAGACCTGAGGATCTTCAGTCAGTGGGGGCAGTTATTTGGAATTTTAAGTGGTAAGTCTGTTTTATGATTGCCCTTGTGTTTCTTGACATTTGTATGTCCAGTCCTGGATTGTAAACTACATCAGGATGGGGCCCTGCATTTTGAACTCACCCCTATTTGTTAAATGTATAGAAAGACCTCAAAAAGGCATTTTGACTACCTCATTGATTTTCACTGATATCAAAAGTGAGGCTGGTAGAAACATGAAACATGAGATAAAACAGTTTTATCTCCAAAAAAAAAGATGAAGAAATGATGGTAAAAACTGGGTCATTTAAATGATAGAATGGTATGTTTTTTGTCATCATTTGTAAGACTACCAAAATTCTATACCCACTGCTGCGTTAATGGAAATTTCCTACTAAGGACCAGCTACATTTACAAATGCTCATTTGTTCATCTGCTACATGAGCCTGTAGTGGAGTATAAGTTCAAGACCTTCTTAATTCATTAGTCGGTAACTTATTGATTTTGAAAGCCACAGACCCTGTGCCTTGTCATCATTTTCATAAAGCATTCCTTGGGGTAGTGTTCACTGTGAAATACTGAGCTTATTATGAGATTTTGGGCCTCTGATTAACTTTCACAGCAAAAGCTGTGTTAAGTAAATTAGGTACCAAATAAATCTAAAATGATTGCAGAAAGTCATCAACTTAATTAAGACCTTGACAGCTCACATAACAAGATGCGAAGCAATGGTAATTAAGAAAAATAATCACCTTTGCTGCTGAAGAGGACAGGTTTGACACCCAGTGAAGTAATTCCCAAGACTTGTTTTCTAAAAGGCAAACATCGCTGTTTTTGTTCTACAGTGCAAGGGAAGAGGGCAGGACATCCTTTTCTGTGTGCCAATATTTACCACACACTCTAAAGAGAGTTACGTTTGGGGAATAATCTTGTTTGAAGCAGGGCAGAGTTGAAGAATCACCCAAAAGATCTCTCTCTAGGGGTGGCAGACATTTCATTCTGGCCTTGGTGGTATTCCCAACTCCCTTCTCCTTGCTATCCTCTAGTGAAAAGATAAGAAAATGAAGGGGAAAAATCATCACCTTGTTAGACTCCTTTACAGGTTAGAATGGTCATGTGGGCCAGTTCTGGCCATTGAGATGTGAGTGGGGGGTTGTTGGGTACAGCGTCTGAGAAAGCTCTTTAAAAGCATGCTCATCTTCTTTTTTTTTTTTTTTCAGATTTATTGTATTTATTTCTCCCCCCATCCTCCCCTTTCCCCCCATTGGCTGCTCTGTCCATTCACTGTGTGTTCTGCTGTGTCTTCTGTATTCTCATTAGGCGGCTCTGGGAACCAATACTGGGACCTTCCGGAGTGGGAGAGAGGCAATGACTCTCTTGCACCACCTCAACTCCCTGTTCTGCTACGTCTTCTTATTTTCTCTCCTCTGTGTCTCTTGTTGGGTCATCTTGCTGTGCCAACTCTCCATGCCGGCCGGCACTCCTGTGCAGGGTGGCTTTCCCATGCTGGGTGGCATTCCCATGTAGGGCGCACTCCTGCATGGGGTGGCGTTTCCGCATGGGCTGGCACTCCATGTGGGCCAGCTCACCATGTGGGCCTGCTTGTTCTCACCAGGAGGCCCTGGGCATTGAACCCTGGACCTCCTATATGGCAGATGGGAGCCCAATTGGTTGAACCACATCCATTTCCCTGCCCATTCTACCTTTTGCCTCCTTTCCCTTCTCCCTTCTTCCTGCTCAGAACGGGTTCAGGATGCCTGTCTGAAAGTGCAGCAGCCATGTTTCTGGATGGCAGAACAGGAAGCCAGAAGGATCGTGGGTAGATGTTTGTCTCTCCAGGCTGCTTTCTCACGTGAGAAATGAACCTCTATCTGTTTCAGTCATTACAGCAGCGTTTTGTTGTTTGTAGCCAAGCATTAGCTTAACTTTAGTATTTTCCAGCTCAAAGGATTATTCCTCAACTGTTCAGTTGGGCTGTAATAAAAGTCGAACAACAATAATGTTGTATTCTTCTGGGTAAAAACTTACATTAATACTTTTCAGACAATGACGGGAACTTCTCTGGAGAACTCAGGAACAGACCACTGAACACAGGCCATTGTGTTTTCACTGGGCCCTACAACCTCACAATCTGGTGACAATTCTCTTCTTCAGAAACAATTTTCCCTCAATTCCAGTGTGCTAATTTGAGAAGCAAATTTATCTTCCTTGTGGACTCCTTGGAATGATGTGTTTGGGATCTAGCATCTAAACCTCTCCTGCTGCAAGCAATGGATCTAAATGTCAAAAAGAAGAAGGGATTTCCTGGCTCCGGCACTTTCACTGATTTTATTTCTTTGTTCCTTTCTTGTAATCCCAGAAAATGAAGTGATGACAACAATGATAAATTCAGACATAAAGAGAAGGAACAAAGGAAATGAAAAGGCGATGAGCCTTAGTTCCTAGAGAATATGATTTCCCACATCATAGTCTGTTTTTGCTATCCCATATACAATTTGGACATTCCTTGCATGTTCAAGTAAGAGGAGCAATATACACTTTATATTGGTCAAAAAATGAATCGTTATACCTCTGATTGCTTCCTTTTTTGTATTATATACTTCACAAAGGAAATATGATTGTTTTAAGAGTCAATATTTCTCCCTGTCAAGGGACTAGTATACATTTCAAGAGATTTTGTGTACTTAATTACTGAGCATACTGGGGATTTGATTTTTGTTCCTTCTTGAGACATGATTCATTTCATTACCTCAACAAATATTTATTGAAGACTATATTAGTTACCTGTTGATACATAACAAATTACCTTAAAATTTAGTGATCTAAAACAAATATAAGCATCTGTTATCACACAAGTGTCTGTGGGTCAGTAATTCAGTAGCAATTTAGCTTGGTGATTCTGATACAATCTGATTCTGATACAATCAAGGTATCAGCCAGGGCTGCAGTTACCCGAAGGCTTGACTGGGGCTGGAGGATCCACTTACAACATGAGTCACTCACATGGTTATTGGCAGGAGACCTTGGTTCTTCACAGACTATTAGCAGGAGGTGTCATTAGGCAGCACTACTCCTTTCCAGAATGATTCCCAATGGCTTTTGGTTCCACCCTCTGTGTTCTTGGTTCTACCTTCTGAGTCATCGTTCCTTTTCCATAAAAGGTAGCTCATGTGTTCAGTTGTATAGTTTTTCAGCTTTTTACCCCAGAAATTTTATAGAATTTTGGGGGTTCTGAAGGTCTTTTTTGCTTTGGTGCTTTCTGCCCCTTTTAATACAGGATGGCCATGTTTTTGACAATATAGTTCTCTTAAAAACTTTGTCAGTCTTTTGTGAACCCTATTGGAGGTCACCTCATCAGACAAAATCCACATCCAAAAATTGCTTCAAGATAAGCCCTTCTCTACCTTGTGCATTTCTGAGACTACTGAAGGGAAACACACTTAAAATTTTTAGAAGTCCTACTGTTTGACTGAATAGTTCTCCAAGGCACAGCCTGAGATTGTTCTGAGACCTTAACAAAGGATTTGACAATAATTTCTTTGGCTTCATCTTTAGAGTGTATTTTTTAGAGAATACCCATGGATTTAATCTTTGCTTAGGAGCCTTTTCTTATTTTTAGTATCATAAACCATCTGAAGAAGCTCAGTAACTTTAAATTTAACACTTTTTGGGTCTTTTGTGTTTACCACTCCTTCCCTTAGCTTATCTCTCTCCTCTTGTATTTTACTGTAAGCAGCAAAAAGAAATCAGTTGGCACCTTCAACACTCTGACTGGAAATCTCTTTGGGTAGATCAACAAGGTCATCAGGTATGTTTTCTATTTTCTAAGACTTTTCCTCTTATTTCTAATAATATTTTCCTCACTTTTTTTTTTTTTTTTTAAAAGCCTTCACCTATAGCTGCTCAGGTTTTCTACTATCAAATCCTTCAAGGCTTTCAGGTTTTCACTAATACTTTCCTTCAACTTCTTCCAAGTTTCAAAGCTACTCCTAGATTTTAGCTTTGCATCATTGCATTTTCACTGACCAAATTTGTATTAGTTATCTATTATTTTATAACAAATTACTCAAAAACTTAGCATCCTAAAATGATAAACAATTATTATCTCATACAATTTCTGTGGATCAGGGAATTTGATAATGACTTACTGGGAGGTTCTAGCTCAGGTTCTTTCCTAACATTGAAATCAAGATTTCAACTAGGGCTGCAGTCATCTGAAAGCTTGTTTAGGGCTGGAGGATCCACATCCAAGATCGTGCACATGTATGGCTATTGGCAGGAGGCCTCAATCATAGGGTTGCTTGAGTAATCCCATGACAAGGCAGCAGGCTTACCCAAGAATGAGTGATCTAAGAGAGACAAGATGTAGTCACAATGTCTTTAATGGGCTAGTCTCAATGTCACAACCTGTCATTTCTGCAATATCCTATTGGTTGCATAGGTTAGACTTGGAATGTATATGGGAGGGGATTATACAAGGGCATGAACACCAGGAGGCAAGAATAGAATCAGTGGGGTTATCTGAGAGGCTGCCTATCACAGACCCTTACAGTGGGCAAGGCTCTCTGAAGGGTAAAACTGGGGTAGAGAAGACAAAGTCCCTTTCTTTCCTCAAGGACTTTATACTCTAATTTGGATGATTAGACACATGCACAAATGATGTGATAGATATAATTGAGTTATATAACCAAATTGATTCCTCTGAAAAGAGGAAACACTTGCTTGAGACGTTTTTAAAAATTTATTTCTTCTACTAGGCTGTAGGCCACTGGCAGGCTATCACTCATCCTTATTCCTCACAGGACTTAGCTCAGGGCCTTGCCAAAGTAGATGGTTAGTAAATATTTCCTGACTGAAAAAAATCCTGCAGCAAGTTGAAAAACAAGTTAAAAATTTAGAATAAGTCATAACGTTTAATGGCAAACTTCAATTATTTTAATTCTTGAGAAAAGTTATTTCAGAAGACTATTGGAATAACACTGAGTTTACAAGCTGTTAAGTAGGTGGCAAGTAAGATCACTCTTTCAGCAAGTTTGGCAGTAAGAGGAAGAGTTGAAATGAGCTTTAGTTTGAGAGGAACTGGACAAAAGTTGGGTTTTTTTTAATTTAAGGGAGATTTGAGCATTTTTTTCTAGGAAAGGGAGGAATCTAAAAGAAGGAAAAAATGAAACCAAAGATGAGATAATTGATAATTGATGGAGCAATGACCCAACAGGGATTCATAAGACAAATAGAAGACTAGCCTTTGAAAAGAAGATGATCGGATCTTCCTTTGAATAAGGATAGAAGACAAAGAGATGTTTTAGAGTAAAGAGAAGGGAAGTTTTGTTAGGTTATGCTGAATGACCTTGATTTTTTCATTGAACTCATGGGCAAGACTAAGGGGATTAAGATGTGAATGGGGCGGCGGACTTGGCCCAGTGGTTAGGGCATTCGTCTACCACATGGGAGGTCCGCGGTTCAAACCCCGGGCCTCCTTGACCTGTGTGCAGCTGGCCCATGTGCAGTGCTGATGCGCACAAGGAGTGCCCTGCCACGCAGGGGTGTTCCCCGCGTAGGGGAGCCGTCTAGCGCAAAAGAAAGTGCAGCCTGCCCAGGAATGTTGGCGCACGCATGGAGAGCTGACGCAGCAAGATGACACAACAAGATGATGCAACAAAAAGAAACACAGATTCCCATGCTGCTGACAACAACAGAAGCAGACAAAGAAGACACAGCAAATAGACACAGAGAACAGACAACCAGGGTGGGTGGGGGGAAGGGGAGAAAAATAAATAAATAAATAAATCTTAAAAAAAAAAAAAGATGTGAATGGGAACTTGAGACCATGGAATGTGAAATAGCTATTGGAAGGAATCTGAGAGTGAGTGACATAACTACTCCTGCATGGTAGTGGGGAGTTGACTGAGGTTAGGTCATTTGGAATTGTAGGAGAACCAAGGGGTACAGTGGCATGATGTTGTTTAGCAGCACGTAGCAGACTGTGAGCAGGACTGGGGATGGATGGAAAATGATAGCTACTGACACAAATGACCATACCAGGAATCCCAAGAGACCCAATCCAACCTGATTTCCACCCTGATTGTTCCAGGTACATGATCTAGTATTTTTCCTTTGAAAATTATTATAGACCTTGAGCTGAGAAAACAAGAAATGGCATAATCTGTCACTCAAATGTGTGGTGCATAATGGGGGAAATATGGAAAGAGTTTTAAATATTTTTAACAATTCTTAGCATGAGAAATTTAAAATTTAATTTAAAATTCAGTTACTGATTAGCACTGCTTCAGATCAAGTAAATGATGTCAATGACCCTCCTTATAATTCAGGCTAAGCAGGGTAAATAAACACTTCATTTTCATATTCTTCCATGGGTGGGTCTAAAACGAACTACATAAAGCCAAATGCATTTTATGGAAGATAATTTTAAGAGGCTAGGAAAGAGTCTTAGGCTAGAGTTTAGAAAGTCTGGGCTCAATCCCAGTTCTGCCACTATCTGTGTAACCCTGGGCAAGCGACTTAATCGTTCTTGGGCCTTGATAAACCATTTATAAAATGAGGAAACTGGATTGGGCATTCCCTAATCCCTTTCAGCTCAAACATTCATAGGTCGAATGGTTTCCAGCCCAATGACTCACCTAGATTTTCCTCCGTGAGTGCCACACAAGTTGAACACTAGGGGTCACATTCAGATAACCACTCAAAAACCCATCTGCCTGAGCCTGGTAAACATGCCCAGTTTCCATCAACAGGGGGCCAGGAGCCGCTAGATAAATTTTTCCAAAAGCTTTCATATTTTCCTCTATCAGTACACTTTCTGGGCCACCATAAAAAATATTAGATTTGTGTTCATGGAAAACCATTTTTGATAGCTCCATATTGAATCATCAGTATTTCTTCCACAACCTGTTTTTATGGCATATTTTGTTTTTAGGACAAGTCAAATAAAAAGATGGACTTACACTCCAATTTCTTTGCCAGAAGGTCCTTGAAATCTTTCTTTACTAGTTTTCAATTTGAACATTCCTCTGTCTAGTCTAAGTCCCATTTGCTCTATCTTAATGCTCTGTTCTTAAGGGAATTGGAAATTTAAATTATTAGATATCATGGGAAAGGATAATCTTGTAAACCATCCTCTTAATTAATAGTAATATGTTTTTGCATCTCTATACATTTACAGTTTCCAAAATATTTTCACATACATTATTTCCTTTGAGTCTCACTCTTGGTGTTCCTTACCCCTCTGTATCTCTTTCGCTAAGAAATAAAACTCAAGAGGGAAACAGGATGGAAGGCAAGCAGCCTGGAGAGGTAGGTGAAACACGAATCTTGGCAACCTAGGTTGTAGGCCTGACTCTGTTTCTTACCAGGTGTGTATCTTTGTGCAAGTCGTGCTCATTCTCTGAGCCTGGATGTCCTATCTGGAAATTCGTGGACATGAATGTCCCCTCGGCCTATGGTCACTGGGTATTAGGAAGATGGTCATTTCTCATCTCTTATGGGGGCTCTTAAATACTTTCTGGATGCTGCATTCTCATCACTGCAGATTTTTAAAAATTTTAACAAATATACATATTTTCATTTTTAGACTTTCTATGGTTACTCTTCAAATCTGCCTACTCTTTTCTTCAAAATGCCCCATCTTGCCTAATGAGTTCTATTTCTTTACTCATCTTGACGAACATTTTAACATGCTTATTTTAAAACCACTTTCAGCTTGATCTAATATTTGTAGTTCTTTGGGTAAAATTTCTCCTGCCCTAGTTGGTTATTTCTGAACAAGTTACATTTACTTATTTGTTTCAGGCTCATCTGCATAGAAATTATCTTCAAGTATCTTAAAGATACCTGGGTTGTAGAAACAGCCTTTGGCTTAGCTTTGTGGTTGCTTCTGACAAGGTCTGAACTTCTGAGCCAACTTCTGAGCCCTCTCTCTCTGTATTATTTATGTGTGTATGTGTGCATGGTGTATATAGAATGTGTTTGTGTGTATAAAGTGTGTGTGCATGTAGTCTGTGTGTGTAGTGCTGTGTGTGTGTAGTGCTGGGTGTGTATGTGTGTGTATGTATAGTATAAAAATTTGACCACACAGCTGTATGCAGAGTAACCTGGTGTTCTGCTTTTCCAACACTGGCCCTTTGCTAGTAGCAGGGTCAGTACCTGATTTCAAGCTGCATCCTTGAATTGGGAACAAAGATTTCTCCAACTCCCAACTTTATTCAGGGAGTCAATTCCATGTCCCCACATGTGCTGGGCCTGTGGGCTCCACTCTTGTCCTCCTTTCCCATCTCCCAAGTCCCCAACTTGTAAGCAAACTTGATATTAGGTTTGCACTCTCCTGTGGATCACAAAATTCCAATTATTACTCATCACCAAGGAGTTTCTCTTCATTTTTAGCACCTAAAGCATTCTCCATTATTTTTGAACTTAACAAATACTGTTAAAATATGTGTGAAGTTTGAAGCTGGGTGGATCCCAGATGATCATGTTCTTAAAGCTAATCCATTCTTAAGGGTGTAAAACTTATTATAGCTGGAAACTTTTGATTAGATTCAGTTAAAGGATTAGAATAGATCACTGCAATAGGGCATAGCCCAGGGTGGTTCTTAATCCTATTACTGGAGTCCTTTAAAAATAGAGGAATAAAGAGTCATAGACACAAGGGGTAAAGCTTCAGAGAAAGAGAGAAGCCAGGAGAGATGAGCCAGTGCTGCCATTATGCCCTGCCATGTGCCTGATGGCCCACAGCTGAGCTTGGGGAGAAAGCAAGCCTGGAGGAGAAGGCAGAGACTGGCAGAGCCACCATTGTGCCTTGCCACATGACAGGAGTTCAGGATTGCCAGCAGCTAACCTTCAGGGAGGTTAGCTGATGGTGGGGGACATACTAAAGGGAGATAATATTCATTAATGAATGAATAAAGGAAAACAGGCTGTGATGGGGGATAACTTTTCTCTATATTAGAAATTTCTAAATTTCAGTGTTCATAAAAATCTCTCAAGGAAGTTGTTTGTTAAATGCAGATTCCAAGACCCTACCTGCAGGTATTCTCATATGCTAGATCTGTGGTAGGACCTAGAAGCCTGCACTTTTCAGTGAGTACTCCAGCTGATTCTAATACAGATAGTCACTGGGCCACACATTAAGAAACAACTTCCTTATGGGACTGCAATATCTCTTCGGAATGAGATAAAGGAAAACAACCCAAGGTAATAAACATAAAACCAAATACTAGGGAGACATTTAAAAGGTGTCTGAGCCTGGTGTGCTTAGGCTGTGGGATCAGGCTGCAGAGACAGGGGGTGGGAAGGTTCAGGATAAAGTTAGAAGACAGAAAACTGGTGTTCATGAGAGTCCCTTGCCTTTAGGGTTGGCAACAGGAGAACAGTAAAAACTCAGAGAAAAACAGGCATAACTGAAATATTGTTTCCTGCCTATACTTGAGGTAAGAATCATGAGAAGAGAAAGGAAGGAAGGAAAAGATACCTAGAAGGCTCATAATTATAGAAGATGAGCTGGACCATCTGAAGAGTGGATTAAATTGTTATCATCTTGATAGAAAAGGTCCACAAGGGGTCAAGGATGAGGTTGTAGCACTGTTTGAGGAGGCGGGGACTTGGCAGCCACCTGGACATCCATTCATGGGAGAGGGAGAAGTGCAATGTGTTGGATGCACACATGGGGTGTTCTGCACTCTTTGGAAGAAAAGATTAGATGGGAAATGGATGGAAGAAGAGGAGGAAACAGATGAGATGTGTAACAATACTATTTTTATAAATTTAAAACAAATGCACACAGAACAACCATATACATTTTATAAGAACACAGTCAAATAAAAAGATAGACATTAAGTTCTTTGAAGAGGTTGCCCTTTGGCAGGGGAGGGGAAAGAAGAATTGGAGTGGGGAATGGGGATGAAAATTATTAAAAGGTAAAGGAGAGGGAAGCGGACATGGCTCACCTGATAGAGCATTGCCTACTGTACAGGAGGGCCCAGGATTCAATACCTAGGACCTCCTGACCCATGTGGTGAATTGGCCCAGCGCAGAGCTGCCGTGCAAAAGAAGTGCTGTGCCATGCAGGGGTGCCCCTGCGTGGGGGTGCCCAACACACAAGGAGTATGCCCTGCAAGGAGAGCCGCACTGCGTGAAAAAAGCGCAGCTTGCCCAGGAGTGGTGCCACACACATGGAGAGCTGACGCAGCAAGATGACACAACAACAACAAAAAAGAGATGCAGTTTCCCAGTGCTGCTGAGGGTGCAAGCAGACACAGAAGAACACACAGCAAATGGGCACAGAGAGAAGACAACGGGGGGGGGGGGGGGTAGGAGAGAGAAATAAATAAAACTAAAAAAAAAAAGGGAAAGAGAGGAAGCAGATGTGGCTCAAGCAGTTGAGTGCCTGCCTCCCACATGGGAGGTCCCAGGTTCAGTTCCTGATACCTCCTAAAAGTAAAACAACAATAGCAAAAAACAGACAATGAGCAGACAATGAGCAAAAACAATGACCAAACACATGAGGGAGCTATCAAGGGCAGAGGGAGGAAAAGGAGATGTGGGAAGGCTTGCAGGGACCATGATGATGATAGGCCATGAACTGAGGTGACAGACAATAGCAGCAACTTGTGTGATCACGGAGGGGTTTCCTGTACCATCACTAGGCTGTGGAAGGAACCCAAACAGGAGTAAGCAATATCTCTACTGGGACTTTCCTTGAGGACTTCTTTGGGAGGAAGAAACCAGAGGATGAACTTGTTAGGGTTCTCAATGCCTGAGAATCACAGACTTGGTAATTCCCACCCCCATGAATTAGCTTCTGCCTTGTTTAGGAGAATTCTCCTCTGGCCAACAAAATATGAAACGAATAAGAGAACAAGGTGGAGACGGGTTCCCAGAGGTGGAAGTTAGCAACCTGAGGAGCTGACTACAAGAAGGAGCCCCAGAATGGTGTGAAGTTAATGTTGGTATTTATTATTAAATGTCCTGAGAGCCCCTGAGGGAATTTGGAAAGGTGGAGCCTTTGAGAGACAAGAAGTTAAAGCTGTTTTGGTGCTGGTTTGGGGGATTGTAACCTGAATCGATGCATTAAAATTGAGTGCTTCTTTGATTTAGGGAATGACACAAGTTTGGGGCAAGACTTCTAAGCTGCAGCTGCTGGAGAAGGAAGCCACAGTTTGATGGAACAAACACCCATCCCTCCTAGTCTAGGAAAAGTCAGAAAGAGAAGAAATTAGGAGAAATGTTTTTGGTGTGTGTGTCAGGACTTAAGTTTTCTGTTTTCATTGATAACAGGTTTTCTCAGGATAATTCCTTGTTGTGGGGGACTCTTTTGTGTATTGTGGCTTGTTTAGCAGCATCTTGGGCCTATACCCACTAGATGCCAGTTGCAACCTCCATCCTCCCAGTTATGACAACCAAAAAATGTTGTGGAGATTCTCTGATTGGTAAGAACAAGGGATTGTCAATCTTATCTAACTGGATTATGTAATCATGCAGTAATGATAGACAGATACTGAGAGCTTTCCAGGTCACAGGCCCTGGGGCACAAAATGAGTTTAAATCCTTGCTTGAAAGAGTGCACAGACTAACAGTGGAGATAGATATGGGAACAAACATTGTGATTCTCAAACAATGTCACATGGGTGAAGTGCCTGGAGACAGACCAAAGAGAAACCTCAGAGGGAATAGCACTTGGTTGGAATTCACCTGGGAGAAGTGGGGGGCATTCCAGAACCAAACATTTAAGGTCTAGAAGGTGAGAAAGAACGGGCTGTGGCCTTGAAATCCCAAAGCATAAGCCTTCAGTTGGTGCTGACTTGAGAGGGATGCTCTCCTTTGACATTACCCAATTTTGCAAGCACCATTTTAATATAGAATTTCCTCCATAAAATTCAATAAAGTTTTAATCAAAATTTCTGAGATATATCTTCATATCCTTAGTGAGTCCCCCCTGGGAAGGAGATTCATAGCTCTGGAATCAGACAGTTGTGAGTTCAAATTCTCTGTCTCTTACTAGTTTAGTGTGACTTTGGTAGTAAGTTTAACGCTGAGCTTCTGTGTTCTCAGCTGTGAAGTGGGGTAATAACAGTTTCTACATAATAGGATTGCTATGATGATTAAGAGAGATGAGAGACCTGGGAAGTGCTTAGCACAGCTCCTGGCACGTAGTAAGCACTCATTAAGATCCTTGACTTTTCCCTGTCTACTGAACCAACTTCATCACTATATAAATATGCTGACATAAAAAACTGCTGACCCCACCACTCTATTGCTCTCCTTCCCGTCACAGCAAAAGTCTCGGAAATAACGGTCCATAGACTCATTACCAATCCCTTTCTTTTCATTCTCCCTTGAGGCCCCTCCGATAAAGCTTTTGTCCCCAGCACATCACCTAAATGGCTATAGTCAAGGTCACCAGTCTCACAGCTATATATATTCTGAAACTCTGAAATTTATATCCCCATCTAGGCCCCTCCTCCAAATTCCAGATTCATATATCTGTTTAGTCAGCATCGTTACTTGATGTTTACTTGGATATTGAGTTCCCAGGCTTAACAGGTCAAAAACAGAACTCCTGACTTTCCCTCCTTCGTCCCCTAAACTGCTCCTCCTGTGGTCTTCCTCATTTTAGTTGATGGCCATTCCATTCTTCCATCTGCTCCAGCCAAGTGCTCTGGAGTCATCCTGGATTTTCACTCTCACATCCCTCATCCAATCTATAAGCAGATTCCATCAGCTCAACCTTCAAAATATAACCCAAAATGACCACTTCTCATCACCTCCACTGCTTACCACTCTGGTGCAAGCTATCGTTATTGCTCATCTGGATGATCCTAATTGTCTCCTTATTGGTCTTCCTGATTCCATCCTAGTCTCTCTACAAATATTCTTTTTCTAAGAAGCCAGAGATAGTTCCTTAAAATGAGAACCAGGCATGTCATTCCTCTGATCAAAAATGAGCCCAAGGGCCTCTCATGTCTACTAGAGTAAAATTCGAAGTATTTACAGGGACCTACAAGGCCCTATGTAATCTGTCCTTTCTTTTTCTCCTTCTTTTTCTAGTCTTCCTTTCAAGCTAGTGGGAGTTAAAGGGTGTTTTTGTAAGGTTAAAATGGGCAATGTTATGGATATACGTGAACAATACAAAGACAAAGGCTTTGGGAATCAGAATTGGGAACTGGAGTGTTGAGGACCAAGGGTACTCTTTCTAACTCTCAGGACTTTACAGTCATCTTTTCTCTGCTTCTCTCCTTCAGTGTGTTCCATCTTCTCCCTTGCCTCTCCTCTGCTTACTTACCTGGCCCATGGTCTCTACATGCTGACATTCCCCAAGTCATTCAGTCATTCAACAAACATTTAATGAGTGCCTAATGTATGTCGGCCACTGATATAGGCCCTGGGGATAAAGCAGTGAAGAAATCCAGCAAAAATTATTGCCTTGCTAGAGCTAGACTATGATGATGGTGAATGGTGGTGGTGGTGGTTGGTGAGATATAATATAAAAAGTATATATATATGCCACATAGAGTGCTTTGGAGAAAAGTAAAGCAGGGAAAGGAAATAGAGAATATTGGAGGGATACAATATTCATCAGGGAGGTAAGGGAAAGTTTCATTGAGAAGATGATCTATAGGAAGAACCTGCAGAGTGGAAGGAAACAAGTAAGGAGAATAGGCAACTGGGTGAGTAGGAGTGAGGCCAGATGGCTGAGGAGAGGGGAGCAGGTTATGATGGGGTCTGCAGGTTATAAAGTTTTTGGCTTTTACTTTGTGTGAGATGGAAAATTATCAGAGGATTTTGAACAGAGGAATCATGGGGTTTGACTCACATTTAACAGGATAACTCTGGCTGCTGTGTTGAGAACAGATTGTGTCAGGGCAAGGAGAGAAGAAGGGAGTCCAGTCAAAAGGTAATTCCAATAATTCAGGAGAGTGATAAGGGGGCTTGGACCGGGGCAGAAGCAGTGGGAGAGCCTTCCACTACTCTGTGTGGGCTGGAATGGATTGTTTTTAAAGGGCTCGTGGGACGGATAGGGCAGAGACTGAAGCATGACCAAAGGATTATTAAAGTCCTCTTTTAATAGCTCCACAGGAGGCTGCCACAGCATCTGTTAGCAGGGGTACTTGGATCACCAAAGACTCATTCTATCAACTTGGGGTATTAGAGAGAATGCTTGATCTAAACAGGGAAACTAAATTTTAACAAAATTTGTTCATTGAATTATTTAATTAGAAAGGAGCCTTGCATATTTCACAGGCCTTTATCTCTTTTCTGAAATTAGTCGATAATTCCTTCTGGGAGACCTGTGGCTGTCCTGTTGATTTTAAATAGATTGAAATGCCCTGATGGGATGCTGGGGAAAGAGTGTGCTACAAAGCATTAACCTCTCACAGACCTTACCCTTTATCTAGTTGATGCAATGGGCCCTGAGATAGTTTTTAAAACTTTTTTTCTATTTTATCGTAATAAGATAAATGAAATAAATTGAATTCTTGGAAAACTTATTAAGATAGCTTGAAGATTATTATAAGTGGAAAAGTAAGATAACTCCAGGAATCTCACTTTGGACAACTCACTCATTTATATAACTCAAAGTGCTTCTTCCCATTGGGCAGAGTAGGACCCCTCCAGGAACAGGTGGTGAGGCTGGGGATGAGGGGTCACTTTTCCTGATAACACATTGTCTCTGTGGCTGTGAAATGGTGAAAGTCAAGCTGCTACTGCTCAGGGCCCATAAAGAACCAAAAGGACCTGTCCTAGCCTTGAAGCCTTAGCGTCTTGGAGAAGAGGGCAGAGAGCCTGAACAAGGGCTTAGTATCCATGTTAAATCAAGCTTCATTACGGGAAATAGGCCAGTGATGGGCAGCACACCACAATGCCCACAATCCCTTTCAGATCGAAAGGTCAGAATGTTGCTTCCATGTGGCTGCTTCTCAAACATATGAATATTAACACTTGATGTGTACCTAAAAGCCATGACAGTGTTTCATTGTTTCATTGGTTTTATCCTATTCATTAATATAAACCAAGTTGAAAGAATATACATTTCCCATGGGAATCAATGAAGCCATACTCATGAATGAAAAAGAATATGGATTGTAAAGATATATAACTTTCTTGAACTGATGCTTGAGCAAAACACTATTGCTCACCCTGGGACTAAACGATGGCCCTGAAGATCACTATGGAGGTCCAGGAAGCCACTGGGCCTGCAGTGGAGGGTAAGGCTGCCCAGCCCTGTCTCTGCTATCTGTTTATAGCAGAAGGGCTATGTGAGCCCATCTCTGGGCTAGACGGAGGCTGGCTGAGGTACCAATTTCAGCCTCAGTGACAGCAAAATAATGGTCAATTAAGTGACGGTCAACTGAGCTGAAGGGGGCATGGAGACATGGTCTACAAGAAGTAGCACCAAACCTAAATAACGAAGATGACTATGAAAGAAGTATTGGAAACCACTGGGGCAATTTTTGCTACAACTGGTGGTAGCCTTCTGGTTGAGAAAGACAGAAAGTGGGAGGTAGAACTCCAGACTGAGTTCAAGCACCGTGGCCCCAACTCCAGCTTCCCCTGGAGTTTGCAAAGAGGTCTGCAGTGGTTTAGGAGACAGTGGTTTGTGTGACCATACTAAGTACCCAGGATGCTTGAAACTGAAAAATGACTTGAAATCAAGTTGTTCATGCATCTTTCACTTCTAAGAGAAAGAGATTTTCCTTTCCTGGGGACATGGGCTAACTACACCTCTTGTTTCAGAGACCATTGTGAACAGTGTCTCATCTGTCTCAGCTGGAAAGGGGTAAAATGTCTCCCACAGAAGCTGCAGTTCCTGGGGCTTGAAAGGGTATCTTGCATCATGTCGGTGCTGGAATGCTGGCGCCAGGTCTAGAGGATTGTGTTTGGACAAATTCAGACTAGCAGGCCTGAGGCAAATGTGAAGATGTCCAAAAGATTGAGGCGGCAAGAGCAAAATAAAAGTGAGCAGGAGATGGGTCAGGTGCTGAGGCAACAAGATTAGGGTTCTGGTCAGGTCTGACATGCTTCCAAGAGCCTGGCTAAGTTTGTGGTGCTGTGTGGGCAGAGATGAGGGACTAAACAAACAGTGGATTCTTATTCCTCCCCAAATAGGGTGAGTTATTAAGGACTAAACTTCATTGGTCAGTGGCTCCTTTTACTTTCACCTCAGGAAAGAAAGGCCAGTGGCATCTTTCTAAAAGTCTGAAAAGTCCTCACACAACAGAGTATACCAAAAGAACTCAAGGGGACATGCATTGCCTGTGCACATGCACGCATACATATACCTCTCAGAGGGGAAGTAAAGAACTTTATAATTTCAAGCCCTTGAGGAAATTTACACCAGACAGTCCCTCTGAGGGGTTGAGGGTGGAGAGAGGGTGCATCTTGAATCAATGAGGCACTCATGTTTGGGCTCATGGCAGAGCTGAGGGAATTCCCTGAAACTGAGAAGACAGTGAAGAAGTAGGTGGGGACTGCAGTCTGAGAAACCAGGCTGGATTTCCATTTGATCACCAGATCCAGCTTTTCTTACTTTAGCCATACTTCGATTTACCATTCCAGAATAACTCTTTCTTCTAATCTACCATTGCTTCCTCATTTTAGAACTTTGTGTAATAGCCATGGTCTCAAGAAAACAATTCTTTTCTAACTATCCCTTTGTCCAGACTATGCAAGATTCTTTTTTCTCACCTAGGTATTAAGACCCAAGATCCCCTTTAAAGGGTAGCCATCCTGTGAAATTAAACCCCTTTCAATAGCAAGTTTTTAAGGTGAAGACAGATTCCAGGGTTGATACGAAGGACGGCCAGAGTAAAGCCTAATCCCCACTATTTAACATTTCCCAGAGTCCCCTGCCACTTTTTGCCCATGTATTTACATACTTGTGTTCACATAGCTTCTATATTGTTAAATAGTGGATTGTGTGTTTTTAGGAATAATGCAAATGCCTGAAAGCCTTCAGATTCCCAAACAACGAGCTTCTAGTTTCTCTATGCTATTCATACATAAAAAAGGATGATGCTGTTTTGAATCCCCTCCATAAGAGCTGTCATCTGAATCGATTGGCTGAGGTGGAAAAACTACATATTAGCTGACTTTCAAAACAAGATTTCCACTCTGAGTTCCCATTGTTCATGTGTTTTCATGTGCCATATTGTGAAATTAAACTAAAAAAGAAATCCCTACTCACTGGATTAACTCCAGAAAATAATGTGTAGCACAGTAACTCCTAGATACCACAGTTTTTAGCCAGTTAAGTTGAAATAATTACTTCTAAGTTCATTTATTTAGTCTATACCTTTATTTCCAGCCCCATGGAATACCAATAAATATCTATCTCTACCTCTTAGATAAAATAGCTCACGGTAGTACTGATGTCTTTATTTAAAAATATTTAAGTGATTTATCAAAAGCTACAAATTATTTTTTATATATTTTATATTATTTAAAATAATCATATAATTTTATGATTATTGCCCCTTTCAAGAATAATGTAACCCTATGGGACCTTGAAATTTACTATTTTTGAACTTTACATTATCATGAGCAAGTTATCTATTTGTTTCAGTTAAATCTGAAAACCAACCAGAAAACCCAAGATCACCACTTCTTCCTCTAGTCTTGGACTAACAACAGGTGCCATATTGGTTCTCACTCATCTATGTCAAATATTAAGGAGAATCTTAATCAGTTTTTCTCTTCATTCAGCCATCTGGCATAGGTTTTACTTTATTTATTTATTTAAAGATTTATTTTTTATTTATTTCTCTCCCCTCCCTTGCCCATTGCCTGCTATCTATCCATTTGCTGTGTGTTCTTTTGTGTAGGTTTGCATTCTTGTCAGTAGCACTGGGAATCTGTGTCTCTTTTTGTTGCGTCGTTTTGCTGTGTGAGTTCTCCGCGTGTGTGGCACCACTCCTGGGTGGGCTGCGTTCATTTTGTGTGGGGCAGCTCAATGCAGGGTACACTCCTTGCACATGGTACTCCCCTACGTGGGGGATACCCCTGCGTGGCATGGCACTCCTTGCGTGCATCAACAGTGAGTGTGGGCCCGCTCACCACACGGGTCAGGAGGCACTGGGTTTGAACCCTGACCTCCCATATGGTAGGTGGATGCTCTATTGGTTGAGCCAAATCCACTTTCCAGTTTTTACTTTAATTAGAACTCCATTCTTGTATATTCTTATAGCCAGCTTTCTTTTGCATCACTTTCTTTTTTCTTTTGGTATCTTTCTTAGATGTCCTCTTAGCCCTGCTCTCTTTTCCTGTGTGATTATTTCACTGCGAAGCTTTGTCACAGTTTTTCACTACAGCTTTCAAGGGCATTTGAAATCTTTCTGCTAGTGGCAATTACCACTCTGCTATAATGTTAGAGTAAAGGCAGTGTTACTTCAGACAAAAGGTATGTTCAATTCCTGACCTCTGAGTCTGTGGGTGTAGACTCATTGTAAATAAGATCACTTTAAGATGTTATTTCACAGAGAGCTAGAGACTGGAAGATAGGCTTACAGGAAATAGGTGGGGAGAGGAAGGTTGTGAGCCAATGCCTACAGGGGGCGAAATCTATGATAAACTGGAGGTAAGTAGCTGTACAGTGAAGGGATAAGACTTGGGCATAGGGATACTACTGGCTTGGGTTTTACAGGCTTGAGGGGGATAGGATTGGGAGGATGGGTCAGATGGTCTAAGGAATTGGGGGGAGGGTTGGGGGGGAACAAATGAACATGAGAGATTGTTGGGTATGGGTTGAAACTATAATGTTGAGAAAACTCTTTAGAAAATATAATAAGGAAGTGTTACTGATTTAAGGTGTTTGACGGGGGCATCTGGCATAGGGTGCACTGGGGCAGGCTTCTAGGGAGTGTGTGAGTGCTCATCTTATCATAGTGTGCTATATCAGTAGGTGGAAACCCATACAGTGAGCAGGAAGGTGTTATGCTCCCATCCTGGGGAAGCCTGATGTTCTCAAACAGAGGGGAGGGTGTCTCTTGAGAGCATGGGTGACTCCCAAAGGGGATGGACAGACTAGTGTGTCAAGCTCTCAGCATTATTGCAAGTATCTATGAATCTTGTCCTTTAAGCAGTGAAGCTTGGTCGTCACTGTGGACCCTGAGGAAAGGGGGAGAAAGGAATAGAATAATTGGAAGAGGGGACACCAGGGGGGCAATGGAAGTGTTCTGCATGATCCTGCAATGATGGATGCAGGCTATGTTAAATATTACCAAAAATTTATAAAGGTATATAGTCTAATATGCATACCATAACATAGACCATAATGTAACCAAAAATTTATAAAAGTATATAGTCTAAAATGTAAACCATAATGTAAACCATAATGGAACCATGCTATTAGCTATGTTTCAATATCTGTATATCAGTTGCAGGAAATGTAACATCCACATGTAAAAAGATCATTGCTGGGGAAGGGGGAAAAGGGTTTGATGTTGAGTATATGGGAGCTCCCTATATTCTATATGTGACTTTACTGTGACCTAAAACTTTTTTGAAGACATAATAATAATAAAAAAAGGATGTAGACACTGAGAAAGAAATGGAAGAAATTGCCTTGCCATTGTACACACAGGGCAACACCTATTACAGTGATGAAAGGTAAGATGTTAAAAAAAACTTTCTTGTGATATTCTTCATTTTTTAAATACCCAATTTATTTTTTACTTTATTTTAGTTTTTCTAAGTTATTATATATTCTATTTTTAATCTTTAATCCTATCGTTACCATTTCATTTTCCTATTAATTGAATTTGGCAATATATTAGACTTCATTTTTGAAGAAGCTTTGGATCACAGAGGGGTTTACCTATGGCAGGGGAGGAGTACTGATGTGGGGTGTCATTGATAAGGGATGCATAGGTGGGAGGGAGTTCTCCAGCACATGCATATAGGGAATATAGATATGTTTGGATATTCGTTGAGTATTGCCATAGGGGTTGGAGTTTCACATGATAACTGAGGAATTGCTGAGTTCCCATTCTGGGGAACTCTGTCACACTCCCCAATGGAGCAGCAACAATCCGCCAAGTGCAAGGGCAAAGACCAGTGAAAAAGGATGGTCCAATGATGGGCCTTTGATACTGATGACTATGCTTATGAGCCTGTGTGCTTGAAATTTCAACTGGGCTAGAGATGCAGAGTGCCTAAGAGTTACCTCCTGAGAGCCTCCATATTGCTTAAATGTGGCCTCTCTCTAAGCCAAACTCAGCATGTAAATCCATTACCTTCCCCTCAGCATGGGACATGACTCCTGGGGATGAGCCTCTCTGGTGCCGAGGGATTACTACCAAGCACCAGCTGGTGATGCAACCGGAAAAAGACCTTGAATAAAAGGAGGAAATGGTAAAGACAAATGAGTTTATATGGCTAAGAGACTTCAAAAATGAGTTGGGAGGTCATCAGAGGGGTCACACTTACACACATCTCAGCAGGATCTCAGAGATAGTCAAAGCAGATACAATCCCAGGTAGTGGTACTTCTGAGGGCTACAGAGACACCCAGGCCCTACAGTCATGACAGATGGCTCTGAAGTTCAGTGCCTTGCCAGTGGATCCTTCTTTGGAATATGTGCTCCTTAGTGTGTTGGAGTGGAACGCAGCTGTGACCTCTCTACACATGCCTCCTCTGTCACTTTTACTGAGTCTGTGGTTGGCACTGGAGTTAGTGTATGCTCAGGAGACTTGAATCTTTGCATTGTCTATGTGCCAGCAGGGCCCTGAGCCTCAGGAGAGTTGCAACAACTACTCTCTAGTTCATTGGACTTACCCAGGTCATCTAACAGGGAGGTGAGGATGGTCAAGCACCACACCAGGGAACTGAGAGAGTCTACAGCTGCAAGTAGGAGAATTTCATCCATCAGCCATATGGGATCTAAGCCCCCTCTCAATTTAGAGGTGGTGTGCACATCACTATCCCAGGGTCTTCAGGATGGAGGAATAAAATATGGATTAGAGTGGATTTACTGGTGTTCTACTATAGAAATATTGTGGGTCTATCAATAGAAAGAAATTATATCATTGATGTGAAGACAGTGACCATGGAAGTTGCCAAAGGCAGGGAGAGGGAAAAAGAGGTGTGATATGGGGGCATTTTTGGGTCTTGGAGTTGTCCTCAGTGATATTGCAGGGACAGATTCAGGACACTATATATCTTATCATAATCCACTGAATGGACTGGGAGAGAGTATAAACTACAATGTAAACTGTAATCCATGCTGTATTGCAGTACTCCAAAATGTACTCATCAAATGCAGTGAATGTACTGCACTAATGAAAGAAGTTGTCAATGTGGGAGGAGTAGGGGGTGTGGGGAGTGGGGTATATGGGAACCTCTTCTATTTTTTAATGTAACATTTTGTGTGATCTATGTATCTTTAAAAAAAAAAAGATAATAAAAATAAACTAAAATAAAAAGAAGGAAAAAAAAGATGTTATTTCAGTTAAGATGTGACCCAACTTGGTAGTCCTTTATAAGCAGAGTGAAAATCAGACAAAAAGAGAAGACACCAGGAGCAGCAGAGAAGCTGGAAGTCAGGAGAACCAGGAAGTGAAAGGAGAAGATGCCACCATGTGCACTGGCATATGACAGAAAATTCAAGGAACCCTGAGGACCAGCAGCCCCAGAACACCACAGTCGTCAGGCAAAAATCATCACCTTGCTGATGTCTCAGTTTTGGATTTCTCCTAGCTCAAAACTGTAAGCCACTAAATTACTCTTGTTTAAGTCATTCCATTGTATGTTATTTGTTTTAGCAGCTAGAAAACGAAAACAGACAGTAATCATAATTCATTCTATATGGCTTTTTTTTTTCACTTTTTCCAAAACTATATTCCATAGAACACTAATTTCTCCAGATGTTAACATGTTATGGAAAAAGTTTCCATAGTTTGGAAAACACTGGTGATTCATTACACACATTAGCATTTTAAGGACTCTAAGAAAAGACCTGCAGTAAAATTTGTTTACTTTGACTTAACATTTCTCAAACCTATTTGTCACAGACCCTGCCCCACCTGCCTTACCACTCACCCCCCCCCCCCCATCCTCCCATTCACAAAATACTGTTTGGGACATAAATACTCATGGATCTTATAGACTACTGGATAGACAGTAGTCCAAATGACACAGGTGAGGATACACTTACTGTTGGAGAAAATGCAGCACTTATTGGGACACAGAGACTGAAATGACTATAGACAAAGAAATATTTATTGAGAAGTTCTCCCAACGGAGGGGATCTGAAGAACAGACTTCAGCACCCCCCCCCCCCCCACCAGCATGGTGGGGGTCTGAAGAGAGACTTCAGCCCACTCCTGGAAGGGGGGACTTGAATTTATACAGAACTTTCCTAGGTGGGGGAATGATAGCTGGTGGGAGGGGGTTGAGGGTCTAAGTGAGGTGCAGGGACCAATAGGAAGCCCTAGAGATGAAAACTTTTCCTGACAGTGACTAGAAGATAATGGGTTAGGGAGTTATGGTTTCTTGGAACATCTGCAGGAGCAGATGTTTCTTTGTTCTGTAGGAATTTTGCCTCCCTCTGATATGTAGGTAGGGAAGGTTTCCATTTCCCTTTACTCCTGTCTCTATGTGGTGTCTTTATTTAACCTGTGGGGAAGTGCCATGCCCTTGGACATGTAGGCTTATAGGGGATGGGGTTAGCCTTTCCCCAGTGCATATCAGGGGAAACTGAGCTACAGCTTGTTAATTACTGCAAACCTCTAACACTTACAAACTGAGATAAATTTTACTAAGGAAGGGAAAGTGGTTCTATAAGAACATATAATAAACCTGACATGCTGGGAGATTGGAGAATATTTTCTCAAGGATGCCACTGTTTTGCTGAGACCTGAATGGTGAGTAGGAGGTACTTACCTGCTGATGTGGGTGGGATGGGGTGAGGAATCTTCCTCAGGTAATGCAGTCCATCCTCCTGTCTCAGTGGAAAGGCTTCTAGGTGACTCTGATGACAGGTATAGGGACATATGCCATTCTCTGTGACATATGGCCATCCATATGAGTCTGTTAACACTGAGATTTCCTTAGAGAGAGAAAAGAACAGAAAAGCCACTGAAGTTTTCTGGAGAAACAAAACACTCATAGGATTAGGAGACAGCTGGGATGTAGGAGGTGATAGCTGGAGGGCGTGATGAGAGAGGTGCCAAAGATAACACCCATTTTTACAACAAGACTTGGTTATTTTTACAAACGATTGTACAGATTGTTCAACTGTGGTCTATGAAACATAGAATGTCACTCATTAGTAGTTAGGGGATATTGTGTAGTAGAAACGTCAATAGTTTAGCATATTCTCCCATCACACACTTGTTAATTGAATGCCAGAATTATCTACCTTCATCCATGAATGGACTAAACTTAGTGTTTAAAGGATTAGGACCAGGTGCAGGAAGCATTCACAATTAGAGATGCAATTAAGGGTTTATTTAAAGACCATTAAGTTGACGCTTCTTTCTAACTTTTTTTTTCTTTCTGTTTTTAGATTTTCAGGGAAGATGATCTGAATATTCTGTTCCTGCTAGTGGAGCATCTAGTTGGAAAAATCTTCAACCTCTTCTAGGCCCCTGTAAATGCAATACAGTAAGATAAGTCAGACCTCAGGGCATTCAATAAACATTAAACAGATGATGATGGTTTGTCAGGGGTGACAGAGATCTTGATGGTTGACCCAAAAAGGACAATTGATATATGGTTTACCTTGGCAGGCACCTGCTGACTTGGGAGGTCAGATAGAAGTCCAGGAATTTAGAGGAGAGAGAGAGAGAGATAGAAGGAGGAAAGTGCTTAAACCTGAGGGTGCAAGCAGGCTGTTTTAGCTTGAAAGGATGGTGTCTCCAATGGTTGGAGCTAGAAGAAGGGGAGAAACCACAGGCACCAGAAAGAGACAGTTTATTGCTTTCAAGCAGTGGCAAACTTAGAGCAACTTGAGATTTTAACCTGCCAACTTGAGATTGGAACCATGAGAATTCCTCATCTGGTAGCAAGTAGAGTGCCACTCGATTGGCCCTAAGGGCTCAGGGAGCAGAAAAAGAACAGGACAAAGGTGCCAGGGGCAGTCCTGAGACTTCCGGCTCCATTTTTCTTTGGGGTTGTGATAGCCTAAAGTTAACTCACGAAGAGTGAAATCACAATGTAGGAAGCCATTTCTATGGGGCCTACTCTGGGGGAATGTTATTTCATTGCCAGTTTGTAGTTAGAGGTCAGAGAAAACTCTCTGTGATATCATTGTCAATATGACCATGGTGTTAAGAGTGTGGGTTCTCAAATCAAACAGACTGTACTTCAAATCCTTATTTAGCCACTTAGTAACTTCTGTATCGGTTAAGGTCCACTTAGGAAAACAGGGTCATACCAGTTAATAGATGGAATTTATTTTTTACAGCTTAATTGAAATATAATTCATATACAATATAGTTTACCCATTTAAAGGGTTTCTAGAAATAGTTACAGAGTTGCGCAACCAACAGATGGAATTTAATGTGGATAATATTATAATTATAATTATAAATGTGTTGGAAGAGCTGAAAAGCCAAGCAGAAGATGTGAGACCACCCAAAGATTACAAAAGTTGGATGTTCCCACTCCCGCTCATGTGAAGGCCACATGAAGAACAGCACTGCCAGGTAGGAGCTGGGAACATAGAAGAAAGGCCTATTAGTGGGATTGGAACTTGGAGAACATGCAGTGATGCCAGAGATGCTACCCAAAGCAGGGGGGAGAAATATCCTGGTTTCTCCTTTTCTCCTGCTCTTCAAATTCCTGTCAGTGCTTTCTTTTGATAAAACAAAAGCCATGTGACAAAAGAGCCTGGGGAATATAGTTTGTGACAGTCAGAAAAGCAGAGGAAGGCTGGAAAATGGATGTGAGAACAAACAAGCAAATGCCTGGTGCAGAAGGTATGTGAACCAGCTACTGCATATCTCATCAACTCAGTTTTCCCTTTTGTGAAATGGGGATGTTAGTCCTACCTCATAGAATTATTGTGAGGATTAAATGACCTAACATATTTTTCAGTTGGTTTTCTTGGTTGTAAGGAATAGAACTTCACTCAAAGAACAAGTAATCAGGGGGAGAAGGGGAATAATTATAATGATTTAGATCAATTATCAAGAGCTTATCCATTTATTCTTAGGTACTTTGTCTAAAGTCAAGGAACAACACCTACCAGGTGACTGGCATTGGGTGATGACTCTTAGTAAATGTGGCAGAGATGGCTCCTAAATTTCATGTTCTCCTCTTCTTTCTGGGGACACAACTAAATCACATTTCCCATGCTCCTTTGCTGCTAGGTGTGGCCGCCACGTGAATGAGTAAATTCTCATTCTAGCTAATGGAATGTGGGCAAAAATGATAGGACACATTTCTGAGCCAAGGTTTTTAAGAATAGGCTGTTTCTCCACCATGCCCTCCATCCCTTTCCACCAGCTGGATGTAGATGATGATGAAGGATGCTCAATATGGAAGGAGTCTGGGAGGGTCCCTGAATCACCATGGGAAGAAGAGCCAACTTACAAACAGAAATTGCCACTTGTTGATATGTGAGTGAGAAATTACTTCTATTACCTCTAAGTCACCAAATACCTTGAGGTTTCATTGTAACTGCAGCCTGACCTAAACTAATACTTATAGATAATTTAACTGCAAGAGCAGACATTGTCTCAAGCTAATTCAACCACATATTTGCCATTTGCCATATTCACTATTGTTCTTGCATTCTACTCCTTTCTCTCTGAGTTTACTTTGCTCTGGCTGAAAATATTTGTTAATGTTTTCAGCAAGTGTCTGTGGGTGGTAAGTTCCCTGAATATATTCATTTTTATCTCACTCCTGAATTGTAGTCAAGTATAGATTTCTATATTGACAGCTATTTTCCCTGAAGTTATTATGCCATTTTCTTTTAGCTTCTGTGGTGGAGACTGCTACGCAGTATTCTTCCTTTTAGTAACAGAACTTCCTCAGTTTTAACTGAGCATATGGCCTCCAGGCTAGAGTGTGTTTCCCAGCTCCTCTTGCAGCTAAATGTGGCCATGTGAGCAAATTTGGTCAGTCTAACTTCTGAGTCATGTCCTTAAACATGCTTAATTCTGGATTCTTTTTTTTTTCTTCTGTAGAAGCCTTGGAAGCCCAGTGTGGGTGATGAGAAAGCCACCCTAGACTGTTAACCCCTAAATAGTTCACAAGAAATGAATCTACTTAAATCACAGCATTTTTTTTTTGTCTCTTTGTTACAGAAGCTAGTCAGTAACCTAATGCAAAAGTCTCCCGATGATGATGTTGAGTCTTTCCTGGGGTTAATTTTCCTCATGTGCTTTAGAATTTTAATTTGCTCCCTGTCTTGGCTTGGAGTTATGGCCCCCAGAAAGAATATGTTCTTATTTTTAATCCATTCCTGTGGGGGTGAACCCATTGGAAAAAGGACTTTGGATGAGGTTATTTCAGTTAAGGTGTGGCCCAACTCAATCAGGATGGGTCTTAATCCTCTTACTGGAGGCTTTATAGCAAAGGTCACACAGAGAGATGCCCTAGGAATAGCAAAAAGCTGGAAGTCAAGGGAACCTGCAAAAAAAAAAGAAGATGCTGCTGTGTGCATTGCCATGTGACACAAAAGCCAAAGAACCCCAAAGATTGCCCCCATTCAGAAGATACCTATCTGGGGAGCAAACAAAGCCTTCTAGCCTCTGAAACTTTGAGCCAATAACCTATTGGTAAGCTAACTCGCTGTATGGTCATTGTTTTAGCAGCCAGAAAACTAAAACACTCCTTCATTTGGGGAAATTTTTTTTTTCTCTCCTCTGCAATTGCCCTGTCAAGTGATTCTGCAGTTGCCTCCCCCATGCTCTTTAGATTTTTCAGTCCAGAATCATTTCTTACATTGGTGGCTCCAGGTTCCTGCACTGTATTAATATTCAGGATTTACAGATCCTGTCATCAGGACAGCAGGAAGCTTAGCTATGGTCCTGGCTTCAGGGTGTCTGCTTCTTCTCATCTTCCAGTGCGTGAAGCTGTATATGAGTTGTGGCACTGGACAGCTTTGCTTCAGACCCATTTCAGAGATGAGGAGCCCTGCCCCAGGCCATGGTTCCCGGTAGGCTCCTGGCTTTGGCCCCCACCTCCTCTGGGTACTTTGGCTCCCAAAACCCCACAGGAGCTAGAACATCTGGCCACATCTGCTCACTTCCGGATTAGACACCAATAGGATCACCACTTCAGTTCTGCTTCCCTCCTTCTGTTTCTTTTCTGACTATAGTACATAGAGATATTCATCTTTTTTGGAATATGGGCATGCTTTTTTCTTTTCCTCTCTCTATTTCACTTATCACTACTATACCTTTGAAACAAAAAAAACCCTCAGATTTTGAACTTATGAAAATATCTTGACTGGAATTCATGCCAATAATTGATAAAAATTATCACTAATACAAAGCTGAAAATTACAAAAATCAAGTTCTTATGAGAAGCCCTTTAAAGAAGAATAGGTGACCAAGCAGATGAAAGAGGAAAAGGTTGAAGATAGTCTAGCTCATAGATTTGAGAAAAAATGATGATGATTCCATTAAAAGTACTGTATTGTGGGGAATATGACTAAAGCATAGACAGTTTAGATACTGAGGTGAAGGTAGGACTCCCTATCTTAAAATCAATAACCCTCCCCCCAAATCCCCATAAACACCAATAACAATCAAATCAGTAAACAACCTAATATTGCTATTGGTAAGTGCTTAAGTCAGAGTGAAGGGAAAATAAGCTCTGAAAAAGACATTTTTAGAGATTGAGATGAAGGCAAGACACTTTGTCTTAAAATAAGAAAACTCTATTTGCTTCCCAGCCCAAGCTGAAAAATAATGTCAAACCAGCCATCAAAATTTCAAGTATAAACTGGGGCTAGGCAATCAATGGAACCATGTGAAGGAAAAAAAAGAACCATCTGTGGGATTTTATTGCTAAGTGAATAGAGTTTCTAGGGAGAAAAGGATCAAAGCAAAGGATTCATTAAATCTCAGTTTCTGCAAAAGAGGAGGATGGAAAGAAGGAGGAGGCAGAACTAACCCACTCAGCTCTGACCTCACACTTCACGGTCCATGTGGGTGCAGAGCAGCCCCTGGGCCAGCTGTGAATGAGGAGATGGCCTTTTCTCAACCCTCCATGACCTGTCAAGACTTATACTTACTCCTTTGTTCACCACAGTATTTATGGGAGCCCCTTTTGCTGCCTTTACTTCTGGGTAGGTAATAGGGAAAAAGAAGACTGAGAATGTTTTCTTGCAGTCCCAGCGAGAGAAAAGCAAGGCTTTCTGGGTGTCAGGACTTTCTCTAGCCTCAAACTTATTTCCAAGGCATGTCAGACTTAAGGCATGAACCCAGATGGATTAAGGAGTGAAGGAACTATCTTTAGGGATGGGACACTTTCCTGTTGGAAATATCCTGGCTGGACTTGCTAACTGGAGAAAGGAAGGCTTATTTAGTGCTGCCAGACAGGAATATTCTTGGCTGACATCTGTGTGGGAGTTCTTGGCTTCAAAGCAGACAGAATATCGACTAGCTGCCTCCTGAACAGTTGTACTGGGGCTGAAAACTGGATCAGGCAGGCTCCAGCGAACCAGGAGGGGGCAAGTCAAAGTGTGTTGGATTCAGCATGGAGATGTGGAGGGTGTTTCACCAGGGAGTCAAGAGACCTGGGATGCCACCCAAGTCCTGACACTCTCTCATGGTGTGACCTGGACTTCTTTGTCCTTTTCAACAAATGGAAGGATTGGACAAGAATATTAAAGGTCCCTCCAGCTCTAATAGGCATTGATACAGATGGGGTGGGAGTGGATGGGGCACACAGGGCATTGAGAGTGGTTCAATCAGAAGCTGAAGAAGCAATTACGGTTTAAAAACCAAAAGGCAAAAAATGATAAATAGAAGAAAGGATCCAATTTCTCTCCTGTCAAAAAGATCAGGAGATTTTAGACCTGATCTCATTTAAAATTTTTTTTCTTTCTTCTCTCTCACTCTTAAAAAAATCAGAATGCACTTTTTTTACTCATAAACCTTTCCAATGACTTCAGTACTTCTGCAGCCACTGTGTAGCTACTGATTCTCACATTTAAGATGGAAAAATCTTTATTTAGAGATCCTAAAAGTGTTGGTGTGAATCTCACCAATGGCTGTATGCTGGGAAATCAGGGAAGTTTTGACCAAAATTTTTGTTGCATTATTGTTCTTTTTTCAGATCCATTCTCTTGTCTTTTTTCCAAGTAGAAAAGTCAGAAGAAATGCCATTTTATATTCCATTTTTAGATTTAAGATGTTAAATTCATTCACTCTTTACTGAATATTTGTCTCGAGCTCCTCTGTGCTGAGAGCTGGCTCTATTTCCATGCTGGTGATAGAGGAGGGAGCAAGACCCACGTGATCGCCCCTCCTGTGAGTGCCGTGTTTGTACTTATGTGTGTGTGTTGTATGTGTGTGTGTAGGGGGAGGGCCAGACTGGAAACAGGAAGTCCCAAAAGTAAGCTGAATAATTATTTTTATAAGAGCTATGGCAGGGTGAGCTTATGAGAGGGCCGGGGTTGGCGGGGGAAGGGCCTTTTGAGTTGCAGCCATAGAGGTCCTCTTGCAAAGGTGCCATGTGATCTAAAACATAATAAGGGCTATTCCAAGAGTGGAAATGAGATTCTAGGCAGAGGAATGTGCTAAGGCCTTGGGCTGGTGGGAATGGCTAGTGTGAGGGATTAGTGTATTTCTCAGAGTGGCTCGGGAGATGAATACTCATCTTTTCCTCTACCCACTAGAATATACAGAATTTTAATTTTAATTTTAGGATTTAGTTTAGTTATAGAGAAAAATTTCCCAAGGTCAAGTGTCCCAAACATTGGCAAAGACACATTAATGTGGGTCTGGAACCCTCAGCAGGCCTGATGTTCTTCAGCAAAGGTCCCAGCAGAAGCTGGTCCAGTGGGTTCTCTCTTTCAGTGGTGAAGGCCAACAGGTCTGATTTGTTCCTCCAAGCAGCAACAGTTGTTTGCAATTTTTTAAAAAAGGTCTCCATTAAAAAGAAAAATCTCCTTTTGAGGAGACCAAAGAATAGGAAATGGATTCCAATAATAATATACAGTTATTGAACCCAATCTATGCTAGGCTCTTTCCCAGTGTGTTACATATTTACTGTTACATGTTTACTGTAAGGCTCGCTTCATCCTTGTGAGGTAGAAATGATTGTGATCCCAATTTACAGATAAAGACTGTGAGGCACGGAGAGGTCCGTGTGTTTGCCCAAGGACCCAGAGCTGTGGGAGTTCAGAACCCATGGGTCAATTTTACACAAGGACTTCGGGTAGCACACTCTGGAAAGGAGGGGAAGAAGGTTCTTTCTCTTTCTGGAGTTCTTTAAAGACTTGTCAATTTTCCATCCAAGAATGAGATTTCTAGGCTCTAACATATGTACTAAATCAGAATCTCTGTGGGTGGAACTTAAGAATTTGCATTTTAAATTGCTTCCCAGTTGATGCTAAAGTTTGAGAAGCACAGATATGGGCATTCTGAATATGGAGGAAAGAGTCGGGACCCTGGATTCCTTCAGTAATGATGATGATTATAGATATAATAACACCATTTCTTGAGTGCCTTCTCTGGGACAGACATTATATTAGATGCTTCCATGTGTACTTATATTTAATTTTGATAACTCTACAAGGAGCATATGATTTTACATCTTACAAATAAGGGAATCTAAATTCAAAGAGGAACTTGCCTAAAGTCTAGCAGACAGTGAGTTGCAGAATGATGTTCAAACCTAATCTGCCCATTTTTGTTCCACAACATCATACTTGGTATATATAATTCTGTGGGGTCATCTTTAGAATACATGGTGGCCAGATCAACCCCAAAAGGACTTTCTTATCTTGTCTTGAAATATAACCAGATGACCAAATGAAATCTTTCTTGGTATGTAATCTTTGGCAAGTTGTTTAACCTCTTATTTTCTTATTTGTAGAATGAAAAAAACAACACATTATCAATTTTGTTATAAGCATTAAATGAGATAATCCTTGTAAAGCCTTTTAAAGAAAGTACCTGGCATTTAGTAAGAACTCAATAAATGTAGTTGCTATTGCTATTAATGTAATTAAACTTTCAACTCTTCCTCTATTGGGTTTGTACAGTTCTTCCATGATGAGAGTTTCTGTTGACCAATATTGATTGCCGGCTTCCTCTTTGCCCTCTTGAACTGATGAACTGATAAACATCAGCCTGCTTCTTAAAGAATAAAAGCAAGCAAAGACTCCTCAGATGTTTTCTTTGACCATCCCTCAGTGTTCAAAATTCTGACTTTATCCCAACCTATCTCTAGCAAGATTCCCTTGTCATCATCTGAGCTCTAGCTGTGTATCTGCAAATTCACCTTCCCATTTGTACTACCTTTCCTTTGTCAGGTAAATTTACGCTTCTCTTTTGTCACTGATCATGGACATCCTCCTCGTTCTTCCAACAAATATTTATTAAGCACCTACTATGTGCCAGGCACTCTCTATTCCAGGCAACTGTAGATGTAGCAGTGAATAAACAAAGATCCTTGCCCTCCTACATCCTAACTTACATTCTAGTGGGAGGTGGGGAGTCAGACAATAAATAAACAAATAAGTCAAGTATGTTAGATGGCGATAAGTTCTATAGAAAGGTGGTAAGGAATGCCAGGGGAAGATGGGATGCAAATAACATGGTCAGGGAAGTCTTCACCAAAAAGGGAATATTTCAGCTAAGGTTTGAAGGGGGTGATAGAGTCGGTCAGGTGGGTTTCTTGGGCAAGAAAATGGCAGGGAGAATTTCATCATGTGAATAGCCCCTGAGGCAGGTATGATTGAGTGGGTGCTGCAGACTGAGTGAGGAAAATGGTAATAGGTGATGCATCTGAGAGGTCATGGTGGGGCACAACCATGTAGAGCCTTGTAGGCCACTGTAAAAACGTTTGGCTTTTATTCAGGAATGGATACCATTGGAGAGTTTCAAGCTGAGAAATTGTTCTGTCATGATTGATATCTTCACAGGTACACTCCGCTCTTCCAATAAGAATGGACTCTAGAGCAACAATTACATGACTGTTGCAATAATCTAGGGTAATTTAAGGAGAAAAGAAAAATCGTATTCTAAAGATATTGGTCAGCTCACCAAATATTTGAGAGGTGTGAAAGCCAGCTCTATCACGAGGAAAACTGGTTTGTGTTGGGACCATCACTGCCAGTGCTGGGCCCAGATGTTGCAGCCTGACTCCCAAATACCACTGATATTGAACTCATCTGCTATTGCTACTGCATTCTGGCAGTAAAAGCTGCCATCACTTGTCACTTCTGATCCTTTCTTCTAATTCAAAGACTGGTGGTGTCTGTGATTGGTGGAGCCCAAGTCAGTAGCCATACCCATGCCCTAACTACAAGGGCAGCAGGCCATGTGACTTTCTCACATTTTTAGCTTCTGTAGTGGGAAGTGGGCTCTGCTTCATAATGTAGGTGATTCCCAACCATAGGACAGGGGTTCAGATGTTAGTTGGCTAAAACAGCATGATAAATATCCACCACTGGTGGGACCTTCTGTTCCTTAGCCCCTACATTTCTGCCTGGCAGTGCACCAAATGGCAGATGCAGGGTAGGACTCCTCACGGTTTTTCTACAATAGCAGCAGCAGCAGAAAATATCAGCTGTTCTCATCGTTATCTTCACCATCACAGCAGCAGCAGAAAACATCAGCTGTTCTCATCGTTATCTTCACCATCATCTCAAAATGATGATTCACGCTCAGCTGTGAGTCCTATTGAGATGCGACGTTTCCATTGTTCTATAGTGTTTTACCTATTCCATCACTGAAGCCTATTGATTCCCTTCTCCTCCTCCTTTCTTATCAGTATAATTGACAATTCAGAATGGTGAATAGATGCGGACATTGAAAAGAGATGGGTAAAGCCAGGGAGGAGTAATAAACAGCCTGATATTTTCACAGCTGTCAATATTTTTACCTCAATCTCGTTGTCATCTGATGACTCATGCTATTGAATGAATCAAACATTTGAAATAAGCAGAATTTAGAACCTGCTATATCTTGCTTATCTTAGATCAGACGACCAGGCATTGTGTCATATTCCTTAAAAATACCACCTCCTGATGCAACAGAGACACAGATTCCCGGTGCCACGGAGAATGCAAGCAGACACAGAGGAATGTGCAGCGAATGGACACAGAGAGAAGACAACGGCAGGGTGGGGGTGGGGGGGAAATAAAATAAATCTTAAAAAACAAAACAAGAAAAACCACCACCTCCCCATTTTCCATATAAATTCAATATTAATAGGTAGACAATCTTCTAGGAGGAATTTATAGGACTTTCAAATCCAGAAGCTGAAATGGTCCCTGAAGGCTACTTCTTAATTATTAAGAACCTTAATTCAAAAGTTAATATTTGCAGATTCTTATTAGAGATTGGGAACATATCACCCTTTTCCACTCTTTTTGATATCATACTTTTAATTTTACTTATACTTTTAATTTTACTCCTTGCTTAAAGCTTTCTGTGTTATATGGAAAACCTTGATCAAATAACCTGTGGAACTTTTAAAAAGACCTACACCTGGACTCACTCAATACCAATAAAATCCAAACGTGCAAGGCCCATCCCCTATTCCTGTGGATTCTAATGTGCAGACAGGGCTGAGAACCCCAGGTCTAGGCCTTGGCGGTATGTGGGTATTAAATCAAAGACCAGCCAGGTGGTGGCTCAGCTGGTAATATGAACTTGACTCAAACAAGAAATGAAAATTTATCAGGTAGCCTAAATATAGTGCTGGCTTTAAAATCGGGAGGGACTAGGTACTAACTTGTGGCTGTGAGGTTGCCGTGGAAGCCAGTGCTTCATGCCAAGGTCACAAGATTCTCTTCTTGAGGGAGAAGTTAGAAAGTTGAATTTCACCCAGGGTTAGAATCAGCCTTATAAACAGTCTGATGACTATGTCTCATATGAATCAAACGAGATGGAGAAAATGGATTGGAGAGGGTGGGTCTTCCCAGGACCAGAGTCCCACAGGACTGACAACAGAGGTGACCGGTAGCTGCCCAGGACTTTGATTTTGAAGGCAGTGCTGCGACGAAGGTGGTGTCCTGAGAAATCCAGCTCTCAGAAGCAGTAGTGGCAGAAGCCCCAGTGGAGACATTGCAGGCCTAGGGCTAGTGGTGCAAACTGTGGGGCCTGTGCCAGCAGCTGCTGCAGAAAGACCTCTGGGGAGCAGCTGGTAGTATAATTTGGGAAGCCTTCCTGACTTCATTGCCTACAAGCCTGGTTCTCTGATTGTGGTCAGCAAACATCCTTTAATAAATGCTATGATACTTAAACCAACAGGAGTAAGTTCCATGTTTGCAACTAAGAACTCTGAATGCACTCATTCTTATTTAATATTCTTCCAACCCAGTGGGATCGAAGATATGATTCCCTTTTAACAGAAAGGAAATTTAGTGTCAGAGGTTAAGAAACCTGTCCAACGTCACTGTCAAGAAAGGACAGAACTGCAATCAGATTCACAGGTGAGCCCAAAACCCATGCGCTTTCCTCTAAACAACTCCTGGCCAGGGGCCACATAGGCTCTGTGGTGGTAATTTGAGTATCTTCTATTTAGCATCTTCCTCCTTCATGGCTCAGCTGAGGGAAATGGCCTGCGGCTGAAGTTTGCCTTAAGTTTGCTAACCAATGCCTGCCTTTTATTGTAAAGTTATTCCTAAGCATGTAGCTTTTTAAAAAAATTTTTAGGAGGTACTGGGGATTGAACCCAGAACCTCATACATGGGAAGCAGGTGCTCAACCACTTTAGCTACATCCACTCCTGGGTTTTGTGTTTTTGTACTTCATAATTTCCTAGCAGACACTCTTCCTGAAAAATTTTCTCTTTTTCGAAGAAAACTTATAGAAGGGATTTTCCCTTACCTCAGACAAAAAGCAGCATGGTACACGTGTGTGGCTCAGGAATCACCTTAGAAGAAGTGGGGCAGGTAGGGAAGGAACTTCTTTTTGCCAGCTGCTACCCACCCATGACCCCCAGAAATAATGTGTTTAGACTGAAAAGCCACTGTAGCCAGGACAGTTTCTTCCAGTAAACCAACTCTTGTTTTCTTGGAAAGTCCTTGCACTGAAAAGCTGAAAGGGAGATTACAAATCTCATTTTGCACATGAGAAACCTGATCCAGAAAGGATTTTTCTGAGTTCACTCAATTGGGAGCCAGGTAGGATTATTGATTTGGGTTAAACACAACAGAAACTACAGAAGCACTTTATAATTGGGGGGTGGGGGTGAGATTTTAAAAATATATATAAAAAAAAGAGCAAGAACCTCTTTTATTTGTCATACAATTTTAGTGGGGAGACATTTAACGTCCTGAGAGATGGTGTGAATTGTAAAAGTGCTTCAAGAGTTCAGGTGTAGGATCACGGAGTGTCAAAGCAGACTGAAAAAGTCTTCTGGGGAAGTGGGGGGACTGGAGGACGGGCCCGAGAGCTCGGCCACGGGATGGCCAAGGAAATAAACTGAGAGCAAGTGGGGCTCCTTTCTGGCCAGGCCTGAAGAGGGGGCCCCCCCGAAACCTGCTTAAGAATCCTGGGTTCTGGAGGAAAAATGGGAAAAGTCGCGAAGATGGCTCTGCAGGGTGAGCCCCCTCCCAGCTAGGGAAAGCAGGCCCGCGTGCAGACGCGACTGAGGGGTCGGGGCCGGCGGCTCCGCCGCAGGCCCGCCGGGCGCCCTCCCGCCGCCGCTTCGCTTTCTTCTTGCCGGGACGCCGTTGTTGTTGGTTCCCGGTGTCCTCTCCACCCACTTCCTCTGCCTCCTGCTGCTGCTTTAGTCGCGACAGCACCGCGGAGGGCGCCGCACGCTGCGTCTCTCCAAGTCTAGGGGCGGGGACACGCAGAGAACTGGCGGCTGCGGCGGCGGCGCCCTCCTCCCTCCTCCCCCGGCGTCCTCCCCTCCCTTCGATCCTCCTCCCGCCTCCCGCTGCGTCCTCCCCTCCCCTCCCCCGCCCTCCTCCCTCCTCCCCCGCCATCCTCCCCTCCCCTCAGTCCTCCTCCCCCTCCGTCCCCCTCTCCCCACCCCCGCCGTCGCCCCCTCCCCCGCCGTCCTCCTCTCCCCTCCCCCGCCGTCCTCCTCTCCCCTCCCCCCTGCCGCCACTCCCCTCACCACTGCCCCGCGCCGCCGCTGGCGGAAGGAGGCCCAAGAATGGCGGCCCAGCTCCCCGCCCGGCCCGCCTCGGCTCTCGCAGTCTGCCCTCTTGAGAACAGGATCTTGCAGCTGAAGGTGACGCTTTCAAATCCCAGTTTCATTATGTACTTGTGTTTCCTATCTACCGGATCCCACTAACTGCTATTCGTGCTGCAGGGGGAAAAAAGATGCATTCAGTCCTTCTTCAATGTATTTATTCACGATAGCCATGGTGTCCAAAGAAGAGTAACACAAATAAAACCCAGGAATAGGGTTGTCAAAAGACGCTAAAGCCCGAAGGATAAGCAGGAAACACAAAACCTGTATTCCAGAAAGTGAAAGGAGCTCTGCCCTCATGCAGCTGCTGGGTCTCCCCTGAAGGAAGGTTTTCTGATTTGCATGAAAAAAAAAATAGGAGTTAATTATCCAGGCTTTGATTGGTTTTGCCTTTTGGAACCCTGACTAATGGTTGCAAGGCGCCTCCAGGACTGATATAAATCTTTTTCTTCTGAAGTTTCACTCATTCATTCAACAAACATTTATTGGGTGCCTAATATGTGCCAGGCATTGTTCTTAGTGAAAAAAACACAAACACCTTTGCCTTCATAAGAGCTTACATTCTAATGGGGGAAGGAGAAAATCAAAGAACAAACAATAAGTAAGTGAATTATGTGTTAGAAGGTGAGTAAAAATAATAGAGCAGAGTAAAGGGGATCAGAGAGTGGTGGGTTCCAATTTTAGGCCCCAGAAGGACCACTCCAGTGGAAACCTGCCAGGCAGGAATTGGGAAATCAGGGGCCTCTGTCCCAGGGCAGCCCCTTCTTTATGTTCACAGATCTGCTTAGAGCTGGGGACCTTTGAAGGGGCTGGCTGTCTTTTACTGCTAGCATTGGATGGGAGGCGGAGCATTAATTATTCATATTTTAATAGAGCGTTAGAGCTTTTACTTCCCTGGCTTCCATTCCTACCCTCAGGAGAGCTGTGAAAATGGTTTTGATTTTTGAAAACAGGTAAGAAGGTGGGGAAGGAGAAAGACCCTAAAATCCAAGGAACTTGGTGCTGTGGACCGGCCCAGGGATAGTGAGGCTGGATCCTCAGAAAGCGTTAGTGGGAGGTGAGTGGGCTTTGCGGTGGGAAACATCTGTAGATGGAGTGAAGTCAAGGGACATTATATTAATAATCCTACATTAGATTTTTCAGTTGGACTGAAACAACGATAATATAAAGAATAATGACAGTAATGAGACAAGAAAGCATATATTGAGTGCTTACTGTATAACGGGCATTGTACTAAGTCTTTCTTTCACCCATAATTGTTATCCCTTCATCTCTGGGTTTTCTTCAACTAGAATGTCAGGTAAGCTCCATGAGACCAGAGACCTTGCTTTGTTCGCCCGTTGTGCCTGAAACAATGCCTGGTACAAAGATGGTCTGAATGAATAAATGAATGACTGAGTGAATTGATGCATCCTGGAGAAGAGGCTCAAGGCGCTCCCACTGTGGGCCTTGGAATGAGATGCTGAGGTTTGAGTCCCTTCATCTTCAGCAAAGAGCAGCACATGTAACGCGCTCCTCCTCGTCTTCGTTGTTGACTGCCCTGCCTATGACTCCTCAGGCTGACCAGGTTTCTTCTCTTTACTATGCTTCATACCCTTCCCCGCCCCTTGATGGAGGGGTGGGTAGAGGAGGAAAAAGGGGGATGAGAAAACCTTATCTTGCCATTCATCCATTACTTCATTTAATTCTCACAAAAGCCCGTTTTACAGAAGAGGAAACAGAAATTTAGAAAGGTGAAATAGTTGCCAAGGCCTTAATCATGATAATGCTAAGGACCCTCACACTCCTGAGCTGTGTGTGCTCTGACCAACTCCTCTAGCTGTCAGGGCAACGCATGCAAGACCACTAAGCTTCCCCGTTGTCCAGCTTACCCCACTGCCAGGGGTAGGGCAGTTTTTAGAGCAGGTGCCTTGCTGTTTAAGGGAATGTTTTAAAACATGCCAGAACTGTTGACAATGAATTTGAAGTGAATCATATCATATTATTTCTCTAGACTAATAGGGAGCTGGGTTGAGTTCACTATTGCTTACTTTTGGCTCTGTGCTTGAGTATGGGGCCATGAAGATATTTGGCCACAGGGTATTATCACTGTTTGACCTGCTTAGCTCCTTTGAGGTTGTCCAGGAAGAGGAAGAGGGTTTTTTTAGTGCCTTGTTTATGTGCTTGCTTTGAAAGTTGCTAAGAGTGGGGAGGGACAGGAAGGATTAAACTTGTAGCAGAAGCCCTCCCATCCAGTGTGATGGTTACTGCTGGATGGTGAGCTAATAAAAAAAAAAAAGGCTGTTAGCGGGGAGAATAATAAAAATTATATAAACCTAAAATGTTTTATTTTAATGAAAACATATACATGTACATTCACTTGTCAGTCTTTTGATGTAAGGTTAGGAGCTTTTCTTTGATTCTGGATCAGATGACTGGAGTTCTGTCTTTCTGGAAGGAATCACACCCATAGTGAAACATCTATGATTTCCAGTTTTGGTTTCTATCAAGTGGATCAACAATTTAAGGTTATTTTCAAGTGAAAATCAGAATACTTCTAGATTTTTCAGATTTTGCCCTCTAATCTTTTGAGTTTTCTTTCTGATGTCTAATTTGATAATGAGCTTTTATTTAAAAAGCGATTCAACTTCATGAGAATTTTCAAAGTGTTCAAATTAGTTTTCATAGAAACATTACTTTTTTTGTATTCATATGCTTTGAATTTACTTATTAATTACTTAAATTGCATAATTATAATAAAAATACAACTGATATAAAGAGGTATGGGGAAAAATATGACTGAGTTTTGGCAAGCCCTCAGCTTAATTGGTAGAGTTAGAAGTTGACAGAGAGCTCTCTCTGCCACGGGTATGAGGCTGTAAGTTTTATGGAGCGAGTAGAGAGCATAAGCATATTTGGAGGGTCAGCAAAGCTACATGGTCACCATCTGAGCCCTCTGTAGTCTCACAAGCTATTGGGAATATGTCCTAGAGATATGTGTTGTCACATGCCTTATCCACAGTCCACAGGGATCTATAGCCCTAAACCATTCTTTAGAACCAAGGATTCTGCCCATCCCCACAGGCCACTAAATCCACAGACAACTGCCTGTGTCTTGTAGACTTTGTGGAACAGAGAAGCCAACTCTTTTAGATTCCTCTAGCAAGGAATTTACACTTGAGAAACAGAAACTCAGCAAATTGTTGGCAGGTGCTTGAGTGAGAGATTGTGAAGTTAGGCTTGGGCAGCCATTATGGGGCCACTGAGATTTCGAGTGTGTGGAAATATAGATGCAACAGATCAAAAGGAGAGAAAAGGGCTGTCATCCAAAGAAGAAGGGAAGTCATAAGAGAACAAGTAGAGATGAATAACAGCTGGTCCCCAAGCTTCCTTAGTTTTTCCCTTCCTGAGTCTTATTTGTTGTTCAGCATTTCCTGGATCCCTCTGAGACCCCTCTATTCTTACATCCTTTAAACTTGAGTTAGTTTGAGTGGGTTTCTGGTTTTTGCAATTGAAGGTGCTCCAACAAGATTAGAAGACAAGGTAAAAATAAGCAAGGGCTGAACAGTATGTTGAACTCACAAGAATTCAAAGAAAGAGACCAGTTGAAATCTTGTTTTTCTACTGCTCCTCTGACTTTTGAAGATGGGTTCATCCCATCTCTTTCCTATTGGCTCCACTCTGATTTTGCATTCCAGGCCTCTCTCTGGGTCTCTGCCATGTCCCCTAGTGCCCACCAGTTTTGGAGTCCTGGAATGAGATTTGCCTTTCCTCCCTCTTTGGTGCTTCCTAGACTGGTCCTACTGCTGAAGCTGTTCCTGTGGACAGTCCCAGCTACTAGGTGAGGCCCCTGCCTGATGCTGACTGCCCTCCTTCCATAAGGCCTCTTTTTTCATTGGATACAGGAACCTCTCCTAGGCATCCAAACTATTTCCTCCTCCTTCCTTGTGCTTGTTCTTCCAGCCATTATTATTCCAGGAATTTTACAGATAAGGTAGGACTTGACTGGGTTTGGAAAGAAAAGCCGATTTGGTTGGCAGAGGAAAGGGAGAAAGGCACTCCAGTTAGGAAAATTGCTACTGGTTGATATCAACTTGGCTGAAGAATATGATATGTTACTGGGAGGTGAAGAGCCATCATTTGCCATTTTGTCCAGGGATAGTGTATATATTTGTTAGCAATGATGTGAGGATCTTTGAAGTCAGTACTCAGTTGGTGTCAAAACGTCATCCCGAGGAGTACATGTAGCTCAGTGGTTGAGTGCCTGCTTCCTATGTAGAGGTCCTGGGGTCAATCCCTGGTACCTCCTACCTGCAAAACAGAAAAACAATTATAGTATATTCTCCAGAACCCGATAGTCAGTATGCTTTTGAGGTTGTTCACAATTTTAAGGTGTAATGAGAACAATGAAGTTTTAGCCTATGGAGGAAAACAAACAAACAAAGTCATCCCATGAAAGGCCCAAGAAAGATATGGCTCATGTTTCCTGATGTTGTGAGAAGCAGTGGATTAAATGGATCAAGGAGCATAAGTAGAGTACTCTCAACCCTTCAGGTTGGAAAAGGTAACTGCCTTCAGTAGAAAACTGAACAAAACTTTACAGCAGCCGCTTTGACTCCCAGCTTAAAGAAAAACTATTTACAAATGCTCTGTATCAGCTGAGAAAGAATATTTAGTAACCCCTTAATTAAAAGGTATACAAAATAAGTGAAGTTTTTACATAATTGAAGGCTAATCCTTTAAGAGGTAAAATCTTCATAAAAAAGGTAAGATATCCCTGCTTTTATTAAACAGAGCATATTGAACTGAATCTAAGCTTTCCAAGGTGATTTTGGGTCTCACCAGACAAGTTGTATAATGCCTGCTTACCACAACTTCTGCCAATGGGTAGACCTAGGGCAGACAAGTTTGGAATCCTGTGACTCTCCAAAGTGAATTACAGTGGCATGGGTCAAAATGGGTACATTTCCCAAAGGTAGCCAGTCTACAATTTGGCCAATGACTTTTGACTTGTAGTCTGACTTAAAAAGTTGAGCTGGATAAAGAGGATGTACAGTAATTTAATCAAACATGGAATGATAGGATTATAATGGGAGTCAAAATAAAATATTTGTGACTTAAAAGTTGGGGCTAGAGAATCCATAATGGTCTATAAATAAGTGAAGCTATGAGCAAGCAGTAACCTCTTCCCTCCCCTCCTCTCCTCATCTCTCCTGTTTTTTTTTTTTTTTCCCTCACTTCTCCTGGACTTCTGGTTTTTTTCTGGCTGGCTCTTATAGCCTTCTAAGGTCCTGCTCTCCTTGCTGTGCACTATTGTCTTCAAGGTTTAGATCTTCCTGGAGTGAACCATTGCTCACTTTCAGGGACTTGTGGGGTATTTTCAGGTTTGCAGCTCTTCTGGAAAATAAGGGGTATCAGATGTCAGAGAGATAGCAATGGGCTCTTGATGGAGTATGTTATTTTTTGGCAGCAAAACCTTTGGGGAGGGGACCTGTATTAGTCAACCAAAGGGGTGCTGATGCAAAATACCAGAATTATGCTGGCTTCCCCTCCCCCCCCCCACCTTGTGGCTTGTTTGCTGTCTGCTCTCTGTGTCCCTTTGCTGTGCGTTCTTCTGTGTCTGTTTGTTTCCCTTTGTTGGGTCATCTTGCTATGCCAGCTCTCCGTGGGGTGTGGGCCGTCAGCTCTCTGTGGGGCGCCAGCTGTCAGCTCCCCGCAGGGCGCCGGTTGTCAGCTCTCTGCAGGTGTGGGCCAGCTTGCCTTCACAAGAAGACCCTAGGACACAAACCCAGGGCCTCCCATATGGTAGATGGGAGCCCAGGTGATTGAGCCACAGCCGCTTCCCTTTTATAAAGGGTATTTATTTGAGGAAGGAGCCTACAGGTACCAGGCCATAAAGCATAAGTTACTTCCCTCACCAAAGTCTATTTCCACATGTTGGAGCAAGATGGCTGCCGATGTCTGTCAGGGCTCAGGCTTCTTGGGTTCCTCTCTTCCCAGGTCTTGCTTCTCTCCAGACTCAGGGTTCCTTTCTTCCTCTGTTCCTTGCTTCTTTTTCCTCTGTTTGCTGACTTCCCAGGGCTCCAGTTTAAGACTTCAGCATCAAACTCCAACATCAAAACCCCAACATTAAGAAAACCCCAGCATCAAAAAGTACCAATTCTCCTTTTCCATGCCTTTTTATCTGTAAGTCCCCACCCACCAAGGGCAGAGACTCAGTGCCCTACTGACAGGGCCCAATCAAATCCCTAATCATAATTTAATCATGCCCAGGTATAGATCAGTTTGCAAACATAATCCACTATCTATTTTTGGAATTCATAACCATATCAAACTGCTACATTGCTACAGGGCCAAATAAGCCAAGATGTTTGTTGTGCTAAATTTCAGAAAAGAGTCAACCCAATTAGAAATTGACCTCAGACAATCAACAAAATAGATATTGTTAGATAATGGAGACCTAATGATAGAGCTGATTGTAATACTATCTAGAAAACCTAGAGTACACATAAATAAGCAAAATAAAACAATAATTCAGAGGGAGAATTTTAGACTTTTCAAATGTCAGATAGGCAAACATCCTACTGAGGCAATCTCTTATTATCCATTTTCTTGAGACAGATTGGAAAACCTATCCTCTGCCTAGTTTCTGGATCCCCATAAAGTCTTTTACATCTCACATAAAGATGGAACTAGGGTCTGGTAAGATGGTGTTGGAGTAGGCAAGCAGGGCTCAATGGAGAAAGGGCCAAAAGCTGCCTGAGGGACCTGCTTTGGGGGTCAGCAGACAAAGACAGTGCTGTGCAACTCCCAGGAGGGCGAGGGACAGAGAGACAAAGAACCCGAAACAACAAATATGAGTTACTAAACCCCCACAGTGGCCACGAAGGGCTCCCATCCCCCACCTTCAATACATTAAGCCTGGATAAAACCCCTGGCTCACTGCAGCTGACTAAGAGGGGGACAGATGTCTTCCTCCCTGTCAGCTGTTACAAGGGAAGAGATAAGGTGAGTAGGATGGCTTCTCTTCAGTGAACTTGGCTGGCAGAGGCCTCTTTGAATGTCAGCTCTGACCAGAGCAGAAACACTGGAAGGCTGAGATTGAAAGAAACACCTGAAAGGAAAAGTTTGCCAACAAGCACCATCTGATGGCTAGACAGGAAATTGCAGGTTAAAAAGTGGCTTTTAGGTCTCTATTTAGGCCTCTGGGAGAAAATCTGCACCCCATTAGTGAAGTCCCTGGCCTGATTTTGATAACTTAAGCTGGATAATTTTAGGTACTTGGAATAAATTGAACCAAAAATCAAAGAAGAGCTGTGAAAAATAAACACTAGGCAAGAGAAAGAAATTGACCAGAGTAAATTCACCAACATATTCAGATGCCTAGATATCAGCAAAAAAAATTACAAGCCATACTAGGAAATAGGAAGAGATGGCCCAGCCAAAGAAAAAAACCAAATATCCTGACGAGATAGGATTTAAGGCAACTAATCAGTGATAAACACACAAATCTCCTCAATCAGCTCAAAGAGTTGAATGAAAATATGACTAAAGAGATAAAGGACATTAAGAAGACACTGAATGAGCATAAAGAACAATTTGAAAGCCTGAAAAGAAAAGTTACAGAGCTTATGGGAATGAAAGACATGATGGGCGAGATTAAAAATATGTTAGAGGCACATAACCTATTTGAATTGCTTGAATACAGAATTAGTGATTTCAAGGACAGAATATCCAAACTGGAAAAGACAGAACAGAATGTGAAAAGAATTGAAAAAATGGAATGGTTTCAGGGAATTGAATGGCAACATGAAATGCACAAATATATGCATTATTGGTGTCCTAGAAGGAGAAGAGAATGGAAAATGGCAAAAAGAATATTTGAGGAGTATTTGTATTAGTCTGCCAAAGGGGTGCTGATGCAAAGTACCAGAAATCTGTTAACTTTTTTAAAGGGTATTTATTTAGGGTAAAAGCTTACAGTTACAAGGCCCTTAAGAATCCAACTCAAGGGTGCTTTCTCACCAAAGTCAGTTGCCACATGTTGAAGCAAGATGGTCATTGATCTCTGCCTGGTCTCTCCTTCCTGGGCTTTCTCTTCCTCTTAAGGCTCCATGTGCCCAACTGTTCCCAATTTCAGGTGTAGGCTGGGATAGGACTTTTCTCTTAGGACTTCCTATATCAGTCTCTGACTTAGGGCCCATTTCTTTCTGGGTCTTCTCCATGCTCATGTGCTCTAATCCCTTCTGAAGACCAGCTGCAAACTACCAGGCATATGGCTCATCTCTTGCTGGGGCCCCAGGATAAAAAATGACAGTTCTCTCTCTTCATGTGTCTTCTTAGTAAATGTCTGTTTATATCAGCCCACCAAGGGAACAAAGATTCAACCTGTGTGATGCCTTACAGATGTAGCCCAACCAACCAGAATCCCTAAATTGATTTTATCAAGTTAACTCAATCAGGGGCCCTTCACTGAGATTAATGCAATCAAAGAGTATCACACTCAGAGGAATAGATTAGTCTACAAACATTTTCTTTCTTTTTTTGAGATTCATCAATAGTCTCAAACTGCCACAGATCAAAAACATCCCAACCCTTATGAAAGACATAAATATCAATATCTAAGAAGGATAGTGTATCCCAAATAGAATAAACCCAAATAGACCTACTCCATAACACCTAGTATTCAGAATGAAAAATATCAGAGATAAGAGACGATTCTGAAAGCAAGAGAAAAGCAAAGTATCACATACAAGGGAACCTCATTAAGATTAAGTGTCAGCCTCTCATCAGAAACCATGGAGGTGGAAAGCAAGTGGGTATGGTATTTAAGGTACTGAAAGAGTAAAACTGCCAGCCAAAAATTCTTTATCCAGCAAAACTGTCTTTTTTTAAAATTTTTTTTTTTAAAGATACTTAGATTACATAAATGTTACATAAAAATGTATGGGAATCCCATATGCCCCACTTCCCACACCTCCCACATTTTCTCAAATTAACAACATCCCTCATTAGTGTGGTACATTCTTTGCAATTGATGAACACATTTTGGAGCATGGCCACTAAGCTTGGATTCAAGTTTACATTGTAGTTTACACTCTTTCCCTCCCAATTCTGTAGGTTATGGCAATATATATAATGGCCTATATCTGTCACTGCAGTGTCATTAAGGACAATTCCCAAGTCCTGAAAATGCCCCCATATCACACCTGTTTTTCCCTCTCCCTGCCCTCAGAACCTCTAGTGGTCACTGCCTCCACATCAATGATATAATTTCTCCCATTGCTAGAATCACACTAAGTCTATAGTAGAATTCAAGTAGGTCTATTTTAGTCCATAGTTCATTCCCCAATCCTGAGGATTCTGGCATGGTGATGTCTACTCTGACTCTAATTGAGAGGGGGCTGCAATCCATTAGGGTTCATAGATGGGACTCACTTGCTTGCAGTTGTAGACTCTCTTGATTCTTTGGTATGGTAGTTGTCCATCATTACCTCCTTGTTAGTTGTTCTGGGTGAGACTAATGAAGTGGAGAGTAGGTGTTGCAACTCCGTTGACATTCAGGGCCCAGCTAGCACATGGATAGCCCAAAGATTTAAGTCTCTTGGACGTACACCTACCAACTCTAGTACTTATTATAGATTCAAATAGAAGAACAAAAGAGCCATGTGTAGGGAAACCACAACTGAGTCCACCTCTGTCACCCTGGGGAGCATAAATTCCAAAGTAGAGCCCACTGGCAGTGTGCCAAACTCCTGAGCTGTCTGCCCTGACTGTAGTGTCTGGATGTCTCCAGAGCTCTCAGGAGCCCTGCTATCTGGGGTAGTATCTACATTGTCAGTCAATGAGATCCTGTTGAGACATGCATAAGTGTAACCTCTAGAATGACCCCCCAATTCACTTTGAAGTCTGATAGCCATGAAAACTCATTTGTCTTTACCCTTTCCCCCTTTTGGTCAAGGTCTTTTTCCAGTTGCATTGCCAGTTGTTGCTTGGTAGTAGTCCCTTGGTGCCAGGGAGGCTTATCCCGAGGGGTCATGTCCCATGCTGGGGTAAAGGTAATGTATTTATATGCTGAGTTTGGCTTAGAGAGAGGCAACATTTGAGCAACAAGGAGGCTCCCAGAAGGCAACTCTTAGGCACCCTATAATACTAGGCTAAATTTCCATTTCAAGAGTAAAGGTTCATAAGCACAATTATCAGTATCAAGGGCCCTTCAATGGACCATCCTCCTTCACTAGTCATTGCCCCTGTACTCAGGGGATTCTTGGTGTTCTGTTAGAGAATGTGGCAGAGCTCCCCAGGATGGGAACTTGACATGACTTTGATTATTGTGTGAATCTCCACCTATCATAACAATGCCCCATGAACATTTAAACACATTTATATGCCTTATATATATGCTTCCTCCCATGTATCCACCATCACTGACACCCTGCATCAATGATCCTCCCCTGCCACAGTTAACCCTTCTGTGATCCAAAACTTCTTAAAAAATGGAGCCAATAAAATAGCCAAACATAACCAATAAGAAAATGAAATAATAATGAGAGTTTTAGAAATAAGAAATAAAATACAAAAAAAAATTTTAATAAAAAATATGGGGATAATAGAAAATAATGAAAAACATATTTTTTAAAATTTTTGGACATTTTGCTTTTCATCACTGTAAGATCTGTTGTCCTATATGTACCGGGACATTTTCTTTTGTTTATTCCCCCAGTGTCTTGCTTTTTTCATTTTGTCTTCAAAGAGGTTTTAGGTTACAGAAAAGTCACATACCAAATATGGGGGATTCCCATATACCCAACATCCTCTCCCTTTTCCCCTTTCCGTATTAATAACATTTTATGTGTGGATGGTATGTTTGTTACAACTGATGTACAATTATGGAAACATACTACTAACCATCGTCAATGGTTTACATTATGGTTTACATTTTGGACCATACACTTTTATAAATTTTGGTGTAATTTAAGATGGCTTGTGTCCATCATAGAAAGATCATGTAAAACATTTCCATCACTCCCAAAATGCCCGTGTTCCATCTATTCGATTCCTCCTTCCTCCTCCCCTCGGGACCCAAAAACTGTCCTTAAAAAATAAGGGTGAGTTCAAAGACTTCACAAACAAAAACTGATAGAGTATGCTTCCAAAAGATCAGAATTACAAGAGATACTAAACAGAGTGCTGCAGCCTGAAAGGAAAAAAACAAGGGCAAGAGAAGAGTGTAGAAATGAAGATTATTAAGAAGGGTAAATTAAAAGGTAAAAAGACAGACAATAGTAAGCTATGACAACAGAAAGCCAAAAGACAAAACAGACTACGTAAGTACTGCCTTTACAGTCATAATATTGAATGTTAATGGTTTGAACTCCCCAATCAAAAGACATAGACTGATAGAATGGGTAAGAAAATATGAGCCATCTATATGTTGTCTATAAGAGACTTATCTCAGATGTAAGGATACAACCAGGCTGAAAGTGAAAAGATGGAAAAAGATATTCCCCACAAATAGTAACCAAAAAAGAGTTGGAGTAGCAATACTAATTTTGGACAAAATAGATTTTAAATACAAAACTGTAATAAGGGATGAAGAAGGTCATTTTATATTAATAAAAGGGACAATTCACCAAGAAGAAATAATTATAATAAGTATTTAGGCACCTAACCTGGGTGCTCCATGATACATGAGGCATGCATTGGCAAAACTGCAGGGAGAAATAGTTGTCTGTACAATACTAGTTGGAGACTTCAATATACCACTCTTAGTATTGGATAGAACATCTGGACAGAGGATAAGTAAACAGAGAGGTTGAATAATATGATAAATGGACTAGACCTAACAGACATTTATAGAGCATTACATCCCCAAAGAGTAGGATATACATTCTTTGCAAGTGCTCATGGATCGTCTCCAAGATAGATTATGTGTTGGGTCACAAGACAAGTCTCAATTAATTTAAAAAGATTGAAATTATATAAAACACTTTCTCTGATCATAATTGAATGAAGCTGGAAATCAATAATGGACAGAAAAAAGGAAAATTCATAAATATATGGAGATTAAACTACATACTCCTAAATAATCAGTGGGTCAAAAAAGAAATTGCAAGACAATTCAGTAAATATCCTGAGATGAATGAAAATGAGAACACAACATATCAAAACCTATGAGATACCACAAAGGCAGTGAGTGCTGAGAGGGAAATTTATAGCCCTCAATGCTTACATTAAAAAGAAGAAAGAGCTAAAATTGAAGATCTAACTGTGCACCTGGAGGAACTAGAAAAAGAAGAGCAAACTAATCCCAAATGAAGCCGCAGGAAAGAAATAGTAAAGATCAGAGCAGAAACGAAATCAAGAACAAAAAACCAGTAGAGTCAACAAAAACAAAAGTTGGTTTTTTGAGAAGATCAACAAAATCAATAAACCCTCAGACTGACAAAAAAGAGAGAAGGCACAAATAAATCAGAAATGGGCAGGGGGGGCATTACCACTGACCCTACATGAATGAGAGAGACCATAAGAGGATACCATGAACAACTGTACCCCCAAAAAACTAGACAGTGTAGACAAGATGGACAAATTTCTAGAAACACGCAAACAACCTCCATTGACCCTGTAAGAATTAGAACCTCAACAAACCAATCACAAGTGAAGAGATTGAAACAGTTATCAAAAACCGCCCAAAGATGAAAAGCCCAGGACCAGATGTCTTCATAGATGAATTTTACCAATAATTTAAAGATGATCTAATATCAGTCTTACTCAAGCCCTTTCAAAAAGTTGAACAGGAAAGAATACTGCCTAACTCATTCTATGAAGCCAACATCATAGAAAGAAAAAAAAAAAACCAGAACAATATCTTTAATGAATATAGATGCAAAAATCCTCAAGAAAATATTGCGCACAGAATCCAAAAGCACAGTAAAAGAATTATACACCACAATCAAGGGGGTTTTATTCTTTTTCAACAAGAAAATCAATTAGTGTAATAAACCACGTTAATAAATTGAAGAAGAAAAATCACATGATCCTTTCCATTGACACAGAAAAGGCATTTGACAAAATACAACCTCCCTTCTTGCTAAAAACACTCCAAAAAATAGGAATAGAAGGAAATTTCTCAACATGATAAAGTGCATATATGAAAAACCCACAGCTAGCATTGTATTCAACGGTGGAAGACTAAAAGCTTTCCTGCTGAGATCAGGAACAAGGCAAGGATCCTCACTTCACCAGTTATTCAATATTGTGCTAGAAGTTCTAGCTAGAGCAATTAGGCTATATAAAGAAAATAAGAGGTACCTGTATAGGAAAGGAAGAAGTAAAACTGTTGCTATTCACTGATGATGTGACAGTCCTGAAAAATCTACAACAAAGCTAATAAAACCAATCAACAAGTTCAGCAATGTAGTGGGATACAAGGTTTTTTTTTCTTTTTTAGGGATACAAGATTAATATGCAAAAATTAATCATCTTTCTATACACTACTGATGAGCAATCTGAGGAGGAAATCAGAAAAAAATCCCTTTATAATAGCAACTAAAAGAATCAAATACTTAGAAATAAACTTAACCAAGGACATAAAGGACCTGTATTTACAAAACATTGCTAAAAGAAACCAAAGAAGATTTAAGTAAATGGAAGGATATTCCATGTTCATGGAGTGAATGACATAATATTGTTAAGATGTCAGTTCTACTCAAACTGATTTACAGATTCAATGCAATCCCAATAAAATCCCAACAGCCTTTTTTTGCAGAAATGGAAAGACCAATTACCAAATCTATTTGGAAGGGTAAGGATCCCCGAATAGCCAAAAATGACTTTAAAAAAGAAAAAAACAAAGGCAGAAGACTCTCACTTCCTGAATTTCATGCATGTTACTGAGGTGCAATGGTAAAAACAGTATGGTAGTAGCATAAGATTAGACAGATTGACTAATGAAACTGAATCAAGAACTCAGAAATAGACCCTCACATCTATGGTGAAATGATTTTTGACAAAGCTTTTAGCCCGACCCAGCTGTGCCAGGAAAGTATTCAACAAATGGTGCTGGGAGAACTGGATAGCCATATCCAAGAGAAATAAAAGAGTACCCCTATCATACACTTTATAGAAAAATTAACTGAAAATGGATTAAAGACCTAAATATAAAAGCGTCAACCATAAAACTCCTAGAAGAAAATGTAGGAAAACATCTTTAAGATCTTAAAGTAGGTGGTAGTTTCTTAAACCTTATACCCAAAGCACAAACAAAAAAGAAAAAATAAATGGGACTGCCAAAAAATGTAAAACTTATGTACCTCAAAGGGCTTTGCCAAAAGTTGAAAAGGCAGCAGACCCAATGGGAGAAAATATTTGGAAATCACATATCTGATAAGGGCTTAATATTCATGATATATAAAAAGATCATACAACTAAATGAGATCATACAACTCAACAATAAAAAGACAAACTACCCAATTAAAAAATGGATAAAAGACTTGAATAGACAATTGTCCAAAGAAGAAATACAAATGGCAAAAACAAACAAACAAACACAACACATGAAAAAATGTTCAAGGTCACTAGTGATTAGGGAAATGCAAATCAAAACTACAATTAGGTATCATTTCACACCTATTAGAATGGCCACTATTAAAAATTGGAAAATGACGAAGTGTTGGAGAGGACGTGGAGAGAGAGGAATGCTTATTCACTATTGGTGGGAATGTAGAATGGTACAGCCACTGTAGAGGACTGTTTGGCAGTTCCTAAGGAAGTTGAATATAGACTTGCTATGTCATCTGGCAAAACCATTACTAGGTATATACCCAGAATACCTGAGAGCAAAGACACGAACAGACATCTTTACACTGATGTTCACAGTAGAGTTACTCACAATTGCCAGAAGATGGAAACCACCCAGGTGTCAATCAACCAATGAATGGATAAACAATTTGTGGTGTATATACCTGATGGAATTTTATGCAGGTATAAGAAGAAATGAACTTGCGAAGCATATGACAACATGAATGAACCTGGAGGACATTATGTTTAGTGAAGCAAGTTAGACACAAAGGGACGAATATTGTGTGATTGCACAAATATGAACTAAATATATTGTGTAAACTCATGGAGTTAATAATAGAATATAGGTCACCAGAAAATAGAAAAAGGGTAGAAAATGGAAAGCTGAGTGTTAATCTGTACAGAATTAGTAAAAAGGTTTTCTGTAAATCTTTGGAAAGAAATAGAAATGGTGAAAGCATATCATTGTGTTTGTAACTAGCAGAGCTATTATATGGGTACGACAGTGGTTCAAATGGAAAGCCTAAGTTCATTTATATTACTAGAAGGAAAGCAAAAATATATAACATGGGATTGTATAATATAGTGGAACCTCATGTGAAACACAAATGTTGGCAATGTTGCGTATATAAGACTTTTTTTCAAAACAGAAATAGAAATAAACTAGAGAGATAGGGGAAGCATAGAGAGATTGAGAAGTGATGAGCTTTTTATTTGTTAGTTTGTCTATTTTTTGTTTATTATTATTATCGAAATAATAAAAATTCTCTAATAATGATTAAAGTAATAAACACACACCTATGTGATTATACAAATACCATTGATTGTACATTTTGGATCATATTATGCTTCATTAATATGTATTAATTGATTTGTTTAAAAAAAGATGGAGCTATGGGCCATAGCTTAGTCTAATAGAAACAGAAAATAAAATGACTGAACATTTTAAAAACACCCATCCCTTTCTTCCCCATATGATTTTAAGAAGAAAGCATGGAACAAATTGGTTCAGCTTGGAGCAAATTGGTTCAGAACAGCTTCCCGTCTCCCCCTTCCCTTTCCTTACTTTAGAAAAGAAAAGGAATATACACCTCACCCACTTTAGATCTTAACCATGGAACATTATTACCTTGGGGTGTATGAGAGTTCTTGACATTTAACAAAGGTATGCTTCAGAAATACATCCCTTCTGAGGGGGATACACATGGCAGCAAAGCAAGGAAAGCTTTGGGAGGAAATACTAAAGGTGTAGCTTTCTTTGTTTCATTCAGGTAAAACACTCTTGGCCAGGATTCATGCTTCTGTCCATCCACCCAACCAGCTGTGTAGCTTAGAATTAGAATTTAGAAGTAATGTATCTGCCAAGGTATGAATATTAACATGTTTATTTGAAATAATAAAAAGTAATAGGGAGTCCATGTCTGAATGAATGTAAGCCTGATTTGCTGATTAATTTGACAATGAGGACGATGTTTGAATTGTGTAATATGGTGGGGATTTCCTGTAAATTGTATGAGCTAACCATGCAGTTTCAAAGTTTTAAAAAAATAAAGTAGTACACTATTTAAAATATGACAGAAATTTCACTCCTTGCATTTACTTAAACTCATGATAAAAATTTTAGATGCTAGCTTAAAAGTGTGCAAAGTGGTAGAGAGTTTTCTAATATTTTATTCTGGGAGTACCAGAATGAAAAATGCTTGAGCATGCTGTAAGTGATTAAAGGAACTTTGGTATTTTCCTTAGAGAAGATGAAGTGATGTGGGAATTGTGGATGAGGGTGTTCTCAAATGATTTCATTCAATTGAACTCTTGTTTTGTGGAGAGCACTGTAAGCGGTGCTGTGGGCACATAGGCGTGAGTAAAATGCTGACAAACTTACGTGCAATTGAAGGACTTCATGAAGAAGGTGGGGGAAAAATCAAGGTAGATCTGGGGGGGGGCAAAATTAGAGTTAATGGGTGGAAACTATAGAGAGACAGCTTCTGATTAACCTAAAGAAAAACATTCTTCCGGGAATGGCGGAGTAGCATGTATATAAAGCTCAGACAAAATACTAAAGAAAACAATTATTTGAAGTGGCTGAAGTGCATCCCAAATGAGCTGAAACTGGAGGCTATTGAAACTAGGAACAAGGGAACCACATTGGGTAAGATCCATATTTTTATAGCTTTTCCCTGAGGACAGGCCCCAGTCCACCCGCTGGGCTGTAAATAGAGCTTTCTTCAGTGTTGAAAATGTTCAGCATCTTGATTTGGTAGTGGATACACAGGTGTATACCTGTGTTAGAACACACACTGTCACGTAAAATCTGTGTAATTTGTTGTATATAAATCAAACCTCAATGAAGCATGACGCAGAGCTGCAGGAACCAGAATCTTCAGTTGCCACAGCAAGTAAGAAGAATTATGAATTCCAGCTCCAGTTCCCAGGCTCCCTAGATGACGCTCGGCCAGTATCTCTAAAAACATTGCCATGTCCTCAAACCAGATTCATTTGTATAAAAAAACTCTATGTCACACGTTGTTTTGGAGGAAGGGCATGCCCTAATGAAATAAAGACAGAGGATCGTAAGTCTGAAATTGATGTGAATCTGGGAGTGAACCACCTTCCTGGTAAAGAGGTCAGAGCAAGAACAAGGCAGCCCTGCATCAAACCTCTAAAATATGAACTGGTCTGTGCAAGAACGTTCCCGGCAGCACTCTGCGTGCGGTCCAAACCAGACCAACCCGGATGTCCACCTTCAGTAAAATGATTTTGCAAATGTGTAGATGGAAGCATCAGAATATTTTATAACAAGACAAGACTGAACAAACTACTACTACACACAAGAACATGGATGAATCTCACAATCCTGATGTTGACTATCAGGCATGAAAGGCATGGAAGAGAATATTCTGTTTGATTCCATTTTTTATATAAGTCAAAAATGAGTTATCGGGTTATGCCTCAGGGTAATGGTTATGCCTGAGGAGGCAGTGGCTGGAAGGCGCATAGGGGGTTTCTGGGTGCTGATGCTGGACCATGGCTGTGGTCATTTTGTGAAAATCTTTGATAGAGTCGAATACTTAGAATTTGTGCTTTTTTATGTATACATGTTATATGTCAATAAAATTTATAAAAATGAAAACTGAAACAACAAAAAACAGTGGTCTGGTGTTACATTATCCTGGTCTGAATGGATGGCCCTGCTGTTCTGGATAATTGGAAACCCATGTAGGACTCACCATGCCTGCAAAGTGGGAAGCCATTTCGAAGAGTTCAGAATTTTGTGTAGCAAGTTGGGAATTCTAAGGTCACAGCTTCTACCCCATCAATTGCAAACCATGATTCTTCCCTTCTTTCTCCCACCCCATCACAAAGGTTTTCAGAGCACTGGCTCCTTATTCAAAGTTGAAATGGCACACTTCTAACTTTCCTGCTGGATCAGAGACAAGGGTATTTTCCATTTCTCTCCATGCTTTTCCTCACATGTCTGCAGTACAAATATCCTTTCAGTCAGGATCCAAATAAACCATGGGATAGCTGGAGAGTAAGCTCGCCAGCTTGTGTGACCTAATTAAAAATCTCTCTTGTGAAAACTGATGGGAAGGACTTAGGAATTTCAGCTTCTCGATGCTTGAGTGCATAGTTTTCCAAGTATTATTTTTCCAAGGATTGTATTTCATGTGATTGACAGCATAGAGAATGAGAGAAAAACCTTTTCTTTGAATCCCTTCGGCAAGATTAGAGGAATGAAATAGCTTGGCTCACGGCAGGGTTGAGAAGCCCCTGGCTAGCTCTGTGGATGTCGCCAGATCCCAAGTGGATGCGGCTCCATCAAATCAAAGCTGTGCTGTCTCTTGGCTGGGACATGTCACCGCCAAGGCTGTCTTTAGGCGGGTCAGCTGGTTTGGAGAAAACAACAGGCCTCAACGTGACAGTCCCCACATGCTGCAGACTTAAAAGGGAAATCCTCTGGATTCTGACTGGACTCCTGGGGCTCAGCCCTGGCCTTGCCCTGAGGCTGCAAAGAGGAATGCGAGCATGAAAAGGGCTGTTGGCAGTGGCTGTGATTGATTCTGCAGGTGATCAGAGACATTTTCACTCCTGCCAGGATTCTGCAGCCTGAGCTTGTCTATTCCTCAAATCCCCTCGTTTTCTCCACGCATTGATGCCACAGAAACCTAGTCCACCCTTTCCCTGTTTCTCCTCACTCACCCTGACCTCACCCCACTTACTTCCTTTTTGATTCTAACTTTATAAAGTGCTTTTGAGTCTCCCAAGTGTTCAAAGGTTTCCTCCCAATATCACTGACCCTTAAAAAGAGTCAATGCCGCCTCCTTCCCACTCTGTTCTCTCATGGCCTTGTCTTTCTTTCTTAGGTTTTCATTTAAATTTTCTTTCTCATTTCTACAAAGGGCAGAGAGCAAAGAGCACTAGAGCTGGAATCAGAAGACAGATGGACATTTCGTTTTTTTGTGCTGATGTATGTGACCTTGGGCAAATTATAGAGACTCTGTCTCTGGGCGTCATGTTTTCTATAGATATAGAGGGTGAGTCACCCACACACTAAATCCAGTGCTGTGTGTCATGCTGGTATTGGTACCATGGCAAATGTGTAGAATACGGCTTCGAACTGGCTTTACAAACCTACTGAGCAACAATATATGTCCTCTCTGGTACACACACACATGCACACACGTGTGTGTGTATAGAGAGTTGATGAGTGGGTGAGTAATGGACAATAACAGTGTAACTGAGTGTTGGTTCCATGGTAAATGCCAAGTGTAAGATGCCATCTTGACTCTCAAAAAGCTTATTACAAGCCTGATAAATAACAGTATCTCCAGGTCTCCTCTACTACACATATATACCATCTATGGAAATTTGCCAAATATGTAAGAGAAGTGTTAAAATAAAGGTAAGATCTTAAAGACAACAGTATCCCAAGGTAAGCCTCGCCTAGAGACTGAATCAAATGTTTCTTAACCTACTTTAGTAGCTCCTTCCTGCCAGGTGTAACTTCCAATCTCATCTTATCTTTCAAAATTTATTGAAATAAAGGTATTAACTCAAGGCTGATTTTTATTTTGCTAGATCCTCTTAGTGGTGAAAATGACCTATTGTTCCTATCTCAAGGCAGAGAAAGACATGGGAGCCAGATCCAGAGAGTTGGAATAAGACAAAGAAAAACAGATTTATAGAGCTGAGTCTGGCAGAACTGAAAATAGAATGGTATTGGCTATAAAGAAGGGCATAGGGTTAAATCTGAATTTTTGTAGGATCCACTTATCCTTCTTACTTCTTGACATTTCTACTAAACTCTTTGCTTAATGAGCCATTCTTCTTCTGTTTAACCAAACACAGATTCTTCCCATATTTGCACTAGAGACCCTGATATGATGTGAATATATCTTTATTAACCTTAAAACATCAAATATCAAACATCAAACATCAAAGGATAAATATTTCTCACCTTCAGAACTATTCACGTGGAGATAGGGTTTTGTTTGCGTGTAGGGGCAGAATGGGAATGGGAATATCTGTGGGAATACTAAAAGTCCAAGGCAAAGGGAGTCTCTGTATTTTGGAATGAAGACTGCAGTGTCTCCTAAGTGTTACCTTTCTATTAGAATATGAAATATGTTGCTCTCTATTAGGAAAGAGAAGAAAATATATATGCCTTTGTATCTACTATATGCTAAGCATTTTATGTATGTTTATTTGATCCTGACCATAAATCTCTGAGGATATACTTCATTCCCTTTTTAAAAATGAGAAAATTTGAGGATAGGTAGCAGTTACAAAGTCAGAATCGGAATTGTAACACACACTCTAAAACCACTGTGTCATGTGGCTTTTCAAGATCACATCTCTGCCATCATTTTCTTTTGCTAAATTTAATTTAGTTTAATTCGTTTTGTTCCTGGTACTGTTCTAATGGTGCGACTAGTACAAAAGAATAAAGATGACCCCTCTCTTTGAAGAGCTTACTGATATTAGAGAAATTAGACCCACAGACATGAAACAATTAGAGAATATTTTGTATATAACCAACATGAGGAAGATGTTGAGTTAAAGAGTAAGTACAATTCAGCTAGGTACAACCAGATAGATGATAGATGAGGGCCTATTTGGGAATCCATGCTAGAACAGCCAGAGAAGTTTGCATGGAAGAGGTGGCACTAGGCTCTGAAATACAAAGTTGGCAAGGTAAGAAAGGAACTGGGCTAGCTGGTTTTTGGTGAGAAATTCAGAAATTTTGCAGAAATTGACTCTCATATATGGATTTCCATTTTATTTGGTGTCTCAGTCTGTCAGTGCTTCTATGACAAATACCACATGAAGGGTTGGCTTAAGCAACAGGGATTTATTGTCTCATGGTTTGGGAGGCTAGAAGTCCAACATCAATGTCAGAGCTTGATATTTCCCAGAGCCTGTAGTGTTCCAGCAATCTACTGTCACATGGTGACCTCTTGCTCTCTCTGGTTTCTCCTACTTCTGGTTTATACTCTTGTGCCCAATTTCCTTTGCTCATACGGACTTCAGGATGTGGATTAAGGCCCACCATGATTCAGTTTGGCCTGATCTCTAAAGATCCTATTCACAAATGAGTCCACAGCTTAACTAATAACATCTTCAAAGGTCCTATTTACAAATGGAATCACACTCACAGGACTGGGGGTGAGGACTTGAACATATCTTGTCAGGGACGTGATTTAATCCCCAACACTTAGTAATGAAGAGATTTAGAAGTTTTGTCTGAACTTGATAAGAGCATATTTTAAATTTTTCCTTTATTGTTCTACTCTTTTTCTTTTTCTATATCCTTTTTAAATGCTGCCTTTCCTCTAGAGGATATTTCTTCTCTTTTTCTGTTCATGGAATACTAACCAAAGATCACTTGAGAAACCCTGCTCCCTCCTGTTTTTGAAATTTCCTATTTTATTACTCTAAGCCTCATCTGCATTCTCTTTCTTAAGCATTTGTTTGGAATTTGTACAGCATTGATAAAAATCATCGCTTTGAAACTGGAAAAATCTGTCTTAGGTAGGATTGTTTTTACACAAATGCCACCAATATTTTGTGTAGTGTGAAATGGAATATAGCTTAGAATCATAGCCCTGGGAGCTGGGGGCTTGGCTGTCACATACTAAGCCGTTGTCTCTCAGCTCCCAACACCCTTTATATTCTGCTTTAAGATGCGATGGCTGGGACTCTGCGTGGCCAGCTGGCTCTATGTTGACTCTGCCTATAGGGGGCTCTAGAGGAAGACTGGAAAGCAGGAAGAGGAAGAAGGGATGTGCTCCTTCCTGTTAGTTTTCTCTGGGCTTCCTGTTTGCTCCCTGTTCCTGTGAACATCACTTTAGCATCACTACTTCTAGGCAGAAGCAGCTCCTTCCTGTAGCAGGAGCTGAATCCAGTTTGCAGTTTTCCAGCAATTGAAGAACCTGCTTCATCCTGCCTGTCTCACCAGCACCTGCCGCACCTCCTCCTCAGGGGTGTGAGTTTCAGTCTCAGGCCCCTCCTCTAAGCTTCCAATTTTTAATAATTCCAACCCAGAACAACCTGGGTGTTGTAGCTACTTCCCGTAGTTACTATCTCTGTGACACCTCAGAGTTTTCTTTCCTTCTTTTCATTACCTAGAAAACTTTATATCTAGTTAACAATTCTTTTTTTTTACTTGAAGACCTTATTTTAACTAGCAACTTAAAATGCAAAGTGTTTTATTGCAAAATTTCTAATGCTTTAAAAAAAGATAACCTAGGTTAAATAATGTAGTTTTCCAAAGCCCAGTGTGTTCATTTGGAGGCCAGTTTTTCTGCTTGAATACAAAAACAAGTCCCTAAAACTCCTAGGTGGGCATACTAGTGCTTTGATGACCTGTGATTAGATGAAATGATAAATCTCAGTTGGTAACATCCTTTTTCCCCCTCCTGTTAGGGGTTTTAAAAATTCTAAAGTAGATGAATTTTGCTAGTCTTACACTGACAATATCACTCCATGTGTCTCCTGAGAGGCATTTACATATACAGGAATCCATTTTCATCCTTCTCACTTTCATGCATTTCAGAAATTGGTGTGGAAATGCTTGGCAATGCCCTGTTCCATCTCCAATAGGAAGAAGGTTCAGTTAGCATTCAGTTATAATCGCTTTCTAATTACTTTGATTAGTTTGCTCATGTTGAAGTGATCTGGTATAAGGAACTTGGTACAGGAAGCTGCCTTCTCACTTTCGTATCTCTTTTTATCGCCAGGATTTTGGTAGGATGCTGTTCTGGGTTAAGTCAGATATCTTCTACTCTTCATTTGAAGGAGGAGTGCTGCTTGAAGGTCTTGTCCCTTCTGGGTGGGTGGGCAGAGGTGGTGGCGAAGCTGAGGGGCCTGGCTCTTCAGGTGGTGGTGCAATCAAGGATTCTTTCTATTAAATTATCTTTGTTCAGGTAACTGGTGTGGTATCTGTCACCTGACAGGGCTCTGACTGATCTGTGAGGCAATGTGTGCTTTCCTCCTTTTACAGGAGGTAATTGAAATCTGGTATGGAAGAGGCAGTACTAGGAGAGAGTGTAGGAGCCTTCACATCCATTGACAAGTGCCTCTGACTTCAGAGATAAAATGGCAAGAGGAGGGGAAGAGTGTTTAAAAATGGTTTGCTCATTTGGAAGTATTGTAGCAGGTATGATTTTCACCCCACCCAAGTCCCCTCATTCTCATTGCTTCAGTGCACATTGGCCCTGGCTTCCACGTGCCAGCACCTATTTTGGCCTGAGGCTTTTTCACTTGATGCTTGAAACCAGCTCGGCCTCCAGCTCGGAGGCTGGAAGTGACAAGGGATGGACATCTCCTGAGGGCAGCTTCAACCAGTGACTGACAAGTATATACATATCCCAGCTCTTTTATCTCTCAGATGGGATAACTCTGAGGCATGTGCTTTATACTTGGGTCCCAGAGTTACCCCAGTGGAATTAACCTTCTGTCATCACAATAGTAGCTGGCTTGATACTGCACCTTTTATCATCATCCCTGTCTCACTTTCTTATCTCACTTCCCTACTCCCTTACCAGTATTCCCTTTACTTTCCAAATAAACTACTCATTCCAATCCTTGCCTTTGATTCTGTTTCTGGGAGAGCCCAAACTAAGATAGATGTGTAAATATATCTGTATCCAGAAGATGAAAATGAGGGGGAATCATATGTATTGGCGAATAAGTTGCATTTCATGGAGGTATCAGCCATGATATTTGCACTGAATGGGTATTGGGATCATAAACTCAAAATTTCAAAAAAATTAAAACATTTTTTCTATTGACTTTAAAAGGTGCTTTGGTGGTCTGAGAGTTTTCAGGATTTCAAATACAGTAATGGAGCCGCAAATAAAAGACCTATCCCAACTATCTACCTCTTTCCTGCAAACTATTTTGTTTAAGAGTTTTCCTTTACCCACTGATGTTAAGCACCAGCCTAAAATGCATGTCTGTAGTTATTCTTCATATCATTCTGGATTTAACCATATTAAGTGTTCATTTAATCTCTCTCCTCCTGGGTGCTTGACTGGGTGGGAAAGAGAAATAAATTAGAATACAAGCTAAATAATTTTCAAACTTACCTGCTTAATTACAATATTTGTCCACAGAACTCAAAACAAGACTTGCTACAAATAATGCATAATATGTCCTTGAAAAGAAGCTGTAGTTGAGGACTTGACAACTTTCACATGAAGCCTGCATTTCCAGGAAGGCTGGGATTAGAGAATGAGAGATTGGGATGACACTGTTCCCAGTACACGATTCACTTCCATCACAAGTATATTTGCTGGTATATTTCAATTTTAAGTGTTTGGATTTCTTTGCACACCATGTCAAAGGCTTATTTTTTGAATATTAGTTTTGCCTGTCTTGTTTCTGAAACTTCATCCAAGATCTGTTCCTCTTTGGTTTTTCTGTCAGACTTTTCTAAAAGATAGTTTACCTTCCAGGGGATTTTGTTGTCTCCAGATTCACTTCCTAATTAATTTTTCTAGTCTCAGTACAGCACTAAATTGCACTCTATTTATTTCATGTATAGCCTAGTTATGTTTTTTCCCCTTAAGCAACATTGTAAATTCTGTAAAGGCAGCAATTGAGGCATCTTCTGGTAATTCCCATAGTCCAGCAGTGGACACATAGTAAGTATCAATACATACTCGCTAGTTGGTTCACTCCTGCAACTAAGAAAGTAAATATGTACCTGCAGATCCTTTCAACTTAAATGAGTGTCCATGTAAGGTAATTTCATGTAGTATGGATCTCCACTGTAGCTTTCATTCTCATTCAAACAAATTTACTAGTGTTTAAGGATTATAATTCACAGTTTCAACTGCAATGTTTATTTGATCCTCACATTAGACCTTTGAGGTAGGAAAGGTAGGGATTAGATCTTCATTTCACATCTCCATTTCCTTGAGGGAGCCAGAGCCAGAGCCCAAGTCTTTTTCTTTCTTTTTATTTTAAATATACTTTAAATTTTTTTTAAGAAGCTACTTAGATTACATAAATGTTACATTAAAAATACAGGAGATTTCCATATGCCTTGCTCCCAACCCTTCCCACATTACTAACATCTTTTATTAGTATGGTACATTTGTTACAATTGATGAACACATTGTGGAGCATTGACACTGAGCATGGATTATAGTTTACAGTGTAGTTTACACTCTCTCCACAATTTTGTAAGTTATGACAAGATATATAATGGTTTGTATCTGTCATTGCAGTATCATTCAGGACAATTCCCAAGTCCTGAAAATGTCTCTATATTACACCTGTTTTGCCTCTCCCTCCCCTCAGAACCTCCAGTGGTTACTGCCTCCACATCAATGATAAAAGTTCTTCTATTGCTAGAATCACAATAAGTCTATAGTAGAATACCAGTAAATCTACTCTAGTTAATCATTCATTCCCCAATCCTGAGGATTCTGGGATGGTGATGCCCACTCAGCCTCTGAGTGAGAGGGGGCTATGATCCCATGGGGCAGGTGGATAGGACTACCTTGCTTGCAGTTGCAGACTCTGTTCCTGAGCCCAAGCTTTTTAAAATCACTTCAGTACCATAAAGATCTTCCTACTACCTAGAGTGCTATGTATAATATTGGAGATAGGCTCAAATAAATTTAGTGCATATTCCTGAGTGTTGGGTTCACTCAAATTCATGACCAATCTGAAAAGCCCTGCAAGGTGCCAATTTTACTTTCTTTTGCTTAATGCTTAAGACCTTAGGTATCAATCTAAAATTAGAGCATACATCCCTAAAATGTCTATTTCTTTGTTAATTTGGTTCTTTAATAATTATACACATAAACCACCATATTAATTCATTATAAACATACAAAAAGAAATTTTAACAGAATGGAAAAAAGATGCCATAAGGGAAGCGGAATTGGCCCAGTGGATAGGGTGTCCGTCTACCACATGGGAGGTCCACGGTTCAAACCCTGGGCCTCCCTGACCCGTGTGAAGCTGGCCCACATGCAGCGCTGATGCGTGCAAGGAGTGCCCTGCCATGCAAGGGTGTCCCCCGTGTAGGGGAGCCCCACGCGCAAGGAGTGCGCCCCATAAGGAGAGCCACCCAGCGGGAAAGAAAGTGCAGCCTGCCCAGTAATGGTGCTGCCACACACGGAGAACTGACGCAGCAAGATGACGCAACAAAAAGAGACACAGTTTCCCGTGCCGCTGACAACAACAGAAGCAGACAAAAAGAAGAACATGCAGCAAAATGGACACAGAGAAGAGACAACTGTGGTGGGGGGTGGGGGAAAGGGGAGAGAAATAAAATAAATCTTGAAAAGAAAAGAGATACAATAAATTATAAAGTGCCCTGTTAATTACAATGGCTCCCTTCTATCATTAGCTGATATTAGTAGGTTTTTATTAATGACAGAGAGTATACATCCATATTTCAAAATGGCCTTTGTGGTTGATTGAATTTATATACCCACTCAAAAAACATGTTCATAATCTTAATCTGCATTCTTATGGGTGTGAAACCATTCTAAATAGAAACTTTTGAAGATGGTCTTAGACTGACGACCCTCATAACTGATTTTGATGAGACTTCATGATAAGTTATTTTGACAGGCTTTTTTGTGTATATGATTAGATTATCATTGTTTTTAGTTTGTAATATGGTTGAAAGAATAGGGGAAATAGCTCTGCCATGTTCTTGTTTGCTTGAGCTTGCATGATTAATACTCTCTTCACTTTGTAATTTTTTGGACAAGGATCTTTTTATTCCATTTGTCTAAATTGTTAATTTGCAATATATAAGCTGTATTATGTCACAGTGCTTTATAAGTCAATGAAGGAATGATGGTATAGTGGTTAACTACTCTACAATGTGGAATTCCACTTCCCACAGGATAACTCAAGTTTTGTTTGTGACATATGACCATCTTACACAGTGAAAGTACCAGTGTCATTCAGTATACTAAATATTGGTAAATCTAATGGGGGAGGATGGATATAAATAGCTCTGAAAGTTCTGCACACCTTTTAGAGAATAATGAGTTGGACTATTTGGTTTTTCACTTGTTAACTCAAGTTAATCAATGTTTTGGATTTAGGCATTATTATGAAGTCATTTAAGCCCCCTGCCCCCACAAACCCTCTAATGTGTATCATTTCCATATGCCACCTCAGATATCTTTCTAAAGATCTAACAGAGGCTTAAGAGAAACCAATTTTATCTCAGCAGGGGGCGTCCTTTCCTTCTAGAAATATGACAATCCTTAGCAACAAGAGGCTATTTTAAGATCTGAGATAAATGGAGGTCATTGGGAGCAGTCTCTAAATATTTAAGGGCTGAATGAAGCTTGTTCATTATCCAATCTAATATACTCATTTCCTGAGTAAACCGAAGTCCAGACATTTACTTAGAATTCAATGGCTATTTGATGACTAAACCAGGATTAGAACTAAGGTATTCTACCCTCATCTTAGTGTCCTCTCTAATATTCCATAACCCTCTAACATGCCTTTATTAAGTAATGAAGGTGGGAAGCAGATTTGGCTCAACTGATAGGGCATTCGCCTACCACATGGGAGGTCCAGGATTCAAACCAGGGCCTCCTGACCCGTGTGGTGAGCTGGCCCACATGCAGTGCTGATGCATGCAAGGAGTGCTGTGCCATGCAGGGGTGTCCCCCGTGTAGGGGAGCCCCACAGGAGTGCGCCTTGTAAGGAGAGCCGCTCCACTTGAAAAAGCTCAGCCTGCCCAGGAGTGGCACTGCACACATGGAGAGCTGACCCAGCAAGATGATGCAACAAGAAGAGACACAGATTCCTGGTGCTGCTGACAAGAATACAAGCTGACACGGAAGAATACATAGTGCATGGACACAGAGAGCAGACAATGGAGGGGAGGGGGGAAGGGAAGAGAAATAAATTTTTAAAAAAATCTTTTTAAAAAAAGTAATGGTGGTAAGTTCAATCTATTTATAGTTAATGTAATTATTGCTATATTTGGGGTTTAATTTATCACCTTATTTCATGATTTCAATATGTCCTACTTTTATGATTCTTTTTCTCTTGTTTCCTTACTTCTTTTGGATTGACTGAAATTCTTTCATTTTTCCCCTTGATTTGGAATATTTACAGTAATTATATGTTCTTCTAGTGGTTAGCCTAAAAATTATGCCTTGTGTTGTTAATTTATCAGAATCTAATGTAAATACCTATTTTATCCTTGTTCTGTGTAATTCAGAAACATTAGAATACTTTAATGTCATTTACCCACATCACAATTCACTTGCTATTATCATCACAATGTAAAATTCTACATAATTTTAATAACACTTTTTTTTTCTCGCTTCTTAAACATCTTTATTATTTATATATATATTTGCTGGGAATAAAATTCTAAGTGGGCAATTATTTTCTTTTAGCATGTTGATGATATCATTTCTCTGTCTTCTGAGTTCTGTTATTGATTTATTGATTTCTAAAAGTCAGCTGTCAACTTCACTTCTTTGAAGGTAATCTGTCCTTTTCCCTGTGACTGTTTTTAGTATATAGTCTCTGGTTTCCTATAGTTTCACTATGTATGTCTGGAAGTTCTTTCTTAAAATTTATACTTTGTAGAATCTATTGGGATTCTTGAATCTGTGGATTGATATCTTTCATTAGTTCCAAAAATTTCTTAGCTATTTTATCTTAATATATTGTTTTTGACTAATTCTTTCTCCCTTCTTCTTCAAACTTAGAAAAGTTGTTTTATAGCTTGTGGCTAATAATTCCAATAGCTGTTATCTCCAGTGTTCATGGGCCTGTTTGTGTGTTGCTTTATCTGCCAGTTCTTGCTCAGTGTGCTTGGTTTCCATGTTTGCTGGTGATTTTTGATAGTTTCCTGGACATCATATTTTTAAGTTATTTGTAAGAATAATTTGAGGCTTAGGATGATAGTGTCTTCTTCCAAAGAAGTTTTCATTTGCCTCTGCCAGACATCTGAGGTGCTACCAGTCTGGGGCAATTTCTAATCAAGTTCAAGACTTGAATTTCTCTGGACTGTCCAGATGTTGTACAGCCAAATAGCAATTCCATGCAGGGACTGGTTCATTCCTGGATCATCTTACGCAAGAGCACACCTCCTTCGGATTCCACCTTATAGTGGGGGTAGTTTATTAGAATCCCTGTCTCCTTCAGGTTGTGGACCTTGCCTTTGCTCCTAGCCCCAGGAGTTTGTCAATAGTACAGCTCAGTTTTGCAGCTGTTTCTTTAGGATTGGCAAATGCCCTTAGGGCCAAATCAGATTTGGGTGTTAAAAGTTTCTTCTTCAAGACTTTGGCTTTATAATTCTACATTACCTTGTTAAGCACACTTTGATGCTCTTAAGATTTTGTTTTTAAAGCTTTTACTTTATTTTATTTTATTTATTCCTCCTTCCTCTATCCCATTGTTTGCAGTCACTGTCTGCTCTCTGTGTCCTTTTACTGTGTGTTCTCTGTGTCTGCTCGTCTTCTCTTTAGGAGGTACTGGGAACCAAACCTGGGACCGTCCATGTGGCAGAGAGGCACTCAATCATTGAACCACCTCAGCTCTTTGGTTTGTTTTGTCTCTCATTGCCCTTCCTCTTTTTCTCTTTGTTGTGTTATCTTGTTACATCAGCTCTCTGTGCCAGCTGGTCATGCCAGTTCATCTTCTCCAGGAGGCCCCAGGAACTGCACCCTGGGCCTCCCATGTGGTAGGTGAGAACCCAACTACTTGAGCCACATCCACTTCCCAGCTCTTAAGATTTAAAAAAAATATATATTTCATCTACTTTTTTAGGTTTCCTTAATGGGAGAGTTGTTCCAAATTTCCTACTCATCCATTACTTGGAATAGAAGTTGCAGTTTATATATTATCAGAGGAAAGACAAATTTTAATAGTTTTCTATTTCTACTTTATTATGTGTTATAAATTTATTAATCGCTATAAAGTACTTTACATATGCCAAGGATATAATATATGCTAAAAATTATTATGTTGTACTCATGAAGCCCTTTCAAAGAACCAGTCTGCTATGAAATGATTTACAAGACAATTTTAAGTCATAGGCTACTTCTGGCCTTTAGGATTCAATAGGATAAACTTGTGTACCACAAACTCAGGAAAAATATAATGGAATATCCAGTGATCCATAAAACAAACATAATATCAAATTCTACCAAAGGTATTTACTTTTCCTTCAAACCAAAATTCTCTGTCCTTCCCTCACCTCTTTTTCAGACTTTTCTCTAGTCAGCTATTCTATGAGGCCTTCCTAACCATCCTATATTAAATGGCAAACTTTCCCTCATCCCCACACTTCTAACTTCCTCCCGTGCTTTTCCTTTCTCTATCATTCCTTACCAGATTACATTCTCTATATTATGTATATTGGCTCTATTTATCACTGTCTCTCAACTCCTCAGTTTATCTATATATGAAAAAGGAATTAGAAAAGTATCCTACCCTTCTTCATATGGATGTTTCATAGATGAGTGTGGTGATAGATCTGAACATGTGTTACAATTAAATAAGACTTATTACCATTATTATCACACCATAATCTTTTTATAATAGTATAATGGATTTCAAAATATGTCCACAAATTCCTCCTGTACCCATATGCACATACCTTCACAATATAACCTTGCCTCTCCTCACAATGAAAGGTAGAGTCTGTCCTCCATTCCCTTAAATCTAGTCTGACTTTTTGACCTGCTTGATCAGTAGAATGTGGTAAAAGTGACAATGCCTATGTTTCAAGCATAGGACTCAAAGGCCTTGTAGCTTCTACGATCACCCTCTTAGAACTCTGAGATATCCTTATAAAGAAGCATGGGCTGGCCTCTTTGAAGATATAAAACCACCTAGAGAGGCCAACCAACTGCCTGCACAAACTGCAAGTGAGTGAGAACATCTCAGATCATATAGCCCCAATTGAGCCCCCAGATGACTGCAACCACATGTATAACTTCAGACAAGACCAGCAGAAGAGCTACCTAGGTGACCCCAGCCCAAATTGCTGGCCTACAGAACCAAGAACAATCAAAACAGTTATTGTTTTAAGCTACAGTGGAAAACTGAGCCAAAAACTATTTGCTAAAGAGAAGAACTGGCAATATCTTAGAAAACATTTAAGTAGTTATTTATTCAAGAATGAAAAGGATAGGAGCTCTACTTCTTATCATGGCCTAGTAAGCTCATATCAGACTAAATCTGTAGGTAATAACTAAAAACTTTGGACAGAATAGGAAAAAAAAAAAAAAAAAACGCAAACCCAGTTACCTGGAGTTACTGGAGGGTACAAAAGAAGGCAGATATCAGAGAGGAGTATATAGTTGAAGAAGGGAATGTTATGATGTGAACTTTATGGGATTTTTAAAAATGGCTTTTATCCTGAGAGTAGATTGCACCCATTGTTGCACATAGTGCCTAAAAGTGATGTAGAAACCAGAGGTCAGAGTTTAAGGCAATCACAGCTTCTAGAAAGTGAAGGAGAAATAACATGGAGGAGTCAGAGGGAGTAAGACCAAAACCTTGCATTTCCAAGTGTCTATCTAAACCCTGAATCTCATGTGTAGGCAGACTTCAAGCATTCCAGCTAAGCCTAAAAAACCGACATTGGTTTTAAGCTTCTGCCTATTTCAGGGCAGACAGAATTTGTAGTTTGAATTCAGCCAAGTGAACTGCCCACCTAAGAAAAAAAGTTCTTCACAAGAGCATAACAGAATACAAAGACTAGACGATGTATTATTCAAAATGTCCAGGATACAATTCAAAATTATTCAGCATATGAAGAAACAGAAAAATATGGCTCAGTCTAAAGAGAAAAGACAGTCAATGGAGACCAAACTGGGGATGATCCAGATGATAGAATTAGCAGAAAAGATTTAAAAATGGCTTTTATAACTATTTTCGAGGACATAAAGGCAATATGTTCTTAATGAATGAAAAGACTGGAAATCTCAGTAAAAAAAATAGAACCTATAGAAAGAAGAATAAAATGGAAATTCTAAAACTGAAAATTACAATATCTACAATAAAAATTCACTAGATGGGCTTAACTGTAAAATGAGATAGAGAAATTAGTGAACTTAAAATATTTCAATAGAAAGTATTTAATGTGAAGAACAGAGAGAAGATAGACTTTTAAAATGAGTAGAATCTCAGAGACCTGTGGAACAGTATCAAAAGGTCTGACGTGTGATTGGAGTCAGTGAAAGAGAAAAGAAGAATAAATGCGTCAGAAGAAAATTTGAAAAAATAATAGATGAAAATTTCCCTAATTTGGAAAAAGACAAATTTACAGATGGAGTAAGGAGAGCAAATTGAGAATAAATTTAAACACATATACATGTGTAGGCACATCTGAGTCTACTGCTGAAACCAAAAGTTAAGGGGGAAAATATTGCAAGAACACAGTGTCTTCAGTTACAAGTGATTACATGCCAAGTAGAATACTGCAGCCAGGGTTTAATGAACTGCTCTTGGAGAAATTTGGGGGAAATTTTTTCGTAGATGTGAAGTTGCCACTTTTCACTACACTGGAAAATCCTGTATATGAGAAGCTCATAATACCAAGATAGGAGTGGGAGAATGGAGAGAAGAATAGCAGTGCTTTATTCCCATTTTGGTTGGAGATGGCCTTCTGAAGGAGACAGGATGCTGTGAGCTCTCTGAAAGACAAAGATTTTGATGCAAATATCTAAAATATTTGTGAGAAAGAGAAGTGAAATCTTCACAGTAAATTTGAGAATGACCCGACCAGAAAGTCTAGTGCTTCTTGGAGCTATGGGGATTTTTGAAGTGGAATTAGAGGAAAGAAATTTGGGGGACAAGGGGGAGGCCCAGAGGATTTTATTATTTAACATCATTTGTTTCCTCAATTCTATTCCCTTCCTTTCCCCCACAATTTATTAATAGTATACCAACTCTTAGTGTGAGTAGGTTTCATGAATAAATCCTTTGAAAAGTAAGAAGACACGTTCTTTCCCCTTCCCTTTCATAAATAAACCACAGATTTCTGGAATTACCTGCAAAGAGATGGATTTTCCTGGGCAGAGTAGCAGCCCTGTTGTGGCAAATGTGGCTTCTTAGTTTATGGAGGTTAATTTTTATGAAATGTTTGTTCAATGAAAACAAATAAACTAACAAACCCCAAAATATAAATTCAAAGTTTTCTGCCCATTCTAATTATTATATTTTCCATATTAGACCAGCAATAAGGTAACATAAGTCTTTTTTCCTCTTTTCTCCCCCTTCCTTGCCCACCCACCCTTCCACCCCTCCCTCTATTTATTGCTTCAGGGGCAATATCCCCATGAAGGGAGGAGCGGGCAAAGTCCAAGAAAGAGCTGAAGGCTGGTTGTCTGATGTCGAGGCAAAGGGCTGAACCCCAATGGGGAAAGGAACAACCCAAGCATCATCATGTCAAGTCATCAGGCCCATCTGCAGCCCTTCCTGTAACCAGAAGCCTTTTCCTGGGTTTGAATTCACCACCAGTGGTTGTCCTACCAAAGGTAAATAGCAGCAGTCTAAGCAAACTACTCTTTTCCCAAAAGAAAGCTTTCAACATTTCTTTTGGAAGAGGGAGGAGGGGGCTGTTAGAGGACTGGGCGGAGGAGGAGAGGAAGGAGGGTAGAACAGAGGAAACACAAGTGACCCCAGAGCCCTACCTTGCTGTGCTTCTTTCTTTTCTTCTTTTTTTTTTTTTCCCTTTTCACCTCACTCTTTATTTTTGGCTGGTCCTTTGTGCAGGCCGCCTTCTATTCACTGACAGCTACTTTGAACATCAGTCGTATTAGGTCATCTGCCAAGCTGTGTGCCTCTGGTCACATCACTCTGAGGCCTCTGGTTTGTCAGCTTCAAAGAGCCTCACAAGTGGTGACTTGTGTCCTTTGGGGTGGGTGTTAAGAGAAGGGGAAGCCTGGACAGACTTGTGAGACCTCTGATGTTAAAGCTAGAAGCTTTCATCTCATTTTGCAGAAGAAGAAACCAGGACCAAAGAAGAGTGAGAAAGCCCACTGCCAGGGCCTGGCAGCCAGTAAGTGGAAGCCAAGTCTGCTCAGATCTTTTCTGAAGGTGTTGTTCCCATTCCTTAGACTTAAAACTGTGTTTCTCAAGGAGTCTTAGGTTGCCTCGAAGATGTCTTGGTGATGATATTTTGAGAGTGAGATGGGGAAAGGGAGGGAACAAAGAGAATGCCCAGTGGATGGAGCTCCACGCCTCTCCTCTGAAAGGAGCCACTCCCCTTTGGTCTCATTTGTTCATTTGTCCGTTCACGCATTCATTCTTTCAAAACCAAAAATTTATTAAGTAACTTCCATGTTCCAGGTAACTGTCACAGATGCTAGACATACAGCAACAAACCAACAAAGTCCAGGTTCTCTTGCAATTTGCATTCTGTTGTCTGTCTTAGAGTCCAACTAAGATTTAGAATGATGGTGCTGGTAGTGAGAGGGTTCAGTTGATTTCTTTCTTTTAAAGAAAATATCGTCTTTCCAACATAAAACTTTCAAATCATTAACTGGCACCATGTAAGCACCTGCAGTTTTAAGTGTGGACTTTGCTACTACATAAAATAAATTAGCTGCTGATCTTTTGGCCCTTCTCAATTTAAAATCTAGCAAGAAGAAAGGCCTAAAAAGAAAACTGGCTTCAGACAGAATCAACTCTCCCTCACTGACAAATGTCAGAAAGAAATTTTTAAATCCAGAGTTCCATAGTCTATTATATTCATTCCCGGAGTCACTATTAAATTCCCCTCTGGTATTCCAAATGTGATAAAGTGATGGAAAAATATTGAATACTTTAAAGTAGATCCCCTTGGTTGGTGGTGGGATAGAGGTGGTGCAGCAGTTAGCAGCTTTTTTGAGTTTCAGAATAAAATTCTGAGAGTCACCTGTGACTGTCTCTATCTGGGATACTGGTTTGAAAGGCTATGGCCAAATAAAAGTTGCAAACTGTCAGCCCCCAGTTGCTGGGTGAATTAATTACCTTTGTGGCATAGAAAATTACTCCAAAACTTAGTGGCTTTAAAAAAATAAGCATTTATTATCTTACAGTCTCTTTCGATCAGAAGTTAGTAAACAGTTTAGCTGTGTAGTTCACCTTAGTGTCTCTCGTGAGGCTGCAGTTACCTGAAGTTTTGACTGGGCAGGGTGGTCTGTTTCCAAGATGGCGCACTCATGGGGCTGTTGGCAGGAGGCCTTTTCTATACACTACTTGAGTTTCCTCATGACATGGCAGTTACTTTCCCCAAAATAAGAGATTTGTGATAGAGTGAATAAGGAGGAAGTCTCATTACTTTTTATGACCTAGTCTCCCAAGTCACTTTCCATCACCCCAGCCTTATCCTATTTGTTAGAAACATATTGCTAAGTCCAGCCCACACTCAAGGAAAGGGGAATTAGGTTCCATCTCTTAAAGAGAGGAGTAACAAAGAATTTGCGGACCTATTTTCAAACCATCACACTAAGGTTCCCTTTATGTATATAATTTTTTTCCTTGGAAAATTTTAAAACAAAACCAAAGACATTTCATTTTAAAACAAAAACAAATGTCATTTCATCTGTAAATACCTCACTATGTATATTTTAAGCAAAATCACCAGACCATTATACACAACAAAATTATTAATTCCTTAGTATCTTCTAAAACCAGTCTATTTCAAATTCTAAAATTTTTAAATGAGGAAATTCCACGTAGCAATTCAGATTTGTATCTTATTTTTAAAAGTAATATTTGGTCACAATAGTCCTACATTCTCATATCGTCACAAACCATGTGGGACATAGGTTTTCATTTTGCCATGTTCCCCACCAGTCCCTGTTGCATGACATATGGGCCATTTACCTGCTAATGAAGTATTTGAGTTTACCACTGATTAGCTCTAATGAGGCTATAAGGAATGGCTATGGAGTTGAAGAAGAGAGAAGCCTGACCCCTGGTGAAAGTTGGATCCCAGAAGATTGAGAAGTAGGACAGGTTGTGGGTTTTTCTTAGAGTTGCAGCAACCTTGGGCTTCACCTATGCAGAGCTGTGTGATAACGGGGTAATTGTGGGGCTTTGGGTGTTAATCATTATGTTCTCAGGAGATTTGGTGGATGCTTCTGTGACAGAACTTGGCACTGAGGAATAAAGCCTTGAGGAAAACCAGCCATTTTTGAAGAGACCGTGAATCACCCACCATGGACCAATGATCAGTGCTATTTTTCCTCAGACTGTTTAGGTCCTAGTATAGGTTAAGGAAGGGTGTGGGATCCATGGAAAATAATGATATTGAACTGTTAGTAAACTTTATCAAGTCAGGGTTTTTATTAATATTTAATTTATCATATAGAAATAGTTATTTATTTTCCCTTGTGTGCCACAGACACATAAAATCCTAGGGTCCTTGGGGAAAGCCTTGAGTAAAAGCCTTTACAGTCACCCTTGAGGAGTTCTTTGAAAAGGTGGGCTCTACTGAATTATGAAAGTAAATACAAGGAGGACGCCACTTACCTCTGACCCAGTAATAAAGCCATGGTAGCTTTTTCATACAACTGCTGCCATTCCCCAACTTAAAAAGGCTTGTTAGTTTACATCATGTATTTGGAGCTCAGAATGTGTTTTCCTGTAGAAACCACATGCTACTGGGCCAGTCCTTAAGACCCATAATGTGCTACAAACCAAAATTATAACACTATGAACCTACCACATGTACCAGACTATCCTTAAAAATTTTAGACCAAGTTTCTAACATGGCATGCCTAGTGTGCATTTTCCCCAACCAGTCCCCCAAACATACCACTTCCGGGCCAGCTGAGGATGATGCCAACTTTTTGCTGGGCATATGCTAGGGAAAAAGGAACTCCCTGTTGCCTGGGTGTTAAGAAATTGAGGGATAGGGATACACCTTGGGACAGTGATGGGAGGGCAAGTAGACCAGGCATGGGGGTGAAGCTAGGTAGGTACTATGCTGGTGGAGGCTTTGGAGACCGGGGTTGTGGATGGGGCATACTAGAAGGAGTGGCTGTTCAAAAGAATGGATCTTTCACAAGTCAGCTATTTGTATGCTGGTATTCATTCTCCAGCAGGCTCTGTTGCATACCACATATGAGTGGAGCTCGTAAAATCTGTCATCCCATGACATCTGTAGGCATGAGCATGTCTACCTGCATTTTCTGATAGTTCTTTTAATTTTTAAACTTCTTTACCTTTTTTTTAAAAAGATGCATAAATCACACAAAATGTTCCATTAAAAAATATGAGGTTCCCATATACCCCACTCCCCATATCCCCCATACACCCCCACTCCTCCCACATCGACAACTTCTTTCATTAGTGTGCTACATACATTGCATTTGATGAGTACATTTTGGAACACTGCAACACAGTATGGATTATAGTTACATTGTAGTTTACACTCTCTCCCAGTCTATTCAGTGGGTTATGGCAGGATATATAATGCCCTGCATCCGTTCCTGCAATATCATTGAGGACAACTCCGAGTCCCAAAAATGCCCCCATATCGCACCTCCTTTTCCCTCTCCCTGCCTTCAGCAACTCCCGTGGCCACTGTCTCCACATTAATGATATAATTTCTTCCTTGCTAGAGTCACAATAATTCTATAGTAGAACACCAGTAAGTCCACTCTAATCCATATTTTATTCCTCCATCCTGAGGACCCTGGGATGGCAGTGTCCACTCCACCTCTAAATTGAGAGGGGACTTAAAAGATCATTGGACTTAACCAGGTTAGCCGATGAGGAGGTGAGGATGGTCAACCACCACACCAAGGAACTGAGAGAGTCTACAACTGCAAGCAGGAGAATCCCATCCATTAGCCATGATAGTTCTTAATGAACGTCATGTTTGGACTAGATTCTACAACTGCTCAGGTGCATCCAATCTTGCCCCTCCATAATCCACTATTTGCACAGTGACCAAAATTGTCTTCCTAAAATGCAGATCTGATCATGTCACTCCCCTGGCTAAACTCCTTTAATGATTTCACATCCATTTTAGGATCAAGTTCAGAGCCCCTCCATGAGCTGCCCTTCCCCATCTTTGCATGGCTCATGCGTGCTCACTCTTCATGTCTCAGCTTAGCTATCATTTTCTCAGGAAAACCTTTCTTGACCTTCCTATCCAGATTTGGTACCCTGCTATATGCTCTGCTAACTCCCAGACATCCTCTTTAGAGCACTGATCGCACTGTAATTGTTTGGGTATTCAGGTATGATTTGTTTAATGTGTCTCTCCTCCACCAGGCAGTAAAACCCAGACACACATCAACCACACATAGCATGGAGCCTTCTGGTCCATAAGACAAGCTCATTAAATGGTTGCTGAATAAAGCTCTGTTTCATACATTTTGCTTTTTATATTATAAAACATGTTTCCTGATTTTAGGAACCATTCGTTGAGTTTTTACTATGTGATAAACAGTGTCTTATTTAGAGGGCAGGGCGAGTTAGCTTAGTGGTTAAAAACTAGGGTTCCAGATTAGTCAGGGTTCTCCAGAGAAACAGAACCGACAGGAGGAAGGTTTTGATGAATTCCCTAGGAGAAGCTGGCTGGCTGAAGTAGAGCTAGAAATTCTTTCTGACTGCTGAAATCATCAGTTCCTCCGTTTAAGGCCTTCTTATGATTGGATGAGACCTCTCTCATCCAATGACCTCATTGCAGAGGCCAGACTTCTTTGTTGATTGTAGATATAATCAGCCATAGATGGAATCAACTGACGGATGATTTAAATCCACGAAATACCTTCACAGTAACCACTAGGCCAGTGCTTGCTTGACCAAGCAACTGGACAACTAACCTAGCTAAGGTGAACTTCACCATCGTAGGCTTGGAATCAGAATTCGCTGATTTTGAATACCTATTAATTATGATGTTGGGAAAGTATTGTAATTCTCCATGCCTCAGTTTCCTCATCTATAAAAAGGGAAGGATGATAATAGTACCTACTTTATAGGACTGTTGTAAGGATTAAATAAGCTATTACATGTAAAGTGTTTAGAACAGTGCCTGGCACATGCTAAGTATGTGTAAAGTATTAACTATTCTTCTTATTTACTCCAAATACAAGATCAGTGTTATGATCCCTACTTATCAAAGGAGGAGACTGGATGCGTAAAGCAGACTTCCAGTAACTTGTTTAAATGAATTCTCCATATCATCTGTTTATGCAGAATTCATAAACAGTTATGAGAAAAACTAAAAAGGAAGAAAGAAATGAATAGGCTTACATTTTTAAGAGTTGGGGCTTGGCAAGATGAAGGGAATAAATCAAAGAAACAAAGGAAGTTTCAAAGCGGTTTCAGGCCTGAGACTTGGCCATCCCTTCTGCACGTTAATATAATGAAACCGCATGGCTCGAGAAGCCCAGAGGAGGGAGGAGAGAAGCACTTTCCATAAACTCTGTGAGGGAGATGGGGAACCGTGAAGCGTGACTCAGAGCAACAGGAACCAGTGTCTCCAGGTTGCTGCAGGAAGTGAGAACAGGGGTTTCCAACCCATTTTGAAGCTCCTTGGGATCTCTGCCAAGCTTTTCCTGGGGAATTCATCCAAGGGCATCACCATGTCCTCAAACCAAATTTATTTGAATTTTAAAAAAATCTATGCCATGCATCCTGTATGGGAGGAAGTGGATGCCCAAAGAAATCAAACAAAAAGGGCGTGTGAATCACTGGAGTGGACAGTCTTCCTGGGAAGGGGGTCAGTGCTGCCTCAGGTTTTAAAAAAGGAATCTGACATGCACTGGAATATTCCTAGCAGCCCATTTGTTCATCATGGTCCCAAACTAGAAATAACCCAAATGTTCCTCCTCAATAGAACAATGATATACTATGGTATATTTACCGAATGAAGTACTACCCAGCAAGGAACATGAACGAACTACAACTATACTCAACCATGGGGATGAGTCTCACAGATGTAATTATGAGGCAAAAAAATGAGAAACAAAAAAACACAAACCAATGCCATTTTAAAATACAAGTTCAAAAACAGGTAATACACATCTGTGGTGTCAGAAGTCACCTGAGTACCACTCCTGTGGGTGGTCATGACTGCTGGGTTACGGTGTGGGTGGTCTTATGTGATGCTGCTGGATCTGGGTGCTGGTTATTCAGATCTGTTAATTTTGTTAAAGTTCATTGGCCCCAAACAGGTGATCCTAGAGTTCAGGATAATTTTTCGGGGAGAGCTCATGTTTCTGTGGTATGACTCCTGAGTACTGGGGTCACTGCCTTGCCCTCATTGAATTTCACACCTTGGTTTTTCTCCTTGTCCCCCTATCCAGTGGCAGGGCCTTGCAGACATTTGTCCCTACTCAGATGATCTCTATAATATGACACACAATTTAGGACTTACCTGAGGGGTGAGATGAGAGCAAGGGCTTGTTCCATTTCTACCCATGCTTTTCCTCACTTGTCTGCAGTACAAATATCGATTCCCTTCACTTTCCATCAGGATCCAAATAAACCATGGGATAGCTGGAGCAGAAGCTTGCTGCTTGCGTGACCTAATTAGAAATCTCTCCTGTGCACCCTAATGGAAGGGACTTAGGAATTCCCACTTCTAGGGGTCCCAGTGGATGGTTTTCCAGGTATTAGAGGATTATTTTTATGTGATTGGCAGCACAGAGAATGAAAAGCCTATTCTCTGAATCTCTTAAGCAGGATTAGAGGAATGAAATAGCTTGGCTCATGGCAGGGTTGAGAAGCCTCTGGCTAGCTCTGTGGATGTCGCCAGATCCCAAGTGGACGCGGCTCCATCAAATCAAAGCTGTGCTGTCTCTTGGCTGGGACATGTCACCGCCAAGGCTGTCTTTAGGCGGGTCAGCTGGTTTGGAGAAAACAACAGGCCTCAACGTGACAGTCCCCACATGCTGCAGACTTAAAAGGGAAATCCTCTGGATTCTGACTGGACTCCTGGGGCTCAGCCCTGGCCTTGCCCTGAGGCTGCAAAGAGGAATGCGAGCATGAAAAGGGCTGTTGGCAGTGGCTGTGATTGATTCTGCAGGTGATCAGAGACATTTTCACTCCTGCCAGGATTCTGCAGCCTGAGCTTGTCTATTCCTCAAATCCCCTCGTTTTCTTCACGCATTGATGCCACAGAAACCTAGTCCACCCTTTCCCTGTTTCTCCTCACTCACCCTGACCTCACCCCACTTACTTCCTTTTTGATTCTAACTTTATAAAGTGCTTTTGAGTCTCCCAAGTGTTCAAAGGTTTCCTCCCAATATCACTGACCCTTAAAAAGAGTCAGTACCTCCTCCTTCCCACTCTGTTCTCTCATGGCCTTGTCTTGCTTTCTTAGGTTTTCATTTAAATTTTCTTTCTCGTTTCTACAAAGGGCAGAGAGCAAAGAGCACTAGAGCTGGAATCAGAAGACAGATGGACATTTTGTTTTTTGCGCTGATGTATGTGACCTTGGACAAACTATAGAGACTCTGTCTCTGGGCGTCATGTTTTCTATAGATATAGAGGGTGAGTCACCCACACACTAAATCCAGTGCTGTGTGTCATGCTGGTATTGGTACCATGGCAAATATGTAGAATTAGACTCTGTCCTCACTCTTACAAACCTACTAAACAATATCTTCTTCCTCTCTGTTAGACATACACATATGATCGATAGATTGATGGATCAATATATGAGATAGATGATAGATAAGTAAGTAGATAGACAATGGAGGATGACAACTGTTAGCATCAAGGCATTATCGTATAGACCATAGGACACAATAGCAGCCTTACATGGAGACTGAATCAGAATTGTTCTTTCCCTGAACTCGCTTTAATAGCTCCTTGAGATCAGGTGTAATTCTCTACCACATTTTTTTTTTCACAATTTGGTAAAATAAAGGAAGTAACTTAAGCCTGGTTTTTCTTCTGCTGCCACAAAAGTCCACATAACTGCTAGTTCCTGTTGGTGGTGAAAATGGTCTTAACCAGATGAATGAAGTGCACAAGAACACAAAACAAGTGGGAGACTTGTAAACCAAGTATATTCCTAAGTGCAGTTCACTCTAAACAGCTCACACCTGCATGCTGAGCCCCCAAGTGCGCCAGACTTGGTGAAGGATATTATCTTCCCCCCACCACCCCCCTCCACCACTTGCGTTTTCTCTGCTCCTTCAACTCAGCTTCCCCATCCCTTCTCAAAAACTGTGGCTGATTTATCTAAGATCTAAGATCTATGCCTTCCACTGCCTTTTGAAAACAAATTAGAAATCACCTGCCAGATTTTCCAAAGGTGACTAAATCCAAGGAACCTTAAGCACACAAAGGATGGGACAGTATAAACAGCAGTTCTGAGCTAGCCATGTCTGACTGCAATGTGGTAAGTGGGTTTGTTTTTTTCCTTTTGCATCCACCAGCAAAGATGGAAGCTGAATTTTGCTCATTGCATAAAGCTCACTGACCAGTGTATACATCTGCTCTTTGATCCTGGAAGAACTCTGAGGATCTAGAGTCAGGCTGAGGAATTGAAGCAATGCTTGATTCTGGTGTTTCACAGGGCCTAGAAAAAGCCAGAAGCCCTGGCTGGCCAGCTGTGCTGCCCAGTCTTACAGGCTGCAGGTTGCCTCAGTTAGCAAAACAGACCAAACCTTCCCCTGCTCAGAGCCAATATGACATGATTTGTTCCCTTTTGGCCGTGTTAGTTCTGCAAACCAGATACCAGCGGCTGCAAACTCAGGAGCGCCTGCCTTTCTGGAACGCCATTTGTTTGGACAGGACAGGCCACTAAGGCATTTCATCTCTTTAAAGCTCCCAGAGCAGAGCATACTTGAGGAATTCCTTTTTTTCAAAGATTTTTTTTTTTTTTTGTGCCTTCCAACATTTTGTTTAAGAGAAAATGAGATGTCTATCTTCTGTTTCCTTATTTTTTTTCAGGAAAGCAAAGGGTTGTTGACTTCCTCCCTCTCCCCTCCCTTCCTTCCTTCTTCCCGAAGGTACTCATCTGAGAAAAAGAGAACGAAGTATTGTTCCTGTTCTCTTTCTTAAGTCATTCGAAACACTGTCCCTGCGAGTTCTTTAGGTTCCCTGCAATCTGTACACAAGAGAAAGAGGGAGAGAGAGGGGGAGAGAAACAGAGAGCAAGGGATCAGGTAAAGCATTGGGGCTGCTGCAGCCATTCAGACCTCAGGAGCTGGTAAGTTACCCATGCAATCGTTTCTACTTCCATTTCAATATCCCTGGGATGGAGCCTGCTGGGGGCATCTCCCATAGAAAATACCTTACTTGGTGTAGTCCTTAATTCAAGGGGTATGACTGATAGATGGCCCAAAATTTAAGCTTATACTTTTCTTTTTTTTTTTTTTTTTTTTAAGAGAATACTGATGCTTTGCAGAGCTGAGTCTGGCAGAACTGGAAATAGAATTACATTGGGGCGAAGGAGGACACTGTGTTAAATTTGAATTTTGGCACAGATGACATGGCTGGGTTAACCAGGAGGCACTGAAGTGTGTGATGTATCTTACTAGATAATTCACTCTTCTCAACGCTGTGTCCTGGAAACCTTATCAGAGTGTCTGCTAAGAATTGTGATTTGTCTGGGCTTTTTGCTACACATTGTCTGCACTGAGGTGCCATTCTCTTGCTCTTTTCTTTACATTCAGCACCACCCAAAAGAGGAATGTTTATTTGTGACTGTTACTCTGCATCATGAAGTAGGAGAAAAAAAGGAGGGATTGTCACTTTGAATTATCCGTGTATGGGGGGCTTATGTGTTTAAATTCCACACGTGGGCTGAGTGTAACTTTTTTATTCTCTGTCAGTGTATGGTGTCATCTGCCACACAAAAGAAGGCAAAGATCTTGAGGCATATAGCTTTAGTTTGGGAAAACAACATGTGGCCAGATAGGAGGATTAAGATTGATCGCTTATGTTAGGAAGAGTGAAAAATTAAGCTAAAGACACAATTGAAAAACATTCACTCAGTGCCTGGATTTCTAAGCACCAAATGGAACACAGCAAGCTAGTCAAGCTTACACCCATGACTAGCGCTTTAAAAGTCTAACTTGCTTCAATTAAATTGATCAGAAATGATCATCTAACCAAGGACTCATCAGGGCAAGTCATGGAGGAGCCAAGATCCTGTTGTCAAAATAGGTCAGCAAGGTCACTCTGAAAGACTGTGTATATTTACAAGTTTAATAATTTAATTCAGAGAGGCATCAAATGGGTGAAAGGCAAAGGCCAAATATCCTACTTTAAAATATTCATTTCTATGAAATTTACGGATCGAAGTCAACTGGGATGCACAGAATGTGATAAAAATAGCTAGCCTCTCATTAATAAATTAATTCGGCCTGACTATGCATTAACCACAATCAAGTAATTAATCTTTATTCTAAACCAAGCCACCAACTTAATAGGATGAGAAACTCGATAAAATAGGACTGCTATGTAGGTTTTGTCCCATTAGTCAGACTTCTTGATTCAAGAGATTTTGCTTAAGGAACACCACAAAAATGAGCAGCGTAAAAAAGTCATGATATACATTTGCCTGCTTGAGGGTGCAAAATTATTCTACCAGCAATTGAAAGTGGTTTCCAGTCCCCTCCACCCACCCTAGACACTCCTTTTCATAGATATTCGGGTCGAAGTTCCCAGGACTGATTGACTTGGGCATTTTGTATCTCTTATCAGCAATTGTGATGCCAGTAGAATCACGGTTGGGCTACTATCTTGACCTGGTTCTTTCAGTTTCATTTTTCCTTGGTAATGTATTTAATTTTGTGTCAAATTAAAAAAACATCACAGAATGCCCTCAAATTTTGGTTATTGAATAAAAGCATCAGATGCAACACAATAAAAAAAAAAAAAAAAAGACGGAGTCCCATCGACTAAAGATGAGCAAGAGTGAGAAAAAAAGGTAGATATGACTATTATTCAGAAAATGGCTCCGTGTCTAGCTTGTATCTTCATTGTGGCCCAGGATTAAGGAGATTGAGATATATTATTTATTTTCTTTAAGAGGAAAAATGTGTATGTTCAATGTTTCCTTTTAAGTTAAGTCATTGCCTTGAGAATATTTGCTATATGCTGGGAAAATAATATTTCAGCCACCTAAAGACAGAAGTCATTGACTAGTTTAGTCTAGCTGATACCGCTCAATCTATCTTTACTGAACTCCAAGAAATGAGTTGGCATTTGTGGAAACTTCCAGTGGGTGATTCTTCTTTGGGGTCATCAGAGGTTCTTTTATGATATCATTAGGGGAACTCCAACTTGGAATGGTCAAGAATTTGACACATACACACAGTTTAATTAATCAATTTCTGCCCAAACTGTATATATAATTCAAATACCAAGTATTCATATGAATTTTAAATCATAGTAGGATGTCTTAAAGGTTTGTGTGATGCCACGTGAATGAAATTAGAGCAAATAAAGCATCAAAAATAGTCTTTGTTGTTAGACAAATTTGGATTTGAATTCCAGCTTAGGTGGGGTACTCAATTTCTGTAAAGCCTCAGTTTCTCCAAATGTAAATTTGCATCAACATAATAGAGTTGTTGTGAGGATTAAATATGATTATTTATATAAATCAATTAGCACAATATCAGGCAAGTAGTAGGGATCAGTAGATATCAGTTGTAATTTCTGAACAGTCATATACCAATACTTTGGAGTACTGTATTTTTCTTTTTTAATTTTGAGAATAGAATAAGCCTCCTGTAATTTGTGCAACTCTTCTTGATTAACACTGTGCCAAGGCTCTATCAGAACAAATTATTATTCACCTTTAGTGTTGGGCATGCATTAAGTGAAGATATTCGGAATCCCAATGCTTGTAAAATAAAGGAAGATAGAGTTGAAGGTATTGCTGTTGACCTCTGCTAATGACAGAAACGCCAGATTCTGTCTGATTAAAATGCCAGCTGTGTGCAATAGACTCAGTGCAGGGGAATGATGGCCTTGGGATAAGAAGTTTCAACTTAGATGAATTTGCAAAGAGACTGCAATTCCATTTTAGATGTTTCACAGTCCCCTTTCACCCACTTCCCCAAATTCACAAGCTCTGTGTCTTTGGTGACCTTTTCCCTGGCCACGGAGGGCTGTAGACATTTTTTGGAGACCATCGTGGCTGTTCCATGACTCAGCTAGAGAGAAAAGGACTTGAAGCAACGTCCTCCCCTTCCCACCCGACCTTGTCTCCACCCAGTGCTGAGGACACTCAGAAATCCCTCTCTCCTCCAACAGTTTTGCAGTGAACACAGTGATAAATAGAACCCCATCATCACCACATTGTGTGTGTGTATGTGTGTGTGTGTACGGGGTGTGTGGTTGGTCCAACTTCTCTTTTTCTCTCACTGTAGATGCTGTTAGTGTCTCAAGTTTTAATGATACTTTAGCTTAGGTCTTAGTTAAACTTCCCTCTACTTTCCAAAATCAAAACCCACCATAGCAATAACAACAAAAATCAGCAACCATAATCTTTGTGCCTTTTGTTAGAATAAGAGGCTCTGATGTAGTATCAAAGCTTGTTTGGACACCTGACTTAAGGAGAACATACTGGTGCTGACTAGTTCTATGTTAATTTGCAAAAGGTCCTTCCACTCTGGCTTAGTGCAATTGAAATAAGACCAGATGTGGAGTCAGAACACTTGGGTTCTGGTCCAACCTTAGCGACTGGTTACTTTCTTGGACCCCAGTTTTCTTGTCTGTAAACTGATATGCTTGGGCCAAATTGGTGATTCTCTAGGTTGTCTCTGTGTGGGGGTGTGTATCAGAAATTCACCTGGGGGGCTTGTTTACACTCTTATTCTCCCTTGCCCACTGCTCTAGATGATCTAGGAGGTTCTGATGCTGATATCCTGTGACTCTCTGAAACAGATGGTCAGTGTCTTGTCCATCTTCTTCAGGATTGCATTGACACTAAATATAAACGCTTGTTCGGAGAACCATGCTTTTAAATGGAATTCCTATTCAGCGTTAGATGTTCTCTTTAGTAATTAATTCTGAATATATTGACTGCTATTCTAGAAGCTATTAGTATTGTGGATTAAGGAATGTGCTAGCCAGTCAGGCAATCTGATGAAACTGGTCAGTGTTCTAAAACCATATATAAACTATAAAAATATCAATTACCTAGATCTGAACATATTGTAATTCTGTCTTTTAATATCTGTGTTTTTCTTGATCAAAGAAAAGAAGGCATACTCACTATAAGGTAATATTACTGGACTCTTACAGTGGGCATGCATTCTTTAATCAAGAAACACATAAATATTAAAATTTTCTATTCTTTTATTTTAAGTATTGGTAGATTTGATTTCAGATTTTTCTTTTTACAATGTGTGCTAAGCTGAGACTGTTTTAGATTAGAAGTTAAATCCTTGTCCCTAAGTTAATGGTAACATGAAAAGACCAATGCTTGTCAATGCTATTTTAAAAACCAACACTTTGATATCATGTTAAATCTGCTTTAAAAAAACACAAAGCTTATAGAAAAAGTTTTTCTGATTTTCCTCTTTCTGTTTATACTTAAATCACTTGATTTTTTTCTTATGTTTATTTGGCTAATGAAATAGATCCTCAACTGACACAGGACTCCATATGACTGAAACAAAGGGACAACAGATATTTTGATATACACTCTCAGAAACAGCTAGCCTAATGATTGCTGTTCTTTTTTGACTGTTCATGTGCCAAATACATTTAAATAAAACAATGGTATTTAGATAAAAGATCAAAAATATTTTACCATCAGAAGTTAGATGTTATATATAAGCTCGCTAGAAGATAAGTACCACAGTGTTTTTGTTTTTGTTTTTAAAGATTTATTTATTTATTCCTCTCCCTTTCCCCCCCCACCCCGGTTGTCTGTTCTCTGTGTCTATTTGCTGTGTTTTCTTCTTTACCCGCTTCTGTTGTTGTCAGCGGCACGGGAATCTGTGTTTCTTTTTGTTGCGTTATCTTGTTGTGTCAGCTCTCCGTGTGTGTGGCGCCATTCCTGGGCAGGCTGCACTTTCTTTCATGCTGGGCGGCTCTCCTTACAGGGCGCACTCCTTGCGTGCATCAGTACTGCGCATGGGCCAGCTCCACATGGGTCAAGGAGGCCTGGGGTTTGAACCGTGGACTTCCCATGTGGTAGACGGACAGACACCCTAACCACTGAGCCAAGTCCTCCACCCCCAGTACCACAGTGTTTTGTTCACTGCTGTGTGCCCAGGGCCTAGAATAGCACTCAGCATACAATAGGTTCACAATAAATATTTTTTGAGTAAATTAATTAATATGTTGGCTATCAAGTGAAATATGCTATCCTCACATAATGCCAAATAATGTAGTAAACTTTTTTGGGGTCTCTACAATGCCAGTCTACCAGTTTGACAGAATTTTTCCTCTACCTGAATTGACTGAAGTGGTAGGCTTGTTCCACTGTTGTGTACATGGGACTGCTACATGCCTATTAAAATGCCATCTTAGCAAGGACCCTCACCCATTCGCTCGTGGGGAATATCATTTATCAGATACACAGAAAAGACTGTTGGTTGCATTTTATTTTCATTTGTTTTCTGGGCAGATGATGGATTAGCAAATTGTTTTTGGTGAGAGAGAGAATGGTCATTTGTTTTCTTGACTAAAAGAGCTCTGAGCCAGGATTCCACTTTGTAGGAAATGCTCAGAGCTCTCTGGATTTTTACAGGCAGCACTGTAAATTCAAGCTAAAGGGATGCCACTTGGGCTGAGTTTACACAAACACCATGGGGTCGATTCAGGGAGGGAAAGGTGAAATCCCTGTTGAGCACATTACCCTTTCCTTTATTTAAGTAGGCAACAGAAACTGCCCAAATGAGCAAATACTGGATTGTGGCAGTTTTGCATTTATTTGGCAAATTTAAAGAGGTAAATATAAATGTTTGATAACAGCTGAATTTTGGATGGTGTTTTTTGAGTTTATCAACATTGGGGTCCAAGGTTTTGTTATTTGTAGTAGAAACTGAAAATCCCTCTGTATTCATATTGAAAATGCTGTATCTTTAGTGTCAAGTGCCAGGGACACATAAAAGCAATTCTGATCCAGTCTCCTATTTTCCTTCCATATGTTAGGGCCCTGATTTCACCTCATCCTCCGGTGGCCCTTTATACTATGGGAGAATGCTGTAGCGACAGCACTGTCTCCACCACCGGCTACCTCGGTGGGGTCAGTACCTGGTTTGGGCTCCACTGAGAACTATACATATATTATTTCTCTTAATTCTCCCATTCTAAGAAATAGGTTTTCTATTTAGATAAGAGAAAAGGCAAATGTAGAGAGAGTAACTAATTTGCTCAAGGTCACTAAATTTATGTTGCTTATTTCCAGGTTTCTCATTAAAGAGGAAGTGCCATCTGTAGCTAATAAATAAGTAAATTATCTCTTAAAGCAGCACTTCTCAGAGCATGGTCTGAGGACCTGGGAACTTGTTAGAAATATAGAATCTCAGTCTCCCAGACCTACTCAATCAGAATCAGCATTTTAATAAGATCCCAGGGTGATTCCAGTGCACATTCAGCTTTGAGCTCTGTTGCCTTTGGGTTTGGACCTCTTGTACAGATTGATCTCTGCATGCAGGCCCCTCTTTCAAAGAGTCACAAAGGTGTGTTAGCTTTGACCGTGTCCAAGACAACATCCTTCCCTATTAGATAATGGTATTATTGGACAAGTCTTGGTTCTATTCAGCTCTGAGCAACATTGGACATGATTTTTGTGGGCCTACCCAGCAAGTTAACTCAATACCAAGAGATCCTACCATCTCAGAGGGGAAAGGCCTGGCGGTTGTTTTCAAGTGTGTTTGCTGCACCAATCATCAGAATCACCTAGGGTGGATTCTTAGCCCCCTCCCCCCCAATATCTGAATCTGGTGTGAGGCACCAAGACTCTACCTATTCCACAGGCTACTGGGTTCAGGTAAGGAAGTCCCCCCAGGATATTTTGGGGTCATTGCTCCCAAAAGTTGCTCAACTTTTCCAGCAGCTTGGAAAGAGATTTGAAAGCCACAATGCCAGCAGGAGCATCACAGAGCACTGCCAGGAAGAAGAGGTAGTCCTCCTGACTTTTTCCTTCGAATGTTCGAATGTTCCGAGAAGAGGGACCAGAAACCCTGCCGCCTGCCTTGTGCCTTCCTCGGGGAGTGAGCGGGCCCCCAGTTCTCCAGCATCATAGCCCAGGGAGAGTCGCCAGCACACACACACCTCACTCTTCCCAACTAGAAAGCTCAGCGGAAAGAATCCTTGGAGTTTCCTTTGCACTGGGGACTCACCGTTCTCTCTTGGAACAGAAATCAAGAGGGGACTATTGTTGGAGGGGTGGGGAAAGGAAACAGGGCCGGAAGAGAGCGAGGGAGAGGACTGGAATAGCCTCTGGTTTGCTTTAACCGGGACAGAATGGGGCCTCTGCATGGAGGGAGACGGCCGGCTCTGCTCCTTCATTTAGGAACTGCAGGCAGACGAGGGACTTCACTTGCCAGTGCTGCGTTATGGAACACCTATTACGTATGCCGCCTTGTTTCTTGTTGGCTGCTTTTCATTTCAGTTGATTTTATCCTCCCTTTCCAACACAGTGGAGCCCCCCTCTCCAGATGCCCTCCTTCAGAGAACTTTTTCAGTTAAAAAAAAGGTGTTCTTCCAGCATTATCCTTTTTTAAAAAAATAATTTTCTTTATTTTCTTTTAAATGTTACATTCAAAAAATATGAGGTTCTCATATACCCCCCATGCCCCCCACACCACCCCTCCCCCATCAACAAACTCTTCCATCAACATCCACTCCCAAGCATCAGCAGCCGCCATGGCCACCCTCTCCACATCACTACTACAATTTCCTTCCCTTACTAATCACAGTAGTTCCCCAGCAGAACACCAGTTAAGTCCCCTCTAATCCATACTCGTTCTTCCTCCTTGTGGACCTGGGATGGCTATGTCCAGGCTCCCTCTACATCAAGAGGGAGTTTAGATTCCACATGGATGATGGATGCAATTCTCCTGCTTAAAGCTGTAGGCACTCTTGGCTCCCTGGTGTGGTGGTTGACCCTCTTCACCTCCCTGTCAGCTGGCCAGGGTAAGTCCAAAAAACCAGAGGGTAGGAGCTGCAGGTCTACTGAGGCCCAGGGCCTGGCTGTCTCATAGACAGTTCAGAGATCCAGGTCTTTTGAGCATACACCAACCCAAACGCCAACCACAGGCATTATACTTTTACAAATTATGTATTTAGCACTTTTAGGGTGGTAGAGGACACCATACTAAAATGTATCAAGATGGGGTCCCAGAACCACTGGAATCTGAATTCTTAGGGTAGCAAGAGGGACGTGCAAGAAGTTCTCCAAGGTTCCTGTTAGGTATATTCAGAATCCTGTTTTCTACTTGGTTTTCGTAAAGAGTAGGGCAAGGGGAAGTATTTCTAGGCATTGGCTATCTCGACACTCAGGAGGCATTCAGTAGTGTCTCCTCCGACATGGGCCATAGCTGTCCCAGAATCCCCAGTGAGGTCGCAGTGCCATCACCTATCTCCTGACTCTAATGGTGATGGAAGGTTCTTATCTCCTGGCTGCCCCCTGGGCCCCAGGTCTGAATGGGGATGTTGGAGAAGTGAAGAGCCCGGTTTTTGGAAAAGAAGGTGCAGCCGAGTAATACTTCATTTTGAAAAAGGCAGCCTCATTTGGTGTGTCTTCACAACCTCCACGTGCTCAAACATGCCCCATTGTGAAGCCTGGCTCACATGCCTTTGTGCTCCTCTGAACCTTGCAGGAGAGGAATTTCAGCATCACATGTTTAATGCATGCAGTTTAGAAGGACATTAAATGGTGAACAAATCCCATCTCAGAAAGATTAGGGCATAAAGTATCAAATGTCTTTGCTCTTCAGCCAATATGGCTGTTGTGGGAATGGGGCTTTGGTTTACTTAATAAAGAAGTGCTTTCCCTTAAAATACCACATGTGCCTTCCACACTGGTGTCTAAATGCACATACAGCCTACTCAAAACCATTGGCTTTTATAGAAGGAAACTGTGGAGTAGCTCTAAATTATTTTGCTCAAAAATATAGTATCTGATTCTGAGTTCCCTAGGTCTCCAAGCAGATTTACTTTCCTAAGCATATTTTTCTAGAGATTAAAAAGAGTTTGAATTTTGCTAAGCCTAAGGCAGTGGGGGAGAAGGTGAGACAGCATTTAAGTGTCATTGCAAGCAATTCATAAAGTGCTTCATTCACTCATCATGTGTCATTTTGAGAATATAAGTAATGCAAGGAAGAAGATTAGATGTGGAGTCAGAATAAAAGTTTGAGAGTGGTTACACACAAATAGATGGCAGATCAATGAACTCAAATGCAGATGGGAATTTAGAATATAAAAATAGCATTGCGTATCAGAGGGGGCAAGTTGGATTATGCAATTAATGATATTGAGCCAACTGGGTAGTTATTTTGGGGAAAAAAAAAACTTGTAATCCAGACAGATAAAAGATTTAAAATGTTAAAAACACAAAAATACTAGAAAAAAATGGAGATTAAAAAAAAATCTCAGAACTGGGAAGGCTTTCTATGTTTCACAGGAACCCAAAAGTCTTAAAATTTCTGATAAATTCTATTACAATAAAATAAAAAGCTACTGCAGGCCCAAACTCAATAAATAATGTCAAAGGACAAAAAAACTGGGGAAGACATTTACAATGTGTACCACAAAGAGCTTAATATGATAAGAAGCATGGGAAAATAACATGAAACAGACATTTGACAGAAAATGAAATATAGTTGGCTCTTAACATGTAAAAAAGATACTCATCCTCATCCATGATAAGAAAATGCAACCTAGAATTATGAGATGTCATTTTTTTACATTTGTTTGAGAAAGATGAAAACATTTGATAGCATATTAATTTCTGGGGATTTGACGAGTGCTCTCATACATTGCTGGTATAATTGTGAACTAAAAAAACTTCTACAGAGACCAACTTACCTATCAAAATGTAAAATCAACTCAGAATTTATCCTACAAATATAAATATACTTAGAGCAGGCAAAACACAACTGCAATGCAATATATTTGCCACAGCATTGTTTGGAACAGAAAAAGAAAATGATTGGAAATAGCACAAATGCTTATCAATATGAGACTGATTAAATTGTGTGCGATACATCCATGTAATGGAATATTATGCAGCCCTAAAAAAGGAATGAGGGAACAGAAGGATTCCATAAATAGGACACTTGCGTATATGCTCAATGATTTTGACAAAGTGCCAAGGAAATGCAAGGAGGAAAACGATAGTCTTCTCAGGTACTGGCACTGGAACAGTTGGCTATCTGTATGCAAGACAGAAAAACAAAGGAACTTAGACCCTGACCTCCCTATATATGCACAAATTAACCTGGAGTAGATCAAAGAGCTAAATATAAGCAGTGGACCATAAAATTTTTAGAAGGACACATAGGAGAAAATCTTTGTAATTTTGGGTTAAGGAAAGATTTCTTAGTTTTGACAAAAGGACACCATAAATGAAAAAAATGATAAACTGGACTTCATTAAAATTTAAAACTTTTGCTCTTCAAAGGGACACTATTAAAAAATGAAAGCCACAAGCTACAAACTGGGAGAATTTATTTCCAAAACATACATGTGATAAAGGGCTTGTTTTCAGAACATATAAAGAACATTTAAAACTCAGTAATAAGGAGGCAAACAACCCACTTAAAGAAGGGGCAAAAGATTAGATGCTTAACCCCAGTGGTTGTACAAATAGCAAATGAGCACATAAAAAGATACAAAATATCATTAGATTAGGAAAAGGCAAATTAAAATCATGATGAGATACCACTACATATGTATTAGAATGTCTGAAACCAAACTGACTGAAAATATTAAGTGTAGGTGAGAATGTGGAGAAGTTGGAATTCTCATACATTGCTGGTGGGAAAATCAAAGGGTACTGCCACTTCAGAAAACAATTTGGCAGTTTCTTAACTAGTTAAATATATACTCACCATACAATCCAGCGATTCTACTTCTGGGTAACTACCCAGGAGAAATGAATATTTCCACACAATGACATTTATGTAAATGTTCACAGCAGAATTATTCATGACAGTCCCAACTGTAAACAGTCCAAAGTTCCATCAACTGGTGAGTGGATAAACAAAAAATGGTATATCCATGCAGAGGAATAGTACTCAGCCATGAAAAGGAACCACTGATACAACAATGTGAATGAATCTCAAGAGCATCGTGCTCAATTAAAGAAGCTAGGCACAAAGATTGCATACTGAATGATTTCATTTATATGAAATTTCTAAAAGCAGGAAACTATACAGACAAAAAGCAGATTAGTGGTTGCCTGGGCTGAGGGGTGGGATCAGGAGTTAACTGCAAATGAGGACTATGGAACTTTTGGGGATGGTGGACTTATTCCAAAATTGGTTGTTGGTGACGGTTGCACAACTGACTGTTTTCTAAAACTCATTGCACTCACACTTTAAATATGTGAATTTTGTATTATGTAAATTATACCTCAGTAAAGCTATTTAAAAGTTGAAAAAAAGAATGAAGGGTGTGGATGTGGCTCAAGCAGTGCCTGCCTCCCACAGGGAGGTCCTGCGCTTGGTTTCTGGTACCTTCTAAAATTTTTTTTAAAAATAGACAACAAGCCAAAAAGAAAAAGAGAATGAGGCAGCTTGTATTTTCTGATAATGGAACAATTGCCAACCCATATAGTTAAGTAAAACAAATAAGGTGCTGACAGTGTATAGAATGCTATCATTTCAGTAAAAAATGAAAAGTATATTTTTGACATGCATAGAATGTTTCTAGAAGGATACACTAGACCTGCTTGTAGAAGTTGCCTTTGGGCAGGGGAGCGGGATGACTGAGGGACAGCTGTAAGGAAAAGGTTTTCACTATATACCCATTTGTACTGAGTCAAAGATACTGAGAGAGAGAGATTGAATCCTAGGTTAGCCACAGCAACTCGGGACACCTGCCTGAGCCTCTGTTTCCTCACCTGTAAAAATGAAGGGGTTAAACTAGTAGATCATGAAGGACCCTTCTGACTTTAAGATGAGGGCTCTGAGAATTTCTTACAGGTTGTATTTACATCTGTCTACACTCCTCTTGTCCTTTGCCTGCAAGCATGTCACCAAATGGCTCTTATAAAGCCACATAGAAAGCCTGCTCTCGCTCGCTTACCTCTTAATTTACTGGGTCTCCATCCTCTTGGCAACATGTAAATATGATTGCCAAACAGGATGAGATGAGGACCCAGAAAGCCAGGGGGAGAATGGACAAGGCAGTATAGAGGAGCGGTCACGACCTACGACCCAGGGGCAGCTGCCTGAGATGAAATCCTGATCCTGCTCGGGCCAGCAGCATGGCCGTGGGTGGTTCACCTCTCTAGTTTCTTTATCTGGATGGCAGATATAAAACAGCACAGCTTCTTAGGGTTTGTGTGTGCGTTCACAGTGATGATTCATGTAAAGTGCTTAGCACAAAATGCCTGCCTCATAGTAATATTCATTAAACGTTATTTTTCTTTGAGTTATTCAGCTGAACTCCCCCTGCTGATGGGACCTGGAGTTTTCCTGAGGGTGAAGGGAAGAGGGGAGCTCTAAAGTTATCAAGCTGGGTACTCACCGACTCCAAAACCTGGGGGGCCTGGGAGTGGCAGAATGGTTTGATTTTCAATCCAACAACCCATAGGAAGAGACTGGACTAAGTTCTGCTGCCCCAAAGCCAGTATTACCGAGGGGAACTTCTTTTTCCAGGATCCCATTCCCTGGAGTCAATTATATCATGAAATGTGAAGAATGCAGAGTGTAAAATTGTGAAATTGTGTCATTATGCAGCAGGGCTGAACTAGTTAAGTTCAATGGTGAGTTTCAATTTGCATGATAAATGTGCCTTAAATTACATTTGGATCAAAGCATCATTAAATATTAATATTAGCACTCTTGTAAACCTCCTCCCTGTCGTAGTTGCTCAATAAATATGAATTGCAGCTTAAAACCAAACCAAACCAAACCTCTTTCATCACCACAGTGGTTCTGTTTCCCAACTTGGGTATCAGTGCAGCACAGTAAGGGGATGTATCTAAGTCCAGAAAATGAATTCTCTGTGGGCCCCTGTAACTTCAAGTCTCTAAGCCATAGTTACAAGACTGTCCACCTGACAGCTTGTAAATGAATTCAACTTCCCCCTTGTGTATAAGATGATTATGAAGCCTTTTGGCATAATCTTTCTGCTTTATACATTTCCATATCAACTTCTAGAGCTAGATTCTAGAAAGTTCAGTTTAGTTCAGTAGTTTGCCCTGCCTATGAATCCTTCCCATGTGTGCCTGCTCTCCCTAACTTCATTGGAACTGTATTTGTCAGGGATTGTGTTTTTAACTACTTTTGTCTCCCTAGGGCAAAGCCCTCCAAATACTTGCTGGTCTCACATTAATTCTCACTGAAATCCTTTTATTACCCCCCAAATTGAGGCTCAGAAAGGTTAAACAATTTGGCTGAAGTCACACAGCTCTGTGGATCTTCAGAGGTCCACAGCGTTATTGTAGAAACTCAGTGTATTCAGATGTCAAGCGCTTAATGTTCGCACACTGACTGAATGTTTCAGAAGTATATGTACCTCTGTTTTTCAATTATGGCAATTCATAAAATACAAATCAATTTAAAGATGTTCTTGAATTTATAGTAGCTCTTGGTAATTTTGTATATTTTCTAACTTACTGGGGGTTTGCAAAATGGGTTCACTTTTTAAAGTTACAAAGGGGTTCTCATACTTCAAAGTCTGGGAACCACTGCAGCAGACTAAAGCTGGGGTTCATTAATCAATTGCAGGGGACATTTGAGTAATCTAGGTCTTGCCACTGCCACTGTTTATGTATGGGCTTTTGGTAGACATTTTTTTTGCATGAATAAATTAATTAAAATATGACATAGGAATAAAGGGGAATTTTAGATATGCAATCCCTCATTGATATTTCCTTTGTCACAGCCCATAGTAAAAGGCAAGCAGTTAGGATAACTGCTTTTATGCAGTTGGAATGTTTGGGTGTACATGCTTTGGCGAGCTCAAGTTGGAGAGATGACGATGTTTCTGTAGCATCTGGTCCAGCAGACTTGAAAGGTCTACCAGAATGACGTGTTGGATGCATCAAGGTAGGCACTTGAGGAATCAGGTAGAAAGACTTTGGGCTTGCAACTGATGTGAAGTACAGGCTTTATTCCTCATTAAAAACCATAAAAAGAAATAAGGCTATTAGATTGTTGAAAAAGGAGAGAAGCAGTGCTTTCTTGCCACAAACCAAAATGCCGAGGACCACAGTTAGGAGAGGGTCAAAGGAAGTTAGAATGACTTTTCATAGCAGGCTTAGAATGACCTTTCATAGCTTAAGAGTTTACTTTCAGGTCATCCCTGGATAGTTACTTCACTTTATTCCATAATCTTCCAACCTGAGAGAACATGTTTGTGTGTGTTTGTGTGTTTTAGTGTTTGCAAAGTGAGGGGTTGAAGGACAGAGAAAAGAACCTGTTGCTAGACTTTGAAAAACAGGGCTGCCCTGAGTTTCTGGGATGGCTGACACAGTTTTTGTTTTTATTTCAAAAGCCAGGGTATCCAGGCAAATGGGTCAATGAAAAGATAGCTTTTCAGAATTGATTTCTTTTTCTAATACCAAGTAGTAATAATCATAGTAGCTACCACTCCTTGGCTGTCCCATATGAACTGGGCTCTGTGCTGGTACTATGGACACCAAAGTGAATCAGATCCATCTGAACCTTCCAGAAGTTTCCAGTAAATTAATGTTTATTCTGAATGAAGATGAATATGCTTGCCTGTCACCTCTAACTCTTTACCTTGTTTCTGTCTACTGGGATGACACAAAACAATTCCAGTCCTTCCAGGTATACTTTATCATATCGCCTTCTAGAGCTAGATTCTAGAAAGCCTAGGTCCCCAACACACTCCCTCCTAACATGCCAGGTAACTTCAGCCATCTCAAGGGATGGCTTCATGTCTACTCACCAGCAGGCCCCACTCTCTGCATACCCTCTAACTTGTCCCCGTTCATAATGGGTGATCCAGAATAACCCAATTCCCCCATCCCAGTGAGTTTGGCCAGTGCAGAACAGAGCTGGGCTCTCTGAAGCAACTGCTGGGATTCTCCCTCAGAAGACCCAGGTGAAGGCGCCTGGTGTAAAAAAACAAGAAACTAGGAGCAAAAGTTATTGATTTGCCTTATTATTTTTCTAGATCCCCAGCCTAATCTCATTTTAGGTTTTATTCCTTCTAAAAAAATATCAGTGTAAGGAAAACCAAATACTAGTATAGTTACTGAGTTACTGAGTACTTTTTTTCAGCAGATGCTTTATAGTTCGTATTTTATGAAATCTCACAATAACCCTGCAAAGTAGGTACTGTTATTCCCATTTCCATATGAGGAAACTGAGGCTCAGAGATTAAGTAACTAATTTCAGTTGGAAAATGGAAGACCTAGAATGCAAACCCTGATCTTCCTGACTCCCAAGTGTATGATCCTCTGTAATATGACATGCTTGAAAGTGCTTAGTACTTTGCCTGGTGCTATAGGTGCCCAGTAAATGTTCATTTCTCTTTTCTTGTTGTCCTTCCTCTTCCCCAAATAATCACATACAAGCTGAAAATGAGGAAGAGGGCGCAGAGTTGCCAGAAGTGTGTGCCAGACCCTTCAGATGGTCATACAACATGAGTTCTGACCTGATGGGCCTTTAGCCATCTAATTCTCTTCTTTGGGGCTGTAGCTCAGCTAATAGGGTCCCTGTTGTCATCTACTAGAACAACTAGTTTACTATCAAGGAAAGTCTGTCTGTTCTTTTTAATTAACAGCATCCCTTGTAGTTTCCTCCTCTTCCTTCCAATAAGTCCATTCACCCCCAATTCATCCATCTAAATTCAGTGACTGTTGAGATCTCCATGGCATCTCAGGCCTGGTCTTGGCTCCTTTGTACCTTCCTGTCCACAAGTTGGGCAAGGTGTAGACAGCAAATACCATTGCAGGGAGAGGAAGGGTGCCTTGGGGCAGGCTGTTCTTTGGTTCCTCCTACCCTGTTGGGGTCCTTTAAGCTCCTCTGAGAACTCTTGCCTATCACATCACCTTCAGCAACTATCATGTTCAAGTTCAGTAGGTCTCAACCCAGTCCCTTAGGGAGGTGTTTGGAAATGAGGAGGATGTTTTTGGTTATCCCAATGACTAGGGACACTATTTGCATCTAGTTGGTATGGGGACAGGGATTTTAAAGTTCTGCAGTGGACACGATAGTCTAACATGAAAAAAGCAAAGAATGAATGCGCACAAAATAGCAATAGAGTCCATTCCCCTTGAGAAGGGCCATTGTCCCTCTATGCACAGTACCTCTCCCATCACAGATGCTTCCTGTGTATCTTTTGAATGAAAGTTCTCCTTTGTTAGCTATTCCATCTTTCTGTGTGTTTCTTCTGCCATTGGAAGTTCTGAAAGAGGGCTGCCCTATTTGCCTCTAATTTCTGGAATCAACCTCATTGTTAGAGGCCTTATTCAGCTCTATCTCCTATATATTAAAGTTCTCTTTTCTTTCTCTCTTCCCCAAAGTTTCAACAATTTGGAAACCCACAAATCTAAGAAATGCCTTCTGAATTGAATAAGCTCAGAGACATGACTTTCTAATCTAGAGTAATTTTAAGGGAGAACATTTTTCCTTCAAAGTGAATTTAGATGCTCTAAAAAGACATTAGGTCAATAGCCTAATGGATTAAGTTTATAAGTGATTAAGACTAAATGATTTAGCCAGAGCAGTTGTAGTGGCCCTGTCAGTGTCCCCTCTCATGAAGCTAGTCTAGAATGGGGTGGAAGTAGGGGGAGACCACTTGAGGAGCCAGCCAGGACAAAGCTGAAGCTTGGGGTCTGACCAACTTTGTGATTCTGGCCAAAATTTCAGGAAAGTAGATCCAGGACTCCAGGGCCCACTAGGACAGATGACCTGTTAGAGGAGAGTCAGACTCATATCCCCCCATGCAGGAGGTGCTGGGCCCTGAACCCCCTACATGGGGCCGCAATGTACAACATTCCCTGTGGTTGGAAGTTTTCAGAGTTCACTGGCTTTACTTTCTGGCTGATTCCCTTGACAAGACCCTCAGCTCCTTTTCCTTTGGTAAATTTCAGAAAGAAGGTTTTCCTCCCATCAGGGGAATTCCCAACTCTGTTCCACTCAGGGCCTTACCCATTTTCTTAAAGAATATTAAAGAATACTTTAAAAAGCCTCAAAACAAAGTTCATTTTCATTTTTCTTAAATTGAAACTTTCTGAAAGGGTCATAACTCAGGGCTAGTCACAAAGGCTGGAAAGAACAGAAATGAAACAGAATCTTGGTAGAGGAAGAAAGAACTAGCATTTTTTGAGCGCTTTGTGCCATGCACATTACTTCTTACCTATCTTGTTTTAATCTTTCTCAAAATCCATGAAGTAGTATATTAGTCAGGATAGACTAGCTTATGTGTCAATAACAAATAACTCCCAAATCTCCATGGCTTGGGGAAAAAAAAAGAAAAATAACAGTGATTTGTATCTCACTCCCATTACATAGCTATTACATGGATCAACTGTGGCTTTAACCCATATCATCTTACCATGAGGCACCTGGCTGATAGAAGATCTATCATCTGCAGTATTTTGGCTTGCTGGGGTAGATGGAAAGAATATCATATGGAATTGTGCACTAGTTCTTAAAGATTCAACAAGGAAATGACATGTCATTTCTGTTCATAATTTCTTAGGCAAACAAGTCACATAACCATGTCTACCTCTAAAGGTCATAGGGAAATACAGACCTACCACATGCCCAGAAGGAAGACTATAAATATTGTTATCCTTGTTTTATAGTTGATGAAACTGAGGCTTAAAGTCAGTAAGTGGTAGAGCTGGTACTAAAATCTAGACTTTATGACTCCATCATTTGAGTTCTTTGCTCTACTGTAGTCGGTACATTATGCAAATATGTCATATACATGGGGGTCTGTCATCTGTCTAAACACCATTCTTTGCTAAAATGTCCTTGGAGCTTAAGTGTATGCATGCACACCTGGATGTGGACAGGCTAAAATCAAATCAAAAGTATTGTGACTCAGGCATTTTAAAATTTTACCCATTTTTATTCTCTTGAAAGGGCTTTCATATTCAGTATGAAATCATTATGTAAATAGAAGTTTTAACTTTGAACACATGCCAGAATTTTCTTGTTAATCACTTTCTCAAGTGCCACAGTTTATCTTGCTTTTTGTTTTTATCTGCTGAAAAATGAATGAAGGGCCACATCATGCCTTTAGTTTTTAAGGCTGATGCCTGGTAGATGTTCAGCAATCCAGGAGAAAGGATACCTGAAATTCCCAACACTTTCTGCCAAGACAGTCTCCAGAAAAAAAAAATTCCTTGTTCACAGAAACAATAAAATAACAAGACTGATTTCACCAGCCTTTAAAAATCAATCTCAGTCTTTTACTATACTCTTAATTGTTTATGTATGTTCATATATAAATGATATAAAGATAATAAAAGGGAGGGTTAGGGGAAAATACTTTGGTTAGTAGTACTATTTTGACAATGGTCTTTAATCATTAGTTAAAAAGGTTTAACAACAGTGTAAGCGGTTGGTGGTAGGGTGAGTTATGAGAGTCCTGTATGATGTTGTATATGCTTGTTTGTAAGTTCACAACTATTACTATACACTTACTGTTTATATATGTTTGTGTGTGGGTGATATATTTCAATAAATTAAAAAAAAAATCAATCCCAGTGTTTCATCTCCCTTGAACCCAGAAGAAGTAATATGCTATTTCAGCTCTCAGACTTTTCTATTCGAAGTGCCCCTAGTGGGAGAAAAAAATCTGGAAATGAAATCCTAAGTGGTCTGCCACAAGGTCAAATATCATACTTGACCTTGCGCTTTCCCCATTCATTAACAAGATGCATATCATCTGAAAGTGGGTCCCTGAGGAAGAGGGGGTGTGGTGGGGACCCCCTGGAAACTCGAATACTCCAGAAACCAGGAGAAGATAAAGATGAGAAAAAGAAGGGCAGAAGGGGGAGTGAAGAAGACAGAGAGGAAGAACATGAAATGGTATCAGAAGGAAGAGCCAGAATGGCCAGTGGAGAACCCCAAGTATAGCCTTAAAAAAGCACAGAAAGAACTGGAAACTAATTTACTATTTAGCTCAGTAGTTAAAGGACTACAGATTTTATTTGTTATATTTTCCTTATCCATTAAAAAAGACGAAGTATTCTCTGCCTGGCAAAGCTAGTTGTAGCCTGAGGCGAATTGTTTAACCTGTGCAGCTTAATGGAATATAAAGTTTGTAAAACTCTTTGAAGGCAGAGTGCAACTTAAATATTAAAGATGTTAAATAAAACATCTGTTTAGGAAGGGAACTCTCCATTAGTATTGGACGTACCTTAGCTAGTGGTTAAAACCTGGTAGAAATGGTTGTCAAAGTTTCATTACGGAAAGGACCCAGCTGTTGACCACTTAAAATGGAAAAGAAAAGAACAAAGGAATAAGCCCAGGGAGTAACAAATGACAAACACCGTAAAGGCACTGGCTGGGCTCAGAGAACGATCCCTGAACTAAAGAAGGCATCGTTTACTGGAATGGAAAAATATAGGGCCAGGAAATTGCTCAGAGGTCTCTGGTCTTTTCCTGTGCACATGGAGTTGTACTGTGTTGGCTACTGTTTTGGATCAGAATCTCAGTTTGAGAAACAGCCTGAATTGTGCCCTTGGAAGTATTTGTGTGTGGTGGAGGTAGTACTGGAGAAGGTGGGGAGGATGTCGGGAGGAGCCATTTAGGTGCAATGAAATCGAGTGCCCTCTGGAACCTTAAGAAACAGTGATCAGAAGTGAGCTGGGGAGTTCGGTTGCTGCTCTTGGCTTACAGACCCTCCAAGTCTTCTGAACTAGATCCAAGGTAGAGCCAAAGTCTGCCCCACTGACAATACAGGCCAGTTCTGCATATTCAAGTTGGATGGCTGGTTTCAAGTCCGTCTATTTTTCAGGAGCCTGGTTTTTCATTCAACTAATACTTATTAGGCAACAACCTCATGCCAAGACTCTGTTTAGACACTGGGAATATATCTTCGAGCTTGCATTCTTGGAAAGGGAAATTCGGATGAATACTATAAATAAATAAATTACATGGTATGTAGAAGATAGGGAGAAAAATAAAGAAGAGGAAAATAGGGAGTGCTGGGGTGGGAGATGGGGGAAGGGGTTTACAATTTTAAGTAAGATGGCCTCACTGACAAGGTGATAATGAACAAAAATATGAAGGAAATGAAGCTAGAGTCATGTAGGTAACGAGGAATTTGCTGTCCAGGCAGGAGCAACAGCTGTAAACGTGTTAGCGAGTCAGAGGGGAAGCAGGAGCTGTGTCATGTGGAGCCCTTGGGCCACTGTGCGGACTTGGGAAAGCTATGGAGGATTGAGCAGGGAAGTGGTAAGCTCTCACCTATATTTCTGAGGAAAAGCCTGACTCTCGTGTTGAGTAGACTAAAGGTGGGAATAAAAATAAGAGTCAGGAGACTATTGCAATAGTCCAGGAAGGAGGCAGGTTATTATGGCTTGGGCCAGGGAGTCAGTGGCTGCTTGGACCAGGGAGTTTTATTGTGGAGGTCATGATGAGGACAAATACAGAGATTTGAGAGGTATTTAGAAAGTAAAACTTAGATTTGGGTTGGCCATGAGGGCTGATGGAAAGGGAGAGTTCAGTAATAGTTTCTAGTGCATTTAAAAAAAATAATTATACAACTGAATATAAGACTCTCCTACTTCTCGAATGCATCTATTTATATTAGACCAAGCAACAGGGGAAGATAGAAAATAAATTTTTCTACAAATCTTTAAAAACTAACATTTACTGTAGGATGGTTTACTGTCCAGCCTTACCTGAAAGCGAGAGGTGGGATACACAACTCTCCCAGCTCTCTTCAGCCTGGGACCTGGTTGTGTAAGGAATTAATGGAACTCTGAATCTACAGTACAATTTCTAAACCAGCACTATGCAATAGAAACATTATAAAATGCAAGACAAATATAATTGATATATTATTGTAGCTATATAAAAAATAAGAAGAAACAGGTAAAATTAATTTGTATAATAAATTTTATTTAACCCAATAAGTAAAAAATATTCTTATTTCAATATGTAGTGAATAGAATAATTATTGAGATATTTTATTCTCTTCCTTTGTCCTATATCTTTGACATCCAGTGTACATTTTACCAGTACAGCACATCTCAGTTCAGACAAGCCACATTCCATGTGCTCAAAAGTCACATGTAACTAATGACTACTAAATTAGACAGCACCTCAACCATCAAAGCAGACTCATGGGTCATAAATCCATGCACGAAGCTCTGGTTTTTGTTTTTGTTTTTAAAGATTTATTTTTTATTTATTTCTCTCCCCTCCCCCCCCCCCCCAGTTGTCTGCTCTCTGTGTCCATTCGCTGTGCATTCCTCTGTGTCCGCTTCTGTCCTTATCAGCAGCACCAGGAATCTGTGTTTCTTTTTGTTGAGTCATCTTATCGTGTCAGCTCTCCGTGTGTGCGGCGCCATTCCTGGGCAGGCTGCACTTTCTTTCACGCTGGGCGGCTCTCCTTACTGGGTGCACTCTTTGCGCGTGGGGCTCCCCTATGCGGGGGATACCCCTGTGTGGCACGGCGGTCCTTGCGCGCATCAGCACTGCGCCTGGGCCAGCTCCACACGGGTTAAGGAGGTCCGGGGTTTGAACCGTGGACCTCCCATGTGGTAGACGGATGCCCTAACCACTGGGCCAAGTCCGCTTCCCCGAAGCACTGGAAATGTAGTAATTCAATAGTAATCTAGAAAATAAGCAATTAATATGTAGTAATTTAGAAAATAAGTAATTAATAGAGTCTCTCCAATTTTAAAATTGAATATTTGGTCATTAATTAGCTGTGTTAATTTGAGAAAGTCTGTTTATTATTCCATGCCTCAGTTTTCTCACCTGTACTATAGTGAGTGTAGTGGTGCTGGGTGATGTATAATGTTCTTTTCAGGTGTGAAAATCATTGACTCTAGGTTAAGGAAGTCCAAATCATTTTTCTCTCTCTTTATTTTAATTGTCATAACTACCAAAGAGGCCTTTCCTTCCAAACTTCTAAACATTTCTATGATATATGAAATGTAGACAATTGGCTGATTTAAGAGCAAACTGTCAAAACTCCAAGAATGGTTTTCATTCCAAGGCAAAAAAGTTGGATTTTTCTGGGAAATTTGAATATTGATTGGATATTTAATTATTAAGGATAAACAGTAGTGAAGTTTCAGGTATTGTGGCTGTGTTTTAGCAAAAAAAAAGCCCTCATGTTTAATATCCTGAAATATGTTCATATGAAATAATATATTGTGTTTTTCCTTTAAACTAATCCTAATAGAGAGGTAGGAGAGTGGGTGGGGTATAAACAAGATTGGCTATGAATTGAAACCGATGTGAAACATGATTCATTATATTAGTCTCTCTACCTTTATATAGTTTGACTTTTTCCATAGTAGAAAGTATATTTTTAAAGGTGGATTTTCATACTTTCTTGGGTCCTACTATTGGTAGGATTTTCAAATATTCCTCTTATATACTGTTCATTCTTCGTTGTACAAATGAAAAAACCTTCTCAAGTGTCAGGAATACATGATTCGTATTTAAAACCAGAGTGAGATGAAACCCTGAGCACAAAACTCCCATCACTGTTTAATTATCTTTGGTGGGTATTAGGGTATCGTGACTTGCCCTTTCATCCTTCCCTTTGATACCGGTTTAGGAATTAATATTCATAAGAGAAAGACTGGACCCTTGCGATGTCCCCAGCATCACAAATGCAAAGGGAGCATGGCAGTGGGTCATTGGCTTGGTCAAAGCACTTTGCAAACACTGAGTTCAATTCTCTAGTAGGTTGGTGGAAAAGAGTGTAGATGTTTGGCCCGCAGGCAAAGTGAAGGCTGCTTCTCCCTCATATGTATTATAGAGCCCACGTGCTATGGAGATAGGTAGGGGCAGAGGAAGGAACTCAAAGAGAGGGTGACCTCACAGGCCAGGAGGCCCAGCACCCAGGACCCGCAAAGGGAGATGTGTGAATAGGCATCACTAGTCTTCCCAGATTGCCTGGGCATTGTCTAAAGTTCTGGCATATTGCTCTCTTAAATTCAGCCCGCTCCTGTCCACTGCTCTCTGAAATGCCATGATGGCGATGAGGAGGCTGGACTGGACGCCAAGTTAGCGCCCCAGGCACTGTGAGGAATAGAAGTGTACATTGAGAACACAGGACAATCTTGCAGGGGCACATGCTTTCAGGCATCCTTGCCTGGCACACAAGGCTCTCTTGTCCTCCAATGTGTGCTTGATCTTTCACCAAGAATTAAAGAGCAGGCGCTCATTTTAACTCCCAAAGGAAGATTATGTGTTAATGACTTTTTAAAGCATTGTCTGCTAAAAAAGTGAACAGGACTCAGGCTGAGAATGTTTTTCTTTTGTATTTTCATCAGCCAAAGGAGTGTTGAGTTTGGGGCACCAACATACGGCATAAATGCTAATTTTAAGGAAAATCTGGCACATTCAACGTGCTATACCGTGCTACTTTCTTCACATGTGATACTTGGCTACAGCAGTAGTAACACAGTGCCAACTTTCCTTAAATGTCAGGCATTTTAAGAAATGATTTCTGAGAATTCCAAATTATAAAAAATTAAATGCGAATGCTACTGGGATGTTTCCAAGTAAAAGAAATTTGACCCCCGGGGGAAAACAAGGCAACAGCTATCCGGGAGGCTATGATAGACCACTAGTTGAATGTCAGACATCAGCAGTGTGCTATTTTAACTCCTAAGCAGAATATCAAAATTCTATAGTGCATTAACCAGATTGTAATCTCTTGCACCAAGAGAATGTTCAAATCTTTAGGGTGGAAGGAGCCTTGATGGTTTTCTTTGAGGACTCCCCTGACTGGTGACAGAGTCATTTATGCTAAGTCAGATGAACGGGGAGAATTACTCCAGAGAAAAAGATTCCCCATCCATCTCAGAAAACTCCAGCAATTAGTAATTCTCTTGGTCAGCACAATATGGTATGTAAATATGTTAAACCTGGAGCCCTATACTTGTTCTTACTAAATTTCCCTTGACCACTTTGGTTTATCAAGCTCACCCGAAATTCAGATCCAACTCTTTCCATTCGCTCATTATCATCCACACACTCTTGTGGTATCCTTTGCTAGGTAGGTCATCATCCACATAACGGATAAAATGTTCATTTCGAGATTGCTTGGTCTCTCTTTATGAGTCCAGATTTCCCCCTGTAACAGAGGGAAAGATGTAATGGTGTATCTTCCCAATGGTTTGGTAAGACTGTACAGGGGGAGGAGGAAATGAGGAACAATGGCGAACTTTATAAGGTGATACAACGAGGAGGTAATGTATGAACTAAGATTCCAGAAATTTGTCTAGAACTTTAAAATCCTTCCTCATTGTGCCTCTGCAGGTGGAAACATAAATAAAACCTAACTAGATGATATCTGAAACCCTTGTCCGTGCTCTAAACATTCTGCAATTGATTCTGTTCAGCTTACAGGGTTCTTGTGAGGACTGAATGTGATAATAGGTGTGAAATTGTTTTGAAGAAGTCATCTCAGTGTAACTTACCCCAAAAGCATGAAATAATTCTTTCAATACCTATGAGAATGGTTGGGTCAAGATAGGAGCTTGATTAAGTAATGTCAGGAGAAAAAATGAAAAAAGTCATACACAGTATAAAGACACATTTAGAGAAGTGAGTAATTTAAATATAAATTACCTTTCTGGAAACAATTTAGCCATATGTATTAAGATCTGAAAATTCATACCCTTTGACTCAGTAATTCTATTTCTAGAGAATTAACAGATTTATGAACAAGATTGCCTACTGTAGTACTACTTGTATATTGAATAGAACTATATAATAAATAATGATGCTGTAAAAGAAAATATATTCCTCCATCGTAAAAGATTTGAAATAAGTAAACCAAAATATTAATACAGTTACTCTTGGTGGTGAGATTATTATTTTAATTCTCTTCTTTAAACCTTTCAGTATTAAATTTTACCATGGTAATACATATCCATTAGTTAAAGGTCATTAAAAATGTCATGTGGAATTGTTCCCTTCATCTAATTCTACTGCCAATTCACATTGTTCTTACAGACACCTTAATCCAACAGCTAGGTTCTCTCAACTGGTTTTATGTCTTCTTGTTCTTCCTGCAAACTGAGAGGCTGAGTTGGCTTTGCATCGAGCCCATCATTTGCCAGGGGCCCGCATGGCACTGAGAGAGCTGAACTACCAGTCAGTTTTAGTCTGTCCACATATGGTGCTCATCCCTTCCTGAAATTCCCACACACTCTCTCTTCACATGAAGTTCACAAGATGTGAATTGGCTCAGGACTCATTTCTTCTGGGATAGCATATACCAAGGGCATTCTTAAAGTGTGGCTTGCTTGATTGTCCCCAAGAAGTCCCAAGGCAGGAGTATTCACTGCACACACTGAATTTCCCATTAGTTCTACAGAATAGCTATTTACTATGAAAACCCAAAGGTTTTAGTACTTAAAGGCAATTCTGTAAACTCTGGATTGAATTTGCACATATTTTATTATCAATTGAATCCAAATGAGTTACCTCTTACCAGGTGATATCCTCAGTAGAAAGGTGTTTTATTTTACTTAATCCACTCTTCATTCATTCAAGTTCATTCCATTTTAAGTTAGTCTCACCATTTCTTCTGCCAGTGAAAATGAGGATGAAAACTTGAAGTGGCTATTTCCCAAATCCCTCATTAAATAATGCTATTAAATGCACCATCTTTTATAAGAAAGCCAAAAAAGGTTAATGATCTAACAAAATCAGCCTTTTCCCGGTAATTGAGAGAGAGTGAGTGAAAGAGAGAGAGAGAGAGAGAGAGAAATCAACCAGAATCAAGACATTACCAACCACTCAAAGTCAAAAAAACTCCAAAGAAGAGAAAATAGGTTATGTGTAAGCACTTCAAAAACTCTTTCTGGATTATTTTCTTCCAGGGAAAATAATCTTTACCCTAAATCTTCCAGATTCTATCTTGTAGTGCTCAGGTTCTTAGGTAAGGCCCCTTGGTATATTAACTGGCTTTCCTTCACTACCTCGTCAGTTTGCCACACAATACTTTTTCAATTTAGATTCAGTAATTTCTGCATACTTTTACATCGATTTGGAGAATATCTTTCACACTTTGGTTTTAGTATCTACGCATGAAATGTCATCTTCGTTATCTGATTTAGTTTCATGAATGGATTTTTCTCTTGGGAGATTTTGCCTTAGATGAGTTTCAGGCCTTGCATTCCTCATTCCAGATACCATTGCAAATCAATTTTGCAGTCAGTGGGACTGCTCTATCATCTTCTCCTAAATATATCTATTTCTTTCTTCCTTTGTTCAAACTCTCAGAGTTAAAACCTTGGCTATATTTGTATGTGTTTTCATAAATTTTACATCTGAAATTTAGTCCAGTCCTTGTCTGCAGTTCTCTAAACTGTCTCAGGCAGGTGCATATTTCTATATAGAGAGATTATACAAATGCATGTGCGCATACATACATACACACAGCATAAATATGGCAACTATGACCCTCTATGTTTTACCTAGACATTCTCATTACTAATGATTCCATGAGAATTGGATGCCTGATGTTACTTGAAACTCACCAAAAACATTTTTATTCATCATTTGTATAGTTTTTGTGAACTATCTTTTGATGATTTTGCCCAATTTCCCCTTCAAGTAGTCACTTTCCTGGTTGACTTTTGGAAGCTTTTAAATATTAAGTAGCACTAATTCTTTTTCATATGTTGCAAATATTTTCCAGTTCAGCATTTCCTTTTAAATTTTATGTGATTTTTGACATAAAGGAAAAATTTTTCTTATGTAATCAAGTGATCCAGTATTTCTAGTTTCTAACTTTTAGCCAAAAGGGTTTAAATGGTTCCACGTATAAGGCAAAGACACACTAAAGCCTTCTCCATCTAGGAGTTGGATCTGGGAACTTTAAACTAAATTGGGCACAATGTTCTCTGCCATGTTGTTGAAACAACTGGACAGGGCTTAGGTCTGGGAGAAAGGGTTGGATTCATACTCATCCCATGGAGAAGAGCCAGTTTTGAAACCAGAGGAATAGAAGTAGGAGGAACGTCTCCTGGGAGGAAGGTTCTATATAGGGTGGTGGTGATGAAACTTAGGATGTGTGTGTTTAAGAGTCATTTATGTGGTCAGAAATTAGATGACAACTGAATGATTCAGTGGCCAGGGTCGCCTGGGTGCAGGGAAGCTCTTTTAGTGACAAGCAGTGTGGTGAGGAGGTGAAAGCGCCTGCCTCATGGCCACAATGACCAGTTCCCTGACAGATGCCACCACTGTACATTTGCGGAATGTTTCCATACATTGCAAAGATCTTTCACATATTCTACCTGGTTTCATTTTATAGCAACTGTGTAAAGTAAGGAGGGCACCCCAACAGTATCTATTCTAATTTTTTTTTTTTTTTTTTTTTTTTTTGGAGTAGAAATAAATAGAAGCTCAAATTTCATTGACTGCCAAAACTCACTTGGTGATTGACTAATCAGGCAAGACAAGGAGCCAGGCTCCCTGGTTTTTTGTGAGGAGCATGGTCCCTACAGAGGGTCAGGGCAGCGTAACAGGTGTGTGTAGGCAGAGGAATCGCATAACTGCAGTGAAATACCAGCTGTGCCACTTATTCGCTCTCTGGTCTCAGGCAAAGTAACTTCCCCTCTGAGCTTCTAGTTCTCTCTAGAAAATGGGAATGTTACCACCTTTCTTGCAGGGCTGATGTAGGGATGCAACGATATAATGTTCCATTTCCTTCAGTTATTTTATCTATTTGGTATTGGATGCTTTTATAAGCCCACTTGACACTTGTGTGGAAGGAAAGGTGCCCTGAGGAAATGGGAGCATGTGAGGAGCCTCTGCACAGAGCTGGCACAGAGCGGAAGCTGTGTGAGCGCCACTCCTCTTCCACTGTGCCAGCTTACGGTCCCCAAAAACTAAGGTGTGCTTGGAGGCTTCCGCTGTGGAGTCCTTGTTGGTTTTATGATTCCACTTGTCCAAATGCCCTTTGCCATCCTTACACTTAGAGTGTTTCTGGCATTGTGAAATAGGACTCAAAACAAAACAAAGCACTCGTCAGTTATTTAACCAGTGGACCATTGTATAATTGGGCTTGAGTATTTGCAGTAGCTCTTATGTAAATATAACAGAACCTGGAAGAAGGTTATTGAAATTAAAGGATTCCAGCAGCATGCCTCCAGGGAGAGATGAGAGTCATGGCTAAGAGCACGTATCAGCAAACTGTAGCAGGCAGGCCAGACCCAGCTTGCCACTTGTTTTTGCAAATAAAGTTTAATTGGAACACAGCCACTCCTGCTGGCTGCTTGCATTACACCAGCAAAGTTGAGTAGTTGCAACAGAGACTGCATGCCAAAAATATTTCTATCTGGTCCATTATAGTAAAACATTGTTAGTCCCTGGCTAAGAGATGCTACTCCCAGGCTGTATGACCTTAGACGAGTCACTTATACATACTGTGCCTCAAATTTCTTAACTGTAAAATAATAATAGTAGTGATTAAATGAGGTAATTCCTATAAAAAACCACACATATGGCGAGTCCTCTATAAATGATAGTTATCATTATTATTACTACTGTCATTGGTTTATAGAAAATCTCCTCGGGTAAAACACCCACCCTGACCCAAGAAGAAAAACTTGTTTGTTCAATCCCAGTTTTAAAGGTCCACCCTGAGGAGATTAATAACAGCTAAAATAGTCACCTTTCCCTTAACATAATCATGGTTCCTTAAAATCAGCCATTTCAGTGGCATTGGCTCAGCTTCCAGGATATTAAAAACATACTTTACCTTTCCTCCACACTTAATGTAGATATTTAGATCAACATAATTGAATATTTTCAATATCCGTGTATCCTATTTGGGAGAGGGGGAATTGAATGAGGCATTTTGTTGAAATTAAATGTCAAGAGTACCAGCTGCTTCCTTCTAAAAATATGAGCTCAATATTCCAAAAAGGTGTGAACCATCAATCAAAGCACAAGGAAGGGAAGATTTTGCATTTACTTGTTTCTTGTTAAGAAAAAAAAATTTTTTTTTTTAAAGAAAACCAGTCTTTTGACAAATAGCATGGAAAACCATTAAGGCAATTGACAAAACAGTAGCCCCTCTTTACCTCCTAAAGATGATGGGAAATGCTTCTCAATGTAAAGAAGAAGTCTTGTCCTAGAGCTCAATCAGCCATGGAGGTGGTTTCCAAGAGAGAAGTGAAAAAAAAATCCCACAGCCCAACCTTTCAGAAGTATCATGTTCATGCAAAGAGAAAACCGTCTCCTGCCCTCTTCCTCATTGTCAATCTCTTCAGTTAGAAGAACCATCCCTATGGGTTGCTGCACAAGGCTTTGGGCTGGGGTGATGGCCGAGGGAAAGGAAAGGTGTGGGGAGGGTTCTCCAGCCCAAGACTCATCTGCACACAAATAGTGGTTTGTGACCCCCACCACCATGGGAGCAGGGGAGTGAGGTCCGGGTATACAACATGACCTGCTCAGGATCCTTCCCTTTGTGAAGCTGAGATGGACTGGGATGAAAACAGCAATTAAAGAAGTCACTACCGTTCCCAGGCTAAGGATCATTATTCAATAAAGCAGATTTCTAATTCTGCCTAATTCCCAAAACGGCCATTGCCACAGACTGTGCTTTATCATGTCGGCCTTGGCAGAGAGAAGAACCTTCTCTTCACTCTCACATGGCATCACTGGTAGCCTGGGTGGGCGGTGGAAAGAGAGGAATGCCTGAAAGTCACAGGGTTTCTTCCATCAGAATCCCTCCTCTACCATCCATGCTCACCCCTTTCCCTTCCCCCCACACACTTCCCCTTTCTGTGTGGACTTTGTCGTTCACGTTCAACACAGGCTAACTGACCACCTCCCCACAGCAGGTCTCAAACTTGGGTGTACTCTTAACAAGCACCAATGCCAGGCCTTACAGCCAGAGATCCAAGTGCAGTTGAGGTCTGGGGAGAAGCCTCCCCAGGAATGTCTAACATGCTGACCTATTATGCTTCAGGCACTCTTCTGGGTGGTTACAGCAGCAAATACTTGGTCTCATGGAGTTTATACTCTAGTGGGGCAAGGCAGATAATAAACAAATGAATGGCCAGGCTGCTTTCTGATCTTGCGACCAGGAAAATAAAACTTGACTGTGAAAGAGAGAGCTAGGGGATGGGGGGGGGGGCGGTTCACAACTTTAAATCGAGTGGTCAGGGCATCAGCGTTGTGGGGTCATGTTCTGCTACTTTGCTTGTGGTAAATTCTGTTAAAGCTCAGGGCTGGGGACTGGACCCCAGGCAGCCAACTGCATCTCGCTCAGGCTGGTTAGTGTCACTCTGATCCCTGAGCCCAGGTTCTGACGGACCATGGGAGACCCTGATCAGGTAGGTCAGCCCAGATCAGCCACTGTAACAGGAAGCCACCTCAAAGGGCAGCCTTAGCTTCAGTAGTTGAGTTCTGGAATGCCCTCGCCCTCTTCCATTTTGACCTACAACTAAATAAATAGCAAATAGGGAAAATCTTGAACAATCCTGTGATTTTTAATTTTTATTCCCCTGTGTCTCCTCCATTAATGAAGCCTTGCCTGACCACCCCACTCTGATGTGATCTTCTACTGCCAGCATTATTTATTGAGCACAATTTGCTGATGTGCACTAATGATACCACTAAAAGCAGGTTGAATTAAACTTATTATGTGCAAGCACTCTGCAAGATATTAATGCATGCATTGGCTCATTTAACCCCAATGGCCACCCCAAGGCAGGCGTTAGAAGTCCTGTTTCCTGCGTGGGAAACTAAGACTCTAAAAGACTAAGGGAATCTGTGACCTTTTGATCTCTTGCTGGTTTCCCCAATTAGGTGGCAAGTTTCCTGAGGAATGGCAGCATATCTTATACATCTACATAGGAGACTCCCTTCTTCTCTCCACTCCTCATGGGCCTTGCTTGTCATGGGCAAGAAATATATCAGGGATCAGTCTCTGGGAAGGCAGCTTAATGGTCACTCCTGAGCCCCTGACATCTGCACAGAATAATGCATGGAGGCTTGTAGATTTCAGAGTTGTTGCTTATAAGCTCAGTTTATGTTAAAGCAAAAGATAATAACTACAGGGAAGCGGCTGTGGCTCAATTAGTTGGGCTCCCGTCTACCATATGAGAGGCCCTGGGTTTGTGTCCCAGGGCCTCCTTGCAGGCTGGCCCGCATGCCGCAGAGAGCTGGCACAGCGAGATGACCCAGCAAAGGGAGACAAACAGATACAGAAAAAAACGTGCAGCGAATGGGCACAGAGAAGAGACAACAAAGACTGGAACAAGCTGCAAGGGGGGAGGGGAGTTAAATAAATAAGTAAATCTTAAAAAAAAAAAAGGTAATAACTCTGATCTTTTTCCTCAAGACTTCCAGATGGAGTTCCTCACCAATATTGAGACTCCTCAGCTCATGTCAAGGGGGACCCCAAATCAACTTATTTGAAAAAACAAAACAAAACTGGTCCCACAGAATTTTGGCCCAAATTTTGTCACCTGGAAAGGAAAACCCAAGAGAAACAATTATTTCTTTATTATTATTATTTTGCTAATTAATTTTTTAAAAATAGAAATTAGGGAAACGGACTTGGCCCACTGGTTAGGGCGTCCGTCTACCACATGGGAGGTCCGCGGTTCAAACCCCGGGCCTCCTTGACCCGTGTGGAGCTGGCCCATGCACAGTGCTGATGCGCGCAAGGAGTGCGGTGCCACACAGGGGTGTCCCCCGCGTAGGTGAGCCCCATGCACAAGGAGTGCGCCCGTAAGGAGAGCCGCCTAGCGCAAAAGAAAGTGCAGCCTGCCCAGGAATGGCGCCGCACACACTTCCCGTGCTGCTGACAACAGAAGCAGACAAAGAAACAAGATGCAGCAAATAGACACAGAGAACAGACAACCGGGGGAGGTGGGGGGGGGGGGGATTAAATAAATAAATCTTTAAAAAAAAAAAAAGAAATTAAAACACCAAATAAAGAAGTCATTGCAATTCCTAAAATAGGGATTGTTATTCAACAAGACAGACTCAAATTCCAAGGAAGTGGACTGTGTAATTAAAGAAGTGGAGGATTCAATACAGAGAAAGAAATTCAGGTAAGGTATTAGGAGAACTACATCTTTGAAGTGAAACTGATTTTATTACTGTAACACACATATACCACAAAGTATATGGTAACTAGGATAAAAGATAGCTTTCCATGGCAAGTGGGTCGGTTTGTGCAGATATGTGTTTGGGAAAAAGAAATAAAGAGAATATGAATCTGGTGATACATAATTAAAAAAAGTTAAGCTAGAAAGTTGAGAAGTTGTAATAAGCTGCATTTCTGCATGTGAATATCCCCTCCCCCACACTAATGCCCTTTTGGATTGTCACAGTTTATGTGCCACAGGAAGGACACAAAACTGCCCAATTCCTGTGATTATTTCAGTGTCATAGAAGAGTAATTAAATCCTCAGAGGTTTAGTTAACCGTGGCATTTTCCTCTCTTCCCTCTCCTTTCTTCTTTGGGCTCAACAGATGAACACTGGGCTCCAAGGAGACTTAGGACTGACTTGGCTCACAGTGGCCAGCCCCCGCTCAGCATAGCAGCAGCAGAGCTGAGTTGTGGTCCCTTACCCAAAACAATCCTTTTAACTGTCTTTTGTGGTGCTTCTGAGACTGGGAGAAGTGGGTGCCAAAGTGAGTCTTGATCTCACATCTTCTTGATGCCTACAACCCAGACTGAAGAGTTGGAGGTTGCTCTCCAGGACCAACAAATGGTCTATAAACAATGGCAAAAATCAATGTAATTATCATAGCAGTAAACAACCTACAGCAATAATGTTTGCTGCTGCAAATTTCTCCAAATGGCAAATTAATTCCTACTGATTTGGAACTGGCAGCCAATGGTAATATTAATTCCCCAGATGGAGATACAACCTAGATTTGTATGTGCTCTTAAAGCCACAGACAAATCTGTTTTAAAAAGCAGATATAGCAATGCATAGTAGAGAATTACAATCAAGTAATGGCTATGTATCGAGTACCTCCTTGGTGATCAGGAGAATGAAAGGTGCAATTGGAGATGAAAGAATATGAACCCTAGGTCACTGGGAGCTTACGCTTTGATTGGGAAAACAAAATCTAACCATAAAATAATCAGAGTGTAATACAAGGAAACTGTATTTAAAGAGGACTCAGTAGGGGTGGTGCAATAGGATTGTTTTAAAAGGGAGAGAGAATTGGGTATAAGAGTAAGAGAAAAGGCATCTCTAGGAAGAAGCTCAACTTCAGCCTGAAAGAGAGGAATGCATCAATGGAAAGAATCCTGAATGGTGGACCAGTCTAAACAGACAAACTGGTAGGAAAGAGTTTGTCCCACATAGAGAATAGTGAAAGTCTGATCTGATCTGGGTTGAGAGGATTTTAGAGAGAAGGTGAATAGAGTTGGACCTGATAACAAAGGTCTTTGAAAGTCAGATAGAGGAATTTACATTTTATCTGCTCTGTGTAACAGGATTGTGTTTAGCTACAAGCTACAGAACTCTGCTTAATGAACTAAACTAGGGGTTCTTAACCTTTTTTGTTCCATAGACCCCTTTGCCAGTCAGATGAAAACCATGGACCCCTTACTAAGTCCACACTATACTGTGTATTATTTAATAAATATATCACACATGCACCAAAACGTCTCCACAAGAATAATGCTTTTTTAAAGCTTTCAATTCAAGCTCATGGACCCTTGGTTAAGAACCCCTGAACTGAAGGATTCATTTTCTCAATTTAAAGACCAGCATCAAGTACATATAGAAATTCTGCATTGACACTTTCCATCTCTCCATCTTTGCTTCTACCATACTTACTGGGAGGCACTGCCATTAAGCTTGTTGCTTCATAGTTCCAATATGGCTGCCAACTCCAGGCACAGATCCACATTCCAGGCAGAAAGAAGAAAACAGGAAAGGAGAAGGGGGGAGAGGAAGGGAGGGGGCAGTTCTGCATTAAGAATGTGAAAGCTTTTCCAGAAATCCCTAGCAGTTTTCTTATATTTCACAGGTCAGAACTTTGTCACAAAGTGCTTTTAACTGAAGAAGGTCTGGGAAGGCTAGTGATTTTGCTGGGCACAGGTACCCCAAGCAAAATAAGGGTTCTGTTTTCTTAAGGTAGAAGGGGGAAACAGGCACTGGAGCAGACCTTTATGATCTCTACACACTGTATTTACCAGTCTACACATTATTGTCATAGGTTCCTGAACAGAGAGTTGTTTTAGGTAAAGTGGGTGGCTTTCTGGAAGATGGAATTGGCATTAATATGCAAAGGATTTGGAAGAAATGAGGAGAAAGGTCAGGAAGGGTGGCTAGAAATGCTGCAGATAATCCAGGGGTAAAGTGATGGTTGTTTGGACCAGGGTTCTAGATTTGGGAATGGGAAGGAGAGAAGCTAACAGTGATCATTTCTAAGGAACAATGGATGAGATTTTGTGACACCCATCCAGTAGTGTATGGCCAAGGTGAAGGACCTTTGATTTTTTTTGTCTATGCATAAAGTTAACTTTTGGGGTAGACAGGAGAGAACTTATGGGAAAGGAGAAAATTGATAAAGAAAAATCCCAGAGTCAGAAACATATTGAGGCCATTACAAATCCTGAAATATTATTGCATTTTAAGATAAAAAGCACTCAAGGTGTAGAAAAATGGTAAGGTTGGTTTCAAATTAGGGGATTCCAATGCAACTGTGCTTTGTTCCTGGGAATATGAATATTGCTTTCCAGGGATATTCTCAAAACACAACACATAGTGGGCTATTAGAGTAACCTCTAGAACACAGCTGTGCTTAAAAAGCAAGATGAACAAGATCTGAAAGCAAATTAGGTTCTTTTGATGACAAATCAAAAATGTATTCTACCTCTTTGCTCAAGGGCAACAGAAAGGGAAGAATAAAAAGGAAAGAGGTCCACAGACTTATTCTGGGTAGTTTTCTCTATTAGTTATTGTAAAAGTACAGAATAAAATCTCTAAAGACCAGAAAATATTGCACTTTAAAGATTCATCACTTAAAAATGTTAGTAAGTACCAATCCTTGCAATGAATATGTATTGAAAGGTTTAGTAAATGATCTGTGACCTTAAGGAGCTCACAGTGTTGTGGGGGAAGCAGACTATTGCAATACGCCATGAGGAAGCCACATCAAACTTGTGGGCACAGGCTGTGGGAGTCGAGTGGAGGGAGGGGCTGATTCTGTTTGAGGGTTGGGTCAGGCTTTGTGCACTGACTTGATATGCTTCGTCAGTGGTATAAATGAGATCAAACTCTTACTTTAGCCTGAAAGGTGCTTTTAAGCAACTCACTACCTCAGCATCCTGGGAATGGATCTGACCTTGCCAAAACCCAAGTGGCTCATCCTTCATATCCCAGGCTTGGAGAAGCCAAGGATGGGGAAGCTGAATTAGTCACATTTGCAGTGCATGGTTCTATAATTACTGTGAATGTTTACATAGACTCATGTTTTAAAAATATTTTTTTATTTAAGTTGTGAACTTAGAAAACAATCATGCACATGTGTAGAATTCTCATACAACACCCCTCTACCAACACACTCTGTTGTTGTGGAACATTTGTTGCAAATTATGAAATAATATCATCAGACTAGTACCCTTAACTGTGGTCTATAGCTTACATGTGGTATATTTTTTTATTACAGTGTTGCTATTGACTATAGTTTATAGGTTACATTAATTGTATTTTTCCCATGCTTCTCCACATCCTTACCACCTTGCAATAGTGATGTACATTTGTTCTAGATCATAGAAAGACTTTCTTATATGTGTACTATTAACCGCCATTCTCATCCATCTCTGGGTTCACTGTGTTATTCAGTCCCTAGATTATTCTCTGGATTTCTGTCAATTGACATTTGCATCCCTAGACTACCTTTGTCAGCCACAATCCTATTTATAAACCAGCTGTGTTAGTTCTACTCACTATAATGTGTTAGGATCAATTCCACATAGACTCATTTTTATCTGAACTTCCAAAGTCAAATGCAGTTATTTTTTTATACACACACCTGGGCTTTCTTGATCAAAGGTCAGCCCCACTTTGTAATTCACCCAAGTCTCCCTCTGTTCTCCAGAACATACTGACAGGGAAGGCTGGAGCACTAGTTGGGGGACGGGGAGGTTTTCTTCACTTCTTTCACATCCACAGAATTTCTTCACCCTTTCATCATATTATTCTAACTGAAGTTTTAAAGATAGAAAAAAGAATAACTTGAAATAGTTTCTTTTGTTAGTCATAGAAATGTAGTTCTGCTTCTTGTCCTCTCATTTTTAGCAAATCAACCAACCAGTTTGAGAATCCTCTACTGGAGCTCTTGTAACATTTTTCTCTACCTGTTTATCAGTTTCTTCCTCCAGATGGTGAGTTCCTTGAAGCTAGTGTTTGGCTTCTTAAACGGTGTTTTCCTGGTACCCAGCATGGGGCAGGCAGAGAGGAGGCACCTGAAGCAGTTTGCTGAATGAATATTCTGGGGAGGCTCCTTGCAGACTGAGCCCTTGCTGCTGCTCCGCCTCGTTTCTCTGGGGACCCGGGGGATATAAGCGTAGGTCAAAAAGCTGCCTGCCCAAAGTGTAAATCAGAGTGGAGTCTCTCAGAGGCATCAACAGACTTTAGACGGAGTGATCAGAAAAATCTGGGAGTCAGAGGAAATGTTCCAAGGGAATTCTTCAGGCCTCAAAGGAAAGGAGGTCCCGAGTTTTGGGTGAATTTTTCCTGTTTGAAAGCCAACATGAAGTTTTAGTTTTTTTAATGCAAGTGTTTGAATAGCCAAGTCGCTCACTGTACAAAATTATAAATAGAAGAGTCACCTTTACACCCAGAGAACTGCACAACGAGGCTGTCCTACAGACTCTTAAGGGAATGATAGTCCTGAAGGTGGGTAACTTGGCTGCTCTACTCCCGCCCCTCTTCCCCAGCCATGCAAACCTCCTCCCCTGAGGCAACCAGTATTACCAGATCCTTGTACTTCCTTCCAGAGATAGCCTATGTGTACATGAGCAGATAAGTACATAGTTTCCAAAAATGCTTTTAGTGAGCAGAATTGATAGTAAAAATCAGTATGAAGCAGGTGAATGAGAAGACCCTGGACTAAAGAGTATAAGGGGGGATACAGAATGAAGAGCCATCACTCGTCAGAAGGCAGAACTAAAGCAGGAATGCCATCCACATAAAAATAAAAAGAAAGGGTGGAATCATGCATCCATTTGCCATTAGAATGGGCATTTCCATGTAACTAATGGGTATTTACATAGAGATCCTTGATGTAGTCTGCAGTTGTTGAGTAAATGAGATAAATTGCAGTGCCCTGTCCTGCCCTGTAGAACATGCTGGAACCTGAGCATGTTTATGGTCTACTTTGTGGGAGACACAGTTCCTCAGAGATTTAGTGGCATTTGAGCCCTGTCACCTTAGGCATTTCCAGAGCCCTCCCACATTCATTCACATTATTTCAGTGAAATAAGGCATTTCACCTTTCAAGTGAAGGAATATGGCACACATTGTCCACAGATCCTTGGCCAGGATGAAGCAGGGGCCATGCCTTCAAAAGAGCACTACCGCAGTCACTGTTGTGCTTTAGCTTAGCCACCTTGCTCACTGGAGATGTTCTGGGCAGTTTATTTAGGTGAGGTTGGCTTGGGATGGACTGGTACAGGTAAAGTCAACCAGCTCTTCCTTCCTTCAGGTGACACCAAAATTCTCCTTTGAATCAGGGAGCAAAAGCTAGGATATGTTGTCAAATATATTCCTCAGTAATTATTGCATCTCAGCAACATGTAAAGCACAAGCAATTTTCTAACTTTATAACCAAACTAGATTAGAAAATAAGATACCCTCCACACAGTCATCTTGGAGCACAAGATGATGTCAATGAACGGAACATCAAACAAATGTGATAAAATTTAGAAACATGAGGGATTTGATTTTAGCTCTGATAGAAAGGAAGGTTTCATCTCTTTATCTTCATAAAGCCTCCACTCGTTGAGGGTCTATTCACCTCCTATCCAGCAGAATCTTGGGCAGCCTGACTGATGTATGCAATGAGAGGTATTGAAGAAAAAAGGGAGCTGGCAACTCAGGTAGGCTTCATGGGATAGTAGCACCTGGTGGGCGACCACTACTCAGAATTTGGTCTGCAAGTTTGGAGGCTCATAAGCTAGCACCACTTTGTAAGAGCACTCATTTAATCAGGCCTTGGAGAAGTGATTCACAGGAGTGATTTATGGGCCTGAATGTCAATGCCAATCTATTGATTTACAAAGGATAGGAATCTATTTTCTAATGATGAGAGTGCTTTTATCTACTGGTGGTGGACTACTTTGCATTTCAAGTTGTAGAAGATTGTTTTCTGAGCATGCAGTCTGGGCGAAAGAGGTAGAAAACCTTTAAAGATAACTTAATGCACCATCCTTGCCCCATAATATTCCTACTGAAATAGAGCATGCACACACAAAGCTGGTACCTGCCATTTTCAAAGTCCTCCCTTTGGATAAAGCAAGAATTAATATCAACAAATTCTTATAACCTCTAACAAGCTCCTTATATGCCATTTGTCTATTATCAGACATGTTCCATCAATTTGAAGTGATTAGGTAATGAGGATCTAGTCACTGTGTCTGTTGTTGGACATTTCCCAACTCTCCTCAACTGTACTTTTAAAAATGATGTGAGAGTAGCATTTTTTGTGTGTTCCTTTTGTATTTTTTAACTTACATACAATAAAATTTACTCTTTGAGTTCTATGAGTTTTGAAAAAGTTGCATAACCACCACAGTCAAGATGGATCAGACTTCCATCACTGCCTCCAAAATATTCCCTCACACTACCCCCAGAATTACACTTTTAAAATAGGTTTCTTCCACAGATGGCTAGCTTCATCTGTTATGTGTCAATTCTTACTACCTATTCTTGCAAAGGGCCATGTTTTCTGGCATTAACTACCAATTCTGGGACCCACCAGATTGCATATGCTGTCATTCCCAGAGATGAGCAAAATGAAGCTTTCTAACACCTATGTATGTACATATTTGATTCTGGAGGAGTAGGTATATCAAGTTTACTTGATCTATGAAAATAAAACAATCAACATTATCAGTGGTCATTTCCTCCAAAGAAAGTTGGAGAAAAATTCTAACAGTCTAGTTGAAGCTTCATCCACAAGAAAGATATCAGCTCCAGGAGCTGGGGAGGAGAACCGCTAAGTCAGACCTCCAGTTCATTTCCTTCCTTTATATGGGTCACGAGAACAGAGATAGCCCCAACATGCTAGCAGCTGTTCCAGCATTCAAGTAATTCTATTCGGTCCTGCTTTCCAGAAACTAGACCTAGGTATGAAGTGTTTAAAAAAAAAACCTAACTTTTCTAAATTAAACCTGCACCCTTTTTAACTTATGTGAGTTGGTTGAATTTGTTATTTTTTAAAAAGAGCATTTTAAAAAATAAAATATATTCTCATATATCATTTATCTCATATATTCACTATTTCACTTGTTAATAATTCTCATCGCCAATTAATATTTTCTGACTACCTAGAGGACTCAGCCCATGCCGTGATCTGACATATTACTTTTATGAAGAAACGGGAAGAATTTGGTTTATAAATTAAACAGGGACAGAAGTACATTCCAGAAGGGCCCTGATATATGTGGTCTGGCTACAACCAGGCATCTGGTCACCTCTTCTGGCCTCTACCATTGGCCCAGAGAGTGAAAAGCAGACTATTCGATTTATTTGAGAACATTTGCTCTGTATTCCAGATGCACACAGAGACCCTCCCATTCCTGCTGACCTCCGGAAGGCAAAAATGAGTTACTTGAAAATACCTGCAGATGAAGAACTGAGCAGTACAACCACATAATATGAAGCCAATTATGTTGAACTATTAGAACATTTAATTCCAAGAGTCAGAGTTTCTAGGTGTTAACAAAAATTCAGAAACAGCTAGGTGATCCAATAAAATCCTGTTACAGAGGAACCCTATAATGAGAATGCTTTTATGAACAGAGAGAGGGTAACAGTCAGTCCCCTCACAACTCTCCACCCCATCTGTTTCTCTTACTACTGCTTATTTGAATACTTTTCTTCCATTCTCACCTCCTCCCTGCTCCCATCTCTTGGAGCAGCGCACCAAGGCTGACTGCATAAGTAATTTGTCACTCTCCAAATTAAAAGGGAAGCCAGTGTCTCCTGTAGTAAAATTTAACATTTTCCAACGAAACACTGGAAAGCGTCAAGGAATAAAGAATCTATTTTCTTTTTTTCATGTGCGAATGAATATTCTTTCATGAATTTCAGGATGAACAGAAGTCAGTGTTGTGGAGTAGAGAGAAATAGATCTGCCCTGGAGTGCTGACTCACTGTGGCTCTTTTATCAGCATTTACTGGAATGACCTTCGATTCAAATGAGAACCACAAAATACCAGTAATTTTATCTGGGGAATATTTATATTTTGGTGCAGTAGGTGAATTCCCAATAAAAGGGCAGCGTTAGAAGTATGTTTTTTTGCACACTAAATTTTAGTGGTTTCATCTTGGTTAGAACTTGCACTTCTAATTGGTCCTTAAGGGTTCAAAGAGGATTTTTTTTGCTTTTGTTTTTAAAACCCTTCCTTCTCCATTTCCTCCTAACTAACTCTCATGGATAATATCTGTCAAGGAAGACGTCCAGCGGTCCCAGATTCCTGTAATACAGATCAATCACACATTTTCCCCCTCAAACTATTAGCTTCCTGATTTACAGGCTTTTGAGTTTGGTGATTGAGTACACATCATGGAAGTCCAGGGACCTTAGAGCATTCTCTGACCATAGTATTGAAGATTTATGATTATTCTAAAGTCTTCTGTCCCTTGTTGGTACAAAGGGTAGGCGGCAACTAACTTCTCAAAAATTTCCTTTAGGGTGGAAGAGTACAGGTGTTCATCCACTATTGTTTTACATTTCACATTCTCAGCCCAAGGGTCTTTCTTACTAATCTCTGCTGCCCTGTGGACTTCTCAGGTGTGTGTTTTCTGGCTGGTTTGCAGAACATTGTGGCACACTGAAGATGGCTCACTGGCTTTAGTGTAGCTAGGATTTAGGGCTTGGTGTAATCTGAAGGTCAATTGAAGGAATGGTGCCCTCAAAACCTAGGAGAGTGAGCAACTACGCACACAAAGTGTGTGTATTGAGTTTATTTTACTGTATCTGTCTGGAGAATTTATTAGTGTGCTGCTGGTCTGATTAGGGCTGTCCCTAAAATTAACCAAGGAGACCGCAGTCTAAATAGTGTTAGATTAAATGATTAATTTCACAGTCTCATATAGAGACTTTCAAAAACAAGAATCTTCCATGCATTCTCTAATCCCCATAGCAGTTTACTGAGCACCTACTTTGTACCAGGTGCCATACTGGGCAATGGAGACCCAGTCGTGAATAAAGCAGAACCAGCCCCTGCTCTCTCCAACCAGCCGGAAAGCAAAGAGCCACTTTATGAGTGTTGATCCAGCACTGTTCTAGGGTCTGAGACTTTGAGACCAAAAGACAAGTCCTCCTGTTTCTAAGAAGGTAATTTCTGATACTAGAACAGGGCAGTTCTTCAGCTTCCCACAGAGTGGCTGAAGTATCTCACAAGACCACCCACCTGTGTCTCCACTCACCAGAATCTTCTGTTATTAATACAGGCTGGCAGATATCTCAGTCATAGGGGAGAGAACCATGGAGAGGGGATGGGATGAGAATATTCTTAAACTAGAATGATTGTCTCCTCCCTGAAAGAACCAGTTCATCCTGGCCTTACCCACTGGCCCCTTTGAGTTTGGTTCACATTCACTGCTGTGATAAGACCACCTCTGGGTAAATGGATAGTCTTCACTTTCAGCCGGCAAAGCAGAGGCCCAGAGGCCAGTAAGCAGTGACCAAGAGCTTCAGCTTGAAAATGTCAGCTGGCCTCAATCCACCGACCAAAATACGAGTCCTTCATTCCCGTCCACTCTTTCCTACTCCTCCATAACACCTTACTCGCCAGGGTTTAATATACTTTAACACACACACTCTGTTTTAAGTCTCCAACAATCCATGAGGATATCCCAACCCCCCATTTCATAGCAAGAAAATTGAACTTCTAAATGAACTTGCTCAATCTCCCACAGCTGTTAAAATCAGAACTCAAACCCAGATTCTTAGGTTCCAGACCAATGCTCTGTCCACTATCCTTGGTTGCCAACATTTCAATTTTCGGTTCTTCTTTCTGCATATTTTTTCCCAAACATCCTGGCAAGGAGGTCTCACAACCTGGCTGTTTTCTTCAGGGGCTCTGGAAGCAGCCACAATTGATTGACTTGTGCCTGTGGCTGGAGCCAGCCGAGGCGCAGAGCTCTCCTGATTTCACTGTCCCCAAACCTCTCCTGCCCAGGAATCCTGCAGCTGTCATGGATGCCTGCGGATCTATTTTTAGAAATAGAGGAGGGGAGAAGGGAGTGTGTGGGCAGCACACACTGAGGTTTTCTAGGAGTCTATAAATGTTTTTGCTGAGGCTGCTCAGACTTTTAACTTGTCTGATTTCAAGATAAATGATCTCCCAAGGAAAGGCATCCTTTCCCAGCTCTTCCCTTCAACACCCTCTACCATAGATACATACACACCCCTAGAGCTTCTCTTTATCACCCTGTGCTCCAAGACAGGGATATTAATAACTAGCAGCAGCTGTGGCTGATTTATGTCTCAAGAAAGCCGAGGGAAAGCAGATCTGGTTCTCCTTGACCTCTGTAGAATTGGGCAGTGCTCCTTAAAATCTTTATGTGGAGGATTCCTCCTTTGAAGGTCTAGAAAAATGTTCATGGATGGAGCCGATGTTTTTTTCCAACCTCCTGGGTTACTGATTTTTTTCCTAGAGCAGGCAGGCTATTATTTCAGGGGTGGGAGAAATATCACATATATAAGTCACAAACTGGGAGAAATCAACTAATTGTGAAATTTAATTAGGGGAGAGTTAAAATCTACATATGTGCAATCACTATGACATTGTCACTTGGGGGACAAAATTCTGCTGTTCATGTTAAAAAGCACATCATCTCAGGCTATCAATGCTGCTTTTCTTTACTAAGTTAATGGTAATAATAAAAATATCAACATTGAAAATAAATGTTTTTGAGCTTAGCATTGTATATTAGAGGTGTCATTCCTAATATATTAAAATGAATCAATTATTAGATTATGTCACAACTAAAAACAAAAATAACAACAGCAATAAGGTACACACTCCAAAATACCTTTGGTTTCAAAATTAGTGATAACATTCCTTTCCAAGTAGGTTGCTTTCCAGAATAAGCTACAGCACATGACATGAAGATATCAGAAATCATTAGTCAATACAACTTCAAGTACTTTCTTCACAATGCACCAGAAACTCAATAAGCTCTCTTGCCCATGTTCCAACATGTCTCCTTTTAACTAATTCTCATCAAGCTCTCTAATGTGAATTAGGAATCATTGTCTCCTTTAACCAGATCAGAATAAAGCAGAGAGAACCAGTTTGCATTTTGATAGACTCCATTGAGGATTTACCATAGTCACTTTTAGTCTAGAACAGTTTTCTTCAGTCTGAGCAGCCTTTTTTTGCAATAGGAACTTATTTTCAAGGGGGTTATAAAACAATCTGTGGCTGAAATGACTTTCTAAAGAAAGGATCTGCCGTTTTCTTCCCATATTTCAACACGACACATTTAGCCTTGTCTAAAAGCCCATTATTTTTATAGGTCCAACGAATTCTTGGATGAGGGCCACACTCCCATGACCGGGTTAATCTTGGGATGAGGACCTGCTGAATTGCAAGCCAAGAGGCAATGGAGTAAACATGAAAATCCAGGCTCGGCTGGCCCATCCGTGTGCCAGCCTCTGATAGCAGCAGCTCTGCCATGCTCATCTTAATACCACCCCACATTTCTCCAGATCGCAGAGGGCTAGATATTTCATTCTCCTACTACTCTTATCACTTCCTACAAGTGGCTTGTCCTTGAGGTAGCGTAGAAGACCTAGCATTTCAGTAAGAATTTTAGGAGGGAGCACAAGAAGGATGGAACACAGAGCAAGACTTCTGCTTGCTGGGTACACGAACTCTCACTCTTCATTACTAAGCCCCAAACCCATGGAAAGACAAGCCAGGGCTACCATCCCTCTCACACAAGCACAAAGTAAATCTTAATTGACCTTATTTCTTAGCTCTCTGACAATTTCACATAACAACTCTAAATAATGCCCAAATATCCACTTAGTAAGCACACATATTTTGCCCTCAGTTGGATTGTATGGACTTGGTAACCAAATACTGACAGCCCCCCAACACACCTTTTTTTTTGTTGTGGTGACATATATATAACATAAAATTAGCCATTTTAACTGTTTTAAAGTGTATAATTTAGTGGTGTTCATTTCATTTACAGTGTTATACTGCCATCACCACCATCCATTACCAAAACTTTTTCATCACCCAAACCAGAAACTCTTCACCCAATAAACAATAACTCCCTATTGTCCACTTCCCCCAGTCCCTGATAACCTCTAATCTACCTTCTGTCTATATGAATTTGCTTATTCTAAATAGTTCATGTAATTGGAATCATACTATATTTGTCCCTTTCTGTCTGACTTATTTCACTCAACTTGATTTCTTCAAGGTTGGTCCATGTGCTAGCATGTATCAGAACATCACTCCTTTTTGTGGCTGAATAATATTCCATTGTGTGTATACATTCTGCGTATATTCCATTGTTTGCATATAACATTTTTGTTTACCCATTCATCTGTTGCTGGATACTTGGGCTGTTCCTTTAGAAAGACCCGTTTTTTTTGTTTTGTTTTGTGCTGCAGTTCTCAAACATGTCATAAGGACACACATGAAGCTGTTGATCCTCTCGTCTCTGAATCCTCCCCCTGCACTGCCCCACTTGTAGCCATCCTCAGTGACTGGAGCCCTGGCTTAGTCCAGGCCACTATCCTAGTCCTGTCTCCAGCAGGCAGACTGGCTCCATGGGAGCTTCCAATGAGCGAAGGGGCCCACACCCATTCAATCTCAGAGAATTTAGGTAGAAACAGATCCTCATTGGAAATGTGAAGTCAGCCACCTGGTTCATTCCACCAGCGTCTATGTGAGGAAGATGGAAAAATGGCAAGGAAGACATGAGAGGGGAAACAACCCCTGGTTTAGAATCTGACCATACACTCTCTCCCAGATATGTCCAATGTAGGCACCAGGACACAATCACTGTCTCAGCAAGGGCAGAGGAAAGGCCAGGCTCTGCAGGAGTCACCCAGAGGCTGCCCTCTACTAACTCCTCCATGAAGGGAGAGGCAAAGCGTAGTTGTAGAAATTCACAGTCTTGGAATTACTCTCCTGAAGTTGCTTCAGATTGAGGATTAGAATGCATAAATTGTCAGGATGACTTTATAATTGGGTTGCCCAATATGCTTTCCTTAATTATCCTGTCCTCTCCCACTCAATACACCTCAACAGCCCACCTTACTCAGAAAGTATTAGATGTGAATTAGGCATTCAAGTCTCTTCTTCTATGTGGCTTTGAATATCCCTTTCCTCCAGGAGCAGTGATTCCAAGTACCAAGTAAGGGAGTGGCAGTGGAAATCCGTTCTGTGATGTAAGATTCGACCCTAAAAGATACGTTTAAATCACCATAAGGAGATGCGATTATAGCTCGGATTGTAAAACCACAGCAGAAGGTGTCACAGCTCTCATTCCTCCATCAGTAGCTGTGTGACTTGACCATGTTACTTCATCTTTCTGGGCCTTGGTGTCCTCATCTTAAGTGCAGGCAATGAGCAGTTGGTTCTCAGGTTTCTTCCCAATCAAATCCACTCCCATCTCCCGCCCTCCAGCGATGATTCTGTGGCTGCAGATTTATACTGGAACCCAATTTGATTCTGCTCTATGGTCCCATTCTAGGAGGCCGAGTGCCTTCCACATTAGAAACTGGGTTTGTAAAGTGATATTCTGAACAGCGCTGGGATAAATGGCTAAATGTTTATGTTACTCTTCATAAGTAGTACTCGGCCTTTCTAGAAAACCCTTAAAGGAAAGGGATTTAAAAACAAAACAAACCAGTATTTTTCCCCTCTCTTAAAAGGAAACTTGCCAAGGATGCAGAAGGAAATGAAGATGGTCAAAGATGAGGCTGTGCATTTCCATCTGGGCGTGAAGCGAGCCCCCTGCTTTCCCCACTGCCTGCAGCAGGTAGCTCCCCAGGGAAAGCCTCCCCAAAGACACTCCTTCCCGGAAGCTCTCCGGGGGCCTTTCCCCCAGTTTCGGTATGAACCTCCTTCCGGAGACCTAGATGGATTTCCCGGAGTCTTTGAAGGAGGAGGGTCTCGGAAACGGAAGAGCATGCCCACAAAGATGCCCTATAACCACCCTGCACAAGAAGCCACGCTTGCCCTCCGCTCTGAGGAGAACACAAACCACGGCCCTCCCAACCTCCCTCTGCTGTTCCCGCAGCCCCCGCGCCCCAAGCGTGACTCCCAGATGATCGACCTGTGCAACGTGGGCTTCCAGTTCTACCGCACGCTGGAGCACTTCGGGGCCAAACCCATCAAGCAGGAGCCCGTTAAGCCCAGCGCCGTGTGGCCCCAGGCGGCAGCCCCCGCGTTCCTGCCCACGCCCTACCCGTACTACCCCAAAGTCCACCCCGGCCTCATGTTCCCCTTCTTCGTGCCCTCCTCCTCCCCCTTCCCCTTCAGCCGGCACACCTTCCTGCCCAAGCAGCCCCCGGAACCACTGCTGCCCCAGAAAGCTGAGCCCCAGGAGAGTGAGGAGACTAAGCAGAAGGTGGAGAGGGTGGACGTGAACGTCCAGATCGACGACAGCTACTACGTGGACGTGGGTGGATCGCAGAAGCGCTGGCAGTGCCCCACCTGTGACAAGTCCTACACCTCCAAGTACAACCTGGTGACCCACATCCTGGGCCACAGCGGGATCAAGCCTCACGCGTGCAGCCGCTGCGGGAAGCTCTTCAAGCAGCTCAGCCACCTGCACACCCACATGCTGACCCACCAGGGCACGCGGCCCCACAAGTGCCAGGTGTGCCACAAGGCCTTCACCCAGACCAGCCACCTGAAGCGCCACATGATGCAGCACAGCGAGGTGAAGCCGCACAACTGCCGCGTGTGCGGCCGGGGCTTCGCCTACCCCAGCGAGCTCAAGGCCCACGAGGCCAAGCATGCCAGCGGGCGGGAGAACATCTGCGTGGAGTGCGGCCTCGACTTCCCCACCCTGGCCCAGCTCAAGAGGCATCTCACCACGCACCGGGGCCCCATCCAGTACAACTGCTCTGAGTGCGACAAGACCTTCCAGTACCCGAGCCAGCTGCAGAACCACATGATGAAGCACAAGGACATCCGGCCCTACATCTGCTCCGAGTGTGGCATGGAGTTCGTGCAGCCCCACCACCTCAAGCAGCACGCCCTCACCCACAAGGTAAGGTGGGGACCCTCCCTCCCCTACACCGGGGGCAGGAAGAGAAGAGAGAGAACTGGGGACCAAGGAGCCCGAAGCCTGACACCCCGGGAGCTGTCCGCCCCTAGGCACAGCTTGTTCCTCGCCTGTAAGTGGAGGAGGAGGATGCGATTTTCTCTTTACTACTGTCCCCATCTAGCTTCCTAGAGCCTAAGTGAGTCTGTGACCTGTAGCCTAGAAACAAATAAGGCAGACCTTTTGGAGTCAGTGGTGAGGAGGGGTGAAGGCAACAACTGGTTATTGTGCTTTTGCTGCCTAGCCCCCTCCAGTCCCTAGAATTCTGTTTCTGGTAACTTCATCCAGGCTACTAGTATGAGGGAAATTCCCCTGCCAGGTGAACGTGTGTCATCAGACTCCATATACCCAAGACCGGCTCTGTTCCTGAGATACACCAGTCAGAGCCTTCTAGAAAATTCTCCTTGGCTTTTGCTGCTGGGACACTGGCTGGTTTTTTATTTGTTTTTGCGCTCATCTATGAGGCCTTCATGAGCAGATGTCCCTGAGGGGGGCAGAGAACTGGCCTGAGCCCAGTAGGGCCTGTACTTGTGCAGGTTGAGCCCTGACCTAGTTGGGTGCAGTGCTCTGTGGTTTGTATTGTAGGTGGCATAAGCATCCTTCTCTGTTTGGTTTGGTTTGATCTTTCCTCAGCTCAGGCCTTCAAGATGAAATACAGTCCCAAGGGGCTGGGTTCTACCTAGTTTGGAGCCAAAGCCTTGGAGGTTTTTCAGGCTGAACCAGAACGAGGTGCTAAAGGTGGCCCTGGAAATCCCACACCAGCTGAACTGACCTGGGGCTGCTTTGAGCTTCCGTGAAGGCAGTTCTGCTCCACTGGCCTCTGTCCTCACAAACTAAAACTGGTTTTCTTGGCAGGAGAGACTTCTAGCAAGCATGTTTCTAAAACATTCTTTAATTCCAAAAGGTCAGCGGAGGACTTTGCCCAGCCAAGATAACATTTCTGCTCTGCTTGTAATGGGTTTCATTTGTTAGGTTAGGACAAAACACAGGGCATTTTTGGACTCTGCAGCAGAGATGAAATGTGTGCCTGCCTTGTGGACTCTGCACAAACAGCTCCTGCCCTGCATTTATAAAAGGCACCTGCAGATACCATCCAGAGGGGAGTTGCCCTGCCAAGTCCAGGAACTGTCAACAAAGAACCCAGACTGAGATTCAGCCACAAATAAGACCTTTGGCTTATTAGCTCCTGTGTATGTTGAAAAGGAATCAAAGGTGCATTTGAGAATAAACAAAAATTCTATAAGATAGTAGAAAATGAAGTAAAAATGGGAGAAACAGCCCGGTGTCCAAAATAAGCCTCATTTGAGTTAGAAAAATCAAATGCATTTTAATTAGAGGTGTTGGCAAGTAATGAGAAATAGTATTTATTGAACATGTGCTATATACTTGGTGCTTTACAGCCATATAATCTTAGTGGTGGTCCCTGAAATCCTACACCACTTGAGCTGACTTGGGTGCTGCTTTGAGATAGCTGTAATTATTACCCCCGATTTGCAGTTGAGGACACCCAGCCATGGGGAAGTCATCCGGGACGCTCTGACCATAGCGCCTGAGCTCTAAAATACCCTACGATAGAGACCTTCCCCTTTTCCACTCCATTCCTCCCCCTCCTCCCTGACAGCCGCCATAGGTTTCCTCTTTGATTTGTCTGAGAGCATTCTCTGTTTTCCCAAAGGTGAACCCAGGCTTGCATTCACTTGACCTCTAAGTCAGTCATGTGTGAAGTTTACTTTAGACACAGAATTCTCTTTAGAGAATTCTGAAAACAGTGATAAGCGGATACTTCTTTTTGGTCCCAGGACAACTGGATCCTGGCCAACTCCAGAGAAAATCATGAGAGAAGAAAGATGCTGAAGAAAATCTTGAAACCCATAGAGAAAATATTTTTCATGAAGTTCATTATTTTAAACTCACATTTTGATTATGCAATATACATTTTAAAATTTCACCTTTTTGGAGGTCATTAAAATTTAATTTTAAAAGGAGATTGATTTCTAGATCTCTTCATTAGCATAAACCCATCCCCATCCGCAGTCATTGAGGTTAGAGAGTATTCGAGCTGGAAAGAATTCCAGGGTTCTCACCACCCACAACTTCACCTCGAGATGAGGAAATCAACACCAGGCTTAGCAAAGCGTATGCCGTAGCAGTAAATCACTGGGCAGAGACCTGAACCCACCTTTTAATGCCATGGGGTTCTTCCAAACTGAGGAATGATGCTTTCTTACCATGCCCCAAATTAAAGATAAGGAAATATAGGCTCAGAGAGGCAGAGCTGCAATCCATACTGACTGAGGCCACCACGGACACCAGGCACTGTGGCTTTCATAATGTGTAGTTGTTAGCTAAGTAACCTGTTCCAATCCAGGAATGGCAATATTTTTATGCCATGGGTCTCTTAAATTTTTCCTCCTCAGAAGTCACTCTGGGTCAAGATCTCTTGCAAAGGCCTTTTCGGGAAGCGATGGTTAGTCAGGATTAGCTAATGTTCCACTCGAGCTTTGAATCCACGGAAATGCTCTCAAGCGAGGGCATCATTGCTTAAATATTCAAGCACTTCTCTCCAGGCAACAAGGAAACTAGAAAACCTCCTTCTGTCCTGTTTTCCAATTCATAGAACTGGCCCCTGCCAAACTTCTCTATAGGACAGAAGCCGGCTTGGAGGGAGGCTCCAGAGCGGAGTCACACAGAAGCTGCTGTGGCCCTGGCCAGCGGAGCCCAGGGACCGACTCGAGAGCGTGCTTGTCAAGCAGTAATTGATTGGAGTAGGGATACGAGTAGTGCTTCTGGGGTTTTCAAGTACATTAATGAGAACTCAAGAGAACATTGATTTTTCATATGGGAAATGATAACATCAGTTTCAAAGCTTTTATTTTTGATATATCATGAAAGCTGGATCATAGACTCATTCTGCATTTCATTCCACAGTGTTCTTACGGAACTCACGTTAATCTCTGAGAACACTGACTGTAGAATTAACTCCAGCAGTGTCAGGAACAACAAAAACATTAGCTTTCTTTTTGTCTAATGGTCTGGCTGGTATAAATGGTTTTCAGAAGGGAAAAAAAAAGATGTAGTCAACTCTTCAAGGAAATAGTAACTTAACAAGGCTACGATCAGACAATTGAACTCAATGTCTACCTCCTGGCTCTGTGGATTTATTTGACCGAGAGAGAAATGAGGAGCCATAGTCCTGATGAATGCCTTTTAGCCAGTAACCAACCTTCTTGCGAATCCTGCCTCTCCGCAGGGCGTGAAGGAGCACAAGTGTGGGATTTGCGGGCGGGAGTTCACACTGCTGGCCAACATGAAGCGACACGTGCTGATCCACACCAACATCCGCGCCTACCAGTGCCACCTGTGCTACAAGAGCTTCGTGCAGAAGCAGACCCTGAAGGCACACATGATTGTCCACTCTGATGTGAAGCCATTTAAGTGCAAGGTGAGCAGCGTGCCCTCGAGGAGTGTGGCAAGGGGAGCCTTAGAAGGTTGTGCAAATGCCCAGTGAGAAGGTGCCCCAGGGATCCTCCCACGCCCTTTCATCAGGGAACCACTGAGGCCCGAAGTAGGTAGGCGGCCGACTCCCGGTCCTACCTGCCCCCCTGTCTCTCTTTCCACCACACCTATGCTCACACCAGCCTGTGGCTAGTGCCCAAGAAGCCTTCTCTGCTTACCTCCCTTTGGTACCAGTACCCAGGGTAAGTGGGTTAGAGAAAGCAGGAGAAGCTGCTGCTTCTGAGGTAGAGGAAGGCAAGGGGAAAGTCTGAGGGGTGGAGGCTCATTTGGGGCATGGGGTTGCTAAAGGATAAAGGTGATATGGTGAGCTCCTGTTCTAGAGAGAAGCCACATAGCCCTCTTCCCTGTACAAGTCAACGTGCAGATGTAGAAAGGGGTGACAGAAGCCTCTAGCACTGCCTCCTCTTCCTTCCCCCTCCTCCTACCTCCCTTCTTGACCCTTGGGCTGAGCAGTGTAATTGGAGGAAAGGCCCCCGGAGAGGATGAAAGGGATTCCGAGGCTAGCCCCTCAAATCACCTCAGAAATGCTTGCTTGGCCAAGGAATAATCATGAGTGTGGTCCTTTGAAGTGTTTTTAAAAAATTTATCCCTTAGCACCACGCAGCATAGAGATTGAGCATCTTTGTTAGACTATTTGTCAGACTAACTGTGGATTTTTATTTCATCGGATGAGATTGTGTGTGAGCTGGAGATTTGTAATTTGTAAAGCAAGGCACCAACAGGTGTTACTCAGAAATGTTCAGGCCTCCCAAGGCTGTGGCTTCTCCCGCATTGTTTCCCTTCTCCATTTCTAAACGTAGAAGGACTCGTGTTCAGGATTGTATAGTTTAATTCAAGGAATGTCCAGGCAAGTGTCATCCTGGTCATGGAGAGCTGGCTGAGGGGGAAGAAGACAGAAATGACCAAAGCCAGATATTGTTTGAACCCTTCTGTTTGGGACAGAAGGTTTCCTTTTCTCTATTACTTAGTGTCTGATGTGGTCCAAATGATATTCTCCAACGAACCTTATTTCTGAAGTGGGCCCTACTGTGTCCAGGGGCTACTCCAAATTCCATCCCTCTGCGGCTCCCCACCACACACACACACGCACTTAGAGGAACCCCCTGTGAAGCTGACTTCTTTCCTGTGCTGGCCACTCCTGGGGCAGGGTGAGAGGGGTCAGGAACCAGAGCTTCCCTAGACCCATGTGGGCATTCTCCGGAGGTGGGGGCAGGCGACTTCTCCCTTCAGCCTTTTTCCTGCCACTGACTTGTGTTTCCCCTACTTTCCTTCAAGTTCCCAGTGATTTGAAAGTCAATTTATGTTCATCTGGAGTCATCAACCTAAGGGCAGTGGGGGCTGCACACAGGGCCAGTTATATGATTTGCAGTGCCCGGTGCAAAATGTGAGGCCCCTTGTTCAAACATTATTGAGAATTTCAAGATGGCGGCAGCAAAGCAGTCAACCAAGAGCAGGGCCCTTCTAAGTATGGGACCCTGTGTAACTGCACGGGTCAGTCACCCATGAAGCTGGCCCTGGCTGCAGGAGCCAGTGAACTCTAAGACCACCTCCACTCTCCTTTGATTTCCCTACTGCTGCACTGAGCCCCTTGAGCTCTTCATATTTAACAGAGCTAAAAAATAAACCTCCTGCCAGGGGTTTACTGCCACCTACAGAGGAAGTGCAAACAAGGTCTATTTACCATTCTTCATTCCTTGTGTTGCATTTACTCTTGGCCTTCCAGTATGAATTGCATTTCTTATCTCTTCAGCTGGTAATGTAGTACATAAAGCTGTTAAGATATGCATGAGCCCTTGGCACAGGTTACAGTCCCCTAAATAGCTACACAAGCCGAGTCCAACCATCTCCCACCTCCACCTCATCAACTCTGGTCTAGCAATAGTGGTAAAACGAGGCACCTGAAACAGGAATGTCAGGGGCAGAGCCAAGTACAGGAAATGGGTGTGGCAGACTGTATGTGGTTTACAGGGCACAGAGACAGATCTGCTTCTCCACTCTCAAGAGCCTGAGGGAGGCCTGGGGATTCTGTGGGCGAGGTGATATCTGAGGATCTAGAGGTTCTCTCTAGTATCAGGGTACAGAAAATTACACAACAGAAAGCAACCTGGGCAGGAGGATGGGGTGAGGCAGCCTCACTTGATGTGTCAGGACTCTCTTCACAAAGGACTGCTCTTCTTCCACCCCCCACCCCTCCAATGACGGGTGCTCTGTACGCGGTCAGCTGTACAGTTCAGAAACCTTGCTCAGGGGAGGGAAGGGGGTGATTAAGCTTTGGAACACCAGCTTTGAAACTCTGCAGTGGGAGGTGGGCCCGGCACTCCTCTCAGAAAACCACACTATAGGTCAGGAGGAGAGCTTCCATTAGCTCTTGCAGCTTCCATTAGCCCAGAAGGAACTCAACATGAAAGGGCGTTTTTTGTTAAACTTAGGTGGCCCTACTCCATTCTTAGACATTCCTGAAACAAGAACTGGGGTCAGTTGCCCCCATCCACGGCCCACTGTCTCTTGGAGGCTGCAGGTCCTCCCTCTCCAGCTCTCTGTCCTCATCTTCCCATAGAGCGTCACCCCGCTGGGTATCCTTTCCACACCATCGACATTTTGCATTTCAACAGACTTTCAGAGTATGTCTCAGTTTAGAGATTATGTAACGCGTTCTTTGTGTCTGTAAACTGTCTCCAGATCCTGCTGTGGGGTAGGCCATCTCCAGATGGTGTCCCGTGGACATTGCTTCCCATCCCATGTACAAGATTCTTGGAAATCAGGCCCAGGGTGGAGGCTGTGGGGGGAGGGGGAGGAGAAGACAGGGCCGTTTGCTCATTGCTATGCAGTTGGTGGCTTGTTGAGATAAATGGCTGGCTGGTTGTGTAACGATGTCGGAGACCTCTAAACCTCAGACAACTAACCCCCAGCTTTATCGTGGTACCAGGGAAGATTTATTCTGTTTACATGATTGACATGTTGGAAAAAAGAGGTAGGCCTTCCTCCAGCCACACTTGACGAGTTCACTGTGTCTCCTTTGCCCACAAACTTGCAAAAAGGAAGATTCTTTTCCTAACAGATACTAATTTCTTGGGATCCTGTCCATTGGGAATGCCTGCTAGCCTACATGCCTCCTCCTGTTGCAGCATGAATTGGTTCTCTCCGGTCCTGTGCTCAGTGGAAACAGCTGTCTGTAGCAAGCAGAAAAGTTCACTCACGGTGGGATTAGGCACAAACAATGGGATGGAAAATTAGAGGAGGGGAAAGGTTTCAATTCTGTGTTTTTGTTGGGTTTTTTTTTTTTTCTTATAAAAAATGACTGCCTCTCTGGGCTCTTTTCACTCTTGGCTCAGTTTTTGGACTCCTTGCTTCTTGGAGCCAGCTGGAGTTTTTCCAGAGACCTGCGCCTGTAGACTTAAGCCATGTTTCAGAAATATGCTTCCCAGATTCTGCGTAAGCACGCAGCGGTTGATTTGGATGCTATCCTTGCAGTGGCCTCACTCCATAATAGCTAAGGACCAGCTGCCGTCTTTGGGAAACCTGTCCAGGAAAAGCAGCCATCCAGAATTTCCGGGACAAGCTCTCCTTTGAGATGGGTGAAGTGGGAGCTGCCTAAGTTATGAATCACCAGGTCATCTGCAGCCTTGTTTGATGCAGTGGGCTGAAGGCCTGCGGGCAGAGCTGCGAGGAGGGGTGAGGGCTCCCTGGAAAGGGTCCCCCCCAGCACCCCTGAACCGGCTCCCTTCCCCACTCAAGCCCTCTGATGCTCCAGGAGGGGAGCAAACAGGTGGGAGATTTCGGGAGGCCGGGGCTTGGGGTCAGGGTTTTCAGGCTGGCACCGAGGGGGTTAAGGCAGTGACCAGATAGCAGCCTTTTGGCAGCACACCCCTCCTCAGCAGAAGGAAGGATATAGCTGTATGAACTGCCTGCTTAACAATGCCTCACATGTCCCCAGGGACCCGCCTGCAAATAGATTTCATCTTGCTTTCTCTTGTACTTTTCAAAGCTTCCTGTTTTCTCACGGTCCTTTTGGACAGTTTACAGTCTCTCTCTCCCTCCCTCCCTCTCTCTCCCTTTGAGGAAAGGAACACCCTTCTTATTAAAAAAAGAGAGAGAGAGAAGAATGTAAGGGAAGGGCAGTTTAGCAGAGGCCATTCTCCTGGGCTGCAGGCTGCAGCTCTTTGACCTTTTCTCTTAGAATAGGAAAACACAGGCTTCCTGGTGCATCTCAGTCTGAAGCTCCGGTCAGGCAGGCTGGGGCAAGGTAGGGTGCCTGCTCTTGGCTTTGTTGGCCTCTGGCCCCAGCCAAGCGGCCACACGCTGGCCATCACCCTGTCTCTGCTCACAGCAGACTGCTCCGCGGCTGCCGACTGCCAGCCTTGTCGCTGGGGCTCATGGGAAGTTGGCTGGGGTGCCTCTAGGTCCTGGATGGGGAGGCCAGATTTGGAGCTCCAAAGAAGATGAAGCAAAGAGGGCTGGAATGAACAGGATACCTGCCAGCTGTTTGGAAGGGATACTGGAGATTGGGGAGCAAAGAGTGGACTCCCCCAAAGCCTGCAATCTAGGATGACTCTTTTGTTTCTGTCCACATTTCTCAGAGCTGGATCAGGCACAGTTATTTGCCTTCATTATGCCACAAGTGACCTAGCAGATAGTTGTTCCAAGGATTCCTCCCTTGGCCCTTCTTTTTAATATTTCCTTCAGATAATTTGGTTTCAAAGGACACCACCCTCATCGTCAAAGATACTTCTATTTCTGGAATGTAAAAGATTTTTACTATGGAGATGATAATGATAGAAGTAAGAGCTAACATGTGTTATGTTCTTATTATTTGCTAAACGCTTTATGTGAATTAGCCCATCTGACCCTCACAACAACCTTCATAGGAAATGACGATTATTATGAAAATTTTACAGACAAGAAAACAGAGGCTAGGCAGTTCTCTGTCCCTCCAGGTGACGATCTTCGCCTCTCTGCTGTGCCACCTCAATGCATCATGATCTGTGCAACCTTCATTTTTGAACAAACCAGTTCAAAACATTTGTTCCAAATTTTTATTACATTTCGATGCCTGCTTTCCTCTTAAAAAGAGAGTATAGGTGGAAAAGCTGAGATTTAATATTAGAGGCAGACTAATGCTGCTCATTAGAGCAACTCAAAGTTCAAACGGGGTGGGCTGGTTGAGATAACCACGTGCAAGGTGAAATCAGAGTCTTCCCCACTTGGGTAACTTCCAGCACCAATACCCACCCATGTTTTAATATCTTCCCAGACTGTGGCAACAGGAGAGTACTCAGCAAATTCTGATTTGGGCAAGCTCTCAGCTTCACATCTCATGCCAAAGGGGGCCCATGACTTAGATAGCTGCTTTTCCCAGCAGAAGAAATTAGAATCCTGGGGCTCCTGCACCATTCTTCTTCCTCCCATTCTGATGCCCCCCTCCACACACACACTTCAGCAATTCTGTTTGGACCCCACTTCTCAATCCACACCCAAAGGCGCCATCATTAATTGAGCACATACCTACTGGACCCCCTTCTCTTCCTCTGACTCCTCTTCACTAGCAGACTGAGAGGTCCCACTCTGAATTTCCCAGACATAGAAAGCCTCCATATGCTTGTGTTTTGTCATGTGATGACAACCTTGTGAGAAAGATGAAGAGGCCAAGTATTCTAGAGAAGGGCCAAAGGACTTTGTGGAAGGGTCTGAGGCTGAGGAGAAGACGTGAAGGCTACCTACTCGTGAGATGTGAATGGTGCCCAAAACCTCAGGTCCTGAGTTAACTGGCTCCATCCTTCCACCACTGAGGATTTTACTTTGCAAAATAGTGTGGATCAGTTTAGTGGGGAAAGGAGGAGAAGTGACGGCTGCTTTTTGGAATTTTTATATGGGGCGGTGATATTTTCCTGACTTTGTTTATTCACTTAACCGAATACCTAAATATTTATTAAATGTTATTATGTGTGCAGCCCTGCATTAGATACTGAGGTTGGCTACAAAGAAAAGGAAGGAAGTTCTGTATTGGAACCAACCTGGAACACCTTTCAGAGTTGACATGTCTCTACTCAGAGCCCTGAGAAAGCTCTCCAAAGGCTGGCCTAGTGGCTTCTGTAAACCAAGAAGGATAACTCTGGTATATAAGAAGTAAATTTTAGCAACAGCCCCCAAACCAGTCTCCTTTACCATTTACACACCAGATAATCAGAACTGACCACCATGAGGTCAGAAAGCAATATCATTTTAATGTCCTCATGTCCCCATGTACCATTAAAATGTCCTAGAAAGTTCAGTACTAGCATAGAACATTAGTGTAGAAAAGTGCACACTAGGCTCTGATAAAGAACCACAAAAGGTAGCTTGTGTGAGGCTGAGGAAGAATCCTGAAAACACTCAGGACACTTCTGTAGCGGAGTATGGGAGTGGCACTGGGTGCAGGTAAAGTGCATGAACTGTACTAAATCCCAGAAGCTGTGCCAACAAGCAGTTGATCCTTATTGCAAAAGTGATGGTTGTCTTGCTTGAAGTTTAAGGTTGACTGATGTACCTTAAAATATTTAATGAAGAGTCATCATCCTGTGCCATAACAAGAATAAGAACACGCTACACATTCTTCCAGGCTGGGCTAAATTCCATCTCCTTTACAAAAAACCCTCTCAGACCACTCCAGCTGTGTGCCTTGGCCAAGTGATCCAATCCCTCAGTTTGCCCATCTGTAAAATGGAATGATGAAAGCACCCATCATAGAGGTGATGTGAGAATTAAATGAGATATTCCATTGCCCTCTATATTGTAAATGCTCCACAGACTTTAACTAAGTAATCAAGTAATCACATTCTGAGTAAGTGCTTTTCAGATCAGCCTTTCTCCTCAGATCAGCCTCTTCTTTCCAAAGAAGCTTGAAAAGCTTCATTTTTTTTTTTACACTGATTTAAAAAATCCTGCCCATGGGAACAAAACTCTCGGATCCCTCCCTCCCTGCAGCTTGGCACAATCCAGCTGCGTCCTCGAGTCCATGGGTGCATTTTCATTGGGAGTGTCTTAGAATGCCAAGGTCCAAGACAAAGTAGGCACGCGCAGACACATCGACCTCACAGGGCCCGGATGTGGGTCCACCTTGGCTGGGGTGCGGGGCGGGGCACCCCGCTAGCAGGTGACCTGCATTCTCGGCGCTGTCTCCCACAGCTGTGCGGGAAGGAGTTCAACCGCATGCACAACCTCATGGGCCACATGCATCTGCACTCCGACAGCAAACCCTTCAAGTGCCTCTACTGCCCGAGCAAATTCACCCTCAAGGGGAACCTGACGCGCCACATGAAGGTCAAGCACGGAGTCTTGGAAAGGGGCCTCCATTCTCAAGGTAATCGAGCTCCCACGAAGCCGCCAAGGCTGCAAAGTTCGGGGCGGGTTTTTTCCGATGGGATGTTACTTTGGGGGTTACCTTTCTTATCAGAAAGGGACCCTAATTTTTAAGGCCAAAGCAGAGACGTGGAAGCAGGCTTATAATGTTACCGTAAAGATATGATGCTAATATGTGGAGGTAGTACGGAAAAAGGAATTAGAGAGAGTAAACTAGACTATAATGATGATGGCAACAGGCACCACTGTTGGTTCCTTCGTTCTAGACTTCATCAGTTGCCTTCACAGCAACTCCAGGCTGTAGAAACTTCTGTTAACTCTATTTTATAGATGGATTAACCAAGGCTGCAAGAGCTATGTTGCCCAAAGTTGCACAACGGAAACGTGGCAGACAGGATTTGAACACAGACCTTTCTGAGGCTAAAGTCTTTGTTGTATCCATTTCATCATACAGCTATTGAAAGGCACACAAATTTTTCTTTCTGAAAAACAGGTCTTCAGGCTCTCTGTCAGCAGAAGTGCGTTTATAGCAGGCTACACACACTCTGCCTACACACACCTAGATCTGCCCAAGGACAATTTTTCCCGCTTGGGTTGGGCTGATCGGTCCATATTCACATCAAGTCCTTATATTCTAATAAGCCCCAGAGACCTAACTGAACTAATGAGAAGTGCTCGATCCTTTATCTTCTCCATCCCAGAGCCCTTAGCAGTCAGGAGTTTGTGTTCCAGATCTACTGACTTCAGGAGAGTCTCTCTTTAGTCACCTAATCAACCAGTCCTTCAATAAACAGACAATAGATGCACTTCTATCCAAGGCCAAGATCTACATGCCATGACCATGTGCAATGAGACCATCATTGTCCTAAGACAAGTCTGTGTAGTAGGGAGAGACTACAGTTACACACTACAAACTAAGAATAACTGGCTCCTATTTATTGATTACTCCTATGTGCCAACACATGACAAGATACTTTAGAAACATTGCTTATCCCTAAAATTTCATGAAATAGGCTATATTATTCTTATTTCATCTAAAAGGAGACCAAGAGTTATATAAATTGTTCAAGGTCAAACAGCAAGTCTGGAAACAGAACGAGGATTCTAAATCAAGAATTACTGAATCTGAGCCAGTACTTACTACACTGGATAAAAACATGGGGCGATTTGTTTGTTTGCTGCTACTTCTACTCTCTCATAAAAAAAGGTGGTAAAATAGACACATGTATTCATAAACAAGATACACACAAGCACATATACCATGAAACAAAATGATTGTAGCTTTCAGATTTTCTATGACCCACTGAGTTGGGTGTCTTCTGGGTGACAGAGAACCATGATCACCCCAAAACAAGGGTGGAGTTTGTGCAAAAGTTCTGAAAAAAAAATATGGTTAAAAAACAAAACCCACCTTTCCCCAAGATCTTTTTTCTCCTGGGTTATTTTTTACATTTCTAGTTGCCTGTGCCACTTCCCAAGGTAGGCCTGGATTTTTCCAGAGACCTTAGCCCAGTCACCATGATTTCCCCAACACCGATGCTCAAACCTTACAAGGTACCTAACAGCACTGGCGTTCTTCTGGAAAAACAAAGAGTGTCACTTTGAAAATATTTAACAGACTTTCATCAATTTTAATGTTTTTATCTGCAAAGGCTGTTAGCATGTTTTCACTCCAGTCTTTGAAATGGCTCAAAAAACCGTGACCCTCATGTGCTGCTGATGAAATAAAGATAGAGGCAGCATTAGGCGAGAAAAGCATAGAGTAGGCCGAGTGGCACATCAGGGCCCCCACCCTTCCTTTCTGCACCCCCTCTCCAGAAGCCTGGTTCCCCCGCGGTGAGGCAGGGTGTGGCCGCACCCCTGGGTCCCTCCTTGCCATGTCCTGCCTGCTCTGGGCCTTGTCCTCGGGGGCTGACCGTTGGCCCACCTCCGGGTCAGAGGCCCTAAGGATTGGGTCAGGTGAGCGGCCACCATGCATCTGGTCGGCCACTCCAAAGCCCACCTGCACAGGGCCTCTAGACGGAGACCAGGGTGCGAGCTTGCGGCGTCACTGCACCTGACCACAGGCATGCTTGCGGTGGGACCCGGGGTTGCGTGTGTCCTGTCTACTTCACGTGCGTGCAGAGGGCCATGGTCACGGGGCCTCCTCAGCTCCAAAGTGAATCTCTGTATTGTCGTTGTGTTCACAATGAAAATACCTTGATTGTCGTTTTTTCTTTTAGCAAAATATAGACTCATTGTAAAACATGAACTAGAATACACATTAGGAGTGAAAAGAAAAACTTCAAAATCACTTGAGTTCATCATTTTTGAGATTTTGGCATAGACGCTTCCAGACTTTTTTGATAAGAGAGAGATAGATGGTAGATGGATAGAGAGATTGATACACGTAGGAGACAGAGTGATACAACTGAATCCACATTATAAACATAGGTTTTTCACTTAAAATAGATAGCAAGTACTTTTTATAATCATTAGTAGGTATCTACATCACCTGCCCATAGTTCATCGTACGATGTGCCATTGTTTATGTAACCAAACCTCTATAATTAAATACATAAACTGTTTTTACTCTTTTGCTGTATTAAAAATCTGATCCATCAGCACACTCACACATCCGTCTTGTGCACCTGCCTGACTACTTTCACTGTTTAAATTCTCAGAAGTGTAATTGCTAAGACAAAGGCAGGCATATTTTTTAAAACTTTTGGTGCTTGTTGCCAAAGTCACCTTGAAGGGATTGTAGTGATTTAGGCACCACCTTTCATGATGCCCAGAGCCCCACATTCTTACTGAGAATTATCTGTTTTTGAAACAAAACACACTGAGCAGCCTGGGTACCACCCAAAGCCCCATTTTCATTGCTTTTCCTTGGAGCACATGGTTCTCCCTTTGTTTCCGTAGGTTTTGGAAGGGGAAGAATTGCCTTGGCTCAGACATCAGGCGTTCTGAGGAGTCTGGAACAGGAGGAGCCCTTCGACCTTTCCCAGAAGCCCCGGGCCAAGGGGCCTGCGTTCCAGTCCGACGGGGAGAGCGCCCGGGGCAGCTCCTGCCACGAGGAGGAGGAAGACGACACCTGCTACGAGGCAGAGCGGTGCAGCCCTGGCCTCACGCCCCAGAACAAGCAGCTCTGCACGCCCCAGGATCTATCCAGAAAACCCGAGCAGGCCACAAAGGCTCTCGAGGAGCCCTGCGAAGAGGAGAAGGAGGAAACTCTGAAAGAAGAATTGGAGAAAAGTGAAGACAATCCTGGTGCAGAGGGTGGCCAGGAGAGAGATTTTGCCCACAGAGATGAGTGTCTAAGTCTCGGTGCTTTTCAGAGCACCCAGCTGGGCCCCTCTTTTTCTGATTACTTATACTTCAAGCACAGAGACGAGAGTTTAAAAGAATTGCTGGAGAGGAAAATGGAAAAACAAGCAGTGCTTTTAGGTATCTAAGTGGACAGTTTAAAATTACATTTGGAAAATGAGAACAAGGCAGTTCAAACACAGCTTTCTGCATGAACTGTAATTTGGTGGGGACTGGCAGTTGATGCAAATCTTTACAAATGGCTCAGACTAAATGAGCAGAGACTGTCCAAGGTAATGTAAATGCCTCTCAAGTCACTCACTGGACCTTCGATACTTTTAACACACATGCAGGGTCTTCTTCATTGATTTTTATTCCTCTAGTATCACTCCAGTATAATAAACTGTACATGCTTAATGGGATACCTAATTGTAAGCTGATTCTGAGGTGCTTTTAGGAATTCTCATTTCCTTTGACTAATATGCAATACATGGTAAATTTCTTTCTAGTTGCGAAACTATGGTGCTTGACATGTTACTTTATCAACAACTATTTAGTGACAGTTAGTTGTCAAATTCATGGAAGTTATATTTTTCCTGATAGATGAACATATTAGTAATTGTAGATATAAAAATAGCCTTGATTAAAAAAATAAAAAATACAAGAAATGAGGAAGATGAGTTATTGAAAGAAGATGTTCTCTGGTAGTTGCTGCAAAAGAATATGGATAATTTTGACTATGGAAAAAATGGCAATATTTGATTTCTCATGGTGTCTGTCTTGTTCTGCTTCAACCTCCTTCATCAGATGGGGCATTTGGAATGTAAGTTCAGATGACCAAAAAGAGCTCTGGGGTTCTGCTTCTTCAGGCTAGCCCCTCATGCCTCTGGCAGAGCCTCTCCTGCAGACCACTTCTGCCTTGCATGGAGACCTCATACCGCATAAAGCAGTAAAGGAAGAGATGTCCCTGAGTGAACAGTGGATTTCAGGGCTAGAGCTGGAAGGGAAATTCTCCCTGAAATCTAAGGTCTGACTTATTTGGGGGATTGGAATGATAATCAGCTAATCACTAGTAAGCACAATACCGGGCTGTGTTCGCAATCCTGGCTGCATTTTAGAATCACCTGGGGGATGGTAGGGGGGCTTTAAAAAAAAATACCAATGCAGGAACTCACCCGCAGAGGACGTGGTTTAGTGGGTCTTGAGTGGAGCCCCAGCACTGGTAGTTTCCCCAGTGGTGTGGGTGGTTCTAACATGCAGCCAGGGTCAAGGAAGACTGGCTGGGCTAAAATACCCCTCGCCCATCTCTGTGGTCTCCCGGACCCCCTCCCAGGGACTCCACAAGTAATCCTGTTCCTAGCTTCAGACTCCTAAGGTAGAGAACAGGTGACCTCACAATCATGTTGTTGACTTAGCCTTCCTACCTGTTCTGTTCGAGCCCTCACTAGGACACATGCACACACACACACTTTGTATAGACACACACTCTTTGTACTAGAAGATGATGCCTATGATGTGTATCATCACTACTCATGTTTGAAAATGCAAGGCCAACCTATAGTGACTATTTCTTCCCAAATCCTGGAACCATGATTCCAGTGGGTGACAGTGACTAATGGGTCTGTCTGTTGGGCTTTTCTTAGGCTCTAGGCCTATAAAGCAGTACCGGTATGGCTTTGTTTACATGTGACCAACCCTGGTACCTGGTCTATGTTCATGCAAAAACTGCCTCTTGGTTGGCAGTTTCAGTTTGTAGAGCTAGGTACTATTCTTTGGCTTCCTCTCCTCCCAGAATTCATAGTACATTTTTTTAGAACACCTGTCCATCTCTGAGTGCCAGATCCTGGGTTTTTCTTTTTCCTATCATCCTAATCTAGTCTTCATCATTCACCCACGTGCTTTGTTGATCCCTGATGCATTTCTTCTGCCACCTTGCATAAAGCTGCTGCCCTTTGGCATCACTCATGAGCTGCTCTGTTTGGGTGTCCATTGCTGCCCATGTCTTGAAACCAGAGCACCTGCAAAGGGGATGGGAAAGATAACACTGAGATTCTGTGCTGCTACAAGCATAACTCTTGGCTGAAAACCTGCTCCATGTCTTCAGAGAGGCAACTTGCCTTCCATTAATTAATATTGCTCCTCAGTGCCTCAGATGAAACCACCCACCAGGGTTACACCTTCATTCATTCAGCATCCATGTGCTGAGGACCTACTCGGGGCCATGCCTGACCTCAGCCCTGCAGACTTTCAGCGGGGTATGCCTAGCTGGAACAGGAATCAGGAAATCTGGAGTAACAGACCCTAAACGAGTCACGTGGGAATGTTTGAGGAACTAGGTAATGTTGAGATGGAGAGAGTGTGGTCTAGAATGGTGGGTTTTAGACTGCGTTTGGAGGAGCCAGAGGTTTCTCTCAGATCCCTCCTGCGAGGGGAAATGGAGAAACTCGCAGCCCCATGCTCACTTCTCTTAGAGTGGCTCAAATTTCTTGTTTTATATGTTACACTTCCAAGTAAAATTTCATTTGGAGGGAGAAAGAAAGGTCTAGGGAAAACAATAATAATTTGTTATGGAGGGAATTCCAAGGTCTGTTTTCAGGTCTTAACTCTGGGTATGAGAGACTCAAATGCTACTTGATGGTTAATATAACACTGATCATCAGAGAAATAAGGCCAAAACTTGAGTTTTGTTCATTTTGGGGTGACCAACATCCTGCTTTGCCCAGGACAATCCTGGTTTATACGTGTTGTCCCAGGATAATTACTGATAGTGTCACCTTAACTCTCAAAAATATCCCAGTTTGGATGCTAAACTATATGTGCACTAGGTGCATGTGTGCAGAGCTAAGGAATGGACTGGACAGCCGTGCCTAATGGTTCTGATTCACCAGAGCACAAACCTGAAGGACAGCCCATTAAGGCCATCCTCAGAGAAATAAGGATGAAACCGTCCCAGGTGGCCAGCACTTCGAGGGCCAGGACAGCCTGGCATTCATCACATTGTGACACCCTGAAAATAGGTCACCACCAAATACTTTCCAGGCTTTGGAACATTATCACTTTGAACCAACTTACTGACCAGCCAAGTGGCATATTTTTCTTTTATCTTCTTTATTCAGGCCTATAATTACCCCCCTTGTAGACTTTCAATTCCTCTTTCATTCTCTCTTTTAAAAAATTGACTCTCCAGTGGCCACTAGACTGAAGCTGACCTTTCATGAACCTTCAAGGGTAACTGGTGTACTCGTACACAAGGAGGTGCATGAGGAAGCTCAGCGTGCATACTGTATTTATTAGGCCCGAAAGGAATTTAGTAAAATATTAACATCTTGTTTGGAATCATGGTCTTTGTCTTCTTTGCCGGAACAAAATGTAACTGCGCTAACATTTAAAATCTTTTGCATATTTGGACAGCATTATCCCAAATGTTGATTTTGTACAGAATTTTGGCTTGCTATTTAAAAACTAAAACTCCAAGTGTGTAGCAACCCGAGTTGTGAATATTGCTTGCTGCTTCAGTGAAAAAGCAGTACAACTGAAAATAGCCTGTAGCCTATATTTTGTTAATTTAAGTAAATAAAGACATGTTGAAAAAGCCCGTAAATTATTTGCAAATACTTGGAATTTTACAAGGAAGCAGTCATACTGACATCTCACTCCTGCCCTCGCGCCCTCTGCCAGGAAGCTTCCCATTGGTTGAGTCCTTTCCCGGGGCTTGAGGGGCTTGAGGGTGTTGGAGAATGAGTGACCAGAAGCCCATCTGCAGGCAGGTGGCAACATCCTTATCCTTTTCCTCTTTTCTATTCAAAAAAATTAGTTCTGAAAAGGTACAACAGGGGTATGGGAGGTTGGAGGCAGGATTGCCTTGTTCTGCCTGGAATTCTTTGTAGAATAAAGTTCAACCACACAAGGGTTCACCAAGAGGCAGTATACACTGGTGAGCAAGAGTACCTTTTCTGGTGCCAGGCTGCCCGGGCTCAAAGCCCAGCTCTCCCACTTCCAAGCTTCGGGACCTTAGACTCAGTGTCCTCATCTGTAAAATGGGACCAGGAACGGTACCTGTGTGTTTGGGTGTTTAGTGGATTGAATGAGTTCATGTATGCAAGATATGTACTTAGCTCATAATTTTTGCTATATTAAGAATCAGCCATTAATATTGTCAAACAAAGTGGATAGAAAACTGAATCCGCCCCTCTCCCTCCTCAAAAGACGCCACACAAAGCTGTTTCGGCAAGGGGAGTTGTCAGTTACTGAGGGAGTTTCCTTTATAACACCAGTGAATCTGGAACACTTCTAGAGCTCCCCTTGTACCAAGCACCATGTCAGGTGGTGTACACACTGTGTCTCACTTAAGCCTCAAGGGAGAGGTGAACGTTGTTAGGCCAGATTTACTGAGAGGAAATGGAGGCTCAGGAGAGCGAAAAAACTTGACCCAAATTGCCTAGTTAGAGGGTTCCTCCTTTGCCTCCAAATCAAAGAGCGTGTAGCAGGTTGGTTCTCTAGAAGCAGATGCTGAGATAAAATCTGAGTGAAAGATGTTTATTGGGGATCAACACAGTGAAAAGAAGGGGAAGAAAGAAGATGAGGCAGAGAGAGAAGCCAAACTTTGATGGCGGCCTTACAAAGCCTCAGACAACAGGGTGGGAGGCTCTGGGGCAAGTATGGCCCATCAGGTTTGGACCACATTTGGCCGAGCAATACAGGCCTTGACACCCCACCTTGCTCGGTCACCAGAGTGGGCTGCCCCAAGAAAGGGTGTGACCTCTGCTGGGGTGGGGCTTTCTCCAGCTGAGGCGTCTCTGAAGGGTTGACAGCAGAGGCTGTGTGCTGACTGTATGCGCCAGAGCTTGGGGACTAGTCACTCTCTTGAAGTCCCATCTCTGCGTTTACCACCGTCCACCCCTTGCATCATCCCAATATACTTCTTCACATCTAGTCATGGAGCATTTCCTCCAGGATTTCCTGAGGGGACACTTTGAAGTTGAAGACTAGTGGGACAGCCCCCACCACTGGAGTTAGTCTAGGGGCCACAACTGATACTCGTTGTCCCCCTCCTCCATTTCCCAACCTAGATTCTCCTCACCATTAAAGAACACCTCTGCCAGCCTGAGTGGCCTTTCCTGGGGCTGCGACCCAAGGAGTCTGAGTCCTGATCACCATGTCCTTCTTGGGGTTACTCTACCTGTTCATTTATAGTCACAGTTGGATAAAGGGAAACCAAAAGAAACCCAAATGGGTCACCTGCATTCCACATGTTTTCCTCACCCACCCACTGTGTGAGAGAAATCCTACTTCTTCCTGACAAGCAGGATCAATTACCTCTATCAAGGTGGTTACGCCCCTCCTTGTCTGCTCGTCCCTGAAGACGAGGAGCAAAAAGCGTCCAGGTGGAAGCCATAGCTTATCATCAAGTGGGGCCCTGCCTGGGTCTGCATGTGAAAGTGTCCCCCTTTAAGGATGGTAATCTCTAACCTTGCAAAGCCCAGAGTTATGGGGAAGAGAAGTACAAAGTCCCCCAGTGCATTCCTAGGAATGATGGCCAAAGAGGCCATTCCTGCTTCCACTCTGTTCCCTGGACCCATGCATTCGTCCTGTTGGGGACACAGCACCATATAAAGGTCTCTGATTAGATGACTGTACTGGGGAATGGCACACTATCCTGGCAGAATGTTGCCTTGGAGCTGGCGCTTTGGTGGTACCTGCAGCAGGCTGTTCTGATGCTCTATGGGACTGGCCACTTGTGGGTCATGAGTCTGTGTGATATTACTAGGTGGTCCTCTGCTCAAAGGCCCAACTCTGCACCTCATTTACCATAAAGTGAATGCCACTTTAAGTGCAATTCAGTGCTGGTAGATCAAAACCAGCATGGTGATGCTGGCTGACATTCTACAGAGAAAAAGCAAACTAGTATATGTGTCAATTCCTGTGAGAATGAACTGCTGATTCTTCCAGTGGAAAGGAGCTTGATATAATCAACTTCCTACCAAATGATTGCTTGTTCTCCATTGAGGAATAGTGGCATATTGGAAGCTCAGCACTAGTCTCTATTGCTGCAATGCTGGATATTTAGCAGTGGCAGCAGCTACAGCAGCCTTGGTAAGTGCAGTTCATGCTATTGGGCATATGCAGAGCCTCCATCTCTGTCACAGGGCCATTTAGTTCACATGCTCATTATTCCAGCACTGGGGTGGCAGTTGATAGAGGCTGGCCAAAGTCAACTGGTCAGACCATTTTATCTTCCAGGTTATTTAATGTCTCTTCCATGGTGGGTGCATATTTATTAACATGTAATGTAAAGATTTTCACACTTTGTACTTACTCCCATATATCTGTTCACATACCTCTAATAGGAAAGACCAACTTTAGCTATAATGGTCAGGAATTGCCTCTCTTGGAAAGAGACTTTTAATTTCAGACCTGAAGGACAGAAGGAGCCATCCATAGGGAAAACAAATGGAAGAATGTTCCAGGCAAAGGGGGGAAAACAGCATGTGCAAATGTCCTGGGATGTAAGGGAGCATGACCAAGGAGAGAAGACTGTGATAGAACACAGCAGGAGAGGGAGGGAGTCATACAAGGTGAGGCTGAAATAGAAAGTGTGGAGAACAGATTGGAAGGAAGCCAGGATGATGCTGGGAGAACATGAAGAGGCAGTTGTAATAATAGTCCATAAGAGATGGACTAAGGAGGTAGCAGTGAAAAGGTTAGAAATGGATGGCTCAAAATCTGTTTTTGAGGTACGGTTGAGTTGTTATACCCAAGACAAATTTTAATAATAAGATAGATGCATATTTTTAGGTACAAAATAAAATACCATTTAATTTAAAGTCATCCTCTTACACAATGACAGAAGGGATTCATTCAATTTTTATGGCTACCATAAATATATCTTCTTACTTGGTTGGCAAGGGACTGTCTTTATCAAGTAATGCATGTAGAATTATGTTCATCTGGTTTCTATCAGTTTCATCCTGGGTTACAATTGGTGAAGAAGTAAATAGTCAAGACTGAGGAGGGCAATGAAGCCTCTCAGACAGGAAGAACTTGGAAAGTTACAAATGAAGACAAATGACCAGAGTTAGAAAAACCAGAAACACCAGTGGAAGAGGCTGCAACTCCAAGATTATAAGGTGAGGCTGTAGAGTTCTTTCCATCTCCTTAGCCCCTGAAGATACAACCCTGACTCATCCAGTAAAATAATACATGTTCATGATAATAGAGTTGCATGGTCAAAGAAGAGTGTCATCTTTACCATCTTTATTAACAAAATTCACTCCAAATACATTTCCCTTTTTAACATCTTCAGTTCTTAAAGGGTGACAGTCTAGTTTTTAAAGAAAAGCTTATCCAGTATACACTATATTTTGCAATAATACAGAATAAATGAGATGTTGTCATATTTTAAGTTACCAACTCAATTAATCCATGGTATATCTGATAGCACCTTGTGAAGAAAAAAAAAAAAACTACAATAACAAAAAAAAAAAATACATGTGCCCTTAAGGAATGCACAGTTCTTAGCAGGCCTACAAAGTCTGGCAGGAACATGGCTAATGATTTTTCAAATCTCATTTCCCCAACTCTCCAAAGCCTCCAAGCTGAAAACCCTCTTTCCTGTGAAAACCCAGGTGTTCCCTGAAGCACTGTGATATTTCTTTTTCTTTCTTTCTTTAAAAAAATTTTTTTTGGAATGCAGAGCTGAGCCGGAGTAACTTCTAGTCCCAGTATAAACTCATTCTGCAAGTGGAGGAAGACATGCCCATTTGATAGCTGGGGAGTAGCCCTTATGGGGTCCCTGGGGGCCCAGTATCAGTGGTGCTCACTATTTCCTCTTCCCTGGATGCAACAATATATTAAGAGAAAAAAAGAAAAGGTTGGCTCTTTTCATGATTTTCCTTTTTAATTTTTGTTGAAAATGGAACTGTGTTCTCTTGATCCTTCAAACAAATGGAGGGGAAGTGGAAGCCAAAAAGTTTCTCTTAGGTTCCCCAGAGAGGGTAGTTGTGTTTGTAGTGTAATGTGGGAAAAGTCCTTGTGTATCTGCTACATTGTCATGTTGTGCCAGAGTGATCTGAAGTAGGAAGCGTGGGATGAATACAATTTTTATGTACAAGAAGGTGATGAAGCCATAATCTTGAATCAAAGATCTCAATTGGCCCTTCATCTCAAATGCCTGCTTCCCCTGACCCCCACCTTTCATCTTTATTAGATGATGAAAGAAACACAAGTACAATCCCTGAACTTGGCCCGAACAATGAGGCCCGGCCAGAAGTCCCTGCTGTTCAGAATGTACTTGGGCAAGGAGGGTGAGAGGACGAGGGAACTTAGGAGGACATGCTGGAGATAACAATGGTGAGATGAAGGCAGGGCTATTTAAGTTTCTGGCATCAGACCTGAAGAAACATTTTACACTGACATTTGAAATATGCAGTGCAAGTCTTTTCACTGTTGGATCTTAATGAACAAATGGTCTTTGGAAGGAAAATGGATAGCTACATTAAGAGACATCGAAAAGTATTACATGGATACTTGTTTCAATATCCACGAAACAATTCATCATACAAAGGGACCTGGCAAATAATTTTGTTTCTTCTTCTAGAAAGTAGCAATAATGAAAGTGTTCTCCAACCTTGTGTCAGATGAGGGAATGAAGTAAAATCTATTAATCATTCTGAACTTGCAGAGACAATAGCTGAGTTATTTATCATTGCTGAAGGGCAGCTTCCTTTCCAACCTGTATCAAGTCTAGCAAAGAAAACAGCTTCTCTTACAGTGGCAAGTTATACAACTCAAAATAATATTTAAAATCTTCAGCTGTGGTTTTGCAAGACTGTATATATACAGCATTGAGTCAACTCCTTAAGAACCAATTGAAAATAAGAGAAATATGAAATCCCTAGCAATGGCAATAGCATTGAGTCAACTCCTTAAAAACCAATTGAAAATAAGAGAAATATGAAATCCCTAGCAATGGCAAAGTCTTTATAGGAACTAAAAGCAAAAATCAAAGCAAGGTCATGCAGAGCATTAGAAACACATAATTAAAATGTCAGTCTCCCAGGAGACATTGAATAAACATTCATCAAGTATAATGATGCCTCTGTTTGAAGCACTCACTGCTGACAGAATTGAATCCTCTTAGAAGTGTCTCTAAACTCCTATCTGAAGACACAGGTGATTTAGTGGATTTCAAAGGGCCTGTATTTCCAGAAATTCAGTATGCCTCCAACCTGTTAATCCCTTTTCCTTCCTGCAGGGGCATTTTACTTTTGATCCTAGGTTTATCTATTCAAATGCTTTGACTTTCTAATACTATTAGTGCTCTGAGCAAAGGGCTTGACTATCATTAGACCATCCCCAGCAAGTTTTCTGACAAATGTGAGATTGAAGCTAGCCACCATCTCTGCTTCTCCTTGGGATACTATATGATTAATATAGTATTATACATACTATATGATTAATATGTATTAAGATTAATACATGAACTTATAAGGAAAAGTCTTCAAGGAGCCTGTATATAATGCTGCTATTCAAAAATTTGCATCATTGTACTATATAGCTAATTAAAAACAGCTCTATAGAGAAAGGGAGAGGGCTTCCAGATGGGTAATGTGAATATCTCAGTGAAACTTCTACCCCAGAGAGACATCTACTAAACTTGTAAAAATTAGCAAATGCCATCATTCGAAGTTTCTGGAGATTGGAAATTTGAGATTGACAAAAGGGCTTACAAATTAAGAAGTATTTATTTATGGATTTACAAAAAATCAGTAAAAACAGTAGAAGGCTGTGGCAATCAGATTGTATTCTACCCTCATTTCCACTATTCAGAAGCCAAGGGGCAGCTCCAATCTCCCCCAGAATCCTGGAGGGGAAGAGCTCTTCTAGGTGTATTGGGCAGCCAGTGAATATCAGCAGATCCTATCTCCTCCAGCTCCATGCTGCAGAAGATCTATACTGGGTGGGTGGTGGCAACTGGCGCCTCCCCAGTCCTTGCTCAGTAGAGGGTATCTGAGTGGGACAGCTGGAGAAGAGTGAGCCCCTCATTCACCCACACTTCTGTTTTATGGAAGAGCTATTCTAGTGGGCTTGGCAAACCAAATGGAAATTCTTGTCTCCCACAGTTTCTTGGTGTGGTGGAGATAGTCTAGACAAACTAAGCAGCTGACAAACATCAGTAGATTCCATTTCCCCTGGCTTTGTGCTATGGACAACCTCCGCCTGGGAGATAGAAGCTGCTGAGAAGATCCCTCCCCCCCCCCCATACACCCAGTTCCCACTCTGCAGGGAGGATCCAGATGGGCAGCCAATTTAAATCAACTCCCCTATTCTTCCCCAGCTCCTTCTCCAGAGTACAAGTGTTCTGCATGGGAGGATGAGGGTTGAAGGCAGGATTGGTCCTGCCTAAGGAACTCAACATTATTTGGATCAGACTGTAGAGAAATTTATGTTCACAGAGCGAACATCTAACAATCATCTAGCAATCAGTGGAGGCAAGGATCTTGGCATGATATCAATATGGGCAGACCACTCAGAAGCTTAACAGGATGTTCAGGGAAAGAAACAAAGTGGGTCCTGGTAAAATCATATTCATTCCTATTATTCCAGAAGACTCTGTGCATGCCCAAGGCTGTATTCCCTCAGGAGCTATCAGAGAGGGAACTCCGGGATGCTAGTCCCTGGATGTATGCTGTGCAAACTAGGAAGCTCCCAGAACTGTGAAAGCAGTTTCCAAGACATACACAGATCCAACAGTAAAAGACAAAATCCGTATTGGCTCAGAGAGCTTAAACACAAGCAACACTGACAATCACTAAACTGTGCTGACCAGAAGAAATCCCTAAAAAGATTGGCTTAAGATGAAGGGGGGGCAGGGAGAGAGGGAGAGAGGGGGAGGGGAGAGAGGGGGAGGGGAGAGAGGGGGAGGGGAGAGAGGGGGAGGGGAGAGAGGGAGAAAAGAAAAGAAAAGAAAAGAAAAGAAAAGAAAAGAAAAGAAAAGAAAAGAAAAGAAAAGAAAAGAAAAGAAAAGAAAAGAAAATTTAAGCAGGAACATCTGAGGCTCCATAGTGTGGAATACATCAATTTCATAGAATTAGTTCAGTCAAGTCTTTAAACAGATATACAAGAAGTGAACGAACATACAAACAACAAGCTCCAGAGGGTAGATCAATGACTGTAGATGCTATATATATCATCTAAAATGTCCAATTTTCAACAAAAAATTACAAGATATGCAAAGAAACATGAAAGTGTGAACCATACTCAGGGAAAAAAAACAGGCAAGGGAATCTGTCTTTGAGGAGGCCCAATATTGGACTTACTGGCAAAGACTTCAAAAAAGCTATTATAAATATGCTCAAAGAACTAAAGGAAACCATGTTTAAAGAATAAAGGAAGGTATGATTTAACCAACTCAGAAAGTAGAGAGCAATAATAAAGAGATAGTTATATATATTGAAAAGAACCAACAGCTAACATTGTACTTAATGGTGAAAGATTAAATGCTTTACTCCTAAGGTCAGGAAAAAGAAAGACAAGGATGCCCACTCTTATCACTTCTATTCAACATTGTATTGGATATTTTAGCTAAGGCAATTAGGCAAGAAAATAAAATAAAAGGCATCCATATTATAAAGGAAAAAGTAAAATTATCTCTGTTCATAGATGACATGATCTTATATAGGGAAAATCCTAAGGAGTCCACCAAAAGACTAATAGAATTAATGAATGAGCTCAGCAAGGCTGCAGGATACAAGATAAATATGCAAAAATCAATTGTACAGACTTCCAGGGAAGATGGGCACTAGGGAGCTCCACGATTCAGGCTTCCACCAAAACAATATTAAAGTGGCTGGAACTGTCTGGAATAACTCTTTTGAAATTCCAATGACCAGAAGAACACTATACAGCATCCAGGGAATAGTGGGAGGAAGAAGCTGATTAACTATAGTAAAGAAGAGTAAATTGCTCTCTCCACATGGCATCTACTGGTACCCAACCTCACTGTCATGGCAGGTCATGTTGGAGCCCAGTCCTGGCTAGCTCACTTGTCACAGAAAGAGACATAGAAATCCTCTTTCCCAAGAACAGGGGTAGGTACAGCCAATCACTGATCATGGCTTTTGATTAGTGACATTCAGGCTGCTGGGGGCCTGGCTCTGAGGATAGCTATTGTTTCAACCCACCCTGGACAGGGGCAGAGGTAGAAGAATTTAAAGATACTGGGCAGGCCTGGAAAGCTCAGCTTTGGGGACTCATCAGAGAATCTTTTGGCACCTTTCTTGCTCTCCTCCCCAGGGGCTATGAAGCTGGTCTGTGCTCCATTTGTGGCCCCTGCCCTGTTTTGGTTATGAAAGAATGACTTGGGAAAGTCCCCTCTAAGGCGACATTCCTCCAAGAATTTGCCCTCCAGGCAAAAGCAGCCAGAGAAAATGAAAGGAGTATAAAAAACTATAAAGATAGACAGTCTTGGACAAAGGCCTGCTGGCTTCAAATGCCAGAGAGAGGGAGGTCTGTCTTCCAGGAAACAGAGAGGGCAACCAAACTTCTGTAAACAGAGGGACTCCAAAACATCTTGCAAACAAAAGCCCAGGACAAGACAGAGACCCAGAAAGAGAGGGGGGACCTCTGAACACTGCATTTGCCTTGGGCAGACCTTCCTGAGAGGAGGGCTGAAGTGCTAGAAAGTCTCTATCTTATCACCAGTTGGTTATAAAACCAAGACAAGACACCTAAGGGAATAAATCCCAGCGTTGACACTCTAAAGTATTAAAATGTACAGTATGATGCTATGGAACATATTCAGTGGTAATAATCTGATTGTATTCTTTCATAATCTGTAAAAGTTCCACAACAATGTTAGGTGTTGTTGGAGGGGTGAAGTATGGGAATCCTGCACATTATGCATGATTGTTTTATAAGCTCACAACTTCTCTAATAAAAAAATGTACAACATACAGTAAAAGTGTACAAGACAAATAAAGAAACATGATATGATGCCCATCCAAAGGAATAGGATAAAAATACAGAAAACACCAATGAAGAAGACAAGAATGTGGACATAGCTAACAAAGCCTTTAAAAAATGATCTTAAAAATTCTCAAGGAGATGAAGGAAAGTACAGAGAAAGAACTAAACAATATCAGGAAAATATGAATGAGTAATATAAGAGTCTAAGTAAAGAGAAATTTTTGAAAGGAACCAAACAGAATTACTGAAGTTGAAGACCACAATAACTGAAATGAAAAATGACCAGAAGGGTTTCAAAAGCAGATTGTGAGTAGCAGATGTGGCTCAAATGGTTGGGCACCTGCTTCCCACATGGGAGGTCCCAGGTTTGGTCCCCAGTGCCTCCTAAAAACAAAAGCAAAACAACAAGTAAACAAACAAAAAACCTACTCAGGGGAGCTGATGCAGCTCTATCATTGAGCACCAGCTTCTCACACACGAGGTCTCAGTTTCAAGCCCCTACCCTGGTACTTAAAAAAAAAAAGATTGGAGCTGGCAGAAGAATACTTGAAATGAGTCAGGCTGAGGAGCAGAAAGGAAAAAAATATTAAAAGTGAAAATAGCCTAAGATAGCTGTGGGACACCATCAAGTGTGTGTGTGTGTGTGTGTGTGTACATATACATGTACATATACATAATAGAGGTCCCAGAAGGAAAAGAAAGTGGCAAAAGGAATAGTCAAAGAAATAATGACAGAGAACTTCCCAAACTTAGCAAAAGACGTGAATATACACATTCAAGAAGCTCAGAGAACCCCAAACTAGATAATCATGAAAAGAAATACACCCTATCATTTATTGATTACACTATTGAATGCAAAGGTCAAGGAAAGAGTTCTGAAAGCTGCAAGAAAAAAGCAGTATATTAGGTACAAAGGAGTCCCAATTAGACTGAATGCTGATTTCTCATCAGAAACCATGGAGACAAGAAGGCAGTTGGTTGAAGTACTTAAAGTGCTGAAGGAAAACAACTGCCAGCCAAGAATTTTGTGTCTATTGAAACTCTCTTTCAAAAATGAGGGAGAGATCAAGATATTCTCAGATAAACAAAAGCTGAGGGAGTTCATAACCACTAGACCCATCCTACAAGCAATGCTAAAGGGAGTTCTTCAGACTGAAAGGAAAGGATGCTAGCCAGTGATTCAAAGCAGCATAAACAAATAAAGACCTGTGGTAAAGGTATGCATTTGGATAATTACACATGTCAGTATTACTGTATTGTATTGCTTGGTATGTTACTCCACTTCTTACTTCCTACAGATACTAAAATGCAAATGCATAAAAAGTAATGATAAATCTATGTTTTTGGACATACAAAGTACAAAGATATAAGTGGTAACAATACCAAAAAAAAAAAAAGGTGAGAGGATAGAGAAGTATAGGGAAACTATATGTGTGTGCTATTGAAGTTAAGTTGGTATAAAACCAAAGATGATTGTTATATATTTATGATGTTAGATTTTAACCCCATAGTAACCACAAGAAAAATAGATGAAAAAGTATACCAATATAGAAAGAAGGCACTTGATATGGTACAAGACAAGAAAGCAAATAAATATAAAAGTAGGTATTAATGGAGGTAAGGTACAAAAAGGTAGAGGACTTACAAAGATACATAGAAAATTGGCAGAAGAAAGTCCTGTATTATCAATAGTGATTTTAAATGTAAATGGATTAAACTCTCCAGTCAAAAGGTAAAGATTGGCGGAATGGATAAAAAAGCATGACCCAACTATATACTGTCAGCAGGGGACTCACCTTAAATTCAAAGCTATAATTATCTAACCAGTATCAGACTTCCCTGGGAGATGGTGGCTTGGAAGAAGCTAGGCAGATTCATCCATAATTCACTTTTGCTATTCACCACTACCCAAGGTCCATCTGTGTAGTTTCTGAACAGTTAACAATTCCAGTTTTAAATAGTTTGTGAATTATCAGTTTCTATATACTTTATCATCCACTCATGATTCTTTAGTTAAAACATCTCAATTCCTTTATCTGTCAGCTGTTAATGCTGAGATACATGTTTAGTTTTATAAGCTTCACCCTGATTATTTTCTTCTATTTTTTGGTTTTTGTTTTTCATGAAATTTAAAAGTGAACTACTAATGCATTTCAGTTTACCTCTGTGATATCAGAAATTTTTCAAAAAAAAAAATTTTTAAGGTGTACTGGAACATTTTCTTTGGGAATAAAAACTCACACAGTAACTTATATGGGTTTTATTCCTGTCATTTTGCTGTTGTTTTATACCTGCTATCCTGCAGAGGACAAGGACCCACTTGGGTTTTGAACAGAAACCTTTATTCCAGTTAGGATGTTTTCTTCTGTTTTGCCACTCTATCTTCTTTCATAGCCTTTGGTCCTATTTTCCTTGACCCTACATTGCAAAGTAACTTAATACGAACCGTAAACTAACTGCCACTTGGTTGGCTTTTGTAAAAGGTGTGTTTTTTCTATGACTTGCCTGTGAATAGTAGACAAGCACTCTGTCTCCCACTGGAGGGAGGTTGATGTGGACACACAATGAAGCAGTAGGGCATGGATCTGACTAGGATTCAGGTTGCTGAGAACTGCCTTCCCTTGTCCAAGCTGGCAAATTTTACACTGTAACATCTAAAAGCAAACAAACAAACAAAAATAAACCCAACAAGAAAATGAACAACAACAAAAAACTTCTGTGGGGACTTTTGTTTAGAGAGAGAGAACCAGCGTGACTAACTTAGTACTAATATGAGTCATTTAGTGACCAAACCCTATACTTAGTAATTCAATCACCAAAAGCTTGTCACTTTAGAAGTTAAAAATTTGTCTGTGGTGTTTGCCAAATATTACATTCCCTTTTGAAATAAAAAAAGATCAACAATCTCATTTACTCATGCAACGAATGCTTATTTTCAATCTGCTGTGTGACAAACCCTGTTCTAAGGAGGTTCTGAAGGTAGAAAGAGCTTGACAGATGTGGTCCTGTCCTAAAAGAGGCCATATTAAATAGCCTACTTTATAGAAAGGTCATTTATATGACAAAAATAACATAGCTATAAAGTTCCCAAATTATAAGCAGAGTAAAAGTCCTGTTGAGGCAGTGATTCTAGAATTCCACTCATACAAATTAACTATTATATTGACAATTATTTAAATTATTGCTTAAATTGCCTCAGTAGTATCAGCAGAGGTTGCTAATCTAGACAACTCCCCCCCCCCCCCCCCAGTTTTAAATGTCTTCCCTAGCACTACAAGGTCATTCTCTGGAGCTTTACAAGGTAGCAGTGGAGGAAGATTTGAATAAAGTAAGTTATTCCTGCTCTCAAGCTGCAGTTTACTTTTATTTATCTAAGCGATGAAATAACATTTCTCTTGCCTCTTATAAGGGACATCCTTTAAGAAGTAATTTTAAGAGTTAAGCTTTGCATTTATACTGAACTTTAAAATTTTCAAATCCCTCTCACTTTTATGTTTGATCCTTAGGGAGCTCAGAAATGTCCAAGTGCTTGCATTGTTATTTGTCTGAAGACATAGAATGATTTACCCGTGACCAACACTCCTCACCATCTATCCCCAGCAAGTCTGTGGAGCATCACCACTTGAATACCTCTTTCTCTGTTGCCAGCCCTGGGATCTTTCCGCCCAACCATACTGAACCCTGGGTTTCTACAAGAACCACATTTCCCCTTAAATTGTTCCAGGTTTCTGTGATCCTGCAAAGGAGCAGAGGTGAGTGGTTCTATGGAAAAAGCACGGGCTCTGGAGTCAAGACAGACTCCATGTGAATCCTGGCTCTAACACCTGCTGGCTACTACCTTGGGCCAACTACCTAACCTTTCTGAGTCAGGTTCCCCATTTGCAAAATTGAGATAATTCAACGTGGTGGTGATAAGCACAGGCTCTGGTGCTCCTCTGTCTTATACTCGCTATGTAACCCTGCAGTTAGTTCCCCTCTCTAAGCCTCAGTTTTCTCAGCTGTAAAATTGGGACTCATATAGGTTCCATCTCACAGAAATGTGAGATTTAAATGGGATAATGCTTATAAATGCCAAAGCAAAGTCAGCACTCAATATATGTTAGTTCTTATTACGTTTGCTACAGGAAATCACATGGGAATGTGCAAATAGCAGGGCCTGACTCTCAAACCGTGCCAGCTTCTCTCCCCATCCGCCTGCACTGACCTGAACACAAATGTGAAATCATTGATACTACTTGGGGGATAATGGCAGAAAGCTAGGGAGAATTCCTCCCACACCCACACCCACATCCACACTCCTTTTCTTGCCTTCTCATTTTTTTCCATTCCCAGGCTTCCCCATATGACACATCCCTCTTGCGAGGAATAGGGATACACACGCCTCTCCCTGCAGTGTAATCCAATCAGCTGCAGGCAGACAGATTCTTGGCCAGGCTGGGCCTGCATTTGCGTTCTCTTCGTGAGTTATATTAAAGGGCTTTTGGAGGGAAATTACCCCTATGACTGTGACAATCAAGTAGAATGACAGAACCAGGTGCACGTACGACAATCCCATCACCTGCCGCAAATGACAACACATTAATGGTGGCTTCTGAGAAAGCCTCAGATTTATGCTGCTTCCAGCACATTTAGCAAGGATAACTCTTAACTTCCTAAAGCAGGGGTTCTTAACCCTTTCTGTTCCACGGACCCCTTTGCCAGTCAGGTAGAAACCACAAACCCCTTACTAAGTCCACGCTACACTGTGTATTATTTAAAAATATATCACACATGCACCAACATGTCCCCACAAGAATAAAGTTTTTTTGGATTTCAGTTCAAGCTCACTGCCCCTTGTTAAGAACCCCTGTTCTAAAGGGAAGTACAATTTACCAGGAAGACAGCACAAGCTTTTAAGTCTTATTACATAAGGCAAACACCTGAATTTTACCTTAGACCCATGGTATGTCATAGACAGCTGTGCTTTTCAAATTATGGGTCACAGCCCATTAATGGGTCATGAAATCAAATGAGCCGAGACCAGAATTTTTACAAAATGTTAAAGATAGAATAGAAAATTAGAACATTATATGTAATAAGGTGGTGTTTTCGGTGATACATTTTAAAAAGATATATATGGATGATGGATGGATGGATTGAATGTAGATTTTTTTCTTATTATTTGTCATGATCAAAATAGTTTGAAAGCCACTGATATATTATATATACAGAAATACATTTACACATTTTATCAAAACAAATACAAACCCCCACATGAGTTACATGAACGTAATAGGAAACCTGAGTCATTCGGCCAATGCTTTCTTTTTTTTTAAGATTTATTTATTTATTTATTTATTTATTTCTCTCCCTTCCCCCTGCCCCAAATGTCTGTTCTCTGTGTCTATTTGCTGCATCTTCCTCTTTGTCCTCTTCTGTTGTTGTCAGTGGTACAGGAATCTCTGTCTCTTTTTGTTGCGTCATCTTGCTGTGTCAGCTCTCCGTGTGGGCAGCACCATTCTTGGGCAGGCTGTACTTTCTTTCGCACTGGGCGGCTCTCCTTACAGGGTGCACTCCTTGCGTGTGGGGATCCCCTACGTGGAGGACACCCCTGCATGGCGCGGCACTCCTTGCGCACATCAGCACTGCACATGGGCCAGCTCCACATGGGTCAAGGAGGCCGGGGGTTTGAACCGAGGACCTCCCATGTGGTAGATGGACGCCCTAACCACTGGGCCAAGTCCGCTTCCCTCGGCCAATGCTTTCTGTTCATAATGATATAGCTTTACTTTACTATAGAAAATAAGAAGAGCGGTAGAGAGAGAAAACATAAAAGAATGTGTCCATATCCTCAGGGACATCAGGGCAGTTTCTCTCCCTGGTAACTGGAGCTTTATCAGTGAAGGAGAAGACTGACTGAATTCAGCGATTCTGCAGCCCAACTGGTGGATTGACTTGATTTTCAGCTTCGCATGAGTAGAAATGAAGTCTTTTATTTCTTGTGATTGTCTCCCAGTGTCTTATCACAGTAGGTGTTTGACAACTATTATTTGACTTGAAAGAAGTCTGAGAAGGACACAATGAGGGACTTGTTGAGATAGTCTTCCTTTCACATCTTCATGAAGTTTTCAGGTATTTTCTCTGAGCTTACATAACATGTTCCTAGTTTGGTGATCACAGTGGGGTCTCTAGGCAGTTCACAGTAGAGAGAGGTTCCAGCATGTAGGGGAGAACCAGGTGTAGGCCGACAAGGCATAAAGGGCCAGGCAATTTCTACAGACCAGAGCTAGATAATGAATTGAAGCCTGTGTTTCGGCAATTCCAATTCTAGGGATTTGTTCTATGTTTTTATGTGTACCTGTGCACAAAATATTTAGACATATATGTACCTTGAATTATGTCTTGAAATAGCAAAATAATATAAGTGTCTGTCATTAGGGGATTGTCTAAATAAATTATGATATCTACCTCCACGTAATGGAAAAATATGCAGCTGTGGAAAAGAAAGATGAAGTTATTTATACACTGATATGGGATTATCTCTAATAGAATGAAAAACTAAAATGATTATAGAGTAGGTATGACTCAAAATAGTTACTTCAGCTTCACAGTTCTCATAGAGTCAGCTGGGGGCTTCATTGAGACTATAGCAGAGCTCAATTTCCCCCTCTACCTAAATCTATTTCCTTCCCTTCTCTTCCTCTGCTGTTATCCTAGCTACTTATTGCTATGTAAGGAATCACCCCAAAACTTAGCAGCCTAGAACAATAGGAAACATTGTTATCAGATAGGGCAGCAATTCAGGAATAGCTTGGCAGGCTTGTTATGGCTTATTGTCTCTCACGAGGTTGCAGTCAAGTTGTCAGCCGGAGCTGCAGTCATCTGAAGATTTGACGGGGACTGGAGGATCTGAGGCCAAGGTGGCTCACTCACATGACTGACAAATTGATGCTGGTTGTTGCCAGGAGGCCTCAGGGTATTCACACCACTGCAGTGGGCATACTTCAGGGATTCCTCACAAGCTGTTTAGCTTGGTCTTAGAGAATTCTAACCTAATTATCCACCCCTGCCCCATCCATACAAACTAATTAGTTTGTGCTCAATGTTTCCAGAAGACACTATACCCATATCTGGGTCTCACTAGCCTGCCCTCGTCCCTGAGTCCAACTCCCCTGTCCAACCTCCTTAAAAAGAAGTATATGGCTACGTGATTAATAAGGTTACATGAATACTGACCTCAAGTCCAAATCTAATGAACTTTAAAGCACTCTTTCCACTATACCAGGCCAAGACTGGTGGGAAGGGTCTTTGGCTGTCTATGCTGCTTATACCCAAGGGATGGGGGTGCAATGAGAGCAACAGTGGGTTTCAGGGCTGCAATTAAGCCATATTAGAAATGGAGTATCTCTTCTGCTCCAAAGTTCCCCAAAGAAAGAAAGTCTACCACCCGTATCAGTCTTCCCTCCTGCCCTTGTCTGTCTTCTTTAAGTATGTCTACCCTGAAAATGGAGAACATATGCTCATCATTATTTACCCAATATTCCTTTTATACTTTGTGATCAACTCTTTCTCAAACTTTTCTTTGATAAGGTTTAATCCTTTTATACTTTGTGATCAACTCTTCCTCAAACTTTTCTTTGATAAGGTTAAATAATATCATTCCTTTTATATCTTTTTATTTCACTATTACTTTCATTGCTCACCTATTTGCACAGAGGAAAGTGGAAACATAGCCAGGAAATCTGAACTGTATTCATTTTAAATAATTTGTACCTGTTAAATTATTGGCATCAGGCAGTATCTTTGTGCATCCTGTCCCTTGCCACCATCATGATTCCCCATAAATGTCCTTTCCCCAGTTCTTCTCTGCACCTTTCACAGAGCACCTAAATCATCAGCAGAGTAAACCAAATTGTGAAAGGCAGTGGTGCTGGGAGTTGGTTTGAAGGCTCTTCATAGTCATCTGCCCCCTCTCCATCAACTCCTTACAGCTGCCCCAAAATAAATATACAATCTAACCAATTCCAACTACAGTTGAGGCCCCAGCCACTTCTTCCCATGGCATCATCATCCCAGAGACTGTCCTCTATAGACATTCAAGAGTAACTGCTGGTTTTAATATACTGTATGACAACCGTAATTAACTCTCTTTTTTAATGCCCCCCTCCGACCTTGTGGCTTTTTGCATGCTGTCTGCTCCCTGTGTCCATTCACTGTGCGTTCTTCTGTGCCTGTATTTATTTTATTTCCCCTCCCCCCTTGTGGCTTGCTTGCTGTCTGCTCTCTGTGTCCATTCACTGCACACTCTTCTGTGTTTTTGCTTGTCTCCCTTTTTTGTTGCGTCACCTTCCTGAGTTGGCTCTCTGTGGTGTCTGTGGGCCCAGCGGCGCTTGCGGGCCAGCCTGCTCTCTGCAGCGTGCAGGCGAGCCTCCCTTCACAAGGAGACCCTGGGACACAAACCCAGGGTCTACCATATGGTAGATGGGAGCCCAACTGATTGAGCCACAGCCGCTTCCCCATAATTAACTCATTAGTATCCACTCACTAAGGGGAGCAGCTTCTGACTGGGATTCTAGGAGAAAGTTTCTTGATTTTTACTTCTAAGTTAAGAGAAATGAAGGGTGTGTCTTAGGAAACTATGGCTCTTATTCAGTTTGCACACTGCCTTTAACACAAACTGCCCTACCTATGGCCCAGAAAGTCACTCACAAGGGGAGCTCTGGTCTTCTGGCCCCATTCATAGCTAAATTAAAAAATTAAAATTAAGAAGTCTTTCCTTATTCCTGCCTTTTCTACTCTCCCTTTAAGTAGTTCTGGTATCCCTGGACCATGGATCTGGCTCCCTTAGATGATGTTTCACCCTCAATTGCCTTTACATCTAAGTACCCCCAGACAACTACTTCGCCCAGGAAGTGCCAGAACCTGGGAGCCATCCTATGGCCGTTTGCTTGTCACATTGTCAGGTCGGTGACTTCATTAAAGATGATCGAAAGGAAAGGAAAAGTGAATCATGGGTAAGTTTCAAATTTCTAGGTAAATGTGTCTCTGAAACTAAAATGGCATCCCAATGACTGGTGAAATCCTAATGGAACTCTCAACTCATCCTGGCAGCTGTGGTTTCTCAAGAGTCACCAACTTCTCTAATAAAGCCCAAGCCTTTCTAGGGTTGATGACACATGTGTAAGACATTTAGGACTATGTATGTGCCCTGCCTCCATTTCAAACACAGTACCTGGACATCAAAGACTCTGAAAAATTACCTCTGACTTGTTAGGCAGAGAGATCTCCAGGATGATATGGGAAAACTCATCAACAGAAAGAACTTATCAGGGAATTTCCTTCTGTTCTATTTACCATGTTACTCCTTAATCTCAGCCATCCAACCACTATCAGCACTCCTAAATCTTTGTCTTTGAATAAATGATTCAAACAACTGTTCTTACACCTTCAATACTATCTTCCAGGCAGAAGATGTGTTTTTGTGGAGTTGATGTTTTCCCAGTGGGGCATAAGGAGAAATGACAGCCCTGAAATGATGGGAAAAGAGAAAAAGTCTAAGAAAAAGTGTAAAATCAAACATTATGAAGAATACCAAGTGTGGAAGAAAGATGATAATTGTATAAAGTGGTATATAGTCAGCACTTATTTGGGGGGTGTAATTAATGTTATTAAGGGGATAATAATTTCAGGAGGAAATAATGGGAAAGATTTAGGAATAATATTTATGATTTCCAACTTCTATATATCAAATCTTAAAATATGATTGCTAGGTTATACATAGGAAAGCTTACTAAGAGTAGAAAACTCCAGGAGTCAGTCCCTCCACCAAAACAACTTTTCAACTGGAAGTAACTATCTGAATCAACCACCTTGAAACTCTGGAGTCTAGGGCAACATTGTACAGTACCTAAGGAGTAGTATGAAGAAGATGCTGGTAAATTGTGAAAAAGACCTGTGAGTTTCACCCTCTCTGCAGCAGCCAGCTTGTGGTAGGCAGCACGGGGGACTAGAGCTCAGGCTCCTGGCACAGCAAGCTGGTGTCAGGGTGGGATATAAAGACCTAGTCCTCCAAATTTGGGGGTGGGGATAGGGGTGTGTGTGTGGTCTGATAGCAGATCTCTACCTTTGATCAGCTACTTCACATCTTTGGAGGCCAGCTCTGAGGGTGGTCATTGTTCCAACCCATCTCAGACAAAGAGGGCAGAGAAATCTTAAGGAGACTAACCTACCTTAAAACTATGGAAAGCAGTTGTATTAGTCAGGGTTCTCCAGGGAAACAGAATCAACAAGAGATATCTGTCAATAGTACGCGATTTTATGAGTCTCTCATGCAGCCATGGGGATGCACAAGTCCAGATTCCGTAGGCAGGCTGCAACCAGGGGCTCCAATGAAATTTCAGTAAAGGTTCTTGACAAGTTCTGGGAGATGTTGGCTGTCCAAAGGCAGCTGGGAAATTTTCTCTCAATGCTGGAATCACTTCTGCTTTTAAGACATTCAAATGATTGGCTTAAGCATCACTCATTGCTGATGGCAATCTCCCTGATTGATGTAATTGTAATCAGCTATCTATGATTTACCATTGCAGTAAAAGCAATGGTAACTAAAGTCCATAAATACTCCTGTATTACAGTTAGCCCATTGCTTGCTTGATCAAACAATTGGGCACAATTACCTGGCCAAGTTGACACAATAGTCTAACCATCACAGCAGTTAAAGGGCTGCATTAACAAGACAAGGGCTGAATCAAGAAAACTCATCTTCCAAAGTCATAGAAGAAGCTCTTGGAGGCCTTGCTGACTCCTCTATACCCCTCTACAATGCAGGGTGGAGCCAGCATGTGCTCCCTTTGTTGGTCCCTGGCCCTGATCCAAAAGCAGTGGAGTGGCCCCTGTGTGCATACTGGGGTGCATGTATGTCAGTGCAATCTAATGGATGGAAGTCTGAGAGTCTGATATATCTAATATTGTCCTGAGAGCAGAGAAATAGCTTGCAGACAGCTAGAACACTATGAGAAATACTTAAGTTGAAGCAGCCTGGTGCAAAGGACTACCTGCATTAAGAAATTCAAGAAAGTATCCGGGAGGAGGGAGGAGGTCTACTTCAAAGGGAGTTACCAGGGGGCATTCACTTGAACTCCTGTAAGCTGGAAACCAGAAATTCCTAAGGCCTGTAGCAATCAAAGCCCAGGAAAAAGAAGCAAGTTCCACGGTTCCAGCTCCATGTGTGCTCAGATAAGACAGAGAACACCCTGCACTTCCCATTTGCCTTTGGCTAAACTCTAAAGGAGACCACCAACCAAAGCAGAGCCAATTTGCAAAAACAGTGAAAGGTACTTTTTGCCTTGGTTTGTTTGTTTTGCTTACCTCTTGGCATTCAAGAAAATCTCTGTCATATCACTAGCTAGATACAAACTTAAGGAACAGACAGGTCAGGGACTGTATTAGTCAGTCAAAGGGGTGCTGATGCAAACTACCAGAAATCAGTTGATTTTTAAAAAGGGTGTTTATTTGGGGTAGGAGCTTATAGATACCAGGCCATAAAGCATAAGTTACTTCCCTCACCAAAGTCTATTTTCACATGTTGGAGCAAGATGGCCACCAACGTCTGCCAGGGTTCAGGCTTCCTGGGTTCCTCTCTTCCTGGGTCTTGCTTCTCTTTAGTTTCAGCGTTCCTCTCTTCCCAGGGCTTGCTTCTCTTTCCTCTGTGTGCTTATCTCCCAGGGCTCCAGCTTAAGACTTCAGCATCAAACTCCAACATCAAAACTCCAACATCAAAAAGCTCCAGCTCTGTCCTTTGCCATGCCTTTTATCTGTGAGTCCCCACCCACTAAGGGATGGGGACTCAACACCTTACTTACATGGCCCAATCAAAGCTCTAATCATAATTTTTAAAAATTTTATTTATTTTTTTATTATTTAAAATTATTTTTAATTTTTCATTTTTTATTTGTCATTTTTAAAACTATCATAATTCTTATTCATTCAGTTATTTTTCTCCTCTATTTTTTTTAAAAGTTGCACTCAAAAAATATAAGAGGTCCCTACATACCCCCACTCTCCCTCACCCCACTCCTCCCACATCAACAACCTCTTTCATCATCGTGGAACATTCATTACATTTGGTGAATACATTTTGGAGCACTGCTGCACCACATGGATAATGGTTTACATTGTAGTTTACATTCTCCTCCAGTCCACCCAGTGGGCCATGGCAGGGCATACAGTGTCCAACATCTGTCCCTGCAGTAACACCCAGGACAACTCCAAGTCCTAAAAATGCTCCCACATCATATCTCTTCATCACTCTCCCTACCCTCAGCAGTACCATGGCCACTTTCTCCATATCAATGCTACGATTTCTTTCATTACTAATCACAATAGTTCCATAGTAGAATATCAGTAAGTCCACTCTAGTCCATACTCTATTCCTCCATCCTGTGGACCCTGGAATGGTTATGTCCACTCCACCTATATATCAAGAGGGGGCTTAGATTCCACATGGATGATGGATGATGGATGCAATTCTCCTGCTTGCAGTTGAAGGCACTCTTGGCTCCCTGGTGTGGTGGTTGACCTTCTTCACCTCCCTGTTATCTGGCTGGGGTAAGCCCTATAAACCAGAGGGTAAGAGATGCAAATTTGCTGAGACTCGGGGCTTGGCAGTCACATGGGAAGTCCAGAGATTCAGGTCTCCTGAGTATACACCAACCCCAGTGCCAACCACAGGTCCAGTAAAAGTGACAGAAGAAGCATGTGTAGAAAGGTCACATCTGAGTCCAACTCCATTACACTCAGGAACACAAACTCCAAAAAGGGCCAACTGACATGTACTGAATTCCAGAGCCATCTGCCATGACCATAGAACCTGTGGGTCTCTGTAGCCCTCAGGAGAACCAGTACTTGGGGTTGTGTCTACTTTGGCTGTCTCTGGGACCCTGCTGAGGCGTGCATAAGAACAACCCCTCTGATGACCTCCCGACTCTTTTTTGGAGACTCATAGCCATATAAATCCATGCCCAGGTACAGACCAGTTTACAAACATATACCAATATCTATTTTTGGGATTCATAAAGAGATAAAACTGCTACAGGGACTAAATCCCAGAGTTAACACATTAAATTTTACAATGTGCAAAAAACAAATTATAAGATAAAGAAGCAGTAAATGATGACTCAGCCAAAGGAACAAGGTAAAAAGCCAGAAACTGTCAATGAAGAGGATTAGACTTTGGATTTACCAGACAGAGACTTTTTTTAAAAAGTCATAAAGGAGAACACGGAGAAAGAACTAAAGGATAGGAGGAAAACAAGGAATGAACAAAATGCAAATATCTCCATAGAAATACTGGAGTTGAAGAACACAATAACTGAAATGAGAAATCCCCTAGAGGGTTCTAACAGCAGATGGGAGGTGGCAGAAGAAAATAATCAGTGATCTCAAAGATCACTGAATTTAATCAAGCTGAGGAACAGAAAAAAAAATGTCTAAACAGAGCCTAACAGACCTATGGGAAGCCATCAAGCACACTAATATATGTATTATGGGATTCAAACGAGAAGAAAGAGAAAAAGGGACAGAAGAAATATTCAAAGAAATAATGGCAGAAAACTTCCTAACCTGATTCTGTCTGTTTCAGAGTCTCTTTCTGACCTTCCCATAAGGTCAACGAGCTTCTTGGCAATGCTTTCAACATAGTCGTAGTCTCTTTCTGCTGCTGCCAACCTAAAACCTTATTGTTTATGGCACCCATATTTTGTGATAGCCCAGATGAAAACAGAGAGTATAATCAGACATCTGAGATTGTGAAAATTCAAAGAAGAGATAGGTATATTGATATGCCTAGGGGCTATAAAAGAGGAAGTGGTCTAAAACGTTACTCCCCAAAATCTGAAGATTATGATTTAAAAATTATCTTGGTGTAAAGGAAAATGGAGAGGAATGTAAGAGACCAAGGAGAGGCTAATGGGCCACTTCAGTGAAATCTGTAAAAGATCACAAGCACACAAGATCAGAAAGCAGTACATTACTAAGGGCAAATACAGAGATAGGCATAGAAGAATAGAAATCATAGCTGGAAGGTTGAAGTCCAGAAAAAAATGAATCAAAACTTAAGAAAAATCTAGAGGCATCAAAATGGTCTTTTATTCACTATGACCAGAAAAAAATGGCCAGGACTGTGTACTGAAGCTGATATTCTAAGGTAATGGTTGACGGGAAGGGGGAATAGAACTTCTTCACATCTCTTATTTTGCTTCCATCTTCTTTGTGAAACAGAATGAGCTTCAAACCTGAAAGTGCAGAAAAAACAGGGTTAAAAGGTAATCAAAGTTTGAGATAGGAGTCAAGATGTAACCAGATTTTGTCTAGGTTCTTGACTATGCTGCAGAAATGAATTTCAAAAGCGCATCAGGTTGGTTAGGCCAGTAATTTATTAAGGGAGGGAGGGAAGAGAAATGGGAGCAAATAACAGACCATGGATACCAGGTAGAGAGGAAGCAACTGAAAAGTAATAAAGAGGGCTGGTTTACAGAGCACAATTTCCCGTCATAGATTATGAAAGCCCAGGTTTTACTTGCATGGCCATTATGGCAGGGGAAAAACAGTGAGAGCAGGGTACAAAGGGCAGAAACAGGCACATGGACTGGCACCAGGGTGAAGGCAAAAAAGCGCAAGAGAGAGAGATTTGGGCTTTACACTTGCTTTCTGAACCAATAACTATTCTGCCCCTTTGCTAATGGCAGGAGAGGAGTCTCAGCTGTTTGCTGTTTTGATTGATTACCCCACCCCTCAGTCCCCTTGGAAGGCCCAGTGATAAAGTCTTTGGGGAATATCTGGGGCTTTCCTGGCTTCCAGAGGAAATCTCATTCCAGATGGCAGAATCTTGTGAGGGTCTTTCAGCAGCCATCTTGGGGAGATTGATGTCCACATGGACTCTTTGCCAGGTTCCAGATCCATCTATTGATTTCCAATCTAGCTTGCTTCAAAGATAGTAAAAGAACAGAAAGCTTCTAGAAAAGACTTCAATTCTTCAAATCTGGATGAATTCTGTTCTAAGGCATTAAGAGAACTAACCAAAGTAATTACAGATTTGCTGTTAGTAAATTTGGAAAATTACAAAGATTGGAAAGGGTGTGTGAAAACTGGAGATGGACAATTGACTTTATTTCTGAAAGGAAGTACAGTAGCACAGTGTTAGAGTTTGGAATCTACAAGTAGTCATCTTAATATGGAACACCAATTATTTGAGAATTTTAAGACTTAGAATACCACATCTGTGGGCTGCATAGAGATTTTTACCACTTAAACAGTAAAGCCCCTCATGCTATCTACCCATCAGAATAAGATGAAAATCTGTGAAAGGTGAGTAATAATTCAAATATGCAGACTTCTAACTGGTTGAAAAATGCTCCCAAAGATTGCTGAATATGAGTCAGTAGCAGTGCCTTGTGGAGAAGAGGTTTCTTGGGCTATGCTACAGACATAGTGACTGCCCTGTGCAATATTTTATCACAACTCATATAAAAACACAGAAGCCACTTTGTGGCTGATTCAGAGTTATGGAAAATAGTTACTATATTGGATATAGGAATGAGTCTAAGAACAAGCTCTATGGGTCATTTATACACAGAAATTCATTATAAATAATTTGGAAAGATGTTTATTAAAATTCTGGAAATATATAAACCAAAGTATTTCACAATGATTAACTCTAGGTGGATGGTATAATAAAGGTTTTACTATTATTCTTTTCATTCATCTATATTTTATTATACTTATTGTAATGGTCAAGTATTCCTTTCATAATAAGAAAAAATAATAAAAGAGATGTCTTTAAAAAAAAGAATTTTCCATTGGTTAGAACAATATAAAGACAAACCAAATGAAAGCTAACATGAATAACAGTAAGTCCTGTGTTAAGGTCAAGAGCAGGAATTGTATCAGCATAAAATGGAAGGAAGATGGGTTATGAACAGTTTACATGAAAACTATTTGGGAGCCTTAGTTGTCCCAAAGTCAACAATACATGCTAAAAGATTAGACTAATGTAGCCTGTATTAATAGAACATCAAAGCCTGGAAAAAGGGAGCTGATGGTCCCAGTGAATTGTGGTCAGACCTCATAAGGAGCACAACACCCAGTTCTGAGCTCCATCTTCTAATATGGGCATTGATGGCCCTCTGGCCTCCCACTATGAATCCATTTCTCAGCATAAGTGCTCCCTTTCCTACTATTTATTTCCTTTGGTTCACATCTGTTTCAGCTTTGGAATCCAGATGTGACCTGATTTTGAGACTGGAATGAATTAATGTGTAATAGGGTGAATTATTATAATATTAATTGTTGCTTTTTGGTTTGCTTTTCTCATGTTTACTCTAGATTTTTTGGAGACAAAAGGGATTATAGACCCTTCTCCCACAGATAAAGGTTAGGGAGATTAAAGGTCTAATCTTACCTTCAAGAGGGAGTGAAGAGCATTTTTAGGTGCTCCAGAGATGTTCCATGCACACACATGCACACACACAGAGAAGGGCATCTGCAGAATCAGGAAGACAACCCCACAGAGGCCTATTTTCAAAGATCTGGATTGCTGTGGGTGAAGAAAGCATTTTGTGTTTTGAGGATAAAAGAGGGGAATGTTTATTATTCTGGATCGTTACCTTCCAGGACATTAAGAAAGAGGTAGGGTTTGAGGGTTCTTCAAGGGCGGCCTGTGGGACTCCTTCAGAGCAGATCTGGGTGCCTATATCCAAGTCTCTTGTGAGTGCAGAATGTGCAGACACCTGAATACAGTGGCCTCCCCATAAAAACAGTGGGGTCAGCCAAAGCAACAGCATTCAACTAAATGGAGTGTTATGTAGCTATTCAATAAAGAGGATGTAAGTATATATTGACATAAAATGATATCATACTATATCATTAAATTTAATTAGTAGGTTACCAAACAACTCGCACAGCATGGAAAAAAAAGTTCAGAAAGGTACACACCAAAATGTTGACAGAGGTATGACTGAAGATTTAAAAAATAAATCCCTCTTCCTTTCTTCTTATCTGTATTTCCTGGTGTGGTTACAACAAACATGTCTTCCTTGTGCAATACATAAACAAACACTGCGTAAGAGGAAAAAATACTATTTACTTCCCATCATGAAGAGACCATCCCTTGGCATCATGTCTTTCCCAGCGTCCGTTCATTTCTGTGCTCCACTTATAGCACATCAACCTCTTTCATCATTGTGGCACATTCATTGCACTTGGTGAATACATTTTGGAGCACTGTTGCACTACAAGGATTATAGTTTACATTAGTTTATACTCTCTCCCAGTACATTCAGTGGGTTATGGCAGTAATATAATGTCTAGCATCTGTCCCTGCAATATCATTTAGGGCAACTCCAACTCCCCAAAATGCCCCCACATCACATCTCTTCTTCCCTCTCCCTGCCCTCAACAACTACCATGGCCACTTTCTCCACATCAATGCTAAAATTCTTTCATTACTAGTCACAATCGTTCTATAGTAGAATACCAGTAAGTCCACTCTAATCCTTATTTTATTCCTCCATCCTGCAGACCCTGGGATAGTGATGTCCATTCCACCTCTAAATTGAGAGGGGGCTTAGATCCCACACGGTTGATGGATGTGATTCTCCTGCTTGCAGGTACCCTGCCTCCTTGTCACTCCATCAAAACCACTGCTGTCAGCATTTACCTCCACACTGCTACACCCTCTGACCTCATCCTTCTCTCTCCTTAGTGTTGGGCACACCTGATCACAGCTTCCTCCCTAAACACTTCCTGGCCTGAATTCTGGATGCTTCTCTCTCTTTTCTTTCTTCCATCTCCACTGACAGATCCTTCTCAGTCTTCTCTGCCAAACCATTCTTATCTCCCTGACCTTTAAAGGTGGGTGCCTGGATCTCAGCCTTTAGGCCCCTTTCCTATCTATTCTCACTCTCCTAATGACTTCATCAAGCCACATGGTTTCCCAAATACCTACAATCCCCAAATTCATATTCTCGCCAAATGCTAGATGTATATAAGCAACTACTTTCTCCATATTTCCACTTGAATATCTGAAAGGCAACTCGAACAAAAATATCCCCAAACCTCTTTACCCACTATCCTTCTTACATCCATTAGCAAACCTTAAACGCTTTACCTTCAAAACTTTGCAAAACTGACATGTCTCAACCACTTCTACCGCTACCTGAATTCTAGCCACATCATCTATCTTTGGGTGGAACTTTGGCAAGAACCTTCCATGCTCAGTGTGTCCCAGCCACCTTGTCCACCTGGCTGCTCCTTGAACATGCCACCATTCACTCTAGACTCAGGAACATTTTTCTTGCTATTTCCTCTTCCTAGAATGTTCTTTCCCAGATATCCACATGGCTCATAATCTTCACTTACTTTCGTCTGGTATCTGCTCAAATTTCATTGGTCAGAGAGGCCTACCCTGACCACCCAATTTAAATTCACTTTTACATCTCACCTCCATCTCCTTTTATCTTGCCTCACACTGCCTTAGTTTACCCACAGTACTTATCATGATCTAACTCACTTTTTATTTATTTGTTTATTATCCGTCTCTGTCTACTAGACTCAAGTCCCATGGGTATAAGGAATTTGTTTTGCTTGCTGTTTCACTTCTAGCACCTAGAAAAAAACCTGGGGCAGAATAAGTGGTCGATAAATATTTGTGGAATGAATGAACTTGCCTAGTTGAAGACTTTTATTTCGGAAAGAAGAATTCTTACATTTTCTTAATGTTTACAACCATTGCGATGGTGAGATGAGGTTAATAGTGATTACTTAGAGTTGGACAGATCAGGGAAAAGGACCTGTATCCCCTTCTATTGGGCGTCTCTGTTAACTCTAGAGATGCTGGAGTGGCAAAGAGAAGCATGAACAGTGGCAACTAGCTTTGAAAGGTCCCAGCACTTCCAATCAATGTGGTGGAAACCTCTGAGCCCAGGCACTGATCGATTATGTTTCCCAGTGCATTGTTTATCTTAAACATGGGAGGAAGTTTAAAAAAAAGACACAAAAAAACCCCACTCTTGATCAGCTAACTAGAGCCGTTAAGGAAGCGGAACTTGATCCTGTGAGAAACCCGGTCGAGGATAGCTGCGGACGTCTGCAGTACCAACAGCCCTTGTTCCTCCAGCCTCACCTTTGGGAGCCATACTATGCAACCACAGTTGCAATTCTAGGTCCCTTTGCCCTTCTTTGTTCCCCTGAGTCGACCTGACGAACCCCTCCCTACCTAGGAAATACCTGGATTAGACCTGACTGTTACAAAGCTTCCTTCTCCCATCTCCGGCATAGCTGACAAGCAGGCCTCACTGATGCCAGGTACTATCGGCAGGCTATGCTCTATCTTTCTTGGAAAACAAGTGTCTGAAATTTTTACAGAGGCTTGACAAAATTGCAAAATGCTTTATACCCCTTCGTAGCAACCATGAGGGCTTTGTCATCACTTTAATAACGTGGGGGAAGTAAAATAGAAATCAGGAGTCCAGTGACAGAAACTTAAAGACAGTCTCTGGTTTGAATCTGCCTGAGCCTCTGATATTGTGCCTAGGGTGGCCTGGTTGCTGGGCCCAGACCCGGACAGCCACCTCTGCCAGAAGTGTCTGCAACTGAACGCAAGCAAGCTGCTTCTGCCACTCCTTTTTTGCAGTGTCCTATAGGCTTTTATTTACTTGAGGTGAGTCTTTTGGTTTGAATCCTAGATGTATAAAGGGATTGCTTTTTTGAAATCTGTTTAGGGACAGATATAAGGAAGTGACCATCCCCCCTCCCCACCCCTACCCCTACCCCCCAGGAAAATGACAAGTCTCCTTCATTTCTGTGGATGCTACTAGGACCAGGAATTTTATTATGTTAATCTGTGAAAAATTATTCCTTATTTTATTTTTGAGTTTATTTAATGCTGATGGTGCTGATGTGGTTAATTTGAGAGAGATTGATTGAGAGAGAGGAAGAGAGAGAGATTGAGAAAGAGAGAGAGAGAAGTTGAGAAAGAACACAGCCTGAGCCAGATTTGGGATTATGTAGCTGAAAAGAAAGGGTCTTCCAAAATTTTGCCATCCAGCAAGCTGAATCACTAAACAAGAGGATCTGAAAGCAGAGTTTGTGGTAGTCCCTGACTGGATTTTTGAGTTACATCATGAAGAATATTTTTTAATGTATGTTTTTAAAATGATGTCTCTGAGGATTCAGGAGAGCAAATATCAAATCTAGAGAAGCACCGAAGGTCAGAAATAAAAAAGAAACTCTTCTGAATGCAATTCTCTCTTTGCATACAATTAATACATAATTCCATTCAGTTCCTAGAATATTTATTAAGCATCCACTGATGTGGTTGAGGTACTTTGCAGTCCTGTGATATTGCTTAAACTTTTCCAAGGAAGTACTCCTAAGGGTTCGGTAAAGTAAACAGGAGGCCCGCAGATTCAGGGGATGGGGGTTTTAGCTGACAGTACCTGCTACAAGCATGAAATTTCTGTGAAGTTGTGTGTTTTTACGTTAAAGATTCATATCAATTTTTCATTCTCCTCCATAATACATTAGAGTCTGTTTGAATATAGTTTTTCTCCAACCTCTTGAATAAAGTTGATGCTCCATACAGATATGTGTATGTTGGCTTTGAATACACTTGCCACCCAGCAGTGGGTACACACACCCCCATTTGAGAAGCACAGCAATAGGGACCATAATGGTGAATTTGCGGACACGCCTGCTCTGAGGTGTGCTCGGTCACACTCTAAGAGGGAATTACAGACCTGGACAGGGAGGCAGTTCAGTGCAGTGGTGAGGAGCACAGCCCTGGAGCCACGTGGTCAGCCTTCAAATCTTTACTTCACCACAACGAACTACAACATGCCTTTAGGCAAGTGACATGGTCTATCTGTGCCTCAGTTTCTTCATCTGTAAAATGGAGCTAATAACAGCACCTATTTCATTGTGTTAAGAGACTCACATGAAACATGAAAATTTAAAAAAAAAAAGAGGCAATAAACAACAACAGGGAAATGGATGTGGCTAAACCACTTGGGCTCCCATCTACCATATAGGAGGTCCAGGGTTCAATGCCTAGGTGAGGGCAAGCTGGCCCACGTGGAGTGCTGGCCCACGCAGGAATGCAACCCCATACCAGAGTGCCACCCTCTGTGGGAATGCCACCCTGCGCAGGAGTGCTGGCTGATGCAGGGAGCTGGCGCAGCAAGATGGTGCAACAAGAGACGCAGAGGAGAGAAAATAAGAAGCAGCAGCAGAACTGGGAGCTGAGGTGGCATAAGAGAGTAATTGCCTCTTTCCCACTCCAGAAGGTCCCAGGATCAGTTCCTGGAGCCACCTAATGAGAATACAGGCAGACACAGAAGAATACACAGTGAATGGACACAGCAAATGGAACGAGGGGTCAGGGGAGAAATAAATAAAAAATAAATCTTAAGAACAACAACAACAACAAAAGACTCCCAGGAGTTAGTGTACATAAAACTTCAGCCATCACCCTTGTTGGCATCCCCTGACTGCTCAGTCTAGAGGAGTCTCCCCTTTTTCCAATACCATGCTTTTTTTTCATAGCCCTTCTTGCCATATGGAATTATCTTCTCTATTTTTTAAGTTTTAAAGAACTGGACTGAAATGTTTAAGAACAGATTGGTTAAAATGATAATATATCCATATAATGGAAAGCTATACAGTCATCAAACATAATAGAATATTAGAAAAATTTTTTTTCAATACATCGTTAAAACTAAAAGTGAAGCTACCAAGTGGTGTGTATAGAGTAGCCACAATATCATAAAAGACAAAAAATATTTATTTAGAGAGAGAAATACATTGCTTCAGTTTCCTGGCTGCTAAAGCAAATACCAGGCAATGTGTTGGCTTAAACACCAGGAATTTATTGGCTCAGCGTTTCAAGGCTAGGAGATATCCAAAATCAAGGTGCCATTGAGGTGATGCTTTCTCCCAGAAGACTGTAGCATTCTGGGGCTGGCTGCCAGTGATCCTTAGTCCTTGGCTTTGCTGACACATGGCAAAATGCACATGGTGGCCTCTCCTGGGTGCTCTTCTGGGTTCTGTTGACATCTGGCTTCTGGCTGCTCCCAGTAGCTTTCTTTCTCTCTGTGACCTTCCCTTTAAGTCTTTCGATAGTAGGATTAAGACCAATTCTGATTCATTTGGGCCACATCTTAACTGAAATAACCTCATTATTAAAAGGTCCTATTTACGAGGAATGGGTATGTTTAAGACATTGGTTTTTTTTGGTCTAGATAGTTCCAAAAATGGCCATATATATTTATACACACAAACTTACAAAAGAGGGAGAAGGGGAGAAAGTGGACAAGGTTGAGAGAGAGAGAGAGAGAAATGATGACTTTTCTTGGTTTCCAAACTCAAGTAGTTTCAGACTTCAGTAGGATTTTAATTTCCAGGTAATTGACCTGTCACTCTTACTTGGAAGAAATTGGTTGCCTTCTATCAGAGTTGGGAAGATAGCCTTGACGCCTGAAGAGATAGCTGTTTGCCACCTTTCTGACTGTCATAGATAAGTCTCTTCTGGTCCCAAATTACAGAAACCAATCCTGGCTAGCTTAACATAAGATGGTAAATAAGTGAATAAATGAATAAATAATAGGTGATCACACAAAAATCCAAGAAAGATCTGAACAGTCAAACCTGAGGCAAGGAGATCTTGTCATTAGCATTACAACAGTTTCAGGCCACCACCCTTACTCAACAGAATGGACTCTTCACATCCATGCTTCTCAGTTCAAAATTCCAAATTCCTGAGAGAAAATATCTGATTGGCTGTATATGGATGAGGGGTCCCTTGGACCAATCAGCAATGGCTAAAAAAGGAGGAGGTCATGTGATTCAGACATGGCAGTTAGGCGCCCGTCCATGAGAGTGGAGGCCAGTTCTCTGAGAAGGGGAAGTGAGAGCGGTAACTACCCCAGGAAACCCCTGTTCTCCAGACTCCCTTCCCAGGCCAAACAATCAGCCACCCAAGCTGACTTGCTCATGGCCCTAACCCTTAGTCCCTGCCCTGAAAGCAGATCTTAAACCTTCTCCTAGGTTACCAACTAGTCTGTCTTCTCCTCCCAGTCCTTCATACTCCCTTCCAGACCAACCCATTTTTCAAACTCATCCTGGGTTTCCCTTTCCCCACAGTTCCCACCCATGTGAAATTCAGATCCTTGCTCATCCTGTGCTTATGAGTTTCTGTGAAATCCCCTTTCTGGAGGGGACTCCTTGAAAACCAATAAGATCATACTGCTCTTTGGGTAAATAACACTGGGGAATCAGAGTGAGTAAGTCCTGGCTTGGGTTATTTTTCCAATGGCAGTGATGGGTCATGTTGAATCATCCGTACCCTTGCCCAGTTCTCACTCTTGTACATTGGAGAGCAAACTGGTGAGGGAATTGCCTTTGGTTAATTATAAAACAGTGGAAAGTGGAAAAGCTGAGTGGCCAGTATAGGGAAAGAAAAGCACCACACCCTAAGTGGAATTTGTTGTCAGTTTTTAAAATTACTTATATCTATACCAACTCAATTCTCGTTCTCCCAATCTCTCCTTCAAGAATGAGATGATGATGCCCAAAAATCAAAGCTGCTTCCTTGGGAGCACTGGCATACTTTATTCTTTCTCTACAGAAAGTACCTTCACTGTCTCTTCATCAAACATTAATTATAACTTCGCAGTTAGCTCTTAACAAGGAACTGATGCCTGCTGCATGGCTGTAAGAACTAGGGTATGTCCTCAGGACAGGGAAGTAATGAAGAAAACTGTGTCCCCAAAGTTCTGTAGCCTGTTTGAAGAATGAATGTGGTAACTGGAGGGTTTGCCCAAAGACCACAGAGAGGGAGTGGAGATGATGAGTTAGGTGTTTTGTGTGACCATGGGCAAGTTGTTTACCCATTCTTAACCTCAGTTTTTTCATCTGCAACATATGGATAAAAAGATTTACCTCAGAGTATTATGAGGATTGAATGAGGTAACACACTATGAGCAAAAGTTATAGCCATACTAGAAAAAAATAGCTACACAATGACAAAGCAGTAATACCACCTCATTCTTCTTTTACCAGGTAACTTCTAGATAGAATTTTGGCTTCTATGTGGACCTAAAAAGAGATGGAACTCATTAGCCAACAGGAGTCCACTAGACTCTTTAGAGGCTTATTTAAAAACTGTCACTTATAAATTTTCTAAGTCCTCTGAACTTTAGCAACTCCTGATGTGTTGCTCAAGGAAGTGTTGCTGGACTGCCAGGTCAAGACCTGATACTGGTAAATGGTGGCCCCCTTTTGTTTGGCCACCCAGTCAAAGCACACTCACCTGAGGTGCCAGTTCATCTTCTCCTGCTTCTCCATAACAGCAAGAAATTAAATGACAAATTTAGATGTAAAGAAGCTTATGATACAGTACTATTTCACAGAAGAGCACATTACCTGATAGAATTTTCCTTTAATTCTGGAAATACTCTTTTGGAAGGCACAGAGATCATTCTGAGTCACATTTTACATAAAATGCCTCATTTTTAATGACTTGAAAAATCTATTAGGTTTTTAAAAGTGAGGTTCAGAATACTGTATATAGTATGCTGAAATTCTTAAAAAATGTTTGTATGTATAAACAATCTCTAGAAAGATTTATGATAAACTAGTAAGCTTGGTGGCCTGTGGAGGAAGGATAGATGAGGGGTAGGATGGAGATCTTTCATTGTATACCCTTTTGAATCTTTTAAATTTTGAACCACGTGAATGTGTTTGTGTTCAAAAAACACAGGTATAAACATTTATAAATTAAATGTAAGAATCCATTTCTGCCAAATTTAGTAATTTTCCAGTCTTTTTTATATCTACAGATAAATTCATGTTCATGACCTAACCAGTTCAAAATTTGCAATTTAGTCATCCCATTGGTAAAGATATTTATTTTCTAATGTTCACTTAAGACTCTTCTCACTTGATTATTAAAGTCCACATTCACAGGGTTTGTTTTTTTTTTTTAAATCTCAATAAAGTTTTTGAGGGGAAAATTCTTGATTTTGAAAGGGAGCAAGAGAGTTCCAACAATGGCGAGATATTGTTTTCTAGGGCTGGGGAGTAAAGAAGAGGGAAGGCAAAAGCTAAAAGGAAAGGGGAACATTTTTTACAGCATGTTTTCTGTTTGCACTCAGGAGGTATTCTGGTATTTGGTCAAACTTTTCTTGTTGAACCTGTTTTATTAGTCAACCAAAGGGGTGCTGATGCAAAATACCAGAAATTGGATTGTTTTTATAAAGGGTATTTTATTTGGGGTAGGAGATTACAGATACCAGACCATAAAGCATAAGTTATTTCCCTCACCAAAGTTTATTTTCACTGTTAGAGCAAGATGGCTGCTGATGTCTGTGAGGGTTCTGGCTTCCTGGGTTCCTCCCTTCCATGGTCTTGCTTCTCTCTGGGTTCATGGTTCCTTTCTTCTTGGGGCTTGCTTCTCTTTCCTCTGTGCTTACTTCCGGGGTGCCAGCTTAAGACTTCAGCATCAAACTCCAACATCATAACTCCAACATTAAGAACCCTCAACTCTGTCTTTTCCCATGTCTTTTATCTGTAAGTCCCTGCCCCTTGGTGAGGGGGGTGGGGGGGGGGGACTCAATGCCTTAATGACTGACCCAATCAAAGCCCTAATCATAACTCAATCATGCCCAGGAACAGACCAGATTTCAAACATAATCCAACATCTATTTTCGGAATTCATAACTATATCAAAGTGCTACACCTGTCCTAAATCGTCATTCACCTAAGTAAAATTAACGAATGATTCGCTCAGATATTCAGCAGATCCTTCAGTTTATAGAAGACTCTCTCCTGACACCAAGTCATTCCTTGGCATGACTGTGTGGGCTGCAGCTCCATTCAACCTGCAGCCTCCTAGGGACACAGAGACAAATAGGGCCATAGTGGGAGTGATGGGGAGCACTCCCAGGTCTCCCACATCTGCCTTCAACAGCCTTGCCTCACCTCATGGTACCTCCTGCCTCGTACCACCTGTCCCCTCATTCACCTCATACTGCCCCAACATAGATACACACACAGACACACATTCACACACTCATATGCTCACACTCGGTGCCTCATGTCTGCAACGCCAGCTCTCAGACATAAGCATGCATCAGAATCACCTGGAAGGCTTGTTAAAATACTGATTTCTGAACCCCACCTACAGAGTTTCCGATCCAACAATTTGCATTTCTAACAAGTTCCCAGGTGATGCTGGTGCCGCTAGTCTGGAAACCACACTTTTGAGAACCGCTTATTTATAACTTTCTCTACTTCTTCTAAAAATCTGCTCTCAGCTTATGGTGCCTTAAAAACGATCCACATCTAATTAATGAATTAATTCCAGCATAGTGGAAAGAGCTTGGGGTTTGGAGGCACGTACACCCAGTTACATAGACCCTGTTGTTTGTTAGCTGAGTAATGCTGAACAAAAGTCTTAACTTCTCTCAGCCTCAATTTCCTCACCTATAAAATGGGAGACTAATACCTACCTCATGTAAACAATATAACTTATGTAATGAGCCTAGACCATATTAGATATTCAATGAATGGCAGTTTCCTTAACCCCGTTCTCTTTCCTGAGGTATGAAAGTCTAGTGACCACTCAAACTATTAACCCATCCAGGAATGTTGAGGATGATAACAGCAATTACTTACATTTCTATGACTCTACATTTACAAAATAAGCTCATATACATTCTCTTCTGAGAGGGGTCTGAGAATCTACATTTTTAACAAATACTCAAGGTAATTTTCATGAAATAGACACCAAAGCTTGAAAGCAACTAATATTTCATTTAATCCTGACAACAACCCTCTAAGATGCCATTATTAATCAGATTTTATAGATGAGAAAACTGGGGTGAAATGTTGAGTGACTTGCCACAATAGTGCACTATGGCCCAGACCTCTGTCTTTCTGAATCTGAATCTTTAATGCAAAGATAAAAATCTTTAATAGTGATATTTTCAGCATCAGAAACAGGAAAATGAGGTAGATATTTTTGCCAAGAAGACAATCCTTGGCACACCCTGCTGCCTGATGGGTGATTTGCATGGGAATTTGGAAGCTCATTGGCCAAATAATCACATTTGATTTTGTCTACATATATGGCTCCTAGGCTGTTAACTTGAGAAAGGATGCACCTGATCCAGGTGTCCTGCGGCCTTTCAACTCTGAATGGCTGACCAAGTGCCAGTTGGCATTCTGGATGGAATACTTAGTGACCCATGATGGACAAGCTTCCCACTTTTCCATTGCTCCTTCCACAGCCTGAGCCTTAATAAGGGAAGGATGCAGTTGCTCCTAAATATGGTTCTGGAAAAATCTTAACCCAGGAAAGAACAAATCTTGGCTTGGACCTTTGCAAGTGGTGATGGCCATCAGCCAACACACCACCAGTTGGGTTATTTATATTGCAAAAGGAAATAATTCACTTGCAAGATATCCCCTTTCAGCTTTGGTCTAATCCAAAATATTGTTTCAGAAACCAAGAGCTGTTGTTGAAATTAACAAAATTAAGTATTTAGTGGCCATTCACATGGCTTTCTTCCATAAATATGAAATTCCATATAGAGACTCACTGTTTAAGTGGCCATTTTCAATTGATATTGACTCAATTCTCTCTCTGACCTTTCCATCCAAGAACTTATTTGCTTCTTAGAAACTCTTCTTGGGCACCTGTGTAAGGAATGACCCTCTGGCTTCTATTGAGATTTTTTTTATACTTATTCAGAGTAAAGCATGATTAAGAGAGAAATAATTATGGGCAAGGGCAGATAAACTCTCCAAGGGAGAAATTAATCCCAGAGTTGGTACAGAGTTCAATGACTGGAGATGGGTTTCTTGTACCTAAGGACATTCTGACCCTTATGGTTGTGGCAGCAAAATCATGCAAATCAAAAATTTCCCCATGAGCTTTGGGAGGAAAATCCCACTTTCTCAGCAAAGAAATGGAGCTTATCTCTTTCTACTTCCAAATGGAGACAGAAACACGATATTTCTTGATTTTAGTTCCCCAGGAACTCACAATGACAATATGATACCTATAACAGAAGTAAGAACCTGTACTTGTGGAAAGGACTTTAAATAGAGTTGCCTATACCAGATTGTGAAATACCTTAGTGTTCAAACTACTTTTCACCCTCCTTTTACAGGTGAGCATGAGCCTAGACAGAAGTGAGAAGTAATAAGGAGGAACTAGAAACTGAAGTAGACCGTTGTTGTTGTTGTTGTTGTTTTTAACAATGTAGACTTGGCTAATATGTGGTGTTCACAAACTGATGAAATCAGTTCAGGAACATTAAAACCGATTTCTGAAGTCTAACTAAAGACCCACATTGTGAATTTTTCCTGTTGGCAATAAAAATTTTCAATAGGAAAACCATCCAGTTCAGTGATTTGATATCCAAAGTATACCTTGTCTTGCAGAGGTAGACAAAGCCATTCTCCCTGAGCTTGCTTCCTGAAGGTGTGTTGTTCCTTGGCCAGGTGAGTTACATCAGCCATGGGAATTCAGTCATGGAATCCAAGACAAGAGGCCATCAGGGTCCTTGCTATGGGTTTCAGTACAATTTGAAGTAAATGTAGTCGGAGACCAAAGCTACCTTGGATCTCATCCTCCTCATGACCTAGTAATCAGATTCCCCTGGGTCTCAGCATGTGGATCTTTTTCGTGTGTTAGCATGTGACCACATTGTTCCTTATAATCTAATGAATTCTAACTAAAGCAGGGGCTCTCCATAGTCAAGAGACTGAAATGCAAGTAGACCTTTTTAAAATTGTATTTTAACACGCAAATAATAAGCATGCAGTTTGCAAAGAGTAGTTTAAATTTTGCTACTTTGATGGTCTAAGTAAACAGCTACTCAGGATTGCCGGTGGAAACATCTAGTTTTGCCACTTTACTGCCACTTTTAATTGAGTACTCCCTCTACTGCTTACTGGTGTCCATCTGCCCACGAGAAGACATATTTGTTCAAATTCCCCCTTCTGGTCTTTGTGGCTCAGCAATTAAGAACCCATCCATGAGATAGCTAGGGAAAATACCGGTTGCCAACTTTTCAAAACCAGATTTCAAGGTAATGATGCAACATGTTCTAGTGGGAGAAGTGCTGCAAAGGAAGTTTTAAAAAGTGAATAAATATTTATGTCCTCCTAAATATCATCTCTTTTAACTTCGTAATATCTATACATTAAAAAAACAAACTAGTTCAACCAATATTACCTGCTTAACAACAATAATAGCTTAACTCTATTTTGGAAAATTCATTCTTTTTTTTTCACTTTACCACTTCCTACTCAATCATCATTTATTAATTTTTTTTTCACACCACACTCAGAAACCGATAACATAAAGTAACTGAACATAAATATCTGTAGTCTACCCCTTTCTTAAAGTTCTGTTCCTCATTTTTCTTCCCACTTCCCCTTAAGGAGAATCTTTCTCTCTTTCCTAAATGGGCTCAAGCCCATAATTAGTCTTGTGAAAGCTCATGCAGGATCTTATTTTCAAACGTTTTCTCCTGCAAAATGCCTTAGTGCTTTGATCTCAACACAATGACTTCCAAAAATACAGTGGCTATTTTTGAGTGGAAAAAAAAGAAATTCTAAGAAGCTTGGTTACAAATTGTTAAAAGGCTCTGCAAGCGGTCGTCATCTCCAACTACTAAAAAGCACCATTAATGTGTTGCTTTCTGTTGTCTGCTTAATAGTTTCTTATCAACAATTTTTACTCCATCCCACCATTCCTTTGTCTATAGGTTAACTGGGTTATGACTGAGGGCTTACAGTTGAACATCCAGCAACCAAATATTACCAACTCCCTACTTCATTCCCACTGCCAGTCCTGGGTGTCTTTTGTCACCATCCTGCTGAAACGCTTCACATTCCCTTTAATAAGCCGTTTCTCATGGTGTGTGAACCACATTCTCTCTCTACTTCTCTCTGGAAGTTTCAATTCTTAAAACTTGGTAATACTGAATCTCTTCTTAATTTCCCCCCAACAAATTGAATTCCTCTCTATGGGTATACTTTTTTCTCAGAATTTTTTTTTTGTCTGTAGTTCTTTATTGCTACCCAGTTTGCTTCTAACCTTCCTTCTGAACTTGAGTCCATTTTCTATAGGTGTTATCCCTTCCCACCAATTTAAAGTGGCAAGACAGAGAGTAATCCTCTTACTCCAACTTTCCCTTCATATCTTAAAACGTCTGGGGAAAAAGGTATCCTGTTTATTCAGTTCTACTCAAAATATGTTGAAATGAAACTATTAAGCAATGGTTAGCCCTGCAGATTGGGATTAGAGAGTTTAAGAAGTAAGGCTTGATTGGGGAATGGGCGCCATGACAATTTACGTGGTTTATCTATTGCTTAAAGTTTTTATAACAGTAACGTATTACTTTTATAATGGAAAATATTTCTATTATTCAAAATACCTTTCAATTGCTGAGAAAGAAAAAGAATTTCTACCCAATACATGTTACATTCCTCTAAGGTTAACAAAATTTTTATAACTAAATAGTTGCTCATTGAAAAGGAGACAGCAAAGCTGGGGGAGGGAGTGTTGTTCAGAGTCAGCATTCCATTCTATTTCCACCACTCCCAGATGGCTCCCTTGTCTGTCTTCTCATGGTCTGCTTGCTGTGTCTGCTCATTATCTCTGCTCACTCATCTTCTTTAGGAGGCACTGGGAATTGAACCCAGGGCCTCCCATGTGTGTGGGGGGGGAGGCACCCAACTGCTGAGCTACATCTGCTCCCCTTTCTATTTGTTTTTAAGATGTAATTTCTGCCCAAGTTCTATGAGCATTACACTGAGAGTTTTGATCATTTGGAGATAAAACTTTTTAAGTTACTATGATGTCCTTCTAGAAACTTCTGGGTCAAAAGAAAAATCTGCCCCTTAATATATCCTCTATATAATTTGATACACTTGGAAACATTTTCAAAATAAGCACATATTATTATTGTAATTAAATGTACACATGTGCACCATAAATGGGAGAGGAGTGGGTGGTGGGGCAACATACTCTAAAATATCATTTATAAATCATTTTCACTTTAGAGATATACTTTAAACTTACTGTTGTTTGAAGTGTTTACAACATTTTACACAGACATAGACACACATGCAAAGATCCCTGCATCTGTCACACAAGGGGTCCCCTGGCAGGGGTCCCCTTGCCTAGAAATAAAGGCTCATATATCTACTTTCCCCTTCCTTCCCTCACCCGAGGTTGACCTTTGAGGAAGCACAAGTGTTATATAAAGGAATAATGCATCTCAACATCCCCATTCTCCTGAGGTTGACCAATTTAATCAGATTTCTTTCCTAACACCTAGCCCTGAGGTATGTAGCGTCTCTCAGGGGCCCAGCAGGAAATCAGTGTGCAAGACCTCCCATTCCAAGAGCAAAGCAGTGAAGGCCAAGAAAACACAGGGAAGGGAAAATAAAATATCAAACACAGGTATGAATGGCTCAATGATTTCAATAGTTATATTTTTATAGAAAATAATCCAGTGTTGAAACATATATTTCAAAACTTAATCACAGCTGTAACATATACCATGAATAGGATGGCCTGTTGGGTGATAGCATCTAGATTTGCAGGCCCAGAGAACTGGGGGGAAATTGATGGTCTCTAGAACTACTCTTTTCAATGGCCATCTATTTAATTGTGGGTCCCCATAGTCCACCAAGCCCATGTGTAGAGTCCAGGCCCTTTAGGTGATTTCTCAGATGACTTCATAATTTTCATAACATATTAGAAAATCTTCAGGCCTTTCTAGATTGAATCACTATGTCTAACATTGTGATCTGAAAGTTACCCAACCCCAGTATCACATTTCAAAATGTAGTCTTTTTCTGGATTGCTATTTAAAGGAGATTCTGGCTACAGAATTAAATTTGTCCTCAGCATTTTTCACATGTGAACTTCTCACATGTGAAGTCAGTACTGGTGGGTGTTTTAAGATAAATTCTTCATTTCTGCTTTCTTATCTCATTCAAAATATCTTTCTTCATAAAGGAATTGGTTTGTTTGACTTTTTGTTTTTTGTTTTTGGCATTTCTCTACCTTATTAATCACCTTAAAACTCTCCTTCTGGCAAGTAGACTCCTATATCATGAAAAGCTTTTCCCATGGTGGAACCATAAACAAGAAATAGTCTCAGAGGTTATCTATACCCTTCCATTTTAGAGAAGAAAAAAATTCTTCCTGCTTTTTTCCTTTTTTAATGACAGTGCTTAGATTTCAACTAATCTCTTCCTCTCCCATTTGTTTTCTGTTATCATTTATCTTTCAATTAGAGTCTAATATCTCCCACACTGCTAGAGCCTTGAGATAATTTTTTTTTAAAGTTTGCTTTTCCATAGTCCACTCATATTTCAAGTCAGATTACAGATGACAATGGGATTTTTTTCTTTTAGTGTCTGGTTAGGTTAACAACAGGAATGCAAAATTTTTGCCATGAGTCATTGTTTTAATCTCTAGCCTTCTAGACCTAATGCCCCCCTGTAGAGTGAAGGCCCCCTAAAAGACCTCTGCTTTTTCATTTATTTTGCCCACGAAGAATGATAAGTGTTAATTTTAACCATTTTTCCTTCCTTCTCTTCTGTCCTCTTATTATGAGCTGTGGAGGTATAGCAAAGGTACAGAGGAAGAGTATGTTTCCAGACATCAATCCATGGTAGAAACACAAAAAAATTCAGTCACAACAAAGCATGATCCTTAAATGAAAAATATTGATAAATTTGACTTCATAAAAATTATGAAATTTTTTGCTTCATAAATTTCCACAAAATTGTGTGTATCAAAAGTTGCCACTACAAAATTTAAATGAGAAATCACAGACTGGGAGAAAATATTTGCAAGTCATGTATCCGTTAAAAAATTTACATCCAGAATATACAAAGAACTCTTGCAACTCAAAAAAAAAAACAATCAAAAAATGAGTAAAAGGGAAACGGAATTTGGCCCAGTGGTTAGGGCGTCTGTCTACCATATGGGAGGTCCGCGGTTCAAACCCCGGGCCTCCTTGACCCGTGTGGAGCTGGCCATGTGCAGCGCTGATGCGCGCAAGGAGTGCTGTGCCACGCAAGGGTGTCCCCCGAGTAGGGAAGCCCCATGCGCAAGGAGTGCGCCCGTGAGGAAAGCCGCCCAGCGTGAAAAGAAAGAGCAGCCTGCCCAGGAATGACGCCGCCCACACTTCCCGTGCCGCTGACGACAACAGAAGCGGACAAAGAAACAAGATGCAGCAAATAGACACCAAGAACAGACAACCAGGGGAGGGGGGGATTTAAATAAATAAATAAATCTTTAAAAAAAAAATGAGTAAAAGATTTAAATAGATATTTTACTAAAGATGATATAGGAATGTTTAATAAACATATGAAAAGATGTTCAATGTCATTAGTGAAAACTAAAATCACAATGAGTTACCATTTCATACTCACTAGAAGTGGCTAAAATAAAAATGACAGACAATAACAGGTGTTGGAGCCACATGGAGAAACTGGAACTCATACAGTTTGTTGATGGGAATGTAAAATGACACAGCCACTTTGGAAAATGGTTGGGTAGTTTCTTAAAAAGTTCAACATAAACGTACCGTACAACCCAGCACCTCCACTCTGAAGCTGCCGTCATAAGAAATAAAGTCATATATCTACACAAAGACATATAAGCAGTATCATGTTCATAGCAGTATTATTCATAATAGCCATATATTATGTGAGAAATTAGATTAGCAGTTGCCTCTGGCTGGGGATGGGAGTAGAGATTTATTGCAGATGGGCGTGAAGGAACTTTTTGGAGCAATGGAAAAATTCTGAAATGGTTGTGGTGATGATGGTTGCACAATGCTGCCAACTGGCTAAAAATATTGTACACTTACAATGGTTGAATTTTATGGTATGTAAATTAAACCTCAATAAAGCTGTTAAAAATTCAACTAGATGTATTTTTTAAATTTCAACTCTGCTAAGTTTTTATCTTTAGTTTTATTGGACTTTGAACTTATGAGACCACCCTAGATTGTTACACATTTATTTATTTCTGGGAAAATTCTAGACCAGCATAAGAAAGAGTCCAAACACATTACATAGGTCCCTGGCACTATTTATACTTGCTTGGCAAATGGCCAACTTAAACTATAAATAAGTGTTACAGTATATGTTGTTTTGCTTTAGTGGCATACCAACTTTTGATAGCACTGGTCAGCTTCTTCAAAATCTAACATTGAGGGAAGCGGACTTGGCCCAGTGGTTAGGGTGTCCGTCTACCACATGGGAGGTCCGTGGTTCAAACCCCGGGCCTCCTTGACCCATGTGGAGCTGGCCCATGCGCAGTGCTGATGCGCGCAAGGAGTGCCGTGCCACGCAGGGGTGTCCCCCACATAGGGGAGCCCCACGCGCAAGGAGTGTGCCCCATAAGGAGAGCCGCCCAGCATGAAAGAAAGTGCAGCCTGCCCAAGAATGGCACCTCACACACGGAGAGCTGACACAGCAAGATGACGCAGATTCCCGGTGCTGCTGGTAAGGATAGAAGTAGTCACAGAAGAACACACAGCGAATGGACAGAGAGCAGACAACTGGGAGGGGGGGGAGAGAAATAAATAAATCTTTTAAAAAATAAATAATCTAACAGCAAATAAACAAACACCATTGAAATGATAACTCTTAAAACTGAAAGAATGATTTCACTTTGTGCAGGCAATTGAAAGATTTAAAGACAAATTAGTGGTGAGAAAAGTTATCAGGGTCAACTTTTTTCATCAAAACTTGGGTCTTGTGTTACCAGATTGGGCTTCTTCTCACAAAGAAGGCATTAACCTCTTCTGGTTTCACGTTGGTAGAAGGTCAAGAATGTATGCCATCTGCCCACCCCATTCAAACATCATGTGGCCTGCTTTAGAGCTGAGTGACAGTGCTATTTTAGTAACCAGCATTGCCCCACCTGGGAAAGGGACCAGAGGGGCTGGAGAAAGCAGTCTAGAAGTGGCTGATAGAATCTCCCTGTTTGGGCTTTAAGTAACAAGAATGAAATTGCATTTCCTTGCCAGAATATTTATACAATTGTTATTTCCACATAGGTTGTGGCTGAGCTTTGTACTACAAACCTGAGGCAGTTTACTCATCACCTACCAAATATGCTTTAACATGGTAAGGTAAGAACTTGTATGACCCTTTGCTCAGCAAACAATTTAAGCAAGAACAAAATAGCCATGAACAATGAAGGAAATTAATCTGTGCTTCATTAAACAACTCCAACTTCAACGCTATGATCTGCATGGTCTCCCTTAGTGCTCATAAACTTGAATTGCCCTATGTCTATGCAGACCATTGGTGCATTTGGAAATGGAAAGGTGTCTGGTAATGTGTGTTTCCAGAAGTGCAGCCAGCTAGTTCCCAAGAGACTCACAATAAAGAATTTACCTTGATCATTTACTTGGACTATGGGATCAGTCTTAAAACTAGAAATCTGATTTATGAATCAATCAATCGATTGATTGACTAATAATTAACAGCTATTGAGAGTGGACTCCTCACTGAGGGGTAAACTCACATTAACAAACCTCACAGAACTGATATACACTAACCAGAATGCCAGTCCATGAATATACCATGTACCAAGTCATCCAGAAGACTTGTGCTAGCAAATTAGGCATCCCTCTCCCACTCACAGTTTGCCTTAGGAAACCCAACTACAATCAGAATTACCAGTGGGTCTTTGCCCATTGTGCTTGTTTTCAGTAAGAAATACAACTGTAACACTGAAGGAACACTTGTACAGTGGTGAAACAGTCTCTCTCTCCTCTCTCTGTGTCTCCCTATAGGCTTGTTACGTGCGGAGACAGTTTATCCAAAGGTGAGGATGAAATCAAAAGGGCAGTTAATTAATGCTAAGTGTTTTCCCACTAAGAGATAGAGGCTCTCTCATCCAAACCAGTTGGTTTGCTGTAGTAATGGTGCAACTGGATTCATCTAGGTTCTTGGCTATGTTACATAAAAGAATTTAAGAACATGCCAGTTCAATTAGGCCAGTAGTTTATTAAGGAAATGAGAGAAGAGGAGAAAATAACAGATTATGGGTTCCCAGGTATACCTGTGGGCTGGTTCATGCAGAAGAGAGAGAGAGAACTCATGTGGTTGGTTTTTAAACCATTAATAACTCCTCCCCTTGTTAATGTTGGGAGGGGGGGGGCAGTCCCAGCTGTTTGCTCTTTTGATTGGTTACCCCACCTGTCAATTCCCCCAGGGGTGCCCAATGACAAGGCCCCTTGAGCATATCCAGGTCTTTTCCTTGATCCCAGATGAAATCTCATTCCAAATGGAGGATTCTGTTAAGGTTCTTCCAGCAGCCTTTGCGGGGTGTGGGGGCTTTTTCTCAGACAGGATGGCTAGGGGTGGGGATTTTCCCACTGCATGCAAGATGATGGAGATGGAGATGGTATTTTTCTGCATCATCATCCAGGTCCAACCATTGTCTTCATGGGCATTCAGAGGCAGCTGCCTCAGTAATGACACATCTTCTTACCCCTGGGTATCCTGACATAAGCAGTTCTAGTAGTGGCCTCTTGACTCCCACCTTCTGGATGGTGGTCAAAGTAGCAGCTCTCCTGGGGGTCCATGGTCCTATTCTGAAAGTGTCATCGGTAGGCTCAGCCTGAAATCCACCCCTCCATTTCTTCCAAAAATTTCTAAGCACAAGCTTCTTGTATTACACCTCGTACAGTTTCCTGCAGCTGAAACTTGACTGATACACATCCCCCTGGCGGAAGGAGTCAGGAACAAAATTCACAGCACACCTCAACTCTCCCTAAATCCTCAAAGAATAAATCAGCGCGTCAAGGTAATTTAACCAGTTTTGCATCTTGGTCTGCTACTTCTGTGAATCTCTGATGAAACTTCCATTTTAGCATTTCTTACGAGTCTCTGAGAGCAGGCTTTATTTTCTGTCTTTCAATTCTCCTTCTCTAGAGCCCCTATGTCCTTATCATGCTTTAATCACAGGAAAAGGACCCATTGTATTTACAATAGCACATTTTGCTCACAGTGAAATAATACCTTCATTTATACATCTTTACATACTCACAAATCTATCCAGTGCTTATTTTATTTGAAGAATGGCAAATTTTTCCCCAACCTAAAACTATCAGCACACTTACTTGACCTGGCCTCAGGAACAGTTCGAGGGGTAGAAAAACCTCAGGAGGCTGGGAAGAGTAATTTTTTCTTTCAGAATATTCACCCCATCAACTAATAGGGCATCCCCTTGAGACTGATTCTTTGGCTTGGGCTTTGTTCCCTGATGAAATGCAGACAGCTCCAGTCATTGGACAGTCAAATTCCCAACAGATGTGTCTTATCTGAGTTCACTGTAAAGTGTGTTTAGATTAGCAAGTTTTGATAAGGGGAGAGCAGAGAAGACATGAGGGCAGGTTAGCTGCAGTACAATGAATGAATGTGTGGCCTAGGGAGGATTTAGCTCCCCTATTTCCCCCAAGCCACTCGATTTAAAATAAGAGAAATTAAATGCTTGAGATGAACAATTAAGCATCTGTTGAAATCATTGCTATTTTGTCTTGGTTTATAGCATACTCTTAAGCAACAAATGGCTTGCTTGCTCTAGGGATGCACCTTTGAGATTAGGTCTCCAATCCCTCCTTCTAACTAACTTGCTATCCCTAAATCCCTACCATATAGACATTTTGGAGGTGCCATTGGGACTCAGGGTATTAGAGGGTGGGGACAGGTAGAAGGACCCTTCCAAGATGGTAGAAAGGTGAGATTGGAAAGCCTGTGACCCACACAAGGTTGGACCTTCTTAATTTTTGTATGGGGACAATGTACATCATTTCTATAACCTTCATCATTGGCATGTTTGAACTCCAAATAACTGCATGAAAAATCACCCCCCTCCTGAGCTTGCATCATGCTTCTTTATTCTGATCTGAATCATGACAATATTCTTTGAGTTACCTGCCAGCACTTAATCAAGTCTTCACAAAAATGTCCTTATGTGAATACTTTCTGGATTCTCTCTTAAATTATCTATTGGCAGCAAATTATCCTTTGGAAAAAACAGCTCCAGCATCTCCTATATTCCTCAGCCCCTCTTGCAGCATCCTTCTCCGCTGGCTGCTCAGGAAAGGCTAAGGAGTCCTCCGACAGGATCACCCACCCCCTTTGTCCTTCCCTCTTCCCTTGCCCATGTGTCACTTTCCTGCCTCCTTTCCTTGCCTGGGGACAGTAGCATTCACTGGTTCTCAAGAGAAGGCACCAGGCTGGGAATCAGGCAGACGGCTCAGTGGCCCCAGTTTATTGTAAATTCAAATATTAATAGTTCTCAGTTCACATCCAAAGTTGATTTAAAAATATTCAGATGAAAATCCTATCACAGCAAATTCTTACATAGAAAGCTTCTGTATTTGAAAGTGGCTTTTTAAATGTCCACCAATAGAATGCTGGGAAAATAAGTAAGTCCATCCAAAGGATAATTCATTAATTCATTAAAAAGCATGCAGTGGTTCTTGATGTACTGACATGGAACAATGTTTAAAGAGTAAAGACAATAACCTGTAGAATAATATGTTTTGTGTAACTCCCATTTAAAAATATATATGCTACATATTGTATTTTGACATTATGTCACTAATAGTGAGCTGGGGTGGGGGGGCACGAGATACTGGAAGGAAGGGAGCTTTAATTTTCCTTTCTATGATTTTGTATGTTTGAAAGTTTTACAAGCATTTCTTCAATAATTAAACAGCACCAATTTTGAATAATTTTGGGAAAGATCTTCCATATTTTGGATCAACGATTTGTAGATATGTTTAAGATCCTGTAAAATAAATTACAAATAAAATACTTGTAAATAAAAATACATTACAAGTATTTTCCTTTGGCCCCTTTACATAAAATTGTCATTGGTTCCACAGAGAAAAATTAATAAATTATTTGACTACTTTCAAGACTGAGCCTATCGCAGAATTTGTTCTGTCCTCAAGTAAGAAGTCCCTGACTTCTCCCACCTCAAACATTTCAATCACCTAACAAAATTGGCTGCTTCTCCCAAATCCTTATCAGCCAAAGATTTCAGCCTAGGGAGAGGAAGTGGGGGTAAAGTCAGATGTGAAGTGACTTATTAAAGTGAGACAATAGCCTGCTGTTTTACGTAATTCATTACCCAGAGAACAGGCCCAAGTTAGGCCTCATGGTCTGTAGTTTCTATAGACTGATTATGCCAAGTTATTTATTTCAAGCCTGTTTGCTGCCAAGCAGTTTAGGTATCACATGAAGTTTACTGTGGCAGGGTTTTATGTATATCACCAAATGAAACCCTTTTCCTCTGATCCTTTTCACTGATAGGATTTCGATGAACTCCTTTTGTTCATGGCTAACTAAGGTGATGCATGGGCTGTTACAGCAGTGACCCACATGCACAATCTTCACTCATGACATCTTCCCAGAATGGCCTGATATGTCTTTGATAAGAGACTCCTCACCCTACCTCCAGCACCCACTACCCCCAAGGAGGAAATTAGTAAAAATAACTTGGGAGTGTGATTTCCTCCTTCTTCCCTCATTCTACCGTCCAGCCTATTTTAAGACAGTTGTACATAAACAGTTCTGTCGCCCACATGACTCAGCTTCTGCGAGTCATGGAGAACAGGAGTTTGCTTGGCAGGGGAATTTGTCACTGCCAGTTTTCATGGTCGTGGCTGGAGTGGGTGTTCTCTTCTGACTAGGTGCAAGGATTTCATGAAAATTACCTGCCAATCCTATGCATTAAGGTGGAAATGGGACCTTATTTTTTCCTCAACGTCAGTGCACATCTTAAGGACAGCATCAACATTAAAACATTCAATTCTCATTATTTTTAAAAAGTATTCATTTTAACAATGAGGTTTTTAATGCATTTTTAGACTTAAGCCACCTTTCTTCCCGAAGACCCCACCTCCTCTGTCACCACCAGCGTCCGCTGGACTGCTGTAATGCCACCTGCTTCCATCCTGGCCTCACTACCACCTGTTCTCCAAGAACTGCAGAACGATCATTTAAAAATGCAAATCTGGCCCAAGCCCATGGTCCACAAACCCTCGGATGGATTCCCACTACCGTGGAATAAAACAAGCCCCCTTTGCTCCTGCCCCTGCCTCCCTGTTCACCCTCACATTGGTACCCGCCTTTGTCCTCTGCACACTGCACCACTGCCAGCTTCCCCACACGTCTGTGACTACACCAGACTTCCTGCCTCAGCCCTTTGCACAACTGTCGTGGGCCTGGAAGGTCCTCCTGCCAGCTCGTCACTTGATGCGCTCCTGCTCTTCAACTGGAAGGTCTCCTCAGAGGCGCTTCCCCCAACCTACTTTCCAAAATTGCCCCCTCCATTATTCTCCTTTATGCCCTCCTACTCATTTTCTTTTTTAACACTCGTTAAACTCTATAATTACTTGTGCGTTTTCTATCTCTTTCAATTGACTAAAAATGTCAGGTGCAGGTGGCCCCAGGGCTTATGTTCTTATTACCTACATCGGGAACCTTCCCAAGCCCCAAGTGATCTGGCAGTCCAGATTCCTACCAGATCTTCAGTGTGAGTTACGGCTAGCCAAATTTACCTTAATGTCCTTATTAACATCATAAACTTAATTTTATTGAACAATTTGTCAACATTAGTCTAACATCTGTAAAACTCTTTCCTGGTAAAAATCTATAAGTAAAGCTTTTAAGTCACCATCAAGGAAACCAGGATGTGGAACACAGCCAGCTTTGAGAGAAGAGGTTTTGCTCAGGTTAGCTTTCCACTGTTTTGAGGCCTGCCAAAGCCCTTCTAGGTGATGAAGTAAAGATCAGGCAACAGTTCCGTAGGACAGGATGCAAGAAGCACGACTCGGCTCTCTCAAATCGAATGTTTTCACAATGATTTCATTATTTTATTTGAAGCAATGAGAATTGCGGGATCTTTTGGCAAAATGATCAAAATAATAAGGAAAATACTTTAAACTTCTTTTAAAACTCTCTGTGTCAATGCCTCCTTCCACTCATGAACATAATTGGTAAGATTTCTTGTATGTATTCGCATACACAAAAGTGTTAAAACAACCAGAGTTTATATTTCATTATTTTCCACAATAAAATGATCTGTGCTCTAGTGAGAATTTAACTACAACTAAGAGTCACTGTTATTTTATGGGACTATCACTCCTAACTAGGGAAAAGTAAGCATGAAACTATTACAGGACGTATTTTGCATTGGCCACATAGTCCCACGGTTTTAAAAGAAAACAGCAATGTTATTGCCCCTGAAGTAATAGAAGGCTAATAATAAAAGACTGTTGAGACTCTCACATAACCCAGCAGCTGAATTGATAAATGTTTATTGAGCTTCTACTATGGTCTTAGCACTGGAAATCAGACAACATAGGAAGTGTAAGCCCTGGCCCCTGCCTTCGAGAAGTTTAAGTTTAGATGGAATAAAAGTAACAAAGAGGTTATTATATTTTGCATTTATTACATTATTAAGGGCTTATTTAATTACTAGTTTAGTTACTAGTTTTAAGTTCTTTAAGACCTTACATACATCATCTCATTTAATCCTTACAACAACCCAACATGTACTTTAACTACATAGTAATTTAACATTTAAGGTAACTGAGGCTCAGAGCAGTTAACTGATTTGTTTACTGACACACAGCTAGTAAGTGTCAGAGCTTGGAATCCAGCCAGATCTGCCCAACTCGAAGGCTCAGAGATTTTTCTATCAAACCTGTGCTGTGTCTGGTTGATTCTGTTCAGGCTTTCCCCAGGAATGCAAACGTGAGACCATAAAATAAGATTAGAATGTGACCCTCATGAAAGATGGACCATGTCTGTTTTGTTCCCCAGAACTGAAGAGAGTGTCTGGGACACAGTATATTTTCGATGAATAGTTTATCTTTTTAAATTTTTATTTTAATAACATATATACAACCTAAAATTTCCTCTCTTTAGCCATATTCAGCTATATAATTCAGTGGTGTTAGCTACATTCACAGTGTTGTGCGGCTATCACCATCATCCATTATCACAACATTTCCATCACCCCCAACAGAAATTCTGTACAAATTAAGCTTTCTACTTATTTATTTGTTTGTTTGTTTGCCACCCCCAACCCGACCCCTGCCCCATTGTTTGTGCTTGCTGTCTACTCTCTGTGCCTATTTGCTGTGTGTTCTTCTGTGTTGGCTTGTCTTCTCTTTAGGCAGCACCAGGAACCAATCCTGGGACCTTCTGAAGTAGGAGAGAGGAAATCATTCTCTTGTGCCACCTCAGTTCCCTGGTCTGCTGCATCTCCTATTGTCTCTCCTCTGTGTCTCTTTTTGTTGTGTCATCTTGTTGTGCCAGATCTTTGCACAAGCCAGCACTCCACATGGGCCAGCTTGCCTTCACCAGGAGGCCCCGGGTATTGAACCCCGGACATCCCGGTAAATGTGAGCTCAGTCACTTGAATTACATCTGCTTCCCAACAATTAAACTTTAATTATGAATATTTTTAAATAAATGAATAAATGGTCTCTGACAATTAAGCTTTGAAAGCAGCAGAGCCTAGCTCAAAGCAGAGAGGAACAGAGGGAGCTTAAAAAGACTACCCAGGTATGTGAAACTAGGGACTAAGATGCTGATCAAATGTATTATTATATCAGAATAAAGATTTAAATCAGTCAGCAGAGAGGTTGATTAACCTTGCACACATAAACAGAGGCAAGTGAAACTGGAGAGACAAATGATGCAGGTCTCATTTGGGAATTAAGGCTTGTAAGTCAATTCCTCAAGTTTGTTTAATGAGAACCCATTCCAAAAAATTAGTCCTTCTCTTACTGTGCAAATATAATCAATCTTTGAGGAGGAAGGATGGATGCCTAGAATTAGGACTGGGGTAAATTCACTATAGGGAGGCTTTTAGGAGTGGGCATACTGGCATTTTCCCAGGAGACACAGGACCTTGACAACCACATCAACCGTAAATACTCTAAGAATTCAGAGACGATCATCTGGGAAGCTAGGGTGGAGTGGACTGCCTTTGCAGAGAAGATGAACTAGGTTACAAATACAACCCTTCACTCCCAAGTCATCCTGAATGATTGTCTTGCAAGAGCAAGCAAAGAATACACACATAGTGCAGGCAGGTTCACTCAGGACTAGCCAAATATAGGCTCAGAACTGGTGCCCCACGGATGTCGGTAGAAATGTTCACTGAGAACAATGTTGGTTCAGTACAGATAGACCACAAGGAGACCACTAGTGACTTAGCATAAGAAGTTTCAGTTAGGGTTTGGGGGAAAGGTCAGCATGAGATGAGCAGAAAAGAAAAGGGAAATGAGGAAATGATTACAAGGGGGAGAAGAAAAATCAGACAATAGCTGGAAGGAGGTGTGGGGCCAGAGTCATGAGCATCATCCTTGGGTCCACTTTAGCAGTTTTAGTGCCAGACAGAGTTTTCCTCCCATTCAGAAAGTCCTAGAAAGAATATGGGAATTGGAGGTAGATATATGGGCCTTCTGGAAATTCACAAATATCTGGATGGATGTGTGTTTTTCTGGCCATGATGCAAAGATGTTTATGAACCACTGATCAAATCTATCCTTTCCAATTCAAATACGGGATACTAGGCTCAGGAAGCCAAGTGATTGGTTCAAGGTTATGCAGTGACTTGGAGGCCATTTTCTGAATCTACAACACAGACATACAGACTACCTACTATTTGTACCTCTTCCAAAATTCCACTCCGAAAGAGCAGTGTGGTATCCTCCAAGGAAGCAGCCATAATCAAATAAGACTGACCTCTGAAATTCACACGCAGAGAATGTGGGGTGTGTTTAGTTAGAACAGGCTCACTGCTGAAAAAGTCTCAAAATCTCAGTGGCCTAACATCATTAAAGCTTTATTTATTGCTCTCATCCTATCTAATATGGAGGCTTTCCTCCAAATGATGATGCAGGAAGCCCAGCTTCTTCCATTGAGTGGCTCTGCACTTTTACTTTCAGGCGTGTAGATGAGGAGTAACAAGGTCATGGAGGATCAAGAAGGGTGGCTTGGGGCTCACTTCCACCCACATTCCAGCTGGACCTCTGTCATGTTTCTCAACAAACCACAAGGTAGGCTGGGGGAAGCCACAGTCCTATGTGCCCAGGAGGGTGACCAGCCATGCATGTTGGCCTGGGACTGTCCTAGTTTCAGCCCTGAAAGACTGACATCCCAGGAAACCCACCAGTCTCGGACAAACTGGGATGGTTGTTGGATGGTGAACATTTAACAGCCACAGGGTATTTGATAAGACCTGAAAAAATAGCATTACTCATCCCAGGCTCAACTTTCAGAATGATTGAGTAATAAAACAAGAAAGACAGGTAGGGGCCCAAAAGAATCACCTTTTTCACTGAAAAGGCTAGTTTGGGGCACAAATCCATGGGCAGGGGTCTCCCTAATGCTGAATGTCAGACCGAAGCAGTCACAGGTAGTGCTGGACCTCCCCACGTGGGCAAACTCACTCTGGGGTAGCACAGGGAGAATCTTGTTCTCTGTGTGCAAGTCTGCCACCAAAAAGGAAAAAAAGGAGCTGATCTTTGTGCATTCAGTTAATATTTTCGAAATCTGCTAAGTAGGGAAGCCACTTTATCTCCCTAGAGATTGAGAGAGGGGCAGGGTGAGCAAAGGTGAAGAGGAAGTCCAGGAGTATTATAGTAAATGAGCTGCCTTCAAAAGCAAGGGAGCACAGGCATGGGGAAGGAGCACTCCCACACAACAAGGAGTAATAAACTATGGGAGCGTAAAGTGAGACGAAAGCTAGAGACACCCGGAAACAACAAAGATGAACTCAAGGCTTTAGGACTGGAATGTAATTTTACTTAAGTGAGCAGAAATTTAATCAACTATATTCCATCCCATTGGGAGAAAGATGTTTGAGCAGAAAAGCATAGATTAGAATATAGAAGATGGAATCTAGAAGAGTGAGAAGCTGACTGTGTCTACCTTAGCAAACTCTCCTTGCGAGAAACAGACAGAGGAAGACCTGCCAGGCCTTCTGAACATGCACGTTGTGGAGCAATTTCCCTTGTTTTAGTTCCATACCCACCTAATAAGCTAATAACCCTCCATTACTTGTCTCCACACACACTACCAATGGTATCTTTTCCATTGTAAATTAATTAATCAGCCTTCTAGTTTGTACATATCAGTCTCTGAGACCTTGTTTAAAATATACAGTCCTAAGGAAGATACACCCTCCATCAGTATACTGACTAAATCATGTTCTTCATCTGGAAGACTGAAAAGGAGGCCTTGGACCATTGTGAATGCCCTCAGGTTAAAGACCTCAACAGACAACTAGCAGCTCTTAGAAGCCACCCCATTGTACCACATGGGACCAAGAGCTTTTCCTTTTGAACGAACAGTATCAAAGAGTGCATACCTGCAAGGAAATAAATTACAGTTTTACACTAAAAGATGACCAACTACACAAATACAATATAGAAGTTATACTGTGGTATGTGCTGTGGAGTGGGGAGAGAAGAAGGGTGGGGTGGAGAGCTAACATTCACTGGCACCCATGTTGTTTTTGCCAGCTACTGTATACTTACCTTACATAATAAAATTAACCGGAGAACTAGAGGCTTGGGGAGGTTAAGTAATTGTACCAGAGTCACCTTTCACCCAACTCATAACTGTTAGGGATGGCATTCAAGCCCAGGCTTATCTAAGTCAAAGAGGAATAATAACAACAGGAGAGAATTAGAATAAACAGAGATTGGAAATGCCATTGTAATAAGACAGAAATTGGAGTGCACAGTTACCTAAGAGGAACTGCTCTATCTCTCCTCAAGTTCTTTAAAAATATTCAATAGATTTATGCTGTTTGGAATCATTTTCCAGTTTCACCTGAAGGCAAGGAAACAATAAGCCAAATGAGAGAATCTGGGATAAACAGAGCCCACAGAGTACACTTCCCTACCCTGCCCCGGCCTCACAGTGTGTGCTGGAAAAACCAGAATATTGGAATGCTTGGAGAAGTGATAGAAACTCAGTGTTTATATGAATTGGTCTTTCCCTTATGGAATCTTGGGTTTGGATTTTGTAAACAGATTAAATTCCAAAGCCAAATTGCTACACAGCAGCTTATTAAATATTCACTTTTTATAAATAATTAGATGCATTATTTACAGCAGGGCAGATAAAATATTTACATTTTTCCAAAGAGTCCCGGACTGGAGTGGGAAACTAGCACCTTCTTCTTGGTCCAGGGGATGAGATGAAATGAGTCTTTTGGGGAGGCGGGCAAATCCTAAGAACAAGAGCCTAGCCTGAATCAAGGAGCCATCCTCAGTTAAAGTCAAACTCTAGGTCACATCCACATTTGGACCTCTGGCTGACCTTACTCTTGGCATCTCACATTGTCTTGCCCCTCAGCAGTGCTCTTCAGAGCATGATTGGTCATCTCACCCCCTGGGGTAAAGTCACCTGGGATTTTTTATTTATTTTATTTTTTATTATTTTCCCCTCCCTTCTCCCCCTCCCCCACCCTGCTGTTTTTGCCATCTCTGTCTATTTGCTGTGTGATCTTCTGTATCTATTTGTCTTTTTGTGTTCTTTTCTCATTTTTTTCTGCTCTAGGATTCACCGGGATTCAATCCTGGGGACCTCTGATATGGAGAGAGGCTCCCAGTCACCTGCGCCACCTCAGGGCCTGGTTTCTGCTGCACTTCACCTTGACTCTCCCCTTCATCTCTCTTTTATTGTTGGGTCATGATCTTACTGCGTGACTCATTTGCATGGGCACTGGCTCACCATGCGGGCACTCAGCTTGCCACGTGGGTACTTGTGCAGGCACTCGGCTTGCCACGCAGGCACTGGCTCACCGTGCAGGCATGCTTTCTCTTTTTCTTTTTTACCAGGAGGCCCCAGGGATTGAACCCAGGTCCTCTCATACGGTAGGCAGGAACCCTATTACTTGAGCCACATCTGCTTCCCCACCTGGGATTTCAAAATGCAGATTCCTATTTTCTATCTGATCCACTGAATCAGAATCCCTTAGCTTTGAAATCTGTATTTTTAACCAACTCCCCAGATCATTCTTCTGATCAGTAGAAGTTTGAGAGTTGTGGTCTAATTTTTTCAGACTCCAGAAGATCATGGAGCCAAGTTCTTTATCATAGGAAGTTAGTTTATAGCCCTCTTAACAAACCTCATGAACTTCCTGCTCCTGGAAGCAAGAGACAGAGAACTCTGAGAAAGAAAATGATACAACAAACTTGACCAATATGAATCTGGTTCATACAAGTCAGGGAAGAAAAATTAAAGAACCAAATCATAGTTTTTCTCATTTCCACGAAAAAGGACTAGAAATCTGGAGGACAAATTTCTCTATATTCCCGAACATTTAAAGGATCTTTGGAGAAATTGGAACCCTTATTATTGCTGGTAAGATGGTGAAGTCACTCTGGAAAATATTTTGGTAGTTCCATAAAAAGTTAAACACAGAGTTACCATATGACCTGGAAACCACACTCCTAGGTACATACCAAAGAGAAATGAAAACTTATGTCCTCACAAAAACATGTATATGAATGTTCATAGCAGCATTATTCATAATAGGCAAGAAGTGGGAAAACCCAAATATCTATCAACAGATGAATGGAAAAATAAAATGTGGTTTGTCTACCTAAGGGAATATTATTCAGCAATAAAAAGAATGAAGTGCTGATTCATGCTACAGCATGGATGAACCTTGAAAACATTCTGCTACGTGAAAGAAGCCAGACTCAAGAGACCACGTATTGTATGATTCCATCTATATGAAACATCCAAACTATATAAATCCATAGAGAAAGAAAGTAGATTATGGTTGCTTAGGGCTGGGGGAGGGAGAAATGTGTAGTTACTGCTAATGGGTACGACATTTCTTTGGGGAGGGGGGACTCACTGTCTACAGTAATTCAGTAAACCTATTAGAGGGCTTTTCTCCCCTACCATCTTACGATATCTTGGGCCTCAAACCCAGTGTCCAAGTTGATTGAGAAACCAGTCCTTGATTTGCAGAATTGGCCTGTCGGAAGCTCCCTGTCAAGTGGAGTAAATGAAAATTGTCACTTCCTTCCCCTCACTAATGCCCACCTTCTTCCATAGCCCTCACCTTGAATCTGCTGGGACAGTGTAAACTCCTTGGCCTGGGAAGATAAAGGCCCTTCACAAGGAAGGCAAAATGAAGACATTATTGATACAAGCCTTCTGGAAGGACCAGAGAAAGATCAAAGGCAGAAGGATCGGGTGTTGGCAGGATGGAGTGAGAACACCCCTGGATCCATTGGGTGCCAGAAGTCCAGGGTTCTAGTCCCAGCAACTATCACTTCCTAATTTTGTGGTCTTGGGAAAGCCTCTTAGACTCCACCTTACTTAACTCTTAAGGGTGTTGTGAGAATTGAATAAGCAATAAGGCAAGAGAATTTTGGTAAGAGGCTATACAAATATTAAGTATTGTTTTAACATACTAACAGCTAACGTTTATCTGCACTGTGTAAGTGCACTGGGACAAGCCCCTTAGAGACACTGAATCATCGCAACAACCCTATGAGTCAAGTAGTTTTAGCTCCTTTGCACAAGTGTGGAAACTGAGGCTCAGGGAGGGGGAGCAACTGAAATCATCTTAAGGTCACACAGCTTGTTGATGGTGGAGCTGAGACACCAAAAGTGTGATGTGGGACAGTTTAAAAATAGATGTTGTTGGCTCCAAGTGTCCCCTCAGAGCTGCAGGTAGAACTGTAATGTAATATTAAATCAACAGTTCTCAAATAAAGTATTGCATTTCAAAGTTAGTCTAAAATTAGGCCACCCAAGAAGTTGCACTAGAATCAATTACTTCTGGAGCTTCTAAAAAATACTGATGTGGGGACTCTCCATGCTTAGAGATTCTGATTCAATTGGTCAGAGATGAAGTGCAAGCATCAGCATTAAAAGAGAAAAAAAGGAAGGGAAGGGAAGGGAAGGGAAGGGAAGGGAAGGGAAGGGAAGGGAAGGGAAGGGAAGGGAAGGGAAGGGAAGGGAAGGGAAAATAAAAGAGCCTCAGGGTTGAGAATTATTGCTCTAACTAAGGCAGGGTCTAGTAAGAAAAGGTCTTGAGCCTCATATTAGTCTTGATTGGAGTTTGGTCTTTGTCTATGACCTCTGGGGAGACACCAAAGGGAAAAAAGACAAGATCACATTTTGCATTTTGAAAGATTAGTCCTGCAGCGATGTGGAGAATGGACTGCTGGGGTGAGGGAGACCAGATAGAAGACTGACAGTGGTCCAGGTGAAAGAGGCACAGGGGAGCAGTGACAGGAATGGATTTGAGAGGCACTTAGGAAAGAGAATTGACAGTGCCTGGAGCCTTGTTGGATGGGGTTGTGGGGAGCGCAGGGTGGGCAGCAGGTGATAGAGAGGAAGAAGTTAAGGAGAACCTTCTAGGTTGGGGGGGAGGCACAAGCATGAACACTGCATGTGACTATAAAACTCAGATGATAACACAACTGTTCTGGTACCCAAGATTTTTCAAATATACTGTATTTCCTGGATTTGTATAAAATCAATTCAGTGATGGGGGTTGCTTGTTTGCTTTTAATTTTAAAATTAACAAATGACCTTAGCTCGATATTGTAAACCAAATTAAAATGCTATTCTCTGGGTATTTAAATACCCACTATTTAAGTTCCTACTGAAGTCATTTCTCTCGTAGGTTCTCTGAGAGGTTGAGCATTTAACCAAAACTTCAGCTCTTATTCCAGAGGACTGAAAACCTGTAAGTCTCCAAACCTGAAATTTGGAAGTAAGCACCATCTTTCGCTCATGGGCAATTCATCTCCTCCTGTTCTTTTCCCTCTCCTTCCCTCTAACTCTAGATTTCCTTGGAGGTTTTATTTGGAGATTTTCAGTCCACAAATTTGTGATATCTAGCTGCAACTAGAGAAATTGAATGTAGTGCCAGAATGTAGCACTGGTTGCCATCAAGGACAAGAAGTAAAACCTGGCCACTTTTTTTTTTTTTGAAGTTCTATTCTTTATATTCACAACATTCTTTGTTTTCTAATTGCAAAATAGTTTAAAATTATTATTATTAAACTTCAAACAATACAGGAATGTATAATACACAGAGAGAAAATGTTCTGTCTTCTCAGCCACAGGAGAAAAACCACGTCAACAGTTTGGTGTACTCTTCCAGATTCGTGCACTAACATAGGATCAAGGCTGGTCATTTGCAGGCAGTGAGCAGGGGGCCAGGGCTCCAAGCAAAAGGACAGTATGTGATCATGTTTGGAGACAGAGACTGCAGGACACATTAGAGCAGCTGCAGGTTCATTCTGGCAGAACATGGATTGTGAGGTGGGCATGGTGAGACATGAGGGGTGGAGGCAGGCAGGTACCTTTCAGAGCGTGTGTGTATGTGCATGTGTGCGTGTGCATGCAGGTGTGTGTGCACTTGGGCACCTTTGAAAGAAATCAGATCATACTATGCATTCTCTTCCCAAACTTGTTTTTTTTTCACATGGAGATCTTTCCATGTCAATATTTAGATATAGTTCATACTTTTTTAAAAAACCTAGAATACTCCTTGTATATTCCTTGGATATACAAAATTAGCTTAACTAACCCATATCAGTGGGAGTGGTTTGCAATGTTTGCTATTAAAAGCAATTGAACATTAGTAAATAAATATGCGTAGAAGAATGTCTGAAGGTTTAATTTCTAGGATTGATATTACTAGGTCAGTGGGTATGCATAGTTAAAATGTTGCACTACCTCTTGTGTACAGAATTGCCTATTTTCTTACACCCTATCAGTGCTGGATGCTATTTATTTATTTTTTTGACAATCTGATGGGCAAAAAATTTTTCTTTTAAAATTTTGCTTTAGGTATTTTTTGTGAGTGAATGCCTTTCCATTAGTTTGTTGCCTATAGGTATTTCTTCTGTGAATTACCAGTACATCCCTTTTGTATCTGATTACTTTAGGTCAATGGCCTCTCCTGACCAATAAAAATGTAACTGTATAATTTTGTGCCTGCATTGAACTAGAGCACTTGTTGTGTTGGAGAAACAATGAAAGTCAATGGCAGTATTAGTCAGAGTTCTCTAGGAAACAGAACCGACAGGAGATATCTGTGTATTATGAAACTTTTATAGGAATTGTCTCACGCAACTGTGGGGGTAGGCAAGTCCAAATTCCACAAGGCAGGCCACAAGCTGGGAACTCTATTGAAGGTTTCTGATGAATTCCCCAGCAGCAGCTGACCAGCTAAAGTAGAGGTGGAAATTCACTCTTCTGACTGCTGAAAGCACCAGTTCTCCTTTTAAAACACGTTCTTAAATCTAATCCATACCTGTGAGTGTGAACTCATTGGGAGTAGGACCTTCTGAGGGGGCTACATCAGTGTGTCCCACCTCAGGCAGGATGGGTCTTAACTCTATTACTGGAGTCCTTTATAAGAGAATGAAATTCAGATAAAGAGAGAGAAAGCCAAGGAAGCAAGAAGCTGAAATCAATGTAACCCGGTAGAGAAAGGAGAGACCAGCAGACGCCATGTGCCTTGCCATGTGGCAGAGGAACCACAGATCACTGGCAGCTGGTCTTTGGAAGGAAAGCCTCATTGGATTATGACTTGATTTGGACTTTTTCTGACCTCAAACCTTGAACAAATAAACTCCCATTGTTTAACCTGACACATTTTATGGTACTTACTTCGAGCAGCCTGGGAAACTAAATCATGGCTTTCTGTATCTTGGAATTCTCTGTGCCTTTGTGTTTATACTGAGATTGCAGGGCACAAATTTTCATCCATAACAAACCATATTTTCTCCTGACCTTTTTCTATTGACATGCACTGCCTCAATCCATGTACCCTTAAGCTCCTAATTTCCAGCAATCAATCCAACCTTTTTAAGATGAAGGTCTCCACACCTTCATTTTCTATTTATGACTTGTGGTAGTTTAATATTATTTTTGAATTCCAAAAGGAGATATTGATCATGTTTGTAAACTGATCTGTTTCTCTGGGCGTGATACCCTTTGATTGTATTCGATTCAGCTGAGACATCCTATTAAATTATGTTAAGATCAGAGCTTTGATTCAACCACATCGTTAGAGTGCAACTCAGCCTTGAGTCCCAACCCCCTTGGACTGATAAAACAGACTCTCACATGAAAGTAGACACACAGAGAAGAAGAACACAAAGGAAGAGGGACAACTCAGACATGGCAGAGGCTGGGGAAGAGAGATGAGCCTGATAGTCTACAGCTGACCTTGTAAAGAGAACAGAGCACTGAGCCCAGAAAGAACCTAGCCCTGGGTAGAGAGACAAGCCTTATGCCAGCCTACAGCTGAGATGGGAAGAAGCTGGGACCACAGAACCTTAAGAGGAAAGAGGAAGGCTGAACCCTCACAGGCATGGCCCACCATCTTGTGTCAACACGTGGCAACAGACTTTGGGTGAGAAAGTACCTCTTATAGTACCTTGAGTTGGACTCGTTAGAGCCTTGTGACTGTAAGCCTTCACCCCAATAAATATCCTTTACAAAAACCAACAGATTTCTGGCACTTCACATCAGCACCCCTTTTGACTGACTAATGCATGGCTTTATGGTTTTTGGGTGGGGGAAGGGAGATGACATATTTTCTTTTGAACATGCCATGCCTTTCTATTTAGATATCACATTTCTCCATCAACAATCCTGGTCTTGTGCCACCAGGAATTCAAAATAGTTCCTGTCCCAACTAGAGTTGCCCTGAAATTCACAACAGATTTACCCACAATATTCTTTATACTTAGTCTGCAGCTGAAAGAAGTAACCTCTCCTCAGAATCGTAGCATATGTTTTCTGGACAGTCAGATGGGAAACCAAAACAGGGTAAGGAGTTTTAAATACAGATGTAAAGAGCCATTGGAATCATAGATAGGGGATGTTCAGAGGATTTATAATTATGGAATTTGGAGTGAAAATGTGCTTCAGATGACACACAAACCAATTCCCTTGTTTTATAGGTGAGACCTGGGTAGGTCGAGTGAGCTGCCCATAGTAGCACTGCAGTGAGTGACAGATTGAAGTGAAGGTTTACTGGCTCCTAGTCCACTATCTTTCTTTTAGAAATCTTGCCTCCTGTTTTAATCTAATTGGAAGAAGAAATTTACTTAAAAGAGTCATATGTTATCAATCCCCGAAATCACTATAACAGTCATCTGTAACAAATAGGAACCTTAGCTGCAGAGAGATGAAGTGACTAGCTTCGAGTTACAGGACTGATGTGAGGCACATCCTCTCATTGCCAAAGAGGGCTCCCTCTGCCAGACCACTCTGACACCCACCATGGATGGTCCGAGGCCTTGAAGCAGGTGAAAACATTTTTGAAGGGTCAGATTGTGGGGGCCGCTGCCCTCAGAAGGTAAAGGAATAAGAGGCTACCTCCTTCCAGTGCTGAGAAAAAGCTAGTTTGTCCTTTAGGGTAAGGTAACCCTGTATTTTATGTCTTATTGAAAAGAAATGTTTTTCTGGTCCTGTCGGGTTTGAGCCTGGTATGATATTCAGAGTAGGTGCATTTTATTTTTCTACTAGTAAAATATTTCACTGCTTTCCTACTATTTTATTTTTTGTTGTTGTTTTTAAGGAATTGATGCATGTTAGCTTGAGACAAGGGAGTTTGTAGTGTAGGAACTGAGGTAGCTCCGGGCACTGGGGATGGGGGACGGGGCCTCTACAGGGACCCACCATTCTCCCGGTCTTTCTCATGTCTTCTCACTCCCCTGGTGCTTCTGCTTATTCCTCCACTCTCTGCTAACTGGCCGCTCTGCTCATCAGGAGTTTCTGCACTTCCTTAACTCTGATTTGTTCCTGACTTTTGCTGGCCATGTCCTTGACTCTCCCTCAGGGCATCCTTACAGTTACTCTCTTTGCTGCTGCAGGCTCATCCCAGCCGTGTTTCGTAGTAATTCTGGTTCTTGAAAGCTTGGGAATCTGACTGGCTCAGCTCATCTTTTGCCCACTATGCAGCCTGTGGGATTGGCTGCTTGGGTCAGTTGCTCACCCCTGCACCAATCAGATGTGGCCAAAGAGGGTTTTCCATCACATGGCAATTTACTTGGTAAACTCAGGGTCTGAGGGTAGGGCAGTTCCTTTAAAAAGGGTCGAGGCATCAGCATCATGTCCAAACATCTTCATTTCCTTTGAAAATTAAGCTTCAAGAGTCATGGAGCTGATTCAGTTCATTGGCATCTTTTGTTAATTTCTTGAGACTTATAAAAATAAGTTATTCAGGAACTCCTTCAACTATCTAATAGTGAGTCATGGCAATGCTATAATTTCCTGTCTATGGACTGGTTGGCTCTTTTCCAAGTACTTGTATCGGGTTCCACTCCCTGGAGGCTGAAATTTCAGTATGTCACTGGCAGAGAATTTACCCATGAGCCGTGTCTCTGAGCTTTGTCCTGAGAAGGTCTTGTGATTTCTACATTCCTGACCTGGCCCATTCCTTGAGGACAGTTTTAATAATATAGGGCTTACAATATGGGACCTAAACCTTTTTCTCATATGTAAAAAGGGCCAGCTGTATGGCCCTTTCGTTAGAACTTAATTGATTTAGGAACTTGTGAAGGAGCGTGGTAGTTGGGCAAATGCAGGAAAAAAGGTAATTAACCTTTACTGAACATCCGCGTGGCCCCCGGTATGAGCATTCCCATTTTCTAGATGAGGAAGCTGAAGTTCAGAGGAGATGTGACACTTGTCCAGCTATACATAGTGAGCAGGTAGTAAAGCTAGATTTAAACCCAGATCTAATAAACACCAGATCCCTCTCTTTGTATTGTACCTTGGGGTTGGTGATTGGGAAGGGAGGGGAAGAGAATATAACAGGTGGAGAGACGCCATAATGGCACTGGTGGCAAGTCCATACATGGGGAAAAGTTTGATGATAAGAACTTCATCCTGAAGCCGACAGGACCTGGCATCTTGTCCATGGCCAATGCTGGACCCAACACAAATGGTTCCCGGTTTTTCATCTGCACTGCTAAGACCGAGTGGTTGGATGGCAAGCACGTGGTCTTCAGCAAGGTGAAAGAGGGCATGAATATCGTGGAAGCCATGGAGCACTTTGGGTCCAGGAACGGCAAGACCAGCAAGAAGATCACCATTGCTGACTGTGGACAAGTCTAATTTGATTTGGCTTCTGTCTTAACCACCAGCCCATTTCTTCTGTAGCTCAGGAGAGTGCCTACCACCCCTGGGCTGCTCTCAGTATCCTATCATCTTTGTGCTGTTGCTGCAGTTCTTTGGGTTCTAGTCATCCTCCCCTTCCTTCCAGGTAAAGCTGGATTGCAGAGTTAAATTTGTGATTATGAAATAAAAACCTTAAACAACAACAACAAAAAATAACAGGTGAAGAGAATGGAGATTCTATCATAGGGAAAGGTATAGAGGTAGGCAAGCATAAAGTAGTGTGGGCCCTGTCTACTGGAGAGTCAGCTTCCTGGGGCAGATAGAGGGAGATTAAATGTCAGGGGGTAGTCAGGTTCTTGTGCAATATAAAGGCCAGGCTAGGGTGTAACTGACATTTTTGGAGAACTTGGGGAGGCACTGAAGGCAAGACATGACGTGGCCAAGGCAGCTGTTTAGATTAGAAGGATTAGTCTGGAGACAGGTGCCAGGCAATTGAAGTAGGAGAAGACTAGAGGTGTTTCAAGCACGCATAGCTATGTGGGGAGGGGGGGGGGGGGGTGGCACAGTGCTGTAATCTTAGGAAATGTCTCCCAGCTGGCTGCATCTTCTCAAGTGGGCACCCTTTACGAGTCCATTACTTCCTCTTCTTTGACAATCACAAATTTGGAATTCTTAGTCTTCTCTGTAGGAACTGCGCTCTGCTATAAAGCCATCACAATTGATGGAGAGAAATGCTGTTAATTTCTTATACTATGTCCTATTTGAAGCTTCCAAATGTTGTGTTTATTTGATTTTTAAAAACAGAACCACTCCAAGGGGTAGTGAGCCCTGGGAAGCTGAGGCTGTGGTCGAAATTTCCCCTGAAAGTCTTAACCGCGGGTGAGATTTTGTATGTATATCAATCATACCATTTCCATCCTCGTTCTCTGTTCCTGTCACTCCCAGTGTGAGAAGAGATAGACTATTAAAATAAAGGAGAAGTTCCTAGGACTTTACCTTCCATTTCTCCTTTTTCTTTTCCACAGTAAAATTATCATGAAATTACCTGTAAGAAGTTGCAGGCAATTTGGTTAATGTACTTTTGGATTTGTCTGGGGAAGAGTGAAAATTGACATATTTTATTTTCTACCCTGTATTTTGCAGCATATGGGGATATTTCTATAATTCAGACATGCCAATAACACAAACAGTTTTGGCTCTGAGACATGTATTTCTGCCACCAGAAATTAAGCATCCAGTTTGGAGGTGAATTAGTTTGTCAGTTTTATTGGTTAAGAGAAAAGAATTGAACTCCGAGACCCTGTTGGGGTTAGTAATTATATTACTGGAAATCCAGTGGAAAAAAATGTGCTAGGTTGACTGGCCTTTTCCATTTGCTCCAGGCTACACTTGAAGCCTCTCCTCCACCACCTTCTTGAAGTAGTAAAACTTACGACCTTGATAAAACTAAAGAAAGAAGAATTCTGTGAAAAATTGGTGGAAATAGTCTGATGATATTATCTCATAACCTGTAACAAATATTCCACCAGGGTGTGGAGTTGTATGGGAAATCTACACATCTGAATGATTGTTTTGCAAGTTCACAATATCTGTAACAAAAATATATATTTTTTAAAAATAGTATGGGTTTGGGGAAAAATACAACAAATGTAAGATAAGGAATATAGTTGGTAGTAATATTTTGATGATGCTCTTGCATGGTTTGTAACAAATGTTTCACACCAATGCAAAGAGTTGGTGGAGGGTTGATATATGAGACCCCTGTGTGATGGTATGTATGTTTATTTTGTACATTTGCAATCTTTCCTATGCACTTATTATTTATGTGTGTTCATGTATGAATTATACACTTCAATAAAAATTAAAAGCAAAACAAACAAACAAAATTCAAACTGGCGATCCCCCCAACTCAAAGAAATCAAAGTGAAGACCTTAACGGGCTGCCTTCAATGTTTAAGGCACTGTGCTGGGAGTGAAAACTGTGAATTATTTTTTCTTAAGAATGTATTGGCAGAGAAATGGTCTACTGTAATAGTAATACTATGGGTGTGAGTAGTTGTTAAACTTTCAAATTCCATTTAACAACTCCAAGGGCATACTCCTTACCCAGTGGTTTTTCTGCTAAGGGCTGAAACCTTCTCACTGCATTCTGCAAGACTGAAAGCATAGGCCAGGAGATGTTGGAATAAACACCACTGGGCTCATAAAAGGCCATCTTTTCGGGGGACTGTGTGGATGTCAAAGCAGGCTCTGGCTATGAAAGCAAGGGGCTTTGCTGTCAGGCCTGGGTGAAGGCTAGATGCCGGGCAGTCCTCAAACCAACACCTTAAAGCGGCCTTGCAGTTAGGAGCACCCTGCACTTTTATTTGCCCCATCAACAGCTGGATTGGGTAAACTTAAGGGTTGTTAGAGTTTTAGGTTGGAGTTATGAAAAATTGTGCCTATCCAACAAAATTTACAGAATTTAGGTGGTAAAGGCAAGCTTTGTGCACAGCCCTGTTTGGTATAAAGTTCAAATTCAAGAGGGTCATGGTAGACCTCATTTGGGAATTCTAAAAGCCAGGGGAGATTGACAAAGCTCCCTGGAAGAAGACAGTGGGAACTCTGGGATTCTTGAGCCAAGAGAGAATATTAAGTCTGCGCCAACCTCAGAAGAAGGGAGTGCTCCAAGTAGGCAAGGATCTCACTGAGTAAAAGAGGGACACAGTTCACATTTCCCATCTTGTTTTGTTTTTTTGTTTTTGTTTTTACCAGACTTGAGGTCTTTTAATTTGTCCCAAAGTTGCTGTTTTGTTTTTTCCCTCAGGGTTTAGAACTTTTAATTTGCCACAAAGACGCCGTTTGTTTGTTTGTTTTCCTGGCAGATTTCCCATCTTGAGACACTCATTTTTCATAGCCCAGTACTGTTCTGAGTACAACAAAGTGCTGTGTCTTCCTGCATAGGGAACTCTTAAATTCCTACACACTGTACCTCTAGGGGACTTAATGTTCTGTGGTCACTGAAGGGTCTGATGATTCAGTTATCTGAAAGAATTCTAATTGTTTGGGGTGGGAGGGTATAAATCTTCTAATTTTGAAAGAGAGTGGAGCTGAGACTGCAGGAGAATTGAGGGCAGCAGTAAAGAATGAAAGCAATTGCTGAGAAATTGAATACCCCAAAAGATGTGGCAAAGACTATGGAGGCACCAGGGATCATTCAGAAAGGGAGGGGACTTGAGGGCTTAGATTTGCAGTAATACAGCTGTGTGGGAGCTCAGAGCCAAATACCTCTGTGCCAATCATCCAAACTTTGAATAATGTCAAGCCCTATGTAACCTGAGAAAAACAAATGAGACCATTTTCCTCAAGGTTTTGTGATGTGACATGCTTAGGAAGGGGGACACAAGCAAAGGTTCAGTCTGCGCAGTGGGCTAGCTGTTGGGGGAGCATGAGCAGAGCGGAGTCCAAGATTAGCTCTGGGTCAGTCAGAGTTTTCCTGCTGTTTGGGGAAATGACCTACATGCCTGATACAGTTAAACAGCGTTAGGGTATTTGATTCAGTGTCCACTGATCTTCTCCATAAATTTTCCTGACGTGACAAAGAGGACCTTCTTCCCTTCCTCAGCTCAGGTGTGGATCTCACGATCCTACAGAGCTGAGAATGTCTATCTCAGTTACTTCCTCAGTTTGCGGGGAGGAGAAGTCCTAATTGGGCTAAACCAGCCTTGATCAGCTAAGAACAAGATCTTACCACGTGGGAATTATCTCTTTATTAATAATCATACAACCATTTTTACTGTAATAATGTATGTTATTTATTGCTGTGTAACAAATTACCCCAAAACTTATCAGTTTAAAACAACAATAAACAAGCAATTCCACTCCTGGGTATATACTCAGAGGAATTGAAAACAGGGACTCAAACAGATACTTGCACATCAATGTTTATCACAGCATTACTCAAAATAGCCAAAAGATGGAAACAACCCAAGTGTCCAACAACATATGAATGGATAAACAAAATGTGGCATATGCCTACAATGGGATATACTCAGCTGTAGAAAGAAATGTAGTTCTGATACATGTGACAACATGGATGAACTTGAAAATACTATGCTTAGTGAAATAAGCAAGATAAATAAGGACACATACTCTCTAATTTCACTTACATAAATCTAGAAATAACAAATTCATAGAAAAAGAAAGTAGACTAGAATTTGCCAGAACTGGGGAGAAGGAGGCAGGGGAAGGTTTTTTGGTTTTGGTTTTTGGTTTTGATGGGTAATAAACATCTAACACAGTTTCTGTAGGTCTGGAATTCAGAAGTGTCTTGAGTGTTTTGGGCTCTTGGTCTCTCATGCAGTTGCAGTCAAGATGTTGGCTAGGGTTGTGGTGGCTGAAAGCTTGACTGGGGCTGGAGGATCAATCTCCAAGATGGCGTACACATGTTGGCAGGAAGACTTAGTTCCTCACTACATGGACTTCTCCATAGGGCTGCTTGAGTTTCTTCATGACATGGTGTCTACCTTGCTCCAGAACAAATGATCTAAGAGAGAGCAAGATGGTGAAGCCTCAGTGATTTTTATGACCTAATCTTGGAAGCCACACTCTAACTTTCCCAATATCCTATTGGCCACATAAATCAGCCCTATTCAGTGTACTACCAAAGGCCTGGATACCAGGAGGCAAGTGTCATTGGGCCCATCTTGGAGGCTGGATGCCACAAATAGCTACCATCTATTGCAGGCTTATGGTGAGACTGTCACCTTCCTGAACACTTTACATAATAACCCTCAAGAGTTATTACTATCTTTCTATTATCCCCATCTCGCACATGAGGAGACTGAAACTTAGAAAGGGCAAATGACTTTCCCGAGGTTTTCCCATGCTGAGCTTGCCCGTGATTTGCTCCTCTTCAGCTCATGTTTTCATTCTGCAAATAAGCATTGAGTGCCTACAGAGGGACAGGCTCTTTGTTAGGCTCTGGACCCTGATCTAAGAGGAAAGGTTAAATTTTGTGTGTTGTAAGACCATCAAGGCATGTGAAAAAAATTAGAGGCACAAAAAGAACACTATATTTAAGGTATAGTGGGGCTCTACAGAGGGAGTAATCAATTCTCTTGCGCATAGGAATGAGTCAGAATATGCTTCTTAGAGGGGGTGATACTTAAGGTGAGTCTTAAAAAGAGGCAAATTCTCAACATGTACACACTACTACACAAAGGCTTAGGGTAGGAGTGGGAATTCCAACTTAGTCCTATAGAGTGTACCCCTCTTCGTCTCCTACGTTTTGGTGAGTCTGTGTGTGGTGAAGCCAGATGACACTTTTGCCATCTGGTCTGCTCAAAAGAGCCAAGTGGTCTAGAATCAGGAGACTCAAGTTTCATACCATTTTTCCACTAACTGCTGTGTGACCTCTGGCAAATTCTTTTTATATATACCTTAGTTCCAGCTTCTGCTAAATTGGAATAAACCTCTCTTCCCTTACAATATCATGGGGAGAAGGGGTTGTGAGGATCAAATACCAAACAAGATGTAAAGTTGTTTCTGAAAATTTCAAATCTCTATTTTCAAAATGATCAGAGGAACATAAGCTAGTTCCTCTGCAACACATTTTTTTATCTCTCCCACCCCACTCTACCTGTGTCATACAGACACAGCAGAGTAAAATTTTACCTCCATTTTGCAGCTTATAGTTAGTCAAGGGGAAAGACTCAATAGTCCTTGAGAATGTTTGGTGTAGTAGACTACCTCTGAAAAAATGTAGAGACACTCCAATGGTCACTGTGAAATTATGTTGCTGAAGAAGTGGATGATGAGGGGGAGAGAAAGAAGTCTAACATTTGAGATCAATGTCATTTGTGCTTTGTGCAGCCCTTTCAGCACAAATATCAGATGAATGAAACTTTATGATCCTCACTGTTGCCATACGTTTTATTTCTCTGAGAAGTCAAGCACATACTTTTCTAATAATGTAAAAATCTTGTGATTTATTATTATTATTACATAAGTAAATGAAAAACAATATTTTTTCTCTGAACAGCCCATATATATATATATATATATGGCCAACAGTTTCTTCCCCCTGAAAAAGGGGAGATGCTTAATATCGTTAGCGTGCACTTGATGTTTATAGGGTACAATTCTAGGCAGGGGCACCACTGCCTTCCCACATGTACTCTGGAATCACCATCATCATCTTAGAGGAACTAGTTATTTAGAGTGAATAAAAAATTCCCCAGCAATACTAATTACTTCATGGAAACATGAATCTGGTTATACTATTTGTATGAATACTATACACAGGATATTGATCTCTTTTAGAATCAAGCCACTTTTGTTTCATTATGCTCTCTTTCCTTCTCTTTCCTTGAACCTGGGAAAGGTAACCCCACAGCTCTTGAAGGTTCTCCTTTACCACTTCAATGAGCCCTTTTCACCTACACAGGAGTGTCAGATACACTGTTGTGACCTGGTATACACCTCGAAGGGCACTGGCCAATCTACTCCAATATCCATCAAGTTCTGAAATAATTTTTTCTCTTCTACCCAAGGAGGTGCAACCAGTTCTGGGATTGGGAAGGGAAGAATACCTCGTTCTGTGTAAAGTGAAAGAGGAATTGAAGCAAAGAAGCTAAAGATCTCCGTGTACTTCCAGAATATTGATTTTCTCCTCTCCCCTTGAGTACTCCAATTCCCATGAGTGGTCAAGGCCTTGTTGCCTAGTGGATTTTTAAAAATATAGCTTTAAATGCTTTATTGTGATTAGAAGAAAACATATAAGTAAAAATCCCACTATATTCTTAAGGGACTATTTTTTAAAAATTAATATATAGCAAAATTAACTAGTTATTGGTGTACATTTTTATAGTTTCAACAAATGTATAGATTCTTGTAACTACTACCACAATTAGGTATTTAACAGGCCAATCACCCCAAAAATTCTCTCATGCCACCCATATCCCAAATCCTTGTAACTGCTTATCTGCTTTCACTATAGTTTTGCCTTTTCTGGAAAGCCCTATAGATGGAATCAGACAGTATATAATCTTCTGAGTCTGTCTTCTTTCCCTCAGCATCATGCCCTAAGATTCATCCATGCTGTCGTGTTTATCAATAGTTTGCTCCTTTTATCTTTCTATTGTCCTAGTGAATATTTAACTTAGCCTTTTTCTTTACATCACAGATCACATGAGTCCTGGGAAGAAGTGGCATTTTGGTAGCCAAGTGAAATGTAACTAAGGTTTATTCTTCAACTTCTTTGGTTACTTATCATAATCATGTTGGATGATCATCTGCAGATGAATAGGAATAGGCCATTTTTATTCAGAGGAAAAAATGCCCAGAGTATACAGAGTCTAAACACTTTCAAATGCCCCCTCTTGTATGAGGGTTAGCAGAGTTGGGGAGGTAGGTTGGATTATCCATGGAATTGGGGGTGGGCTGGAGGAAGGAACAGGTTAACTGTGGGGAGGTGGAGGTCTGTGGTTGAAAACACGATTGTGGGAGTGTTCTTTTGGCAAATATGACAGAGAAGGGTCACTGGTGCAGGGTATTTGTATTGGGGGAATGTATGGGAAAGGATGCATGCTTCTATGGATATTAATGTGTTCATCTTGTCATAGGGTATTACCTCAGTGGATGGAGACCCACACAATAAACAACAAACTATTAAACTCCCATTCTGGGGAGTCCTGCTACATTCTCAAATAGAGGGACAAGAATCTCTCAAGTACATAGGCAGTCCTAATAAAATGAAAATGGACCAATGTGTCAAGCCCTCAATATTAATGCAGATAACTAGGAAACTTATTCTTGATAAATTGAAACTTAACCTAATAACTTTTGCCTAAGAGTTACCTCCCAAAACCTCCTTATTGTTCAAATGTGGCCTCTCTCTAAGCCAAACTCACCAAATAAACATTCTTTACAGTATGGGACCTGACTCCCAGGAATGAGCCTCCCTGGCACTGAGGCATTAATACCGAGCACTATCCAGTGATGAATTTGGAAAAAGACCTTGACCAAAAGGGGGAAACATCAAATACAAAAGAGTTTTTATGGTTAAGAAGTTTGACAATGAGTTGGGAGGTCATTCCAGGGGTTACACTTATGCATGTCTCAGGCAGATCTCACTAACTGCCACTGTGAACAAAGCCTCAAATGGGGTACTCTTGAGGGCTCAAAGGCCATCATACACTACAGGCAAGACATACAATCCCTTGAAATCAGTGGGACTTACCTTGAAATATAGGATAACCTTTCCCCAATGTAAAAGTTAGACTCATTTATAATTTTCCTACACACAAATCTTCTACCCCATTTATTTGATCCTGTAATTAGCACTATACCCATTTAAATATATGTCTCAGAGACTTAAATCTTTAGTTTGTTCATATGCCAGTTGAGCCCTAAGTCTCAGAAAAGTTGTGGCCAATACCTACTCTCCAGATCATCAGACTCACCCAGCACAACTAACAAAATGATGATGGACAACCCCCATCCCAAATGACAGAAAGTATCTACAACTGCAAGCAAAACAGTTCCTTCCATCTGTCCCATAAGATCTAAGTGGGTATCACCATGCCCAAATCCTCAAGACTGAGGAATGAATAAACATTGGGGAGGAATGCAACCAACGACAAAGTAAACTTATTAATATTGGAGTAATGGAAGAACAATAACATTGTTAAAAGATAGTGGTTACCAGAGGTTCTGAGGGGAGGGGGAGGGAATAACAGATGGAATATAGGGCATTGGAATTAAGTGTAAACCACAATGTAAACTATAGATCTTGGTTAATAGCAATGCTGTGATAATCACTCATCAGTTGTAACAAATGTACCACACAATTGTAAGAAGTTATTAATGGGGGAAGATGGGGGAGGGGGAAAGGGTGGGGTATGTGGGAATCCCTTATACTTTTGATGTAACTTTACTATAATCTAAAACCTCTTTTAAAATAAAGTTTATTATATTAAAAAAAAAGTCCCCTTTATCCAGCATTTGGAGGTTATTAACGTACTTCATCTATGAATTTTTCTGTGTGTTTTACTGACACTCTCCAACAGGAGTTCTCAATAGGGAATGAATTTGTTGCCTCCCATCAGGGAATATCTGGCAAAAAAGACATTTTTGGTTCTTATAACTGGGGATGCTACTGGCATCTAATGGGTAGAGGCTAGAAATGCTGCTAAATGTCCTACAACACACAGAACAGTTCCCATAACAAAGAATTATCCAGCCCCAAAAGTCAATAGTGCTGAGGTGAAGAAACTCTGCTCTATGTATCCCATGCATCCCTTCAAAAAAAGCATTTAGTGGGTTTTGTTTTGGGCCCAAAGACCTCAGCAGAGAGGGGTGGGCTTTTGGCGAAGAATCATCATTTCCTTCCAAAATTTTAATGACAACCAAAAGAGTAAGAGTCAGAAAAACAAGGAGAGTGATTATTCAAGCCCATGAAGAAATTGCTGAAACCCCCTTCAAATAACTCTCACATACCAAACAACTTGTTCCCCCAGAGATGTGGTTGCCCACTTCTGGACCAATGCAGTTTCTCTCCCTGCCTGCAGTGCTTTGCCCATTGCCCTTTACTTGGAGAACTTCTTATCTTTAGAGGCAACCATCTTTAGACTCTTGGACAGGTGTCTTGCCTTTTGCCTCCCATAGGAGCTGGGACCTACCGGTAGCATGGCATCCTTCATAGTACCTTTAAATTTTTGTGTCTCTCCTCATTGCAGTGTCCTCAGCAGAGTTGAATGCCTGACATAAGATTGTGTACAATAAATATTTGTTAAATTAATAAAAACATTTTCCAGATACATTTGGGTAGATTAAGCATTCATCCATATATTCAATCATTCAACAAATATTTATTTAGTACCTGGAAATAAAATATTCTGAGTGCTGGAAATACAGGCATTAACATTTTATTGTAGGGCTTACATTCTAAAGCGGGGGTTGGTAAAGATTTTCTGTAAAAGGTCAGACAACAAATATTTTTTGGCTTTGCAGACAATACAGTTTATGTCACAACTACCCAACTGTACAACTGTAGCATGAAAACAGCAAAACATAAACAAAGGTGTGGAGCTGTGTTCTAATAAAACTTTATTTACAAAAATCATACAGCGAACATGATTTGGCCCTCAGAGTATGGTTTGCCAACTCCTGTTCTAGAGAGAAGACAATGAACAAATATAAAATTCAAGTAATAAGAAATTTTGTGTGTGTGTGTGTGTGTGTTTTTTAAGACAGGATAAGGGATAGGAGGGATGGGAGAGATGGGTCAGAAAGGGAAGAGAGTTGAGAGTTGATGATGTAGAGGTCAGTGGGACTAAATCAGGTTACTGCGTGGACTTTGGAGTTACTACTCAGTATGATGGGAAGACATTGGAGGGGTTTTGAGCGAGAGACATGACTTGTTCTGAGTTATCATCAAGGAGAAGGTCTCGGGGTGACTTTTCACAACCCCCACTCATTAGGGTGAATTAGGAAAATGTGCCCATTCCTACAGGAAGATTGGATTTTAGCCTCCACTCATCCCTTCAACCAAATACCCTCAGTTGGGGTGCAACTTGCCTAAAATCAAGGTCCTTGATCTTAAGTGCTGCTGAGGTTGCGTAAGAAACCCCAGGGAAGCGGATGTGGCTCAAGCAGTTGAGCTCCTCCCTCCCACATGGGAGGTCCTGGGTTCAGTTTCTGGTGTCTCCTAAAGAAGACAAACAATCAACAAGCAGACATTGAGCAAAAACAATGAGCAAAAAACTAGCCTCAACCAAATGGAACTCTTGAGACTTTCTAGAACTTTCACATATTTGGTATGCAAATAATTGTCATTAAGACAGTAGTTTCTGGGGCAAGTGGGAGGGTGCCTACTTTCTACCTGGGCACTCCTTTCTACCTGGAAGGAGTCTCAGCCAATTCCTGAGACCTTTCACCATAAGGACAAGCACTTCCTTTTTTTCTTTTTGCTGTAGTGCCATGCAGTATAGATGAAGGAAACAGGGCAGCGAGTGAGTAGCATAGGTATCTCTCTAAGTTAAGGAAACTTGTATAAGAGGAACCTGTGACAAAAATGATGGTTTTCATTTCCCATTCTTTGTTAAACTGCAGGTTGCTGGGAATACTGTCACACTTTTGCAAATTTCTCAAAATCTGAGCCACTACAGCCTAGCAACAGCAGGGAATGTGAAAGAGAGACTTGAGCTCTTGCTCTTCCCAGTTGTTTTTGTCAACAGGTAAATTTCTTTAGCATCTTGATGTAGTCCTATTGGATCTAACTGGCACAGATCCAGTCGTGGGCTCACCATTTGTTAGCTGGCCTTCCTTCCATTTTACTTATTTACTTATTCCATTATTTTGGATGGGGATATGACAGACAAGGGGAAGAAATGAAAGACATTTTCCTTATTATTAAATACCAGTCACATGGGGAGTAGATGTAGCTCAGTGGTTGAGTGCCTGCTTCCCATGTATAAGGTCCTGGGTTCAATTCTTGCCACCTCCTAAAAAACAAAAACAAAAAAACAAAAAAGAACAATAACAACAAAAAAACCCAATCATAACAGGTGACAATAGGGGTTTGCACAATAACTCCAGACACACTCACCTTGGACTGACATCTTTTACGTTTCTTTTGTACTTCTGAAGGTCTTGACACCAAGGATGAAACAGTATGGTTTCCAAACAATGTGGACTTTACCTAAAAGTGTTATTAGTTGAGTCACAATGAGCATCATGGTTAATTATTTTCCTATTGCTGTTTTTATTAGTTGGACAATTTCCCAAAATCTCACTTGCATATGATCTATTACTTCTTTCCCAACAGTTTGATTAAGCATCTTCTACTCATTTATTGATTCCAAGAATAAGAGAATGGAATCAACTGTAAACTGAAAATTCCTCCCCTAGTTGCCACAGACAAATGCAATTTGGTTGCCTCAACTGAAAACAGTAAAGATGAAAGTGATGGCATAGCAATAGGAATATTATGGTAATAAGCATCTTCCAAACCATAAGTAGAGGGTGAATGATAGAGTTGGGCTTTAAACCTATTCAGATGTTAACAATTTTTAGGAGGTATTTGATTATTAGGCATGGATATGTCTGACCAGCAAACATACTGTTATTTTTCATCTGTCCTTTGTGTTTTCCAAGTAAAATGGATACTTGCTACATATTTTCTGCTGAACCACTGGCGAAGTTGAAATGTACCTTGGGTTGCAGTAAAAGATAGTTTTAATTGGCTAATCTCACCCACGCCTTACTTTGAGGGCTTTAACTCATGTCAACGCCTGCACAAGATGCTAGGCATGTGGGCATTGCCCAGGGAGGATCTGGGCAATGGTTAAGTGGCCTTATTTCCCTTCTTTAGGAAATAGCTTAAGAGCATCTGATGAGGAAAATTGTTTTCAAGCTTGTTGCTTGCTTTTTACAGTTCAGTCTATTCATATCTTCTCCTTTGAAATAAGAGGTGACCCAGAGTTTTATGCAACGGGGAAGACAGGACTGAAAGTAAGCCTCTGGTTTCTCCTAAGTTCCAGTAAAGCAACCTTCAGTCTGAGTCAGTGAGCAAAAGAGTGAGAACACAGTAAGCCGAAATCCGTCACCTAAGAGCCCGAAAAAGGGACCTAAAATGTTTTTTTCAAAGGGAGACGTGTTAACAAAATGATGAGGAAGACACAAAATAGAAGAACAGAGAAAGAAGAAAGAGGAAGTAGAATTAAAGGAGGAAAAATAATAAGACATTAGTTTATTGAAATGTGAACAGAAGGAAAATTGCACTCAACCCACTCTAGCCAAGTTGGCTTGATAAGACTTCAACTCAAAGATCGGGGCAGTCGTCTTACCTTTTTGTCTCAGAAGCTTTAAAATCAAGGCAGGAAATTTGCAGCTTAGAGTGCAGTGGTGTGCTGGTCATTTTTTCATTGCCACCTACACAGGTGTTTTGCACATGTAAGAGGATTTCAATATAGTTAAATAACTTATATCGGGTCTACACTTGGAGAGCGAGGTGTGAAATTGGGGTAGTTTGGAGAAGAAAAGGAGATTTTTAAAAAATCTACCTGAGTAGTCAATATGAATAAAAGATTTATATTTTTGGGTGAGATCCATGATGCACTGAATTCAATATTTTGACTCTAAGGTGGGTAAGAAAAGCTATGGACTGCCACGGGTAGGGGAGCCTGGAGCTGCCATCCATACTGATTGATTCACTGGACGTTTACAATTTTGTTAGCTCAGTGCTCCACTTTGTCGGAACAGATCCTGCATGAGTGTGCTTCGTGCTGCTGATTCTTTTTCTTTCAAAGCAGGCATTATGTTATAGTGATAGCATCTCTGCCCCGTGCAGGAGAATGTTACCTGAATATGACCCTCCACATCTAACGTCCACACCCATGTGGGCTAAAAGCCTGCTAGCACAGGCTAAACTGACACTTAGTTCTGGCCATCAACTTCACACCCATAGAGGAGTTTAAGCACATGGTCATCAATCAGGTGTTTGGAATTTTTTTTTTTTCATCTTGTACAAAGGAGAAATCCTAGAAAATATGTGAAGAATAACATCTACTATGAATATAACATTTCCCCTCAGCCTTTTTTTAAAAGATTTATTCATTTATTTTTATTTTATTTTTTTATTTCTCTCCCCTTCCTTCTCCCCCACCCCCCCTGCTCTCTGTGTCCATTCTGCTCTCTGCTCTTGTCTGCTCTCTGTGTCCTTTCGCTATGTATTCTTCTGTGACCGCTTCTATACTTATCAGTGGCACTGGGAATCTGTGTTTCTTTTTGTTGTGTCATCTTGTTGTGTCAGCTCTCCGTGTGTGCAGTGCCATTCCTGGGCAGGCTGCACTTTCTTTCGCGCTGGGCAGCTCTCCTTATGGGGCGCACTCCTAGCACATGGGGCTCCCCTACGTGGGGGACACCCCTGCGTGGCACGGCACTCCTTGCCCGCATAAGCACTTGCACATGGGTCAAGGAGGCCTGGGGTTTGAACTGCAGACCTCCCATGTGGTAGGCGGACGCCCTATCCATTGGGCCAAGTCCGCTTCCCTCCTTAACCTTTCTTTCAGTACTTTTACTCCTGAGCTTGTGTGCCCAAGCCATACCAACTGGGTGGGCCACACAGAGTAATTAAGAGTTTGTTTTTTCTTTTACCCCCAACCAGCTGTTGTAGAATGTCCAGTGCAGCTCAGAGTCCCCTCCAGCGTACATCTGGTGGTTTCCAAGAGTTGTCTATTGAATGCTCATGAGCAAGTCATCTCTTCTACCAAGGGCATCTGCCACTTTCCTTGGCTTTGGCCTTTGTCAGTAATGTCTTTCACTAGAATCCCAATCCCATTACTCCCATGTGAAGTCTCAATATGTATATTAAATGTTCATGATCAAGAAAACTTGATTTTTTACCTATTCCTAGAAATAATGACACCAACATACCAAATTTCCCCTCACATAAAATGGTTTTAGTTCCAAGGGTTAGCACATTCTTGATGATGTGAGAATAGATGGACTATCATTTGATGAAGATGAATAGGGTAGAGAAAAGATCAAAATAACAAAGCACTTAATTCCTTTTCATTTCTCTCATATATCAATGTGATTTTTTAAAAGGATTTTTATTTATTTATTTCCCCCACCCACAACCCATTTCCCCCATTGTCTGTTCTCTGTGTCCTTTTGCTGTGTGTTCTTCTGTGTCTCCTTATATTCTCATTAGGCAGCTCTGGGAACCGAACATGGGAACTTCTGGAGTGAGAGAGAGGCAATTACTCTTCTGTGCCACATCAGCTCCTTGCCTTGCTCCTTCTTATTTTCTCTCCTCTGTGTCTCCTGTTGCGTCATCCTGCCGTGTCATCTGGCACGCCTGTGCAGGGGGGCTTTCCCACATGGGACGGCATTCCCACGCAGGGCGGCACTCCTGTGTGAGGCCGCATTCCTACTTGGGCCGACACTCTGTGCGGGCCAGCTCGCAGAGTGCACCAGCTTGCCTTCACCAGGAGGCCCTGGGCATAAAACCCTGGACCTTCCATATGGTAGACGAGAGCCCAACTGGTTATGCCACATCCGCTTATCCCCAGTGTGATTTTAATAAATAAGGGCAAACAGGTAATTGTGGGTTTTTTTCCTTCTTAATTTAGGAGGAAATCCTTTCCAAGTGAGACAAATTATCATCCTTTCCTTTCCTAAGTAGCTGAGTTGGATTTTTTTTTTAATGAAATATCTAGTGCGTGCACATACACACTTGCAATGGGACAATTTTCTGCAGAGGAGCAAGCTCACTCTTCTGTCTTCTAAAAACATCCTTTCAGCAGGGGATAATTCTTAATCTGACTAAAGGCAATGTTCTCTATCTCCCCTAAAGGCCATCTACCACTACTCTTCCTATCTAACCTGCATTGTTTCCTCTCAGTTCCAGAAATGGAAGATAACAGTTGAAAAGCCGCATCTTTAAAAACAGTGACTCTTGGCGCCCTCTGCTGTCTGCTCGAAGTTCTCCAGCCGTATGCCGTGACAGAACAAAGCCCCAGGCCTACCAGGGGTTACTAAAAATACACATACCTATTTAAACATGAAAGCTTTTTTGCTCAAAGGGCCCTTTGTTTTGCTGTTTCCCCTGAAAAGCATGTGCATCTGTTCATACACACACATACACATACACATACACATAACACACACTGGATCATTTGGGCAGGCAATACAGAGAAGGAGTTAAAAACATGAGCTCAGCATCTGATTGCCTGGGTTCAATTACTGTACTTTTTCACTCACTAGTGTTACAACCATGGATATGTAATTTTTTCCCTCTGAGCTTCAGATCCTTCCTTTATCTGTAAAATGGGGTCATAGCACCAATAATGTCTACAAAGTACTCTGCACAGGTCCTGACAAATGATACCATGTTATATGCTAGCTGTTTTTTAATTTATTTTATGAACCCCCCAGCATTAAATGCCCCTTTGTTGTTATTGTTAAATTCCCTATCAGCTGAATATTGACATGTCAAAGAAATGATTATGCTACTCTAAATTGGAAATGAGATTTCTTCTTCTCTCTGTGGTTTTATAGAAAGAAGCAAACACTTCAGCCCAAAAGTTTCATGCTGAGCTGTTAGTTCTCTCCTGACTTCTTACCTTGTAGCATTCATATTGAATCAATTTGGACATGCAGGTGTCCACTTTGGTATCTGCCAATCAGAACATGTTCTTCAAGATCCCTGTCATTAATGCTAATTCCCAGCTAAGGAACTGAAGGTTGCCTTAGCCCTCTGAACATTATTGGCTGCATAATGTGTCACCCTGGGATGGAGTGGAATATCCCAGAAGGCTCTGTTGCTTAGTTTCCAGGAATGAGACTTGCGTTCATGGATTCAAAATCAAATAGGTTTGTAGGGCAATCACTTTGCTCTGGAAAGAGCCCTCCTTTGTGATGTCACTCACAATGCAATTGACAGCGTGATCTTGCTGTCTGGGACTGCGGTGATTTGGGGGATGAAGTGACAGGGTGACACTGGGCTCTTCTGGGTGAGCAGCATGTCTTGACTTGAGACAGGAGAAAGGAATCAGGGAAGATGAAGGATTTAAGCAACACTCAAATCTGGGAAGTCATCTCCCAGGCAGGCCTGCAGTGCACCAGCCATGGTGCCATGTGCCTGGCAGGTGGACTCAGAGGCTCCTCTTCATTCCCCAGAGCCTGATTAAGCGTGGCCTTCCTCTCCTACCCAAAGCAGCCACCTTTGGTGTGCTAGCTGCAGGGTAGTGACTAGCAACCAAGAGTGTGGGCTCTTTTCTTTCACCCTGGGCCTCTTTTCCCCAACCCCACCTTTCATCTCTGCGGTTATGCTGCCTCGGATGCCCTTGGAGGCCACCGCCCTTGGAAGAAGGGTGGCCTGAGCCAGGGGACGACTGGTAGGGCGAGCAGTTCAGCTTCCTTTGAAGTTTTACCTGGAACCTTTATTGCCAATTTTTTTCTTTCTCAGATTAGCTAAGTGCCTGGAGTGGGGGTGGGAGAAGATGGAAATCACGGGATCAGAACTGGAAGATTAGAGGGGCACTGGTTCAGTATATTAATGCATTAGTCCAGCCAGACCCCTGGGCTTGGTGGGCCAAGTCATTCTACTTCTCAGGGTCTTGATTCTGTCTTAAGTAAACCTGGGATAGAAATAGTGACAAGTTTATGAAAAAGTTGGGAAATAACTAAAGCAGATCATAGTGGACTATACATATTAGCTAAAATCTGCGACTTGATTAATTAATCAAGTCACTCTGTCAAAATATTAAGGCCCTGTTATATGTATAGCTTTATATAGGCATGCTGGGGTGTTATAAGAGAAATGTAAGGTACTTTGTCCTTCAGGAGAGACTAGCTGTGCTTTGGAAGGAGAGGTTCTGTAAAAACTCAAGGCAAAGTGTCAAAATGAATGACACACACAGTAGGTGCTACAAAAGACCCAGAAAATGTTCCCGTATTACATATGCTATAATACCAACCTGGACTGTTCCATCTTAGCACTTATCCCAATTGTAATTATGTGGTCATTGGCCTAGTTATCCATGTAACATCTGTTTCTCTTGTAGAATGCAAGCTCCATGAGTGGAGAGGGACATTTTTTCAATCCCCTTGTTTTGACTCCATGTTAAAGAACTTAAAAATTTCAATCAGAATTACACCAATATCAGTCATTTTTGTTGAGAAGATATTTTTGAGCTGATTCTTTTTAATCCAGTTTAATTCCTTGGTCTGTTTCCTATGCAATAGTAAAAGCATTTCCTTTTTAAAAATATTTCATTTTTACTTTTCTGAACTTATTTCCATTGGGATCAATTTTATGGTGAAAATTTAGTTCAACACTCAGCTTTTTATGCATATCAAATCTTACTAATCATAGCCTTTTCCATTATGATTTTTTAATGGCTACATTGTCTACTGAGTTCAATTTTCCCAAGTCAAATTTGTAATTTGAAATTTTATATAGTAAATTTGAATCTGGTTATTTTAGTCAAGCCCTGTGTAGTTTTAGCCAGTTGTATCCAACCAACCACTGAACTGTGACTGAAAAAATTCATAGGAGTTTGCCAGTTAACAAGGAAGGAAGAAGATGGGGTGTAGAATAGAAGGGCACATGGAGTAGCAAGATGGGTATAGCTGCGCCAGGTTACGAAAGGCCCCCTAAACCTTGTCAGAACCTTAAGCTGTATCCAGGGCAAAGTGAGGAACCTCAGATTTTGAACAGGGAAAAGACAAATTTAGGTATTGGAAACCACATTCTGGCTGCGGTATAGAGGATAGTTGAAAGACAGACAACAAATTATGGTGGCCTTCATTTGGGAAGGAGCAATGGGAAAAGAGAAAAGTTCAAGAAGCTTGCTGGGAAAAACCATCTGTGACCCTTTAAAACATGTCCATACTCATTTATAGGCTCTCTACAAATGGCTCTTCTGACCCTTTAATTTGAGCCCAAAATTATTAATAGCACTACACTTGATAAATACATGTCCCAGAGACTTAGGTCTTTGGTCTGTCCATATGCCAGTTGAGCCCTGAATTTCAGCAGAGTTTAACAGCTACTCTCCAGTTCATTGGACTTGCCCAGGACAACTAACAAGGAGATGATGATGGAGAACAACCATCCTAAGGAACAGAGAGTGTCTGAAACTGCAAGCAAGATAGCTCCATCCATCTGCCCCATGGGATCCAAGCCCCCTCTCAATTAGAAGCAGAGTGGACAACACTATCCCCAAATCCTCAAGATTAGGGAATGAACTAAAATTGACTTTTTATTATTCATTATAGACATTATTATTCTAGCAATAGAAAAACTCCTGTCATTGATATAAAGGCAGTGACCACCAGAGCTTCTGAGGGATGGGAGAGGGAAGAATAGGTGTAATGGGGGCATTTTCAGGACATTGGATTTGTCCTGCATGACACCGCAGTAATGGATATAGGCCATTGTACATTTTGTCATAACTTACAAAATGGTGCAGGACGAAGTGTAAACGATAACATAAACTCTAGTCCATTGTTAGCAGCAGTACTTCAATATGGGTTCAATTGTAACAAATGTGCCACACTAATGAAAGATGTTGTTAATGTGGGAAAGTGTGGGAGGAGGATGGAGTGGGGCATATGGGAATCCCTTATATTTTTTATGTAACGTTTATGTAATCTAAAGGTCCTTTAAAAATAAAAATTAATTGTAAAACAAACAAACAAAAAATGCCCGTAAATTCTACCATACATTCCTAACACTGAACGGTGGGGTGTATGATTCCTCCCCTTGAAAGTGGGCGGGCCTGGGACTACAGTGGAAGTGACACTACGTGATTTTGGAGACCAGGTCATAAAAGGTGGTGACAGCTCTGCCTTGTTCTTTGGAACACTCACTCCTGGTACCTGGCCACCACACTGAGCGCAAGCCCATGCTACACCGGGGTTGTAGATCTTCCAACCCCAGCTACTGTGAAGAAACCTTTGAGATGAATCCAGCCTAACCATCAATTGACTAGAACAGATATGAGGCCCTGAGTTAAGAACTGCCTGGCCAAGTCCAGTCAATTCCTAGAAAAATGAGAAATAATAATAAAATGATTACTGTTTTAAGTCACTAATCTTGGAGTGCATTCTTACATAGCAATAGACAACCAGAACACTATCCCTGGTATCACTTAATTAAGATGTCTCATAACTGTATGGTGCTCACCATCCAGATTTTGGGGTTCTGGAGCAATGGACATTTACAATAAGTGAAAATCTATGAAAGTATAAAATAGAATCAGGGGATGAGATATTCTACTTAAGCAAATGTTCCCATTAACAGAATAAGTAGATTTCAAAGAAGCACTAATTTTCAAAGACATTACCAAATTTTAAAGAATCAAAAGCTCACCATGGTCTATCCTGAGCATTTTTCTTTGATGACATTTTAGCCTTCAAAATCATCTATTATCTTGTGGGGAACATTATGCACACAAGTTACATCTGTCCTAAGTTGTCCCACAGTGAGCCTTGAGGGGATGGGGCGAGAGGTCCAGTTTGTGCAGTTGGCAGAGGACCACTGCTGCTTGGGAAGGTCACTGCTATTTATTGCTCATAAAACTCATATTTTCACTTTACTAATGAATGGTTGTGAGCCAACAACCAGAGCCATGCACATGCAGGGTGTGACAGTCATTTGAATGCTCTTTGTGAATGTTGGAGAAGGTAAATTCAGGGAGAGGAAGCATATCCTATTATCCTAAAACTTTGAAGGTAGAGATATTCAAATTTTTTTTTTTTTTTTAACAAAACACCATGCATACACAGAAGCACCTTCTAGGACGGCAGTTTGTTTCTTTAGATGGAACTGTCTAAAGCTTCACAGAGCACAGGTAATATGAATTGAATCATGTCCCCCCCAAAAAACACATTGAAGTCCTAACCCCTGTACTATGACTGTGAACCCATCTGTAATCAGGATCCTTGAAGATGTTATTAGTTAACATGAGGCCAACATGAATCAAGGTGGGCCTTAGTCCGGTATGACCGGAGTCCTTAGAAGAGAGGAGACAGATGTGGGGTACAGGCATGTGACGGAGGCAGAGACTGTGCCATGGACTGCCAGCAAGCCACCACCAGAACGCTGTAGGTTTCGCAGAAAGCATGATTCTGTCAATACCTTGAATTTGCAAAACTATGAGTCAATAAATTCCTGTTGTTTAAGCCAACTAACTTGGTACTTTGTTATAGCAGCCCTGGCAAACTAAGACTACATGCAAAATAAATTATTTCAATTTTTCTGAGCAAGAATCTATTTGTTTATATAATTCCTCAACTAGGTCCAACATTCCAAATGCTACCAACAGTAGTAACAATAGTTAAAACTTACATAGCACTTAATATGTACCACTGTTCTTCTTGCTTTATCTTTACAATCTTATTTCATCCTCACACCAATCTTATGAGGTAGATACTACTATTATCCTTACTTAACAAATGAATAAACTGAGGCCGAAAGCAATCGGGTGACCGGCCCATGACTACACCCTAAGTAATGGGAGCCCTTAGTATAGTATCTTTGCAGAGATTCTCCTTTTCCCCCTCAAGACAGTGTGGTCTAGTGGAAATGGTACTAAATTAGGAATTGGATTTTATTATTTTATTATCAGTTCTACCTCAAATTAGTTATGCCAGCCTGGACAAGTCATTTCCTCAACCTGAAAGTTGAGGTTAAATTAGGAGATCCAGAAGATTCCTCCTAATCTAAGATTTCTGATTCTAGGAACAGTTCTAGCCTCAGAATTACAAAAAAATTAAAATAGCAGTATTATTTTTTGAAGTAGCCCTCAACTGCATCACTAAGCAGACAGCTTCAAAGGCTCTGAACATCACATTGGGCCTTCAGAAACACAAAGCACAAAATGGAGGTGAAGTCACTGTCTATTTCTCTTCTGCACAACTGTGATAAGATATGGCAAAACTCACCAGATGCTGTGTTTCAAACAATCAAGTAATGGCTCAGTCTAAGTGTGAGAAAACATTTCTTTGTTCTCAAGATGAATTTTTTACAAAAAGTTAAGATATCCAATGAAAGGCAAAAACCATTAACAGATCGAGATGAACTACAGGACCTAATATTTATGACCCATATGAAAACAAGCAATACAGAAAGCACTAAGTGGTTTTTATTGGCACTTATTTTGAAAAGTACGTGGCTTGTCCATGACCAAGATAAATTACGGTTGTGTTGCTGAGAAAAACCACACACAAACTCAAGAAGTTTTCCCAGGATTTTTATTTCTTACACTTTTGAGGAAATCTTACCCAACTGAACCTTGAATGAAATTTTAAATGAACATATACAGGGGTACTATTATTTTGCAGATGGTAAAATGAGGGCTCAAATATCTTGTTTAGGGTCAAAGAGATAAATAATGGCAAAAGTAGCAAGAAAATTCTGTGGTATTGACCCACATGGTAGAATAGGATTTCAGCCCTCCTGAATTCAGCAATGGTTTAATTTGCAAGTAACCCTCCTCATGAAAATTAGTCAGAAATGACCACACTTATAGCTGGAAGTGAAATTCGTCCTGATAGTGGTTACTGGGTTCTGCTCTGGTACTGAAAGCTGGAACAGGAATCAGGGCCACATTCTTTCAAGCATCCTGAGCAGTTCACACAGATAGAGCCTCCTTTCTGAGGAAGCTGTTTTCTGCTGGTTCCACCTAGTCTTCACAGTGGCACAGCATATGTACTTCACAGATCAGCACATCAACACTCAACGAACTTGGGAATTTAGGGAGGAGACCAGGAGTTAGCAGTGTCCACTGAAGTATGATGCCTGATTTCTCAGGAAGCCAGGAACACACTAGAAGCAGGACTCCTTCCACCTCAGACCCACAGGTTACTCGGCCAACAGGGACTGGTTGAGTGGCTGGAAGGTCCGATGGCTGATTGTCTTCTTGTTGAATAGTGCCACGGGGTATTTCCTGTCCCTGGGGGTGTGGCAGAGCAGAGTATCCAAAGTGTGAGTGGTGACCTGACCAGATAAGTGCAGTTTTCCATAGATCTCATCAAATTTAGTCAGAAGGGCAGGGAAATCCTTCACTTTTTCTCTCACAGTGGCCAGCTGGAAAAAAAGCAAGAAGACCTGATCATTCTCTCTTCGCAAGATTCTTTTCTTGTTCTTTCTATTCTTCAGGAAGCAGAGATACATACGTAAAAATGCACAGTATATACTCAAAGTGGTAAAAACCAGGGACTGGGTACACAGAAGTGTGCTTATAAGGGATTCCACAAGCTACACTCAAAATTCATAATTAGTAGTTGAAATCATACCTGTATTTTTTAAACGGGGGGTTCAAGTCATGTATACTATGCAATAAAATCTATAAGGAAAAGGGTGTTAAATACCAATGGGATCAAGTGTGTTCAATTTAATGACTAGAACAGAAGGCAGGGCCAAATTATATATAAGACTTTACAGCAAATTATATAGGACTTTATAGTAAGGTTTTGAGACTCTATCTAAAGTCATTGGAGGGTCTAAAGAGGAACATGATCTGATTTAGGTTTAAAAAGTTGCTAGAGAACGAATTGGTAAGTTCAGAATACAGACACTAATCAGGGGGCTCTTTAGAGCTCAGATGAAAAATGATGGTAGTTTTGATTGGGAAATGCAGAGTAAAGATGGAGAAGTAAATGTATGTGAGGTATATTTAGGAAGTTAAACAAAGGGGTTTATTATTGAAAGAGTGAAGGAAAGGGAGTCAAAGATACCGTCCCAGTTTGGACTTTACTAACTTGGTGATGGACAGTGTCATTTACTGAAATGGGCAAAGATGGAGAGGACCTGATGGAGTTCTCTTTTGAGAGTTTAAAATTTGTTATCAAGATCTGTATTTATCCACAACTTCATTAAGCATTGTTTTCTAATTGGTTACAACATTTTTTCAATTAATAGTTTCAAAACAAATTGTTTATACAAACTGTATAAATCAATGTAATTTTCTTCACTTATATTTTTGTTATTGAGCAAGTTTATCAAAATAAATTGTCTACTAAAGAAAAAAAAAAGAGTTCTCTTTGGACATGATTGAGATGCCTATGCCTGCAAAACATCTAAATGGATACGTCAAGAAGGTGGTTAGATATACAAGTCTAGGGCATGGACAGGGAGATGTCTAAAGCTGAATGGATGGTATTTGATGGTATTTATTTCTACAAAAATAAGTGAGCTCAGGCAGAACGAGCAAGATGGCGGTGGAGTAAGGATCCTAGAGTCAGCTCCTGCTACAGGGCAGTTAGTAAACACCCAGAGCTCTCTGGAGCTAGCTGAAGCACCTGTTTGGGGGCTCCAGGAAACCAGAAGAGCATCCTGCAACGACCTTGAAGGAGTAGAAGACTGCCCATCTGCAGAGAAGACTCATAAATAGAGTGCTCCACACCGCGGAGGCCAGTGCTCATCATCCACTGGAGGCACAAGCCGCCTCAGGCACTATTCTGCGGCTGGAAATGAAAGCTCCACTTCCCCAAAATGGGGGAGGAAGAGACGGTTGGGCACAAATTTCAGCTACTGACGAGGAAATGCAGTGGGCTAGACTATAACCCTGAGAACAGCTAAAATTTGAGCCGGTCCAAGCCAGAAAGAGGCCAGGAGCCGCCATCTTAACTCCACGCCTGGCACATGGGGAAGCGGGGTGGACTGAAAATCCTAGTGCTGGTAGGGACTGACTTCTTTCCGTCCAGGTCAGATTGCAGCTCTAGCCTAGGCCCCAGTGCCACCTCCAGCATGGAGGAAACTGTGGGACCCTGCACCATCCTCTCTGGGAAATTACCAGCCAAGGTGTGGAGGCCGTTGACTATCCTACTCTGGAGGCATAAGCTACCCCAAGGACTATTCTGTGGCTGGAGTTGGAGGCTCCATTTCCCAGAAACAGGGGAGGAGGAGATGGCTGGCTGCCAATTTCAGCTGCTGATTGGTAGACTCAGCTGGTAACAGCTGGGGTGTGAACGAGCCCAAGTCAGAAAGAGGCCAGTAGCCGCCATTCTGACTCTGCCCCCAGCCTGAGGGGAAGCTGGGCTGACTGAAACTCTCAGTGTCAGCAGGAACCAGTTTCTTTCACACAGATCAGCCTGCAGCCTCAGATTAGGCTTCAGCCCCACCTCTGGCAGGGAGGAGGCTGAGGAGCCCTGTAACTGCCTATATGGGTAATTGCAGGTAACTTTGGCTGGCATAGACTGAAAATCAGAAGTCTACCAGGGCAACTGCGGTCATCTTGGAGCCACACTTCATAGATTGCTGCCCACACCTGCAGCTCCATCCCTGCACGAGGCAGGAGAGAAAGGGATGTAAAGCTTCATCAGTCTCTCTGAGCGACTATAGTCTAGGCGTGCACTTGGATTATTCCACATAGCTGTGACTCTGTCCCTACCCCTGGCAAAGGAAAGAGTTGAAAGAAGCTTCATTGGTCCCTGGTGCAATGAGTGCAGCTTGAGCCTCCACAGCTTACAGCACCAACTACATATTTGGCTCCTACTGCACAACCAGCAAGGGAGAAAGGATAGGAAGCCCTAAACTAAAGAGAAAAACTGCACCCTGAATAAATACTCTAGTAAGCCAGATGAGAAGACACCAACAAAAAATTACAATCCACACCAAAAAACAGGAAGCTATGGCCCAGTTAAAGGAACAAGATAAGCCTCGAGATGACATAAAGGAGTTGAGACAACTAATCATAGATGTTCAAACAAATCTCCTTAATAAATTCAATGAGATGGCTAAAGAGATTAAGGATATTAAGAAGACATTGGGTGAGCACAAAGAAGAATTTGAAAGCATACATAGAAAAATAGCAGATCTTACAGGAATGAAAGGTATACAATAAATGAAATTAAAAAGATATTGGAATCATATAATAGCAGATTTGAGGAGGCAGAAGAAAGGATTGGTGAGCTTGAAGAAATGGCCTCTGAAAGTGAACATAGAAAAGAATGGAAAAATTTGAACAAGGTCTCAGTGAACTAAATGACAGCAAAAGGCATGCAAACATATGTGTCATGGGTATCTCAGGAGAAGAAGAGAAGGGAAAAGGGGCAGAAGGAATATTTAAAGAAATAATGGTAGAAAATTTCCCAACCCTATTGAAGGACATAGATATCCGTGTCCAAGAAGCACAACATACTCCCATCCCAAAAAATCCAAATAGACCAACTCCAAGACACATACTCATCAGTATGTCAAAGGCCAAAGACAAAGAGAGATTTCTGAGAGCAGCAAGAGAAAAGCAATGCATAACATATAAGGGATATCCAATAAGATTAAGTATTGATTTCTTACCAGAAACCATGGAGGCAAGAATGATATATTTAAGATATTACAAGAGAAAAACTTCCAGCCAAGAATCTTATATCCAGCAAGACTGTCTTTCAAAAATGTGGGTGAAATTAGAATATTCACAGATAAACAGAATCTGAGAGAATTTTGAAGCAAGAGACCAGATTTTCAGGAAATACTAAAGGGTGTGTCAGAGGCTGAAAAGAAAAGACAGGAGAGAGAGAGGGCTGGGAGAAAGTCTAGAAATGAAGATTATATCAATAAAAATAACTAAAAGTATCAAAAGGGGAAACGGACTTGGCCCAGTGGTTAGGGCGTCCATCTACCACATGAGAGGTCTGCAGTTCAAACCCCGGGCCTCCTTGACCCGTGTGGAGCTGGCCCATTCACACTGCTGATGCGCGCAAGGAGTGCCCTGCCACGCAGGGGTGACCCCGCGTAGGGGAGCCCCACGCGCAAGGAATGCACCCCATAAGGAGAGCCGCCTAGCGGGAAAGAAAGTGCAGCCTGCCCAGAAATGGCGCTGCCCACACTTCCCGTGCCGCTGACGACAACAGAAGCGGACAAAGAAACAAGACGCAGCAAATAGACAGAGAACAGACAACCAGGAGAGGGGGGAGAATTAAATAAATAAAATAAAAATCTTTAAAAAATAAAAAAAATAAAAGTATCAAAAGAGTGGTGAAAATAAAATATGACATATAAAACTCAAATAGTAATAAACTTAACCAATGATGTAAAGCACTTGTATTCAGAAAACTGCAACTCAATCTTAAAACAAATCAGAAAAGCCCTAAAGAACTGGAAGAACAGACCATGCTCATGGACTGGAAGACTAAATATCATCCAGATGTCAATTCTACTCAAATTGATATACAGATTTAATGCAATCCCGATAAAAATTCCACCAGCATTAAAGAAAAAATTGAAATCATGATCATTAAATTTATTTGGAAGGGTAAGGAGTCCTGAATAGCCAGAAACATCATAAAAAGGAAAAGTGAACCCTCATCTCCAGACTTTAAATCATAATACCTACCTATAGTGGTAAAAACAACATGGTACTGGCCTAAAGACAGACACAATAGACAAATGGAACCAAATTTATGATTCAGAAACAGACCCTCATAGGTATGGTCAAGTGATTTTTGACTAGCCTGTCAAACTCACACAGCTTGGGCAGAATAATCCATTCAACAAAAGGTGCTGAAAGAATTGGACATTCATAGCTGAAAGAAGGAAAGAGGACCCCTATCTCACACCTTATCCAAAAATTAACTCAAAATGGATCAAAAAACTAAAACTAAAAGCCAGAACCATAAAACTTCTAGAAGAAATTGTAGGAATATATCTTCCAGACCTGGTGTTAGAGGTGGATTCTTAAAGGAGATAAGAGAAGAACTGAGTGGACTACTGATGTTTAATGTATGTAGAAGTTTTAATTAGCTTTACTGTAAAGGTATGGAAATGTATAGAGTGGATGGTAACACACAGTGAGTAACAGCTAGTTTATAAATGGGGATTTGACTGAAAATCATAATCTAGTTATGTAAATGCCAATTGGCAGACTACTAGAGAATAATCTAGGAAGTGGATAGCACAGTAAACCAAGAGGTGGATGAGAATTGTGGTTGATGGTACAGATGCAAGAGTGTCCTTTGTTAGATAGAACAAATGTATATCACTACTGCAGGGTGTGGGAATGTGGGGAAACATGGGGAAAAAAAGCTGGAGTGACCTATGTACTGTGGTTAGTAGTAATAATATGATATTCTTGCATCTATGCGAAAGATGTACTGTGTTGATACTGAGGCAATATGGAAAATGTGAGAGAAATGTACGCTATGGACATGGTAATAATCAGATGATATTATTTTATCTGTAGGGGGTGTTCTTTGGGAATTCTGCACATGTGAATGATTGTTTTATAAGTTTACAACTCTGTCATAAAAAATATATTTAAAAAGTAATAATAGGATGCTTTGGGGGAAAAACACACCAAATGTAAGATAAGGACTATGATTAGTAGTAAGATTTTGACAATATTCTTTCATAGTTTGTAACAAACGTCTCATGACCAATGCAAGGTTTTGGTGGAAGGTTGATGTATGGAACCCCTGAATGATGTTATGCATGCTTGCTTTGTAAGTTTACAACTTTTACTGTACACTTAATTGTTTATGTATGTTCATATATGATATAAAGATAAGAATAGGATTGGTTAGAGGAAAAGTACTTTGTTTAATAGTAATATTTTGACAATGCTCTTTAATTATTTGTTAAAAAGGTTTGAAAGCAATGCAAGTTATTAGCAGTAGGGTGAGATGTTATATAAGTTTGTAATAAATGTTTGTTTTATAAGTTCACAACTATTATATACTTATTGTTTATGTATATTTATCTATGAGTGATATATTTCAATAAATTTTTTAAAAAGTGAGCTCCAAATTAGAAGGTAAAGCTACTTTCTGAACAAAATCAACATTTTACTTAGTTCAATCCTTTTTAAGGACCTTTTTGATAAAATTTAATTGAGATCAAGCTTCCCAAACAAACCCTTTGGTCATCTTCTAAATATATCACAAACCTCCTTGCTACCTGCACATCTTCCTTTCAAACAAGGGCTCCTCACTGAACCTTTGGACAAGACACTTAAGCACTTCTCAATCCTCTTAAAAAGAATACCTTGTTTAGTCCTCATGTTCAAAGTGAAATGACTTAATGTGCAGCATACAGTGTCTAAAAGAAGCAACTGTACATATTACATCAGTTCTCATCTATCACTACAGAATCAAGTGATTAGAACCATTTATAATTTAAGCAGAAAAGAGCTTGAACCTCATTTGTTTGTAGTTTTTTAAAAAAAGAAATCAATGAAGAAATAGCTAAAGTTGGAGGAGTTTTGGTAAAAGTATTACAGAAATTTCTTTTCAATACTCCTCTGGTGTTATAACAGCACCTAAGATATATAGTATTATCTTCACACACAAACATTTTTGGTAACTGTTGGTATAAACACTATACAGAGCATTTGTAAAATGCAGTTTTACAACAGAAGACTTTGCATGCAATCTCACATACATATATTTAGAACTAGCTCAAAAGCTACTGGAGTTATATCAATCAATTAAGTTCTCATCAAACAATTCCTTGAGTGGTCTCACAATAACCAGGGGAAACACACTGAACTAAAGAGTGGGTTTTCTTAGTAAAATTAGTCTTATAGGCTCTGGTGAAAAAAATTCAGATTAAAATCTGTCCAATTTCCCCATTTTCCTAAACTTACTTCGAAAGGATCTGGTGCATGACAACCTACAAAAAGCTAAGATGTCAAATAGGAAGAGACACTTTAAATTTAATCATACCCAGAGTTAGTCAGTTTCCTGACAAGCTCCTTTAACCAGTAGGAAGAAGCTTTTCAGTGGAAGTGAGAAGACGGGACTGGGCTGGGAAGGCAACAGTGTGGCAGAGGAAGACAAAGCAGCTCCCCCCCTTCCACTGCCAACCTTGCCATCGGCCGGTACCATAAAGGCAAAAGAAGGGAGAAAAGAAAGGAAACTCAAATGGTAGGTCACTTCGTTAAGTCAAAATAACAATACTAGTACTATTACTAACAATATCACTGTTGGTAATTTAAGATTTCTTTACAGATCCATTTTTCCTTAGGCTATATTCTGTTAGAGATGTACAAATTATTATGTTTCAGAGGACCTGCAACAATTCCTCTTTGTATGGTTAAACCATCAATGTAACGAATGGGCTCATTTGTTTCATTTTACTTTAAATTTTCAAAATTTTATTTTTTCTCTTCATATTTGTTTTGATTTTGCAAAACATTTACATACTGAAGAACAAATCTACAACCAGATACACCGAGAAAAGTATACTTCCCTTCCTCAACCTAACCGGCTCATAAGGAATCCTTTTTATTAAGCGCCATTCATATTTCTGTTTTGGTGAACTTCATCTACATCTCTTGCCCATTGTTCATTAGGGTTGTTGATCCTTTTCTTAACCATTTTTTTTTTCAAGGTACCAGGACTAGGGATTGAACCCTGGGCCTCAACCTCTGAGCCACACTGGCTTCCTTGAGTTGGTTTTTTCGTTTGTTTGCTTGTAGTTTGTTAATCTTGTTTTGAGGATTGAATCCAGGACCTTACGTGTAGAAAGCAGGTGCTCAACCACTTGAGCCATATCCGCTCCCTCTTCACCATTTTTAAAAAGAGCTTTTTATATAGGAGGGTTAGTTAGTCCTTTGTCTACTGATAAAAGTTGAAAATATTTACTCCCAATTTGTTATTATCTTTCTTCTATGCTTATGGTGATGTTTTTGCCAGGCAAAAAACCCACAAAATTATTTTTAGTTTTTACAAATTTATCAATCTTCTTTAACTGATTCAGATTGTGACTTGTAGATAGACATTTCTCCACTCCTAGAACCTAAAGGAATTCTCTAATGTTTTTCTACTTGTGTGGTTTCATTTTTTTTTAAATCTAAATATCTCATCCACTTGAATCTATCCCAGTTTATGGTACAAAAATAAATTTTTTTCTCTTTTTCCATTTGGCTATCTACTTATTCTAGCACCACTAATTTTAAAAATCTATATGTTCCCATTGATTTGAAATGCCAGCCTTACCTTACGCTAAATTTCCATAAGCATTTGGGTCTATTATTATTAGGCTTTCAATTCTGTTCCATTAGCTAGTACAGCAATGCGCTGAAACTGTAGTTTTAATTATTGAAGCTTTACTACAGTTTAATATCTGGTAGCTCTAGCATCACTTATTGTTCCTTTTGCAGTATTTTTCCTAGCTATTCTTGCTTGTTTTGTTCCAACTAAACTTTAACTACAGAATAAAAACCTAATGGTACTTTTATTGGGTTCATATTATATTAACATATTAACCTGGGAAGAACTGAGAATTCATGCAATTGTGTCTTTCTACCCAAAGACATGGTATATCTTCTCATTTGTCGAAGTAGGGGAATTATTTTTTTATGATGGGAGGTAGTATTGCCTATTGTTTGGTGATGGGAATGATCCACAAGGAAGGGGATATTGATGATGCTTAAAAGAGTGAGACAAAGTCTGGATTGATGCTCTCAAGTGAGATCTAGTGTAACAGGAGAGCTGACTTCAGAGGTGTGTGTACAGTTCACCATGGTTTCAGGAGGGAAGCCTGAATCTATGTGAGAAGAGCAAAGGAGGCTGTTGATGTGGCAGCAGCTCTCTGCTGATTATTTCTATTTTATTGGCGAAACAGAAAGAAAAGTCATCAGCTGAGAGTGAGGAGTAGAAAGAAGGTATAGGAGGCTCCAGGAGAAAGGGAAAAGGTATAAAACTGCCCTCCATTAAAGAGAGTTTGGACTCATAAAAACAGTGTGGGGAAAAAAATATTGCAAAATAAAAAGTTTCCTTTTAGAGAGGATATTTCTGCAAATCCTGTAAATTATAGAGGATATTTCCTTTATAGAGGATATTTAGTGTTGGAAGAAAAAATCTTGGCACCAACATGCAAATGTCTTCTAACGAGAATAACTGAGAAGTTTCTGTATTTGAGATTCTCTTTAGAGATGAGGGCTACAGAAAAAAGAAATTAAATGTTTTAGAAGGGCATTTTAAAGAATGCCCTTTCACTTTTACATGATTTCTGTGGCAACTGCATACTTACCACTTCTTCTGAGAATTCATGTCTTTTCACAAAGTTTGATACATTTCTTTCTGCAGCATCCTTTAGTATATTCACTACAGTTTCCAACATATTTGAGTGGATATGGATAATTATCTGAATAAAAAGAAGAAACAAACAAAAACATGACCAAGCCAGTATTTCCAATGTTGAGAAACATCCTATTAGTTAAGCCTGCATTTATCGGCACCTATTCTGCCTTGATGCTATTTTCTAAATATATGCTGCCACGAGTTCAATGTATACTTCAAATGTATGCCCACTGCCAAACTTGCTTTCCAATACTTAATCAAAATACCCAAATTTCAAAATATGCTTAAGAACCAAATAACAGGAAGCAGGCAAAATGGAAAAAGCACGGATTTTAGAGTCTGACATACCTGAGCTGGAAATCTGACACTGACAATTCTAGTTATGTGATGCTGCGCCAGGTACTTAATCTCTCTGATTTTCAATTTCCTCATTTGTAAAATGGGAAAATACCTAACGACCTCACATTTTGTGTTATTGTGAATGTTAAAAGTAAAATCTCAGCACACAGGAGGTGCTCAAAGCACGTTAGTTTCTTCATCATCATCCCGTCTAGATCCAGAGGATATGGGGATCAAACAATCTGGTAAGATTGGTTATGGGGCAAATAACACCTTGATTTTTTTGTTTGTTTATTTAGGAAACTGCAGGGAAATTCATGGGTCACTGAAAGCACAATGGAAGCTGTCTGAAGTCTTAATAGAGCACTCCTACTAACCCTGTAGTTATTCAGAAACTTTCAAAAACTGAGTGCTGTACTTTGCTTTGAAGAATGATATACTACCTACCATCTACCAGTTAAACACAAGGGGAAAAAAAAGATATTTTACTCTGATTACCAATGTTCACTATTAAAATATGAAAAAATAAAAAATGTTTATAGAATATTAGAATAACTACAAAAGATGAGAATAACTCAAAATTCACCAATCAACCATTGTTAATTTGGTGGCATTATCTTCCAAATATATTATTTTTGCCAAAATTAGATCTTGTTTTGTTAATCATTATATCATTATACATTAATCATTTTGTGAACATTTGCTCATAGAAACAAGAAATTTTAGGGAAAAAATCCTCATTTTTCATGAATGCATAACAATTCATTATGGAAATATACCATTCTTTATTAATATCTTAGACTTGATTCTCAGAAATGAAATACTAAGTCAAAGAGTATAAACATTTTTAAGGTTCTTGATCCTTAGGAAAAGTGGTTTTTCTGGAAGAGCTATTCCTTTTTTATATGTTCTCTTGCCAGAGAGCATCTTGTAACATGATGCTTGTTGAGTAGCTGATCAAAATGAGGGGTTATCTTTGGTCTTAAGGAACATAATGAAATGATCCAAGGTAGAATGAACCCAAAGGACCTGACCTAGCCCTAGTATTCCAAAGCACAGGCAAAATCATGAGCACAGACTTTGTTGGGAGACAACTCTCTATGGGTCTCTTAGATTGCTACATGCCTTGAGAGAAGCACTGACTGTCTTTCTGCCAGATTATTTTCAAGGATGTTTGTATAATCAACAGCCTTGGAAGAAAGACATAAGTGTCTCATTTAGAGCAAAGGGCAGACATTCACTGCCCATTAAAAAATATTTGGGTTCCCTAAACTCAGGGTTCCTTTCTTAAAATGCAGTCTATTATGTGTACAAGTATCATTGAGTCCTCCTCACATCACCCTGTGGGAACTGGGGCTTAGGGAACTGAAACAAAAATGTTAGTATTTTGCCTACTGCTATCACTGTAATAAACTGTCCTTCATTTCTGACCCAGGAAGCTTACATACTCTACCTGTCAGCATCCCTGAAACTGTGACTAACATGTTAATTTGCAAGTAAGGTAAAATCTAAGACCCTTCACAGTTCTTAACACCTGTGTCAATAAAAACAGTTCCAATTTGGTTGGGCAGTCGTCTATCCTTTTGAGGGCAAGGACAAGTCTACCTGTTGACTGCTACATCTCCAAAGCTGGGAAACTAGGAGGCATTCAGTAATAATGAATAAGAAGGGGCATGTGGGTCCCTTAGCAAATTAAAAGAATAAACGTTCTGTGGTCCCATGCTAGAAACTATTGATATGTTTCCTGGAAATTCTTGACTTTTCTTTATAAGTTTTCCCAATTTCTCCTCCTGCCTCCAACAGCCATCTCTGATTTCAGTAGGAATTTCAAGAGTGAGGTTCAATACCTTGAAATACACTGATGAGGTGCAATATAGATGAAAGCTAGCGCCTGTCTCAAACTGAAGTGCCAAGGTGCAGTTAAGGAAAGTTAAAGGAAGGTATAGCACACATTGCTTTAATTTTAAACAAAAGGCTAGGACAATTAAATTATCAAGGAACAGGAGAAAGTTTGGTTAAGAAAAACTACTGAAAGAACGCATATTTCCTGCCACTCTGATCTTCTGAGTCCTCAGGAAATGATGACAAGTCACTTGGAATTTTGACCAAAAAAGGAAATAGAACTCCTGAACATGTAGAATTTGTCTTTTTTTTTTTTTAATTTTTTATAAAGTTTATTTGAAGTAAAATATCATAGTGTGGTAGAGACTACTAATTCCCTAACCAATAGCCACTTTCTCCTTTTTTGATAACAGAACTACCTACTTTAATTGATGCTCCAGGTACAGAACAAAATGACTATATATCCCAGGTTTCCTTGCAACTAGGAGTGGACATGATACACTAAGTTCTAGCCAATAAGATGTAAGCACAAGTTTTGTGGCCAGACTTTGGGAAAGCATCCTTAAAAGGAACCAACTTTGTTATCGTCCCCCATTTTTCCTACTTGCTAGAAAGTAGGAACAGAGATGTGATGAATGGAAGTCACATTCTTAGGATAGAGAAGTGGAATTACAGAAGGTGGGATCCTCCATGATATGGAATGCCACACCAGACCTGGACTGACCATATCTGGTTTTCTACATGGAAGAAAAATAGAGCCTTTAATTTGTACAGGCTTTTTTCAAATTTTTTAAGTCTATATAAACTAAATGTAGAGAAGTGGATGTGGCCTCCCACCTACCACATGGGAGGACCCAAGTTTGGTTCCCATTGCCTCCTGGAGAAGAAGAGCAATGCAGCAACCTGGTACAATAGGCAGGCACGGCAAGCTGATGCAACATGATGATGCAACAAGGAGACACAAGGAGGAGGGACAATGAGAGACACAACAAAGCAGGGAGCTGAGGTAGCTCAAGTGATTGAGTGCCTCTCCCACATGGGAGGTCCTGGGTTTGGTTCCTGGTGCCTCCTAAAGAGAAGATGAGCAGGCAGAGAGCACACAGCAAATGGACACAGAGAGCAAACAGTGAGCACAAACAATGGGGGGTGATGGTAGTAAATAAATAAAAATAAATATTTAAACTAAATGTAATTCTTAACTTAATACACATTAAGTTAATACACATGGGTGAGGCACTGCCAAGAAGGGATTTATGACAAATGAGTCCTTGTCTTCTTTCCTACCTGTGCAGTCTAGCAAACTTCCCAGCAAGAGGTAGAACAGGGGTTTATAACCAAGGGTCCATGGCCCCTTTTAGGGGTTCCGTGAGCTTGAATTGAAAATTCTAATACACAGTAGAATGTGGACTTAGTAAGGGGTCCATGGTTTTCTCCTGACTGGCAAAGGGGTCCGTGGAACAAAAATGTTAAGAACCCCTGTGCTAGAAGTTTAGGACAACCTTAGTAAGCAGAGGAAAAAAGCACTAAAACAGTCACCTGTGTAACCAAAAGATGATAAGGGCAGCAAAAATAACTACCAATTAATTCCCCTGAAATGAGCAGGGCAAATGCAATTCCAAATTTTGGTCTTTGCTACTTCTAGACATATTGAAAGTGGAAATTAATCCTTTGACATTGAGCAGCACTGCTAGAGAGGCTATCGTTCTTTCAAGACTGATTTGTTTAAATTTAGACTGCAAGGACAGGGTCAACATACATGTGTCTCAATGCGATCATCTGCTAACTCAATGCAATGTAGCAACTATTTGCTGGGGAAATAGGAAACTAGATCCTATGGGTCTACATTTGCAGCAGGAATAATTTCAGAGAAAAGAAAATTAAATAGACTAGGTAAATTAGGTAAGCTCAAATTCTAATTGGAAGCAGCAAAAGATTTTAGTATAAGGCATTAATTTTTAAAGTAGATCAGAGAAAAGCTTCATATAGCTTTGCTAATACTGACTAAACAGACTGTCTACTTAGCCTATTTGTCAGGTTTCCATTTCTTCAAAACAAATTACCTTTAAGAAGACCAAGTAGATGACTCAGTCTTGGAGAAGCTAGGATATATTAAATCTTTTTTTTTTTCAATTCTTAATGAGAGACCCAGAATCTGAATGATTATTAAACTTGAGAATGACAATTACTGCTTTTCATTTTCCCTGAGGAAGATGAAATAGGCTTTTAATGAAACATGAGAAACTTAGGTTAGACATTTGGAAGAATTTCCTGACAGAGAATTTTTAAACAATAAAACTATTTTTAAGTTTCCTGACAGTAGGTATTTCTATGACCCAAACTTGGAGACTGATATTCAAGATCAGGTTCCTTATATCTACACGGTCCTTGCTCAAAATGTAGCCTAGCCCTTCTATTACATTTAGCACCTGACTTTCCTTTCTAACTCTCAGAGAAAAGCTATTCCTCCAGCTCTGACACGTTAGCTCCCTGTTTTCATTACACTCTCCATTTCTCTTTCTACTCTGAATGTACAGCTTCACTCTCAGCGATCTCATGTTTTATTTCTACCAAAGTGTTTTCTCATGTGAAGAACACTATTAATAGATTCTCATAACTATGAAAGATAGAAAAGGATTAAACAGTTGAGGAATTTAAATGCAAGAACGTAGGATACATGCATTTACGGCAGATCACCATTTATGATAGCCAGTTCTGTTTTTCCATTATGCAGGAAGAGCAACTAGCATCTAGAGTGGTAGAAAACCCCAGGCTTTAGAGTTAAATGGATTAATTTGTGATAAAAACTTTACTCTACTTAATTAGCTGTGAAAACTTAGCTTATTTTTTGAAGTACTGGGGCAGGGTACTAAACCCAGGACCTTGTATGTGGGAAGCCAGCTCTCAACTACTGAGCCACATTGGCTCCCCTGAATTGGTTTTCTTGTTTATTTGCTCATTTTGGTTTTTTTGTTTTTAGGAGGCACTAGGAACCGAACCTGGGACCTCCCATGTGGAAGGCAGGCACTTAAATTCTTGAGCCACATCTGTTCCCACTTACCTTTGAATCTTAGTTTTCTACATCTATAACATGGAGAAATATTGTTCTGACAGGGTTGTATAAAATGAATTAATGGCGGTAAAATACCTAGCTAATTTATTCAGCTAAATGAATTAATATCCTGGCCTATCTCTCTCTCTTCCATTTCTCACCACCAATCCTTATTGATCTCCCAACCTTACCTCAATACTAGGAAAAGCTACTAATTATCCATACAAAACAGCTCTCACCACACTCTCCCGTATTTCTTTACGACCCAATGCTAGCAACCATTTGGAAAGATTTAGCTCTAGTGGAAGAATCTCTACCAAACCTAACAATTTTAATTTTGCCCAGTCATGAAACTAGTGCATCTACAGGCCACCCTCTCCCTTGGAAGCAGATATATAGTTGGATACTGAGAGGTGTCTATAACCAGAAGGAAGCAAAGAAGTCAAAGGACAAGGCATCTGCTGTAAGACCAGGACTACCCTTTTGTTTAGCTTACTGCTATTGATAGCTCCAACGACCCGAACCTCTGGACTCTGCTCCTTTGCCAGCCCTGGCCTAGCAGACCTGCTTTAGCCTATGAGCCTTACAGGCTGGCCCATTTGCTCTGACCTGTAGTTTCTGCTTAATCCTAGAAGCCTGCCAGATCTTGGCTCCCACTCCACCCCCACCCTACCCCCTCTAGCCTTAGAACAGTGGCTATCTGCGCAGACTATAAACCCTCTTAGATATCTATACACTGGTGCTATTTTTTTCCCATCTCTTTTTCTGATGCTTCCTGTCTCATCATTAATGCCTTATAAACTCATTCCTGGGTCATCTTTCTTTCCTTTCTTTGTGGTATTCAAAAGATCATATGAGGTCATTTTGATAATCACACACACACATGCCAGGCTCATGTCCTTTGCAAGCTGCAAATTCTCTTTTTGAATATTTTTCTAGTGCGTGTATAAAAAAGTATAGAATCTTCCTTTCCAAACTGATCTTTTTTTTTTAAATCACTCTCCCCAGGCTCATCTCTTCCTCATGTGAAAGCTTTTTGAAAAGGAAATGTAAGGACAAATATAAAGTATGATAGTTAGTTCATGTGTCAGCTTGGCCAGGTGATGGTGTCCAATTGTTTGGTTAACAAGCACTGCTGGCCTGTTACTGTGAGGACATTTTGTCGATGGTGTCCAATTGTTTGGTTAAGCAAGCACTGGCTTGACAGTTACTGTGAGGACATTTTGTGGATTTAAATCATCAGTTAAGTTGATTGCATCTATGGCTGATTACATCTACAATCAACTGAGAAGACTGCCTTCGGCAATGAGAGCTATCTCATCCAATCAGCTGAAGACCTTAAAAGGAGAAGTGATGATTTCAGCAGTCAGAAGAGAGAATTCCCGTCTCTATTTCAGTTTTTGGGGAATTCATCAAAAACCTTCATCAGAGTTCCCAGTTGGCAACCTGCCCTATGGAATTTGGACTTGTGCATCCCCACAATTGTGTGAGACAATTCCTATAAAACTCTCATACTATTAACAGATATCGCCTGTTGGTTTGTTTCCCTAGGGAACCCTGACAAATAAATAAGGTATTCTTATCTCAGACTTCTCCCCCGACTTTGCTCTCCATCATTTACCAGAAAGACCTTGTCTTGAAAATCTCTAGGTATACATCTTTCTGCCTCATTGCCTCCTAGGCACTGGTTTGGGGGTGACATTTGAAGATAACACTATGGGCAAACTGAAAATCACCATTATCTTTATATTATTATTTCTTTTCAGAAGTTTGGAGTTATGCCTAATTTCTATTCATTTGGATTGTAGGGTTTGTTACAAATTAATATCCCTTTTTATTTAACAGACCTCATTTCATATAAATACTGTTAGCACTAGCAAACATCCCTTTTTATTTAACAGACCTCATTTCATACAAATACTATTAGCACTAGCAAACATTCCTTGAACACTAACCATATGCTAGGCACTGTGCTGACTACTTTGTATGTGTTACTTCTTTCAATTCTCACAACAAAATGATAGCAATTATTCCTTTAAGACAAAAGGAAATTGGGGTCCATAGAAGTTAATTAACATACCTAAGGACATGGAGCTAATAAGAAGTGGTTAAGACTAGAAGTTTACACTCTTTTAAACAGAACTTTCATCAATCCTACTCTTCCAACCAAGAATGCTCTTCCACCTCCATCCCACCAATCTCAAAACCTATCATCCTTCAGAACACTATGCAAAAATTATTTCTTCCCTAAGGTCTTCTTAGTTCACTAGTGCTGACCAGCCCATGGCTTTCCAGTACTCCCCAATCTTGGAATATTGGATCGGCTCTGATCTGTTATCTGGTTCACATCATGCTAGTATTTACAAATTTCTGCTCTTTTGAAAGCATTTTCTTCATCTCAACCCCTCATATCAGGGGTTCTTAACCTTTTTTGTTCTACAGACCCCTTTGCCAGTCAGGTGAAAACCATGGATCCCTTACTAAGTCTACATTATACTGTGTATTATTTAATAAATATTTTATACCCACACCAACATGTCCCCACAAGGGTAATTTTTTTAAATTTTATTTAAATCCAAGCTCATTGACCCCTTGTTAAGAATCCCTGCCTTATTTGTTTTAGGAGACTAGATAAGCTTTTGAAAGCGAGGGGCTTTTCTTATGTAACTCCCCATAAAATGAATGTGCTCCGTATTCAAGCAGGGCTTCAACAGGGGCTGGCTGAGTGGGAGCTAAGGAGTTTTTAATGGTAAGTTAATCTTTGACATTGGTTCAGGAAGGCTTATGTGTCTTACTGCTTAAAAACAGGGAGTGGTTACAGGATATGCTTTGAACTTTAATATTATACTGAATCCTGTGAGAAAAGTTTTACTTTATCCTCTGTTTTCAGTCTTACAAGTAAAGTTGTGCAAGGCTTGGCTGCATGAAGGCAGACCCTTGCTGACCCAGACCCCAGATAAGCTCTTGGTCAATGGGACAGATTAGCCATGGCAGATTGGCAACATAATATGAATAAAAACAGCTAACATTTAGAGAGCTGCCTGTGTGCAAACCACTATTTTATGTACCTAATGACCCCATGAAATTAAGTACCACCAATAGGATATAATTAGCATTCAGATTTCTCAAGGTCTAGTAAAGGACTAGAGAGTCCATCCCCATTCTGTATCTCTATTTTAACATATATTTAGCCATGTCTTATATCTTAACTTGTCTATATGGCCTACCAGTTATAAACTCCTGGAAGCATGGGCTGCATTGACACCTCTCACAGGGCCTACACCCTAACGTATACATAGAGGAATTCAATAAATGATTGTTCATTTCAAGTTATTGTGCACAGTCAGAAAAATCTAGACATCATTTTATTACATTTTAAACCTTAGGGTAAGCATAAAGAAGTCACTTACATTTAAATTAACGCAGGTTATGTTTTGTGTCTTCATGATTTGAGAAAAAATGGATATAGCTTTTGCCACCTGGTTCTGCAAAGAAGGGAAAAAAAGGCATACTCCAAGTTATACAAATATTGCTCTGCTAATATAGAGATTTGAAAGAAGTCAGGATATCCCTGTTCATGAGGCTCTAGGGTTTTGAAGTTCACAAAGAAAAAAAATAATAATAAAAAGAACATTTCATAACATGTTTCACCCAGTGGCATATACTTGAATGCTTTAATAACCTGTCTGAATTTAGTTTTTAAGATAGAGACATGGGGATGGCATTTCCCTTTCTCCTTCTGGAATCAGCTAAAAAAACAAAAAAGCAAGAACAAGAAGCAAAAATACAAACTCCATCTCTGACATAACAGAAGATAGCAGAAACCTCAAATCACATTAGAGGTGGAAGAATTAGAGATGAAGAAAAAGTAGTAAGAGAAGGACAGCACTGCGTTATCTCAGAGAGAGCACACAAACTACAGCTCTCAAAGGTGAGAGGTACAACCTAAAGTACAATACCTAAATCCCTTGTTTACAGTGATGGGAACAGAGTTTAGGACTTGTAATGAGAACTTCCCCGGACACTTTTGGTTGCCAAAATGAGGCTAATAGAAGATTTATACAGATAAGTTGTGTTTGGAGGAAACTGTATGTCCTTGTGACAGCAGCAGACAAGAAATTTTTGTTGAAAACAACTTCAATGTTCCCCTTGGTTAGGGAGAATAAAGCCTAAATATATTTGTACACAAAATTCTGAGTTATATAAAGAAAAATACTACTCACCTAGAGCAGGACTCTGATCTTCTATTTATAGAAGATTTTATGAATCTTCTAGAAATAGCTGCTCTAAGAAAAACTCACCTTTTCCCACAATGAATAATAAAAAAAAGATAGTAGAGGATCTATATAAAGACATTTGGGGGGGGAGGGGAGGAGAAAAGGAACAAAACAAAACAAAATTAAAGGAGTAACTGGCGGATGAACACACCACAATAAAAATGTTGTCATAGACACAGAGGACAGAAATGAGAAAAAATGAACAAGATCAAGTCACTCAGAAGTGGAAAAAATACCAGACAGGCCTCAGATTTCTCCAAAGCAATATTACATCCTAGAAAACAGAAGAGCAGTGCCTAAAAAAATACTCAAGAAAAGAAAGTGTCACCTCAGAATTTTATATCTGGCCAGTTTAAAAAAGTAGAAATATACAAGTTAATGATGAAGTTACACCATTGCTTACAGAAGGAAATGAATAGGTACTGTCAAAGAAAATAGAGGACTAAGAAAATTAAATAAAGCAATAGTTTTAATGTAACCGATAGAGCAAAATACAAACCTTCCCAGTTAAAAGAGGCATGCACACAAAATAAAACAAAGAGACAATGACATGGGATAAGATATTTACAAAGGCATAAAAAAAGAAAGCATGAAATTAAACTGAGACCCAGGACCAAACATATGGCATATCCAATAAATGTAAATGAGTTAAATCTAAGCTAGTAGGAAGAAGACTAACATTATGTTGCAAAGCAAATCCCAAATCTTTGCAGTATATAAGAGGTATACCTAAAACATAATTCAGAAAGACAGAAAATAAAAGGATAGGTAAACATTTATCAATCTAATCTATCTAATCTATCAAATGCAAATCTAACAAAACCAAAGTGACAAGCAAATAAAAACAGGGGTGGCAATTCTAATATTAGACAAAGTTGAATTCAGGGCAAAGGTATTAAATAAGACCAGGAAAGGCACTTTATAACACTAAAGAGATAATTACAATGATGACATAACAGTTATGATATAACAATAATGATGTATTGTGCCCCAAACAGCATAGCTTAAACACATAAAGGAAAACTACAAAAGCTACAAAGGCAACAGAAAAATATCTTTCTAAACACTATTTCACTTCCCTCAGCTCATGACAGTTTAAGAGACCAAAGCCTCTTTTCACTTTCCCTGGCCAGAACAATTCTATGGCCTGAGAGAGAAGCTCAAAAGCTAAAGAAATAACCACGGCCATGGAAATTGACTAAAAGAGCAGCAGTGGGAAGTGGATGTGGATCAATTGATTGGGCTCCTGTCTATCATATAGGAGGCCCTGGGCTCATTTCCCAGGGCCTCCTTGTGAAGGCAAGCTGGCCTGTGCCTGCGGAGAGCTGAAGGCCTGTGCCCACGGAGAGCTGTTGCAGCAAGATGATGCAACAAAGGGAGACAATCGATTGACACAGAAGAACGTGCAGCTAATGGACACAGAGAGCAGACAGCAAGCAAGCAGCAGGGTGGGGGGTAAATAGATAAAATAAATCTTAAAAAAAAAAAAAGAACAGCAGTGAAAATCTGGTAAGCGTGTATCCTCTTAGGTCTTTGTCTGCCAATGATCTTGCCCAGTAGTATACAGAATGAAATGGCCACCCTGATGTTGTGATTCTAATTATGATAAATAAAGAGTTCTCTGGCCATATTTTATCAGTTGGATAAATAGCTGGTTTGGTTATTATTTTTAACCTTTTACTATATATTAAATGTATAAAATATTTCACATTTTGGTAGGCTTTGGAATAGGATTTAACTACAGGAGAAAGGGTGTTCCAGTATTCCAACTCTAACTCTGTCTTTAACTTAAGTGTGACCTCGGGGAAATCCTGTGTAATCTCTGGGCCTCAGCTGCCTCAACCTGCCCAATGAGAGGGATAGGCTAAGTGACTGCTAAGGCCTCTTCCAAAAAATAGTATTTAGGGTCTACCTGTGGGATATATGGACTCACTTCTACAATAAGCTGATCCAGGAGTCCTCCCACATCTGACATTAATTCAGCTTTGGAGTGCTTTTAAATTAAATTGCTCACTGACAACATTAAAAAGTAAACTGATCATTTGCAATCTGTATTTTAGTTACTTGATAAACTTCTCTCCCAGTGTGATTCCCTCCCCAGTTCTCCACAGAATCTTGTACAATCCTTCTAAATAAGAATGCATGCTAGGTCATCAAATGTAAATGAAAACGTTCTTTGGAACAAAAGTATGGATGTAGGTTGCCATGACATCAAGGGCACTGGTCTCTTCATGGGTACTTTTTCTTTAAAATACAGTATAAAGGGAAAAAATAAAAGCATGAACAATGAAAGTAGAAAAGTCCTGCCTATCCCCAATTCATTTATGCATACCTCATATCCTTACCTGATTCAGAGCTAATGCCACAGCAAAACATGATGCTCTCCTAGAAAGAACATCTCCTTTGATTAGGGCTTCTTCTCTTAACGTAGTACAGATTTTAAAAGACTCAGGACTATTCTGTGAGGAGACAGAATTGCTCAATGAATGCCATGAACCTTTAAGATTAATTAAATGAATAACAGTGCTTAGTATCAGATTTCCTTTTCCAAAAACTTCCCAGAGCTTATCTTGAGTCGCCCCACGCAAGAAAAGTGCAGCCTGCCCAGGAGGGGTGCCACACACACGGAGAGCTGATGCAGCAAGATCACACAACAAAAAAAGAGATGCAGTTTCCCAGTGCCGCTGACGAGTACAAGCAGATGCAGAAGAACACACAGTGAATGAACAAAGACAGCAGACAACTGGCGGGGGTGGGAGGAAGGGGAGAGAAATTAAAAAAAAAATAATTTGAAGATAGAGACTATTTGTGAATAGGCCAATTTATCTATGTATTAGCAGCTAAAATCTAGGGTATTAGGTATGCAAAATTAAAAATTAGAAAAAAAAAAGAAAGGATGTAGACTCTGAGGAAGAAATGAAAGTGTCTTGCCACTATACATACAAGGTAACACCTATTACAGTGATGAAACGCAAAATGTTAGAAACAAAGCTTTATAATATTTTTCGTTTTATTAATACACCAATTTATTTTTACTCTGTTAGTATTTCTAAATTACTATGTATTCTATTTCTAAACTTAAAACCCATCACTGTATTTCAATTTCCTATCAATTGAATTTGGCAATATATTAGGACTCATTGTTGAAGAAGTTTTGGATCACAGAGAGGTTCAACTACGGCAGGGGAGGAACTCTGGTGTGGGGTGTTATTGATGGGTGGCACAAAGTTGGGAGAGCAGAGTTCTCTGGGGCAAGTATATAGGGAACATAAATATGCTAGGATATATGTTGGGTATTTCTATAGTAGTTACAATTACAAACGTCAACTGAGGGAGTGCTGAGTTCCCACCCAGGGGTGCTCTGTCACATTCCCCAATGGAACAATAATCCCCCAATTGCAACAGCAAAAATCAACAAGGAAGTTTGGTCCAATAATGAGCCCTTGATACTGATGACTATGCTTAGGAGCCTGTGTGCCTGAAATATGAACTAGGCCTAGAGTTGTAGGATGCCTAAGATTTACCTCCTGAGAGACTCCATGTTATTCAAATGTGGCCACTCTCTAAGCCAAACTCAGTATGTAAATGCATTACCTTCCCCCCAAAGTGGGACATGACTCCTGGGGATGAGCCTCCCTAGCGCCGAGGGATTACTACCAATCACTAACTGGAGAAGCAACTAGAAAAAGACCTCGAATAAAAGGGTCAACTCAAACCAGCAGAATATCTCAGCCTACATATTGGCACTTAAAAACTGCTCTTTGACCTTGAATAAACGGGGGGAAATGGCAAAGACAAATGAGTTGATATGGCCAAGAGTCTTCCAAAGAGTTGGGAGGTCATCAGAGGGGTCGGGCTTACACACTCCTTAGCAGGACCCCGGAAAAGGCCAAAATAGATACAACCCTAGGTACTGGTTCTACTGAAGGCTACAGAGATCCACAGGGTATATAATCATGCCAGATGGATTTGGAGCTCTGTGTCATGTCATAGGGCCCTACTTTGGAATTTGTGCTCCTGAGTGTGACAGAGCTGGACTCAGATGTGACTTTTCTACACATGCCTCTTTTGTCACTTTTACTTGAACTGTGGTTGGCACTAGGGATGGTCCATACTCAGGAGACTTGAATCTCTAAATTACATTTATTTTTAAAGCTCTTGTTTTTTTAAAATTTTTTTAAAGATTTATTTCTCTCCCCTTCCCCCCACCCCAGTTGTCTGTTCTCTATGTCTATTTGCTGCGTGTTCTTTTGTCTGCTTCTGTTGTTCTCAGCAGCACGGGAATCTGTTTCTTTTCCTTGTGTCATCTTGTTGTGTCAGCTCTCCGTGTGTGTGGCGCCGTTCCAGGGCAGGCTGCACTTTCTTTCACGCTGGGCGGCTCTCCTTACGGGGCACACTCCTTGCACGTAGGGCTCCCCTCTGCAGGGGGCACCCCTGCATTGCAGGGAACTCCTTGCGCGCATCAGCACTGCGCATGGGCCAGCTCCACACAGGTCAAGGAGGCCCACAGTTTGAACTGCAGCCCTACCATGTGGTAAACGGACGCCCTAACCACTGGGCCAAGTCCACTTCCCTAAAGCTCTTTGTTAATATTCTGATTTGGAGCCGTTTTTACCAATAAACTTAGAGTCTTTTCGTATTTAGGCAGGCTAGTTTTTCTATATAGGTACTATAATGTAAAAGTATAAAGAGTCAGCCTGCTAGTACATTAAATAATAAAGAAAGCTCAACAACACTAGGAAACTCTTTCTGGGGGGAGCGTTCCAATCTGAAAATATCCAAGTAAGTCAAATATTTGAAAACTGAACACATGATTTGAACATAACCCATGAAAGCATCCCATGAAATAGAAACCTTAAAAAAAAAAAAATCCAAGAGCATAAGTGAAACACAAACTAGGAAGACACTTATGGCAATATCAAATCTTCTATTTTGAAGGCAGGGCAGGTTTATGACAGCAACACCAGCTTTGCATCTATGTCTATCTGTCATTACATGAGTCACAACTCAGATCCTCAAAGTCAAGTCTAAATTTGATGATAGGACAGTTCCCAGAATTGGCCTGAGATTTTTGATCGCGATAAACTCAATTTTTCAACTCTTGTCTCCACTAAGGCAAACAAGGTATTCTCGTATATACAAAAGGGGAGAAAAGTCATCTGGTCCTTCTAAATAATAGAATTAAATTCTCTCCAAGGAAATATACATCATTTCAGGCTTTGGGCCTCATTGTGGAAAACTGGGCATCACAAAACTGAATAACTGATGCTCAAGATTTGGTGTTTTGCTTCCTTTCTATTTTACAGAATCATAGAATGGTCTAATTAGAAAGGATTATCTAATCTAGAGGTCAGCAAACTATGGTCCTTGGATCAAATTCAGCCCATGTCTAAGAATGGTTTTTGCATTTTTATAAGCTTGCAAAAACATAAACGAAAGAATATGTGACAAAGACCCTACATGATCCCAAAAGCCTAAAATATTTACTACTTGGCCCTTTATAGAAAAAAATTTGCTGACCCCAGAATCCAACTCTCTCATTTTATGAATGAGGAACCTGAGATGGTAAGTGATCTTACTTGTCGTTTCTTTGTTTTCAGCAAAAAAAGGTTTGGTGACCCAAGTTTCCAAAGTTTAAAGGGTATAAATAACTAAAGTAATACATCTAAGCTTGGTCAATGTATTATTTCAGTTATAATCCATTCATTCAATAAAAACTATATAGATACTTTGTATGTACAAGAAGCAATCCTGGCACAATAATGACATAAGGATTCATAAATCCTGGTCTCTTCTTCAAAGAGTTCATTTCAATGTAACAAACATTTATTAAAGACTTTTTGTATATTAGGCAGTATTAGGTGCTGGGATACAAAGACACCTCCAGGAATTTATCCTCTAGTAGGGCAAATGAAAGGTGCCTCTACTTAGTGCAACATTAGGCAATGTTACATGGGCCATGTATGTGAGACTAATAGAGCCAATCAAGGGATATTTGAGGAGACAGACAACATTTCCAGCTTAGGTGATGATGGAAAACTTCACAGATGAGGACAAGGAAGCCCTTGAGTTTGTCACTGAAGGATAATAAGATTTCCATGGGATGAAAGGCAACATGGAAAATTGGTCTAGTATAGTCCGGCCAGAACACAGTACAAGACAATTTTAAACCAGGGCTTGAACTCAATATATTGTCTCTTGTTCTTACTATCTATATAAACTTCCATAGGAGGATAAGCAATGATAAACTTGCTTTTCTCATGATAAAACTTTTGATGTGACTACCCTGGGTTTTTCAAAAATGAATGGATTTAAAATGGATATGGGGAAGCGGATTTGGCCCAAAGGATACGGCATTCACCTACCACATGGGAGGTCCGTGGTTCAAACCCCGGGTCTCCTGACCCATGTGGGAAGCTGGCCCACACACAGTGCTGATGTGTGCAAGGAGTGCTGTGCCACACAGGGGTGTCTGTCGCCCGTGTAGGGGAGCTCCACGCGCCAGGAGTGCACCCCGTAAGGAGAGCCGCCCAGTGCGAAAGTAAGTGCAGCCTGCCAGGAATGGTGCAGCACACACGGTGAGCTGACAGAGCAAGATGATGCAACAAAATGAGACATAGATTCCGGGTGCTGCTGACAAGAATACAGGTGGTCACAGAAGAATACACAGCAAATGGACACAGAGAGCTGACAACTGGGGGGGCAGGGAAGGGGTGAGATAAATAAAAAATAAATCTGTAAAAAATAGAAAAAGGATATATTTGCATCAGATAGAAGATAGACACTAGAGAAACTGAATTTTATTTGTAGAGAAAAACAAACAAACAAAAAACACACCACTTTTAAATACTACCCAAAACGCTCTGAGTTAAGGGGAAGATATTCTTACCAGTTTGTAGCAAATTGCAAAAGCAAGGATATAGGTATCTTTGCTGAATTTCACATCCTGCTTTTTCATCTCTATCAATACATCCAAGGCACCTGGCAAAAATTAGGAATAGGCTAGCAATATTAAATGCATCATAGCAAATTCAGAATCCTCTACTTTTGACTCAGAGCTCTAATCTGTTCAGTGCCATCTACAGAAAAGTATATTTCAACACAATAAAAGTTGTTTGTCAAAGTCATCAAGCAATTAACCAACTGAATAATCACATCACTCAGGAAGAACCATTATTTTAAAATCTGCTACAATTTCAGCATATGTAAAATCTAGGATATTTAGTTTAAGGCATGACATGCAATGCAATGTTTTCAAACTTAAAAAGTGAGGTCTCCATAATTCAGCCCTCATCAGGAATGTAAGAATCATTTTTGAACAGTCCACTATTTTTTCCCCCTAATCACTATACCAACAAAGATAGCAGAATTTTCCAGAAAACATTATAATACTTACTTTTATATTTGCCTTTGATAAATAACATATCCATCAAAATATTGAATGACGTGGAGTCTGAAAAGAAGCCTCGTAAATGCTAATGAAGAAAAACAATACGGTTTTGTTAAAAGTTAAAAAATTAAGGTGGTACTTATTCTTCCCTGCATCTTATTTATCTTCCCCAAAATTAAAATGCTGCCTACTCTTATGGCTGCCATGACTTTGAAAATGGGTACTCTGAACAAGAGGCAAGAGGTATGGGGTTTCAGAAATACAGTAAGGAACATCTTCATGAAATATGGGTCTGCAATGCACAGGGAAAAAGAAACAATCCAAATTAATCCTGGCAGGGCTAGTCCTGGAACCTGGGTGCCAGCAGCTTACCATGACATGGCAGCTCTCAGGAAACTTGAGGACTAAGCCAGGAGGGTCTCATGTAACTATGATCATCTTTGGGCAAACAGATAACATGGAGATGATTTTTTGTTGTTGTTTAAAACAGTGCTCTCAACTTTGTCTCAGTATTTTTTATGCCACATAGCATGACACCTGATATTCAATTATGCCATTAAATGTCTTGCTCAAGTTTGTCTTTTTAGCCAAAAGGGTGAAAAGTGATTCAAGTTTGTCTTTTTTTAACAAACTCTGTTCAAGGCACTGAGAATAAAGAAATGATGAACAAGACATACCCCCTTGCCCTTAAACTCTATCGGGGCTTATCTAGTGGAACCTAAATCCTGGTGGTGGAGAGATAATGAAACAGAAGGTCCAGTGTGAAATGAGAAGGGAAAAAGTGGCTGAAGATGAGACAGCATCTACAGTGTTATAGGTTATGATAAAGGGTCTGAATTTTATTATAATTGTGATAGAAGCCACGACAGCAGAACTTGCCAATTGAAAGATGTGGTGAGCCACATAGATAATTCCAAAATTTCTAGTAGCCACATTTTCAAGTTTTAAAAAGACAAAATTAATTTTAATATTTTATTTAACTCTTCCCAAAATACAATTTTAACATGTTATCAGTATAAAAATTATTAAGGAGATACTTCCATTGTCTTTTTCATAGCATGTATTTTGAATCCATTATGGATTTTATACGTACAACACATATAAATTTAATCTAGCCACATTTTCAAGGGCTCTAGAGTCATATGTGGCTAGTAGCTATTATATTGGAGAGGGCAGCAATAGTTTTTAATAGGGGACACAGTAAGTTAGGGTAGAAGCAGAACTAGGCCCCATATCACTTGATGCTACTGCGTTCATTCTACTACTACAAGAAACGTACTTACATATTTTTCAGACACAGGTATGTGGAAAAATTAAAAACTTTCTTCTAATTACAAAACTAACACATGCTTATTATAAAGCAGTCAAAACAACAGCAATATGTATAAAGTAAAAGGTGAGAATTTCCTATAACTCTATCCCCTAAAGATTAGCAGTAGTTTGGTGTATAGTCTTCCAGATTTTTAATACAAAGAAGCTAAAATGCAAATGTGTATGTGTTGTGGTCACCTTTCTAATACATGAATATCCTTAAAAAGGGACAAACCTAAAATTAACAAATCTATCATATATCGATCACTTTATATGAAAATGAGTATGAGGCAGAAGGACAGTTTAGTCAGTCACAGAGGTTCCAAAAAATAGTAAAATATACCTGGTGGTTAGCCCTGATTCCAAAATTTAACAAATGTTTCTAATTTTGCATGAGTTTATAATGTCTCTAAGTTCCAGTTTTCTCATAAGTAAAATGGAGACAATGAGAGTATCTACCTTGCCAGGGATGTTGTGAGAGACAAATGAAATGAAACTTGTAAAGTGTTTAAACTCGGTGCTGAGGACACAGTCAATGTTCAATAAATGCCATTGAAAATTACTGTTATTTTGTTTTTGGAAAAGAAAATCAGAATATATGAACATATTTACTTTACAAGTGTAATATTGTCAACCAGAAGTTAAGACATAAAAACAGGGAGAGAAACACAGGTGAAGGATAGGAAAAGGCATTGTAAAATGGGAGGTCTCAGAGGATGCTGGTCCCAGGTTGCCCCAAAACCAAGAGAGGTACATGGGAGGTACCTTTACAATATGCATGGCTAAGGTAACAGAGTCCTATGTGTCTTCATAGGAAGTGACTCCAAGGAAGCTTTAAAAATGCAGGTAGGAGCTGATTCATTTGGCCCAGAAACCATTCTCTTAAATTCTAATTCAGGAGTAATATGTATGGGAGAGATATCTTTCATAACATCACCAACACCCCATCCTTAGCACAAGGAAATCACGCTGGCAGGGAAAGCAATCAGTAAACGATAAATCACCTGGTTTGTGATGAGCTCCAGGGCAGATTCTTCAAGATCCAACTCATAACAGAGCCTCATGAAAAGTGGCCCAAACTTGTACTCCCCCCAAGTGACATTCCTGTTCTCTGCATGATACCTGGTAATCAGAATGATTCGATGAGCCAAAAGGTAGGAGGCAGAGAGAAGTACAGACACAGATCGAGGCAGGCACTCTGCTGAGGTGCTGGAGAACAATGAAGAATCAAGTCCCTCACAGTCTGAACGGGGAGAGGTACGGCTCTGAAGAGAATAGGAGGAACCCTGAGACACAAAAGTATAGCAGGCTTTTAAGGAAAGAAAATAGAGGTGGACACAGCCTGTGATATGAGGGGAAATGTCTTTTAAAAATCTTCCAAATCCACGCACGACCTTCCTGGACCTGAGTGTGAGCATATGGGAGAGAAGAGCAGGTGTCTTGCATCTATAAGAGATAAGAATGGCACCAAATCTTTCCATGGGCCCCGCTTGAGGGGAGCAGTGGGAAGGAGTGGGCTGATGCTTTGCCCTCCTCAAAGCTGGCTTCATCCCCATAGAAGATGGCAGACAACCTACACATGCAGTTTATAATTTATAGTAATGTCCACTTTTCTAAGCTATAGAAAGAGCATATAAGAGCTGCAATTATCTAGTTAAACAAATAGTTTTGAAATTTTAGGTTTTAGGAAAAGGCTAATTTCAAAGACAGTGACATCTTACATGGAAGCTGAGATTTCTATAGGTGGGCCAGTCTGTCAGTTAGAACTGCAGAAATATAAACCACTAGAGGAAATTTACTTTCAATAGCCAACTCTTTCTGCTTTAGAAACCAAGAAGGCATTCTTCTGATGAGAGAAGCAGACCTTCACGATTACACATAAGTCAGATTTTAGGAAGATGCATTCATTATGTGTATCTCAAATACCATGGCGAAGAGCTCTGATTTTAAAAAGAAAGTACTTTTAACCTTCTGTTGAAATCACTGTTAGAGCACCATATGGCTAGCATATTCTAAACAAATATAGTGCTGTAAGAATGATGATGTGTACTTTTAAAGATACATTTCAAAAAATAAATGATCTTGTAAAATAAATTATTAAAAGGCAATATAGTGCAGTGGTTAAGGGTTTAGACTTTGGCTCAAAAAATACTGGGTTCAAATCCCATCCCTTCTACTACTGTGTAAACTTGAGTGTATTATTTAAACTGCTCTGTGCCTCAGTTTTCCCATCTATAAAATGGAGATTAGGAGAGTACTCAAGCCTGAGAATTTTGGGAAGGAATAAATCAGATGATGTGCCTGGCACACAGCAATTCTTCAGTATCTGTAAGCTCTTATAAAATTTAAGGCATGGGAGAAATATCTTTAAATCAATGTATTTCAGATAAGAGCCTTATGAGATAGTTGTGCCAATTTAAAGATTTATTATTTATTTATTTCTCTCCCCTTACCAACCACCCCCCAAGTTGTCTGCTCTCTGTGTCCATTTGCTACATGTTTTTCTGTGACCGCTTCTATCCTTATCAGCGGCACCAGTCATCTGTGTTTCTTTTTGTTGCATCGTCTTGTGTCAGTTCTCCATGCGTGCGGCACCATTCTTGGGCAGGCTGCACTTCCTTTTGCGCTGGGCGGCTTCCTTATGGGGTGCACTCTGCGCGTGGGGCTCCCCTACGCGGGGGACACCCCTGCGTGGCAGAGCACTCCTTGCGCGCATCAGCACTGCACATGGGCCAGCTCCACACGGGTCAAGGAGGCCCGGGGCTTGAACCGCGGACCTCCCATGTGGTAGGTGGACACCCTAATCCATTCGGCCAAGTCCTCTTCCCTATGCCAACTTAAAATATTAAAGCAACAAGAAAACAGTTTTCCCAATTTAAATGACATTTATATTAATAAAAGGGCTAGGAAGTCACTGAGATAATGTGTCACCTTCTTGACAAGAAATATTCAAGGAAAAGGATCTAAAATAAATAGCATTTGATCAAGAATGTGAGGGGATTAAGTTACTCCCAATTTTGGGCTCAATAAGCAGCTTACATTTTGGCTTAGTTCAGTACAACTGAGGGTTTCCTGTCTCAGGAAGAGAACAAGTTAGTTAGGCCATAGAACCTCCTACCTTCCCACTTGTCCAGCTGTCCACAGGCATGGGAAAGGATGGCAACTGGGTAGAAAGTAATTCGTATCAATTACTTTCTACCTGGTCATGAGTCAGACTTTAAATGTTTATGATAAAATTAAATGTAAAGAGTGTTCAGAATTTTTATCCTGTTTTGTTATCTTATAAACACCTGACTGTTTTGGGTAGTAAAGAGGGGTGACAGGAAGATAAGCAGAGGGTCTCAAATGATTCAACTGTGTGGAAATGAAATGAGAGGATTAGGTTAGCTGACAGTGTACTGTAAATTAACATACCTGTTTTGGTATCGGACAGCTTTACCCACCAATCCCACAGAGAAAATGGAGAAAAAGCTTTATGCATAAAGTTGCTCTTCATGGTATTATTTATACCAGTGGAAAACTGGATTAATTTAGAGGTTCAACAATAGGGGCATGGTTAATTAAATTGCCTAACATACAATGGGAAATTATATACTCATGAAAAATGATTCTCAAGTATATGATTAAAGAGGAAAAATTATTAATTTTAAAATTAATCCTAATTTAGAAAACCAGAAAATATCATTATATATACAGTAATAATTACAACCATGTAAAATAAAATCCACCAAAACACAATAATATTTACATAGAAAAAAGTTTGTGAGAAAATGTATCAAGACAGTGGCAGTAACCACTACCTACAAGGACTACAGGCTCCAAAGATGGCCACCAACAATTTCTTGCTTCCTGAACGTGCATGCTGCTCCATCTAACCAGAGGCAGGGTCTACTGCCCCTTACCCTTGAATCTGGTCTGACCTGGTAACTTGCCTTGAGAATGCAACCCAAGCAAAGTTGTGCCAATTCTGGGCAGCCTCACAAGGCTTGGTAGTTTCCTCTTTGCTGTGGGCTAATGTGTTCAGGTGAGACTAATGAAAGATGATCCACCACAAGGAAAGAGACCACGTGGAGGGGAACTGAGGGATCTGCAATGTCAGTGACTCCTTCTTAGATCTTCGGGTATAGCCCAACTATCAGCTGACCGTAGGTGAGCAAATGACTTTAGCTGTAATCAGTAAAGAACTGCTTAGCTGAGATGTGCCTGAATTCCTGAACCACACAATTTCGAGAAATGATAGAGTTCTTGTTTTAAGCCATGAAGTTTGGGTGTGGCTTCTTAGGCAGTGACAACTGAAACAACAGGATTTGTGATAAGATTGTTTCTCTACTTTTAGTATTTTTCACATATTCTATGCATTTTGTGTAATTTTTTTTCTTTTACTTTAAAAAGTAACAATTTTTTACTATGAAATTAATAATGTCCAATGTAGACAATTTTGAAAAATCAGAAAAGTACACATTTAAATAAACAAAAAAAAATATAATCCATAATTCTCAGAGAAACACAGTTAACTTCTGCTATATACTCTTGCAGTATTCTATATGTGAATATTTTGTATCTTTCTATATAAGTGCTCAATATAAATGCAGGTCCATGTATAAAAAGCTTTAATAATAGGAGAAATAAAGCAATGGACTTAACTTCAGAAATCAAGTCTGGGGAAATGGACTTCGTCCAATGGTTAGCATGTCCATCTACCACATGGGAGGTCCGCGGTTCAAACCCCAGGCCTCCTTGACCCGTGTGGAGCTTGCCCATGAGCAGGTGCTGATGTGCACAAGGAGTGCCCTGCCATGCAGGGGTTCCCCCGCGTAGGGGAGCTCCACGCCCAAGGAGTGTGCCCCGTAAGGAGAGCCGCCCAGCATGAAAGAAAGTGCAGCCTGCCCAGGAATGGCGCCGCATACATGGAGAGCTGACACAACAAGATGACGCAACAAGAAGAAATACAGATTCCCGTGCCACTGACAACAACAGAAGCGGACAAAGAAGAAGATGCAGCAAATAGACACAGAGAACGACAACCCGGGTGGGGGGGAGGGGAGAGAAATAAACAAATAAATAAATCTTAAAAAAAAAAAGAAATCAAGTCTGTTGTTATATCTCTCCCTGCCAAGCTAAACCTTTGCTGGATTTCCTAATAGAAGGCTACAATTACAAGTGTGTTCTTTCTGAAATGGGAAACTCTAATAATGGAACAGAGAGGTATAGCAGGCATAAAACTGGAGGCAGACTACTTAGGAGTCCAGTGAAGTGATCCAAATGAGAGATGTTATAGCACTTGTGGGAACAGAGAGAGGAGAGCTAGAGATTACACAAGGAAATATAAGCCATAGGACTTCTGATCTAACCAGAGAGGCAAATGAGAGTAGTGGTCAGTCCTGAGCCCTGTGTCAGTGACACAGGAACACTGGAAGAGGAGCACATTTCTATACGTTGAGTCTGAAAACCTAGGGGTCATGTAAGTAGAGGTGGTGAATTGGCTCGTGATTTCTTTAGGCATGAATTACCTGTTTTCTAACCTTAGCACTTGGCACACAGTAGGAATCCAAGAAGTGTTCGCTGGATGAAAGTTGCTGGAGCTCAAGCCAGAATCCGGACATGACATTTGGAAGTTAGTATCCAGGTGACAGCTGAAATCTTTGATGTGGAGGCGACTGCTCAGGAAAGGAACAGGGTAAGAAGAGATGAAGGCTGGCAGGATTCTAGGGAAATGTCTCACCTGTAAATGACATTTTTAGCCAGCTCCAGATCATTCTGGGTCTCACACAAATGAAGCAAAGTTTTCAATTCTGCCTTCAAGATGAGCTTGTTCTGGCTCAATTTCTCTTCCAAGTTTTGAAAATAGGTTTCTGAAAGAAAGAACAGTAATGGGCAATCATTCAGGCTGACTGAATGACTGGGACTGTAAGGAGGTTATTTTGAGAAACAGAGACCTGGACACTGAAAGGGACTAGATGACACACAGTTCTGTCACTAGCTCATTCCCTCTAAAGCAGTGTGTATCAGAACATGGCCCATGACCCAAAACGTCTGTGTCCCAGGCCCCTCTTTAGCCTTTCTAAAACAGAATCCCTGTGTCAAAACACATAGTAAAATTTGAGAACTACTGTCCCAGAGGCTAATCGTAAAGAACTGAATCTACAAGGAAAGAAGAGAAAAAGAAAGAAAGAAAATATAAACAAGATACCCATACCATTAAATGGCAGGTCACCAAGAAGGGAAACTGAAAGGAAAATGTGAATTGAAGATGGGTTAACCCAAAATGTTTGACCCACATGATTCAGGAATACCTTATTTTTCTTTCATTTGATTCCAAGTTTACCTAGCTTTCATTCCTCTCGCTTTGTATTTATTCAGTTATTAGAACACATGCCACAGCACTGTACAATGCATAGGTGGGCAGAAAACAACAGCAAACTTTGCATTTTTAGCAACAGAATCCTTTCAAGGTGTTTGCAGTCCATCCTTGTCACTTGTCTCTGTAGACTTTTATGTGTATCTAATCAACTGTGGGGACAAACACCAAAAGGAAAGTCTGCCTCTTGGCGTTAGGAAGGGACTGTATCCTTGCTAGAAGGCATGAGGCAGGTACCAAGCAAGCATCTGCTTCCCAGAAGGCAAGCCTGTTCTCAGCATCAGAAGCTGCCAAGAAAACTCTATAGGATTTGTTTCAAGGCCCAGAACTTTGAAGAGTGATGCTTAAACGGGTTGCACAATAGACATTGAAAACATAAGAAATGGAGGCTGAGACAGGTACTGCTCTTGTTTTAAAAGAAGGACCACTAGGTTTGAGATAATGCAGTGGATCTCTCTATCTTTATTTGCAAAACCACCTAATGGTTAAGAGTTTTAAAGCTGGGTGGGCTTAGGATGAAATTTTAGGCTCTGCCACTTGCATGCTCTGGTACAGATTTAACATGCCTGAGATTCTATTCCTAGTATGTAATGTGAGAATCATGACTACCTCATGAGGTATGGAAAGCATTTAGCACAGAGCTTAGCATACAGTAAGTGTCAGTAAATCACAGACATTATTGTTCTCATTTTCAGTTCTTTTGTCATCTGAGGATTTATTCTATTAAATATTTCTATATAATTTCCAGTCTGAAAGATTTCAAAGGGATGACATTATATCTTGTCTCTTTTAATCATTTCTAATAAGCTTCAAGAATTCAAGATTTTTCAGAGCAGGTATAGCTCAGTGGTTGGGCACCTGGTTCACATGTATGAGGTCCTAGGTGGTTTCAAAGCCTGGTACCTCCTAAATAAAAAGAATTCAATATTTCAAAAAACTTAATTTGTGGCATAAAACACATAACATGCTTATCATTTATTCATACAGGTATCCTTCTTTGTGGGAAAGGCACAAAAGATATAGTATGGTTCTTGCCCTCAAAGAGCTTAGAGCATATTTGGAAGATAAGATATATTCATAGGAAACTATCTGAAAACACTGATGAGTAGGTGACACATGATTGACTATAAACATAACAGGAGAGAAGAGAGATCAGAGTGCAGGAATAGGCAGGTTTGGTGGAAGTGGAAGGAGTACTAGCAAGAAAGGGGAGAGAATAAGGTTGGATACACTGAGAAGAGAGGAAGGTATTCTAGGTGTAGGAATCAACATGAGCAACAGCATAGACTTGGAAACGAAATTTACAAGTATGAAAAGTGGTGAGGGGAGAGCCATAACTACACTGACAGGAAATCACATGGGACTCTAGGAAGGGTAGAGTTCATTTATGAGAGAGCTAGGAGGTGAGTTTGTACATGATGTGGAATAATGCAGTATGTACATGATGGGTTCTTATAATGACGAAATTTTAAGAGGATTTTGTGAATATTGGTCTGGCAGTAGATTGGCACTGATTTATATGAATTGCCTTTTGGAATATGTGCATGACCTTCACAGCCTTACAAAGAATATGACAATTGGAAATAAAGCTAGACAGTGATGTGCAGCCCTAACTGCAAACCTCACAGAGCCTGTCAAAATACCTGGGGTAAAAAGAGAAGAATGAAGAGATATCTAGTGAAGATTGATACAGTCTCCCCACACCTAAAGCTTATCTTCCTGTTCCATAGGTGGTATTACATGACAGCACGATTAGGGAGTGGCAAGGGAAGACTGATTTCTGGAAGACTAGCCTGTAAGGAAAAGGAGGCAGGACCTTCAGCAACTCCCATGACCACTGTCTCCATATCAATGATACAATTTCTTCCATTGCTAGAGTCACAACAATTCTATAGTAGAATACCAGCAAGTCCACTCTAGTCTATATTATATTCCTCCATCTTGTGGACCCTGGGATGGTGATGTCCATCCCACCTCTAAATCAAGAAGGGGCTTAGATCCCACATGGCTGATGGATGGGATTCTCCTCCGTGCAGTTGCAGACACTCCCAGTTTCCTGGTGTGGTAGTTGACCATTTTCATCTCCCTGTCAGCTGACCTCGGTACGCCTCACAGCCCAACTGGCACAAAGACAGTCCAGAGATTCAAGTCACCTGAGCATACACAAACCCCAGCACCAATCACAAGTTCAGTAAAAATGACAGAAGAGGCATGTGTAGAGAGGTCACAGCAGAGTCCAACTCCATCACAATCAGGAGCACAAATTCCAAAGTAGGGTCCATTGGCAAGGCAATGAACTCCAGAGCCATCTGTCATGACCAGAGAACCTGTGTGTCTCCATACCTGGGGTTGTATCTACTTTGGCTGTCTCTGGGATCCTGCTGAGACGTGTGTAAGCATGACCCCTCTGATGACCTCCCGACTCATTTTGAGGTCTCTTAGTCATATAAACTCATTTGTCTTTACTATTTCCCCCTTTTATTCAAGGTCTTTTTCAAGTTGCATCATCAGCTGGTGATGGTAGTGATCCCTTGGCGCCAGGGAGGCTCATCCCTGGGAGTCATGTACCCACACTGGGGGGAAGGTAATGCATTTACAGGCTGAGTTTGGTTTAGAGAGTGGCCACATTTAAGCAACATAGAGGACGCTCTGAGGAGGTAACTCTTAGGCATCCTGCACCTTTAGGCCTAGTTGAAATTTCAAGCACAGGCTTATAAGCATAGTCATTAGTATTAAGAGCCCATCATTGGACCATCCTACTGCACTGGTCTTTGTCCTTGCATCTGGGGGATAGTTGCTGTCCCACTGGGGAATGTGACAGAGTGTCCCAGGATGGGAACTCAGCAATCCATCAGTTGTCAGGTATAACTCTATCCACTATGACTATACCCAACGAACATTCAAACATATCTATATACCCTATATGCATGCCCTGGAGAACTACCTTCCACCCATACATCCCCCATCAATGACACCCCATACCAGTGTTCCTCCCATGCCATAGTTGAACCCCTCTGTGATCCAAAACTTCTTCAAAAATGTAGCCTAATATATTGTCAAATTCAATTAGCAGGAAAACAAAATAGTACTGAAAGGTTTAAAGATTAGAAATAGAATAAATAATAATTTAGAAAAACTAAATGAAGTAAAATAAATTGAGGTATAAAAAATGAAAAATATAATAAAACTTTGGTTGTGTTTCTAAAGGAGCTTAAAGTGCTAGGAAGAACTCAGTGTGTAGGAGGGAAGGAATGAATGTAACGAGATTTCTCAGATGCTGGAAAAAATGGGTTGCTGAGACACGGTGTTCTTTTCTTTTTCTTTTTTAAGCTTTTTATAATAAAAGTTTTCAAACACATCCCAAAGTAGAGAGAACTGTATAAAGAAGCCCATGTGCCTATGACCCAGTCTCAACAAGTATCAGTATTTTGCTAATTTTCTTTCCTCTACCCTCTCCAAGGCCAGTGAATTTTTTTAAAGCAAATCCCAGACTTCATGCCAGTCAAGTTCCTCCCCTTTTTAAAGAAATCTCCATTTGATTCTACTCATTTTTTCAGCACAGAATAGAATATATTAAAATGCATCATCACACATAGTACTATCTTGATTCATTTTACTTCGTTCATTTATAGATTATGTATGTGCGTACTTGGGTTGCAATGTTAAATATATTTCTTACTGAGGGTTCCACCAGAAAATTTTGAAAGCCAGTCATCTGGGGCAGTTCCTCTCAAACTCTACTGTACATATGAATCAAGTGGGACCTGAGGTTTTACATTTCCATCAACTTCCCAGGTAAAGCCAATAAGATCTAGAGAAGACTGGTTGTAGCACTAGTTTTAATATTTTTCTCTGAGATCTTGAGAGCAGGAATAAGAGGAGAGTTTGTAGAGTTTGCAGTAATAGAATTAAGATGAAAGGTAAATAAGGTGAGACTGGGAAACTCAGAAAAAATGGTCTCAATTTTTTTCCACGAGACATAAGGTCATCAAGGAAAGACTACATAGAATAAAGAAAAAGGAAACTTGAATAACAGATCTATGAAATAATTAACAAAACAGATTCTATTACCTTTGGTGCCAGGAAGATTATACGCAGCAATCACCTTCATTTGCTGAAATTCTTTTAATTTCACAACATTATCTGTAAGCAGATATCGCTTAGCTAAAAATTAGAGAAAGGAAAAAAGTAAAATCATTTTGATTATATGATACTTAACAAATAACCTAAGAGAGCCTGATTAGATCTTTCTAATAAACTGATCTACATGCTGATTCTTTCCTCCCCTCAGATTCTGATATATGTGCCTCTATCTACCAGGGCAAAAGCTGAGCACTAGCAGAGCCAGCTTCAATAAACGTTCTATATCCCTATCAGAGAACATAAAATACTATGATATTGCAGACTGATTCAGTTAGAAATTCTCTATCTCCAATCTTAAGCAGGCTTTCCACACTACAAGCAGTCCTACTATTTTTCTGATATTTTTATTTTTTCACTCTTTTTAAACTTTTGACCAGGCCTCTTCTCCTCTCATTCTCAGCTAAGTATTCTCACTTCTTACTTTTCAAATAAAACAGAAGCTGAGATTCCAGGAACTCCCTCATCTTCCTGTTCCCAAATATGCAAACCTACCTTTATTCCTCCTGCTGCAAAAGAGGACCCTGCCGCTCCTGTCTAGGAATAATCTCCTTGATTGAGCTTCAGATTCTGTTCCCTCCAGACTTTTCAGCAAAGATCTATCAGTGAGCTATCTCCTCCTCAAACCAAGCCTTTTCCACATTGTCCTAAGGCCCTAACATTAAACAAAGAAGTAAATTCTCCACCTCTCAACTCCAATATCTACACATGGCTCTCTTCCATTTCCCAGATTTCTTGAAATAGATGTCTACCCTTGTTATAGTCATTTTCTTGTGTTTCATTTCCTGTTCAACACACTTCCTATGCTAATTCACAGAAACTGCTCTTGCTACCTCTCCCAATTCCTGCAAGTGACTAAATTATACCTAGCCATGAAATGCTTGCTTTCTTCAAAGCTCAGTCGTAGGTTCTCTTCTAGTCTCAAGCCAGACTCTCCCTGGGTGCTCTTACACAAGCCCCAAATACCGATTTCTAGACCAGAACTTTCTTCTGAGCTCCCCTCAGGTTAATGGTTCCCCTGGCATCATCTCTTGGATGTTTCAAAAGCCCCTCCAACTCTACAGCACAAAACTAAATTCAGGATCTTGCCCCCAAACTTCCCTATCATTTCCTCCTTCACTCCCCATTCCAACCTATTTACCCAGACCTGTGATTTTACCTCTTACCTATCTCTTGAAACCCTTCACTTCTTATCATTTCCCTAGGCCAAGTAACCCTTATCTTTCCTTTAAAACTAAATAGGAGGGATTTGAAGACAAGCAGTCCAAATGTAGAGCCACGGTTTAACTGAAGACTGCCTTACCACAAATGAGCAGCTTTTATTGTTAGTTCTTTATTGCAGCAAACAGAGTTCTTTTACTAGGTGATGCCTCGGGCAAGCTCCATTATATTTTGTCTCAAGCATAGCCAGGTATCCTAAAGAAATGATTATATTTCCCAAACAGGTTTTCTTGGCTAATCTGCAGTCATTGATTTCTGAAGTATTTTGAGGTTACATATGTCCGGAACTGAGAAGTTACAACCCTCTCATTTCACAAATGAGAAAACTGGGAATTCCAAAGGTCACACTATACCTACACTAAATACCAGTTACCTATGACCTTGAGCAAATTACTTATTGCTCAATCTGTTTCCAGTTCTGTAAATGGAGAAAATTATGGTACATCTCTCACCGGGCGTTGTGAGGAAGAAATTAATGTACATGACTTTGAGTAATGCCCGTCACAAAGTATAATTTTTGTTATTACTCACTAGCATTTTCAAATTTAATCCTTTCCATGAGTATATTAAGGGATACTTTTCCAAATGCGGAAACTTGTACAGGGCGCGCGTGTATTGCAAGTTCGCAAAACTGGGGCTGAAAACTCTAAGGCCTCCGCTCCCAAACGCTGGAGAAAAGTACCAAGGGCTACCGGGTCCTGGAGAACAACGTTGACCCATGGTAAGGAATAGCACAGCTCATACTACAGCTCAAGACAGCAGCTCAGCTTTTCTTCGGTGTTTGGGCAAGGGGGCGTCCATGACGCCCAGGGGCGACTGATGCACCCACCCATAACCAGGGAGCGAGAGCGCGCTAAGCGGCTCCAGGCCATGAGTGACTGAGGCACCACTGCTTCTCCAAAGTGACTCCCGCTTGGGTCTAAGGCTCCCTTCTCTCCCAAACCTCCCCTCTTTTCACGGCTTGCCCGCCAGGTCTGGGGCCGCATGTACCTCCGAAAGGGCAGCGGCAGCAGCAGGAGCCAGAGCCCCCTGCCACGGGATACACTGAACTCAGTAACGCTCGCCGGAGGACTCGCTCTGTGGGCCGAGATGGCGCAGCCATGCTGTCCCGGGTCACAGCAACTGTGAGAGTCGGTGAGCGGGGCGTGGCGCCTTGAGAGCCGAATGGGATTCGTCTAACTTGGGCAAGGCCTGTGACTCCGCCCCTTCCCCTGCCTACAACCCCGGGCCGGCAAGCCCTTTGGTACGTTCCAAGATGGCGGCCCCCATGGTGCGGCGCGGAATGCTGCTGGCGCGGGAAGTGGCTCAGCCTCAGTTCTACCTGGCAGGTTGGTGGCATCACCTATGGTGGGCTGATTTATTAGGCCTCTGAGAACTCAGTTCCAAGAGTGGAAGAATAGATGGACTTTCAAAATGAGAGGATACCGTCATGGGATCTGGTTGCTAGAGAAGATTTTTATTTTATTTTATTTTTTGAAGCATACAAAGGGGAGGAAAAGACTCTGAACCATCCGTCTGCTCCCTTAAAGTATCGCCGGTCTGTCCAAGTTGTGAAGAGCAAAGAAAGGTTATTGCATGAAGGATTTTGCGTTTGGCTTGCCGGGTTTGTGTACTAGGGTGGTGGTTTTTTTCCTAACCTTGAAAAGTTCGAATGTCACCATCCCTAGGGACGTGAAAATGTTTTCCCTGCTAAGGCTGCGCTTCCTAGGAGGGGCGTCAGATAAACCTTCCCTCCCCCCCCCATCTTATATCTGGCCGAAAAGAATTTTTAGGTATTAATCTAACCTTACCTGATGACCTTGGACACAGTTTTTGATTGATCTTTCTTTTCTACAGTTTTCCACGTGTAGACAACAAATGCTAATAGTTAACTTCTAAAGTTTTTTGGTTGAAAGGCAGCCCAATAAAGCCCTGCTTAATAGACCCGCTGATGATAACATTTCAAAAAGCATTTACAAAAGCCAAATATGCAATGATTTTAATCATATAATCCTGATAAAGCGTTCATGATTATATGATTAAGATGCAATAAGTCATTATTTTGAATGTTCTTTTCCAACCTGCTTCTCCTAAGCCCCATAAAAAAGCAACATGCTCTTTTCCTCACACTTCTTTAGGAATAGCCATTAAATATCAATGTGAAATCTCATAGATGGTAGCCAGAAGTTTTCTGAGAATTAACTGGTTGACATAACTAGTGAAGATATTTAATGTCACCCTTTAGGTAAAGTGGTATGCACACTGCCTGCCATCTTAGTGAAATTAGCTATTATTAGGGTGTTTAATTATGCTTGTTAAGAAATGCTTTTCAGTTTAAACAAGACTGGATATTAGATTCGGGAGTGTATCATAGTTGCTTAGAATATTTGGGGACAGTCATGCTAACGGGAATGGAAATTGGGTAAGGGTAAATTGAGAGAAATCCAGTTAACATTACAGTCTTAAGTTTGAACTGGTGAGTGACAGTTTAGACCCGTGTTACCCAATAGGGTTGCAACTATTTAAATTTAAATTAGTTAAACTTAAATAAAATTTTAAAAATTCACTTCCTTAGCCACATAGCCACATTTTAAGGGCACAATACACACATGTGGCAAGTGGCTACCGTATTGGACAGTTCAAAATTAAACATCTTCATCATTGCAGAAAGATAAATTGTGTAAGTGCTGGATTAGACCATAGGTGGAAGAAGTCTTGAAGCTGAAATCTGGAGCCTGGGAGGGAGGTAACATGGACCAATTATGACTTGGGTATGCTTGGCTTATAGTCACTGAAACATCTTGACCCATTACTGGAGAAGAGAGGAGAAATAAGAAGAAGCATTCTACCTAACTAATCAAATATTTGGAACACTTTGGTGCGTCTATTGATTTTTCTTAACATAATGGAGGAAAGTAGCTAAAATGATCAAGAGGATCAATGAAAGAGTAGTTGTGATGAATCAGAAAAAAAATGACTTCAATATATGAAGAGGCTAGAGGTATCAAACTTATTGGGCCTCTACATAATGTCAACCAATACATAGTGGACATTAGGCCATGCACTTAATATAGGTTCTCATTTAAACCACAATACAAGATAGGCATTGTTTCCCAGTTTTTACATATGAAGTAAAAGTTGAGAAATTATATAAAGTTGCCCAAATTTTCACAGTGTTTATTAACAAGGTGAGGATTCAAATATAGATTTATGATCTAAAACCTGTTTCCACAGTCACACTGCTTCCCTCTGGATGGAAAAAAAAAAGTATAATCAAGGGCCAAAATAACTATAAAATGAATTAGGACATAGAAAGAACCAGTTTTCATTAAACATTGAAATTCTGGTCCATGGATGTACCTTTTCAGAAGTAAATCAAGAAAATAGTGGACAGTGAGTCTAGAGAATATGCTCCAAAAGCTGCCTGAATGAAGGGTAAGCAGCTTCCAGAAAAATTTATACACCCTCCTAAACGGTCTGTTTAGAGTGGGATTAAACAGGTTCAGAGACCTCAATCTGTGGGGCTGATAGCAGTCTATCCACTATCTTCTTCAAGTGTGGTCTGAGGACCTGCAGCAGCACAGTCATCACTTGGGACTTGTTACAAATCAGAATTTCTGGTCCTACCCAGACCTACTGAGTCACAATCTGCATTTTAACAAGATTCATATGTACATTAAAGTTTGAAAGCCTGTTTTGTATTTCCCATTTTGCCATTGCCTACCCAGTTTAATGCTCTCAGTTCTAATATTAATATTCAGGCCTTCCAATTAGCATTCAGGGATGGAAAGACCTTTAACTGGTATCACTTATAAAGTGTCTCAGAAAGATGAATATCCTGCTTTAAATTGCTTACAGAAAATGAAATGTCTGTCTGTCTTGGTGTATTAATTTCCCATTGCAGCTGTAATAGATTACCAAACTGAGTGGATTAAAACAACACAAATTTATTATAGTTCCATAGGTCAGAAGTCCAACCTGGGGTCTTACTAGGCTACAATCAAGGTTTTAGGAGGACTGCATTCTCTTTAGTAGGCTCTACAGGAGAATCCATGCCTTTGCCCTTTCTAGCCTCATGAGGCTCTCTGCATTCCCTGGCTCATCATCCCCTTTCTCCATCCTCAAAACGAACAATAGTGTCTTCTCATATCACTGACACTTCTGTCTCCCTCTTCCTGTTTTAAGGATCCTTGTAATTACTTTGGGCCCACCTGGATAATCCAGGATAATTGCCCCATTTTAATACCAGCTAATTAGCAACTTTAATTCCATCTGCAACCTCAATTCCCCTTTGCCACACATATTCAGAGATTCTGGAGATTAGGATGTGGACATCTTTTGGGGGCCATTTTTCTGCCCACCGCACTTGGCAATTTATTCCTGTTTGTCATTGGTTTCTATTAGGAAAAGTTTCTATTTGCCATATTTAAATTCTTCATCCTTATGCCCATATCCTTTTTGTTTTACCTTTAGTGGAGGTGGAGAATGATTGCTGGCTACTTCCTTTTAAAAAAAAAATTCATATATATGAAGGTTGCTGGGCTTATCTTTTGTAAATTTACTAATCCTATTTTATTTCCTCTCAGTTCATGTGGTCTCCTTTAACAACAGCACATAGAGGGACTCCTGGGTTTTCCCACCACCTCCCCTGCTTCTTTTCTCCCATCCAGGTCAAAATTCTTAAGCACTGCATTTTTCTGATTATAGAATACAGAGGGGATGATTTCTTATGTGAATGTAGAGAAGTACAGTCTTTTGTGAAGATGTAGAAAATAAATAAGTCACTGGTACCCTAGAGTAGGGTACCTCAGCTCGTGCTCTCATAGAGAAGGCACGTGGGGATCCAGTGGGGTGGCCTACGACCCTATGTTCCCCACAGAAGGTGAGCACATCCTGGTTTTAAAAATTGGAATTCAGTTTATGTAGAAATGCTGCTATAGATTATGAGTTGTCTTTCATAAAAATTATGAATGAGTTATGCTTTTGTTTTTGTATTAAAGGCTGTTAGACCACTCAAGGACCTTAACTATCACCTAGTTCAGCTCCTGGATTTGCAACTGTGGGATCAGAAGTTTTCCAACAACTGATAAAACTTTAAATATCAGGTCTCCGTACTCCAGACTTGTTGGTCCTTAACCTGTATCACAGCTACACCTTTAAAGTAATGCTGTCAGCTTTTAATTCATCACTCTTGGCAGGTCTAGGAGTATTCCTAACAATTTATAACATCATTTCTATGAAAAATGCATTCTAAATTCCAAATATCTAATATTTTTTCCTATTACAGTTCATCTGAAATGTGGGCTATGGCAGTTTGAAATTATTTTATGAATCCCAGAAACAGAAATATTATGCCTGTAAACTAATCTGTTCCTCTTATTGTGATACCCTGTGATTGCATTAAGTTCAGCTGAGCTGCCTTTGATTAGATCACCTGTTAAGATAGCTGTAGGGCTTTTTAATTGGACCTGTGGTTACTCAGGTTGAGTCTCCACCTCCTTGCTGGATCTGATCTAAATGGACTTAGAGAGACAGACAAAAGAAGAGAGAGCTCTGCCTTTTTTGATCGTGCCATGTGACAAGGCTCAAACAGCTGAAACTCTGGGGAGAGATGAGCCATTTGCTTGATAACTTACAGCTGAAATTGGGAAGAGAACAGAAAAGCCGAGACTTATATAGCAGGCCTGGGAAAAACAAGCTCTATGCCAGGAGAGAGAGGACTACCAGATCAATTAAGCACAAAGCCCCAAGAGGCTGGGACCATGGAGCTCAAGAGGAAACGGTGAACCAGGAGGGGAAGGCTGAAACATGGCCAGAGATGGGCAGCTGTCTTGCTTCACCACCTGGCAATATGCCGGGATCAGCAGTAGCTGACTTAGGTAAGAAAGCATCTCTGATGGCGCCTCAGTTTGGACATTTCATGGCCTTGGAACTATAAGCTTTTACCCCAAATAAGTTATTTTTATAAAAGCCAACAGATTTCTAGTATTTAGCATCAGCGGCCCTTTGACAAACTAAAATATGGCACTTTTGAATTGTGTTTTAGTTGGCTAAATGCTTCTGGGAGCAATATACCGGAAATGGGTTGGTTTTTATAATGGGAATTTATTAGGTTAAAAGCTTACAGTTCTGAGGTCATGGAAATATCCAAATCAAGACCTTTTCAAGAGATGCTGTCTCACCGAGTTGCAACTATGGATGATCAGGCACATGGCAAAGCATAATGGTGGCTCTGTTGGTCTCTTCCATCTCCTCCAGGCTCATTTTGTCTCTGAACTCTGTTGTGGGTATCAGGCATATGGCTCATCTCTCCCCTCTCCATGCCTCTTGTCTGTCAGTTGGGGTCCTCTTTCTGTGTCTCTGTGCTCTGTTGATTCTAGCTTCCGGCCTCCGGGACTTCTATTTCAGCTTCTTGGGGTTTCTCTGTCTCTGCTTCTTTTTTCCTGTGTCTGAGGCTTTTATCTTATTAAAAGACTCCAATAAAAGGATTAAGATCCACCGTGGGCCATGCCCTCCTGAAGTGAGCTGATCAAAAGGAAGGTCCCTTAATTGAATCTAATGAAAAGTTCCTCCCTACAATGGGTTTACATGCACAGGAATGGATTGGCTCTATGGACATGATCTTGTGAGGAACACCCACCTTCAAATCGTCACAAATAGTTATTCTTTTTAATTCCTTAGTTACTCTTTTCAAACAGTCTTATATATTATCTTAGTCTTTTTATATTATTACATTATTAAGTTTTAGACTTGAAGTTTAGACATTCTTATAAAGGTCTGATCTATGCAAGGATTACTAATGCACAAACCCCACAGATGAGTTTATATTTTTAATTTATTTTCTTTGGTAAATGAATAGGAAATATCAGCATGCCTATATTGTTTAATTAGCCCCCATCCCTTCTAGTTATGTTTGGCTTATGATTTACTATGACCTCTAAATATTGCCTGCCATTCATTCTTATCCTTTTCCTTTTCTTTGAACAGCAATAATTCACATACCATACAATTCACTCCTTTAAAGTATAAAACTCAGTTTTTTTAGTATAGTTACAGAGTTGTGTAGCCGTCATCACAATCAACTGTAGAACATTTCATCACTTCAAAATTAAGCCCTGTACTCAATAGTAGTTACTCTATATATCTCCCAACCCTCTTTTTTCCCCTGCCTTTGGAATCTACTAATCTACATTCTCTGTAAATCTGCCTATTGTGAACATTTCATGTAATTGAATTATATAATTAGTATGCAATTATACAATTAATGTAACAATTTCAAGGTTCATCCATGTTGTGGCATATATTAGTACTTAATTCCTTTTTATTGCTGAATAACATTCCACAGTAAGAATAAAGCACCTTTTGTTTATCCACTCCTCAGTTGATGGATATTTGGGTTCTACTTTTTGGCTATTTGAATAATGCTGCTGTGAGCATTTGTGAACACATTTTTGTTTGGAAATATGTATTCATCTCTTGCATATATATGTAGGAGTACAATTGCTGGATCATATGCTAAGTTCATATTTAACACTTTGGGGACCTGCCAAACTTTTCCTCAAGTGGCTACACTACTTTTACATTCTTACTCAGTGATGTATGAGGGTTCCAGTTGCTCTATACTCTTACCAACAGCTGTTACTGTCTTTTTCTTTTCTTTTCTTTTTTTTTTAAGGTACCAGGGGCTGGGAATTGAACCTGGGACCTCTATATAGGAAGCCAATACTAGACCACTGAGCCACATCGGCTCTCCTGAGTTGTATTTTTTTGTTTATTTTGCTTGTTTGTTTTTTGTTTTTTTGGGGGGAAACACTCAAAACTGAACCCAAGACCTCCCATGTGGGAAGCAAAAGCTCAATTGCAGGAAACACATCCACTCCCACGATTGCTATCTTTTTGATTGTAGCTATCTTAATGGATGTGAAGTTGTATCTCATTGTGGTTTAGATTTGCATTTCTCTAATGACTAACAATGCTAAGTGTATTTTTTGTGTGCTTATTGACCATTTCTTCTTTGGAGAAATGTTTGCTTAAATCTTTTGCCTGTTTTTATCGTCGGGTTATTTGACATTTTAATTTTTAGTTTTAAGTGTTCTTTATATATCCTGGATACAAGTCCCTTAACAGATACATTATTTGCAAATATTTTCTTCCAATTAATGGGGTATCTTATCACTTTCTTGACAGTGCCCATTGAAGTATAAAAGTTTTAAATTTTGATAAAGTTGCCATTCATTCTTTCTCTTGTCTTTCAGCCTTTTGGGGGCCTTTTACTAAGAAGGAGTTTTAGGGCTGATGTAGTCCATAATTCACTCATTGAACTCATGTTTACTGGGCATAGTGCCATATGCTGGAAATAGAGCTATGCCATCTTATATGTTTCCTAACATTTGGCTTATTGCATTTCCCTTGTTTACCATTGGGTTGCTGAGTCACTGGGTAAGATATTACTCTTTGCTTTATGTGCAGTAGGGGTAAATATGCTGCCCCAAGCCATTTTAGTTTGTTTATTATTAGTTTAACTCACCTAGTTTTTAGGACTAATGATTATAAAACATTTGAATAATGAGTTAGACAACAGCACAGCAAGTGTTTTGGGTTCTGAGAAGAAGTTTTAGGGCTGATGTAGGCTATAATTTAATGGAAACAAATGGATTCTAGTTCTAAAGCTATAGGACCAAAATTAACAGCATTTTAAGCCATTACTATATTGTAAAATTTTTCAGTTTTTCTGCATCTTCTACTTGTTGTAGATTGAATGCATCTTCTTATAAACTGAATTGTAAATTAGGCAATGTTAGTTGCTGTGACTTACTAGAATTTTAAAATATATAACCCAGTAAGTTAAAAATATGACAAAGATATGCTTAACAAAACAGATATGTAAAATGAACCTGTTGTGAGGTCATGCAAAAGAGATCATTGTCTTTTTCCTCAGGTAAAAGATGCCTGCTTTCTGCAGCATATGTGGACAGCCGCAAGTGGGAAGCAAGAGAAAAAGAACATTGCCACCTTGGTAGGTACCCATCGGCAGTATGTATATGTGTAATTTTCATTCACTCCATGTGTTTTTGTTCATATAGTCATTGAATATATATATGAAGTGACGTTTTAATGGTGATCATTGCATAATCTTAAAAAAAATTAGGCTGTTTCACATGACAACATCATTTTCACTGAAATAGAAGATTTCTTATATTTCATATTAGTCTTGACAACTGATCTCCCTAAAATACAGTTCTTTTCCTTTCTTGCTGTTTTTTTTCCTTCCATTTTTATTATATAGTTAGTTTTCATGTACTCTGTAGCAGTTTGGCATTGTTTATGAATTCTGAAAATAGATATTGGGTTATGTTTGTGAACTGGTCTGTTCCCTTGGATGTATTCCCTTTTGATTATATTAAATTCAGAGGTTTCACTTTTACTTCATTAAATTATGATTAAGGTTTTGATTCGGCCACATCAGTAGAATGTTGAGTCCCTGCCCACCATGGGGACTCACAGCGAAAGTGACTTGGCAGAGGAGAGATTTGGAGTTTTGATGCTGGAGCCCCAGGAAGTAAGTACACAGGAGGGGAACACAGTAATAGAGATGGCTCCATAGACGCAGCAGAGGCCCCGGGAAGAAGGAGAGCTTGATAGTCTACAACTGACCTTGGGAAGCAAGCAGAGCTGCTGAGCCTGGAAAGAAATGAGCCCTGGGGAGATAAACGAGCCTTATGCTGGCCTACAGCTGAGACTAGACGGAGCTGGGACCACAGAACCTTAGGAGGAAGACGAAGGCTAAACCTTTGCAAGGACTGGCAACTATCTGCTCTAACACGTGGCAACAGGCTTTACTGTGGCAAGTAACTTACTCTTTATGGCCTTGTGACTGTAAGCTTCTGTGCCAAATAAATACCCTTTATAAATGCCATCAAATTTCTGATACTTTGCAGCAGCACCCCTTTAGCTGACTAATACACAGTCTATTTCTGTTTTACATTATTTGCAGAGAAAATTATACTTTTTAGTTTCATCATTTTTTTCTTGGCAATCTCTTTATCTTTTAACTTTTGCTCTTCAGTGCTCTTTGATTCTCAATTTCATTACAAGCTGACAAATTCGAAAGTGGTTTTATCTCATATAAGCCATTTGGAATAGTTGACTAACATCTTCCCAGGCAATAGGTTCCTAATTCTACTGTCCATTACCTGTTCCCTATGTCATATTAGAAGGATAGCAGCCTTTCTTTTATAAAATGCCAAGGTCTAAAGGAAACCACTGACCCTTTAAACACTTTGTAAAAACTTATTTACTTCAGACTTTTGGTTCTGCCTGCCCTTTTCATAGGTATAATAATTGGGACAGCTTTCCTCTCGCAATGTGAGGTGTTTCCTGTTCCTGAGTAGTTCGGTCAGTGTGGGCGCGGGGAGGCGAAGCCCACCTCCCGGCACCTGGACTCATGAGGGCAAAGTGGCGTAAGAAGCAGATGCATAGGCTGAAACAAAAGATGAGGCAGAGATCCAAGTAACGTGTTTTGTGATGCCCTGCCTGGAGTGAGACATGAGTAAATTACCAGCTGCTGCCCTAGGAAATGTTTCAGATTTCTTCACCTGTTGAAAGAAGCTTTTTTCTTTTTGTAAATCTCAATTCCTGATATGTTAAATTGAAAATAAACCAATAAAAAGACAAATAATAATAATAATAATATTGGGACATTGAAAAAGTAAGTAGATTGGTAATAGTTTTACTGAACTGATGTAAGTTTTGGATCCGTTCCTACACTTATGTAATATTTCCCCCCAGATTTCTTTGACTCTTGGGTTTATTTGAGAAACAAAGTCGCCCTGTTTATGGATGCTTCTCGTAAGTGCAAGGGATATTCTTTTATAGCTGTCTGTCATGGCTGCCTTGGTGAGAGGGTTCAAAGAAATAATCATTTCCTCCCCTGGTAATGTGATTGCAAGTATGCAGTCAGTTTGTAAATCCTGGAAATTGGATATGTGGGCAGGGGCCAGGTGAAGCAGATCTATGGAGGATATGAAGATAAATAGTCTCTCCATAAGGGACTTATTGTTTATTTGCACCATTAAAGACCCTGCATAGCCTCTGTATAACGAATATCTTAAAATTTCCCTCTTTTATTATCTTGAAATGAAATTCATAGATTATATAATCTATACATAGTATTTTAAAAATTAGTATAATTCCCCAGCCATGATACAAAGGGAAATAAAAGGAAAGTGACTTACTGTAAATAATATATATTTCACTATATAAATAACTACGCTAGGGAACCCAATGAAGTGGCTAGATGCTTGTGCTTAAAGGTAGAATCACTGCAAACATGATAGATACAAATGCAGATAGCTACAGATGTGGTGTCCTGGTGAATTCAAATACTAGCAGGGGCATTACCTGAGGTAATCTTATTTACAAAATGATGTACAACTCTTGATAAAATTTTGGATGAATCAAAGTGCTTTCTTCCCTCGATTTACACTATAGTTGCTTTTATGGAATAGTTTATTTTCCAATTATGCAAAAATAGAGTACCTGTGTTTATTTCTAAATGGAGTTAGTTCAGTTAATTATGAACAAGTTTTTAAAATACTGTCTGCCATGTCACAAATGGAATGGTATCTGGGGTAAATTTTTATTTGGAAATTTTAAACTTAAAAAAATTACAAAAATAAACAAAGAGCATATCTGTCTTGCATACACGTTTTTTAAACCTTTGAGGGAGTTTATTGCATACATTATATAGCCTTTACCCCTAAAATACTTCAGTATATATTACCCAGGATAAGGATACTCTTTTGCATAACCACAGCAGTTGTCAAATTCGTTGTGGTGGATTGAATTGTGTACCCTAGTATGGATATGTTCTTGGTCTGGTGGGTGTGGACCCATTGTAAATAAGATCTCTTCAAGATGTTACTTGAGTTAAGGTATGGCCCAGCTGAATCAGATTGGGCTTTAATCTGAATTACTAGAGCCCTTTCTAAGCAGAGTGAAACAGGAGAGAAAAATCACAAGGAGCAGCCAGAAGCTGGAAGTCAACAGAACCTGGAGAAAGGAAAAGACATTGCCATCTGCATTGCCATGAGGCAGGAAAGCCAGGGAACTCAAAGATTGCCACCAGCCAGAAGATACTGACACTGGGAGGAAGCAAGCCTTCTAACCTCTGAAATTATTACTGTTGTTAAGCCAACCCATTGTGTGGTATTTGTTTCAGTGTCTAGGAAACTAAAACAGTGTTGGTACCAGAAAGTAGTACTGCTATGGTACCTAAAAATGTGGAGACGCTTTAGAATTGGGTAACGGGTGGAGGCTGGAAGAATTGTGAGGCCTCAAGAATGGGTGAGAGCTGTAGACAAAGTTTGTATCTTCTTAGAGAATGCATAATTCATCATGAATAGAATGTTGATAGAAACTATGAACATTTTTAAATTAATTTTTAATTCATTTTTAAAATATTACATTAAAAAAATATGAGGTCCCCATATACCCCCTACCTCCCTCACCCCAGTACTCCCCCCATAGCAACATTCTCCTCCATCATCATGACACATTCATTGCATTTGGTGAATACATCTCACTATGAACATTAAAGATATTGGGAGGCCTTAGAAGGAAATAATGGTGTCATTAAAAATCAGAAGGCAATCCTTAAAATAAAGTGACAGTGAACTTGGCAAAATTGAGTTCTCATCTTTGATCAGAGATAAAACTTGAAAACCATGAACTTAGGTATTTGGGTGAGGAGATTTCCAAGATAAATGTGGAAGGTGCAGCCTGGCTTTTCCTTGCAGCTTATAGTAAAATGTGAGAGGAAAGGGATAAGCTGAAAACTGAATTTTAAGCACAAAGAAACCAGAAATCGGTGGTTTGGAAAATTCGGAACCAATCCGGATAGTGCTCTGAGACTAGGACCAGAAGTGACTATCAGGGACCTCCCTAAACTTTCGGGAAGTGAGTCCCTAGAGGACATGGCTCCATGTGAGGGTTTAATTGAATAACCCTTTGCTAAGGAGGATGTGGTTGAACATGGATTCCATCAGCTATTTCAGTGGAAGTCAGGATTGGAAATGCTATAATGCAGGAAGGTGCTGTGGAAAGGTTTATTGGCCAGTGTTTGGACCAACTTGAACCGCACTCAAAGCTGACAAGGGTTTTGCAAAACTTATATCAGCAGAACCACTGCTGCCAGCCTGGACTGAAAGGGACAGAGATGAGATGAATTGAAGGAAGAATGACTTCAAGGGCAGAACTGTGGAAACAAAGGTCTGGACTGAAAAGATCTCCTCTGGCCAAGAGAATGGGCCCACCCACATTTGTGGAAAGAGTGAGTCTGCTCCTGCCCTTGGAGGGGTCGGACTTGAGCCCCATTGTTCGGGGAGAGTGCTTCCACCCCAGTGCTTAGAGATGGTGTGGCCTGTGCCCCAGTCTTTGCAGAGGGCCTGGCCATCATCCTGAGGCTCAGTGTTCAGGAAAAGCATGGCCCTTGTGCAAGCGCCTGGAAAGGGTGGGGCTCCTGCTCCATCAAGCCCAGAGGACAAAACATTAACCCATAGATGGCTCAGATTTTGAAATCTAATGGAGTTTGCCCAGCTAGGTTTCAGACCTGTTTGGGACTTCTGACCCCTGTTTCTCTCCAATTTCTCCCTTCTGGAATGGAATGCTTATCCTATGCCTGCCCTTCCATTGTATATTGGCAGCAGATAACTTTTTTTTCTAGATTTTGCAGATCCATCAGACAGAAGAATTTTGCCCTAGAATGAACCATACCCACAATTGATTTGGATGAAACTTTGTGTTTCATATTGCTACTGAAATGATTTAAAACTGGGGATGTTGTGAGGGAATGAATATATTTTCCATGTGGGAAGGACATGTCTTTTTGGGGTCCAGAGGGCCAGTTGTGGTGGATTGAATTGTGTATCCCAGTTTGGACATGGTCTTGGTCTTGGTCAGCATTCTGGTGGGTTTTGGCCCATTGTAAATAGGATCTTTTCAAAATGTTATTTGAGTTAAGGTGTGGCCCAGCTGAATCAGGTTGGCCTCTAATCTGGGTTACTGGAGTCTTTTAAGCAGAGTAAAAATCAGAGGAGAGAAAAGTCACAGGGAGCAACCAGAAGTCAATCATGTGCATTGTTGTGTGATAGAAAAGCTAAGGAACTCTAAAGATTGCCACCAGCCAGAAGATATTGACCTGGGGAGAAAGCAAGCCTTCAAACCTCTAAAACCATGAGCCAATAAATCCCTCTTCTTAAGCCAACCCATTGTATGTTACTGTTTTAGCAGGTAGGGAACTAAAGCATTAAGTAAATTTAATATTGATATAATACTTTACTATTTATATCCCAATTTTGTCAGTTGACCCAATAATGTCTTTTTTAGCATTTCCCCCCCTCTAGTATGTGATCCAGTCTTTTTTTTTCCTTTTTTTAAAAATTTTTAAAAATTAAAGTTAATAGGTCATAAGGAATGTTACATTAAAAAACATAACAAAACAAAAAACCTAAGAGGTTCCCATATAACCCTCTTCCCACCCCCCATGATCCAGTCTTGACTCATGTACTACTTTTAGTTGTTGTATTTCTTTAGTCTTTTTTAATTCGGAACAGTTCCTCATTCTTTCTGTCTCTTAGGACAATTGATATATTTTTTAAAGAATATAGTCCCCTTTTTGATAGAATATTCCACTTTTGGGGTTTGTCTGCTATTTCATCATCAAATTCAAGTTATGCTTCCCCCGCCAGAATACTATCAGTGATATTGTGTCCTTCTCAGGGTATCACAACTGGCAACAGACACAGCATGTCTATGTGCCCTCACTGGTGATGTTAATTTTGATCACCCAGGCAACTGTGTCTGATTTCTCCTCTTTTGGGTTACTATTTTTTTCCTTTGTAACTAATAGGTAATCTGTGGGGAGACACTTTAATATTATGCACATATCCTTCAAAAGTATCCCCCTAGATTTAGCATCCTTTGATGCTTCTTGCCTGAATCAATCTTTACTATGATGGTTGCAAAATGATCATTTTCTTACTCCAGTATTCCCTCCACATTGTTACCACTCAGCATTTTCCTGTATACAGAAGTCCCCCCTTCCCCATTTCTTTCTCTATATATCTTTTTATCAGTATGGTTTTGTGGATTTGGGCTTTTCTTTTTCCTTTCCCTTTTTTTTTTTTTAAATGATTCATTACCATCCTTAATAATTTTGGTGGTCAAATTGTCCCAGATTTGACTAGTAAGAGCCCTTTCAAGCTGGCATCCATGTTCTCTGTCTCTCTCTTTCAGACTTCCTTACTTTCCACTATAACAAAATGTTCCAGGCTCATCTTGTACCTTTTCTTCTCAACCCTAAAATCAACTATTTTGCTGAGGAGCCCTAGTTCCTTTTAGTGAGGAATGGTTTTAAAAATCAAGATCCAGGCGCTAGGTGTCCTCATTGCTACTATGGAGTCTTTGCTTCTTGGCCCACTGATTGGACAGTGCATATACACATAAACACAGACATGCTTGCATATATACATATATATTATAAATGTTGAGTTCATATTGATACCTTTAATTCCAGTTCATTCCCACAAGGTTCTTCCTTGCCTCTTCCTCAGTTCCACATTTATTCCTTCCTTCTTGCATACCAAGACGCTGGTTCCCAACAGGGATAATGTTTCGGTGTATGGGAGAGTCTCAGGCATTGTAGGTCACCTAATATCCAGTGTTCTGCCTATTAAATGCCAGTAATGACCTCCATTCATTGTGACAGTCAAAAAATACCCCCACATATTTTTAAATGCCACTTTTTGCTATGTGCCCATGTGCTAGTGATGGCACCTTCATGGGCTCTAGTTATGTATTTTAGTTTGCCAAAGGGGTGCTAATGCAAAGTACCAGAAATGTGTTGGCTTTTATAAAGGTAACTTATTTGAGGTAAAAGCATACAGTTCCAAAGCTGTGGAAAGTCCAAACTAAGGCATCATCAGAGATGATTTCTCACCACAGTCAGCGTGTATTGCCATGCGGTGAAGCAAGATGGCCACTGTTCTTTGTGGAGGTTTCAACCTTCCCCTCTGGGCTCACTGTCTCCTCTTGAGCTGTTCTGTGGGCCCAGTCTCTTAAACAATCCTGTAGTCCTCTCTCTTATGTGGCAGGATTAAAAAGCCACTTTGCTTTTCCTGTGTCTGTGGGAGTGAGTCTCTGTTTTTTTTATTTCAGACCCAGCAAGTGGTAAGAGACTCAGCCTGAGTCATGCCTCACTGTTGTAGTCCATTCGAAAGCCCTAAAGTGACCTTATCAAGAAATCAAATTAAAGGCCCCTCAACTGAATTTAATACAATCAAAGGGTATCACACCCAGGGGAACAGATAAGTTTATAAATACAATATTTCCCTTTTGGGATTCATGAAAAATTTCAAACTGCCACATATTTCAAGCCTGCTTCTAATGTGCCATATATGAATTATAAACAACATGCTATGGAAGTATAGGGAAGGGATGATGAATTCCAGGAAAGCTTATTGTTAGTACTTGCCTGGGTGTGAAGGGAAGATTGGAAGAAAATGAGACCATTATATTTAACACTTCAGTGTTGGGTATAGTCAGTCCTGTTATTTGGCAACAAATCCAGGTGAGCAAATTGTCATTGGTACCTGAATGAGCAGAAACTGTTTGCCAAAGAATGAGCATATAATAATCTGCAACACAGATATATCATGTGGAGGTAATTGCCTCGTTCTTTCTGATGAGACTAAGTGTACTTGGAAAGCAGTACTAGCTACCATTTACTGACTACTTCCTTGCCACTGTGCCAGTTGTCCCCTCTGCCTATAAAGGCCTTTGTAAGTCCTGCATCCCTATTCAGTTAGAACTGATTTTTCTCTTCTCCTATATTCTTGCAGCACTCTATATCTTCTTTATGCAGTGCGATGTGAGAATGAGCCTGTACCTTGGAAACAGATCTGGGTTTGAAAGCCAGCTCTGCCAGCTTTCAGCTATGCCACTTAGCCTGGGAATCTATCCTATTATTTAGGAGGATGATAGTGCCTGACATATGGGAGGCTTTCTGAACTCAGGCTCCTTGGAAGAAAGAGGCCTTTGGAAAGTGTAATATTATGTTTTTTCCTGCTGTGTAGTAGAATGTGGGAATGTGTTTTCTTTTCTTTAAAACAAAGAAGCAGCTTTCGCTTCTATGTGATATTACTACATATTTTTCCCAATTTTTATTTGAATCTTTGGGCTTGGATACTGGTCATGAGAAGAGAGGCTGAGAGAAGTGGTCAGTGCGCCTGTCGCTGTATCGCTGTAGACTGAGCAGTAGATGGCAGTGTGGCCCCTGCGGGGAACAGGCTCAGCACGTCCACAAATCCTTCCCGGTGTTTCCGCGCAGGTCTTTGGGGAAGCTCTCTCCTGCCGGCAGGGCTGGCCTCAGCATGTGGAGCGCTGTGATTGGATGCTGTGACCTGGAGGGTTGTGAGGTGCTCACCATCGGCTCCCTGATTGGGAGAGGGAGGAGGGGCGATATGAGGGCATTCACTCTTCCGGGCCTCATTGGAGAGCCGGAGACTGGGAGGGGCGTGTGTGGGAGAGGGAAGGATACCTTGTATTTGGGCGTGGAGCTTTGATTTAAGTGATGTCTGGGCCGGCGAATACTGCGGAGCAAACGGGAAATGCGGTGGTTTTTCTCTTGAATCTCAGTGGTTTCCTGCTAGAGGCTTTCGGAAAGGGCTAGTGGGGATCTTCCAGCCCCTTCTGTGAGAGCAATTTATTACTACACAGATCTTGATTGATATCGGTAGTGGTATTTAGTATGGTCTACCGACAGTGCGGTCAAAAAAATAAACGGGTTTTGAATGCAGGGCTGTTTGATGCTAGCTGTGTACCAGGGTCTGTGCTAAGCACACTACAGGTACCATCTCATATAATGTCCCCAATATCCAGCTAAGGTAGCTATTATTCTTTTTTAGAGATGAAACTGGGGCCAGACTCTGGCATTTGCTTCGGGTCACAGAATTCTGTTGCCTTTCTGCTCAAAAATAGCTTTCTCAGTGATTGTTATAGTACCTGAAATTCTGCCAAAGGGTCTTCCCTTTGCATTAAAGCAGTGGGCTTCTTTTTTATTGTTGTGTTTTATATATATATATATACACTGACAAGTATGCAAATTATAATGTACAGAGATTGATGATCTATCACAAAGTGAACAAGCCTGTGCAAGAAATAGAACATCCTTAGCACTCTGGAAGCTCTTATCATGGTCCTCCCAGACACTATCACCACTATCCTCTTCAAAGATAACCACTGTCCTGACTTCTAACACATAATTAATTTTTTAACAGTTTTATATGGAAAATTTAAAACATACAGTATCTGAGAGAATGGTACAAGGAATCCCTGTTACCCATGAACAGCTAAGTATGTCTCAGAGCCAATCTTTTTCTCATCTCTTCCTCTGTCATTCCCCCATCCCTATTCATTGGATTACTTTGAAGCAAATCCCAGGGAGCATATCATTTGGCCATAATGATATTTCAATAAAAATCTCTAAAAGGAAGTGGTTTTTTTTTTTTTAATTTTTAGCACACTTGAAATATGAATACTCTAAATAACAGATATCCAGTCAATTTCAAATTTCCTACATTGTTTCATAAGTGCTTTTAAAACAGTTCATTCAAATCAGGGTCTAAATAAGGCCCACGTAATGGAATTGGTTACTTTGTCCTTTCTTTTCACTTCTCTCTTTAAATCTTTTATTATCAAAACACATACAAAAGTAGAAAGTATAATGAACCTCCATGTACTATCACTCAGTTTCAAGTTATCAGTTCTCCACCAATCTTCACCAGTTATTTCATTAGTCCCCCACCCTCTTACCAGATTTAATAAAACAGTCATCAAATCATTTTATCTATATTTTGATATGTACCTCTAAAACATAAGGATTTTTTAAAAACATGAATGTAATACCATTTTCATATCTAAAAATTAGCAACCCCTTAGATTCATTATATATCCAGTCAGTGCTCTAATATCTTTATATAGTATCTTACTTTTAATTTACCATTTGTTGAAAGAGGATCTGATAAAGTACATACATTGCAATATGTTGAGATGTCTCTTAAGTGTCTTTTAATCTATGGGTCTCACTCTCTTCCTTTCCTTGCAGTTTATTTGATACATGTGACAACATGAATCTTGAAGATACCATTTTAAATGCAATAAGCCAGACACAAAAGGACAAATATTGCATGATCTCACCAATATGAAATAATTAGAATAAGGAAACTCATAGAGTCAGAATCTAGAATATAGGTTACCAGGTTCGGGGTAGGAAATGGGGAATTGGTGGTTAAATTCTAGCAGAGTTTCTATTTGGGTTGATTATAAAGTTGTTAAGTTTTAGTAATGGTGAGGATGGTAGCACAATATAGTGAATATAATTCACAGCACTGTTATTATATATTGGAATATGGTTAAAGAGAGAAATTTTAGTTGCATGTATGTTACTAGATTAAAATTTAAGGGAAAAAAACAGGTTTGTTCAAGCACAGTGAACTGCATTGTAAACAATGTACTATAGTTAATAGTACAATTATAAAAATGTTCTTTCATGAATTGCGACAAATGTACTACACTAATGGGGTGGTATATGGGAAATCTGTGTTTTGTGCATGACTTTTCTGTAAACCTACATCTTCTCTTAAAAAACAAAGAACATAATCTTGCTTTATTTATTTAGCTTGTCCTCAGAATATCCCTCATGATTGCTGTAAAAGTCAGGAAAGCATCATTCACTTGTGGGAGAGGGGTCTTGTGATTGGGGCAGAACACCTGGGTTGGCTGGCAATTATCTATTTCTTGGTCTGGGAAGTTTTGCCTTATACTAATTAAGCTATACCTTGGATTTGTGTGGTTTTCTTTTCTATATTTTATTTTACAATAAACTATTTTAAAATGATATAGATATAAATGTAAAACCATTAATTATAAAACTTTCAGAAAAAGTTAAAAAAAAAATCTGAAACAGGTCTTTTGTCCTATAGTGTTTCCCACCTTCTGGATTTGCTGATATTATCTCTGTGGTGGTGTTCCTCTACTTTCCTTGGGTCCCATAAACTGGCAGTTAGATAGAGGTTTGATTTTTTTTTTTTTTTTTTTTTGAGGAGGGGCCATGAATTCTTCATAGAAGGTGCTGTTTACTTTTGTCAGTAGGGAGCATATAATATTTGGTGTTCCCTCTGTGATGTTAAAGGCCATTCGTGATCATTATTTAGATCCATTATGTCATTGGGAGCTGCAAATTAGTGCTATTTTAATTCTATCAATCATTTCTTCCTCACTTATTACCTGAAAGATTTCTGTAAGAGAATTTCTCTTCAACAATTAAGGTATGCTGAGGTACAGTTTGTCTAGAAAAGGTAGTTTTCAAAATGATGAGTTGGTTCCCTAGCCTCTAAAAGGGGTCAATGAGGTGCGTGTTTGTTTTTTTTGAATATCATTATAAACTCATGAATTTATGCATTTGAGGTGTTTTAATATGTTATAGTTGATTCTTTGAGGGGGAGGGTAAGAGGTATATGGTATTAGTTCTCCAACTGTGCTCTACAGAGCCCTAGAAGTTCCCTGGTCCTTACAACTTCAGTGAGAAGATTTCAGTTTTTTACTTAATGTAGTGGGCTTCTCTTTGGCTAAAACACTGTATTAAAGCATTGTCTCTGTAATTCCTCTACTAAAATGTAGGTGTATTGGGGAGGTAAAGGGTGAGGGTTAGCAACATTAACCAATTATGAACTTTAGAATTATATAAGTGAATTGGACTCAGGAGGAAACCTTTTGGGTAGAGGTAGGCCTGATGGAGGGATGAAAATTTCATATTCAGTTTCTACTCTTTAGAGGTGGTTGCCCTGTAACTTTTTTTTTTTTAAGATTTATTTATTTATTCCCCCTTTCCCTCCCCCTACCACTATTCCCTCTCCCAACCCTGCTGTTTTTGCTGTCTGTGTCCTTTCACTGTGTGATCTTCTGTAACTATTTCTCTGTCTGTCTTCTCTTCTGATCTTTTCTCCTCTGGGATTCACTGGGATTCAATCTCAGGGACCCCTGACATTTAGAGAGGTTCCCTATCAGCTGAACCACCTCAGTTGCTAGTTTCTGCTGTGCTTCACCTTGACTCTCCCCTTCGTCTCTCTTTTGTTTAATCATCATCTTGCTGCATGACTCAGTCGTGCCGGCACTGGCTCACCACGTGGGCACTAGCTTGCCACACGGGCACTCAGCTCACCACATGGGCACTGGCTCGCCACGCAGGCACGCTCTCTCTTCTTTTTCACCAGGAGGCCCCAGGGATTGAACCTGGGTCCTCTCATATGGTAGGCAGAGGCCTTATCACTTGAGCCACATCTGTTTCCTGCCCTGTAACTTTTAACATACTCATTTAACTCAAATTCTAATGTTAACCACACTCTGCTATCGTTTGGAAAACTTTAATTCCAGTCACACACTCACGCACGCACACATACACACACACAAAATATATGCTATTCTCTAATCTTATTAAAGTTTTATCCTTTAAAAAAAATACAAATAGGACATTTAAACAGTCGATTTCCCCCCAGATTTGCCCACATTTTCACCAATTTATTTACTCATAAATTATTTCTACCATTCTCAGTCTTCTATTAGGGTTATTTTCCTTCTTCCTCAAACACGTCTTTTAGAAATTCCTTTAGTACTGTTGCTGATAAAATCTTTCAGTTTTTTTTTTTTGACTAAAATATCTTTATTTTGCCTTTATTCTCAAATGATATTTTTGAAAGGTATACAGTTCTAGGATACAATTCTATGTTACTAGTATTTACTCCCAACACCTTGAATATATTATTTTGCTACCTTATAGCTTCCATTGTTCCTATTGAGAAAACTTGATCTATTTGTTTTTCTTTTTAAGTAATCTGTCTTTTTCTTCTGGCTACTTTTAAATTTCTGTCATTCTTCGTACACTACAGTACATCATGGTGTAAGTTTAATTTTACTTATCTGAGAACTCATATCTTTTATGAATTCCAAAAAAGTCTCAGCCATTTTCTCATCATATATTACCTTTTCCCATTCTCTTTATTAACTTCTTTTGGAAATTTAATTAGATGTGTTTTAGACCATCACATTCTGTCTTCTCTATATCTTAACTCCTTTCATACATCCCATCTTTATTTTTTTTTAAGGTTTAGTTATTCCCTTTTCCCCTGTTGTCTGCTCTCTGTGTCTACCCATTGTGCTTTCTTCTGTGTCTGCTTGTCTTCTCTTTAAGCAGCACTGGGAACCCTTCCTGGAACCTTCTAGAGTGGAAGAGAGGTGCTCAATCTCTTGCGCCACCTCAGCTCCCTCGTCTGCTGCATCTCGTTGTCTTTCCTCTGTGTCTCATTTTGTTGTGTCACCTCACTGCACCAGCTCTCTGCTCAGGCCAGTTTGCCATACGGGCCAGCAATCCTGCATGGACCAGCACTCTGCTGGGGCCAGCCACTGGATGGGTCAGCTCTCTGCTCGGGCCAGTTTGCCATGCGGGCCAGCTTGCCTTTACCAGGAGGCCCCAGAAATCGAAGCCTGGACCTCCCACGTGGTAGACAGGAGCTCATTCGCTTGAGCCACATCTGCTTCCCCCTCTTTATTTATCTTTCATGAAGTCTTAGTCATTTCTTCTAGATCTTCCTTTCAATTCACTAATTTTTGCTTCACCTGTGTCTAACCTGCTCTTTAACTTCTTCATCAAGTTTCTTTTTTACAGGTTTGTTTAGATATTCTTTACATACAATACACCCATACTTATTTAAAATGTACAATTGGATAGGGTTTGAAAAATGTATCTAATGTGTATGTCCATGAGATCATCACAATATAATGAACTTCCCTCAAATTTTCTCCTACTCCTTTGTAATCCTGCCTTCTTGTCTTTTCTTGCTACTCACCTCAAGTCCCCAGGCAATCGGTGATGTGGTTTCTGTTACAATAAATTAGTCTGTATTTTCTAGAATTATATACATGGAATCATATTGTATGTACTCTATTCATTTGGCTTCTTTCACTCTGTGTTTACTTTTCCTAGATTCCCAGGCACTATCAACTCAAGACCACTCAGACAAAATTTTCAGTTTCATGTGTTTTTGATCACATAGGAAGTGTGAATTAGGGCCCCAAAGACACAAGAGGGCTGACTTTGTAGTTTATAATCGTCAAGGGACATCTGTCTTTGCTGTTTACCTTTGAGAGTGCATTTTTTCGTAGTTCATCTTTTCATTATAAGTGTAGCCCTGGTGGTCCTGGCTTTATCTGAAGATCTGGGAAATCAACTTCTCATCTTACAAATGCCTTGGTTTTATCTTCTTGATGTTAAGCCATTGAAATCAAAATTCTTTGTCACTGAGGATCCACAGATGGTCTCAGGGTGGCTGCTACCCTCTTTACTCCCTTAAATGCTTAAGGTTTATGCTCCCATCTTGCCTTTGGTTTCTGACGATCTTTTCTTCCTTCTTAAAAGCTCAGTCTGATTCGAAATTGCCTGCTGGGTGTGAGGCTCAGGAGGAATCTGACAGGTTAAAGCCCCAAAGGTTTCAAATCTACAGCCAGGTTTGTGAACCACTTTACTATGCTTAGAATGGTGCACAGTGTTCAGTAAAGTCTTTTATGTCCTTAGATCATCAATGGTATTGTTTATTCCCATAGACATTTCATTTTCTGGACATACTTTTATATATCGTCTGTATAGCTTTAAGTTTTTTTAAATGACAAATTCAAATTTCAGATCAGTTTTCCCATTTAGGCTTTGTTACCCTCGCTCAATCAGCTGTGATGTATAGCCCTGAGAAGCGGTGTGACAGGCCAGAAAACATCTTTGGCATATTCCCTTGAACAAAACCTGAGCTTCTGCTGGCCTCTCGTGAAACAAGAAGTGTGATTTTGACTGCTGAAGCCCGGTATCCAGAAGCCTGTGGTGCTGGCCCTCTGCAGGCCACAGCTGCCCCAGCTTTCCTGGCCATCCCTGCTCTGTGCAGTTTTCTGTCTCATTCATCATGCCCATGCTGTAATGTGAGGTGATTGGTCACATATTATATTTAGCAGCAAACCTTTCTTTGACTTGTAATATGCAAATGCTATTCATCAGATGCTGGCTCTGCAGCTGTTTCCTTTTTGAGTCCCCAGCCAATTTCACTTGACTAAAGATGCTTTGGTGTGAAGAATTAAAATGGAATCTTGAATTACCACACTACGGAGGTGATCACTGAAGCTAACTCAATGCCCTACTTGCCTATACCTTGTGCACTTTTGGCCACTAAAGTATAAATTTTAAGTAAAGGAGATGATTCCTAATGTCTATCAGCTCAAAACAAGAGCTCCTATTATAAAGTATTTGTAAAGATTTGGTATCATTGGAGAGCTGATTAACATCTATTCTGTGAGCAAGTAGATATAAAAATATTTATTTGCCTTAGGATAAAGAGATTTTAGGGACTTTTTTTTTTAACGTTCTCTAATAACCTGACAATCCTTTTTTCATAAGAAAAGTTAACTACTTTTACATCATATCAGTTTTTAGAAGTTTTGCAAAGTTGCTTTCCCCCAATAGCTACCATCATAAAGAGTATTGCCTCAGGGGAAGAAGAAGGAGAAATGGTCGAAAATTTTTAGAAAATATATGTAGTCATATTACAGTGCCAAATGCACACCAGTAGGTCTTTAACAAATCATTGTTAATCTATTACCTCTTACCATCTCTTTATTGCTTGTTACTAATTTCTTCCGCAAGGGGGTAAAAAATAACTTGGGAATCCAGTCAGTTCTTCCTCTCTTCCTTCCTTTTATGCATTCTTTAACTATTTAGTTGAATACCTTTTTGGTACTGTTTTAGGGACTGAAAATATATCAGTGAATTAAATCCTTGCCTTAATGGATTTTACATCTAATATAAGAAAATAAAAACCCACAAACTAAGTATGAAAGGAAGCCATTGGCTGGTTGACACAAGAGAATGACAGAACTTAACTACCTTTTTAAAGTATTGCTCAGACTACTGTGTAGTAATTAGATTGTAAGGGTGGGGGCAATAGTTGAAACAAGGGGACTAATTAGGAGGTGAGAGGTATTGGTGGCTTAGCAGTAGAGAAGGTGAAAAATATATGTTTTTATTTCAAATGTAGAGCGTGTAGGATTTGCTGACAGATTGGTTACAGAGTATGAAAAAGAATGGGGATAAGAATGATACCTAGGTTTTTGGCCTGAGTAAGCCAACTAAGGTAGTGGCCATTTACCAAGGTGGGAAGTCTTGGAGAAAAGCATATTTGGGGTGGATAAAGTAATCAAGAGAACAGGTAATGTCTAGATATCTATAAGTCACCTAAATGGGGATATCATCTATGCAGTTGGCAATGTAAGTCTTGAGTTAAAGGCAGAAGTCAGGGTAGGCATATATACCTATGGAGTCAACAACTTTCAGATGGTGATTAAAGCCGTGAGAGAGGATGAATTCCATTAGGGACCCAGTATAGATGGTGATGAAAAGAGTCTATTACTGAGACTTAGGACATTCCAACATTTAAAAGTCAAGAAAATGATACCCAGCAAAGGCGTCCAAGAAAGAGGAACCAGAGAAGTAAAAGAACGAAGAGAGTAGTTCAGGAAGCATAAATGCTAGTGAAAGGTCAAATCAGATGAGGACTGAGAATTAACCATTGGACTGAACAATGTGAAGGAGGTACTGGTGGTAGTGGAGTGATGAAAACTAAAATCTGATTTGAGCGAGTACAGAGAGAGTAGGACCCTAAGGAGTTAAGTAGTAGTGGTAACAGAAGGCATCTTGCTCTTTAAAGGGAGCAGAGAAAAGGGAAAATAGCTGGAAGGGGGTATGAGGTCAAGAGGTTGTCAGAAGGAATGCCCTTATGCACAACTGAGCAGAGCCTAAGAGACAGATAAAGTAGATACAACCCCAGGTATTGGTTCTTATGAGGGATAAAGAGACCCACGAGTTCTATGGTCATGGCATATGGGGCTCACTGCCATGTCAGATGGCCCTTCTTTGGAGTTGGTGTTTCTGCGTGATGGAACTGGACTCAGAGGGGATCTCTTTTCACAAGACTCGCATGCTACTTTACTGGAATTGTAGTTGGTGCTGGGGTTTGAGATATATTTGGGGGACTTGAATCTCTGGACTGACAATATGATAGCCAGGCCCTGAGCCTCAACAGACTTCAACTCCTACACTCTGATTTATTGGACTTACCCCATTCAGCTAACATGGAGTTGAAGAAGGTCAACCACCACACCATGGAGCCTAGAGTGTCTACAACTGAAAGCAGGAGGAGTGCATCCAGTATCCATGTGGAATCCAAGCCCCCACTTGACATAGATGTGCAATGGACACAACCAATCCAATGTCCACAGAGAAAATGTGGCATGGGCGTGGGAAGGGTGGCCATGGTGGCTGCTGGGTGCGGGGAATGGGAGGAAGAGATGAGATGGGGAGGCGTTTTCAGGACGTGGAGTTGTCCTGGGTGGTGTTTCACGGTCAATTAGGGGACATTGTAGATCCCCCCAGGGCCCACTGGATGGAACGTGGGAGAGTGTGGGCTATGATGTGGACCATTGACTATGGGGTGCAGTGATGCTCAGAGATGTACTTACCAGGTGCAATGGATGTGTCATAATGATGGGAGAGAGTGTTGCTGTGGGGGGAGTGGGGGGTGGGGGTGGTGGGGTTGAATGGGACCTCAAATTTTTTGAATGTAATATTTTTTAAAAAGAAAAAAAAAGAGAGAGGTTTCTTTTGTGTTAGTGCCATTCATCATTTTTAACAGGAAAACAGGCGGACTGTATGGCCAAGATACTAGTAGCCTGCTAGACTTGATGGAAGGAAAATGGTCTCTTTTGATGGCTTCTGTTTTCTCAGGGAAATAAGACACAAAATTATGAGCTGATAATGAGAATAAAGGGACAAGGACAAAGAGGATATTGGACGTTTGGGATGAAATGAGAAGGCATGGACAATCATTTTGGAGAGTGTATTACCTAGGATTTCAGATTTTTAGATACTTGAGGTAAAAAGTGTAATTTCAGAAATACCAAATATACCTGTGGATGTTCTGCTAAAAGTAACTAAAATAAGAATAGATCAGGCTGAAATCATTAAGGATCACCAGGTTGCCTATCTGGTTTTTCAGGGAATGTATGAAAATCATTCAATAAATTTTATGTTTTAATTTTTTTATCGCTAATAATTTACCTGGTTCAAACTGCAAAAAGAATAAATGTGTAAACAATGAGTCTTCTTCACTTGCCCACCCCCCATCTAATTCCTTTCCTTATAAGTCTTTGTATTAGTCAGCCAAAGGGGTGCTGATGCAAAATACCAGAAATTAGTTGGTTTTTATGAAGGGTATTTATTTGGGGTAGGAGCTTACAGATACCAGGCCATAAAGAATACATTACTTCCCTCATCAAAGTCTATTTGGAGCAAGATGGCTGCTGGCATTTGCGAGGGTTCAGGCTTCCTTGGTTCCTACATTCCTGGGGCTTGCTTCTTCCTGGGTTCAGGCTTCCTCTCTTCCTGGGGCTGATTTCTCTTTCCTCTGTGTGCTGACTTCCCAGGGCTCCAGCTTAAGTCTTCAGCATCAAGCTCCACCTCTGTCCTTTGCCATGCCTTTTATCTGTGAGTCCCCACCCACCATGGGGTGGAGACTGAACGCCCTAATGATGTGACCCAATTAAAGCCCTAATCATAACTCAACCATGCCCAGGTACAGATCAGATTACAAGCATAATCCAATATTTCTTTTTGGAATTCATCAATTATATCAAACTGCCACAGTCTTTAATATTTTCTTATATCCTTCCAGAGATATCTATCTGTGTTTTAAAAACTAAATATGTGTTAGGATTTTTAGAGTAATCTTTATTCCAATTAAACAAATCCTTTAAAAATGTTACTAATATTTCTTCATCCTTTCTAATTTATATAAAAATGGTTTCTAAAAAAGAGCAGGAATTAACATTTGTTTTAATACTAATTTTATAATGCTGGTAGCCATCTGGCACGAATTGTATCTGTTAGATTTTTCTTGAGAATATGTATATTTAACAAGGTTCTTTTTCCTTCTTTGTCTTCACAGCTGATCTGGCATCTTTAATGGATAAAACATATGAGAGAAAATTACCTGTTAGTTCTCTGACAATATCACGGGTAAGAAAATTTAAATATATATTTTTTAAAAGAAGAAGGAAGACACTAAGCATGAATATTTGCTCTTATAAAATGGGTGTTTTGTCTGTTTAAGGTCAATATGTGAATTAGACCAAATATGTGGCATAATTTGTGCTCAACCTTGGGTTTCTTTTTCTCTCTTTTAGTTTGTGGACAACATTTCCTCTCGAGAAGAGGTAGACCATGCAGAATATTACCTTTACAAGTAAGTTTGCCATTCATTTAGCTAGATACTCATCATCATATGGGTCTTTCCAAACAGTTTTTCTCATCATACTGATTAAAATATTGATGGCTAAATATGAAAAGGTGCTATGGTCCCAAGCTTCCTTTTATTTTTTCTATCAAGATCACTGACTTGGGGATCAAGAGACCTGTGTTTCCCAGGACTTGTCTCTGTTAACTGAGACTGCTAAATTTAGAGGCAGTAATAGTATTGAGATGATATAGACAAGTTAAAACTAATCATATTAATCAATATGCTAACTGCTTTCTTATATTAAAATAACAGTTTTATCACATCCCTGCTCATAGAACAAAGATATTTAGTATTTTAAATCCCATTTCATAGCAAAGAAACAAAGGCTAAAAGGGCTAAGTAACAGAGCAAAGACAATGTATTTATCACTAATAGATAGTTAAAGGTCTTTTTGCTAAATGTAGTAACCAGAGAGGAGCTTCAGAAATGCCACAACCGTTTGAAAAGTACCAACAGCAGAAAAAGGACCAAGCAAGTTCTTGCTATGCATTCAGAAAATATTTGAACTGATAGGATTCTTAGAAATCTTTCTACAGATAAAGAAAATGAGATGGAGAAGGGAAAAGAATCTTCTTTTTTTTTTTTTAAAGATTTATTTATTTAATTCCCCCCCTCCCCCGGTTGTCTGTTCTTGGTGTCTATTTGCTGCGTCTTGTTTCTTTGTCGCTTCTGTTGTCATCAGCGGCACGGAAAGTGTGGGCGGTGCCATTCCTGGGCAGGCTGCTCTTTCTTTTCACGCTGGGCGGCCCTCCTCACGGGCGCACTCCTTGCGCGTGGGGCTCCCCCACGCGGGGGACACCCTTGCGTGGCACGGCACTCCTTGCGCGCATCAGCACTGCGCATGGCCAGCTCCACACGGGTCAAGGAGGTCCGGGGTTTGAACCGCGGACCTCCCATATTGTAGACGGACGCCCTAACCACTGGGCCAAAGTCCGTTTCCTGGAAAAGAATCTTCTAAAGCCACACATCTAGAGTGACTGTCTCCACAGTGCAAACTTTAAAAATAGGGTGTTAGGGAAGCGGATGTGGCTTAAGTGATAGGGCCTCTGGCTACCATATGGGAGGACCCGGGTTCAATCCCTGGGGCCTCCTGGTGAAAAGGAAGAGGAGAAAGTGTGCTTGTGCAGTGAACCAGTGCCCGTGTGGCGAGCCAAGTGTCTGTGCAGTGAGCCAAGTGCCCACACAGTGAGCCAGGTGCCTGCGTGAGTGCCCACGTGGCAAGCCAGGTGCCTGTGCGGTGAACCAGTGCCCGTGCAAGTGAGTCACACAGCAAGATGATGACGCCAACAAAAAGAGAGACAAAGGGGAGAGTCAAGGTGCAGTGCAGCAGAGACCAGGAACTGAGGTGGCGCAGTTGACAGGGAATCTCTCTCCACATCAGAGTTCTCCACATCAGGATTGAATCCCAGGGAATCCTAGAGGAGAAAGACAAGAAGAGAAGATAAAAAGAGAAATAGATACAGAAGATCACACAGCAAATGGATGCAGAGAGCAAAAATAGCAGCATGGGGGAGGGAAAGGGAAGAAAAACAACAACCAAAAACCCAGGTGTTAGGTACTGTTTACAATATAAAGTGCATTCTGCATTAAAAAGGGGGGACTGAAATAAGTAAGTGCTAACAGTGATTACCTAACAAAATTCCTCACATTGATCCTATCTGAGAATCTTACCTAAAATCCTTAATAGTTGATTTTTCACCTATCAAATATTTGTCAAAATTTTAAATCTGATTTATGATTTGTTCCATTTCCTAAGTTCCAAAAATAGACTAAGATTGAAATTTAAAATGTTTCCAGTAAACATTACATTAGAATCTCCCATTTGATCTTACTTTGTTTTGATTGAGAGAATTTTCAGTTATTTCCACATGCATTTTTTAAAGCTTACACTGTATTGGTGAAAAGGTATTCAGTTTTCTTTTATTTGATTTTGCTAAATAATAATGAGGCTCTTCTTCCCCTTTTTTTGAATTGGGTATACTTGCCACCTTTTTGGTGTTTTCTGTTTAAATATAAATCTCAAGTAGACTAGATCCCACATTTTACAAAAACATTGATTTTAAATCTAAGATTTCCTTTACGTGGCATTGAGAGGTATAATATCCTAAGTTTAATTTCTAGGTCCTGAAATCATAATTGCAGCAAGTGCCTTCTTATACTTTAAGATAAACATGTATGGATCTCTCAGTGAGGATCCATTTTCCTTTCGTGTTTTCCTTTAGTGGCTCATTGGCACTGTGATAGGGCTGCTTTGGTAGTTATTTTTGCATAAGTATTTGGACAGGCATCTGGCCAGTTCTCATCCTTTCTCTTTGTTCATGGCAAAAGGCAGAGAACAGTCACAATTCCTGTGGCACACACTGCCTACTGTGACTGTTCTTCCAAGGAATTTATTGGAAGAAATAGATCCCAAATGCACAGATACCTCTGTAGCATATAATTTACTTCAACAATTTCACATTTTTAAAAATATTTACTGTACACCTACTATGTGCCAGGCTCTGTCCATGGTGCTGGGGACATAGAGGTAGATAAGTCAGACACTGTTCCTGTCCTCATACATTAAAGTATGACTGATAAGTTTAAATCATACCTTCAAGACCTTTCATGATTACTTTTTCATATCATGACCAGTTTTGTATGGCCTGGAATCTTACTGAAAGGTTCATAAAATCTATATTTCCTGTTTCCATATAGGTCACATAGAGGATTCTTGTCCTTCACAAACCAGAGCCACCATTTAATTTGACATTCTGTCTTTTGCTTTATTCAGAGCTAACATTCTGGCTATAATTTATCACTCTTTTAGTTCTATTTTTTCTTACTCTCTTCTATTACTGAAAGAATTGCTTTCTTTTTCTAGGCTTTTTAAACAATTCTATGAAAGAAATGTTTTTATAAGTTCATGAGATTACTGTGCATGTGAGTGAGACTAGGTAGAGCTCAACAAAGCTGCATATATGTATAAAGATGTCAGAATGGAGATTGGTTGGGGTCACCTACTAGCTAAGTGTCTTATTCTACTTTGCAGCCTTATATAAACACATTTATACCTCAGTGAAATTTAAAATTACAAGCAACAGACTCTTTGGATTTCTTTTAATTCATTGAAATCAGGAATGTTAACCATGCAGACACCAAGGGCCAGCTGTTTATGTTATTCTACCAGTTAGGTCCAACCTGCAGGGTTATGATGCCTCACATCCTGAATGGGATGACTTTAGACACCTCACTGAGTGTGAACTTACAATCACAGGTCTAGAGTGAGAAAATGTAGAAATAACTTGTTAATCCTAGTAACAGATAGCTGCTACTTTTTAAAAAAATTTTTATTAGAGAAGTGGGTTTACAGAAAATCATGCGTATGGTACAGGGTTCCTATATACCACCCTATTATTAATTTGCATTGGTGTGGTACATATGTTACAATTGATAAAAGCACATTTTTATAATTGTACTGTTAACTATAATCTATGGTTTAACTTAGGGTTCACTGTTTATGTTATAAAGTTCCATGGATTTGTTTTTTTGTTTTTTGGGGGTTTTTAAAAAATAATTTTTATTCTAGTAACATATACAACCCAATATTTTCCCTTTTAACTAAATTCAAATATATAATTCAGTGCTGTTAATCACATACACGAGAAACTGGTAGCTTCTTGGTGGCCAGACTTTAGAATTTCTCATTTCCCAGTCAGCACCTCCTCTAAGGAAAGACTCTCTGCAGACTCCTGGTTGCTATCTTTGTCACTGTTCAGCTCTTTCCCTGCCTCAACCTGTAGAAACCAGCTCTCCTAGCAGAGTTGGCTGCCACATCCAGCAATCACATCTCCCAGGGATGATGTGAGGAGTGCTAGAGCTAAGGCATTTTAGATATCAGTAGGGAGCTGATTGATCCTCTGCCACTGTATTAGGTGCATAAATAAACAATTCAAAGACCAGCAGTTCTGGTTGCTATCATCAACCTATCATCCCAGGAGAGAATTTTAGCCTTTGAATCTCCTGAAATATACAGGTTGAAAAGTTTAGGGGTTTCAACATTAAAGGAAATGAGGGATCTTTTAAGGAGAGTTAGAAAGGCTGCTATTGAGACAGCAGGAGGGAGAACAGATATCCAAACTCCCCTTTTTGAGCTGTGAGCTCTTCTCTGTGGGCTGGCAACCATATGGACAGCTTCTACCCTGCCATTTATAAATAAAAAATGAAAACACCAAGGAAAGGGAAATGGTGCTTTAAACAAAAGGGTGATATAAATTGAATATGATGAAAGCAGTTAATACCAAAACTACATAAATTGACAATAAAAAAACAAACTGACATACTGTACCAATAATATAATGGGAAAATAAATCAAGAATAAAAGTGATTAAATAATGAAAAGGTTAAGTTGAAGTAGAATAAAATAAAATACCGAGCTAAGAAACAAGAAACCAAGACATGCTAAGAACTTTTGGACTGTAACAAAATAAGAACATTAAAATGAGAAGGTAGAAAGTAAAAATAATAATAATAACAAAGTAGGATAAGAAGGACCTGAGCCAAAGCTTCATAAAATATGTATAGATATGATTAGGAGGCTGGGAAAATAGGCATGGATATGCTCTTGCATAGATGCTATTAGCAGACTAAATAATAAACTGTTTATGAGTGATTTTCAAGCTGTGTCTCAAGGAGCTCTTGAGCTGCTTCCTCATAAAGGCCTCAGGGACCTGGGTTGGGGAAGGAATAGGCCATGAGGGAGAAGTCAGGCTGTCCTGCCACAAGCCCTCTGCTTTTGTGTCAGCCAGAGAAATTGTGCCTCCAGCTGCTTTATGTATCTGGATCTGTGGAGAGAATCCAGGGAGATCTGTGAAGTTGGTTGGGAATGAAATTATATTTTTATTTTTATTACCTCTCAATAATATTTAGCATTTCCCTCAATTACAAATATAGGCAACAGATCATAGTAGTATTTAACAGTTTCTCTAGTAAAATCATTGATATTTTCATACCATGTTACCTTCTTGGCATACATCTTGAAAAATTATGCTCATCACTGCTTAGAAATTACCTGCTGCTAGCTAGTGTTGTTTAATGCATTAATAAAGAAGCACATGTTATTGTAACACCAGGATTTTTTTAACATTTTAATAATTGCATTTCAATATAATTGATTTCCTTTGTGATTCTATGCGTTTTTATTTATGTGTTTAAAACATTACTTTGAGAAGGGATCCATACGTTTCATTAGACTCCATAGAGTTCATGCCACAAAAAAGTAAGAACCTGCTGTAAGACCTTGTTTGGAAAAAAGGTTCTTTTCCTAAGTGTATTTTTGCTTCTTTCTCCAGGCTTTTTGAGGTTTTCTAGGTCTTTGTTTTCTCTTCTTACAAATAAAGCTTTTTTATTTTTATTTTTTTAAATTTTAGTTTAGACCTTAATGGAGCATATGGTTGAGTGTCTTTTGTCTTTCAAATGTAAACTTAGATATAGCCAGTTTCCTAAGTATTCCCCCACTGGTGCAGGAAGAAGCCATGGGGAAAAGTGAGAAGATTCAAACAGGCCCTGAGATGCAGTCCGGAGTCCTGCAGTGGGATGGGATCAGGAAGGAATAATTCTGCTTCATGTTGGTATCACCACCACCCAGTACTTGGTGAGGCGAGAAGCTGTGATTTTTCTCAGCAGTCACAGCAGAGACTGTGACAGAGGAGAAAATAAGAGAAAAGCTCAGTTAGTAGCAGCTGAGGGGAAAGGGCTGTTCAGTGGTCATCTTACTGGGGGGCATAAGAAGTTGACTTATTTATTTTTTATATTTGTGACTAAGAGTTTTATATATCTTGTGTTAATTTTAAGAATAGTTGAGCACAATATTTTCCTTTTTTTCTGGGCATAGGAGTAATTTCTGCTTCCTGCCCACATGCCCTCTCAATTGCATTTGAGTAAATCAAAAGTTTTCTTCCTTTTGGTTTGCTATATTTTTACAGCATTCCTAACAGTTTTGCGTTTTCCTTTTGCTTGTGCAGAGACTAAAGAACAGAGTCACTGAGCACACCCAACCTAGAGCCTGTGTGGGTGTAAGCCACAGCCTGTCCTGAGCAGAAAAGGAAGATCACAAGTGTCAAATGTGAAAGTAGGGCAGGGTTTTAAAAATGATGTTGTATTTTCTTAGTATAAGATGTTATCTTTAAGGATAGCTCCATACAGGACTATAATTTTTGTAAAGGAAACAGGCAGAAGGGATTCCAGGGAAACCAGCGTCTAGAATGTGGTATAAAGCAGGAGGAGATTAGAATTCAGGGATAAACGTAAATCCTTTATATTTCTTGTACAGTCTGTATGGGTTGTTGTTATTTTGTTGTTTTTTTAAGAACCATGATCTTAGCCTTTCCTCTGCAAGAGATCGCGTTTTGGAACCTGTCTGCTTAAGGTCAATGTTATCTTATGGTGGATAATGGGAGTTTCTAGAGAGTTTTCCTTTATGGTTGTGTGAGGACTTTCTCTTTGCTGAACCACTCAGTAGCTCTGAGCTCCGGACTCTCCAAGTCAGTGTACACTGCCCACAAGCAGACAAGGGAGCCCTGACCTGAGGCAGCCTCTGTGTCTCCATTTTTGAGAGAGAAAAACTGCATGTCACCAGTAAATTGTGGCATCAGTAGAAGCCGTTATTTCATGGTTTTAACAAGCTTTAACAATTCCTTTGTTAGCATTTGATTGCTGTGTTAGTGGAATGCAAAGCAAACCCATGTCATAAAAATTCCTTCTTTACTCTTGGTATCCTTTTCTTCATCAGGTTTGTTTGCAAATTACATTTTTAAAGGCTTGTTTGGGCTTTCAAATCATTTCTGAACCATGACCGCTTAGAGATGCATGAAATTAAACTTGTTCCTTTATTATCAGAGCTTCAATAATCAGAACTCATCATTTAATCTACAATATTTTAGTCATTCCTGAAGGATAAATGATAGAAATTCGTAACATGTGGTCCATATATTCAGATTATAACATTTTAAAATAGCTGTTTGTTTTTTTAGCAAAAATGTGGGGAATGCTGAATTAATTGTCATACAGTAAGACAGAGCTTCACAGTAAGGTCTGTTTTGCTCAGAATACAGCTCTCTGCTGTCACCAGTGATGAGAGGAAGTCAAGCTTGCGTGGCAGGCTATGTGCTGCCAACACATTCATCCCTGCTGTACCTTGGCCTCAAGCATCTTTCATCTTAGTTGACCTGGCAGATACCAGGCGTCCCTGGTTGGAAACGGATGGCAGGTCAGGAACAGCTGGGGTGAGGCAGATGGTAGCCTGCATGTCTTCAGGTCCCAGCTTGGCAGCCAGCCTAAAAAGAAAGTACCAAAATAGCTGCATTTTTCAATAAGCAAAAATAACCCGATGGTGCCTTGGAAGGCAAATGCACCACTCCCCAGGCCTATGTTGTAAGAATCCATTTTTGCCTGTGGGGAGAAGGCTGAGGTGGGAATTTATTAGCAGGGAAGTGCAGGCATGAGTTTAAATAATAGTCATTTCCTTTGAGGGCGTAGAAATTGTTTGTGTTTCATGGTAGTAAAAGGAAATCTTAAATTTTTTCTGCCAGCATATTGCCAGTTCTCATTATGTTTGAACATTTTTAAGAACAGAATGAGAGCCCAAGGAGAGATAAATGACTTTGGGCATATTTTAGTAACACTTCAGTACTTTAAATTAACATTGACCAGTGGGAGTTTTGGATTGAGAGTTAGGATTAGAACTCTCAGCCTCTATTCTTCAGACCTTGCAATCTTTTCCCATTAGTCTTATTTCACATATAGTAATATACATGATCTTAGACTTTCCCTTTAAACCATTCATCCCACATAATGGTACTAGTTGCAAACCTTATGTTGGGCTTTCACATTTTCTATTCATTTTCTAAGATTAACACATATCCTTTTTACCAATTCTGTACAAGTTAACCCTCAGGTTTCCATTCTCTAACCTCATTCAATTTCCTTTTAACCCATATTCAAGTTATTAACTCCAGGAGATTACACAATATATTCAGTTCATAATAGCAGAATCATACAGTATTTGTCCTTTTGTTTCTGGCTTGCTTCACTCATATCTTCACACATATGACAACATGGATGCTTCGTGTTCATTCATGTTGTCATATGCTTTACGACTTCATTTCTTCTTACAGCTGCATAATATTCCATCGTGTGAATACACCACAGTTTGTTTATCCATTCATTGGTTGATGGACACTTGGGTTGTTTTCAGCTTTTGGCAATTGTGAATAATGCTGCTATGAACATTGGTGTGCAGATGTCTCTTCCTTTCACTGCTCTTAGATCGTCTGGGTTTATACCCAATAGTGGTATTGCCAGGTCACATGGCAAATCTATATTCAACTTCTTTAGGAACTGTCAACAGTCCTCCACAGTATCTGTACCATTCTACATTCCCACCAACAGTGAATAGGCATTCCTATCTCCCCACATCCTCTTCAACACTGGTATAATAGTTCTCTGTCTTTTTTTTAGTGGCCGTTCTGATAGGTGTAAAATGACGTCTCATTGTAGTTTTGATTTGCATTTCTCTAATTGCCAGTGATATTGAACTTCTTTTTTCATGTGTTTTTTTTGGCATTTTTATTTCTTCTTTGGAAAAATGTCTATTCAATTCCTTTGCTCATTTTTTTTAACAAATCAATTTTATTGATACATATTAATAAAGCATAAATCCATCCAAAGTGTGCAATCTGTAGTATTTGTATAATCACATATTTGTGCATTCATCACTTCAGTTATTCTTAGAGCACTTTCATTATTCCAATAATAATACTAATAAACAATAACAACAACAACAAAAAACCATCACCTCTCAATCTCTCTCTGCTTCCCCTGCCATATATCGCTGCTATTCTGTTTCTTTCTCTCTAGTTTATTTATATTTATATTTTGTAAAAATTGCCTTATATATGCAATATCACTTATATTCATGTTTAACATGAGGTTTCACTCATCCAGTCCTAAGTTACAGTTTTTAGCTTTCCCTCTAGTAATATACATGACCTTAGACTTTCCCTTTCAACCACTGTCATACCCATATAATAGCTCTGCTAGTTAAAGACACTAAGAAATGCTTTCACCATTTCTAGTAATTTCCAAAGGTTTACAAACAACCTTGTTACCACTTCTGCACAGATGAACCCTCAGCTTTCCATTCTCTATCCTCATTCTATTATCTGGTGACCTGTATTCTAATTATTAAAATTCATTAATATGAATTTATATTGCATATTTTGTTCATAATAGTACAGTCATATAATATTAGTCCTTTTGTGTCTGGCTTGCTTCATGCAACATAGCGTCCTCCAGGTTCATCCATGTTGTCATATGCTTCACAACTTCATTTCTTCTTACCACTAGTTGATGGACTCCTGGGTTGTTTCCAACTTTTGGCAATTGTGAATAATGCTGCTATGAACATTGGTGTGCAGATATCTCTTCGTGTCTCTGCTTTCAGTTCTTCTGGGTATATACCTAGTAATGGTATTGCCAGGTCTCATGACAATAAATAAATAAAATCTTTAAAAATAAAAAAAGACATTTTTGGCTATTCGGGGCCCCTTACCCTTCCAAATAAATTTGATAATTGGTTTTCCCATTTCTGCAAAAAAGCTTTTGGAATTTTGATTGGGATTGCGTTGAATCTGTAAATCAGGGTTGGGTAGAATTAACATCTTAATGGTATTTAGTCTTCCAATCCATGAATACCAATGTTCTTCCATTTATTTGTTGTGTTCAGTTTCCTTTTTTTTTTTTAAGATTTATTTTGTTTTTTCCCCATCCCTTCCCCTCCCCTTCCCTAACCCTGACCCTGCGGTTTTTGCTGTCTGTGTCCATTTACTGCATGATCATGATCTTATGTATCTATTTCTCTTTTTGTCTTCTCTTCTCATTTTTTCTCATCTAGGATTCACTGAGATTCAATTCTGAGGACCTCTGATGTGGAGAGAGGTTCCCTGTCACCTGCACCACTTCAGTTCCTGGTTTTTGCTGCACTTCACTTTGGCTCTCCCCTTTGTCTTTCTTTTGTTGCATCATCATCTTGCTCACTTGTGTGGGCACTGGCTCACCACGCAAGCACTCAGCTCGCTGCACAGGCACTCGACTCACCACACAGGCAGTGGCTTGCCATGCAGGCACGCTTTCTCTTCTTCTTTTTCACCAGGAGGCCCCAGGGATCGAACCTGGGTCCTCCTAGGTGGTAGGAAGAAGCATAATCACTTGAGCCACATCCACTTCCCTTCAGTTTCTTTTAGCAGTGTTTTATAGTTTTCTGAATACAAGTCCTTTATGTCTTTGGTTAAGTTTATTCCTAAATATTTTATTGTTATTTGCTATTATAATTAGAATTTTTTTCTAATTTCCTACTCAGATTGCATGTCAGTAGTATATAGAAATGCTGTTGATTATTGCGTATTAATCTTGTATTCTGCCACTTTTTTGAATTCATCTATAGCTTTGTTGTGGATTTTTCAGGATATTCTAGATAAAGGATCATATCATCAGCAAATAGTGAAAGTTTTACTTCTTCCTTTCCTTTTTGGGTGCCTTTTATTTCTTTAGCTAGCCTAATTGCTCCAGCTTGAACCTCTAGCACAATATTGAATAACAGTAGTGACAGTGAGCATCCTTGTCTTGTTCCTGATCTCAGTGGGAAGCTTTCAGTCTTTCACCATTGAGTACCAGGCTAGCTGTAGGTTTTTCTTATATGCACTATTACCATATTGAGAAAGCTATCTTTTGGAGTGTTTTTATCAAGAAGGGATGCTTTATTTTGTCAAATGCCTTTTCCCCTTCAATTGAGAGGATTGTGTGATTTTTCTTCTTCATTTTATCAATGTGGTTTATTAACCTAATTGATTTTCTTGTCTTGAACCACCCTTGCATACTTGGTATAAAACTCACTTGATCATGGTATATAATTCTTTTAATGTGTTTTTGGGGTCTGTTTGCAGTGTTTTGAAGATTTTTGCATCTATATTCATTAGAGATATTTGTAATTTTCTTTTTTTTCACAATATCTTCATCTGATTTTGGTATTAGGGTGATGTTGGCTTCATAATGTGTGTTAGGTTTCCCTCCTCTTCAGTTTTTTTTTGGAAGGGTTTAAGCAGGATTGGTGTTATTTCTTCTGGAAATGTTTGGTAGAACTCACTTGTGAAGCTATCAGGTCCTGGACTTTTCTTTGTGGGAAGACTTTTGATGACTGATTCAGTCTCTTTAAATGTGATTGGTTTGTTGAGTTCTTATCTTCCTTGTAGTGTCAGTGTAAGTTGTTTTTGCTTTTCTAGGTATTTGTCCATTTCATCTAAGTTGTCTAGTTTGTTGGCATAGTTTCTCATATTATCCTCTTATGATTGTTTTTATTTTTGTGGGGCAAGTCATAACTTTCCCCCTTTCATTTCTGATTTTATTTATTTGCACCTTCTCTCTTTTTTGTTAGTCCACCTAAAGGTTTGTCAATTTTATTGATCTTCTCAAAGAACCAACTTTGGATTTTGTTGATTTTTCTCTATTTTTTTTTTGTTGTTGTTGTTCTCAATTTCATTTATTTCTGCTCTAATCTTTATTCTTTCTTTCTGCTTGCATTGGGAATGGTTTGCTGTTCTTTTTCTAATTTCTCCAGTTGTTCAGTTAGACCTTTGAATTTAGCTCTTTTCTCTTTTTTAATATAAGCATTTTGGGTTATAAATTTTCCTCTCAAGTCTGCCTTTCCTGTATCCCATAAATTTTGATAAGTTGTGTTCTTGTTTTCATTTGTCTCAATATATTCACTAATTTCACTTGCAATTTCTTCTTTGACCCACTGATTATTTTGGAGTATGCTGGTCAACCTCCACACATTTGTGAATTTATGTCTTTCCTGTCTATTATTGATTTCCAGTTTGATTCCATTATGATCTGAGAAGGTGCTTTGTACAATTTCAGTCTTTTTATATTTATTGAGACCTGCTTTGTGACCTAATGTGTTCTATTCTGGAGAAAGATTCAAGGGTACTTGAGAAAAATGTATAACCTGCTGAGTGTGGGTGCATAGTTCACTGTATGTCTGTTAGGTCTGGCTGGTTCATCTTATTGTTCAAGTTCTCTGTTTCCTTGTTGATCTTCTGTCTAGTTGTTCTATCTAATGATGTGAGTAGTGTGTTGAAGTTTCCAACTATTATTATTATTATTTTTTTAAAGATTTATTTATTTATCTCCCCTTCCCTCCCCACCCCAGTTGTCTGTTCTCTGTGTCTATTTGCTGTGTCTTCTTTGTCCGCTTCTGTTATTGTCAGCGGCACAGGAATCTGTGTTTCTTTTTGTTGTGTCATCTTGTTGTGTCAGCTCTCCGTGTGGGCGGCACCATTCCTGGGCAGGCTGCACTTTCTTTCGCGCTGGGCTGCTCTCCTTAGGGGCGCACTCCTTGCGCGTGGGGCTCCCCTACGCGGGGGACACCCCTGCGTGGCAGGGCACTCCTTGCGCGCATCAGCACTGCGCATGGGCCAGCTCCACACGGGTTAAGGAGATCCCGGGGTTTGAACCACGGACCTCCCATGTGGTAGACGGAAGCCCTAACCACTGGGCCAAGTGTTGAGATGTCTGTTTCTCCCTTCAGTTTTGCCAGAGTTTGCCTCATGTATTTTGGGGTACCTTGGTTAGATGCATAGATATTTATGACTGTTATTTCTTCCTGGTGGATTGTCCCTTTTATTAATATACAATGGCCTTCTGTGTTTCTTATAACATTTTTGCATTTAAAGTCTATTTTGTCTGATATTAGTTTAGCTGCTGCTGCTCTCTTTTTTGGTTACTATTTGCATGGAGTATCTTTTTCTAACCTTTCACTTTCACTTGGTTTTTAGCTCTGGGTCTAAGGTGAGTCTTTTATAGGCAGCATATGGATGGCTCATTTTTAAAATATATGTATATGTATGTTCTGTCAGCCTATAAATTTTCATTGGAGTGTTTAATTCTTTCATATTCAATGATACTTTTGTAAATGCATTATTTACTTCCACCATTTTATTCTTTGGCTTTCAAATGTCATGTCTTATTTTCTTCTGTCTAGTTACTCTTTTCTTTTCTTTTCTGCTCTTCTTTCTTCTTTACTCTCTCCAAGCCTCTTTCTCCTGTCTTTTTCTTTCAGGTTGTAAAACTTCCTGCAAAGTTGGATTCTTCTTTATGGACTCTCTTAGTTTTTTTGTGGATATTTTAAAATCCCCTTCATATTTGAAGAACAATTTTGTTGGATAAAGTGTTCTCACCTGGCAGTTTTTCTCCTTTATTTATCCTAATTGTATCATACCACTGTCTTCTCGCCTTCATGGTTTCTGATGAGAAATCCACTGTATGTCTCATTGGGCATCCCTTGTATGTGGTGGGTTGCATCTCCCTTGCTGTTCTTGGAATTTTCTCTTTATCTGTGACGTTTGACATTTTGAGTAGTATGTGTCTTGGAGTACATATATTCATATTTATTCTGATTTTGGTATGCTTAACTTCTTGGATATGTAAGTTCATTTCTTTCAGGAGAGTTGGGAAATTGTCACTCTTGTTTCCTCAAATATACTTTCTGCCCCTTTTCCCTTCTCTTCATCTTCCAAAAATCCCATGACATGTATATTGTTGCATTTCATGTTGTCATTCAGTTCCCTGAGCCCTATCAATTTTTCCATTCTTTTCTCCAGTTTCAGCTGCTGTCTTCTGTATCACTTATTCTTTCTTCTATCATTTCAAGTCTGCTATTGTATGCTTCTAATGTGTTTTTTTATCTCACCCATTTTGTCTTCCATTACCATTAGCTCTGTTATTTTTTATTCAGGTTTTCAGATTCTTCTTTGAGCTCACTCAGTGTCTTCTTAATGTCCTTTATGTCTTTAGCCATATTGTTTTTCAAGTCATTTGATTTTGGAAGTTTGTGTGCATCATGTTGATTAGTTGTCTCAGATCTCGTCTGGAGTTTTACTATATTCCTTTTCTCAGGTCATTTCTTACATTTTCTTAGTACTGCTTGTAACTTTTTACTGATGTCTAGGCCTCTGATTAGGGTGGTAAATTTACTCAGATGCTTAATTTCACTCTCTTTCTTAGGGATTTAGTGGTGGAAGGGTATGTGTTACAGCTGTTCTTTGATCCTTGGTTCAACCTGTTTTGGGTCTTTAGGCTTGTCCTTGTTAGTTGCTCAAATTTGGGCCCTGGACTCAGTAACAGGTTGCAGACCCACTTCCTAGGGCTTGGGGAGGGAGGCTGTAATGGCTGAAAAAAACCTCTCTTATTTACTTTTAATTTCCTCACATGCACTTCCTTGGTCATTGGCAGCCCTCTCAGTTCAATGCTTGGTCAGAGTGTGTTGCTCTAACACAGTGGTTCCTATCTGGAGGCTAAGAGCCTCGTAATTCAAACTTTCTCAGAGACTGCTCTCCAATCTTTGCTGGCAGTCCCCTCCCTTTTCCTGGGTGGGAAATAATTCCACTCCCCTCTATCATCAACAATCCGCCCTGGTCAGTAAAGAGGGAGATTGAGAGGTTTGGATCTCTTTTGCTCCCAAGGCAAACAATCGCTTGGCCCCACCTGGCATGGAAGAGCTCCTGGGACACAGCAGGCCAAATTTGTGGGTAGGAGCTGAGTCAGCCTTGGGCTGTGTCTTTCCTCTTTCTTTGGGAGGTGGATCCCTGGGGCCCCCTTTGTCTGTAGCTGCTGGCCCCAAAGACTGAGAATTAAAAAGTGTTTATAGGGTCGGGGAGGATGCTGACATTTGCAACTGCAACTTTTAACTCACAGTTTTGCTGGGGTGATTCTTTTCCTTTGCCCCTCTATCCTCTTAGTGGTGTCCAGCCTTCCCCTGGGGACCTAAACCTTAGAAGATTTTTTTCCAGGCTTTTCTGCCTGTCCTCTAGCTATTTTGCTGGGAGAGAAGAGAGTCCTGGTTTTCTAGTCTGCCATCTTCCTGGAAGTCAATATTTGCTTTTAAAGAATCTGTACAGCTCCTTCTCTGTAGGTTTTAATGGAAAGCTTCCATTTTAATGACTGCAACAGCATACTTTTTTAAATAATGAATCTGTGAGAGTCTTTATTACAACAGCAAACTTAATAGCTTGTCAAGCTCACGGAAAAGCAACTTTAACACAGTTTTTGTGACTAGTTCTCTTCTAAAGATAACTATAGTATTATAGATATATAGATATATTAATATAATATATTAATATTATACACCATATACATTATTAAAGTAGGGAAATTAGGAACAAGATGAATTCAAGAAATCTGTATTGAATTTCTTGTATATTTTTAGAAACCTAAAGGGTAAGAGGGAAGATTATAAGTAATATGAAAGGAGATTGATTTTTTTTTTTTCATTGAAGGTGAATTTAAACTGCCCTCACAGAATTTGGGATAGAAATAAATTAGGACAGATTTTATGCCTATAAGACAAATGATTCTCAGCTCTGTTTTATAGAGGATGTTCTGAAGCCAGTAGAAGGTTTAAGAGCAATGTTTTTTTAATTCACTAGAACATGGTGTTTTCAAAGGAAGGATATGATCACTGAAATCAAAAAGGATATAAATTGATTCGGGATAACTAAATGTGAAACAATTTAAAACAACACAAAAACAGGATATAGTAAGTTGGAAAATTGACTGTCGTTATATACCAGAATGTGTGTTTTAGATAAAATATGCTTTGGGTAGGCAGGTGGGAAGAGGAAGGATTGATGTCATTAGTTGCAAGCATTCATAAAAGAGGTAGAACTTGAGAGGACCTTGGAGACTGGATCATTAGAGGAAACAGGAGCAAGTGTTCAATATGTTACAAGTAGTATAGGTGGAGTGAGAACGGCTTTTGTGGAGGATGACAGGAGGTTGGCCCAACCAGAGAGAATGGGGTCTATTGTGTAGTAGTGAGAAAATAAGATAGGCAAATTATAAAGAAAGCAGAATACTAATAGGATGAGAAGGGAGAGTTTATAATCTGACATTATTATACATTGGTAGTAGATGTATAAATTAGTATAACTTGTTTGGAGAGAACTTTTGCAACATTTATTTAAGATTACAAATGCACATACGCTTAGACCCATTAATTCCTTCTCTAGGAATTTAGCTTCCTAATCCTGTCGTACACATGTGAAATAGAGCATATGTATAAAGATATCCACTGCAAAAGGTAAAAGGTTTTGTCCATCAGTAGAGGCTTGGTTAAATTAATTGTCCTATAGTCATACAGTTGAATACTGTGCCGTGATTGAAGAGAATGAGGCAATGCTATTTTGTATATTTGTACTTTGTATGGAACAAGTTATAAAATGCATTAAGTAAATAAAAACAAGGTACAGAACTTTGTATAATATGTTACCTCTGGTTTGTGTGTGTATTCGTGTGATGAGTGTAGATAATGTGTGTGTGCACAGAATGTTTCTATAATAATATACACATACATACAAAAACTGGTAACATTGGTTTCCTCAGAATTCTCTCTTACATCTTTTCAGTTTTATATCATGGGTATATATTATTTGAAAAAAAAATTTTAAGATCCTCAAGATACTTGGTTATCAAATTCTTGAGAAGTGTGCATCATAATAAAAGCACTTTAGGAAGATGAACAACAGTGAATTTTGGATTGAAAGGGGTGAGAGAAATTAATTGCCAATGCACAAGGTTATGAAAGGCCTGTTTGGAGGTGGCTGACAGGGGAAATGAAGAGAAAAATGTACATAGGAGTGAAAAATCAATCAGCAGGATTCGTGACAGATTGAATGTGAAGTTAGAAAACAGGAGGAATCAGAGATGAACTGGAAATTGAACCTCAGTTAATGGAGAAATGGCTAGTCTGTTGATAGCTGTATTGAATTAGAAATGGATTTGGAGGGTGGTTTTTTTCTTTTGCCTTTTCATGGCACACATACCTGCTTCTTAGTTTGAAATGCATCACATCTGGTGCCTACTGACCACTCTTGAACTGTTTGAGAGGAATTGGCCACAGATCTTTGGAAAAAGAACAACTACCAAAACATATACTTTAGGTCTTCCTGGTGTCCTGGCACTAGCTGGAAATTTTTAGACTAGGTAATCTCTGAAGTCTTTCCAACTTTCAGAATTGGTTAAACAGTTTCCTTGGAGCCATGTGACAAGTTCAAGCTCTAGCTGTGGATAAGGGCCTGACTCGAAGTTCAGAGGCTTATCAGCTAGATCAGTGTATCTCAGTTGTGCCAATTCTTTTTCCTGAGGCAGCCTTACGAGTACTTAAATACCTCATAACAGAATAACATAAAGTTAAACCCAGAGTAAACCTAGCAGAGACTCGGGAGTAAAAGGCATTATACTGAAAAGTACTGAAAGAAACCCTGAGTGAGTCAGGATCAGTGGAAAGGTCAGGTGACCTGGATTTTAAGACCAGTTTTGTTCCTGCTTTGGTCTTTGACTTGGAAACAGTTAATGAACGCTGGATGTCAACTTCTTACATGAACAAATGACCTTAGATACCTCCAGACGCATCTTCCGTATCTAGAATTCTGTATTTCTCAGTCTCACTAATATAGAAGCTAGACTTTTATCTCCAGAAGCCTTAGACCTAGAAAGTATGAGGATCTGGTCTTTGTTTAGTTGCTCACTCAGAACTGTATTCATTTAATGGAATTGAGGTTTCAGCCATCTTAACCACAGATATCAAAAGAAAAACTACTGGATATAAAATTAAACAACAGAAAGGGTAAGGTTTCTCTTAATCTCTTATGCGTTTAGGCTGCAGGCTTCACTCAATATCTTATTTGTAAATACCTTTGGTAAATTTCTTGGTGTGAGAGTTCTTGTTTTACAGGGAACTGATCTTTGTGCCATACATATTTGACATTTTCCTGTCATCTTTCTCTGAAAGGTCCCCAAAGCACATATTTTTGGTGCCTTGGGTATACATGGGGATTAAAAGGAGAAGCCTTAAAGTAATACCATTCTAATAGTTGCAGAACTATTCATGAATTAAACAAAAAAACACCTATGACTTCATATGAAAAATAAATCCTAAGTTTTTTTTTTCTACAGTGTAAAGACCTTTGATCCAAAAATCTTTCTAATGGCAATTGTCAGGACATTGAAGTCAAAATCAAGGTACAAGGAATTGCAAATGTAGGGCAGAGAGAAAGGCATAACTAAAATATAGCCTTATATTTATTAAATAAAGAGATTTCAGTAGGGTTTTGTGTGTGTGCAGTTTGACTTGATTATAATTATGAGATCTGTTCAGGAGCTGGTATGATCATTAAGAGAGAGATGAGTAGCTAAGCAGAAGTTTCAAGAAGAGGTTTTTGGGAACAGAAGTTTCAGTTGATTGTGTCATGATTTTTGAGGCCAGAGACAAGTAAATTCCTGAGCATTTCCAGATGCCTTGTGTCTAGACAAGAGAACATTTGAGGAACAAAAGTATTTGAGGTGAATTCACTTTAAAGATCTTGGTTGCTCTCATTTTCCTAATAGATTTCCAGTTGCTGTTGTTTTTACCAGACAAATCTTATATTTTGAGGTCTATTCTGTTCTTTCTTTTAGTAGCAATACCAATTTTAAAACAAATGGTATTACCATTTCATAGCTAGTAATGGGCAGGGCTGGGACTTCAAACCAGGTCTTCCCACTCCATGGCCCCTTCCATTACAGTACATGAACCCATGAGTATATTGATTGTGCACTGGCTGTTACACGATTTGGGGATGGATGCCTTCAAGAGGTGAAACACAATTTGGTCATTATTTGTCATTGGTTAAAAGCCTTGGCAGAAATATCTGTAGTCATAACACTGAAATTATTTGTTAAAATGAGAACTTTGTGGATCTTATACACACACATTTTGTATTTCCTTTTGCTGGGTTAATCACAGGAAATAACAGTTAACGTGTATGGCATACTCACAAAGTATTTTCAGGCTCCAGCCAGAATGGATTACTGTTCTCTAGTATGCTCTGTACTTTCTTAGATTTGCCCATGCTGCTTCTGCTTCCCATTTCCACCTGTCTTTTAAGGCCAGTCCCAGATTCTGCTTCATCCATAACTTTGCCCTGATTTTCACCATTTGAATGTGATCTCTATTCCTCTTGGCCCTTCTATAAAATTTTATTATATCCCTCCAGGAGCACTTACCTTAGTCTGTTTTATCTTTTGACTAATCAAAATTTTGTATTTCTTCTTTTTCCTTATTTGAGAAGCATCATAGTATTTCAGAACATGGACTCCAGTGCCATTCTGCCTGGATGCACCATCTACTAGCTGTATGACTTACTTTCTTAGAGTCTCTATCCTTCAGTTTCCTCATCCATAAAATAGGGATTAAAAATAGTACCTGTGCTTTAACTTAGTAGTTATGAGACTTAAAGACATTCAAAGGCCTTTAACAGTAACAGTCTTGGGTCAAAGAAGGTCAGTGCTCAATAAATTTTAGCTTTAGTGTTGGATGTATTAGATTGTAACATCTTGATGAGCAATGATTGTTCCTTCTTTATACTTCCTCTCCTTAGGGAAAATGTATTCTGAACGCCCGTTTCAGTTTCTAAGACTATATATTCCTCAACCATGTTTACCCCACCCCATGGGCATCAAGGTATAAGGGTTATCTCAGGGATAGGGAGAAATAGGTGCTTATGCACACTAGCAGTTCAACACCCAAATGGAAAGGATATCACACTTTGGGGGAAGCTGCCTGACACTAAAAGGCAACTAAGTAAAACTCTCATAGATTTATACCTATTTTGCTCAGCTTAGAGTGTTCAAAAACCAGAAGGGGGCAGCAGAAAGTCATCTGCTTCCCAACTGTGGAGAAGAGGAGAACCCTAAATAAGGTGATTCCCAGTTAGGAAAAACCAACACCAAAACCGATCCCTGGCAAGGTGTTATTCAAATCAGTAATAAAAAGGCAGATTAAACACAAAAAGAGGTCTGTTCTGTAGGCTGGGAACATGACGGGAAAACGTTTAAACAGTTGAAATAGAAATTGAGGGACTGCTTCCAGTGATTTAGCTCTGATACTTAGAGTGCATAAGAGCAGTTTAGAATGGCTAAAACTGTTTAATGTTAGCGTTCCCCACTATTTTATTTTATTTCAGTGGTTTTCTTTCCAGTTGTAGAATACTAAGTTAGAGTTTCTAGTTGTGTAACTTATTGTTAAAATGGGAAACCGGGCTAACTGCTGTGGGCTCTGCAGGTTAGGATAGAATATATAGAGTTGTCCATATTTAAAAACAAACACATATTTCTTGATTATGAAAACAGTAACTACATACTTATTTAAAATATTGCATTTAGAAAATTTTAAAGGAAAAATCGCTCACTTTTTAGCGTGCGTCCTGCCAAGCTTTTTACTGTATGTTTCTATTTCATTTGTTTTAAACTTATTTGGAACCAACTCTCAAATTTCTTCTATAATTTCAATGCTATTCAACCAAAATGTCAGCAGTTTTTTTGTGGAATCTGAGAAGATGATGCTCAAAATCAAATGAAGGAATAAAGGGTCAGGAATAAGAAAGTTTAAAAAGACTAAGTTGAAATAATTGGTCTATCAGATACATAAGAAAGACCGATTAGAAAGCCGTGGTAAATAAAAACGAGATGTCTACTTAAGCATAGACAAACAGGCCAACAAAACAGAACAGCGAGCCCAGAAATGGATCTACAGATAAAGATTTGCGATGCATGTAACTGACCATTGGTATCCAGAATACATCTACAGATTAACAATATAAGGAGATAATTCAGTAGAAAAATGAATAGACGCTACGACCCATCAGTTAACAGAATAAGAAACCAGAATGGCCATAAGCATATGAAAAGATGCGTAATCAAGTGAGTTGCAAATTAAAGCAATATGTATTTTTACCTTTATCAGAGGCAAAAATGAAAAAGCCTGACAGTAATAATTGTGGCAAAGAAGAGAAGCAAAAGGAATTGTGATTCACCATTGCTGGGAGTTTAAAGTTGTATAACCTTAAAGAGCAGGTGGGCAATATGAAGTGAAAGTGAGGCTGGATATGGTCTTCATGGTCTTCCACACAGCCTTCTGCTCCTAGATGTGTGTATGTGTGTGTGCATTTTAAACTTCGGCACATACAGGAATTAACTTATAAGAATGTTCATTACAGCATTGTTCATAATTGTGAGAAACTGGAAACAAATGTTCATCACAGGAAAAAGAGCAAATAAACTGTACAGGTTCATACAATGGAATACTATATAGCAATGAGGAAGAATGAGCTAGAGGGACGCGGGTGTGGCTCAAACGATTGGGCCCCTGCCTACCATGTGTGAGGTCCAGGGTTCAATTCCCAGGGCTTACTAGTGAAGGTAAGCTGGCCCATGTGGAGTGCTGGCCTGCGCAGCATGATGACACAACAAAAAGAGGCACAGAGTAGAGACAATAAAAGAAGCAGAAGACCAGGGACCTGAGGTGGCAGAAGAGACTAAGCACCTCTCTCCCACTCTGGAAGGTCCCGGGGTTGGTTCCTGGTGCCACCTAAAGAGAAGACAAGCAGACACAGAAGAACACACAGCGAATGGACACAGAAAGCAGACAGCAAGCACAAACAATGATGGGGTTGGGGGGAGAAATAAATCTTTGGAAGTGGAAAAAAAAGAATGAGCTAGAGATCTGCATATAACTGCATGGTTATCTCAAAAACATAATGAGTAAAATAAGCAAGGTGAAGAATAATACGTTTATATAGTTTGAAAACGTGTCAAGCAATTCTATAGTTCATATGTTTCTACATTATAGATACATATGTAAAATATAATAGTATAAAAACATGCCCAAGAATGATAACACATTCACATAGTATTTACCTGAAAAGAAGGGGGTGAAATGGAATAGTTTCAAAGGATAAATTTGTTAATATTATAAGATACACAACTTTAGAACACTTTTCTCACTTATTTTTATGTGGATACTTTTAATAGAAAAATGCAGAGGAGGCAAAGGTGGCTCAGGTGATTGGGCTTCCATCTACCATATGGGAGGCCATGGGTTCAATTCCCAGGGCCTCCTGGTGAAGGCAAGCTGGCCCATGCCACCGTGGAGAGCTGACAGCCCATGCAAACAAGGAGGGCAGGGGGATAAATAAAAATGAAATAAAATTAATCTTTAAATAAATTTTTTTAAAGAAGAAAAGAAAAATGTGAACATATACAAAAGACAGAAGAGTATAATGTACTCATGGACTCATCACCCAGCCTCAACAACTGCCATCAACTCCTAGCTCTTCTTTTTTCATTTATGCCAGGAGCTGGCGTACATTCCCAATAAGGGGCTGGATAGTAAATAATTTAGGATTTGCAGGCTATGTATGCTGTCTGCTGACTACTTGTTGTCAGTTTTGTTGTTTTCAACCTGTGTAGGGGGTTCTCTAGTTTAGGAGGACTTGCAGGGCTCAGCACATAGTTGTACTCAGGGCTAAGATTTATTACAGTGAAAGATTACAAAGCAAAACCAACAAAGGGAAAAGGCAGGGGGGACAAAGTCTAGAAGAAGCCAAGCATGAGTTTCCAAGAGTCCTCCCAGTGGAGCCCCACAAGAAGCACCTTAATTCCTCCAGCATTGAATTATTGCAATACATATGAAATGTTTCCTACCAGGGAAGCTCATGAGAAACTCAGGACTAAAGATTTTTATTGGGGGCTAGTCACATAGGCACCCTCTGCCTAGCACATCCCAAAATTCCAGACTCCCAGAAGTTAAACAGGTGCTCAACATAAACTGCATTGTTTATGTAAACAGTTTACACCCAGTGAGTCACTGTTATCAGTTAGGGAATGGTGGAAGTTCACTGTAATCCCATCTCCAGACACCAGCTGAGAGCCAGCCTTTCTAAGGATAGCAGTCTCAGACCTTGCTTTGTTAGCTCTTTTCTACGTAAATCCCTTTAAAAATACAAAAACAGTTCTTATTAGCTCATAAACTGCAAAATCAGGCTGTGGACTGTATTTGGCCTATTGATCCTACTTTGCCAGCCCTTGATCTATACCCTCGCCTACTTCCCTATCCTTATACTTTTTGGGGGGTTAAAGAACAGCATATTATTTTATCCATCCATAACATTTTTTGCTTCTTTTTGGTTTTTTTAAGAGGGAAAAATGGAGAGATAGAAGCTTAAATTTACTCCTAAGCTATTTGATTTTGCTGTTTGGAATTTGAAGAGGAGCAATCAGTTGGATATCTATTTTGTAAACCAGGGTGAGTCTAGATATAATTTTCATGGGCCTTGCAACAAATGCTGGATAACAACAGATGGTTGGCAGGTGCTCCTTATTTATGTGGGTTCTAGAAGAAAGATGACCTTGTTAACTGATAGACCTCCAGCTTGCAGGAGTATTATTTATTGATGCTAATAATTTGGCCTTTTATTTAGGCATTTATCTTTATACATAACTACTGTACAATGATCAAACCAGGATATTAATTATGTATTAGCAGTAATACAATGCTATGATCTAATACACAGTCCATATTTAAATTTTGTCATTTGTCTCAATGTTTTTTATGGTGATTTTTTTTTTTTCCTAGTCTAGGGTCCATACTAGGATCACACATTACATTTAGCTGTCATGTCTCTTTAGTTTCCTTCAGTCTGGAATAGTATCTCAGCCTTTTGTTCTTCCTGACCTTGACATTTTTTTAATAATATAAGGGCAGTTATTCTATAGAATATCCCTCAATTTAGGTTTCTCTCATTAGAGATCCTAGTGATCATTGGTAACTAGTGAATCAGTTAAGGATATGCATTTTAGGTAGGAGTACCACGTAAGTGATGTATTCTCAGTGCATCATTATCAAGATTTTTATATACACAGCAAATGGGCACAGAGAGAAGACAACTGAGGGGGGGGGGAATAAATTTTAAAAAAAGATTTATATATAGATTCATAGTAAATGTCAAAATGAGGTAAGAACTTCAAATTTGTTCTTTTTCAATATTGTTCTGGCTATTTTAGGTTCTTTAATTTTCCCCATGAAATCAGATTTAAAAAGGTCTGATGGGATTCTGATTAGGATTTTCCTAAACCTGTAAATCAATCTGTGAAGAATTCACATCTTAACAATATTGATCTTCCAACCTATAAATATGGTCTAATTCTTTTATATATATATATTTTTTAAGGTCTTCCTTACTTTTTCTCAGAAATATTTTTAAATTTTAGTATAGGCATCTCCAAACTCTTTTTCTTAAACTTATTTTTAAGTATTTTATGATTTTTTCCCAAATTATTCCAAGTTATTTTTCCAAATTTCATTTTCCAATTGTTAGGTGCTAGTTTGGACAAATACAGTTGATTTTTGCATATTAACCATGTATCCTGAAACCTTGATAAATCTAGTTCTTAGTTTTAGTGGTTGTTTCATAAACTCCTTAGGATTTTCTGCATATCCAATCTTGTTGCCTGCAAATAGACATATTTTTAGCTTTCTTTCCTAATTTTAGTACTATTATTTCTTTTTCTTGCCTTTTTGTACTGTCTAGGACTTCCAGTTCACTGTTGAATAGATACAGTGGGAGCAGACTTCTTAGCTTTATTCCCAATCTTAGGGGGGAAAGCTGTTCAATATTTCATCATTAAGAGTTATGTTAACTGTAGGTTTCTTATAGATGCTTTTTATCAGGTTGAGGAAATTTCCTTTTTTATTCCCAATTTGCTAAGAAGCTTCTTTTTTTTTTCTTTATCATGAATGGGTATTGAATTTTATCAAAATTTTTTTCTGAATCTAAGAAGAACATTATATGGGTTTTCTCCTTTATTCTGCTGATATAATGAATTGCATTGATTGGATTTTAAACATTAATCCAGCCTCGCATCTTGAGATAAACTCCCAGGAATGCATTATCCTAATGTATTGCTAAATTTAATTTGTTAACATTTGTTAGGGATTTTTATTTGTATATTTTTCTCTAGTTTTCTTTGCTTATAATCCTTATATGGTTTTGGCCTCAGAATTATATGATGTCATAAAATGCATTGAAAAGTGTTCCCCACTATATTTCTGATTTATGTAAGGTTTTTATTTCTTGTATGTTTGTCACATTCATCATTGAAACCCTTTGGACCTGGAGTTTTATTTTTAAGAAGATTTACGATTACAAATTATTAGTTTTTAACACATACAAGGTCTTTCAAAATAGTTTTAATTTGCATTTCTTTTATTCATGAGGTTGACATGTTGTTATATGTTTGAGTCATCCATATTTCTATAAGCTTTCTTTTCCCGTGTCTTTCTCTTAGGTTGTTGATCTTTTTCCTAGTGATTTGTAATACCTTTCTCTCTCTCTCTTTATTTTTAGTTTTTCTTTGAGATACCAGAGCTGGGAAATGAACCTAGGACCTTGTATGTGGGAAGCCAGGGCTCAAGCACTAAGCCACATCAGCTCCCCAGAGGCAGATTTTTCGTTTGTTTGCTTGTTTGTTTTTTTGTTTTTAGGAGGCACCCCCGGGCCCTCCCACGTGGCAAGTAGGTGCTCAAATGCTTGAGTCACATCCGCTCCCCTGTAAGACCTCTCAGTGTCTGGGGACTAACCTTGAATTGACAAGTAGTTTTTTCATTTGTTAAAACTTATTTTGCTTTTGGTAGTTTTTATTATATAGACATCTTTAATTTTTATACAGTTGAATTTATCAATCTCTTATGACTTTTGCATCACCCTAAGAATGACATTCTCCATCCAAAATACTTTCCAGTGTTTTCCTCCAGTAAATTTATGCTTTTAATTTTTAACATGTAAATATTTGATTCATCTGGAATTTATTTTGGTTTAATTGTGTTAGGTTATATATATTTACCCCCCACATAGTATAATTGGCTATACCCAGTTATCATAATGCCATTTATTTAATAATTCATCTTTTCCCCACTGATTTCATATGCTACCTTTATCATATCCTAATTTCTTGTTTATGTTTGGGTCTGCCTCTGAATTTTCTGACTGTTCCACTGATCTGTATTTTCATTCAGTAGCATCATGCCTATTTGATTATTTTAGAATCTGAGACAATCTGCCCACCTCTTGTTCAGCCTCCATTATCCCCTTTTTCCTATGTTTAACAACTTCATTGTTAGTATTTTCCAGATACCTTATTTGAATAAACATTCCCTCCCACTCCCTAATGGGGAGACTCAGGTGATGGTTGAATGTCTTAGGTATATTACCAGGACCTCACATAACCTATTGGGCATCTTTAGGCAAATTAGAAAAAGATTCCCTCCTCTAGACAGATAAATTAGGGGGGAAAGTCCCTTTTTCTGGGCAATGCAGTCTTATACCTGGGTATGCTGATGCTAGGGCAAATCTCTACGTAACAATCCTGAACTTAGCCTTACACTATTCAAATAACGTAATCAGTGAAAACTTATCAGAAAAGCTAGAGACGAATGCCGTCTTGCCTTCTACTCTGCATTTGAGCTGCCAGCCCTAGAGCTGCTAGTTACATCATTCAGTAATGTGCTTCCTTAAGTGGAAGCAAAAATGATTGTGCAAACTAACCCCTGCCTTCCTGGTGCTTGATCAGGTTGAGGTGAGAATGAATAAACCTCTCTAAAGTCTAGTTGGCCTGTTAGCAGTTGAAGTGACATTGCAGGTCGTTAAGAAAAGGTCAAATAATGGTAATACTTATATCTACAGAAAGTCCTTTTTGTTTATCTTCTCAATTTTGTTTATTATCCTCATATAACAGCCTGTGAAACTAAAAGGGCAGAAATTGATGGCTCCACAAGTATCCAATGAAAGTGTGATATGTTTCATCCTCCCGAAAGTACATTTTGACATTTCTAGCATGTGCATATCACCTTCCTTTTGATGCCAAAATACTTTCCTTCCTACTTAGAAATAGTCTGGTATAAAGAGAATAATATCTTTTGTTGTTGTTGTTTATTTTTCAAGAAGCTTTAGATTACATAAATGTTACATTAAAAATATAGGGGATTCCCATATGCCCCACTTCCTTCCCCTGCCATGCTTTTCCACATTAACATCCTTCATTACTGTGGAACATTTGTTACAATTGATGAACATATGTTGAAGCATTGCCACTAACCGTGGATTATAGTTTACATTATAATTTACACTGTACCGCACTGGTTTTAAGTTATGACAAAATATGTAATTGCCTTTATCCATCATTGCAACATCATGCAGGACAATTCCAATGTCCCGAAAATGTCCCCTTATTACACCTATTTTTCCCTCTCCCTCTCCTCAGAACCGCCAGTGGCCACTGCCTCCACATCAATGATAAAAGTTCTTCCATTGCTAGAATAACAATGTCTGTAGTAGAATAATAGTAAGTCTACTTTGGTCCATTGTTCATTCCCCAGTCTTGAGGATTTGGGGATGGTGATGCCCACTCTGCCTCTAATTGAGAAGGAGCTTAGATCCCATGGGGCAGATGGATGAAACTGTCTAATAATATCTTTTAAGGACAAAGACAAACATTGCTTAATATTTGTTTGGCTTGGTACATGACTAGCCTTCTGGACTTTTAGAAGATTGAAGAAAAGACAATGATTTTGAGTGTAAGGTTATATTCTGACATAACTCTAAGATAAATTAAGTATGTCATGTTTATTTTATCGTATTTTAACAAACCGATGTTCAGATTTCTTTTGGGGTGGTCTTTCCCCATCATAGAAACGCACGGTTCACCTCTCTGGACAGAATGTGCTTGAAACCAAATAGGGAAATTGCTGAGGCTGATCTTGGTCATGTGCAGGCTAAGGTTGGGAGTAGTTTTGGGATACCTTTAAAAATCTCTCTCTCTCCCTCCCTCCCTCTCTCTCTCTCTCCTTCTCTCCCTCCCTCCCTCTCTCTCTCTCTTTCTCTCTCTCTCTCCATTTCTAAGTATTATATCTTTCTTGCAGATAGTAATCACTTAGGCTTGACTGTCAGGCATTTTTTAGCCAAGTATTTTTAAATGATTCACATGGTTCACCTGGATATTTATTTGGAAGGCAGGATTTGAACACATTTTTTTTTAATGGTGTAGATATCTTATTACTGCAAGATAGTACAGATTATTTTTAATTTGTTTTGCTATCTACTTCTTTGGCTTCAGTAAACATGATTTTGACTGCTGGCATTTTATTTTTTTTTTTTTTACTTTGGACAAAATGTATTTCTGGAGAACTAGCAATCTCAGGTGAACTCTTTGAGGGTAAAGATTTTATCTTATTTAATTTTGTATTCTTGGCACCTAGCAGTGCCTGGCGCATAGCTGAGCCTCACCAAATATTTGTTCAATAAATTACTGAACGAAATCTGTAAAAGCAAAGTAATATGATTTAAAGTCCTAATGTAGAGTACAGTCAAGGGAGGTAATGTGGTTAGCAGTAAGCTCTGGACTTGGAATCAGAAAACTCCATGTGGTTCTACCAAAATGATTGTGGTCTGATCCTAGTCAAATTACTTAGCTTTGCTAACCTCAGCTTTATCACCTTTAAGATAAAGAGAAAATTGTATAGGAATCACTCAGTTCATACATTTAGAAATACTCTAGAAAATTTCAAACATTTTATAGGAGTGGGGTACCACTCTGAAAATGTTTGTCCCCAGAACTCTGAGCCCTGACTTTGGGAAGGTTTGGGAGCCCTTTTACCATAAAGTTTACCATGTTTTCTACTGTAAGTAAAGGTACATGAACCTAATTGCAACACATACCAGATTTCTGGCTTCATCTGTGTTGTCACTAACCCTGTAGTTAAGTGATTTCTCTGCCTATGGTTAGGATCCTAGTCAGCAGCAGATACCTGAAATATCTGATGGCATCATCACTTTGGGGACCTTCACTTAAATTCAGAATTCAAAATCAGTCCTCAGCTGTTGTTCAGCTTCTTTATTCAGGTTAGGGCTTGGGGGAGTTGTGTGTTTCCCACATCCCAGAGAGCAGCTGATAGAGATAGCTACTTCAACAACTAGAAGTAGGTCAGAGAAGGAAGGTGTGAGTCTTAGAAATAGGAAGAGGCAGTGTGAATACCTGGTTTTCCAGACCCCAGGTCTTTTCAATTCTGAGGAGAGAGTGACTGCTGCATAGCTGGACATATGTACTCTCTCAAATTGTCATGCCTTTCTTTTCTTCATTTAGATTTATTTTATTTATTTCTCAACACCCCTTCCCCCCACTGCTCTTACTCACTGTCTGCTCTCTCTGACTGTTCATTGTGTGCTCATCCTCTTTTTAGGAGGCACCGGGAACTGAACCCAGGACCATCCCATGTGAGAGGGAGGTACCTAATCACTTGAGCGACCTTTGCTTCCTGCTTATTGTGTCTCATTGTTTTCCTTCATTCTGTCTCTTCATTGTGTCATCTTGTTGCATCACCTCACCGCACAGCTTGCCATCTTGCTCGTCATCTTTAGGAGGCACTGGGAACTGAACCCGGGACCTCCCAATGTGGTCGGTGGGTGCCCAGCTGCTTCAGCCACATCCGCTTCCCATGATTTACTTTTAATATCCCAGCATCTTTGACTCTTTTATCATCCTTCCACCAGGCTTGTTTTTTCTCCCCCCAAATTCTTCTTCTCTGTCCTATGGGATAGCATCCTAGGTCACGCTCTTAAGCTATTTTCCATTTTTTCTCCTAGTACCTATATTCAAATTTGGTCCTAGCATTTTCCAAGAAGAGAAGAAACCTTTAACAAATTACAGAGCAGAATCTTGCTTTCACTTCAGAACACTAATTATCAGATTAAAATAATATTTTCTGCCTTAGTTAATATCATAAGTTAATGTTATAAGTCTACTTAATGTCCTGTTTTTTGTTTTCATAGCAAAATAACTAGGTTCCTCCTTTAGTTAAGACACTAGAAATTGCTTGTGTTTTACAAGTTATTGCTTCTTGGATTTGCAGCTTCCATTTCTAAAATAGAGACATGAACATCATCATACACTTCTTTTGTAACTCTATGTGACATCTGTCCAAGTCAGCTATCTTTATTGAGGTGACTCATGTTTTGACAGTCACCAGTAAATGCACTATCATTTACTAGATTAGAAGTTAGAAAAGGAATAAAATGATTATCTAACCCCCCTCAAAGCACAGTTCTGTTCTTAATGCTACATCTTTCAAGGATAGCCCAGACTGTTTATATAATTTGGTTCCACCCTACTTTTCTAGGAACCAAACCTAGAATATCACTTATCCCTGACATAAACCCTACATTTATGGAATTATCTCTTCTGGGTCCTTCACTATTGCTCAACAAATACTGATCATGTTTCCTCTGTAAATCAGCACTGCTCTTGCTCTGGGGATTCATCCTTTCTCTTGAAAAGACTTCCAAAACTTAAGTGCCAATGGTCAAGGATGCCATTTCAGATCTCTCCAGCAGCAGTAACCCCACTTGCATCCTGGTAGCACTTAGCTGCAGACAAGCTTTGTGATATTATCACATTGTGAGATTATCTGCTTTTTGAGGGAATCTTGTCTAATAAAGCTACTTCATTAGCAAAAGGCCTTAAAAAAGGACTCTTCATGCAATAAATGTTCAGTAATTGTCTATTAAGTAAATAAATGAATGTCTGCAACTCTTTCCTTTCATGAGACCTTGTTCCCATCTCAAGCTATGAGATCAGAATCTTTTTCTTCATTTCTTCCCCTAGACAAGGGTTCTTAACCCTTTGTTTTCCATGGACCCCATTGCCAGTCAGGTGAAATGAAGACTACTGAAATTCATTTATTGCATACATTCGTAAGTGAAGGAAATGCTAGATTTCGGTTAGAAGGCAGAGAAAATAAGTTGATTTTTTTTTTTCAATTCAAACTCACAGTACCCCTGAAGTCATTCCACAGACCCCTTGTGGGTCCGTGGACCCCTGGTGAGGAACCCCTGTCCTAGAGGTACTCTGAATTGCGTATCTGGCCTCTCCTCACTCAGTTGTTCTTCCAACCAGTCTCTGTACTTCACATGCCTCTCCTACTTATTTCCTTTTCTAAGCCTGCTACCTTTTTTTTCCTCTCTCTTGTTGAGGTGAAATTCACATAATATAACATTAACCATTTTAAAGTGAACGAGTTAATGGCATTTAGTACATTGATCATCCCAAAAGGAAACCCTGTACCTATTATGCAGTCATTCCACATTTCCCCTCCCTGCAGCTCCTGGCAACCACCAGTCTGGTTTCTGTCTCTATGAATTTATCTATTCTGGATATTTCATATAAGTGGAATCATATGATATGTGACCTTTTGTGTCTGGCATATTTCAATGGCTGCACCATTTTACATTGCACCAGCAATGAGCAAGTTTCTCCAAATCCTTGTCAACACTTTTCCATTTATGTGTGTGTGTTTAATTGGGGAGCAAATATAGGATAAGTGTATTTTAAAAGAAAAAAAGAAAGGGGTGTCAGAATATGCAGACTCCCTGGGAGGAGAGACCCCATGCCTCACCCACAGGCCAGAGATAACAGGGTAATAGGGCCTTCAAGAGAAACAGATGAAGAAAGGAAAGAAGTGATGTAAGTAAAACTGGGAAAGAATGCTAGCCATTAATTTACGTGGAGGGTGTGAGACAGAAAGGAGTAAAAAGTAATGGAGCTTTCACAGTTGCAAAACTTTGTAGAAGCTTGTTATAATAAATGACAAGTGGACTGCAAGAGTTAACTCAGCAACCCAAATTGCCTTACTCATAAGTCGCTTTGACAGAAAATCTGAACCAATAAATAAATACTAGTCACATAGAAGTTAATTAAATACTGATTGTGTAACTGTCTAAATAAACTGAGGAACAAAGATAGATGCAAATCTTAAACTTTTCTTGAAATCCGAGTGTTCTCAAACTTCTGCCCTTGTGACCCAAGGCATTGAGGTACAACGGAAAGGCCTGGGACATGTGGGTCCTCGTCCTGGTTCTGCCTCTAACTTGGATGTCACCTCTCTGTACTTGGATGCTCTTGCCTGTTAAATGCTGAGGTTGAACTAAATAATATAAACTATGAAAATCTAAATTTTACAAATGTATGTCTATCCAAAAGATGGGAAGAAAGATAAACCAAACATTTTGTACTGAGGAGAGGTGATAGAATTATAGCTCCCTAAGTGGTGAAAGTGATAATCATGATATTTCTAGGCTCTTTTCCTATAAGAATCATGGCAATTTTCACGAGTTTGGAGAAACTTTCCCATCAACTTTGATTCCCATATTTCACACTCATGGAAATTTCCTCAGAGAAGCAGTTTTTTTGGCAACTTCATGTTTGTGATCATCTCTGTAACAAAAGGCATTATGCAGGGAAGCGGACTTGACCCAATGGATGGGGCATCAGCCTACCATATGGGAGGTCTGCGGTTCAGACCCCAGGCCTCCTTGACCTGTGTGGAGGGGGCCCATGTGCAGTACTGATGCATGCAAGGAGTACCCTGCCACGCAGGGATATCCCCCGCATGGTGGAGCCCCACGCGCAGGGGGTGCAACCCATAAGGAGAGCTGCCCAGCGTGAAGGAAGGTGCAGCCTGCCCAGGAGTGGCGCCACACATGCGGAGGGAGAGCTGACACAACAAGATGACGCAACAAGGGGAGACACAGATTCCTGGTGCCACTGAAGCGGTCACAGAAGAACATGTAGCAAATGAACACAGAGAGCAGACAACTCTGGGGGGGGCGGGTAAGGGGAGAGAAATAAATAAAAAATAAATCTTTTTTTTTTAAAAAGGCATTATGGAGACATGTCAGCCGCATCTCATTGTGGTAGGGCTTTTTTGGCTGTTTTTTTTTGTTGTTTTAGGAGGTACTGGGGATTGAACCCAGGATGTCATGCATGGGAAGCACGTGTACAACCAATGAGCTATACCTGTTCCACTCATTGTGGTTTTGATTTCCATTTCTCTAATGAGGAATGATGTTGAGCATCTTCTCATGTGCTAATTGGCCATTTGCATATCTTTTTTGGAGAAATGTCTGTTCAAGTCCTTTGCCCATTTTTTAGCTGGATTTTTTTTGTCATTTTGCTTTTTTATGAGAATTCTTTATATATTCAGAATACTAGATCTTTATAAGATAAATGATTTGTAAATATTTTCTCCCATTCTGTAGGTCTTTTCACTTTCTTGATAGTGTCCTTTGCACAAGTTCTTTATTAACTCCTATTTTTTTTTCTTTTGTTGCTTATATTTTTGGTGGCATATCTAAGAACCCAAGATCATAAAAATTTACACCTATGTTTTTTCTACTCAGTTTTATGGTTTTAGTTTTTATATGTAGGTTGTTGATTCATTTTGAGTTAATTTTTGTATATACTGTGAGGAAAGGGTCAAACTTCACTCTTTTGCACGTGGATATCCAGTTGTCCCAGCAACAGTTGTTGAAGCAACTTCCTTCCCCATTGATTGGTTTTGGCACCTTTGTCAAAAATCAGTTGACCACAGATGTGTGAATTTATTTATTTCTGGACGTGCAATTCTAATTTTTGATCTTTATGTCTGTCTTTATGTCAGTGCTACACTGTTTTGTTTACTGTTGCTTTGTAGTAAGTTTTGAAATTGGGAATTGTCTGTCTTAATCATTGTTCTTCTTTTTCAAGATTGTTTTGGCTATTTGGAGCCTGTTGCCATTCCCTATGAATTTAATATTGAATTTTCCATTTCTGCAAAAAAGCCCATTAGAATTTTGATAGGAATGCATTCAATCATCTGTAGATTACTGTGTATAGAATTGCCACATTAACAGTGTTAAGTTTTACCAATCCGTGAGCCCAGTGTAACTTTCCATTTATTTAGGTCTTTAGCTTCTTTCAACCATGTTTTGTACTTTGCAGTATATAAGTCTTTCACCTCCTTGGTTAAATTTATTCCTTAGTATTATATTTTTTTGGATTCTAATATAAATTGTTGTATTTCTTGCACTTGATTCTTGAAATTTCTAGCTAACTCTTTCCAGCAAGTAGAACAAACCAGGCATTTGGTTTCCATTGTTTTTCTGTGCAGTTTGAGAAATGGCATGTTTCATTCTCTCTTAAGGACCTGTGTAATTACAATGGGATAGTGTGTGTCAATAAGAGGTTTTTAAAAGCATTTATGTAGAAGGCATTAAATTATTGGGTAAGATACATAACATAGACCATTTTGCACTTGCTGAGTGTAAAGGGAATATAAAATGGGAAGTAAACAAAAGTAGTTATAATTATGAACTATAACCATACGATCCATTTACAGAAATGAAGATTGTAATGGGTTATGAGTCCTTCCTCCTTGTTTTGTTATGAATATGTTTGCCTATATACATAAAATATATCTTTGTTTTCTTCCCTATCTTATCCCCTCATCGTATAAATGAATTGTATTAACATTGTGTTAGAATATTTAAGTTATAGCATATCAAGTTTAAGAGTGAATATTACCCAAGGACTTAAACCCTCTCCTGGGAAAAGTTAGTGTTTCCAGTTGTATGCAGGACAATTGAGTATTGTTAGGTGAAAATATGACTATTACTGTTTTTATTTAGAGATTAATTATAGCTTAAGGAGATGTGTGTAAGTTCCAGGTTGACAAAGGATGGACTGTGATGGTTAAGTTCATGTGTCATCTTGGGCAGGTTATGGTGTCCAGTTGTACGGTCAAGCAAACACTGGCCAAATTGTTACTGGATCTTTTGTAGATATAAACTATCAATAGGTTGATTGCATCTATGGCTGTTCACATCTACAATTAACTAAGGAGATTGCCTTCAGCAATGAGAGAGGGCTCATCCAATCAATTGAAGGCTTTCTTAAAAGGAGAACTGATGATTTCATGAGCCAGAAGGTAGAATTTCCATCTCTACTTCAGTCAGCCAGCTGCTACTGGGAATTAATCATAAACCTTCATTGAAGTTCCCAGCTTGAGGCCTGTCCTTCCAAATTTGGAGTTGCCCATCCCTTAATCATGTAAGCCAATTCCTGTAATAAATCTCATAACATTTACATCTTATGTATTTATATATTTATAAATATATATAAATATATTACATATTTATAAATATATTACATATTTATATATTATATATATTTTATATATTTATATAATCCTCTAAGTTTTCTCTCTTTATGATATAATGGCCAATGCAGTAAGTATAGTGGTTGCTTCTCTCTGTCCCCCTCCCCCATTTATAAGGTTCCTACTATGCAAAGTGCTGGATACTGTGCACAAATACTAAAGAGTATCTGCCCTCCAAGGCCTTATGATCTAATGTTCTTTATTTTTTTTATTTTTAAAAGATTTATTTATTTATTTCTTCCACTGTCTCATTGTTTTGTGCTTGCTCTCTGTTCATTTTGTGCTCATCTTCCTTTTAGGAGGACCTGGGAACCAAACCTGGAGCCTCCCATGTGGGAGAGAGGTGCCTAATCACTTGAGCTACTGCTGCTCCCTGCTATGTTGTGTCTCACATTATGTTTTCTTCTTTGTGTCTCCTCTTGCATCATTTTGTTGTGTCAGCTTGCCACACAAGCCCATCACATCAGCTTACTATCTTGCTCATCTTCTTTAGGAGGCACCAGGAACCGAACCCAGGACCTTCCATGTAGTAGGCAGGAGCTCTATTGCTTAAGCCACATCCACTTCCCCTAATGTTCTTTAATTCATTCTTTTATTGGCATAGGGAAAGTCCTAGGAGATAATGAAGGGGAAATGCTTTGTTTTATGAGACATAACAAACCAGAGTTTACCTTTCATACCATGAAGTAGGATGCCTGGTCACCAAGAGGGCAACTTTAAATCTTTGTTTTTGTTTTGTTTTGTTGTTGTATGTTTAAACAAATCATGAAAATGATTGAACCAAATAAGGGTTCTCTTCAGTACTTAGAGGTTTATCAGAGGCAGACTTCCTTTGGTCCTACAAGTTAGAAAATTGGTTCATTAGTATTGAATATTGTATAGAGACTTTCATATAAGACTTGTTTAGCCTCTGATAGGGTATCCAGCAACAGAACAGAGGTGGCCCTGTTGTATTTATCTTTGTATCTCTGGCCTACAGCAGTGCCTAATACATAGTGGGTATTTATTTTGCTGAACTGGTATTGCTGAGCTTTGGAATGCTTTGGGGGGTTTGTTTGTGTGTTTTTTTGGCAAGAGAGGACACTAAAGATAAGAGACCACACAGAAAACCTCGCTGACTAGAGATGATGATAGCAACAGCCTTCATTTGAGTGCTGACCACATGATTGTGGTATTGAGTCCCCACACAACCTTCTTAGTAGATACTCTTGTTCTCCTCAAAGCAAGAAGACCAAGGAAAATTAAGTAGCTTGTCTGAAAACACACACAGTTATTAGCAAAAGCATAGCTGGCTAGAGATTGAAACCCAGGCTGCTTTCCTCCATAGCCTGGGTTTTTGATCAATTATGCCAGACCATCTTTACCAGGTTAGAGAGCTTACTGTGTATGAGTATAAATCTTTAAACTTGCTGACTGGAGAGGGTTTAGAGACAGTGGGAATTGGTGTTTTTTATAGTACAGCAGATACCTTGCCTTTGTACTACCACATCTCCTGTCTGCTCTTGGAAGATATTGCTCTTTGATCTTGAAACTCATTTTCACAGCCATGACTCAGCCTTAGAATTCTTCTCAGTATAGCACTGCAGGCAGCCACTACTAGCATACTGTAATAAGTCTACAAACAAAATATCTGTGTCCCATTTGTTTTAAGACCAAGATGGAGAATGGGGGTGGGGGATCAATTGACAGGAAAGAAGTTACAGATAATGACGATAATCTTTGTTCTCCTTCATATTAAAAACATGATGTTGCCAGTCTCTGATCAACAACTCTCTCATTATACTCATAAAGTTTACATGAGTTTCAGAGGTATTGCTGCTGGAAAGCATTTATTTCCATTTTCTACTCCTATTTTTGTTCTGCTTTCATAATCCAATACACAAATGCAGTACGGCACCAGGATTGCACTAATGGTTTTTTGGTTTTGTTTTCCCATCAGTCTATACAACAGCTGGATATTTTTTTTAAACTGCAGTTTCCTGCTCAGCATTTTAATCACACTGATGTAGCAATTTTCAGAAGCATGTGAAAGGTGCCACTTAAATGTAAATGATTTAGTTAATTATTGCAGAAAGTGATATGAAATTTGGCATTTTGTTGCCCTGGAAACATAGCCTAGTGCTCCATGTATATTTTGAACCATGTAATTACTTGTAACAACATTTTGACTATTTGACTATTTCATGGTTAGATTAGGTTCTTTTATATTTTATATATATTTCATTATGTAGTGATTTTACATTCTCTCATTGGATATCCATTTTATTTCTAGGTAGCTTTTATCTTTATTTTTTAGTATAAAAATAAAAGTAGAAAAGGAAAGTTTGGAGGATAAAGAGTAGGGGATGCCCTCTTCCCTTTATGATTATATTGTACTAAACATTTCTCTCCATGATCTATGTTCTAATTGTAGCTTTGTTTGCCTCAGACCACAGCAGCCTGAAAATAAACTTGATTATCTTGAAATTATGAGTCTGTAGGTAGAAAGGAGAAATAAGACAGTAGGGAAAACAAAGATCAATATAACTTAAATATATAGTAGGAACAGATTTTTTTAAAAGCATTCTTTATCTTTACACTAGAATATATTCCATGTGGATGAAAGATTTAAATTTAAAAAGTGAAACTAAGTATGTGAAAGTAAAATAGGTAAATGTTTTTATAATCTTGGAGTATGAAGATCTTTCTAGATAAGACATAGCTGTCAAAAATCTTATAATAATGAAAGTAGATTTGTCCATATGAAAAATGTAAAAGTAAAATGCCTTAAATGAAGTAAAATGGTGTGAAAAAAATGAAAAACAGTAATTACAACATTGTTTATTAATACCCTTAATAAACAAAGTTCTAAAGTGTAAATAATAGATAAACATTCAACAGAGAAAAAGGACAGAAAAGGCAGTTCTAGAGTGAAGTATGGCAATTAGCCAATAAATAACATGGAATACTTTTTTGCCTGTCATTTCAAAAAATTAAAAATTTAATGATGTCCATTCTTGTGGAAATAGACATTCTCAAAAACAGTGGTAGGAGCAGAAATTAGTACAATTTCTTTGACAGAATTTAGTCTAAGGAGAAGTTTGTGCATAGGTCAAGAAAATTAATTGTAGCATTGTTTATAATAGTGAAAAAATAGAAGCATCTTAATTTCCCATCAAACAATGGAATACCAGTTCTGGGTGGTAATGATTCAAGTGACTTTTACTTCTTCTCTTCATTTTTCTATAATGATTACATTAACGTGAAAATTATTCCATTTTTTTATCAGAAAAGATAAAAATTCTTTTTTCCTTTTTCTTGATACCATTGTTTAAAAAGTTTTCAAGTAGATACCTGTGAAGAGGCCACTGGGGGAATTGGATTTTTAGAATGGATAGAACAGATATTCTGGTCTGGTGAAGGAATTAAGAGCTTGGACGGAGATATGACCATTGGAGATCAAGAATACACAAAGAACCATAGTTGGGGGAGGGAGGGAGACATAATATGTTTAGTTCTCAATATGATGTGTTTGAGGAACCTGTGAGAAGTCAGGTTCCTAGAAGGAGTACCCAGGAAGCAATAGAATATATGGGTCTGTACCTGAAGATACAGATTCTCTAGTTATCTTCAACATTTCTTTTATTGCCTATATTTCTCCTAAGGTCTTTGAAAACCTGAAGACAGAGTGGTTCAGAATCAGTCCAGGTCATAGAAAGCACAAGATTTATTGTCTCCCTTTGTTAGATCAGCCCCTAAAAACAAAATCAGAAAGTAAGAGTTGTCTCCTTTCTATCACACGTTAGACATGAGTGCATTTTGGAACTGCAGTCCCATTCTCTTAGATGCATGGACTTTCCTGACTGCATGGCTGGTCAGAGTTCTTTGTCATTTCACTTCGTCTTGGATGTTTGATCTTTGAAGATGCTCTGGTGCCAAGGAAGCTTCATAGCCGCCCTCCATCCAAGTCTTTGACCTTCTTGTAGACCAAGTCCTAGAGTGGGATATTCTGAGTAAACACAAAATCCCATCTCAACTGAGACAGCAATCTAAAAATCTCTGTTGCCTTCACTATCACCACATTTGGGGTATCATCTCAACTGAGACAGCAATCTCTAAAAATCTCTGTTGCCTTCACTATCACTACATTTGGGGTATCATAAAAATTTTATCCTTACTCTTCTTTCCACCACAACCTCAAATATGAATTTTTGTCTTTGTAACAAGTTATCAAAGATTGACAAAAAAAGACCCCTTAGGATTTCTGTAAAGCATATACAGGGGAGCAGATGTGGATCAAGCGGTTAAGCACCTGCTTTGCACATGGGAGGTCCGTGTGGCGCAGTGGTTGAGCACCAGCTTCTCACATACGAGGTCCTGGTTCAGTCCTCGCCCCTGGCCACGTGTTTCATGGGTATGTTTTTCTACAAGGTTTTAGATTCGTCTTTCCATTCCCTAAACTAGCCTGCCTCACCAGTACCCAAAAACAAACAAACAAACATATATACATGAATCTTTGTGGGAGCAGTAGAGCTACCACCATGCCAGATTCAAGGGATTCAGGATTGGGAGTAAATGTAGCAGACATTGTAGTCATTTTCTCCTTAGTATCCCTCAGTGAGAGAGAAAAAAAGGAGACTTAACAGGGGAAAAAAAACTGCAGTCATTTTAATATAGAGAGAAAAAATAGTCTCATCACTTATGGACCTCCAAAGGCATTGTTATATTATAGAATCATAGTTTCTTCAAGCTCTTTGAGGTCATCTAATTCAACCCCCTCATTTACAGAGCTAGAAACTATAACAGAAAAGATATAAAAGACTTTCCTAAAGGCACATAGTTATTTATAATAGGATTGTTATGTGTATAATTATGAGAGTTCTACCAAAACTCATTACAATTATAAATAAAATTGGGTAGGGGTTGGGAAATCAAAGCTGAAGCTTCAAGTATCTGGGATACCTTGTAGGCAATTCTTTACATTTGTAATTGTTTAGGAACTGCGTAAAATCCTGGGCTTACCAATAATGGCATGTCTGGCTGTTCTGTATAGGAACAAAAGATGGTGTCTTACTAGGTTGGTGCAAAAGGAATTGTGGTTTTCTGACCATAAATTTTAAATCATTATAACTAGAGTCAATAAATCTTTTTAATCAAAATAGGAACCATTATCATCAACACATTGTTGCAAATGAGAAATAAGTTTCCTTATTCCTGTAACATAAAAATCCATGCTTCAGGATTCGACAAACTCTTGGAAAGCATTTTCAGCATCCTGCTGGTTGTGGAAGTGTTTTCCCTGAAAAAAGTTATTGAGATGCTTGAAGAAGTGGTAGTTGGTTGGCAAGAGGTCAGGTGAATATAGTGGATGAGGCAGAACTTCGTAGCCCAATTCGTTGAACTTGTGAAGCATCGGTTGTGCATCATGTAGTCGGGCACTTAGGTGGAGAAGAATTGGGTCCTTTCTGTTGACCAGTGCTGGCTGCAGGTATTGCCATTTTTGGTGTATCTCATCAATTTGATGAGCATACTTCTCAGAGGTAATGGTTTCACCAAATTCAGAAAGCTATATTAGATCAGATTGGCAGCAGACCATCAAACAGTGACCATGGCCTTTTTTTGGTTCAGGTTTGTTTGGCTTTGGAAAGTGCTTTGGAGCCTCTTCTCAGTCCAACCACTGAGCTGGTCATCGCTGGTTGTTGTATAAAATCCATTTTTCATTGAACTTCACAATCCGATTGAGAAATTGTTGTGTAGAATAAGAGAAGGTAACACTTCAAAATGGCAATTTTTAAAATTTTTGGTCAGGTACCCACTTATCGAACTTTTTCACCTTTACAATTTGCTTCAAATCCCAAATGACGTAGAATGGTTGACATTGAGTTCTTCGGCAACTTCTTGTGTAGTTTAAGAGGATCAGCTTTGATGACTGCTCTTCATTTTTCATTGTCAACTTCCGATGGCTGGCCACTACTCTCCTCATCTTTAAGGCTCTCCTTTGCAAAACTTCTTTTTTTTTTTCCTCTCCTTTTATTTTTTTTACACTTTTTTTATTAAAGTTAATAGCGCACAGAGAACATTACATTAAAAAATATAATCATGGCAGATGGATTTGGAGTTCTGTGCCATGTCAGAGGACCCTACTTTGGAATTTGTCCTCCTGAGTGTAATGGAGCTGGCTGGACTCAGATGTGACCTTCCTACACATGCCTCTTGTCACTTTGAGTAACTTCTTGAACCATCACTGCACTGTATGTTTGTTAGCAGGTCCTGGCCAAATGCATTGTTGATGTTGCAAGTTGTCTCTGCTGCTTTACGACTCATTTTGAACTCAAGAAAAGCGTTAGAATTTGCTTTTTGTCTAACATTTCCATAGTCTAAAATAAATGTTAAATAACCAAGTAATAAGTAATTAGCAAAAAACATAAAGTGAGAAATGCGTATTAAAATGATACATGACGTAACCACATTTATTTTAGAATGTATGCCAACATCAAATGGCAAATTTCAACAATGCAAAACCGCAATACTCTTGCTCCAACCTAGTACTTCCTCTTGTAACATGAACATCTTGCCATGGCAAGTGCAATTCCAGTGATCAGAATGATGCATTTTTTATAAAGTAGGCTATCTAAATGTAAATTAAATGCTCAACAACTTAGCAGCACCATTTTATAAATTTATTTATTCATTCATTCCCATTATGGACTAGCGAACATATAATTAGTAAAAGTATTGCTTATACTTTACTTTGATTGCATGGGATTGTGGAAAACTCCAGAGATGATCAAATTCTGTGGTCACTATAGCAGGAGCTTCCCCATCTCTCATCTTTTGGAGAGAAAGATCTTAACACAAGATCCTAATATATAGTTATTAGTGGTTATTTGTGTCCGTATTTTTCCCCCAACATGGGAATCCCTGTATTTAAAAAGTCTTGGATTTTCATCACTATTCACTAACTTGGCCATTTGAGTGTAGCTGCTGTCAAATGCTTTTGACCAGATTGTCTGAAAGAACTGATGGCTCCATTTAGGTTGGGCCGGCAGTGGGAGCTTTCAGATTTAAACTCTTTTCAGGTTACGGCTGGTGGATGAGTAATAAAAAAAGTCTGAGGCTTCTGGACTGCTCTGGGAGAGCAGATATTCCAGGCTGGGCAGCAGCTCGTTCAGCAAGTACTTTGCTTCTGTTGCCCTTCTTTTCCTTCAAGTGTCTCTTTCCTTGCTCTGAGACTCTGCCCCAGTCTCAAATCAGAGCCATGAGCAGTGCTTGGCAGCTTCTCTTGAGTGGTTTGGTTTACCTTCAGGAGGCGTTCATGCTCCTTGGTATTTCACTCCAGCCAAAGGCTGATGGGCACTGAGCAACAAAAGGCTCAAGATAATTATGCCTTGCCAAGCTTGTGGAAACCAGTTCAAGGGCAGAAAATTAACTCCTGATTACGTTACCCCTGCCCCATTCTCCTTGACTGGACCCTTTTCTATCATAAATAAGATCAGACTCCCTGTATCAGTCATCAGACTGACTGGCACACTCCTACAGTTATTGGCTTTGAGCCTCTCTGTTAAGAAAAAAAGCCTCTCTGTTCTCCCCTCTGCTTCTCCTTCCAGCGCCTCATTTGAGAATGTCTCCAGAGGAATGGGGGGCACAGGAATCTCACCCTCTTACTGGCCCCTCCTTCCTAACCTATCCCATCCCATTTGGCTAATGGCAGTGAGGTATTTATTTGCTGCACCTGTGTGCGCAGTGCTGTACAAGTCACCTTCCACATGCCTGGAAATAGTTATTCACACTCAAAGCTAATTGAGCATTCATTGTGTGCTAAGCAATTTACATGTAATCCTCTTATCAATCTATAGTTGAACCTTATAAAGCAGGTATAATTTATATTCCCATTTTACAGGTTAGGATACTAAGATTTTGAGTTAGTTTTCTGATGTTACAAAGTAGAAAGCAGTTCTGTGTGATGCCAAATCCTATCCCTTAACTATTTCTCTACTATCAGTTATGCCACAGGCCTTACCTTAAACTTAAATTACGTAGACACACACACTTAAAGCAGTTAGTAAGCACTACCAGCAGAATATCATCAAGTGATAGAATAAGTAAACTGTAATAATAATATTACTTTGTATGCGTGCATATTTCTCCTCGGCTTGGTGCCTTAAAGGATTAAAAGCTGTCAAAATACTTGGCTAATTCTTATTTGACTTTCATAATAATCCGGTGAGTAAGGCATTATTCTATTTTGTAGATGACAAAACTGATTCTCAGGTTAAGTGACTCAACCAAGGGAGTGAGTGAGTCAGGGCTAGGTTCTAATCAAACCCAGAGCAACAATCAAGGTTACTTTATCAGGGATTTCTGTGGTGGCAATGCTGATTCATTTCCATAGTAAGAGTGGTGTATTAGTCAGAGGTCTCCAGAGAAATAGAACTGACAGGTTACATATGTGTGTGTGTGTGTGTGTGTTTTATATTATGATATTTTTTATAGGATATTGGCTTACAGAACCATGGTGAATTAAATCTGAATTCAGTAGGGATGGCTGGCTGAAGCAGAGAAAAATGCTTCTTTCTAACAGTTGAAGTTATCAGTTCTCTCTTTAAGAACTTCAACTGATTGGATGAGACTGAAAGCAGTCAACTGACTAGTGATTCAAATCCACTAAATTTCTTCATGTTAAAAATCAGGGGAAGAGGCTGTGGCTCAATCCATTGGGCTCCCGTCTACCATATGGGAGGCCCTGGGTTCATGTCCCGGGGCCTCCTTAAGAAAGCAGGCTTGCCCACACGCTGCGGAGAACCGCCGACCCGGGCGCCACGGAGTGCCACCTGGCCTGCAAGTGCTGCGGAGTGCCACCAGGCCTGCAAGCACCACGGAGAGCCGACTCAGCAAGGTGACGCAACAAAAAAGGGAGACAAGCAAAAACACAGAAGAGCACGCAGCGAATGGACACAGAAAACAGCAAGCAAGCCGCAAAGTGGGGAGGGGAAATAAGTAAATACAGACAAGGAGAACGCACAGCAAATGGACACAGAGAGCAGACAGCACGCAAAAAGCTGCAAGGGGGGGAATAAAAAAATCAGGCCATGCTTGTTTTACCAAACAGCTAGACACCATAACCTAGCCAAGTTGACACATGAATTTAACCATCCCAGGTGGCATCCAGTCCTCTGCCTTGTCTTGGATAACAGCAACTCTGTTGCTCTGCCCCTGCAAAAGCACACGTTACTGTGGTTTGGCTCACTTCTCTGTCAGGACCTGAAATGCAGAGTTCTTGTACAATTTGGAACTGTTTATGTCCATAGAAGTTAGACAATGAAAACGTAAAATGGAATCAATATTTAAACTAAGTTGCAAAAGCATAGCAGTGCATGATATTTTTATAAAAGTTTAAAGTGCCCAAAACTAGACACATCTCCAGATAGCAAAAGTAAAAAAAAAAAACCCATGTGATAATAGACACCAGTTTTCCTCCTCTGGAAATGAGGAATAGGAAGGTAGGACTTTATCTGTATCTGTAACATTTTATTTCTTAAAAAATACATCAAAAGAAAACAAACCAATAAAAAAGACTGCTAGGGGTTATTGGGAGGAGGAGAAAAAAGTTGAACTCATTTTTCTATGGAAAGCCAATTTAAAAAATTTAGCACCAGAATGTTATGAAATAATCAATGTTATATATAATTTGTAATGGACATGATTCTTAAGAGTTAACTTGCCAAACTTGTTGTAGATGCACAAGGAAGTACTTGGTTTTTTATAATCCCAGTCTAATTTCATTGAAGGCAAGGAGTATGTTTGGTTTCTCTTTCTAACTCCAGTGTCAAGCATAATAACTTGTCTCATAGTAGTTGATAAATGATCAAATGCAGATGAGAGTAGCTTTATATCTCACTAAATGCTCCATTCTATTGTAATAACTAATTCCGTGTGGATACAGAAGTGAAACTGTTCTCTCTCTAGTTTCTTTAACTCTCAGATTTTCCTTAATGTTATACTATTAAAAAATGAAACAAACCAGCTCCCTTCATTTTTTGCCTAAAATGAGTGAAGGAAAAGTTTGACCTATTCACTGAAGGCTGCCTTCATTGCAGTCGCTGTGACCATGTGAACAGCCACTGCATTTGAAATTCTCCTTAACATGTGCTCATAAAAGACAAGCTCCCACCCCTTCCAGCGCTCTGTAATTGTCCAGTATGTGAGCTAATGATATTTGGGAAGCTAGGAAAGCAAAGTTATTTTCATAGCTTGTTTCTTTCTCCTCTCCCACCGAGTGTGGCCATGATCTGACACATGATCAATAGCCCCAGTCCTTTTTAGGATGCAGAAGATGCTTCCTTGAGTCTGTGACTCACAATGGCAAACAATAGAGACCTCTACAATGATATTTTATCTCCTTGGTGTTCGAACTTCTTTGGTTAAGCCTGTCTGGAATCTATTTAACTATTATTCATCAAAGCTTTTTCTTTTTCTTTTTTTCTTAATAAAGGGGAGGAGGGTGGAACCGGAGAAGACTGTGTCTCTGCCAAGGAGCATTCTCTCCTTTCCCTTATGACTCACGCTTAGGAGAGCAGGGCGACTTTGGAAAGCCGCCTATAGTCATAGTGAGGCAACTCTTCTGGCACTTGGAAATGACTTTTTTTTATTATTTTCTTAAAAAAATAAAAGATGTTTTTCAAATGCTCGTTGCCTCCTTCTGGGACAGCCTAAGAGCTTTTGCTTTACTGAAGCATGGCAGTTTTATGGAAATTTTGCCAGTAAGAACAGATGAACTCTCTGGTCTTTGTATTTGGTTTATTAGTAAGAAATAGCTCTTTATTCTGAATTCTAAATCATTCTTTCTTATGATTTTTATCATATAAAAAGAACTTGGCTCTTAAACTTTCCTTTGGCATCAAGTTTGAGTTTGGTCATGCTTAAGAATTTTCTAGCATATTGTATTTGTACAATTTTTTCAAGTATTTAGTTAAAAAAAATAGTTGGTTTTGGTATAATGGAGCCAGCTTGAGCTCAATAGAAGAGTTTCCCATTAAATGTCATTCTGATTTTTACCTTATGCTGGCACAAGAAAGAAAGGTCTCTTAATGTTCCTGTCTTCATATATAAATAACAAAATTTGTTTTGTTTTGTTTTGTTCTTTATAAGTGGTAAATCAAAGCTTCCTGTAAACCACTTGAACCTATACATATAAATCTCGATATCCAAATGTCTTTCCTTTTTAGCTACAAAAAGTGATAGTTTTTTTATGGTTCCAGAAATTGGCAGATAATTTCTCAATACCCTTCTATCCACCTCTTCCCCTTGCTTGCTTTTTTTTTTTTTTTTTTTTTTTAAACAGCCATTTCCTTTCTAGAACTTGCACTTGCCGTATAAAAGGAATATGAGTTATGGTGGTGGCCTCTTTGGATGATTATGACTGTTTAGCAGCAGTTTACTTAAGGAGTGAAAGAAAGTAAATAAACTACAATTTGTACATATAGGAAAATTACTTTAAATGGCTGACCTCATTTAAATTGAATGGCAATTAAGTATTCATTTGAATGGAAAATTCTGCACTAATTGAAGGATCAATCACTGAAATTTTTATTTACTACAAAACTCGAACTTCAATTAAAATCTACTTTAGGGACCTTGAATTTAACTTTGTTGGTTGTATCACTTCATCTTGAAATTATAAATATCAGTTTGCAGGGTCTGCCTTCCCAAAAATCTTTCTTGGCTGTCCAACTGGGTAAAATGTCTGTTAGGGAACTGGATGGCTAGTAGAATAGAGTAGAATTAGCTGTGTCCCTAATGGCAGCTTAACAGTTTTTAGTTGTTTATCTATTTGTAGCACTGCCATTTTAGGGGGAGCTGCTCCAGTTTAATGGAAACTCGTAAATCATATTTTAATGAGTGAATGTAGGCCTATTATTCTTTAGAGTCATTAAGCTTAAATCTTGAAAAGGGTTTCACAGTTCTGGTCTAGTCCAGAGTTTGGATATATTTTGTTTGGCTCATATATCAAAAGCAGTATAACTATTCAGCCACTTTGCTTGATTGTAACATAAGCAGTTTTGTACCTAGTGTCTTATATGCTTCTTCATGCATTTATATTGACTGACTGGTTCCTGTAGACATTTGTGTTCATAATCTGGATAATCCTATGTCTTCATTTTACAGCTGCAAGAACTGTAAAAAAAAACATTGTGAAACTGCAGAAATGCTTGCAAATGTCTTAGAAATAAGGATATCTTACAAGATAAAGAATTGAGAGGTAATGGTGAAATCATGAAAGTAAGGAGCCTACTTTAGCTCCTGCTGCTAACTGTGCTTATCTAAGGCGAACCATTTTATCTCACTGAACATCTGACTCCTCATCTGTAAAGTGGATGGTAAATTATAGTGCTAATTCTGTGTAAACTTTTCTTCTTTCCCCTGTCCACAGTTTATTTGCCCTAGATGATTTCAAATCTCTTATAATCTAGTCTTTTTTTTTTTTTTTTTAACTTATCCCCACCCCCATCTCAGATGGTTCTCTCATCTGTCTGCTCATTGTTTGCTCACCTTCTCCAGGAGGCACCAGAAAGCTAACCTGGGACCTCCTACATGAGAGGCAAGTGCCCAACACCCTGAGCCACATCTGTTCCCCATAATCTGTAGCATCTGCTGGCTTGTGGCATCTGCTTATTGCAGCAGGAGCAGTATCTGCTCATCTTCTTTTAGGAGGCACTGGGACCTCCCCTGTGGTAAGCAGGGGCCCAACTGGTTGAGCCCCATCCACTTCCCAGTTTAGAGTCTTGTAACCCGCGTTCTCTGTCTTCTGTCTTCACCTTGATTAGTTTCACCCCTATTAGTTTGCCGGTTCCCTTAACTGAATGCACTGCAGGATCCTTGTTTCAACCTTTGGTATATTGTGGGAAGGAAAAGTACAAAAAAGATACATTGTACTTAAAAAGAGCATTTCCTTCTGGCCTCAGTTCTTTTTATGGGCAGGATATCCTTCAAAACCAGCAGTGAATTACTGTTTTTCTTTTTATTGTGGTAAAATACACATAAAATTTGCTGTTTTAACTATTTTACAGTAAACAATTTGATGGCATTTAGTACATTCACAATGTTGTACAACCCAATTACCTCTCTCTCATTTCAGAACATTTCATCATCTCAAGGAAACCCCACACCCATTAACCAATCATTCCATATTTCCATCTCCTCCAGCAACCTCTAATCTGCTTTCTGTCTTTATAGATTTACCTATTCTAGGTGTTTCATAACAATGGAATTATACAACATCACCTTTTGTGTTTGGCTTTTTGAGGTTCATGCATGTTGTAGCATCCATCAGCACTTCATTCCTTTTTGTGGCTAAATAGTATTCCGTTGTGTGGATATACCACATTTTGTTTATTCATTCTTTAGTTGATTGCCATTTGAGCTATTGGCAATAGACTTTTGGATATTGTGAATAACACCATTATGAACATTTGTGTACAAGTTTTTCTTTGAACACTTGTTCTCAATTCTTTTGAGTATGTACACTTGGAAATGGAATTGCTGGATCATATGGTATTTCCATGTTTAACTTAGTAAAGAGCCACCAAACTTTTCCACAGCAACTTCACCATTTTCCATTCCTACAAGCAATGTATGAGAGTTTCAGTATCTCACCAATGCTTATTTTCCATTTTATTGATTATAGCCATCCTAATGGAAGTGAAATGATATCATGAATTACTGTTGTAAATTTATAAATAATAGTAATGAATTCCAAATATATTATTGATATTCATATAGCCTTTGGAGGGCCCAGTCATTGTTGCCAAATCATCAAGTGCCTACTGTTGCAGGACACAGCATGAAAGAATACTTGTCCCCTGCCTTTTAAGAGCTCAAAGTCTTAATATGGAAGTCAGTAAAGTAATAGAAATAGAAACCAGCTACAAGCATGGGTTGTTTAACTGGACATATTGCCAACCTTACCCAGTGCTATAAACAGAGAGGAGTCCTTTGGGACTTAACTTTTTCATGTGATAATCAGAATGTTAAAAACACTGAGATGCTTTTCTTCACCTAAAAAAAAAAAAACTTAGGAAATCAGATTAATGCTAAGCTTCTCTTCCCTCAGAACCACGACTAAAGAAATCCATAGACATGTAAATCTGCACACCAACATGTAAATCTGCTCAACACTGGCATAATTCTTTCCTGCTTTTATACTGGTATGTGTACCATCCCTCAGACTAGGCATTTTGACCTGCTCGTTTCTTTATTGATAGACCTAATCTATCATTTCACTATGCCTAGAAATCTCTGGAAGTTCCAATTTTTATTCCTTTGTTTGTCTCCTTTTTTTTCCCCCTTGCTTTTCTTCCTACCTCAGAAGCATTCAGTCGTATAGCCTACAATGAAAGTCTCAGCTCCTTACCTTTACATACTGTGAAAGTGAGAAAGGGAGCAGAAGAGCATAGAGTCAGTTCATATACATTTTTCTTTTAGTATCAGAGAGAGATGTCACTGGAATTGGGAGGGACAGAATATGGATCACCATGCCTGTCCAGGGTAGCTACCCAGTTAATACTTGTCACAGGAGTGGATAAGAAATATCTCCTAGATTGAGAAGTAGAGCTGGCAGAACCGCAGCCAGGTTAGAGAGAAGGGAGAGAAAAAATAACTTGGTGAAACTCAGCATGTAAATGCAATGCCTTCCCCCCAGCGTGGGACATGACACCCGGGGATGAGCCTCCCTGGCAACGAGGGACCACTATCAACTACCAACTGATGATGCAACTGGAAAATGACCTTATACGGAAGGTTCAATGCGGATCAGCAGAATATCCATGTCTACATAAAATACCATGACTTTAAAATGCTGTTTGACCTAAAGTAAGGGGGAAATGGAAAGGAGAAATGAGTTTATATGGCTACGAGTTTCTAAAAAAGAGTCTGGAGGCTGGCAGAAGGTTTGCCCTCATGCACAACTGAGCAGAGTCAGAGAGACAGATAAAGCAGATACAACCCCCAGATATTGGTTCCTTTGAGGGCTAAAGAGACCCATGGGAGTTATGGTCATGGCCGATGGGGTTAACTACCAGGGCAGATGGCCCCTCTTTGGAAATGGTGTTTATGTGTGATGAATCTGGACTCAGATGGGATCTCCCTTCATAAGACTTCCATGCTAATGTGCTGGAGGTGCAGTTAATGTTGGGGTTTAAGATATATTTAGGGGATTTGAATCTCTGGACTGACAATGTGATAGCCAGATCCTGAGCCTCAACAGACTCCAGCACCTACAATCTGATTTATTGGACTTACCACACTCAGCTAAGATGGAGGTGAAGAAGGACAACCACCACACCATGGAGCCTAGAGTGATTACAACTGAAAATGGGAGGATTGCATCCAGCATCCAGGTGGAATCTGAGCCTCCTCTTGACATAAAGGTGCAATGGACACAACCAATCCAGTGTCCACATAGAAGAGGTGGCATTGGATTGGGAAAAGGGGACATAATGGACAAAGGGTATGGGGAAAGGCAGGAAGAGATGAGAGGTGGAGGCGTCTTCGGGACATGGAGCTGCCCTGGATGGTGCTTCAGAGGTAATCACCGGACATTGTAAATCCTCACAGGGCCTACTTGATGGAATAGAGGAGAGTATGGGCCATGATGTGAACCAATGTATATGAGGTGCAGAGGTGCCCAAAGATGTACTTACCAAATCCAATGGATATGTCATGATGATGGGAACGAGTGTTGTTGGGGGGGGGGAGAGGGGGGGTGGGGGGGTGGGGTTGAATGGGACTTCACATATATATTTTTAATGTAATATTATTACAAAGTCAATAAAAAATAAAACAATTAAAAAAAAAAAAAAAAATAACTTGGTGACATGTGTCCTACCTCTGATTGCTTTCTATCCCATGAGAGGATATGGAAAATATAGTACTTCTCCTAGAGTAGGTTCTCATATATCCTTTTTACCCCTGTGTTTCCAGTGTGGGACTCCTGACCTCATTTTTAGGCTATAGGTCTGAAAAATTCAAACTTTGATATCTAGCCAGTCCTTCTGTTTTCCATCTTCATTTCAAAAAATGTGTTATTGTGCTGCATTTATTAGCACTTCACATTTGCAAAATTCTATGTCCGTGTTATTCTCTACCCAAAATCCATGTATCACCTTTTTTAGGATGGCAAACAGGGATACCAGAAGGTCAAATGACTGTATCCAGGACTCAGAGAGAACTACTTGCAAACTGAGTTTTAATTTCTTTAAATTCTTTCTGGAAATTGGCAGAATATAAATTAGAAGCCAACTAATAGGTAGAAATTGTGGTTTTATTACCTTTTCCACTTTTTGTCTTATAAAATTAATAACTGGCACTAGAAAGGGGCTCAAGGAGAGGTGATCTGTATAACATTTGCTTAAATTGACCAGGAAACCCTGGACAAAGGGGCATTCAGGAATTTTCAGAGGTGATAACTGTTCTTGTATCTTGATTGTGGCGGTATTTACACAACTGGATGCATTCATCAAAACTCACAACTATGCACTGAAAGTGCAAATTTACTGTTTATACATTTTATCTCAGTAAACCTGACTTTAAATATATATATATATATATATATATATATTAGAACTTTTAAAGAAATACATTTTCATCTGCCTTGTAAGGGAAGTAGTGAGTTCTTTGGAAATATTCAAGCCCAGACTGAGTGACCATTTGGAGGTACCTTTTGGATGGGAATCATGCACTTGGTGTCTTATTCTATGTAAATGCAGTATTTATTTGTTGAAAGTTAAAATTAACTTAATTTCCCCTTTAAGTCTCTAGAGATCCGGGATTTCAAACAGGAAAGAGATTTTAATCTACAATGCAGGTGTTTTCATTATCAGTTCTAAAATTAGATTCTGCCCTCTTTTTATTTAAGCACTTGCCAAAAATATTAGTTATTAGAGAATTATCTCTTTGAAATTTCATTTTATTTGTGAGAGTTGGGGGCAACTAATGAAAGCAAGGTTCCCTGCAGGGTGCAAAAGAAAGTAATTATCCTCCTAGAATGAGAATGTGGGTAGCAGTGATTGAATGAGATTCTAGTTTACATAGTAGTAGAGTGACACCCTCTTGCTCTTTGGTTCTAGGTTAGTGAAGCTTGCAAACCTTTTGATAATTGCAGGCTTTGCTGTCATCCTAAGATTTTCTGTCCACACTATAGGCTTTGGAGCCAGCTGTATTTTCTTCTTGGCATTCTTTCTTTCCTCCCAATACTTTGGCCCCCTCAGCCATCCCTACATCTACCCAGGTCAGGGGTTGAGCTTTCTATCTGGAAAGCCTGTTGCCACTGAACAGAGAATTCACTAGAGAGGAGGGAAGGCTGCATGCCTATCTTCCAGTGGAAGAGCCCTTGCTGCACTAAATGATGCAGCCTCTGGGCTTTAGGCTCTGGCATCTGTACATTAGCCCTACTTAGCCTGGAACAGTTTTATTTGTGATATTGAAAGAACTGAGGAGCATGCCACTTTTGCCATTCAGCAATAACAAAGCCTTTATTTGAACCCCACAAAAGGCTGCATACCACTTATTTTTTTTAATGAAATGATAAAACCGGTCACATGTAATTTTTGCATACAGTACCTTCTATATAATCATTTTTCTGTTCATTCTGGGTCTCTTTTATTTTAATCTTTCTTCCCTTCTAAGAAATCTCTAAGGTGCCTGAGATTTTGCCCCCGTGCAATTTTGCAGCCAGTGATTCTGCTTTCCTTCCTTCCCATGACATCATTCTTGAATGAGCATCAGTGCATGTCCTGAGGACAGCCGTATCTTTGAGGAGGGGATGCTTCTTGTCAAATAGTCTTCACCTGGGAACCCCATTAGCACTATGGACACCGATCTCTTTAGCCCTGGCTTTGGAGCTAGAGTCTGAGAGTATGCTTCTTCATTCCATCCTTCTCCTTGTGCTCCTCCTTCTTCCAAGAAATACACGTCCTTAGAGGTGTAAGTTTACTCAGATTTTATAGCTGGAAGCTCAGAAGGTCTCTTGCCTTCATGAGCACAAGCATTGTTGGGGTTATTTGGGTTTCATTTGTTTATCTTTTCCACATTCACACAGTTTGCCTAACTTGGCAGCTTGCTGGGCTGAGCAATAATAAAGCTTCTGTCGAGGTGAGCAAACAGCTGATGGCATGGGGCACAGAGGGGACTCCTACAGTGGCTGTCTGTAATCTGCCAGGCCCATGGTCAGGACAGCCGAGAACAAAAGCCTGTCTGTTTGCAGGCAAATTGGGAAATCAGTGTGTTACTGTGTTCTTGACTTTGCCTTTCTCCTGCCTTAAAGGAGAATACTTGTCCAGCAGTCTGCAGAATCATTCCAGGCAAATACCCTTTCCAGAGACTTACCTGCCTGTCACATTACTGCTGGCAGTTCTGAAAAGGTCTCAGGTTTATCTGTCTGAATGACTTTAAAAGTCATTGATAGAGGAATTCTTAAACTCACTATCCAGAATTGGACCTGTTTCCCCAGTGTTTTAAGTTGCTCATATTCCCAGTGGCTACTCAAACAAGTTGAGTGCTAATTTCTCTTTTTAACACTGTTGGCAGCTTAGAAAGATGTTTATTTGATGACTGGCTGGGAAATGCAGGAATTGCTCTTTGAGGGGCATATTTCTTAATATACGGGCAAATGTTTCACTATTATTCCTAAATTGACTTAACATAGTTGGTTGAAAATGCCCCAGACACAGTTGTGTATCTAGATTATGAGGTTTTATAGAGCCGAGATCATACCAATTAGTCCATCCCAGAGTAGCAGAGGTTGTGGACTTATTAATGGCCTCCGACACATCTCTCAAAGGGTTGCTACACAGAGATGATCATAATATGTGATACCTTGAGTAATTTTCCCTTTAGGGTCCTAAGAAGTGTAAGAAGGAAAAAAGACTTTTCTATTCTTCATGTGTTAAAGTTAGCCTCAGAAGGTTAGCAAATGGCTTTAAACAAATTTTAATTTGAGCATTGAAGATCTATAGTGAGGTTCTCTCTGTCAGTGCTTGCTATTCTTGTCCAAAGCCTGCAAATGGTCTGCTGATCATGAATAAGAGAAAAGGGTGTTTGGTGGGGTCTGGTCAAGATACTTGCTTTTTTTTTTTTTTCTTTAATGGAATTATTGGAGCCAGGGATTGAACCCAGGACCTCGTGTGTGAGAGGCAGTGCTCAACAACCTAGCTACACTGGCTCCCCTTGTGATGCTTTTTAAATATCCATCCAAATAACTTTAGTGATCGTTGGAGATATCCTAACGCAGAAAGTTAGGTTTAAAATGAGGATTAAGGATCATTTGGAGCATTGTTTTGTTTAGTTTTGTTTTTTTGTTTGTTTGCCTTGTTTGGTTGTGTGTGTGTTTTAAGGAATAGTGGACTAAATCTAACAACCACTATCACCAAAAGTCAACAATAACAACAACAAAAAAAACTTCTAGCATTTTTTTTTAAGATTTATTTTTTTAATTTATTTCTCTCCCCTTCCCCCCACCCAGTTGTCTGTTCTCTGTGTCCATTTGCTGCATGTTCTTCTTTGTCCACTTCTGTTGTTGTCAGCGGCACAGGAATCTGTGTTTCTTTTTGTTGCATCATCTTGTTGTGTCAGCTCTCTGTGTGTGTGGCGCCATTCCTGGGCAGGCTGCACTTTCTTTCGCGCTGGGCGGCTTTCCTTACGGGGTGCACTTCTTGCGCGCGGGGCTCCCCTACGTGGGGACACCCTGCATGGCACGGCACTCCTTGAGCACATCAGCACTGCGCATGGGCCGGCTCCACACGGGTCAAAAAGGCCCGGGGTTTGAACCGCAGACCTCCCATGTGGTAGACGGATGCCCTAACCACTGTGCCAAGTCCACTTCCCTGCTTAGCATTTAGCAGTCCCTTTCAGCACCTTGTATTATTATTAAACCATTTATGTTTTGTGTACATTGTTTCTGTAATCAGATTATAAAATGTCCCAAATGAAATTTATTATTTTTCATATATATACATATACACACACACATACCATAGATATTAATAAAAGAGATGGCACACAAGAGCATGTAATAAATATGTGTTGTGTTGATCTCCTTTGTTGTTTGCTGAACACCTAATGTGGGCCCTGCATTGGGTGAGGCTCTGAGGACCGTTCAGCACATCAGTCATTGCTCCATGTACCCAGGGATCTTGTAGACTAGTGGGGGAGGCTCACCACCGTTTCAGAAATATAACTGGTATTTCACTTGACTTTTTTCTTTAAAAAGTTAGGTTTACTTTTAGTTGACCATTACTTAAATCTCAGATTTTTAAGAGTAACAAGGACAGTTGTTCAAGTAGCTCAACTATTGATTTGAAAATATGAGGAAAAACATGAAATACTGAAAGTTATATTTTCTTTTCCAGAGAGAGTATCTCATTAGATCTAGTGCCTAGGCCACCCATAAAATGTCTTTCTCTGGCTTGGTCACTCTCATCCTGAAATAATTAAAGGGGTTAATTCTGTAGAGAAAAATACAGTTGAGAGATACAAGCTAAATCTTAACGATGTGGGGGAGCCAACTGATCCTAAATTCATAAAACATCTTTACATCTCATTTTTGCCAAATCTCCCACCAAAGCACTAATAAATAGTCTAAACTAAATACTACTTCTCACTTCCTCTCCATTTCTCAGCTTTTACTGTGGCAGAGAACCTATTGAGCATGAAACTATCCTAATAGTAGGTGGCAGGAAGAAGAGAAGCAGATTTAATAGTCAGCCTCTTTTAAAAACAAATTGATAATAGTAGCCTGTGTCCTCAACTCTCAGATATAGCACAAAATCCTTTAGCTCCTACATTGTTTCCTCCACCTTTTTTTTTCTTTTTTCTTTTTTTTTTTTTTAAGAAAATAGTTTGATTTTTGTGGGGCCCAGAAATTGATCTCCTTCCCTAATGGTTAAAGAAAACTAGGGGACTTGAACCAACATGGTGCTATGCATGAGGATCCGTCCTAGTCAAAACAGATACCAAAGAAGGAAGATCTACAGAGCCCTTGATCCAGCCTCCTGACAGCCCTCTCTCTGCTCTCGGTCGGACATAGACCCCAAGGAACAAGGAGATGCAGCCTCAACCCCAGATGTTTCCAATCTGCATGAACTCAAGTCAAGAGCAGCATTCAGAAGTCCTTTGCAAGTACCATTCCTATATGGGAATACTATTGATACATATACCTCAGCTTGGGCTGAATAGGATTTTCAAGACCATGTGAAGAGCTCTAAGAAAGGAGAAGGGATAGAAAGACTGAAGCACTAAGATGGAGCTCCAGAGAAGGCAGAGTAATTGTGAATCATGTAGAACCTGGATATTAGATTTTGCCAGTCTGTCTGCTCAACTTTTTCTTTCTTTTTTTTTTTTTTTTAATTTTGGATCAGTAAGAAGTGCCTCACTCTTTTAAGTGCCACAAGAAGTGTCAATATCACTCAAAGCTGATTTCTTTCTAGAGTTACTGTGCTATTCTATTTTTCATGTTTGGTTCATCTGTGTCATTTTAAATTTCCACAGAGTCAACTTAAGCTCTGCATCTCTTTTCCAGTGAAACATGTATTTACATGATGTCATGGTTAGTATTTCCCCAAACTATTTTTCATGGTATCTAGGTTCATCTTAAAACAAGACATTGTAGCAGGGGATGTTCAAGAATAGAGTGTTTATGATATTTTTATTTTTATTTGTTCTTTTGCCTTTTCTTTAATGAGTTTCATCCTCCAGTGTTTCTCAGCTGTTGACTTTTGTTACAAGTGTTGGTCACATCAACTGCACATCTGTAAAGCTCTGAACAAAGGTACTGCTGGCAGAAGACATGTTTTGACATTGACATTTAAGAGTTAAAACCAGTTTTCTCTCATCTTATGTTTTATTTAGATTTCGACACAGCCCCAACTGCAGGTACCTGAGAGACTGGACAATCCACACCTGGATTAGGCAATGTCTAAAATACGGTGCACAAGACAAAGCCTTATATACTGTTGTAAATAAGGTGCGTGGTTTCACAGCGTCTGCAGCGGATTTTCCTAAGTTTGGATGTTATGGGATTTGTACTTACAGCACAGCAAATAATAGTATAGTTTTTAAAAATGTTTGTCCCTAGAGATCCTGTTTGAATGGGGCTGAGTATAAATTCTAAATAAATTTAAAACAAAAATGGCTGCAGCTGCAGCTTTTCCCAAGTCTAGTGATCCAGTAAGAGTGAAAGGTAATCTAGTCAGAAGAACTGCACTGTGATGGTCATTTCATTCTAAAAAGGAAATTACTATTTTGATCAGAAAGTTATTCCCAGAACATTCAGGATATCTTACATAGTTTTAAAAAAGACATGTATTCCTGGTTATTCGTAATTTGTCTTCTGGGTTCCATGCCTCCTTCCCTAAATCCCAATAGATCCCATATTAGGATCTTTTTCAATGTTACACTTCACCCAAGGGTTGAGTCTTCATTACCTCATTATGAAGTAAAGTTCAAAATAAGCAAATTTTAAAATGTATTGTGGATTTCAAGCCAAAATTTAGTTTAAGCCATAAAAAGGTTTTAATAGTTTCATAGAAATATATTCTAAAAAATGGCTGAATATAGTTTTTAAGCTAAGCCATGTATTTATTTATTTATTTAATGTCATATTCTTTACAATAGCATAATTTTATTTTTTAAGATTTATTTATTTCTCCCCCCCCCATTGTCCGCTCTCTGTGTGTTCTTTGTTTTTTTGTTTTAAAGATTTATTTTTTATTTATTTCCCCACCCACCTACCCCTCACCCCCAGTTGTCTGCTCTCTGTGTCCATTCACTGTGTGTTCTTCTGTAACCACTTCTATCCTTATCAGCGGCACCGGGAATCTGTGTTTCTTTTCATTGCGTCATCTTGTTGTGGCAGCTCTCCGTGTGTGCGATGCCATTCTTGGGCAGGCTACACTTTTTTTTTTTTTTTTAAGATTTATTTATTTATTTATTTCTCTCCCCTCTTCCCCTCCACCCCGGTTGTCTATTCTCTGTCTATTTGCTGCATCTTCTTTGTACACTTCTGTTGTTGGCAGCGGCACAGGAATCTGTGTTTCTTTTTTTTTTGTTGCATCATCTTGTGTCAGCTCTCTGTGTGGGCAGCACCATTCCTGGGCAGGCTGCACTTTCTTTCGCGCTGGGCAGCTCCTTACGGGGCACACTCCTTGCACGTGGGGCTCCCCTACGCAGGGGACACCCCTGCGTGGCAGGGCACTCCTTACGCGCATCAGCACTGTGCATGGGCCAGCTCCACATGGGTCAAGGAGGCCCGGGGTTTGAACTGCGAACCTCCCATGTGGTAAGTAGACGCCCTGTCCATTGGGCCAAGTCTGCTTCCCTCTGTGTGTTCTTCTGTGTCTGCTTGCATTCTCATCAGGCAGCACTGGGGATCTCTGTCTTTTTGTTATGTCATTTTGCTGCGTCAGCTCTCCATGTGTGTGACACCACTCCCAGGTAGGCTGCAGTTTCACGCAGGGTGGCTCTCCTTGTGCAGGGGCCACTCCTTGCATGGGGGGGCACCCTTCGGCAGGGGCATCCCTGCATGGGCTGGCACTCCTTGTGTGCAGCAGCACTGCGGCTGGGCCAGCTCACCACACTAGCCAGGAGGCCCTGGGTATTGAACCGTTGGACCTTCCGTATGGTAGGCAGATGCTCTATCTGTTGAGCCATATCCACTTCCCTACAATGGCATAATTGCGAGCAGTCTGTCCTTTGGTAAGTCTTACTCTCGACTGAGTAGAGATGGTTAATATCCATGAATTTATTTTCAGTTACCCTAACATAGTCTGAAACAGTATGACTGAAGCTGTAAGTGAACTTACTTTCTACCACAATATGTTTTTATAGTAACACTAGACCTGTATGTTTAAATTCAAAAGGAAACACTGGCTTTGTTTTTGCATCCTGTCTATGTAGAATAGTTTCATCCCCATGGCTTGGCTCCTGTTCCACTTAGCAAACATTTTGCAGTTTGTGTGGCTTCAAAAATGAGCAGTATCCTATCCTTGCCCTCAGGAAGTTTGTAATTTAATAAGGCAGTCAGGCAGGTTCATTGCTAAATGTAAGTGCCACACAAGAGCACAAGTAAAGAATTTTGGGAGATTAAGATGTAAAAATCCAATCAGAATGAAAGAATTAATTAGAAGAGACATGAAATAGTATCTAAGGTGTACGCTGAGATACGTGCCTGCAGGTAGACGGGCTGGCTGGAGCAGTGTTAGTAGAGGTATATCTGGATGAAAATAAAGGCTTAGTTTGAGCAATAATAAGTTCCATTTTTTCTGGAGTATAAGGTATGTTAAAGGCCGGAGGTGGGCGGGGGGAGGGAGGGGGTGGTAGGAGAGCACTAGATCCTATGATTTAGGTGATGTCTTCAATTACAAAATGAGGAAATGCAGGGCCTCAGTGGAAGGAATGGATTCAGTCCTCCCTCTTCAGTCCAGAGCGTAATGACATAGAAGGAAGAATCTTCAAAGAAGATTCCTTTGAAAACAACACAAGAAAGGTCTAGAAAAGCAGAACAAAGTCTCTTTTGTTTCCTGCTCTCCCAGTGTGTTAGTGGAAAGAGCTCTGGCCTAGGACTCAGAAGACCCAGCTGCAACTGCACAAGTTACACCAATTGCCCATAACCTTGGGAAGATAATTTTATCCTTCTGCACCAGGGTTTCTTAACCAGGGGGTCCACAGAAAGATTTCAGGGGACCCATGAGCTTGAACTGAAAGTTCAAAAAAATGTTTTTGTGGGGACGTGTTGCTGCTAATATTATACATTTATTAAATAATGCACAGTATAGTGTGGACGTAGTATGATTTTTATTTTTATCTTTATTTGTTCTAAGTGCAGTGAATAACTGCCTGCAAGTAGTTTGGTAAGGATGGTAGAGATGGTTTTATGATGCTGTGGGAAAACTCAAACTTCTAAATGTTTGCTGAAAATGACTGTTTGAACAGATGTTGGACCATGTTAGGGTATAAGGTATTGAAATTATGGGAAAGTTGTAAAACATAATTTTGAATAATCCTAAACTTTAATTTAAAGACATGCTGATATTGACTGTCATAAAACTATCTGCCACTCCATTCTGAGGAGTCCATGGAACAAAAAAGGTTAAGAACCCCTGTTCTACATCTTAGTTTTTTCTTCTCATAACTCAAGTGGTTGCACTTAACCAGTGATTTCCAAGTTGGCTGCCCTTTAAAATTACCTAAGAAGTTTTGGGGAAAAGTGTGGATGCATATCGCCACTCCCAGAGATTCTCATTTAATCAGTCTGGGCAGGCATTAGTATTGTTTTAAAGTTCCCCAGGTGATTGTGATTTGCAGCCAGGGTTGAGAATCATTGACCGGTTGATTTCTGAGGCCTCTTCCGGTTCTGAAGATTTGTCATTCTAAAAAATTTAATTTTACCCTGTCCCTGCCTTCAGATTGGTACTAATGTGGATAGTTGCTTTGCAGAATGCAGCCACTCCCCTTGAGCCACAACTTTAACACAATGGCTTTTAAACTTTTTTGTGTGTCCATTTTAGCACACCTGCGGGATGCCACCCTAGCCTACTAGTAACAGTGACCCAGGGCAGCAGCGACTTGCCTGTGAGGGTTAGGACTGTATCAGAATCTCCCCAGCAAATGGGTGTAGTTTGAAAATCACTGTTTCTGGTGGTTGGTGGGGGTAGAATGGGACAGTGTGGGGGATGGCTGTGAGTCTTACAGAAATCAAAACAAAAGGCAACTGCAATCTAGATAATTGGTAGTCAACCTTGAGTGTGCCGGAAATTGCTCAAGAAACTCTAAAAAACTGTAGATTTCCCGCATTCCCAGAGATTTTGATTCGGTAGGTCTGAGGCTTGGGATTCTGCATTGTTAAAAACACTCATAGAACATTCTGAAGCAGCTGTTAAGGGTCTACATTATGAGAAATGTGGATTCTCAAATATTCAGCTGCTTCTGAACACAACATCCTAGGGGCTCAGTTAGTAGTAAATATTGTGCTGGCATATTTCTTGGGTCTGCACAAACTAGTCTAAGAATGAAAAATTGCTATACAATGTATACTTTCATGAAAGTCCATTTTTCATTTTTGCATTGATATTTGTACCTTGTTAAAAGGATTGCTGAACCAGTGTTTTTGTTTTTCTTATTTTTTTTAAATTTTTGTTTGATAACTATGATGAGGTGCTAAAATTGAGCTTTATATTGTCTTCTATCAGACACCACTCTCGCCTTTCTCACACTGACCAACACTTCCACCTACTATACTAAACCTCATGAGTCACAGCTTCTATTTCACTGTCACCGATGCTTGCAAAATGATAGTCAAATATTTTAAAGCGAATGGAGACAAGTTTTGTCCTGAATAATGCATAGTTAATATATTATAGACTGAATTAAAGAGGATGTTTTTCCTTTTTTCATTTTCATTACAGGTTCAATATGGAATTTTTCCAGATAACTTTACATTCAACATACTGATAGATTATTTCATTAAAAAAGAAAATTACAAAGGTAAGATACCAAATGCAGGCCAGTAATTATGGAGTTTCCAGCTCCCAAAGGGAAGTATGTAAATACAGATGTATTCCTTTTTTAATGACCTCTCTTTCCATGACTTAGTCAGAAATAAATGCATAGTTGATTTACCATGCCACTTGGCCAGATAGGAGAGATACACCAATCTTTTAAGCTTATTTGTCCATGTTTCTTTAGGCAAGGACAGTGAATTTGGTTAAGCAATATGCCTGCCTGGGCTTCCACGGGCACTTAAGGCTATGGTAATGTGGTATTAGTTTGACTTTTTATAGCATTGTTTGCTGTGAAACAAACTTTATTTTATTTATATCACAGTTGTTATAGTATATAAAATGTAAAACCGTCAATTCAGTTGCCTCTAGAAAGAGCGAAACACTAGCTGTGAAGGTAAATCTCTTCACCTTCCTGGGCCTCGATGTCCTTATCCATGAATAGAGTGGAGAGGTGCTCTCTGAGCTCTCTCGACCCCCACAAATCTCTGACCCATGAAGTTAATTGAAAGTGGCTATCAACATTCCACAGCAATAGGCGAGGCCAAGGAATCCTGGGATTGCAGCAGACTCTTCCAGGCAGCAACTGGCACCTATCAGTCTCCAGTGGACAGGGAGTATATTCCTGCATGCTTGTGCCAGCAGCTTTCCAGTTAGAGAAGGAGGAGAGGAGGGCCTTGGCATCATGTAGACTCACACAGGGGCTTTGTTTCCTAAGGAGCCCGTAGGAGCCCTGAGGAAGCCACACCTGCACTGGGGCAATTACTACCTCAGGAACCTGGGGTGTGGACTTGGGCTTTTGTGGTAGCTGTGATTCCTGTCACGGGGATCCCTCCCACGCTCTGAACACACCAGCACCCTTGGCCCTTTCCACCACACCAGGACTCCTTGATCAGGCCGGGCAGGGGGCTGCAGCACCTGTGCCCTAAGTGCGGGCCCCGCCCTCCTTCCTCTTCTCTGATCTCTGCTGTAGCTTCTCTCTCGAGACCTACAGTTGCTGACTGCCGAGGAATATGTGTTTGCTTTGTATTATTTTTAAAACATTACTTATACTGTGCAGTCCATTTCTTATTCAGTTTTAAAAACCCACATTTTCTGAATCCATCCAAAAGATAACTAGTTTTTGCATGTTTCATAATAGGATGTTACCCTGTCTACTCTGCGAATATCAGATTTAAGAATCCAGATTACCTTATCATTAGAAAATTATGTAGTGGCAATCCTCCACCCCTTCCTTTAGAGTATGTTGGAATGGTCAGAGGAATTTTTTTCTAAATGCAGAATGAAATTTTTATTTTATTTTATTGAAGTATATCATTCATACATGGACATATATAAATAAGGGTGTAGTAAAAGTTGTGAACTTACAAAATTAACGTGCATTATTACATCACACAGGGTTCCCATACTTTTTTTTTTCTCTCCCCTTTCCCCCTGTTGTCTGCTCTCTGTGTCCATTCACTGTGTTTTCTTCTGTGTCCGCTTGTATTCTTGTGAGAGGCACCAGGAATCTGTGTCTCTTTTTGTTGCATCATCTTGCTGCCTTAGCTCTCTATGTATGTGGCACCACTCCTGGGCAGCCTGCACTTTTTTTGCACAGGGCGGCTCTTCTTATGGGGCACACTCCTTGTGTGTGGAGCTCTCATATGCAGAGGGCACCCCTGCATGGCATGGCACTCCTTGCGCACATCAGCACTGCGCATGGGCCAGCTCACCACACGAGTCAGGAGGTCCTGGGTTTTAACCTTGGACCTCCCATGTGCTAGGTGGATGCTCTATCCATTGAGCCAAATCTGCTTCCCCCCATACTTCATACTTGATGAAAGAATATCTTCAAAATATTATTACTAATTATAGCCATTTGGTATATTTTCTTAACATTTGGTATATTTTCCATCCAACCCACCCTATTATTTTTTTAATAAATTTTTATTACAGAAGTTGTGAACTTACAAAACAATTATGCACATGTGTAGAATTCCTATACAACACCACTTCACCAACACACCACACAGATTATAAGATAATATTGGGAAATGGACTTGGCCCAGTGGTTAGGGAGAGAAATAAATCTTTAAAAAAAAAAGAAGATAATATCATCAGACTATTATGGACCACCAACCATGGTCCATAATGTACATTTGGCACACTTTTTTCATATCCCCTCATTATCAATACAGTACATCTTTGGCATTGATGTAAGAGTATTATAAGACTGCTGTTAATTACAGTCCATAGGTCACACCAATTGTATTTTTCCTATATTGCTCCACATTCCCACCACCCTGCAATAGTGATGTACAATCACTCTAGCTCACAGAAGGACACTTGCATTTGTACCATCAGCCACAGTTCTCTTCGATCTCTGGGTTCACTGTATTATTCAGTCCCTAGACTAGATTATTCTCTAACTTTCCTTTTCTTTTTCTTTTTTTAAAATAAAGATTTATTTATTTATTTATTTATTTAATTCCCCCCCCTCCCCTGGTTGTCTGTTCTCTGTGTCTATTTGCTGCGTCTTGTTTCTTTGTCTGCTTCTGTTGTCGTCAGCGGCACGGGAAGTGTGTGCGGCGCAATTCCTGGGCAGGCTGCACTTTCTTTCTCGCTGGGCAGCTCTCCTTACAGGGCGCACTCCTTGCGCATGGGGCTCCCCTATGCGGGGGCACCCCTGCATGGCAGGGCACTCCTTGCGCGCATCAGCACTGCGCATGGGCCAGCTCCACACGGGTCAAGGAGGCCCGGGGTTTCAACCGCGGACCTCCCATGTGGTAGATGGACGCCCTAACCACTGGGCCAAGTCTGTTTCCCCTCTCTAACTTTCTTTCAGTTGACATTTACATCCCTAGACTACCCTTTTCAGCCACAATCCCATTTATAAATCAGCTGCTATTCACTATAGTGTTACCATCAACTCCATGCATTTCCACACTTTTACAGTCAAGGTAGTTAAAACTTCTACTTACATTAAGCAGCGGTAGTCCTTCTCAGCCCTCCTCTTATCTCCTAACAACCAATACTCTAGGTTTTAACTCCATGCGTTTATTCTTTGTATTTAGTTCATATTAATGAGACCATGCAATGTTTGTCCTTTTGTGTCTGGCTTACTTCACTTAGCATAATGTCTTCAAGATTCATCCATATTATCGTATGTGTCCCAATTTCATTTCTTACTGCAGCATTATGTTCTGTTGTATGTATATACCACATTTTATTTATCCATTCATAGGTTGATGGACGCTTGAGTTGTTTCTATATTTTGGCAATTGTGAATAACGCCACTATAAACATCCGTGTACAGATGTCTATTTGTGTCACAGGTTTCAGTTCTTCTGGATATATTCCTAGTAGAGGAATTGCCGGGTCACATGGCAGTTCTATGTTTAGCTTCCTGAAGAACTGCCAAACTGTCTTCCACAGAAGCTGCACCATTTTACAACCCACCAACAGTAAAGGAGTGTACCTATTTCTCCACAACCTTTCCAGCACTTACTGTTTTCTGTTCTTTTAATAATGACCATTCTATGTGGTGTGAGATGGTATCCCACTCTCATTTTGATTTTCATTTCCATAATAACCAGAGATATTGAATGTTTTTTCATGTGCTTTTTGGCCATTTGTATTTTTGGGTGTTTTTGGTTTTTGGGTTTTTTTCCTTCTTTATTATTTTTTTAAATATTACATTCAAAAAATATGAAGTCCCCATATACCCCCACTCCTCCCACATCAACAATCTCTTTCATCATCGTGGAACATTCATTGCATTTGGTGAATGCATTTTGGAGCACTGCTGCACCACATGGATAGTGGTTTACATTGTAGTTTACACTCTCGCCCAATCCACCCAGTGGGCCATGGCAGGACAATACAATGTCCAGCATCTGTCCCTGCAGTACCCACCCAGGACAACTCCAAGTCCTGAAAATGCCCCCACATCATATCTCTTCTTCCCTCTCCCTACCCTCAGCAGCTACCGTTGCCATTTTCTCCACATCAGTGCTACAATTCCTTCCATTACTAATCACAGTAGTTCCATAGTAGAATACTAGTAAGTCCACTATAATCCATATTCTATTCCTCCATCCTGTGGACCCTGGTCTACTCCACCTCTATATAGAGAGGGGGCTTAGATTCCACATGGATGATGGATGCGATTCTCTTGCTTGCAGTTGTAGGTACTCTTGGCTCCCTGGTGCGGTTGTTAACCTTCTTGATCTCCCTATTAGCTGGCCAGGGTAAGTCCAATAAACCAGAGGGTAGGAGTTGCAATTCTGCTGAGGCTCAGGACCTGGCTGTCACATGGACAGTCCTTCAGGTCTTCTGAGTATACACCAACCCCAGCACCAGCCACAGGTCTGGTAAAAGTAACAGAAGAGGCATGTGTAGAAAGGTCATGTCTGAGTCCAACTCCATCACACTCAGGAACACAAACTCCAAAGTAGGGACAACTGACATGGCACTGAATGCCAGGGCCATCTGCCATGACCATAGAACCTGTGGGTCTCTGTAGCCCTCAGGAGAACCAGTACCCAGACTTCCATCTACTTGGTTGTCTCTGGTACCCTGCTGAGGCGTGCATAAGCATTATCCCTCTGATGACCTCCAGACTCTTTTTTGGAGACTGTTGGGTGTTTTTTAAATAAAGTTTTAAAGAAACTTACTATAATTTTTGGCAAAAAAAATTTGAAAATATTATCCTTTTTATTGTTGTTAGGATAAGAAATATAAAAGTACAAAAATGATTACAGAGAAAAGTTAAATTAATTATACAGGCCAATCCAGTTTCACTTCCTAAACTGAAATACAGAATATAAATAAAGGATAAAGTATAATGGATTTATTTTTCATGTATAATTTTAGATTCCATAATGAACAGTTGCCAGAATGGAGTTTTAAAACAAAAAACAAAAAAAAACTGGCTTTTTAGATTTGTGTCCTTTTAATTTACTAGTGTTTAATTTACTCTTACAACACAGTGAACCCTAGTGTAATTAATGGTCTATAGTTAATAGTACAATTATTAAAATGTTCTTTCAAGAATTATAACAAATACACTACACTAATGCAAGGTGTTAATTATAGGGTGGTATATAGGAACTGTATTTTATGCATGACTTTTCTGTAGACCTATAACTCCTCTAATTAAAAGAAAAAAATACTATTATTGGTTTGTTTGTTTTAAAAATCACTTCTAGTTCCTTATCTTGCAGCTGCCTACTAGGTGACTTCGTAGTCTGTTGATCTCAGTTTTCCCATTTACAGAAAGAATATAGAAATTCCTGCCTGTGTCCTCATTCAGAACCATGACAACATATGCAAAACCAGCTGGCCATGAACAGCTGCAAATCAGTGCTAACTCTTATAATTATGAGTGTATGCAAAAATTGGGTTACAGAACAACTCAGTATTTGTTGTGCCTGTGATATGTGTAGCCCCATATTTTAAACCAGTATCAGCATTCTCTAATTTAAGAAAAAATAAATAAGAGAAGGAAGTGGTTTGAGTCTTTGAAATAATACCTAGGATTTAGGATTTCCTCTAGCATTTTTCCCCTTCTGCTGTAACAATGAGAAGGTTCCAGAGCCCAGAATGTGGGCAGTCAGCCCAGGCTCCCTCCTCTGCTTGTCAGGATGACCTTGAAAAAAATAGTTGCCTGCTTGTATGCCTTACCTCTTCTAGCAGAAGGAGCATGATAACTTAAATTTGCTTCACAATTTACAAGGCATTTTCATATATATTATCTTCTTGGACTGTCCAAATATCTTTTGAAATTGATGGGACAAAGAGTGTCTTATCTTTATGATAAGATGATACTGGGGCCAAGAGAATTTAAGTGGCTTATTCAATGTGCTTGAGGACATCAGTGTCACAGTACCTAATCTGGTCATTGTACAATGGAAGCTTAAAGGCTTGGGTAAACTATGGAATAACTAGGACCAAAACTCAATTTTTTAAAATTCTTTCTGCATATTTTCTACCATGCCCCTCTTTTTAAGAGTATTCATATTTACGTACAGATTAGATGATGTTACTTACAACTAATTTCATCTCATTTTTACTTCTGTCTTCTTGCCAGATGCATTATCTGTGGTTTTTGAGATCATGATGCAAGAAGACTTTGATGTGCCTTCCACCCAACTTCTCTCCCTCTATGTTTTATACCATTGCCTGGCAAAGAAGACAGACTTCAGTGTAAGTGATCTACCTTAAAGCACTACTGAGGAACTTAGAAATAGTAAGCAGTTGCTGCTCACTAGGTATGAGGTAGCCAGAACAAACTCCAGCCTCCAGTATGAAAAATGGAGAAAAGTATCTGATATGCAGATCTTTGCATGCATAATCAGAAATGAGTGCTCATTCTATATGTTTTAGTTACTGGTTCCCAACCAAGTGGGGATTTTTTCAAGTGAAATTCCTTAAACACATTTTGAAACTTAAGCCTGTATCAAGTGAGCCTCAGACATCCAGAAATGGGTAATCTGTAATCAGTGAGAGCTGAACATGGTGTGTCGTAGCAGCAATGAGGTAGGTAACTGATCACACCCTTGGGTGGTAAATACTAATTATTTCATTTGTTTCAGTATTATCCTAAGGTTGCTGTGGGTCAGTGGTGTTCTGAGAAGTACAGAATGCTAAGTTTTAGTTTCAGCTCTTAGATTGGGTCATCTAGTCATTTTTTTACTGCTATCCTAAGGAATAACAGCACTGATAATAAACAGTTTATTCTCAAGTAGCACTTTTACCAGGCTGTGTTCCTGATGCTGTCTCTGTATGACTGCACAATCCCCATAACAACTTTAAAGAGATGAGAAGACTGGGACATAGTAACTACCCAGCTTGTAGGTGATGAAGCCATCCAGTGCAGCCAGGCAGTCTGGCTCTATAGTCTACTGTTTATACACCAAAAAACCCCAGTTTTGGTAGGAACTCCTTCAAACCACATTCTAAAGAATTACTGGTGTGCTTTGCCGTTCTAAGATGAATTCATTAATTCAACAAATGTTTACTCAGCACCTACTACATTCCATACATTGCCAGGTGCTAGCGATACAATGGCTTTCAAATGTAGACATTTCCCCACTCACAATCCAAGAGGAAAACAGACGTTTAAAACGATACACAAACGCACACACAAGTATAAAATTATAACTATAATTAGCACCACAAAGAAGAGATCTATGAAAAGCCTTTATTTTAGGGAGTTTTAGGAAAGACTTCCTTAAGTAAAAAATCCTTGGGTTAATTTTTAATTAACTGGCTGAAAAGGGGAAGAGCCGTCCAAAAAAAGGGGAAAAGCATGCACTAGAATACTGGCAGAAAGAACATGGTGAGCAGGTCATGGCTGAAACATAACCAGAATAGCTGTAGCAGAGGCAATGGTAGGGAGGACTTGGGGAGAAAGAAGGCTGGAGAAGATAGGCCATGCTAAGCCATTTTGTCTCTATCCTGAAAATAGTGAGATGCCACTGAAAGTTTAAGCAGAAGGGGTAACATGATGAGATTTGTGTTTTGAAAAGATCCCTCTGGCTGCCATGTAGATAAGAGACGGGAGCAGGGCCTGGATGGCTGTGGTCAGGCCAGTTAGGAGACTATTCCAGTAGTCTGAGGAAGGGACACTGGTAGCTTGGGACTAGAAGGTGGTGGAGTTAGAGGAGCCAATGGACATATTTAGAAAGTAAATAACATGGTAAGGAATTGGATATGGAGGCAGAGAAGTAGAGGCCAGATATTCTCCCTTCAGTTTCTGATTTGTGTTTCTGAACGGAAGAGGTGCCATTTGTTTGCAAAGGCAACCCTGGAAAAAGACCAGGTTTTGTGAGAAAAATCATTAATTTGGCCATGAGCATGCCTTTGAGACATTCATGAGATTGCAAGAGGAAAATCAGTAGCTTAAGGAAAGATGTAGGCTGGAGATATAAGTTGGAGAGCCATTCATGTATAAATGTCTGCAAATGAGCCAGAGAGCAAAAAAAAGGAAAATCAGGAATGTGTTAAACCACAAAAACCATGGGAAGAGAAGGGAGTGGTCTTTAATGTAGACTTCTTTCAAGAGAGTAGGTAAGATGAGGACTTGTAAAAAATTCAGTGAATATAATGACATGGAGGCATTAACTTATAACCTTTGTTTCCATAGACAAATGGAGCAGAAACCAAATTGGAGTGGATTTTGGAGTGAGTTAGAAGTACAGAAATGAAGGCATTGAGTATAGGCAACTCTTTTGCTCTATCTAGCTGTGAAAGGGAGTGGAGGGGCGGATGAGTAGGGGAATGAGAGTCTGCTTTGTATTAAGAGTAGAGATGGGAGCATAAAATAGAAAAACTTCAGGGACATTGGTGAGCTAAAACCTGATTATAGTTCATTATAGTATGTACAATAGAAGCTAAAGGCTTGGGAGAGATCTAATATTTTATAACACAGTGCAGCAGTGGCTGCATTATTCCCAGACAAATCATCAAAAAGTGTCTAAGACATTCATCTCTTTGTTTGTTTTCACTTATCTTTTTAAAAGTCTTCTCAGAAGAATCACCATTTTGGTACCCGTCATGGCCCTGGCTCAATTCCTAGCCCAAGAATAATTATCCCTTAGGTATTTTACCACTCATTTGCCTTTTAGCTCTTACTGCATCCTAATACTTACTGTAGCTCATGTTTTTCCCTACAGAGAAAAAAAAATGTTTTTAAGTCTTCTTATATGCTGTTTGCTGGGTCTACTCTTGATATAGTTTATGTGGGAAAAAGCAAACTTCTCTGGATCAGAGTGATTTCCTTTTAACAGTGAAATAACCTGATCTTTTATTACCCAGCTCTTTTACTCATCTGTGCTGCAGAAATGCCTGTGGAGGTTTTATTTTTCTCCCAAGGTCTTTGCTTTTTTCAAAGGTTTTAAAAAACCTCAAGAAATTATACTTACGTTGCACAAAAGACGTTCACAGTGAGGAGGCTGGGATGCCCATTAACGCCTGGGACGCCTCGCTTGCACCTAGCTGCGCTTGGAGCCCGTACGCCTCATTCATTCTCTTGCTTCATCCCTGACCTCTGAGTGCAGAGGCCGCACAGCTTTGTGCTCTGTATTTTGAAGCCAGGGTGAGACAACTCCAGGTGTCTGGGAGTTTCCAAGGCTGCCCTCTGGTGACTCTGTCTCTTGTCAGTCCCCTGGTCACTCCGCTAACTGCTCAGCAGCAAGCTTAAAAATGCTTGTCTTTGCTTTTCTTCCCCCTCATTCTCAAAAGGCTTCAATTCTGTTGGTGTGTGATTTTGCACCCTAGGTTGAAAGAACCTATCACTAAATGTTTATGATTGTGTAACTTGTTTTTGAGAGGCACAAATCTATCTAAAAGCAACCTAATAGTGGTATCTATTTTAACAGTATCTAATGTGATGGAGAATGTGTCTTAGCATTGCTGAATTGTTGAAAATCCAAAAGCTTACTCCATCATGTTATAGTAATGTGAGTGACTGTGGGGCCAATGGCATGTGAAATCACTATTGATTGTCTCCAGGCAATATTGATCCAGAGTAATGCTTTTTTGTTTTTGTGTTGTTCTGCTTTTTTGGTTGTAAAGGTAACTCTTACTCCTTGCAGATAATATGAAAAATAATGAAAAGTACAAAGAAGAAAACCAAAAGTATTCATCATTTCACCTCTCAGAAATCTGTTAACATACAGGGTTTTTCTTTTCAGTTTTTTTCTTTAAACATAAATATTTTTTATTTACAACTTTGGGATTATAATGTACATACAGCTTTGTTATGTATTGCTTTGTTGCTTTTTTTTTTTTTACTTAACATTATATCGTGTTTTTCTTTGTGTCATTCAAAATCACAGTTTTGCATAAAATATTCATTGTTTGGATGAATTGTGATCTGATGTGTTCTGTTGCAGTGGGAAGAGGAGAAGAACTTTGGTGCATCCTTACTGCTCCCAGGCCTAAAACAAGAGAACACAGTGGGTTTGAGTTCCCAGTTGTATGGCTATGCACTTATTGGTAAGCTGAATGAGCTTTACAAATGTCTTTCTTCATGGATAGAATTGCTGCATTCTTCTGCTTCATAATAAAGTTCTAAATTGATTTGAATTTACTAGTGAAATTCCAGTACAGCCTTTGTTGTTAGACATAAAAAATAGACCTTGATGGCCCTACAGTGATGACATGAGAGAATTGAAAGTATCCTTAAAACTCATGAGCATGGGAACAGGTATGGTCAAGCAGTTAGGTGCCCACCTCCCACATGGGAGGTCCTGGGTTCGGTTCCTGGTGCCTCTTAAAGAAAAGACAAGCGGACTACGAGCAGACAGAGGGAGCCATGTCGGGGTGGGGGAGAGAATGCTGGAAAGAAAACAACTCATGAACATTGGCAAGGTGAGAACTCTCTGATGGCCCTAGATTTGGTATAGATGTAAATGTGAGGAAGAGATAAAGAAAGTTCTGGCCCTTTTGGGGGAGAACTGCAGAGAATGGCTCATAAGTGCAGTGTCACTGTACCATGCCGGGGGGTGGTGGCTTTACTTAGGTACTCAGATTGCAGTGACAAGCTGACAGGTCAAGGGGATGAAGCCTTCTGTGGAGTGGCCTCAGAACCTGGGATGTACAGATTCTGGGCAAATAACATGCAACTTAAATGTTAAAAGGGTGTTTTGGAACATTTAAAAAAATGTGACTAACGTGTCCTGATTTACAGAGGTTTATTAAATGCGTGTCATCTCATTGCTCCTCCAGTCTCTCACTTAAGTAGATGGCATTAGAGAAAGTACCTGCTCTTGACCATATACTCCTCTTGCTTGCCTTTGTTTTCTGAAAATCATCAAAGTTATAGCCCTTTAACTGCTTTTGAAGTTGATCTTTGCCAACAAAATGTAGTGTGGAGTTCTTGGTTGCTGATTTCTGATCTTAACTGATTCAGAGAGGAATTTCAGAATTTATCAGACCAGGCTAGTAGCTAACCACTCTTTTTATTTTTTATTTATTTCTCTCCCCTTCCCAGCGCCACCCCCACCCCCCGCCCCCCCATTGTCTGCTCTCACTGTCCATTTGTTGTATGTCTGTGTCTGGTTATATTCTTGTCAGCAGCACCTGGAATCTGTGTCTCTTTTGTTGCATCTTCTTGCTACATCAGCTCTCCGTGTGTGTGGCACCACTCCTGGGCAGGCTGCACTTTTTTCATGCTGGGTGGTTCTCCTTATGGGGCACTCTACTTGCACGTGGGGCTCCCCTACACAGAGGACACCCCTACGTGGCATAACATGCCTTGCACGCATCAGCACTGTGCGTGGGCCAGCTTACCACACAGGTCAAGGAGGTCCTGGGTTTGAACCTTGGATCTCCCATGTGGTAGGCAGATGCCCTATCCATTGGGCCAAGTCCGCTTCTGTGACCACTTTTTTAAAAATCTTTTTTTCTACCTACTGTTGATCTTGATTTATGTGTTTTTCTCCTTTGCCTTCATATTAGCATTCAGAACTATTAGATTGCATGGATTGTTCAAGAAGCTGTCGGGGCTCAGAAAATGTACTTTGTTGTTGTTCATGAGCAGAGGCCCTGGGCCTTTGTGACTGGCAGCCTCAGATCAAAAGCTCTTTTCTCTCATTATGTTCTGTGTGTTGCAGCCTCACTCAGCCCTGATGGAAGCAGCTTCCCAGAGTGTGACTGCATTCCAGCCCAGGCACCTTCGAGGTCTAAAATTAGCTGTGACCTGATAAACTGTGTCTGTTTATATACTATTGTAGCTTTCCCAAATCCTCCTTCCCAGGAAAGATAAGTGAAGGTGAACTTAAAACCTGGCAGCTCAAGGTGACTTATTTGGTCATTAGCATGGAGAGAGTTTCTGCTCTCCAGGAGTACAGGGCACCTCCTCTTCCCACTGGAGGACCACTGCCAGGCATCCACCGCTTGAGCTCCAACCGTGATGTTTGAGGTACCAAGAGAAGCACTAAAGTCCTGAGGTCCAAAAAGATGACAAGGTCTTAATGATTTAAGGACTGATGAGGCTGGCTCAAGCATCACAAAAACAGTAGAGTGGGTTTCGAGCATTTCAAAAAACATTAAACATTTCCTGGCAGGGCATGTTATCATATGTTTACAAGATTTTAACCGGGGAAAAAAATGTAGCATTTCTTTTTCTGGGGAAAATTTTATTCTTGAAACAAAAATAGTATTTCAGTTGTTTGAGGGTAGCCCTGCTTAGAGAAACAGATGTACCAACTTCTTTAAATTTCCCACAAACCTATGGTTCAGTACATCCTAATGATAATCTCCACTAGCCCAAATGAGAAAAAAGTAAAACAAGCTCACACAATTTTGTATTAAAAAGCGTATATGGTGAATTTTACCACATTCTTCATTATCCATCTGAAGTTTCACCAGGTCACTGAATGGAATGAGTCTCTTGGTCTATATTTGAAATGACCCTTCTCAGTTTCTAGTGCTGCCAGACAAATATGCACATGTGCCTTCAAGTTCTCAGTCTCAGACATAAAAGGGAAGACATTGCTGAGCATTTTTCATTGTTCTCTTTGACCACAGGGAAAGTGGAATTGCATCAGGGACTGCGGGCTGTATACCACAACATGCCTCTGATATGGAAACCAGGGTATCTGAACAGAGCCCTTCAAGTGATGGAGAAAGTGGCTTCCTCCCCGGGAGACATAAAGCTGTGTCAAGAAGCGGTAACATTCCTCGGTTCTCTTTCAGTGGGATTTAGCCATCTCCCGTTCTTCATGATAAATCGAGCTTTGAGTTTGTTTTCACTTTCTTCCCACCATCCCTTCTCATTTTCTGTATTTCTATGGATTATTTAGTTTTCCAGCTTGAAAAGGAACAGAGAATCACAAACATTTTCAATGTTACTAACAAAAAGCAAGAGAAAGGATTCATGTTGCTTTTATAGCTCATTGTCTCTACAAGGAAAAGTATTCCCCTCTGAAATTCAAGAATTCAGCACACTCCCCTGTTCCTCCCCCTGCCCTGCCAAAATAAAATCGACTCATTGGATGGTCAAGAAGGGGAAAGATTTCACTTTAAATATGTTTTGGTCTTTCTGTATCCTCATGTAGTCCTTGGAGACTAGAAATCCCTCTAGAAATGAATCTAGTGACTTGAGATGGCACAGTTTTATTTTTCTTCTGTGCTGAATTGCTCATTCTCAGGAGATCTGGATCAGATGTTCCTTTCTAAGGTCTTCACTTAGCCTGGACTAGGAAGTTGTCCTCCCGCTGCCCCAGAGTTCATCCCTCTTAGTCACCTGGGGCTCTTGGCACTGTGAACTCACTAGGCTTAGCTCAGACTCTAGGACACATAGCATCTTACAGCCACATAAGCCTTATACCCCATCGGGAACGATGGTGCCTGCTCCTGTGGAAGCAGCTTTTATAGCCAGGGTGAGGCTAGGAAGACACCGGCTCTTTCATTACCAGGGCAAAAAGGTTAACCTTGAGCTGCTTGTTTGTTTTGTCTTGATCCTGATCGCTGGGCTTCCCCCTTGCCTTTCATTTCAGTCAGGATATGTGCAAGTCTGATGCCTGCACTGATGCCTTATTCTGATGGAGTGTTATGTTCTTTGCTAGACATTACTAACAGGATATGTAGATTTCTAAATGTGTATTCATGTTTTAACCCACCTATAATCAGTGCTGGTGATTGAAAACATGTAACTGTACATAAATCCTTCACCAGGGAAATGCTCCGTCCAGTCTGAGCCAGATTTGTATTCTTTATATTCTGACTCAGCAGGTATGTGATTCAGATGTCGGCTAGAACTGAATATGTGTCGGTTTGGGTGTAATGTATTAAAAGGCCTTGGAGAATTTTCTGGATTTTTATTCTAATGTGACATAGAATTAATCTGTATCCAAGCAGGTGCTTATGCTGACCTTAATGTATGTCTCTCCTAATTCTGTTGATGAGGCCCTCCGTGGGTCGAGGGAGGTATGTCCAAAAGTGAAAATGTTGGAGGAGAGGGGTCAAAACAAAAAGAAACCCTCCGTTTTGTAATTTACTTGCTATCTAAGTCACAGAAATCCCCTCATTAAAATGAATTTCATGTGTGCCTTTGGGTTCTTTGCCGGCAGCTTATATGGATTATGCTGATTTCTGATGTATGGATACTCTGAACTAAAGATTTTTCTCTGAGGGAGGTTCTCGCCTCTACTCAGAGGCTTTCGCATGCATTCAGAAGGTCCTTTGTTGGTTGCAGTCTAGTGTTTTTTTCCTTTTGTCCCAATTCCAAACTGGCTTTGGGGGAAAGACAAGGAAGAGAGGTACTTTTAGTATCCATCAAGCATAATTCTGGGCTTCCTACTTCATTGATTAAAAGTGAAATCAAATGCCATTGTGCTGACTTACACATTTATACAGATAATTCTGAGCTTGCTTATTTGTACCATGTGTTTTGTGCTGAGTTTTCCATGCCTTCTCACCGGGTATTTCTAATGTGAAGTAATATAGTCATTTATATTTCCTACAGTTTTATAAGAGATCTTCTCATGGTTTCTTAGATCTTGGTTTTTGTTGTTGTTGTTGTTTTGAGGGGGGGTGTTTTGTTTTCCCTTTCTGTCTCCTTTTCCAGCCTATCCTCACATATGCTTTCAGGGCCACAAGATGATTAGTCCTGACCCTCTTTCTGCCCCACAGCTCGATGTGCTGGACAGAGTGCTGCAGGCTCTGACTTCCCCAGCCAGTGAGTCTTCAGAGGAACAGTCCCAAAAAGGAAAAGACAACCAGGATTCAGAAGAATGGGTGGAGCAGTTAGACATAGAGGAAGAAGAGCAGTCTAAGCTTCCCCACTACCTGGAACGATTTAAGGTGAGTTGTAGCAGAATCCTGCACTAAATATGCTCTTCTGCTCTGGTGATAGACAGGCAGTCCTTTGGTGCATCAATGTCACACTGAAAACTGACATCAATTATTACATTTTTATTGCTTCACATGGGAAGTGACCTTAAAAGAAACAAATGGAATTTTTATGCTCCTTTTGTACTTGAGCTAATCGGTCACAGTTTTATTCACCAAGGCAGCATGTCAGTACCTGCTCGTCCTTGACACGTACTTGATGTGGAAAGACCTGATGGTTAGATGATAGCTTGTCTGCTCAGCAGTAACCTGACTCCAACCCCAGGTGGAAGATATCTGGTCCTTTCTTCATATGGTGATAGAAGTACTTGATAATCCAAAACCCCACATTTGAGTATGATAGATTTGATGCAGGCATCTTCTCTTGCTCATCTTTGGCACTTTGTGTTGTTCACAAGGGCCACGAAAAAATACTCTCTTGTACAGCTTGGAAGATGCAAACAGGCATCCGCTGTTTCTTTCCAGAGCAGTCCTGAGCGTGGAAGCTGCCTGTGGTGGCTTTCACCTGTACACAGAATGCACCTGATCATTGTCGGAGAGGAAGAGCCGCGTTCAAAGCTTAAGCCCTTGACATCTTCCTTGCATCATTTCTGTTCTGTTTAGTACAAAGACAAAACAATGCTGCCTGGATAGGAAGTTTTTTACATAGCAGAAAACCTTCCCATTGTTGCCAGTGGACCTAATGAGTCATTTTGGGAAAGAGAGCTGTAAACTTTGCCAAATTATTTATTACATTTAAATATTTCCAGTAATTATATTGAATCAGCTATAGGAAACCTATTTCCTCATATTATAAGAAGGATTCTATTGTATTTTTAGCAGCTGGTTCTCCTAATACTTCAGTGACATCGATGCTCAACTTCTCTTCATTTTATAATTTGAACTGAAAAAGAGAGGTTAATCATTGTTCCCAAGATAAAACAGTAGAGCTAGGTTGAGAATTTGCCCACACTTCCTTTCCTCTTAATTTTGCCTACAGATTTAGAAAGATTTTTTTTTTAAGAAAATCTGCTTAGCCCCATAGATTATCATTTACTGCATTCACGTTGACCAAGGCTGCCTTCCCACTCCTAAAACTTAGAACCTCCCTAACTTGTTTCCTGTGTAATTAGTCTCAGATTAGAAATCTGTGCCTGCATTATATTCTCAGCCCTCGCTTTTACACAAATACTTTTTTTTTAAATCAGCAAGAGACAAATATTTATTGATTATTACCTGTGTGTGATGAGGCACCACTGCTTTCCATTTATCCTCACACAGCTCTGGGTGATAGATTCTCCTCTTCCCATGTTTCACAACACCAAAGCTGTGAGAAACTAGCCCATCAGTGACTGGCTGGATTTGAAAAAGGGTTGCTGACTCTGAGTCAAGTGCCCCAAGTTGTCTCCTTGGCCTCAAGCCACATGGAGAGTGATACCAGAAAGAACTCATTTACATTTCTTTTTCTTCCTGTGGCCCGATTTCTACTGACTTGATGGACTTTTTGTGGGGCCTGTTTTTCTGTGACCCACCCATCCCACTAGGCCTCTGGCCACTCCTTGAGGCCCCTGGACCCTGCCCCTGTTCCACCGCTCTCACTAGAGCACACCTCATCACTTATGCCAATAAATTGCATCTGTGTGGCACCAGTACGTGTGGTATAAGCTATAGGTGGGGCCATAAATGGCTCTATCTGATAATCTACATTTGAAACACTTAAGTAGATGGATGTTTTTAATACTTGCCTTCTTTAGGAATATAATACCTGCCAAACCCAGCTGTCATTTCAGATGGAGCTGTAAGCCCACAGTGCGTAAAGGCTGACCTGCCGTGGAACACAGCAGGTGGAAGCTTACAATGGTGAAAGCACTTATGGGAGCTGTTTAGCATGCCATTAGTAAGAAAGCCTTGCAGTGACGTTGAAAGGAATGCAAGTAGAGCAAACATTTTCTCTAGTTATTCTAAAGGAAAAAACATAGATGGACTTGCTCCAGTTTATCATTTGCATCTGGAATTCTTTGTTCTTGGAGTTTGCTGCTTGGTTTGGTGTAGGTCAGAGTGGAAGCAGAAATGTGTTATACTGGTACTGTCTTTGTGGTTTAAAACAAGAAATTACACGGGGAGTCACAAGTATACAGAGTTCCATTTACTATTTGCGAAGGAAGGGGAAAATCACATGTGGTACATCTTAGCAAAATTGCTGTCCTGGGTTAAAAAAATGGCAAAATCTGACTCCCTGGATGAAAGGCAGCAGGCCAGGTTCCCAGCAGAGTGCCTTTGGCTGCAAGCAAAATGTGTGGATATTTTGCAAGTGACTTAATTTTCTCTTTTCCTCTTTGCATTTGTCTCCTGCCTGCCCTTCCGCCGTCCCCCCGGCTTCCTTTATTTCCAACAGACCTTACATTCTAAGCTACAGGCACTGGGCAAAGTTGAGTCAGGAAGCCTTTTGGCTCTGACCACCCAGCTTGTCAAAGAAAAGCTCCCCACCTATGAAGCAGAGGACATCGCCACCTATGAGCTGAAACTGCAGCAGTGGAACCTCGACCGGTTACAGTTGATTCAGAGGGAACAGGAGCAGAGGGAGAGAGCCAAGCAGGAGCACCAAGCCCGCACAGCCGCACAGGCGTCTGTCTAACGTGCCCTTCCCACAACAATGCTGCATTGCCCATCGTGTTTCAGCAGGGCCGGGACAGAGCCTCTGCTTCCTCCGTCTGCCTCCTTTTCCTAAAGCAGGCCGTGTGTGCTATACAGCCATGGTTTTCTACCCAGCAAGGCTCTTGAGGGCTCGGAGGGAACAACACACCTGGGCAGGGGAGCCAAAGGCTTATACTGACAGAACTTTGAAGCTGAGAGCAGCACGTGCCTTTTCAGGTGCAGCCACATTCCTGTATAGTGTTTTCCAGGGCCTCACATTTCACCTGGAGCTCTTCAGAGGCTGTCTTTAGGGATGAGGTCTCTGAAGGGAAACCATTACAACAGCTGCCCATCGAGAAGGGCAGTGGAGCTCTGAAAGTGGCAAGTGATCGGGCTGCAACCTCAGCTCAAGTACTTTAGAAGGGGCTCTTGAGGCTTACCGTGAAGTTCCTGGGGACAAGGATCCATTTTGGACTCTGAAAGTTCCTAATACCTAGTGATAGTGGTGGGAGCAGCTGCGTGGTTGAAGAGGCAGGTGTCCAGCACGGACTTGTGAATGTCCTCCCTCTTCCCAGTCCAGGCATCTCAGGCTGAAGTGGACTGCACGTCCTGAGGCCTTGAACCCCGGTCTCCTCTCTGAGGCAAGCACCCACCCATGAGCTGGGTATGAGGTGCTCACACCTTCCCACTTTCTCATTTCCACCATGCCTCGGCTCCTTCCGCTCCTGAACCTGGGCTGCGTGCAGTTCAGTGGAGGAGTGGACACAAGACCATACACGCACTTGATTTCAGATTTCAGGAATCCAAAGCAACATTTTAGTGAGCTGTGAAGCCTCCTTGGCTTGTCTTCTCCATCTTGGCAGGGTGAATTTTGTCCCAAATCATTGTCTCAGCTCCATCATCAGGTAGACAGAATGAGCCTTTTGTCTGTGAATACACAAAACACGCACAACTTGTGAACACAAATTTCACTAAGGGAAGTTGGAGAAAATGAGAGGGGTGATGGGACATGGAATGAGTAGGAGGCATGAATAATTGTAAAACTGTCGGGTGGTGGGAAATTCCTTGCTTAAGTTTCTCTTCTGTGAAAGGGGGAAGGGGGCAGCTTTTACTTGCTATGTAATTTTGTCGTTAAGTACAATGGTGCACTGTTATTCTGAATTGTGCTTTCTTTTCAAGAACCTGTGGAAATAAATGTGCTGAGATTATTTGGGTGTATTCTTTGTCTTTTGGGAAGGGAGCTAGAAGTAGGGGATCTCACCATCATGAATGCTGTGATTTCGCTCCATATGTGCACCTCTCCACCGCCACTAGACTGTCGCGTTTGTAATGACTCTAATGACTAACATTTATTGAGGATTTAATGTGTATCCAGAACTCTGCGAACAATTCAAACAACCCTTGAAGGGGGAGGTACTGTTATCCCCATTTTATGAATGAGGAAATTGAAATGAAATAACTCATCTGAAGTCCTGGCTGCCCCTGCCCACTCACCCTGCGTCTTGCAGCCCTGTGCAGCCGCAGCTGGTATCCAATACACAAGCCCTTTAGGAGTAGCAAAGCTGAATCTTACTTATTTAGGTCATGGTCAAAAGTCAGTTCTGACATTTTAGTGTTGTCAGCCTTATACTGTTTCTCTCCATCCTATCCCCTACTTCCAGGTGATAGGTATCTCCTCCCTCCTTTCCAAGGTTAAACTCCTTCCTCACCTTGATTCCATATCTGCCTGCCTGTCCCAGAACCATCAAGCATTTCCTTTCCATCTTGCATCATCTCTACTGATTTCTTCTTACAGGTCTACAAATTTGTTCAAAACAAATTTTCTTTCCAAAATTTCCTGCCACCAGCCAAATTACCACCCTATCCCTCTTCTTCCTTTGTCCCCAAACTTCTCCAAGCAGTGTCTCCACCTACTGACTAGTTGCTCGTTGAGCCTACCCTGAGAGTTTAGCTTTTGCCTTGACCATTGTGCTGCATATCATGGTGGGCAGCCGCAGTGACCCTTTGTCCTCCTGCATGCTCTGCTCCTACATTTTTGACACCACTGACCACCCTCTCAGGCCAGGGTAGGTGCCTGCCCCAGATAAACTGCTTCTCTTCTAACCCTGCCTTCATGCACTCACAAGCGTTTGTATGACATAGACTATGTACAAGGCATACCAAGTACGAAGACCGTACTAAGTGCTCCAGAGTTCGCACAGATGAAAAAACCATAGACCGTACCGTACTACCCTCAAATAACTTAGAATCCAGTAAGGGAGAGGAGACGGACACATATGCTGCCTCTTAACGTACAGCTGAAAACTATCAGAGCTACAGATAAAGTGATGTGGGAGTTTGCAGGAAGAGCCTTCAAGCCGGGAGATGGGGAAAGTGCTACTGAAGGGAAATAATCACCTGCTTTCTGCCTTAATTAGTCACACATGCCCATCTCAAGCTGCCCTGGGGTAGAGGCAGTCCTCCTCCCCTTCACGGAGTCCAGTGTGGAGTAGGTGTTCAAAAGAAGTTATTTCAGATGGGCAGCTCAGTCTGTTCTAGCCCATATCCCACACCCACCTTGGGGGGAAAAAAAGTAAAGTCAGTGATGGGGAGAAGAAAAAGCAAAAGCGTTGGTGAAGTATAATTGCTCTCCTCCGCTAGGGGCTATGTGTTGCCTTGGCAGCAAACTGCATTTGTCACCCTGCAGGCTAGTTGTGGCTAGCACCTATGTGGGTGGGAAGGTTGTTGATATTACAAGGAGTAATCAAAAATCTTGAAGGAAAAAAAGCTACTTTTTTTTGCCTTGGATTGTATTCCAACATTGTTTCCTTTCTTTGCTATACCTGTGTAGTGAGCTTCAAGAAACCCTTTTATTTTAACCATTGCAGAAGTGAGGAAAACTAGCTGCTGTTTCAAATACTAAAAATAAACTGTGAGTTTTGTCGTGTTGATGGAACCAAGAAACTTAGGTTTGGGTATGAAAAGCGTTTAGGAACCCATGTCACATAGATCCACCGCGAAGTAGGTGCTGAGAAGACAGAGAAGGGGGAGCGGCTTATTGGAGGGTAATGCCAGGAAGATGGGGGAGTGGGCAGGGAGAAACTTCAGATGAAAAGCCTGCGCCTGTGAAAGGAAAGGAGGCTGCACCACTCCCTGGCTTTCAGGGCTTTGGGGAGGGAGGGAGCCTGTTGAGGTGCATCGTTCCCATTGCTATCAAGGAGCCAAGCAAGGAAGGTTGTGCCGGCAGCCCTGCCCTGCAGAGGAGAGCCCCGCTCAATTTAGCGAAGCCCAATTTAGCGAAGCCGGTGTCCTCTCACCAGCCCATTTGCAATGGCTCAGTGAATGGCGCTCCTAGCCCTCCATAGGCCATTATCCCCCGGCGGGTCTTCAGACTTCGTGTAATAGAGCTACTCCAGCTTGCCCCTTCCCTGTGCTTTATCCTTCAAAGTTTGCCCCGGCAACTCAGATATTTCACTTTTGCTTAGCACGGGCATCACTTTCTCCAGGCTTCTCTGAGCCATCCTCACCCCACCCCTTGAGTTCATTGCCAGAGTATTAAGCCCATCTCCATCTTATCAGATCTTAATTATCAAAACTCATTGGTGAGTTTGGTACCATACTTTAAACTTCACGAAGAAAGGTATTCTATGTGTCTTGTCAGTAGTATCCCAGTACAGGGGACTATCGCCACTATGAGGTGGGTGTTCAGTCAATACTTGTTGCATGGATGATTTTTTATTATATTAGATTGAAAGGAATCCCTTTCAGATGGAGCTAGAATTCTCAGGAGTAGTACTGGGAAACTAGAAGTCATAGAGGCTAAGTTGAGGGTTTAATGCCAAAGAAAGTCTCTTTCAATTCCTAAGTATAATGGAGGCAAACAAAGCTGAGCCTCGGTGGGAGATTTATGGGGAAAAAAAGGTTTCCCAGAGTTATCCCTGTCCCTCAAAGGTGGAAGCAATGAAGCATGACCAATATTCTTTCTTATAAAAGACAATTTTGGTCAGGTATTAGGATCTAGTTTCCATATAAACTTTTTACATGCATTATCTTATTTAATCCATTCTTGTGACCAAAGATTATTGCAGCTCTGTTTTATATATCAAAAAAGAACAAATGCTTAGAGAAGCTAAGAAATGCTCAGTGAATTGGAGAGGCAGGATCCAACCCAGATCTAACTCCCAACTAAGGCTGCAATCCCAAACTTTGAAAAGCACACTTGGTTTGGGATCCCCCCAAAGCTGACTGAGATGGGAGTTTGAGTACAAGTGCACTAGTTGGAGGTGATTCCAAGAAGCCAGGTGAGGGAGAAAGAAACTGAGGCAGGGGAGGAAAGAAGCACCATCATTGGAGCATGCACCACTGAGTGGCCCTGGCTCTGGGGCAGGACCCTCTGAGACCATGGGGAGTGCTCCTCAGGGGTGTCTACTGAGCGGGGAGGAAGCTGGAGTATTTGTCCTTCAGCGCCAGACCATTCTCTCGGTGGCTGGGACGCTCCTGGCAGTGTTAACCTCAGGGCTCTTCTGACCAGCTGCTCAGCCTAGTACTAGCATGCTCCCAGGAGCAGAGCACACTCTCCGACAGTGAGTCCCCTGCTGAGCAACTGTCTGCAGGCACCTCTAGAGTAGGCCTGAAGCAGTGGTTCTCAACTGGACGGGATTCTGCTCCCCAGGGGACATTTGGCCATGGCAAGAGGTATTTTTGATGGTCCCAGCTGAGGGGCTACTACTGGCATATAGCAGGTTGAGGCCAAGTTGCTGAACATCTTACAAGGCTCAGGAAAACCCCCGCCCAAAGAATTAACCTGACCCAAAATGTCAGTACTTTTGCAATCGTGTTAATGAGGCCCAAGAAGGTTCGTGGCAAATGCTTCATTCGCAAATGGTATTTCTCAGGCTAGAGGAGTAATTAATATTAGTTGTTTCTTATCTAACTTTGCATATGAATATAAAATGTGCAGTGATGCAGGGGGGAAAGGCATTAATATTCCTAAACGAGATCCGTTATGGAAAAGGGTAAACCCTTTTCTGTGGTTTTGCTCTTTGGGGATATATAACAGACCAGGAGCCTTGAGTTTCACAATGAAGATGCTGTGGTATGACCTCACATGAGTCATTAGGAGCCCGCTCTTCTGGCACCCACTAAACTCACCGGCTGTGGGTGGGAAAGGGATGGAGTTGGAAAAGGGCTCAGAAAGCTTTGGCTTTAGTGAGCCATAAAAGTGGAAAATGTGTGGGTGGTTTGTCTTTTCATTAAGTGGTTATTAACAGTCAAAGAACTGAACTTTCCAAACTCTGAAAATGATAAATAAAAATCCTGCTCCAGAAAATGCGGAAAGAGGAGTGCTCTTCAACATAATTATGTCAGGAAAATTGCCTCTTATTCTAAATAACAGCTTGAACCATTTCTTTCCCTGTTGATTTGGCCTTTTCCCTGATGTTGCATGCTACGATAAGGATATCATTACCTGTGTAGTAACAAGGAAGTTCAAACAAAAGATGGTGGCAATGCCCCTGAGACGGTGGCAGTAACTGCTGGCATCTTTGTTTAAAACAAAATAATTAGGCTATGTGTTGATTATGTATGTATGTTAGGAATTCCAAATCCCAGCTGGGCACATTCAGAAAACAAGAAGATTTACTTTTTATTCTATTTTTTAATGTTTTAATTAGAGAAGTTACGGGTTTACAGAAAAATCGCGCATAAAATACAGGATTCCCGTATACCACCCTATTATTAACACTTTGGGTTGATGTGGTACATTTGTTACAGTTGATGAAAGCATGTTTTTATAATTGTATTATTAACTATAATCCGTGTTTTAACTTGGGGTTCACTGTGTTGTGCCCTTTCATGGAATTAACAAAATTTTTTTATTCTAATAACATATACAACCTAAAATTTCCCCCCTTTAAGCCATTCAAATATATAATTCAGTGCTATTAATTACATTCACAATGTCATGCTATCACCACCACCCATTACTGAAACTTTCTATCCTCCCAAAGAGAAACCCTGTATCTTTTAAATCTTAATTCCCTATTTCCTGCTCCCATCCTGTCCCCTGGCACCATGTATTCTAGAGTGTTACTCCCTGAACTTGCTTTGTCTAATTATTTCACATCAGTGAGATCATACAATATTTGTCCTTTTCACAAAAAGCATCTGAAAATAAGCTCCACAATGGGGCTTTAAATGCTGAATCAAGGGCTATGGAAAATCTTTATAAAGAATTTATGGCAGGACCATTGTATCCTCTGGTGTACCCAATGGCAGGAGAATCTTACTTGCTTTTTTTCATTCCCATTATACTTCATTCCTGTGAAGTTCAAAATCTTAATCGTTAAAACACCATCAGAATTTAATGTCCTCAAGATAGTATTTGGAATAAACACATATGTCCATTAAAAGTCCTCCAAAGACAGCATGGTGGGCCGGTGCTAGAACTCACAGGCAAGCACACACCCACCTTTATTATAACAATTACATTAAGAACAACTCTTTGCTAAATGCCCATTGTCCCACCTGATCAAATACATCCTCTTGAATCCTGACAACAACCCTGCAAGCCATGGATTGTTACCCATTGTGGGAGGAGAAAACTGAAACTTGGGTGACTTACCCAGGTCCACACAATTCTGCACAATAACCAAGCAGCAAGGACAGTGTTTGAATACAAATTTGTCTGATTTCAACCCATTTTCCAACAACACCATAGAACCACTATGAGAAACTGGTCTGTTTGTACATTCATTCATTCATTAAATGAAAATTTATTGGGCACCAACTATGTGCCAGGCACTGATAAAATAGCCACTGAGGCTACAGCAAGGAATACAACAAAGGTCCCTTCCCTCATGGCATATTCTATGGAGAGAGACAGGTAATAAACTAGCAAGTATACAGTGTCATATGGTGATGACTGATAGGGAGAATGATAAAGCACGGAAAGCAGAAAATAGAGCGTTGGTTAAGTTGGGAAGGTTGCAATTTAAAATCGAGTGGTTAAGGAAGGCCTTCCTGAGAGGATGACATTTGAGCAGAGGCCAAGGGGACTAGGTTGCAAGCCAAGGAGTCACCTGGGGAAAAGAATGTCAGACAAAGGACACAGAGTAAAGGCCCTGAGATGAAAGCACAGCTGGAGTGTCTGAAGAAGAGCAAAGAGGCCATGTGACTGGAGTAGAATGTGTGAGACAGAGTAGTGGGAGATGAAGTCAGAGAGACGGGGGGTATAGGAAGGAACAGGTAGCGCAGGGCCTTCTTGCCTGGAAGTAAGGACACTGACTTCTCTTCTGAGATGAGACGCCTTGGAAGCTGTTGAGCACTGGGTGGCATTATCTGACTTAATATTTTTAGATAGTTTTTCTAGTCTAGCTGCTCTATGGAGAATCAACTAGGTGGGCAAAGGCAGGAAACAGGGAGCTCAATTAGGAGGCTGATGTAATAATCCAGGAAAGAAATGATATTGGCTTGGATAAGGCCTTAACAGTGGATGTTACAGAAGGAGTCAGGCTGAATGTCTTTTAAGGGTAGAGCTAAAAGGATTTGCAAACCAGCGGGTTTGTTGACAGGCCAAGATTTTTGACCTGAGCTACTGGACTTATGTATTTACCATTTACAAAGACAGAAAAGCCTAGGAGAGAAGCAGATTGGGGAAGGAGATGAGGGATTTGTTTGGGGACTTGTTAAATTTGGTTTGGGGTGTGTTAAAGGGAGATCTTAATAGGCAGCTGGGTATATGTGTTTGGGAACCAGAGAAGAGGTTCAGGGTGGAGATAGAAATGTAGAAGTATCATTTTATACATGGCACTTAAATCTACGCGACTGCATTACTGCAGCAAGCATTTCTGGTTTGAGTGGTTGTCGTTTGAGCCATGAAATAGAGCTAGTTTATCTGTCTATGGAGAGATCACCCCATGAACCAATTCTCATTAGTAGCATTGCTCTATCATCTGGGAACAGCGTGGCCAGTAACTCCCAGAGAATCAGCTAGAAGAACAGCTCAATCAAAGAAATTGAATGTGACCAAAACTCAGTCTGCATATGTGGCTCCAGTGAATTTCTAAGACATACAATATAAGATCAAGGAAGGGAAGCGGACTTGGCCCAGTGGTTAGGGCATCCGTCTACCACATGGGAGGTCCGTGGTTCAAACCCCGGGCCTCCTTGACCCGTGTGCAGCTGGCCCATGTGCAGTGCTGATGTGTGCAAGGAGTGCCATGCCACACAGGGGTGTCCCCCACATAGGCGAACCCCACACGCAAGGAGTGCACCCCGTAAGGAGAGCCACCCAGCGTGAAAGAAAGTGCAGCCTGCCCAGGAATGGTGCCGCACACATGGAGAGCTGATAGAACAAGGTGACACCACAAAAAGAAACAGATTCCCGTGCTGCTGACAACAACAGAAGCGGACAAAGAAGAACATGCAGCAGATAGACACAGAGAACAGACAACTGGGGGGGGGGGGGGAGGGGAGAGAAATTAAATAAATAAATCTTTTAAAAAAGAAAAAAGATCAAGGAAGAAATGGAGATCTTGGATTATGCAAGAAACCGTGAGTCAGGCATGTGTTAAAAGATCATTGTGGAGACACAAAAAAGCATCCAGAGTGAGCAATACAATTATGGGGGTTGGGGGGGGGGGTCACAGTTCCCTAACAGACCTTTGCTGAAACTGGAAAAAGGCTACTTCTGATGTATACAGAAAGACCAGCTGAAAAAGATTGAACTCTTCCCCAACTTTACTCTGCCTAGGTCGGGAGGGTATGGGAAGGAATGAGATATAAATATTAATAGCAGCAAGGAGTTCCAGAGGGTGACCCACTCTCCTGGTTTCTTCTCCAGGGACTGAGGGCTTTCCTGGGTGCCAGACTTTCAGTGTAAAACAAGGACAGCCTGGGCAGACCCGGGCGGTGGGGTCTAGGTTCAGGCCAGAAGGAAGACTTCCTGGGACTAAATAGTTCGGCCGTGCAATAGAAAACAATACAGATTTAAGTTTAGACTGATAGATGTGGGTAAAATCTCTTAGTGATGTTTTCCCTCTGAGGTTTCACATGCTTAACCCTTTAACTTCTGGAGGGATCTCCGAATCACTCCTTGCACATAACTTCTAATAGCAGGGATCAATGAAGCCCCATGGTTTGGAGACATGATGCAAAGTCAAAGGAGTGTGTGTGTCAGCAGAACATCGTTATGACTCAGGGTAGGTTGTGGTGATCTTTTTTTTTTTAGTTGGTTCTGAGGAATTGAACCTGGGACCTCATACATGCTAAGCAGGTGCTCGACCCCTGAGCTACACCGCTCCACGGGAGTAATCTTTTGAGGCCAAAGGACTCTTTCTGAACAGGGCCAGGTTCTAGAGGTCACAACTGAGCACTCTGTGGTTGCCTCTTTCCCTGGCCTTGTGGAAGGAATCCCCAACATATCCTGATCCCACTCTCTGCTGAGGCCTTGTGAGCGTTTCCCTCAGCCTGGAATGTGCTTTCTGCCCAGCACACACATGTGCACGCGCACTCCAGGCTCAGCTTGAACAGCGCTTCTCAGGCCTTGCCTGTGGTTACCTAAGGACACACTTGAAGCGTGGGAGCCCCTGTCCCAATGTTGCCTCTTCGCTGGTCTGTCTTCCCCCGTCGGTTAAGACAACAGTTATATTGTGTTCACCTTTAAATCCCACAGCAGAATCCACTTGTGGTACAGAGTGAATGTGCAATAATAATTTTTTGAATGACTGCCTTGGAGGAATTCTCCCCTTTTCTGGTACTCATTGTTATATAATCACTTTCCTAAAAGACTTTTAGTGCCTGGATGTGAATCAAACCCATAGCACACGATAAGTTGTTATATAGAGCTTATTCAGGAATAATGAGCAAGAAGCTAAGAGAATGAGGAGCTCAAATTATGACAAAAATAATTCCAAATACAAATAAAAGTCATTATAGACCCAGAATGTGAGGCTGAAGTCACACTTTTCAATCTCCTTTCCTCTGATCTATTTTAATGTTTTCAAGAAAGTTTTATGAAAGCGGTAGTATGGTAATTAGCATGCTTACAGATTTTGTTTGTTTGTTCAAGAACAAAATCTCTGAATTCTCAATTTATGTCAATTTTGAAACTCATTCTTTCAGAGTACTGATCTCCACAACACACATTTCTATTTTAGATAGTGAGACCCCAAGTTTCCTCATCAACCCTGCTACCCACATGGTCCCAGTGTCACACTAGAGCAGGGCTTCTTAACCTTTTTTGTTCCACGGACCCCTTTGCCAGTCAGGTGAACACCACACACTGTGTATTATTTAATAACTATATCACGCCCACACCAACACTTTCCCACAAGGATAATGTTTGTTTTGCATTTCAGTTCAAGCTCATGGACCCCTTGTTAAGAACCCCTGCACTAAAGCCTTTTACAAAATGGGCCCTGGTGTCTCCTTGTATCTCAGTCTCAGGTGGTTCCCTGGGGGATTCCAGGAAGGGACAGGGGACAGGGCCAGCCCCAATCACGGTGGGCTGACACAACAGCCAGAGAGCGGCAGGCGGAACCCAGGACCACCCGAAGTTGCCCACACACTCCCCATACAGCAGCACTCCCGAGGCAGGGTTGATCTCCCCTTGGCAGAGCTGAATTCGAGGACAGCATATGCCTCTCCTGGCGGTACTAGTGGAATCACCTCAACCAGCCGGTTCAGACTCTTTTCCAGAGCCAAAAACCACTTGACTGTCTCCAGTTCCCCACTTTGCCAGTTTGTGGTAACTGGAAAAGTCTCAGAACCAATAAGCATACAAACAAGAAAACTTTCCAATGAAATTCCTCAACCAGGCAAAATGGTTTCCTTCACAAGAAGCCTGAGAAGGTAGAGGGAAACCTGTTTAAACATTAAATTCATGGCTGAAATAAGCCAATAAGCTTATTGGAGGTTATGTTTTATTTTCATGTGTTAAAGGGCCTCATACTTATTTCTTTTTGGACTTGTTTTGATATGTATGCTTTCAGTTTGCCAAAAAACAAAAAACAAAATGGGAAGATGAGGACGATAAGGTGATGGCGGTAATTACCAAGGACTCTTGGCCTGGCCGACAACTTTGCAGAATCCAGCAGGAGAGGTTTGGAAGGGACTATAGCTTGACCATCCTCCCAAATTCTCTCGTTCTACACGTGAGAAAAAGAACTCAAGTCAGACAGTGTCTGAGGCCCCACAGCTGGGTGTGGCAGAGCTAGGATTAGAAGCTGGTGCTTTTGTTTCTTCATGGTTTGTGCAGGAAATCCCCCCAATATCCTCCTTCTACTGCCCCATTTACTTCTTTTAATCAATAATTTTCATTGTCCCTTCCCCTCTCCTTCCAACTGCTGGGATTGTATCCTTATACCCTAAAGTAATCCAGGGCTTCGGCTATAAGAGACCAAGGTAGCAGTTGCAGAAATTCAGGGCAGGGCCCTCTTGGCTGCTTACCAAACACCAGGGAGCCCACCTGAAAAGAACCCAACCGCCCCCACCGCGCAGCTCAGTACTCTGCCCCGTGTTCTGTGGGGTGGCAAATCAACTCCCGTGTTCTGTGGGGTGGCAAATCAACTCCCGAAGAGCCCATTCAGTAGCCAGAGCTAAAGACGACCACACACGTGAACTTTTGCCACTTTTGTATTTTATTGTGGAACTGAGTTGTTTTTTTTTTTTCCTTTACATCAAATATCCTCAATGGAAGAGGGGATATTGCACACAAATATCATAAAAGCACTACGTATTACTTTCACTGGAAACTAATTTTCTACATTAGATATGACTGGATAGGATAGAAGTGATGCAGGATTATAAGACATAATACCATACACAGCTGCAGACTGACACAAACACCATTCAGAACGAGAGAGGAGTGTGAGGCGCTTCTCGGTGGGCTCAAGCCGCCTGCCCGGGCGGCGCGGCAGCGGGGCGGCCAGAGGTGCTTCCCGGGGCAGCCGGGTCTGGGTGCCTCTTATTGGGGGCTCCTGCTTTGAGGAGCGCCAAACGAGGGCCGAGAAGCTATTTTTTTCCCTTCCTTCTCAGTTTGTGATGCTGCCTTTTAAATTAACTTAGTAAAGTCACAGACATTTTTTAAAAGAGCAAATGGTTTTAATACCAGGTGAATAACCTAATTGCTTTCAAAGAAATGCTCATCCCTAGGCTGCTTTCGGTGTGTTGTTCCGTTGGTTCAACGAGAAAAGCTTACATTTCCTTTCAAATGGAAACAGGATATTTTTTTTTTCTAAATCTGAAGTGTAAAAAAAAGTTATTATCGTAACGCACAATATCATTACTGAGCAAGAACCTCCTGTGATAGGTGACTGAAGAGAGGCAAGAAAAGCAATTTCAGGATTGTAGAAGAGCTCCTGAGAGCTGGAATTTGGTTAAAAAAAAAAAAAGGGAAAATGGAAGTCGGCAAAATTCCATTAGCAAATGATTAAATCTTATTAAATGCGTATTGGAAAGCTCCTAAACTATTGGAGACACTTAAAACATTCATATACACTGGGGAAACCATCCACTATGATAGGTAAGTTTAAGAAAAAAAAAATTTTTTTGAACTCCATGGAAAATGGCATTTAAGAGGGGAAGGAAGGACTCAGTCATTGTATCCAGTCCCACCACAAGACTGAGAAAGCATGCACGGGGCTTGGGGTTTGGAAAAAGGGGATAGAATTGGTTAAAATTGAAAACAGAGGATCATCTCTAACATTTCGTCTCTGCAGAATTTTGTTTAAGCATACTACCAAAAAGGTCATGATCATGAATGCTAGCTCAATGGAATTCCATCATTTAAACAGTGTAAATTCCTTCCACTCAAATAGTCAATCTATACAATTGGAATAAGTAATCAGTATCGAACAGAGCTTCTAGAGGTCTGTGCAGATCGCCAGCTTTCACCATGAACATCCAAGAAAAGTTGTGATGGCTGTTACTAAGTGTGTATGTATGGGACCAGCAAAATTAGGTTAGTCACACAGGTAGGAAAGATTCTGGATGCAATGCAATGCAAATATTGGTTTTCCTGGTATACTCAGGCTTTGTGGTCATCATTGAGAACAATGGAGGGAGAAAGGTATTGAAATAGTTCACAGGAAAAAGAGCCAGCTGACCAAGTGACAGTTTTTGTATATTTTTCCCATTAAATCCCATAGCAGAAAAAGAAACAAGAGCAGAGCAGTGGGGTAGAGTGGTTATAGTTGAAGATTGGCTATAATTCCCCTAAAATGTTTGTCTACTTTTTAAAGCAAAATAATGCATATGTTTAAAAAATGTAATTTTGGAAACTGGAAAACAATTCCATCCTTCTATCAAAGAAAAATCAACCAGAGGTCTGGATTTGACAAGAAGTCTACAAATCTGTTCCTCCTTGCATGCATTATGAGGACCAATTCAACTTAACAGCTAGTCATTAAATAATTATCTTGAGTATCTTAGTTTGTCTCATAAGTCTTAAGTAGTTGAGTTTATACTCAATGAAATTCATTTTCATCACAATGACTTTTCTATTGTGTGTTAATTTTTTTGTACTCTTAATGGGTTATTTTTAAGTACTTGAAAGACACGGGGTAATAAATAAAAGCTGCATCTCTATAGAAGCCTAACAAAAATAGAATATCAATTTTTTTTAAAAAAATTAAACATTAGAAAAATGTAATTCACAGCATTAAGTAGACTGCACAGGCCCTCGGTGAAGGGACCCCAAAGAAGCATTGTTTAAACCCTCATAATAGTTAGCAGTGCAAAACATATACTCGTAAGACAAAAATACACTAACAATGTTAATTTTGAAATAAATAACTAACATAGAAAATAAAATGAGGTCATTGTTCACTACTTCGTAGATCTTAGAGTCCGCAGGAAGGGCGACATGACAGAACACAGCCCGGCTGTCACTGAGAACCTCGCCACATCTGAACCCTGGATGCCCTGATCTGCACCTTGGAATCTGACGTCAGTCTGAATCATGATCCAGTGATGGAAATGATCTCTGAACTCTACACGACGAACTGTAGGAGCTGGGAATTCATTTGCTTTCGGGGTATTATTTCTTTTATTTTTTATGCAGAAAAGAAAATCCCAAAGCAAATTTGCACTAGGTTCTTTGAACTTGTCTTGGTTCTTTTACCTCATGGTTGAACATCTTGAAAGAAGCTTGCAGGATACCACTTGGTGATGTGCTGCAAAAGACAATAACGCAGCCCATCATGCCATTCTTCCCCACTCTCAAATAGCACATATTCAGATTTTTATGTTATGGGATCAAAGGATGGGAGGTATCATTATTCTTGGTACTTATGGGTTTTTAATAAATATTATTACTGCAATATCGGACCTCAGTCTCACCAGAACGTCAAAAAGCATTATTCAATTTTTGTCTTATGAAACACTTAAAAAAAAAAAACTGTCACTTGAAAATTTTCTTTGCATTTTCCTGTAAAATGAAAACATTTGTTAAAAAGTTCATCTATGAAAGGTTCTCGCATATCTAAAAAAAAAATTCTTCTGTACACTTGTTCCCATAAGTACGTTGAAATTAATGGAAAATAAGAAAAAGCCAATGTAAGACAAAGGAAGGTAAATACTGTACACTTGCTGAGAACCTCTTCCACTATAAGATTCACTGTTTTCCCAGTTCTGATCATAGAAGCCATTTCAATCTTTAACTTGCGGTAGTAAAGAAGCTATGAAAGGCTCAACTTGTTTGGCTGAGGGGGTCATGGGTGCACTGAGATGGTGTCAACACACGACTCAGCATCAAACTATTGCACCAGTCAGATCGGCTTCTAGTACCCCACACATGCACACACATGCTCCTTTAACTGGAGTATCTATAATCCTACACGGATGTTTTATAAACTTGCTGTCTCACATTAAAAAATAAGTGCATCGAGTATCTTTGTACATTCAAGTCACTTTCTAAGGCAAATTGTCTACCATATGTACTCCCAACTGCTTTGGTATTTGCTTCAGTTAATTGGGGTGGACTTGGGTGTTGATGCATGCAGGTTAATTGACTCAGAGTGGACTAAGTGGGTGGACAAATGCTGGGAGCATGCCTTAGATCAATCTACTTATGAGTTTTCAAAGTTTGAGAGTTCTGAATGGGGTTCAAACCACTTGCATGTCCAGTCTACACTCACTATGTTATGTCAGTGTGCAGCCTTCAAACTGAAGGAGCCTAATTAAGGCATGGAAATCTCATGTGCCTTCATAACAAATCTTATTCTTTCTGTTTTCCTCTAGATGACATGTCTTAGAAAAGTAAGACTTTTTGATGACTCAAGACTGACACAAATTGAAAACTTTGCCTATGTAGACTACAGAATACCTATTCGCCTGAGAAAATGCAGACTTAATTGTTGGTTATTTTTTCCTTACCCCACCCTGCACTCTCTTTTACTCTCTGGGCATCTCACCAGCACTCTCTCCATTATACCTCCTTCTCTTGCATTCTTTTTCTTTCTCATTCTCTCTCTCTTTCCTGCAATTTCTCTCTCTTGCGCGCGCTCTCTCTCTTGCTCTCTCTCTCTAAGACAAATGCGTCTACCTAGCAGAAGTCAGCTGGGTTTGCTAGTGCGTGGTTTCCAAATGTTCAGCAGAGATGAACTGGGGCAGGTAATTTTGCAGTAATTTGAACCCTATTGCGGGAATACTGTTACTTCCCTTAGCAATCAGCAAAAACTGAGAAATATTAGTGACTTGCATCACTGTGATACAGTATAGCATTTGGCAGGTAATAGAGTTCAGCAACTTAATTAGATGAATTGACTTTTTAGAAAAGGTGGTTTCAAATGGAAGAATTTCTGGAAACAGTTCAAATCCTGTGGTGCGGCTGGCCTTGGCCTTTACAGTTCAATCTTGCAGGCGGGGAAGGATTCATCTTGCATGACCACCGTGCTGCTGCTCGCTAAAACCATGATGTTGAGGTCTTGCTGCTTCTCATGGGTCTCCTGGTACCATTCCCTCATCACTTCAGAGTCATGTGTTGGGATCAGGGTCACCTGCGAGGAGAGAGAACATGGCTGTTTGAGGGCAGAGCCAAAAACCAGAAGAAAAAATAGAATAGGATGTTAGTCCATTAGAAGAAAATCTGTTTTCCTCAGGAAATGCAAACGACTTTTCGACTTATATTTTTCAGGAACCAGACGCAACTAATGACTAGTCCATTAGCTCGTATGTATTCACTGTCAGTGTCCAGAAAGTGATATGGTTAACGTGAAATTTCTTGTATTTCCTTGAGCACAACTGGTGGGTTTTGCATTAAAGATGTATACTTAATGTGAAGAGTTTCAGGTATTATTGTGGTTCAAGGCCCTTACAAGTCCACTCATTCTCGTAGTTAACACTGCATCCTGAGAAGGAAGGTTTGTATCTTTAACTGGTACCCGTGGTTGGGGTTGAGGAGTGGGATGGGTGGGTAATGTGTCAACAGTCAAAATTTCATCTAGTGTTCCCTAAGAGGCCACTGGGTGCTTCTTCTTAGACTTCATATGATTATATAACACATAATTATATTTAAAGTATATAAACTCAGTTTACTATGTGACTGTGCAGAACCACAAGCAAAACTTAGATAAGCTGAAATAATAAGAGGTAGTTCGTGGCCAGACATGATGTGTGGGAGTACACAGGTGGGAGCATCCCGTTGGGGACCATTTTCTGCATTTTCTGCAATGCTGCTCCAGTGGAATTTCACACGGACAGTTAATTTTCTAAATGGCCAGATTCCTAGCTTGGTCTAGTCTTGAAATACAAAGGAGTAAAGACAAATCTGGAGCAGCCTGCACATGGAAATATGACCATTTTGATTTATGATACAGAATACTCGGCATACTGGGGGGAAGGGCAAGTAACCTTGAGCCCATTTTGCAAGCAAATAATTGTGCCTGAAGGGGGTGAGGTGTCTTTTTTCCAAGGCCTTGGTGGTGGTGCCAAGGATAATAGCTGTCAGGTTATGTCGTGTGAAGGCCCAAGAGACACCTCATGGGGCTCCACAACCGTAAACGTTCATCGTTAAACGTGATCCCTTCCCTCCGCCTCTGGAGTCAGCTAGCTCAGTCTGCAGCACAGGCACTGCACTTGAGCTCTTACCTGCATGCTGCTGCCCCACTGAGCCTTCCCTTCCAATAAGGCATCCAGGACAGCCCGGCTGGGCTCCTCTGCGGCGGGGTCATTCCCGCTCACCACGTAGTAGGATGACCTTACTCTCTTGAAAAATTCGACATCCACATTTTTACTATTGCTGTGGTTGGGGATATAGCACAGGTCCAAATACACAGGGGGGCCTGGAGGCACAGCCGAGGACTTGGCTGTCTTGGTGGCTCCTGGTCCTTTGGTAAACAAGCAAAGGCAAAGAGAAAGCAAAAGTCACAGCAAAGCAAAGAGACCCGTACTCCCAATACACCCTCCCTACTCATCCATAAGGAGACCCTCTGGGACATGAGATGGGGGAATGGACATTCCCATCTCCCTGGGAACTGGCAGTGGGCATTTAACTCTGGCAGTTTGAGAACCTGTAATATAGCTGTTTACCATCTCAACAGAAATGAAGAACGGGATGGCTTCTCTTTGTAGACAACCCATAGGCAGTAAGAAGCGTTTCTGGCCTTCCCAAAAGATGGGCCCAGATAGTAAAGTGCCTTCTTTAAGAGTTACTAATAGGCACTTAACTTGAAAAGTGATCTAAGAAATCGATTTTAAAGGTCAAAAGAAGGCATCTGCCTTTGGCAACCCATAATTAAAGAGCTCTTAGTAATCCACTTTGTTTTTATAGCGATTTTACCAGCAAAAGTATCCAACCTTCACAACAGACCTAGTAAACAGATCAAACTTTAACCCCATATGGATTCCTAAGACCCTTGACCTCAGTCACAAACACTGATGAAACACCATGTTCTCTGCTCTGAAAAGCCAAAGTCAGACACCTCTCCTAGGCAAGGCTGAACAGCCAATCATTGGCATAAGGACAGCTGTGAAAGCCTGGGGTTTCTCTAGCCAACCAGGACATACCAGACTGGGGAGAGGGGCATCTTGCAGCCAAAATCCCCAGTCTAAATCAGAAAGGCCTGTGCAAAGTAAAAACCTAGATCAATCAAAAAAATTTCCTGGCACCTTGTTTTGTGAACTGGCTTTCACTTGTTCCAGGAGGTAGGGGCTACATCAGTTGGTTCACCTGAAGCTTGTGGTTGTTTGCTTGTTTGTTTCCCCCCACTCTTGCTCTCAACTGGGTGAAGGAGACAGAAATCTGCTGCAGCTGAATCTCTGTGAGGTCTTTTAACTCTTGGGTCCCTCAGCAGGCCTTGTGCACCTGGAGACTAGTACTTACCCTTCCAGTGGACAAGCCCACCCAAGCCAAGATTGACATCTGGGCACGGGATGATGTGGAGAACTCATGGCATTAAACTTAAGGCTAAATCTTTGCAAATCCAGTGTGACTGACAAGGACAGTTGACGGAGACTTGGTTTCAAACTGAGTTTATACAGTGAACCCCAAAGAATTAAAATGTCCATTATTCAGTATGGCTTATAATAGGAAAAAGTGCTCTTTTTATCCCTTCACCACTCTACCTCAAACTCCAACAGACACACTCACACAGAAAAAAATGATTTACAAATCTAAGAAGGCTCAAAGTTTTTGAAACAGTAGAACAAGCATTCTATGGGAGTGGTTCTTCACCCAGACTGCACAAGTACAATGACCTGGGGAACTTATAAAACACACTGGTGACCCCAGGCCTCACCCCTTAAGCAGGGGCTCTTAACCTTTTTGTTTCCATGGACCCCTCTGCCAGTCAGGTAAAAACCACTGACCCCTTACTAAGTCCACACCATACTGTGTATTATTTTATAAATATATCACACTTACACCAACATGTCCCCTCAAGAATAATGTTTTTGTTTTTGTTTTTTATTTCAATTCAAGTTCACAGACTCCTTGTTAAGAGCCCCTGCCTTCAAGTGTGGTTTAATTGGGCTGAGACTGGAGCCTGGATGCCACTGTTTTCTAAAAGCACCCCCAGGTGATTCTAATGTGCACTGTTCTAAAGCCATTAAGTAGAATTTTTAAAAAATTATTGTCTCTCTTTTTTTAAAGATATATAGATCACAGAAAATGTTACGTTAAAAAATAGAAGAGGTTCTGAGATACCCCACTCTCATGCCCCCATCTAAAGCTATTTAAAATGTCACCTAGATCTTAATATGCTTGATCTTCTTTCTATGGTTTTAAAAAGACTGTCATCACAGAGTCAAAACCACCAGTGAATTCTATCAACTGTCTGATTTTATTTGGGGTGGTGGAGCGTAGAGATCAGCCAAACTGATATTTGGATAAAAATAGGTTAAGAGACCATTTTAATGAATCTGAGCTGAAAGCCTTCAAAATATCCATTTGTGGCCCTCCTAAAGAACTGACATGTAGCAGAAGTTTGTGAGCTATGTGTCTTCTAATAATTAAGAATGTCTGCAAGATTTTCTCTTGCACATTAAATCAATGCCATGAATACCAAATGAATATTGCTCATGGAAGCATAAACTGAGGGAATGGCTAAAAGCCGACCTAAGTTTTGTTTTAAAAATGAATCATTATCCAATTTTGTCTTTTTAGAAATCCACTGGAAAAGCATCCTCAAAGTAAATTAAAAAAACAACAACAAAAAGTAAATTCAAATGAACTCGTCTTTATTTATTACTTTGACTTTAAAGGTTCTCTTTATATGGCCAAAAAGGCTTGAAAATTCAATTGCATGGGCTAGGGTACATGTTCTGGCAAGTGTGGTAGCAAATTTCAGGTGGTTTTTATCTGTTGGAATAGATTTTATGTATTCTCTTAAGTGCAGGTCAGTCGTCAACTTTCTTAGACCAATGGGTTAATTATTTGGTGGTTTTTCATTAATTTTAAGCATGAACAGATTCAGTTCATTTTCTTCATACATGTAAAACACCGCCTGTAAAATCGATGCTCCATACTGCTTAAGGTAAAAATGTGTAGCTGTAACTAACTTCCCAAAATATGTTGAATGTGAAAGTCCCAAAGTTTCATCTATCAGATTTTACCTAATAAATCAAGGAAACAATATTTATTTTTCACTTCACATGTTCATACTTCTTTGTGAACTGTGATCTAAATCTTCTGAATAATTATGTTAAATAAGATTCACTAATGGAAATTCCAGTCATTGGCTGGAAGTAACAACCTGAAGCCTGGCCACCAGGGACCTGTTCCATCAAAAACCCAGGTCACTCACAACTTCTCTTAAAACACACACACACATATATATAAAAACCCAAGTCATTGCTGAGAACCTAATAAATCTGGGAATCAGAACCAAAACAGAAAGCCAGGGATATCAGCTCTTACCATGTGGGCTTTCTGAAAGAACATTATGAGTCACCATTAGTGAGGCCGTGGGATGAGGGAGGGACAGGAGAAGAGGCACAATGCTTTTCTCTCAATTTGTATTGGGTTCCCACTGGTCAACTGAAAGGATAATTTGTTGGCTGATGAAAAAACCGAGCATTGCCTGTAATGGGCATGTATCTAGCCTGGTTATTTATTTATTTATTTTTCATGAAAAAAAAAAATTGCAATGTAAATCTTGGGCTTAGACTGCCCATTCCAATCTGGGCTTGCTTGAAATTCCCTTAGGCCTTTGGGAGCTAGCTCCTGGCATTTTTTGCCTCAGCTTGATTCTGGGGACAGTATGGCTGAAGCTCATGCCAACATGGTTGACAATATCTACCAGGACTGCAGTGGCTGTGCTCCAGAACAGGGTAAACCCAGGAAGGCCAACTGGTGAACTAGAGCCACTCTGGTCCATATCCTGCCCTAAGCAGACGCCTGAAGGTCACAATGGGCTGGAACATATTCTCCTCTGGCAGAAGAGAATAGAAAAGGGAACCTAAAGCACCAACTGTGCTCTCCCATCTTCCTAGCCCAAGGTAAAACAGGTAAGTTTAAAGGCTCCATGTGGTTTCTTCAAATAAAAGCAAAACTTCTGCGGCCAGTCCAGGATGCCTGGCATCTTCACCAACCTACCTGCAGTTGCAGTCTTTACCGATTTGGACGTAGAGGCATTGGTGGCATTCTTGGTCTCCTTGTCTTTCTCCTCCCCACGTGCAGCTTTGACCTCTGGAGTGCTGGTGGGTTTTGTAGCTTTTTCCACAGATTCTTTCTTCTTAGGAGAAGCCACTCTGGACACCTTATCTGAGGAGTCCTTCAAGCCTCCTGGTTTTGGTGAAGCAGTAGAGGGCTTGGACTTCCCATCACCCTTCTTGACAGGTGATGATGACTTGGTCTTTGTACCTGGCTTTTTGGTTTTGGCCTTCTCTTTCAGGTCTTTCTTCAGAGCTTTGCCAAGGTTCTGCTCAATGGCCAAGGCCTCCGGATCCACCATGGACACATCAGGGTGGCGTGGAGAAGGGCTGCGGTCTTGCACGGGGGCCGGAGGTGGGTCCATGTGTTTGTAGGTGACAGTTTTGTCTGTGGGAATGGTTTCAGATTCATCTTCAGAGTCGATATTTGCATCAGCTGTGATGGAAGGGCACTCTTCAGTCTCCGGGGGAACATCTGAGTCTGTCTGCGATGGGGCCGACTCGCTAACGGATGTTGGGGGGGTTTCATCACACTGCCGCCCCTGCTGCTTGCCTCCTGGGGGTGGTGGGGCTCCTCCTGATTGAGTGAGGGGCTTCTCAGACTCTTCAGTTGGCTCTTCACTGGCAAACCACTCTAGAGGATTGGGATTAATGAAGGAGGGTGAAAGCTCTGTCTTAGGATGCTTGTATTCACAGGAGGACACAAGGCATAAATCGACATCCTGGCGGGCCTCAGAGGGGGACTTCTTTTCAGCAGTGTAGCAACGGTCTGGAGTCTCATAGGAATATGTAGTTGTCTGAGGGGTTCTCGTGATTTTCTCTGTAGTCTCATAACAGTATGTGGAAGTATCAGGGGCTCGTGTCATTTTTGTAGATGCCTCATAGGAGTAACTTTCAGACTCAGGAAAAGTGGCAATTTTCTCAGTCGTCTCATAAGAATAGCTGGAATCCCCAAGTGTGTGACCTCCACCTTCAGAGTCATCATAGCCATTGCTAATGTCATCTAGGAGCCTTCTAGACCTCTCAGCCTTTTCATAGCTGTAACCACTCACTTCAGGAGTCTTTGTCATCTTCTCACTTATCTCATATGAGTACCCACCCTCTTCGGGAGTCCGTGTGGTCTTCTCTGTAATTTCATAGGCATAACCACCATCCTCAGGGGTCTTGGTGGTTTTCTCAATGGTCTCATAAGTGTAGCCACCATCAGTTGGTGACTTTGTGGTTCTTTCTGTCTTCTCATAGTAATAGCCACCAACCTCTGGGGTCCTTGTGGTTTTCTCATAAGATTCATAGGTGTAACCTTCTTCATCTGGGGATCTGGTTGTTTTCTCAGCCTTTTGATAGGCATAGCTGAAATCACCAGGTGTCTTCCCTCCACTATCCTTCTCCACACCAGATGGGGTCAAATCTCTATTCAAGGCTAGATGGTGTTGCATTGTATCAAATAACATCGAGGAACGGAAGCCATAGGGCTCTGCAGATGCTGCATCCATTGGTGGAGAAGAGGAACTATGGCTAGCTGCTGTGCTCTCTTTGACTGCAGAGGTAGAATCTGAGAAACTGGGTGAATATAAAGGAGAGGACTCTCTTGGGGTCAGTGGAGAGATGTCAGATTTTGGTGAAAGTTTCTCTCCTTCCAGAGTTTGTACTTTTTCAGAGGTGAGTGAGGCATATAAGGATATATCTCTGGGAGGAACAACATCAGATAGAGTATCTTCTTGGAGAGGAGAAGCAATCTGAGAAGGGGTATGTGCGGAAGAGGTGGATGGGGAGGCCTCTACCTGAGATACTGAGATGAGCTCAGAAAGATCATTATCTTGGGTGTAGGATGGCTCCTCTGTTGGTGGTATCTTATGTGATAAACTAGAGTCCTGCATGTCAGAAGGACTATAGTCCACTTCAGTTGGACCATTTTCAGTGATGTGAAGCATACTTGCACCCACTGTAGGTTGATCTGGAGACTGTCGACTGAAGTCCATAGCAAGGGAATGCTCAGGAGATTCCTGACCGAACTCAATAGACATTGAGGATTGTTCAGATCTGTGATCTTGAACTGGTGTCCTGGATTTGGCTGTTTTAGGGGAGAAATCTGGTGGAGAGATCGACATAGGTCTTGGGCATTCTTCTTTAGATGGAGACATTTCTGTTTCCTGGAAAGTGGTAGGTGTTTGCACAACAGACACTGAAAGGGAATCGTCCACTTCAGTGGAATGTGGAGAGCCAACCTCAGCATGCAGAGAAGGAGACACATCATCTGTTGTTGGCTCTGGGAATGAGCTCGTAGCCACGGATGCTGTGGAGACTGAAGCCACACCCTCTATATGAGAGTATGTGTCTTCTGCTACACCCTCATCAACAGGAGTAGCAGACTTGTCTGAGACAGTGCCTTCAGAAATGGACATTTTAGTGTCTTCTTTAAAAGATCCAAACTGACTGACATCTATTTGCGTAGGAGATACATCTCCTAATTTCCTTTCATCCAAAGCCAGTCCTGGTTGAGAACTCAGGGCTTCAATATCATCATTTTTCTTTTCTTGACTAAAGTCTTCCTTTATTGGTATAAAGTCTGTGCTTTTCCCTTCTTGTTCCTCTTGGAAAAGACCAGTAGAAGTTATTTCAGAAACTGGACTTATTTGATCTGGAAAGCTCTGTTTTCCATTCTTTCCTTCAAAAGGACTTTCAATACATCTGTCCAGAGCCTTATCATCAGCACTTAGGAAACTTTCATATGCAGACTCTGATCCAATTAGGGGAGGGCTGCGTAAAGGAGACAAAACTTTTTCAATAGGAGACTCTGAATCAGGTACTGGTTCATCCATTGGGCTTATGGAAGGCTTTTCATTCTCATCTTTGTCATCATCAAATTCAAAACTCACTGGAACCGCTGATGGTTTTTCAGTGACTTCTGTGGGGAGGTGATTGGCCTTCTCGTCAGTGGGAGACTGATAGTAAGGTGTGTGGCCAGCACTGCCAGTCACAGACTGAGATGGAGACACCACTTCCAGGGTCTTATCCTCAGGACTCGCACAATGTTCTTCAACTACTTCTTGGGTCACCTCAGGAGACACTGGGGCTGCTTCTGGCTCTGTGGAGACTTTAATCTCATTGGGTGTCAGAGAAAAGTTCACACTACGTTCGCCCAGAGGGGTCTTTTCTATGGGTGATGGTGGAGATGGACTCAGGGATGGGCTCTTAGATGGGCTAAGTTTTTCATCCAAATCTGCTGAAGTGTCTTTGATTTCCAGTGTGGCACTCACTTTCACTTCTTTCTCTCCAAAACAGTAAGCATCATGTAGAGCAGATTTGCTGAATTTGTCTTCTTCCATGGACGAGGGTGGTGATATGGTGGAGGCTGAAGCATTGTAATCCTTGCCATCAGTAGCATCTGTTTTTGACCCATCAGATAATCCATTGAGTGGTGTAACAGTAGTAGGTTTGGCATATTCCTGAGAATACAGTGACGACTCATATTTGGTAATGTTTACAAATTCCTGAGATGGGGACTCTGTCTCTTCATTGTTGGTCTCATCACTCATCACATCACGAGGAGTAGACATCTCATCCATTGGGGTGGGCTCACTGGATATCTCAATGGTAGACTGAGTATAGCCAGAAGTGGCAGTGAATTCTTCAGGCTGGTCTTCTCGATTCTCCTCATCAGAAGCAGTGGCCTCACTCTCTGAGCCTCCAGGTAAAGTCTCATCATGAATTGAAGATGCAGGTTCTTGGGCAGGAGACTGGGCTCCCAGTGGCTTGGCTGATGTGGTAAGGAACCCATACTGATCCTCAACACCACCAGCCTCTGCTGCCTTGTCAACCACAGCCATCACGTAGTCTTCCGCTTCAATTTTTTCAGGCTCATATTCCTCCTCTCTGGCATCCTCTGCTTTGTACTCCTCATCACCCTCCTCCTCAGACTGTTCAGTTTCCCCTTTCTCAACTGCCTCATCCATGTCTTCTTCTGCTCGATCATCCCCACTGGCCACAGACTCCCTCTTCTCCTTGATGTACACGTCTGCCTCTGCCTTTGCCCTTTCCTCATCCTCAATGAGGCTGTGCTTGGAAGTTCTCACACACACATTTTCTTCACCATCTTCCTCTGGCTCCTCAGCATCCTCGGTTTCTGCCTTTTCTTCATAGTCTCCAGTCTCTGAGGATTCTTCAAAACCAGCTCCTTCATCTTCGAATTTTTCAATGTCATCCACTCCCTGCTTTTCAACTGGTTCCAGTTCCTCAGGTGTTTGCTCACATTCACCCTCTCCTTCAGTGGTGGTGATCCCCTCATCAGGGGACTCTGCAGGACCTTTGATGACTTCTGTCTCTTTCTGGATGACATAGGCTTCAACGGGCTCACTCTCCTTGAGTTTTTCTTCATCTTCTCTCAGCTCCAGCTGAGGCTTGATGTCCTTTGCTACATCGACCTCTTCGGCCTTTAATTCTTCAAAGTCCTTGGTTAGATCCTCAGGAGATGACATAAGGGACCTCTCAGCTTCGAGTTCTTTGGCAGGGCCAGTGGCTGCTATTTCAGCTGCAGCCCCCATGGCTGCTGCAGTGGCCACAGTGCCAATGGCTGCAGCTGCAGCCTCTGTTGTCTTGACTTCCTTCTTAATGACTTTAATTTTCCCCTTCTCCTTTGGCTTCCCAGCAGCAACAGCATCTTTCTTGACAGACTCTTCCTTCTTGGGTACTTTTGGTTTTAATGCAGCCGGTTTTTTTGCTTCAGATAGAGGTGTAGATGGTTTCTTTAAGTCTTTAGGGAGCTTCTTAATTTCTTTTTTGGGCTCCTTTTCTTCCTTTTTAACTTCCTTCTTTTCTTCCTTCTTAACTTCCTTCTTGGTTTCCTTTAGTGGTGTTTCTTTCTTAACCTCTTTCTTGGATTCCTTTTTCTCTTCTTTCTTGACTTCTTTTTTGACTTCCTTTTTTACCTCTTCCTTTTTTGGTTTTTCCTCCTTCTTGACAGGTGTTTTGTCCTCCTTTTTAGCCACTTCTTTCTTTGGCTTTTCCTTCTCCTCTTTCTTTTCTTCAGCCTTTAACTTTGTTTCCTTTTTCACTACCTTCTCCTTGGCAACTTTGGGTTTGACATCTGTAGCTTGCTTTTCAGCCACCTCAGCTTTCACTGAAGGTTGGTCTTCCTTGCTAGGAACCTCCTTTTCAGTCACCGGAGGTTTGGTCTCTGCTTTTGTTGGCTTGTCCTTTTTCACTGTTACCTTTTCTTTGCTTTCAATTTTGGGTGGCTTTTCTACATGGTTAACTTTTGTGGCATCAGGGGTTTCTTCTTTAGACTCCTTCCGCACAGATTTGCTGGCAAGTGGTTTTGTGGCTGGCTTCAGACTTTCTCGGCTATCAGCTCTTTGTTTCAGTTTTACTTGTTTCACTGTGGGAGAGGCTACCTGGCCAGTGAGATCTTTCTGGGTAGCCAGAGGTTGCTTCAGGAAATCTAAATGTTTGAGCTTTTCCAGCCCTTCCAGGATGTTGTATTGGGTGCTGTTTCCAGGGAACAGGACTCGGATGATTTTTTCTGCAGGGTTTGCTGGATGCCACACAATCAAAGATGAGACTGAAGTTAAATAAGAAATTGGGATATCTATTTCTTGACCATTAGGCAGAATTAGTTCTGCCTTGTCTTTGTTGGTACCAGTCCACTGCTGCATAAAATACTGCATTTCCTTGCTGCTTTTGACTGGGTTAAGCACGTACATCTCAAGTTTACCAACTCCCATTTTTTGGAAAAGAATGACAGGATCGATGGTATTGCCTACACTTCTAAATAGAGGTTCTGGTTTCATGGACAATTTGTTTAGGTACTGGAGAGTGAAACAAGCTTCTTCTATACTTCTCTTCATCTTGATGTTTGGCTCTGGGTTTTTCAGATTTTCAGGTACATTGAGAAACACAACCCCTAAGTCAGGAGAGATGAGGTTTTTCATCCAGTCACTGTTTGTGGTAGAGCCCTGGGACTGTTCCTCCTCGAGCTCTGCTATTTTCCGCTGTAGCATGCTGTTTATTCCAGGCAAGTTGTCGTCCCCAATGTGGGTGAGCAGGATGGAGTCCACTCGGTCCAAGTGCCGGATGAGCTTCCAGAAGCAGGATTTTCTTTCTGATCCTCCATTGATGAGCATATTGAATCCGTTCACTGCAAATAATGCAGAATCACCCCTCCCTCCTGGAAAAATGTAACAGCAGGGCTTGGATAGCTTTAGAAATCCACCAGAAGTGGGAGGTTCCAGGATGTCAAAGGGAGATGGGACTTCCACTGATTCTGAGAGATACTCAGTAAACTCTGAAAGTCCTTCCATTTCTGGCAATATAGAAGCTGAGTTGAGTTTAATATTGATGAAGTCTTGGAGATTGTGTCTGTCAAGATTGGAGTTCTTCCAGTCCCCTTCTTCGGGACAGAACAGGGTTAAGCTGGCTTTGTTGGCAGGGTGAGTGGTGCTCAGTAATTCCCCAATCTGGGATTTAAAAAACAAAACAAAACAAAAAACAAAGAAAGGGTTTAAATGACAGTCATCACTGATTCATCATCTTTATCTATTACTAGGTATTATAGGATCATTGGATGCACAAAAGCCTGATTTCAAATTTGCATTCATGTAGCGATGCTGGTTATTTAAATGCTGAAATACTTCCATCCTGAAAGGAGACCAGCCTCTGTCCTGAGGTCCCCCAATACCCAGTAACCTCCTACTGCCTCAATAACCCCCAGTCCCTGCCCTTGGACTCATTCCCCTCCCTTGATCCAACAACCTTGCATGTTCTTGCCCAGCAAGGAAATTCCAGAACCCTGTTTCAGTTCTAAGACCAAGGTCCATTCTGGATGCTACATGCTGTGCCACAGCAGTTATAACATACCTTGACTATTACCCCTGAGTACTTACCATGTAAAGATACCCTTTAAAAAGTATTAAACTTTTTAAAGTCCATTTCACCACCGATATAAAATGCTTTCATTTATTCCACTGTGCCTGGCAAAAAAGTCCTGATTGACACATTAAATGATTTAGATAATAGTTCACTTGTCTCCCTTTTAGAATCTGGTAGGTAAGAAAGACAAAAGGTTGCTTCCATCTACCCCTCCCCCCAAGACAAGAAGTTATGAATTGCTCATTACTGCAAAATTACTTGTTTCTGGCATCAATTCACACTATTTAAAACATGAGCGGTTTACCCAGCATATTCTCATACTACGGTTTAAAGTGCAATTTTGCAAATACAAATGCTTATTGAAACTGTGATGATTAAAGCTATTAGGTAATTAACAAGCAAATTGCCAAATTTGTCCCTTATTTGCTTATATTTAAATTCAGGTTGAGACACTACACTTTCTCACAACTCCTGCTCTTTCAGGCAAGCTGGATATGAGTGGAAGATCAAATTTGGCTCCAAAAGATTTCAACACCCTGTTTAGTACTTCCCATTGCACAGGAACATGAAAGAGCAAATCGGAAACAGAACAGAGATTGCAGTTTAATGAAAAAGCTATTTTCTTTCCCACTCCATATTATGGCCATATGTTTCATGGTCTTAGCTTAGTGGATTCTGAAGGGGAATTAGGTCATAAACTCCAATTTTCTTTTAGTTTCATCAAAGCTTGGAAGTCAGCTTAGAATTTCAAAATGAAAAGGGCTCTGGGTAATTGATAGAACATGATGAAAGAGCAAAGCAAAAGTTTCATTTGATCCAGCTGGTCTGAATTCTTATATTCTAGTACTAGAGTGGTTTTATCTGCCTCACATAACCCCCGAATATTAGCATTCTAAGGCTACATGTATGTGTGTAAGGGTCATTTACAAAATCTGAAGTTTCCATCACTGAATTTCAGTAAAACGGCCATTTTTGGTTTGTCTTTGACTTTGCTTTGACTCCTAAAAAGGAATAAAAAATATTTTCCATTTTGGAAGCTAAGAAAATTGAAAAAGCAGATGGTAGTCATCCTTGGGGAGAGTCTTCACTCAAATTATTTGCTTGCCAAAGCAAACATAAGCACCAGATATTGTTTCTTGTTCAATAATATTAGCATAGATCTTTATTCCCAGCACCATCAGAATGATTATGAGTCTCTCGATCCTAATTTTCACACAGGGTACATGCAAATTATTAATGTTTTATAATATACTTTAGGGAAAAAGCCAGGATAACTCAAACTGATGAATCTTTAATAGGGAAATGCTTACAATTAAGTTTAGTTCATTTTAATTTTTGAATTAAAATAGTATATAGTATAGCAGCATACTATATGTCCTCATTTTGACTTCCTCTAAAGAAGCCTGGAAATCATCATAGTAAAGGGTAGCTATTAATTCTACTATACTGAAAGTTCCTGGATAATAGAAAAAGAATCTTCTGTATCTTTGTATCTTATTCATCTTTTCTCCCCCAATATTGAATCAAGCTCAATGGATTTTGCTGAACTGCACGAAAGGGCAATTCAACACAAGCTGTCGTCCTGAAACAGGCACTTGGATTGGGGTGAGAGCCTGCTAATACTTGTTCAAACACATTCACTGCTCCCTTTGCCTGGTTTTTACAAAGATGGGTGAGAGGCAAGTCTTGAAGAAATATTGCTTGGGGGTAAAAACTGTCTTTTATTCTTATAATTACTTTTTTTCTGATTAAAGGCTAGCATAGTAGAAGAGGAAAGAAGGTATAAGAAATAAATGGCTTTCCTGCAGATGGTATCAATGAAACAAGATTTGAATTCCGAAACCATGGCCTAACTACATTTCCTTTCTTGATTAGGTTATGTGCTTTGCTGAATGAGGAAATACAGTAGACGGCATATCTCTGGGTTTTAGCAAGGCATTTAACAGGATCTCTGAACAGTGTGATAGCAGAATTAGGTGGATTTGGAGCCGCCCTATAAAAGGGTGCTGCTTAATGTCAGCCTGGAGGGAGGTCTACAATGGCTGTCTCAATGATCATTTCTGTACTGTTGAGTATTTCCTGGGATGAAAAGAAGATGATATGCTTATCAAATCAGTGCACAGCATGAAAATGGGAGGCACAGCAAAATGTGGGATGGCAGAAATAAGACATTTATAATAGTTTTTGACCCTGGGATGAAAATGACTAAGTCAACTGTAGCAGGATGACATTCTCAAGGGATAAATGTAAGGTCCTAAAAAACCAGCTGGGTAAATTAACAGGGAGATGAGATTTAATAGTGACACTCATGGAAAAGACTCAGGGATTTTTTTTTTTTTTTTTTAGTTGACAGTCAAATGGATTTATCACAAAGCTAAAGAAAGCTTAATCTTCAGGGACCTTCAATGGCATGGACCCTTTTCCAAAGTTTTGTACTTAACTGTGTATTATTAATATTTTTGTATTCTTTTTCTTAAAGGGAATCCCCCAAATTATGTAAATTGCAGAGCATGGCAAAGCCTGCATCACATCCCTGTTGATAGTTAGTGGATGGTGACATCTAAGTGTTACTTTTAGATTCAGTAAAAGATTTTATTGAAAACTACAAAACTCATCAACTCTCACAATCCTGACCTGAACAAAAAGACTCCTAAATATAATGTCCATGATGTATCATGGCATTTTAGAGAAACTGGATGGAAAAAAATTGGCTCAAGTCTCCCTTGCTGGCTCCTTCTCCTTGGCCTTGACTTCTAAATGCTAGACCAGGGCCCCCTTTTCTTCTTCTTCTTTTTTTAAAAGATTTTTTATTTATTTCTCTCCCCTTCCCACCCCCCCCCTCCATTGTCTGGTCTCTGTGTCCATTCACTGTATGTTCTTCTGTGTCCGCTTGCATTCTTGTCAGTGGCACCAGGAATCTGTGTCTCTTTTTGTTGCGTCATCTTGCTATATCAGCTCTCCGTGTGTACGTCGCCACTCCTGGGCAGGTTGTGCTTTTTTCACATGGGGCGGCTCTCCTTGCAGGGTGCACTCCTTGTGCATGGGGCTCCCCTACATGTGGGATGCCCCTACATGTGGGACACCCCTGCCTGGCATGCACTCCTTGTGTGCACCAGCACTGCATGTGGGCCAGTTCACCACATGGGTCAGGAGGCTCTGGGATTGAACTCTGGACCCTCCACATGGTAGGCGGACACTCCGTCAGTTGAGCCAAATCTGCATCTCTCCCCTTTTCTTCTTCTTTTTTTTAAATTTATTTTTTATTTATTTTTCTCCCCCCACCCAACCCCGGTTGTCTGTTCTCTGTGTCTATTTGCTGCATCTTGTTTCTTTGTATGCTTCTGTTGTTGTCGGTGGCACAGGAATCTGTGTTTCTTTTTGTTGTGTCATCTTGTATCAGCTCTCTGTGTGGGTGGCACCATTCTTAGGCAGGCTGCACTTTTTTTTTGCGCTGGGAGGCTCTCCTTACAGGGCGCGCTCCTTGTGCACATCAGCACTGCACATGGGCCAGCTGCACACGGGTCAAGGAGGCCCAGGGTTTGAACCGGGGACCTCCCATGTGGTAGACGGACGCCCTAACTACTGGGCCAAGTCCGTTTCCCCCCTTTTCTTCTTAATAAATTTCTCTCTCTAACCATTTTATCTTGTCTCAGGGCTTTAAGTACCTCTAGCATGCTGACAACTTCCATATTAATGTCTCCAGCTCAACTCAGACTTCTCTCAACTCTGGATTCATAGATCCAACTCTCTGATAATTCCAAGGCACTAAAACATGACCAAGACTGAAGTCTTAAATTTCCCCCACATATACCACATCTCCCTTCCTGCCAAAGGAACAGATTAGAAGGATAGTGACCAGAGACTATAAGGAACATTTGCTTTGTTTTATGAAGAACAGTAGGGTGAAATGAAGAATGATTAATCTGCAGGTGAAAAAACAAGACAAAACAAAACATTAGCAGTGTTGACGGAGGGTGTCTAACATGCACAGGTGGAAAAGGACCTTGAAGACACAGTAAGACAAGTAAGGAAAAACTTTCTAACAGAGAGAATGAAAGTGCTCCTGGGAGATGATGCATTTCATCACCCTGAATTTCAGAGAGTGGATGGGTTAGCCATATGACTCCTATTTGTAAGTTTTGGTTTTTCAGTTGGCCTGGGATGATTAAGACAAAAAACCTGAAGCTCAAAATACATTGATAGTTATATCATTCAGTCCATTTGATTTTAGCTGTTATTGTCAAGAAATGTATCATTTTTAGTTTTCCCATACTGTGTTTCAGTTTTCTCTGGAGTGACTGGTGTGCTTTAAGGATTGGATAGAAGGAACAAAAATGGACACCAAATGGCCTTTAAGGTCCCCTTCATCACTGAAGACATTCTGCACTCAACCCTTTATCCCAGGCAACAGTAGGCAGTCATAGCTCCGAGAGGGCTGGGAACCACTGGCCTAGTCCAGTGACTTTCAATCCACATTAGCTGTGGCGTCCTTTCTTCTAAAACCACAATGCAAATGCCACCCCATGTTCTCCTCTTCCCTTGTTTCCCCCCACCCCCTTGACAAAACTGATCTAGTCTGCTGGAAAAAACTCTAGAGATGCTTTTTTACATGAGTAGCACATTAATTTTTCCAGAATATTGGGGTGTGGGTTATGGGCGAGGCAGAGGAAAATATGACATATATTCTGCCCTTAACAATAGCCACCTGAATATAAGGAAGATGCACGCTTTTCAGAACCCTTCCAATGATTACAAACCCTTCCATAAACTTGCATTCCTCAGTGAAAGCCATTTCTTTTACTTCATAATTACTGGCAAAATCTGATGCATGCACAGGCTAATATTAATTTAAAATTCTACTTCTGTGGTCTAGTAGAAATGATTTAAGCAACAGTATTCACATTATACTTTTAAAAAAATAGTAAAGAAATAGGTATTGTTGAGGTCCAGGTGGATGAATTATAACTCCTTATTTAAAATCTTTCCAATGCCAAGCCCTTTTCTTTACATACTTCTTTTGTTTAGTTTTACAGTGATAAAAACATATCAATGACTGGGGTAGAAACAACCATGAGAAACTAACTGCAGAACTAACTAACAGAAATGCAAAGGGGCACCCATGTGCATATAAGTGAGTCGAGGGTTCAGGACTGACCTGAGCCTAATGGCAGGCCAGTTCACTGCTGGCCTGTGTCCCTGAGCCTTGGTGTTGCATCCAGACTTGAGCACCTTCTCAAAGACAGGTGTCACGGGTTACCTGACAAATGCCCAACTGCACCCGGGCACAGTGAGAGCATGCAGTCATAATTTCACAGCAAATTGTGGTGTCACAGTGATCACACACTAAGTTCAGGGAGAAGGTACAGCAAGATGTGTAGCCCTACTGTTGTCATATCGATGCAATCTAGCAGAGATTTACTGGGTCTTTCCTTTTTGCGGGGACCAATAGATACAAAGAAGAACAAGACATGGGGCCTGAACACTAGCAGCTTGGATTACAAATTCTGAAGGAAGGCAGCGTCCAAACACTTTCCTTTTGGAGTGATAAGGAAGGCTTAAGAAGCCTCTGAGGGAGAAGCCAACAGATTGCCATCATTTTATGGCAGATGATGGCACACCTTCTGAAATCTGGGGCTCCAAAGACAAAGCAAAATGTTCCTTTTCAGTTTTCCATCCCCATCCCCCACAATCCCACCCCTACCCCCATGGGTGGTGTGTGAAACTTATGGCATCTGACAAGTATTTTTACAGAAACCTCCAGGTAAGTCAAATAACTTGGGCAGTTTGTTTATAGTACTTGTCCCTGATCAAACAAACAAAAACAAACAAATAAAACCCACAGAGGCTCTCTGTGAAGTACAGGGCTAACAAAGATTAAGTGCAGAAAGACACAGGGCCCTTTGCAATACCCATGAGACTGAGAGGCCATCTCAGGAAGACAGTTTTGCACAGAAGCGATAACTCCTCTGCCAGCACATCCCTCAACCTCTCTATTTAGAATCTGCTATCAGCTACAGACAGTCCCCAGCTGCTATGGTGAAGGCCTCACTGTCTCTGTAACTGCTATAAACAAGCAAGATGAGAGACGCACATTGTTTTGAAAACAGAAGTCTCCCAGCCAGGGTAAATTCTCCAGCAGGAATACCCGAATTAAAATTTGTTACTTGATTTTAGCAAATATCCCTACTCATATAGTTTTGAACACTTCACATGCATCATTTTTGAAAAAGGCATGTTCATAAGAAATATGAATGATTCAGCTTCAGTCTGACAACTTCTTAGGCATCTTTTTCATGGGGCAGAGGTAGGGATTAGGCATTAACAGTAAGAGAAATCACAAATAATTAGACCAGGAAAATAGGTAAGAAAATTGAAAGAGATCAGGGCAGTTACATCTTATCCAAAGCCCAAAAGATCTGTGGGGTATTCTTTCAGAAAACATGAAAGGTGGGTTTTCTTCTGGCTCTGTCACTTCCGGTTTCCTGGACAGGATTTCTGCCACCTGTAAAACACTAACTGTGGATCCCCTCCCGCCCACCCCCATACATATCTCAGACACGTTGAGAACGGTTCCAATTAATCATAGATGTGTGCTCGGCATTCCTGTGGTGACAGGCCACGGAATGGCTGTGTGTAGGATCACACAGTTTTGCATATCTCAGCATTCTTGCTCATCTCGAAGGAGGCGTGACATTCCGTCCCTTCACCCTTTAGCTCCCTCCAGTGCAGCCTTCAGCTGCAACAACAGCCAAGTCACCGTACAGCTTTTTCAGACAGGAACCCACCTCTTGATCAGTGAAAATCTCTATGAAGTTCTGGAAGGAGAAAGAGCCGGCCTGGAGAATGAGCTCCCCGGTATTTTCAAAGCACTGCCCAGTGAGCACGAGCAGCTTGTGCCGGGCAGCATCGGTGATCATCAAGCGCACCTGGAAGAAAGCACAAGGCGCAGGACGTGAGCCGTGGGCAGCATGGCCTCCGTGCCTCGGCCGGGGCCAGCCTTCGGAGCACTTCTTTATTACCGACAAAAATCATTCATTCTCTGGGATTCTCATGTCACCCGGGGGCTGGACAGGTCCCTGCCTGTAGGTGTCACCCACAAAGCCAAGGACTGTGGGCATCAGCCCGCCTATGAATGCTGTTTTCAGAGTTTTGCTACAACCAAGCCAGCAACAGCAGTGGACTTCCTCCCTCGAGGTTCCCCCTCTCGGAGCAGTCACTGTAACGGGCAATCATTTGTTCCACAGCTGCTCAGAATTGTCTGCCAGAAGCATGCGGTCTGTGAAGACTTGCAAGTACCTCGCAGGCTGAGCCACCCAGGGCAGCCCAGGTCCCTCAACTCCCACCTCATGAAGGACTGGTTTCCAACTGGGGTCCCAAGTCTACTCCTCCCCACCCAGGATCCTTTTCCTGCCCAGCCCTATACCAGACAAAATGGGATCGGAAAGAAGCTTGACAGAAGTGAAAGGCTGCTCCGAGTCTTAAAGAGAACTGTCAGTGGTTTGCACTTGTGACCTTTAAGTGGCAGGAAGCCAGCCTGTCCTTTAGCAGCAACCCTGCTCTAAGCACCAAGGTGTTAGTTCTGAATCAATTCAGGTCAGCACCTAACCTGCCAGGCAGCAGGCTAGGCCCTGTGGGAGACACAAAAGCCAAAAGTCATGACTCCTTCCCCCAAGAACCACGCAGTCAAATCATAGAGAAGCACATGGACCCAAGCCATTGTTCCATCTGCTCCACAGACAAGCCTGAATTCCTTAAAGAAACTCTCCTTTTTCCGTTTTCATTTTCACAGCTGTTCCAGGCAGACTGCCTGAATATATATTAAACTTCCATCATTTTTCAAGTAGTAATTACTTCTTGACTGTTAGTCACGAAGAGATTGTTATCGCACCACTCTCCTCAAGCTTATGCCTTAATGGATTTTCAGAGGGCCTGGTGATCTGAAATGGGATCAAAATAGGCAATATCATGGGAGCCAAAAAGTGGAAACAACCCAAGTGTCCATTAACTTGGTAAATAAATCATGGTACATACATGCAATGGAATATTATAAACCTACAAAAAGGAATGAAGTACTGAAACATGGATGAACCTTGAAACATCATGCCAAAAGAAACCAGAAACAAAAAGCCATAAATTGTATGATTCCATTTGCATGACCAGTCCAGAATAGGCAAATCTATGGCTATAGACGGTAGACTAGAGGTTGCAAGGAATGGGGTGAATGGGAAATGGGGAATGCTAACGGGTGTGGTGGGGTTTGGGAGGTGTATGTGATGAAAATGTTCTGGAATTAGATAGTGGCGGTAGTTGCACAACTTTGTGAACACAAATGCAGTTTAAAAAAATCACTGAATTATATACTTTCAAAGTGTAGATTTATGGTATATGAATTATACCTCAATAAAAAAATAAAAAGAATGCAGTCAAAGAAATGCTCAAAGCATGGGTAGAAGAGACACTGCAGATAATGGAGTCCCCCAAAAACTTTGGCTGCTTTATGTATAAGAAGCAACTCATTCTTAAAGGTGCTGAACCCTAATAAAGGAAGTAGAACGTGGAGCCAGATCAAAACCTCAAGCCTGGGGTGACCCGGGATCTTATTCAGCCACATTCTTATCTTGCAGTGTGCTCTGAAGCACCCAATGACTCTCTCTGGCAATAACTTCACATGGTGGTAACACTATTAGTAATCATAATAAAAACATTTATATTTCAGTTATTACGCGTCACACTTTGTTCTAAGTACTCGACACCTTCTACGCACAGCATTAAATATGAGTATTAACGGTGGGCACTGCTGCACGATCCATTTCATAGAGGTGGAGACAGACAAAGAGACAGTAAATAAGGTGCTTGAGGCCACCCTCCTTGGAAGTGGCGGACCTGGGACCCTGCGCCCAGGCTGGCCGGTGCTGGTGTCCATGCTCCTGACGCCACGCTGTCCTGCCTTTCAGCAGCCATGGGGGAGGCCCGTAGCACTGAATGAGGCATGCAGCTGAGACGTCATTCTTCTCCAAATTTGGTTCCTGTGTATCCCAGGCCAAGGGCTTGGAGTTTACTTCCCCTCCTACATCCCTTCCGGATCCCATCCCAGTAGCACAGCAACCCCACGTAACCAAGACTTTATACCCTTTGCCTCAATAAAATATTAACTTCCAGCTAACATCTTCCACTATGTCCTTATGGAAGAGGAGAAGAGGGCTACGTAAAGCTCAGGGTTCCAGATTTGGAGGGGCAGTCTGGGTTAGTACTGCTGCAGCGGACCGGCCACCGACTGGGGGTGAAGGAAGCATCCCCGCACTGGGACTTCTCTAATCTGCGTCCCTCTTTCTCTTCCATCTGCCCGGCCCCTCTGATCCCTGGGTCTCTGAGTCCGGAGCATGATGCCCTGCAGTGACTCTGCAGAGCCAAACGCTTACCTCAGTGCTGACTGCTTCATCTGAAGGGTTGATCAGGACCACCGTTTCTAAAACGTCACTTCGGTGGTGAAGGATTTTTTGTCCTGCAGGCACAAAAACACAGAAGAGACCCTTAGATTTTCCGGATGAAAGCCGCCCCGCCCGGCCTGGAGCAGCTGGGGAGTTTCTTCTGCCTCTCAAGTGGCACCCCGGCCCCCCGGGATTCTCCACACTATCTTGGGAAACACAATTGGTGTTACTAAACAAGAGTGTGTGGACCTCAGGCTCCTCCCAGCGCTGGCTCTGTGTGGTCGGTGCACCCCGACTCTCACACTCTCCTGTTTTCATGGGTGATGGCCAGGCTGCCTCTGTGCCTTAATGGTGGTTTTCATCTGAGACAAGGGGTGGGTGCCAGGAAAACTCAACAGGGCTCTTGACATTTCCTTTCTCATGGTAATTGGGGATGTTTCTCCCTATCAGCCTTTCTTTTAGTGAGAACTGTGCTGAGATTAATTAGGAGCCTTATTGTGAAATGAATGACACGCAGAAACCCCGCTAGCAATTAGCCCAACAACCAGCATGGCTGGCTGAGGCAGGCTTACAGTCTGATGGGTACTCATTAATTAATTCACTTGCTCATAGAAAAGTGGAGAAACTGTGTGCAAAGGAAAAAGAGAGAGCAACGCTCTTACTGGACAGAGTGGCCAAATGGCTCCCTAAAGCAAGCGAGGTGATGGAGAACAACAAGGCAAAGTGTTATGTCTGAGGAAGGCTAAAATTTGCAGGGCCTTTGGCTCCACATCCCTGATTTCCCACACCCTACAGATTTTAGGGACATCCTGTGGATATGAAGTGGCTGAGGCCTATGGATGACGTTCTACGGAGCCTCCCCTTCCCTCGACCGTGAGGTGAAAGTGATCAGGCGGATGTGGGTGAAATATACTCTGCCAGCCCAATGAGGTGCAGAGAAGAGGATGTTCCTCAGATAGGTGGGAAGGAGGCGTGTGGTTGGGGGGTTAGACGAGAACCTGTCTGCAGTTTGGAAGTACAAAGCGTGGGTGACAGCGGGAGATGGAACAGAATCTGAGAGAGATACCAAAGCAGAGAAAAACAAGCGAAGACAATGACCAAAAAACAATCCAGGCTACACAGTCAGGGCTTTTATCCTTTTTAACCTTAAGATACCCTACAAAAACAGGAGCATGTCAAAGGACCTACCACCATCCCCATTTTCAAGCTCATCCTTCTCTATTGTCTCATTCATCTTTCCTAACAGCTTATATTTACCAAACAACAACAACAACAACAAACAACCCACATTAGACATGGAAGAAGCCCAAACTAATCAAATACAGTAGCTTACTATATGTCAGACAGTGTTGTAAACAATTCACATTAATTCCCCAGAGAATTAACCAAGGTCACACAACTAGTGAGTGATGGACCCGGGATCCGAACCCAGGCTGCCTTGCTCTAGAGCCCACACACTTCACTGCTCTGGGTGATTACTAGTTATGAGACTGGGATTTGGGAAAAACAGAGACTGCACAGACATCAAATGCCAAGAGGGGCTAGAGAAAAGTCCACAGGTGTGAAACCAGAAATGTGCTTGAAGAAGCAGGAAGCCAGGAAAAATCAGGAGAAGAGTGGCAAAATAAATAAATAAATAAAAGGCAAGGGTGGCAGAATATCCATACAAAAGAGGGTGAAATTCCAAGAAGGCGTACGCTTTCTTCCAAACAGTTAAAAAAAAATGAAGAAATGCCAAAATAGAAAATGTCCCAATGATTGAGCAGGCAAAAGACTGACCCTGAAAAATAAAAATTAAACTAAGACACTGGAGAGAAAGTTCTTTTATTGTGAGTGCTGATGTCTGTAATTTTTTGGACATTGTTTTTAGGCTTGGTTGTATTTGCTTTTGACTACTATGTGCATTTAATGCTAAAGAAAATCAAACTGAACAAGCAAATCATAAAAGGAAACTGGCCAAACATAAAACCGTCCTCTGCCTAGGTCCTCCCATCAGTGGCCTCCTTGAAACAAAGACTTCAGGAGCTTCACAGGAGTGAACGTGAGACAAAATTAAGCAAAAAGAGAAATGAACAGTCCTTCCTTTCATCATACTTTTGACATGACTGTTTCCAGCACCCGAAACACCAAGCACCATGTCAAGGTATGGCTGCAGTCACAATCACATTTTGTAGGAATCCACAAAAGTAACCTTGAGCAGGGTACTTAAGTGGCTCCCTTCCCAAAAGATGCTAAAGAAATCAGAGCCTCTTTCTTTCCTAAGGGACCATACTCCATCCCCCAAACCCTAAGCAGCCCAAGCTTTTGCCCCACACAGCACGCCCTTCCTCAAAGCCCTTCCTCAAACACACAAGCAAGGTTGTCTGCTGCCACGGGGCGCCTTGCCAGGGGGCTTCTTACCATGTGCAAGAAGTTCCTTTGCTCTTTGGCTTCCTCACTTGCACAAACAAAACAAACGCCATGTGACGACTGCCGTTTACCTCCACTCCTCCCAAGTCACCTTTCAGATCTGTCTGCCCAGGAATTCAGCTAACGATGTTCTTTTTGTCCATCTTTGGAAATACTGAGAGGAATGACACAGATGTGCCCCAAGATGCTAGGGCTGCTCCTCCAACAATAGCCTTTTGATAGGATCGGATTTGAATGAAGGAGGGGATTTAAAGAGAGACGCTTTGGGCCTTGGCCCCGCCAGACGGATGGCCAAATTCTTCCCCAGGAAGACGTAACCAGGGGCTGGGCCTTCCCGGCATCCGGCAAACCCAGGGCCTGCCGGAGGGGCTCGAGTGCTGAGCCCCCACCCCCGGCATCCCCGTGGGACGCCGGCTGCCCTGCTGCAGGCGGCTGGGCTCTCGGCTCAGGCTGCTGGGACCAACACGAAGTTGCATATTTGAGGAATGTTTCACACTGGGAAAGGGGCCAGGCATTCTGAAGGAGAGGCCACCACCCTCGTCTGTAAAGGTCTCATTCAGTGGCTTCAGAAAAGAAGTTCCCAGGAAAGAAAGACAACACATTTCCAGCCTCTCTCCCCTTCATTATAGTCCGCATTCTCCATTCTCTGGGCTCCATTATACACCTCACAAGGAAACCATTAGGCAACATCAATGAATAGTTAACTCTCCTCAGCACGGGTCTGAGGGAAGCAAAAGTGGGGGCTTGAGATGGAATGGCTGTGTCACTTATTGCTTTGATAAGAAAAAGCCTTTGAGAGTTTCCCCACAGAACTCAGTGTAATTGTGAAAGCTCAACCTGAAAAAAAAAAAAGACTGTTGTGTGACAAAAAAGGGTCTGCTCTACCTCAGAATCAAAAGAGGATCCCTTAAAGCACTAGGTCCTTGCAGACAATGAGACACTTGTCTGTACTCTCCCAAAGCCTGTATTATTGCTGGGAATATTTCTTTTTAGAAAATGTTAGATTAATTGAATCTATGTGTCTTTAAAGGTTGAGCTGTTTTAGTCATTTGTTTTACTATTAGCAGGTGATTTCAAAATCCCGTGAAACTCTTTCTATGTATGCAATTTCTAGGATGCTTATGGGGCCTCTTCTCCATAGTTTAGGGTTCATCTAAAGACACCCCTCCCCCCCACACACACACACCAGCTCTCTCCCTGGTTTAGAAAAGGCCAACTATAGCTGAATTCAGAGACACCCACCAATGAAGCGCAGCCACAGCCAAATCCCCATGAAGTCCAGAACCTTCTCTCTTGCACACATCTGATGCTTCTCTTCCCCAGACATTCCACACGTTGGTTCCAGAACATCATGGCTAGGAGACTGGAACCTCTCTGCCGGGGCCAGAGCAGCCCTGCCAAGGTCTCAGCCCAGGCTGGCAGCTGTTAATGAAACAGCCTTGCGCAGAGGACAGAGGGCTGGATCTACAGCCGCAGAGATGCCAAGGGAATGGGAGAGAACCCTTCGGGAAAATAAGAACTAGTATCGCAAAGCCTCGTATATTGTCTTTAAGAGGAGGATAACTCTACAGGTCTTGAGGATGCAAATTTACTTTCCATTTCCAATAATGATCCATTCCAGAACTTTATTTCTACAACTTTGTTTTCTTGAAAAGCTAGGACTCCAAGCTTAATGTGGAAGGAATAATTGAAGAATAAAGCCTTCCTTTCTGACCAGTATGAAAGGGAGAAGATGAGGAGGGCCCTGAATCACTGGACTAGAGCCGGGGCCAGGGGTTCCAGCCAGGAGAGGAGCCCCGGGCCGCCTGTCGGCTCCTGCTCGCTCAGCCCCTTCAGCCCCCCGCCCACTGTCGTCCCTCTTCACCTGCCACCTTCGGCTCCAGCCCCTTTCCCAGATGAAAATCACAGTGGGGTCTTTTTGGAAAAAGCATCTGATACTGGGATTCAGCACTAGAAACACTTCCGAGGTGAAGTAACAGAAATCAAAGCAAGGCTTAAAAAGATTCTAGAGTTAGAGAAAGACATGCACAGGGTAAAGTTGGTCTGGATCACTTAGCTAAAAGTTTAAGGCTTGGGGGGGGTCAAGAAAATATCTTCTGTGTCAGTCTGTTTTGAGGAAGGAAGGAAGAAAGTGAGGGAGGGAGGAAGAAAGGAAGGAGGAGAGAGGGGTGAATGAGAACAAGGAGAGTTCCTCAACTCTAGTGGAAATCACTCCCCAGGGTAAAATTTTGCTAAATGGATGAAAGCAAGACATAAAAGGTGCTCAGCGCAGTAACCAAAAACTACCAATAGCATCCTTTAACAAAAATTTTTTATTTGGCATAATATGCAGGCTTCTTTCTTGTAGGAATCAACATAATATGCAAAGCAAAAGTGTGTTCTGTTTGAAGAGAAAGGGAGCTGGTGTGTGGGGGTGGTGGTGGGGGGTTGAGATTCCAGTAAATCTTCTTCTGCAGAGCAGAAAGTGAAGAGTCAGCAGCAACACAGTCCCTCACAGACGTCCTCTGCCCCCGGATTACGAACCCTGGGGCACAGAGCGGGCTGCCAGCCTGGCAGAAAGCCGTCTCCTAAGCGCCCTTCTCAGAGGGAGGGAAGGTATGAGCAATCAAGGAAACCTCCCAAGCAGCACAAAGACCTGTTTCCAGGAGACCCCGATGGCACTCTTGTTCTCCTATCCCACCTCAACATTTCTAACCAAGAAAAGCAGAAAGAGAGGGGAAAAAGAAGGGGTGGACAGAGGTTATCTGGTAATAGTGCACCCACAATAAGCAGATCTCCTTCCCAGATGCCCAAAGATCAGGGGAAGAACCAAAAGGGAGGCAGCCAGGTCTCCCAGAACCCTACAAGCTCTTCTACAGAAAGAGAAACCGCCTCAGGCCTGAGGGAAGAGGTGACGAGGCAGAGCTGAACAACCAAGTCCCCTCACACCCACTGCTGAGATTCTCTTAAAAACAAGGGTGCCAGGAGGCTTCGTATCTCTGATTCTACAGATCCCCAGAGACCAACAGTGTTAGCACAGAGAGCAAACCGTTAGCGGGGAATTACAGATTCCCTCTCGGGATGTAAAGCTCCTGAACACGGTGGTCAAGTGTGGCGCCTCCTTGATTTCCCCGCTCTCGACTTCTCACATTCCTGCTCTGCAAGATCTCACCTGAGGCTTGGAAAAGAACCCTTTCTAGCATAGGTGTCTCAGAGGCAACAGGGGACGGGGTTTAAATGACAGCAAAAGCATAATCCATGCATGGATAAGATGACACACGTTGGAGCACTTTCTCCCTGTCAGGTACTATATCCTACCTGGAGCAAGAAAACTAAAGACAATGCTAATAATGGAAGCAGATAATTTGATAGCATCTAATTCTTTGACCACGACAAGGACACGACAATATAACTTTACACAGGTGGAATGCTTGAGAGTTGTCAGAGCATTTTGTCCTTCAGGTCCTGCCTTATTTAATACATTCCAGTGAAGCAGTCGGGACAAATATTATTCTCCCCTTTCCACGGACCAAAGATCGGACGTCTAAGGCCTTGCCCAAGGCCTCACAGACAATGTGGAAGAGCAGGGCAAAGACCCATGCTCCACTCTGCCACTGACAGAGGGGACAGGGCTCAGTTTCTTTTCTTAACCCACCCCCATCCAAAGTAGTTTTCAAGTTGTGACGTCAACATTCCTCCTTGTAAGAAGCAAACACGGGGCTGCGTTGGCCGTGGTCGGGGCCCTCAGCCTGCCCCCCGCCTGGCACGCCGGCCTCCCACGCTCCGCAAAAGCCAATTCCTTCTTTGTTTCTGCGGAACAATCTCAGCCAACGGTCTCTCCCACCTTCCCTCTGATAATCCTGGAAACGTCGTTCCTTTTCTTTTGAAAATAAAATTTTGTTTTGGCATTTGTTTCATCTCTGATGTATGTTCCTGTGCATGGCCTCCATATTTTGATTTTGAAGGTGTTTTTTTAAGAGACCAAAAATTAATATGTACCAATGTTTGTAACCAGATTTTAAAATTAAAGTTAAGTTGTTCATTGCCTTGGAGTTAGACAACTTTCTTTTAAATTTTACCCTGGATATCTTTTATGTTTCAGAGATTTTAGTTATTACAGAATTTTAAGGTTCCCACCCTCCATATTTCCTGGACCCTCTTGCTGTTAACTGCTTTTCTCTTTTGTTGTTGGTTTGGTTTTTCATGTGTCTGCTCATCCTTCCACACCTCCTTCCCTTAGGTTCTCTGCCATGTTTCTGTTCATATTTCGTTGACCTTTAAATGCCCAAAATAAGCAAACAACCCAAACCCCCAGACTTTCCAGATTCTTACCCTGTTCTAAAAGCATTCATAGCACCCAGAAACAAAATGAGCCCTAGGATTCGACAGGCAGCCTTGCTCTCCGAGCAGAGAGAGCCTCAGTTTGCATATCACATCCCACCATGTTCCACTGCTCACCTTAGAAACAGAACTTGTGGGAGGGGGGGGATGCGGGGTGACAATGGGTTCAGATTCTTTCTGCAGGGTTCTCATTGCGTCCTCTTTCTAAATTCTCTCTTCCACATTTTCCTCCAAAGTTCCATTTTCTCTTCTTCCTTTTCCCTTTCCCCTTTTTCAAGGCTTCAGGGCAAAGGGATAAGAATCCAGAATACGGTGAGAAGTGGAAGAGAAGAAGGAAGGAAGTTTCCTTGTTCTTTCTCACTACTTTAATGCTCAGGCTGAAGGAAGTAAGAATGAGTATCATAGTTGGTGCGGATTTAAGTCTGGTTCCCATGTAAGGACGCCAAAAGAGAAGCAGTAACGTCTGACACCGGCCCCCGCTGAGGGTGATAAGATAACAGGAAGGTCTTTTCTTCAACACTATACAGATGCTTTGGACGAAAACAAAAAGGCACCTAGTAAAGGATGACGCATTAACCTGTCGGGATCAGCCTCCATCTAATAGTTTACCATTTACAAAGCCTATTCCTCTGTAGCTACTCATTTAAAACCTTGATGATGACATTTCCCATGAGCTGGCCTCCTCAGGCCAAGCCCAGGTGGAACGTGCAAGTGCCCTGATCGCCAAACAAAACAAGTGGAGGACCAAGGAAAAGACGGAGTCATTTCTTCTGCCCTGAAGAAGTGTGATGAGTCCAGGAGCCAAGGAGGAAACATCTTATCCGTGAGCCTCTAAAGAAGACTTGCCACTCTGATGATACAAGGAATCAGAATGAGAGAATTTCATCTGCTTCCTCTCCCTCTCATTTTACAGAAGAGAAAGCCGAGGGAGGAGAGCGGTGACCAGCCCTGAGTGACGGCTGTATCTGCATGTCTGCCAAAGGCACTGCTATGGGCACTGCAGACAGTACTACTTGGGGTGGGGACTCACATACAAGCAACACTACCTTCCACTTGTGATGCCTATGATGGTTTAGAAACTCTTCTTTGCATTCTCACCTATGCTTCACAACAACTCCCTGAGATCAATTATTACAATTATTCCTCTTTTAGAGATGGAGAAATCGAAACTGGGAGGCAGGTAGTTTAATAGTAGTTAACTGTCTTGTCCAGCATCAAAGAGATACAATAAGCTGTGAACTAGATTTTCAGCCCAGTCCCTCTGACTCTTTTTCACCATATCACAGTGCTTCTCAAGTTGTTTTAGGAGTTTAAAAAGTCCAAATCCTTACTTTTTAAAATAAGATTTTTCCAAGTACATTTTCATTCATCTATTATAGAATACTCCCAGAATTGGGGATATAGATTTAGGAAATATTTTTATTTTCAAATGAACAGATTTTGAGGGACACCTGCCACCTGCCTGACACACTGTCAAATATTAGGACAAGCCATACAAGAGGGCCAATATTCAGTTCTTTTTTTATCTCGCAGATGGCACTTTCATGTAGTTCAACTATCAATTTCACTGAGATTTAGCATAGGTTTGAGAGAATGTTTTTTAATCTTGAAGGTCTTCTGCCTTTGAGCAATTTAAGACAATGTGAATTACATAGAGGGGACACAGATTTAAACAGTTTCCTGAAGTTTAAGTCAAGCAAACTAGTGCTACCTTCATAAATTTAGCACATATTCATAAAATGAATAGGATGCCTCCCTATCCTGAAGGCTGTGTAGTTTAACGGGGAGACTTGGTACTCATGACAGTTTCTAATTTGGGAAATTTAAGTCAGAAGTAGTATCTGACACAAAGCAGGAGACCAATCAATATTTGATAAAGGAATGAATAATGAAACTGGCTAAGATACAGAGAATACCTTCCCTGGGTCAGGCCCTGACCTAAATTCTTCAGGCGCATCACCTCATTTCATCTTCCATTGACCCTACGAGGCAGGGACTGCCTCTACTTTACAGGTGAGGAAAACGAGGCGCAGCCCAAGGGTTCACTTCAGTAAGCAGTGCAGCCAGGACGTGAACCAGAGCAGTCTGTCTCCAGAGTCCAGGCTCTTAACTAATATGCCCTTTTCAAAGGGAGGAAGAAGACAGACTGAGGTCCCTGTGGAATATCCAGTGCTCCGTCCAGTAGGCAGGCAGAAATGTGGACACGATGCTCAGGCGGCAGGTTGGGCCAGATCTGAAGCCTCAGCTCATTTTTAGTTGTTGCCCTTGGAGAGCACAGAAAGAGCTCTTGTCGAGCACAGTCTTGGGAAATGCCTCTATTGAAAGGATGGGCAAAGGCAGGAGAAGGCTGGTGAGGACGACGAAAGAAAGGAGCAGAAAAGTCCCACCTCCTTCTCTGTTCCCCCACCCCCAGCCCAGGTTACCTATAATTGCAGGGCTGTCCTGATTTCCAAATCTGAAACCACCTCTGCACAGAGGAGAGCCGAGGCTGAATATTCCAAACACATTAAATAATCCAGTAATAATTCATAGCTTCTTTCCAAATTCAATCCCAAACACACTGGGTTTGACCTACACATTCACTGCTGTATGCATTACGCAGCCTCTGGGCATGGCTTTCTTTCTGATCAGAGGCGGGGTGGGAGGGGTGGGGGGGTGGGGGGGGTGGTGTCCTCCTAATGCAAGGAAAGACTGTAGGCCAGCAGGTCTCAAAATGTAATGGATCCCACAAGTGCCTGGGGAGGACCATAAAAATGCAGATCTGTGGCCGATCCTCAGAAATTCTGATTCTGGAGGTGGGGGCTGGGGCCTGGGACTCTGCATTTTTTGCATTCTCTCAGGAGATTCTGATGGAACCCTGGTTGGTCCCTTTGAAAAACAACACAGTGTAGATGATGATCATGTATTTAAGCAATAACAAAGTAGGACACCTTATTTAATTCATCCTCACACCGTTTTTATGTCTTACTACTATAATGTCTGAGCCTACTGTTTGGATTAATTCTCGAGAGCAAATTTGAAAATTAAAGGCTCAAACAACTTTTCCCACTAAGTATTGATTCTTGGAGCCATTTGACAGACTTAGCTGACATTTAATTTGCCATCCAATCCATGCCATTGATCAAATCCAGGAAAACTGCCGACCCTTCACCCCCATCTGTTACTGTTCAGAACCACATCACCACACTAGTCACCCTCGAATCAGCTGCCTCAAAGACCAAATCCAATTATGCCTTCTGGTATCTGGCTACTGAGAAGTAAGTAGATGAGGAAAAACCACGAAGAGCTAACACGATATGTATTAAACCTAACATAATAATGACCAATTCCTCGGGAAGCCCTTAGTCCTCTGCCAGGGAGAAACACTGTGAGTTTATTTTCTTCCCCAGTAAAATCGGCGAGCAGAAGGAGGGAGGGGCAAGGCTACCTGGAGTTGGCAGCACCGGCTGGGGACAAGCCGCTGGGGGATGAACCACGTCACCCTTAGTGCCTCATTCACTAAGGGTCAGTGGAAAGGGTCAATATCAGCGCCTGCGTATCTCCCCTTCACGCTGCACCTGTGTCGCTGTGGGGCTCAGGCTTGGGCTACCCAGAAGTACACCCAGTTCTTACTGACCGTGCGTCTTCCCTACTCCATGGCTTAAAGATGATTCTTGGCATACCAGCCCTGATTCCTCTTCACTTTCTGTGTGCTTAGAACTTGATGCTCAGCTTCTCTCAGGCAGAGGCTCTACAGGCGTTTGCCCCTGAAGCACGGGGGGGTTCCATTTTTAACACCTTTTCTTTGCACTCATGGCCCACGGCCAATCTTTCATCATCTTTACCACATCTGCAGTCTCAATCCCTTGCTGAGTTCTTCTGACACAAGACCCCAGAAAAAATGATCCTATTTGCTCCCGTCTTCCTTTTGGGTATACCCCTTTTTTCTTATTCTAAGCAGTAATGAAGTAAACCTTTTTGTTTTCTCGTCTGTGTAGACTAACAGGCAGCAGCAGGAAAGGGGTACCTTAAGACTTGATAAGTCACACAAACATAAAGCCTTGGGTAGATATTTTAACCCTATTCACTAAAAATGAAGACTATTCAACAAGGTCTTAGAGGCTGAATGCTCTAAGTCTTCAGACAGTGCCAAGGGCCAAACGGAGTCCCTGGACATGGGGTAGTCCCAGCTCCTCTCGGTGGGTACAGATGGCAGAAAAAGATTATCAGAAGAACTTTCTCCAGTTAAACCCCGCACCTCTTCCCCCTCAACCAGATCCAAATCCTACATTTTAACAGTTAAATAAAGGATAAAAGGATAAAGGATTACACGAACTACTACAGTATATTCTCTAAGGAACATTTTTACTGCCTTTCCTACCACACCTTGTTTTCAGAGGGGCAAAGAGATAGGGAACCAGCCTGCTGTCGGTTCAAGCCTCAGTGGGAATCATATTTTGGTGGGTAGGGATACAGGCTCTTGGCGCTCCATTCAGCTACTGAGTTTTTTCATTTCACCTAATGGGATGCAATTCAAATTAATTATTGAACTTGTTTTTGAATTATTAAAAATGATTAAAATCTCACATTAAATAAACTACAACCTACAAAGCTGATGTACTGATTCACACTAAACATCCTAAATTTTCAGTAAATCAGGTGCTCATGTCCACTGGTCACTGTATTCATTTTCCCCAGTGGAATAGTTTGCTTATAGGTTGTTGTAAATAAAAGTGTTGTTTGATGATACCATTTACTGTGCCATTATAATAAAGGCATCTTACCTACTTAAATCTAATCCATTCCTTACCTGTCCAACTCACATTTTATTTCCTCTGGGAATAGCTCCCTGTCTACTTCCATTCCCAGAGTTGTCTCTTCCCCTCAAATTCCAATACCAGCTGATGGTCTCTGTATCATACAATTCTAATTGAGTAAATATTTATACTTATATTATTGCTTCCACCTAAATTATAACATTTTAGTTAAAATGTTTTCACTTATTTACATGTACAATATCTCCTTTGAACTCCCTGTGAAGTTGACAATTTCTAAGTAAAGTTCACAGATGCAAGATCAGAGCCCTGCACCTTTAGGCAGCCAATACATATGATGACAGTCTTTTGTGAAATAGGACAACTAAAACTATAGATGCCCCTAGTGACCTTGAAGCACTCATCCATTCTCTGAGTAGATTTAACATGAGAGTGCAGACAGAAATGCAGCCTTTAGAAGTGAACCAATCAGCTTTCCTAACTCCAGGACCTGAGAAATAGACGCCCGTGGCATCATTAGGAGAAAGACCACTGCTGTACCTACAGAATTAGAAAGGAGACACTGCTTGGCTCTTTTTATGTGATTAAAGAAAAAAAACTGACCAGAAGACTCAGGAGCTATTTGCTTTTTAATCAACAAATGCATTGAATTTTATTTCTGGTCATTCAACCACCCCTAAGGAATTAAAATAGGGCATCATTAGGAAGATTTCATTTTCATTTTATATTCAACTACAAGGTCACTCTCAATGGGGTACCATAGCAAGTCCCGAAACAACACTATTTGCTGAAGGTGTATACCTTATTTAACCAATTTATTTTTATTTCTCTTAAGGTAAATACCATTAACCTTATATGGGAGGTTGTAGCTGAATGACTATAACGCAGACTTAGGAAAATCTGGTGCAGGAAACAAAAGGACTAAATTCAGTGCCATATATTTAATTACTGCTTATGTAAGCACAGATTTGTTTCTGACAGAACTCAATCATATCTGGCCAAGGGGCATTTCAAGACACTCATAAAGGGAAGTGGATTTTGCCTAATGGATAAGGCATCCGCCTACCACATGGGAGGTCCAGGGTTCAAACCCATGGCCTCCTGACCTGTGTGATGAGCTGGCCCACGCACAGGGCTGATGTGCGCAAGGAGTGCTGTGTCACGCAGGGGTGTACCCCGCGTAGGGGAGTCCCACAGGCAAGGAGTGCGCCCTGCAAGGAGAGCTGCCTTGCACGAAAAAAGCGCAGCCTGCCTAGGAATGGCGCCGCACACACGGAGAGCTGATACAGCAAGATGACACAGCAAAAAGAGACAGATTCCAACTGCTGCTGACAATACAAAAAAGCAGACACAGAAGAACACACAGTGAATGGACACAGAGAGCAGACAACGGGGGGGGGGGGGGGAGGGCTGGGAAGGGGAGAGAAACAAATGAAACAATTAAATAAATAAATCTAAAAAAAAAAAAAGACACTCATAAATAAGCTTAGTCAACAGATATAAATCTTCTGAGAATCAGATCTAAAGCCTCGGATGCAGAGGTGGGCCAGACTCAAGTAAATTTATTCAAGTAAATGCCATCCTTCTCTCTCTTCTTTTAAGAAAGACTGGAATTCTAGTTTAGAATGAGTTCAGGGAAGAAGGAAAATAAACTAGGGACTTTGGGAAAACTTGCTCTTGAGAGTATCTCCAGGAGATTTTAATTTCCTTGGGAAGTAATAGGTTCTTATATAAAAGTTAGCATGCTTAAAATCACTTTCTATATTCCTATTTTGGATTCTTCCTTATTGAATATGTTTATGCATTTCTAAACTTGAAATATATGCAATTATGCGTATGTATGCTAATCAAAGTTCTACAATTTTTTTTTTTAATTTCACAGATAAAATAGTGTAAATCGTGACTATGTTTTGTCCCTGTGGAAATGCCAACAAATAAGCAGATTCTAGAGCAGAACAGATCAAATCAGACTCCATAGAGTATCCCCTACCCAGGCTCTGGAGTATACGTAACCGAAAGGAATAACATGTGATTCCTGTCCAGAAGGGAGACTGCATTCCACCCCACTTATTTTAGAGTCGAGGCTGTCATTGGAGAAGCTAAAAGCCAAGTAGGAGCACACTGAGATGTTAGTGGGTACTACTGACAATTTAAACTCAGATCAGAAAAATGCAGGGATTCAAAATTTAACACTCTTGGAAAGATAAGAAGTCCACTTACCAGTACCTCAACCCTTGGGATTTTGATCCCAAAAAAGGGGAAAAAAACATACTTCTCTTCCCTGCTCCATTGTCTTCCAATATAAAATGTCTGCATTCTAATTCGCTTCATTAGAGAAATTACTCTTTTAATATGCAGGTCTGTTTTTATTTGAATGACATGAAAAAAAAATGACAGTTACCCAGGGGTATTTAATAGAACACCAGAGTTACAGGGTTTGATACAAGTTTGAGTGTTGTCTACTAATGGATAATTATTTGAAGTGGGCTCATTGTGTGCAATTCCCAGTTTGCATCTAGGTCTTGTGGTCAATTAAAAGGTGTTTTGTTCAGAAAAGTAGCAGAAAGAGAACCAGCTCACACTTTATTATATAATATTATATTTGTTGGAAGCTATGACAATTACTCTGGATTTTTATCATATCTTGCTAACTTTCTAGTCTTTTGGTAGGTGGAATTTTTGCTTCTAGTTAAAAAACAACAACAACCCAATTAACAAATTTCAGAATATGGGACAGATACTGTGAAAAACATCACACATAGGAAATCATACCCTTCTGCTCACTTACTTTTCCTAAGGCTTGCACATAACAGAGAGGTGTTGATTTAGCAGAATGCTAACCCATTTCGTAAATCTAGACTCTCTGACTCCCTTTGTTCCTCCCTCTTTTTTGTAAAGTCTACATTTTGCATTTCTGCATAGCCTCTTTGGTTTCAGAGCTTTCCATCTGAGCATTTCCCAGAAAAAAAAAGAAAATATAGCAATTAGCATACATTACGTGGATACACCAAAGTAGCATGCTCACTCAGAAACATATCCCATTGACAGGCAAGGTCTGCCTTGCTTTGTCTTGTTTACTGGGCTGCCTCTCCCTGCTCCCAGTCTGTCACTTGCCAACTAGAGATGCCCGCCCCATTCCTTCCTGCCCTGTAGCTTTTCCAGCCACTGCACATCCCACTGGCTTCAAGTATTTAATGAGTATTTAATTCAGCTTTGCTCTGGAACCTAGCCAGCTACCACTGCCTGGGGCTGGCGTTTCCCTTTATACATCATGAGAAAACGGTCATAAAGACAAGGAGTATAGCTAAAGGGTTTCTATCTGGAGGATTCGCTCTGCCCACGTTCTCACAAGGCTTTGCAGGCAGAGTGGCTAAGGGAAGTCATCTCACAAAGCCAGGGAGCAGGAAGGGGATACTTCTGAGTACTCAGAGACCACTGCCTTGACTTTTTTTTTCATCTCCCCCGTCCCTCACCCGTGGCTTTCTGCGTGCTGTCTGCTCTGTGTTCATTCGCTGTGTGTTCTTCTGTGTCTATATTTATTTATTTCCCCGCCCCCCTTGCTGCTTGCCTGCTGTCTGTTTTCTGTGTTCATTCGTTGCACACTTTTCTGTGTTTTTGCTTGTCTCCCTTCTTTACTGCGTCACCGTGCTGAGTCGGCTCTCCGCAGCACTTGCAGGCTGGGTGGCACTCCGCAGCGTGTGGGTGAGCCTGCCTTCACAAGGAGGCCCCAGGACGTGAACTCAGGGCCTCCCATTTGGTAGATGGGAGCCTAACTGATTGAGCCACAGCCGCTTCCCTGCTTTGACTTTTCTAGGGACTGGACAGTGCTCTGCCATCTCTGGGTCTTAGTTCAGTGCAGAGAGGGAGAAGAACTAGACCACAATGAGTTTTCTTTGAGCCAAAATGACATGCATGTTTACAAACAAGGGGCTGCCATACAGCAGGCCTCTCTATCACTATTCCATTGGCTGATTCTCTCCTCTCAGGTACGGGAAAGAGGTTCACAGGCTGCCCTCACCCCTGGACTCTTGTGTAGATCATGAAACAGTGCTCCTTGGAGGGAGGTGCTGCAGGCGCAGCAAAGCTACAACTCAAGGAGTTTGTTGAGCAAACTCTGAGACTTACCTTTTTAATTATGCAGTCATGTACATTTGCTAAACCATAGGTAGGATATCAGAATTTAGAAATCTTAGAGCTGGAAAGCCTGAGTTTAATTCTTCTTGCCAGCTATGGGATTTGGGGCAAGTGACTTAAACTTTCTATTAAATGGGGATAATAATAAGGCCCTGTCCTGAGGGTCACTGTGAGGATAGAACATGATGGGACGGAAGAGCTATTTCAATGCTTGCTATTATGAGTTCTCCCTTCCCGTCTATCTGGTTCTACAGTTAAGCTACGTACCTTCCTCTGTCGTAGCACTTAGCATGTTCTATCATAATATCGTCAACATACAGGGCATGTTCCATTGGCAGTATACTAGATTATACTCTAATATATATTAGAATAATAACATATATTCTGTATATAATGTATATTTTTATGGTTATATGGTATTGCTTTTCCATCTAGACTAATGATACAGTAACTAGTCAGTAAATGGCTAATGAACAATCATTAGTGGAATCCTCTGTTGAGTAAACAAGAACACTAAGGCCATGTGAATTGCCTGAGGTTTCCCTCCAGCTATAGTTTTGGCCTCTTTGTTGCTAACGTTTCTTCCTCCCCGCCCACACTCCTTCAGCACCATCAAATGCCATTAGTGATATCTATCAGTGTTTTAACCAGCTGATGGATGACTTCCTTTATCTGGGTAGAGGTGCCTGACTTAATAATTTAAGAATCCATTCCGTGTGACTTAAGAATCCATTCCATCATTTATTGATTCAACAGATGTATACTATACACTTCCTATAAGCCAGGTCCTGGCGATATGATGGCCAGCAAAACTTTCTAGTGGGGACAAAAGGGGGAAAAGTAAACAAACAAATAAGAAAACTATCAAACAGTGATTGGCAAAGAATTAAAGTAGGGGCATGTGAGAGAGACAGATGAATATTTTTGACAGAGTGGCCAAGGAAGATTAACACTAAGAAACCTATTAAGAATTAGCTGACAGAACTAAGTCTTATTTCTAAAGAGTAAACTTCAATGGTTCCTGTGCTTTGGTTTCAGCCATTCAAGGGTCTCATGGTGTTCTAAAACCAACAGGAAGGCAGCATAAGGTAAAAGTATCTAATTACTGGTGGATGCTGGCACTTGGAAAGAGAACTTTTAAAAGAAAAAGAAAGGAAGAGGAAGCAAAGAAGAAGGGGATTTCCAGGGAAAAAAATAATTAATAGGTAAATGTTACAAAAAAGACAAAACTCCCTGACAAATACTAAATTTAACCCAAACAAAACATCCTAACAAGCAAATACACTTGCAGCTGGTAATATCACCCAACCAAGAGCTTCTCCCTCTAAGAGAGCAGGCCTTACCCTGGATGAAAGGAAGATCCCTGAGGATGTCAACAGAAAGTAAGGTCCCGCCCACCCCAGAATGGAACTCTTACTTAATTACTGAAGGTGACTGTGTGGGCTGCCCGGTTACCCTACTTGTGATTCCCATAATCCTTTGCTGCTGTCAAGCCCAGGGCTCAGGCAAGAAAGCTGCCACCCAGCAGAGATGAGGTGCAGCACCACCAGGGAAATGGTTCCCATCCAGGTTATCATCAGCCCCTTTTTAAACCGTAAGAGACCCAGAAAATAGCCAAATGTAGTGGCATTCAGTCACTGCTCTTTAACCCAAAATGCTCAAAAGATTTAACCCTCAGCTGACACAAAGAAGTGAATTTCAGACCACAGATAACTGCACCCTTGTCACAGCTCTAGCCTACCCAATTCTCTTTTTGGATTGTGAAATGCCTCTGACTTGGTCTCCTTGCCTCCAGTTATGTCCCTGTCCAATCCATTCTTCAGACTACAGCCAAATGGATCTTTATATGTATAAAATTGTTCATGGTTAAAAACTGGGACTCTAGAACCAGATTTCATGGATTCAAATTCCAGCACCATTTATTAGATGTTACCTTACAATAAGTTACTGCACTTCTCAAGCAGTTTCCTCATCTGTAACATGGGAGTAATAATAGTACCTACCTCATAGGGCTGCTGTGAGGAATAAATGGGTTGAGGTAATGTGGTAGATAAGGCTTAATGCTATGTATTTGTTAGATGCTTTATTGTTATCATCAAGAGCATCATGTCACCTTTCTCTTTGGATATACTGCAGGTCTCCCCAGCACCCTTGAGATGAATCTAAGCTCCTTAACATGGCTTATGAGACCCCTCATGATCTGGCCCATTTCAGACATCATCTCACTATTGAGCTCCTCATGGTTATATCCAACCACAGGAAACCGCTCGCATTTCCCTAAAATTGCTCTCTTCTACCTGTCTTGTTAGGTCTTCGCATATGTAGTTCCCTATGGCTGGACTACTCTCCCCCTTCTATCCATGTGTCCTTCAGGTCTTGGTGCGACATTGCCACTTTTTGGTAGACTTCCCTGGATGCCCCACCCCTGGTCATGTGGTCAAAAGTGCCACTGTGTGCTTTTCTACATGGTCAGCACGCATGTCCACTCTGACGTCAGAAATCAGGTTACAACATGGAATCTGGGGAGCAGAGATGGCTCAAGCCATTGGACACCTCCCTCCCATATGGGAGGTCCCAGGTTCAGTTCCCCTTGTGCTGCGAGCTTTCTTCCCTTCATGCCCCATGTTGGGCGCCAGTTGCTGCAATCAGCTCAGCTAAAGGTTTGCTTGAAGGAAGGCGATGCAGAACTTTACAAAATAAAGGACATAAAAGAGGAGATAAAGATGGGACCAGGGGACTTACAGCTTCTGGAACTGAAGCCTCGACCTTAGTTTCCTACTCATATTTATTGGAAACGACCGACCAACTGTTTGCTATTACAACTGCAACATCACCTATAATAACAGGGAACAACTGCAACATCTACAATAAGGCAACATCTCTTTTTCCCACACCAGTGCCTCCTGAAAAGAACACAAGCACACAAGGAACAGACACAGAGAGCGGACAGTGAGCAGACAGTGAGCACAAACAATGAGGGGGAGAGAAATAAATAAATGAAAATAAATCTGGAAAAAAAAAAAAAAGATGGAATCTGGCGCTTCCTTCCAGATAGACACTTGGCATTTATGTTTTATTCATCAGGAGAGATGACTGTGTGGAAACACCTTCCTAATCAAAATTGTCATTAGAGACTTCAGAAAGAGTACGGTAACATTGATTCTTTGAATGGATGTAAAAGGGTTGAAAAAAGGCTCTGCAAATGAGACAGATAGGAAGAGACTGGTTTTGACTAAAAGTTACAGTCTTATTTGCAAATAGCTGCATCAATGTCTTACACACCAGCTATGACTCAATTATTCATTAATACCTGAGAACAAGTTGTTAAAAACAGGGTTCCGCTTTAACCTAGTCATTAAAGAAATTATTACATTTTAGCTACAGATGTGGGTTTTAATACAACCAACCGATACTTAATCCTTTTATACTCAAACCACATTTCCAGGGACTGCAATGACAGGTCTAAAATGGAGGAATGGGGCTGGTTATCTTCTGAGGCAGTAGGACCCCCGCTGTGGAGACAGACAGGAAACCAGAGGCTGCTGCCTACTTCTCAGCAACTCTCGAGTGCTGGTTTCGGTACTGGCTGACCATCAGTAGCACATGGGGAGTGTGTGAAAATTAGATTCCTGTGCCTGATCTAGACCTACTGAATCAGAATCTCCAGGGGCAGGTATGAAGTGTGCAATTAAAGAGCTGTGGGTGATGGCCAGCAGGTTTGGGAACCTCTGTCTTAGAGACTGTTGTAGTGCTTCGTGGAGGGATGGCCTCCCTGGAACGCCTCTCAAGGGGCCTCTTTAAATTCTGTTTCATTGATTCACAACCACATATGAAATTACAACAAGCAACTCCTCTGAAGAAGTTCTTCTCAAATTCCACAGTATAGTCTGAATCAGATTAAGGACATTAGCTATCAGCTTAGTGACCTCTAGAACATGAGGTTCCTGGGGGGAAGGAGAGAAGTGTAAGGGGATGGACCTTTCACAAACAAGAAAATAAGAAATGAATAAGACAGCTTTCCAGAATGAGGAAGGAAAAAAAACTTCCCCAGCCAGGGACCACAGGAGGCCTGGCGAGGGGTGGGAGGAGTTAAAAAGCTATGGAAAGGGGTGAGAAGCCAATGTGAGAACAGGAACAAAGGGCTGGTAGGAGGGACCGTGCTTTGGTTCACGACTGGGAGTAAGTCAATATACCAGATACACATAGTGCTGACCACATGCACGCCCTCCACCCTGGGAGCTAGAGACCAGCAAGAAGAGCCCGAGGGCCCCTGCCTTCTGGGTACACACACACCCAGGCAAGATAGAAAGTGCTTGAGAGAGGACAGAAGAATGTCACAAGGTAAGCAATGGGCTTAGGAAGGCTTTTTGTGGAATGTGGCATCTAGATGGAACCTAAAAGACGGTGGGCGAAAGGAGGCAAGCAAACATCCAGCAAGGAAGACACAAGCCCTGGGAACAGGCAGCCAAGGACAGGCCCGAGGAGGTGGCTCTCGGGGATGGAGCGCTCTAGTCTGATGATAAGTCCTATAACCTGTTCATAGAAACGTGAGTTGCATAGAGCTATTCCAAATTTCCATTTTACAAATAAAGATAGTCAGGTACAGAAAAAAGGCTAAGTGACTTGTACAAGGTCACACAGCAAGATAATGGTAGAGCTAGGAATAAAACGTGGATATCCCAACACTCAAGTTTTCTTCCCCAAAGAAACAGCTGCAAAAGCTGAGGTTGTTCCAACAGGGGCCCTGTGACCTCCTGGCCCTGGGATCTCGAGTGCCCCTCTCCTATACCTACACTCTATCACACAGCAGATGGAAGCATTCCATTACATGCTAACATCTCAAGTGAAATAAAGGGTGTCTCTGATTCTTCACCTTGATAGTGCTCAGATTCCTGACTGGAAGACACAGATGAGCTGTGAGAGAAGCGGTTTAAACTCAGTTCTTAGGTTACCTATTGGAAGTAATGGAAAAAAACAAGGAATATCACCCAATTGACTAAGACTGTTACACAGAGGTGGTCACATGTCCTCCCATCTTCTGATAAATGAGGAGACTAGAAAATGCAACTGCCTTATTTGTAAAACCGTTTAGAGTGGTGACAGGGAATCCTTAAAACAAAATGTCCAGTAAAAGTTTTCTCTCTTTAGACTTCTATTTTGCTTTCAGTCTGGAGAGATGCTCATAGCAAACTCTAAATGATAGATGAAATGGAAATCTTCACGTGCACTGAAAGGCTTCAAGCCGAGTGGCATAATCACCCCCGAGCGACGCTCACTGTGCTGTAATTAATATTCTACCCATGTACATTCATAAAACTTAAAGGACTTGAAGTGGAATGGGAAGTGTTTTTTAATGATGATGATTGAATGTTTACTAAGTCCCCACTGTGCTGAGTCCCTCACAATGCATGTGAACAACAAAGACCTTGGGCTCCTTTGAAGTGATAAGCTAAGCAAGGAAGCAAAAATTATGTGAACCTATTTATATTTCTTTAAAGATATTTCATGAGCATGACCATAAAGTGATGCATGTAACTACAGGGAGTAAGGTAACAAGCTGGTTATATAGCCTTTTTGTGTGTATGTTTGTTAACTTTCTTTTTTAGGATATTTTTCTTTCTCTTAAAACCATTTTATTTTCCTTTTTCCACGTAAGAGAAAAAGGGAGAAAAAGAAAATAGGAAAATGTCCCCCCAATCATGGCATGATCCTTAAAGTGTTTTCAAGTTAGTCACTTTGAAAATATTTCGGGGGAACTGAATTTATATCGTGATATGGACACACAGGAAAAGGTCTTCCCAGGCACTGAGTCCAGGCCCTGCCTTGGCGCCTTGTATGACAGGAGTTGCCAAAGGTGCCGTCTCCGCACGAAGGCCCTCTTCCCTCTCTGTTGATAACTTAGAACTAGTTTACCATGGGCATCAGGACCGGCTGTCAGTCCTGAGTTTCTCCCAACACACCATCAACAGCTCTAAGTGTGGGCTGAGAATGCAGAAATGCCCAGGAGGAGAGAAAGGAAGGAGGTCAGAATGTGACCGTGACTTTTCACAGACTATACCTTTCCCTGTCGGTCTGTCTGAGTCTTGTCCGTGGCAGACAAGAGGACTTTTTAGCTGAAGAGACTCACACAGAGAAGTGTTTTCAGTTCATTCATTCCTTTACGCAACTAGTAACTAGTACTTGTACAATGCAAAACATAACAGCTATCATTTATTAACTGCTTTGCATGTGTTCTTTGCTTATTATGATACTAATTCTAATCCCCAACAAGAGGTATATGACTTCAATTGAATGCATGGGCAAACCCAGGTACAGTGACATTTAAGTGATTAGCCCAAAGCCATATGGCTGGTATGAGGCAAAGCTGTAAATAAATCTGGGTGCATTTGGTAGTGAAGCTTCTTTCCTCTCCTCGGCCCCCTTCATATCATCAAATCAAATATCCTGGCAGACTCGTGGTTGTGGCTCCTCTCTGTCCCCTGGCCTAGAACTGGGATTCTTGCAGGGGCATGTACCACAGTCTCAGGGAGAAGCAACATGCTGTCCCCAGAGCCCAGGGCTACCCTGGCCCAGGAGCACCATTCCCTGGTCATGATGTGAACTGGGTGCTCTGGAGTCAAGCAACTCACTGGTACTGCGCTCTGTGGTCTTTCTGGCTTATGAGATCCCCACTCTCTGATTCTAAGGCTAGATCCCCTCATCCATCCTGCTAACACATGAAGGCCCAGGACCAATGAATAATTACTTATTTCCATGGTGAATCTAGAGTGTTCTTGAAGAACTCCAGGGACAAAGATTCTACAAAGTCTCTAACAAATCACAGAGGATTCTGGCCCCGAAAGCAGAAAGGGGAGGAGTCCTCTTATTTGCCCTATTCTCCACTTTCTCCGGATTAAGAGATTTCTTGCAAGTCTTTTCTCGTGTTGCCCAGAACTAGCCTTGTTTACTTTATAATAGACTTAAAATAATATACTGTAGAATGAAATGATTACATCATGAGGCCACTGAATTGAAATAAAAAGAAAGCACCATGGAACAATCAATCACAGGAACATTTAGGAACCCTTCTTACCTGAAGAAATGGCAAAAAAAAAGAGGCTTATTTCTAAACCAGCCATGCGTTTCCCAGCCCACATTCATTTCCTAGACAATAGTCTCAGTTGCTTAAACAACTTCAGCTATTTCTAGCCTGGTAAAATAAATATAGGCTTACAAAAAAGTATAACTTGTAGTAAAAAGAACTAATACTATTGCTCTTGATTAAAGATATTACTCACTTTGCTTTATCTTTTCAAAAATAGCTGAGAAGAGGCTGAGGAAGTTTGTTTCTGTATCTTCTATTTAAATTCCCAACATACAATTGAAAACCACCCTTTGTTTTCTGTCCTTCATCCACAATAAAATTTCTTCCCTCCTGCTTCCCAATTCTCATTTTTTTTCTCAAAGTGAAATGGAAATAAAAAGCGGGGGAGACAAAAAAGGAATTGGTGACACTTCTTCCTTTGCTCAGCTCAAAAATACTTTTTGCCCTTCTCCAGAAGAAACAAAATAGTCATTGCATTTTAGATTTAGAGGACACCACAGAGAGATAAGGGGAGAGATAACAGCATTTTTTCTGTGAACAGAGAGAGGCAGCATGTGTCCCTCTTCTTAGGCTGAAACAATCAAAGACTAAACCTGGATCTCCCACTGGGAAATTGAGCCTCTTTAAAAATGGACCCAGACTCAGATGTGTTTGGTATGAGTCCTTAGTTCCTAGAGAGTCCCCAAAATGCCTGTTGAATCTTCACAAATGTTATTTATTTCCATCATTCGATGCTTTCTGGGCTCCATCAATGCCAACTTTTGATGATCCTTAAAAGAGGCTAGAAGGGCATAAGCCAGACCATTGTTAGAAGGTGTTTTATCAACAATATAAGCAAGGCAGCCAACTTAAACAATTTCACATACACAGGCAAGCTAGGAGACTGCCTGTTGTTAATTACTTGCCTTGTTAGTCCACAGGAAATAGTGGTGATAATTCTTATAAACAACTGATGATTCTCTGCATCGTGTTTACGTACACTCTCTGATACCTGTCAGACACTGGATATTTTTGCTGTTTTCAAAGACTCAAAGTTGAACCTGCTTTTGACAATTCCTAAGAAGTCTTAATGTAGGCATAATGTAGTTAATACTTTTTGTTTTGATCAATTCCTAAACATTCTTCTTTAAGGAAGCGTCACCTTTCTCTTTTTTTTTTTTGGTGGTGGAGGGGATTTTTTTTTTAATATATTTTTTATTTATTTTTAAAAGATACTTAGATTACAAGTATCACCTTTCTATAATCTTTCATCAAAGACCAATTTTTTTCCCAGTTCAAATCCCAATACTACAATTTGCTAGCAGTGGTCAGATTATTTAATCTCCCTGACTCTCAGGTTCCTCATTTATAAATGGGAATAACAGTATCCATACCTCATCAAGTTGATATGAGAATTAAGCGAGATCTCATTCCTAAGGAGGCTGGCACATGGGTGCTCAATAAATGATGATAGCTATAATTACTATTGTAATTAGAATTGGACATATTGCCCAAATCCCTGGCTTCCTGCATAATTAAATCCTTTTGAAATCAAATTATACATTTATATGAAACTGCTCTGGACTCAGACTCCCTCTCCTCTCAGAGATGCCCCATTGTCTCTAGGTATGCTCCATTCCAATGCCCTCCACCCATCAGCACTTCTGAAATGCTTCTGCCATGTGAGCTTTTCTAAGTCTCACCTCTCCTCACGTTCCTTACTCATTTTCACTAAGCACAAGTTTTGGGTTTCATTAGTAAGCCACCATCATGCCAACTTGTCATTTTTTTGGCGAATTAAGACATTGATGAACTTCACCAAATTAGCCATCAAAAAAATCACTGAAACAACCTTGAAAAGGTCCCCCAGTCAGCCACATGTCAATTCCTTTGTGTATACACTGCTGCTTTGTTTAAGGTAATCCACTCACATTTTTCCATCACCTTTAAATCTGATTGCTTTAGTCACCTAAACAGTTGTGTGACATTAGGACAAAATTTAGGGTTTGTTTGAAGTTTGCATCGTCTTAGAGGCTCTCACTATCCCTTAATAACATGTGTGATTGCATGGGCTATAATGAAAACAAGAAGGAAAAAAAATAGTTACCATTTATTGTTTCTATGTGCAAGGCATTGTGGTGAATGCTTTGCATGCATTATTTTCTTTCCTTTACCAGTGTCATTTCCCATTGTCCAGGAGCAATCACTGGCAGGCTGGGACTTCCCTTCCACAACATGGATCTATTAGTGGATGGTCATGAATTTTATCAGCCAGGTACAGGTTGCCTCATCAACTTTCTCCACTTTTGAGAAGTGAGGACCATTATTCCTTTTAGGTTCTGCTGCCCAGTTGCACCTGAGACACCCACCCACCTCCTTGCTACAATCAAAGGCATCCTCTCCAGTCAGTCCTGGGAAGGGCGTGGAAGCCCACATCTGGCTGCTCCCATTTCCATCTTGTTGCTTGGCTCCCACTGTCTGCATCCCACAGCTGCAGCTGTTGACCTGTGTTTTGCTATTTGCATTTCAAGTAAGTTAATAAAAACAACGAGCTAAATAATAAATTGAAGATTTGTGTTTAAAGCATCAATAGCAGAGGCCTTTGATTAACCCAAAGTACCAAAGACAAACAACTCAATAATAAAACAAATGGTACTTTATACACATAGCTATTGTCTCGGGTATTCTGACAAACACTATACCCTTAATCCAAACAGAGTGGAAAACATCTTTGGGTAGGAAAACTATGTCAGGACAGATATAAACTATTTTACTGATTTGTATATGGCTACAATTAAAGTTAGTCAATCATTCATACATCTATTTAACACACAATTACTAGTGCCAGGCACTGAACCCCCAGGCGATGGATGTGGGGAACTAATTTGCATACAACCTACTGCCCTATACAAATAAACTTAGAGTGATTAGCAGTTGGGAAGGGCTAAGGCAGGGGTTCTTAACCAGATCTCAGGGGGTCCATGGGCTTAAACTGAAAAAAATCAATTTGATTAGATGTCCAACATGATATAGATATGGCCTTGTCAAATACTACACCACAGTTTAAGGTTCTTATTCAAGATAAATAGCAACACTCTGCACACTGATATGTCTTTAAAATATAAAATTTAACTTTCCTATATCTTTGATGTACTGGATTATCATTTAATGTGTTAAGAAAAAAGCACATATGTATATGTTTTTTATTTTAGTAACTGTATTTCAATATATTTCCTTTGTGATTTTATTTTATGCATTTAAAAACATTCTTGTGGGGACGTGTTGGTGTGGGTGTAATATATTTATTAAATAATACACATTATAGTGTGTATTTTCAGTTGATATAGCATGTTCTGAGTACAGTGGATAACTGCCTGCAAAAAGGTTGGTAAGGATGGTGGAGATGGTTTATGGCGCCATGGAAAAACTCATATTTCTAAATGTTTGCCGAAAATGACCATTTAAACAGATGTTGAGACCATGTTGGGTTATCAGGTATTGAAATTATGGGAAAGTTGTAAAACATAATTTTAATTAATCCTAAAATCTGATTTAAAGACACGTCAATGCTGAGTGTCATAAAACTAACTGCTGCTACATTCTGAGAAAGGGTCCGAGGTTTGCACCTGACTGCCAAAGGGTCCATGGAACAAAAAGATCAAGAACCACTGGTCTAAGGTCTGGCCAAGGATGTGCAGCTTCTCAGCTCTGACTCCAGATTTACAGTCTCCCTGAGTCTCAGGTAAAATGGCAGTGGGGACGAGTGTGGGAGGGTGAGCTGGACTAGCAGCTCTTGAGAGCTCCTGCCCGCTCTGATACTCAACAGTACCTTTGGAGTATACTTTGGTCTTACTCCGTGTTCCTGTGTATAAAACACTGCTCTCCATAATGTGCATGGAAATGCACAGCAATGAAAGTCGGGACCAAAAGAACGATGTTTGAGTCCCCAAATCTTACCAGGTCACTGTGTCCTTGGATGACAATTCTTATCTACGGGGTTGCTCCAAGGATTAAATACAGCAGCAGATGAGAACTGCTTTTAAAAACACTGAACAGTTGTGAGTTACCACTAGCATTCTGAAAATTTAACAATCACCTTCAGGGTCAGAAGCAGACAGCTCATCTTTTTACTGCCACTAAGCATCTCTACCCTATTTTATGCTTTTACTACTCAGCACACAATGGTTTTACATGGCCATGCTGTTTCTTTTATAGGTTGATTTTTTTTTCTTAAGAAAATGAGATTTTAAAATTTGCTGCCTTCATCTGTTATTGTCCCGGTCCACAAGCTAATACATCATTTAGCCAGATGGATTTCTGTTTTCTCTCTGAAATTTTTACAAAGAATGTGCTTAAAACTTGAATGCTTATTATAAGAGGGGGCTTAAGAAGTTCTATATAAGTAAGTGAAACTGAGGATGGGCGAGTGGTGGGTGTCTCAGGCCTAATTCCACACTGCCAGGCTGGTGCTTCCCTGCCTCCTTCCACGCAGCCTGCATTAGCAAGTGTGATGGCAAATGCTGCAAAGCAAAAGCAACGTTTCACAGGCAGAGGCAGTGACAAAGACAGAAGAGCGGTGTCAAGGCAGAGGAGATGTGTGATCCAAAGGAAAATCTCTGCCTACCTCTTGTGTCCTTTCTATCAGATTTTGTACTGAAAGGCTATTCAAAAGTAAGGGGCAAACTATCTACAAATTTAATGATGTAGAAATTGTTTAAAAAACAAACAGGCACAGTAGACCTAGGGAGAGGGCCTCGAATGTGTCCTGGACGTGATGGTTTGGTAATTTCTTGATGAAGAGCATTACCCTTGTATAGATTTAAGCCCTCTGTCATACTTAGAGAGATTTTCATTTAATCCATCACATGCTTTTGTTGTTAGTATAATTACCAGAAACTTCCCAGGGACAGGAATACACAAAACCACAAACTCAAGTGTTTGGACCAACACACTCTCACCAAACCATAATGCTCTTGCTAACTGAGACCACAGCTCAAGAACCATCAACGGTTCCCAGTGCCATTGGGCTCATTGCCAGGCCTGAACGTCTTGTTCTACAAGCACCTTTCCATCTGTTAGAAGATCTATATTTATTTATTCAGGAAAACCCTAGCTGGCAAAGTTCATAGGCCCAGCAGGGCCAGATGCTGGGGACAGCAGAGACGATAAACCTCACTGACTGAAACCTTCACCCTGACCCTCGCCTGCCCCTGACAATCCATATTAGCCAAATTAACTAAAAGTTCCCCCTCATGTTGTATTGATACTACCTCTGTGTCTGTGTACAATTAGAGGAAGTTGTTAACAGCAAATTGGAATGAGACCCAAAAAATTCAGTTGGTCCAAACAGGTATCAGCCTAACATACACTTGAAGGAGACTCACCCTGCTGCGTGGCATTCATTAGCCATGGCCTCAGACCTTGTCTGGGTTGTATAAACTGAGTGATTGGCCCCACCTCCATCCCTTGGCCTTAAACCCTGTTCCCTCTGGTTATAAGAACACTTCACCTGTAAAGGTGCTTGTTGCATAGCCATGTGACAGAAACAGGGCAGTGAGTGAGGAACAGAGTAACCAAGAAAATGGATCCCCCATGAAATAAAAGCACAATAGTAATAATAATAATTCCACACCAATATTATTTAAGGACTTTGTTTTGATTTTTTGCTTCTCTGAAATATGAGAGATCTGCAGGGCATTTTGATCAAGAACCGTGTCCTAACTACAGTTTAAACCTGCAGGTGCTAAGAGTCAGAAATTGTGTTTTGAAGGTCATCTTGACAACCTAGGGAAAAGAAATTTTTGAAATGGATATTGTAAAGCAAGAGCAATTTTGAAATGGACATTGTAAAGCAAAAGGCTTTGGCAGGGGGATTGTGTAGCATGCTGCCCACAAGCGCTCACAGCTGAAAACTGAAGATGTGTCATTTCCATTCTCATTTGTTATTCAAAGAGGCTGGTGGTCTCTGAACAAATGGATAATTCTCCCATCCCCCTACCCACCTCCTTGTTTGAAGAACAAGGGAAAGGAACCCAGAGAATAAAGTAGGGAAAGTAGATTGAATCCGACATATTCTTCTATTCTTAAGTGCCTATCTCCTTTTCTCCCCACCCACCCACAAAAAGCCACATATCACCCAGCTGCTGTGGCCTTCCAGGATTGAATTCCAGTCCGCTGTTATAAATTGTCACCACACTAACTCTAAGCCTCAATTCTGCTTGTCTTCACTTTACTAATGAGTATGACTATAGTGGAAGAATAGCACCCACATAAATGGCAAAATACCATTGCTTCTAACAAATATTTCCAGATTTAAGGCAATTAGAAGACCTCATACTTTACATGACTAAATTTCAAAGAGCGATTCTTCTATCTGTGAAAATCCCAGGAGGGAAGGCGACATGAGTTTCACCCATCCATCCCCCTCACTAGAGAACCCTGGCCGCGGTCTGTTGCCAGGCAACAGAGCAAATCCAACTTATCGCCTTGTATTTGTAAACGGGAAGGAACGAAAGACAAATCTGTGCAAAAAGAGTGAGCAAACACTTACCCATAGCAAATATAAAGAAGCTCAGTAAATACTTGTCTAAAGTCTGGTCAGAATTCATAAAACCAGACGCCAGACATAGCCATAGTTCAGTTTCCTGACTAAATTTTGTTTTTCTATATTCACTCCTGGGATCCCAGATAAGGTTTCCTCTCAGACTTCAGACGGCCCTGGTTTCTTTGTGGTTCCTTTGGTGGAACCACATTTCTGTTTGCCTGCTAGCTGTCCAGAGTTAACACTGCATCCACACTGCTTCCAGAGGCTTAGCTGCACATTGTTCTCACACACAAAAAAGTATTTTATAACAAAAGTTCCATTTTTAAAAGGATCTGGCTGATTTATAAGAAAGGCCAGAACAATAGTTTGGGCTTTGCCAAGTGCTTTCTTTTTCTTTTCTGTGATTTTTCCTTTGCAGACTTGCTGTTGGTCAGTATACTGTTCAGGGTGGGAAGGGGAGATAACTGGATTAGACCCTGGGTTTAAAGCACAAGAAATTATTTCCAAGAAGTGAGAGGCCAGTTGCTTCCCTGCAGCCCTTTCCCCACTGCCAGAGAAGAAACATCTAGTTTTTATATATATAAAACAGATCCACAGTCTATAGACACACCCTACTAGAATACTGTTCCAATTTGTACCTTTAAAAAGAATCACCCTCTAAATGTAATGTGGCATCTTGGATTGGATCCTGGAACAGGAAAAGGACAGAAGTAGGAAATCCAGGGACATCTGAATAAAATCTGTAGTTTAGTTAACAACATTCTGCCAATGTTTATTTCTTAGCTTCTTTTCTTTCTCCTTTTTTCTTTAAGAACCAACTTTTGGCTTTATTGATTCTCCCTATTATACTTTTGTTTTCTAGTCACTGTTTTTCTTTTTTTCTAATCCCACCCCCATGCACCAGCAGCCAGCTCCCTCGTCTGTCTGCTCGTCTTCTTTTAGGAGGCGCTAGGAACCGAACCCCGGATCTCCCATGTGGGAGGTGGTCATCCAATTGCTTGAGCCACATCCGCTCCCTAGCTCTCAGTTTTGATACAAGTACCACGATTATGGAAGTCGTTAACATTAGGGGAAGCTGAGGGAAGGGTATTCGGGAACACTCTCTACTATCTTTGCACCTTTTCTGTAAATCTAAAATTACTGAAAAAGTGAAAGTTAATTAAAAAAAAAAAGATCCCCCTCAAATGCCAAAAGTGATTAAAAACATGCTCAGTCATGACACCATTGTTATTTATTACCTGGAGAACAAGGAAAGGATTTGTGAAACCGACAGAGGGGTAGAGCGAGGACCCAGGCTGGCCAGCACTGGGCTTGGGAGGCGGCCTCTGTGAGGGGCAAGGCCAGGCCTCTCAGCCCCACGAGACGGTGTTTTGAACCCTTAAAAAAGTCAGAAAAGTAGACACATGCCCACTGTGGACATCCCAGATGCCACAAATTAGCAGCAGCAAGTACTCACCTATAATCCCTTTACCCAGAAACAATCAGTATTGTTAACCTTTGATCCTATTTCCTGTCAGCCTTTTTTACACAGGTAATTTTTTTGAAGGCATATTGAAAATAGAAGTTTCAGGTCCTGATTTCTTCACTTAATGTTCTAGCATAAACAATTTCTCCACATTAATCCAAAACTTTGTACACATAGCGTTTAACAGCTGCCCACCAATCCCATTGTGTAGAAGCTCCAGGTACCCCTAGCCACACATCGGCTGTGAACAGTCAGGGTGCAACAAAGTGAGGGCTGGTGGATTCATACCACACAGGTGGCTTAAGGACAAAATGGGTCATGCACGCAGTTCTCTGTGGGCTTAAGTTACCCCTCACTGGTAAATCAGGCAGGGCAGGTTGTTCTACAGTAGGGTTTCTTAACCTTTTTTGTTCCACCAGACACCTGTGCCAGGCAGGTGAAAACCACAGACCCCGTACTAAGTCCACGCTATACTGTGTGTTATTTAATAACTATATCATACCAACACCAACACGTCCCCACAGGATAATTTTTTTTTTTTCAATTCAAGCTGATGGATCCATTGTTAAGAACCCCTGCTTGGGGCCATTTTGATATTGTAGCCTGTTAGTAATACTCAGAATAACATGCCTGTCACCACCAGAGAAAAAACTGAGATCATGAGAGAAGAGAACACAAATTAGGTATTCAGAGTTCCTTGGTATAAAATATTAAATGAATTCTGAATCAGTAAGTAATATATAATAGAATACAATCGAAGACCTCGAAGACTACGATCTTGTTTTAAATGAGCCAGTCTGCTTACATGGCAACTAAACTGTCACATTCATTTTTGTCAAAACAAAGAAGGAATAACTATCGGCCCAATTTCGAAAAAGTAGGTTAAAACCTGGGTATGTGAATGATGCATAAATGGCCTGAGCTGAGCTGCTATTCTGGATAATGGAATCCCAGGTAACACAACCACTCAGATACATGCACGCCTAGCCAAATCCTAAAATAAACTTAATATTGCTAAGATTTTCCTCCCTATGGCGTACTCATGTGACTACATCAACATTCAGGAAGAAAACCAAACATACACAGAGAGGTACTCTTTTGGGAATAAATTTAAATTCTTATTTGAATTTCATTTGTCCCACTTCCTCCCTTCTGACTATTAGGTGTATCTGGAGCTATAAGGAGAAAACTTGCCTTATTGCTTCCCGCACCCCACCCTCCAGTTTTCTGTTTAAACCCATCAGCCCTCTTGTCTCCAAAGTTTTGAATGAAAGTACAGAGGACTTACAGAAGAAGACAGAGGTATCTCCACTGAGCATACAGATTCCACCCCCAAGGCAAAATTTCCTTCTGGGAAACTCTCAACAACCTCTTTGGAAAACAGAAGTACTTCTCCCATCTTAGGAGACTGGACTATCTTAGAGAGCTAACTACCTTTTTTAAAAAGCCGACCAAACACTTCCTATAAAATTCAGTGTTCATGTGATATATGTTGACAGTATTCAAATTATCTATTTTGAAAAAAGGGAAATCAGAAGTTTTGCTTTCTTACCACCCCTCTTAAGTCTCAACATGTTTGATACATTTTCCCGAAAGGGGATAAATCACTTTGTTGGTAACATGAAATTTCTTCCCAAGCTAGTTTGATGGAACAGTGATATTTAAGACATCAAAGTGGCCTAATACATTCACAACCATGCAGCTCTCTCAAGTCTAGAAGCAGCCGTTAACTGTGGTGGGATTCACATGTATTGGTTCATTCAAAAAAATATTTAATGAACATCTACCATGGGATAAGCACTGTGCCAGCTGCTGATAAAATGGTGAATAAGACATGGTATCTGCCCTAGTGAGGGGTGAGGAGTAAGACATTGAACAGATATTCACAAACACTCAGAGTGCCAGAAGAACCTAAAATAACCTGGAGTGTCAGGGAAAGCTGGGTCCTGTATGGTCAGCAGCTACTGTTATCCAGGTAAAGTCAGGGGGATGATAAGTTCAAGAAGGACCAGCCTGGACAGTTCTAATGTGCCAATTTGGAGAGCACAGAGCACATTTTGTGTGATCTATGTATCTTTTCTTTTTTTTAAGATTTATTTATTTCTCTCCCCTTCCCCCCCAGTTGTCTGCTCTTGTGTCCATTCGCTGTGTGTTCTTCTGTGTCCGCTTGCATTCTCGGCAGCACCAGGAATCTGTGTCTTTTTTTGTTGTGTCATCTTGCTAAGTCAGCTCTCCGCGTGCGCGGCGCCATTCCTGGGCAGGCTGCACTTTTTTCACACAGAGGCAGTTCTCCTTGCAGGGCACACTCCTTGCACATGGGGCTCCCCTATGCGGGGGACACCCCTGCATGGCATGGCACTCCTTGTGTGCGGCAGCACTGAGCATGGGTCAGCTCACCACACGGGTCAGGAGGCCCTGGGTTTGAACCCTGGATCTCCTATATGGTAGGTGGACACTCTAACAGTTGAGCCACATCCACTTTCCCCAATTGTTCTTATACTTAACATGTACCATTTCCCTAATTAGAGTGATTCTCCCTCTTCCATAATCAAAAGCAATTTTTAAAATCACTGTCCTGAACATCACTGTGCACAGACATTTTTTAAATTTTAATTTTAATTTTTATTGTGGAAATGTATACACAGCATAAAATCTCTCATTTTAACCACTTTCAAGTATACAGTTCCATGGTATTAATTACATCCGCAATGTCATGCTACCATCATCACCATCCATTACACATAGATTTCTTCTAACTCTCAAGTTAAGGTTTCATTTGCATCCAGTAAGAAGGCTTTGCTTTTCGGTCTATAAATCTGTCAGTGAAGACAGCAAACTAGATCCTCCTCTGGTTCATTTTGTATTCAGTAGGTTTCCCGGGCAACAGCCACCAACCCCAGTCCATCGAATAGTCACCAATTTTCTCCCCTGACATTTCTCCCAAGTCCTCCCCTCCCAGCTGGCCTTCAGCTCCACACCACAAATCTTCTGTCTGCAGGGGGAGGAGATGCGCCCCAGGGAGGACACGGGAGCCCTGGCCACTTCATCATCCAGGGGGTGTGCATGCAGTTCTGAGTGTCCTCCATGGGCCTCGCGCTGGCCTTGGAGGGGCTGGGGAGCTGTCAGGGGCCTGCCTTTCTTCCCCAGCCATGTTACCATTTCCTTTTTAATCACTGAAAAGGATTCACCTGGTCATCCTTATTACCTGGCATATAAACAGCAAGCAATAGGACAGAGTGATTCTTCAAGATGGTGGCCAGCAACAAAGGCAGGCCTTTCTCCTGCAGCTTCACTGACCAAGAGCGGGGCCAGCAGTGTGGTCTCTCGGCTCTGCTTCTGAAAATGGTTTTAGTTGCCCCAGGAAAGGGCAGATGCCGCATGTCAAAAGCACAAACTTCCCCTGCTTGAATTCCATTTGGCCCACACCTGCAAAGCCTTCAGAAGCTCTTCCATGGAGTACAGAAGTGCTTTAGCTAAGAAATACATACCACTGGTATGAGGGGGTCTTCAGAATGGAGTAGTGGGCTCTGGGACCAGACTGGAGGGATCTGAACCCCAGCTCTGACATTCGCTGGCTACATGACCCTGGACATGCTACGAAACCATTCTAGGAACTCAGTTCCCTCATTATAAAATGGGGTGCGTAACAGTACCTGCCTCTTGGGATGCTATGAAGATTACATTAGTGCAGGTAAAGTGCTTAGACAGTGTCTGGAACACGGAGAGCGCTCACAAAATGTTAGCTACTATTACGATTACTCTCACCAAGAGGGAAGATCATGGCAGGCTGGCTTCACAGCAGAAAGGAGAACAAACCAGACTCATAGCTGTTAGTCTGAGAAGGGCAAGGCCTCTCCCCTAGAATGTGATTCACCCACAGAAATCCCTAGAAAGGTGGCCTGTCTGAAATTATTTTTAGATTTAATGAAAAAAGCAATCTATTCCAAATTAGATGAGCCGTATGACTCTGAGATCCAGCCCTGGGGCACTGTTCAGATTTTCAGTTCTGGGTGTCATGCTGGGCTGAAATAAATTGATTTAAATGAGTTAATGAAAAATTGAGTCTCCCTCATACTGACAAATCTTTTGGTATTGCAAAGGTTCCTAAAACAGCAACGGAAAAAGCTTCTTTCTTGTAAAAGAGACTCTCTCGCCCACAAAAATGAGAGTGTAAATTTAACTTATATACCTTTTCTAAATCACTCCTAATCAGTCCTTTATCTGGTCTATCTCTTTATCCAACCCCAGCCTTTCTATTTGGATTCTACATCTTAATTTACTCTTGAATGAAATTTAATGGATTTGGCTGGTGGTTCATTACTGTACCCATGTGGAACAATATATCATGCTTTAAGCAATAATAGATTAAATTTCTTAAACAATAGAGATGACTATATATAAGATCTAGAGCAAGACCTTCTATACATGCTCACTGGGCATTATGATAATTAGCTAGAGATTTAGGACAACTCAATTTCCCACCATTATTGCCTGTACCTTAAGGAAATTCACCAACACACTTCATTGCTCCTTGGAAGAGATGCTCAGTGTCTGAATGTAATATTTGTCAGGTGAAATTAGGCCACTTCTGAGTTGTGCAACATTCCCCTTCAAAAATCTTGCTGATTATGCAAACACAGAGTAATTACACTGATTCATGCATTGTACTCCATAAGACTGACAAAGCATTAGCCTTGACACTCCATTTGCTAATGAAAAACAGCAAGCTTTTAAGACCACCATCCATCAAGAGAGAAGGAACTTATTCAGAGTAATGACAGGTGCACGACAATAGAAACAGGATTTTTTTTAAGTATGTGGGTTGCTGCCAAAGATTAAAATCATTCTGTGTTTAACATCATTCTCTTTCTTCGTGTTCCTCTGAGGGTTAGTATTTTCTTTCGGCAGGGAAATAAAAGGATGGATGCAAGAAATCCCAAGTTTCCAGGAGGATCTTTCTTTCATTTCATACTGTGCTGGTAAACATTCTCCTTTGGGGTTTCTATCACTTTCTTTAGGGGCTAATGCCCTTCCTCTCCACAGTCCAGTGGGTAAATTTGTACCAGGGTGGTTCTAAAACGACATGAATAAACTGAGCCCAGGAGGGACTGTGTCCCAGACAGTGCCCCCCACAGCTGTACAGAACGTGATCTTCACCAAAACAGAGTGCGATTCACTGGCAGCGCTGGAGATGGGCAGAGACGGGGCCCTCCTCTAAAGTCATGCACAAGCATCAACAGTCTTCTCCGAGTCAGATGGTTAGGAGAAAAGAAGGACTCGTGTTTGAGCCATAAGAAGGAATTTATTCTAGTACCTCTCCCTCCCAGCCTCTTCTCACACATTTCTTTTTATGGCCTGGACTACCTCTCAGAAGCATCACTTGGCTAATTTCCACCCTGCTCCCAACACCCTAAAAAGCACTTCATGTGTTCTAACAAGCATAACACTTCATGTGTCAGAAGGTCATTATTCAGCAGCCTCAACCACAAGAAATTCAGCTGAGAATCCAGTAAACAGGAAGGAAAAGAAAAAAAAAAAATCCTCTGAGCACGCAAACCAGACACCACTAGGTAAAGCACTGAAGCTCAAGGGCTTTCTTCCAGGAAGACGCCCCAGGGATTATCAGGCAGAATCAAGTCTCTTTCTCTTTCTCCCTCTTTCTTCTTGAAATAGGAGGTTTTAGTTACTGGGTTTCACAATCTATAGCAGATTCCAAAAAGCCAAATAGAAGGAAATAACTGACAGCAGGATACCAAGATGGATATGTTTTCTAAAACGCATGTGGATTAGACAACCAGAGCTGGGACAGTTGTGTGGGGCAAGCCAACAGGTCCTCTCCAGTAAGACACGGCGGACATAAGGACACAATTCAGTTATGGGTGTTCAAACGATGACCACGAATTGGTTTTTAAAGGTTGGGTTCTGTTCAGGGCGCTCAAAAAAGCCTTACTGTACCACCTCACCCCAGAGCCCTAAAAAGGAAATGTATTTGTTTGTCACTTGGATTGCCCTAAACATTCTCTTTTAGATTTGGTATCTCAACACGGTAGTATATGCTTTTGTTACTAACTTCTGGGGACTAATATTTCACATTTTCTTTTCTGGGTATCCTGGTCTAACTACACATCTTATCTATGATATTTGTAAAGACTTTTCTACACTTAGTCAATATTTGTGTTTTTCTATAGCGACTGCTTACATACCCACAAAACTTAAAAATACAACACAAAAATCCTTTATTAAAACTGTAACATACTGACATCTAGGCAATCAAACCTTCACTATAGAATTTACATGAGGACTAGGAAATCTTATTTATGAAAGATGAGCTGTGAACTTGGGCTTAGAATGATTATATATTGTCTTCAGATCACTTGAAAATGCAATGCCTCAATCCACAAATCCCCATATGTATTAATAAGAAATAGACAATAAAAACCACATTTGAACAGTTTAAAATACAGAATATAGTCCATACAAAAATGTCCTGCAACAATTCTACTTTCTTTTCTTTTTTTTGAAGTACTAGAGTCCAGGACTGAACCTGGGACCTTATATGTGGGAAGCCAGCACTCAACCATTGAGCCATATCGGCTCTCCTGAGTTGGTTTTTTCATTTGTTCTTTTGCTATTTGCTATTTTCAGGAGGCATAGGGACTGAATCTGTGTCCTCCCATGTGGGAAGCAGGTGCTCACACTTGAGCTACATCTGCTTTCCTCTACTTTCTTTCTTTAGATTTATTTATTTATTTATTTCTCTCCCCTTCCCCCCCACCCCTCCCACCCCAGTTGTCTGTTCTCTGTGTCTATTTGCTGCGTGTTCTTTGTCTGCTTCTGTTATTGTCACATGGGAATCTGTGTTTCTTTTTGTTGTGTCATCTTGTGTCAGCTCTCCGTGCAGGTGGTGCCATTTTTAGGCAGGCTGCATTTTCTTTCGCGCTGGGTGGTTCTCCTTATGGGGCGCACTCCTTGCACGTGGGGCTCCCCTACGCGGGGACACCCCTGTGTGGCAGGGCACTCCTTGCGCGCATCAGCACTGCGCACGGGCCAGCTCCACACGGGTCAAGGAGGCCCAGGGCTTGAACCGCGGACCTCCCATGTGGTAGACGGAAGCCCTAACCACTGGGCCAAGTCCGTTTCCCTACTTTATTTCTTAATTCTTTGCCTGCGTTCCATGTGCTAAAGTCAGTTTACTGTGTTTTGGGTTGCTTGTTTGTTTTTTTAATACTTATGCTGTGGAATTTCTCCCCTTCCACTTGGGGAACATTTATTTTATGAAAAATCTCTTTACTCCAAGACTTAGTCCTAAATCCCCTCAAATCATCTTTGAAAATGAAAAGTGCACAATTTTATAGAAATACTTCTAAAGGGATCTTTTTAATGATTTTATACTCTTGTTTCCACACCATTATTTCTGTTGGCTCCCATATCCTGGCTTAGAAAGCCTAAGAGCAGTTCCCCTCCTCTTTACTGGCATCAGAGGTTTCCTCCCGTCACTGTGCTCCACAACACCCACGCAGTTCTGAAGAGCGCCTGCCCCTCCTCCTTCCCAAGTCAGTGGATGTGGAGACGTGGGCCATCCCACAGTGGAGCAGGCTCTCACCTCTATCCAGCCTGCACAACGAGCAGCTGCCCAGACTGCCTTCCTTCGGGAGGACTGTAAATCACTCCACTTCACTTGGCTTTACTGCCCTCGGCCCCCAACCAAGTGAGGGGAGGGGGAGTGCGGGTGGCATGGTGGGCACTGGGAAGGCAGCACGTTCCAAAAGCCAGTCCCCCAGGGCCCTGGCGCTCCTCCTCCAGGCCGGGCTGCAGGTGGGGAGGGCCATCGGGCCATCACTGGTTATGGCTCCACACTTCTCCTTTGCCTTTGCCCTGTCAGCATTTTAGGATTTAGGGTTGGGAGCGGGGTTCCAGAAATAAAAAACAAAACAACTACCCAAAAAACAGCCATTTGCAGAAACACAGGGCAGGCTTTTACAGGCACTGGGCCTCTCTCAGTGCAGACCTGAGAAAAACAGTGTCTCATCAGCGTGGCCTTCCTGGGTTCCGAAGTTTTTAAGACACAGTGTGAGGTCAGCCAGAACCAGTGGAAATGATGGATTTGCTGTCACCCCCACCGTCTTCCAGAAGTAGGGTAGAAACTATTTTCTTTTTTAACCAAGCCTCTTAGTAATACGGTATCACTCCCTGAAGCTTTTCTTTCTTTTTTTAAACCATGGTTCTCTTACAAACCAAACATAAAATAGAGCCTCAGAACCTCTCCATATAAGGAGTTTCCAGACTGAGACTGATTCTACATGATGTTTGGTGGGCTCTATGGAGAAAGTCATTCTTGGTTGCTCTTAAGCGTTCTGAGTCATGCGATACAGAGGCCCTGGGAGGGCAGGTCACACAAGAAAGCGCCTATCTTTTCCGAATGCCAGGCCAACCATGAGCAGGCAAAGTCACCCTCTGGCCGCTGGTCCCTGCAGCGAGTTAATTTCAAGAGACCCATTCAGTCAAGAGACAAGGGTTGGTGTATGGGTAAAACGGTCAGCACAATGTCTCGAATGCCGATCTTTTCATCTATTTCTAACTGGCCCTTGGAGGCAATTACGAACAAGCTAAAGAAGCTTGTGGCTTCTGAGTCCTGTTCAAGAACCTCCAGTCCCCTATATCCTAGAGCGCTCTGGGTGAACAATCTGTTCAGCCCTTCCAGCCATGCTCAGAGGTGGGTCATGGTCACCACCGACCAGTCAAAGGCAGAGGAGGGGGAAAAGGAAACAATGGGAGGAACCAGGAAAGAAGGTGGAGGGCAGGAGAAGAGTCAAGTGAAGGAACGGAGCACGATGGGGTAAAGCAGCAGGTGATGGGAATGAATCCCTGGGGTGCAGGATGCTCTGCTGCACATAGGGCAGGCCCTTGCTCCAGAAGACTCGGACAGACACCAGAAAAAGCAGATGAAGTCGTGCTGGACGTGGAACTGGGTGGTCTGGAAGCTGGGCAGGAAACACACAGAGCCGCTCGCCTCCCCTCAGCGCTGCTGCCGAGAGCTGTGTTATTGTGTGGTCATGGTTTCATTCACAGTGACTCACATACTAAGACTGAGATAAAGGAAACAAGGGAAAAGGACAAGCTGGACACTGAAACAAAACAGGCCCACGTAGGTCCTGGCCCTTGTCTGAAGTTGGTGGTGAGGTCACTCACTTGCATAGGTGCAGTATGATTCCTTCCAAAAAGCACAATCTGACCTCTTTCAGATGCAGTCTCATAACTTACAAATCACTGCGTAAGTGTAAATCTCTTTTTAACTGGTTCCCCCGAAATTATTCTTGCCCTTATTTCTATCATGATGAGATTAATATAGAAAAGATCTATTTTCCTTTCCTCTTTCTCCACAAAGAAATTTGGAAATGATATTTAATAGGTCTCAGTTTAGATAGACTGTAGTATGTGAATATACCTCAGTAAAACTGCTTAATAAATACTTGTCAGGACCACGAAAACATGCTCCTCCTTTAGGTACAGTTTCGCATTTGATACAAACAGTGGATAAATAGTAAAATGAGGCCGCTAAATACCTTAAATGTACAACATCCCATCTTTTTTTATTCAGTGCTTTTATATTGATTACTTACATGTTGCCCACCCAAGATCCCATTAGGACAGGGGTTCTTAACCTTTTTGATCCACAGCCCCCTTTGCCAGTCAGGTGAAAACCACGCACCCCTTACCTAGTCCACACTATACTGTGTATTGTTTAATAAATATGTCATACCCACACCAACACGTCCCCACAAGAATAAGGTTTTTTTGAATTTCAATTCAAACTCATGGGCCCCTTATTAAGAACCCCTGCATTAGGAGGTATTATCAAAGATCACAACTGGCTATAAAAATTTTTAGATTAACAATCTCTTTATATAAATTTCAGAATATGAATCTAAAACACATATTTGGATGAAATTCTTCAAAAAAAAATTGTTTTACTAAGAAAGATCCTAATGTTTAACCCTTCAACACTAACTTCTATCCCCCCCCCCAATAAGTACTAAACAAAGAATATGGCAAGACAGTGGCCCTAACAAGCATGACAAAAATAAACAAACTAAATTCCATTTTACACAGGAAAAGTTTTTCTTTCCATTCTGGGTATATCTTCAAAAAGCTCTATATCAGTGTTCTTCGGAATGAGGGTCACACTGAGGGTGGCATGAAATCAAATTAGTGAGACACAGCCAGTATTTTGTTTAATCTACAAGAATGGAAAATGTCATAATGCACTGAAGACAGTAAGGTAAGTATGGCTTTGTGAACTTTAAAATTTCAATTGTATAAGTATGGATGGATTGAATGGACACAGAGAGCAGACAACTAGGGGGAAGGGGAGAAAAATAAATTTTAAAAATCATAAAAAAAAAAGAGAAGTATATGAAACATTCCTATACTGTATCTCTGAATATAAGTTTGTCTTTAAGGTTAAAAAATAAAATTCCCTAAATTGGACCCTTCTTATATACTAGGAATACTGATGGAATGAAGATCTGTTGCCCCTGTTGAGTCTACCACTGATTGGGATAAAAATTAACCTGATGGTATTTATAAGCCTGAATTACCTGAATAGGAAAAATACATATTATTAAACAACAGGTTTGCTCACAGTCTGTGACATAGCCCTCTTTTCATTCTGTGGTCCCTGAGAGAAAATTAAACTATCTGTCTGACCCACGACTGCAGTCCTCTCCCAGGTGCTTACATCATGGTGACTTACCATTCAAACTGACTTAGGACCGGGATGACTTCAGCCCCATCTGATCCAAGGGTGTGCCCCAGAAGGAGCTTCAAGACACCATAAAAGACTCACATTCTACCTTATGGGGCTAGAAACTGCATCAGAATGCCAAACTCCAAAAAAGAGAATAAACACCCAGCACTGGAAGAAAACTCAGAGTTCAGTGAGTTTGGTGACTTGCCCAAGGTTAATTACGAAATGTACTAGCTGGACAGCCAGAAGGAGAACCAGACTTCCCAAGTCCCAGCCCCAACACAATGTACTTTGACACAGTTTTACTATGGAGTCACAGATTGACCCTAGAGGCTACCAGAGCTGGAGGTAACAGATTAGTGAGCTTTTTTTCCTCTAATGACTGTTTTATGTATCTACTCTAACTCCCTTAACTCAAACTGACATCCGTGGCTTTTTCTACTATGTCATTATTCCACTACTTAAGAGTCTGAGGTTTTTGAGGTTAGCATTCATAAGAGCTTTTCCAACCTCTGGCTCAAATGAGCTCTGTTTTCCCCAGACATATAACTTACTATTGAATCTCATTCCATGAGAACTACAAAAACGATAGTGACTCATGTCTCAAATGCTAGGCTCACCATTTTTTTAAAAAGGCTTATATTTTTTCCCCAACGGCAAAATAATATATGCCCACCACATAGATTTTTAAAAAATACATAAAAAGGTGAGGAAGAAAATTAAAATAACCTGTTGACCTACTACTCTGTGATAACCGATATTACAATTTGGGTGTATTTGATCTATGAATATATAAATATTCTTTTGGTACAACATTGTGATCAAACTGAAAAATACCTTCATCACCCTGTTTTCCACTTAACATTGCACATTGGTCAAGATTCCTTAAATATATGATTTATAACATTGGCTGAATTTATAACACTGCATCCTATTGAAGAATCATCATTAATCATTAACGTAATAATTATTTACAGCATTTACTATGGTTGAGAACTTCAGGTGTTCTCCCAATTTTTCAAATATCTACATAACGTGGCTGCAAACATCTTTTTACACAAATTTTTGTGCATATCTGATCATTTCCTTAGGATAAATTCCCCATAGGGAATTACTGAGTCAAAGGGTATGAACATTTTTAAGACTCTTGAAATGTAAAATTCCACTCTAGAAAGGTTGTATATATTTACATCCAATTAGCAGAATCTAAAGGTGCTTCTTTTGCCCTCTTTGCTAATGACGACAGTATCGTTTTTAAAGCCTTGCAGGTAAAAGTGTATGTATCATTGTGTTTATTTATATTCCTTGATTTACAGAGAGGCTGAACATGTTTCATGGACTTATTGGCCATTTTGCATTTCTCTCTCTCTCCACATGTGTATGGCTGGGGCACTGAATTTTCATACTCTTTGCTTATTTTTCTATGAGACTTTAGGTTTTCCTTATTTATTTGTGAGACCTCTTTAAATAATAAAAATATTGAAATTTTGACTGTTATATTTAGGACAAATAATTTGGGAGCTATTTTTAATTAATTAACAATTTAAAGTGATAAGATGCATTGACTTTTACATTGTCACCAGCATAGCAATAACTAATGCTACCTGCTGTTAAAAAAAAAAACAGGATAGATGGTAGTTCACATTTCCAAGGTGGGATATTGATTTAATGCTTTTTCCCTGCCAATTATTTTAAAGTGTTCAAAACAAAAGAGCAGTAGTTGGTTGGAGCAATTTGTGATCTTTTATATATGCCATGGATACTATGAATAAGAATCTTGGTTTAGATTAAAATTTTTTAAGGTTACTTCACTAGAACCTCTTATTAGACATTATTAAGAAGGCAAATCAGTTGTGAATCATTTCAAAGGTAATAAAAGCATTTCTGGTGCCAATTTTGAACATGGGTATGTGTGCCTTATTTGAAGGACTCTTAATAACTAAACAATCAGATAAATTAGGAAAGACATCTTCATTATTTATTTTTACAAGAGGCATTTTTTAAAAGGATCATCTTTAAACCAGAGCTTCTCCTGCACACTGATATGCTTTGTTTGCAGTTCATTTAAAATTACTGCAGGTTTGAATAAACCAGGTAAAATAGGAGAAGTTGCTGTTACTTAATTCTGAATGAAGATGGGTCTTACCAGTTGAAGACTAGAAGATTTTCATGTACTTCATCTGGAGAATATGATTTAACTTGTGGCTTACCTGAGACAACAGTTATGGAACATGTTTATTGCCTGCATGAAATATGATCCACTCAGAGATTCTGCAGAAACGTAGACAGTCAAGACAATCAACTAACTATAGCAATAAGGCCAACAGATCACTGATTTCACTCATATACATGTCAACAGCCAAGTTCCAAGATCTAACACCAATGGCCTGACATGCCTAGGAAAATAAATGAAATAGCTGCTTGTGTAAAAAGCCATTCTAATGAATAAGTTAGACGGATGTTTTGTATTGTGAATTATTACTCCGCTCTTGAAACTTCTGATATAAACAAAAATGGAAGTCACCCCAACAACCCACCTGATTTGTTGTGCCATAAACTCCACTTCAATAACAGTGAAAGGATACTTGATCCTTTGAGTGGAAGAAGATGTAGATATCTGAAACTCTACAGCTTACAATGACCAAATGTAAAATACTCAAAATCAAGCTAAGATTTTTTAAATAAAATAAACTCTGGTATTATCCTTGACAAATATATATATATTCACAACATTTCTCAAGCATTCATTTAAGTAGCTTCTAGACAAAATTTTCCCTGTAGGCTGGCTTGGGCTCAGCAGACAAAATCTGTACGTCTGCGGATTGTAATCAGAGAAGGATACAAAACAACTTAAAGACATACCCTAATTGTAGGGGAGGATGGTCAAGGACTGAGTAGAAAGAACAAAACATTAGGCCACGTTTTATTTGGGGTTGGGTCTAATTTAGGTGTGGGAATAAATGAATTGTGTTCTCCAATGAAAAGCAACTGAGAATTTTTTCTTATTCCTTCCTTCTAGGCTCTGAGTCTCAGCGGCAGATTTTAAATTAACCCAGAGAACCAAACCCACAAATGAGGACAAGCCCTGGATGACAGCTCCATGCTGAGAGCTCAGAAAGGAACCATTCAAGGCCATGTGAAAATGACCCAACTACCCTGTCAGCCACCAGGGAAGAGAGCACCTGGCCATCCACAGACAGCAATTTCAGTTTCCATGAGCAATGACTGATTTACTATTGTACTGAGTTTCCTATGGTTTACATTTACATTCACGCAACTTGTAGGAAAAGAGCATCTTGTATCTTGGACAACCCACAGCTTGCTGGGGGATGGGAGTGGAGGAAGCAACAGCAATATTTTCTAAAGCAAAATGCTGAGAAACCCAGGAGAGAGCATGCGAACATGGGTATATCCAGTGCAGCAACTAGCAATTTATATAGCAGGTAGGTGGCACACATCAGTGCCTTCCCCCTTCTTTCACTGCACAAGGGACAACTGGACAGGTGAAACATGTCGTCTAGTAACTTTCTGGAACAACCCAACAGAGCTAGGCACACTCAGGTTTCCTTCCAACCAGACAACCAAACACGCTGACCCTGAAGAATGACAGCTGAAGATGCTGGGTCAAATCCAATGTGCTTGACCTCAAAATCCTGGATGATTCAGGATTTTATTTCTAAAATATCATTCTTAAAGCCAAAAACGAGCTAGGAAACTACAACTGAAAAGTAGTTTGGAGAAAGAGAAATAGCTCACTATATGCCTTTTCAAGGTGAAACAAGAATGAAAATGGAAATGTCCCAGGGCAATCTGGATGGAAAATTGTCACTCAGCAGGAGAGCCTGATTTGGATTGGACTTATCCATCTTCACAGAACAACCGTTCCAAAGCAAATTCCCAATTTCCAAAGAAAATTCTGGCTTCTAAATATAAAGTACTGAGAAAAGCTACAAGGGTTTATAAAACCTCCCAAGAAAAATACATGGAGACTTATTTTCTTCCAATGCTTTGGCAAAATTCAAAAAGACTGAAATTCCAGAGCCCAGATAATCCAAGTGACCTTCGATCTCATACCTCCTAAATCCACTGCATAGGGAGAGAATGTAGACTGGCAAGAGTCGGTTCCCGCACCAATGTCTGCAACACTGACACACATGAGAGAGAAAAAGGAAAAGAGAAGGCTGCCACCTTTACTCACAGGAGGTAAAAAGGTCACCTCAGAATGCTCACCTGTTTTCTGAAAGGAAATAATTTTTGGAGGTGAAGAGTAACACCTGACAGCTCCCATGCACACCCTAACGAGGTACAGACACTATCACTAGTTTACTCTGTTGTATGGATGAACAAACTGACGTTCAGAGCAATTCAGTAAGGCACCCAAGATCCCACAGCCAAGTAAAAACCAGAGCTGCTAATGCAACCCACCCTTTCTGACTCAGAGTCGCTTTGTTTGAATGCTCCAAAGGAGGAAATGACTCCTTTTCCCCAAGCCTGGCGGTGATTTTCTTCCTTTTTATTTTTATTGGAGGAGTTGAAAATATTTGATAAAAATTACCCTCTTCCATGGACCCACCTCTGGGCCCAAGGTATGTGAGGCATCAGGCTTCCACCTCACTCACTCCCTGATTTTTTTTCACATGGGAAGGGAACTGAGAGCTTTACCTCGAGAAGAATAAGACCTTAACGAATATTCAAGAGATGCTGTTCTAAAAAACTGAAACATTTCAAAGAGGTCTGATGGGGCCAGCCGCCTGCACGCCCTTTCCACCCAGCAGAGCCCACAATCCTTGCCTTTCTTTTTCTCGGGCATTTTCTGCAGCAGAGTCCAGGCCATTGTGGGCTTTGTGAAGAATGATATTCTGCTTTTGTAAGAAAAGGAGCAGATTTCCCAGGCATGCTTTGTGTCCCAGACCCTTTCACTAATTGATAGAGTGGCGGTACAGAGCACATTTCCATTCATGCGGTTAGCACGTGTCTCGTTCTATATTTGCATGTTTTCCTGTTGTTTTTTTCTTTTTAAAAAATTTCTCCTAGGAAGTAAGATAACAGTTCCTGTTAGCAAAATGAAGCAAAGCCAAATTCTTCTTAACAAAAATGGAAATGTCAGTAGGACTTCTCTCTTCCTGCTAATCCCTTTTGACAAGCAAATGACATCATTCCACAGAAGCTGGGGGACAAATGTACTGTCTGCAATAATTACGGGCTTAATATGCAGGATAAGGGAGGTGGCTGTGAGGTGCAGGCAAGCCCTTCCCCCTGGGCCCTCCTTGGGAATACAATCAGACCCACTAATGAAGCGGAGGGTTCTTGCTGTGACCACACGAAAAGAAACGGAAATCAAAGGACTACCTTGACCATGGGGTCGGGTTTGATTTTCTGATGCCAACTTTATATCCCAAGTGAACATTTAAATGAAATTGCATTTTCCTCCTTCAACTAAGTCCAACTGTAGTGTCATAAAAAGCAACATGCACACACACAAAACTCTCATTCACAGACACGCAAAAAATAAAATGAATTATGAAAGCTGTAATTCATAAGGTTTTCGTATAACGACAATGAGAATGAATGTGGCACTTCTGTTGGGATGTCCTGGAGGCTGAGGAAAGGGGAAAAAATGCTCTTTTTACAATACCATAAAGAAGAGAGATTTATATAAGGTTTTGAAATGTATAAAGTCCTGATTAAAGAGAAATCTAAATATTTGGCTCTAGGGAGCTTCCAGTAGAGAGAACTGATAATGCTATAAAAGAACCATAAGTTCCAACAAATTATTGTTTAATAACAATGTAGGGTTTATAGAGTAAGAAATATTACAGCTCATTTGAACAGTGAAACTAAATGAATCAGCTCTTCCTGCTTTCCTAACATTTCTTATTAATTTCCTTGAATGGCAGGTTAAAAACATTAATCATTAATGAAGATTGCCTTCCTTTTTAAAAAAAATACCTTTAATAAAAATCTAGGGGTGCAGATGTGGCTCAAGCGGTTGAGCGTCTGCTTCCCACACGGGAGGTCCCTGATTCAGTTTCCACGCCTCCTGAAAATAAAACAAGCAAACAAACGAAGAAACCAATGGGGAGCCGATATGGCTTGGTGGCTGAGCACTAGTTTCCCACATTCTAGGTCCCAGGTTCAATCCCTGGTCCCAGTACCTCAGGGGAGGGGGGAACACTATTAAAAAAACACATATAAATTTGTTAAACTATTGGTTTATAGTACAAAATACCTGCCCATTACTTAGAATAAGAATGGTAAGCTGTTTTACTATGGAACCAATCAACCCTAACAGAGAATTCTTTTTTTATAAGTGACATGTGTCAAGGTAATTTTTTCTTAAAAATATGATTTCAAAGTGTATCAAAGATGTCAAAATGGTAACATATTCCATAAGTATTACAGATCTCATTTATTATTTTGAGTTGGAATTAGGAAGGCTGGTGGGTTAACACGGTGGCAGACCAGTAGAGCCTGAAATATCCTGACCAAATTTATGCATTTTTAAAATGTTCAAAAAAATGACCAAAATCAGAAAAACTGAGTATGTGATTTAAAGTAGAGATGACCAAATGTTGAAAGGCCAGGGGAGAGGGTGGGGAGAGACTGAGGACAGGAAGGACTGCACTGATGGGAATTAAATGTGCATTCTTGAGCCACACACGCCCCGCCCTCTAGAAAAATGTGGTAGTTTGAGATTATTTTATGAATACCAAAGAGAGAAAGTTTATGTCTGTAAACTAGTTTATTCCTCTGAGTGTGATACCCTTTGACTGCATTAAATTCAGCTGAGCAGCCTTTGATTAGATTTGATAAGATTGCTTTGGGCATTTGATCTGACTCCATTAGCGGGCACGACTCAGGTCGAGCCCCCTTGCTGGGTCCGATATAAATGGATACTCACAGAGAGACACAGGAAGAGAGAGCGCTGTCATTTTTCATCATGCCATGTGACAGAAAGGAGAAGGTTCAACCAGCTGAGGACCCAGGGAGAGATGAGCCATTTGCCTGATAGCTTACAGCTGAATTTGGGAAAAGAGTGGAATAGCCAAGGCTATAGGAGGCCTGGAAGAAAATAAGCCCTATGCCAGGAGAGGACTACAGGATCACTTACTTAAGCACGAAGTCTCACGAGGCTGGGCCCACAAAGCTCAGGAGGAAAGGGTGAGCCCAGAGGGAAAGGAGAGACCTGGGCAGAGATTGGCGGCCATCTTGCTTCACCATGTGGAACATGCCAGGATCAACAGTAGCTAACTTTGGAGAGAAGGCACCTCTGATAATGCTTCTGTTTGGACTCTCATGGCCTTGGAACTGTACGCTTTTACCCCAAATAAACCCTCTTTACAAACACCAACAGATTTTTGGTACTTTGCATTGGCAGCCCTTTGGTAGACTAATATAATATATATTAATAATAGTTATAATGTATGCAGTGTCTGTTCCAGCCACCACTTTACCCTTATACATGTTATATAGGCTTTGAGTTTTCATAAATCCTCTAAGTGATGGGTTTAAAGATGGTGAAACTGAGGTACAGGAAAGTTAAGCATGCAGTGGAGCTTGTATTTGAAGCCTCACTCCTAAGCCTCCATCCTCAAGTGTTCTACTGCACCCGAAGAAGGTGGGAGAGGTTTGGACTCACTCCCTTAACTCTAGGATGCAAAGACGAGAAAAAATCAGTTATTGCAGATACCTCTTTTCTCACTGCTCCCCACTCTTCCTCCAGCTCATGTTCAGCACCAACCAGAGACACACCTCGGAACAGAGGAAAACCTCTGTCCTGCATGACAACCTGAGCCGAACAGCTGTCTTAGAAAAGAACTTGTAAATAGAAGCAGGGACAGGAAGAACCTAGAAGGAGTATATGCTGGTTCATGGTCCATCTTCCATCATATTTTTACAAAAAAACTGTTGGTGCAATCTAATTCTCTATCAGAGGCAGAAGCATTGACAGTGAAGACAGCAGTCCCTCCCAGGCCAGCATCTCACACCAGATAACTACCGGGCCATGGACATGGAGTGGGAGATGTGCACCTGAACCTGTTTCCAGGTTGTAATTATGAGATGTTGAAATAGTCAGTACCCAAGTGGGCAGTGAAAATCATTAAGGAGTTTCTATAACCCTATCTGTTGACGGGACCTCTCCCTGTTCAAGAAGGAGTAAACAAACAGAACTCAAAATGGAACCTTGGAAGATTCTGCCTCACAAGAAAAAATGAGTATTATCTTGAGACTTGATGGAACAAATATATCTCTAAAAAGGATTTTTTTTTATGAGAACCAAATAAAATTTTAGAAAGTGACACTTGGTGTCTACAAAAGAATGCCAGACATAGTCTTTAGGAAATGACAGAGAACAATAAAAATTCAATGGGATGAATTACAAGCAGAGATTGAAAAAGAAGAAAAGTTTAATCAACAAAAGAATTTAAGGAAAGACAAAATGCAACAGCCAAATTTAAATTTGCATTCAAGGGAGTAAACAGGAGAACTGATACAGCAGAATGCCAGCTTAGTGATGTACAGGGAAAATGTCACCTCCTCTCCTAGAACACAGAAAAAAATCAAAGAGAAAATGATGGACAGAGGATGAAATATAAGACCAAGTTCCTTTATGAGAAATAAACGTATTAAGGCTGAAATCAGAGCAGGAATAGAAGCAATGAAAAGGTGATATGGAACAAAACTTGCTAATTTAAAAAACGACCAGAGTTTGTAGACTGAATAGATTCACGACACTTAAGGGAAAAAAATTAATGAAAAATACTTATATCATGACATCTCTTTATAACATATTTTAATATCAGTTAGATTTGGGAGATTTAGCCAAGATTTGGAAGTGAGCAAATGCTACTTAGAGAGTTACCCTGCAAGCAGGAGAATTTTTAACACCTTCAAGAAAAAATCCTATTAAGAAAAAAAAAATCTGTTCCATACTAGATATAATGGTGAAGTGGTTTTATATTTTTCCAGTAAAAGGCACTAGTTCCAAATAATACAAAGGTTATTTGCTTCAGCCATATCCTCCAAGTTAAAGAAAAACTCAATTTTTATGTGTAGAAGTTGAAATATGAGATACATCATTAAATATTTAGGGGCCAAAAGATAGCAATTTTCATGGGACAGAAGTAGACATTTAAACCAGAAGGCAAATAACAAATGAAAAGCAATTAGAGATGTGATGCAAGAATGCTACATACTACTGGCCTGAAAAGAAAACACAAGTGAGAGATGACGGGACTAACAGAGCCTCAACCAATCCTAGGGAAGCACCCCATACGTAAACCTAGGAAAGATGCTGGGAAGAAGATGCTGAATCTAAAGTGCCATATTATAAGCCATGATTCTATAAGTACTCAGGAAGCATAATTATGTCACATCTACACAAACCTTCAAATTCTGATGTCCAAAAATTTGGGTTGCATCATTTATCATTTATTTATCTTTGGATTTTTGTAGCCCAGCAAACTTGTAATTAATTCCATGTTTTAAGAGGCCAATGAACAATATTCAGATAGTTTTTTTTACTGTCATTCTTAACTCAAGAGTAGAGAAGTGGAATCCTAACAAGAATGTTACTATCTTTACAGAAGTATTTTATAGTAATTTCTTTTTCATTGATTTTGTTTCCTAAGAGATGTGCCATTATAACCTCATATTGATCCTTGTGAAATCCAGGATAAATCTGTATATTTGAGGACCTATAAAACTAGGCTGAATTGCCAATGTTTCATTAAAAGGGAAAGGGAAATAGTGTTCAACGACTTCAAAATAAAATAAAAAGCAATATTAACAGATCTCAAATCTAAAGAGCTCTCATTGCTCCCTTACTGTCAGTTTCCTCTTGTTTTATACTTTTTTAACACCATATTCTCTTCCCTCATTGTACTTACATATTTCTCTGACTATCTGTTTAATGTCTAATGTCTAGCTCCTCATCTTAACTGTGGGAGTAGAGATTGTTGTGCTTTGGTTTGGTTTCGTTTTTGGCTTACGGATATTGATACAGTACCAGATTCCATTAGACAAACAATATTCATTTGTGAAATGAATGTACATGTTTTCATTCACTACTTGGCCACCCAGATTATGCCCTAAGAATTCCAAAGAACTTTATATAAACATGATATTTTGGCTTTCCACATTAGTTATGTTTACCAGTTTTGCATGCAAACCATTATTTTAAATATTTGAATAATTTTTTCAGTAACATCTGTATTTTCAGTAGATATTACAACACAGAATATTAGATATAAAAGCATTCTCAGAGATACTAAAACTGCAGTTCAAAGATGCTGAGTAATTTATCCACAATAGCAAAAATCTGCTTAGCAGTAGGACTGGGACTTTTTGCCTTCTGCCCGCCCCCCACCCAGGATTCTGTCCATAGCTTTTCAAGAGACTGGCTCTTAAACAGAGCTTCTATGTTGCCAAGTCTCTGAAAGTAACTGATAGTTTGTAATTGAACACTTAGCCTCAATCTCTAATGAAAATCTGTGGTAAAGAAATTATGATGTAAATAATCACTGCAAATATTCAGATTTCTTATGCAGCTTATTTTTCAAGCGTAAGAGCTAATTATAGTTTTTCAGATCTGTGACACCTCATCATTCATTGCCATACATGCACATTGCCAGCCAGTACTATGTGCCAGGCACTGATCTATGGCTCTTTATCAAGGGACTTTAGTCTGAGGCCTCCTTATCTCTATGGTTAAGAAATAACTGCATTCCTTCTTTCTTATCATTCAGTTGCTATTGGGAGAAAGCCATTTCTGAAAAGTTGGAAGCCTGAAAGATTACTAAAATCTACCCCCCTATGATTACTTTTGATTCAAGGTCTTGGGTCTCCACTTTCTCATTCAAAGTAGGTTTTTGTTTAGTTGGCTGTTTTTTCTTTCCCTTCTTTTTAAATTGTAAGTTGGAGCTTTTTTGGGTAACTAGTTTCAAGTATTTGATGAGTCTGCTTACCAAGCATAGAAAATCTATTTGCTGGCTAAAGGATTCCAGTAATAGAAATTTCTATCTGATGATGGAATCATATTTCTAGACTAATCCTGAAGTAAGTCAGTTTGCCAAGTTATTTCATATATATTTATATGCTGGAATGTTATTCCAAAGGCTCCAAATAGTCTCTGATCTATATATAATACAATAAAATATAAGACATAGTATAATAACATGTATAACTAATACATAATGCTTCTTTAATAAGCAGACACCAATCTCATTTGAGATGTTTTAAAATAACCCAAACCATAAAAAGAAAGAAAGAAAGAAAGAAAAACTCAAACCAGTATAATATGTAAAAAGGAAGGCTGTGACTGGGGGGTGGAGTGGTGATTGGGACGGCACGCTTGAAAAAAGGAAAGGAGAGGGAGAAGGAAGAAAAGCAGGAGGGAAAAAAAGGCCTGACTGATGCAGATGAGAAAACAATGGAAGGAAAGGAGGAAAATCAAATGAAATGGTCACTTTTGTATCCACAGATATTTACTTAAATGTTCTAACATTTCCTTAAAAGGAAAAGATAGTCGTGACTTTGGTTGTTTTTTAAATAACACAAGAGCAAAGTCATTCACACACACATAGAATCATATATCTGCAGCAAATGGCTACACAATTTAACCATACAAGCTCGTCTCTTCGCCAGTGTTAAAGCACAGGTGAGAGATCTTTAAAAATAATTACACTTCTCATTTCTTTTACCTTTGGTTGTGTTTTGTTTAGCTTATTAGGAGGGAGATGGTTCAATGGAAAACGCAATTTAGCTATTTTTCAAATTATGCTTTCATATGCAAGGAATATAGGAAGCAGGAAGGAAAAATGGCTGGGACTTAGGAGGTGCCACGCCAGCTGCATGTACATCAGAACAATGTGAATCCAGTGGACTAGTGCATATTTTGCAAACTACAAGATGTTTTCAAGTTACCTAGAAGATTGCCATGGTCTCTTTCTCCACACTTCCCTCCTTTCTCTATAGCAGTTATGAGTTCTTTAGCAAATTCTACATCGATGCCTCCTTTTCAGAAACAGTGTGACATCCATGGATAGCTGTTCTTCTATACAGCCAAATAATCAGCTTAGTATTGAAGTGGCTACTTGGCCACCTCAATATAAATAGTATGCTCACTGATCTTCCATTAACGAGAGCTTGCTATCAATTGACACGCCCTCATATGTACAGAGGAATTATCACCTTCATAATGAGGACTTTGAAGTACAGGGAAAAGACTTTCCTCCTGAATCATCCAAGGACAATTAGATTGTTCTGAGTTTGGTTTCCAAGTAGGTGGCAAGCAAGATGCATTCTTCTGGCATTCTCATCTTGTGCCAGTGTTTCCCACTTGGCCCATGCTTCCCCAAAAATGTCAGTATTTTCCCAAGGCGTGCATATACATCTTTTTTAAAAAAAAACTTTGGACAACAACACTCTATTTGGGAAGGAGAGAGAATAATAGTCAGATTTCTAAATTCACATTTTCTGTAAATAGTTTAAGTATATCCTGGGCTAATGTATAAATTTTCTTTAAGAATTCTAAGTCAATTCTAGATAAATTTGAGGTATTCATATCAAAGAAATGACTGGGAAGCGGACTTGGCCCGGTGGTTAGGGCGTCTGTCTACCACATGGGAGGTCCGAGGTTCAAACCCCGGGCCTCCTTGATCCGTGTGGAGCTGGCCCATGCGCAGTGCTGATGCGCGCAAGGAGGGCCCTGCCATGCAGGGGTGTCCCCGCGTAGGGGAGCCCCACACGCAAGGAGCGTGCCCCATAAGGAGAGCCGCCCAGCATGGAAGGAAGTTCAGCCTGCCCAGCAATGGCGCAGCACACACGGAGAGCTGACACAGCAAGATGACGCAACAAAAAGAAACACAGATTCTCGGTGCTGCTGACAACAACAGCAGCAGACAAAGAAGAACACGCAGCAAATGGACACAGAACAGAGAACAGAACGGGGCAGGGCGGGGGTGGGGGGTGTTGAGGGGGGTTGGGGGGAGGGAAAGAAATAAAAAATAAATCTTTAAAAATAAATAAATAAATATTAAAAAAGAAATGACTGAACATTGGGTCCTAAACTCTGAAAAATAATAATCCCATAAGGAATTACTGGCAAATTCTCTCTGAAGAGAATATTTCATTAACCAGACCACCAGTTCTTCTCATCCAGAGATATCATTAATAACCTTATCATATACAAATTACCTCATTAGGGTTTTAGAACACTCTGTGAGATATGCTGTAAATAGTTAACATTACATGTAGATTTTAGTGAGTGAATTAAACATTTTTCACAAACATGAACAAATTAGGAATATGACAAATTGAAATTGTTACCTTAAAGGTATTAGATACCAATAGTCAATCATAAGATGCACTACCATAAAAATCACTTTTCCTTCTGGAAAATCAGGCTTCCTGATAATGATTACCTGTACATAAATTGACTGTCAGTAATAATTTGATTTGAGCATTTCTTCCCAAGGGCATTCATATCTGCATGTACTGACTCGCTAAATTATGTTGTGCTAATTGATGGTTCACGTGACAAGATGTGCAGAGCTGATCATGCTTATTAAAATGCAGGCCATTCTTAATTATCCATAACAAACGATGTGCCTGGGACTTTTAACATGTTCTACCTCCAGATGGATCTCGGGAGATTTAACCTTCAGCCTCTTTCCAAAGGTCTGTGTATAAGATCGGAGGCTCAATGCAGCACCAAACACCAATGTGAAAATTCTAATTTTAATGGACAACATTGCAGCTATTTCCCATTTTACACTGTGTAGATAAAACACCCATGAATTTGATTTTCCAAATAATTTCCGTCCAGGTGTCCGACACTGCAAACATGATTAAGTTTTGTATTGATTAAATTTTGTATTGTTTGGTCTGTGTGCAAGGAAAAGACAGTGGGAAAAGTTAAGGGCCAAGAGTTCCCAAACTGGGAAATCAGCTTGAGAGTCATAAGGCTGTGCCTGCCCAAGGTCAGGCATCTTCTTCCAAAGTAAAAAGCCCAAGATGATTGTACAGGCAACTTTTCTAAACTAAGTCCTTTTATTGTTATTTGTAAACCTGGATTGAAAATTGTTTTTTGAGCTTAAGAGAAAGTAGGACAAATTCCTTTCTATATATCAATGAAGAAGCAATTGAGTAAAAACTCATGAAAAAAAATCACAGAATGTCAAACCTGGAAGGACCTCAGAGATATTTAGTCCACCATTAGACCCATGGGAGAGATGGTGGCAGTCACTGATCAAGTAAGTTAAGGAAACGTACGGCAAAACATAATTCAACAGGTTTATTCACATGCACTTCCACACATTATGCCTTTCTAAGATATAAGATCTAGCATGCCACAGTTTCCAAACTTAGTTTCACCAAGTTTTGTGGAACTAATAGCTGGCAGAACAAAGTTTGGAATATCATAGGCCAATTCCTTTCTTTTAGAGAAGAATTCTGCTCTGCAACTTTTCAGGGAGTGACATGGGTAACAGTCTCGGGTGAGCCCCCAGAGCTACTGTGTTAGGTCAGCTCCAAGGGCTGCCTGGAGGAGAAGGCACCTGGCAACCAGCTTCGCAAGCGAAGCCCCTCCTCCATCAGGCACTCTGCCAAGACAGCCTTGAAATTAAGCCTATGCATTCAGTTCAACAGTTGTGTTCTCACATGCTTCAGAGGGGGTGAATGCTTAAAATATCAAGTCAGTCTTTTCAAAACTGAATTAAAGGGCTTAAAACTTACATGTAACTTCAAATTAACAAATGCTTTTTACTTCAGTTTGGATTCGAAATTCCTTGATCAAAAAGAGAATTCAGTGTGTTCTGACATGTTTTAAATTCCATGTATTTTTTAAAAATTAAATTTATGTATTTTTAAAAAATAGCCTGAACAAATTGAATTCAGAAAGACCACCTGCAAAATCCTCACTTGGCACATATTATAGACTGACTTGTTCTGTTAGTTATCTTATTTCTATAATTCAGTTGTAAACAACTCTCAGGCCAGGATTACTTTACATGTCTTCAAATGGCCTGCTCAGACAGGACCTGTAACTGCGTCTTGCTGCAGAAACTACTACATAAATATCTGATGTCAGATCAGCTGATAATAGGTCACCTTCTAAAAAGAGATTCCTTATTCTGTGAAAAGATTATCCCCTTTTCAATGGATCAGAATGTGTTAAGGTATTCTTTTCCCTCTCCTCCTCCCTCCCTCTTCCTCTCTCCCTCCCTCCCTCCCCACCTCCCCTCCCCCCCCCACTACACTGAACTAATTCGCCCCCCACAAGGCACTTCAGCACCTTGTGGGGCCCAGGGACTTCATCACAGCACACCCCTCCCTACTGAATTGCATGGCTAAACCTTGTTTGGATTTGAGCTCCAAGACTATCTGGAATTCTAGATTAAAAAGTGTTTGCTCCACTATCTCCAAACAGGCATCAAGTTCAATTAAAAAGAGGAAGAATTTCATCAAGTAATTTTCAGCTGATCTTTCAAAAATTAGACCTTCCATGTGATGAAAGGGAAGAGATTAAAATGACTGAGGATCTCTGCACTAAGGTATTGCCTGGGTTACAGAATTTGTTACATCTTTTAACTTATCCCTATCAGGTTAACTTCCCAATATGACATTTCTACTGACTGACATTTCAAGGACCAAAAAGCAACATCTATATGAGGCAGTACAGTCGTGGGACAAGGCACACTGGAAATGTGTTGTCCCTCAGGGAAGTAGTTGTTCCTTCCTCAGACTATCCATGTGAGATGCAAAACAGAATCTGTGAATGTGGTCCAAAATGCTCAACAGGAGTTCATTTAGTCATCACCTCCAGTGACACCCTGTTTTGTTAGGAATCCGCCAGCCTAACAGCAAAGCGCAGGTTTAAGGATTCTCTTCTAAGGCAACAAAGACTGTCCCCTCAGGCTGTTCCTATTTTATCTTAATCCCTCGGCCTGCCACTGGGCAACTTGTCCCCGGCAACAGCCCTTTGAGCCTTTAAAAGGAGGCGTGGTACAACTGTGGAGAGGAGACACCCTCCACCGTCAATGACACTACCTTCCCTGGATGGTTTCATTTTCTTTAAGGAGGTACCAGGGATTGAACCCAAGACTTCATATATGGGAAGCAGGCACTCAACCACTGAACTACACTGCTCCCCTTCCCTGAACTTTTAAATGGATGATCACCCTCTGGGGAAAAGAGAAATAGAGATGGGGGGAGGGAGGAGAGAGGAAGAACAAGAACCACTGTGTGTTCCTTTTTCATCGGATAACTTCACTTTTAAATCATGTGTAGACTATCTTGTTTGAACTAGCTATAAGCACTCATTTTACCAGTCCTGACAATAGATGGGCCTTTAACCTAAGTTGGAAGAGTTTATTAAAATAACATTATTTTTGTCTTCTATTTATGTTCAATTCTCCAGTCCCTGTGGTCCATTTTTAAGTGTACTTCCTTGGGGGCACTTCTTACTTTCTCACATTTCCCTAGGAAGGAGCAAAGCTGCTTTCTCATGCAATGAAAATTACCCTTAGACCGCAGCAGCAGCAGAGAAAACAAAAGAGGTAAGCCCTGGAGTACAATGTTTGGGAATCTTGGTCGTTGCCTGGGTAGGGTTTAATTAGTCCTGGGCTGCGCGGGGGGAGGAGGGCTGGTATGGGGGAACCTTTGTCATCGTGACGAAATCAGCGGTTGTACAATCAAAACGCCACACTTGTTAAGATCTCCACGCACCCTGGAGGCCTTTCTCTCCTCTTTCTCTCCTACGTGCACACGCCCGTGTGCTGCGCACAGTTTGTAAATCAGGAAAACAATTTTTTCTTTATTAGTGTTTTTTAAGCTGTGACTGATTTATTTCCCCAACTAAATTATTAAGGGAGGATGTCTTATTCTTCCACATATGCCTTTGCAGTTCCTTGCAGATTAGTAAGCAGTCAATATTACTTGACAGTGTTTTACAGACACTTATGCTCTCTCTATTCCTCATCATCCAGCATATCCGACCCCTCTCTTATTTCCAGCATGCTTCTATAGCCACTGAACAAAATGCCCCAGATAAAAGATGCGAGAGGAGTAAAAAGTAAAGGGAAAACAGTTGCTAGCTGGTCTGCCCTTGTGTGATTTTTTTTAATGGTACCAGGCCCGAGGAATTGAGCCCTGGACCTCGTATGTGGGAAGCTGGCACTCAACCATTGAGCCACATCTGTCCCCCTGAGTTGGTTTTTTCGTTTGTTTGCTTTTTGTTGTTTTTAGTAAGCACCAGGACCGAACCCAACCCGGAAGCAGGCACTGAACTGCTTGAGCCATAAACACTCCTATGTGCTTTCTTTTAAAAAACTTGACTTGCAAGAACCCGGGCTCTCTTTAGTCTCTGGAAATGAAGACAAAAGCACTGGCATTCAGCAGCGACACAGTCCTTGTTCAGCCGGGTTAGCAGCTGTTTGGAATGCACTTAGTTGGATTTAATGGAGGGGTACTCACACTCCCCAGAATGGCTCCTGGGCCCAGGCAGCCAATTTTCTGCTACCTTTCTGCCTGTGTGTCGACGCTGAGTGGCTCCACAGTGCCCATTAGGAACCGCTTGAGAGCCATTACAGACGGCAGAGCAAAACATCCCTTTTACTCTAAAAAAAGAGTCTGAGATGAATAGGCATTTCTAGGGTGGTCTAAATGAGCCATCATTAACTACTGAGGAATGTGGGAGCCTGGACATGGCAATAAAACACCATTTTATGCCTTTCTGTTGGCCACACTTGCCCGATACACACACACACAATCACCTTAGTGGGTAAGGATCTGGATATAAAGAATCCCCAAATCTCCAAGTGGAGCAAAGTGTAAATCATGCAGGAATGATGCCTTTTGTTGCGCACACCAGAAAAAACTCCGGATCTTCTCCTCAGTGGATTTGGCCCTGTAGCTGTTTCAAAGGGAAGCGGGTGGGGGTGACCATACACTGTGCTGCTCTGGCTTCGAATGTATGAATGGGAGCGCCGAGGCGAGAGCAGTGAGCAGGAGGGGCTACGGAGGACTCCACAGGCTGCAACTGCGCTTTGGGGAATGCTTTGGGCAGGGGGCAAGTGGGAGGAAGGCTAGGGATTTGCATTCAAATGGGGAGTCTCCTTCCCAGGCCGGCGGGCTTTGACCTCAAAGGATGCTAAGCAGAGGTCTGGCTACTTCCAACGAAAATAAGGCTCTCAGTCACTTTCTTCTAGTACCAGGATTCCTTATAACCTTGTAAGAAGAGAGAAACGAGAGCAGTAGGGGCATGTGTGCCAATGCCAGTACCTGTGCGTACACGTGTGTGAGAAAACACGAGGACTAAGTATCGGCCTCCCTTCCGACACCACAGGTTCTCTAAGGGTTAAGTCAGATTCTTCAATGCAACTGGAACAAATCTGTGTGTCTTATTGTGTAAAGGTTGGGAGCAAGGCTGAAAACGCATGTATTACTCCCTGTCATAGGGCAATTGATGCATTTTAGGCTCACACAATAAAAGCTATAATTCTACACGATGGCAGACTAAACATACAAGCCCAGACAGAGAAAGATGTCTAAAAATATTCGCAGGCATTTGCTAAGAGCATTTCAACATTTTCTTATCATTCTACTGACAAATATTAGTTTTAAAACCTTGTCTTATTAATGTCAAAGGGAGGACAGGACTCATACAACTTGAATTCAAAGCGCTTGACTTTAATTTTCCATCAAAGACCAACCTCAAGGAAGGACATTTTTAGCAGCCATTCAACACAAATCTAACTCTGCTCAGCTGTGATTAGTCTGTCTTCTAGGGGAAAGGCATGGGTTCTTAAGCAAAACTGGTTATATACAAATTTCAAAATTACACTATATGAAATTTTTGTTAATGTGATTTCAAGTTCTAAAACTAGTGTCAACATGTAAATAAATACGCCAAGGTCTTCATATTTATTCAGCTGATTAAGAAAATAAACCATAAGAAATTCCAGTTTCTTAAACTGGCAATTCAATAGTCACTTACTGATTGGAGAGTAGCAGAGAGAATCCAGCAGCAGAATGGAGTGAAAGAATTTACCATGGATGGAGTATCAAAATGTGAAATGTGACAAGCAAACCCTCACTCCAGATGAACATTCTCAACCTGGGCACCGGCCAAGACTATTTTGCAAACAGCCGAAAACCCTGCTCTAAGTTTCCACTACGCCGGCAATGGCATAGCGCCTCCTTTTTGCCTCCTTTTTGTTCTCATGCCCAAAGTACCTTCCTAAACTGAGAATAGAATGTTGCTGCCCCAGCATATAATCAGCAGCTATTTGCCTTCTGATAATGTTAAATACAAATGAAAAATTATTACAGAAAGGAAACCAGTATTTCCCATAGATGAGAATAATCACTAAATATACATGTCAAATTGATTTAAGGGACATAACATTACTACTAGCTTGTGTTTACTGTTTACCATGTGACAAGCACTGTTTTAAGTCTCTACATGCATTAATTCAATAGTTCCTCATGAGAACTATAGGATAGGTGGGATCATCCCCATTTTAAGAATGAGAAAACTGAGGCATAGAATGGTTAAGTAACTTGTCCAAGAGCAGCTAAATGGCAGAACTAGAATCAAAACACAGGGAGTGTGGCTCAAGAATCAGCGCCTGTAATCTTTATGCTATATCAGTGGTGGGAATTTGGGTTATCAAAAATATATAATTATTTTAATAGGCAGAGAGAAATGGCAAAATGGCAGAAAAAGAAATTATTATTATTATTCCCTCATCCTGGAAATAATTTTTGTTGTTTTGAATTATGTGTCTAACACAAACAATCATGGGGCACTTCATATAATCCCTAGATGTCCTCCTCTATTGTTACATAGAGAGGACTGCAGAGATCAATTCAGCAAACAGGCAGGGAGAATGAAATAAATTCTAAACTAGTTCTTCTCTTGTGATGAGATTTATAAAAGTGATTCTGATCTAACATGGCTAAGGTACCAAAAAAAACCACTATCTACACTATTTATATAAATAAAAATTGTATGATAGTATTTGAATTCCTAAATATAAGGAACTATAAGATTATTCTGAAAATACTCAATTGTTGAATTTTTACTGGAGTGAATAATTCAAGAAAGAGCACCAAAGCTTTTCTCTCAAAATAACTAGTCTCACTTGAACCCAGCTTCAATGTAGCGAGGATTGACTGCTAACTGTCCAAGGTAAGTGAGCAGAGAACTGCCCTAAACACAAAGCAGATGTTTGTTGAATAATTTCTAGGCAAGCCAGTGCAGCAGTAAGCTTTGCAATGCTCCTACATAAGATGGCCCTAGAAGGCTTACCTTAAGAATTACAGTATGCCAGAGTTGGATGGGGCTTAGCTATACCAAGGCTAACATTCTGGGGATCTGGGGGATCCACTCACTATGCACACAATCTTCCAGCTTGTACAGAGAAAGCACTCATACTCCAGCTTCCTGCTCAAAGGATATTCATTCAAAATGACCAAACATTTTAGAGTGCTCGAGTGAAACCTCCAATCCTGAATAGAGCTAAAATAAATATCAAAACCATATTTAAAAACTCGTGAATGGGGGTGAGTGGGTACAAGAGAACAAATACAATGGCACCATCTGGGTAACCCCCATTAGCTGCAGTTTGAGGCTAACCTCAGTCTTTTATGAACAACTTCCAATTCTTAAGAACAACAAAAAAAGGTATAATAACCAACACAAATGTATAACATATAACAGCAACCTTGGTTTTATCTATCTGTGTACCGAAAACAATGAATATTTTACCATAACTGTTTTCTGCTAGCCTACAAAGCAAAAAAAAAATAAAACAGAACTGTTTAACACCTGGTTTTGATGCAGGATGCTAGATCTTATGTACCTACATACGATCATTAAATCTCTTCCTCCCTCGTCAATGTAAGTTTAGTAAAAGTAGTGACTGTGCTTGTCTTGTCCATCACTGTGCTCTCCTCACCCCCAAAAGTGCCTAACTCACTGTAGGTGCTTTGAAGCATTTTTTAAACTGATGGACTGAATGAATACCTTTGTTTTTTCAGGGACCCACCATTCATCTTGTTCCTTGCCTCTAAGTTAACATAGAATCTTAAAACTCTAAATGCAATGACTCAGCTGATTCCATTCTAGGTGACCTAAATGGATTTTATGGAACTTCAGTGAGTAAGAAAGAGGCCCATAGAACTATACCCACTTTACAAAACAGATAGACTTCTAATTTTTCTATAAACCCTTTCCAGTTTGATCAGGAAGAGCCAAAAGCTTCCCTGGGCCAATTCTGATCACCCTGTGATCTCCACTCACTCCAGTTTTTTGTCCTTGTCTTTCAACATCATATCTCTTCTCCCTGAAATACACTTAACTGAAAGAGAATATGCCAAGTGCTTTACCAGCTGTTACTGTCGTGGCTGGAAACCTCCATGCCATCTGCACGCTCCCTCCATGGGGCCATCACCACAACAGCCGTTCTAGGTGCAGTCATGGACTTGCCAGGGAATGCCAGAGTCAGTAATTTCTGGGTCAGCAAGCCTGGTAAGGAAGCCACGTGTCCCTGGACCCATCTCTAGACATAGAGTCGAGCATAGTGCTGGTACTAGCAGGTAAGTAATCCTTATTGTAGACAGCAGGGAAAGGAGAGGAGAACGTGGGGTGTATTAGGCTGACTTGGCCTTCTTAGTCCACAAGAGTAATGCTTTTTTTTTAAAATTGTTTAATTCTTCAGAAATTCTTGCAGGCTTTCATTTTGCAATACACAGCTGTCATTCTATAAAGTAGATTTAATTATGAATGAACACGATGGGAATCACATGATCTGTGTTACCCCCCCAAAAAAGTAGTCTTACAAACAGTCTTAGTAAGCCAGAACAACCTACTTAAAAAGGATGAAAGTTTGGCTTTTATTGTCCTTTTGAAATAAACTTGCTTGTTGGATAAAGGATACATCCCTCATTTTTTGGTGAGATAATTTAAAAGTTATGGAGCTTTGCAAGATGTAAAAATGCAACACAATAACAAGAGAACCAACTAGATACTGTACCTTTACTTCAGCAACTCATGTGCTATCAAGGTCTTTGGTCATTAAAAAAAATTTTTTTCTTAGTGCAGAGTCATGTGTTTGTTTTTCACATGGCTTTTCAGCAAGTTTAATACTTAATGAACCAATTCTTGTTAACTTTTTCTTAGCATATTTACTCAATTCCATGCTTAAAGCTACAATTCATTTGGATAACCAAAACATATGGGGATTACTGGTTCAAATGTTAAATGCAAAGTGAAGAGGCGGGGCAGTCTCATAATACTGCAAGCAAGCTGCTGTCAAGCAGGACTCACGAAGGTACTGACATCTTACAAACGTGGACCCCAGTCTCAGTCGGTACAATGCTAATGGCACATGATCTACTCAGTCAAAAACCACTGAAGCCATTCCTGATTTAATCTAGCAATCATACAACAAAGACATGTAGAAACAGAAAAGACTTCTCTACTCTGTTTTTCATAAAATTCAAATAATATTCAAGAAATAAAATGCAATACAGCATCCATGCTGGGCAGTGATAGAGATTTTGAGAAACACTTCCCAAGTTTGAAGTTTTTATGGGCCAGAAACTTTGTCCCATTATCTGAAAATGTGCGGGTACTCGGGTCTGGTTAACATTGCCTCATCTGAAATGTTTTGGAGGTCTTACCTTTATTCTGTGGGATTCTTTTTCATCTCTGAAAGAAAGTCTATTTTAACAGGAGTTTGGAGTATCAAATTCTTTTAACCACACTAAGAAAGGTGAGTGATGATTCAGTGGCAGGTGATAATGCAATGATGAAATGATGATGCATATTTCATTTTTAAACACAGGAGATGTTTGCTTTTTCTTTTGAGGGAAAGAGGTTATGGGATTCTGGGAGCATCTAAGTTGTATGCATAACTACATCTGAGTAAAATTAACATTTAAATTATTTGCAATCCCTTGAGCTCAGAGTACAGTAAGATAGAAAAAAAAAAATTATTCCAGAATTCCAAAACTTCTTACTAAGAATCCACAAAATGGATAACCCACACAGTAATCACTTTTTAAAAATGTGGCTTCTTGCTAACCTATTTGATAGTGAAAAATAACAAAGACTCCTTCAGCAATAAGAAGCATTTTTGATGCTCCAGGCAAAGCCTTCCAGCCAATGACCAGTTTCCCATCTTTTCAAATTCTAGGTTGACTAATACGGAAGGGAAACCTCACCTGGAACTTCAGGAGAGAATCTTGCAGAGTGTCGAGATACAAAAAGTTTCAGTTCTTGGTCCAAGTTGCATTCAATCAGGTTTGTGTCCCATGATCGGATTCCTAGGGAGGGAGAAGGAGACAGTTGACAAGCTTCCAGTTATAGTCATTTCACAGTGGTTTGGAAAACATCACTGTAACATTTCTCAGGCTTTGGGAGGATATGGAAACTGCTTTCTGAAGACACTGGTTACTAGCCATGGGATGCCCACAAAATGGGAGGGCTGGGGAGGTCACTCCACCAGGCCACAAGGGAGGGATAACTAGCAGTGTGGACTGAACTTCTGCCCCTCGTAAAATGTAAATGCAGCTTTTCTGGAAGAGTCAAAGAAAACAGTTATTAAGGTAATGGCAGGCTCCAAGCCAGTGAAGGAGTAGAAAGGGCAGAAGAAAGGTGGTGCAGGGCTTTGGCAGCTAGCAGAGATCCCAGAATATTTTTAGCTTCCTTGGTCTACCTGTAGGTGGCAAGAAAATGGAGAATAATGGTGAGGAAGGCAGGGACGTGGGGGCTGGCATTCAAGTCCAGGCATTCGCTTGTCAAATGATGCTCTTGTAGCATGTATCTGTATCAGCCATCCCACGTAGGCACTTGGTTTCTCAAACCCTGCATATCAATGCAAAATGTGTAGGACCTTTGATAAGAAAGCTGGGTCTTCAAGACATGACCTGTCTGTCTTCCCAGGTATTTATTTTATCTGTCTAGCTTGGCAAGCAGTTCTTTCATTCACAATTGTTAGTTGTATTGACTTTTCTTATCCAGAGGCAGAGAAAAGCAGCAACTTTTTATACTTTACAAAACTTCTCTGGGGCTGGGGCTGCCAACCATCTATTCTCACACAAGTTTAGGCTTCCCTTCACTAGGCAGGAGGCTGGGGTGCGAGGAACACAGGGCAAAGAGCAGAAAGAAGTCGGTTTCCTGCCCGGAAGCCCTGATCTGGGTCTCCTCCTTCTCTTCCCTCCTGCTTTTGCGAAGGGAATGACTCAGAGGGAACCCAGAAGTCATCGGAAAGGGGAGATAGGCGAGAGAGCAAGGGGAAATTGGGGGAACAATTTTCACATTATTTTACATTTTCCCAAATAGTGTTGCTTATTATAGTGAGGCCAGTGTGTAGTGTCCACGATTGTGCCTTGCATGGGGGCACCCTCAGAGATGGCCAGGAACAAACCTCTAACAAGCGTATCTACTAAGGGAAGGGGCTTGAACTTCTAAGTATAACACAGGAGGTATAGTCCCTATAAAAAAGCACCGGGTCATTTAATCATTTTTGTTGGTCATTAGTGTATTCAGACTTAGGAGTATAAATGGCAGGGTATTATTTAAACACAAGTGTAAATCCTTAATGCATTTCTGTATGCATTCACATCTTACGCTGTCTTCTATCTTGCAAAGAATCAACCTCAGCTTACATACCAACATTTAAAAAATATTCTATGAACTCAGTTTACTGCATAGCTAAAGCACTTTCAGATTATACATGAAAGGTCTTTTCAACTGTGAGACATATTTTCAAATAGATGTACACCTAATAAACAGAGGCAGCAATTTCTCAAATGACAGAAGGGAAGAATTCAGGTGTGGAAGAGTTAACATTCCTAAAGAGACACTAAATTATTAGGGAGAATTTTATGGGTCTCCCAGGAAACATTAAGAGCCTCAGTTTGCATTTGTGCTAATGGAGTATTTAAATTTTAACAAGAAAGGCTAGTAGAGATTTGTGGATCTTTTTAATGTGGAAATGATAAATGAGTTCTTTTTGTTTCATGGAGAGCTTGACAGGTTGAGGGGTCTGAATTCATTAGAATATTTTACGTCAACGTATGCACTATACACTCTTCCAGTGTGAAAAATCATTGAGTTCCTGTCTGAGCTGCTTAATTGGTATTGTTGACTGAATTCTCCATGCTCCAGGTCTGAGCTCCACTTTGTCTTCCGGCTTGTCAAGCTGGGTCAATAAGTTAATAGTGAAGCATATGTATTTAAATTAAATTCATACAATTTTCTGCCTTTGTTCCAAGTAATGTCCAAATTGCTACATTATTTGAATGACTTCATCTGGGGCTATGGGTAGATTTGCCATTTTTCCCTTAGCTTCAATTAACTTGTCACGACACGTGCAATTAAATATTTTCTTTATATTTTGTGAAAGCCTGGTTATATGATTTATAATTTAGCAATGAAGAGTACTAAACTAAAAAAAAAAAAAAGGCATTCAGTAAAATTTTTAAATTTCACTAGCAAACAACTGATAAAAATAAGATGATTTCTCATTTTTATACGCGCAATGGAACTATAAATTTAACTTGGGTTCTTTTTTCTAAGACAGTAATTTCCAGCCAAATTATTTCTTAACAATGCATAATCAGTACTACCACTTATAAAATAAAGGTTACAATAGATTTGCTAGTTATTTTAGTTGGAAAGAAAAATGTTGGAACCGGGCCACTTTCTATGCCAATTTTAGAAATAAAATATTTTGCACATACTTTGTACCTTCTACTTGATAATATTAGTAAAGGGAAATAGTATTTCTCACTTTAGGTCCATATGGCATTTAGTAGGTATATTTATCTCCCTTTTGTGTCTGGGAGGGAATTAACAGTGGGCCCTCTAAATCTTACAGGACAGAAAAATATCTTCTTTAGGGTTTCCCAAACTCCCTTCTCTTTATTCGTGGCTGGAGAGGATACTGGGGTGTTGGTAAAGAGTTTCTGCCCTCCCTGTCTCTAATGGGAGCAGAAAAGCCATGATAAATTCCTGGTCCTTTTTCTGACTATCCCCCACCCCTACCCCTCACCCAAAATATCTCAGATCAAGGTGGTCCCTGAGCCTTTAATTCTCCAGTGCTCTATGAAGACTGTGCCCCTTACTGGCTCAACCAGGTGGGGGAGCAGAATAACTTGGCCCAGTTGGAAGAGATGAAGCTCCTCTTTCCAAATTTCTGGGCCCGAAGTCACTGTCACCCCTAGTCTGTGTGGCCAGGCACCCTGAGGCCGGTCACAGCCTGTTCTGTAGCAGTTGCCCAGCCCTGGATGTGAGCATCATCCCTGTGTCTATTGGGCAGTTCTTTTCTTGCCTCACCCCTTTGCCCTAGGGAGTAACAAAGGACCTTTCCTTCTCAGTTCTGTGACCCCAGGCAGCAGTCCACAAAGGGGAGGCTAACATGCACAAGAAGTTAACAGGTGGAAAAGGGAGAAAAGAAAAGGTGTGTGGTGGGTAAGGTATCAGAGGACAAATCAAGGTGGAAAAAATGAGGAAGAACCAGGTACCTTTATTGTATACAGAATATAATCCCTTCAGCTTTACCAATCACACAAACATTTTTGCAGGATTGCTTCATGAAACCGACAAAAAAAAAAAACCTCCCATTTAAATGACTAAAATCTATATTCCCAAAAAAGACAGTGGATAGAAGAAAAGAGAATAAAATGGCCATTGCATGCTGAAATGGCATGTGAGTTCTATCTGACAGTTATTTGGGTCTTTGATAAGCTGATTTTTGACTATGGGCTTCAGTTGCTCCCTCTGAGAAACAAGTTATTGAGTATTTTTGCAAGCATCTAAATGATTAACCTATAATCATAAGATTCTATTTGTAAAACAAGGCCAAAAAGCTATCTGAAATCAGATTAGAATGATAAACTAAAACAATTAAAACAAAGGAGATGCTAAGCTCAGGCTGGCTTTTTTCCTCAGCGAAAAGATTTCCTAATTTTTTTACTTGATCTATCTGGTGATCCTAATTTCAATTTGCCTTTTTTCCCATTTTTTTTTAAAGCAGCAACTTCACTTTCATTAAATATATGTTATGTACAATGTAGACAACATCTTACATACAAAGCTCATAGTTTCAAAGCATTGCTTATATAATCTAGGTCTTTGAAAACATCTCATAACAAAAGCAAACAAAAGAAGTGATTTATAATGATTTATTTATTGGCCTAAAAGTTAGCACTTACTGAAAAAGTAAGCTCTTTGGGAAGATTAACAATGAATCATCAATTTAATGACTATGTGTTCAGACTGGTTTGTATTTCAACATGGATCTTAGTACATAATACCAATTAAGCAGCAGTCAGAAAGTCATTTGCCTTTTGATTTTGGAAAGCATAAAGACAGATAGAATAAATTTTATACTCTCAAACATTTCATTTAAGTCCTACTATGTATGGTTTTTTCCTGTTAAAGTGACAAAAAATTAAATCCCAAATCTTTCCTAGGTTCTTAATTCTATTACTATTTTAGACTGAAGACATTCAAGAACGACATAAAAAATTACAATATAATCTGCTAAATGTATGTTTAAAAATCCAGGGCAGTAGATGTTATGTTACTAGAGGAAAAGTTACACTCTTTAACTCTAATTGAAAGCATCAGACTGTCACTTAGTGTTCCTTACAGGTTTCCGTTTCTTAAAAAAAAAAAAAAGAAGAAAAGAAACAATGAAAACACTTTTTCAGAAAGTTCTAGAATTCTAGTAGCAAAGCATGGACGTATGTAGTTTAAAATAAATCAGAGGAGTGATGTCGGCTGTTTAGCCCACATTTGCTAATGAGGAAGGGGGCCTTGGCAGGGACTGTGTGGCAGGGAAAGGTAGTTGGTGACAGGGACAATGGTTTGCATAAGGTCCTACACAACTAACCAAATAAAACTAGATACGACCAAACCCTACATTTTGCTTGTTGAATATAGTCAAGAAAGCAAGTTATTTTTCTTCCTTGATTTCAAGAAGCATTTATTAAGCATCCGCATAGGGATGTTTCCAGCGTGTTGATTTACTGCATGATCACCAGCTCCCTACAGATTTATAGATTACTCTAGGCTTCCCAAAGATCCCTCAATAATCAGGTGACAAAAACCCAAGTTGCCAGAGTCTCCAAACCCACAGAGCCTCAGCAAAGATGGGATAAGGAACAGGGTGAAAAAGTAACAGATGATGAACTGTGGACTGCTTTTTCAGCTGCAGCAATCAGCGCTGAATCTCCTGGAGCAGATCCATCTTGCTTCACACAACACAGTCCAGAGTCACCAGCAACTACAGCCGCTCCACCAGTGACCTCTGGAGGCGGCCCAGCTGGGACCTGACGGCTGAGGCAGCGGATGCACTGGGAGGTAGGGAAACCCACCCTGTTGCTAAGTCATCTCAGACCCTACTTCACACTGGAAGGCCGTAAGCATGCGCTGCAGTGAGACCCCAGGACCCAGGAGAGCAATCTCCAGAGGAAAGGCAGCATCTGTTCCTGAGAGTAAGGAAATGGCTCTGTTCACTCACTTGGTTGATTCTTAATGGAATCAATACAGCCATTTCAGAGTTCCAAACAAAAACCTGACCAAATTAGTAAATTCAAATCAGGAAAGCATGGTGACTGGAAGGGGAGCATGAGGGAGGCTTCTGGGATTCCAGTAATATCTGTTTCTTGATCTGGTTAACAGAGGAGGGTTCATTTGCGAAAATCCACTGAGCTGCTCGTCTATGGTTTGTGCCTTTTGTCTCTATATAATATTTGAATAAAATGTTTAAATTTAAAAAATCAAGACAGATTTGAATTTTATCACTATGTGCTGGTAGTATAAAAACACAGATAAAGAGTAAAGACAGAAAGCACTTCACAGCAGCACACAGCACCTATTTTATCCTCAAGCAGAAGCAGCTTGAATAAATCGGAACACCGCATTGAAAGGATGATCAGCAGAGTAACAAAGCAGGAAGGTAATTATGGTGAAGGTGATGGCTGAACCACCGCCCCATGCTGCCCACAAGTGGATGACAGTACAAAGGGAAGCTCGGAAAATTGCTGTATTTTAAATCTCCCTCTGCTGTTAACTTGTCCTGTACTAGTGTCAGGGGCAGGGCCAGAAAACAAGTGATGCTGCAGTGCTGGCACTTGTGTCACTTATGAGAGGTGTGACCTTGAGCTGCTCCTATGCTTCCCACCTCTCTGGATCCTCACCTCTAAAATGGATCTCTCTCGATCCCTCCTCGAGCACCACAATGGGTGGTTATGAAGATTTTATAGATAGAAAAACACCTTCTAATGTATTATTGTTTCCTGACAATGTTGCTGACAAATGATACATTTTTTAAAAATTCCAAAGTCATTGAGTTCTATAGTAGCCACACCCAAAGTCAGTTTGTGAGAAATTTTTCAAGGGGGAAAATGCGCAAATACGCCTAATTTAGGAAGTTCAGATTAAAGACCGCTAGTTTGATAATGAAGGGATGCTGAAACCCTCAAAGGACTTCACTATGGACATCTCTTATTGTGAACATTCTTTTCTAATAAAATACCACAACTGCTTTTTGCTCACAATTTTTTTTTTAGCTGAAAAGGAAAATCAGTGTTTCTACGTTAAACAAAAGAACGAGGTCTGCAACTCCAGTCCCCACCCTGCAGCCTTTTGTTCTGGGCACAAGTGGCCCTTTCCAAATGCAGAGGCAGATGACAAGCGTTTGCTTTTTGGTGATTTTTGTTGCTCTCGTTTCATCTAAAAGAAGGTTTCCCTTTCGTCTTTTATTCCTGGGGAGGGGGGGGCTGGGGGACGGGGGCTGTATGAACGCCCTTTGTCCGCCTCGGGCTGCCGTAGAGACCGCAGTGCGGACTGCACCACGCCCACCAGCCGGTGTCTCCCGGCAGTACCGCTTCAGCACCACCCGGGGAGACTGGAGCGCGCGCCGGGCGGGCGGAGGAACCCCGCGACCCCTGCCGGGGCGCGGGGAGGGCCGGAGCTGGGATGGCAACGCCGGGGAGAAAGGGAAGGGCGGAAACGACATCTGCCCACCCGGGGGGTCAGATCGCAACAAAGCCGGGGAGAGAGCGCGGTGGGGGCGCGCGGCTCCGGGCCCCGGCGCAGCGCAAGCTCCGAGGCCGCGCCCGACAGCGGCGCCGCAGTGTGGGGGGCAGGTGCGGCGGCCGAGTGGGGGCACTGCGACAGCCGGCGTGGAGCTGCGCGGGGCGGGTCAGTCTGCGCGCCCGAGGCAGCGCCCGCCGGCCCCGCGCGGCCCCGCCCAGGGCGCGCAGCAAACCGCTATTTGGCCTCCGCCAAGCGCGCCTCGGGTGACGAACTGACCAATGTGCCCACCCGCCGCCGTCACCCTACCCCAACCACCCTCCCCAAGGTTCGGACTTTCAAAAGGAGAAACCCCACCCCGCAACTTGGGGTTCCATTGTCTTCCTGAAAGGGGCAGCCAAGGATCCAGGGGCGGCAGCAAGGCGGGATCCTTCTGGGCGGGCGGCTCTCCATCCCTGCGTCCCGGGGGGGGGTGGGGGGAGGAACGATTGGGGGGAGGGTTTGGAGGGGAGGGCGGGCGTGGCCCTAGCACTAGCCTAGTCATTCCCAGGAAAGAATGGATGTGGAGGTTTTTAAGCCAGAAAATGCATTTCTCGGGGACTAAGGTGGCCGTGTGTGAGGACTGCCACGCGGGCTCTGGCACATGGCACTTTAGCCCCGGGTATGCCGGCGAAGGCGGCCCAGCCACTTGCAGCAGGGACGAGGGGCGTTGAAACGGAGTGGGTGCATCAGGTTTTCCTCCCCCTTTGCCTCCTGCGGTTGCGTTGTTATTGTGGCCTCTACCCCTCTGACACCTGCATTTCACTTAGTGGGAGAGGCGGTGCCCTCTCGGCTCTGCGGACCCAGCCTGGTGACAGATCCCTCAAGGTTATGAGACACTCTCTCCCTCTGGATCTTAAATCTAATCATTCGGATTATTCCCGAAAATAGCCCAGAAAAGAGTCCGGACCCAGCGCTGGAGGTGGCGAGGCGCGTCGGGGGAGGAGGGTGGCCTCTTCGCCCTGGGTGGGGTCGCGATGCGCGTTTCCCTGCGCGCGTCCCTTGGGTAAGTGCGGGGCCACTTACCAAGCTCGATGTTGCCGATGGCGCGCCTCAGGTGCTCCTCGGTCACGACCTCGCCAACGACCACCAGCAGGTAAAATTTGCTGTCGAGGAAGCGGTGCGACAGGCTGGGCGAGGTGGATGCCGCCGGATTGGCGATGCTACCGGACGGCTCAGGCTCGGAGGCTTCCACGACCACGGTCGCCATCCTGCCGGCCTGCACAATACGTCCCTCTCCCGCCGCTCCTCTCCTCTGCGGCAGGAGAAAGGATTATCTCCGAAGGTGCAGCCTCCGCTCCGCCCCCTGCGTTCCTCCCCCTCCCGGCGCTGCGCGCCGCCTCCCCCTCCGCCCTCTCCTAGCTCCGCGGAGAGCGCGCCTCGGAGAGGAGCGGGGAGTGAGAGAGGGTGGGGAGGCGGCGCCTCTTTTATATGGAGACTAGGCTGGGAGCTCGGGAGGAGGAGGAAGAGGAGGAGGAAAGGACCACCCGGCACATCCTCACGCGGTGGCTTCCTGCGCTTCTCCAGCCTTTGGCCCGGGGCTGATGTCATCTACAGCAAATCATCTCGCCCGCGGCCCGGAAGCTGGAGGAAAGAGGTGTGCGGACAATGGTCTGGGCTGGGCCGCGAATCAAGGGGCTGAGAGATCCGCGCGACTCCTGCTGCAGCCGTGGAGGGGGAAGACACTCCCGACCCTCCCGACCCTGCTTACCCCCCGACTCCCACTGCCCACCTCAAACTCCGCACCGTCTGTGCTGGATTGGAGAATGGGATGAGTTTCCATTTCAGAGTGGGAGTATTTTCCCTTGTCAGTGATACACAAGGCCGGCTTCCGCCTGGGCCCCACCTGCAAGGGGTCTTAGGAGCGGCGATAGCTACGGCAGAGGTGTGTGCGCTTCGGATACTGGGCCCAGGAAGACCACTTGTCTTTTCTTTGACCTTCTGGATTTGGAAGACGTATTTACCCAGAACAACATTTACCGTTTTCACGTAATACATAAAAAATGCAAAACCTAAGCCTGTTATTGTTCATACTTTGGACCCTACTCTGCAAGACCCAATGGTGAAAAAATTACTGGTGCTCATGGGAAATAAGAATACAGATGCATTATCTTAAATACAGATTTCTTTTCTTAATATGCTAAACAGATAGTAACAGGCATAACAAAAAAATAAAGAGAAGATGCTGTCTCTACGCAGCAGCGGTACAGTGACAAGTACTTTTTAGTTCCTTAGGGAAAACACACGGAAAATTATTTTATATGACAATGATGTCTTTTAAAATATATGTAGCACTAGGAATTTTTATTGCCTTTGTCTTTGTGTAGAAGAATTCATTGTAATATTTTTTAAGGACAGTCCAGCTACCACCATTTCTCACATACTGTTCCAAGAAAGATGGGGAGGGAGAAGATACAAAATGTGTAAACACAGTATTATCATAAAAGACTGGGGTTTGGAGGTGTAGAGAAGAGAAATAATGGAAATTAGAAATAGTCATTATAGCTTTAATACTAGGATGCATATTTGAAAAAAAATCACCTAGGTATTTTAAGATTTCCTAAAGAACCTGGTATCTTAGGTATTAATCACCATTACTTGCTGGTCTTTGCTCCTATCTCCCTTGACACCTTGAGATACCTTGGTAGACATGGTGGGCAGCCAGAGTCTGTGCGTCCCATCCTAAAGGCCAGTCTGATCAATGGGGAATAAAGATACCATCCAGTCCACAGCACTTGGGGTCTTTGGCAAGCTCGCTAGAGAGCTGCATTCACCAGTGAGCAATGACAAAGAATTTCCAAATGAGATGGTTCACAGATCTGTTTTGCCCAAGAGAAGACATTTGATTATTGTTAGATGAGACGAGCACCAAAATCCAGAAGGGGGGTGAGGGGTTGTGTATGCGGTGAGGTGTACTCTTTTCCAAAGATCAGCCATTGAAGTCCAGCCTCATCTAGTGATTTTTCCATTTCTCTGAACCACCATGACTACTTATGTAATCATTTTCTTTAAGTCATTACTTTTATTGAAATTTATTTTTAAATGAAATTTATATTGCAACAAATGGAAGCACCAATATCATTAAAAATGACAAAATGAAATTAAGATAATGTGATTAAATTCTTGCTATATATACAGTTTGTGATTAAATTCTTGCTACATATACAGTTTTGCTTTGCTGAAGGCTCTGAAACTGAGCCTTCCCTAGGTTAAAAGCAGAGATCAGCAAGTATTAGAGAGGTGTTGAAGACATTCTAGCACCTAAATGAGCTGTTCTCCATGTCATAATAAAAGGTTGGATGGAAATTTCAAAAGACATGCTTTCTTACTGTGTGAGCCAATGCAATAAAATGCAATAAAATGCCATGACCATGAACCACCTGAGTCATTGCCCACACTTTGAAAACCAGAGACACATTTCAAAAAACAGACTAGGGATGCCAACTGCTACTTTACAGTTCTGTAACTTTTGACAAAAAGTGACATTCTTTTTGAGCTTCAGTCTTCTCATCTTTATAATGGGAAGATTAACATCTTTATAGCTGTTTGAGTATGTGCATGAGGGAATTAAATAAAATACACATAAGTTCCTTATTGTCTTCCCATTCTCTCTTTCATTTATCTCCACTCTAATCTTTGTTATGACTCCTTCTGCTCACTTTGGGTTTGCTTTGCCTATCTTTTTCTAGCTCCTCCAGGTGTGAGTTTAGTTTACAGATTTGAGATCTTCTTTTTTTATTTTATGCACTTGGAGCTATAAATTTCCTCAGAGCACTGCCTTTGCTACATCCCTTAAGTTTTGGTATGTTGTATTATCGTTTTCATTTGTCCCAAGATAGTGCCTCATTTCCCTTATGGTTTCTTCTTTGATCTATTGAATATTTAAGAGTGTATTGTTTAATTTCCACGTATTTGTGAATTTTTCAGATTTCCCCTCTGTCCTTGATTTCTGATTTCTTTTCAGTGTGGTCAGAGAAGATTCTCTGTATGATTTAAATCTTTTTAAATGTATTGCAACTTGTTTTGCGACCTAATATATGGTGCATGCTGGAGAACGATCTGTGTGCACTTGAGAAGAATGTGTACTTTTCTATAGTTGAGTAGAATGTTCTATATATGTCTACTTGGTCTGGTTGGTTTACAGTATTGTTCAACTTTTTCTATTTCCTTATTGCTCTTGTATCCAGATGTTCTATTCATTATTGAACATGGTATATTGAAGTCTCCTATTATTATTGTAGAACTATTTATTTTCTCCTTCAAATCTGTCAGTGTTTGCATCATATATTTTATTTTCTTAAGGTTTATTTTATTTATCCCCCCCACCCTTGTTTGCACTTGCTGCCTGCTCTCTGTGTCCATTCGCTACGTGCTGTCTGTATCTGCTCGTCTTCTCTTTAGGAGGCACCAGGAACCGAACCTGAGACCTCCCATGTGGGAGAGAGGCGCTCAATTGCTTGAGCCACCTCATCTCCCTGCTTTGTTGTGTCTCTCATTATCTTTCCTCTTTGTGTCTCCTTGTTGCATCATATTGTTACATCAGCTTGCCATGCCTGCACATTGTGCCAGCTTGCTGTCTTGCTTGTCTTCTCCAGGAGGCACTGGGAACCAAACCCAGGACCTACTATGTGGTAGGTGGGAGCTCAATTGCTTCCCTTCATCATATATTTTAGGCCTCTGTTAGGTGCATATATGTTTATCATCATTATATCTTCCTGATGAATTGCCCCCTTTATCAATATATACTGCCTTTTAACAGTTTTTTACTTAAAGTCTATTTTGTCTATTAGTGTAGCTATCCCACTCTCTTTTGTATAACATGGCAATGCACATGGCCTCATCTTTTCCTTTCTCTTCCAGATTGTGTTGACTTCCAACTTCTAACTGCTCCCCATGGCTTCTCTGTCAATCTGAGTTTCACTCTCCTTATAGAGGATTCTAGTAACTCAGATTAAAACCCAACCTGATTCAGCTGGGCCACACCTTAACTGGAGTAACATCTTGAAGGCAATTTATTTACAGTGGGTCCATTCACCAGAATGTAGACCAAGACCAAGAACATATCCAAGCTGGGGTAGACAATTCAATCCATCACTGATGGGAATATATATTCTATGCAAATAGTACACAAAAGAGAGCTTAGCTGTCCTACTAATGAATTTAGATACCAGCCTGAGGCAAAAGCATAAGATCCTCCCTATGCTTTTCAGCACATGCATCTTGTTTTGGGCATGTACACGTGGCCCTACAAATTCCCCCACATACACGGATATGAATGCTCCTATCTCCTAGGAAGCAGTATTTCCTTATGGTCCAGGTACTACCTTGTTTATGTCTCACAGCCAGCCATCCTGTACCCTAAGCAGCTGTGATTTAACTGTTCTTCTACAGTGTTCTGTAGGAGAGCTCTGTGAGTGACCTCTATGTGTAGAGTAAGTTCTGAGATGGCACAGATGATGAGTGTCCTGGTTCAGTCCTTCACGCTGCCATCAGACCAATTAGCACAGATACGCATGCACCATAGGATGTACAGACAGCATCTCAGCTGTCCCTTTGTTAAGGAAGTCCTCTTTACCTCCCTCATAAGATCAGTTCACCTTTTTATATGCATGTGTATCTTCATGCACCACTTCTTATTTGTAGCCACTTGGCATCATTGTAATTTTCCATTTATGTATGTAATTTTAAAATTTGTGTCTATCTTCACCACTGTACTCTGTTCTGTGGGGTCAACGAACATGTCTGTCCCCCTCTCTCACACACACCTATCGGCTCACCATACTATTCCTAGTGGCCAACACAGACATGTGCTCAACGATAGCTTATTTAATGACTGGATGAATAACTCCCGTAAGGCATGTTACTGTGCTGTTTTAAGTTCATTACTTCATTGAAAACCCATAAACTCTCCCCGAAAAAACCAGTATTGTTATTTGTAATTTAATAACTTTAAAGTCTGTATTAATGTCCTTCCTTCATTCTCAGTATGAATTATTTGTATTTTTTCTTTTTTCTTGATCAGTCCCACTAGGGATTTATGTTTTGTTAATATTTAAAAAAACAAAAACAAAAAACCATCACCAACAAAAAACTTTGGGCATTGTGGATTTTTTTTTGTTGTTGATTTTGGTGCAAAAGGAATTGTGATTTTGGACCATGAGTTTTAAATCATTATAACTAGGCTCAAACACATCTTTATTAATCAAAGTAGGAACCATTACAATAACACATTTTTGCCAATGAAAATAAGTTTCTTTATTCCTTTAGCATAAAAATGCATGCTTTGGGATTCGAGGAACTCTTGGAAAGCATTTTCTGCATCCTATTGGCTGTGGAAGCATTTTCCCTACAAAAAGTTGTCAAGATGCTTGAAGAAGTGGTAGTCAGTTGACGAGAGGTCAGGTAAATATGGCGGATGAGGCAAAATTTCTTAGCTCAATTTGTTCAACTTTTGAAGCCCTGGTTGTGTGATATACAGTCAGGCGTCATGGAGAAGAATTGGGCCCTTTCTGCTGACCAATGTAATGGTTTCACCAGGGTTCAGAAAGCTGTAGTGGACCAGACCAGCAGCAGACCACCAAACAGTGATCATGACCTTTTTTTGGTGCAAGTTTTGCTTTGGAAAATGCTTTGGAGCATCTTCTCATTCCAACCACTGAGCCCAAAGGTCTTTGTCCGTTGTTATATAAAATCCACTTTTCATCACACATAATAATCCCATTGAGAAATGGTTCATTGTTGTTGCATAGAATAAGAGAAGATGACACTTCAAAACTACAATTTTATTGATTTTTGGTCAGCTCATGAGGCACCCGCTTATCAAGCTTTTTCACCTTTCCAATTTGCTTCAAATGCTGAACAACTATAGAATGGTTGATGTTGAGTTCTTTGGCAACTTCTCGTGAAGTTTCTTTTAAATCCCACCGCCCCCCCCCCCGCCCCGCCCCGCCCCGCGGCTTGCTTGCTATCTGCTCTCTGTGTTCATTCACTCTGCATTCTTCTGTGCCTGTATTTATTTTTTATTCCCCCCCGCCTTGCAGCTTGCTTGTTGTCTGCTCTCTGTGTCCATTTGTTGTACGTTCTTCTGTGTTTTCACGTGTGTCCCTTTTTGTTGCGTCACCTTGCTGAGTCGGCTCTCCATGGCACTTGCGAGCCGGCAGCTCTCTGTAGCGTGTGGGTGAGCCTGCCTTCACAAGGAGGCCCTGGAACACGAACCCAGGGCCTCCCATATGGTAGACAGGAGCCCAAGTGATTGAGCCACAGCTGCTTCCCTCTCATGTAGTTTTAAGAGAACCAGACTTGATGATTGCTCAGTTGATTGTTGTCAACTTCTGATGGCCAGCCACTACGCTCCTTATCTTCAAGGCTCTCGTCTCCTTTGCAAAACTTCTTGAACCACCACAGCACTGTATGTTCATTAGCAGTTCCTGGGCCAAATGTGTGGTTGATGTTGCGAGTTATCGCTGCTGCTTTATGACCCATTTTGAACTCAAATAAGAAAATCACTTGAATTTGCTTTTGGTCTAACATCATTTCAATAATCCAGAATAAATATAAAGTAAATACAAGTAATTAGTCATTAGCAAAAAAAATCAAGGGAGAAATGCACATTAAAATGATGTATAACGAAACCACATTTATTTAAGAATTATACCAATATCAAATGGCAAATTTCAACAATGCAAAACCGAAATTACTTTTGCACCAAACTAATATTTTGCTTTTTATTTCTTTGGGGTTTATTTTACTTCTATTCTAGCCTCTTAAGATGCTTAGGTAATTGAATTTCAACATTCTTCTTTTCTGATATATGCATTTAAGTCTATACATTTTTCTCTAAGTCCTGCTTTAGTGGCGCTCTAGATCCTTTGATATGCTATATTTTCATTGACATTCACTTAGCAATATTTTCTAATTCATTGTGGTTTCTTCTTTCAATATGTGTTATTATTGTTATTTGTCAGATGAAAAATTGACAAAAAGTTTGGGCAACTTGCTTCAAATCACAGACTTGGCTATATCAAAACTTCAAAGGTAGTGTGATCTATGTATCTTTTAAAAATAAATAAAAAATATATGAAAATGAAAGACTTCAAAGCGTATGATCTTCCCTATGCTATAGGAATTAAAGCAAATTAAAGAAAACAAAGCACAGCACCTTAATGAAAAGTCTTGGTTGGGAATAAGAATATAAAAGGAAGAATTAAGAATAAGAATAAATCCCTTATCAACTGAACCTTCAATAATGTGCTGTTATTTAAGATTAAAGTAATTCTAGAATGAAATCTGAAACAATAGATTATTTAAAGGTCAAGAAATCGTCTTTCTTTATTGAGCATTGACCAGACCTTTCTTTCCAAATTTTAAGCTAGCTATAGAAAAATTAACAGAGCGTCCAGGGAAAGAAACCAAAGAGGTATTAGAGTAGATTGTCTATGCTAAGTCATCAGGGGGTACCACTACTCTCTATTCACATAAAATAAATGTGTTTAAATCTAAACTCTGGCTATTTCAGTTAGTTATAATATAGTGGTGCTCTTCATAGAGAAAATTTTCTCATACTGATTTCTATTTAATCATTTTTAATTCAGAAAGTGCTTCTTCTTTTCTTTCAGTGGAAAGATGGAAAGACTATTACACAAGAAGACCAATTAACTGTGGTTGAATCCCTTCTCCCAGCTGTGTGAACTGGGTTCTTCCTATCATTATCCTTCAACAATGAACAAAACATGATGAAAAATAAGCAATATATATGTATATATTCATGTACATAGCTTTTCCCCATAAATGGAATAATATTTTACATACTGTACTTCAAATGGCATTTTCTCTTTGGAGCTCTTTTCATGCAAATAGGTAAAAATCTACTTTATTTTTTAAACTGATGCATAATCATCCATAGTATGAATGTACCATAGTTTATGCACCCTTTCCTCTATCGGTGGTCCTTTAGGAAGTGTTCATTTTTTTCCTATTATAAGTTAATGCTATAATTACCATGGTTGTAAGTGCATCTGTCTGCATGTACATGAGTACCTCTAAGCACAGATGCATAAACTTGAATGGGTAAGTTGAAAGTGATAGCATCTGATGACGCCTGACAAATTGCCTTCCAAAGAGAATTTCCCAATTTATACTTTTATCACATCACTGTCTCTTTCCTCACACCACAGTATAAATCTTTTTAGTTTTTGCTCATCAATGGCAGAGAAATATTTCTTATTATTTATGATCGAGCATCTTTTATTTTTTGACTAACTACATTTGTTCTTCACACTTGCCTTTTTTTCTCTGTTGGACAGTTGATTTTTTGGAGGAAAAAATCCAAATAGAAAAATCTCTTTACTGGAGATTGGAACTCTATAAAATCTGGATGATAAGACTTTGTCATCAATATATGTTGCAAATATTTCTTCTCTGTTAGATTTTCTGCATAATTCCATTAATGATGTCTTTGTACAGAATATTAACTTTTATAAGGCTAAACCAGTCTTCCTTTATGAATTATTAGGGGGTACCTTGCTTAGGAGGGAATCCTTGCCCCCAAACCTCAAAACTATTCTGAGAATTTAATAATTTTGTTCAACTGAGAGAGTATTTGTTTCAGGAGAACAAGAAAGGGTCATAAAGGAAGAAATATTTATAATTGTCCTGAAAGAATAATTTTTTTCAACAGGCAGAGATGGAGAAAGGATCGGCTACCCGAAGAGAACATTATGAGCAAAAACAACCAATAGAAATACCTGGAACTTATTCTTGAAAACAGTTGGTAATCTCTTGCCTTCTTTTATACACGAATGGAAGCACCCTGAACAAATTGTTTTGTGCCTTGATTTTATCATTTAACAACATACCTTTGAAATGTCTCCATGATTGTTCATAAAGAGCATCTCTATTCTTTTTTACTAATGCATAGAATTCCATTGTAACTATCATAATGAATTGATCACTCCTCTCTTTTTTTCTTTTTCATCATTCTTCCATTGGTGGTTATTTCCAATCTTTTGCTAATAAAAACAGTGCTAGAGGGAAGTGGATTTGGCCCAATGGATAGGACATCTGACTACCACATGAGAGGTCCAAGGTTCAGGGCCTCCTGACCCGTGTGGAGCTGGCCCACGCACAGTGCTGATGCGCACAAGGAGTGCCGTGCCACACAGGGGAGTCCCTCACATAGCGGAGTCTCACACACAAGGAGTGTGCCCCGTAAGGAGAGCCGCCCAGCGTGAAGAAAGTGCAGCCTGCCCAGGAATGGCGCCACACACAGGGAGAGCTGACACAACAAGATGACACAGCAAAACAAGACACAGATTCCAGGTGCCACTGACCCAAGTGGACACAAGAACACACAGCGAAAGGACACAGAGAGCAGACAATGGGGCGGGGAGGGGAAAGGGAGAGAAATTTTTAAAATTAAAAAAAACTGCTAGAGTAAATAGCTTCTTTATATGTCATTTCCTTTTTGTTAGAGACTATCAATAGGATAAATTTCTAGAAATTATTGAGTCACGGGGTATGCATGTTTGTAATTTTGGTAAATGTTGAAAAATTGTCCTGTATAGGTGCTGTACTAAAATACACCTTTACCAAAAATATATGAGTGGGATAAAAAACAAAAACAACAACAACAAAAATATACGAGTGCAGGAAGCAGACTTGGCCCAGTGGTTAGGGTGTCCTTCCGTCTACCACATGGGAGGTTCGCGGTTCAAACCCCGGGCCTCCTTGACCCGTGTGGAGCTAGCCGGCGTGCAGAGAGTGCTGCGCCACGTAGGGGTGCCCCCTCCCCCCCCCACATAGGGGAGCCCCACGTGCAAGGAGTGTGCCCCGTAAGGAGAGCCGCCCAGCGCGAAATAAAGTGCAGCCTGCCCAGGAATGGCACTGCACACACGGAGAGCTGACACAAGATGATGCAAGAAAAAGAAACACAGATTCCCATGCTGCTGACAACAACAGAAGCAGACAAAACTTCCAGCAAAATGGACACAGAGAACAGACAACTGGGGCGAGGGGGAAGGGGATATAAATAAATTAAAAAAATAAATCTTTGAAAATATATATATATGAGTGGGCTGCTGATTCTTCATAATAAAACTGCTTTCAACCTTTATTTATTTTTGCAAATTTAATAGGCAAAAATTATATCTCTGTGATATTAGGTGAATTTTTAATATGAGTGAGGCTACACATCTTTTCATATGGTTGAGGGCCATATACATATCCTTTTTTGTGAACTTTCTGCTAGTATTTTTTGCCCATTTTTCTATTGTTTTGATAGCGTTTTTCTTATTGATTTAGATGTATTCTTTATATATTTGGGAAAATAGCTTTTTTCTGTAACATGAGTTACAAATACATTTTTTCTCAGTTTGGCATTTGTTTTTTGACTTTATATATAATGAATTTTTCTGTGGAGAATACTTTCTGAGGTTAAATTTAACTATTGTTTTGTTTATGGCTTATAAATTCTATGATTTTCCTCATAATTTTAAGATTTCATTTTTAGTGTTTTGGATTTATCTGGATGTAAGTTGTGGTATATGACTCCACTTATCTTTTTTTAAATCTAGCCACACAGTACTTTATTGATAGAAGATTTCTCAGAATTTTATAATAACTTGATAGCTTATCTTTCTTCTCAATTAATTTTGAAATCTGTAAGAGCAGAAACTTTGATTTTCTCTTTTTACCACCCCACTTATTCTGCCCTTGAATCCGCTTCTAACCCCAGCCCCAAGCTGAGCCTGGTGTTCTGCCATCAAGCAGCTCTTACTTCTGCATTTCTTGACTGCCGTGAAGCGTGAGCTAAGGCAAGGCCTACCCAGGCAGTAACTGAAAACAAGACTGGGAGGTTCTCTGGCCAGTCAGTGCCTTTTTGTTAAACTCAGGCTCTTACTGAGTGCAAGTGCCAAGTGAGTCACGTTGACATATGTAGAGGACGGCCTCCTGAGGGGAAGAGAATTACGGTGGAAACAGCCAAGCCTCCTGGAGCTGGGCCTTCTCGAAGGCACTGCTCACAGCAAAGCAACCACGAGCAGGCTTGCGCATGGCGGGAAGTGGCCGATGTAGATGCAGGCTCCCTCCCCAGGCTACCAGCGGCCCTTGGGGACCACGTAGCCTAGGCAGGCAGTGATTGTGGAGTCCTCCCAGCTCACACGAGGGCAGGAATCACTCACTAGCAGAGGAACTCTGGAGCAGAGGTGGGAGTGCTGCCTCAGGACTGCAGAGGTAACACCTGGGCAATGCTGGGCCCAGGAAGGAGTGTGTTGTGTGTCACCTGATGAGTCACAGCAGCAATGACAGATCACCTGCAACCTGCCATATTATTCTGGGTCCCAGGAGGGTAGAGTCCTGTTAGTCAGGAAAGTAACAGGTACACAAAAAAATTATGGCAAGGCAGTAGAAAGGAATGCCCTGGGCAAGGTCCAGGGTACTCAAAGGAGTATAGGGAAAGAGGCAGCTGCTTCCAGCTGGGAAGTCCAGGAGAGCTCAAAAGACGAAGGCAGTGGCCCGGATGCCCGCAGCAGCCTGTTAGTGCACTCTGCCTTGGCACAGGGGAGGCCCTGAAAGGCCACTTGTTGAGGCTATTAGGAAGACAGCAAATGGGTGGGGTGGTAGCAGAATAATGGACACGTCCCCACTCCCCCACCACCACCACCAAAGATTTTGCCTCCTAATTCCTAACATCTGTGACTGTTACCTTGCATGGAAAAAAGGTATTTGCCGATGTGGTTAAAGATAAGGATCTTGGGTTATCTGGGTAATCCCGAGGCCCTTAAAAAAGGGAGTCAGGCATATCAGAGTTAGGGAAGTGATGTGATGATGGAGGCAGAGGTCAGAGTAAGAGGGAGATTTGAAAATGCTGCACAACAGCTTTTAAAAGGAGGAAAGGGTCACAGCCAAGGAGTGCAGGTAGGTGGCCTCTGGAAGATGGAAAAGGCAAGGAACTGGATTCTCAACTAGAGCCTCCAGAAAGAATGCAGCCCTGCTGACACCTTAATTTTAGGACTTCTGATCTCCAGAACTGTAGAGTGATAGATTTGTGTTGTATTAAGCCACTAAGGTTGTGGGACTTTGTCACAGAAGCAATAAGAAACTAACACAAGTGGGTTAGACACCTTGAGAAATAAAAGCTAGTGGTACGTTCCCATGTAGCTGTGCCCCAACCCTGGCCCACGCTGTAGGCAGGGTTATGGGGGAATTAGGCTGGGAACAGATGGAAAAATTGAGACAGCTGTGAAGCTGCTTGACTTAGTCTTTCCCATCCTTCTGCTTCTCCAATAGCGCACAGTCATGGTATGTGGCGTTCTCCCTTCAAATAAGTGGCAGCAGAGCAAGAGTCTAAAAGCTACTTCCTTTTAATATAGTGATACAACCACAGTTGCCCTTTAGAAAACTGTGGGCAATTTTGCTCAAGTCTCATAGTCAGCAAGTATCTGGTTTCTTTTTTTTTTTTTTTTAAAGATTTATTTATTTATTTATTTCTCTCCCCTCCCCCCCACCCCGGTTGTCTGTTCTCTGTGTCTGTTTGCTGCGTCTTGTTTCTTTGTCCGCTTCTGTTGTTGTCAGCGGCACGGAAATCTGTGTCTCTTTTTGTTGAGTCATCTTGCTGTGTCAGCTCTCCGTGTGGGTGGCGCCATTCCTGGGCAGGCTGCACTTTCTTTCGCGCTGGGCGGCTCTCCTTATGGGGCGCACTCCTTGTGCGTGGGGCTCCCCTACGTGGGGGCCACCCCTGCATGGCAGGGCACTCCTTGTGCGCATCAGCACTGCACGTGGGCCAGCTCCACAAGGGTCAAGGAGGCCCAGGGTTTGAACCATGGATTTCCCGTGTGGTAGACGGACGCCCTAAGCACTGGGCCAAGTCCATTTCCCTGATTTCCTTACTGATGGTGCTTCAAGTTTTGCCATTTCTGAAAGAAGCTTGGGTTTGTTAAGAACTCTCTAGTTGCATAAGGATTAGCTCTAAGTTACTTAGGAGACAGATTTCTCTCTCTCTTTCTCTCTCTGTATGAACTTTTAAAAAGTGATAGGGAAGTCATATACAGATGACCAGATGAAAGGAAAATTTTTCTAAGTTGTGTTATCAGGGCAGAAAGAGATAGCCATTTATTTGGTCATCATTCATTCATTTTTTTCATTCAACACCTCTTTAATAAGATTCTACCATCTACCAGAAACAGTTTTAGTTCCTGGAGATATGAGAATGAGAAAAACAGACCTGGTCTCTACACTCATAGAGTTTACCTTCAAGAGGGGAAGATGTACAGAGGTGGGAAACCAGGGATAGCAGAGAAATGACATTTTAAACCTTCTTTAGAGGAGAATAAAGGAGGGCTCACTGGACAAATGCAGCTCAAATGATTGTGAGGTGGCACGAGTTCCACAAAGGATGAGAGGCATCTCCAATGTCCCTGAAGCACTGCTCCTCCATCCACACCAGGGCATGGTGGCAGAGTCAGGTGGCAGTAAATATGTGGGGAATCTGCCAGATAAAGGAGCGTGGGAGGATGGCCGGATGCATGTCAGTCCTGGGGCAAGCGGGCACTGCCACCACCGCCACAGTTTGTAGCAAACTTCAGAGACATTGTCCCCCTCAGTTTCCTTGTTTCCATTTCCCAGAATACATTACAGGCACAGGAAGCTTGTCATGACTGTCACTAGCAGAGATTATTACAATCTTGAGTGAACATGACTAAATTCTCAACTTTTAAAAATGTATGCCCTACTGTGGTAAATATAAAAATCCACTGCTTTTGAAGTTTTGAAATTTCAGAATACATGAATCTTTGTGACTAAAAACAAAGCAAAGAGTAACTGAAAAGTAAGTTTTTGGATTTGTCTGGAAAGGTATTTAATCATGATAGCAGTGTGAGGGAATGGCACACAGCACAGAGGTGTGGGACAGAATGCTGCTTGGGGCATTTTAACACAAAGGCCATTGTGATTGTCTTCAAGTCACACAAGCTCATCCCTGAGATTTTGTTTTTGTTTCTTGTGTTTTTTTTTCTTCCCTGAGCTTTTAATCCACTCTCTCTCACCCACCAATGAGAATCAACTCAGTAAGTAATTATTGACAGTGAGGAAGTTAGATGAATTTTTGGGTATTGAATTTCTTCCCTTTCTGAAAAATAATTATTAAATATTCAATCAGTGTATTTGACGGAAAATGCCAGACAATCCAAATACAAATAATCTTCTAAGACTTAACATTGTGTTACAGAATGGTGCAGAAGTTAATCAAATTTGTTCATAGTCAGGGTGTCCACCTCCAAAGCTCAAGGTCACTATTTATTAGCTGTGTGATGTTAGAAAAGCTATGTTACCTCACTGTGTCTCAGATTTGTACCCTGAAAAATATGCATATTTATCATTTCGGTGTCATAGAGTTCAGTCTTTGATCCATTAACAAATTCAACGTTTATTGAATACTCTCTGGGAGTCAGACTGATGCTAGATGTTGGGAATACAGCATATTTAAAGGTTTAGTGAATTTTAAAATCTTTTGGGACATGTAGACAGAGTGATCTTAGTTTGTAATTATTTAATTTTATTTGTTTTGGCATATTTTTTGCTGCTTTTTTGTGTGTATTTGTTAATGCCTTAAAATAATGTATAACAGTGAGTTGTTTTTTAAGCTACACTGTCATCCACCAGTGGTTGTATTGTTTTGCCCTTCAGAGTTCTCAGGGAGCTACAGAATATACATACAAATAAACACAACAACAAACAATGAAAAAGTTCTACTGGAAAGCAATGTCTATGTAGAGTTATACACATTAGTTAATAGATGTGTTCCCCAAGCCATTATAAATCTTGCCATAACCTACAGAATTGGGTGGGAGAGGGAGTAAACTACAATGTAAACTTTAATCCACACTTAGTGGCAGTGCTCCAAAATGTATTCATCAATTGCAATGAATGTACCTCACTATAGACAGATGTTTTTAATGTGGGAAAATGTGGGAGGTGTGGGGCGTGGGGCATATGGGAATCCCTTATATTTTTTATGTGACATTTGTATAATCTAAGTATTTTTAAAAAAATAAAATAAATAAAATTTAACAAAAGAAAGTTGATTAAAAAAAAATAGATATGTTCCCTGGCAAAATAGTCTGTGGAGTACCATACAACTAAAAGTTATAAATTAAATAGGGCCCCTTGAGTGAGATTTGTGGAATGTAACAATATGGCCATGGACATTGCGTTTTCTGGACAATGGATGCTAATTCAATGACACATAACAGGAGCCAGTTAACCAAGGGTTGCAGTGACTTGAGTGTAGGTGGCTTCCTCCAAGATACCAGTTATAAAATCCTAACCTTTAAGCCAGAAATATTTATTTCTGCTTCTTCTGAAGTCCCACCAGAAAGAGAAAAATCACCCTCAGAAACCACGTTCCAACTTGGTGATACCCTGGCAATAAACCAGCTGTCTTTGATGAGAACAGACATGGCCCTTGGGGCTACTGGTCACCTGGCCTGGTCTTTTTTTTTTTTTTTCCTGAAGGATTTGGTGATATTTGTTGTTTTTTTTTTTAATTAAAAAAAATTTTTTTTTATTATTGATTCTGTAAAAATATTACATTAAAAAAATATATGAGGACCCATTCAACCCCACCACCCCGACCCCACCACTCCCCCCCCAGCAACACTCATTCCCATCATCATGACACATCCATTGCATTTGGTAAGTACATCTCTGGGCACCTCTGCACCTCATGGTCAATGGTCCACATCATGGCCCATACTCTCCCCCATTCCATCCAGTGGGCCCTGTGAGGATTTACAATGTCCGGTCATTGCCCCTGAAGCCCCATCCAGGGCAGCTCCAAGTCCCAAAGATGCCTCCACATCTCGTCTCTTCCTGCCATTCCCCATACCCATTAGCCACCATGTCCACTTTTTCCACTCCAATGCCACCTTTTCTCTGTGGACATTGGATTGGTTGTGTCCATTGCACCTCTATGTCAAGAGGAGGCTCAGATTCCACATGGATACTGAATGCAATCCTCCCGCTTTCAGTTGTAGGCACTCTAGGCTCCATGGTGTGGTGGTTGTCCTTCTTCAACTCCATCTTAGCTGAGTGAGATGAGTCCAATAAATCAGATTGTAGGTGCTGGAGTCTGTTGAGGCTCAGGGCCTGGCTATCATATTGTCAGTCCAGAGATTCAGATCCCCTAAATATATCTTAAACCCCAACACCAACTATAACTCCAGCACAGTAGCATGAAAGTCTTATGAAGAGAGATTCCATCTGAGTCCAGATTCATCACGCATAAACACCAGCTCCAAAGAAGGGCCATCTGACATGGCAGTTAACCCCATCTGCCATGACCATAGCACCCATGGATCTCTTTAGCCCTCAAAGGAACCAATACCTGGGGGTTGTATCTACTTTATCTGTCTCTTAGACTCTGCTCAGTTGTGCATAAGGGCAATCCTTCTGACAGCCTCCAGACTCTTTTTTAGAGACTCGTAGCCATATAAACTCATTTTTCCTTTCCATTTCCCCCTTACATTAGGTCAAACAGCATTTTAAAGTCATGTTATTTTATGTAGACAGGGATATTCTGCTGATCCACATTGAACCTTCCTTTCCAGGTCATTTTCCAGTTGCATCATCAGTTGGTAGTTGATAGTGATCCCTCGGTGCCAGGGAGGCTCATCCCCGGGTGTCATGTCCCACGCTGGGGGGAATGGCCTGGTCTTCAGGACACTTGTCTACCTTGGCATCAGCCAGCACAGCAAAGCACCCCTGGTGGTGGTTTCTGTTTATAGGTGCCAAAACTCCAGGGGCATTTGCTGTAAAGGCTTTTCTTAGAGGGGTGGGAAGACACTAGTAAAATAGAGCAGAAATAGAAAAACAGGAAACTGAGACCTTATGCAAACATGAAAAAGAGGGCAATTAGACATGGAATGGTCCATATTATGTTACTTTTAGAGAAAATCCCTGTTGGAACATGACCTGAATTCAGAGATAATGATCACTGATCTGGAGGAAAATAAAGTATTTATAAAGAATATAAGGCTTTAAACTTAACAGTTGTATTGATTCAAAATCAAATCAGATTTTAAACATTTCATTCAAGTTCATTTGAACATGAAAACATCTTTTAAAGATAAAGTTTGGATTTGAGTTTAGAGATATTATGGAATATATGATTAATTATATATTTATGACAATTTATTAAGGAGAAAATTTTAAACTTTCTATAAACAGGTAAAGTATATCAGAAACCATCTCCAGCTCATTTTTTCTTTTGGTATTATGTACGTTTGGTGCCAGAGTCAATTTTACCTACTGCACTCCCCCCTTCTATACAGTCATACACTATGTATAACCTTTGGACCTTTGTATAAGGTCTTTCTTCTGCCTAGGACGTTGCACTCCTCTTGTCATGCTAACTTCTCATCTGACAAGTCTGGGTTTAGAGCCCTCTCTGACTCAGCAGTTAGATGCCCTTCCTGTAGACCTGTGTTATCTCGTGCTTCTCCTATCAGCCTTTATTAGACTAAATTAGTAAAACTTCTTTAGTGCTCTGTGTCTTCTTAAACCAGTGGTTCTCAAACTTTTTGTTCTCGAGACTCCTTTGCTCTCTTAAAAATTACTGAGGACCTCAAAGAGTTTTGTTTACATGGTTTATATCTATGGATATGTATTGTATTAGAATTAAAAACTGAGAAATTCTTAAAATGTTTATTGATGCATTTAAAAATAGCAACAATAACTCTATTACAGGTTAACATTTAAGAAAATATTTTTAGGAAAATAACTGTATTTTCCAAAATAAAAATTTCAGAGGGGAGATTGCCGTGTTTTATGTTTTTGCAAATCTCTTTATAAAAGACAGCTGGATTTTTATATGTGTCTCTGCATTCAATATGTCAGTAAATTGTCTTGGGTTGAAGTATGTGAAGAAAATATAGTCTCACACAGATATGTAGAAGGGAGGAATAGTTTAATAGCCTTTTTAGGTAATTGTGGATATTCTTCTTTAATACCATGCTAAAATTTGACAAGTGGTGGATTCTTAAAGTTTAGTTTCAATGTGTAATCTGGAGCCAAATCAATGAACTTTCTGTATTTTGTCACAGTAAAATTCATTGGCCTGTTTTTCACTTTGAATGGACCTTTTATCCATGTATTATTTTGTAACTTCATTCTTTTGAGACATTTGGAAAACATTGTTTCACTGAGTTCTTATACACATCATTCTAATTTGAAGATTTCATTATATAATACCAAAAATCAATTTGTAATATCCTCACCATTCTCATTAGAAACATCTGTACTTCTTGGGAATCTGTAAACTCAAGTTTTCCAAAACTCTAATTTTCACTTAAAAACTCATATTTTATTATTAACAAATACTGTCAATCATTTTCCTTGAAGAGACAGTCTCACTATTTATTTTTGAGAAAATGTCTGCCAAATACCCAAATTTGAATAGCCATATTTTGCCTGCCAGTTGCTCTTTCAAGTAAAAATTGTATTCCTTGAAAAGAGCGGCTAGTTCAGCTTGTAAGTGGTTTTCCTCGAGACAATCATCGTGCTTCACTATGCAGCAAAAGTGCTTCATACATGCTTCCGAGAATGTTAGAAAAAGGTATACACTAGGTTGAAACTTAATGACATTAATCATTTGTTCTACTTCATCAAGGACATTCTTCAGTGAAACTTTTTTTCCTCTATGCATGGGGGCATAGAATATGACAACTAGCACAGTTTAGTGCCACTACCTAGATTTGTGCTAAAGAACAAGCGGTTTACCCATCATTACTTTTGCACCACCAGCGAAATGTCAACACAGTGAAAACATCAAATGCCATCTTAATATTATTAGGAAAACAGCTTTGACCTTACAGCTTCCCTGGAAGGATCTCAGCACCCCCAGGGCTTCACTGAACACACTCTGAGACCTGCTGACTTAAAACATAAGTTTCTTTCTTTCTTTTTCTTTTTCTCTTTAAAGGTTTATTTACTTATTTATTCCCCCCCTTCCTCTCCTCCTGCCCTGCTGTTTTTGCTGTCTGTGTTGTCTTCTCTTCTCATTTTCTCTCTAGGATTTGGCGAGATTTGATCCTGGAGACCTCTGATGTGGATAGAGGTTCCCTGTCAATTGTACCACCTCAGTTCCTGATTTCTGTTGCACTTCACCTTGACTCTACCCTTGTCTCTTTTTTTGATGCATCATCATCTTACTGCATGACTCACTTGTGTGGGGACTGGCTTACCATGCTGGCACACACGCAGGCACTGGCTTGCTGCACAGGCACACTTTCTTTTCTTTTTTTTTTCACCAGGAGGCCTCAGGGATTGATCCCGGGTCCCCCCATTTGGTAGGAGGAATCTCTATCATTTGAGCCACATCTGCTTCCCTAAAACATAAGTTTCTTGAGAACAGGAACTGCTTCCTTGGTATCTAGGTATCCCCAAGGGTTAGCATGGTACCTGGCACATAGAAATACTAAATAGATACTTGCTGAATGAATGAATGACTCAGGATAGCTTAATTTTCTTTTGGTTTAGTCCCAGTTTTTCTGGTCCTTTTTTTTTTTTGCCATTTTAATAATTTCAAGGCATTATTTTAGAGTGTATTAAACATTTCCCTTCCCTGTTACACAGTGTTCTGAACTTCCCTTTCTTTGATGGCTCAGGGTCATCACTGTGAACATTGGTTGAAATACAGTGATTGCCACTGGAATGTTGCCCCTGCAATAAGTGGTCACGTATCAACTTCAGGGCATTTTGCTTGTTGCTTTTTAACCTCAGTTATTGCTGCCAGGCTGTCAGCTATCACTACTGACGCTAGTGCCGTCATCGGTCCCGTTGTCATACCTCTAATCTGTAAGTTTACGGTAAGTCAAAGGCCTAAAGGGGTTCCTACTTGTCCCATGAATCAAGTGCTTGAGCTTTAATGCATGGATTTTCCAAGCTTTACTTGGTTAAGCAGAGGCCTCTTTGTTTCTGGTCCTGAGCCATCTTAGGATAGCTGAGTTTTATACAGACGAAGTTTTGCTCTGTGTGCAATTGGAAAAAAAATATCCAAAACACTCCAACTTATATTCAAGTTAAATAAAACCATACGTTTGTTGTTACGGAGCTGAAAGTAGATCTTATTTTGAAGTCTTCAAATTGCCATAATTAAGACAAATTCACATTATCTGAATGGGGACCAAGGAGCTACAATGGGTGTGTCAGAAGGTTCTGCTGAAATAGAATTTGAACTTTCTCGGGTTCCTCCTTAAAATTTGATTCTGAACATGTGAACTTAGCTTCTACTGTATTAATTTACACCTAGTCATATTGTTTGTAAGGTGGCTAGAAATTAATGGTGCTTTAAACTAATTTCAAAATTCCACTTTTAAAAGTGACGTCAGTGTGTTTTTTAAATTCTGCTTTTAAAAATATTTTCAAAGAGAAGGTTGTTCATATCAAGAATGTGCTCATGGAATACAGACTGTGACTTCTCAATGTATGGATAACAGGCAGCAGCAAAGTTTCTTTTAGATAAAATGAATTTATTTTATTGCATTTTTGTGATTGGTGGTGATGCCACTTCTCACACACACCTTACTTAGTACAGAAATACAGGAAGTAACTTATCTATCACTCATTCCTCTTTGCAGGGGCAAACACAGGATAACATGCAGCTTTCAGGTTTGAGTGAAAAAGCTTCTGAGCTTAAGGTTAAAGCTTCTGAGCTTAATTAGAGTCTAACAAAGAATTAAAGACAAAGTAAAGGCTTGAGCCTTTACTTTTAAAAGCACTTGAGACATTTTCCAGTGGAGCAATCCCCACTCTCATGTGAACAGCTACCAACCACCAATTTCCATTTTCCTCCATCTCTGAGGTCTCTTGAAGGGTGAAGCAAACTGGGAAGGTCTAGCCTTGAGACCTGCTGTGGAGCTGGGCAGAGCTTGGTGAGGGAGGTCTGGTGGAGTGGGACATGGCAGTATTTGCCAACTTGGGGGGATACTGGGCAGGGATTCTAGACGTATGATGGTAGATTCCATTCTTCTCCAAACATTTGTTAATGCAGGAACATCATGTTAAAAACTGAAAGTCTTGCTTTTCACCAAATTTCCAAAGCTCTGGAGAGGCACCATGTTGTGTTATTTTTAGGCAGCTGACTGCAACTAAATATCTGACAGGGAATTCACCCATGTTCATGTCCCCTAGAAAGGCTTTACCCAGATGAATAAGTGCCTAAAGACAATCAGTGAGCTTTGAGGTAACCAATCACCAAGACTTCAGTGTGCTTTGAAGTCAGAAGGAAGAAATTAAAATCAACTGAAAGGTGGGTTCTCAAAGGCTTTCATACCCATTTTGCAGGCCTCAAATTGGAGTTTTACCAGGTCATCAAACTGTTAAATTCCTTTATATATATATATTTATATATATATATATATTTAAAGATACTTAGTTTACATAACTGGTACCCCAAAAATATAGGGATTGCCATATGCCCCACTCCCCACACCTCCCACACCCTTCCACATAAACAACATCCTTCATTAGTGTGGCACCATCATTGCAATTGATAAACGCATCCTGGGACGTTGCTGCTGATCATGGACTATAGTTCACATTGTAGTTTACATTCTCTCCCACACAATTCTGTATGTTATGGGAAGATATAAAATGACCTCTATCTGTCATTGCAATGTCATTCGGGATGATTCCCAAGTCCCAAAAAAGCCCCTGTTGTTAAATTCCTTTTTGAGGGAGGATGTGTTTATAGCATCAAAGAGTCTCCTACAAGTGGACTAAAATGTTAAACATTTTATTGAATACCTACTATGTGCTAAGTGTTGTTTTAGACCCTGTGGATATAACAGTAGCCCAAACAAAAATATCTGTCCTCCCAGAGCATTTTGGGAAAAGACAGGCAATAAACCAAAGCAAGGAGTCAGTTATGTAGTATATATGCCAAGAAGAAAAATAATACAGGGAAGAGGAATAGGGAAGATGGCAGAATGCATTTTAGAGAGGTTGTGTATTGGTCAGCCACAGGGGTGCTGATGTAAAATACCAGAAATTGGTTGGTTTTTATAAAGGGTATTTATTTGGGGTAGGAGCTTACAGTTACCAGGACTTAAAGCATAAGTTACTTCACTTACCAGTCTATTTCCATGTGTTGGAGTAAGATGACTGCCAATGTCTGCCAGGGTTCAGGCTTCCTGGGTTCCTCTGGGTTCAGCTCCTCTGTTTTCTCCAGAAGGTCAGCTGTAGACTATGAGCTTCTCTAGACTTTGCCTCTCTCCACAAGGTCAACTGTAAACTATCAGGTGAATGGCTCTGTCTCTCTCCCTGGGGTTTCTGCCATGTCTAAGGAGCTGTCTCTATTCCTCTGTGTTTTTCTCTTGACTCAGGTCCTCTCTTCCAGGGGCTTGCTTCTCTTTCTTCTGTGTGCTTACTTCCTGGGGCTCCAGCTTAAGACTTCAGCATCAAACTCCAACATCAAAACTCCAACATCAAAGACCCTTAACTCTGTCCTTTGCTATGCCTTTTATCTGTGAGTCCCTACCCACCAAGTGTTGGAGGCTCAATGCCCTAATGATGTGGCCCAATCAAAGCCATAATCATAACTTAATCATGCCCAGGTACAGACCACATTACAAACATAATCAAATATGTATTATAGGAATTCATAACCATATCAAACTGCTACAGGTGGCAAAGGGCATTCTCACTGTATTAGTGATGAAATAAACATAAACAAATAAACAAGTTAATCTCAAAGAGTGGTAAATTTTGTAAAGATTATAGATCAGAATGGGGAGTGGGGTGGGGAAGTTGGATTTTAGAGGAAAGTACTTGGCCAGGGAAGGCCTCTCTCAAGGGTGGCATTTGAATGAGACCTGCATGGTGAGAGGGAACCAGCCACCATGGGAAAACCCTCTAGATGAAGTTCCAAAGTGGAGCTGAGCTCTGTTTCTCAGAGAAACAGAAAGGTGGGCAGCATAACTGTGAATGATGAACACCAGGGAGGAGGACGATGATGTAAAATAAAGTTTGAGGAGGTTAGCTGAAAGGAAACCAGGTGGTACATGTTCCCATTAGCCCATCTTCCATATGAAGAAGCTGAGGTTCCAAGAGATGCTATCAAGGTCACATGTATTGGTATTCCATTGGCCCCAGAGCTCATGCTTATAACTGGCGACACGTGGTTAACCATTCCTGGCAGTGCACAGCTAGTAAGCCATTATAGACTGAAGAAGAAACATTTAAGAAAACATTACATGTCAGTCCAGTTGCCCAGTGGGGAATCCAGAACATAAATGTATCTAGGTTAGGGATTTCCACATAGGCTTATCTGAGAGAAGGCAGAGCAGAGACCTGGGTGGTTAGTTCTTCCCCTTAAACGGGCTCCTTCAATGTCAGTCGGTGAGCTCATGCCCTAGGTATAAACAGCAGGTGCAGCAGGACACCAGGAGTCCCTCCCCATGCCTGCCTGACCTACTTATATGCTCAGGGCATATGTGACCAGAGTTTGATGACAGCAAGAGGAACCAATTACTCAAGACTGATGTTGCATTCCCATCTCTCTCTTTGCCACTCTCTGCACTCTCAGCGCTTCATAGGCCCCAAGGAAATCAAACTAAAATAACGTAAAAACTTGACTCAAAATTGGGGATTTGGCTTTCCATTTCTATTCATTTCCTTCTGTCTTATCTCTTTTCCACCCAGGGTGAAGCCCTCAGCACCCCCTGAACATGTGCTTTGGGAAGTAACTGACTACTGCATGAGTCCTGACCAGACAGTATTTTCTGCCCTCCTATCTTTATCCCAGCTCTTCCCAGTGATACCAGTTTTCTCCCCAAATCAGGGGATGGAATTGGCCGAGATACCAGCCTTGGAGAGAGGTTGTGGGCTGGCGTTCCCTCAGGCAGCTGGACTTCCTGTGTTCATCCTGCTGCTCCTCCGTCATGGGCACTGGTCATGCTGGGTCTTCTCTGTAGCCTGGTGAAGGAGAGGCCCTGCAGCCCCTTTGCTTGACTCTTTCTGCCCACCCTTGAGCCCTGGGAAGGTTTTCTGGAATAACCTTTTTCCTAACAGTCCCCAATGGGTCTGTGCTTCTGAGGTTCACGTCACCCTTCTCTGAATCTCCCTTTGGACCTCCATGCAGCAGGAATGACTGGATGGCCATGCAGATTGGGTTGCTGATTCCCTAGAGTCCCTTTTCAGAGAGTTTCTGACTCTGCTTATGCTTGTCTCCTTATTTTATTTGGTTTTTGTTAAAACTTCTCTTTGACCCATCCTCACCCAGGTCCTTTTGGGGACAGAGAAGTGATTACTTTTCTTTCACATTTCCTTTCCAACTTGCTGACAATCTAATCACAGAAAAGTTCACGAGAGTCAACAGTTGGGTAAATGTTGCAAGAAGTGTCTCTCTCATCCCGCGGTGGAAAGCGTGGTCTTTGGAACGAGGCAACCACCCCCAGAAGCATAGAGGTCACGGAGAGGCTCCCCGTTCATTCCGGTTGTTCAACTCACCCGTTGATATGGCCATGGCAAGCTGCTTACCCTCTCTGTGCCTTAATTTTCTCATTTCTAAAATGGACTGATAACAGTACTTATTTCAAATGAGGATTCAATGAGGTTTTTGGTTTTGTTTTTGAAGGGCCTAGCACATGTCAGGCACATAGTATATACCCAATAGGCATTAACCCTTATTCCTGTGGCCAACTCAGCACCTCCTGCAAGCTCTGGCTGTGGGGCTTATTCCTCATTTTTTCCACTAGACCAGATCCAGTGTGATGAGACTAAGATCCAGCCATACCTTGATGATGGGGGCCCACCAGGAAGGAGTGAATGCAGCTTTTTAGTTTCCTGTCATCCAGCCCAACTTGGAAGTTATTTGTAGATTGCTTATTCCAGCCAGAAAAAGTAAGCAAAGAGTAATTTCCTTTTCAGCTCTGTATTTGCGGTAAACATTTCCAGGCTTCTGAATTGGTCACACTTCGGGAGGGCCTGACCTATTTGATAAATTTTAAGACACCTTAGATTTCTCACGGTTCTGTACTCGGATCTTTCATTAAACCCAGCACTCACGGTCATCACTGATTTTCTCCCTGAAATAACCCTGACTTATCCGTGCTCCCTTTTAAACCTTCACTCTTGATTGTTTTTACTTTCTTGTAAATAGTACTGGAATGCAATTCAAAGAATTTGATAATTTTCAGGGACACTTTGCACCCTACAGAAAAATAAAGAGTATCCTTTTCTCTAGGGTTTATTTGTACTCTAAATTAAAGTCTTTTTTAAAAAATGCCTTTCAATTGAACCTATTTATTCTGCTTGTCTAAAATAACCTTACCTATTTCTAATATTTCTTATTTTGCTGAAAACATGATGAAAAGTTTTGCAAATGCCTGTCTGCCCCTGTTAGAGTATAAGCTCCAGGAGGCCAGAGGGCCAGTATCTGGCTGGTTCCTTTTTTATCCCTGATGATTTATATACAACCTGGGCCTCTTGAATGAATATGTGCAGATTTAAAGCCCTTTTATTTAAAAATAAAATCCACTACTTGAATATTTTGCATTATTTGGTCGTCTGATAGCCCTGTGAGCTAAGAGTGGGCAGGAAGCGTTTTCAGATGGAGTAAAGGAAGCCGTGGGAATGAGAGCTGCTGAGCCAAGGTCCAGGGTGGGCCAGAGCTAGTCAGCACTTCTGCTGTGGGCTTCAGGCTTGTCTAATTTGTTGAATTCCAGATGCATATTCACTGATGAAATTATTTGGTGCAGAAATGTGAGAAGCTATAAATATACAGACACTAATCAAGTCCAGAGGAATGAAATCTCTAATACTGAGTAAGGAAAGTCCCACTGGAAAACCAGTAGGTTCATTAGAAAACATTTGTAAGATGTGAAAAAAGAAAAAGAAAAGATGATTAAATCTGAGCTAATAGTACTTTGACATTTTTACAGAAACTGTGTATGTGGCAAAGGAATTCACTTGTTTTATTAACCTCATTATTCAGTGTGTTGAGCTTATGAAAATCTCAAAAGTTGATAATAGTTATTAAGCAGGAAAATGTGACAAGCCAGAGCATCTAGGTGAGCTGCGAGGCATTTGGCCAAGGGCTTGTAACCACTTGGCAGAGATAGCTGAAGGAAGACAGAGGGAGAGGGAGAGAGGAAGAAAGAAGGGAGTAAGGGAGGGAAGAAGGAAAAGAGGGAGGGTGGAAGAACACAGAGAGGGAGGGAGGGAGATTATAAAGGGGAATAATTTGATTTTTTTTCCAGCTATGTAATTATCTTTTTCCACCCATTTTGTCTCCAACCTGAGGCCTTAATGGCTCAATGTGTTTTGATTACATTGAAAAAGGTCTTGGACTGGCCATTTCCTTGGGTTCAAGGATCAGCCACTGGCCTGCCTGGCCACTAATCCCTGCTCTGGGCTCCATCCACTGGAGAACAAAGCAGATGGAATAGTAGGATCTGGGAGAGCAAACCCTAGGTGCTGGTTTCCATTTCTTCCCATTGTGTTTCCTAAAGTGTGTTCTATAAAATATTTATCCCAAAATGTTCTCAATAAAAGGAAGTTTGCAATGATCAAAATAATGTGTGCAGGGATGGGGGAATAATGCATATTATATTTCCTCTTGGAGAACCACAATGGCCAATAGAATAAGAAAGATGTAGACTGTCTTACAGTAAAGAAAATCATTTAAAGGTTGAATTTTTCCTAAACATATTGACCCCCCTTTGGGAAACACCTGTTAGCATCCTGGAGAATGTCAGGACGCCTTCTGTTTGTGTGTGTGTATATGTATGCTGGGGAGTGCCTCTTATACAGTAAAGTTGAAGAGTTATTGGGATCCCAGATGCCCCAATTTTCTAGGGCACTTTTCAGTCACTTACTTCATCTCAACCTAGAACAATTTATCATTATTTGAGTACCACTGTGCAACACTGACTCATGGTGACTATCACAGAACTAGAAAGATAGATGAGGTTGTTCTTGCCTTCAGAGAGATTATGATCCTATGCTAAGGAATAGACATGTACACGAGATAATAAAAGAACCTTGGGGGAAACACAAACTGAGAATTTGGAAATGGGAGAAGGTCCAACCTATGGGAAGTCTAAGAAAAGGTTTCACAGAAGCTGCAGCAATGGAGAAGGCCTTTGAAAGGTGCACAGAATTCAAAGGATTATGATGGGGCTGGAGAGAGAATAGCATTTCAGGAAGAGGTTGAAAGCTTAGAAAATTGTTGGAAACAAGTGCTCCCATGTGGTTGAATATAAGGGGTATGCAAAATGATAGTAAAAGGTCATCCTGGACAGGTACACTTGAAGGCCAGGTTGAGAGAGATGGCTGAATTCTGTGGACAGGGTACAGCCACTGAAGGGTTTTAAGTAGGAGTGTGATTTACTGGAGCCCTATTTTAGGAATGACAAGAAGATCCAACAGCTGGAACCAGAATATGGCAGAACAAATAAAAGGGGAAAAGGGAGACAAAGTGTGGGCAGGTTGAGATTACTTATAAACCCCCAAAGAGAGAAGGATTTTGTTTGTAAACTGGTCTGTTCCTGTGGGTGTGATACCCTTGGATTGTCTTAAATTCAAAGGTTTTAAGTTCACTTGATTAAAACAATTTAGGGCCTTTGATTTGGCCACATAAGTAAGGCGTGACTCAGGTTAAGTCCCACTTCCTTGGTGGGCACACACAGAAGATACAAGGAGAGAGAGAGAGAATTTTGTCAGTTTTGATCCTGGAGACCTGGGGAGAGATGAGCCATTTGCCTGATAGTTTGCAGCTGAAGAGAACAGAGCAGCTGAGCTAGCTGAGGAAGCCTGCAAAGACACGAGTGCTATGCCAGCCTACAGCTGAGATCAGAAGAAGCTAGGCCCTTTGGAGCCTTATGAGCAGGGTTCTTTAGCTTTTTCATTCCACAGACCCCTTTGTCAGTCAGGTGAAAACCACAGACCTCTTACTAAGTCTACACTACACTGTGAATTATTTAATAAATATATCACACCCACACCAACACATCCCCACAAAAATAAAGTTTTTTTTGAATTTCATTTCAAGCTCATGGACCCCTTGTTAAGAGCCCGTGCTTAAGAGGAAGAAGGAAGGAGAGACCAGGCAGAGATCACCCACCATCTTGCATCAACACGTGGCAACTGACTTTGGTGAGAAAGTACCTTTTATGGTACCTTGAGTTGGACTCTTTAGGGCCTTGTAACTGTAAGATTTTATCCCCAATAAATACCCTTTATAAAAGCCAACAGAGTTCTGGTACTTTGTATCAGCACCCTCTTTGGCTGACTAATACATCAAGTAATGTTCTACTTGAATAGAAGTGGAGGGCAATGGTAATGAAACCCTAACTTAGGGGGCAGATAGAGGACACTGAGAACCCACCAGTGGTTCCTCAAAGTCAAAATCCAAATTCTGCGGCAGGCCTTGAAAGACTTGTCCTCGCCTAGATGCAACCTGTCTCTCCAGGCCAATACCTCACCATCCTTGTGTCACTCACTCTTGACCTCCCAACACACCAAGTTCCTTCAAGCTCCTTCAATATGCCATGCTCTCTCTCACCTCTAAACCTTTCCATATGCTGCTTTCTTTGCCTAAAATGATGCTGGTGGTGGTGGTGGTGATGGAGTGGTTACTATATGCCAGTCACTGTTCTTAGTGCTTACATGTATTAATTCTTTTCCAGAAGTACCCTCATATTTTGGAGTGAGGCTGTCTTCTGTTATTTTCCATAGGGGGATGGTTCTGCCTATGGATGCTATGGAGTACTAAATTGAGAGTACAAGTATAGGATTTCCAGCCCATGCTAATATTTTAGAGGCACACACTTAAGAGTAATTGAATTTTATTAGAAAGCTAAAAGACCACTATTCTGTATTTTGGGGTTTATGTTTCTATGTCTGCCTATTTTTATAAAAATATAACTATACTACAAATGACCAGGAAATGACTTCACCACATTGCAAATACCTAAATGCAATGCTATTGTCTGTTTTGTTCACTTCTGGTTATATCCATAACATATAAAACAGTTTGTGGCACATATTAGGGACATGATAAATATTTGTTGAATGAATAAACGAAAGAATGAGCAAATAAATAAATAAATTGAGTGATCGAATTAATAAATTAATGAAATTTCTGTAGAGCTATGCTGTGGTCTCCAAACTAGCTCCTTAACCCCTGGCCCTGCCTCTTTTTTGTCCTAGTCAAATCCTCCACGACCTGCTTTCTGCAATCACGTGCTGTTTATTTTTTCCCCATAGCACATGATCCAAGAGACTTTGCTCTGATGGTTTGGCTCTTGTAGCATGGTCCTAAGATCAATTAAAAAAAATAGATGTTATTATGTCAGTGATATAAAAAATGTAGCTCCAAAAATGGGAGAAATGGATTTGAAGACTAGAATTAAATATAGTTCAAGGGTTCTAGAAAGGTAATCACTGTAGTTTTAGTTTGAATCTTCAAAGCTCTGAATTAGAAGGTAGTTGATCTTTTTCTTTTGCATCTAAGATGCACACCATAAGGCAAAGGGAGTTTTACCACAGGTTAAGTGCTGTGGCAGAATAGAGCAGGTGTCAAATGTGTTTTCTATTTTGAAATGCTAACTATAGTGTTTTAAAAGCAAAGGATAATCCTCATCCAGGCATACACGGTGCATTTCTCCATTATTATCAAATACTATCAAAGTTTTCACATTCGTCTTTTAAAAGGCTATAAAAGTAGGCAAATCCTTAGCCGCTACTCTGTGCCTTTGGCCTGACATGGAGAATTCTGGAGTCAAGGTTCTCAGCATTCCTCAGCTGATACTATCGTTGTTTGAAAGCAAATGTCTGGGGACTTACCTCATGGGTATATTTATTCAAAGCACTGTATTATGAGAATTTATCTCATTTTTAAATAACTCCAAGGAGACAAATCTCCACCTGTTCTCAGTGACCAGTCTGGATTTCAATAACTACAGGAAATGATTGCCTAACATTAAGGGACAGCAAAAAATACATATAATAGTTTATTTACATTTTATAACACTATGCATCCATGAAAAAGAGAGGGCTCTTTATGTACTAATATCGAAAGATCTCTAAAATAGTATTGTTCAATGGGAAAAAAGCAAGGTGCTAGGCATCTAGTATCTGTAGGGAAAAAAGTAGGGAATAGATATATATTTGTATAGTCATAAAATATCTCTAAAAGGATATACAAGAAGGAAGAAAACTGAGTGGCTAAGACAACAGGGGAAGGTGGGAGACTTTTCACCATACAATTTTGAATTTGGAACCACGTGGCTGTATTGTCCATTCAAGAGTTAAATTTAAAATAGTAGCACAATTAATTGTGACCTTAGGACAACCCCCATTTTAAAAATTACATTTCAAATCTGATTTGTAATTTGCCTACAAGTCAGGTGTTTCCATATGTTCTTTGTGATACCATGGTCCCACTTTCCATCTTGATTTCCCTTTACAAGTATGATCTTTGAGAAGTTTCTCTCTGTTAGCAAAATTAACATGAAGGGAAATTAAGGGGCATAGCGTCTTGACCTTGAAAGGGACCCTCTGTTTTCTGGATCGCTCGTTTGGCTGTCCCGGCAGAGGGGAAGAGGGTGGCTCCAGGCTTCTCAGGAAGCTGCCAGGTCGGTACCAGCAAGAGAAGTCCAGGCAGGTGCCAAGTCACCCTTCTGGGCCCCCGCTCATCTCCCACCCCCATTACTTCCCTCCAGGCCTGCAGGGGGCAGGGCCTCAGGAGGCTGCTCTCTGACTTCCGCCTGCAGGGGCCCAGGAATAACAGGCCTGAACGTGTGACTGTGGCTCGTCAGCGCTTCTGGGTGAGACTGGGAAGGAGGACACTTACCTGCAGCAGCCTAGATAGCCCGGCCCTCAGAAGAACGGCTCCAAAATGTCTATCTCGACCCAGCAGATGCAAACTGGGAACTCTTTTTTAAAATTTAAGATCTTTGATACTGAGAAATCCCACCAAAAGCTCAACAACCCTTAAAGCAGGACTGCAACCTTTCTCACTAATTAAGGGAAGCGTCTCCTTGTGGCTAAATCAAGCTTTATAATTGCTCCTGTTCTTTTTTGTGGAGGTAAAGTTCTGTTCTCAAGACATCATATCTGCCTAAAATAAATAGCAAATATGACAGTGTCAATAGAAAATAAAAGACGCTTCAGCTCATCAATACTTGGACAGTGATAAAAATAGGCACTCAGAAGCCACAGCATAAAATGTCCCCTAAAATTTCTGTGCTTGTGGGAGGAAATGGATTCTTTGGCTGCTATCTGAAAACTCCTCAGCGGTGGTTGTTTTTAAAAGACTACCTCTAAGGCCTCAGGCTCTTCTAAATGTCCTCTTATTTCAAGGCATCTCAGCATTGTTCAGGAACTTCAGATATGATGCCTTCCTTGGACAATACACAAAAATGTTCCTGCTCCCTTTTCCCAACATTCCAGCATCAGATGCTGGCTGAGCCATCTGACGCCCAGCTGAGGAAACAAACGCAGAGGTTGAGGTTCATGATGATTAGTTGCTTGTCATTTCTTTCAGCAAGAATTTAGGCATCAACTCTAAAAAGTTGAATCTGAGAGGGCTGAAGACCAAGGCAATACCTGTAGGGGAAAGGAGAAAGTTGGGGATTCCAACAGCTCCAATATTCCACTTAATATGAGCATTCAACCACACTACGCATCTCAACCACTTACTTGAGCCAGTTATCCCATCTCTCTATACCTCAGACTCCTTGTTTGTAAAGAGAGGTTAATAACAGTCTGCCTCACAGGGCTTTTGTGAGGATTGAATAAGATAATCAATAACTGTAAAGCACTCAGGCATTGCATGGCACAAAGCAAATGCTCAAAAAATGGGAGCTTTTATTTTTGTCATTAATATGGGAGGTTGGAGAAGAAGTGAAGCATGAAATTTCTCGGAGTCTTGCCTTGTTTGAAGGCAATGGTTAAACTGGGGATATGATCCTTTTTTGTTTTCCAAGTGCAGGCATGAAAACCAAATGGAAAATTCGGCAAGAGGATGATTGTGCGTCTCTTTACGCTCCCCGCTGGCTCTTGGGAAGGTTGTCTTGCAGACCACGATGCCCCATTTAAGAACGGGCATCTTCTTTGTTTATCTGCAGCTCCCTGCCGCCTTGTCATCCAGGTTATTCCAGAGTTGATTTGTATCCAACGCGACTGTAATTGACACAGTTATCATACTATAAAACCCAAGGTCACATGGAGGTGCCGGTGGGCTAAAGAATTTGTTATGTTCAATGAAAATGATATGAATAAATCATCTTGGTAACACATGACTATAGGAGAAGACATAAACCCAAGCAACGGGTCACAGTTTCATGCATTTTATGACCTGCTTCCCTTCCTGCTGGCACGTGGGCCTTCACTTGTCTGAGGCAGGGATCCTCTTTTGTTGTCTTCCTAGCAATAGTGGGGGAGGGGGTATTTAGAGACCCACATAATATATATAATAAGAACATGTATGTATTTCAGGCAAATAATTTCTTCAAAGGCACTTTCAGGCAGGAGATTGCTGCTATCAGCCTTATGGGCTAAAGGATTCTTCCCCTGGGAAAAGTTTATAGCTTCCTCTGAGCAGTGAAAAAGTTTATAGCATCCCCCTGTGCCAGTGAAGACTGAATGCAATGATGTGGCATAGGATGACTTTCTTGTCCTTGCCCTTGTGCAAACAAAGCACTAGACCAGAAAGAGAGTAGGTTCTAGTTGGACTTTTTAAAGGCCCTCTAAGACATCTTGGCAGTAATTCTAAGCTCACCAGTTCTTTTACAACTGCTTTGTGTTTTATGCACTCTACCTATTCTAGAGCTGAGGTGATTGATGTCCAGCAGAAAGTATGAAGCCAGGAACACAAAGAAACATAGTGTGGGGGTGATATTACAAGGCTGGGTTGCCTAGACAATACAGCAGGCAAACCAGCTCAAACAGGATCACCTTGCTTGTGATGTTACCTGGATTATCTGAACTACCTAGAACAATCCAGATTAGGTTATGATCATCCAGGTGGAGAACTTTCTTTGCCTTTCAGCTGAGTAGGATTAGTCCATCTGCTCCAGAATTCCTTCCAATCCCAATCAAGGTTGAGCCTAATCTTCTCCCGCATGTAACAATAGTTCTCTTTGTTTGTAAATAGCAGCCATATTGAGAATGAGAATATCTTATTTGTACAAGTCTTTCATTGCGTATCAACACTTTCACATGTATTTGTGAAAGACTTTAGCAGTGTCTTACAGTCTGCATTGTCATAGCTCTTAAATATTTATGTGCATAACCATGGTTTAAAGGTGTCTAAAGGGTATTGTAGTTTATTTTAAAAGCTGTTTTAAATTAATACAACAGAAGGCCAATATGACAAGGTAAACAAATCCTAGTCCACCTCCAGCAGTCAACCATGCTCCCATAAGGTAACAGCTGCATACATAAATATCTCATACCAACTATTAGTTCTATCCATGTACCCCAGCACTGCGGGGGAGGAAGGGGGGGCTAAAGCATTTTGTCTTTACACAGCACTTTCCACTGAATAGCTCAGCCAGGAGTTCATATTTGTGAGTTCTTTCCAAGGGCCAGGATCGTGTATTATTCCCTTGAGTCCAGCTTCCCAGCTTCTCTGGGGCTTCGGATTAAAGGTGCTTAGTCCTACCTACATAGCCAGATGGTCCCATCTTTCCAAATAGTTGGGAATCAATCATTATTTGTTAGCTTTGAAAGGCCTTTGATTTCTTTGTGGCATTGTGTTCTAGAACCTGGGCATACCTTTGGCAACAGGAACTTAAGACTTCTCTTTTCTTACCGTGAACATAAGTGAGAAAAAATGACAAGGAGAGGAGTTTCAGGGAGGTTTTATCTGTATGGCCAGACATCTGACAAAAAGTCTCTCTCTGTACATTTGCATATGTGCAGGAGTTTTCTTGAAAATGTGATGTCCTTCAGGGGATACAGTAACCATAGCCTACAATGCAGCAATTATTTTTTTCCATGAATGGCCTCAGAGAGCAAAATTTCATGAAATATCTCTAATTTTGAGGAAAGGTGTTCCAGAAAGTTTCTTAGCAGGAAAAAGTTTATTCACCTTTCTCCATTTTACTGAGCATCTCTCCTTGTTTATTTCATGGATCTTAAAAGGCCACAGAGAATTTTAAGCTTGAGCAAATAGTCATGCCTCCCAACACAAGTTTGAGAAGGAAAACACTCTCTAGCGTGGACTTCTACCCCTATTTTAATTTTGCCCTAAGTTATTAGTCGTTATTCATTGCACTAGCTGTGTGCCTTCATTTAAGAAAAAAGATGGGGAAGCAGATGTAGCTCAAGATAAGTCCTCCTGTTACCATTCGGGAGAAACCAGATTCTATCCCTGGGACATCCTAATGAAAAAGAAGAAGAAAAAGTGTGCTTGCGCCATGAGCCAGTGCCCATATGGTAAGCTGAATGCCTGTGCGAGTGCCCACGTGGTGAGTCAAGTGCCCTTGTGAGTGCCAGCGTGGTGAGCCAGTACCTGCATGGTGATCCAGTGCCTACGCCAGTGAGTCACGTAGCAAAATGATGATGCAACGAAAGAGAGACGAAAGGGAGAGTCAAAGTGAAGCTCAGCAGAGACCAGGAAATGAGGTGGCACAATTGACAGGGAAACCTCTCCCCACATCAGAGGTCCCCAGGATGGAATCCCAGTGAATCCTAGAGGAGAAAGATGAGAAGAGAAGACAATAAAAAGAGAAATAAATACAGAAGATCACACAGTGAATGGACACAGACAGCAAAAAAAACTGTGTGTGTGTGTGTGGGGGGGGGAATAAATCTTAAAAAAAAAAAAACAGAAAAGAAAAAGAAAAAAGATGACCAAGAAACAAAGCCATGGACACTGATGTTGCAAAACATGTAAACTGATACTATGTTACCACTGTATTTTCCAGTTTGCAAAGAATTTGGTATCTGGGTATCTTACTGTATGTTTCCACAGCAAAATAAAAACAGAATTCAATTTTAAAAAATATTTTGCACACAGTGTGATAGGAAGACCTATCATCTAAAGATTATGCATACATGTTTATTATATAGATTGATAATGTTTTCAGTAGTTGCACAAACATTGCACCCAAACCGTTATTCTGAATATTTAAAAATAACACTCTGTTTATCTAGTCTGAAGTTGTCTTGGATGAGTGAGGCATAAAATAACCCATGTTCCAGTAAGATGAATCTCCTGACATTGGACAAAGTCTACTTAACCTTTACCCCCTGACTGACACACTGGATGTATCTGCGATGAGCATTACTGCTTTGCTAACGATGCTCAAACACGTGGTATTGATCTACTTGGGTTCCAGCTCACTAACCCCAGCTGCTCCCGACTGTCAGGAACACATGCTGAATAAGCAAACGAAAGAAGGAACAGGCTGAGGGGACCCATTTTTTCCTGATCACTCAGAGGGCTTACATGACTTTCAAAAACAGAAACAATGAAAATTGCTCTGCCAACTGCCCGTGGAAGAGTTTTAGAGAAATGAATGTTTCATACCAACCATATAAGAATCAGACCCAGGCCCTGCCTGTATCCCTGGGCCCCTCCTTTTTGCTTGGGATCCCAAAGCGATGCAGGGGAAGCTCTTTTGCCTTTGTTCTCCATCATAGCCAGAAACTGAGCCAAGTCTAAGGAAGTGGTTCAGAGAACAGAAGTGAGCATTCTAGAGACCCTGTGTGAATTGTTCTGCCACTTTCTGAGACCATCTCAGTTTCCTCATCCATGAAATAGATAATACCTGCTTTACTGCAGTGTTGTGATGACCAAATGAGATAATACCTGTGAAGTGTTTAGTATAATGCCGGGTATGTGGTTGCCATTCAAAGATGTTGGCAGCAGTGGCTGCTGTTCCTTCTATCAGCATTGGTCTCCGAGCTGATGACTCAGGGCTGCACCCAGAGCCTGTGGGGACCCCAAGGACTGGAGAAAGGTAGAGCTTCTTAGACACCTGTTGGGCATTGAGTCAGGTACCCCACAAAAGACACATTCATGTCTTAACCTGTGTTCGTGTAGGTGTGAGCTCATCTGTAAATTGGACCTTTGAAAATGTTATTATTAGTTAAGGTATCAATTCATTAGTGAATGGGATCTTCAAAGATCCTATTTAGATGAGGCCAAGTTGAATCACAGAGAGCATGAATATATGGCTCCTTATAAGGAAAGGAAATCTAGTCAGCCAGACAAGTGACTAGGCAGGAGAAATAGAAGCCAGAAAGAAAAGTCATGTGATGAAGCAGAGATGCGAGCCACGGAGACCCAAGGATTACAGCAAGCCAGCACCAGAATGCTACACACTCTGGGAGAAAGCATGGCCTGTCAAGACTTTGATTTTGAACTTCTACACTCCCAAACCTTGAGATGATAAATTTCAATTGTTTAAGTCAACCCATCATGTGGTATTTGTCATAGCAACCCTGGCAAACTAAGACAACATCCTTTCTGACTCTTCTCAGTTTTTCTACGAAAAGGTGGAGGATGTGGAGCTCTATTCCGATAAGATTAGAACTTTCCAAGAGCTGGGACATCTATTGGTTCTTTCAAAGCCCTGCATTTATGATTTGTCATGTTAGGCTCTTACTGTTTTATGCTTCATAAATTAAAAAACAAGGAAAAATGTTTACAGCTGGACATTTGTTCTTTGAGCAGTTTTGTGTAGGACAGCATTAGAGGAAAAATGCATACATACATATTCCCAAACAATTAACTTACTTGTGAAATGGATATGAGCAAAGCCAGAAATGCAATGCATTTTCCCACTTAAAATAAGAGGCTGATTTCTTGATTTAAGATGGCAAACACTGCATTGTTGTGTTTCCAGATAAGAAAAAGCCTAGAGATGTGCATCCAAGAATAGGTCCAAGATTTGTTACTGATTACTGTCTATATCCTATGTAAACATGAAAGTGTTCTATCCATAAAAGTGGATAAATAAGAAGAGATCCTGATATAGTGGAGTTTTACATCTTATTGATGTGACAGGTTCTATTCGAGATGTGTTTAATGCTGGGCTAAGTAAGTTAAGAGCACATTTCTTTTTTTTTTTTTTTTTATTTTTTTATTTTTTATTGACTTTGTAATAATATTACATTAAAAATATATATGTGAGGTCCCATTCAACCCCACCCCCCCACCCCCCCTCTCCCCCCCCCCCAACAACACTCGTTCCCATCATCATGACACATCCATTGGATTTGGTAAGTACATCTTTGGGCACCTCTGCACCTCATATACATTGGTTCACATCATGGCCCATACTCTCCTCTATTCCATCAAGTGGGCCCTGTGAGGATTTACAATGTCCGGTGATTACCTCTGAAGCACCATCCAGGGCAGCTCCATGTCCCGAAGACGCCTCCACCTCTCATCTCTTCCTGCCTTTCCCCATACCCTTTGTCCATTATGTCCACTTTTCCCAATCCGATGCCACCTCTTCTATGTGGACATTGGATTGGTTGTGTCCATTGCACCTCTATGTCAAGAGGAGGAAGAGCACATTTCTTTAAGTATACAAAGTAGATCCAAAAACTCTTTTTCCTTCTTCCTCCTTAAAATAAGCAAGAAATCCAAAGCTAAAGAAGGTCAGGGTGCCCAGCCTGCTGCACTGCATGAAAAGTCTACAAAGAGTTGTCCCAATGCCAATTGCATCCCCACTGAAAGACAGTCCTTCTAGATTCTCCTAAGTCACTCCTCCTTAAAACGTAGGTCCCTCTTTCCTTACCTAAGACTGACCTCTGAGGCCACTGATCCCTCTTCTTAGAAGAGGATCCCCCTCCCCAGCCCATGTCTGCAGTGACCTGCAGTGAGCTCTCTGTGTGGTAGTGTAAATCTTGTGAATAATCCCAGTACCAAAGTGGGCAAGGTCCATCTATAACCTCTGACCTCTTGCTGATGACATTTGTCATCTATCAGCAAAAGATGAAAATAGAACTGAGGATGAACCATCTGACTCAAGGATCCAAGCCCCCAAATCCCTGTTGCTGGTTCTTTTCTCAATCTTTCCTAATCTCTGACCTCTAGCTCCAACCCTACTGCCTGACCAGCTACTCACTCCAGCTGAATTAGCTGACAGCTTTGTCCTCTCAGGCCTTAGCAAGAATCCCAGTTCTGTTCTCTTGTCCCAACTCTTCTTGGCAAGGTGCCCCCATTCTCTACCAATGGGGAATTTTTTTCTGCCTGGACTCCAAATATGTCATTCTCCATTTGGGTCCAAAGTGGTTATCTAGGGATAGCCCCCACTAGTGTGGTTATCTCTGGGTGGCAGGATTATAGATAGCTTTATTTTCTCCTTTTTTTAAACAGTGGGTTGTAGTCTTATATCTTCCCCTGTTGTCTTTTATTTATTCTTTTCTTTAATACACAAGGTATACATGAATATATTTTTGTTACCAAAAAAACACAAAAAAACAAAAACACACACACAAAAAGAAACAAACATGGAGGTATTTAGAATAAAAGACAATTCATCCTGTTTTTCCAACCCCAATTAGACTTATCCTCTCCAGAATTAATCAGTTTGGTGTGTATCATTTTAGAACTGTTGCTTGCATTTACCAACAAATATTTGCATACATCTGTTATAAAATCAGAAAGAATAAGGTGAACCAATGGTGATTTCTTGACAGCCACATGGTCCACCATCTTGGTTAGTTTCCATTTCCATTCATCTTTCCTGAGATTCCCACTCTTTTGGCTCAAAGTCCCACTCTTCTGCTTTTGGGGGCTTGATTACACTTCTCAGATCACTCTCCTGGACACACTTCTACCATTTTTAAAAACCAATGCTTCCCTCTAAAGTCTTCTTACGTTTTACAACCTCATCCCTCTGCTCTACCAGCACATATAGTTGATCTTTTCCTCTTCACTTTCCTACCAGACTCCTTTCTGGGGAGGGGTTCAGGAGTCATATGTTCAAGTATTAGACAATAACATCAAGGCAGATAGTTACCGTCTTCCTCTGGGGTGTCTCCGAATTATACTTTGTAACTCACTTAAAACAATTTGCATTTCATCATATATTCTCTGTAGGGTGAATTCTCAATCTTAACAGATTTCAGGGGAGATAGAAGACATTTTTTACCACAACATTTTACAAGTTACAAGCAATAAAACTGTATGGTCAAGTTTTCAGTCCTACGGTAGATACTGTCCCCTTAGACATGTAGTTAAACATCTGATATGTGGAAAAATCCAAATGAGAAACAACAGCTAAAAATAGAATTCAAAGAAGCAATGAGTCATGACCAAGCTGAATGAATACTTTAAATGATATATTAAATAGAACAGACTGGCCAAAGGAACGTTGAGGCTGGTTTACAATTATCTTCCCCATCTTGGGGCCCTAGATATTAGAGGGTCTCAGGGATATTGGAGATCACGAACACTCTTTTTTGCAACTTCATTGTTTATGTGTTTCCTCTTAAAGAGGTCATCTTTCTCCCTTCTGCACTATACTTATTTTATTCCTAAAGCAAAGGTTGGTTCAGACAGTTTTTTTTTCCCTCCCTTAAGTGGGATATTAAACTTATCTCTAAAACAGATAAACCACCTAGCTCTGTGGGCTTAGTGGGACTGTAACATCTATGCTAATCCCTGATCAGCCAGGTGCTTGCCCCCTGAGTGACCTTGAAGGAACCCCAGTCTCCCTCCTTCCCTTTCTCCAGTTACTTCCCCATACAGCAACATTATCTTGCTCCTCTGATCTCCTGGGCTTTGGGGGGAGGGCAACAAATGAAAACATGAGAAAGCCTTTTGCAAAAAGAAAGCTTTTGGTGACACAGGCGTGATTAACAGACAGCTCAGCTCAGACAGGAAGCTCTAAATCCTGAATCTGGCTCCAGCCCCAGCCTAAACTGGGTGTCAGGTACTATGAATGCTGTGTGGGGAGAAAAAGTGGGGATACAGTCGTCAGTCTCCTGGGGTGACCCAACTAAATCAGGCAGCAGTACTAGAACTTTCTGTGTGATCTATTAACTTTAATTTTTAAAAATGTATTTAAAAAAAAAGAAATAACTAGTGTCAGCACCAAGCATCCCAAGAATGTATAATAACGTCTGTACTTGGTTAAAATACCTCCTATGCAAGCTTTCTCCCCTCTCCAGATTATGTGTCTTCTCAGGATGCAGCTCTTACTTCACGGCATCACATTTGATTATAGCCCATTAGTATTGCTTATTTTTTCCCATATGCTTGTCTTCTCAATTGGGTTATAATCTCCTTCTAGGTACAAATCGCCTGATTCTTTTAAAACCTAACAATTTGGGGAAACGGACTTTGGCCCAGTGGTTAGGGCGTCCGTCTACCATATGGGAGGTCCGCGGTTCAAACCCCAGGCCTCCTTGACCCGTGTGGAGCTGGCCATGCGCAGCGCTGATGCGCAAGGAGTGCCGTGCCACGCAAGGGTGTCCCCCGCGTGGGGGAGCCCCACGCGCAAGGAGTGCGCCCGTGAGGAAAGCCGCCCAGCATGAAAAGAAAGAGCAGCCTGCCCAGGAATGGCGCCGCCCACACTTCCCGTGCCGCTGACGACAACAGAAGCGGACAAAGAAACAAGACGCAGCAAACAGACACCAAGAACAGACAACTAGGGGAGGGGGGGGGAAATTAAATAAATAAATAAATCTTTAAAAAAAAAAAACAAAAAACCTAACAATTTATGGGTATATAACAATCTCTCTCTCTTTTTTTTTTAACAGCTCTGAGCTAACAGTCATATACCATACAATTCGCCCATTTAAAGTGTATAAATTAGTTTTTAGTATACCCACAGACTTGTGCAACCATTACCACAATCAATTTAGAACATTTTCATCACCCCTAAAAGAAACCCCATACCCATTAGCTATCACCCCACTCCAATCCTCCCATCTCTCTAACCCTAGACAATCTCTAACCTATTCTCCATCTCCATAGATTTGCCTATTCTGGACATTTCATTTGAATGGAATCATATGTGATCTTTTAGATCGACTTCTTTCATTTACCATAGTTTTTTCAAGGTTCATTCATATTGGAGCATGCATTAACACTTCTTTTTTTTCTGGCTTAATAATATTCCATTTTTTTGATATGTGACACTTTGTTTATCCATTCACCAGTTGATGGATGTTTAGGTTGTTTCTACCTTTGACTATTATGCATAATGCTGCTATGAATGTTCATGTACAAGTTTTTGTGTGAGCATTTGTGTTTCTCTTGGGTGTATACATAAGAATGGGATGGATAGGTTAATGGTAATTCTATGTTTAGCTTTTTTGAAGAATTGCCAAATTGTTTTCCAAAGTGGCTGCATCATTATCTTCCCATCAGCAGTGCATGAGGGCTCTGATTTTTCCACATCCTCATCAATACTTATTATCTGATTATTTGATTCTAACCATCCTAGCGGGTATGAAATTGTACCATTTTTATGGTTTTTATTTACATTTTCCTGACGACTAATGATGTCAAGCAACTTTTCATGTGCTTATTGACCATTTGTATGTCTTCTTTGGGGAAGTGTCTATTCAAGTCTTTTTTTCATTTTTAACTGGGTCATTTATCTCTTTATTGTTGAGTTATAAGAGTTCTTTATATATTCTAGATACAAATCACTTACATATACATGATTTGCAAATATTTTCTTCTATTCTGTGAATTATCTTTTAACTTTCTTGATAGCCTCATTTGAAGCACAAAAATTTTAAATTTTGATGGAATCGATTTTATCTACTTTTTTTTTTGTTACTTGAGCTGTCTGTCATATGTAAAACTCCTTTGCCAAGTCCCAGACCATGAGGATTTACCCCTATGTTTTCTTCTAAAAGTGTTAAGGTTTTAGCTTTCATATTTATGTCTTTGGTCCATTTTATTTTAATTTTTCATATGGTCAGAATGCTCTCTTACCACATGCTTGTTAACTATTTATTATATAATCAAAAGAAAGTTTAAGCTGCATTTTATAATTTATTCATCATGCAACAAATATTTATTGAGGACATACTATTTGCTAAATACTTGTTAGGCACTTGGGATACAACAGTGAGCAAAATAGTTGAGCCCTGCTCTGAAGATATTCTAATCATAATGGGAGAGACAGATAGTCATATCTCACAAACAGCATTAAGTGCTGCAAGGAGAAAGCATAGGTGGTTTAACAGGGTTCAGCTTGGGGAGCTGATTCACTCTGGAAGGGGAGGCAGGGGTTGGGTGAGGGGTAGAAAACATATTCTTATCAAAAGAAACAGCAGTGAGTGAGAGAGCGGGTTGGGAAGAGACAAAATTAGAGAAGTAGGCATGGGATCGAGCAAACAAGACCTTTCATGTGCTGCATTATTTCAAAGAATTTTCATTCCAATTGTGATGAAGGTGGGCTTGCTATACACTTCTTGAATGAGGGAACCATTGCTCAGAAAGTTTAGGTGACTATAGTTTAGGTGCACCCAGCTAGCAAGTGGCAGAGCCAGGTCACAAGCCCAAGGCTGCCTAACTCCTGGTCTACTACATCACCTCTGCTCAGGGCTGGAGTCATCCTCTCAGGGAAACTACAAGGTTTAGGGTTAGGAAAGAGCAGATTTAACTGAGCTTTTAGTGAAGAATCCATTCTGGAAGAACTAATCTAGGGCAGGGACGAGAGCACACACATATGGGGCCAGAAGACAATGGCAGCTGTCCTAGAGGTTATTAAGGAAAAGCTTAGTCCTCCTCATTGTCAGTAACCCAAGCTTGATTGTCCCCCTAAGACAATGCCCTCTGGAATCTCATTACCTCAGCTTGGAGGTCACAGTGCACTTTCAGTCTGGCTCCAGAGGTTAAGAGGCCCATGCTTCTCTGGAGGTGTTTTATTTTATTTTTTTTTTATTTTTTTATTTTTTTTATTAATTTTTTTATTTTTTATTGACTTTGTAATAATATTACATTAAAAATATATATGTGAGGTCCCATTCAACCCCACCCCCCCACCCCCCCTCTCCCCCCCCCCAACAACACTCGTTCCCATCATCATGAAACATCCATTGGATTTGGTAAGTACATCTTTGGGCACCTCTGCACCTCATATACATTGGTTCACATCATGACCCATACTCTCCTCTATTCCATCATGTAGGCCCTGTGAGGATTTACAATGTCCGGTGATTACCTCTGAAGCACCATCCAGGGCAGCTCCATGTCCCGAAGACGCCTCCACCTCTCATCTCTTCCTGCCTTTCCCCATACCCTTTGTCCATTATGTCCACTTTTCCCAATCCAATGCCACCTCTTCTATGTGGACACTGGATTGGTTGTGTCCATTGCACCTTTATGTCAAGAGGAGGCTCAGATTCCACCTGGATGCTGGATGCAATCCTCCCATTTTCAGTTGTAATCACTCTAGGCTCCATGGTGTGGTGGTTGTCCTTCTTCACCTCCATCTTAGCTGAGTGTGGTAAGTCCAATAAATCAGATTGTAGGTGCTGGAGTCTGTTGAGGCTCAGGATCTGGCTATCACATTGTCAGTCCAGAGATTCAAATCCCCTAAATATATCTTAAACCCCAACATTAACTGCACCTCCAGCACATTAGCATGAAAGTCTTATGAAGGGAGATCCCATCTGAGTCCAGATTCATCACACATAAACACCATTTCCAAAGAGGGGCCATCTGCCCTGGTAGTTAACCCCATCGGCCATGACCATAACTCCCATGGGTCTCTTTAGCCCTCAAAGGAACCAATATCTGGGGGTTGTATCTGCTTTATCTGTCTCTCTGACTCTGCTCAGTTGTGCATGAGGGCAAACCTTCTGCCAGCCTCCAGACTCTTTTTTAGAAACTCGTAGCCATATAAACTCATTTCTCCTTTCCATTTCCCCCTTACTTTAGGTCAAACAGCATTTTAAAGTCATGGTATTTTATGTAGACATGGATATTCTGCTGATCCGCATTGAACCTTCCGTATAAGGTCATTTTCCAGTTGCATCATCAGTTGGTAGTTGATAGTGGTCCCTCGTTGCCAGGGAGGCTCATCCCCGGGTGTCATGTCCCACGCTGGGGGGAAGGCATTGCATTTACATGCTGAGTTTGGCTTCGAGACTGGCCACATTTGAGTAACATGAAGGCTGACAGAAGGAAATTCCCAGGCACAAAGTTGCTCTAGGCCTTGTTATTATTTTGGGTTTATCAGCTCACAAGCATAGTCATTAGTATCAGGGGCTCACTGTTGAACCCTCACTCCCTCCCGGTCCCCACCACTGTACCTGGGAGACTGTCGCTGCTCCCCTTGGAGGTGTTTTATGTGAGTAGACTCTCTGCCTCCTCCAAGAACTTCAAAAGCTGCCCTTCAGCATGGCACCAGATCATAATGGGCCTTGCCTTGATCAGAGTGGTTGATCCATCTGGTTAAAGAAATCCAATAAATCATTTAATTGTCCTCTCATCCCCAGAAGTCACCTCAGCCTTTTAAAGGCCAGGATTGCCTGTGTGGATATGTGAATCTGAACAATTCAGGGGCCTGGAGAAGACTGATACAGAGGGAAACTCTAGACTCAGATAAAATTTCCCACTTGATTACCCAGAAGCAAGCAGGCTGGTGTGGCTCTATAGTCTTAGTGGCAGCCAAATGCCCTCCTTCTCTGGAAGCGGCAGGCTTTTAGCTTTTGGATTCTGTCCAGCTGGAGTCATGATAAAGCATAGCTCATAGCAAAGCTTTATGAAAACCAATCTCTTAAAAGCAGGCGAGGAAGGTTGCTTGTCTCAGACTACCATGCTTGTTGAAATTTCTGCGCATCTCCTCCTTCCCGCCCCCCACATCGGGAGCAAGCTCTTCCCTGCTCATCCATGAGCTTGAAAATGAGACTAAGGATAAGTTGGCCTCAGTGACAAGCTTTTGCTCTTTGGGTGTGTAACTGAGTACCAGAATGCTTGCTGATTGTGAAACTGGGTCTGACCATTTCATTCCTTTATCCCAGTTCCTACGTTTTTTGTATGTTTTATCCTTTTTTGCTTTATCAGACATGGTGTCACAAACTCAAAATGCCAACAAGGGCCAGGCAAGTCTCATGAGTGATGGAAATGGGCTAGAAATTAGGTACAAACAGAAGACCTCTAGATTCTCTCTGAAAGGGAAACAACTACTTAGCCCCGATTCATTGTTGCCTTACAAAAATTGGACTAGTGTTGGCAGATCTTATCTTTTTACCGCCAAGTAAACCAGAAATCCTGAATTGTATTTGATATTTCCTTATTCTACAACTATATGGGGACCAGACACATACAGAGGGAGATCCAGTCTCATAGGTACCAGTTTGCAGTCTCTGCAGAATAGGACAGTGGTTGAAAGCACAAATCCTGGATCTAATGAAATTTGCTTTCTGTGCTAACTGTGGACCTTGAGCAAATTGTCTAATCTTTTATCATCATCATCATTATTAATTTACCATTGATGTTTTGAGAAGTAAATGTGCTCAGCACAATGCCTGACCCATAGTAAACTCTCAGTTAAAAGGGAAGCGGACGTGGCCCATTGGATAGGGTGTCTGCCTACCACATGGGCGGTCCGCGGTTCAAACCCTGGGCCTCCTTGACCCATGTGGAGCTGGCCCACGCGCAGTGCTGATGTGCACAAGGAGTGCCGTGCCACGCAAGGGTGTCCCCCGCATAGGGAAGCCCCACGCGCAAGGAGTGCTCTCCATAAGAAGAGCTGCCCAGGAATGGTGCCGCATACACGGAGAGCTGACACAACAAGATGACGCAACAAAAGAAACACAGATTCCCGTTGCCGCTGATAAGGATAGAAGAGGTCACAGAATCACACACAGCGAATGGACACAGAGAGCAGACAACTGGGGGGCGGGGGGCGGGCAGGGGAAAGGGAGAGAAATAAATAAAAAATAAATCTTAAAAAAAACAAACCTTTCAGTTAAAGCTAGCAATTTCTGTTCTACCTAGGTTTCCTTTGAAAAGCACTTCTCCATCCTCAAAGAACAGGTTTACAAAGATCCCTATACTGAAAACTGCCCAGCAACAGGCCCTCCTGGGAGTGTTGAAGCTGTAAGCTCAGTGGAGCAGCAGCTCGCTGTTCAGCAACTAATTCAAGGCCAGAAAGCAACCCCTCCCCCACCAGGCATGCCCAGAAACTATAGATCCTGCCTTAATTACTAGCAATTAAGCCGACTTCAGACTGCAATGCAGGATCAGGCCCCGCTGGGGCCTCCTGAGGGCCTTAGATGAGCATGGCTCAGGCTTTCTGGAACCTCACACCCTGCCCCCCCATCACTTATTTAGCCCTTGTCCCCACTCCTGTGCAAACCTCCCTGCTGCCAGAAGCACCCCGAGCCAGGGAAATCAGAAGGCTGTGGGCAGGGGAACTTCCCTGAGCCACATTCTAAACCTCTGCGTCCAGACGGGAGTTCTCAAAGGCAAGCCCCAGCTCACAAGATTGCCTCCGGATTGCATAATGAAAGACGGAGGTCTCTGTCCCCACCGCAACAGTTTTCTACGTTTGCTAAAAAGGTTTGTAAAAGGGAATTTTCTTCCAACCAGGAAGGAAATAATACAGTTACTCAAGTGCAACAGAAAAATCAGAAAAGAAAAACTAAAGGGTCTTCCAGTATGGCAGTAGTAAAGATTTTTCTTTAAATGAGGACCCTCTCCACAAAAGCTGAGTGAACCAGTTAGGGTGGAGGGGCAAGGGACACGTCTCCTGTCATGCCCTCCTAGGTCTCGACTGACACCTGTGCAGACATTAAGTAGCACAATAGTGACAACTCTGGAACTCAGATTTGGAGACACAGTTTGGTAAAAGCACCCTCTCGTCCGAAGTGCTCTTGGACATAGGTATGTAGGAGGCACCTGAATAAAACAAGGAGGCCAGCTTCCTCATCACCCTTGGGCAGCACAGGCTCAGACAGCTAGGAAAGCCCCCTTTCTAGCTTTTGTTTGCAGTGTGGGTCTCAAGGCAGCCCTTCCTAGTCCCTGAAGAGACAAGCCCACACCAGCTCTTGGCTCTGGGGCCCAGAGGCCAGATGAAGTTGGAACTCAGGGCAGCTGATCCATCTCCATCTGTGACCCAAGGTTACTCAGAGGCTCTGGGAGGGCAGTGCAGGAACTTCCATCCTCCCTACTGCACAGATGGCTTTGTTCTATTTACAGTTCAGGAGTCAATGGCATTTTGTAATTCACTAGTTCAACATTATCATTAATGTCTGTCAGCCCAGTTAAAAAATACACACACAGAATTTAACAAAGTTCTGAAATGAAGATTTAAAGCAACTTCCTCAGGTATATAAATCTGCATCTCTTAGGCATGTCTATGTTTACTTCTATAATTCAGAAAAGGAAAATGCTGCTGGCTTGAGCAGTTGTGATTACCTCTTTCAGCAGACTCTTGTCTTTTCTTTCTTTTGTGAAAACTAACCAGATTATGGCAGGAGCTCTTTGCTGATCCTCTGTGTGTTCTGATCACTGGGTGTTTTACCCATCTGCTCTTTCCCCATCCCCCAACCTCATTAATTGTGTTTTACCAAATGGCAAATCTACAGCCTCACTAAGCATAAAGTCAGCTGCCCAAGGACAAGAAAAACATGCAAATACATACCCAGCTCCTTCAAAGCCTAATCTTTCTGAAATTATAGCAGGTTAATTAGATGGGAACATTAATAAAAAGTAGAGCTAGTTGCAGAATCTTGGAAGCCTAAGGTGACACCAACTAACAAGCCCATTATGCTGTTTGTGGATGTAAAGTTCAGGTTTGCTGGGGTGTAAGTTCATTGCAAAGGAAAACTCACACACAAACTAAAGCATGTTTCTGAGGAAGCTGAATGACTGGGATGGTGAATGCATTCATAGAATGAGAGGAAACTCAGCTGACAGAAACTTCTGGCAGAGATGTTAAGACTAACTCCACAGGACTAGCCCTCTCTCATTTTATCCCATCCCAGATTACAGTGGGGCCTGGATCTTTGCTACTTCGGGCAAGTGTGCTTGTGCTCTAAACCTATGTTTTTTCAGTTGCAACATTAAGGAATAAGACTAAACAATTCCTGAAATTCTCTAGTACCCAGAATTCTAAGACATCCTTTCTTTCTTTGTTCTCTTACCTCCCCATCCCACCCCATCTGTGCCCCATGTCATTGCACAAGCCCCATAGCCTTACCTCCAAGGAGGAGGAGGCACCAAGTTAAAAGAATGTTGTCCTGGCCATTGGTAATGTTTCAGCACCATGGAAAGCGACTCAAGAACTAAATCACCACCCAACTACCCCCCAGCTTCCCCTAAACTTCTTGAGTGATATGCCTGTGTCAAGGTCCATTTATATATATATTATTTATTTATCTAAGTAGAAAAACTGTGAACTTACAAAACAATCATGCATAACCACCAGGAATCCCATACATTACTCTACCACTAGCATAGGGGTTCTTAACTAGGAGTTCATGGACTCCTTGGGATTTCAGGGGGTCCATGAGCTAGAATTGAAAGAAATCAACTTATATCTCTATTTTCTCTGACCTCTAGCTGAAATATAGCATATCCTTTACTTATGAATTGCTGTAATAAATTACAGTAGTAATCATTTCATATCACGTTACAGTTGTTGCACATCTCAAAAAAATTGCTTACATTCATCCATACTTCAAAATTACGGTAGTTGTTAGACCCAATGCTAGTTGAGTGTCATAAAACTATGTGCTGCTACATTCTGAGAAGCAGTCTGTGGTTTTCTCCTGACTGGCAAAGGGATCTGTGGAACGAAAAAGATTAAGAACCCCTGCACTAGCACCTTGCATTGTTGTGGAACATTTTTTACAAATGATGAAAGAATATCATCAAAATATTACTACTACTTATGGTCTACAGCTTATATTTGGTGTATTTTCCACAAACCACCTTATTATTAACACCATGTATTAGTATTGTGTATTTATTATAGTTCATGAGAGAATACTCTAATATTTGTACTGCTAACCATAGTCCATTATCCACTGCAGGGTTCCCTGTGTTATACAGTCCAATGCCTTGTATAATCCATCCAAATTGTACACTCAGTGGCTCTCAGTTTCATCTGACAGTTGGGCTGTTATTGCCTTAATTGAGTTTAGAATATTTCCATTACTCCAAAAGGAAAAATCCCTTACTGTCTTATACCCTCCATTGTTGTCCCTTAGTATTGAAAAATATCTGCTTGTCATTGCTGAAAAATATTACAATATAACTGTTAACTGTAGTGCATAAGTTACATTAGTTACATTTTTCCCAAGTATCACATATTCTTAACACCTTATAATAGTGACATACATTTGTTCTATTTCATAGAAGAAATTCTTGTATTTGTGCTATTAACCACAACCCTTGTCCATCACCAAGTTCATTATATTATACAGCTCTTGTTTTATTCCCTAGCTTTCTTTCCATTGACATTTACATCTCTAGATTACCCCCTTCAGTCACAATTACCTTTATAGATAAACAAAGTTAGTTATAATCACTGTGATGTGTTACCATCTACCCTATTCATTTCCACACCTTTACATCAACCTTATTAAAAATTCTACATACATTAAGCAACTATCAGCTCCTCCTTCTCAACCCTCATTCCGTCTCCTAGTAACCTATGCTTTAGGTTTAACTCCATGAATGTACTCATCATATTTAGTTCGTATTAGTGATACCAAACAATAATTATCCTTTTATGTCTGGCTTATTTCACTCAACATAATGTCTTCAAGATTCATCCATGTTGTTATATGCATTACAACTTCATTTCTTCTTACAGCTGAATAGTATTCCATTGTATGTGTATACCACATTTTGTTTATCCATTCGTTGGTTAATGTACACATGGGTTGTTTCCATCATTTAGCAATTGTGAATAATGCTGCTATGAACAACAGTGTGTAAATATCAGTTTGCATTCTTTTTTTTTTTTATTTTTTTTTAAAGATTTATTTTTATTTATTTAATTCCCCTCCCCTCCCCCGGTTGTCTGTTTTCTGTGTCCCCTTGCTGCGTCTTGTTTCTCTGTCTGCCTCTGTTGTCGTCAGCGGCACGGGAAGTGTGGGCAGCGCCATTCCTCGGCAGGCTGCCCCCTCCCTCGCGCTGGGCGGCCCTCCTTATGGGTGCACTCCTTGCGCGTGGGGCTCCCCTATGCGGGGGACACCCCTGCGTAGCACGGCACTCCCTGCGCGCATCAGCACTGCGCACGGGCCAGCTCCACACGGGTCAAGGAGGCCCGGGGCTTGAACCGCGGACCTTCCATGTGGTAGACGGAAGCCCCAACCACTGGGCCAAAGTCCGTTTCCCTCAGTTTGCATTCTTGCTTTCAGTTCTGAATATATTGCTAGTAGTGGGATTGCCAAATCTATATTTAGCTTCCTGAGGAACCAGCAATGTCTTCCGCAGAGGCTACACCATTCTATGTTCCCACCAACAGTGAAGGAGTGTTCCTATTTGTATGATCTTTTATGTAACATGGACATTATATTAGTCAGCCAAAGGGGTGCTGATACAAAATACCAGAAATCTGTTTGCTTTTTAAAGGGTATTTATTTGGGGTAGAAGCTTACAGTTACCAGGTCATACAGAATAAGTTACTTGCCTCACCAATGTTTATTGCCACGTGTTGGGGCAAGATGGCTGCTGACATCTGCCAAGAGTTCAGCTTCATGGGTTCCTCTCTTCCCAGGGCTCTGTTTCTCTCCAGGCTCGGCTACTGTGCTCACTTATAAGGCTAGCTGTAGACTATCAGGTGAATGGCTCTGTCTCTCTCCCTGGGGTTTCTGCCATGTCTAAGGCATCTCTATTCTTCTGTGTTCTTCTCCTGTGTGTTCACTTCCTGGGCTCCAGCTCAAAAACACCAACCTCCCTTCTCAGCAGTGCAGTTTCTCTGTGAGTCCCAACTCACCAAGGGGGCAGGGACAGAATGTCCTACTGACATGGTCCAAACAAAACCTTAATCATTATTTAATCGAGTAAACGTAAAACTTCTGAATCCAATACATTCTAATTGGACTCAGTGAATCCAATACCCTGAATCTAATCCAATACACTCTTTTCCAGAAGAAAAGACCAGTTTATAAACATACTCCAGTATTTCTTTTTGGAATTCATCAATAATATCAAACTGCTACAGGGAACAAATCTTTATTGAATATGTAGTTTCCAAATATTTTCTTCCATTGAGTAGAGTGCCTTTTTACCTTCTTGACAAAGCCTTTTGAAGCACAAAAGTGTTTAATTTTGAAGAGGTCCCATTGATCTATTTTTATCTTTCATTACTTCATGCTTTGGGTGTGAAGTTTAGGAAATCACCACCTACCACAAGATCTTGAAGATGATTCCCTATATTTTCTTCTAGGGGTTTTATGGTTCTAGCTTTTATATTTAGGACTTTGATCCATTTTGAGTTAATTTTTGTATAAGGTGTGAGATAGAGTCTTCTTTCTTTCTTTTGGATATGGACATCCATTTCTCCTAGCATCATTTGTTGAATAGACTGTTCTGGCCCTGTTGGGTGGACTTGACAACTTTGTAAAAAATCTCTTGACCATAAATATGAGGGTCTATTTCTGAACTCTCAATTTAGGTTCCATTAGTCAATATGTCCATGTTTTATGCCAGTACCATGCAGTTTTTACCACTGTAGTTAAGTAATATGCTTTAAAGTCAGGAAGTGACAGTTCTCCAACTTTGTGTTTTTTAAAAAAGATATGTTTGGCTATTTGGGGCCCTTTACCCTTCCAAATAAATTAGATAATTGGCTTTTCCATTCCTCAGGAAAGGCTTTTGGAAGTTTTATTGGGGTTGTGTTGAATCTGTAAATCAATTTGACATCTTAATGATTTTAGTTTTCCAATCCATGAACATGGAATGTCTTTCCATTTATTTAGGTCTTCTTTGGTTTCTTTTAAATAGATCTCCACCTCCCAAGATGGCTCCCTCATTTGTCTGCTCATTGTCAGCTTCTTGTGTCCACTTGTCTGCTCATCTTCTTTAGGAGGCACTGGAAATCAAACCCAGGGCCTTGCATGTGGGATGTGGGCGCACAACCACTTGAGGCACGTCTACTTGTTTCCTGCTCATTGTGTCTGCTCATTGCATCTACTCATCTACTTTAGGAGGCACCAGGAATCAAACTTGGGAATTTCCATGTGGAAGGTAGGGGCCCAACTGCTTGAACCACATCCACTCCTTCTTTGGTTTGTTTTAGCAGTGTTTTATAGTTTTCTGAAAACAAGTCCTTTATATCCTTGTTTTAATCCTAAATTTATTCCCAAATATTTGATTCTTTTATTTGTTATTGTAAATGGAAATTTTTTCCTGACTTCTTCCTCAGATTTCTCATTGGTAGAGTACAGAAATACTACTGATTTCTGCATATTAATCTTGTATCCTGCCACTTTGCTGAACTCATTTATTAGCCCTGACAGTTTTGTTGTAGATTTTTTGGGATTTTCTGGGTATAGGATCATGTTATCAGCAAATAGCACAAGTTTTACTTCTTCGTTTCCTGTTTGGATGCCTTTTATTTCTTTTTCTTGCCTAATTGCTCAAGCTGGAACTTCTAGCACAATACTGAATGAGTGGTGACTGTGGGCATCTTTATCTTGTTTCCAATCTCAATGGGAAAGCTTTCAGTTTTTCACTATTAAGTACAATGTTAGCTGTGGGTTTTTCATATATGTACTGAGAAAGTTGCCTTCTATTCCTTTGTTTTGTTTGTTTGCTTTTAAAGAGGTACTGGGGATTGAACATGAAACCTCTTAAATGGGAAGCAGGTGCTTAACCACTGAGCTACACCCACCCCCTTTATTTCTATCTTTTGGGGGCGTTTTTTCTTTTTTAAAAAATATTTATTTGTTTATTTATTTCTCTCCCCTCCCCCCCCACCCCGGTTGTCTGTTCTCTGTGTCTATTTGCTGTGTCTTCTTTGTCTGCTTCTGTTGTTGTGAGTGGCACGGGAATCTGTGTTTCTTTTTGTTGCGTCATCTTGTTGTGTCAGCTCTCTGTGTGTGTGGCACCATTCCTGGGCAGGCTGCACTCTCTTTCACGTTGGGCGGCTCTCCCTACGGGGCACACTCCTTGTGCGTGGGGCTCCCCCACATGGTGGACACCCCTGCGTGGCACAGCACTCCTTGCGCGCATCAGCACTGCGCATGGGCCAGCTCCACACGGGTCAAGGAGGCCCCGGGTTTGAACCACGGACCTCCCATGTGGTAGACGGACGCCCTAACCATCCAGTCAAGTCTGCCGCCCCTGGGGGTGTTTTTATCAAGAAAGAATGCTAGATTTTTATCAAATGACTTTTCTGCATCATTCAAGATGATGAAGTGATTTTTCTTCCTTGATTAATTTGCTTTTTCTTCAGGTCTTCACAGAGCCTTTAATATTTTACCATACATAGTTAACCTCCAAGAAAGACTATAGAATGCATGTTTCCAAAATTTAACAATCGAATCCTGTTTCCACAGGACACTCAATGAGCAAACTCCCTACTATGAAGCAAGATTGCCTAGCAGTTTAAGGATGCAGGCTCTAGAATCAGATTATATGCATTACAACTCCAGCACTTCATAAATTAGCTTCTCTGTGCCTCCATTTCCCTATCTGTAAAATAGGAATATAGTACCTACCATATAAGGAGTTGTGAAGATATATGAGGTAATACATATAAACCAACTAAACTAATTGTTAGTAACTGCTATTCCTTTATGTCCCTACTATGTGCTCTTTATGTTCAGAATCTCCTAATTCTGCAGAAGCAGCACAGGGAAGCTACTATTAACAGAAGTACAATCCAGCTATACTCAACTGCTGCCCACATTCCCATTGGAGATTGTTTCTTTGGGGGCCTTTGAGGAAAAAAGGAGAGTGTTTAATGTATACCTTTTTCCAATCAGTTTAGGCCCAAACTAACTATATAGGCATTTATACAGATAAATACTGATTTAACTAAACCTTAAGGATCACTGAGTAACTCAGGGACTGGAAGAAACAAACAAACAAAAAACAAGCTTCTTCCTTAATTTATTAATGTGGTGTATTACATTGATTGATTTTCTTGTGTTGAAACACTTTTGCATACCTGGGATAAAGCCCACTTGATCATAAAGTATAATTCTTTTAATGTGCTGTTGGATTGATTAGCAAGTATTTTGTTGAGAATTTTTGCATTTATATTCATTAGAGAAAGTGATCTGTAATTTTCCTTTTTTGTAGTATCGTTATCTAGTTTTGGTATTAGGTGCTGTTGGCTTCAAAGAATGAGTTTGGTTGTGTTCCATCCTGTCCAATTTTTTTTTTGAAGAGTTTGAGCATGATTGGTATTAAATTTTCTTTGAATGACTGGTAGAATTCACCTGTGAATCCATCTAGTCCTGGGCTTTTGGGGAAGTTTTTGATGACTGCTTCAATCTCTTTACTTGTGATTGGTTTGTTGCAGTCTTCTTTTTCTTCTAGGGTCAGTGTAGGTGGTTCATGGATGGAATTTGTCCAGTTTGTCTATGTTGTGTAGTTTGTTGGCATACAGTTGTTTATAGTATCCTCTTATGATTTCTTCTATTTCTGTGGGTTTTCCTCTCATTTCTGATTTTATTTATTACATCTTTTCTCTTTTTTTCTTTGTTAGACTAGCTAAGGGTTTCTTGATTTTGTTGATCTTCTCAAATAACTAATTTTTGGTTTCATGCCTATTACTTTTTTGTTCTCGATTTCATTGATTTCTGTTTTAATCTTTGTTATTTATTTCCTTCAATTTTCTTTGGGATTAGTTTGCTGTTATTTTTCTAGTTCCTCCAGGTATGCAGTTAGGAATTTGATTTTAACTCTCTCTTAATTTTTAATGTACGCATTTATTGCTATAAATTTCCCTCTCAGCATGGCTTTCACTTCATCCCATAAGTTTTGATGTGTTGTTTTCATTCACCTTGAGATATTTACTGATTTCTCTTGCAATTTCTTCCTTAACCCACTGATTGTTTAAGAATGTGTTGTTTAACCTCCTTATATTTGTGAGTTTCCCCTTTCTCCACCTGTTATTGATTTCTAGCTTCATTCCATTATGATCAGATAAAGTGCTTTGTATAATATCAACCTTTTAAAATTTACTGAAACCTGTTTTGTGACCCAGCATATGGTCTATCCTGGAGAAAGATCCATGAGCATTTGAGAAGTATGTATCTGCTGCTGTTTTGGAATGCAATGTTTTATATATGTCTGTTAGGTCTAGTTCATTTATCATATTATTCATACTCTCTGTTTCCCTATGCATCCTCTGTCCAGATGTTCTCTCTAACGATGAGAGTGGTATATTGACATCTCCAACTATTATTGTAGACGTGTCTATTTCTCCCTTCAGTTTTGCCAGTGTTTACCTCATACATCTTGGGGCACCTAGGCTAGGTGCATAAGTATTTATTATTGTTATTTCTTCCTCGTGAATTGTCCCTTTTATTAATATAGAATGTCTTTCTTCACCTCTTACAGCAATTTGCATTTAAAGTCTATTTTGTCCGATATTAGTATATCTACTCCAGCTTTTTTCTGGTTTCTGTTTGCATGGAATATCTTTTTATAACCTGCCATTTTCAGCCTATATGTTTCCTTCCTATTTGTTTCTTGTAGACAGCTTATAAATGGCTGATATATTTTTTAATCCATCCTGCCAGTGTGCCTTTAAAATTAAAATATATATATATATAGTAAGTACCTAAGATTGAACCTGAGACCTTGTTCATGGGAAGCAGGCACTCAAACCACTGAGTTACATCCTTTCCTCCAGCCTGTGTCTTTTAATTGGGGTGTTCAGTTCATTAACATTCAATGGAGTAAAGCAAAATCATTTTCATCCTTATTACAAAAATGAAATCATCTTAATAGATATATACAACTCTATTTGATTCCTTAGCCTTAATTTAGTCATCAAATTTTATCAAAAGCTTCCTTGTGTGGCTAAGGCCCTATGCTATAGTAAAGTATTAGACCTCATTGGATGGAAATTCTTCTACAGCATCCTTGACTGGTGGCTATCTGACTTCTGTCCAGTTATTTCCAGGCATGGGAAGCTTAATTATAAAATCCCTATTAGGAAGTTCTTCCTTTTATTGGGTTGAAAGCTGCTTGCCAATAACAATTAGACTGCATTTATATACAGAATATGACCACTTTTTATCCCTTCCACAACTAGTCCTTTAATCTTAGCAACCATCATCTTTTATGAGGATTGCAACACTGGCCTGTTAATTGTTGTTCCTGCATCTACCTTTGCCCCTTGCAGTCTATGCTTTGCAAAGAAGTACAAAGATATCTTTAAAATCTAAGTAATATTGTTCACAACTATTACTATACACTTATTGTTTGTGTGTGGGTTATATATTTCAATAAATCAATTTTTTAAAAGTAAAAAAAAAATCTAAGTCATATTATGTCATTTTACCACTCTACATCCTCTTACTCTCAGACTAAAAGTAAAATTCCTTATAATCATCTAAACATTCTGACATAACTTGCCCCTCCCTCATCCTGAGTTTCTAACCTCCTCTCTTATCACTCTCTCACTCACTATTCCAGCAACACTGGCCTTCTTTGCTGTCTTTCAAGCACTAAGCCTACTCCTGCATCAGGTGATTTGCATTTGCTGTTTCCTGTGATATCTGCATGTTTCACTCTCTCACCTCTTTCTAGACTTAACCCAAATGCTGCCTTATCGGTGAGGTCTTCTATGACTGTCCTGTTTAAGGCTCTACACACTCCCTATCCCCATTTACTGCTTTGATTTTCTTCATGTAACTTACTATGGCCTGAAATTATATGTATTTTGCTCATTTATTTTTTGTTTATCTGCCCTCACTAAAAATGTATTCTCCTTGAGGGCAAGGGTAATTTTTCTGTTTTCTTCAATGCCTGTATTCAGGATTTAGAAAAGTGCCTGGTCCTAGTAGTTTCTCAGTATACATTTGATAGATAAATGAATAAATAAACAAACTCAATTCTGCCTTCTGGATTAATACGCCTTAACAGAACTCTCTCTGGCCTGCAAGATAACTGGGTAAAGTCCTGTTGGAAGCCAAAGTATGACCATCAGTATGCTTGCTTTATCTGAGGATGCTAGTCACATACATGTTGAGATTACAAAAGAATAACCCTTGTTATTGGAAATACCATTTTCCTCATTAACACCACAGCTGCTAAAGTAATTCACTTTTTCCCAATTTTATTTTCTCTGAGGTGGGTATGTCAGCTTTTTCATTGATGCTGTCATCTATATTTAGTATAGTTAAAGTCGTAGTAATCAAGTTAGTTTCCACGCTTTCAAGGAAATGAAAGCAAATCATCAAGGAAACCAAAGTGATCTAGAAACCAGCACCTATGGCAGTTGCAATCCTGGGGTCATAGTTCCATTGGTTCAACTTTCTTTCTTATAAGCTTGGATCAGTCAGTCTTCAAGTGCCACCTGAATCCTCCTGCTGCTCATTTCCCTAGGTGTTTTGGGAGTACAGTTTGGGAGTACAATGTCATGCATAGGAGATAGTTGTTTGGCTACTTGAATTCAGCATGTCAACAATTCCATAGGCCCTTCTTACCTGTATCTATCTGCTGCACAAATGAGTCTATGAGAAAAATGATTTTCATTTTGATTATATAAAAGGCTCAACTTCTTTGGTTTTAATTTTTATAGCTGTGAATATTCTGGCAAATACAATAAATCTTTTGACTCTCTGATCCATGTTATTCTTTGTGGCAGTTTGGCATCGTTGTTGAATTCCAAAAATAGATATTTGATTGTGTTTGTAAACTGGTCTGTTCCTTGGTGTATTAGGTTGTATTGAATTCAGAGGTTTCACTTTTACTTAATTAAATTATGATTAGGGCTTTGATTCAGCCACATCAGTAGGACATTGAGTCCCCGCCCCCTTGGTGGGCAGGGACTCACAGAGAAAATGACAGGGCAGAGGAGAGTGTTTTAGTTTTGATGCTGGAGCCCTGAGGAGCAAGCCTGATAGTTTACAGCTGACCTTGTGGAGAGAGCAGAGCATCTGAGCCTGGAAAGAAACAAGCCCTGGAAAGAAACAAGCCTACAGCTGAGATAGGAAGACGCTGGACCAATGGAGCCTTAATAGGGAAGAAGGAAGGCTGAACCCTTGCAAACATCGCCTGCCATCTTGTTTCAACACATGGCAACAGACTTTGGGTGAGGAAGTAACTTTGAGTTGGACTCTTTAGGGCCTTGTGACTATAATCTTTTACTCCAAATAAATACCCCTTATAAAAGCCAACAGATTTCTGGTATTTTGCAACAGCACCACTTTGGCTGACTAATACACTTTTCTTCAACTACCCTTACCATTTTGACAGGACTCCACACATCCACAACACTTCTTCGCCTTCCTCAAGACTCACCTAAAGGTTTTCCTTTCCACACAGTTACATTTCTAAACTAAATATTTGGTATGTCTCTGGCAGTAAGACTGAAATTTAAAACTAGAACAGATCCAGAAAATTCTGGCTGCATGGTGCATTACTTCTCATGAGAGCTTTTCTCATCTTAATACATAGGCTTGTGTTCCTCAAGCTCCTCAGTAAAGATTATCCCTACTCCAATCCCAGCAGGGCCACACCTGAGGCCACCTCATCATTCAACCTGTTCATTCCTCCAAGAGTGCACACCAAAATTCTCCTTTCAAGCCTATTAGACATTCTTATTGTGCCTCCAGTTCCTTGAACGCTCATCTCCACTCTCCTGGTTCATTTCTTGTTCTAGCCTCTTGGCATGCTGGAATGCTTTGGGCCCTTGCCTCTCCACTATTCTTGCCCTAACAGTCTTTGCTCTTCATCATCAACTTTTGGGAGCAGCACTCTAGGGCTTTCACAAAAGATTCAGCAATTGCGCTGGGGGAGCCCACTACGAATTCCTTTTATCCAAACTTAGCAGGTGTTTTACTGCCTCTAATCAGTCCTTTGATCGTTTTTTGTAAACACCCTAACATATCCCTTGCTCTCGGTACTCATTTTCTTCTACTCAAGCCCTCAATCACTCCCCACACAATTTTAAAGTACATAATCTGATCTCCCTTTCCTGAGAAATATAGAAACAAGAGACTCTCTCATGTTCTTTATATATGCATCAGACTAAAACAGAGACATAAAAGGGACATTCACAAATTTCTGTTGTAGAGTCAGCCTATTAACTGCTGATTGGAATTTCTTTAATGTCCAGTGTAATTTGCAATCAAGTTATTCAATTTTGTTCCTTAATTAGTGGCTGCATCTCTCTCTGATTGGGCTAATTCCAAGCTTCAGTTATCACCACTGCTAATAACTTCAGCCACATCTCTAACTCCAACCTTTTGTTTAGCTCATTTCTACTGAGAGAAATGCCCATTTTGGATGTGTAAAAATCACTTCAAACTCAGCATACTCAAAATTATAAAAGTTAGCATCAGTGTAGCACTTTCTATGTACCAAGTTCAGCTAAGTGTTTAGTATATTGTACACAAGGTCAAATAGCTAACATTAGAGCTGGACTTTGATTCCAAGGGGGCTGACTGCAGAACTCAGGCACTTAACCATTATGACAAATGCAACAGAAGTTAAAAAATTTTTTTTGAAATCCTGTCCCTTCAGTTGTGCTCCTTTTCTCTTTTGATGGAAGTTCGGTTACCCATATAGGCTAGAATCCATATTCCCTATGGCATTTTGAGATTATTTATGAAGGATTATGTTTATAAACTGGTCTTTTCCTCTGGGTGTGATACCCTTTGACTGTATTAAATTCAAAGGTTTTAAGTTTACTTAATTAAATCAATTTAGGGCCTTTGACTCAACTGCGTCAGTAAGGTGTCACTCATGTTAAGTCCCCCGCGCCCTTGGTGGGCTCATATAAATGGGCACTCATTCAACAAGACATGGGGAAGAGAGAGAGCTCCAGATGCTAGAGGAGAGAAGCCTTAGACAGCTAAAGCCAGGGGAAATGAGCCATTCACCTGAGAGTTTGCAGCTGAGCAGTGATAAAGCCTGGAAAGAAACAAGCCCGGTGCCAGACTGATACAGGAAGCCCTGAGAGATGAGCCCTAGGTCAGACTATACCTTAGGTTGGAAGAAGCTGGGTCCATTGAGCCTTAAAAGGAAGAAGGAAGGAGAGAGACCAGACAGAGATTGCCTGCCATCTTGCTTCATCATGTGGCAAAAACTTTGGGGAGAAAGAAGCCTTGAGTTGGACTCTTTAGGGCCTTGTGATTATAAGCTTCTACCCCAAATAAATACCCTTTTTAAAAGCCAACAGATTTCTGGCACTTTGCATCAGCACTCCTTTGGCTGACTAATATACTCCCCTTAGAGTTGCTCTCTGTCCTCACCCCCCCTCAGTTGGTTTTCAAGTCCTGCCTACTTTCTTTCCACAGTATTTCACCTCCCGACTCCATTCCCTTTCTATGGCACTGTCCAATTCGGGCTTCCCCCCAGTGTACCAATCTCTATTCTCAGCTCCATGGACTATCCTTTATTTCTCCAATAGTAATCCTCTGAAATGTGCAGTGGTCAGCCTGAAGATAGGGACCTTGCCTTATGAGTGTGGGTCCTCAGTGGCTATCAAGTGTCTAGAACATTAGGTGCTCCTCAGAGCAGAGCTCAATACACAAATGGACCTTCATTCTCCCTTTACTCCTTGTTTCCTGAGGAACAAATGCTCCCCCCTTTCCCCGGGTATTTAACCCATTCTTATCTACCTCCTCCACGACATTCTTGAGTTTTCAGAATCCTCCTTCACCAGGTTCCCCTTTTTTCCCTTAAAACATCTTCAAGTCTTTCCTAGTGTAACGGTCCTTTTCCATGTCTGCAACACACCACCATGTTACTGTCCTGTCGTTTTCCTTATAGTTAATGAGGAAAACCTGTGTCTTCTACGTCCTCACCACCCAGACCCTACAGCCTTATGGGAACTGCTCTCTCAAAGCTCACAGGCAAGGCCCCAGTGTGCAGCCCATTGGCTTGTCTCTGCCTCCATCTCCCCGGCCATCTCTACTGAATAGTGCCTTCTTCAATACACTCTTTCTTGGTTTCCAGGATGTGATACTCCATGTTTTCCTCTCAAATTTTGGAATGCTCTCTCAGTCACCTTCCTAACTTGTCTTCTCTTTCTGACTACAGAGATAGGAAATTCCTCAGGGTTCTCTTATATGACTTCTCTCCCTCATCTCCCTATAACTACTAGAAGGGTCCTGTAAATAAAGAGTGAACCCCTAAAGAAGATTTGGAGTAGGAGCAGGTGCATTTCTGAGTGTTCGCACTCTCCCCTGTATTGAGATTCTCCTTTTCTGATTACTAGAATCACTGCCATGTCCTTATACCCCACAGCTCCAGTTAGCCTCTCTCTTCTGGAGGCCCCTGATATAGCTTATGGAGCCCATGAAACACTGTCCCATCTCTCTTATGATTCCTGATCATCTCTACAGGTAAATCATAGTAATGCATGGAGCTCATATTACTATATTGCAAAATTATCTTTGTAGATTTTCTTAGAACTAAGCTCTCAGTGATTTTACATGTATGTGTAATGTGTGTATGGGGGGGCAGTTTGGAAAAAAGGATCACTTGATTAACTAATCACTTAATGGTCATGAGGTAGGTGGGCTAAACTTGAAAAGAATGGCATTCATTGGAACTCAGGTCGTCAATCATCCCTGTCTTGAGAGTCAATGAGTAAATATGAGAGTCATATGAGTAATTTGCAGCAAAGAGAAGGGCCTTAGGAGACCTGGGAGGTGTGAATCAGGAAGCATTTTCATTCACAAGAACTGGTATTTGCCCTTGGACATGGCTAGTGAGCAGGCACAGCACAGTGCCAAGAAGACAAGACTGTGCCAGGATATCACACGGCTGAGACAGAAAAGGAACAGTGAAGGAGAAGCCCAAGTAGCCAATGGCCTACTGTTTATTTCTGAACCTTAGGATCAAAACCAAAGTTTTGAAAACCTGCCTGTTTTTATTTTGATTGTTTTGTTCCCTTGTTAGTTTTTAGAAAAGCTTTTTTTTATTTTAAAGTAATTGTGGGATAGGTAGAATAACCCACATTATTTTTTAAATTAATTTTATTTTTCAAAGAAGTTTTAGATTACATAAATGTTACATAGAAAATATAGGGGATTCCCATATGCCCCCCTCCACCTCCCACACTTTCCCACGTTAACACCATCTTTCATTAGTGTGGTACATTTGTTACAATTGATGAACATATATTGAAGAATTGCTACTAACCAGACTATAGCTTACATTATAGTTTACACTCTCTCTCACACAATTTTGTAGGTCATGACAAAATGTATAATGGCCTATATCTGTCATTGCAATGTCATGCAGGACAATTCCAATGTCCTGAAAATGCTCCCATATTACACCTTTCCTTCCCTCTTTCTCCCCTCAGAACCTCTGGTGACCTCTGCCTTTATATCAATGATAAGAGTTCTTCCATTGCTAGAATAATAATAATTCTATAGTAGAATAATAATGTCTACTTGAATCCATTGTTCTTTCCCCAATCTTGAGGGTTTGGGGATGGCGATGTCCACTCTGCTTCTAATTGAGAGGGGGCTTAGATCCCATGGGGCAGATGGATGGAACTCTCTTGCTTGCAGCCGCAGACACTCTCTGTTCCTTGGGATGGGCTTTGTCCATTATTATCTCCTCAGTAGATATCCTGGGTGAATCCAATGAACTGGAGAGTAGGACTTGCAACTCTGCTGAGATTCAGGGATCAACTGGTATCTGAACGGACCAAAGATTTAATTTGAAAATGTCATCTAGTCTTAACTGAGTTGAAGAGAAAAGGTAATAATTACTCTTGAGTAGTGATTGGTAAAATGTTGGTAAATATGTGTGTGTGTGTGTGTGGTTGGTTGGTCAAGGTAGGAGACACCCTGATTTGCAGCATTTGCTGATTTCCATGGTGTAAATACTCTCACCGTGGCCAAATTCAAACCACCAATGTGACATCCCTGAAGGTGGTGTAGGATGGGATGTTAACAATCAGGGCTTATAAGCTGGTCTAAGCCACCTTCAGCACATTACTGCAGGTCAGGGAGGAAGGAGGAAGCAGCACACTGCTGCAGGCTGCAGTGGTGGTCATGGAGTTAAATCAGGAGAACCCCAAAGGAAAATAAAACCTTTGGGAAAAATTTTGCTATATAGGAGGCATTGTCCACCTATACCTCTGTCTTCCCAGCTGCTTTTGGAGTATCTCAACCTGGATCTTCTGTCACTCATTGAATGTCATAAGTTAAAAGTCAAACCCTTGCATACCCATCCCAAACAAACTTTTGCTGATTTTTATGCTTCTGCCTATTATTTCTTTGACTTCTTATTCTTCCTTCCCCTGTACATGCTCTCCCAATAGTGCTGACTTTCTAGGCTGAAAGGACCATTATGCCCTGTGATAAATTGCCTCCATGGCCCCTGAGAATGAGTGGATGCTCAAAGACAGCATAGTGTTTCAGGAATTGTCCATTTCTCCTCCCTCTGGTCTGCCTACGTTTCACACTCCTGCTGCCTATGAGGACTCTGGGAGCCACTCAGACCATGGCATCCCTGGACTGATATGGCATTACTGCGTCCATGTGACAGGATCTGTAGGACCCCAGCATGATTGTCCTCCATCCAGCTTTTTTGCAGCTCATTAGGTTCTTAATCTTTCTGTGGTTATGTGTTCGCATCCCAGAAAAAGACACTTATGCACATTCACACAATATTTTTGATATAACTTAAGAGGTAACATAGACCCCCCTACCCAGCCACATGAAGAGAGCTTACCAAGTCCTACATATTCATGGCCTCCAGGTCATGAGTCTTGAATTGGGTAATCTGTAAGGTCTTCTACTAGTTCTAGTACAGTATGCTTACTTTAAATCTTTTATGCTACTCCAAGCTTAGTCAGTCTCTGTTTTTCTCTCTATATAACATATGTACACCCTCATACATGTTGTGCATTCAGAGCAAACACACACTGTATATATATACACACAACTGTATATATATATATACACACACACACAGAGTGAGAATTAATTGGTTAAATTCTTCTTGCTAAATTGGCCAAATAATGGCTCATAATTATCAAATTAGTAAAACATCTTTATGTTATTCATAATATGCTTATAAATAAATGGATATGTTTATGTAAATTGAGTGCCATTGAAAGTATGACTAATAAGTTAATCTGCAAAAACTGAAAATAAAATATAATATTACTACAAATTTTCTATCATTCAGACTGTTACTTGCAACAATCTGATGTAAAATTTTTAAGAAGTCCCACATAAAATGCTAAGTTTCGGGCGGCGGACTTGGCCGTGTGGTTAGGGCATCTGTCTACCACATGGGAGGTCCGCGGTTCAAACCCTGGGCCTCCTTGACCCGTGTGGAGCTGGCCCATGTGCAGTGCTGATGCACGCAAGGAGTGCCCTGCCACGCAGGGGTGTCCCCCGCGTAGGGGAGCCCCACGCGCAAGGAGTGCGCCCCGTAAGGAGAGCCGCCCAGCGTGAAAGAAAGTGCAGCCTGCCCAGGAATGGTGCCGCCCACATGGAGAGCTGACACAACAAGATGATGCAAAAAAAAGAAACACAGATCCTCGTGCTGCTGACAACAACAGAAACAGACAAAGAAGACGACACAGCAAATAGACACAGAGAACAGACAACTGGGGTGGGGGGTGGGGGGAAGGGGAGAGAAATAAATAAATAAAGGAATCTTTTAAAAAAAAGATGCTAAGTTTCATTTTTAAAAAAGAGAAATGAGCTATTCCAGTTGTTTTAAGCGCTAATTTTGGATATATTTTTTACATTGTGGTCTTTATGATGTAAATATACTGTGAAATTTGGCAGTCTTAGCAAGAGATGATTTTTATCCTCTTGACTAGTGTTGTCGTTTGGAGCTAAGTGTCCCAGAAAAACATGTTCTTAAATTTAATCCATTCCTGTGCTTGTGAATGTTTGTAAATGGACTTTTTCATGACGTTACTTTGGATAAGGTATGGCCTAGAATGGGTCTTAATCAGGATGGGTTTTAATCCTATTATTAGAGTCCTTTATAAGCAGAATGAAAATTAGACACATAGAGGAGGAAGCCACAAGAAGAATCTGAAAGTCAGTGGAACCCAGAAGAGAAAGGGGAAGACAGGAGAGGTCACTGTGTGAATTTCCATATGACAGAAAACCCAAGGACCGAGAATTCCCAGCAACCAGCCCGAGAATGCCACAGTATTCTGGGAGGAAGTGTCGCCTTGATAATGCCTTGATTTTTGACTTCCCCTAGTCTCAAAACTGAGCCAATAAATTGCCGTTGTTTAAGCCAATCCATTGCGTGGTATTTTCTTTGGCAACCAGAAAAACTAGAACAACTAGCTTCTTCACAGCTGTTCTCTGCTACTCAAAGGCAATTCTGAATTTGTTAAAGAATGAACAACCAAACATAGAATAATAGAATAATGTTTTTATGAACATTCATGTACAAATTTTTGTGTGAACATATGTTTCCAATTATCTTGGCTATATACCTAGGAATTTCTGGGCCATATAATAACTCTATGTTTAACTTTGTGAGGAACTGCCAAACTGTTCTCCAAAGGGGCTGCACCATTTCACATTCTCACCAGCAATGTATGAAGGTTCCAGTTTCTCCATATCTTTGGCAATATGTGTTGTTGTTCATCTTTTTTGCTTTCGGTATTTGTTCATCCTAGTGGGTATGAGATGGTATCTCATTGTTGTTTTGATTTGCTTCAGAGAGTCATTTGTGAGACTGGGGGCACCTGAAAGAAGGAGAGATGGTATTCTACTCCCACTTGACCAGCTTCTTAAGAGGGGACTTGTTGATCTGTTTGGGAGAAGAGAATTGGGGCAATGTGGCCAGGTAGAAGGAGAGGTAGCATTGGGGTAACCTACCATCTCAGGTAAGCACTGGGAGGGTAAGTGGGCTAAGGCCCCTTCTCTGGTATAATTCTATGAGAGCAGCCAGCTTGGTAATGGGAACCCCAACAGCAAGAAGTAATGGAAGTGTCCTGCTGGTATCTGTAAGAGGTGGGGCCAGAGCTGGGCCCCCGTATCAGGGAACTGTGCAATGGGGTGGCCCAGGGGCCCCTCTGCAGAGCATACACACATGACTCCATGAGAGATCAGCTAGAGAAGGCACTCTCTCCCTACTGCCTGCAATTAAATTGATAAAATTTAGGACCTTGCTTAGTTAGTAATATCAGCTGCCAGTGCCCCTGCAATTGAAGGAGTTAGAAATTGGGAATTCAAAGTGATAGCCTTAGAAAGTGATAAGACTCAGGCTCCAAGCCTTTTTAAAATCATGCATTGTTAAGAATCTTCTGCTAGATGGTGAGAGTCAGTCCAGCAGCAAAGATTAAATTGGGTGTAAGATTATATTAGGCATGATATCTTTGCAAACAAGCTTATTCCTAGCCTCTAGTTAATCAACATTAAGGTGGGACCGAGGTGGGCAGAACACAGAGAGCAGTACGAAAAGGCAGGAGTGCTCAGGCTTAAAAACCACATGCAGAGAAGATCTCGGGTTGTTGTAACTTACACATGGAACTGACCAGAAGAAAGTAGACCAGAAGCCTGCTAAGTTTTTGAAAGAATTGTACTGTCAAAGAAATCATATGCAGGAGCTACTAAAACCTGTGTTTCTGTAACCTCTGAGTCCCCAAATTTGCCTCAGCAGAAATGGGCTATGAAAAATGTACAGCTCTCAGGAAGGGTATATTTCCCAATGCCCACCTCAGATGGAACCATGAAGGCTACTGGGCAAGGGAGAATATCTGGAAAGCTGAACCAGGCCCTACTGGACGGCTTCATCAGGGAATACTCCGTTGCCAGAGAAGGGAGTTTGCTATTTTGTGTTTCCCAGTCCCTCTTCTCCTCTTTTCAAAATGGGAGTTTTATTTATTTTTTATGTGATTTCCTGTTCCTACTCTAGCAATCCATATCAAAAGTGTCTTTTATAGTACCAGACCACTGGGCATCGCATTACCTGGACTTTGGGCAGGCTGCAGTCCCTCCTTGTGCGTGGGGTAAGCATGCAGTATTTGTGTGGAGGAAGGAATGTGTGGATAGTTCTACAGCAGAGGAGGACAGTGCTGGAAACTGTGAGTGGTCCCCAGTATTTGCTCTCTTTTTTAAACATAGTCATAAAACTTTAGCTGGGCACATAGCTGCCCAAAATATAGACTACATTTTTCAGCCTACCAGGCACTAGATGTGGCCATGTGAGAAAGTTCTGGCCAATGGATATTAGCAAATGTGAAGAATAGCTCTGAAAAGTGTCCTTAAGGGAGAGATGGGTGACCTTCTCTCCCCTTTTCTCATTTCTGGATTGCCTGGAGCTAGCGTAATCTGAGAGTATAAGGTCATCTCTTGCAGACCAACAAACTGAAAGCAGCCTGAGACCCTGACACCAAGGAGTGCAGACTTAGCAGCTCTGGTCTTCCCCCTGGACTTTTAGCTAAGAGAGAAAAAAAAAAAAAAGATCCTCTATTGTTTAAGCTGCTGTAATTTGGGATATATTATTATTTGGAATTGAAATAAATTCTAATGATTGCAGTCCTACTTTGCAATATCTACCCAGCCCTTCATAATGGCACTGCACATTCTTCCATTGTCACTGTGTGTGTGTGTGGGGGGAGTGTGGGTGGCATTCTGGGGAGAATGGGGTAGAATGAAGAACTGGGGATTGGTAAGGAAATCATATTCCAACACAGTGAAAAGCTCTGGCCAAAATAAGGCAGAAGGGCCCTGATCTTTTGAATTGCTGGGCTCTGAATATTGGCATTCACAGAGGGACTCAATGACAATTGGTAACTGGTCATTTACTTCTCGGTTATGGGAAACTGCAAGGTAAAAACATCTGGTTCCACTCTGTTCCCTACCCTCACCCACCCAACTTCCATAGTGAGCAGGAAACACTGCCCAGGACAAACGAAAGAGCCATGGTACACACACATTTATGTTTATTCAGCAAATATTTATTGATCACACCTACTATATGCCAGGCATTTGAAAAGTGATTGGGATATGGCAGTAATCAAGAAAAATGCAAACACTGTCCCTGATCTCCTGGAGTTCACAAGTGGCAAATGAAAAAGAGGTGTAGGTGAGTGAAAAGCAGGTGGGGGGAAGCGGATTTGGCTCAACTGATAGAGCATTCGCCTACCATATGGGTGGTCCAGGGTTCAAACCCTGGGCCTCCTGACCTGTGTGGTGAGCTGGCCCACATGCAGTGCTGATGCGTTCAAGGAGTGCCGTGCTGCACAGGGGTGTCCCCTGCATAGGGGAGCCCCACACGCAAGGAGTTCGCCCCGTAAGGAGAGCCGCCCAGGGCGAAAAAAGTGCAGCCTGCCCAGGAGTGGCGCCGCACACATCTGATATAGCAAGATGATGCAACGAGAAGAGACACAGATTCCAGGTGCTGCTGACAAGAATCCAAGCGGACACAGAAGAACACATACAGCAAATGGACACAGAGCAGACAAAGGGAGAGTAGGGGGGAAAGGGACGAGAAATAAAAAAAAAAGCAGGTGGGGAAACCTCTGAGGCTAGTAAGGTATATTCTTTCACCCTCCCTTATGAAGAGCTCTAAGCTACATCTGTCGCATCTTTGGAGAGATGAAGACAATGTGGAGGCACAAGTATTTTTTGATTGATCAGTAAGAGAAAAAAGGCTCTCACTCCTGTTTTGTATAGGAAATTAGATGTATAGTTTCACGACAGTCAATTTCTTTGTATATGATCAGTTCGAGTTTTTGGACCAGCAACAATTTTTAGCTGATTTGGCAAAGAGAAGCTGTATGCATTAGTGTGGGTCTGCCAAGAAGCAGACTCCAGAGTGGGATTAGGTGTGCAAGAGATTTCTTTGGAGTGGGAGCAGGAGAAGGCAAGGAGAGATTTTAGACCACACAATACTGGTCTGATACCTGTGGAAGGAGAGAGGGAAGGAAGAAAGCTTGGGTTGGAAGAGCTAAGACTATAGTAATGTTTTAAGAAAGGTTCAACCAGGCCCCCAGGGAGTCCTTGGGACAATATCTTTGGGGACATCCTATGTCTCATCAAAATAAGCCTGCCTTAGTACTCTTGCTGTGGCGTGGAAAGCAGTGTGGGATAAGGGTAGCCTTGGCACCGGTGAGGTGATGGAACCAGAGGGGCAGCAGCTGGGGCTGTCAGTCAGTTATGATCCCCAAAGCAGATCTGAGGGGTGCATATATCCCTTAGTTAACCTTGAGGGGATCTCTTGCCTGCCCTGAGTTCCATTTCCATTGCTGCAAGTTCTGTCCGTGGCTATTAGTTATTTCTGGAAAGCAATCCTCACTGGCCTCTTTAGCAGCAGGCCTGGGGCACATTTGATGTCTCTCAGGAGAAGCACACATACCTCTTTCCTCTCCATACTCAGATGAGGCCCCCAGCCACATTTCCTGATCTTCTGAACGGGATGGAAAAGCCAACTACAGTGACTGCCCACCCTCTTCTTCTCCAATAGCTAACTTAAAGTAAGTTCTGCCTCTGAGGAGAACATGTGGATCCTGCATGCCAAAGCACAACGTCTGGTAAAGTGGCGTTGGTTCCCAGAATTCACCTTCCCTTGTCTCATGTTTGGTAAAGGATTTATTTTAAAAACTCTTTCCCATGGAGAACAGATACAGGTTTTATTTGTTACCACCTTTACCACATCAGAGATGCTGGAGTCCTGGAATTAAAAAAGCAAACACCACACATCGTTCTTAGATAAGCTCACACGACTGGACCTCTCAGATCCCCTCAGTTCTGAGGTAACAGCTTCATTTGTATGTGGCTTTAGCTTTACTTAGATTGTCTTATAGAAAAGGTCTTGTTCTACTACATTAGTGCTGGCTGTCGCCAGACATTTGCAAGAATCTAGATACCTTCCAAGTGTGACACTAGCAACAAAGAGGCAGAGTGGTGGTGGTTAGAGATGGGCTCCAGGAAGTGTTGGTGAATTTCACATTTGTCATGGACATTTTCCCAGAAAATGATTATGAAAGGAAAGACATGGAAGCACCTAGAGAAAAATAAAATTAGCAATCCCTCAGGGTCAATTTGTCAGGCAGTCTGTAAGCCACTTGAAAAGTGTTTATTTTGTCTCTCTTATTGTGACCAAAACAGACATGGTTTCCATTTTATTGGTGCTCACTGTCTAATACTGGAGAGAGACAATAACAAATGCAGGCATCCCAATCTAACCTCAGTGCCTTTACCAGATTCCTAGTCTAAGCACATATGGTATACATAGGCTTAACATGGTTTTTGAAAAAGTCTTTCATGATATTCTTGGAGGTAAAATGGAATAATGCAGGCTGGATAATAGGATAGTTCCATTTTACAGTTGGGTTGAAAAATTAAACTTCCCAAGTATGGAAATGAGGAGAAGTTTTCTTGGAAGAGACTTGAAGAGTCTGGGTATAGAAAACCCAGTGTGGATCAGCACTTCTACATGAAGTCCAAAAGCTGCTGCATCTGGAGCCTACAATACAGGGCATGGAGGATTAACAGCAAAATGGAGTTGCTGCAGCCAGGGATGCAGTGGTCCAGGGGGAATGACTAGTGTCACGTAGGAAATAGCACAGACTGATTAGGTGTGGTCTAATCCACTGCCTTAGACGTTTTTTTTCTCTCCACCCCCTTGTTATTTGCACTTGCTGTGTCTGATTGTCTTGTTTCTTTAGGAAGCACCAGGAACTGTGGGAGAGAGGTACCTAATCACTTAAGCCAGCTCTGTTCCCTGCTTTGTTGTCTCTCATTGTGTTTTTTCTTCTTGTGTCTCTTGTTGTGTCATCTTGTTGTGTCAGCTTGCTGTGCCTACTCATTGTGTCAGCTCTCTGTCTTGCTTTTCTTCTTTCAGGAGGAACCAGGAACCTCTGTTCCCTGCTTTATCGTTTCTATCATTATGTTTTTTTCCTTGTGTCTCTTGTTGTGTTGTCTTGTTGTGTCAGCTTGCTGTGCCTGCCCGTCATGCCAGCTTGCTGTCTTCTTTACGAGGCACTGGGAACTGAACCAGGGACCTCCCATGTAGTAGGCAGGAAGCCAGTTACTTGAGCCACATCCACTTCCCTGCTGTAGATTCTTTAGGTTGCAGTGTAATTGGAGCCTTATTATCAAAACACACCATGGAAGATTTTTAAAATTATACTTTCTTGAAAGAGCATCAACAGGAAAAGGTCACAAGATATAATGCATGCCTGGATTAAATGGCAACAACAAAAAAGATTTCACAAATAAATTATATATCATAACTAATGATTAAAATCAGATTCACATGCTTTAACTTAAAACAAAAATAACAACAATATTGAGATATCTAATATTGAGATATTGAGGATTTACTATTTTGTGCCAGGAAGTATGCTAAATGTTTTATGGGCATTGGGCCCTTTAAAACTCATTGCTGTGAGTCTGGTTTACTGGTTTGGAGGCAGGGATTATTGTTATCCCCATTTTTCTGGGGAGACACTGAATCTTTATCAAGGCTAATCAGGGGTGGAGTCAAATATGAATCCAGCGCCCAGCTCCAGAGCTTTCTCTTTTTATCACTAAACAATACTGCCCCTTGCAATTAAATTTCATTATAAACAATGGGATGAAACACAAAGTTTTAAAAAAATGAGACATGTGCCTTAATAAATATTTGTACAGCATAAGAAGCAGCATATAGTTACATCAGATAAAGCATAGAATCTGTCCTTTCATTTTTAGCAGAGCAGAAGAAATCCTGTTTTCAAAGATGCACTGCAGAAAAATGATGAAAAACAGGAACTGCACATTTAGTGAAATTCTGATACCCTTAATGTGGTTTGCTATATGAATCATTGTTTTATCTTGTACACTCAAGCTCTTTATAAAATTCTGATTTCATGCTGATTTGATCAGAAAGAGTTTGAGAACAAGACTCAGCTTTTCATTTAAAATTTTCTTTTTTCAGAATCCGATCCATGAGAAATGAGTTTTTGTTATATAAATGTTTGATATAAAACAGATCACGCTACTCAGTCGCTGATGTTCACCAAAATAGTCTCCCATCCCTGCATTTTTTTTACTGTGGGGAGAAAATGCACCTAGCTTTAGTCTATGGATATTGATTTTTTAAACTCATGATAATAATCCTATTTCCTTTTATTAGCTACCCACTTTCCCACCCTCCCTTCCAGTCAAAGGTGGCCATGGAGTCTCGTTTTGGCTATTGAGATATAAATATGTTAGAGGGGCTTTTAGGAAAGATTTTATTTTCAGATAAAAGGACAGGCATAAGATACAAGAGGAAAAGATTGCTAGAGCTACACCTTGTCTCCCTTCTAGTTTTTTTTTTTTAGGAGGTACTGGAGATTGAACCCAGGCCCTTGTGCGTGTGAAGCACACACTCAGCCACTGTGCTATGCCCATTCCACCCTATGTGCTTTGGTGTGAACCTGCTGCCTGGGACAGCACCCACCATCATGTGACCATGGGGCAACGCGCTGAGGATGCCTGAGCAGAGAACGTGGAAGACCCGGATTCTTGGTGCCGTCCCTGAGCTGCCTCTGCCTACCTGCTGACCTTTTATTAGGCAAGAAAAGCAAACTTTAAATTGTTTATCCCACTGCCAGTCAAGTCTTTTTATTTCTTGGTATTAAAAGCCTTCTGATTACACATCACAAAAATATGCTATACATATAAGACAAGGTATACCAGTCATTATTCATCCATTTGAGGACACACATCAGTGCAATGTTTACTTGGTCAGTGCGGTTAGATTTTTAAAAATCCACATGGTCTCGTGCTGGTGATTCCTGCACATCCTTGGTTTGACCGGCCTCCTCCAAAGGGCTGATTATCACATTATAATAGGAACAAATATGTATTTTCTATTTACTATACAAAAGCATTTTAGAAGAAAACCGAAAATGCTTTGCATTGGATTTTCCTCCAAAGATCACCTGTTAACAGATTCCCTGATGTTAAGGACGGGGGAAGGCTGACCCAGCAGCTCCTCTCTTCCCACTGAACGTCAGGGCTCTTGAAGCCATCCCCATGGCTACAGCTCAGAGCCTGGGAGAGTGTGCAGATCACAGGGAACAGAGAGTGATGCTGGCATTTGGCAGAGTGCTCATTAAAGAAACCCAAACATGCTGAAGGTGGTACTTGAGGGGCAAACTTGGAGCAACTGCAGACATAATCCCTGTGAGTCCTCGACAGCTGGTTTCATGAAAGCCGCCATTACACAGCAGACTGGTGCGGAGGGCCTGGAGGTGCGGGCCCAGGAGGGTGGGTGGTGCAGACCCAGGATGACGAAAGGGCCGGGATTCGGCGGCTTCCTAGTTCGCCCCTGGGGAGGGTTCTGTGATTCCCCAGCGAGGAGGGATTAGATGTGAACATAAGAACTAGTGTAGCTTGCTATTAATGTAACCATGCTTAAACTCTTGAGTGAACTACACTTACTTCCCATTTCATAATATGGGGTTGGTCATTTTCAATTAATCTTTTTTTTGTTTTGCCTTTGTACATTTTTAAGTTAAAGAGTCCCTTCAGGGTGATGAGTGGAATGCGTGGATCCAACTGATGATTTTAGTTAAAATTCTCATCACGGGAGTGAGCCCTAATAGGTGAGCAGAAGAACTCCCCTCACCCCAACCTTCCACCCAACCCCTCTTAAAAGGGCTGATATTTCTAAAGCATCTAACAGGGTCTGCTAATGGTAAGCATCCACAAATAATAGCTCTGTCTCCTGCCCTTACAGATTTCTTTCTCAGCACAGTTTATGCTTCCCGTGAATAACAGTACCTTGTTCTTAACGAGGGGGTTGTTAGTCGCCTGACGTTTATCTCTAGTCAGATTATACCTTAAAGTGCACAATTCACCTTAAGAGAGGCAATAAGAAAATACTTGCAGCCAAGACTGAAAAATCCTGGTGCCTGAGTCATGGCTCATGCCCTGGGGATGCTTAGCCTGGACTAAGGAAGTCTCTCAACGTGGTTGATGGATGTCTTCACCTGTACGAAGGGCTGTCAGGTTGATCTGTGCGGTCCCTGGAGGATGGCAGTAGGAACAAGGAGCAAAAGGACGAAGGAGATTTTTATTTTACTTTTTATGGGCACTTTCTGAGTTTCCTAGGGCTGCTGAAACCAAGTACCACAAACTTGAGTGGCTTAAAACAATAGAAATTTATTCTCGACAGTTCTGGAGGCTGGAGGTCCAAGATCAAGGTGTCGACTGGGCCACGCTCCTTCAGAAGGCTCGAGGGAAGGATCCTCTCTTGCCTTTCCCAAATGCTCGTGTTGCTGACAATCTTTGGTGGTCCTCAGCTTGTGGACACATCACTCTAATCTCTGCCCCCATGGTCACGTGGTGTTCTCCCCGCCTATCTGTTTTTCTGTGTCCAAATTTTCCTCTTCATTTTTTTTTTTAATGCTTGATCTTTTATATTTTTATCAAGATGCAAATTATCTATTATTTTATCAAGGGTGTTTGTGGCAAAGGAAGTCTTTAATTTTTTTTTTGTCTACTCTAATCCGTATTTTATTCCTCCATCCCGTGGGCCCTGGGATGGTAATGTCCACTCCACCTCTAAATTGAGAGGGGGCTTAGATCCCACATGGCTGATGGATGCGATTCGCCTGCTTGCAGGTGTGGGCACTCCCAGTTCCCTGGTGTGGTAGTTGACCATCTTCTCCTCCCAGTTAGCTGCTCTGGGTAAGTCCAATGAACCGGAGAGTAGGAGTTGCAACTCTGCTGGGGCTCAGGGCCCAGCTGGCACATGGACAGTGTCCAGAGAGTCAAGGCTCCTGAATATACACCAACCCTAGCGCCAACCACAGGTTCTTCTTATGAGAACACCAGTTATATTGGATTTGAGCCTACTCAAGTCCAGTATGATCCCATCTTAAGTTGATTAAATCAAATTTTCAAATATGTATGATGTATTTCCAAATAAGGGCACAGTCACAGGTTCTGGATGGATATGGGTTTTGGCAGAACACTGTTAAATCTATCACATGTGTAGGTAGTATGGTTGTTGGAATACTGTGCTAAGTTAGGGGAGTACTGAGATTGTTGGTTTGAAAACTTAGGAGATAAGGAAACCAGGCAATACCCTTGTTTTAGCCCCCAAATAAAGATTTCATTAAGAATTTTAAGCTACAAAATTGGACTCATAACTCTTCCACCTTCCTCACCACAACATGTAACAAAGGAGACAGGTGAGGTCTCTGAACCTTTCTTGTCCAGAACCCTGTCTCATCTCAGACAGTGAAAGAGTTGTTACAGCATCACTGGGATCAGCCGTATGCTTTGAAGAAGCAAAACCCCCTAAATATTACATATGCTTGGACCAGTTTCTAGGCAAAAGGGTTTGCTGGAAATAACAATGTTATTCTAAAGCTATTAGTTGGGAGTAATAAAAGAAAACACACACACACACACACACACACACACACACACACACACACACACGGAAAGCCATTATGCAAATACGAGGCTATTCACAGCAATTCAAAACCATCTGCCTTGAAGAAATGTCAGTTGAGGGAATGTGAACGCTGGTTGTGAATGTTTCTTCTCCAGTCTGAGTTATTATCGTTCATTGTTAATATCAGGCGGATATGATTATGATATTATTTTCCAACACGCCCCCTCATTTTTTCTGCTTCACTGGTAGGTGTTCTTCATCCTTGGAACCCATAAACCCTCCACATCTATCATTGCACTAAGTCCCTTCTGGACTCTGAAGAATACTGATGGGTTTACAGATAAGCAAGGAGAGGTAAAGCCCATCTGAGGCTGATGTGGGGATGGGGAGAGGACTCCTCTTCTTGACCTCTGGCCCAAAGGTCCTGATCTTACCTGAATCCAGTGGACGTTCCCTGATAGCCATATGTGAGCATGACTCTGGCTGCCTGAAAAGAAAAGCGAAACCACTGGGAAAATTGAGAGACGGGGTTATTATAAGGCATAATGAACATAACCTTAAACATAACGTCTTCAAACACTTAATGCAGATCCATTATAATAAAGGGGATGACAGCTAAATATTGAGATTTTTTATTAACAGCATTATTGAGGTGTAATTTTCACACCATAAACTCACCCATTTTGAATGTATGATTCAATGACTTTTTGTGTATTTACAGAGTTTTGCCAACCATCACTTTTAGAACGTTTCCAACACTTCAAAAAGAAACTTCAAGTTCAATTATAGTCATTCTCCATTCCCATCTTCAGCTCCAGGCAATCCATTCTACTTTCTGTCTCTATAGATTTGCCTTTTCTGGACATGTCATGTAAATGGCATCGTAGTGACTTCTGTCATTGAGGATAATGTTTTTGAGGTTTATGTATTGTGAAGCATGTATCGGAACTTCATTCCTTTTTATAACTGAATAGTATTCCATTGAATGGGTATACTAATAATACATTTTGTATTTATTTATTTATTTCTTGCTCTCCCCTTCCTCCCCTCCCCACCCCCGCCCCAGTTGTCTGCTTTCTGTGTCCATTCGCTGTGTGTAGTTCTGTGTCCACTTGGATTCTTGTCAGTGGTACCTGGAATCTGTGTCTCATTTTTTTTGTTGCGTCATCTTGCTGCATCACTTCTCCGCGTGTATGGCCCCACTCCTGGGCAGGCTGCACTTTTTTCGCCCTGGGCGGCTCTCCTTATGGGGTACACTTCTTGCGCGTGGGGCTCCCCTACATGGGGGACACCCATCTAAGGCATGGCACTCCTTGTGCACATCAGCCCTGCGCGTGGGCCAGTTTCACCACACAGGTCAGGAGTTCCTAGGCTTGAACCTTGGACCTCCCATGTGGTAGGCGGATGCTCTATCCATTGCTCTATCCACTTGCCACTAATAATACATTTTGAGTGTCCATTCACCAGTTGATGGACATTTGTTTGTTTCCACCTTTTTTTTTTTAGATTTATTTTTTATTTATTTTTCTCCCCTTCCCCCACATTGTTTGCTTTCTGTGTCTATTCTCTGTGTGTTCTTCTGCATCCGCTTACATTATCTGGCAGCACTGGGAATCTGGGTCTCTTTTTGTTGCGTCACCTTGCTGCATCAGCTCTCCATGTGTGTGGCACCACGCCTGGGTGGGCTGTGCTTTATTCACACGGGGTGGCTCTTCTTTGGGGCACACTCCTTGCACGTGGGGCTTCCTTATGCGGGGATGCCCCTGGGTGGCACGGCACTCCTTGCACACCACAGCACTGTGCATGGGCCAGCTCACCACATGGATCAGGAGGCCCTGGGGATCGAACCCTGGGCCCTCCATATGGCAAATAGATGCTCTATTAGTTGGGCCACATCCACTTCCCTGTTTCCACCTTTTGCCTTTGTTGAATAATGCTGCTATGAACATTTGCATTCAACAGATATTGAATCTTGAGCATTTATATAAAATCTCATCCTATCTGTTCTTTGCAATGGGTTAAAAAATCATTACAAAGATGCAAACTCTTTTGTCTGAGTCACAGTACTTGAACCCATTTCTTTCTCCATGTCTTCCTTCACTTCTGTCCTCGTCCCTTCCTTTGTACCAACATACAGCACCAACCTGCTTCGCATTCTCCATAATGCCTTTTAGAGTCTTCTGTCATCACAATTTAAAATACCCAATTTAGGACTACATTTCAACAATCAGTATGTTCTAATCAACTTACTTTCATTCTGTCCTAAGACCTTCAATCATCTGCCTTTGCCCTTGTCTTGTGAGGCACAGTATAAAGATCTGTTTCCAGGACACAGTGACACAAAGGGCCTGGTTCTTAGTGATTTTTTTTTCTTCGCGAAAGTCAAATTTCAGCTAGGGATAGCCATTAGATAAAATAGGCCACACTTTCTCTAACAGTTTTCTTTTTAACTAACCAGAAACAACTTGAATTATTCCAGTACCAATGTTTAGGAATGGGGATTCATTTCTGCTTTAGAAGGAAAAAATCACTCATTTAAATTCGAAATACATTTAAAAATAAATAATGCTTCTATAAAATTTGTGTAAAGTATATAAATTTCCCATTATTCAGATCTCAAAATGTAGTGCATATTTACACCTTGCATTTCCAACAAAGAAAAGTAAAATTTATTTTTTTCTAACGAAGACATAGTTCATAAAATTCAATTGGTAAACATTATGACTTTGACACTTCAGGAAACTGGACTCTAACAGGTAAAGGGAAGAGTGATTTTCCATTAAGTTCCTTGGCATGCATACATATGCATATGAAAAGGGTATTAAAATTCCTTAAAATTAGCACAATTCAGATCTGTTTTCTTAAGGAATGTTTCCTTAAAGTTCTCTAAACTGAGCAACCAATTCAGCCTACGGAAGAATTTAGACATTATAAAAAAAGTTCATGAAATGTTTGTGCACAGTCTCCAAGCCTCATCTGATCCCAAGACATTTTCTTGCACCTCATCCTTATCCCCTTTGTATTTCCATTTCCACGAGAGTAAGTGGGTTTCCTCCTGCAGGTAAGTTTCCTAGCAACATTCTAGAGCCCAGTCTCTCCCATTAAAAAGAGCGAGATGTCCCTAAAATCCTTATTTCTTTAATTAGCTCATTCAGGTCATGAGGTGTGTTATTAAAAGGCCCATTTCCTTGCTTCTGATTTCTCTGGGGGTAGAGAGTTTTATGAATGCTGTCAAGGAAGGGAACAAGTCTATAACTTTTCCATCTAATCCCCTCCAAGTTTGTGGCTAGGGAGGCTTATCCCTCCATCCATAATCAAGGATAGTTTACCAGGTGGAAATGGCCCTCCAACCCCAGTATGACCGGAAAGGATGGTCTCAGCTTGGACCCTGAGCATCTGTGCAAAACTGTGTCTCTTAAAGGTCTCTTAAAAGATCTGTCTACACGTCCCTTAAAACGTCTGCCTCAGTGACTTATCAAAGCTATGACCCGAATATTCACCCGAATCCCTCTCCAAGTTCCCATCACTATGTGAATAAGTCCTTTAAAATCTACTTCTTCAACAAAGCTTCTAGAACTCATAAATGAGTTTAGTAAAGTCGCAGGTTATAAGATCAATGCACAAAAATCAGTAGCATTTCTGTACACAAATAACGAGCAAGATCAGGAGGAAATCAAGAAACAAATACCATTTACAATAGTAAATTAAAAAATCAAATATTTAGGAATAAATTTAACTAAAGATGTAAAAAACTTATACACTGAGAACTATACAAGACTGTTCAAGGAAATCAAAGAAGACCTAAATAAATGGAAGAATATTCCTTGTTCATGGAGAGGAAGACTAAATATTATTAAGATGTCTATCCTACCAAAACTGATCTACACATTCAATGCAATCCCAATAAAAATCAACACAGCCTTCTTTAAGGAACTAGAAAAACTAACTATGAAATTTATTTGGAAAGGAAAGAGGCCCCGAATAGCCAAAGACATATTGAAAAAGAAAAACGAAATTGGAGGAATCACACTACCTGACTTCAAAACATACTACAAAGCTACAGTAGTGAAACAGCATGGTATTGGCATAAGGAGAGACACACAGACCAATGGAATCGAATTGAAAGTTCTGATATAGAACCTCATATATATAGCCATATAATATTCGATAAAGCCACCAAACCCTCTCAACTGGGAGAGAATGGCCTATTCAACAAATGGTGCCTGGAGAACTGGATATCCATATGTAGAAGAATGAAAGAGGATTACCATCTCACACCTTATACAAAGATCAACTCAAGATGGATCAAAGACCTAAATATAAAAGCCAAGACCGTAAAGACCTTGGAAAGCAGTGTAGGGAAACATCTACAAGACCTTTTAATAGGAAATGGCTTCATGAATATCACACCAAAAGCACGAGCAGCAAAAGAACTAATAGATAAATGGGACTTCCTCAAAATTAAAGCCTTCTGCACCTCAAAGGAGTTTGTCAAGAAAGTAAAAAGGGAACCCACACAATGGGAGAAAATATTTGGCAACCATATATCTGATAAGAGACTTATAACTTGCATATATAAAGAACTCATATATCTTGAAAATAAAAAGATAAACAACCCATTTAAAAAAACGGGAAAAAGATTTAAACAGACACTTCTCCAAAGAAGAAATACAAATGGCTAAAAAGCACATGAAAAAATTCTCCAAATCTCTAGCTATCAGGGAAATGCAAATCAAAACTACAATGAGATACCATCTTACTCCCATAAGATTGGCAGCTATGAGAAAAACAGAATACAAATGCTGGAGAGGATGTGAAGAAATGGGAACACTCATCCACTGCTGGTGGGAATGCAGAAGGGTCCAGCCATTCTGGAGGACAGTTTGGTGGTTTCTCAAAAAACTAGCTATAGATTTACCATATGATCCAGCAATTCCACTGCTGGGTATATACCCAGTAGAACTGAAAACAAGGACACAAACCGATATATGCACACCAATGTTCATAGCAGCATTGTTCACTATTGCCAAAAGTTGGAATCAACCCAAATGCCCATCAACAGATGTGTGGATAAATAAAATGTGGTATATACATACAATGGAATACTACTCGGCTTTAAGAACAAATACACTACAAACACACGTGATAACATGGATGAATCTTGAGAACCTTATGCTGAGTGAAGCAACCCAGGCATTGAAGGACAAATACTACATGACCTCAATGATATGAAACAAGCAAGCTGCCTCAGAGAGCTAGAAACTGGAAGATAGGCTTACAGGAAATCAGGGGGTGGAGGAAGGATGTGAGCCGACGTCTGCAGACTTATGTCTGGCGGTAAGTATGAGCACAAAGAAGAGATAAAATGGGGGCAAGGGGTTGCCTTTGGGTGGGGCTTTGCAGGTTTGAGGGGGGCTGGGGATGGGTGGATGGGTAATAGTGCCCAAAAAATTGGGGGGAGGGAGGGGCAACATACGAACATAGGAGAGTATCAGGTGTTGGTTGAGAGTAAAATGCTGAGAAAACCGTATCAAAATATAATTAAGAGGGTTACCTGTTTAGGATGCTCAGAGGGGATGGTCTGACACGGGACGGACTCCTGGGGAATGTCTGAATGCTCATTTTGCCAGGATGGGTTGTATCATTGGATAGAGACCCAAGTAGTGAGAGTGGGGGTGGACCCACATCCTGGGGAGGACTAATGCCATCAAAAAAGAGGGAACTGTATCTCTCGAGAGAAAGGATGGCTCCCAGGGCATTAGGGCAGTTGAGCAAGTCAGGCCCTGAACACTGTTGCAAGTATATCTGGACGTGGCTCCTCGGGAAATGGAGATTGGCTGTCGCTGTGGGCCCCAAGGGGAGGGGAAAATGGATGTTGAATGGATGGAACCAAGGTAAATGTGGGGGTAAGAGAGGAGTTTTGCGAGAGTACACAAGGATGGATATAAAACATGTAATATTACACCAAAAACATATAGGGGACTACAGACTAATAATGTAAACCATAATGTAAAACATAGGATAACTAAAAATTTAGAAAACTGTATATCCTAAAGTATGGACCACAATGTAAGCACAGATGTCACCTTGTTTGAAAGCTATTGTCTCAGAGTCTGTACATCAGTTTAAGTAAATATGATATGAATAAGTTATAAGAATATCGCTGTGGAAGGGAAAAGTTTTATGGTGGATGTGTGGGAGTACTGTATATTGTATATATGAATTACTGTGATCTAGGGCTCTTGTGAAGAGAAGCTCAATAATTAGAAAAAAAGAAAAGAAAAAGATAGGATGTAGAATTTTTCCAAATCAATACATATTCTTTATCTAACCTTTAAATCCATCGCTATATTCTATTTTACTAGTAAGGGATCCTGACATTATATTGGGCTTCACTTTTCAGGAAGTTTTGGATCACAGAGTGGTTCAACAATGGCAGTGGAGGAATACTGGTATAGGATGATATTGACAGGTGATATATGGTTGACAGGGAGTTATACAGGGCATATGTCCAGGGTGCATGGTAATGTTTGGATATACTCATAGTGGCAACAATTAAAAACAACAGCTGGGGGGGTACTGGGTTCCTGGCCGGGGGTACTCTGTCATGGTCCCTAGGGGAGCAGTGGCAGTCCCCCAGGTGCAATGGTAAGGACTAGGAAGGAATGAGGGTCCAACAGTGAGCCCCTGATACTAATGACTATGCTTGTGAGCCTATACGCCTGAAATAAGAACAAAGCCTAGAGCAGCACTGTGCCTAGGAGTTTCCTTCTGACAGCCTTCATGTTACTCAAATGTGGCCAGTCTCGAAGCCAAACTCAGCATGTAAATGCAATGCATTCCCCCCAGCGTGGGACATGACACCCGGGGGTGAGCCTCCCTGGCACCGAGGGATCACTACCAAGTACCAGCTGATGATGCAACTAGAAAATGACCTTGAATTAAAGGTTCAATGCAGACCAGCAGAATATCCCTGTCTACATATAATAACAGGAGTTAAAAATGCTGTTTGACCTAATGTAAGGGGGAAATGGAAAGGAGAAATGAGTTTATATGGCTGTGAGTCTCTAAAAAAGAGTCTGGAGGTTGTCAGAAGGATTGCCCTTATGCACACCTGAGCAGAGTCTCAGAGACAGATAAAGTAGATACAACCCCAGATATTGGTTCTTTTGAGGGCTAAAGAGACCCACAAGTTCTATGGTCATGGCAGATGGGGTTCACTGCCATGCCAGTTGGCCCTTCTTTGGAGCTGGTGTTTCTGTGTGATGGAGCTGGACACAGATGGGATCTCTTTTCACAAGACTTTCATGTTACTTTACTGGAATTGTAGTTGGTGCTGGGGTTTAAGATATATCTAGGGGATTTGAATCTCTGGACTGACAATATGATAGCCAGGCCCTGAGCCTCAACAGACTTCAACTCCTACACTCTGATTTATTGGACTTACCCCACTCAGCTAACATGGAGTTGAAGAAGGTCAACCACCACACCATGGAGCCTAGAGTGCCTACAACTGAAAGCAGGAGGATTGCATCCAGTATCCATGTGGAATCTAAGCCTCCTCTTGACACAGATGTGCAATGGACACAACCAATCCAAGGTCCACAGAGAAAATGTGGCATTGGTGTGGGAAAAGTGGCCATGGTGGCTGCTGGGTGCGGGGAATGGGAGGAAGAGATGCGATGCGGAGGCGTTTTCGGGACTTGGAGTTGTCCTGGGTGGTGCTTCAGGGACAATTACCGGACATTGTAGATCCTCCCAGGGCCCACTGGATGGAACATGGGAGAGTATGGGCTATGATGTGGACCATTGACCATGAGGTGCAGCGATGTCCAGAGATATACTTACCAAATGCAATGGATGTGTCATGATGATGAGAGAGAGTGTTGCTGTGGGGGGACTGGTGGGGTGGGGGCGGTGGGGTTGAATGGGACCTCATATTTTTTGAATGTAATATTTTAAAAAAATGAATTAAAAAAATTTAAAAAAAAATCTACTTCTGGATGCCACAGGTGTGCCCAGGTGTTTCTCTCGCAGTCTGAGTCCACTCTGCCATAGTTCAGTTTAATTGCCCAGAGAGCAGGACCCCTGCTTTGGTAGTTGTGGTGGCTGTCAGGCTTCCTGCGGAGTAACTTAAGGGAATACAGGAATTATTGTCTCTCACGGAATTTGAGTCAGAAAATTCTCTGGTCCAAGACCAATTCAGTTAAAAATCTTGATAGCTTTCCTCATTTGCCGCTAAGTTGTTCGGTTCTTCCTAGGAAGCTAAGGCAGCGTTGGCACAAGGCCCTCACTTCTTCCAGCAATGGGTATCTGCCCATCAGCCACCACCCAGTTCTTGTCCACCCGATACTCACCTGCACAAGGCCTTTGTCCCCGAGCTCTCCTGCATCCAAGCAGCCCTCATCCTCCACGATGATGAGATCACCACCAAGGAGGATAAGTTAATGCCTCCTTAAAGCAGCTGGTGGACATAGTGAACCTTTCTGCCCTGGCTTGTTTGCAAAAGCCCCGATCAACGTGAACATCAGGAGCCTCATCTGCAATGTAGGGGCTGTTGGACTTGCCCCACCCGTGGGTGCTGCTCCAGTGGGAGGTCCTCTCTCCTCCATCACTGCTGCCCCAGTGGCAGAGAAGGTGGAAGAAAAGAAAGAAGAATCTGAGGAGTCTGATGATGACGTGGGCTTTGGTAATGTGTTCAATAAAATGCTGGATTCTTTAAAAATATTCATAAATTTCTAACTTATTTTTCCAAGTCTCACACTTTTTCCTTCATGCCATCACTGTTTGGAATAGCAATAAAGCAATTGTTCTGGGCAATACAAAAGCAAACAGACAAAAAGAAAAGAAGATGTGCTTACCCAGATGTGTGGCCAATTACAATTACTCAAAACCCTCCTGCCTTGAGAAATTAAAGTTAGATAATGAAGGAGGATGAAATATTAAATTTTTTTTTGCCTGGTTGAGTTATTAAACCTCCTTATAAGGATTATTTTGTTTCTTTATGATTATTAAAATTCTTTCTTAACAGTTTTGAGTCCATAAAAGTATGAACTATATAGCATTGAGAGCTTTCCTTTACATGAAATTGGACTTTGGGGAGCCAGTGAATTTTCCATCACTAGATGTGTTGTTAATTGAGGGAATGAGTGAGCCCCAAGCAGCTTTCACCTGAGGTGGTTATGCAAGAGTCATACTTCAATGCTCAGGGCAGAGGAGATTGAGGGGCTAGCTAATGTCTAAGGTTTTTCAAAACTCGATGCTTCTGGGGACCTCTAGTTAACCTCAGGTGTCAAAAGAAAGAAATGAACAATCAATATGTTGATTCCACTTTCCATTCACTCTAATTCCTCTGGGAATTTAATGTGTTTTTCCTCAGTTTCATTGATTGTATGAATCTGGTTCTTTTAGGAAGTTTCACAATTTATCAAAGTCTGTAGGCAATTCCCTTGTAAGCAAACTGCAATCCCAACAAAAAATATCGATGGAACTATCTCTGCCCAGACTCTCTGTTCAGTCTCTGATATATAATCTGTGTTTTTTTTCCCCAAGCCTATTTTCTGTTGCCTAATGAATAATTTGCACTGGGAAGACACAGACTGTTTTGCTTTTATTTGATTTCAAGAATTCTGGGGAATTTTCAGATCTGGCCCAGAGAGTTTTATTTCTCCTCTGACTTAATGGTGTTTCAGAAAAGGAGCTCTGTGAATTTATTAGGTAAAGCATTTATAAAGCTTTCAGCCTATAATCAATGAATAACATCGACCAAAGGCCTGTTTGAAGATTACCATCTGATGAACTGAGATAAAAACACACTAACTGTCCCCAGATTATGAGTGGGCTCTAACGACAGCCAGCATCTGTGAGACAGCATTGTGCACCTGGCAAGAGTGTGAAGAACCCCTGCTTTGTCAACATTTGCCACATTCCTAGGGAAAGGAGATGAGCACAACTGTCTCTGGGGGGTGCCTATGGGCAGCCAAGGGCTACTCTTTTTCCTTTAGCTCTTGCTCCTCTGGGTTCCCTCAGACAAGTCCCTGGGCTGGCTCAGGCCAGAGGTGTAGCCCTCCTGAGCTACGGCATTTTCAGTGAATACTCATTTGGATAGTAGGCGAAAGGGTCTGTTTATTTTGCCTGAAGAGAGTTGGGGGAAGGAACAGGGGTATACTTGCAAATTTTTAAGAAAAGCATTTGGATTTTGTTTTCCTAGGAAATCTGATTAAAGAGAGCAGGTTTAATTTCAAAACAGGAGCTATTGAGACACAGTGTTAGGAAGAACTTCCTGGATGGAGACCTTGGAGCACCTCCCCCATGAAATGGGGTTTTCCTAGGAACAGTCGACAGTGCACTGCTGTCTAGAGGATGGAAGAGCTATTAGATCACCATTTAAGAGCAACTAGGTCACTTTCAGTTGTAGCTTTCTGTAATTTCTTTCTGGAAAGTGGTTTCTATTTTTCAACAAATAGAAGACTTAATTTCAAAGATAGACAGGAAAACTATCTGTGGGTGAATCTCTGGGGCGAGAATTCTTAACCTGATATCCCTCTAAATTGTATCTGCACGTATATTTTGGGCGAGAACGTTTTTGGCCTTATCATTGCTGCAAAGGAGTCTGTGATAAAAAATTTAAAAAAAGAAACAAAAATAAAGACAACAAAAACAGTTAAGAATCATCAGGAAGCGGATGTGGCTCAACTGATAGAGTGACTGCCTACCTTATGGAAGGTCCAGGGTTCGAACCCAGGAGCCCCTGGCCTGTGTGGTGAGCTGGACCACGCACAGTGCTGCCACATGCAAGGAATGGTGTGCCACGCAGTGGTGTTCCCCATGTAGGGGAGTTCCATGTGCAAGGAGTATGCCCTGCATTGAGCCGCCTGGCACAAAAAAAGCACAGTCCACCCAGGAGTGGGGCCGCACACACGGAGAGTTGACTCAGCAAGATGACATAACAAAGAGAGACATGGATTCCCGGTGCTGTTGAGAATGCAAGCAGACACAGAAGAACATGCAGTGAATGGACACAGAGAGCAGACAACTGGGGGCAGGGGGATGGGGAGAGAAATAAATAAATCTTTAAAAAGAATCATCAGGGGAGTGGGTGTAGTTCAGTGGTTGAGTGACTGCTTTGCATGTACGAGGCCTGGGTTTCATTTCCCAGTACCTCCTAAAAGAAAAAAAAAAAAAAGTATCATTGCTCCAAGGGAAGAGGTTGGCCAGCGAGGAGGATTAATTAACTCTGACACTGGCTATTCTTTCTCAAACTATTGCAATGTGGTGGGAAGATGAGGAGGAAGACTGCGGAGGGTGGTTCAGAGGCCTCTTCACTGATGGAAAGCTGAGTTACAAGGAAGACAGTGCAAGGTGCCCCACCTTCATTCATTCATGCATTTGTTCAACAAATATTTATTGGGCACCTAGTATGCACCAGGCTCTATTCTAGGCATTGTAAGTAGAGCAGTGAGCAGAATGGATTCTTGCCTTTATGGAGCTTACCTTTTAGAGAAGAGGGAGAGAGAATAAATAATCAGTATAACATGATTAAATTATATAAGGAACCTAGTAAAGAGAACTTCCAATGTGGAGGGGAGTTGCAGAGCAGGATGCCGGTGATTTGCATTTTTAAATAGAGCAAAGCTCAAAGAGGAGATGTTATTTGAGCAAAAAGTTGAAGGAGCTGAAAGAATTAGTCTTGAAGATGTCTTGTATCTGAGGGAAGAGCATTCCAGGCAGAGGGAACAGCCAGTCTGTTCCTAAGAAGAGAGAGTCCCAGGCATATTTGATGAACAACAAAAAGACCAGTGGGGCTGGAGCAAAGGAAACAAATGAAAAAGTAAAAGAGGTGGGGAGAGTCAGAGACTGTGCACAATTGCATGAGACAATCTTATAAAATCACATCCTATTTACAGAGATCTCCTGTTGGCTCTATTTCCCTTGAGAACCCTGGCTAATACAGAGGCAGAATCCAAGCAGGTGGACCATAAGACGCGGCACACGATGATGGCTTGCACCAGTGTGGCAGCAGTGGCAGGGGTGAGAAGTGGCAAGAAGTGAAGGGTTCTGTTGTGAAGGTAGAGCCAATAGGATTTCCTGATGGACTGAATGTGCGGTGTATATCAACACTCCCAGCTTCTCTTCTGCCATTCCTCCTCCTCATTGGGTCTTAAGTAGACACCATACCACTTTTTCCAAGCTAACCCTATGTTCTAGATGAACATAAAATATCTCATTTGGATTACATGTTGAAATGATAATATTTTGGATATATTGTGTCAAATGAAATGTATTATAAAAATTGATTTCACATCTTTCTTTTTTCCCTTTTTAATGTAACTAATAGCAAATTTTAAATTATACATGTAACTCACATTTTATATTTCAATTGGACAGTGCTGGCTGCTTTAGAAGACATTGGAGTGATCATGATTACACTTGAATCAATAATCCTTCCGCTGGCTCATTCTTTCAAGAATGGAGAAGCTGATTCAAAATGCTAAGAGTAATAAAGGACCATTACATTTCCAAAATAGTTGTTCTACAGAGCCTGACATACAGCTTTCTTTGAAAGGAATGAGCCATTTGCTCATGGTCACAAACCCTGAGGTTGGCCCATCCAAGCCTCAACAACCAACGGCTGGACCTGCTTTGTAGACATTCTTTAGAGGTCACTGCTACAGGCAGCCAGAGATTTATTCACCTCCATTATCTGCAGCAGCACACCATTAAGCCCCACGTGGTATTCCTTAGACTTAGACCATGACCTCCAACTTGAAATAGCACCTTATACTGACCTGAGAGTTTAAACCAGGAAGGCTGGATGGCATCAGAGCATTTCTGATGAAAATGGGTGCATGCTGGAGCTGTGCATTCTGAATTACTTTTCCCATTTATCTTGTGATTTAAAGAGACCTTGCATATGCGCTCTTCAACCAAAGATAAAAGCCTGCTTTGTAGGGAAGGTAATACTGAATACTGTCAGAAGTTGGTGCAAGTAGTTATTTAAAAAGGTTTAGACCCACTGAGTCAGAACCTCTGAGGAGAGGGACTGGGGAATCACGTTTATATCATGCTCCCCAGACGAATCTTTGGTTCCCTGAAGTTCAAGAACTGCTATAGAGAAACAGCATCAAGGTTATGGTTAGCAGTGCCTTTCCTTTAATCAGGAGACTTATTCTGGGCAGCTTTATTTCTTTCAGGCTTAGTCTAACTTGAGCTAAATGATTGTTTGGATTGGCCTCAGTGTATCCACGTTTTAAGACTCAGCTAGTAAAAATCTCCATCCCCTTCCCTCACAAATATTATTGATTCCATATTCCTTAAATCTGACTAAAACCTTAAGACAACAATTGGATTGTAAAGTCAAGATAAGGTTAAAAACGTTTGTGCATGTGTGCTTGTGGATATGTGTGTGTGTTAAGAGAAAGAGAGCTGTTAACAATAGAAGATCAATATGAGAGACCATGACAACAAAAACTTAACCTATTTTCATTGCCTGGGAGGAAAATTCCACCCTGAGTCACAAGCAGGCAGCTCTGGGCAGCTCCCAGCTCCTGAGCTTAAGGCTTCTCCTCCTTGACTGCCTGCCTGGAGCTTTTGAAGGAGCAGGATGAAGATCTGTTTTGCCGTCCCCTTGGGGGTATTCCTATCTCCTTCCACACTCCTTCCCCCACTCCTGCCAATTTCTTTCTAATTCTCTGTCTCTGTATCCCAAGACATCTTTGGGCCATAGCAAACTGTTTAACAAAAAATCTATTGCCCTCTTGCTCAGCAGCTAAGCTATGGACCACAGCCAATAAAATCCAAGATGGTAAGGCGTGTGCTTCCCCTTGGCCATGCCACACTATTCCCTGCTGCATCAACCATCGCCTTGCTCTGTTTCCTTCACATAGTAGTTTTTTTTTTTTCGAGACACACAGCTTTACCTCTCTGTGGTAAAACTGACCCATGGAGTCATGTTCCCAAAAGTGGTTTGCTACCTAGATTGCATTTTCAAGAAACAATGTAGGGAAGCAGATGGGGTTCAACTGATAGAATGTCTATGGGAGGGTCCAGGGTTCACGGTTCGATCCCCAGTGCTTCCTGACCCGTGTGGAGCTGGCCCACGAGCAGTGCTGCCGCGCACAAGGAGTGCCATGTCACACAGGGGTGTCCCCAGCATAGGGGAGCCCCATGCGCAAGAAGTGCACCCTGCAAGGAAAGCCGCCCCCCGCGGGGAAAAAAGCACAGCCGACCCAGGATTGGCGCCACACACACAGAGAGCTGACGCAGCAAGATGACACAACAAAAAGAAACACAGTTTCCTGGTGCCACCAAGGGTGCAAGCAGACACAGAAGAACACACAGCGAATGGACTGAGAGAGCAGACAAGGGGGGGTGGGGTGGGGAAGGGAAGAGAAAGAAATAAAAATAAACCTTAAAAAAAAAGAAACAATGTAATTTGAAGGCAGCCATGAATGGCTATTTAACTCACAGTGGGCTGGAATTGAAGGACTGTTTTTAATGCACCGTTTTGTTTCTACCTACTGAAAATAGCGATGTTTTTACTGGCTTGCGTGTGACATGAGCAGAACAGGAACACATTTCCCTGAGTCCTGGCAGAGGGAGGAACACCCCAACTTGTGAGAATAGCGAGGTGGGATGCGGGGTAGAGGCGAGAGCTAGGGTGTGTGTTGGAGGCAAGAGCTCTGGCTCAGGCCGGGCGGCGGGAGCCAAAGAAGCTGCTCCTCGGTGCCAGTAAGTCAGTCATGCTCTGACTGGAACTGGCGGCCTGGAGGTGTTCTGAGGTGGAGGACAAAGGACAGAGGCAGGGGCTTTGGGATCCTGAAACTCTCCAGGTCTTTCACAAGATGAGGGTTTGTGGCGGGCCATGGTCCTCATTTCATTTCTTTCCGTTGTAGCCTTTCCCTCAACTCTCTCAAGACCAGTATACGAAGCATTTCACATTTTGTGAGATTATCCTGTTTTGTTTTTAAAATATCTCTGACAGGTGTCCTGCGGGTCCTTCTGGAGTGACAATCTGTCCCTTTCTTCTGTTATGCAAATATACTCACCCTAGTTTAGTTGTCAGGGAGAGGATCAGAGATGAAAGATGTCCCTCCTAACCAAGCTCTTCTGTCTCTGGTTCGTCAAAAATACCACGAGGCTTCCAAAAGGGACAGGCAGGCTTTCAAGCTTGCTCCCGATGACAAGAATGCTGTTTCTTTCATGCTTTTACTTGAACTCTGGGGTGTTTGCATCGCTTTTCCTTCAGAGTCCTCTCCTGCCTCGTTGCTGTGGTTTAGATAGTGTTCATTTGTATTTCTGAGCTCTCTGACTTTAATATTTGACCTTTGCTGAGACAGCAAGCATTTGAGAAAGCTGGCCTGTCAGAAAAGAGGACGGATGACATGCAGGCTGGCCTCAGTACAAAGTGACTTGCTACCCGCAGCATCGGATTGGGTTATCTCTTAAAGAAGATACCAAATTTAAATTGCATAAGATTAGGATACTTTCTCTGAGCCAACCATATTTTTTCGCCTTTAAAGACTGAAGCAGGATTTTTAAGACTTAACGGAAGAGCAAGAAGGTTGGAGGGAGAGAAAGATGTGCTGGCTGATCACCAGAGCATGGAGTTAATTATGTCTCTTGAACAAACCTGTCAATATTTTTCCTTTCACATTAAAGCTACACTCTCTGTTCTGATGCTGTTAACCCATTGTGACCCTTGAGAGAAGAAGGAGGCAGGGCATTATTTGAGGAGAGTAATACAAAGGAAAACAAATAAGGCTAGAATGACAAGCTGGGTCTCACACACAAATCACTTTGAAAAATTTGGCTGAATGGAAGGTTGGCAAGAAGGCAAGAAACTTCTCTCTGACTCATCGCTGTTTTCTGATGAGGAGAACTTGTCCTTGAATTATGGTTTTTAGAATTTCAGGGATGAGGGGGAACTTAAAAACCCCTAGTTCAATTCCCTTTCCCCCAACGTCATCACTTCCCACATACCCACAGCAAGCATCTTCGAGGCTCTGCTTGGCTGCACCCCGGGATGGGGAGCTCACCCTCTCTCTTACAGCTCGCCTTCATATTGAGCTGAAATCTATCTGGCTGTTAGCTTCCACTCTTTGGGATTGGGCTTAGTGGGGATGCGAATTCTTCATCTCTGGCAGCCAGTGACAACCAAACATCAAGTCGAGCCAGAATATCCACCTTTTAGGAGGACAAACCAATGCCTTGACCTTAAGTGCCCCACACCCCGTGTCCATGCTGGAACGGCTGGCCTCGTGGGTCTCAGCCAACATTGGCATCATCTCTGACCTTCTGACCTTGCTGGTCACAGTGTGGCCTGTGGGCCAGCAGCATCGCTGTCACCTGGGAGCTTATGAGAAATGAAGGACCTGGGGCCCTACCCCAGACCTACTAAACCAGAATCTGCATTTTAACAAGAGCTGCGGATAACTCATATGTATATCATACTCATTGGCCTACATGGCTGGTGAAGAACACTGGCCAATGCTGGTGCATTCTGATTCTATGTGTCTGACTGGGGCCCAGAATGCTGGTACACAGCTACTGTTGAAGATCAATGATATCCAGGAAGACTGGACTGCCACAGTTGGGTTTGCAAGGAGGACAGAGACAAGAAAGACACTAGGTGAGTTCTTCGAGAATGTCCCTTCAGGTGACCTTGACATACTCCCAAGACTGGGAGACAGGAGCTTTATGCCTCCTTCCAATCCCCTGGGACAGACTTTCCAGGTCCAGCAGAGGAGGACTTAAACAACTCCATAGCAGGAAATAAAAGGAGGGTAGAGGAGAGACATGGTACCTGGGTTTCAGATTCTCCTCTCAATGACTAAGAGAATCGTGAGATTCTAGAATCTTTGTAAGTTTCCCAAGTTTGTTGTTGTTGTTCTTAATCTGTTTCCTCCTATATTTTGTTTCAAAAAACACTGGTAAGGTTAGTGAAACCACTTTAGGAAAAGGAAGGGTCCATGTGCAAACTTTGCCAAGACAGCAAGTAACGAGGCAGTTGGTGAGTGTATATATCACAGACAAGACGGCAGAGGGGCTCCCAGAGGCAGAGAAGATGGTGTCGGTGTGTTAAGGGAAAGGGATTCAGGAGCTGAGGGAAGGAGCTACAGAGACCTGGGGGTAATTGGTGTGGAAACCAGGGGCCAAGGGGCAGGAGGACCAGATGATGCAGAGCTCAGTTCCCAACCCCGGACAACAGAGCGTGAAAGTTAAACACACACCTTAAGGTCCTGAGAAGGCAGCATAATATAGCTTCTGGAGAGCCTGGTGTTTACCAGCCATATGATCTTGGTAAGATCCCTCAACCCTTCTTTGTCTCCTTTTCCCATCTATGAAACGTGGCTCATAATAGCATTTACTCCACGCGAGAGTTGTGGGGATTACCGAGAGCTTATTTGTGGTGGCCGTGTGTTCTGTTACGGCCATCCCTTCCACCCCCGCTCTTTAAGGCTCTAAATTGTTTATGGTAATTCCATCTCCGGTGACTTGTTCAGGAATGGGCAGGCTAGAGCCAGTTCTTGTTGCTCTTAGTAGACAGGATCGTGGAAGCAGCAAGCAGCCCTGACACTTACGGCATTCTTCTAATAGCACCTGCAAATGGCAACACAGAAGGACAGATGGAACCTTGGAATCTGGAAGATCTTGTTGAGTCTCTGCATGAACCAGTCCTGAAGGATTCCCAATCCCTGGACTCCAAGTTATGTGATCTGATGCATTTCCTTATTGTTTTAGCCATTTTGAGCAGGGTTTTATGATATTTCAACTGAAAGTATTGACACGAATACAATGTTGTACATAAAGAATTCAGCATAGTTCCTAACACATAGTCAGCTTTTGGAAACTATTAGCTATTGTTATTATTATAGACAGTTTACAAGACTCATTCAGACCTTTGCTGAAACAAGCATCAGTCCAAAGGAAGTACAAAAAATGAGACATCTCTTTACAGGAGACTGTAAACAACATATTGCAATCTCATTTAACTGTAACCAGGCAACAGGAAAGTTTTTTTTCCCTTTTTCTTTTTGCTCCCCTAACTTTACTTACAGTAAAAAGAGGAAAAATACTAAGAAAACCAGCTGATCTTGAGGACCTAGTGAACTTTTATAAACTTTTATAAATAACAATTCCCATGTCCTAACCTCAGCACAGCTTCAGGCCCTCTCCTACCCTCTTGACCTTTGCATTAATACAGTAATAATGAGAAGAATTTGCCAGTTGGAAGGCACAAGCCTGGGCCAAATGGTATTTTTTTGTTTGCTTGTTTCTCTTAATTTTAAAAGTTTTAAAATATAGAAAAAGACAAAGAACAATATAACAAACATTCATGTTTACCACACCTATTGCTATGTTTATTTCATCTAATAAAATTTAAAAAAGAATACAAGAAATTATCTATGCCAAAGATGTACTGTGTTGATAATGGGCAGTATGGGGAATGTGTGCCAAATGTACATTATGGACATGGTAACAATCAGATGATATTATTTTATCTGTAACAAATGTTCCACCACAGTGCGGTGTACCAATAGATGGATATTGTTTGGGAATTCTGTACATGTGCCTGATTGTTTTATAAGTTCACAACTTCTGTCATAAAAATATATTTGAAAAATAATAATAGGATAGGTTGGGGGGAAAATACACCAAATGTAAGTTAAGGATTATTATGAGTAGTAAGATTTTGACAATATTCTTTCATAATCTATAACAAATGTCTCACAACAGTGCAAGATGTTGGTGGAGTGCTGATGTAAAGGACCCCTGTATTATGTTATGCATGTTTGCTTTGTAAGTCCATAACTTTTACTATACACTTATTGTTTATGTATGTTCATATATACATGATATAAAGATAATAATAACAGTAGGGTAGGTTGGGGGAAAATACTTTGGTTAGTAGTAATATTTTGATGATGCTCTTTAATTATTAGTTTAAAATCTTTAACAACAATGCAAGGTGTTGTTGGTAGGGTGAGTTATGAGAGTCCTGTATGATGCTATATATGTTTGTTTTATAAGTTCACAACTATTACTATATACTTATAATTCATGTATGTTTATGTGTGAGTGATATACTTCAATAAATTTTCTTAAAAATGAAAAAAAAATTAGAGGAAAAACTTTGAAGACTCTGACAAATCCTCTCTCTCCAATGGCTACTTTCAACTTGGTTTTGATTAATGTTTGTATAGCCAGATTTGTGCCTTTTATATACTTGTATATGTATTCATGAACAGAATATGTTGTATTATCTGTGCTTTAAAATTTTACTTACATGGTAAATGATAATGTAGTGCTAAAACTTGCTCTTTCCATTTAGCATTATGTTTTTAGATTATCCATGTAGATATACATAGATCTAGATAATTACTTTTAAACTGTGCAGTGTTTCAACAAACATATATATGTGTATGATTTTTTAATACAAGATTTCATTTATTCATTACTTTACTAATAGATACTTGGTTGTTTTGATTTTTTTTTTTTTGCCATTATACCTATGGCTGTGATGAAAATCAATGCTCTCGTTTGCATTGAAATTTATAGCCTGAGTTTAATGCATAAAACATTTAATTCATCGACACATATGTATTAAGCCTAGTTGGTATTAGGGTAAAAAATAGGACCAGAGAATCTTAATTAACAGTCTAGAATTGCATGGGGACACAGTCTGTTGCTTAAGAAGTGAAATAAACATAACTAATGATGCAAGGCAGAAGATGCTAAGTATCATATTATAACTGAAGGACAGTCAGTGCTGTTAGCTTTTAAGAGAAGAGATGAGTTTGAAGTAGAATGATCAGGAAGCAGGACATTGTTCTGTTCTTGAAGGACAGGTAGAATTTCAACAGGCAAAAATGAGGGCAATATTCAAGGCTGGGTTAAAGATATGAACTAAGTTGAAGAGGTGGGAAGCACTGTAAAGTCTAGACTTCAGGTAACAGGAGACCCCAGAATTCTCAACCTCCATTCTACCCTCCTCCCCCTGACCCAGTACCCCAGGAAGAGTTATTAATCGGATTGCTCAGATTCCAGGACAATGACAGGACCATGCTTCACTGGTGGGCGGGGACTGGAAGTTTTTAAAGTTTATGCACTTGGGTGTGGCGCTCTCTTCTCCCTTTTCTCTCCCTGTGGGTGGATGGCAGGGCCAGGTACCACTTTTGTTTGGGAGAAGCCCCCTGCCTGCTCTCATTTTCCTTTGGTTATGAGTGTTTGGGTATTCTCCCTCATTCACATTAGGTTAATGGTTTGCGCTAAGCTTTAAATTTGGGCTTAGATGAGGAAGAGGTCCCTTACAAGCCTTGGACCTTAGTTCAAGTTCCAGACCAGTTTACTAATCAGTGTGGTACATTGGGTAGACAAGTTGACTAAATAAATTTTCTGTAGAAGATAGAGAAATTGAATTGAAAGTGTGGGTTTTGGATTAAATTGTGATGGACATTGAGTGCCAGACTCTGGAATTTTGACTGATTTTCTAAGACAATTAGGTGCCACTGGGTGTTTTTGTGTAAGAGAGTATGGCATGTTCTGAAAAAGAAGAACCAATCTGAATAAGAGGAGAGCAAGTTAAAAGGTTATGGAAGAGGTCCAAATGATGATAAAAATCCATTTCTGGCAGTGGTAGCAAAAATAGACAAAAAAAACGGCTGTGAGAAACATTGGGAATGAAGAATTTCAAATTTTGCTGAATAATTTAATATCTACAGTCTAGATAACAAACAATTAGCCAGAAAGTCAAGAAGGGGATCTAGGATTGATTGTTGTTGAGTCTGAGGCACTCACATTTCAACCCAGTGGTAACATCTTCATGAGCCTGGGACTAGGGAAAAAAGTGTGGAGCCAGGGGATGATGATAAATTGAGAGATGTCCTCAGTGTTGTCTACTCTGTTTCATATACTCCACAAAAGACTAGCTACACGTATGGACTGCTGACTACATGGCAGCCACTATTCTAAGCTCGTCATGCATACTGACTCATTTAATCTTTACCACAGCCCTGTGAGGTTGAAACTATTGTTCTTCCTTTTTTGTAGATGAAGGAACTGAGTCTCAGTAGGGTTAAGTACATGCTCAAGGTCCCAAGGCTAGTAAGTGGTGGATCAGGGATACAAACCCAGGCAGTCAGACCTGAGAATCTGCTCCTAACTCAGCCTCATAAATTATATGCAAGGCTGTTATAGATGTTGGACAATTTAATGTTGCTGAAGATCCCTGCCTTTTCTGGATGATATTAAAAAGTAGAAAAGTATGAAAATTCAATTATTTTAAAGATAACAAAGAAAATATTCCCTTCTTTAGCATATGTCCATCCATACACCTGCATTTTTTCTGACAAGTTTTGTTTACATCTTTGGCATCCCTGTTTGACTGTGCGCCCCTGTGGGATCAGGTACTTCCTGACACCATTTTAGGAGCTCATTCTATTGCTTTATTGAATAAAAGAATAAATAAACAACTGATAACTAATACATGTGCTATGGGAGCCCAGAGAAGCATCTCATCCAAACCTGGCTTATATGTTAGGGAAAGCTTCCTATAGTTGATGGCACCCAAGCTGAGTTTTGAAGGACAAATTGTAGCTAATTGGGAAAAGCTAGGGGAAAGGGTTTCTGGGAAAGGAAATAGCTCATGCAAGAGAGGACATGGCCCATTTAGGGAAATGGAGGAAAGGACATTAAAAAGTGAGGCAGGCCATGAAACCCAAGAGGCACCAGGGGCCAGTTTGCAAAAGGCCTTATGTGCTTTGAGATGGAGTTTGGACTTAGTCCTCAGGGTAACAGAGAGCCCACAAAGACATTTTTCTTTGTTGTCTATTGATTTTTTTTTTTTAACTTTTTGAGATTTATAAAAATTGAGGAATAACATACATATGGTAGTAAAGTGAAAAATTCTAAAATTATGATACCAGTTTTCCTGGAAATGGGGGATGGTTTCTGGGACACAAGACTTTTAGTTTTAAACCTAGGACAGTTGCAGGTAATCCAGGACAAGGTGATCACCCAATCTAAAGCGTACCACTCAATTTTTATGTACATATATACCTTGAACTCAGCAGCCTGATCAAGACCTAGAAGGCTTTCTCATGCCTCTATCAATACCTCTCTCCTAAAGAAACCACTATTCCAAAATTTCTCACATAGATAAGATTGTTTTGAATTTTATATAATGGATTTTTACAGTATGTTTCCTTCCTCCCTTCCTTCCTTCCTTCCATCCTTCCTCCCTTCCTTCCTTCCTTTTTTTGAATCACTGCTTCAAATACAACACTATGTGGAGGAAAGTACTTTTTTTCTTTAGTTTTAAAGAAGCTATAAAGTACCTAAATGTAAATGTTATATTGGAAATATAAGGGATTTTCATACCCTACCCTCTTCCGCTCCCACACTTTCCCCATTAACAACATCCTTCATTAGTGTGGTGCATTTGTTACAATTGATGAAAACATGTTGAAGCATTGCTACTAACCATGGTCTATATTTACATTATGGTTTATACTTTGCATGGCACAATTTTATAAAATTTTATAAAAATGTATAGTGGCCTCCATCTGTCATTGCAATGTCATGTAGAATAAATCCAATGTCCCCAAAATGATCCATGTTACACCTATTCTTCCTTCTCCCTCCCCTCAGAACGTCTGGTGACCACTTCCTTTATATTGTTAAAGGTTCTTTCACTGCTTTTTTCACCCGATTTTATGCCTGTGAGATTCGTCCACGTTATTGTTATAGTTTGTTCTTTTTCTTTACTGTGCAATATTCCTTTGGAAGTACACATCTCAATTTGTTTATCCATTTACCTGTTAATGGAAGTTTGGATTATGTCCAGTTTGGGGCCATTATGAATAAAGCTGTTATGAAGTTTCTTGTACATGTCTTTTGGTAGGTATATACACTTATTTCTGTTGGGATTGATTCCCAGGAATGGAACTGCAAGGTTATAAGGTATGTATAAGTCTAGCTTTAGTGGCTACTACCAAACTGTTTCCCAAAGTGTTTATGCTATTTTACATTTCCATCAACCACTTTGAGAGTTCTTGTTTCTCCATATCCTCAATACTTGTCTGTCTTTTAATTTTAGTCATTCTAGTGGGTGTGAAGCCATATTTTGTATTTTTAATTTGCATTTTCCTAATAATTAATGATGTTGAGAAACTTTTAAAAAAGATTTTATTTATTTATTTATCGTCCCCCGCCCCTTGCCACTTGCTTGCTGTCTGCTCTCTGTGTCCATTTGCTGTGCGTTCTTCTGTGTCTGCTTGCCTCCCTTTGTTGTGTCATCATGCTGTGCCAGCTCTCCGTGGGCGCAGGCCAGCTTGCTTTCACAAGGAGGCCTTGCGAAGCGAACCCAGGGCCTCCCATATTGAGAAACTTTTTATTGGCTAGTCATGTATCTTTTGCTTAATGTCTCTTCTTGGTCTTCTGCCCATTTTGAAAAATCATTTGTCTTTTTTGGGGGAAGTTTTTTGTCTTTCTATTGTTGATATTAATAAGTTATTTATGTATTCTGGAAACAAGTACTTTGTAATATCTACTTATTGAAAAATACTTTCTTCCAGACTGTGACTTGGCTTTTTGTTTTCATAATGGTGTCTTTTGAAGAGCAAAAGGCAGAAGTTTTAATTTTGAGGTACAATTGATGCATTTTTTTTTCATATGATGAGTGCTTTCTGTGCCTTGTCTAAGAAATGAATGTATAGATACTCTGTTTTTCTGGAAGTTTTATATTTTCTCTTTTGCATTTAGATATATGATTTATCTTAAATTAATTTTTCTTAAGGTATGCAGAATCAGTTTAGATTCATTTTTTCCCCTTATGAATATGGTATTGTTCCAGCACTGTTGTGAAATCTCCCATTCTTGGAGTTTTGTTAAAATTCAATTGACCACAGATGTATGGGTCTGGTTTGTTTTTTGTTTTTTTTTTACGTCAGTTACAAGTTACACACTGATACTTGTGTAACTTATATCTCACACTCTGCTGAATTCATTTATAAGCTCTATTAGCATTGTGGTAGATTTTGGGGGGGACTTTTCTCTATATAGTATCATGTCATCTGCAAATAGTGAGGTTTTAATTGTCCCTTTCCAGTTTGGATGGCTTTTTTTCTTTTGCTTGCCTACCTTCACTGTTAGTCTAGTTAAGGTTTTGTCAATTTTATTACTCTCAAAGAACCAGCATTTGGTTTTGTTAATTCCATTGTTTTTCATTCTCAATTTCATTTATTTCTGCTGTAATCTTTGTCATTTCTTTCCTTCTGCTTGCTTTGGGATTAGTTTGCTATTTTTCTAGTTCCTCCAGGTGTGTAGTTAGGTCTTTGATTGTAGCTCTTCCTTCTTTTTTAAATGTAGGCATTTAGGTCTACAAATTTCCCTCTCAGCACTGCTTTTGCTGCATCCCATAAGTTTTTCTCATTTTCATTCACCATGAGATATTTACTGATTTCTCTTGCAATTTCTTCTTTTACCATTGATTGTTTAAGAATGTGTTGTTTAACTTCCATGTATTTGTGAATTTTCCAGTTTTCCACCTATTCTTTTTTTTTTTTAAAGATTCATTTTTATTTATTTATTTATTTCCACCCCCCTCCCCCAGTTGTCTGTTTTCTGTGTCTATTTGCTGCATTGTTTGTCTTGTTTCTTTTGTCCGCTTCTGTTGTCAGCGGCACAGGAAGTGTGGGTGGTGCCATTCCTGGGCAGGCTGCACTTTTCTTTCCTGCTAGGCGGCTCTCCTTACCGGTGCACTCTTTGCGCGTGGGGCTCCCCTACATGGGGGACACCCCTGCGTGGGGCGGCACTCCTTGCGCGCATCAGCACTGCTCATGGGCCAGCTCCACATGGGTCAAGGAGGCCCGGGGTTTGAACCGCGGACCTCCCATGTGGTAGACGGACGCCCTAACCAGTGGGCCAAGTCTGTTTCCCTCCACCTATTCTTGATTTCCAATTTCATTCTGTTGTGATTGGAGAAAATGCTTTGTATAATTTAAATCATACTAATTTCATCGACACTTGTTTGATGACTTAACATGTGGTCCATCCTGGAGAATGATCCATGAGCACTCGAGAAGAATGTATATCCTCCTGTTTGGGGATGCAAAGTTCTGTATATGTCTGTTAAGTCTAGTTCTTTCAGTGTGTTATTTAAGATCTCTCTTTCTTTATTGAATCTCTGTCTAGAAGTTCGCTCGATTGCTGAGACTGGTGTATTAAAGTCCTTCACTATTATTGTACAGGTGTCTATTTCTCCCCTCAGTTTTGCCAGTATTTGCCTCATGTATTTTGGGGCACCCTGGTTAGATGTGTAAATATTTATGATCATTCTTTCTTCTTGGTAAATTGCCCCCTTTATTAATACATAGTAACATTCTTTGTCTCTTATAACAGTTTTGCATTTAAAGTCTTTTTAAAAATTTTTATTTGTATAGCTACCCCAGCTCTTTTTTGGTTACTATTTTCATGGAATATCATTTCCCAACTTTTTCACTTTCAACCTATTTGTGTCCTAGGGTCTAAGAGAGTCTCTTGTAGACAGCATATAGGTGGATCATGTTTTTTTAAATCCATTCTTCCAATTTGTGTCTCTTTTGGGCAGATTAATCCATTAACATTCACTGTTATTACTGTAAAAGCAGTTCTTATTCCAACCATTTTTTCCTTAACTTTTTATATGTCATATTTTATTTTTGTTTCCCTTTTTACACTTTTAGTTACCCTTACTAATAATATTCATTTCTACACTGGCCTCCAAATCTCTCTCTCCTGTCTTTTTCCTTTTAACCTGCAAAACTCCCTTTACCATTTTTTGTAGGGCAGGACTCTTACTGACAAATTCTTTCAGTTTCTGTTTATTTGAATATTTTAAACTCACACTCATTTTTTAAAAGATTTATTTTATTTATTTCTCCCCATTCCCTCATTGTTTGCACTTGCTTTGTTTATTCATCTTCCTTGTTTCTTTTTAGGAGGCACCAGGAACCAAATCCAGGACCTCCATGGGGAGGGAGACACCTAATCGCTTGGGCCACCTCTGTTCCCTGCTTAGTTGTGTCTCTCATTATGTTTTTCTTCTTGTGCCTCTTGTTGCATTGCCATGTTGTGTCAGCCTTGCCAAGCTCTCTGTCTTGCTCATCTTCTTTAGGCGGCACTGGGAACCTCTGCTCCCTGTTTTATTTAATCTCTTGTTTTGTTTTTTTTTCTTGTGTCTCTTGTTGTGTTATCTTATTGCATCAGCTTGCCACACCTGCCTTTTGCACCAGCTCACTGCCTTCTTTAGGAGGCACCAGGAACTGAACCAGGGACCATCCATGTGGCAGGTGGGACTCAATTGCTTGAGCCACATCTGCTTCCCTCATGCTCATTTTTGAAGGACAATGTCACTGGATATAGAATTCTTGGTTCACAGATTTTCTCTTTCAGTACTTAAATATGTCATATCATAGCCTTCTTTGTTTCCATGGTTTCTGATGAGAAATTGGCACTTAATTTTATTGAGCACCCCTTGTAAGTGATGGACTGCTTTTCTCTTGCTGCCTTCTCTTTATCTTTGGCATTTGACAATCTGCTTAGTATGTATCTCGGAGTATTTATATTAAGATTTATTCTATTTGGAGCACTCTGTGCTTCCTGGACATGTACATCCATGTCCCTCATAAGAGTTGGGAAATTTTTAGCCATTATTTCCTCAAGCACTCCTTCTGCCCCTTTTTCTTTCTCTTCTTCCTCTGGGATTCCTATAACATGTATATTTGTGGGGTTTATACTGTCATTCAATTCCCTGAGATCCTGCTTAATTTTTTCCAACTTTTTTCTCTATCTGTGCAATTTTGGATGTTCTGTCTTTTAATTCACTAATCCTTTCCTCTGTTTGTTCACATCTGCTCTTGTATGATTCAAGTGTATTATTAATCTCTTATATTGTGCCTTTCAATACCATGAGTTCTGTTATTTTTCTATGTATGTTTTCAATTCTAGTGTTTTCTTAATATCCTTTATCTCTTTCTTCATCTTCTTGAATTGATTTAGGAGATTTGTTTGGACATTTTTTTATTAGTTGTTCCAAAATCTGCATCTCCTCCAACTTTTTAATTTGTTCTTTTGGCTGGACTATATCTTTCTGTTTCTTAGTGTGGCTTGTAATTTTTTTGCTGTTGTCTAAGCTTCTAGGTTATCTTGAGTTTACTCTGGGGGTCGGGTTCTGTCTCTTGCCTAGGGTTTTATTTTTGTTTGGCTTTGTATTAAGACTTTTCTTTGATACTTGATTCAGGTTATTCTAAATCTTTAGAATTGCCCATTTTAATGAAATAAAACTAGACCAGGGATCCATGAATGGGGCACAGACCAGTTCTAAAGAGCCAGTTCCTTTGTGGTGGCTCTCTCAGTCTCCCCATCCTACTCCTTCCTGGATGTTGTACCATGGTCCTTGGTCTCTGGAGTTCAAGCACCACTGTCCTGCTTCCCCCTGCACTTGCCTGTATCCACTTATACCCATCTACACCCAGTAAGACCTCCTCACAATCCACCTGCATCCAGGCAGGCCTCCTTCATGGGCCACTCATATCACTTCCCCAGCACCTGATGAGCCCCCCCTCATCAAGGCACCCACTGTGTCACTACCACTTCCCCAGCACCTAGCAAGGCCTCCTTCATGGGCCACATGTGCTCCTGCCATCCTCCTGCATCCCTGGTGATAAGCAAGGCCTCCTTGATGGACTGCCTGCACCACTCTCCAACCCCTGCACCACCACCACCTCACATCCCTGGTGACCAGTGAGGCCTCCCTCTTGGACCACCCATGCCACTTCACCTGCACCCAACAAGCCTGCCTATCTTTTTGCCATTTCTGAAGGATGAGTGTACTCTCCTACTCCCTACTCTGCCATCTTGGATCTCTCTGTATGGATCTTTTATGGATGATCTATTTATCTACACTTATATCAATGAATTGATTACTGTAATTTTATAGTAAGTTTCCAAATCAGATAATGTAATTCTTCCAGGTTTTTTCCGCAAAATTATTTTAACTATTCTATATTTTATGCGTATCTCTGTAAATTTTAGAATTTTTGCAATTTCTACAAAAGTAACCTGCTGGGATTTTGATTGGGATTGAATTTCATCTGTCGATCAATTTGTAGATCAATTGATATCTTAATAATATTGAGTCTTCCAATCTATAAACTTGGTGTATCCATCCATTTCTTTAGAGCTTTACAAATTTCTCTCAATAAAGACTTGTAGATTTTGGTGTAGAGGTCTTCTGTGTTTTTTTCTTAGATTTATTTTTAAACATTTGAGGTTTTTAAAAACAATGCTGAAAAGTGGATTTGGCTCTACAGATATGCCTACCACAGGGAGGTCCAAGGTTCAAACTCAGGCCTCCAGACCTGTGTGATGAGCTGGCCCATGTGCAGTGCTGATGCATGCAAGGAGTGCCCTGCCATGCAGGGGTGTCCCCCGCATAGGGGAATCCCGCATGCAAGGAGTGTGCCCCATAAGGAGAGCTGCCCATCACGAAAAAAGTGCAGCCTGCCCAGGAGTGACGCTGCACACACGGAGAGCTGATGCAGCAAGATGACACAACAAAAAGAGACACAGATTTCTGGTGCCCCTGGCAGGAATACAAGTGGATACAGAAGAACACACAGCAAATGGACACAGACAGCAGAATACTGGTGGGGAGGGGGTGGGCAGGGAAGGGGAGAGAAATAAAAAATTAAAAAATCTTTAAAAAAAATGCTATGGTAAAACAGTGTTTTAAATTTTTCTTTTTCTAATTGTTTATAACTAGCACATAGGAATAAAAGTGATTTTGTATATTGATCTTGTATACAGTGATAATTATGAATTTTAATTGTTTTTCTTGATTCTTTTCAGTTATTTATGTATACAATAATATTGTCTGTAAATAATTCTCATTTTATTTCTTCTTTTAAATCTTTATACCTCCTTTTTGCCAAGCTTATTGTATTGGCTTGAACTTCCAGTACAATGCTGAATAATAGTAGTGATAATCATTTTATCTTGTTTCTGAACTCAGTGGTAAAGCATGCAATATTTTATCACTGTGAATAATTTTAGCTGTCAGATTTTGCCTTCTCTTCCAAATTTCCTTACAATTTTAAAAATCAAGAATGGACACTGAATTTTTATCAATATTTTTTACTTCATCTATTGCGGTAATTATATGATTTTTATCCACTACTCTATTCATGTATGAATTACATTGATTGATACATATATTTTTTATCCCCTCCCTTGCAGCTTTTTTGCTTGCTGTCTGCTCTCTTTGTCCATTTGCTGTGCATTCTTCTGTGTCTATATTTATTTTTATTTATTTTACCACCACCCCCCCCCCGCCCCGTGGCTTGCTTGCTGTCTGCTCTCTGTCTATTCACTGCGCGCTTTTCCCTGTTTCTGCTTGTCTCCCTCTGTGTTGCGACATCTTGCTGAGTCAGCTCTCACGGCATCTTGCTGAGTCAGCTCTCACGGCACTTGCGGCCCGGGTGGCACTCCGTGGAGCCCAGGCCTGCGGTGCTCTGCAGCGTGTGGGTGAGCCTGCCTTCACAAGGAGGCCCCAGGACACGAACCTAGGGCCTCCCATATGGTAGCAGGAGCCCAACTGATTGAGCCACAGCCACTTCCCTAATTGATATTTTAATATTAAACCAACCTTTCAATCCTGGTTTATAGCCATTATGTATCATTTTTTTTATACATTGTTAGATTTACTTACTAAAGTATTTGTTTGTTTGTTTGTTTGTTTTTTGGGTACCAGAGCTGGAGATTGAACCCAGGATCTCGTATATGGGAAACTGGCTCTCAACTACTGAGTCACATTAGTTCCCCTGGGTTGTTGTTGTTGTTGTTGTTGTTGTTTGTCTGTTTGCTTGTTGTTTGTCTTTGTTTTTAGGAGGCCCTGAAGACTGAACCCAGGACCTCCCATGTGGGAAGCAGGTGCTCAATCACTTGAGCCACGTCTGCTCCCCAGTAAAGTTTTGTTTAGGATTTTTGCATCTATGTTTATAAGTAATATTAATCTGTGATTTTACTCTTTTTTGAAATGCCATCCTCAGGTGTTGGCATTAAATTAATACTGGCTTTATAAAATGAGTTGGAAATTATTCATTATTTTCTTTTTCGTATAAGATTATTATGATTTCTTTTGGAAGAATTCACTAGAGAAGCTATTTGAGCCTGCAGTTTTCTTTGCAAGAATGTTTTAAAGTAGAAATACAAAGTACTTAACAGATATGGGGAGATTCAGGTATTCTATATCCTGTCCCATTACTTCTGGGAAGTTGTGCTTTTTTAAGGCACTTGTGCATTTCATCTAAATTGTCAATTTTATTGGCATAAAGTAAGATGCATGCTTAAAACCAAATTGGCCCAATGGTTAGGGAATCCATCTACCACATGGGAGGTCCGTGGTTCAAACCCCGGGCCTCCTTGACCCATGTGGAGCTGGCCCATGTGCAGTGTTGATGTACGCAAGGAGTGCTGTGCCACACAGGGGTGTCCCTGGCATAGGGAAGCTTCACACACAAGGAGTGTGCCCCGTGAGGAGAGCCTCCCAGCGGAAAGAAAGTGCAGCCTGCCCAGGAATGGTGCTGCACACACGGAGAGCTGACACAACAAAATAACGCAACAAAAGGAAACACAGATTCCTGTGCCAGCTGACAACAACAGAAGTGGACAAAGAAGACGCAGCAAATAGACACAGAGAACAGATAACTGGGGTGGAGCGGGGAGGGGAGAAAAATAAATAAATAAATCTTTAAAAAAAAACAAATTGTAGTTATTATATTAACTGTTAATGTCTTAATACTGCAATTAAAGACAAAGATTGTTAATATTTATTAAAAAATAAAATCCCATTAAATGCTGCTTATAAAATAAAATCTCTACATATTAGGACGTAAGATTGAAAATAAAAGGATAGAAAAATATACCATGCAAACCAAAAACTGGAATGGCTATACGAGTTTAAGACAAAACACTTCTTTAGTTAAGAAGTATTATTAGATTCAGAACTTTGAAAAGATTAATAAAATTGATAACATCCTAGCTAGACATGTAAGATAAAAAGAGAGAAAACATAATTTTCATTACGAAAAAGGGTCAACAGGAAGATTTAACAATTTAAATTTTATGAACTTAATAATGGCTTCAAAACATTTAAAGCAAAAGTTGACAGAATTAAAAGTAGAATAGAAAAATCCTTAGTCATAGCTGGGGATTTTAGCATAACTGTCTCAGTAAGTGTTAGAACAAGTTGTTTTAATTTACTGAAGGCTGGCCCAGCAATATACCAGGAATGTGTTGGCTTTTATATGGGGAATTTATTAGGTTAAGAGCTTACGGTTCTGAGGCTGTGAATGTGTCCAAATCAAGGCATCGTCAGTAGATGCCTTCTCACCAAGCTGCCGCTGTGGGCGGTGAAGCACGTGGCATGGCTCTCTGCCGGTCTGCTGGCCTCTCCCCTCTCCTCCGGGCCTCGTCTCTTCAGCTTTGAGCTGCCCCGTGGGCCTCCATCTCAGGGGTCTCTTTCCGTGCCTCTGTGCTTTGTTGATTCCAGCCTGCAGCCTCTAGCACCTCTCCTTCTGTTTCTGAGGCTTTTTTTCTTTCTGTGGCTTTTTAGTCCTCCATTTCTAAAGGACTCCAGTAAGAGAATTAAGACCCATCGTGAATGAGGTGGGTCACATCTTAAATTAAAATCCTACTCACCAAAAGATCCTACTGACAATGAGTCCACACCTACAAGAATGGATTAACCTCAAGAACATACTTTTCTAAGGGTCACAAAAGATCAAACCAGCACACAAGTAAATGAAAACAGTCAGTAAGGAGCTAGAACATTGAACAATACAATTAGAAAGCATGATCAACGTGAACCGAAGCTGGCTAGTAAGATAGGGAGTCAATAGATGGATGTGAACCTGGCAGAGAGTCCACGTGGACATCAATAACCCCAAGATGGCTGCTGGACGACCCTCCCCCCCAACAAGATGCTGCCATCCAGACCAAAGGCTTCCTCTGGAAGCCAGGAGAAGCCCCAGATATTCCCCAAGGACTTTATCACTGGGCCCTCACGGGGAATTGATGGATGGGGTAATCAATCAAAACAGCAAACAGCTGGAACTCCTCCCCTGCCATTAGCAAAGGGGTGGAATAATTAGTGAAAAAGCGAGGCTCAAACAAGCACTCTTGCTCTCTTTGGCCTCTGGACCCCAACTCTGGCCGCCTTCTCCCCTGTTTGGATCACTACGCAAGTAAACTTGGGCATTTATAATCTGTGATGGGGAACAGTAGTCTGTAAATCAGCCCTCTTCACCACTTTTCAGCCCCTTCCTCTTCACCTGGGACCCATGATCTGTTATTTTCTCCCATTTCTCGTCCTTCCCTGCCTGAATAAATCACTGGCCTAACTCACTTGATGTGCTCTTGAAATTCATTCCTGCAGCATAGTCAAGAACCTAGACAAAATCCGGTAACAGAATACTGCACCAAACAGCCTCAGAACATATTCTTTACAAGTACATATGGAACATTTAACAAATACCATGTGTTGGGCAATAAAGCAAAGGGACATCACTGTAGATCCTACAGACATTAAATGAGAATAAGTGCAAATTTTGCACAATGCTATGCCAGTAAATTTAACAACTTAGAAGACTGACTTTTAAATATGGAATAACAAGACCAGACTTTAATTTTAGAAAGACTACTTGGCTGTGATGTGGAGAAGGGATTATATAGGGCCAGACCAGAGTCAGGGTGGGGGCTAAAAGCCTGGATTTCAGCAATCCAGGTGAGGATAATGGTGACCTAGATAATACAGGAGTGGTAGGGGGACTGAAGAAGGAATCAATGGAAGAGCATAAGTCAGGAAAGCTAAGGTTCAGTGACACAGCAATAGGTATACTCAATAAATATTTATTGAGCGCCTAGCCAGGCAGTGGTTACCATTGTCAGAAAGACAGATGTGGTCCCTGCCCTGTGATGCTTGCCTATGATTGGTATCAGAGCCAGAAGTAACTAAGAATCTTAACTCCAGTCCCAAGCCACAAGCTGCAACAACCCAGACCTTCCCTCTGTTACATGTCTTGCTTTGTTTGCTGCATCAGACACCAGCATAAATGTCCTTGTGGCTGCCTGCCCCCCTCCCATTCTAAAAACCCTTTTAATTTAAAATTCAAATGCAATGCTCTTCCAAATTCAAATTTGCCACATAACTCAATGAAGAACAGCAACACTGGCAAGGTTTGTAGGGTTGTTAATTTTTTTTTTCAAGGGTATTTTTTTTAATTGGAGAAGTTGTAGGCTCATAGGAAAGTTATACAGAAAGTGCAGCATTCTCATACCCCTACCTCCCAATCCCAACTCCTACAGTTTTCCCTATTATTAACAATTTGCATTACTGTGGAAATTTTGTTTAATTGATGCAGCAATATTATTATAACTATACTAATAACTGTAGTCCATAGTTTACATTAGGGTTCACTGTGCTGTACGGTTCTATGGTGGTGTAAAATTTTTATTCTGGCAACATATACATAACCTAAAATTTCCAATTTTATTAATAACCACTTGCAATAATACAATTCACTGGTGTTGATTACATTCACAATGTTGTGCTACCACCATCATCAGCCATTACCAAAATTTTCCATCACCCCAAACAGAAATTCTGTACCAATTAAGCATGAACTCCCCATGTGCGGCTGCCTTTTTGAGCCACCATTATGGCCATGTTCTTCTAGGTAGCTCTTATTGATTAAAAAATTTTATAAGATCAAGCTAAGCCCTCATATATTTCCTTGGTTTGGCTCAAAGTTATATAAACCAGGAGATAGCTATTCCAAAAATCAATATACTTTGCTTTTAAAATGGGAGCCAGGTTCTTAGTCATGGAGTCATTTGCAATCTGTTAGGTACTAACACCTTTTTCCAGCTGTGGTGAAAACAGCTTGTTCAAGCCCCTGCAAATCACCTTTGTCTGGGAAAAGGATGTGGCTCAAGTGATTGAACTCCTACCTACTACATGGGAGGTCCATGTTTGGTTCCCCATCCCTCCCAAAGAAGAAGAGACAGACAGCGAGCTGATGTGATGGGCTGGCGTGGTAAGCTGATGCAACAAGGTGATGCAACAAGAGACACATGGAGGAAAACATGAGAGACACAACAAAGCAGGGAGTAGAGGTGACTCAAGTGATTAAGCACCTCTCTCCCACATAAGAGGTCCCAGGTTCGGTTCCTGGTGCCTTCTAAAAAAAAAAAAGACCAGCACACAACAAATAGACACAGCAAATGCAAAACAACAAAGGGGTGGGGAGAAATAAGTAAATAGAATCTTAAAAAAAAAAAAAAGGATAAAGCAAGGGATATGGCAGCCTGGCCACCTGGATTCATCTGGTTTGCTTTTAGTTCCACTTCTGGATGTAGAACTATAGAATGTTAGAGCTGGAAGAATTGCCAAGACCAACTAGTCCAACCCACACATTTTAGAAAAGAGAAAATCAAGGCCCAAAGAAGAAGGGTGACTTGCAGAGTAACGCAGCTACATTTCCCTAGCCCTGGGATAGAATCCACATCCTTGTCGAGCTCTTTGCTCTAAAACCAGCAAGTCTTTGGAGCTGGTGTTTATGCGTGATGAATCTGGACTCAGATGGGATCTCTCTTCATAAGACTTTCATGCTACTGTGCTGGAGTTGTAGTAGGTGTTGGGGTTTAAGATATATTTAGGGGATTTGAATCTCTGGACTGACAATGTGATAGCCAGGCCCTGAGCCTCAACGTACTCCAGCACCTACAATCCGATTTATTGGACTCACCTCACTCAGCTAAGATGGAGTTGAAGAAGGACAACCACCACACCATGGAGCCTAGAGTGCCTACAACTGAAAGCAGGAGGATTGCATCCAGTATCCATGTGGATTCTGAGCCTCCTCTTGACATAGAGGTGCAATGGACACAACCAATCCAATGTCCACAGAGAAAAGGTGGCATTGGAGTGGGAAAAGTGGACATGGTGGCTGATGGGTATGGGGAATGTCAGGAAGAGACGAGATGTGGAGGCGTCTTTGGGACTTGGAGCTGCCCTGGAAGTTGCTTCAGGGGCAATCACCGGACATTGTAAATCCTCACAGGGCCCACTAGATGGAATGGGGGAGAGTATGGGCCATGATGTGGACCATTGACCATGAGGTGCAGAGGTGCCCAGAGATGTACTTACCAAATGTAATGGATGTGTCATGATGATGGGAATGAGTGTTGCTGGGGGGGGAGTGGTGGGGTGGGGGTGGTGGGGTTGAATGGGACCTCATATATATTTTTTTAATGTAATATTTTTACAAAATCAATAAAAAATAAAATAAAATAAAATAAAATAAAAATAAAAATAAAACCAGCAAGTCTGAACCACTGTATTGAGATCCACGGACCTATTTCTAGCCTGCTTTCTGTTTTAGACATACAGTTTTAACTTTTGCTCCAAATGACCATTTCTAGTCCAAATCCCCATCTCTTTTCATATCTTGTGTTGGCTCCTAGCTGAAGGGAGGCCAGAAACTATGCAATGCAGAGCTGAGCAAAGTGAAGAAGGTACTATTTGGGGTGATTTCAACGACACAGGGAAGGTGCCTCTTCTTCCCACCTGCTTATAGATACCTGACATTTCTAAGAGATAAAACCTTTCATTATGCAAGGAGGATGGAGACCCATGGTGCAAATACCCCTGGGAAGGGAAATGTGATGGCTTCAATTGACACTGAATAGCCTGTAATTGGTGTTGGATCCCTTCCTGGGGGCACTTTTTGATACTCAGGAGAAAAGATACTGCACAAAGGCACTGGGAGCCTTAGGGAAGATGGAAAGAAGTTCCCCGAGCTAGAAGAAGGGCATAGAGAAGGCAGCTGGGTACCAGAGAAGGAGCTGTGTACCAGACAAAGGCAACTAAGACTTGCTATTGGTTCTTTGTGATAGGGGTCGTCATGGAAATTCTCGGGCATGGTGCCTAGTGCATTGGCTGGGGACTCCTGCAGAGAGCACAAAGAAGAGGCAGTATGGTGGGTACTTGCGGGTCAGACAGGGCCCAGGAAACCTGGGCTCTAATCCTGGCTCTGCCACTGACTGTGGGGCCTTAACCTCTGTTTCTTCATCTCTAAGTGAGGAGGATGGACTGGGAGGAGGGGGGGTGCACAGTTGCATTCCCTTCTAAGATTTGATGACCTTCAGGAAGGATGCTGTTCCAGGTTCTATCTTCTTGGAATGCTGTGCCTTGGAATAAGGGGATAACTGGGCAGAAAGAAGGGACCTTGTTTTCTCAATTGAGACCACCCATGCTCCTCCCAGGTTGGGTGGCTGAGGTGGCGCCACCACCCAGCCAAGGTCTGGTGCTGATCTGAGGAGGCACGTGGCTTAGGACCTTCCCCGTGTAGCTGATTGGCCTGCTAATGGGACAGGAGAACGTGTCTGCTCCTCCCACAACTCCTTCTTGCTCAGAAGAATCATTATCTTTCTGGGAGGAGCCCCAGCCAGCTGCCCAAGCCTGGTAACCTGAGCTGGGGGCTTGATTAGGGCCCGATAGTCATTTCTCCGCAGGCCTGTTTGGCTGTCCCCCCTCCCCTCCAGGAAGCAGCCGCTGACCAGCGTGAGCACAGGTCCTCTGCAGCCCTCACGGACAGTGCTTGCCTCCAAAGCAGAACTTCATTGTTAACGTCAGGCGGCGTCTCCCGCCTCTCTCATCATCTGCCCCAGGCCTCAGGATGGTGCTCCCTTTCCCGTCGCATTCCACTGCCTTTTCCAAGAGAGGGGTGAGCCCCACCTCTGGGCTATCTGCTGGGTCGGGATGTCAGAACAGCATCCCTCATACTTCCTTTCAATTCAGATAAGCTTTTTTTTTTTTTTTTTTTAATTTTTTTATTTTTTATTGACTTTGTAATAATATTACATTAAAAATATATATGTGAGGTCCCATTCAACCCCACCCCCCCACCCCCCCCTCTCCCCCCCCCCCCCCCAACAACACTCGTTCCCATCATCATGACACATCCATTGGATTTGGTAAGTACATCTTTGGGCACCTCTGCACCTCATATACATTGGTTCACATCATGGCCCATACTCTCCTCTATTCCATCATGTAGGCCCTGTGAGGATTTACAATGTCCGGTGATTACCTCTGAAGCACCATCCAGGGCAGCTCCATGTCCCGAAGACGCCTCCACCTCTCATCTCTTCCTGCCTTTCCCCATACCCTTTGTCCATTATGTCCACTTTTCCCAATCCAATGCCACCTCTTCTATGTGGACACTGGATTGGTTGTGTCCATTGCACCTTTATGTCAAGAGGAGGCTCAGATTCCACCTGGATGCTGGATGCAATCCTCCCATTTTCAGTTTTAATCACTCTAGGCTCCATGGTGTGGTGGTTGTCCTTCACCTCCATCTTAGCTGAGTGTGGTAAGTCCAATAAATCAGATTGTAGGTGCTGGAGTCTGTTGAGGCTCAGGATCTGGCTATCACATTGTCAGTCCAGAGATTCAAATCCCCTAAATATATCTTAAACCCCAACATTAACTGCACCTCCAGCACATTAGCATGAAAGTCTTATGAAGGGAGATCCCATCTGAGTCCAGATTCATCACACATAAACACCATTTCCAAAGAGGGGCCATCTGCCCTGGTAGTTAACCCCATCGGCCATGACCATAACTCCCATGGGTCTCTTTAGCCCTCAAAGGAACCAATATCTGGGGGTTGTATCTGCTTTATCTGTCTCTCTGACTCTGCTCAGTTGTGCATGAGGGCAAACCTTCTGCCAGCCTCCAGACTCTTTTTTAGAAACTCGTTGCCATATAAACTCATTTCTCCTTTCCATTTCCCCCTTACTTTAGGTCAAACAGCATTTTAAAGTCATGGTATTTTATGTAGACATGGATATTCTGCTGATCCGCATTGAACCTTCCGTATAAGGTCATTTTCCAGTTGCATCATCAGTTGGTAGTTGATAGTGGTCCCTCGTTGCCAGGGAGGCTCATCCCCGGGTGTCATGTCCCACGCTGGGGGGAAGGCATTGCATTTACATGCTGAGTTTGGCTTCGAGACTGGCCACATTTGAGTAACATGAAGGCTGACAGAAGGAAATTCCCAGGCACAAAGTTGCTCTAGGCCTTGTTATTATTTTGGGTTTATCAGCTCACAAGCATAGTCATTAGTATCAGGGGCTCACTGTTGAACCCTCACTCCCTCCCGGTCCCCACCACTGTACCTGGGAGACTGTCGCTGCTCCCCTAGGGACCACGACAGAGCACCACTGGCCGGGAACCCAGTACCCCCCCTACTGTGGTTTTTAATTGTTGCCACTATGAGTATATCCAAACATTACCATGCACCCTGGACATATGTTCTGTACTGCTCCCTGTCAGTCATATATCATCTGTCATTGGTATCCCATACCAGTATCCCTCCATTGCCATTGTTGAAACACTCTGTGATCCAGAACTCCCCGAAATTTGAAGCCCAATATAATGTCATGGTCCCTTACTAGGGAATGGCATATAGCGATGAGTTTAAAGGATAGATAAAGAACTTGGATAAAGTTAGATAAAGAACTTAGATAAAGAATGTTGACTTGAAAAAATTCCACATCCTATTTTTCCCCCCCCCCCCCCTAATTATTCAGCTTTTCTTCACAGGAGTCCTAGACCACAGCAATGTATATATATAATATACAGCACTCCCACACATCCACCAGAAAACCTTTTCCCTTCCACAGTGATACTCTTACGCCCTATTCATATCATATTTACTTAAAGTGATGTACAGAGTCTGAGACATTAGCTTTCTAACAAGGTGACATCTGTATTTACATTATGGTGCATACTTTAGGATACACAGTTCTTTACATTTTTAGTTATCCTATGTTTTACATTATGGTTTACATTATCAGTCTGTCATCTCCTATATGTTATGGTGTAATATTACATGTTTTATATCCATCCTTGTGTACTCTCAAGAAACTCCTCTCTTACCCCCCATTTACTTTGGTTCCACACATTTAACGTCCATTTTCCCTTCCACCTTAGTGCCCTCAGTGATAGCCAACCTCCGTTTCCTGAGGAGCCACTTCCAGAGATAGATGGAATAGTGTTCAGGGCCTAACTTGCTCAACTGCCCCAATGCCCTGGGAGCCACCCTTTCTCTCGAGGGATACAGTTCCCTCTATTGGATGGCATTAGTCCTCCCCAGGATGTGGGTCCACCCCCACTCTCACTACTTGGGTTTCTACCCCATGGTGTCACCCACTCTGGCAGAATGAGCATTTAGACATTCCCCAGGAGCCCGTCCTGCATCAGACCCTCCCCTCCAAGCATTCTAAACAGGTAACCCTCTTTATTATATTTTGATATGATTTTCTCGGCATTTTACTCTCCACCAACACCTGACCCTCTCCTGGTTCGTATGCTACCCCTCCCTCCCCCCACTTTTGGGCAACGTTACCCACCCGTCCCTCCCCAGCCACCCTCAAACCCGCAAAGCCCCAAGCAAAGGCAACCCCTTGCCCCCCTTTTATCTCTTCTTTGTGTTCATACTTACCACCATCTCGTCTTAAATTCCACCCCTGCAGACATCGGCTCATATCCTTCCTCCACCCTCCGATTTCCTGCAAGCCTATCGTTCAGTCTCTTGCTATCTAGGGCAGCTTGTTTATTTCATATCATTGAGGTCATGTAGTATTTGTCCTTCAATGTCTGGGTTGCTTCACTCAACATAAGGTTCTCAAGATTCATCCATGTTATCACATGTGTTTGTAGTGTGTTTGTTCTTACAGCCGAGTAGTATTCCATTGTGTGTATATACCACATTTTATTGATCCACTCGTCTGTTGATGGGCATTTGGGTTGATTCCAACTTTTGGCAATAGTGAACAATGCTGCTATGAACATTGGTGTACATATATTGGTTTGTGTTCTTGTTTTCAGTTCTGCTGGGTATATTCCCAGCAGTGGTATTGCTGGGTCATATGGCAAATCTATGGCTAGTTTTTTGAGAAACCGCCATACTGTTCTCCAGAATGGTTGGATCCTTCTGCATTCCCACCAGCAGTGGATGAGAGTTCCCCTTCCTTCACATCCTCTCCAGCACTTGTATTCTTCTGTTTTTTTCATAGCTGCCAATCTTATGGGTGTAAGATGGTATCTCATTGTGGTTTTGATTTGCATTTCCCTGATAGCTAGAGATTTGGAACATTTTTTCATGTGCTTTCTTGCCATTTGTATTTCTTCTTCGGAGAAGTATCTGTTTAAGTCTTTTTCCCATTTTTTAAATGGATTGTTTATCTTTTTATTTTCAAGATGTAGGAGTTCTTTATATATGCAAGTTATAAGTTTCTTATCAGATATATGATTGCCAAATATTTTCTCCCACTGTGTGGGCTCCCTTTTTACTTTCTTGACAAACTCCTTTGAGGTGCAGAAGGCTTTAATTTTGAGGAAGTCCCATTTATCTATTAGTTCTTTTGCTGCTCGTGCTTTTGGTGAGATATTCATAAATCCATTACCTATTACAAGGTCCTGTAGATGTTTCCCTACACTGCTTTCTAAGGTTTTTATGGTCTTGGCTTTTATATTTAGGTCTTTGATCCATCTTGAGTTGATCTTTGTATAAGGTGTGAGATGGTAATCCTCTTTCATTCTTCTACATATGGCTATCCAGTTCTCCAGACACCATTTGTTGAATAGGCCACTCTCTCCCAGTTGAGAGGGTTTGGTGGCTTTATCGAATATTATGTGGTTGTATATGTGAGGTTCTATATCAGAGCTTTCAATTCGATTCCATTGGTCTATATGTCTCTCCTTATGCCAATACCATGCTGTTTTCACCACCGTAGCTTTATAGTATGTTTTGAAGTCAGGTAGTGTGATTCCTCCAATTTCGTTTTTCTTTTTCAGTATGTCTTTGGCTATTCGGGGTCTCTTTCCTTTCCAAATAAATTTCATAGTTAGTTTTTCTAATTCCTTAAAGAAGGCTGCATTGATTTTTATTGGGATTGCATTGAATGTGTAGATCAATTTTGGTAGGATAGACATCTTAATAATGTTCAGTCTTCCTATCCATGAACAAGGAATAGTCTTCCATTTATTTAGGTCTTCTTTGATTTCCTTGAACAATCTTGTATAGTTCTCAGTGTATAAGTTCTTTACCTCTTTAGTTAAATTTATTCCTAAGTATTTGATTTTTTTATTTACTATTGTGAATGGTATTTGTTTCTTGATTTCCTCCTGATCTTGCTCATTATTGGTGTACAGAAATGCTACTGATTTTTGCGCATTGATCTTATAACCTGCGACTTTACTAAACTCATTTATGAGTTCTAGAATCTTCGTTGTAGATCTCTCAGGGTTTTCTATGTATAGGATCATGTCATCTGCAAATAATGAAATTTTGACTTCTTCCTTTCCAATTTGAATGCCTTTTATTTCTGGTTCTTGCCTCAGTGCTCGAGCAAGTACTTCTAAGACAATGTTAAATAGGAGCGGCGACAGTGGGCATCCTTGTCTTGTTCCTGAGTTTAGAGGGAAGGAGTCTAGGATTTCTCCATTGTAAACAATATTGGCTTTAGGTTTTTCATATATACTCTTTATCATGTTCAAAAAATTTCCTTGTATTCCAATCATTTGGAGTGTTTTTATCAAGAAAGGGTGCTGTATTTTGTCAAATGCTTTTTCTGCATCAATAGATATAATCATGTGATTTTTTTCCTTCAATCTGTTTATATGGTGTATTACGTTGATTGATTTTCTTATGTTGAACCATCCTTGCATACCTGGGATGAATCCCACTTGGTCGTGGTGTATAATTCGTTTAATGTGTTGTTGAATACGATTAGCAAGTATTTTGTTAAGTATTTTTGCGTCTAGGTTCATTAGAGAAATTGGTCTGTAATTTTCCTTTCTTGTGATGTCTTTGTTTGGCTTTGGTACTAGGGTAATGTTGGCATCATAGAAGGAGTTGGGTAATGTTCTTTCTGTTTCGATGGTTTGGAATAGTTTCAGCAGGATTGGTGTCAGTTCTTTCCGGAATGTTTTATAGAATTCACCTGTGAAGCCATCTGGCCCTGGGCTCTTCTTAGTTGGGAGATTTTTAATAACTGATTCTATCTCTCTGCTTGTGATTGGTTTGTTAAGATCATCAATTTCTTCTTTTGTCAATATGGGCTGTTTATGTGTTTCTAGGAATTTGTCCATTTCCTCTAGATTGTCATTTTTGTTGGAATATAGTTTTTCAAAATATCCTCTTATGATAGTCTTTATTTCTGTGGGGTCAGTGGTGATATCGCCTTTCTCATTTCTTATTTTGTGTATTTGCATCTTCTCTCTTTTTTTCTTTGTTAGTGTTGCTAAAGGTTTGTCAATTTTGTTAATCTTCTCAAAAAACCAGCTCTTGGTCTTGTTTATCTGTTCAAGTGCTTTCTTATTTTCTATTTCATTTAGTTCTGCTCTTATCTTTGTTATTTCCTTCCTTCTTCTTCCTGTTGGGTTACTTTGTTGTTGTTTTTCTAATTCCTTCAAATGTGCAGTTAGTTCTTCAATTTTTGCTCTTTCTTCTTTTTTGATATATGAATTTATGGCTATAAACTTCCCTCTCAGTACTGCTTTTGCTGCATCCCATAAATTTTGGTATGTTGTGTTATCATTATCATTTGTTTCAAGGTAGTCATTGATTTCTTTTGAGATTTCCTCTTTGACCCACTGTTTTTCTAAGAGTGTGTTGTTTAATTTCCAAATCGTGGTGTGAAATCTGGGCTTCTTTCCCTTGCAAATCTCCAGCTTGACTCCACTGTGGTCAGAGATAATGTTTTGTATGATTTCAATCTTTCTGAATTCGTTCAGCCTTTCTTTGTGGCCTAGCATATGATCTATCTTGGAGAATGATCCATGTGCACTTGAGAAAAATGTATATCCTGCTGTGTTTGGGTGTAGCGATCTATATATGTCTATTAGATCGAGCTCCTCTAATATACTATTCAGATGTTTTGTGTCTTTGGTGATTCTCTTTTGAGATGTTCTGTCCAGAATTGATAGTGGTGTATTAAAATCCCCCACTATAATTGTAGATGTATCTATTCTTTCACTTAGTTTTTCCAGCGTTTGCCTGACGTATTTAGAGGCACCCTTGTTAGGGGCATAGATATTTATGATTGTTCGATCTTCTTGACAGATTTTCCCTTTGACTAAAATGTAGTATCCTTCTTTGTCTCTCACAATTGTTTCACATTTAAAGTCTATTTTGTCTGATATTAATATAGCTACTCCTGCCTTTTTTTGGTTATTGTTAGCTTGTATGATTGTTTTCCAGCCTTTCACTTTCAATCTCCATGCGTCTCTGGGTCTAAGATGTGTCTCTTGTAGACAGCATATGGATGGGTCATATTTCCTTATCCAGTGTCCCAGTCTGAATCTTTTGATAGGTGAGTTTAATCCATTGACATTCAGTGTTATTACTATCAAGGAATTATTTGTGTTAGCCATATTTTGAATTGATTTGTGTTTGTCATATTTTGTTTGTATATTTTTTTTTGTCTTTTTTTTTGTTGTTGTTGGTCTTATACTCTCCTCCAACTTTGCCTTTCCTGTTTTTTCCTTTCTTCCTGCAGAACTCCCTTTAGAATTTCTTGAAGGGGAGGTTTCTTGTTGGTATACTCTTTCAGTTTCTGTTTGTCTGCGAATATTTTGAACTCTCCATCATGTTTGAATGCTAGTTTAGCTGGGTAGAGTATTCTTGGTTGGAAATTTTTTTCCTTTAGTACCTTGACTATATCATACCACTGTCTTCTTGCCTCCATGGTTTCAGAAGAGAAATCAGCACTTAATCTAATTGAGCTTCCCTTGTATGTGATGGTTTTCTTTTCTCTTGCTGCTTTTAGGATCTTCTCTTTGTCTTGAGCATTGGATAATTTGACAAGTATATGTCTTGGGGTGGGCCTGTTGGGGTTTATGACTTGTGGAGTGCGCTGTGCTTCTTGGATATGTACATCTGTCTCTTTCAGTAGATTTGGGAAGTTTTCAGTCATTATTTCCTGCAACACTCTTTCTGACCCCTTTCCCTTCTCTTCACCTTCTGGAATGCCTATAATACGTATGTTTGAGTGTTTTGCATTGTCATTCAGGTCCCTAAATCCTAATTGGATTTTTTCTATCTTCTTATTGACCCCTTCTACTATCTGTTTGATTTCTGATGTACTGTCTTCCACATCACTAATTCTCTGCTCTGTCTCTTCTAGTCTGCTGATATTTGCTGCAAGTGTATTTTTGATTTCTTGAACTGTGGTGTTCATTCCCATCATATCTGTTATGTTTTTGCGTATGTCTGCAATTTCCCCTCCAAGTGATGTCTTCATGTTGTTAACCTCTTTCATTACTGCATCAAATTTGTCAGTGATAAATGTTCTGAGATCTTTCATTGCTTGTGCCAAGTTTTGCTCCCCTTCGTGATTATTGGTTTGTTGATTGGATTCAGCCATGTTTTCCTGATTATTGGTTTGGTTCGTAGATTTTTGTTGCTTTCTGGTCATCTCTTTATTTTGACGAATTTAATCAGTTCCTTAGCTTCTTTGTCTGCTCTTGGAGGTTAATTAGTTGTTATTTTTGCACAGGTGTTATATCTTCTCTTTGTCACTTTTTTCTTCTTATTCTAGTTACTTGTTGTTGGTTAAGTTCACTTTAGAGGAAAGTATTAGTGTTGGGGAAAGGCAATTGTGTAAGCAAGGGAAAAGTGTAAAGTTGTATTGGTGATGTATGTTAATAAAGCAGGAATATGAGATCTGGAAGGATGGAGGTTAGATTCATGTAGATTGTATAGAGTTATAGCTGTAGGTAGAGTACCTTTTATGAAGTTGATGACTGAATTTGGGAGGAATATGGTATGAACTACACAGCTATTGTTTTCATGAGAGAGGGAAAAAGAAAAGAAAGGTAATAGTTTCAAGAGTGGATAATAGACAGAAAACAGAACAAAGGTATTAGAAATTAAGAGTTAGACACTTTGTGGATCAAAGAACGGGAGGTGGGGGGTGGAATATAGGAGAGACAGTAGATGATAGTGGATATCAAGATGCAGGGGAAGGGGGATAGTGTAGGTAGCCTAAATCAGTTCACACAGAAATGAGGCAGTGGAGGATGGGAAAACCCAGCAAATGTGAGGTGTTCCCTGTAGCACCTATTGTATACTTGAATTAAAGTAAAAATAAGTGGAAGATGAGGGACAAGAGGGAAAGAGAAAACCGAAAAAAAAACAAAAACAAAAACAAAAAACAAACTAATTATAATAGAGAAAAAAGAAAGGCAAGAAGAAAGGAAGAAAAAAAAAAGAGGATGGGCAAACGGTGGGGAACGGATAGGGAGAAGAGAGATACAGGTACACACGTGTCACAATTGCAACACTATCTAAAACAACAACTTCCCCCCGCTTTGCCCTAAAACCCCCCCGTCTGTCTGCCCAAATGGGTCTGCAAGCACCTCCCTTCCCACAAACCCCCAATAGGCCGCCCAGGGCCCACGAACTCCCCAGTACTGCAGATGCTCAAAAAAAAAAAAAAAAAAAAAAAAATTTAAGTAAAATTAAAAAAAAAAAACACAAACAAACAAACAAAAAAAAAAAAAACAAAAAAAAACAGAAACCCCTCCGCAGGCCCGGCTCCGCCCGCCGCGGAGGCTTGGACCGGCTCTGGCCGGCTCCTCACGCCGCCTTGGCCTGGCCTGGCTCCGCCCAGCTCCGCTCGCTACAGCGGCCCAGCCGGCTCCGGCATCCACCTCCCGCCACCGCGGCCTGGACCGGCCCTGCCCGGCTCCGTACCCGCCGCGGCCTGACCCGGGCCCGCCCGGCTCCAAACGCTACCGCGGCCCGCAGCCGGGGCCTGAACCGGCCCCGCCCGGCTCCAAGCGCTACCGCGGCCCGCAGCCGGGGCCTGCACCGGCCCCGCCCGGCTCCAAGCGCTACCGCGGCCCGCAGCCGGGGCCTGCACCGGCCCCGCCCGGCTCCAAGCGCTACCGCGGCCCGCAGCCGGGGCCTGCACCGGCCCCGCCCGGCTCCAAGCGCTACCGCGGCCCGCAGCCGGGGCCTGCACCGGTCCCGCCCGGCTCCAAGCGCTACCGCGGCCGGCAGCCGGGGCCTGCACCGGCCCCGCCCGGCTCCAAGCGCTACCGCGGCCCGCAGCCGGGGCCTGCACCGGCCCCGCCCGGCTCCAAGCGCTACCGCGGCCCGCAGCCGGGGCCTGCACCGGCCCCGCCCGGCTCCAAGCGCTACCGCGGCCCGCAGCCGGGGCCTGCACCGGCCCCGCCCGGCTCCAAGCGCTACCGCGGCCCGCAGCCGGGGCCTGCACCGGCCCCGCCCGGCTCCAAACGCTACCGCGGCCCGGCCCGGCCTGGCTCAGCCCCACCGAGCGGGGCTAGATGCCTCGTCTCCGCCTACCCAAGAAGGGAATCCTCTACAGGTAGCTGGGATCTCCGTGTATATTTCACAGACGAATCCTCTCTGTTACCTTCCCTCCAAATCGATGTCCAGACACCTCCGGACCAGCAAAAATCCCGAAACAATCCGGTCCCAAAGAGTCTCCAACGCCGCCCAGCCGATTCCCTGCAGAAGACTCTAACAGGGATGTTCACTCAGCCGCCATCTTGCCCCCTCTCAAAGCCTCAGCTCCCAGATAAGCTTTTAGCTGGGCTCATGTACCATGCCTGCTTGAGGGAGGCAGGAGGTGAAGAGCTCTGGCAGCTGCTGAGTCTTTAATCAGCAAAACCATTTGATGGAAACAAGCAAGTCTTCAAGGTTTCCCTCGTGCTTATCTAGCAAAACACCAAGCCCGCAGCCCCTGCACTCAGGTCTGCAGGCAGCCTTGGCTGCATTGGACTGCCCTGCTGCCAGGGACACGCCCTGCGATTTAGAGCCCCCGTGACTGAAGGAGCAACTCGTTTCCCTGTGCTCCTTTCCATTCACCCCACTGCCTGCATTCTTCCTGTCCTTCCACATACTTCTTACCTTTTCCCCCACCAACCCTCACTCTTTATGCTCTGCCCACTGCATCAGCCCAAAGGACCCTACCTAATGGGCTAGTCCTGGGTCCATGCAGGATAAAGAGTGAAGGAGATCAAGTTAGAGAAACTATGACATGGACTCCCCCCACCCTGCTTCCAAACCCCTGGGTCAGCCCCGGGCAGGGGCACTGGGTGGGTGGGCACTGGGCCAGGGAATGGGGCTTCACGGGAAAGGCTGCCCAGGTGTCCTTCTCAGCCTCTCTGGGAGAGCTTCCCGCGGGGAGCCTGGCTGAAGACAACCTACATAGTTTTCCCAGGGTCATCCCCAGGGGATTATAACTTAATGGCTTGATGGTGAAAAAGATGTAGTTACGAGGAAAAGAGAAATTGCAACCAAAGTTTTGGGGAGCGGTTTGCGAGGTACATAAAAATAAGAAGAGGGAAACGGACTTTGGCCCAGTGGTTAGGGCGTCCGTCTACCACATGGGAGGCCCGCGGTTCAAGCCCCGGGCCTCCTTGACCCGTGTGGAGCTGGCCATGCGCAGTGCTGATGCGCGCAAGGAGTGCCGTGCCACGCAGGGGTGTCCCCCGCGTGGGGGAGCCCCACGCGCAAGGAGTGTGCCCGTGAGGAAAGCCGCCCAGCGTGAAAAGAAAGAGCAGCCTGCCTAGGAATGGCGGCACCCACACTTCCCGTGCCGCTGACGACAACAGAAGCAGACAAAGAAACAAGACGCAGCAAATAGACACCAAGAACAGACAACCAGGGGAGGGGGGGAGTTAAATAAATAAATAAATCCTTAAAAAAAAAAAAAATAAGAAGAGCAGTTGAGCAGGAAGGAAGGACTTCCCTTCCAGACACGAGCCAGGCCTTAGTCAAGGCCTCCGCCCCAGTGCCCTGGGCCCCGCTGAGAGGAGCAGGCCTTGTGGCACAGCCTGGACACTGGATGACCCCACAGAGAAGAGGGCCCCGGGCTTCCTCGTCGTTTTCTTATCCGTTGTGGGGAAGAAAAGGCCTGTAGCAAAAAGTCCAGGAGACTAAAGTCCATTCAGGAAAGAGCCCATTGGCTTTAGGTGTGTGTGTGGGGGAGCATGTGTGAGGGTGGGGGAGACTGAATGTAACAAAAGCCTTCTCTCTGCTCTCTTCCCGCTCACACATGACACACATGTGTGCTAACTCATACACATTCCCTGCAAAGAAAGCTGTTCTTATGTCTGCGGTGTTTCAATTAAATGGGGCCTTCCAATATCTCAAATTCAATATTTTCTTTTCCTGAAGACCCAGGGTAAAAGCTCAGACATACCCTCTGGAGCAGCAGAGAAAGCAGAGGCTCTCACAGCAGCTTCCTCTTCTCCTGCCTCGTTTCCTTCAGTGGTCCTTCACGGAGCCATCACAGAGAAGATGCCGAAGCAGTCTGGTGAGCTGCGACCTGGAAGCTGCATTCGAGGCAAGGCCTGTAAGTAGCTCAATCTCTGACTGGAAAGGGATGCTGCTTTGGCAGCCTAGACCAAGGCGAGAGGTGGCTGGAGTGGAGACAGCTGCGGCTGGTTCATTTTCCAGGAGAAAGTCCTGCATGCAGGGCAAAATGGTGGCATTTTCAGAAACGGTCTTCTGCATTGGCCGCTCTCCACTCTTGGCATCTCCATGGCATTCTGAATCCTCCCCCTCTCTAGCCAGAGTCCAGCAAAACGGCTGCCAGGAAATCAGTCATTTCCAACCTAGTACAAATTCAAGCCAATGCATTCCCTCTCCCAGGGTCATTTGCATTGTAAGCCTTATCTTTAATTGTGAAATAAAGGCCAGTTCACCTTATAAAGGAAAATCACACATCAGCTCACAGAGAGGAGAGAAATTTTAGGGACACAAGTATCTTTTGGACTTTGGGAATTTAATTTTCTTCCAACTATAGTTTGGCTCAGGAAAGGAAGAGGAGGCTGCTTCCAAAGTTTAGTGCCTCAAGTTAGAAACCTCTCCTTTACTTGCCATCAACAGTGCCTGAAATTTTCACCATTTGTGTCCTAGTGTTAAAGCAGTTCCCTCCAATGCCAGTTTCCAGGTCCTTGGTAACCTAGAAGAGCGGTAAAATGGTGACTGGACAAGAGATAATCATAGCCATTTTCACATTAGTAGACATCTCTGACCTGGATAGGACACAGGTCAAGTTCATTTTGATACCAAGAAGAAGAAAGAAGCATGATGTGATGAAAAGGGACTTAAATTTGAATCAGGAGATCTGAGCCCATTAAGTGGCTATATGACCGTAGGTAAATAACTTATCCTTTATATCCTTATCTTGAAAATGAAATATAAGCTGTTTCTCACAAGATGGCTGTAAGAATCAACATAGAGCATGTGTGTGAAAGAACTTTAAAAATTGTAAGTCCTATTAAGAAGGTAAGTTATTGTAATATTTGAATTTGTGAGGCACAGCTCTTTCCTTAAGCTGTTTGGTTCCTCCATGGCACTGGGCTTACAATTCAGGTGCCTTCCATCAAAGAGACAGCATTGTCTATTAGCCTGCAAAAACTAAAGATTCTAGGCTTCTCCAGGGACTTTAACTGATGTCTAAATCAGTTACTTAGAGGTTTTCATACATGCTGGGACCCCCAACCTTGGATAACAGCCTCCTCACAATAACGTGAATCTCACTTCCTTTATATTAAGCAGCTGGGACTAAGTCCTTACTTCTTTTTAGAATGTTCTAGTCCCTGAAGGTAAAGAAGAAGCCCAAGAGTAAATATTTCTAATAAATCAAATCATGGACTCTGTCCAATGTCATTTTGATAAATTGAGCTACTTTACACCTTGAAAATCAGGCTGCTGATGCCATCCTTCTCTTGTACAAAGACCTTCCCATCTTAGGTAATCATGTAACATACTAGACTTTCTTTAAGCTTTTTCTGAGTGCATCCAAAATGATCCATTCTATAGTGGTTGGTCCCCAAAATGCAGCATCACTTGTCACCCATCCTCTATCCTACTTGGCAGTATTTACTTCTCATTTTAGAAGAAAAAACTTATTAATGTGGTACAGGCAGTGAGCCCTGAAGTTCATCCTTCATGAGGTTTGGTGCTAACAGCAGAAAATGAGGAACAACTCTCAAGCCAATTGACTAAATGTAGGACTCAGAAGACCTCGTGCGTGGCCAGAGTCACAAGGTCAGATCCCAACCCAGAGCTACACACAGGAGACATTCCAGATGAAGCTCCTCTTTTCTCTGGCTTCAGGACTAGCCATGGATACTAAGACACTTTAGTCACCTTTTACTCTATCCTCCATTTGCCTTCTTGACATTTGCATGCTCTACCATCTCTAGAGGCAGGTGATGCTCTTTTTCCTGTAGTCTCATTCCTCTTGAGTGCTGGGATCCTGAAATCTGTGCAAAGGCTAGCTCATGTCAGAATGGTAACTGATGTTACTCTTTTAAAACAAGCTAAATGGTTTGGGGTCTTTGGGGTTGAACTGAGTACTAATTTAGGAAAGCTCTACCGATGGTCCTAGATTTCCAATGCGTGGCTGGAGAACTGGCATGGAGACCTTTCTCCAGAGAGGGAAGCTGAGTTATACTTTGTCTCTAATCCTTGCCAAGTCAGAGGAGCGCCCCAAACTCGTTGGCTCTACTTGAAGGTAGAAGACTCTCTCTATGTCTTTGAAGGAGACCTATTGAAGAATCAGATTCAGAGTGGACATTGGGTTGTAAAAGGAGAAGGCCACCTGTTACCAAGAGAGTAGCCACAAAATAAAGCCAGTTGCTCCAAGATCTGTCTTTCTGCCTGGGGAACCAGCACCAACAACAAGCGTCTAAAGAGAGGGGCCAAAACCCCATCAAATATTTGTATCTTAGGAAAGCTTGGAACTAAGCTATTTAAAAGAATGGCATTCCAGTGCTGGAGGAAATAGGAAAAACATAACAAGAGGCAGGATGCAAGAACTTTTGGGTTTTGAGGGGAGAAAAGTGGCAGAATTTATTTATTTGTTTGTTTATGCATACAAATGGACATGAACTTATATACCTCCTTGTTCCAAATTAAATCGATTCACTTATTCATGCAATATTTATTGAGCATCTGCTGTGTTCTTAGCCTAACCATATACCTACATTGCCTGCAAGAAGTTTATGGTTTATTAGGAGGAAACAAACCTTAAATACCAAATTACGTGATCAGCTATATGATTATAAACTGATAAGTATTAATACAATGCAGAGAGCTATAAATTAATGGTATGTGAGAGTCAACTTGTACTGAGGGTTAAATTTTACAGGAATATTATGATCCCGTTGTTCAACACAGGCCCTATTAAAAATTAAATTATATAAACTTAAATAAACCATGTTAAAAACAAAGGTGAAAAATAGTTAAAACTCATTACTTCCTAATTAGTTCACATTTTACTATTATCTATGTTTTTGAAGTTATTTACATCTGTTGGATAGGTGTGACAGAAATAATAAATATACAGTGTGTGACTCCACATCCCTTTCCAATTCTGCACTCTGTGATGTCAGGTACCTTGGAATTGGCCACTGTGAGAGTATTTATACCATGGTTAGTAAGTACTCACCAGCACACCACTGCATGAGGCCATTTAGCAGGGAGAGCATATCTAATCTGGAAGGTGGATAGGGAGAAATGATCAGGGAAGGAGCAGCAGATGCCACTGTCTGTCCTGCCAATATTCACTCTTAGCTTTGCCCTTAAAACACAGTCACTGTATTTTGTTCATACTGGTGATATAGTCAGCTAAAAATCTACAAATCCCAGGCTCCCTCTGCACTAGGAGTTGGAGCCATGTGATCCATCCGTGGCCAGTGAGACAGAAGTACAAATCTGCTGCAGATTTCTGAATCTTGCTTCTTACTGCAGGCACCACCTCTTCTCATTGTTTGTTCCTTCTTCTAACCGCCTGGCATGATGGCTGGAGGCGGAGCAACCATCGTGTGATCACAAGGGACCGGGAGGATGAAAGCCACATGTCAGAACCTGGATGGCACTGTGGAGCTGTCCGCCCTGCTGAACTGCTCACTTCCAGACCTCTTACTATGTGAAAAGTAAACCCTTATTTGGTTAAACTATTTTATTGGGTCTCTTTACATGCAGCCAAATGAAGTTGCTACCAATCCAGAAAGTTTTCCTAAAGAAGTGACGTGTGAACTGATTTGCTGGAGAAGCAGGAATTTAACACCAGCTAACCTGAGCTGATGAAGTAAGCAAGTTCACTGTGTTGCATGAATCTCAGATTTGCACTCTTTGTAAAGGCCTAGAACTTTCCGGGTAAAAAAGAAGACCAGGAAGAGGTTGCTCAGGCAGTCACAACACCATGTCCTCGCTGAGTCCCCACAGGGCTATGTTTTGTTTTGTCCCTGATGGTATAATTTCATTGATTTATCAGCAGTCTGGTGGAGATGGGCACTCAGACTGCGGGCAATTCGGGCAGTCGCCTGAATTAGCAAGCAGCAACCTTCCATCCTCCCTGTCTCTACCCTGATCTAGGAACAGCTTTCAACTCCTATTTCCAAATTCCCAGCCCCTGAGCAAACTAGTCCACCCTTTCCTGCCTGCCACAGAGCTGCTTTCACAGGGAGGGGCCTTATGAATTCAAGTGCAGAAAATCCTCATATTCAGTTAAAAAAAAACAAAACAAAACCCTCAACCGGTTGCTAGGGTTTTGTGTATCCTGCTCACCATGCTTTCCTATGAAAGAAACTCGTCTCTATAGAAACTGCCACGTCACAGGGGTTCTGTACAGCTGCGCCTGAGACTCAGGCTGCCTTTTTCAGAACTGGTTTTTCAGCAGAACACCTCTCCTGGAAGTGTCCTGGGGAGGAGACAGGGAGACAACGCTGGAGTTGTTAGTGGCTTTGAATCAATCAATCAATCTCCAATCTCTCTGCCTCTCCCTTTTGCTCTCTTTCCTCCCCGCCCCGCCCCCCCCCCCCCAATTGCAAACAGAATAGGAGGCAATTCCAGTAATAAAGATCTTTTCTATTCTGATTTCCATTTTTCCTCTTACCCATGGAAAAATTAGGATCCACCCACATCCACAGACAGACATACACGTGCACACTCTCTTCTGGTTAAATAAATTGCACTTTGGAAGAGACTCATTTGATTGAACACTCAGGGATTCCATCTTGCTTATGAGAATTCAAGGTCAGACTTCCCAAAAAGCTTTGCAGTCAATCTAAGGAAAGCTCTCCTTGAAGAAGCTGGTGTGTGTTCGGGGGTGGGGCATTGGGGGTTGGGGGTCAAGGTCACATGTCCCTCCTGCAGGCAAAGTTATTAACCTCCTACATTAAAATACAGATGGCCCTTACCTTATAAATAGAGTGACCTTATAATTTATTTTCCAAATCATGACACATGACAGGGGCTCTTAGCAATCCTACTGAGATAGCAAGCATAATCATGGACCATTTGGGCAAGCTAGGCTGTGTGGCCATTTCACTTACAGTGTGTACATCTGTGCCTTACAAATAATACACACAAGAAAATGACTCCGTTCTCCCCTGAAGGCTTAGTGCTCCTGAAAACAGAAAATTGGAGAATTGGAAGCTTTTGAAAAGCATGTGTGTTCAGAAATGCATACAGGAATGGTGATGAAGCATTAAAAGATAGAGTTTCAAGAAGAAAGATGCTTGTATTTACAATATTTCACATACGTGTATCTGAAGGATAAATACTCACCAGCAATATATAAATGCCTATTTCCCATACCCCGACCAGCATAGGTTTTCTTAACTTTCTTAAACCATTATCTCTTCAATTTTCTTACAGAACTAAGTTATCCCTTTTTTGTGGCTCCTGCTCTTTTCTTAGACAGACGTTTTTTCCTCCAAAATTCAGTTCTGCCTTGGTGATGACAAACACAGTGACTTCCTCGTGCGGAAGATGGCAGAGACATGAGATAGAAGGGGACAGCGTCTTTATAACGTGTTATTAAATCGAGTAAGGCAAATCCCTCTCACTGCTCTTCTTTTTCTGGAATTCTGGACTGTTCTTGCTTGTTAATTTTTCCAAGCAAACTTTAGCATCAACTAATCTCTTCCAAAGTGTTTTTTTCTTGAAGTATTATTTTGAGGTATTAACATAAAGGTTAACATAGGGGAAAATGACATCTTTAGATTAAGTCTTCCTGTTTTCTTATGCAAGAAATTGGTTTATTTTTCCCTTGTTTAAGTCTTCTTTTGTGCTAGAATTTTTTTCTTTTTTTAATACAAATTCTTGGACTATAGCTCTGGACACCCTTATTCAATAAACTTGGGATGGGCCCAGGTTTGGGAACAATAGCCTTAGAGGACTGAGAACCTATAGGCTGGTGAAAAGAATATCAGGAGACCAGGAAAAGAGGCCCAAAGGCTCAGAAATGTTTAGTTTATTTTATATCATTGCCTAGAGTCTGCCTCAAATCCTGGAATTGGAAGGCAAATGTTTTCCCTAAAGCATAGTATCATGGTAAAACAGCCTTTCATGTGTTGAATCAGGAATCTAGCCAAGTGTGCTGAAGTGGAAAGAGATGCGGTTAGAGCCCCAGGACATGGGTCACAGATCTGGCTCCACCTCTCACCAGACACATGAACTTGAAAAACTTTATTTTGCTTCTTTTTCTTCCCCTTGCAACCTGTAATATGGGATTAAATCATACTTTCCACCCAAGATTGTTATAAGAAACAAATGAATCCACATATTCATTTAGATTTGAACACCTATACAATTTTTGCAAGCTGAAAGACATAATAAAAACGAGATGTCATTATTATAATTTTTTTCTAAAGGGAAATAATATTTTAGGTTACAAACATCGGACCTGTAGCATTGGGATTCTTACAGACTGCAAGAATTGGTGCCTATGTTCTTTTATTTTATTTTTTTAAGATTTATTTATTTATTTCCCCCCTTCTCCTCCTCCCACTCTGCTGTTTTTGCTGTCTTGTGTTGTCTTCTCTTCTCATTTTCTCTTCTCTAGGATTCACCAGATTCAATCCTGGAGAACTCTGATGGGGAGAGAAGTTCCCTGTCAATTATGCCATCTCACTTCCTGGTTTCTGCTGCACTTCAACCTTGACTCTCCCCTTGTCTCTCTTTTTATGTGTCATCATCTTGCTGTATGACTCACTTGTGCGGGGCACTGGCTCACCAGTGGGCACTGGCACTGGCACTCGTGTGGGGACTGGCTCACCACACAGGCACTTGTGCAGATACTGGCTTGCCACGCGGCACACTTTCTCTTCTTTTTCACCAGTAGGCCCCAAGGATCAAACCCAGGTCCTCCCATATGGTAGGTGGAAGCTCTATCAGTTGAGCCACATCCGCTTTCCCCTATGTTCTTTAAGTCATGTATTTTTTTCTCCACTCCCCCCTGCTCCCTCCAGCTGCCCCCTCCCCCGCCCTGCTGTTTTTACTGTCTGTGTCCGTTTGCTGAGTGATCTTCTGTGTCTTTTTCTTTTTGTCTTCTCTTCTCGTTTTCCCTTCTAGGACTCACTGGGATTTGATCCTGGGGACCTCTAATGGGTAGAGAGGTTTCCTGTCACTTATGGCACCTCAGTTCCTGGTTTCTGTTGTGTCTTGTCTTGATTCTCCCCTTTGTCTCTCTTTTTGTTGCATCATCATCTTGCTGCATGGCTTGCCACGTGGGTCTGGCTTGCCGCACAGGCTCGCCTTTACCAAGAGGTCCTGGGGATTGAACCTGGGTCCTCCCATATGATAGGTGGAAGCCGGATCACTTAAGCCACATCCACTTCCCTAAGCCTTGTATTATTTTTAAGAAAAGAAAACTGATCATCGTGAGTGTATTAGTCAGCCAAAGGGGTGCTGATGCAAAATACCAGAAATCGGTTGGTTTTTATAAAGGGTATTTATTTGGGGTAGGGGGTTACAGATAGCAGGCCATAAAGCATAATTTACTTCCTTCACCACAAAGTCTGCGAGGGTTCAGGCTTCCTGGGTTTCTCCCTTCCCGGGTCTTGCTTCTCTCTAGGTTTAAGGTTCCTTTCTTCCTGAGGCTTGCTTCTCTTTCCTCTGTGTGTTTACTTCCTAGGGCTCCAGCTTAAGACTTCAGCATCAAACTCCAACATCAAAACTCCAACATTAAGAACTGTCAACTCTGTCCTTTGTCATGTCTTTTATCTTTGAGTCCCCACCCACCAAAGGGTGGGGACTCAAGGCCCTACTGGCACAAGAGGTTTACATAATTACTTAATCAAGTCAACCTATCAATCCAATATAATCTAATATGCCCAGAGGAAAAAATCAGTTTATAAACATAATCCAATATTTCTTTTTGGAATTCATCAATAATATCAAATGGCTACAGCGAGGTTATTTTTAAGGATCATCAAAGAGAAGGTGACCACCTGGGCAGCATGGTTAACAGTATTTAGTTTGACACATACTAGGAAACTCAGAGTATGAGACTCATCAGCTCAGGCAGGCTATGTCAATAGGCCATACATATGCCAGGTGGTTTATTATTTAAATGAAACTCATTACTGGGAGAGTAAAGCTCAGAGTCTTACAAAAATGACAACCCCTCCTTCATTCTTTCCTTCCCAGAACGACAGGAAACAGAATAGCTCAATAAATAAATCCTAGGGTTGGCATTCCAAAATTCTTTGTTCTGCCAATTGTTGGGCAAGTTTCATTTTACACCTCTTCTGATTGGATAAATAATATTGGTTATCTGCCTGTTCTCCCAACAACACATCCAAGTGATTCAAAATAAATGGGTCTCTAAGTGAAGTGTATGAGAATTCAAGTACTAAAAAGTACTCGTAGTTTGTACTTTGTGGACAATAGGCTCATTTCTGGATTGATTCCATTGGATACCCTGAAGTAAAAGGGAGAGGCAATGAGTCCTTTTATAGATTAGCCTCAAACATGAAAAATTTCCTTTTGAAAAGTGAAGGGGAATTCTTTTTTTCCCTTATGGTCTTATTCTGTGGGTTTCAGAACCATTTTATTCTATTTGCAAAGGTCCTTAAAGCTTTGCCCTACCCCTCCTTTCTTCTTTCAATACTCTACTGCCCTGCCTGTCTCTTCTTAAAAACATAAAATCTGTTTTATTTTCTATTTTAAAAAGCACCTCTACAACTATAAATTAGTTGACATTTTTTAGAAGTCATAATAGCACTGTGTTACAAAAACCACAAATATGTTCACATCCTTTGATTTGGTCATACTAACCTTGGGAAATGATCCTAAGACAACAACTCAAAAGAAGAAAGAGAAGGAAAAAAGTTTACATGTACAAAGGTATTTATAGGAAAATATTGGAAAATGTCCAATGGTAGGGCCAAATAAACTAATGCTGAATTTATAAGATAAAATATCACGCAACTTTAAAGGAGAAAAGTGAAGACTTAGTAGAAATATTTTAAAATTGCTTATGAACAGTGAAAAATGAAGACTACAAAGTAGTTTACATATTATTATATATTACAATTACACAAAGATTTTGTTAATACATGGATAGGATCAGAAGAAGTCATAGATATCAGAGAAGTGCCTAGAAGAAGGGGCACAATTCCTGTGGGGCTGCTTTAGTAATATGCATGAAAAAGAAAGATGCTCTTGTTGACTCCTGCTAAGCAGCTCACCCTTCCTGCTTTCCACCTATTTCAAAATATTGTAATAGAAATGGAAGAGTTTGCATCAAATAACATTAAAAATTTATTTGCCAAGGACTAAATGTAAAATTTTGACAGCTTCCCAAATTGCCACTTTAACCACCCTAGCTGACACTAGAACTGGATTGTTCTGTGGCTTCCTATAAACATGGTGCAGGTGGTATTAAATCAGGTTCTTTCTGCAACTTTTAAAAGTGGCAGTTTGATTTCTCTAAAGCAGAACCTCTCAACAGGCTTGGGAGTGAGGTGGGCGTGCACCACAACTACTGTTTATGTGTTTTTCACTTGTTAACACTCTTCCCAAATTTTCTCAAACACAGGGATTCAAACCACACCATGGGTCAAAAGCAGGACAGATTGTACCAATTTGATGGAGCACAAGCATAAATAATTTACTTGTTGAGCCATAAACAAAAGTTTTAAGACAAGTAAGTAGGAACAAAACCTACATAAAAATCAAATACTACAGATACATTAAAGTATTTTATGAACATCAGGGATGCTTTCAAGTTCCTACTGTCATTTCATAATTTTTTTCCAAATAGTCTGTGAATTCATATTTATTCATTATAAGATAGGGAATGGGATAGGCAAATTGTCTTACTCTAATAAAATAATAATAACTGAAAAATACATAGAGTTACTGTATACCAGGTATTAGTCGAAGTATTTTCTGTGAGTTAACTCATTTAATTATTCCAATCACCCTAAGATGTAGGTAGGATTAGTCTCATGTTATAGGCATATAAATCAAGGTACAGCGTCATACTACTGGTAAGTAGTTGAGTCAGGAGTCAAACTCAGCTGGTTGGCCCTCAAGTGTGTGCTCTGACCAACACGGGTATAGCTGCTACTGGAGGCAATTGACAATATCAACTAACAATGTCAAATCAACATTCTTAGCTTCAATCTCCTACTACCCGGGCCCAGGTCTCCAGATAAGAATTCTAGGAAAGATGGGTGGCACCACCAGTCAGGAAACATGCAAGGTGAGAAGCCAGAAGAACCATGGCTTGATTCAACCGGCGAAGACATTTTAGCCTGTTGGGTCTCAGTTTCCTCTTAAACAAAATGCTTGCCCAGCTCACAGTCTTGTTGTGAAAACAGATTTTGTGGAAGTGTTTACTAGTTTATAAACTCTGTGTATATAAGATATTATTTTTTTCTCAAAGATAAACTTTCCAAATACCTGAATTTCAATGGAAATATTGTTAAGCCATATTACAAACTTTGCAGCCATCTCTAAACAGATTAAAGCTTTCTCTTCATGGCTCAGATTCAAGTTATATTAAAAGGCTATTTGCTCCGACAGTAAAGGCTCCCAATCTTATGCCCAACTCTTCGTTTTCTGATCCAACAGCCTAGGAGAGGATTAACACAGGAGGGCAGAGCTGAGGAGTCACTCTTTCCCACCTGGGTCTTCCCTTGCCAACCTCCATGTTTTACAAATCCTGCCTCTAATCTACTGTGGTCAGGGAAATATAAAACCAAGTTTGTCAGAAATAACAATGTTTATACTAAAATTAAAGATTTAATAGGTTCTGGGTGAGCTTATGAGTGTTGGTATTTAGACCTTAATACTACTTTGATTGTCGTGAAGCTTTTCCCTGGTGAACTGTTGTGTACCAAAAGTTGATGTGAGGGATCCCAGGTAAGTGATATGAGCGCATGCCTGGTCAAAATTACACTCAGTTCATGGATTTTTGCAAGTTTTTAAAAAAATTTATTTTGGTTACAGATATATAAAAGTTTCCATTTTAGCCATTTTAAGTGTACAATTCAATGGCATTAATTACATTTACAATGCTGTGCCACCATTACCAGCATCCATTAGCACAACATTTTCATCTCCTCAAACAGAAACTCTGTACCTAGTAAGCAATAACTCCCTGTTTTAGTTTGCTAGACTGCTGAAAGCAGATACCTTAAAATGCGAATTTTTTAGCTTACAGAGTTACAGTTTTGAGGCCAGGAGAATGTCTAAATAAAGACATTCTTGATTTAGAGTGATCTAAATCACATCACTGACTTAGATCAGCATGATCCTCCCTTCCTGAAGACTGGCTGCCCGCGATCCTTGGGTCCTCTGCCACATGGCAAGACACATGGTGGTGTCTCCTGCAGGTTTTGTTATTCAGCTTATTACTTCTGTGGCTTTCTCGCTCTCTGCCTGAATTTCATTCTCTTATAAAGCACTCCAGTAAGAGGATTATCCCAGGGTCCACAGAATGGAGGAATAAAATATGGATTAGAGTGGACTTACTGATATTCTACTAGTAACGGAAGAAACTGTATCATTGATGTGAAGAAAATGGCCATGGTAGTTGCTGAGGGCAGGGAGAGGGAAGAAGAGATGAGATGTGGGGGCATTTTGGGGGCTTGGAGTTGTCCTAAATGATATTTCCAGGACAGATGCAGGACATTATATATCCAGCTATAACCCACTGTATGTACTGGGGGAGAGTGTAAACTGCAATGTAAACTACAATCCATGTGGTACAGCAGTACTCCAAAATGTGTTCACCAAATGCAATGAATGTGCCACAATGATGAAAGAGGTTCTTGATGTGGTAGCGGGGAGGGGGTGGGGGGGTGGAGGGTGGGGTATATGGGAACCTCTTATATTTTTTAATGTAACATTTTTTTGTGATCTGTATCTTAAAAAAAATACAATTAAAAAATGATGAGGGTAAGGGGGTGGGGAGTGGGGTATTCAGGACCCTCTTACGTTTTTTAATGTAAAGTTTTTTGTGATCTATTAACTTTTTAAAAAAGATAATTAAAAAATTAAATTAAATTTTTTAAAAAAGATCCATTCTGCATGAGCTGGGCCACACCTTAACTGAAGTAGCCTCATCAAAAGATCCTACTTACATGGGTTCACACCCACAAGAATGGATTAACCTTAAGAACATGCTTTTCTGGGGTATATACAGTTTCAAACCACCACACTCCCTATTTGTCCTCTAGGTCCTGGTAACCTTGAATCTCCTTTCTGTCTCTATGAGTTTGCTTATTCTAGATATTTCATATCAGTGGAATAAAAAAAAAATGTGTTCTTTTTGTGCCTGGCTTATGTCACTCAGCATAATGTTTTATGGTTCATCTATGCTGTAGTCTATATCAGCACTTCATTTCTTTTTACAGCTGAATAATATTTCATTGTGTGTATGTGCCACATTTTGTTAAACCATTTCTCTCTTGATGGACACTTGGGGTGTTTCCACATTTTGGCTATTGTGAATAATTCTGCTACGAATATTGGTGTACAAGTATCTGAGACCCTGTTCTCAATTTTTTAAAAAATATACCTAGGAGTGGAATTGCTGGGTCATATGGTAATTCTATGCTTAACTTTTTGAAGAACAGATAAACTATTTTTCACAGTGGCTGCACCATTTTAAGTTCCCACCAGTACTCTATGAAGATTCCAATTTCTCCATATCATCCCTAACACTTATATTCCTTTTTGTTGTTGTTTTTAATAAAGCCATCTTAGTGGATGTGAAGTGATATCTTGTTGTGGTTTCAATTGGCATTTACCTAATGTCTAATGATGTTGAACATTGTTTCATGTGTTTTTTTGGCCACTTGTATATTTTCTTTAGAGAAATATCTATGCAAGTCCTTTGTCCACGTTTTAAATGGATTATTTGTCCTTTTGTTGTTAAGTTGTGGAGCGTCTTTATATATTCTGCATATTAAACCCTTATCAGATATATGGTTTCCAAATATTTTCTCCCATCCTGTAGGTAGTCTTTCCATTTTCTTGACAATGTCCTTTGATACACAACTTAAAAATTTTTTTTGATAAGTCCAATTTATTTATTTTTTGTTGCTCTTTTTTTTTTTTTGGTGTCATATCTAAGAATCCATGGCCAAATCCAAGGTCATGAATATTTCCTGTTTTCATCTGATTTTTATGATTTTAGCTCTTACATTCAGTTCCTTGGTCCATTTTGAGTTAATTTATATATATATAGTACAATGTAGTAGTCCATCTTTATTTTTTGCATGTGAACATTTAGTTTTCCCAGCATCAGTTGTTAAAGAGACTGTTCTTTCCCCACTGAATGTCCTTGGCAGTCTTAACAAAAAATTATTTAGCCATAGGTACATAGGTTTATTTCTGAATTCTCAGTTTTATTTCACTGGTCTCTATGTTTTTCCTTATGCCAGTCAGTTCCAGCAAGATTGTTTTTAAAAGCCTTATTATCAACTCCTGATTTATCTACTGCTCAGGCTGTGAATTCTGAATATCAAAAGACAATTTTGATTTATCACTGCACAACCATTTCCCTTTCTCTGAGCACTACATACTCCCTCCTACCCAGGTCGGTCATAGCAACCATGTTTGTCCTCTCTGACACCTGCCCATCTGGCCACAGTTGATAGGACCAGACTTTATCCCTTGAAAACTCTTGCATATGTGTGCTGGGAGGTAGGACATGCATGTTTTTTGGAGCACTATTCATTATAGCAAAATACTTAGAAACAACCTAAATGTCCACCACAAGGAGAATGGGTAATAAATGTATTATATTTAGTCATACATCAGAATATTACAGAGCAGTTAAAGTGAATGAACTAAATCTACATGTATCGAGATGGTTAAATGTCAAAAACACAATTTGAATGAAAAAATCAATTGTGATATAATACCATTTATTTGAAATTTAAAAATTTGTAAACAATATAATGTTTTGTTTATAGACATGCATTTGTAGTAAAAAGAAAAAAATGCATAGGAACACCAAACAAAATAAACACCAAATTTATGATACTGGATAGCTCTGGTGAATAAGAAGATAAATGGGCCTGGGAAGGGATACACAGGTGTTCTAGTTTGCTAAAAGCTGCCAAAAATAAATATACCAGAACTGGGTGGGCTTTTATTGTGGGATTTATTAATTTATAAGCTTACAGTGCTGCAGCTGTGAAAATGTCCAAATCAAAGCTTCATCAGGTGATGCTTTTCTCCCCAAAGAGCAGCTGTCAGTGATCCTGGACTCCTCGTACATGGCAAGGCACATGGCAGCTTCTGCTGGGCTCTCCCTCTTCCTCCAGGCTTCCTTGCCTTCAGCTTCTTGCTTCAGAGCTTTCTCTCTGCTTCCATAGTCCATTGATTTCAGCTTCTGATTTCCAGGGCTTTCTCACTCAGCTTCTTGGGGTTTCTCTCTATATTTATCCCATTTATAAAGGAATTCCCATAAGAGGTTTAAGACCCACCCTGGGTCATGCCCTACAGAAGTAACCTAATCATAAAATGGTCCTACCTGGAAGTGGATGTGGCTCAACTGATAGAGTGTCTGCCTACCATATAGGAGGTCCAGAGTTTGAACCCCGGGCCTCCTGGCTCGTGTGGTGAACTGGCCCCTGCCCAGTGCTACTGTGTGCAAGGAGTGCCATGCCACGCAGGGGTGTCCCCTGAGGAGGTGAGCCCCATGCACAAGGAGTGCACCCCACAAGGAGAGCCACCCCACATGAGAAAAACAAGGTGCAGCCTGCCCAGGAATGGGGTTGCAGCAAGACGACACAACAAAAAGAGACAGATTTCTGGTGCCACCGAGAATGCAAGAGGACACAGAAGAACACACAGCAAATGGACACAAGAGAGCAGACAATGGGGAGGAAGCAGAGAGAAATAAATAAAATAATGTTTAAAAAAAAAAGATGGTCCCACCTACAACAGGTTCACATCCACAGGAATGGATTAGGCCTAAAGACATGATTTTCTGGGGTCCACAAAAGCCTCAAACTACCACACAGGTAGTTTGTCCAATGCTTTATTTCTTGAACTGAATTGTATGCATATTAGTGCTTATATTATTATTTTCTATACTTGTTTAAGTCTAAAATAGTTCATAATTTTAAAAGTAGAAAAAAAGAAAATAAATAACAAAATATTTATAGAGATCAATTTTGAAGGAAAGGATTGTAGGTGAAACCCTCTGCTTTTCTTTTAACATTTCCCCCAAACTGTCTGTTATGACATTTAGTTTATCACAGAAAATGATATTGATATATAAAAGAAATCTGAAAAATTCTCTAATTGGGCATAGAATCTTTTGTCCCATAATGAGGAAATAAGCTTTTTAAAAAACCCAAAAAACATATATGAAGGAATCATATTGGATGAACTTCTTACTAAGAGCTAAATAATGAATATTTGACCCCAGAACAACTGAAGATGGAGAAGGAAAGAATAGGAGCAAGAAAATACTGAGTGTCTGAAAGATTGTATATGTCTGATATGGGGATGGGTAAGAGGTGAAGTGAAAGGGAAATAAAAAACACCTATCACAGTTAAAAGAAGGAAACCGGAGACCCCAAGATCAAGCGTACACTGCTATAAGTGTCTGTCAACCAGTGATTCCTGCTCATCAGGGCAGAGCCTTGTGCTCTAGTTACCCGTGGAGAGAACTGACTGAGGGTCGCACTGTATGGTGCCACTTTGCAGTGAGAAATTGCAGACTGGGTTTCTTGGGTTGCTGTCTTTTGCTTCCTAGACACCTAAGGACAAGGTGTCTGAGTTTGACTTGCTGCCCAGTCTGTCCAAGGCCTGCGACATCTCACCAGGATGTTGCCTGAAATCCTTTGGATTAAATGTCTATTTTACCCTGAGCGGTGTAAACAGAAGCACTTGACTTTTAATTAGTGGAAGCAGATTCATTTCTCTTATACAAATAGAAGATTGATTTATGTCTTTTGCACACACATACACACAACTTACTTTCAAGGAGCCAGAGGGCTTACGGTAAGGATCTTAGCAAGACCCATTTGCCCAGCTCCTGTGATAATGGATCACTTCCTACTCATGATGTAGATGCTACCTGCGAGCACTGCTTCCAATCGCCATAGGGTGTGGTATAATCACACTGTGCATAAAAGAATTCCCAAACAGGGATGTGTTTTGAATTTGATGGGCATAATTAGAAATCTCTGGGGTGGGGTGTGGGGTGTATGGGAACCTCTTAATTTTTTTCTTTCCAAATTCTACTCAATTTATTCATTTTTTAAAAAATATTACATTAAAAAAATATGAGGTCCCCATTCACCCCCACCACCCCCACCCCACTACTCCCCCCACAGTAACACTCTCCCCCATCATCATGACACATCCATTGCATCTGGTGAGTACATCTCTGGGCATCGCTGCACCCCATGGCCTGTGATCCACACCATAGCCCACACTCTCCCACGTTCCATCCAGTGGGCCATGGATGGCAATGTCTGGCAATTGTCCCTGGAGCACCACCCAGGACAACTCCAAGTCCTGAAAATGCCTCCACATCTCATCTCTTCCTCCCATTCCCCGCACCCAGCAGCCACCATGGCCACTTTTCCCCACCAATGCCACATTTTCTCGATTATTAACCACAATAGTTCATGAATAGGATATCATTAAGTCCACTCTAACCCTTACTGTATTCCTCCTTCCTGTGGACCTTGGCTTGGTTGTGTCCATTCCACATCTATGTCAAGAGGGGGCTTAGATTCCACATGGATACTGGATGCAATCCTCCTGCTTTCAGTTGTAGGCACACTAGGCTCCATGGTGTGGTGGTTGACATTCTTAAACTCTATGTTAGCTGAGTGGGGTAAGTCCAATAAATCAGAGTGTAGGAGCTGAAGTTTGTTGAGGCTCAGGGCCTGGCTATCATATTGTCAGTCCAGAGATTCAAATCCCCTAGATATATCTTAAACCCCAGCACTAACTACAATTCCAGTAAAGTAGCATGAAAGGCTTGTGAAAAGAGATCCCATCTGAGTCCAGCTCCATCACGCAGAAACACCAGCTCCAAAGAAGGGCCAACTGACATGGCAGTGAACCCCATCTGCCATGACCATAGAACCTGTGGGTCTCTTTAGCCCTCAAAAGGACCAATACCTGGGGTTGTATCTACTTTATCTGTCTCTGAGACTCTGCTCAGGTGTGCATAAAGGTAATCCTTCTGACAACCTCCAGACTCTTTTTTAGAGACTCATAGCCATATGAACTCATTTGTCCTTTCCATTTCCCCCTTACTTTAGGTCAAACAGCATTTTTAACTTTTGTTATTATATGTAGACAGGGACATTCTGCTGGTCTGCGTTGAACCTTTAATTCAAGGTCATTTTTTAGTTACATCATCAGCTGGTACTTGGTAGTGATCCCTCGGTGCCAGGGAGGTTCATCCCGTGTGTCATGTCCCATGCTGGGGGGAATGCATTGCATTTACATGCTGAGTTTGGCTTTGAGACTGGCCACATTTGAGTAACACGGAGGCTGTCAGGAGGGAACTCTTAAGCACAGTGCTGCTCTAGGCCTTGTTCTTATTTCAGGTGTATAGGCTCACAAGCATAGTCATTAGTATCAGGGGCTCACTACTGGATCCTCATTCCTTCCTGGTCCTTATCGTTGCACCTGGGGGACTGCTGCTGCTCCCCTGGGGACCATGACAGAGCCCCCCCTCTTATATTTTTTAATGCAACATTTTTTGTGATCTGTGTATCTTAAAAAAAAAAAAAAGAAAAATAAACAAACAAACAAAAAAGAAATCTCTGGTGCAGTTGATAATATTCTTCTTTCAATCAACGGGATACTGGCTCAGAATCATCCCAAAGAGCATTAGGCACTGATTAGGGAGAGTTATGCCTCTGAAAGGACCAGAAACAAACATTCTCCAGCTAGAAAGTGTGGTAAAACTACCTCCTTTGGAGACATCTGAGAGAGTATTTATTTAAATGAAATGTAAGTAGACAGAGACTTTTCTAGAAAACACTCCATCCAGATCTGAAAGTCAATTTGCTCAAATGCAAACCACATCAGGCCATGTTTTGGGAAGTTTCATTTCATTCCTTCTTTTCCTCAGTCATTCATTCATAAACATTATCCAATAAAGGTTTACAGAACATTTTTAGGAGCAAGTTGTAGGGCTTGGCTGGGTTAAACTGCAGTGATGAATCAGAAAAGGAAGTTTCCTGTAAGAGATGGTTGCAAGTTTGAAAGAAAACATGTGAAGTTAGAAATCTTTAATTCAAATATAAGCTTTCCCACTTGCTAGCTATGTGACTTTGGACAAATCACTGAAACTCTCTAAATCTCAAATTTCTCAAAATAGGGATAATAATGTCTGCCTTTCAAACCTCATAGAATTGCTGTGAATGAAATAATGCACATAGTATCTGGCCATAAAATGCTGCAACAATGCAGGAGGCTATTGATAGTAATATAGATACTGTAAAGGAGGAAAGATTTTAAGTAAAAAGAAATTTCTATAACACAAGCCAAAAAGCCAATGCAGGCACAAATTTATTTATTTGCTCAAACTATCTATTGAATTGTAATATGGTCCAGATGTCACACTCAAATGAAGAGCAAAGGAATTCAGAAGAGAAAGAATTATCTGCTTGTTCTTTAAATGCTCCCAACCAAAATGATTCCCAAGCTCTTATAGTATCCCTGTAATTACCAGTGCAGCACTTTCTTTCCAATTATTATCAAACTTGCTGCACATGGTTTGATTTTCTTCTTCTTTCTCCCACCTGATGCAGCACAAAGAGGATGGACTAACTTTGGCAACACACAGATCTGCCTGGACTCTGCTATGTCCAAGCTGGGTGACTTGGGAAAGTTCCCTGACACCTCTGAATCTCACTTTTCTCTTCTGTGGGGGAAATTATACCTGCTCTTTATGTCCTAGTGGAGCTTACAGCAGATTATGTACCATTTCTGGCATATTGAACAAGTTCAGCAATTGCAGGCATTATTATTGCAACAAGGTCATTTTAATCCATTCTCCTCATTTCCTCCATTCATAGAATGACTCAAATTTTTGATAAGAGGATTTGATTCAACCATGTCACAGATATTTTCTTTTTTCATTTATTGATTTGGGAGAAGAAAAACGAACCTAGTTAAAATTTTTCAAGAGATTTCAAGCCAGTTATTCAGAAGAAATAGATATGGGAAAACAGCCTGCTGTAGGTGAAGCACTTCCTGCTTCTCTTATGTCCTGAACATCACAGGGCAGAGGCATCTCTTCTTTTTCTGACCAACCCCAGTTTTTCTCAGCCATTTCTCATAGGGCATGGTTTATATACCTCCACCAAAAGAGGGGGTCACCTCTTGGCTTGGCCACTCTACTTTCAATAATTTTTTTAAAAAAATTTCCTTATTTATTTCCTCCTCTTCCCCTCCTCCCACCCTGCTGTTTTCGCTGTCTGCGTTGTCTTCTTTTCTCATTTTCTCTCCTCTAGGATGCACTGGGATTCAATCCTAGAGACCTCTGAAGAGGAGAGAGGTTCCCTGTCAATTGCGCCACCTCAGTTCCTGGTTTCTACTGTGCAACACCTTGACTTTTCCCTTGTCTCTCTTTTTTGATGCATCATCATCTTGCTGAGTGACTCACTTGTGCGGGGCCTTGGCTCACCATGCGGGCACTGGCACAGGCACTTGTGCAGGCCCTGGCTCGCTGTGCGGGCATGCTTTCTCTTCTTCTTTTTCACCAGGAGGCCCCAGGGATCGAACCTGGCTCCTCCCATATGGTAGGTGGAAGCTCTATCACTTGACCACATTTGCTTCCCTACTTTCAGGAATTCAATTTACAATCATCTCTTACTTTTAAGCCATAATACTGCTGTATTAACTGAATTTTTTTCTTTTAATTACAAAAGCAGTGTAAACTGATTAAAAGTTTTAAACAATTTTTAAAAATAAGTTCAGGTCAGTTTTATTAATGAAAATTTTTACATGATTTACTTTTTGGCAGTCTGTTCTGGCATGCTTCTAATGATCAGAATCACCTGGATCAATGACAGCCAGTGTGCATACTCTAGTATTTTCCGTATGTTGAGCTCAATTTTCAATATTATTGCTGCTATAGTGATGGACACCAGTTTTGGTTAATATGGCATTCAGAAGTATGTAAAGTACAAAGAGAAATTTCTTTTTACTGCCTCCCTAATCTCCTTCTCCTCTGAAATAAAGTCTCCTGATACTTCTGTGAATACTATTCTGGATATTTTCCTGTAAATTTACAAATGTATAAATACAGATTTACGAGGACTGTTATAAACCTGCATTGTATCATTCTGTCACTCACTCTTTCTGTATATGAAGGTATATTACTTCTGGAAATTATTTCTGCACTTAAAAATGTATCTTGCACAAAGGTGTGCATTATCTACCCCGTTTTGTTCCCATAGACTCACGGTGCCCCAGAGCAGAAACTTATGGTAATTGTTTTACCTAGGCTGCCCTTGATGCCGCTGAGGCTGCAACCGGTCACTTGCTGTCACACACAGTGCTGCCTCAGCCTGCACCCTTTATTAAGGCTGTGCCTGCCTCAAGACAACTGTAGGAAAGCATGTAAACTGAAAAGCCTGTGACGGCACCAGCTTGAGCTGCAGGGAGCCCCACATTCCCCTGAAAGCAGACTCTCTGGACACGTAAAATGATGACGGCTAGTATTACCAGCCTCCAGGCAGATGGTCGGTCCAAGGTAGTTAAGTTTCCAGAGACTGCTTTTGGGTGTGTGTGTAGGGGAAACGGAAATAGGGATCACTCAGAAAAAAATACACGCTGTAAAGAATAAATTACTGACTCTGGCATCGACTTGGTGGGTCCGTTTGGGTTTTGGCCAAATCGTTTTCCATTCTTGGGAGTCTTATTAGATCATAGCCTTTGGATCGCCCAAGTCACCCATATCCATCCAGGATAAAGTGACCTTTGTTCCTCTTTGTGGTCATATCATGCAAAATTGGGGATGAGGGGTATATATTTTAACCCATACAAAAATTTGGTTGTTTTCTTAAAACTTTCTATAACCAGAACACATGATTTTGTTTATATGAAACCAAACCAAAGTCAATGGGGATGATCCAAAGTGTTTGGGAATTATCTGTTAAGGTATTGAAGGGTGTCTAAATGTAAGATGAACAGTTTTCCACTTTAATCTTTACAGCTGAAAGAATTCTAATCTATTTGAGCAGAATCTTTTATACATTTGGTCCTGAGGAACTCAAGCCATGTGTCCTACAGAAATAATTCCACTTGGACTTTTCTGGCTAAAATTTCAATAGCCCATGGTGATTCCAGATAGTAATGTAATTGTATTTTAATATACTCTTAAGTAATTTTCTAAAAGTTAGGCTGGTACAGGATTGAGATTTGAAATTCTGTATTTATCCAAGAACCTTCAAAAACTAGAGGGTATCACTAAAGTTGACCATGATAGATTCATTACTGCCTACAAAAATTTGAAAAATGTAAAAATTATGTTATATAAAACCTCAAAGGTTTATACAGTCCATGTTGTCTTATTCCCTTCTTGTCTAATTGTATGAGATTCTATTAAAAGGGCTGGCTCTCCTATACTTTTGTATTCTTTAATGTCCCTTCAAAGTTATGTAAGGATTTTGTTTTTTCTTTCAGATTGTTGATACTGGAGTGATGTTGACTGGAGGCTGTCATCTGGATTGTATGCTTATGAGTCATTTCCAGAGTACTTGAGTCAACAGTCAATAAAAAGAAAACAAAAAATAATAATTATAAAAAGAAAAGACTTCTAAACTTGAACACATGCTTAATTTGAACAATATAAACCATTATACTTCAGAATTAGTAGAAAGAAGGAAAATTGGTTTAATAAGCTCTCATAGTACAGCAAGATAAAAACAAACTTCATTATGTTGGAAATCTTACAAGAACATGTGACCTTCTAGATGGAGGCCATGTTTTGCTTTGTCAGCAAGTGACCTGTGTGCCAACTGCTATTTTCCAGAATAGTCCTGTGAAAAAAACAATGGGTATCCTTAGTGCCTGCCCAGGTATTGATTTCAATCCTATTCACCACTAAAGGGGTCCAAGGCTTCTTGGAGAGTGGCTGATAAGGTCAGGGAGGAGAGCCCAAGATGGTCCTAATATATCTTCTTATCAGAAAGCAGGCCTCCAAGGGACCTGGGAGTGGTGTTACAAAAGAAGAGGAGATCTGACTGAAAAGAGGACTTCCAGCAGCCAGAAAAGGAAAATCAAACATGAAAAAAAACAATAATTATAGTTAATTGAAATCAGTTGAGTATGTAAAAAGCCATGACGCTCAAAGGGAGAAAATAATACACAAAGGCCTAGTTAAAAATCACCTTCCCAATGTGAATCAATTGACCAGTGCCCGATTTCCCACACATAATGGGGTGGGGGTAGCAAATCAACCAATTGCTAAAAGAAGGCAAAATGCTTTATAGCATGAGAACATATCTTCACTGGGTAGTTCAAATGCTTGTTCCAGTTATTGTAATAATAGAAATAGGCATTTGTTTTGTTTCCTGCCTAAAATATATATATTTTAAAAAGTCAAACTCAACTCTCCTGAATTGATGCTGCAAAAATAATGAGTTTTAGATTGAGGAGGAGCGGGAATAGCAGAGGCAGGTCTACAGCCTGGACCTGTAAAACTCACCCTTGAAATTAACCTTTGACTTGCCATCCCAAAAAGGACCCAGGGACATGCTGAGGTTATTACCAGTTTCTTGCATCTCCTGGGGACACATGCCAGAGCCTCAGAGCTGGGAAGGAGGTCAAGATAGCCAGCCACCTCTCTCCTCCTGTAAATAGCAAAAAAAAAAAAATATTTGAAGGTCCTGGGCAAGCTATATTATGGACAGCTGGGTGCCTTCATTGGAACCTGAATGTCAGGAGATTTTCCCCTCAGCAGGGAGAACACTTTGTACAGTTGTCCTTTGAGGTCTTATGCCCTTTATATTACAGTAAAAGCAGAACTCATCTGCTTTGCCTGTGCCTGTGTGCATCCTGAGTAGAATTCCGTTTTTGTCAGTGGATGAAAAAATAGACAACCACAATGAAAACTCCCATTTGACAACTTGAGATTGGGAAAGAAACTCCCAGGATACAACATATCAGCCACCAGTCTAGAGTGCAGTAAGAAAAATGACAGGACCAACAAATGCTAAGAGCCTCAGTTTGCTGACTCACTTTCTTGGCAATGGGATAAGTGTCTTAAGCTGCCAATGTGGCTGCTTTAGTTTATTTCCTTTGAGAAGAAATATCTACCCAGTGTCCTTGAGGGCTATTCCTGAGAGGGCATCAGGAGGGATCCCTTTGTAAGGCTATACCTCCTTGGTAATTCACTTCTGAGTTTTGTCAGCGTTTTTGTACTTGGGTCCAATGATTTCTTGAGCTACCCAAGACTGACTCATACCTGTTCACCAGGTTTGGGCTCTTTGGCTTTTGACTTCCACAAAACCTTAGCTGACTGTCACTTTTATTTGGGGGAGTCCATTTGCTAAACCACTCAGGTCTCTGCATGTTGTTACTTCCTGAATACCACGCTGGCCTGACTACCTGTTATAATGACCATGTCCACTTTGTTTCTGATGAGTCAAAGTTGCTGCATGAAACCTGCCCCCCATCCTTCTTTATCTGACTGCAAAGCCTAACAAAAAGTGGTTTGAAGGTGTATGAGAGTCCAGGGTTCTCCAATATCTGACAGTCTTGTGTCAATTTTGAAGTTACTGAACTTTCTTAATCAGAACACCTACCTTATTCACAGGAAAGCTGCAAAGTAGAGAATTTTGTCTATGCAGATCAGAATGACACATGATTAGTGTGTTATTCTGGACCTTGTAAATCTCAGTTTTCTGATCTTGCTTTTCTCTTTCTGCCTACACATAGGAACCCTTGACCGGAATTGGTCTCTTTGGTTATACTTACCAAAGATCACAAGTCATAACCAATACACTCAAATAGCCTTACACTTGACTACAAAATCCCATAAAGACTCATACTTAGTGGACCCATTCTCTGAATTCCAGGAGACAAGAGCTGTGGCTTAGCAAATAACTTTATTACTGCATAACATAGACTGAGAACTATCTTCCTCCTCAGCACAGTTTTGTTCATTCCCAAGATTACCCTTTCTTGGTGCATTACTTTTATATATAAATTCTCAAATCAGAATTTTTATTAGAATTTTATTGAATTTATAGATTAATTTGAGGAGATTTATTTGTTTATATGACTGAGTCTTCCGAGCTATGTACTTGGGATATCTCCTCATTTATTTAGAAACTAAAGAAAGTATAAATCTTTTTTAATATTTAAACATCTTCTTCCATATCTTTCAATGAAGCCATGTTTTTCCCCATAATGGTACTGCAGCTTATTAATGAATTTTTTGTTTGTTCATTTCACATAGTTGAGATCACTGGGCATATGTGTAACATTATTTTTCTTGTTATTTCCATATTGAGACCACCTGGACTGACACCAACTACTTCTACAAGTAACAAAATGCTCACACAGGTAATCAAAATTATTATAGTTTGCCCTTGAAGAATGTGGCATGTGTGGGAGCTTGTGGCAGTTTGATATTGTTTATGAATTCCAAAAATAGATACTGGATTATGTTTGTATACTGGTCTGTCCCTCTAGGCATATTAGATTATATTGGATTCAGAGGTTTCACTTTTACCTGATTAAATAATGATTAAGGTTTTGATTGGGCCACATCAGTAGGATTTTGCATCCCCGCTGATCACAAAGAAACCATAATACAAGGGGAACAGCAACCACGGCTGTGTGCAACTAAACTTGGCCAGAGTCAGGGCAGGAGTGAGACTCGGAGAGGGCATCCTGCTCCTTTCAGCAATGCTGATGCTGATGCCTGGCTCACCAGACCCAGTGGTGGAAGCAGGGGGAGAGCAGAAGTGAGAGTCAGGCCTGCACAAGTCTTTATTTCCCCTGCCATCTCCCATGTCAGCCGTCATGGCCCAGGGTCCTTGGAATATTCTTCCAAACCCCTCTGTGTGGACTTTGATTTCCATGAACGTTAACTCTCCTACATGTCCAACCTTTATTCCCTCTTACTAAATAAAATGGTCTTGTGCCTCATTCCCCAAGGTCTCAGCTCTCGCTTTCCCATGTTGCTTTCTAAATAACCCAATAGATGAACCCCTGCTAGTGTTAGAAGTCTGGAGGCCTCACTCATTTATTCACTCAATCATTCAACAAAGTGATTACTTGCCTACTGTGTGCAGCCCTGTACTGGATGCTAGACACATCTTCTGTTTTCTCAGAGACCAATGTGGAAGAAAGACCCTTAAGTAACAAAATTGCAATCAATTCAATTCCATGCAACAAACATTCATGAAATACTTAGCCATTCCAGGGGATATTTCAATAAGATGTCTTAACACAAATGCTGAACATAATTGGGGGAAATTCAAGCAAGATGAAGACTATATGAAAAAGTAAAAATATTTTCTATTATTACGATGGACATGAGTTGACCAGCCTCCCTGCAACTGTATTTTTTTTTGGCTTTTTTTTTTTTAATTGACTTTGTAATAATATTACATTAAAAATATATATGTGAGGTCCCATTCAACCCCACCCCTCCACCCCCCCTCTCCCCCCCCCCTACAACACTCGTTCCCATCATCATGACACATCCATTGGATTTGGTAAGTACATCTTTGGGCACCTCTGCACCTCATAGACAATGGTTCACATCATGGCCCATACTCTCCTCCATTCCATCCAGTGGGCCCTGTGAGGATTTACAATGTCCGGTGATTACCTCTGAAGCACCATCCAGGGCAGCTCCATGTCCCAAAGACGCCTCCACCTCTCATCTCTTCCTGCCTTTCCCCATACCCATCGTCCACCATGTCCACTTTTCCCAATCCAATACCACCTCTTCTATGTGGACATTGGATTGGTTGTGTCCATTGCACCTCTATGTCAAGAGGAGGCTCAGATTCCACATGGATGCTGGATGCAATCCTCCCATTTTCAGTTGTAATCACTCTAGGCTCCATGGTGTGGTGGTTGTCCTTCTTCAACTCCATCTTAGCTGAGTGTGGTAAGTCCAATAGATCAGATTGTAGGTGCTGGAGTCTGTTGAGGCTCAGGACCTGGCTATCACATTGTCAGTCCAGAGATTCAAATCCCCTAAATATATCTTAAACCCCAACATTAACTGCACCTCCAGCACATTAGCATGAAAGTCTTATGAAGGGAGATCCCATCTGAGTCCAGTTTCATCACACATAAACACCATTTCCAAAGAGGGGCCATCTGCCTTGGTAGTTAACCCCATCGGCCATGACCATAACTCCCATGGGTCTCTTTAGCCCTCAAAGGAACCAATATCTGGGGGTTGTATCTGCTTTATCTGTCTCTCTGACTCTGCTCAGTTGTGCATGAGGGCAATTCTTCTGCCAGCCTCCAGACTCTTTTTTAGAAACTCGTAGCCATATAAACTCATTTCTCCTTTCCATTTCCCCCTTACTTTAGGTCAAACAGCATTTTAAAGTCATGGTATTTTATGTAGACATGGATATTCTGCTGATCCGCATTGAACCTTCCGTATAAGGTCATTTTCCAGTTGCATCATCAGTTGGTAGTTGATAGTGGTCCCTCGTTGCCAGGGAGGCTCATCCCCGGGTGTCATGTCCCACGCTGCCTCCCTGCAACTTTAGGCAAAAGGAGAGACAGTAAAGGGAACTCGGTTTTTCTTGGGCTTAGATGCAATGTCATGAAAGATCTGGGACTCCAGATGACTCCTCTGAATGGATGAATAAATGTTTTTCCCCAAAAGTGCTATGCTTTTCTGGGTCCACTGAAGAACTAGCTAGTGTTGACAGGTGACAGAAAGGCCCATGTCAAGCATACAGCAAGCAGTTAATTACTCCTTTCTTGTTTTATCTGTTTCCCTTGGTGGAGGAGAAGGAACATACCTCCTAGCAGAGACGCTGATTCCTTTACCTGGTAGATGCACAGTTGGAGAGAAGAAGCTGGATATGAAGGTGCTCTACAGTCTATCAAGGCAAACTGTTAAGTGCAACTTTTTAAAATGTTTTTCCATGACTTCTCTGGAAGTCAAAGGAAGTGCTGCCCTTGGAGATCCCAGGGAGACAGGAGAGGGATGTGATTTGGGCCACTTCTCATCCAATCAAGATTCAGGACCACAAGTTCAATTATTGTCCTCTGCCACTCCTCAGGGAAGCTTTCAAATCATGGCAGAGAACAAGAATTTCATCTGACAAGTGTAAAAGCTTTCACACAATTTAATAGAACTTCGAATTATGGAGACACTTGAAAATAGCTTTGGACTAAAGACTCTTTCTGTGACACTTACTCTTGTTTCCTTGCATTTCTGAAAATGTTCAGAAAGCAGTTGACAGCCTTTCCTATTCATTTCTCCTTCCTGCAGCGGAGGGTTTTATATTTTTGCTTTTTTTTTTTTTTTAGTGGAGGAACATTATTTGCCTTTTTCTGAGTCCACCTCTGCCATCTTGGGCCTTCTGAGAAGCAGATGCCAATCAGAATTAAATGTGCGGAAGGGAAACATCTGTGAAGGGTACAAGGGAAAGGGAGTAGGAGCAGGCAGGGAGAGTCTTAGACCACTATGCAGGTCTGATAGCTGTGTAAGGAGAGAGGAAAAAAAGAGAATTGGGTAGGAAAAGGTTTAGACTGCAGTGAAACTCTGAAAAAGTCTCAGCCAGGCTGTTAGGGAGCCCCAGAGCAAGGATTGCCCATTAGAGGAGTCTTGTGCTGGGCAGGTATGGGGTACCCCTCACATGCTTGGTCACTGACCAGGCGCAATCTATGGAGAGGCATGGTCTCAGCAGGCATGCACGAACTGTTAGATCCAAAGGTGCAGCAGCTGGATGCCCTCCAGCACCAAAAAGAGGCTCTCTGGCTCTCCTACTTAGCTCTGAACTGTTCCAGTGTCCTTAGTTTCTAACTATCCCTCTACAGTGTGTAAATACAATATAGTAATTATCTCCCACCCCCCAATGTATTTCAAATGCCTGAACCATTGCATTGGCAAAGGACATTTTCCCAGGTCTTCAACAATTGAGCCATATCACCTTATTCTAAGAACAATCCATGTCCTCTATTCCACTGCAATGGCATTCCCTTTGCCAGCTGTGTGGTGAGTTAGTCCCCAAACCCTTTGCTACAGATCGACTGGATCAGATTGAACCCTCTAAGAGGTAGACACCAACATGAAATTAGAAATGCTAGAGACTTATTGGAGAAATGTTTGTGAGGAGAAGGAACAGAACAGGCAGGAGTTGCCTACAGAATATGATGCAGGTGTGACAGGTGTGAAGGGAGAGCTCTAAGGAAGGAGGCTGGGTAGGAGAAGCCCAGATTACAGGGTAGATCTAAGAAGGACTCAGCTAGGCCAATGGAAGTGCCAGAGCAAAGACTGACTTAGGAGTCCTGTGTCAAATAGGAATAGCATGCCTTTAGTATCCCTGCTCTGCTCAGATCTGACTAGTATCGGACTTAGTGAGAACTCTGCTGGGGTCCTATTTGCAGCAGTTGGAAGCTGCCTGCCAGCTACCCGCCCTGCAGCATGCTGTCTTGAAAGGATATCTGAGCAGGGCACACCCATGTTTGACAACTCTCCCCATGGAGGTGGGAAGCAGACCTCTGGATATACAGTCAGGGGCCACCTCCAGGGGAATGGAAACTTGAAAAATTGAATCAGTTTTCCATTCATTAGGCAGAAGAGCTCAAGCTGTGGATGAAGTCCTCCTTGGACCATTTTTGGGAAATATGTTCTCCAATGGTGTTTCCTGATTTCCTTTGGCCCTTGCAATATTTTTACCCCTGGAGGCTGAACTTTCATACATAGAACAAGCTCTTCCCGTTTGCTGTCTAAGCACCTGCAGGTCAGAACTGCTTCAGGGATGCTGGGGCCAAACCAGGTAGCCTTGGAAACCTGAGATGGTGCTTTTCCTCCGAGCACAAGGGGAACTACTGGACTCAAGCCCATAAAATGGTTGGCTTATGACAATCATATCTAACCAAAACATCTCTTTCTGAACACCTGATCTTGGACTTCACTTTAATTTTTATACAGAACACATTGCGTATCCTCTTTGGTAGATCTGTCTTCAATAAGCAGAGGTCTAATTTGTTTAATGAAAGAAGAAAACAAATGGAGGCTTAGAAATTGAAAGCAAGGAAATCAACTATAGTTTCCCCAGAAAGAGGCTGATGAAGGGACGGCCTGGGCAATTGGTTATGAACACTGCGTATGGGACAATGAATTTTTCGTGAAGACTAGTTCAAAGGACTTATAAATAACCCCCTGAAGACTAGAGTAAAAGAAAAAACACAGCCTTGGTGATGAGGCAGAGAAACAAGAAATGTCAAGTTATAGCCAGACAGTGCATAACAGGATGCACTTGCGTTCAGAGAGCATACTCAGCTCTCCTTCTAGAGAGCAGGAAGACTTTGGACAAGTTGTTTGATGCCCATGAGCCTCCAGTTCCTTATTTATAAAATGAGGGAAGATATGTACTGGTTTATTATATAGTTAAAGAAAGTAAGATACACAAAACAGCACAGTAGAAGTGGTAAGAGCATGAACCCTGGAGTCAGGCTGCCTGGCCACAAGTCCCCACTCTTTCTCAGCAAATGGACCCCTCCACAGAATTCACCTCTGTGATGAAACTACTGAACCTCTCTGAGTCTCACTTGCCTCTCTTTCAAATGGAGGTGGTCCTCTTACCAAATTCAGAGGGTTGCTGTGACTCTTAAGTAAAAAAGTGCATATAGAAATATGTAGTTCAGTGCTGTATAGCAGATGCTGCCGGGTCCTACCTGCCTCATGTTTTGGTGAACACCAGCCTGACTTCCAACTGCAGTCCCCTGCATTTATTTGCCTGAAGACTTTTTCTTGCTGCTGGACTGGATTTACTGCCTAAGAAGTGGCCAAATGCGCCAGGGAATGAATGTCCTCCCAAGAAACAGCCCTCAACCAATGTCTGAAGGTGGTTGGTGTATAAATACTCCAGTAACATTGCCCCTTGTTTAGGATAACTCAGGCAATTGTCTCATTTCCCAAATGGAAACTGACTGCTTAATGCACCTTTTATTAGCTATTTTTTCCTCTCTGTCTCACTTCCCTAGTCCCCTATTAGCCATCTCTCAAATCAATCCTTGCACTTGAATTCTTGTCTCAGGGTCTGTTTACGAGGGAATTTGCGTAAGATAGGCAGACATACAAAAATAAGATGTAAAAGCTGGCTGTCATTATTATAAGGAATGTGCTTTTAAATATAAACCATCATGCAAACATTAGTAGTCAAATTCTCAATAGAAAAAAGAAGGCACCAGCAAAATCACACTTAGAGGTTTAGAAAGAACCTTGACAGTCATCTTGTTAATTTCTAGCCAGAAACATCACAGTCTTGCCCTTCTCAGTACCCGCAGCCCAAAATATCCATATTCATACTTTAGTGTCCTGCCCTTATAATAGTATAGATTGAGTAGCTTTCTGAGGCTGACTGGGGCAGAGAAAGGGATGTCTCCACACACCTTCTTACCTTCTCAGGTCAAATGGCCCATCAGCCAAAGGATCTAGCTACCCCCTCAAAAGCCTGGAAAGCTGCTAGCATGGCTAGAGTGGCCCAGAATGCTGCTACACTGCTTGGGTTTAAATTTCCACACTTGCAGAAGATCTGTTCCTCTACGTACCTCATCAAGTCAGCCAAAGCTGCTTTCAAAAGTCCATCCTTAATAGGTTAGCCCAGGGACCAGCCTATGCAGATTGACAAGATCACAGGTTCCAAAGCAAACTCACTGCTGCTTCCTGCATACCATATGCCCACCAGCCTCTGCCCCTGGATCCCATTCTAGTTGTGTAATTGAATGAATCCTACCTTATTTAGAAATGAAATATGGCCCACAGGGGTTTTCTTCCAGGGCTCATTTTCAGTTCACTTAGCACATCTTGGCCTATGGGGAATCCCAAATGCCAACACACCACTTCCCAACCTGGTGGGCTGGCCTGTCTCCACATCCTGAGAGCATCTGCCACCACAGCAGCAAGATGGCTAATGGGGGAGGGAGGTATGACACCCTGGGCCACTTTCTCCAGCATGTCTAACCGTCACGTACCAGTCAGGGGGAAACACCTTGTAGAGATCCAATTTATCATACCAGAATTTTATTTTTGCTTTTAATATAAAATCTAAAATTAACCTTTACAAGAACAGGAATTTTGTCAGTTTGTATACGGTTGTATTCCTAGCACCTGAAATAATGCCTAATACATAGCAAATACTCAGTGTTTTTATTTTTTTTTTTAAATTAAAATAAAACTTACATGTTGTGAAATGAACAGTTCTTAAGTTTCTATGAATTTTGACAGGAGCCTATATCCATTTAACCCACAGGCTAATCAAGGTAGAGAATATTTCCGTCACCCCCTAAATATTCCCGTGAGTCCATTCCCAGTCAATTCCCCCATTCTTTCCCAGAGACAACTACTGTTCTGTCACCATAGATTAGATTTCTACTTCCATAGATTAGTTTGAACTTTATATAAATGGAATCATACAATATGTATTTTTATCAGTGTTACTTCTTTTGCTCAACTTAATGTTTTAAGGTTTCATCCATTTTTGTTGCAAGTTTCAGTTAACACTTCTTTTTTTTGTTGAGCAAGCTTACATTTATGAAGGTACCACTATTTGTCTATTTTGTTGACAGACATTTGGAGTTGTTTCCAGATTTTGGAGACCATGAGTAAAGCAGCTATGAATATTCTTGTACAAGTGCTTTTGTGAACGTATGTTTTCATTTATTCTGGATAAAAACCTAGGAATGGAATTACTGGGTCATAGGATAAATGTATGTTTAACTTTATAAGAAAGAGTCAAACAATTTTCTAAATGGATCATGCCGTTTTACACTCTCACCAGCAATGTATATCATTATCATTATTTGATGTTATCAATCTTTTTAATTTTAGGCATTCTAGTGGTGTGAAATGGATTCTCATTCTGGTTTTACTTTGCATTTCCCTGATGACCAGTAATACTGAGCACGTTTCATTGCATGCAGATCATTTGCATATCTTTTTTATGAAGTTTCTGTTCAACTCTTTGACCAAGACTTTTGCACTGAGTTGTAGTGATTTTTATTTTTGATACTAAGGAGTTCTTTAAACATTCTGGTTACAAATTCTTCATCAGAAAATTAATGCATATGCCTCAAACTTGGAAAAATTCTGAGCAGTTGTTTATTTTAAGAGTGTCCAATTTATAAAAAATATTTTTATGGTTGGTGTTTTTGTATCCTGTCTAAAAGTAATTTTGTATACCCCAAGATCACAAAGACATTCTCTCATGTTTACTTCTAGAGGCATTACAAGTTTAGACTGTACATTAAAGTTTATAATCCTTCTCAAATTAATTCTTGTTTGGTGTGAGGTAGGAGCTGAGGTTCCCTTTTTTCCCAGTTGTTCCAGCATCATTTACAGAAAAAATTTCATTTCCTCATTAAATTGCTATGGTGCCTTTATAGAAAATCAACCAACTATACATATGTATATGCATATTTATATACACATTTACATATACATATACATACGAACATATATTTTTTTTTCCTGGACTCCCTTCTGTACTGTTGATCTATTTGTCTATCTTTATGTCACTAACAATTACCTTAATTTCTCTAGCTTTATATTAACTCTTGAAATCAAGGAATGTAAATTCTCCAACTTTAGTTTATCAAATTGTTTCTACTATTCTAGTTCCTTTTTATTTTTATCTAAATTTTAGTATCAGCTTAACAATTTCTACCAAAAAAACCTTGTGTGGTATTTTCATTGGAATTACATTAATCTCTAGATTAAATTGCAGAGAATCTTGACAATAATAGTGGGTCTTCTGATCCATGCACATGGTGCAACTCATTTTTTTATGTCTTCTTCACTTGTTTTATTAATGTTTATAGTTTATAGTTTTCAATATAGTAGTCTTATACATCTGTTAAATTTATTCCTCTGTACTTTATTTTTAATGTTGTCATAAATGTAAACATAAACTTTAAATTTCATTTTCTTAGTTGTATTGCATGTATAAAAATAGCTTTATTTTAAAACATTGACTTTATATTTGGTGACCTTGCTAAATCTATTTATAATTTTCATAGTTTTGGGTAGATTCTTTTGTAATCAGATTATCTATGTGTACGATTATCTCATCTGCGAATAAAGGCAGTTTTACCTCTACCTTCCCAGTCTTTATGTCTTTTATTTCTTTATCTTTCCTTTTTTCTATTGATAGAATCTTCAGTATAATGTTGAATAGAAGTGGTAAGAGCAGGTATTCTTATCTTGTTATTGATCTTAGGGAGGAAAGTGTTTAATATTTTACTGTTATTATACATTAGCTGTAGTTTTTGTTGTTCATAGATAGTCTTTATCAGGTTGAAGACTTACTTTTTTATTCCTAGTTTGTTGAGAGGTTTTAATTTTATCAGAAATGGACATTGGATTTGGATCAAAGGCTTCTTTCTGCATCTATTGAACTAATACTTTTCCTCCTTGATTCTATTAATGAGATGAATTACTTTTATTGATTTCCTAATTCAAACCAACCTTGCATTCTGAAACAATAACCACCTGATCTTGATGCATTATCCCCTTTACATATTGCTGGATTCAATTTGCTAATATTATTAAGGAATTTTTTGTATTTAGGTTTATGACGGATATTGATCTGTAATTTCTTTTCTTTAACATCCTTGTCAGCTTTTGGGATCTGGATTATGCTGACCTCATAAAATTAGTTGGGAAGTATACCCTCCTCCTCTCTATTCTGAAAGTTTGTGTAAGACTGATATCATCTCTTGCTCAATTATTGGATAAAATGATTAATGAATCCATGCAGCTTGAAGCTTTCTTTTTGCGAAGGCTTTTGTTTTTGTCTTTAAAGATTTATTTATTTATTTATTTCTCTCCCCTTCCCCCACACCCCAGTAGTCTGTTCTCTGTGTCCATTTGCTGCATCTTCTTTGTTCACTTCTGTTGCTGTCAGCGGCACGGGAATCTGTGTTTCTTTTTGCTGTGTCATCTTGTTATGTCATCTCTCCGTGTGGGGGGCGCCATTCTTAGGCAGGCTGCAATTTCTTTGGCCCTGGGCGGCTCTCCTTATGGGGCGCACTCCTTGTGTGTGGGGCTCCCCTACGTGGGGGACACCCCTGCGTGGCACGGCACTCTTTGAGTGCATCAGCACTGCACATGGGCCAGCTCCACACGGGTCAAGGAGGCCCGGGGTTTGAACCGCAGACCTCCCATGTGGTAGACGGATGCCCTAACCACTGGGCCTAGTCCACTTCCCTGTGTGAAGGTTTTTGATTATGAATTCATTTTTAAAATTTATTTATTTATTTATTTATTTATTTATTTATTTATTTATTTATTTCTCTCCCCTTCCCTCCCACCCCGATTGTCTGTTCTCTGTGTCTATTTGTGTCTATTTGCTGCATCTTCTTTGTCCGCATCTATTGTTGTCAGCGGCATGGGAATCTGTGTTTCTTTTTGTTGCGTCATCTTGTTGTCAGTTCTCCGTGTATGGCACCATTCCTGGGCAGGCTGCACTTTCTTTCGCGCTGGGAGGCTCTTCTTACGGGGTGCACTCCTTGTGTGTGGGGCTCCCCTATGTGGGGAACACCCCTGCATGGCACAGCACTCCTTGCGTGCATCAGCACTGTGCATGGGCCAGCTCCACACGGGTCAAGGAGGCCCGGGATTTGAACTGCGGACCTCCTATTATGAATTCATTTTAATAGATATTCAGATTTTGTATTTCTTTTTGTGTTAGTTTTGCTAAAATTGTATCTTCCAATGAATCTGTCTAATTCATAAAAATTACCAAATTTTTTGGCATTAAAAAGATAGATGTTCATAAGTTTTCCTTATTATATTTTCAGTGTCTATAGAAGTTGTAGTGATGACCTCTCTTATTTCTGATTTGTTCATTTGTATCTCTCTTTTCTTCTTGATCCAGTTTGCTCTGGATTCATAATTTCATTAATTTTTTCAATGAAACAACTTTTAGCTTTGTTGATTTACTCAATTGTTTGCATGGTTACTGTTTCATTAATTTCCACTCTTATTTTTATGTTTTATTTTCCTTTGTCCACTTCTCTTGAGTTTAATTTGCTCTTCTTTTCCTATCTCCTAAGGTGAAAGTTTAGATCATTGTTTTTATATCTTTCTTGTTTTATGATATAAGCATTTAATGCCTTAAATTTCTCTTCAAGGGTTGCTATAGGTATATCCCATAAATTCTGCTATATTGTGCTCACATTACCATTCAGTTAAAGATATATTATAAATTCATTCTTGATTTTCTCTTTGATCCATAGGTTATTTAGAAGTATGGGGGGTTTTCTAGATATTGTTTTTGTTATTGATTTATAGTTTAATTTTGTTGGTGAGAGTACATAATACATTCATTTGAATACATTCATTTGAAATGTATTGAGAATTGTTTTATGGCTAGGCTCATGGTTTATATTGGTCCATAGCTATCTCAAAGAATGTGAATTCCGTGAGAGTTTTGTAAATGTCAATTAGATTAGTTGGTTACTGGGTTATTCAGATGTTTTATAGCAAGAGTCAGGCAGCAAACTTTTTCTGTAAAGGGCCAGATAATAAAGATTTTCAGCCTTTTTGGTCATATACTCTCTATTGCAACTACTTAACTCTGTTCCTGTAATGCAAAACCAGCCATAAACAATACATAAACAAATAGGACAATTGAATCTGGCCAAAGGCTGTAGTTTGCCTATTCTATAATGTTCTGTATTGTTACTGATTTTCAATCTATTTCTTCTATCAGTTACTGAGATGGAAGTGTTAAAATTCTACTCATAAAAGAAGGTAAAGATGGGATATGGTCATGTGTCCCAACAGACAGGCCTTTTGAACATCTTGAAAGTTATGGGATATAAATGTATCCCTTTGCATATGTATGTTTTCTGGATAAAGACCCACGTAGTATCTAACAAAATATTAAAATTTCCTCCTGGGGAAGTCCTGCTACTATCTCAAATAAGATTGCCAAAAGCTCTGGAATATATAAGCCTTGCCTAATGAAAGAAAACAGGCCAATAAGCCAAGGCCTTCATCTTAAGTCTCACACTTAACAATCCTTATTCCTGTAATGAAATTTAGCCTAACTTTAATTAATGCGTAAGCGTTACCTACTGAAAATCTTGTTCCTCAAATGTGGCCTCTCTCTAGTTCAAACTCTGCAAATAAAGTCACTACCATCTCCTACAACATGGGGCATGACTCTAAGGGATGACTCTCCCTGGCACTGAGAGATTATTAACAAGCATGAATCAGCAATGCATTTGGAGAAAGACCTGATCAAAAGGGGGAAATATTAAATAAAATAGAGTTTTTATGGCTAAGAGATTTCAGAGTGAGTTGAGAGGCAATTCCAGAGGTTATGCTTATATAGGTCTCTGCTAGAATCCACAACCTGCCACAGTTAACAAAATTCTGTCAAATTTTGCTTCATGTATTTTGAAGCTAGTGCATTCTTAATGAATTACATGTTTGTCATTATCAAATACTCCTATTTATTCTTGAATTACTTGTTTTTATTTTGTTAAGCATTTTTAATGAGATATATTAACATACATACAATCCATCCAAGGTGTACAATCATTGGCTTAGGTATAATCACAGAGCTGTGCATTCATCACCACATTTTCTTAATTATGAAATGTCCCTATTTATCCTTGAATGATCACTTGGCTTGGAGTTTATTTTGTTTGATATTAATAAATCTGTACTAGTTTTCTAATAATCAGTGTTTGCACAATATAAATTTTTCCATCTTTTTATTTCAATCTTTTTGTGCCTTTATATTTAATGTGTATGTCTCAAATAACATAAAAATGGGTCTTTCCATTTTATTCAGTCTGACAATCTTTGCCTTTTAAATGGAGCATTTAGTGCATTTATATTTATTTGCTATGTTTGGGTTTGATTTTATTATCCTGTTTCTTCTTTTCTACATATCCCATCAGTTATTGGTTTTTTGTCTTTCTTATTTTCCTTCTGTTTTAGTCTCCCAGCTGTTGAAATGAATACCACACAATGGGTGAGCACATGGTTTCAGAGGCTAGAGGTCTTGCTTCTTCCTGAGGTCAATATTTCTGGCTGATCCCTGTGGCTTTCTTTTTCTGTGGCGTTCTCTATAAGGCCTTGAGTAATAGGATTAAGTCCTGTTTTGATTCACTTGGGCCACAGCTAATGGAAGTAACCTTATTAAAATATCCTTTTTACAGTGGGTGCACTCCCACAGGGATGGATTGAGATTAAGAACATGTTCTTTTGGGGTACCTAACTCCAAGCCACCACAGTCCACCCTCTGTTCTACCCATATGCAAAATACATTCATTCCATCACAACGTCTCAAAGCCTTAAGCCATTTTAGAACAATGCTAAGGCCAAAGTTTCATCAAAATCAGTTATGGGTGTGATCTCTCCTAAGACAAAATTTCCTTCTGACTATGGACCTGTGAACTTTAGAAAACAAGTTATCTGCTCCCAATATAGAATGGTGGAATAGGCATAGCATTGCCCTATCCTGGAAGGGAAAAACTGGAAGAAATCAGGGGCCATAGGTCCCAGACAAGACGGGACCCAGCAGGACAAGCACCACTAGATTTTAAGTTCTGAGAGTCAACTCTGGGTTGATGCTTTGTCCTCTGGGCCTGATGGAGTAGCAGTTTCATCATTTCCAAGAACTTTCACAGCAGCCATACTCTCCCAGAAGACTGGGGTGAAGGCCCTACCCTCTCCAAGCATTAGGATGGTAGCCAGGCTCTCTGCAAACATCAGGGCATAGGTCCTGCCATCTCTGAGCATTAGGGTGTGACACTCTCCCTGGACAATGGGGTACAAGGCCTAACCCCTTCCAAGCACAAGGACAGACTTGCCCTTTCCACAAATTTGGGTGGGCTTGCTCTCTTGGCCCAGTCTAGACCTTTGCTTCCTGGTTTTGCTTTCGAAGTCATTCTTCCTTCAATTCATCCTTTCTTTTTCCCTTTCAGTCCAGGCTGGTAGTTGTTCTATTCATACAAATTTTGCAAAAATCTTATTGAAATTGCCTGCAATTCAAGCAGGTCCAAACAATCAGAATAGAATTTTCCATAGATCCTTCCTTGATAACTGCATTTCCAATTCTAATGTCCACTGAAATGGCTGACTGGATCTATGTTCAACCACAACTTGTTTTTAAAAAGTTTGTCCAGTTAAATTTAAACTTTCACATAGAACCCTGTCTCTGGAGACTCACTCAGAAGTTCAGGGAGGTCATTGGGAGAGCTGCTTCTGGCCCTAGTTCTGGATAGCTCAAGAATTTTCCAAATTATTAATTGCTGGTTTCCTTATGCTTACCAATTGAGTCCTCAGTTCATTTTTTTCCTACCTTATTTCTCTATAAGCTTCCAGGAGAAACCAGGATTCACCTTCCACATTTAGCTTGGAAATCACCTCAGCTAAATATCCAAATTCATTGCTTTCGTGTTCTCCATCCAACATCAGAACTCAAATTTACCAAGTTCTCTTCCACTTCTTAACAAGGATCACTTTTCTTCCAATTTCCAATACACATTCTTCATTTTCATCTAAGGCCTCATTGAAAGTAGCTTTTTTAAAAAAATTTAATCTGGTTGTGTCATCATATTTTTGGTGCATCCTCTAACTGGGTGGGGGTCTGTGCCTCACGGGGCAGGTCTGGGATACCTTTTTTTTTTTTAAAAAATTATTATCCCCCACCTCCTTGCAGCTTGTTTGCTGTCTGCTCTCTGTGTCCATTCACTGCACACTCTTCTGTGTTTTCACTTGTCTCCCTTTTTGTTGCATCACCTTGCTAAGTCAGCACTCCACAGCACTCGGGGACCGGGCAGCACTCTGCAGTGCTCACAGGCCGGCGGGTCTCCGTGGTGTGCAGTGAGCCTGCCTTCACAAGGAGGCCCCAGGACACGAACCCAGGGCCTCCCATATGGTAGACAGGAGCCCAACTGATTGAGCCACAGCCACTTTCCCTGGATGCCTTTTTTCTTTTTTTATCAGGAGGTCCCAGGGTTCAAACCCAGGTGCTCCATATGGTAAATGGGAGCTCAATTGCTTGAGCCACAGCCACTTCCCAAAAGTAGCTTTAATGTTCATATTTCTACCTACAGTCTCTTCAAAATAAATAGGCTTTTTCTATAAAGTGACTCACAATTCCTGTAGCCTCTACCCATCCAATTCCATTTCCATACTTTAAGGTATTTGTCATAGCAGCATCTCACCTTCTGGTACTAAAAACTGTTTTAGTTTCCCAGCTGCTAAAATAAATATCCTATAGTGGGTTAGGTTAATAACAGGAACTTTTTGGCTCATGGTTTCAGAAGCTAAAAGGTTTGCTTCCTCTTGGGACCAGCATCTTTGGGCTATCTCTCTCTTTGGCCTTTTCTATAAAGCCTCAGTAATATGAGTAAATAAGATCCATTCTAATTCAGCTGGGTCAAAACTTAACGGAAGTAACCTTATAAAAAGGTCGTTTTTACTATGGGTTCACACCCACAGGAATGGATTAAGATTAAGAACATATTTTTCTGGTACATTCTCCAAACCACAGGAAAGGATTAAGATTAAGAACATATTTTTCTGGTACATTCTCTACACCGCCACACCATGCCTTGGAATGACTGAGAATTTTTTAGATTTCAGATTATCTCACCTATAGGCTTTTGTAACAGTTTGATATGGTTATGAATTCCAAAAATAGATACTGGATTATGTTTGTAATCTGGTCTGTACCTGGGCGTGATTGAGTTATGATTAGGGCTTTGACTGGGCCACTTTGTTAGGCCACTGAGTCCCCACCCCTTTGTGGATGGGGGCTCACAGATAAAAGGCATGGCAAAGGACAGAGTTGAGGGTTTCTGATGTTGGCGTTTTGATGTTGGAGTTTGATGTTGAAGACTTAAGCTGGAGCCCCAGAAGTCAGCATGCAGAGGAAAGAGAAGCAAGCCCTGGGAAGATAGGACCTGAGCCAGGAGAAGAACACAGAGGATTAGAGATGGTTCCTTAGACATGACAGAAACCCCAGGGAGAGAGACAGAGCCATTCACCTGATAGTCTACAGCTGACCTTGTGGAGATAGGCAAAGTCTAGAGAGGCTCATAGTCTATAGCTGACCTTGTGGAGAAAAGAGAGGAGCTGAGCCCAGAGGAACTCAGGAAGTCTGAACCCTTACAGACATTGGCAGCCATCTTGCTCCAACACATGAAAATAGACTTTGTTCAGGAAAATTAATTATGCTTTATGGCCTGGTATCTGTAAGCTCCTACCCCAAATACATACCTTAACAAAAACCAACCAATTTCTGGTATTTTGCATCAGCACCCCTTTGGCTGACTAATACAGCTTTTTACCCATATGTTTTGTATTTTATTTGCTCTAAGAAATACAATATGCATTCTTAACCCAGTCTACCTTGACTCAATATCATATCCCTTCAAATATAATGAAAGAACGTACACAGTATACTTCCAGTACTAGTGCAGGTTTTCTGAGAAGTAGGCACTAAGATGGGATTAAATAGACAAGAAATTTATTATGGGGAATATACATGAAGGATAAAGGAAGAGGGATCAGGAGGAGACAGAGATAACCTTCAGGCTGTGATGTGGTTTGATACCTATGCAAAGAGTGAGGGAAAAATGAGTTTTTTGGTAAAGTCTCAGATTGCAACACAGTTCTGAGAAAGTCTCAATTAGGCCGATGGTAGTCTTTGACCAAAGGTTGCCCACTGGATGTATCTGACATAAGGCCACATCGGCTGGCTCCCCCCACCCATCAGCTTAGTCACTGGCTGGCAGAAGCCAGGGGACATGTGACCTAGATGTGAACACCGTGATAGATGCAAAGAGGCAGTAGCTAGAAGGTGTCAGTCAACTATCCTTCCAGCAGCAGTCTCTTTTGAAGGACTTCTGAGCAGTACATCCCCAGGGCCACTACCCATCACCCCTTCTACTGAACAGTTCTACTTCTCCATGAATGTTAAGGGAGCACATCCTCTGTGGTTCCTATCTGCTTCTCTCTCTGTAGAGAAACTTAGAAAACAGATTTGTGGGATAGTAGCAGCTCCCATTGCTGCAGATGGTCATGAAGCTGCAATTGACATCCTTTCCCTCCTTCACTATCCACTCTAAATTTCTCTCATCCTCTCCTGTTTTGTGGGTCTTGATAGTTTACTTGTTGGTTGAACCAAACCTTTATTACTTGGGGGGCTTGGGCTTTCTTAGGCCAAGGCCCCTGCTTATGTCCATTCACAGTGAAAACTGGGCAACAGAGTACCCAGAGGTGCCCAAGCGGATCATCTGGCTTCCACACATATTCTTCCCAGATCCTGCTGTATAAAAAGAGCCTGACCTTTTTCTGCTGATCAGGGCCAATTACTACTGCCAAGATGGTGACACCTCTTTTTCTCCTGCTGGGTTTTAGATGCCAGGTGACCAGTGTGCTCTGGGCAACATCCATTGCATCCATAGCTTGTAATCAATGGAGCATTTGTTCTGTGCCCTGGCAAGAGGGCACCCCCTTTAGAGATTAGTACCTCCGACTTGCAGTTCCCAGAGTTGTGGAGATGGGAAACACAAAGTAGGCCAATGGGGATAATGGCAAGTGGGACACTCCTGCTTCCACCCCTTGGTTTCCAGACCCATGTATTCTTCCTGTTGGGAATATAGCATCATATGGAGGTCTCTGACTCCGTATATACACTGATCCTAAGGGATGGCACCTATCCTTACAGAATATTGCCTCTCAGCTGGTGCTCCAGCTATGCTTTCGGAGGCCATTGTTGTGCTCTATGAGTCTGCCTCCCACTGTATAGTGCAATATATGATATAACCAGTCAATTTCATGGCCAAGGGCACATTCCCACAAGTCCTTTGCTGTGAAGCGGGTCCTCTGAACAGATGCTATGTTGTATGGAGTTCTTTATCTGTCTTGTAGCATGCAAGCTCCTGGAAAGGGGAACAGGTTGAGGCTCCACAGGCAAGAAAGACAAAACCATAGCCAGAATAGGTATCTATCCCAGAGAAGAAACTCCCAGCCCTTCCAGGTTCTAAGAATCCCAAAGTACTCAACCGGGCACTAAGTGGTCAGTTGGTTTCCTCACAGAATAGTGCAATATTGAGGGCTAACATTGGTGACTTCTAGCAATTTATATATTCAGAGGCAGCAGAAGTGATATTGGACTTGACAAGTGGGAGTCTGTATGTAGCATCTATCTTCATATCTGTAAATATTTCCATCAGTTCAGTTCTGGGGTGGCCAGTGATGAAGGCGGGCGAATGTCACCAAAATGAGTCATTTTTTAACTTTATTTTTCAGTGGCTCTTCTGCTGGATGCTTTCTGGTGGATGCTACAAAAACCTTCCCACTTTGTTCCTACTCCCATATGTCCATTCACAAGCCTCCAACTCAAAGAGGCTTTTCTCTGATCTTCCGGTTGTTTCCCTTCCAGGCCCTTGCCAGTCAGCCAGACCACTGGCTACTATTCAAGAATCTGTATATATAGTCTCACCTTGGACTACTTCTCCTTCCACTCAATGTGAAAGACCAGGTGAATCACTCACAGCTTTACCTATTGGGAAGATTTTCTCTTTACACTAGTTCAAGGTTACACCTGAATATGACTACAATGTAGCACTGTCTATTTTCAGCTTGCTCCCAGTAGCTAGTCAACCCATCTGTACACAAAGTTCAGGTTTTTTCATTCTCCCTCATAATATGAGACCCTCCTACACTTACAGGTGTGAGGTAGGACATGAGTGCTGGTGCAAACATAATGGCTAAAGTGGAAGTATACGAACCTGCACATTCAGGTAATTTCTGCCCCTGGTTCTCCTTAGGCTTGAACCTGGATGCAGTATTTCTTTCTCAAGATAGCTCACTACTGGGCCTGTCCAACTTTATGACCTAATAGGTTGAAAGCACCATAGTCATAATGCATTGCTCCAGACACCTGGTCATTTGGTGCTACAGATGATCTAGTGGTCTAACTTTACAAGGGCCAAATAACAAGCCAAGAGCTTTTTTTCAAAAGGTGTATAATTCTTCACTTTGCATGGCATGATCTTTCCCTACATCTCCAGAGACTTGAGTTGTGATTCTCCCACAAACTCATTAATTCCACACTGCATCTTTTCCCACCTTTGATATCACCAACAATACCATAGGACCTGTTAGACTGTAAGACCTAGGGTTGCTTGCACCACAGCCTGGATCTGCTACAGAGCTTCTTCTTTCTCTGGGCCTCACTCAATGCTGACAGCCTTCTGTGTCATCAGGTGTAAGGGCCAGGTGTTACAAGTGTAACATGTTCCTAGGTGTGGAACATGTTATCTCTAGAACCCTAAGTGTACTTCCTTCTTTGTGGTAGGGGAAACAAGATGCAGGAATTTTTATTTTACTTTGGTGGAGATATCCTGGCACATCCTTGACCACTGAAACCCTAAAAATTTTACTTAAGTGGCATGTTCCTGAATTGCCATAGGGTTTATCTCCCTCTGTCCTAGGCCCAATGGTCTTATAACGGACTTCACTGTACTGGCCCCTCTTGCTCATTTTTCCCAGTCATCATGATGTAATGGATTCATATGACATTCTACAGGGTACCACAGAGTCCAGATCTTTGAATATGTTATGGCAAAATGGGAAAAGTTAACATACAACTAGGACAAAACTGTGAAGAATGCATTCACTAAAGCATTGACCTTATCTCATGGATATGAGCCCTTATTAATCAGCTCTTACAAGGATCCCACATATAGCACGGCAACTGCAATTTGGGTTCCTACATATTTGAGCTTGCAGTAGTCTACTGTCATCTTCATTCTCCAGGACAGATCTGGTTTCTCACCAGACTGGTTAATTAAAAGGAGAAACAATAAGGACCATCAGTCCTGCATCCTTTCATTGGTGGCACTATTCTCTGGTATCTCCTAGTGAAATGTGATACATGCTTTTTTTGTCAAAATTAGTAAACTTTATTTCAACTTCAAAAAAATAAAACAACAGACAAAAGGCAGCTTAACAAATTATGGAATCATTACTTAAAGAATCCTGTCCAGGCACATTTATATTATTTAATCCTATAAACAAACTCAATTGTTTCTGAAGTGTTTGGAAGGATGAATAAATGAGCACATTGGTTAAATAACATGACCAAGATCTCCTTGTTAATGAAGAAAATGAAAAAAAAAAAAGCTTGCTCATATTGACATCTCTTAAACTAAATCCCATACATTTTTTTTACCTCCAGCATTGATACAGAAGTAATATACAAAAATATAACATACTACTGCTAACTATGGTCTATAAGTTTTATTAGTTGTATTTTCCCCGTGGATCATCATATTCTTAACACCTTGTAATGGAGGAACATTCAAGTATTTGTATTATTAACTACAATCCTTTTAAATTTACTACCTTGGCTGGAGTGGTGGTAGAGAAGTTTTAGCTGCTTCCATTTGGCCTTCCCCACCATGATAGCAGGCCACAATGCCGAGAAAGCCAACCCCAGTTACATGCATGATGGGGAAACAAGCACTGAGTGGGTTCAAGAATTCAGTGGGCCCACTGTAAGCAGGACTGTGTCAGGAGTTCATTTATGGTCTCACTCTAACAGGTGGGCCATGATGTGGAATTTGGTTTCTGGATATCAATAGCTACTCAGATCCTGTATTCAATAGTCCTTGAAATGTCTGGGTATTTCCCTTTCTCCAGTGTACATTCACCTGAATAAATAGCCATAGGTCTGTTTATCCAAGGAGCAGTGTAGTTATTATAGTACTTACTTGCCATGGTGTTGCAGCGTCTTTCCGTCTGGGAATTCGGGCATCTCTTCAGTCAGTGGGACTCCTTTGACTCCTCATACTTGCTAGCTACTCTTGCACCTTCTCGGGGTGTAACTGGATTCCTCCCTCCTAAATAATTAATTTAGCCCTAATTATTGTACTGAAGAGGGCACGTTTGCCTTATGAAGGAGAAGCCCCTGCAGCATTTTCCCACATGAGGGAAGTTCTGGAACTCACTGGGAAGGGGCGGGCCACCTCTGCGACCTCTAAATGTTCAAAGAGGTGTGCAGAGCCATAGTCATCATTGCCTAGATGTCTCTGCACCAAGTTTTAGGGCTCCAGGTTTCCCCAACAATGTCCCTGACCTTAGCATAACAGATCTGCCGTAGCTGAGCAGATAAATGTCTCTGAGGTCTTGCTTCTCTAAACTATCAAGCCCTGAGTCTGCTCCTCAGATATGATCTCTTCTCCTGCAGGAGGAAACCACCTCTTTGTAAGTTTCTAAAGAGGGTTAAACCTCACATTTAGCCTTAAACTGTTTGTTAACCACCCTCAATGGTGCTCAAAAGTCTATGAACTAAGGATCCAACATAAGAATTTGGTAGAACAAACCAACAACAGCAGAACAAAAGTAGAGAAAATAGAATGAAGTAAGTAATAAGTATGACAGGAAAAAATAATAAATTAGAAAACTAACATTCAAAAGAGGAGCTCAAAGATAACTTTCAAAAGACTAGTTGAGGGAAGCAGATGTGGCTCAATTGATAGGGCTTCCCCCTACCATATGAGAGGACCCGGGTTCGATCCCTGGGGCCTACGGGTGAAAAAGAAGAAGAGAAAGTGTAACTGCGTGGTGAGCCGAGTGCCTGCATAGTTAGCCAGTGCCTGTGCAAGTGAGTCCCACAGCAAGATGATGATGCCACAAAAGAGAGATAGGCCGGGCCAGGGCGGTGGGGGGTGGGGAGGAGGAAATAAATAAATGAATAAATAAATAAATAAGTCTTTAAAAAAAGAGAAAAGACTACTGGACACAACTCTGAAAGATCAACCTAGAAAAATGAAAGCACAAATAAATTATTTCAGAAATAAAAATGGGATATGATGGCAGATGTTGAAATTGAACAAACAGAATATTATAAACAATTTTAAACTAATACATTAAAAAACATATGAAATTTTTAAAATCATAGAAAAATACAATGTATCCAAATGGACACAATAAAATATAAAATCCAAAATGTTTTCTACCATAAAATAAATGTCATGTTGCATCATAGGTAAAAATTTTCACATAAGTAAACAAGCCCAGGTGGGTTTAAAAACGAAGTCTAAAAGTTCATGGACTCTGTGATTCTAAACTTACACAAACACTTCTTCAAAATTATAAAAGAGGAGGACAATGTCAGGGACTGCTGAGAGGAAAAGAGCTGTGCTGCTCAGTCCATGAGCAGAATACAGGATACAAAGCATAAGCCGTAGGAGGCAGTGGTGGCTCCAGACTAAGACCGATTCTGTCCTCAGGACTGGAGGCCCAGGGGATATTCTGGTCTTGAGATTTCCATGTACTCCCCATGCCCCCCTCCCAAGTGCATCTTATTGGTTGCCTTCTCAATCTTCTTTGCACATGTACTTCCTTGGGAGCTTCTTATTGGCCATGTCATGTGACCCTTGCCAAAATTCACTCTGAAGTACAGGAATTACCAGAAAAATCTGTGGCTTAAACAGAGTGCTGGGAGGAACTGCAGCTTGAGTCTCAAGGACTAACAGACTGTCTACATTTTGTGAGAATCCAATAGGTATACACTCACGTATGAAGCCTGAGGAAATGTTTCAAGAGCCTGTCCAGTAACTCCCTAGTAGAAAACATGTTCCTTGGTTATAGATCCATAGAAAAGCATGGGACAGTACATGAAGTTATGTCAGGATAAACATGTCTAAGGTTCTACTTCTAGGAATGCCAGTGTAAAAAGTTGGATAATTTCCTTCTACAGAAAACAAGTGTAAAATTGGGCAAAATTATTAAAAGCATTAATTTCAGGGTACTAGGAAATGACCTAAAACAGTCAACAACTTGAGAAACATTTGCACATGAAAAACAGTTACTGCTTCAGGTAAGAACAGTGAATTTTTTGTCTGGAGATGTTCCTATCACCCACAGCTTTCAACAAAAATCTGCAGCTTTATTGGCCAGAGGTGGCAGACTTGATTCAGGGCTGATGGAGAAACTGCTTGAAATTTAAGGGGTAGGGGAGACTTTGGAAGCAAAAGAAGCATCAAAGAAGAAATGAAACCAACTCTCCGAACATCCCTGAGTGACCACTAAACTTTACCTCTGTGCACAAGAGACACCATAGAGCCCACTGAAAATTGAAAGCCTGGGAAGACTTGCCAGTTTGCTGTGATTTTCTGTATATTCTTCAATCCACACACAGCGGGGCAGAAGGTGGAAGTCTTATGGCTTAATGTGCACAAATTATTGGCTTACCACTAAACTATGCAGATATAAGAGATCTCTGTAGATTGAAAAAGAAAAATCTGAGCAGAGATAGCAGTTTCATACCACGGGGAAGAAAAATTTTGCTGCTTTAGTCTAAGCAACTAAATTCCCTACTAAAACAAACAAGCAAAAAACAAAACAAAACAAAAACAAATAATTATCAGAAAAACTAAACAAAATCCAGAGTTGCTATTATGTATTATCTACGTCATCCAGATTCCAAATCAAAATTACTAGACATGCAAAGAAATAGGAAAGTGTTATCCATACTCAGGGAAATTATAAGTCAATACAAATAGACTACAAATGGGCATAGATATTGGATTTACCAGACAAAGACATCAAAACAGCTACTATAAGTATATTCAAAGAATTAAAAGAAAATATATTTAAATAATTAAAGAAAATATACCGATAATGAGTGAACAGATATGGGATCTAATAGAGAAATGGAAACTATAAAAAAAGAATCAAGTGGAAATTCTAGAGTTGAAAATTACTCTAAAAGTGAAAAATATTCTGGATGGACTTAACAGGAAATTTGAGATGGCAGAAGAAAGCATCAGTGAATTTGATTATAGAGCAATAGAAATTATCCAATCCAAAGAATACAGAGAAAAAAGATGGAAGAAAAATGAGCAGAGACTTAGAGATCTGTGGGACAACATCAAATCTGTCAACATATGTGTACTTGGAGTCCCAGAAGGAGAGAAAGAAAAGGGCAGAAAAATATTTGAAAAAATAATAACAAAACTTCCTTAATTTGGTAATAAACACTAACTTGCAGATCCAAGATGCTCAATGAATCTCAGAAGTAGAAGCACAAAGATACATCATGTACAGCTAGATACATCATGTTCCAACTGCTGAAAGCCAAAGATAATGACAAAATTTGAAAGCAGCTGAAAAAAAATGACCATTACATATAGCATAATAATGATACGGTTAACAGGTGGCTATTTAGCAAAAACGTTGCAGATCAGAAAACATTGGGAAGACATTTTCAAAGAGCAGATAGAATGAATGCAAAATAAAGATGTATCAATATAAACAAAAAATGAGAGAAATCAGTGCTAATGGATCTGTGCTATAGAAATATTGAAGGAAGTCTTTCAGGCTGAAAGGAAATGACAGAAGATGTTAAATCATCCAGAAAAGGGAATGAAAAGCATTAGAAAAGGTATGTTATCCAGTGCTTTGTTTTGTTTTTGTAACTAAGCCTTATTATATTAAAGCAGTTTCATTTTATTCCAAATTTAATGAGTTCTATTTTTTATCTTTAATGGATGTCACATTTTTATCAAATGCTTTTTCGACATCTGCTGTTATGAACATATTTTTTTATTCTTTGAATATATCATATATTCCTTTGTTATTTTTTTAATTACTAAGACTTTTTTTTTTAAGATTTATTTTTTATTTATTTCTCTCCCTTCCCCCCTGTCAGTTGTCTGCTCTCTGTGTCCATTCGATGTGTGTTCTTCTGCATCCACTTGTTTTCTTGTCAGCAGCACCCGGAATCTGTGTCTCGTTTTGTTGCGTCATCTTGCTGCATCAGCTCTCCGTGTGCAGTGCCACTCCTGGGCAGTCTGCACTTCTTTTGCACAGGGCAGTTCTCCTTGCAGGGCACACTCCTTGTACATGGGGCTCCCCTACGCAGGGGACACCCCTGCGTGGCACAGCACTCCTTGCATGCATTAGTGGTACGCGTGGGCCAGCTCATCACACAGGTCAGGTGGCCCTGGGTTTGAACCTTGGACCTCCCATGTGGTAGACGGACGCCCCATCCATTGGGCCAAATCTGCTTCCCTTCTTTGTTATTTTGATATGATTATTCAAAAACGTATGACTTTAAAAGACATATGACTATCTAAACTAAAAATCATAATACAGAATAGTTAGATTAATAAAATATAGCTACGTGTAACATATATAACAACAATGACACAAAGGGGGAAGTGAAAAGGAGCTATACTGGGACAAAGGTCCTATATTTTATTAAAAGTAAGTCAATATTTACCTAAAGTATGTGTGATATGATAAAGATGTATATCTTAATTCTCAGATTATGCACCAAAAATAATAAAGGAAAAATCAGCATTTTGTGTGATTGATGTATCTTAAAAAAAAAAAAGATAATAAAAAGAGTTTTAAAAAAGTCAATAGAGAAATTAAAGTTGTATGATAAAGGATACCTACGTAACAGAAAAGGAGGAAGTAAAGGTGTTACAGAGGAATACAAAGGAGATGAGACAAAAAGAAAATAAATAGCAAAAAGGCAATCTAAACCCAAACCTATCAATAATTACATTAAATTAGAGTGCACTAAACATTTTAATCAAAGTTTTAATAAAAAAACAGACTAGATAAAAATGGAGATCCATCTGGATGTTCTCTACAACTTTTTAGGATGATAGAAGTATTCTAAAACTTTATTGTCATGGTGGTTGCATACTGTGTAGCTTTTATCAGGACTCTTCAAACTGTATATTTAAAAGGGGTGAATGTTGTATATAAATTATAATTTGATAAAGCTGTAAATGAAAACCTAAAATATGAGGACATGTCCCAACTCATTCTATGAGACTAAAATATCCATTATAACATATCCAAACAAGGAAAGTAAAAGGAGAAAATGGGGCAATATCATTGATAAAAATAGATGCAAAATCCTAAACAAAATAAATATTAACTAACTAAAATCAGCAATGTATAAAGAAAGGTAAGACATCATGACCAACTTGGGTTTGCCCCAAAAATGAAAGGTTCATTTGACCTTAGAAAGTTGGTTAATGAAATTCATCATATTAACAAATTATAGAAGTAAACACATGTGATCACCACAGTTGATGTAGAAAGCATTTGATAAAATAGAGCCATCTATTCAGATTTAACAAAAAATATAACTCTTATCAAAGTTGGAATAAAAGCAAACTTCCTTAGCATGATAAGTTACAGATAACAAAATCAAGCAGTAAACAACATACTTAATGGTGGAAGGCTTCAGATCAGGAAATATAAAAGGAGATCTGCTTTCACCACTTCTTTTCATCATTGGACTAGAGTTCCTACCAGTACAAACTGAAAAGAAAAAGAAATTTAAATTATAAGGATTTGAAAAAGAGATATAGCTTTCATTATTATTTGTAGGTGTGAGAATTCTATAAGAATCTATAGTTAAATTATGAGAATTAGTAACAAGGTTTCTAGATACCAAATCAATATTTAAAAGTCAATTGCATTTCTATACATTAGCTCAATTAGAAAATGTAATTTATTTAACCATGTTGTTTATAATAACAAATAAATGGAGTATCTGTTTATTTATTTGTAAGCAAATTTAAAAACATACATACAAACCTTCTTTGGAGATAATGATAAAAATGTATTGAAATACATCAGAGAAGATTGAAATGAAGGGAGCAATATTCCATGTCATAGGATAGGAAGACCTAATATTACAAAGATGTCCATTTGCTAAAAATAAAAAAAGTAACTACAGAATCAGTGCATATCCAATCAACAAGGGTTTTCATTGAACTCAGCAAGGTGATTTAAAATGTGAGTATTCATATTCAATGGCAAAGACTAGCACTACTAAAAAGAGGAAGAAGAGGGGAGCTGTGGCTGTTTTTACACCCTTGCAAGATTGACTATAAAGGTTTAGAAATTAAGACGGTATGGTGTAAGTGCAGGAATACACAAAGAGATCACAGGGACAGACCAGAGAGTTCCCAAACAAATTCATGAATGTATGGAAACTGGATTTATAATAGAACAAGCATAGCACATCAGCAGGAAAAAAAACTGGGCTATGTAATAAATGGGGTTGGGACAGTTAGCTCTTCACACGGAAAAATGAAATCTGATTCTACCTTACACCATTACACAAAAATCAATCCCAAATGGATGAAAGACTTAAGTGTGCATGGTAAAACTAAAATAATTTTGGAAGATTATTATCTTCCAAAAGACAATTTTTCTAGGAGAAAAAAATTTTATGAGCTCAGGATAAGTATTATTTCTTAAACATGGTGTACAAAGTACATTATTGGCATTACCTTATAGCACTGAATCTGTGCATACCCTATGATCCAGCAATTTCTCTAGATTACACCATGTATACGTTCAAATGTACGCAGTTCAAATGCCATCAGCAGTAGAACAGGTACATTGTATTAAATTGTGATTTAGTACAATGGGACACTATACAGCTATTAAATTTAATAAGCAATATCTACTCACATTCTCTTGGTTGTGTCTCAGAAACATAATACAGTATGATAGAAGCAAGCCACATAGACTATGATTCCATTTTTAAAATTCAAAAATAAGCAAAACCAAATTTAATGTTTAAGGGATATATGATTGATGGTAAGATGACAAAGTAAAGCACGGGAATGTCTAATGTAAAATTCAGGACCCTGGTTATCTCCAGTGGGAAGAGAGAAGTCTGATAGGGTCCCTAAGGTTCTGGTAATGCTCTCTTACGCTGAGTGGTGGGTACAGCTCATTTTAATTTTTAAATTACTTTTTATTAAACTGTACATGTTTGGTTTTTTTGTTTTTGTTTTTTAAAGATTTATTTTTATTTATTTCTCTGCCCTTCTCCCCCTGCCCCATTGTCTGTTCTCTGTGTCCATTTGCTGTGTGTTCTTCTTTGTCCACTTGCATTCTTGTCAGTGGCATCGGGAATATGTGTCTCTTTTTGTTGCATCATCTTGCTGTGACAGCTCTCTGGGTGTGTGGCACCACTCCTAGGCAGGCTGTGCTTTTTTCATGCAGTGTGGCCCTCCTTGAGGGGTGCACTCCTTGTGCGTGGGCTCCCCTACACAGGGACACCCATGCGTGGCACAGCTGTCCTTGCACACATCAGCACTGCGCGTGGGCCAGCTCACCATGGGTCAGGAGGCCCTGGGTTTGAACCCTGGACCTTCTATGTGGTAGGCGTACACCCTATCAGTTGAGCCAAATCCGCTTCCCTACATATTTGTTTTATACATTCTTTTGATGTGGAGGAACTGGAACTCTCATACATGGCTGGTAGGAACATGAAACCATATGTCCACTTGGAAAAAAAGTGGCAATTGCTTAAAATACTATTAAGCCTTCTACATGATCCAGCCATTCTACGCTTAGCTATTTACCCAAGAGAAATGAAAGCATGTGTCCATAAGAACCCTTAGCATAACAAGCATTTACAGCAGTTTTATTTGTAATAGATAAAAGCTGGAAAAGACCCAAATGTCCCTTGAGAGGTGAATGGATAAACAAATTGTGGCACATCCATACACTGGAATACTACTCAGCAATAAAACACAAAGAACTATTGATTCCGGCAGCATATTTTAGATGGATCTCAAAATAGGAGTAAAGGAAGCCAGGCAAAAAAGAGTACATATTGTACAATTCCATTTGTATAAAATTCTAGAAAATGCACACTCATCTGTCGTGACAGAAAGCAGATTCATGGTTGTCTGTGGTGGAAATCGAGATTTAGAAAGGACCTGAGGAAACTTTTGAGACTGAAGAACATGTTTATTATCTTGATCGTGGTGGTGGTTTCCTAGTTGTATACATATATACAAACATATCAAATTGTACACTTAAATTTGTGCAGTTTATTGTATGTTAATTATACCTCAGTAAGGTGATGTATACAAATTATATATACATAATTTTGGATAGTGGGAAATATTATGAAGAAATAAAAGAGGGTACATGATAGAGAGACTCTCAGGATGTGCTACTTTAGACAGGGTGGTCTGGGAAGTCCTCTCTGAGCAAGTGACTTTTTCAGTTTAATAACTGTGACCAGGTCTCCTTCCAAAAAAGCCATAAAAATTCACATTTTTTTTCACTAGTATGGATGAGGTTACCTTTTACCCCATTTCCTTGCCAGTAGCAAGTATATGTTGTTTCGCTCATCTGATGAGAAACCTTTCTCAACACGTTCTATTAACACAGGTCTCTACATCTGTCCAAGGTGGTAATCTATTAACACAGAGAGGCATTCTTCCAAATCTAAATGCTCAAATATTCTCAGGGGCTGCCTGGCCAAGCCCTGCACCCTTGCCGTGCTCAGATGGAGTCTACAGGATGCTCATTTCCCTACCTCATCCTAAGCATGGGCATATCAGCGCTCTCCTCATCCTCGGATGTCGACGGACCTTTGAACTGGGCAGTCCGGACTCAGAAGAGCTTCTGAACAGGGGAGGGAAAGATGGCTGCTTCCATCTCTTTATTCTGGGGCAGCAGATACGCTCCATCTTTCCAAAGAAAGAAAAGGGGTTAAACAGGCTTGGAAACACACAGGTTTAATTTAGAAGGCACCTTCATGGAGAAAAGTAATTAAGCTTTCAAATGTTGCTTCCCTAGTGTAATAACCGCCAAGCTGGCGGCACACTTTCTTTGATTCAGAGCTAAAGCATATCAACAACAATGCATTTGGGAGAAGAATAAGATGGCAATAAAGGAGGATAAGGGTGAAGGGGATGTGAAGTGGGCGGGAGAGAAGAATGCCAGTCATTCTAACCCGTAAAGCTGATGCATTGTAAGTGACCACATTTCCACGGTGGAAAAAGGAGAGGTGCGTCTCATGGCACACAGCCCCCTGCTTCTAGGAGACAACCGGACCCTTGCCTAGCCCGCCCCGGGGGGCCGCCGTCCGCCCTCCTCCCCGCCGCCAGGGGGCGCAGGTGGAGACCATCTGCCCCAGATGCCAGGCCCCAGGCCTGTGTTGGGGGGGGGGGGGGGGGCCCTGCGGGGGTACTTGAAGGTGGAAAGCACTTTGATTCCTCTCGGGACAGAAACAAGCCCTTGAAGCTTACACTAGGCAAGCAGGAGGTGATCCGAGGCTGGGAAGAAGGGGTTGCCCAGATGAGCGTGGGTCAGAGAGCCAAACTATCTCCCCAGACTACGCCTACGTGCCCTGGGGAGATAGTTTTTTTTTTTTTTTGTCTTTATTTTTTAGTGTTACAGTAAAAAAATATGAGGTCCCCATATACCCCCCACCCCCTTCACCCCGCTCCTCCACCCATAACAACAACCTCCTCCATCATCATGAGACATTCATTGCATTTGGTGAATACATCTCTGAGCACTGCTGCACCCCATGGTCAATGGTCCACACCATAGCCCACACTCTCCCACAGTACGCCCAGTGGGGCATGGGAGGACATACAATGTCCGGTAACTGTCCCTGCAGCACCACCCAGGACAACTCCAAGTCCCGAAAACGCCCCCACATCACATCTCTTCCTTCCACTCCCTACCCCCAGCAGCCACCATGGCCACTTTCTCCACATCAATGCCACATTTTCTTCGATTACTAATTACAATAGTTGGGGAGATAGTTTTTGACGTGGAGCTTCTGAAACTGTAAGGACAAGAAGGCTTCCTGCCTCCACTCCTGTGCTTGGCTCCGCCGTGGGGGGATCTGGCGCCTCCAGACACACGCACGTGAACCCATATGGAGCTTTTCCTGATACCCCACTACACTTTTTTATAAACATCTGCCCAGACTCAAGCGTTCTGTCACTCAGCTTTGCTTCCGACATCTCCCAATTCCTCTTCCCTTTTCTCCTCACCTATGTGTTGACTTAAAGGATATGCCATAAACCTCAGTTCATTTTTGTTTTTGTTTTGGGATGGAGATCCGTGGTAGTCTCTTGGATCTAGGTTTCCTGTTAAATATATGTTCAGGTATTAACAGTGCGAACAATGGGTTAACTTTAGAACAGGAATTGGTGTTTGGGGGAAGGGGGTGCAAGAATCTTTATTATATTTGGATGAAATTTTTATCTATTACATTGTGAACATTTCCTGCTGCTGTGCTGCAAAGCCACAGCAGACTTGAGGCACTGTTGAGGGTTGAATATCCAAGTTGAGAGATGTCCTTGGGGTAATTAAATGGGCCACTTCCAAGCGGAGGGCTCAGGCTACATCTCCTTCCTGCTTCCCTGTGCTGGGGAAAAGAGGACAACGTGGGCCGTCCAGCCAAACCTTACAAGGAAAAAGAGGACGGGCTCTTAAAAATGGACCAATTGATTATTCTATCACTTTCTACCAAGCCATTATTAGCCCTTAGGGCCCAGAGTTCGGCATTTAAGTAATAAAATAATTTTTGGTTGTTGTTGTTGCTCAGACACCTCCAAATTTATTAGGACCATTTGCATCAAACTCTCTCAGTAAACTGAAATGTTCTCTCAGTTGTCTGGTGGACATTCAGAACCAGTGTTAAATCCTGTAGCCATTTTATAGTGCTATCAATTTGCCATCTGTCCTGGTTGTTTTTAAAGAAAAGCACACTTTTGCCATGGTTCCATCGCATCGTAATGAAGGCTTTGGAAGATTAACAAAGCACTTCAGGCACTTAAACTTGCACGTGCACTGTGAGGCAAGGCATCAGGCAATGACTCCAGCTGTTAAAAGGAATGTGCAATGATTATTCTTACTCAGTAGACTTTATACTCTGCACCACCTAAGCGGCCGCTGGTGATAAGCTAGCCACTTAAGAAGGCATTTTAATTCTGCTGAATAGTACTTTGCTATTCCCAATATGTGCCTTAGGCCTTTGTGCCTTTGTTTATATTGCTCCCTAAATGGAAACATGCCTCTCTCTGCCTCTTCAGTCATACACCAGCTGACCACATATATGTTTATTTAACACTCAGAGAATCCTCTCCATGTGCCGGGCTCTTTAAGCATTTAAGCTGCAAGATAGAAAACAAATAGTCCTCTCCATGGAGAATCTCAGAGCCAAGTGGAGAGAAGAAAAGATGCACATATACATACACATGTTGGGGATTGATCCGTGTCCCCCTAAAAAAAGCATGTTCCAATTGTATGAACCCGTTTGTAAATAGGACGTTTGAAAATTGTATTAGTTAATGTGCACCCAGACTGAATGGGGGGGGGGGCAATTAATCCAATATGGCTGAAGGCCATATAAGCAAAAGAAACTTGGCACAAAATGAAGCCACAGAGAAAAGTTAGAAGCTGCAAGGCAACAGAGCCCAGAAGAGAAAAGAAAGGAAGAACACCGCCATGTGACGGAAAAGTCAAGGAACCCCAAGGATAGCTGGCAGCCATCCCCAGAACACCACAGTCTTTGGGGAGAAAGCAGCACCTTGCTGATGCCACAGTTTTCGATTGTGAGCCCATAAATCTCAGCTGTTTAAGCCAAGCCATTGTACGATATTTATTTTAGCAGATGGAAAATTAATGTGATCCACATAATGGTTAAGAATATAGGCTTTGGCATCAGGTGAACTGGGTTCAAATCCCATTGCTGACACTTCTTACTTGAATAAATTGACTCTGAATAAATTGTTTAACCTTTCTAACTTCAGTTTCCTCATCTGTAAGATGGGTATTTATTTACCTAACAAGTATTTACTGAGGACTCTCTTTGTTCCAGGTATAGACTTGGTGCTAGGAATTTATCTTTGGACCAGAAACACAAAGTCCCTCTTAAGTCAATGTAATATTCTAGTCTGTGATACTGATATTAAAAATTAAACAATAGGTACGTAATATATCAGGTAGTGAAGAGTGCTATGAAGAAAAATAGAGCAGGGTGAGAGCGTAGTGCATGGCGGAGGTTGCTGTTTTGAATAGGAGAGGAAATGTGTCTCTGAAAAGGTGGCATGGGCAGAAATTTGGGTGAGTTGATGGAGAGTGCATGTGACCATCTGGGAGAAGAGCATTCCAGGCAGAGAGAAGAGCAAGGCCCTGAGATGGTACCTTGCTTGGTGGTCAACAAATAGCAAGGGGTCAGTGCAGCTAAAGCATGGGGAGCAAGGGGAGAGGGGAGAGGCAAGAGTTGAGGCTGGGGTGGTAGCAAGAGCTGGATCATACCAGGCCATATAATAGTAGCTTCCTTTATGGTTACTGTTGGGGTAAGTCAGGTTCAATAAGCACCAGTATGCATCAGCCATTACACCCATGGCATAAGGGCAAAAAGAGAGCTAGGAGCCAAGCACTAGAAACACAGAAGAGGGCTCTCAGGAAAGACACAAAAATGAAACAATTTCTGCTCTCAAGAGGTTTACAATCTAATAGGAGAGGTAAGATGAGAGAGAACCTAGATACATAACTGTGATAAATCAAATAGGCATTGGCCATTGGGAAGCTCAGTTTCTGCATTTTAGAAAAAAAAGTATCATGATTTTTCTCCTTGATCTCATTGTAAGATCTGTGAGGGCAGATTTGGGCCTCTCATTCATTGCAATGTTCGTGGCCTAGCACATAGTAGGTTCCCAGTCAATACTGGTTGGATGGTTCTGCAAACCGATTAGATGAGAGGAATCGTACATGTGGAGATATTTCCAACTTCTTGGTACTGACAATATTGGTTTCTTAAAGTTTCAGACACAGATTTTTTTACATCTTCATGGGCCAGTTCATTGAAATTTTAACTTAGCCACTGAGATTCTTGGAAAATGATGACAGCGGATCCCTTTAATGCAGTTGGAGCGGATATAGAAGATATCTCCGTTGACCTCTGAAAGAGAATGGCCAGGTTCCTTGTGAAATGCAGCCACAATTACACCCTACAATTGGTCCCTGGAGGTGATGACCCCAGCTGGTTTGTTTTGTTAGGGCCAAGATTCATAGAACAATAAGACAGTGAAGGCTCTCAGAGGTCATTCCAGCAAATCCCACAAGCAATATGTATGTATTGTGAAAGTAATCAATGTGCAGATTTAGAAAACAAAGCAAACCTTGCCCTATGTAACTTCCCAGCAGCTTCCTTGGTGATGGCCCCTTATTCTGAGTCCAGAGGCAGAGCTGAGGCAGCTATAGGGCAGGTGATGTCACTGAATCATCCAATAGAAGTAACGTTCAGTTTATCTTTCTATTGGCCAGGAGTAGCCACTGGGGGTCTCATCGTGTATCCAGCAATAAGGGTCAGAAGTCCAGAGAAGTTGTGGAATTGTGGCCTGTCTTGGGCATCTGAAAAACAAGAGAAGAGTTCTTTGCAAGCTGGAAGAGAAATCCAGAAGCTAGTGAAGGAGGAGACTAAACTAGCACAGTCAGCATCAAGTCCAGTTGCTAGGAAACAAGGAAATCTTGATGCAACGGGGTCCTGGGAATCCAGTCTAGATGAAATAGGAGAAAGCAGGAGAGGGAACAAAGCATAAATGATTCTAGGAAAATGTAAGGGGAAATGCTGGAGTTGTCAGTGTGCCAATCTCATTTTAAAAAGTAATACCAAAAGAAAGAGAGGAAGGAAGGGAGGGAAAGAGGGAAAAAAAGGACGGGAGGAGGAAGGGAGAAGAAGGAAAGAAGGAGAGAGGAAGGAAATGAAAGAGGGCATTTAGAAAAAGATGAGAAACTTTAACAAGAGAAATGAATGAAAGGTCAACTTAAGCAAGTGCAGGGGTCTTCCACTGTACAAATATGCCAACAATCTCCCTTACTCTCTCCTAAGCAGCCTGGCCCCTCTCTCACACCCACAGCAGCAGGTCCTGATAGTACCTCCATGGATAAACCTTGGAGCCTTGTGAATCTCTGATATTAGTGTTCAGAAAGAAAAGAAAATGCTAGAGCTAACTGAGGGAGGCTGAACCTCAGAGCAAAAGCTGAGCGTCAACCTGAAATCTTTCCCATGATTCTTGCTGAACTGTTCTACTGTGACATAGTTGCTTATAATGCCTGAAATTTTACCAGTTGAAAAGGTACGTGTGTCATTATATAACCTCTTTTAAAAAGACAAAAATCTCAGGAGGAACTGATATCTCTGGCTAAATATTTGTTCTTTTGTTATAGTTTCTGAGTCAGATATTTTATTCAGCTTTAATTTTAGCAAAATAAAAATATTAAGACTTCCCTGTCAAAAAAAAAAAAGACAAAAATCCTTTCAGGGCATTTGACTGTCTTGGCTAGTCATCCACATACTGGTATAAATATGTTTACTTTTCTTACTAACATCGAGCAAGAATATTTGCTATAAGGGAATAGGCATTTCAATCAAGGATGAAAGTTAGTAAATCACTTTTTATATTTCTTCATGAATTTTGTTCTATTTTATAGTCCTACTTATTCTGAAAAGGATTTAAGACAGCAAATATTTTTGAATTTTGAGGATTTTGTGGAATAATATAGACTGATTCTGCTCTCCCATTTGTCTCCCATACAGAGACATAAAATAGTTATACTACAGTTAAAGGTATAGTTAGAACACAGTGAGAGGGATGATGGTGGTGGAAACATTGACTTGAAGTGATCCCTAAAAATGTGGAAATTAAATTATCACCTGCTAAACGTCAAAATCCACACATATTGGATCAGAACAGAGAAATACTACATCATCTTTAAGAATAAGAATGGTTCCTAGGCCTACCAATCTGGGCTTTGATTTTCCAGAAGATATCACCACAGTTAAAAGAAGACTGTATCTGGAGGCGAAGGGGATTTGGCTCAACGGATAGGGCATCCGCCTACCACATGGGAAGTCCAAGGTTCAAACCCTGGGCCTCCTGACCCGTGTGGAGCCGGCCCATGTGCAGTGCTGATGCGTGCAAGGAGTGCCCTGCCACACAGGGGTGTCCCCGCATAGGGGAGCCCTACGCGCAAGGAGTGCGCCCTGTAAGGAGAGCCGCCCAGCACGAAAGAAAGTGCAGCCTGCCCAGGAATGGAGCCACACACAGACAGCTGACGCAGCAGGATGACGCAACAAAAAAAGAGACACACAGATCCCGGTGCCACAGACAAGAATATAAGCGGAAACAGAAGAACACACAGCAAATGGACACAGAGAACAGACAACAGGGGGTGGGGGTCGGGGGAAGTGGTGAGAAATAAATAAAAAATAAATCTTAAAAAAAAAAATTGTACCTGGAAAGGGGCCAGGAAAGCCTAGGACAGGGGAATGAAAGAAGCAAGTCCTGGACCTTGGTCGTGCACTCTGTGCCCACAGGAGAGGATGGCAAAACCTGAAGATGGGGTCTGTCCAGTCCTGTGACTGTTGATGCACTGGCCTTTTCATATAGTGGATGGCCTGATACGAGTCCAGGCACACCACACAGTTTTCTGATTGCTCTCCAGTTTTCCTTGCAGATTTGCTTCCACAGATGAAATGCAGTAGTAGCAACATAGGACTTGATAGTTAGTAATGTTTGTGAGCAATCTGTCATTTTGGTTGGTACATCAAGCTGATGTGAGTTTGTTTAACAGTGGTCAGACCCTGAACTCTAATCATTTCTGGCTCCAAAGTTAGGTACTGAGATGTGCTGGCCACATAAAAGGCTGTGGGTACAAGCCTTGATTGTTTTTGAATTGTGGTCTAGGACTAGAACTGCATTCACAAAGAGATGGGGGAAAAAACTTCCTCCTCCTCCTCCCATTTCATACCTCATCCCCTCTTTGGCACCACATGGATCTATTGTTCCCAGACCTCTCATCTGCGTTAAGACTCAGCTTCATTATGGATAAAATGGCTTCTGGGGGATGTCCTGAGACCCTCCTGCACATTGTTAATCGCAGTGGCTGATTCCCAAACGAAATTTGGACCATGATCCATTTATAACGTGGGGACATTTTGTTCCTGTAAAATGGTCTTTCTAGCCAGCTCTGGGAGCTGGCTGGGAAATGCACTTAGTAAATCACTCCCAGTGGTTTGAGGAAGGACAGCGAAGGTTCTAGAAGAGATGAGTCAGGCAAGGGATGAGCAGCGTGGAGGGGAAAGGAAAAAAGAGCCAAGCAATATTCTGAAAACAGAATTTGTACCCAGACAGAAATAACTGTCTGGTCAGGCCGAGCTAAAGACTTTCTAAAATGATGAAGCAAATATTAACAGAGAAATCTTTAAAAGCCTCTCTCAGTGAAGATAATATTCTCAGCGATAAGCCACAGTGGGTTTATAAATAACCCATTCTGCCAGGCAATCTTGATAAGGCTCTAATCTCCCCCCCAGAATTGGAAATTGAAGTTTTTTTTTTTATCTCAACAAGAATATAGGGTGTGACGCAATAGTCCATCTACCGGTACTTGTGGAATGACTTGAGACTGTCACACTCAGTCTAAAACACCAGCAGTCAAAACTAAAGGACAAGGATCAGCTTACTTCCAAGGCCCTGGATGGACATGGCGCGCTGGGACTGGCTCTCCTCACACGGCTAATCCTCACCTCGCCAGAGAGTGGGCCTAAGTGTGGGGCCTGCTGTGGGGCCGTGTGGATGGGGTGAACGGGAAGCTGTTAGAAAAGGGCAGGAGTCAGCACACTGCAGTTGCCACAATCCTTGTACCCTAAAATTGAGCATGTGGCCCTTTCCAAAGGGATGAGTAGAGTGACTCTGGCTGAGTGCCATGCTGCTTCCTGTTGAGAGCTGCGTCCATCCCTTCATCCACTCATTTTCTCATTCACTCCCTCGACAAGCATCCGTTGGCTGCGCACGCTGCCCCAGGCACTCCGGCCTAGGAGAGGGGATGGAAGGCGCAGGGCTGCAGCCTCGTGGGAAGAGGGGGTGTGCCTGAGCGCTCTGGAAGGGCAGAGGCAGGGCTCGGCAGAGGAGTGGGACGAGAGGGCCTGGGCGGTTCGGCCGGTCGCTCTGCTGTGGAGTGGGGAAGGGAAGTCCCTCCAGGAAGGAAGGAGGCGACGGGGCTGCCTCCAGCCCTGAGAAAAAACAGAAACACTCAGAACCAAAACCAAACCCGAACAAGCCCCGCCTGAATAACACGACGCAGACACCGTCTTGCAGTTCACACACTGTGGGGAGAAAGGAGAACAGCTTCGGGGGACAGGGAGGCAGGCCAGCGAGGGCCCCCAGCGACGGGCCCTGGGGCTTTCACGTGGAGAACAGAAATTGGCTTGGCCAGGGCAGAATGCACTGCTCTTTTGACAGCGCCCATCAACGTTTATTTAACTCAAAGCGTCCGCTCCACCTGACAGAGTTGATGACACTTTGCAAATAATCTGACAGCTAGGACGAGGCTGGCTGGACGGTCAGAACCAGAGTGGCGAGGGTTCCAGCTCCGGGCTCAGATGGAGCTTTTAGCAGAGCTCTGCCACTCCCTGAGCCTCCCTCCTCTCCTCTGTAAAATGGGAAGAATAATAGGACCCACCTCTCAGAATTGCTTCACCCGGAGAATTAAATAAAATAATCCCTGCACCAAGCTCAGCACTTCAAAAAAGTCAACGCATTAGCAATTAATGGTACCAAAAATGAAGGAGAGCAACTGCTACCACTATTGGGCAACTGGGGAGAAAGAGCTGCCCTCTGTCAACGGGAGGCAGAGGCTCACGGTTTCAGATGAGGCAGCCTGGCCAGGAAGGGGTCCCACATCCCCTCCTCTGTAGCCCCCCACCTGCCCCGCACCTTCTCCCGGAGCCACACAGTCCAGCAAGGAATGATGCTCATTTAGCCCCGCCCCTGCCTGCCCACTCGGCAGTTACACACTTGCAGCCTTGAACTGCTGTGGATAGCAACCAGGGTTGCCAAGGAGGGAAGGGAAAGCAGCTGGGAGGCCACATGCTGAAGGAGAGAGGGCTCTTCCTAGTGGGGTGGGGGGAGGGGCTAGGACTTGGCAGGAAAACACCTCGAAAGCTCTACCACAGCAGGTAGAATCAGGGTGAAGATACAGATAGCCTGGGGCGGGCCGGGGGCTTAAGAATGAACGAGCATTGCGTGGAGTTAAGGCACCAGCCGCGAGCTGCTTGGCAGACTGGAGCTGACCACCTGGATCCTGCAAGTCCACCTCCAGAGTTCCCACAAAAAGAACAGCAACAAGCCAGCAAGTGTAGAATTAAGAATGGTCAGAGTTATTGTGAAAAGAAATGCAGAGAGCCTGGAAAGTGTTCAGAGACGCAGGCCAGAAGTGAGGAGAGGGCAGGGAGAAAGAGTGGCAAACGGCAGGGCCCAATCATCTCTCTGCAGGGGACACGGGTGGGGGAAGGACAAGGGCAGTGAAAGACAATCTGCTGATTTAGAGAAAGAGTGAAAACAATCCACACTAATTAGTTTGGAGATGTTCTTTTGAATTAATTCATTTGAATAAGGATTCCTGCCAGGGAGTGGAAATTAATGTTGGACCAAGTTTTGGAGTCGAGATGTAAGTACTAACGCAGACAGGGGAGCATCTCAGCCTGCTGACCTGTCCAGGGGCTCCCAGTGCCCACCCTGTTCCAGGGAATAAAAGGTACCGCCTCCCAGAGGCCAGGGCCTGCCCAAGCAGAGACCCTAAGATACTGCCGGGATGCTTCAAACCCCCTGAAGGAAAGGGAGATGGTGTTTTGATTCATGAGGGCTTACCAGGCTTGCCTGGGAATTCAAAAAGAGAATTTTTCACTCTTCTTCTCATATTGTCTAGTAATCTGAAGACCGCCATAAGAACTAAGGTGACTGGAAAGAAGACAGATGCCCAGAGATGATGGCAGGGTTACCAAAAGAAAATAAATAAACAAGTGTAATGGATGGCCCCGGATTGGGGTTCTTAGCTTCCTTCCTTAATTCAGACCATGTCAATCAAGTTAAGCATCTTGACAAAGAGATTTTTAAAAAGGTCTCTTTATCAGGATGCAATGGGCAAATAGAAACCTGGTAAAATCTTTCTGGTTCCCACCCCAACTCCCAACCCCCACCCACCACAGGTCCTGGGTTTAGGCTATTTCTTTTTTTCTTTCTTCCTTTTACAAAACAATCGTGAATAACATACAGGCTGTTTGTTATAGCCAGTGCTCTGAATACTTAATATAGAAAAAAACAGCTGTGTTGGACTCTTCTAGAACCTACCAGAACCTATCCTAGACATGCAACCTTTGCTGGGAGCCCGTTGTGATTCAACCTGGAGGAGGCGTGGCAGAGCAAGATGGGTCTCTAATAGTGGGTCTAGGATGCTCCAGGGACGCTCAACACACACAGAGGACTTCTATGCCTCTGTATCTCTACTTACAGTTAAAGATGAGAAGGAGTTCCGTGTTAGTCAGTGAACCCTCACCCCTTATCAAAATTCTCTTTATATTTGTTTACAAACACTCTCCTCTTTCTTATGTTTGTGCAGTTTGGTACCATGGGATGATCTCAGTCCCCTTCCCATACACATGCATCTGGCTCAGAATATGCCTAAGTAGAGTACAATGGTTGCTTAAGTTTGGTTAACACAACCCTGCCCATGGGCATATTTGGACTCCTTGGAACTCCAAGCATCAGTAACTGACACAAGTAGAATAAGCAGGGAGGCACATCTAGAAGGCGAAATCTTCCTAGGATAGTTTTTTCCCATTACCTCAAGATTTTCAGAAATGGGGGAGAGTTGATTATACATTCAGAGTTAATGTGTTCTTCGGAAATATCTCTTCCATCTTGCATATCTTAAGGTTGTAGGTATATTCAGCAACAGGAACGAAGATATTCCTAAAAACAGATTCTTTATGATAAAGAATTCAAGAAATTCTGATTATTTTAAATGAGTGAGGTACTTCCAGCTCTTCTCAGGGAAGTACATTATCAGAGGATGTTCTGGGCTAAGAACAGTGTGCAGAATTCCCCAATAGAAGATGAGACTTGTCAGATGCTCACAGACCAAGAGCAATAGAATGTAAATAATTTAGAACTCTTTGATATTATCCTGCCTACTCATAACGTATGCCTTTAATAATTTATTCCGTTCAATCTTTTAAAAAATTCTCTCTCTGTAACAAATCATTCTCTCTCTTTCGCCTGTTAACAACAGGAGATCGTTTCCTGTTTGGGGCTGGTCCTTCCCAAGTGAGATGCATTTATTTGCACATGAGACATTTTCCTGCTGTTACTGGTTTCCATGGATGTATTCTGCACATGCTCGGTGAACATCGTGGATGTGATCAGAATTCTCCTGCAGGTGCTTACCGTTGTCAGGAACTGTTCAGTGTTTTATATATATTGGCATGATTCCTATAACAATCCTATTGCCTTCTATTATTTCCCATTTACAGATAAAAGGAACGGTTACAGAACTTGAATAGAAAGCTCCCATCATGCCTGTGTATTCCAAACACTGATAGATCATTGCCTGGCATATTTGCCATGGGAATAAGGCTGTATACAACACAGATTGTGGTGTAAAACGGGTTAATGTTGTGTAGACACTTTGTCTTGTTTTAAAAGAAGCTAGCCCCTTTAAATATCTGGTTGTTGAGTCCTGCTAAATCATTCACTCACACAAAGCCTTGGAAGAAGAGGAAAGGGAAATGGCAGGGTCATTGAAAATATCTGAGAAAGAGCGACAGCAAATTCCTCCGATATAAAAGACAGAGGGACACCAGCCGCAGGAGGAGATTTTTAGGTGGCAGAAAGAGGCCTGGAGCATGTTTATGTTTTGTAGAATGCAGTTTGCTCTAGACATGTAAATTATTCCAGGAAGGTCAGAGAGAAGAGGCTGGTGTAAGATGGAAAGGATGGAGTTGAGCACAAACCCCAAGACCCAAAACAGAATCAGATCAGGGAAATTCGAGACACTGTGACTCTAATTAACTTTTAAATAACAAACTGTTACTTCCATGCTGTTTGTGCCCTAAGGCTTTGCCTCTTTAAAATGGCTGGGAGGGCCAAAACAGAATTAGCACAAATTAAGGAAGCACACAGGATGCCTTTTTAAAAAATTTTTATTGTTTACTTTTATTTTCTGTGTCAGTTACATGTTATTTAATTGGGTTTATTTTTTGATGGAGATATAAAATACAAAGAAATAAATACATAAAGTACACAAATCTTATGTGAATAGCTTGGGTGATTTCCACCCTATCTTGGTATCAATATACCCACCATCCAGATCAAATGCAAAACATTTCTACCCTCCCAAATTCCTTCCTTCTTCCACTCCTTAAGTTTAATTTGCATTTTCCTAATGACCAATTATACCGAGCATCTTTTCATGTGCTCATTGGACATTTGTATATCCTCTTGCCCATTTTCATTGAGTTTATCTTTTTCTTATTGTTTCATAGGAATTCTTTACATATTTTGGATATAAATCTTTTTGCCAGAAAAATGTTTTGCAAAAAAATTTCCCAGCCTGTGGCTTGTGCTTTCACTCTCTTAATCATAGTATGCTTTTTAAAAACTGTTATTTTGTAATAACGACAGACCCACAAAACATTGAAAAGATAATACATGGGGGTTACCAAGTTTCTTCCAATGGTTAGTTTATATGCAATTATAATGCAAAAGCAAACCGAGGAAGTTGACATTGGTGTTACGCATATATAGTTCCATGCCATTTTCCCATGTTTAGATTTTTGTAACCACCGCCACAGTCGGGATACTGAACCATTCCATCACTACAAAGATCACCCTTGTTACCCCTCTAGAGTTATACACATCCCCCCTTTCCTTCATCACCATCCCTAACCCCTGGCAATCACTAATCAATTCAAGAATGTTATATATGTGGAATCAGGCAATAGGTGACATTTTAAGATGGGCTTTTTTTCACTCAGGGTACTTACTGCCTTTGAGGTCCATCCAAACCATTTTTACATTTAGAAAATTATTTTGCTTATTGTACTTTGCACTGAGTCATTGGTTTATGAATGATAATGGAATTAGCCAGTTTAAGTTTTATTATTATAAATTCTCTTCTTTCATATGAACACACTCGAGTGATAATTCCCCAGTTTTTCAACGTCCAAGCCTAGATGCCAGGCACACAGCCCCTCCTGGAGGCCACACGGGGCCCACACCTGGCGGAGCAGAGAGGAGCTGCACGCGCGGAGGTCCCAGAAGCCAGGATCAGGCCTCCACTTTGGCCCGTGGTCCTGGCTTCCCTGACTTCACGTTACGTGAGAAGAATAAAAATGGACAGTGGAACTGCTTAGACCTTCTCTTTTTATTGCTCAGGGATGGTGAGAAAAACAAATTACTCATTTTGCTTTTAAGAATGATGAAACACAGTCTTCAAAATGGGTCAGATTAAGAACCTCATTTGTTATCGTCACCTTTCAGAAGAAATTAGAACATCCTCTCTGAATGCAAAAGTGTTGGTGATACTCCCTTACCGCGGGAGACATTGCTCTGAAGCCCTGGGTCCCTTTCTTCCCCCCATGGCTTTGCAGCTTCCTTTTTCAGGGCGCCATGTCCTCACACCTCCTCTAAGGTGTCTGGCAGAAGCCCTGATTCTTGAATTTGCCTCTGTGGCTGTGCATGCTAATCAACAGCCTGCAATACATCTCTGCCCTTCACTTTGAAAGGGACACACTTGGTGTTTTTTAACTGCAGTTGATTCCCTATGTAGTCCAGCTGTATGTTACAATATCACAGAAGGTCTTTTCTCTCTATCAGAGCAGTGGAGGTGAAGGGGAAGAAGAATGGAGGGGTTTTCTAGGGTAGGCGGTGAGTGTGCAAGAAAGAAAATTGTTGGCAAATTTAAATAAGTGTGGGACTCCAGTGGGAGGTTGAACATTGAGCAGTTATGAAGGTAGCACCTCAGGGAATTCTTAGAACAAGAAGTGCCTTGGGACCAAGCTTCATGGACAATGGAGCTGGAAGATGGTTCTGGATCCAAGGCAGCTCTGAGGCTGCAGGAGGGATCCATGCCTCCGCCTTAATGACACTGCTTCTTCTCTCCGTTTCTTCTCTGTTTCTTTTCTGTTTCTATTTACAGAACTCTACATTTCTGTGTGTCCTAACTCAAATTTTGGAGAGATTTGATTGGCTGAGCTAATCCTTTTTTTTTTTTTTTAGGCCAGACTATGGATGAGCTGCCTCTGGTCCAATTAGATGTGCTGGGGGAGGTTAAGTTATGTGTATGTGTCTTAGAATGTGGCTGCCTGAGTCTGCCCCTTCACCAGCAGCTGTGGTGCATTTTCTCTTAGATAAGGCTATAGGTGTTGCCATCGTCATCATCATGGTTGACATACGTAATATACAAGATGTAAGAATGCTGTGTTACAACCCCAAAAATCTCAGTGGCTTAAACAACCTATTTATTTCTTGCTCATTGGTCTGAACTTTGGTCCTGTTGGGCTCAGATGAACTCGACTGGAGTCATCTAGGCATGACTCTAGGCCGCTGATCAGATTCAGGTCTGCTTCCCATGTCTACTATACTGGGACCCAGGCTAAACGAGCAATGGCTTTTTTGAGGGGAGCAAGGATTAGTCCTCATTGTGAGTGGAAGAATTACAAGGGACCAAACCAAACTCTGCAGGCACATTTAAAGACTTTGCTCATATTTGAACTGCCAATATTCCAGTGGCCAAAAAGCAGGTCACACAGTCAAACCCAACATAAGCAGGGAAGTACATTCCTCCCATAGGGGAAAGGTGAAGGGTAGAGAGAATATTTGCTGAGCAATAACACAATCTGCTAAGCCATGTGTTTCCTCCTGCTACCCTGAATCACAGAAAATGCCCTTGAATTGACCTAAATGATCAGAGTTCTGGTCCAGGATCAGCACCAATCAACATGCAACTAATGGTCAAGTCAATTAATATTTACTCTTCTTGAAGGGCTGTGTATGAAGAAAAATAAAGTAGGTGAGAAAAGCATGGGTTCTAAATTAATTCCACTACTTTCTAGCTTTGTGGCTTTGGGCAAGGTGCTGTCCTCTCAGTCTCAGTTTCCTCATCTATGAAGTAAGGGTAATAAGAGTAATTGTCTGATAGGGTTGTTCTGAGGATTAGAGGGTATACTCATGGAAAGCCCTTTAAGCAAGGTCCCTATCAGTAACTACTCAACCCTGTAAGCTTAAAAAAATAAAAAGCAATGTCTGCCTTTTTGAGAGAGGCAGGATGATGAAGTGGAAAAACCTTGGATATGGTATCTAAAAATCTTGTGTTGAGTCCCAGCTCTCTTCTACTGATAGAAACCTGTGACCTTGATCCAGTTCCAGTTTCCTCACCTGTGAAATAATGGCTTCCTCCACTGCTGGTATAAGAATCAGATGAGATATGTGAAAGCACTTTTGCAAAGTGAAACTCACCAGATAAACCTGAGCGGCTTTTATCAAATATTTTCTTCTCTGCAATGCTTCTCTGATAACAATTAATGGATGGTGAAGGTATTCTCTGTTGGACCTTCCTAATTATATCTTTAGAGACATGCAATGACATATGTCATTTCTTTGAAGCTCATGGTCAGGTAAACCAATACTCTTCCTAATCTAGCAGAAACACAGTAAGTTAATCCTTACAAATGTCCATAGACAGAAATGTACTCCTCTATTCTCAGTAAGTACCTGGACTTTCCATAATTCTACAAACATTAACGAGGGAATGCCTGATATTCACAGAATATACTTTGTACTACTGTCGTGCCTTGATCTGTTGTCTCTAGTTCCCATTCCATCCTCTCATGAATCTACCATGCTTTCAATATTCCACTGAAGCTCTCTTGTCGAGGTCACTGATAACTTCAACATCACCAAATAATCCAGTGGTCAATTCCCAGCATATATCTTACTCAACTTCTATCATGCAGTTTTGATTTCCTAAATGCTTCCTGCCTCCTTGAATCATTTTCTTCAGCTGACCTCTGGGACAGCGCCATCTCGGGTCTCCTCCAACCATGGCTGCTGCTTCTCCAGCAGCTCCTTTGCAAGCTCCTCCTCATCATGCCAGCCTCTAAATGCTCCATGTTTAGTCCCAGATCTCTTCTCATCCCTATCTACACTCACTCCCTGGGCGTTCTCATTCAGCCCAGGAGCTTTAAATACCAGCTATATGCTGACAACGCAAAATTTAATTCTTTCTCTAGACATCACCCCTGAACTCCAGCGTCATAAATCCAACCGCCTGCCTGACACCTCCACTTGGATCTGTAAGAGACATCTCAAACGAGACATGTGCAAAGCTGGGCTCCTGGCGTCCTGACTTTAATCTGCTTTTCTCCAGTCTTATACATCTCAGTCAGTGACAAGTCCATTCTTCTTGTTGCTCAGGACAACAGGAATCATCTCCACCCCTCCTTTTTCTCACACTCCATGTGCAATTTTCCAGTAATCTTTTCAGCTCCATCTTCAATTTACATCCAAAATCTAACCCCATCCCCTATTTATCATTTATGCCACACCCATTATCATCCAAGCCATCATCATCTTTTGCCTGAATTATTGAAATACTTTCCTTTTCTACCCTGGGCCAACCCCTCCCTCCTTTAAGAAGCCAGAAGGATAATTTTAAAGATTAGTCATATGATGGCCCTCTTTTGAGGAATGTGCTTCAGTTCCCTCTCATCTCAGAATAACACCCCAAATCCTTACTCTGGCCTACAGGCATCTACAGTTCTGGCTCCCGTTGACCTCTCTGACCTTTTCGACAATTCTCCCTTTACACTGAGCTTACTGTGATCCTTCCTCCTCATTATTCCTTGAACACACTAACCTGCTCCCATCTCAGGCCCTGTGCATTTGTCATCCATCATTGGCCCTCTTGCAAAGATTTGTAGGGGCCAACTCATCAGAAAAGGGAGGTGTTAGCAGTGCATACTGCAGAAATAGGGTTTTGAAAGTTACTACTTTCTTAAAACTTTTCTAATTCTTCTCAATGAATCCCATGCATTTAATTTTGTAATCAGAAAAAATAAATACGATGAATTAAAACCCAGATCATAAAAGAACTGTGTTGCACATTTCAGCGTTCTTGCCTCAACACATCGTTTCCAGTGCAGGCTCCACATGTAGCCAAGAGAGTGGCTCCGCAGCTGGGGCCATAGGAAGCCCGCTGTGCCCTCTGGGTCTCATCCTCCTTGTCCTCTTTATGTTTTTCCGAGTTAATGAGCCTCACACCAGGATGGTGAAAACTGATCTCTAAGTGAAGATTCTGACTCACCAAATTAACTTGCAATGAAATGCTTTTTGATAGGTAACCTAGGATAGTAAATGAATAGTTATTTTCCCCTTGTGAATGGTATTGCCTGTCATTCCAAAATGAATCTTATTTAAGAGATGTTTAAAATATGGAGCAATAAGGTTCTTCAGACCAAGCAGTTAATGAGAAATTTAATTTGTGTGAATTATGATTCTTGGTTCTTTCAATGCTATTTTCCTTCTGAACTATGATTTACCCTCTTGTTTTCTCAGTTCCTACAGAGATTTGCATTCTGGTTTTACAGCATCAGAGAAAACTCTATTGGCCTACTTGAACTTAATATAAACAACAACAAAAAATTTTTAGGTATACTAAATGATGAATCTCAGAATAACATGATTAAGGATTCTCTTCAAGATTTGGTAGGTAGGTGTGAAGAGCATGCAGAAAAAAGATGACTCATATTTTCTTTGGAAGAAAACTGGTCTGGTGTGCCAAGCCCTATAGCATTGCTAATAGCACTGCCAGGGAACTTTATATGTTCCCTGGAAGGTAATTGGACAAAGAATTGTGGTACGAGGCAAGATATGGGGTGGAGAGATCCATTTATGATGGATTTTACTATGTGTGTCAAACCTTTTGTGTAGGTCTTTGTGGCCCTTCCAAATTATAAAATTGACTTGTGCTTTTATTTTTATTTTTTAAATTTTTATTTATTTATTTATTTTTAAAGATTTATTTTATTTTATCTGTTTCTCTCCCCTTCCCCCCCCACCCCAGTTGTCTGTTCTCTGTGTCAATTTGCTGTGTGTTCTTTTGTCCGCTTCTGTTGTTGTCAGTGGCATGGGAATCTGTGTCTCTTTTTGTTGCTTCATCTTGTTGTGTCAGCTCTCTGTGTGTACAGTGCCACTCCTGGGCAGGCTGCATTTTCTTTCACCCTGGGTGGCTTTCCTTACGGGGCGCACTCCTTGCATGTGGAGCTCCCCTACGCGGGGGACACCCCTGCGTGGCAGGGCACTCCTTGCGTGCATCAGCACTGTGCATGGGCCAGCTCCACACGGGTCAAGGAGGCCCGGGGTTTGAACCGCGGACCTCCCATGTGGTAGATGGACGCCCTAACCACTGGGCCAAGTCCACTTCCCGACATGTGCTTTTAGATGTCAGTGATCTTTGTACTACTCTGTAGTTTGCTTTTCTTTGCAGAGATCTGTAGAGTGAACCAGACCTCACAGCTTGCTTCAGCTCCTGGCCCTGTCCTGTGTCTTACCCACCCAAGGCTGGATGCCTCTGATGTGAAAAAGGAGAAGCCCTTGATGAAGAGCATGGCTTAACTGTCCCGTGCTTAGGGATGGAATGGGCTAACTTTAGGTTTAAAGAAGTCCATCAGACTTCACCAGGATCACCTGGGAGTTAATTTTACTGTTTAAGACAAATACCAAATTTGGATGTTTCTCTCCATTCTGCAGATAACTTCTCACCCACCTTAGGTAGCTCAAAACATATGTCTTTTTTCTTCAGCAGCACCCTGTGCTCCCACCATCCTCTGCATCTCCCCTTCTGTAGCACCCACCAACTATCTGGTAACGGCCTGTCAACTTGTCCAGAGCCCAGGGACCATGTCTGTCTTGTTCACTGTTGTAACCTAGAGCCCAGTACAGAGTTCAGCAATAAAAATGCTCGATAAATACATGTTGAATAAGTGGATGGGTGAATTAATGGGTGAATGCTGTCACCTCGCCTATACAAGTCCCAGTGAAACGCTATCTCCAGCCTTCCCTTCAGGAAAGTTGCTCACACACGGCAGCCTGCCAACCTGCCCACATTGGCTCCTCAGCACCCTGGGCTTGGTGTCTGCATTTGTAAAGAGCTCTGATCCTGCAGCCCCTGCCCAGGCCTTGGATCTTTGCAGTGTATTATAATTCAGACATGTGACGCTGGCATGGCCATCTACGCTCTCCTGGTTGTTTCTTGTAGCTACCCAGGTGGTTGCACGAGGGTGGTGGAATTCTCTTGACTGGGGGGAAGTGGAGGTTCCCGAGAAGCTTCAATTTCTGCTCTGTGATTTGTCCCAATCTGCAAGGCTCTTCTGGGATACGTGTTTTGAATTTTTATTGCATCCCGGACATTTACGTCTCTCTGGGGTTCATTTTGCCACCGTGATTTCACTTCGAACGGGATTTAAATGTAGCGCACCACATAAGCACAGTGGTATACATGAACTGCTAATGTCAACTTCCTTTATTCCTGTGCGTGGTCGTCAATTGCTTGGTCATGACTTTGGCAGCTCCCAGACTCCTTTGTCAGCCAAATACTCTTGGGCTGGATACTTTGTGTTTATAAGTAATAACCAGTAATGGCTTTTATTTAGCACGAAGTAAGAAACACTTTCATTAGTTATATACAACTACAACTTAATAATATTGTCTTTAATAATAATAGCCAGTATATATAGCACTTGCTATGTGCCAGACATCGTTGTAAGTGTTTTACAGGTATTAATTCATTTACTCCTCATAATAATCCCTTGTGATAGGTATAACTGTGATCTTCCCAATTTACAAACGAGCAAACCAAGGCACCAAGAGGTAAATAACTTGTCGAGTAAGTGGCAGAGTCAGAATATAAACTTAGACTAACTTACTCTCAGTCCAAGTGCAAAGTCCTACCCCTTCAACACTTACCTAAAACAGTAAACATTATTATGGCACCCCACTCTTAAATTTTCATGCCTCTAATCTACATAGTCTCTCATTACCCATTTAGGCCCCTCCTACTTCTGCAGGTGTCACCTGTCCATAACCAGGGATTTTAATTAACATTAATAATCACTGGTATTTTTGGATCACTCACTTTGTTATAGCAAATACATTACACCAAAAATCTCATTTGATTCCCATAACCACCTCATGAAACACATACTAGTCTTGTCCCTCCTTTCTCAGAAGAGGAAACTGAGGTTTGACAAGGTGAAGTAACTAACCCAAAGTCCTTTTATCCATTTGGATCTTGTTCCCATCCCACTACCCACATCCAATCTGCGAGTTCCTCAAAGGTACGCCCACTCTTTTATTTCTTTTGCAGGCCCTGCCTGGATTAAGTAGACAGATGATGCCACCTCCTATTATTAACTGGCATGTCCCCTTGGCCCTTCATTTCTTTATTCTGATATGGTCCAAGCGGATTAGTTCTTGGGGAGCACACCTTCACTAGTGGACTGTGGGCCTTTCCTTTTGTTCATTGGCTTTTCTCTCCTTTGGCTGGAGGTCTGGCTTTACTGCCCGATGCAGATGCCTCAATAAATATTTGCCTGCCCAGGAAGCCCTACCCAGTGGATCAGAGACAGGTCTATCCAAGGATTCTGGCCATCACCCCAGACTGGAAGACTTCACAGAAAGCACCTAGTGTTCTTCTCTCCAAGCTTAGGTCAAGCACAGCAGTTAACGCCGCTCTTCTCCAAGGAGGAAATTCCTAGAGGAAATTGGATCGAGGCTCCAGGTACACAGAACAGAAGAAGGCCCAGTACTCCAGTGGCCTCCACAGTGAGTGCTGCGCCAGTCAGTACACCCTCCAACCAAATGACGGGAGGGGTGCACACACAGGCTCCTCTAGCAGCAGGCTTTTCAGACCATCTAAAACCATCCCCTTCATCTTGTGGATGCCCCAGGCTAGATGTTCGGCTGAATTTCAAGTATTTCTATGTGAATAAGGTAATTTTCCTCCCACTAATTGCCACCATTGCTAGGCTTAAAGCCTTATATATGTAAGAGTCAAACTGCTTCTAGATGGGACATTTATCTCAAGCTTTCATTTAGCTCAGTGAATAAACTTGCCGGGTCTCATGGATCTGTGCTTTCATTCTAGGGTATATGCCATCTTTTCCCTGCAAACCAGACTTTCAACTGACTGATGCCTGATTTTCTCCTATTTTGCTTGTTTAGGAATATGTGTTTGCTGTATTTATATAATATACTCAATCATCCTGGTCTATTCATCCTGACATACCATAGAAATTAAGTCCTGCTCCATGCACTTCCTCCACAACACCGATTAAAGAATTTGCCGCAGCAGGGGAAGCAAGAGGCACTAGCTGTGTTCTGGGTGCCCTGTGTGTGCCATCAGACAGAGAACAGGGACTGTGTGGAGCATTTAGAAGAGGAGTCATTACCCCAGTGCTGCCTACCTATTACCACTTAAAAAAATAAATATTTGCCCAAGAATACAACAGGTTTATGAGCTGCCTTTAATATAGCGTTGAAAAAATCTATCACTGTGTGAGAGAGAGAGAGAGAAAGGAGAAGAGTTAAGGTTGCCAGGGGAGCCCTTGGTACTTCTGAACTTTGATGATTATGAACAATAATTATAGGCACTGCTTTATGGTGGTAAAGCACCTCATGGGCTCCTGATAATTGTAAAGTGTTTAGCAATTAACTCAGCTCTCTGAGATTCAGCTTGGTGTAATTAACCCCGGGAGGAGAAGGGCCCCGGAGAAGGCGAGTCACGTGGGGGAGCCACCCAGCTTTGCAGTTGCAAAGACGAAAGGAAGGCCTGCCTCAGTCCTTGCCCTGTGCCCTCTTCATGGAAAGCCCCTGCCAGAACCCCCATCTCGGCCGAAGGCCCCCTTCCTAGCTTCCTAGCAGAGGGAGTGTTGACCTGTTCTTGCAGATAGCTGGGGGGAATCAAGGCCCTGGCATCAGGCCATCAATGCTTCATTTTTCCCTGGCTGTGGACAGGCGACACCTGCAGAGCTGTGACAAGGGGAAAGGAATTCAGAGAGCCACCTGGGGAAAGTTGGAAGTACGCTGCTGAGGTGGAATCAGCTCAAACTTCCACGAAGTCAGTACTTCTGTCCTCTCTTTCCAAAGCAGTTGCAATTTGGGATTGGTCCTTAGTCTTTCTAATCATTGTTTCATGATACAAATACGCACTTGGACACCTATAGAAAGCTGGAGAGAGGGTGGATATTCCTAATGCAAAGTGTAACTGACATTTTTATATCTTCTTTGTCTGTTTTTCCGTAAGTTCAGATAATCCTTGGTTGTAATGAGTTGAACAATGACACGAAATCAGCAAGTAAACCCCTTTCAGGCAGCACCCCTTTCTGTGTTGAGACTTAAATTCCAATGGACTAATTCCAACATTTCATTCTCTTGGTTGAAGGCCATTGCATTCTGTACGCTGAAAGATCCCGATGAGTGAATGTGCTGGATGACTGCCATTGATGGACTTTACTCCCTTTCTCATATCCCTGTCCAAATACCCACACAGCTCTGGGAGTGTTTGGTAATGGATTACAGCATCAACTCAAGACATTCGAGAGCTATGGAGACGTGGAACTGGCACCAAGGACAATTTTTGCCAATGCTGTGCTGAGTGGGAAGAAGATATGGTGTTTTCCCTCAATGCCGTGTTCTCAATAACACCTCCCCCAGCAAGGTGACTACCTGATCCGCTTAGTAGATACAGCTCCACCGGCAGCCAAAACAGGGATGGAGGGAACAGAATCATTAACCTGAGTCCTTTGCTTTGCTGCACAGAAGAATCTGTGCAGCACAAGGCCTGTAGCATATTTTGAAAGAATATTTTGTACCAGAAAAGCCAATTTGCTATGATTGGTCCCATTACATTTGCGCAGTTGTTACTCTACCTGTATTTGGAAGGCAAGTTAGAATCCCTTTTGGTGATTCTTCTGTTAAGAGTCAAAGGGACAGAATGCAACTATTAGTAAAACCTCTTGGGCCTCGGAAATAGAAATGCTTATGTGTCATGACAAGAGGAAAGGGGCCAAACCAGTTGGCAAGCAGCTCTGAAATGGAGGCACAGGGTGGGGGAGCGAAGCGAGGTGCAGAACTGAGGGTTGGGAGAGAGCTGGCTGAGCACTTTCATGTTCTGCTTCTGTAGAGTTTGGAACTCCTACAAGTTTCATTTTTTCGGTGGCAAGGACAAATATTGGTTATTTATAATCCATACTGCTTTCAAGCACCTCAGGGGGTGCTCCGCTGGCTGAGCTGGTGATGAAAGAGAAGATGCAAGCTGAAGGAATTAAACGCTCAGGATCAGACAGGGAAAAAAACAGCCAGGTCCTCTGGAAAGTCCTGGGAATGGTAGGCAGGAGTTAGGGGAGAATTAGAGGCTTTGTGGGCAAGAACTCTGTGGCTGAACACTGAGAAGTAAGAGCTGGGAAAGAAAGATTCTCATGGAAGTTTCCCCCGCCCCTCTTCTTTCTTTGTTTTCTTCTTCCCTCCCTCCCTCCCTTCCTTTCTTCCTGTCATGTCTGGCCCACTGTAAGTAATCAGCAAAGTCTACGTTTCTTACTAATGCCTTGCAGAGGGGGATTTCTTTGGAAGGGATGCAAAGCAATGCTAAATCCCATTTTGGAGGTGGCATGAGGAAAAATGCAGGAGCAATCCCATGTGGGCTACATACGCTTGGTTACTATAGTGAGGAACGATGGTTGGTGTACTCAATGGGGAGTGGAAAGAAGATGGAGGCTGGAACCCTGGCCCCACATTTCTTTACGCCGTCGCAGCAGCCCTGATCTCTGTCCTCACAGTCTTCAGAGCCATCCACCCACCTCCCCACCTCCCCTGTCCCCAGGGAAGCAGACCCAACTGCTCCTCTTCAGACCCACAGAAGGGTAGGTAGGGCCTGACTGAAGTCTCCTCGCAGCTACTGCTCATCGGTCGCTCTCCCACGTTGGGAGAGAGCTAGGTAGGCCTGTCTTTTCCGATTCTGCACAAACTCGGGCTCAGGCTCAGGTGGGAGCAGGAAGTAGGAGAGCTGCAGCAAGTGCGAGCAGCAGGTGTCCAGGCCATCTGGGAGCCGGAAGCGGAGGACAAATGCTCTGTAACTCCATCTCAGGGCGAGCAGAGGCAGGTGTCCAGGGAGGCGGCACCTCCTCACATTTCTGTCACATCTTTGCAAGACTTGAGACCTTGCACATTTTCTCATGGTGCTGATCAAAAGAGCTTTTTTGAGAGATTAAAAAAGAAAAGCCAAGTGTTCATGCACGCAGTCTCCTGGATTCACACGGCGGGCCCCTCGTGAGGGAGAAAGCACATCGGGTTTTTGTGAAGCAGCTGTTCTCCCAGCAGCAGTCTCTTTCCAGTGAAGCCGCAGGCTAGTGTTCTCTGACTGTGTGGTTTCAGAGAGAGGCCTCTGGCCACGTCACACGAAGGGCAGGCTGAGGTCTGCAGCAAAGGAATCATTCCCAAAGCCAATCAAATAGGCAGCTGCGAACCACAAACCCGGAATTCATGTGGGCAGGAGTAGCACAAAGCCTCTAAGGAGTGAATGTTTATTATGTACCAGGCCCTGGGCTAAATTCATTACCTGCATTTTCTTGTTTAATCCTCCCAACACCACTATGGGGTTTAAGCCCCACCTCACCAATGAGATGTAACTTCCCATGGTTAAGTAGTGGGGAAGCAAAGGAGACCAAGTTCAAAGACAAATTTGTCAGACCCGAAGTCCATCGTGCTCTTAGCCAGTGTGCTTGCTACACTGCCTTCTCATATCTTACCATTCTTTTGTCATGGTTCTATTTCCAGTGCCAGGAATAGTTGGAATTGAATTTAGTCTTGATCATTATGGCAATGGATTTTAAAAATTCACCTTCCTTCATGAAGCTGCCCAGAACCCCGGGTCCCTTCTCTGGGCTCACAGTATACCCATGACTGACCTCTATTATTGTTTCTATCACACTGCTTGTAATTATTTATTCACATCTATCCTTTCTGCTGACTGTGAGCTCCTTTGGGGTGTGTTTGTGTGGGGGGGGAGGGGGGTGGCATGCCCTGCTCATCTTTTTCAGCTTTGTATTTATGCCCAGCACCTAGCACATATGTCTGATAGAAAATAAATGTTTATAGAATGTGTGAATTACCTGAACATTTCCTGAACAAAATGGACTGAGAAATAATGACAGAATCAATTAATGCAATGCAGAGAGTATCGGATGTGGACTCTGAATGTCAGCCCCCAAGTCCAGCTTCCTTACTTATAGCTGTGTGCTTTTGGACAAGTCATTTAGCCTATGCAGGCCTATGTTAACTTGCCTACAGATCAAGGCAGTTGTACTTGAGCTCCTCAAGGTCATAGCCAATGCTGACATTCTGTGCATCCAGGCTGAGCCCAGGGTCAGTGCAGTTCCTTCACGAGGAGACCCACCCAGGTAAGATGTTCCATGCTCAGCATGAAGGAATGCACTCCCTCAGACCCAGAGTTCAAGGTCTTGTCTCCCGGACTGGCCAGCCCCGCAGCTCTGCACATATACCCCACATTCCCCTCCACCCTTGGCCCTCTTGGCTACTGCTATGCCCATGTACCTACTCATCTGCCACATCCCTTAGGCTTGATCCTCACTCCAGGCTCTTTCTAATGCAACTTCCTCCCTAACTATACACTTATCTCTTACATGGACCTGGCCCTGAGGGTTATACCCCTCCCATCTGTCCTGCCCTTGTGGCGTTATGACACCTCTAATTAGAATGTCAGTCTCCATCTTAAAGCCATTGAGGTCTTATTAGTGTATTGAGCAAACAGAAAGGAGAACACACTTATTACTAATTAGTGCCAATTCCAACATGCACACTATTAATTGGGTGCTACCTATTCTCCTTGAATTCACACCTTGCATCATGTGCCTTAATAAGAGTATGGCAAGTATTGTGTGAATTAGATGGCAGAGGCTTCCCATTGTTGCCCAGTACACTCAGGCAGCAGCTGGAAGAGCAGATTCTGAATGTTTTGAGTGTTTCTTCGCACTGCATATGAATCTCCCTTAGGCAGAAGAGTTTTGCAGCAAGGTGATCAGAGACATAGCAATTGAGTGAGTCGGCAACAACAGAGAAATTCTGGTTTCTGAACCTGACATATTTGAGAGGAAATGATTAAAACTGGTCTTTGAAATGAAAAAAAATGCAGTGAGGCTTTTTTGCAAAGGGCTTTGTATTACAGATATAAGAGGAAACCATAGGAACTCAGGATGCATAACCCGAAGAAGAATCAGCCTAGGCAGGGAGGAGGTGGCTAGTCTTCATGAATGTGAGGGGATGACATGAGAAGGAGCCTGTTCTGTGCCTCGTCAGAGGGCAGAAGCAGAACAGGAGGTGGAAGATCGCTGCTCCACTTGAGGGAGCACTCTCTGTGATTTGGAGCACTCAAGTAGTGAGCTTCCTGTCCCTGTAAGTGTTCAAGTTGAGTCTGGATGGCTGCATGGTAGGGTTTCAATCATGTGGATGGGTCAGGATCAGGTGAGCTCTAAAGTTCCCTCTGGCCCTGACTTCTGGCCAGAGATCTCTGCCTCAAAATTGTGAGGAGTCAGTGCTGATCTGACAATGGGCCGGGACACGGGAGTCTATTTTGGGCCTGGACGTCCTTTTTCTTTTCTCTCCCAATATCGTCCTGTTTGTGGCAGCTGTTTTAGTTGGCTGGTTCAACAGCGTGCCCATCACCTTCTCCCTTGCTGTTTTCCTCTATAGAGGTTGGAAGAGTTAAATCCTTGCTTTCCCAGCCTCCACTGGAGCTAGGGGCAGCCATGCAATCCAGAGCTGGCCCATGAGCATAAATGGAATTCTCTGGGGTAGGGAGGAGGCTTGTGAGGCTTGTAATAATCAGGTCCCATCAGGAAACCCATGGCACACTCAAATAAAGATAATTCAGGATGGGTTTAACATAAGAACTGTTTACAAAGAGGTGGACAGTTTTGTCTTGGTTTGTCTCGGGGCTGCTGATGCAAAGTACCAGAAACTGGTTGGCTTTTATGACAGAAAATGTATTAGGGGTAAAAGCCTACAGTTAGAAGGCTGTGAAATGTCCAAATCAAGGCATCAGCAGAGATGCTTTCTCCCCAAAGTCAGCTACTAGTGTTTCTGGGACATGGCGAAGATGGTCATAGATCTCTGCTGAGGTCCCTGCCTTCCCCTCGAGAAGCTGCCATCTTCTGGAGCTCAGCCGTGGGCAACCAGGCAGAGGGCTCATCTCTGACCATGTCTCTTCTCCGTCTCAGCTGCTCTGCTTTCTTCCCAAGTTCAGCTGTGGACTATCAGGCATCTGGCTCATCGATTCAGCCTTGAGCTGCTCCTTGGGCCCAGCCTCTTGGGGTCTTTGTGCTTAAGCTTTGGCTGCTATTTTTTGTGATCTATGTACCTTAAAAAAAAAAAAAAAAGTTTTGGCTGTTTGTGATCTTTGAGTTCTCTCTCACATTTCAGGGTCAAAAATGGCAGCTTTGTTTTCCTGTGTCTTTCTGTCTCTGTTTATATCAGACCTAGCAAGAGGATGGAGACTCAACCTGAATCATGCCTCACTGATGTAGTCCAATCCAAAGCAATCTATTCAAGTGATCTAAAGTGGATCTAATGAAATCAAAGGGTACCACACCCACAGGAACAGATTAGTTTAAGAACTTAATCTTTTTCTGGGATTTGCAAAATTCAAACTGTCACAACAAGGTTCAGGGAAACTACAAGGGATAGTGTGGTGCAATAGCAGAGCTGTTCCCACATCTAAACCAAAAGGGACGAGGAGAAGGAGCAGTTACCCAACCTTGGAGATGGTTGTATTGTGAAGGCTGCCTTGAGAGGAGCTGTGGCTTTTGGTTGGGAGGCACAGGCCACCCAGGGCAGCTCCACAGGGAGGGAAGAGGGAAACACCTTGGTTCACCTCACTCTGCTCCCTCCCTCTAGTCTCCTGCTGAGACTTCTTATTGGCTTAGCCCAACTACTCTCTTGGATAAAGAGTAGAGTAAAGAAGGGTGAAGAGAGACCTAGAGAACAAATGGAAGCTCTCATGAAAAGGAACTAATTTTTCCTAGGACACGATGCCTGGGAGAACAGTAGCCATCTTGCCAACATGAGGTGAAAAGCCTGAGAGGGTCTAGTAAGAGAATGGCTCACCTGGGTATCTGACCCTGGGAAATTGGCTTTCCTTCCACCCAATCTTGCTGGAATATTAAGAAAAGTGCTGGGAAGCAGACTTGGCCCAATGGATAGGACGTCCATCTACCACATGGGAGGTCCGCAGTTCAAACCCTGGGCCTCCTTGACCCGTGTGGAGCTGGCCCATGCGCAGTGCTGATGTGCGCAAGGAGTGCCCTGCCATGCAGGGGTGTCCCCCACGTAGCGGAGCCCCACGTGCAAGGAGTGTGCCCCATAAGGAGAGCTGCCCAGTGCAAAAGAAAATGTAGCCTGCCCAGGAATGGCGCTGCACACATGGAGAGCTGACACAACAAATGACGCAACAAAAAGAAATACAGATTCCCAGTGCCACTGATAAGAATAGAAACGGTCATAGAAGAACCCAGCAAATGGACACAGAGCAGACAACAGGGGGACAGGGAAGGTGAGAGGAAAAAAAAAGTTCTTTAAAAAAAAAAAAGAAAAAAGTGCTGATGTTGTAACCAATTACTTGGCCCTGGTAGGCAGGCAAAGACATAATCATCATCTAGATAGTAGAGGTCAGGGAGCAAGACCAACATCTGGAGGCCCGTTCTGCCTGACCCATATATAAGCTCTACGGCTGCTAAAGAGGTTTTCTGTTTCCCTGACTGTAAAGAAGTCCCAGGTAACCTGACAGGATCCTCTCCCTGGTCAGGGGAACTTCCTATAGCAACTGCCTGGGGACTGGAGAGCTCCAGGACCCAGCCTTTCCTATGGGGAGAAGCCTGCTGTGTCTCTAGCTTTTCACAGTTGACTCCTTTCCTACAGGTAATCATTTGTGCCCTTCACTCACAATTATGCCCTTGATACTGTTCTTCCATAATTGTTCAACTACACAGTGTGTTAGAAATAATCCTGCCCTCAAGTGGTTTAAAATCTCTGGAGACAAACAAGCATGCCCGCAGGAAAGAAGTAGAGGACATTTGAACATTAAACTTTGTGGAGATAGCCTTAGTGCTAAAGAAATTAAAGGCAGGTTGGTCAGAAGGAGCAGGCAGACAAGAATTAAAATTCTAGCCCTGTTGCTTATTAGTTGTGTGAACTTAGATGGTTATTTCATATGTCCTTACCTGTATAATAGGAATAAGAATGCTCACTTTTTGAGACTTTTAAAGATTATAGATAATATAAACATATAAATGAGTATATAGGCAGCAGACTTGGCCCAGTGGTTAGGGCGTCCGTCTACCACATGGGAGGTCCGCGGTTCAAAGCCCGGGCCTCCTTGACCCATGTGGAGCTGGCCCACGCGCAGTGCTGATGTGCGCAAGGAGTGCCGTGCTACGCAGGAGAGTCCCCCGCGTAGGGGAGCCCCACGAGCAAGGAGTGCGCCCTGTAAGGAGAGCCACCCAGCGTGAAAGAAAGTGCATCCTGCCCAGGAATGGTGCCGCCCACACGGAGAGCTGACGCAACAAGATGATGCAACAAAAAGAGGCAAAGATTCCCGTGCAGCTGACAACAACAGAAGTGGACAAAGAAGACACAGCAAATAGACACAGAGAACAGACAACTGGGGTGGGGGGGGGGTGGGAAGGGAAGAGAAATAAATAAATCTTAAAAAAAAAAAGAGTATATAGTAATAATTCTGTAGTGTTTATTATATGTCAGATTCTGTGAGATAGATTAACTCTATGAGGTAGGTACTCCTAGCATTACCAAATTATAAAAGGGGAAACCAAATTACTGAGATGTTAAGTAACTTGTCTAAGATCAGGAGCTAGCAAGTGAAGAACCAGAATTTGAACCCAGGCAGACTGGCAAGAAGCAGTCATTTAACCACTATACCATACTGGCTGCTACGGTAAGTGATTAGTAATTTGTCTTGCTTCTATCTCTACTACCAGTGCTGCCACCACTGCCACCACTACCACCGTCACTAGCATGGGCTGGACAATCTGGTGGAGTTTCCATCAAGAGTAGTATCTGAGCCTAAAGAACCGATGAAGTTGCCTCAGTTTAGTGGAAGGACATCCCAAGTGAAGGTACAGCAGGAGCAAGAGTGGCCCTGGCCCTGTGAGGGGCAGAGCGGACTTGCTTGATTGGAGCATGACATGGGGTTGGGAGCAGTACCATGACCTGGTTAGGTAGGGGGCGTCCAGGTCATGGAAGCTCCAGAAAGCCATGCAGATGATTCTGGACTCAATGACAGGCATGGGGAGCCAGTCCAGCACTGAAGCCAGGCCATGAGACATGTGAAAATAAAAGTAGTATTGTGAAAAATTAGGTAAACTGCCGAGATAAGCTTTGGCAAGGGCCAGCAAGGTCGCTGTTGTTAGTAATTGTCATTTTGGAGACATTTTGATGCAAACTTGGTGAAAGAAAGAGGAATGAAGGAAAGTGATTGAGAAAGGAAACCAAGTTTACCAGTTTTAAGAGAAATGATTCCATCATTCTTCAACTTTCACCTCCTCAGGTGTGCTTGGTTTGGCTCGGCACAGTACCAGCATTTCCTGGGTATGCCAGCCCTGCAAGTGATGGGCAATGCTCAGAAATGGGCACTCCATGGGTCTGAGTCTCCTAACTCTGCTGGAAGATATTTCCTTTCTCATGGAAAGCAAAGTGGACCCTCTGAAGTCCTTCCAAGAGATGTATCTGCTATGACAGAGGAAACACAAACTATCTGAAAATCTTTTGTTAATGAGAGTTTTGTTTAGAAATCGTGATTGCTTGCTCTTTTAATTCAACACCCACACCCACAGGTTTTTTTAATGGAAAAATTAAGGGAAATCTTGTCCATTCATATCCAAATAAGGTAAAAGATGATTAAGAGTAGTTGTCACCATGGCTCTTAATTTCTGCCCTTGGTGAAACAAGAAAGGGATCAGACCATTCTCAACCCTCAAAATTCAATGGCAGGGTCAATGGTTGCGAACTCAGTACTCGCTTGCACAAACACTTCTGCAATGTATGCCTATCACCAAGGGAGACGCTAGCTTGGGGTTCTGAGACTATGAATGTTCCTACCTTTAGACAGAGGGTTGAAGCAATGAGGGAAATCTCTGATATTAAGTAAAAGAGAATAAAGAGCAAGTGCGACCCTTTGACTGGACTGAGCCGCTTGGTATCTTGGCATTTCCCTCTGGCCACATCCCCTGAGGGCAGGGCTCCTCCTGGGGATGGCAGAGGCTAGGAAAGTTCCCTACAACCTGGCAGCTTGTTCCAGAGGCACCCAGGTTACAGATGACAAGGGTGTCTCCACCAGCCACGAGCTCCTGCCTCATTCCACAGAAACCCACACAGAGTGATCTGTTTCCTTCTCAACAGCCAAGGTTGTTTGTTCTTTGTTTGGGCTTTCTTTTTTTTTTTTCTTTTTCTTTTTAATTTATTGAAATATATCACTCATACATAAACATACATAAACAATAACTGTTTAATAGTTGCGAACTTACAAAACAAACATATATAACATCAAACAAACATATATAACATCTCACCCTACCACCAATAACCATTTTAACTAATAATTAAAGAGCAATGTCAAAATATCACTACTAAACAAAGTAGTTTCCCCCTAACCAGTCTGATTATCTTTATATCATTTATATATAAACATACATAAACAATTAAGTGTATAGTAAAAGTTGTGAACTTACAAAGCAAACATGCATAACATCATACAGGGATCCCATACATCAAACCTCTACCAACACCTTGCATTGTCATGAGACATTTGTTACAAACTATGAAAGAACACTGTCAAAATCTTACTACTAATCATAGTCCTTATCTTACATTTGATATGTTTTTCCCCCAACCCACCCTATCATAATTTTTTAAATATATTTTTTTATGAGAGAAGTTGTAAACTTATGAAACAATCATGAACATGTGCAGAATTCCTGAACAACACCCCTCCATCAACACACCACTATATGGTGTGTCATTTGCTACAGATAAAATAATATCATCTGGTTGTTACCATGTCCATAGTGTACATTTGGCTCACATTTTCTATATTGCCTCAGTATCAACACAGTACATCTTCTGCATACATGCAAGAATATTATATTATTGCTACTAACCACAGACCATAGGTCACTCCAGCTGTATTTTTCCCATGCTTCTCCACATTCCCATCACCCTGCAGTAGTGATATACATTTGTTCTAGGTAACAAAGGACACTCTTGCATCTGTACCATCAGCCACAATTCTCACCCACCTCTTGGCTTACTGTGCTATCCAGTTCCTAAATTATTCTCAAGCATTCTGTCAATTGGCATTTAAATAACTAGACTACCATTTTCAGTCACATCCCCATATATAAACTAGCTGTTACTCACTGTGTGTTACCATCCACTCTATACATTTCCACACTTTTACAGTAAAGCTAATTAAAACTTCTATATACATTAAACATCAGTAGTCCACTCAGTCCTTCTCTTATCTTCTTTAAGAATCCACCACCTACCACCAGGTCTTGAAGATATTTTCTAATAATTTCTTCTAGACATTTATGGTTCTTGCTTTTATTTTTAGGTTTTTGATCCATTTTGAGTTAGTTTTTGGATAAGGTGTGAGATAGGGGTCCTCTTTCCTTCTTTCAGCTATGGATGTCCAATTTTTTCAGCACCATTTGTTGAATGGATTGTTCTGCCTGAGCTGTGTGAGTTTGACAGGCTAGACAAAACTCACTTGACCATACTGTGAAGGTCTGTTTCTGAACCATAAGTTTGGTTCCATTGGTCTATTGTGTCTGTCTTTAGGCCAGTACCATGTTGTTTTTACCACTATAGGTAGGTATTATGATTTAAAGTCTGGAGATGAGGGTTCACTTTTCCTTTTTATGATGTTTCTGGCTATTCAGGACTCCTTACCCTTCCAAATAAATTTAATGATCGTGTTTTCAATTTTTTCTTTAATGATGGTGGAATTTTTATCGGGATTGCATTAAATCTGTATATCAATTTGAGTAGAATTGACATCTTAATGGTATTTAGTCTTCCAATCCATGAGCATGGAATGTTCTTCCAGTTATTTAGGCCTTTTTTGATTTGTTTTAACATTGAGTTGCAGTTTTCTGAATACAAGTGCTTTATATCATTGGTTAAGTTTATTCCTGACTATTTGAGTTTATCTGTCATATTTTATTATCACCACTCTTTTGACAATTTTAGTTACTTTTATTGATATAATCTTCATTTCTAGACTCTCTTCCAGGCCCCTCTCTCCTGCCTTTTCTTTTCAGGCTCTAGCACACCTGTTAGCATTTCCTAAAAATCTGGTCTCTTGGTTAGAAATTCTCTCAGTTTCTGTTTATCTGTGAATATTCTAATTTTACCTCATTTTTGAAAGACAGTCGTACTGGATATAAGACTCTTGGCTGGAAGTTTTTCTCTTGTAGTATCTTAAATATATCGTACCACTGTCTTCTGGCCTCCATGGTTTCTGGTGAGAAATCAGCATTTAATCTTATTGGATATCCCTTATATGTTATGCATTGCTTTTCTCTTACTGTTCTCAGAATTCTCTCTTTGTCTTTGGTATTTGACATTAGTATGTGTCTCGGAGTTGGTCTATTTGGATTTTTTTGGATGGGAGTAAGTTGTGCTTCCTGGACAGGGATATCTATGTCCTTCAATAGGGTTGGGAAATTTTCTACCATTATTTCTTTAAATATTCCTTCTGCTCCTTTTCCCTTCTCTTCTCCTTCTGGGACACCCATGACACACATGTTTGCATGCCTTTTGCTGTCATTCAGTTCCCTGAGACCTTGTTCAATTTTTTCCATTCTTTTCTTCATCTGTTCTTTCGTATGTTCACTTTTTTTAAAAATAATTTTATTTATTTATTTATCTCCCCTCCCTCCCACCCCATTGTCTGTTCTCTGTATATATTTGCTATGTGTTCTTCTTTGTTCGCTCCTGTTGTTGTCAGTGGCACGGGAATCTATGTTTCTTTTTGTTGCATCATTTTGTTGTGTCAGCTCTCTGTGTGTGCGGCGCCATTCCTGGGCAGGCTGCACTTTCTTTTGCGCTGGACAGCTCTCCTTATGGAGTGCTCTTCTTGCACGTGGGGCTCCCCTATGCGGAGGACACCCCAGTACGGCACGGCACTCCTTGCACGCATCGGCACTGTGCATGGGCCAGCTCCACACCAATCAAGGAGGCCCGGGGTTTGAACCGTGGACCTCCCATGTGGTAGATGGATGCCCTAACCACTGGGACAAGTCCACTTCCTTGTATGTTCACTTTCAGTGGCCATTTCTTCAAGCTCACCAATCCTTTCTTCTGTCTCCTCAAATCTGCTATTATATGATTCCAATGTTTTTTTTTTAATTTCATTGATTGCACCTTTCATTCCCATAACATCTACTATTTTTCTCTGTATGCTTTCAAATTCTTCTTTGTGCTCATCCAGCGTCTTCTTAATATCTTTAATCTCTTTAGCCATCTCATTGAATTTATTAAGGAGATTTGTTTGAACATCTATAATTAGTTGTCTCAACTCCATTATGTCATCTGGAGGCTTATCTTGTTCCTTTAACTGGGCCATAGCTTCCTGTTTCTTGGTGTGGATTGTAATTTTTTGTTGGTGGTCTTCACTTCTGGCTTACTAGAGTATTTATTCTGGGTGCAATTTTTCTCTTTAGTACAGGGCTTCCTATCATTTTTCCCTTGCTGGTTGTGCAATAAGAGCCAAGCATTTTGTTGGTGCTGTAAGCTGTGGAGGCTCAAGCTGCCCTCATTGCACCAGGGACCAATGAAGCTTCTTCCAACTTTCTCCTTTGCCAGGGGTAGGGACAGTGTCACAGCTATGTGGAATAATCCATGTGCAGGCCTAGACTGCAGTTGCCCAGAGAGACTGATGAAGCTTCACATCCCTTTCTCCCCTCCTGGGGCAGGGATGGAGCTGCAGGTGCGGGCAGCAATCTATGCAGTGCAGGTCTAAGACGACCGCAAATGCCCCGGTAGACTTTTGATTTTCAGTCTATGCCAGCCAAAGTTACCTGCAGTTACCTATTATAGGCTGGTGCAGGGCTCCTCAACCTTCTTCCCACCAGAGGTGGGGCTGAAGCCTAGGCAGCCTGCAGGCTGACCTGCGTGAAAGAAACTGGTTCCTGCCAATACTGAGAGTTTCTGTCAGCCTGGCTTCCTCTCAGGCTTGGGGCAGAGTCAGAATGACGGCCACTGGCCTCTTTCTGAATGGGCTGGTTCTCACCCCCCTGTTCCCAGGATTATCTCTTAGCAACCCAAGTCTCCCATTCAGTAGCCCAAATCAGCAGCCAACCATCTCCTTCTCCCCCCGTTTCTGGGAAATGAACCTTTCAATTCCATCACAGAACAGCTCCTAGGGCAATTCCTGCACCTAAGTAGGATGATCACCGGCCTCCACAGCTTGGCGGGTAATTTCCCAGAGAGGCTGGTGCAGGTCCCTGCAGTTTCCTCCCTGCTGAAGGTGGCACTGGGGCCTAGGCTAGACCTGCAATCTGACCTGGACGGAAAGAAGCCAGTCCCCACCAGCACTGGGATTTTCAGTCTGCCCTGCTTCCCCTTGTGCCAGGCGTGGAGTTGAGAAGGCGGCTCCCAGCCTCTTTCTGGCTTGGACCGGCTCAAATTTTAACTGTTCTCAGGATCATACTGTAGCCCACTGAATTTCCTCATCAGTAGCTGAAATTTGTGCCCAACCGTCTCTTCCTCCCCGTTTTGGGGAAGCAGAGCTTTCAATTCCAGTCGCAGAACAACCCGAGGTGGCTTGTGCCTCTAGTGGAGGATGGGCACTGGCCTCCGGGGCGTGGAGCGCTCTACTTACAAGTCTTCTCTGCAGACAGGCAGTCTCCTCCTTCACTCCCCCAAGGACGTTGCAGGATGCTCTTCTGGCCTCCTGGAGCCCCCAACAGGTGCTTCAGCTAGCTCCAGAGAGCTCCGGGTGTTTGCTAACTGCCCTGTAGCAGGAGCTGACTCTAGGAGCTCCTTACTCTGCTGCTATCTTGCTGGTTGTCTCGCAAGTTGTTTTTTTACTGTCGACCCTGTGATCTTCTAGGTGTCTGCAAATTGGGAAATTATTTTTACCCAGATGGAAAAATAAAGTTATTCCATTGTGGCTTCCTGCCTGCGCTTCCCACCTGGTATTGGCTTTCATAATTGGGGCCCAGCTGACCATTTTAGAGACGAAACAGCTGGAATCTTGCCTGTGCCACTTTCAAGATATATTAGTCTGGGTAGGTGATTTTTGTTTGTTTGTTTATTTGTTTACCCTCTCTGGATTTAATCTCCTCATCTGAAAAATCCATGGGATTGGACTACATGATCTCCATGGTGTGAAAGAATAAAAAGACAAAGGTTTAAAAAACTATATCTACTTTTTAAAAAAATTATCTTTCTTTTTTTTAAGATACCTAGATCACACAATGTTACATTAAAAAATAGAAAAGGTTCCCATATACCCCACTCCCCACACCCCCCATACCCCTCCCACATCAACAACTTCTTTCATTAGTGTGGTACATTCATTGCACTTGATGAATACATTTTGTAGCACTGCTACGCAGCATGGATTATAATTTACATTGTAGTTTACACTCTCTCCCAGTCCATTCAGTGGGTTATGGCAGGATAAAGAATGTCCTGCGTCTGTCCCTGCAATATCATTCAGGACAACTCTAAGTCCCCAAAATACCCCCATATCACATCTTTTCCCTCTCCCTGCCTTCAGAAAACTCCCATGGCCACTGTCTCCACATCAATGATAAAATTTCTTCCATTGCTAAAGTCACAATAATTCTATAGTAGAATACCAGTAAGTTGACCTAATCCATATTTTATTCCTCCATCTTGCTGGTCCTGGGATGGTGATGCTCACTCGACCTTTAAATTGAGAGGGGGCTTAGATCCCACATGGTCTATGGAAGGGATTCTCCTGCTTGCAGTTGTAGATTCTCTCAATTCCTTGGTGGTTGACCATCCTTACCTCCTTGTAAGCTGACCTGGGTAAATCTAACGAACTGGAGTGTAGTTGTTGCAGCTCTGCTGAGGCTCAGGGCCCCAGTGGCACATGAACAGTCCAGACATTCAAGTTTCCTGGGCATACACCAACCCCCAGCACCAACCACAGGTTCAGTAAAAGTGACAGAAGAAGCATACATAGAGATATGTCTACTTTAATACAATCTGATTAGACTTTTCTCCTCCCCATTATGAAAAGGGCAACACTTTGTTTCTGTACATCTGAAAGCATTCACCACATTCTGGAATTTTATCATCTTCACCCAATGGAGGGAGCACACGATGGAGAAAAATCAATTAAAGAAAGAAAGAGCACAAGGAGCAAAATTGTTCAGTTTGCAGGAGTTGAAATATCCAGGCTTTAGCTTCAAAGGTGCAGCTTAGCAGATACTCTGGCTCTGTGCTCTCACTTACGCCTGGCAGTGGAGTCCTCAGCCCATTAGCCTCTGCTCCAGGCACCATCTGAAACCCCATCTCTCAGGATCTGCCTCCCAGGTAACTTGACACTTCATGGATAGGAGCAAAAGAGCTGAGTCACAGAGAACATGAGACAGTCTTGCTGGGTCTTGTGAGGGCTACAAGGATTACAGGACAAGATTTCTGCTTTCCTGATGAGCAAGAAAAGGGGACTAACTTTGTGGCACACTCACCAGTCTTCCAGGAGTTTCAAGGAGAGTGGTCAGGAAGACTGGTATAGGTATGGCCTGGGGAACACTTCCACAGCAAATCTGCTACCCACGGTGCTGCCAAGGGCCTAGAAAGAAAGACTAGGTGACCTCAGAACAAACAAACTAGCTGCCAGAGTCCATTTATTCCTTTCCCCATTAAGATTAAATGAGCACCTTCTATGCCCCAGAAAGGAGAATATTGAGAAGAATGAAGCAAGACTTTGCCCTCTAAGACATTACTTACTCAAAAAAGCTTACAATTTAGTATATGGCCAAAGCTCAGGTACACTTAACCTGAGGGAGAGTACAGAATGACTTTTTAAAATTAACTTTATTGAGGTATAATTTACATATCAAAAACACACCCATTTTAAGTGTACAATTAAATGATCTTTAGTAAATGTAGACATCACCATTATGCAGTTTTAGGACATTTTCATCATCCCAGCAAAATGCCTCATGCCCATTTACATGTTAGTGCCTGTTAATCCCTGTTTCTATCCCAAGCTCCATTTATCTACTTTCTTTCTCCACATTTGCTTTTTCTGGAAATTTCATAAAAATGGTATTAGACAATATGTTGTGATTGTGTCTGGCTTCTTTCATTTAGCATAATGAATTTGAGAGTCCATCCATGTTGCAGGATGTTCAGTTCTTTATTCCTTTTTATTGCTGAATAATATTCTATTGTATGATACAGCACATTTTATTAATCCATTAGTTAATGGTCTTATGGGTTATTTCCACTTTTTGGCTATTATGAACAATTAATGCTGCTATGAACATTCACACAAGTCTTCATATGGATATATGGTTTCATTTCTCTTGGGTATATACCTAAGAGTAGAATTGATGGACTGTATGGTAAATTCATATTTAATTTTTGTTTTGAGCTTCAACACAAGAATTTACTTTTTATATTTATAACAAACTTAATTTTCAAATAAGTTTTATATTACAGAAAAGTTATATCGAGAGTACAGGGAATTCCCAATTAACCACTCCCCTCCCCCTCCCATATTTTCCCCTATTAATAACATTCATGTTTAACTTTTAAAGAAACTGCCAAACTGTTTTCCAAAGTTCCTGTACCATTTTACATGCCCACAGAAATATATGATTGTTCCTGTTTGTCTATGTCCTCACCACCATTTATCTGTCTTTTTTTAAATTGCATATAGTCATCACAGTGAGTGTGAAATAGCTATCTCATTGTGGTACGAACTTGCATTTCCCTAATGACTAATGATGTTGAACGTCTTTTCATGTCCTTAATGGTCATTCATATATCTTCTTTGGTGAAATGTCCATTCAAGTGTTTTGCCCATTTTTTACCTGGTTTTTATCTTCTAATTATAGAGTTGCAAGAATTCTCTATATATTCTGGATACGAGTCCTTTATCAGCAGAGATTTGGAGGTAATTTTCCCAATTGGTGGCTTGTCTTTTCATTTTCTTAATAGGTATCTTTTGAAGCACAAAATTTCAAAGTTTCAATGAAGTCCATTTAGTCAATTTCTTCTTTTGTGGATCATGCTTTGGTGTCATAGCTAAGAAATCTGTGCCTAACCCTTAAGGTCTTGAAGATTTTCTCCTGTAATTTCTTCTAAAATTTTATAGTTTTGGTGCTTACATTTAGGTTTATGATCATTTTGAGTTAATTTTTGTATGTGGTGTGAAGTAAGGGTCTAAGTTAATATTTTTGCATGTGGATATCCAATACTCCCACCACCATATGTTAAAAAGACTCTCTGGGAAGCGGACTTGGTCCAGTGGATAGGGCATCCATCTACCACATGGGAGGTCCACGGTTCAAACCCAGGCCTGCTTGACCCATGTGGAAATGGCCCACATGCAGTGCTGATGCATGCAAGGAGTGCCCTGCCATGCAGGGGTGTCCCCGTGTAGGGGAGCCCCATGTGCAAGGAGTGCACCCCATAAGGAGAGTCGCCCAGTGCAAAAGAAAGTTCGACCTGCCCAGGAATGATGCTGCACACACGGAGAGCTGGCACAACAAGAAGACGCAACAAAAAGAAACACAGTATTCCTGTGCCGCTGACAACAACAGAAGCAGACAAAGAAGAACACACAACAAATGGACACAGAGAGCAAACAATGAGGGGGTTGGGAGAGGAAAGGGAGAGAAATAAATAAAAAATGAATCTTTAAAAAAAAAACTCTCCTTTTCCTCATTGAATTGCCCTGGCACCTTTGTTGAAATCAGTTGACCATAAATATAAGGGTTTATTTCTGTACTTCCAGTTCTGTTCCATTGATTTATATCCCTATCTGTATGCCAGTATCATACCACACTGATAACTATGACAATTTGAATTTGGAGAATCTCAAAAAAGAGATTGTGGATGTGAGATCCTTTGATTGCATTTGATTCAATGAAGGAATCTTGATTAGATCACTTAAGTAGATAGCTTTTGATTGGACTATGTCAGTAAAGCATGAAACAGGTGGGTCTTTGTCCTCTTGCTGAGCCTTATATAATAGAGACACAAAGAAGAGACACACAGAAAAGGAAGCTCTCCCATTTTGACCCAGCAATGTGAGAGAGGGAGCTCAAGAGTCATTAAAAACTAAAGATGAAGAACAAAGACCTCAATAGGCTGGGCCCATAGTGCAGCTCAAGGCTAAAGAGAAGTCATATGACTGATCACCTATACCTGGGCTCAGGGAGAAAGTGGAGCAGTTAAGGCTGAGAGAGGACAATGAGAAAGAGACAGTTATATGCCTGATAATCTACAGCTGAGCTCTGGGAGATGGTAGATTCTGGAAGGGAGGGTAGGGACCTTGGCAGAGTTTAGTCGCCATCTTGCCTCACCACATGGTAGGGTGCCAGAATTACCAGTAGCTGAATTGGGTGAGAAAGTACCTCTGACGGTGCTATGATTTGGACACTTCATGACCTCAGAACTGAAAGATTTTCACCTAATAAAAGTCCCATTATAAAAACCAAACCATTTCTGGTGCTTTGCAACCAGGAGCCCTTTGGCAAAGTAAGACAAACAATAGCTTTATAGTAAGTTTTGAAATTGGGATGTGAAAGTCCTTCAGTGTTGTTCTCATTTTTTTTCAAAATTGTTTTGACTATTCTTGTTGAATTTTTTTTCATGTAAATCTTAACATTGGCCTGTCAACTCCTACAAAAGAATAATCTGCTGAAATTTTTAAAGAAATTGTATCAAATGTATATATCAGTTTGCCATCTTAAGAATACATTGAAAAATCCATAAACATGGACTGTCTCTGCATTTATTTTTATCTTCTCTAATTCTCCTCTGCAATATTTTGTAATTTTTGGTGTGCAAGTCTTGCACTTCTTTTGTTAAATTCATTCCTAAGTATTTTATTTTTGTGATGCTACTGTGAATGGAACTTTATTTTCAGATTATTCATTGCTCATATATAGAAGTACAATTGATTCACGTATCCTGTGACTTTGATGGACTACTTTTCTGTGGGTTGATTCCTTAGGATTTTTATCTAATCATTTTTACCTTAGACAAAATCATTATGAGTTTTTAAGTCTTTCACCAGTCCATAGCAAACTAGAAGCTACAAATTAGGAGAATGAGTGGCAAAAGCAATAGCTCCACTAGTGTCCCTAAGAGTTGACATATAACATAAAAGTAAAAAAGGAAGAAGAGGAAAAAGTAGAAAAAAGACACACAAAATTCCAAAAGCATAATAGTCTGGGATGTTTCAGAGTAAAGGTGAGCAGTGTTACATATCTCAAAAGCCATGGTATTAGCAATCCATGACAATTATACCTTCACCATAAAAAAGGAAAAATCAAGTTAGGTTCAATGACTACTATTCAAGAAATAAAAAGTGTGTCTGGACTTGATAGAAATGGTAGACTGAGATGCTCAGAGCTCTGCCATCCATAGAAACTTTGAACAACCAGCAAGAACTGGCAGAAACATCTTTCTCAAAGCTTCAGAAATCAGTCAAAGGACTGCAGTAAGAAGATAAGGGCTGAATCAAGAAAAAGGGTACTTAAATGTCAGCCAATGTTCCCAGTGCAGATCCCTGGTCTTGGTTCTTGAAAGGTGCAGGATAACCCTTGTATAAATAGAGGGAGCATGTATGTCTGGCCCAATCTATCTGGTTGTGGCCTGAGATACTCACTATGCCAGAACTTGCCCTGCATGTAGAAGGCAGCTCACTGAGCACTGCTACAGAATGTTGTGGGAGAACAGTCAAATTGTGCTGCCTGGGGCAAGGGATTGCTGAGTGTAAGACATTTAGTACAGTGCCCAGGACCATGGAGAAACTCTTCTAGGGAAGAGGGAACATTCATAACAGTGTAAATGGGGAAATTACTAGGGCCACATTTGCATGTCCCAGACAGGATGCATATGAAGAAAAGGTCAAGGAGGCACCTATATTTTGACTTAGAGCTATTCTCTAAATTCATTGTATGGATAAGCCCTGAAGAAGAGCACTTACACAGGTCAATCTGCAAAGACTGGGAATGGTGTTTTATTTATTTTTCTTTATTTTTTGGTCCTGGCATTCAAGGAAATCTCTGTCATATTACCAGTTGGATACAAGATTAAGAACAGATGCCTCAGAATCTAAATTCTAGAGATAACAAATTAAAATATCAAAATGTTCAGGTTTCAACAAAAGCATATTAAAAACATACCTAATGGATACAATTAAAAACAACAACTGAGGGAGTGCTGAATTCCTAGCCAGGGGAGCTCTATCACAGTCCCTAAAGGAACAGCAACAATCTCCCGAGTTCAACGGCAATGACTAAAAAAGAATGAAGGTTGAGCAATGAGCCCTTGACACTAATGACTATGCTTGTGAGCCTGTATATCTGAAATAAGAACAAGGCCTAGAGCTGCAGGGTGCCTAAGAGTTATCTCCTGAGAGCCTCCGTGTTGCTCAAATGTGGCCCATCTTGAAGCCAAACTCAGCATGTAAAGTCATTGCCTTCCCCCCAGCGTGGGACATGACTCCCGGGGATGAGCCTCCCTGGCACCGAGGGATTACTACCAAGTACCAGCTGATGATGTAGCTAGAAAATGACCTTGAATAAAAGGGTCAACTCAGACCAGCAGAATATCTCAGTCTACGTATAATACCAGGAGTTAAAAATGCTTTTTGACCTGAATCAAGGGGGAAACGGAAAGGACAAATGAGTTTATATGGCTATGAGTCTCCAAAAAGAGCCAGGTGGTTATCAGAGGGGTTGCCCTTATGCACACCTCAGCAGAGTCCCAGAGACAGATAAAGTAAATACAACCCTGGGTGTTGGTTCTTCTGAGGGCTACAGAGACCCACAGGTTCTATGGTCATGGCAGATGGACTTCAGTGCCATGTCAGTTGGCCCTTCTTTGGAGTTTGTGTTTCTGTGTGATGGAGCTGGACTCAGATGTGATCTTTTTTTACAAGCCTCTCCTGTTACTTTTACCAGAACTGTAGTTGGTGCTGGGGTTTAATATATACCCAGGGTATCTGAATCTCTGGACTGACCATATGATAGCCAGGCCCTGAATCTCAATAGACTTCAGCTCCTACACTCTGGTTTGTTAGGCTTACCCCACTCAGCTAACATAGAGGTGAAGAAGGTCAACCACCACACCAGGGAGCCAAGAGTGCCTACAACTGAAAGCAGGAGGATTGCATCCAGCATCCATGTGGAATCTAAGCCCCCTCTTGATATAGATGTGGGGTGGACACAACCATTCCAAGGTCCACAGGATGGAGGAATAGAGTATGGATTAGAGTGGGCTTATTGATGTTCTATTCATGAACTATTGTGATTAGTAATTGAAGAAAATGTGGCATTGGTGTGGAGAAAGTGGCTGCTGGGTGTGGGGAATGGGAGGAAGAGATGAGATGTGGAGGCATTTTCGGGACTTGGAGTTGTCCTGGGTGATGCTGCAGGGACAGTTATCAGACATTGTATGTCCTCCCATGGCTCACTGGATGGAACGTGGGACAGTGTGGGCTATGATGTGGACCATTGACCATGAGGTGCAGTGGTGCTCAGAGATGTATTCACCAAATCCAATGAATGTCTCATGATGATGGAGGAGATTGTTGCTATGGGGGGAGGAGTGGGGTGAAGGGGGTGGGAGGTATATGGGGACCTAATTTTTTTTAATGTAATATTAAAAAAATAAATAAAGACCAAAAAAAAAAGAACTAAAAGAAATCAGAAAAGTGATAAACTACAAAAGAATAACAATAGAGAGAAGGAAATTATGAAAAGGAACCAACAGAGTTGAAGAGCACAGTAACAGAAATAAAAAGTTCCCTTGAGGGATTCAATAGCAGATTGGAGCTAGCAGAAGAAACAACCAGTGAACTTGAAGATGAGACCATTGAAATCATTCAGTCTGAGGACCAGAAAAAAGAAAGAATGAAGAAAAGCAAACAGAGTCCGAGGAGACTGTGAGACATCATCAAGAATATCAAAACATACATTGTAGAAGTACCAGAAGGAAAGGAAATAGAGAAAGGGACAGAGAGAATATTCAAAGAAAGAATACCTAACTTCCCAAATTTAATGAAAGGCATGAATATATACATCCAAGAAGCTCAACAAACTCCAAATAGGATAAACCCAATGTAGCAGTTTGATATAGTTATTAATTCCAAAAATAGATATTGGATTATGTTTTTAATGTGGTCTATACCTGGGCATGATTAAGTTATAATTAGGGCTTTGATTGGACCACTGACATTAGGGTCTTGAGGCCCCACCACTTGATGGGTGGGGACTCCCAGATAAAAGGCATGGCAAAGGACAAAGTTGAGGGTTTCTGATGTTGAGTTTTGATGGTGGAGTTTGATGCTGAAGTCATAAGCTGGAGCCCCAGGAAGTAAGCAGACAGAAGAAAGAGAAGCAAGCCCCAGGAAGAGAACACCTGAGCCAGGAGAAGAACACAGAGGAATACAGATGGCCCTTAGACACAGCAGAAACCCCCAGGAGAGAGACAGAGCTGTTCACCTGATAGTCTACAGCTGACCTTGTGGAGAGAGGCAAAGTCTAGAGAGGCTCATAGTCTATAGCTGACCTTGTGGAGAAAAGAGAGAAGCCGAGCTCAGAGGAACCCAGGAAGTCTGAACTCTCACAGACATTGGCAGCCATCTTGCTCCAACATGTGGAAATAGACTTTGTTGAGAGAAGTGTTTTATGGCCTGGTAACTGTAAGCTCCTGCCCTAAATAAATACCCTATATAAAAGCCAGCAGGCTTCGGGTATTTTGTATGAGCACCCCTTTGGCTGACTAATACACCCAACTAGACCCACACCAGGAAATACTATAATCAAACTGTCAAATGCCAAATATAAAAAGAGAATTCTGAAAGTCACAAGAGAGAAACAATGCATCACAAACAAGACAGCCTCAATAAGATTAAGTACCAACTTCTCACTGGAAATCACGGAGGCAAGAAGGCAGTGGGATGATCTATTAAAAGTGCTGAAAGCAAAAAATTGCCAATGAAGAATTCTATATCTGGCAAAACTGTCCTTCAAAAATGAGGGAGATGTTAAGACATTCCTGGATAAACAAAAGCTGAGGGACCTCCTCACCACTAGACTGGCTCTAGGAGAGATGCTGAAGAGAGTCTGCAGGTTGATAGGAAAGGATAATAGACAATTGATCAAAGTCACATGAAGAAATAAAGATCCCTGGTAAGGGTAACAACACGGGCAAATAGATAATAAATGCCAAGACTATTGTATTTTTGGTTTGTAGCTCCACTTTTTACTTCTACAGGATCTAAAATGTAATGATAAATCAGTCGCATTTGACTCATAATGTAGAAATATGTAATTTGTAACAAGAACCATAAGTGTGGTGGGGTTGGAAGGTATAGGAACATATATTTTATACGCTATTGAAGTTGTTGCTGTCAAAGCAAATGAGATTCTTATAGATTTGGGATGTTAAATTTAAGCCCCATGGTAACCACAAAGAAAATATCAGAGAAAATGCAAGTTCATAAAGACAGAAACTAGTGTTGTCAGGGGTATGGTAGTGGGAATGGGGAGCTAATGCATAATGGTTGTAGGGTTTCTGTTTGGAGAGGAGGGAAAGTTCTAGTAATGGAAGGTGGCGAGGGTAGCACAATATTAGGAATATGATGAATCCCGTTGATTGGTATGCTTCGGAGTAATTGAGATGGGAAAGTTCATATTGTACGTATGAGTCCCCACAATTAAAAATTTTAAAAAGAAAGAGAAACTGAAGAGACTAACAATTAAATGCAATACATGATCTTGGATGGGATCTAGTAAGGAAGGAGCAAATGCTCCAAGGGACTTTATCAGGGCATAATAAAAAATTGGAATATAGACTGTAAGATTTATATCAATGATAAATTTCTTTAACTTGATATCTGCTCCTAAGGTGGTTACATAAATGAATATCCATGTTCTTAGGAAACGTACATGGCAATATTAACTGTTCAAGGAACATGATGTATACAACCTACACTCAAGTGCTCAGAAAATGGGAGAAAGAAAGAAGAGAGAGAGAGGAAGGAAGGAAGGAAGGAAGGAAGGAAGGAAGGAAGGAAGGAAGGAAGGGAGGGAGGGAGGGAGGGAGGGAGGGAGGGAGGGAGGGAGGAAGGGAGGGAGGGAGGGAGGAAGGAAGGGAGGGAGGGAGGGAGGGAGGGAGGAAAATATGGCAAAATGTTAAAATTGGCAACTTGAATGCCCATGGAGAATGCTGGAATTCTCTGTATGGGGCTTGTATTATTTTTGTAACTCTCCTGCATCGTTGAAAGCATTTCTGTCTGTCCACTTAAAATAGTAATATTTTAAAACATTTGACATTAAAGTTTGACATTCGAAATAATACATTTTTCTTTTTTAGAAGATTAACTCAGAAAGATATTCTCTGAGGTATTGCTTCCTTCTCTTTCCTCTGAATCCAGGGTCACTCTGACAGCCACTGAGCCAATCAGACATTTTCCCAGTGGTTCCTTGAGTGTCCCGTATCTTGGAACTGTAGGTTAATTTGTCTTAGAAAACCATCTCTTACCTGCGTTGAGAAGCTTGTTAAGTCTGGGTGGTGGTGCAGGCTGCCCGTCTGCATTCTCAGGCTAATAGCCTGTGAGCCAGGCCGAAGGAGAAAATTGTGCAAAGAAAATTAATACTGTGGAATCGCCTCCTAAGCTAGGACTGAGGAAGCCCGGGTTGAAGCTATTTAAAGGGAGTTAAGTGCTCAAGTATACAGCATTGCCCGGGCCCCTGGGGCAGACCAGACGGCCAAACACAGACCCATCGGCAGCCGGTCCTAAAGCGCACTCCGCCGGCTATCCTCCTATCAGCTCCCGGGGAACAGGCAGGCAGGGCCTGAGGGACAAGGAGGCTCCGGGGTGTGCAGGAAGCAAGGGGAGGCCAGTCTTTGCAAAGCTCCTAGGCGACTGCCTGGGAAACAACCCCTGGGTTGGATGGAGAGGCGGGCCAGCTGTCCCACAGTCCCTGGGACCCCTCTGCCGTGTGCCTTAGAGGGGCAGGTGGTAGCACATGAGGGCCTAGAAGGACTCCCTCGTTTCCATCGGTGAAATTCCGGGTGTGAGTGGGGTGCTGCACTCTGAGGGAGAGGGAAATGAGAAAGTGAAAATACCAGCAACAAAGACACCAGGCCTTCGCTGGCCCTCTGGGCATGGCTCTCAGCTCCTGCGATCCGCAGGTCCTGGGAAGAAGCTCATGCCTCCTCCCGTCCGGTCAAGTCTGGCTCCTTTCTCCCCAGGCCCATTCTTAGTCCCAATCTGCCCCCGTGCCTCTGTGGAAAACTCCCCGTGCTCCAGTCATCTTCCACCTCTGAGATCCTTGTTACAAGTGAGGAGAAGCTGGGTAAGGGGCGGAGAGTGGGTTTCTCGCAGACGTCTCTCAGCGGGAGCCCACTGCGCGTCACGGTTCACAGCGGCCGGTGAGATTCTGAGCTGCCTCCCCGCAAGGAGTCCTCTGCCTCCCTGGCTCCCCATCGGATGCTCAGGCAGATCACACAACCCAGATGACCGCGCAGGGGCTTGGGAACTGCATGCTGCTTTGCCTCTGAGCAGGCAGGAGAGGAGTCCAGCAGCGGGAGGGGGGCGCTGTGGAGGTCGGGCGCCCTCCCCGCAGCTGTCAGCCCGGCCCTGGCAGCCCCAGCCACCCCCTCCCGCAGCAGGTCGAGCCCTCCTGTGCCCTCATGCCAGGGCGCTGGCCGAGCATTTGCTTATTCGCAGCCTGCGCTCCTGAACTGCAAGCCAGAAGAGAGCAGGAGGGGGCTCCTGCTCCCTGCCGAGGAAGCGAGAACAGCACAACCAGAAACGGAGATGCTCCAGATCCCCACCTGGGCGGCCGTAGAGAAAACAGGAGCTAAGCACAGTTAGGACTGCAAATAAGAAATCAAGGCGACAGGCACACAGGCTTCCTGAGCTGTGAAACTGTGACCACAGCCCCGGATTTTAGGAGCATGGGATGAGCACAAAGTATTTGTTCTCTGATGTTCGGGAGTGACTGATTCATCAAGGACCTGAGACTGTGGGACCAGGCCTGCTGCGGGAGGGGCAGGGCAGATGAAGCTCCAGCCTGGGGCATCTGTGGGAGAGCTAAATATGGGAACCTCAAACAGAGGCACAGCTTGTCTCCCGCCAAGCAGCCAATCAGACTTCTCCAAACAGCATCTGTTCTGATAACACTGTGGGAACCATCGTGCCGCCAGCATTGTGAAGGACCAAGTTGTTCCACACGAGTGGGTTCGCCCCTCAAACTGCGTATTTTGAAATCACTCTAAACATGGTCCCTCGGCTCAACACCTGTGGCTCTTGTCAAACAAAAATTAAAAGATGGATGTGATGCCCGGAACCTCATTTATATGACTAATGAACGTGTATTGAGTTCCTATTCCATGCTGGGAACAGAGTGGATATAAAAATGCCTCAGGAGGGAGCTGAGGTGGCGCAAGACAATGATTGCCTCTTTCCCACTCCCGAAGGCTCCAGGATTGGTTCCCAGGGCTGCCTAATGAGAACACAAGCAGACACAGAAAGAACACACAGCGAATGGACACAGAGAGCAGGCAACGGTGGGGGCGGGGGTGGGTGGGTGTGGAGAAAGAAAGAAATAAATCTTTTTAAAAAAATACCTCAGGCAGGAATTCTGCTCACCAAGAGCTTGTGGTGTGGTAAAGAATATAAGCTGTGTACACAAACAACCAGGTGGGTGGTGGCACCATGTAGGGAATCTCTCATAGGAGAGATCTGCACCAAATGCTATGCGCAGACATGGTTTAATATGCAGACATATATTTTCCAGCTCTGCCTTTTGAGAGGGCCTAGATGCAGTAACCCCCCAGTAGATGCAAGCATATCTGGTATCCAGATCTTGGTTTCCAAGTATCTTTGTCCAATTAAAAGAGACAAGGCTACTTAAAATGACTGACTCTAAGGCTGGGCAGAAAAAAATACAAGATGAACCTATAGCATCTTATGGTGCCAGAAAGTAAGGAAGTCCTGAGGGGGGACAAAGAAAGTCCTATCAAAAGGATACAGGAGCCACTGTAAAAAAGTCCCAAGAGCCAACGCTAGAATAATTTGAGCAACAGAATAAATAATGATAGTATTGAATTATAACCAAAAGAATACAATATCCGTGAGTCCATTCTGATATAAATAAATTATTAAATAAATAAATAAATGGAAGAAAAGGGACAAATGGTCATACAGAAGAATTCTGATTAATAAACGTAGAAGGACTGAGCAAAATAGAAATCACCAATGGAACTCCAGAGTAAATTGCTAAGCAGGATTCATTGAAGAATGCTGAAATTACTAGATGAAAGTTTAAGGAGAAACAGTCTGAAAGTATTTCTCCCCAAATTGACTGATTATTGTAATTGTTTTAACATATGGTCATGAATGCTTTGTTACCCTAACCTCCAAAAGAGAATAAAAATCATGCAAAATATATTCTTATCTTGACTGAATTTAGCTAGAAATCAAAACAGAAAGATTGCTGGAAAATTCTCAAATAGTGGTAAATTAAACAAGATGCATCCATTGGGTAAAGAGGAAATCAAAAGAAAAATTAGAAAATATTTTGAACTGAATAAAAATGAAAATGCAATATATCAAAATTTAGTAGAGCTCATCAGTGAAACCTGCTGCACCTGGACTTTTCTGTGTTGGAAGATCTTTACAAATTCAATTCATTTAATAAGTATAAGACTATTCACATTATCTATTTTGTTTCGAGTTAGCTTTGGTAGCTTGTGTCTTTGAAGAAATTTGTCCATTTCATCTTATTAGTCAAATTATGGGAATATAATTGTTCATAGTGAACTCATATTTTTAATGCCTGCAGGGTATATAGTAATATACATTTTTTCACTGATGATTTCAGTAAAACTCTATCTATCAAAATGTTTATCAATTTTATTGATCATCTCAAAGAACCAGTTTTTACTAAACATTTAAGGAAGAAATAATATGCTATACAATTTCTTCCAGAATTTAGAATAAGAGGGAGCACTTCTCAATTCATTTGATAAAGCCAGCATTATCATGATACCAAAATAAACAAAGACATTTTAAGAAAACTGCAGACCAATATTCCTTATAAATATAGAAGCAAAAATCCTCAACAAAATATTAACAAATAGAACCCTTCAATATATAAAAAGGATAATATATCATGACCCCAGGAATGCAAAATTGGTTCAATACTTAAAAATCAATCAGTGTAACTCACCCTTCAACAGGCTAAAGAAGAAAGATGACATTTCATCTCAATAGATGCAGAAAAGGCATTTGACAAAATCCAACATCCTTTCCTGCCCCCTAAGATTAGGCAGAAGGGTCAGGATACCTGCTCTCATCACTCCTATTCAACATCACACTAAAAGTTTTAGCCAGTGTAATATGGGAAGAGATAAAACTGTCTCTGTTTTCAGATGACACTATTGTCAATGTAGAAAATCACAGAGAATCAACCAAAAAGTTGCTAGAATTAATAAACAAGCTTACCAGTGTCACAAAATACAAGGTCAATATTTTAAAAATTGTAATTGTCATTCAAAAATTTAAAAATAGTACTATTTATAATAGCACCAAGAAAATGAAATGCTTAGACATAAATATAACAACATAGGTCAGTATATATATGCTGAAAACTAGAAAACATGGATGAAAGAAATCTAAGAAGATCTAAATAAATTAAGAGATATGGGGAAGCGGACTTGGCCCAAAGGATAGGGCATCCACCTACCACATGGGAGGTCTGTGGTTCAAACCCCGGGCCTTCTTGACTGGTGTGGAGCTGGCCCATGCGCAGTGCTGATGCGCGCAAGGAGTGCCGTGCCATGCAGAGGTGTCCCCCGCGTAGGGGAGCCCCACATGCAAGGAGTGCGCCCCATAAGGAAAGCTGCCCAGCGCGAAAGAAAGTGCAGCCTGCCCAAGAATGGCGCTGCACACACGGAGAGCTGACACAACAAGATGATGCAACAAAAAGAAACACAGATTCCCAGTGCCCCTGATAAGGATAGAAGCCGCCACAGAAGAACACACAGAGAGCAGACAACTGGGGGGGGCGGGGAATGACAGAAATAAAGAAAAAATAAAACTTAAAAAAAAAAAAAGACATGCCATATTCATGGATTGGAAGACTTGATATTGGTTAAGACGTGTCAATTCTCCCCAAATTGATCTCTAGAGTCAAAGCAACCTTAATCAAATCCTAGCAGGGTATTTTGTAGAAATCAGCAAGTTGATTGATTCTAAAACATTTATGGGAAGGAAAAGGTACTAAAAAAAGCCAAAGCAATTTAGAAAAAGAACAAAATTGAAGGAAGAACATTATCTTATTTCCCAACTTACTATAAAATCACAGTAATCAAGACTGTGGTTTGATGAAGAATAGACAGATTTATCAATGGAACAGAATAGAGTACAAAATCAGACCCCTGCAAATAAAACCAATTGACTTATGACAATGGTGCACAAGCATTTCAGTGGAAAAGGATAGACTTTTCAACAAAAGGTACAGGAGAACTGGACATCCACATACAAATGGTGAAAAAGAAAAAAGATTCCTGACCTATACCTCACATTTAATTTAAAAACTAACTCAAAATGAATCATAGGCCTAAATCTTAAATATAAAATTCTAAAAATTTTAGAAGAAAACAAAAGAAAGTGTTTATGACCTTGGATTATGCAGAATTTTTAGAAACAATAACAAAATCACAGTTCATAAAGGAAAAAATGGAACTTTGTGAAATTTAACACTTGCTATAGACTCAGACTGTTAGGAGAATGGAAAGAAAAGCAACAGATGGGGAGAAAATATTTGCAAAACATGTATCTGACCAAAAAAAAAACTTATATCTGAAACATAAAAAGAACTCTCAAACATCAAAAACGAGAAAACAATTAAAATGGACAAATATTTGAACAATCATCAGGGAAATGCAAGTTAAAACCAATGTGAACACACCTAAGAAAATGGCTAAAATTTAAAACAAATAAACTGACAATACCAAGTGTTAGCAAGGATGTCAAGCAATTGAAACACTCATACACTGATCACAGGAATGCAAAATGGTGCACTACCTTGGAAACAGTTCAGAAGTTTCAAGTTAAACATACATCCTATATGACCCAGCAATTCCACTCCTAGGTATTTATCCAAGTGAAATGAAAATGTATGGTCACACAAAAATCCATATGTGAGTATTTATAATGGCTTTGTTCAGAATCACCAAACACTGGAAACAACCCAAATGTTTCTCAGGTGGAGAATGGATAAACAAACTGTGGTATACCACGGAATACTACTCAGCAAAAGAATGATTATTGATACACACAACAATACTGAACAAACTTCAAATGCATTTTGTTAACATGAAAGGAGCAAAACGCAAAATGCTACATAACACATGATTCCATGTATTTAATACTATGGAAAACACAAAGCTATGGAACAGAGAACAGATCAGTAGTTGCCAAGTGGTATGAGAAGGGTTGCTGACTTCTTCCCAGGTCTGTACTAGAAAAACCTTATCTCAGCTATGGAGGGTTGGGGTGGGGGGTGATTGTCATCAATGGCTCACTCAAAACGTCCCTCTGGGGTTCAAGCAAAGACCCCTCTCACTCCTCCCACTGCTATATTTTCTAATTCCACCCCCAAATTGTGGGAGACAGAGGTGCCTCATAATTCAATCCAGATTCTGGATGCTGGAAGGTAAGGAAGAGTGTGAATAAACTCAGGTCCTTTCAGTCCCATCCTCTGATTTGCAGATGAGGAGTCTGAGGGCAGAGAAGGAAGATTACTACTTACTCAAGACCTCATAGCAAGCTACTGTCAGAATCAGGCCTGAAGCCAGGTCTCCTGATGCCAAGCCTCATTGTGAAACTGGAGCTCTGGGCTCCTTCCCATTCCTCTGTCCTACCTGGGAGTATTTGTATCCAAAGGTCCTCCAGGACTATTAATAACTGAGATGCACATTGACTTTCTATGTGCAGACACTGTTCTTAGTGATTTTATGTACATGTGTTTTATATTCATATATGTGCATATGTGTGTATGTATATATGTAATTACTTACATATATATACATACTTACTAAATCCTCACACTGCCCCAAATGAGGTAGGCACTATTATTATTCCTGTTTAGAGTTGAAGAAACAAAAGCATTGAGAAGTTAAGAAACTTGCCCACAAGCACACATCTAGTCAGGGTTGGACCTGAAAGTTGAACCCAGGTATGGCTCTAGTCTGAGTTCCTAACCACCAGGGAACTCCTCCCAGGAAGAATAATCCAGAGCAGACTCTCTAAGATATTTCATGGCTCAGAGCAAAATTTGCCGTGGGTCACCCCTGACCCATGTCCCATATGCCAAGGAACATTACTAACCAGGTGGAATCTGATTAAGAGGCATGTAGAGGACAACTTCAAAGGGAAAAATTAGGGGGTAGGAGCTGACCAAAGGCCCTCACCAGCATGAGTGGCAGATGAAGAGGGGCCAGGGGGACTGTGGCTAAGCAACCTACCTCAGGCTCCTCCAGTCCTCTCAGGACCTCATAGCTTCCTCTGTTCTTTCCTTTCTTTCTTATCCTTTAAATTTTTTATTTTAAAATAAAACATTGAGCGTCTCAAGTGTATATTCATATATTTCATTAAAACGGGGAAGTTTTAGCCATTATTTCTTCAACTATTCCTTCTGTCCCTTTCTTTCTTTTCCTTCTGGAACTCTCACAATGCAGATTTTGATCTGTTTGATGGTGTCCCACAGGTCTCTCAGGCTTTCTTCTTTTTTGTTTCTGCTTCTCAAGCTGAAGGATTTAAATGGTCTTATCTTCAAGTTAACTGACTCTTCTTCTGCCAGCTCCAATCTGCTGTTGAAGCCCTCTAGGGAATTTTTAATTTCTATTACTGTGGTCTTCAGCTCTGTTTGGTTCTTTTTCATGATTCTTATCTCTTTATGAATTTCTCTGTCTTCATCTCTCATTTTCCTGATTTCTTTTAGTTCTTCGTCTGTGTTTTCCTTTAGCTCTTTGAGCATATTTGGAGCCATTTTTAAAAAGTCTTATTCTGGTATTTCTTAGGTCTGGCCCTCCTCATTGATAGTTTCTAATGCTTCATCCTCATACTTGTTTTTTGTATGTGCTGCAACCTAAATATTTTAATGTATTGCCTCTGAAAACACCATAGTGTCTGTTTCCTAAGCTTGTATCCAGCTAGTGTTATGACAAAGATTTCCTTGAATGCCAGGATCTAACAAAAGAAAGAGAAAAAGAGAGGAAGGAAAGAAGGAAGGAAGGGAAGAAGGAAGGAAGGAAGGAAGGAAGGAAGGAAGGAAGGAAGAAGGAAGGAAGGAAGGAAGGAAGGAAGGAAGGAAGGAAGGAAGGAAGGAAGGAAGGAAGGAAGGAAGGAAGGAAGGAAGGAAGGGGAGAGAGAGGGAGGGAGGGAGGGGGGAGGAAGGGAAAGGAAGGAAAGAAGGGAAAACACCTTTACCAGTTTTTGTATATTGGCCTGTGGAAGTGCTCTTCCCTAGAGCTTAGCCATAAAATGAGTTCAGAGAGCAGCCCAAGGCAAAAAGGTAGGAACATCCTGTCTGTTTCTGTGCATGAGTTTTCTCCTGGGCATGTGCATGTGGCCCTAGGAATTCACTTGCTTATACTGATATCAATGTCCTCAATCCCCTAGGAAATAGCGTTTCCTCACAGTTGCAGGTGCTACATTACATATCCCACAACTAACACTCCTTTGTCCCAGGCAACTTTGATTTTTACCATTATCCTAAAGTGTCCTGTCTCCTACAGGAGATCTCTGTGAGCCACCTGTCAGCACAGGGCATACCCTGGGATGGTAAGACAGTAACAAATGTCCTGCTTCAGTCCTTCAGGTTATCCCTCAGACAGCTTGGCACAGGCATACATACACCCTAGTATGTGCACAAAGTTTACTCTGCTTCCTGAAGTACTGGGACTAGGGGCCTGCACTTGGAATGTATATCGGCTCTGTATACCAAGCTGGTGAAGAGATGAGGAAGGGACCAGCAAGCACTGAAGATCCTACCATTTCTAGGTTGCCGTTCTCTTATCCAGCACTTGCCCTGTTACTATAAACCTTTAACTGTTTTTTTGGAACTTTGAGAAAGATGTTTCAGCCAGTTCTGCTTGTTGTTCAAATCTTCTGTGTGGGAATGAGCTCTGGAGCATTTCATTCCACTGTCTTCACTAGGATGGGCTCTCTGTTCTTTCTTAACAACAGCTGAGAGCACCAGTTTCTTCTTCCCTTCCAGTTTTCTGCTCCCTTGAGCCATTGTTATATACCCAGTCACAAGGAGTAAACAGGTAGGCTTTTCCCCAAGGTCCCTGGTAGGGTCAGATAAGGAGCTTCCAGTCGTGCTCTGAGTCTAGTCTCATTCCTTGGGAAAGTCTAGCCTCCTCTGCAGCCATGAAGGGGGCTTAGCCAAACATGGGCAAACCTTCTTACAGTTCAAGCTCAGTCTGACTGGGCTGCAGGGGCAAGTGGTTTGTTGGTGGGATGAAGAGGGTTGTGCTTGTCTTGTTGTCTTGTTGTCTTCCTCAAAGGTATTTGCTTTGCAACCTGTTCTGCCCAGGAATCAACACAGTGTTACTGATGCTGGAGGCTCACAAATTTGCCCCTTGGACTCACCAGGAAGTGTAAGAGGAGGCAATTAATGACACTACTCTCTGTACTTCTTGTGATTCATTGGAGGTTAATGGCTATTTTCACAGTACACTATAAATAGTTGAAATATGAGATCATTGTAACCCAGCAAAGGAGATCATAACTACCCCCTCCCCCAGAAAAGTCATCACTTATTTAGAGTACAGGGGAATCTGCCTTCTCTGCCAACAAACCCACGCACGTTGGCATGACCAATAGTCCCTCCCCTGACTGTGATCTCCCTTGGCACCATCCTCCCCCCCACTACCCCATTCAATTCACAAACAATTTAGCCCCTTTTAAAACACTGAATCATACCACTTTCATTAAACAGCCTTGCTGGATGCCTTTTAAGGGCCAGGTTCTTGGTTTTTTTAAACTTATGTATGTGACAGCCAGCAACATACTAGAAATCATTCCCTATTAAGTTAATATCTTTAGGAAGCATGCTATTTCTTTTACTCAGGAAAAACTAGGAGGGGAGCCCTGGAAATGGTTCTGATCTGAGGCGCATCTTGATGATAAATTGCTCAAACATCACTTTGCAGAGATTAAGTCTTCATATCAGCCATACCTGGAAAAGCACTGAACACCCATAGCTGCTTTCCAGGGCTGCCACCTGTGGGAAAGACTAAAAGTCTCCTTCAGCTACACCCTAGCTTTTCCTCCAAGGGCATTTCCAAGCATGGAGCTCCAATTCCAAGGTCGTTGAGAAATACTGAAGAGGTATCAAGTCCACTTCCCACACATTTCTCTTGAACATACACTAGAGGGGAACCCAGAGTTATCCTGCAAGACTTTCAAGGAAGGAGAAAGACACACAGATTGAGAAAGCAGAGGGCAAAGCACAAGGGACCCTCAGAACTATAAAAGTCTCCTCCTTGATGCAGGAAAAAATTGTGCTTCTAACATTGTCTCCTTTCCAAAATCCAGCAAGTAACTCTCCTCTCTTCCCTAATCTGGGATTCCAGGTTTGGATACCTACACCAAGGAAGAGGATGTCATTTTCCACCAGTCCATCTGATGGAGTTTCCAGGTATCTCATTATTATTTAATCCTGGTAAAGCACAAAAAGGGCTAATTTGTCTTGGTAAACAAAGCATGGACCTTGGCCCCCAACCCTTACTACCTACCTCAACCTCAAAGCTTGTTTTTGGTCTAGTAGTCTAAAGGATGAGTGAGCATACTGGGTCATTTCCACTGGGACCAAAGAAAGGAAATTCTGAACAAACCTGTGTTCAGGAAGAAGAGTAGGAAAGTTCTTTCACTTCTAATCCAAATGGTACTTCCTCCCCATCTTCACACTCTTCCATCTCAGACACTCACACACACATACATGATAATTGTTCAAATAAATTGGTTTGCTTTTCTAAGAAAAGCAAACATATTCCTCAATTCATGATCAGATCACTTTATCTGTCTCTGGAACTATACCCTTTGTAATCATAAATGAGGCATGAAGGAGTAAACGAACTCAAGCAGGAAAAAAAGGCCATTCATGTCTTTCACACCATGGCAGAAACCAAGGAAGAAGGAAAAGGAATGGATAAAACAAGAGTATGTGCTCTTGGGGAGCCTTTTTCACAAGTTCCAAGAAGTTAATCAGTTCCTAGAATTAATCTGTCCCCAAAAGAGAATGGTATGATTAAGGTCCACAGAAGAACACTCAGTTTCCTGAATCTCTATCTATCATATTCTCTAGTGGTATCATTTGGTTATCTTCTCCAGATACCCAGAAAGAATCACAGGAGATTTAGCGAGAAGCGGCAACCTTTTCTACTACATCTGGTTTTCTGCACGAAGTTAATGATGAGACTTAGGAGGTGATATGAGCACAAGGAAAATTGTTCTTTTGGAGATTAATGATAATAATATTGTTCCAATTACTATCACTGTATAGCAAACTGTTCCAAAACTTAGTGGCTTAATATGACTACGATTTTATTTTGCTCATAAATCTGCAATCTGGACAGAGTTCAGTGGAGTCAGCTTTTCTCCATCCCAGGCAGCATCAGCTGGGGCGCTTTGACTGGGGCTGGACGTTCCACTTCCAAGATGGCTGGCTCATTTGTCTGGAAAGTTAATGCTGTCAGTTCCTCTTCAAAGGTCCTCTCCATCAGGTGGCTTGGACGTCTCCAAAGCAGGGAGACAGTTTCACGATGAGCATCTCAAGAGAAGAAGGTAGAAGCTGTATCATTTTTTTATGACCTGGCCTCAGAAGTCACAAGGTATAGTCACATATTCCTCCATAGTCACATGTCCATCCAGATTTAAGGAAAGAGAACATAGACCCCTCCTCTTGATGGCAGGAGTGTCAAAGCCCTATTGTAAGAAGAACCTGTTGTATGGGAGGCATTGTTGTAGCTATTTCGGGGAAATTCCACAAATAATAGCTATCACTGATATATACTGACTCCTTACTGTAATCTAGACTCTGGGCTGAGTTTTTAAATATAGGTTCTCTTTTTAAATCCCACAACTCCATAAGATTGGTATCAGCGTTATCCTCAATTTAAAGATGAAGAAACTGAGACTTAGAGGGTGTTAAGTAATCTGTCATCTTGAAAGTGTCAGAGCTGCACTCTGAATTCAGAGTCACTTGAGCCAAGTGCCAGAGCTCGAAGCTACTATACCTACATGCCTCTCAGAACAGGTCAGGACTCATTAAGCAATACAATGGAAAGAGAACAGAGCTTGGGGATAGAAGCCAAGACTAGCTCTAGCTCTGCCTCTCATCATTAGAGGTGCCATTTATTATATGCTGTGTGCTATGCTAAGCATTCCCGGTGTATTCTCATTTATTCCTTAAAATTATGCTGCAGGGAAGTTTCTGTATGATACCTCTTTAGCAGGTGAGGGAATTGAGGCTCCGAGAGGTGAAGTAATTTGCCTAAATTGCAAAATGCTAAGTAATTGAACTGGGGTTTTAAAATTGGTCTGTCTCACTCCTAGACTTTATTCCTGCAGTCTATGAACTGAGCCCCCGGAAAAGCCCCTTCACCCTCTGAGCCTCATCCCCCTCACCTGTGAAAGGGGAAGGACTGTGATTCCTAAGGTCCTTTTGGTTCTGATAACTCCACCGGGTGGCTCTGGGCACTGAAGCTTCCCATATTTTATCCCCTTAAGGCAGGATTTTGCAATCTCAGCACTATTGATATTTTGGGCTGGATAATTTTTTATTCTGGGGGCTGCCCTGAGCATTGTAAGAATTTTAGCAGGATCCTTGGCATCTACCATATACCCACTAGATGCCAGTAACAAAATCTTCCAGTTGTGGCAGCCAAAAGCATCTCCAGACATTGTCAAAAGTCCTCCTCTGGAGGGGCAACCCCGCCCTCCCTTCCATTAAGAACCTCTGCCTTAAGGTAATTATGGTGACCCAATCTTTACAGAGGTTCTGGTGGTTAGTATGTCCTTCTTCAGAGGTTTCTGCCCTGTCACTGGTAACATCACCAGCTGGGAGGAATAAGGAGGGATCGTGGCAGTACAGCTCACCTATTTTTTCCCCTTGTTGAGCTATTCCTTTGCCTTAGACCTTTCCCTTGTTGAGCTATTCCTTTGCCTTAGTTCTTAACCTTTTTTGTTCCATGGACCCCTTTGCCAGTCAGGTGAAAACCACAGACCCCTTACTAAGTCCACACTATACTGTGTATTACTTAATAAAATATCACACCTGCACCAACACATCCCCACAAGAATAATGTACTTTTTGAATTTCAATTCAAGCTCATGTACCCGTGGTTAAGAACCTCCACCTTAGACTCTCATCATCTGCTCAGAAAAATTCCATATTAAATTGGTAGTTCTCAGATGCCAGCAAACTGCCAAATGTCAAACCAAAGTATGAGAGGCATGCAATTCTTCCTTCCCTCTTTCCCTTTCTCTCTCCCTCCTTTTACTCTGTTTCTCCTATTCTCTCTCTCCCTCTTCACCTTCCTTTCTCATCAGATGTTGGCAGAGCAGAGGAGATGGTTGCTGCCAGGAAATTGTTTGCATTCCTGGGCACACTGCCTCCCAGCAGGCGCTTCCTGGTGTGGAGCCTAAGGCAGAGCCAACACCCTGCCCTAGCACCAAGGCTGCCTGGGGCCAAGGGTTGGAAGCCAACAAAGGAGGGTTCCAGGCATTGCCTTCAAGGGGTAGGGACCACCTCTTTGCAGACTCCTCTCCTGCCCTCTCAGCCTGTGGTCACAAGAAGCTACTGTGGACACTGAGCAACTCAGGGGACATTCCTGAGCAAAGCACAGGACATCAGAGTTGTGCCTTCAGGAATTCTCCCTCCAAATCACAGAGGACTATTGGCAGGGGAATACAGGAGAGAAGCCCCCTCACTAGCAGTCCAAGGTCTGTCCTCTCACTACCAGGAAAAAGCAAGAGCATGCATGACCACACACAGCACTGGGACGTGATCAGAGGCCAGATGTTGTTGTGGTTAGAACCACGATCTGTGGCTGCTTCTACCCTTATGACCCAGGTCTACCCCTGTGGTAATACAATTAATTCTCTCTGTATAAGAGTCCATCAAAACGTTTGATGCAAGTTATCATGTCTCTCAATACTTCCCTCCCACAGTTAAATGCCCTACTTCCTTTGCACATCAATTCCATGACAATTTGCAGACCCAGCATAGCCTGGTCATCCCCCTCTGATATGTTTCCTTTTGCCAGTGTCCCTCTCAAAGGACATATATTCAGAATTAAATGCACAGACTATTCTTTTTTTTCTTTTTCTTTTTCTTTTTTTTTTTTTACCATTCCTCTATTGCATTTGACAAGCCTCTATAATAAAAACCCCAGACCCAGTATATTTTTGAAAGCCTCAGCTCATTCTGTGGTATAACTGTCTTTTCACAATTACTTCATTTATAGTTAGTGTCATCATTTGGGATTTCTTCCCATGCCCTTATTCAACGGGATCATTAATTCTCTGAATATTGGGTCTATACTTTTATCAACACAGCTGACAATGACATTAGATTTCTTGTGGCCATGACACATTTAGGATCCACGTTGCACTTGTAGCTAACAAAAATTTAAGGTCATTTTCACATAAACTGCTCTAAATGTGGTCAATGGTCACCAGGACCAAGTATGTGAAGCTCAGATTTTTTTTTAATCCAAAGGTTGGACTTCATACTTGTTTCTACTCAGTGTTACATTCTTAGCTATAATCTGGACTTTCAGTTTGTCTTTTGCCTTCCAACATATTTGTTCTCTCCAAGCTCTGCATGATCTACATATGTAGAAGGACTTCTTATGTCTCCAACCAGGTTGTTAATAAAAATATTGACTAAGACGGGGCCAGTTTTTTAACTGGCTACTTGAGTGGTCTGATCATATTAATAAAACCATAGTCTTGGGTATGGGTGCCTAAGCAGTTATGAATGTATCTAAGCATATTTAAAGCATGGTATACCCATGCTTTAAGTATTTACCACAAAGTTAACCGGAGGAATTTTGCTGAGATAATTATTTGGTGGAGCATGGAGTGATCTTCAGCAGAGTTACTGAAGTGAGAACTGAGCAGAGAAAGGGGGCTAACCATCGGAATGCAGACTGGAAGGCCAATGGGAGTGCTGTTAGAAAAGGTGGGGTCAGAATGTGGAACTTGAAGTTAGGCAGAGATGGAGCTGAAATCCCTGTGCAAATCAAGGAGTCAGAGCAAAAGCCTCAGTTCAAGGACCTGAAGCCAAATGGAGTCTTCTTGCCATGGCAACTAGCTCTATGGTATACACAAGAGATGATGTGAGTCTGAGTGGATAGAAAAAAAGGACTGGAAGCTAGAGAAACTACCTGGTTGAGTTCAAAGGCTAATTAGGCAGTTGGGTTTCTGAATAGGTCTCTTTCAAAGAACAAGGTCCTCTTTCTTAAAATAGCTTTCTAGGAAGATGATCAGGACACAGGAACTGACATGTCTGAACTCTATGTCTACTGCATACCCCCCAATCTATCTACTGGGCAACTATATTAAAAAAAGAAAAACAGAGACTTTGGCATGACATGTTTCTGCAGGGCCTATGCTGGCTCCTGCTGATAATTCCTCTCTTTTCTAAGTTCTGCCCAATTGATTTATCATCTCTTCTACAAATTTGTAGGGGATTAATATCTGTGGTTTCTAGAAACAAACTTTAGGTAAAGCCAGGAGATTTGTTTGCTTCCAGTCATTTGGCACCTCTTTCTCTAAGGCTTTACAGATAACCAATAACAGAGTTATAAGCCCATTACAAGTTTTTGGAGCTCTGTGGTGTAATTCATCTGGTCTTGAAAGTTACAGTCACCTTGTGCAATTATGTCTTCCTTCCCATCCCCTCTCCCCTCTCTGGATGACATGTCTCTTTAAGCCATGTCTATTCTGCAAATTTTCAGTTTGGATATCCTTCTCCTTGATGGAGTAGGGAAGAAAAACAGGAAATGAGCAGTGCTGCTTGCCCTGTCATCTGCTAACATTACATCATCTGCTCCTGGCCTTTATTTCTTCATAGTTTCTGATCCCATGTAACTTCTTAAAAGCTGTTGTTTTCGCTCTTAGCATTTTCCACCAGCCTCAGCCTTTCTGGCATGCTTCCCTCAGGTGGGTGTCACCCTTTTGTATTTGTCTTTGACTATAGGCCCATTTTTTTCAACAGAATAATGTACCATCAGTATTTATACAGGAGCCCCTTCTATCCCTACTAATTGAGGGATCTTACTTCTCAAAATCTCTGGCTACAAGGTCTTACCTCTGTTTTTCTGGCTTTAGTCCTGAACCTTCATAAGCCCAGACCATATACTAGCAGTGCCATTCCAAAGGTGCAGAGAACCAAAAGGCTTGGTGGTAAGGATTGAATTGTGTCTTCTCTGAAAGATGTGTTCAAGTCCTAAGCCCTGGTCCCGTGAACATGAACTTATTTGTAAATAGGATCTTTGAAGATGTGATTAGCTAAGATGAGGCCAAATTGGATCAGGGTGGGCCCTAATCCAATATGACTGGTATCCTTATAAGGAGAGGAAATTTGGACAGAGAGAGACAGGACCAGAGAGAGGAGGTAGTCACAGGACAGAGGGAGAGACTGTTACACTGCCATGAGCGAGTGATGTCAAGGATTGCCAGCCACCCACCAGAAGCCAGGGGAGAGGCATGGAACAATGGCATGGCTCTGCCAACACCTTGATTTCAGCCTTCTAGCCTTCACAACCTTCAGACAATCAATTCATTTTGCTTAAGCCAGCTAGTCTGCAGTCCACTGTTATAGCAGCACTGGCCAACTAAGGCCATGGCTTATAAAAGAAATCCCAACCCCAAGAGGATGTGTGGTATAAAACAAAAACAAAAAATGAAAAAGAGAGTAATAAGAAAAATAAGGCACTTACAAACACAATTTCCCTGATCATCTGGAATGTTTGTGAAAAAGGCAGGTTCTTGGCTGCACCCCAGATTCTCCTGACTCTCTAGAGTAGAAGCCAAGAACATTCACCAGGTATATCTTATGCATAGCAAAGTTTGACAATCACTTTATTAGAGAAAGGAGAGCATAGTAAGCTTTGGCAGCGGAGATGGATTGGAAAATCAAATCTTACCCATTTCTCATACTACTGCATCATCATGAATTTAAATCACTCCTAATTTCAAAGGAATCAGTCAGCACCTTGTAATAGATATCAGGGCATTTAATAGAGGAAAGCACATGAGCTTTGGAGCCTGGAAAACTTGCATTAGGCCTGGGTCTTCCACTTACTACCTGTGACCTTGTTCAAGTTGCTTAACTACACATGCAAAATGGGGCTAATAATACTAACCTTGTTTTTTGAGAAAATCAAATTAATAAATAACATATCTGTAAAGCACCTATTGCACATCAGTTATTCAAACCGCATTCCCTTCTCTTCTTCCCTAAGGAAAGTATATGTCCAGATACTAATCATTTTTTTCATTCCACTGAGAGTTCCTAAGGAAAACTTCATATTGAATTTAGTGCAATACAATACAATACAATAGTGAAAACACCCCAAAACTCCATGATGAGGACTGATTCCATCTTAAGTGGAGGTCTAATATAAAGCTTGATTTGAATTATTTATTACTTGTTCAGACTGATTGTTGCTATCCCATAGTTTCAGGGTGAATTTTCTTAATATGGACCTAGAAATGAGAAACCTCTCCTGCTTGCAATGTATCCTGGAATTCTCTAAATGAGAAAAACTCTTGGAATATGAAGGTTTTGGGACTTTAGAATTCTTTTTCCTAAGAGTTCCTTCTTTTTCAATATATTTATTTCATCTACCTACATTGTGGATGGTAATGGTGAATCTTGGGAGACTGTATCCTTGATTATGGTCCTCCTACTCTTTTTTAACTAACAGTGCTAACCCATTGACAATCAATTGACAATCAAGGGCTTTATAAGTCTGTGTATAGAGCTACATAGAATCTAGTTTGAATTCACTGCCCCCAAGCTCTGTTGACTCCTTTGCACACTTCCTGACACTTGTTTTCATATTGCCAGAACTTTTCTCAGACCTCTCATGGTGAGGCTTATATGCCCTTAAGAAACTCAGTAAGGGGGGTTGGTTTGTGGTTACGGCTATACTTAGGTAATGACTCCTTAAATGGTAAACCTTTAGAATAATACCCCAGAAGGTAGCATACAGTCCAAGCCCTTTCTGTGGAAAACCAAGATGTGGAGTGGAAGGTTTTCAGTCTCTGCTGCAGGAGGGATGGTAAATGAGGTGACGTGTATTAGAAGTGTCAGGTGCTGTCCAAGGGTAGGACTACTTTTCAGATTCCGAGCAAGAACTTATATTTTCTTTCAAAGTGGAGGTTTAAAACTTCCATTTTATCTCTTCCACAGAGAGAAGGCAACCAGAGGGCCCCAGTAAGTGAGCCGTTTTCATCAACAGACAGCCGTTTTCATTAACAAGTGCAAAGGAAGCAGCCTATATTTTGCCAGACATATTAGAGAAAAGCAGGGCTGTCTGGAGACAGTAGTAAGATTCAGTATATTAAGCAAGTACAGGAAAAGAGAAAGAAAGATCCTGGCCCAAATGACCTGAGGACAATAGCAACATGGAATCCACAGAAGATACAGATTACCCAGAGCAGAAACTCTTTCCTTAACCTCACTAGTTAAGGGTAATCAGCTGTTCTGTAGTGAGCAGGAACTGGAGAATGATCTCAGGACCTACCATATATTGTTTACAGTACTTGTAATTAACTGTGTGTATCAAATTGTATCTAGTTCCCATCAATGACTTCATTCTCAACCAAGCCCTTCTCATTTTCACGAAATCCTGAACTATTGAAGGCTTTGGGGTATGATCAATTAGATACACAACTAGGTGAACTCTACTTGCTACAGTTAGGGTTCTGATGTCAAGAATAGTAAAATCCGGGTAATATGAGCCCTCCTACACACAATCTCAAAATTCTGTCTTTAGCAAGACTTAATTCCCAAGATTCCTGGGTCTTAGAAAATAGAAAGTAGAAGCACTTCATAAAATCAGTGAATCCCCAGATGTCCATTTTGGCTAATTGGCCCCTCAAGAATGTTTCTATTTTAACTCCTTTACTTAAGTCAGGAATTTTAAACAGCAAATGGGAAGCAAGAAAGGAGTATTAGTTGAGGACTGAAGTGAGCATGATGATACTAGACATCTGGAAGTAGCTGCTGTAGCAAACAAAATACGTAATTGCTCAAACACATTAGAAGCTGATTTGTCTCAGTGCAAAGTGAGTGTTCTTGGTCAGTGGAGGATGGCCTGCCCCCAACTCCAACTGCCATTGAAGGGCCCAGGCTGACAGAGACTGTCCTTTTCACCATATGATTCCTTAAGTCACCATACTCATCGCCATCCCAGGGCAAAGAGCATGGAGGAGTGTTTATGGGAGATTTCTGTGGGTGGGTATGTATCATTCTTGTGCACATTCCATTGGCTAGAATTTAGTCACCTGGTATCACCCAAGTACATGGAAGGCTGGGAATGCGAGCTTAGCTGTGTGTCCAGGAATATGAAGAAACAGATTTCAGTTAATAACTAGCAGTCTCTGATACAGAAGTGCATCTATTTATTGCCCGCTTATCTGTGATGCTAATGCTTCATTAACAGGACCATTTCAGAAAGTAAGGAGATGGTTAGGGTTACAATAATAGCTACCACTTACTAACACTTAATGTGTTCCAGACCCCATGTCAAGGACTTTACACAAAGTATCTTTTTTTATCTTATTTAATCCTCACATTGACTCTGATTTTTGCAGATTAGGAACTGACACTGAGAGAGGTTATTTCATCTACCCAAGGTCTCAGACAGTCAGTGACAGAGCTAGAATTTGAACTCAGGCTGTTTGACTAGCCCATGCCCTTAGCCACCTCATTATACAATCATCACAGCATAATGGAAAAAACAAAATGTAAGTTGCAATCTGCTCCAAAGGCAAGCCAGGATTCTTCTATTTTCAACACTAGGGAAAGGAAGGAATGATCTTCAGATTTTGAAAATCCTCAAGAGAATGGACTTGAAATAGAAAAGCAGGAAAGTCTTTGGCCAAGTTTAGAAATGTCTCTAAATCCTTGGAATCTGCCATTGAAACCCAGCATGAGCCTTTCTGGTTTATATTTAGTTCTTACCAGGCACCATTTCCTGGATCAGTGAAGCAAGTTTAAACATCCATATGAGGTTTTTTGGACATAAGTGAGATTTTTAACTGAGTGAGACAGAAATGCAGCTAAATCATGGAGCAAGAATGTCTAAAAGAAATAAGAGCCCAACGTTTTAGCATTAAGTAATATACCTACCCAAGCAGGTTGTGCTATTTCATGGTTGGCCTTCCTTTATTTTCAAATCTACTACTCACCAGTGCGTGTATACACCCAGGTGGAAGGTGAGATTGCAGTTCTCCAACTATCCAGGTACTGGATGTGTCCAAAATTATTTTCCTTTCCATTGATTTATACACTCCTCATATTATCCTAGGTGAGCTTGTGTGCCCTAGTTTAACCTTTCATTCTGTCCCAGTGTACCTCTAAAAGTGGGTATAGTCATTTTCCTGCTAATAATTTAACAGGTAGTTTAACAGGGCAATACATCAGGTACTGAGCTGCACTGTCATTTTTTTTCCCCTGTGTTAAATTCTCCTCATGAAGATCTTTCATTAGATTTATTTGTAGGTAGCTGGTTTGGGGACATTATAAATGGTAACTTTATTAAAATGAAAATTGTAGTGAATAGAAATGGAATTGACTTTTGAATACAGATTTTATAACTAGCAAGCCTGCTAAACTTTCTCATTAATTATAGTAATTTTTCTTTGAATATTTTTAGTTTATTTTCTATGTGGAAAATTATACCATCTGCCAACAATAATAGTCTTGATACCTTTTATTTCTTCTTTTTATCTTATTGTACTAACCAGGACCTCTGGTACAATGTTGAGTAGAAATAGTGTATCATGACTGGGATTCCATGTCTTGTGCCTGATTTTTTTCAAGTCAGTTGAATTAAGGTATAATTTGCATACATTAAAATTCATCCTTTGTGGATGTACAGGCCTTTGTACAACTACACCCACAATCACAATATATAGTTCCATCACCCCCAAAAGTTCTCTCATGCCCCTTTATAATCAATCCCTTCCTCTTCCCCTCTTCCCATTTCCTGCTGATCTCTTTTGCCTATATTTTTGCCTAAATTAATATTTCATTCCTTTTAATAACTGAGTGGCATTCCATTTTAAGGTTGTACTATATATATTTTTAAAATCCAGCCACCAGTTTATGGACATTTGCGTTGTTTTTCACTTGAGACAATTACAAATAAAGCTGCTGTAAATATTCATGTACAGGATTTTGAATGGAAAATTGTCTCAATTATTTTTGAATAAATAGGTACACATGGGACTGTTGAGTTGTACATTAAGCTTAAGTTTAAATTTATAAAAAACTGTCAAACTGTTTTCCAAAGTTGATATACCAGTTAAAGTTGCATTTCTACCAGCAAAATATCAGAGTTCCTGTTTCTCCACATCTTCACAACACTTGGTACCTTCAGATTTTGAAAAAAATTTTAGCCATTATAGTAGATATATAGTAGTATCTCCTTGTGGTTTTAACTTGCATTTCCATAATGACTAATAAATCTGAGCATCTTTTCATGTACTTCATTCCCATCCATATATTTTCTTTGATAAAGAGTCTATTCAAACTTTTTGATTGTTTCAGAAAACTGAGAGTTTTTTTTTATTATTGAGTATTGATAGCTCTTATATTTTGGATGCCAGTCATTTTTTATATTTGTATTTTGTCCACAATCACTAGCTTTTCTTTTTATTTTTTTAGTGCTATTTTCTGAAGATCAGAAGTTTTAATGTGATGAAGTCCATTTTATCAATTTTTTTTCTTTTATGGTTTGTGCTTTTTGTGTCCTACAAGAAATATTCACCTAACCCAAGTTCTGCATGAATTAAGATAATCATATTTTTTTTGTCAATAAGGCAAATTGCATTCATTTTAAAAATTTTGAAAACTACCATTTCCAGGATCAACACCATTTGATCAAAGTATATTATCCTTTTTATATATTGTTGTTTGAAATTTGCTAATATTTTATTCAAGAGTTTTATGCCTATGTTCATGAGGGATTTCTTTTACTGTGATGTCTTTGTGTAGTTTTGGTATCGAGGTAATATTGACCTTAGTAATGAGTTAGGAACTGTTCCTTCCTATCCTATTTTCTGGAACAGTTTGTTTATGATACATATTATTTGTTCCTTCAGTGTTTGGGAGAATACCCTAATGAGAACATCTCTATTAGTTATATATTGCTACATTAAAAATTACACCAAATTTAGCCACTTAAAACAACAAACATTTATTATCTCCCAGTTTCTGTGAGTCAGTAATCTGGGAACAGCTTTACTAGGTGGCTCAGGCTTAAGGTTTCTCTTGAGGCTGTAGTCATGCTGTCAGCCAGGGAAGCTGTCACCTCAAGATTTGACTGGAGCCAAAGTATCCACTTCCATGTTCACTTACATGATTGTTGGCAGGCTACATTTCCATGTAAGTTATTGGGCCGCATTTCCTCACCATACCATATATTATAATTCTCCTGGCAATGGAATATTTTAGCTTTTGTTTTTCTGAAAAAGTTTTTACTTCATCTTCACTAATTAGAAGTATTTTCTTTGGGTATAGAATTCTAGGCTAACAGCTTTTAAGTACTTTATCACTGCATTATCTTCTGACTTGCATAGTTTTGGATGTATTTCTTAATATTGTTTCTGTATGTAAAGTGCCTTTCTTCCCTGGCTGCCTTAAATATTTTCTCAATATGTTTGTTTTTTAGCAATTTTATTATAATGTGGTGTGTATATGTGTTCTGCTCAAGATTCTCTGAACTTCTGTTTAATGTTGTTCCACAGATCTTGAATGTTGTGTTCTTTTTATTTTTTCACTCCTTTTTTTTTCTGTCTCATTATGAATAATTTCTATTGCCTTATTTTCAAGTTCACTGAGTCTTTCCTCAACTGTGTTGATTCTACTAATGAGACTGTCAAAGGAATTCTTCATTTCAGATATTGTAGGGTTTTTTTCCTAGTACTTTCATTTGACTCTTCCTTAGAGCTTCCATCTCTTTGCTGACATTTCCCATCAGTTCATGCATGTTATGCAATATTTTCATTTGATCCTGTAACATATTAAGCTTAGTGATTTTATGACTCCTGTCTATTAGTTCCAATATCTGGGTCACCTCTGAGTCTGGTTATGCTTTTTACTTTGTCTATTGGCAATGTATTTTTTTCTTCCTTTGTGTGTGCCTTGAAATTTTTGTTGATGACCAGACATTGTATATAGAACAGTTGAGATTTTATGTTAGATAATATTTGTGGTGGACAGATTCTAATAATAGCCCACAATTATCCCTGCTTCCTGGTAAATTCATACCTCTGTATAATCCCTTCTCCTTGAGGGTGGGAAGGATCTATGGCTTGCTTCTAACCAATAGAATTTGGCACATTTGTCATTATGCTATATAATATTGTGACTTCCATCTTGATATCTGACTTTCTCTATTGCTTTCCAAGGTTGCACATTTTGATGAACAAGTGGCCATGTTGGAAAGGAGCACCACATGGCAAAGAACTGAAGGTAACCTCTGTCCAACATCCAGCTAGAAACTGAGGGCAGCCTCCAGCCAACAGCCAACAAAGAAATGAGGTCCTTGGTCCAACAGACTGCAAGGAACTGAATCCTGCCTATAAACATGGGGCCTTGGAAGTAGATTCTTCCCTGTTAGTGCTTTTAGATGAGACCCCAACTCTGGATGACACCTTGATCACAGCCTCATGAGAAATCTTGAAGCAGAGCACCTGACTAAGCCATACCTGCATTTCTGACCCACAGAAACTGTGAGATAATATTTGTGTACTGTTTAAGCCACTAGGTTTATAGTAGTAGTATTACACAGCAATAGATAAAAATATAGTGTTTTTACCTGGAATAGGGCAAGTCTCTTCTTTTGTTAGGCATCATTGTCAAAAACCTGGGGAGTATGAAAAAATACCATTCCCTGAGTTCTACCCTCAGAGATTCTGATTTAATTGGTATGAGTTGTGGCCTACACATTGGAAAGCTACTTAGATGATTCTAACTTGCAGGACACTTTGAGAACCACTGCAGTGGTAGTCTTTCCATGTTTCCTTTCTCTGTCAGCTGTCACTTTCTTGTTAGACTCAGATTCCCTCCTGTAGATTACCTGGCTTCATACTGACTCTGGTCTTCCTCTATATACACAGAGGAACACATGTACTTTTTTTTAAATCCCCCTCCCCTTGTGGCTTGCTTGCTGTCTGCTCTGTGTCCATTCGCTGTGTGTTCTTTCTGTGTCTGCTTGTCTCCCTTTGTTGCATCATCTTGCTGTGTCAGCTCTCCACAGTGCATGAGCCAGCTTGCCTTTACAAGGAGGCCCTGGGATGTGAACTGAGGGCCTCCCATATAGTAGATGGGAGCTCAATCGATTGAGCCACAACTGCTTCCTTACACATGCACTTTTTAATACTTCATTCCTGTCAGGTAACGTTGACAAACCCAGGCCTTTGTAGGGTGTCCATAGATGATGACACTCAGAAAAGGGGTAAGTAAGTCTTTGTGATGCCTGCTCTTTGACTCAATGGTAACAGTACCTAGTTGGGCAGGTATCAGTTGGCAGTGTCTGTCAGGAGAAAAGGATGAGTTGGAAATCTGGGATGAGGTATAAAATTTTTGGTCCATAAGTGACATTCTGTTACCATTTAAGTAAAAAGCTGTGGAAAAATCAATCAAATATTCAAAGGTATAAGTACTACAAGTAAAAGAATAAGAACCACTATCAGAAAAACATACAATAAACCTTGGTTCTGTATTATCCTGAGAATTTTGAGATAAAACCATGGCCTTGGTCTTTCCTTTGATAAATCACCATGAACTGACTGTCACTTCCTTACAACCCCATGCTTAGCAGAATGTCTGTGCATGTCTGGGTGTAATATATAGAAATATCAAATTGTTAAGTTATTTTTCACTAGTTAAGATGGCTGGTGGCTGATATGTCCTCAACTAATAAATGTGTTTCTGATTTTCCCTTGCAATAAGCCAAAGAGGACACTGGGTAGAAATCTTCAAGAAAGATAATTATTACAGAATTGGTTTGGGACCTTGTGGCCCTTAAACCACAAGGGCATAACCTGACTTGGGGAAGAAAATTCTGCCCTGGCTGGAGGCCAGGAGGACAGCTGACAGACCAAGCTTGCACATGTGCAAGTGGCTTACTGTTCTGCTCCATTGCATCATGCTTTTCTGGCCACCCACCCAAAAGACCAACCCTGCTGCTGGTCTCCAGACACTGCTGCTGACCGAGAGTGATCATTACCTCTTCTCCCCAACCCAAGAGGCTAAACTGCGCTAGGGAAAGACATTGATTTATTGCTCATTGCTGTTAAAATTGGCCTACATGAAAAGGAAAGCATTTTAAGCTGTACCTTACTGTGAGCATTTTTTCCCTCCTTAACCCCTCTCTTGGACAAAAGAAGCTTGAAAGGCAGCAGTTTACCATGCTACCCACAGAGCTAAATTGCTCTGTGTCCTACCCAAAGTGCCATTTATCAGATGCAACAGAACATAGTAGTTGGAACATGCACTTTGGCACTAATAGAATAATGTTTCCCAGCACTGCCATTTTCTAGCTCTATGACCCTGGGCAAGACACTTAAACCCTCCAGGCCTCTGCTTTCCCATCTGCTCAGCATAGTTCCTGTCCCACGTTAAGTACTCAATAAACAGGAGCTATTATCATTGTTATCTATACTTTTCTACCCAGAGAGGTGTGCTATACAGACACATATTGACAAACTGGGTGGTCAGGGATTACTTTCCTCCCAGTTCAGAAAATTATCATCTCTGTCTCCATTCCTTCCCCCAAAGAGAAGACCAAGCCCTAGCTTCACTCATATTTAGTTACCCATCCATGTACTTCTATATATGGAGGTCAAAACATTACTTTGGTTTTTAATGTGCAATACACTGTCCCAGGCCTACAGGAGGCAAAATCACATAAGACTTGACCAATCCTCTAGCAGTTTACAATCTAGTTGAGAAAACATGTCAAATGCCTATAATATGTTAACCAATAGTTTGAGGTGGTATTTGACAAATGGTAGAAAACCATATTTAATTCCCAAAATAGACTATAATAAATCTCCATGTGGGATTCTTATTATTTAATGATCAGTAATAAACTCTAAGATATACTATTGACGGTTTAATTGTATGTATTTAAAAGTTAGAAAATGATTGCTCAATTTTATTTTTAATTTATAGTGGGTGGGTGTTGTGCTCTCTTTAGTCATTCATTAAACATACAAAGCAAAAGAAATAGATGCATAAGGTGAAATATATGAATTGATACCTGTGCACATTTTACTATTGTCAGAGTGCTGTCCTTCGGCTACCCAAAATCTAGGGAAAAAAGTACGGTTTTGATTTACTTTGATTGGTCAAAAGTTCTTTGACTACCTGAATCCTGAAGGGAGTTGGAGCTATGGCATTATGGGGTTCACATTGAGGAATGATGAGGTAGGAAGGCTTCTGATTGTAAGCAGCTTAGCTTTGATTTGGGCAAAACAAAGTATGATAATTATAAAGGTTTTCTTGGCCTCCCATAATCCTCTGCTAACTGTATTATGGAAATGATGGTAATTACTTCAAAGTCCCTGGTGATCCCCATGTCCTTGCTGCGGTCCATTGTCAATTCACCTCCATCAACCAGCTGTCTCACAGCCTTGCCTTACGCACCAAACCTTTAATGAAACTGGCATTTGTGTCAAAAAACTTTAAGTTCTTCTTGCTGAGATAATTATCTGGGTCACTCAAATTTCAGCTACTTCAAATAATTACAGCCTTTTAGCCTCGAATAGAAGGTGATGATTAAAGGAGAAGGAATCAGGAGTCCCCAGGCCCAAGTCAATTAGATGAAAATGCTGGCAGGTCTCAGCTCAGTCCTGATTTGAATGCACAAGCCTCTGGGCTATGTAAGGGCCTCACAGAGAATAAGTCACTCATAAAATACACATTTGTTTGGCTGAGCCGTGATCTAATTTGTGGACCACAACGATTTCCCCATATTAACACTTAAGGGAGAAGGCCATCTCTAGGACACTATCACAGGGCTGTTTTGTGGTGCCACAGGGGATCAACAACCAGAGTCCAGCTCCATTTTCTCTAAGAGCAAAGATTAGAGCAAAACTCACTGTAGAGATTTCAAAAAGCTACCCACATTCAAGCGCTAATAAGGAAGTTTATAGTCTCACTAGATGTACTTTCCAAGCCTTGGTAAAACTTCAAGGGACTGACTTTTGGTCATTTCATGTACTTTCATGTACAAAACTCTCACTCATTACAAAAACAGTAATGCTCCCATATTGGTCAAAAGCTTGAAATGTTCAGGGAAAAAGATATCTTTGGAGATCAGGAAATTGCGACACTTAAATCATTTTTCTTCTGTGAACTAGAAAGACAAAGCAATGTATTAATCACCCCCACCCCCCCCCCTCCCTCTCCACCTGTCAACGTTTAAAACTGGAGACTAATGGTAGACAGGGTTCTCCTGCAGATCGTAATTGCCTTTCCAACAGAGAAGCTATCTCCAAAGCAACCAAGATATGAACTATGACTTCAAGCTGAGACTCTCTATGTAAATTGTTTGCAGTGAAATTGAAATTTCCCAAAAGAAAGCTGCACAGATTCAGTCTATTAAATGCATTCATATCTCAGATGCAGGGAAGTACTCTTGCAGCTAGCAAGCTATCCACACTTTATTGTGCATAGAGATAAGATGCAAGTCCTTTATAACCTGATCTTAAATTTAAAAAGAAATCCTGTCATTATTAATATAATTTGATAATGGTTACTTGTTATTTAAGGCAACCCTAACTGTCCGCAGCTGCCCACATTAATGCCGAAGCAAAATAATGGTGTTTTATATACTCTAGACTCACATTAGCTTTTTTCTTTTTCCATGTTAGGTTTGCCATGCTTTGGTATAATGTATGCTTCATCTTTGGCATGCTTTGGCTATTCAGTATTAGATGTTCCCATAAATTTTCCTGGTTTTTTTTCCTTAATATTTTCTTCCATAAATCCCTCTACCCCAAAAACAAGATCTAAGGTCAGTGATAATATGCTATTGTACTAGGTAACTTTATTATTGTTCAATTAATAAACAATTTGCCTAGACAACCCTCCCTAGAAGATGAGATATTTGAACCCTTGAGACCAAAAATTAGTGGTCATTTTTGACACTGACTTACAGGTTATCGTACCACTAGCACTTTGACTACAGTCTGCCTACATTGGTCTTTATCAGCCCCTCTCTCTCTTAGGTTTACCTTGCTTTTCCTCACCTCCATAACCCCTACATACCAAATAACTTTAGACTCCTTTGAACTCTGCTTGTGAAAATCAAAGAACAGGGAAACAGACAAAAGAGACTCACTCTGTGACAGGGTGTCCCCAATTTCATTCTTCTCTTCTTCTTTTATAATAGAACAGCTGATTTTTAGCTGAGTGAATGACTGCCTAAAATAAACTGTTTCCCAGCCTCCCTAATAGTTAGGGACAACATATGACTAATTCAAGCCAATGGGATATAAATAGAAGTTTCTTTTGGCAATGTCTGGGAAATTCCATTAAAATCTAACTGGTGGAAAGAGGATATGGCTCAAGCAGTTGGTCACTAGCCTACCACATGGAAGATCCCAGGTTCAGTTCCTTATGCTTCCTAAAGAAGACAAGCAAGACAGCGAGCTGACACAGCAAGCTAACACAAGACGATGCAACAAGGTGATACAACAAAGAAACACAATGAGCAAACACAATAGAGACATAGCGAGTGGGGATCAGAGGTGGCTCAAGCAATTGGGTGCCTCCCTCCCACACGGGAGACCCCAGGTTCAGTTCCTGGTGCCTCCTAAAAAGAAGATGAGCACACAATGAATGGACACAGAGAGCAGACAGTGAGAGCAAACAATGGGGGTGGGAATAAATAAATAAGATCTTTTTAAAATCTAGCTGGTCTGGGTCCTCTGCCCCTTTACTTGTTTTTCCTTTCTTCCATCCTGCTGTCTGATAAATACAATGGCTAAAGTTACAGCCATCATCTTGAGCAAGAGGTTTGGAGCCATATCCTAGAATGGCAAAGAATTCTATGGAACGGAGCCACCACCCTAGCCCTGGATTGTCTACCTCTAGACTGAGAGGGAAACACATTTCCATATTGTTCAAGCCACAGATATTTGGGGTGTCTGTTACTTGCAATGGAATCTAATCATAACTATAGGCACTCTGATTTTTGTTAGTGCCAGAAGCTAATTTTCATTGTCTTGATTCCGATCATGAATTTTTTTAAGGCACTGGTAAGTTCATGTGTTTGACAAATTGTTAGCAAAATAATTAAAAGACTAAATCCATAAATCTCATTTAATTCATTCATTTAATGCCAAAATACCAAAATTTTACCAAATGAAAAATAAAAAGTATGCCAGAATTTTTGTAAGCAACTTGCTATCAAATCCTAGAATCTGGGCTCCAAAGTCCAGACACTGACTCTGTGACTTCATTTTCTGTAACTCACTTTGCTCATCCATAAAATGGACCAGTTATCTCAGGGCCAGGAGGTGAGGGCAGGATGGGGAGTGGAGAGCAGGCCTAGAATACGTGGGCCTCTGTCCTTGCAGTCCCTGCTTCACCCCAGGCATATGACTTCCACCTAAAATTTCATTTTATAAATGGGTTTTACTAAGGAAATGAGAATCTTGAAAATCACTGGACAAGTTGATCTCTGAAATCCCTTCCAGTTCTGACATTTTATGGTTACAAAGATTCCCAGGGAAGCAGATGTGGTTCAAGCAATTGGGCTCCCGTCTACCATACAGGAGTTCCAGGTTCAATGCCCAGGGCCTCCTGGAGAAGGCAACATGGCCCATGTGGTGAGCTGGCCCAAGCGTAGTGCTGGCCTGAGCAGGGTGTTGCCCCACGCAGGAGTGCTGCCCCACGTAGGAGTGCTGGCCCATGCAGAGAGCTGGCACAGCAAGAAGATGCAACAAAAAAGAGATACAAAAGAGAGATAACAAGAGATGCAGCAGATCAGGGAGCTGAGGTGGCACAAGAGAATGATCGCCTCTCTCCCACTCCAGAAGTTCCTAGGATTAGTTCCTGGAGCCGCCTAATGAGAATACAAGCAGACACAGAACACACAGCAAATGGACACAGAGAACAGACAATGTAGCAGAGGTGGTGGGGAAGGGGGAGGGGAAAAATAAATAAATCTTTTTTTAAAAAAAGATTCCCACATGAGGCAGGTGGCAACACTGCTGTGAACTGAGCAAATTGGGAGTGGCAGCATCCTAGATGTGTTGCCAGAAGCAAAGAAGGCAGAATGGGGATGGAAAGTTGTCAGATCCAAAGAGAAGGTGGCAGTACCAGGGCATTTCCTCTCTTTGGTTTCAGTTATTGCATTAAACCAAGGACAGGTACATAAAAGAATAGGCATTTTTTTACTAGATGCATTTTAAAGGCCATGTATTAAAAGTTATATAGGGGGAAGCAGATGTGGCTCAAGTGATAGGGCTTCCGCATACTATATGGGAAGACCCAGGTTCAATCCCTGGGGACTCCTGGTGAAAAAGCAGAGAAAGTGTGCCTGCATGGTGAGCCAGTGCCTGCATGGTGAGCTGAGTGCCCATGCGGCAAGCCAAGTGCCCATGCAATTGTCTGCCTGGTGAGCCAGTGCCCACACGGTGAACCAGTGCCTGTGCAAGTGAGTCACATAGCAAGATGATGACACAACAAAAGAGAGACAAAGGGGAGAGTCAAGGTGAAATGCAGCAGAGACCAGGAACTGAGGTGGTGTAATTGACAGGGAACCTCTCTCCATATCAGAGGTCCCCAGGATCAAATCCTGGTGAATCCTAGAGGAGAAAGATGAGAAGAGAAGACAAAAAGAGAAATAGATACAGAAGATCACACAGTGAATGAACACAGACAGCAGAAACAGCGGGGGGGGGGGGGGGGGGGGGAGAGGAAGGGAGGAAGAAAGAACAAACTAGATAGAGTTGAAAAAAAGTTGAAAAAAAGTTTTATAGGGATGCACTTTATCTCAGTGGGCTAACTCATCCGTTCATGAGCCATTTCACCAGAAGTAAGTAGTGCGGAGGCCTGAGCTCTGTAGATCCCCTACCTGCAAGGCTTCTGAGGGTTGGGCCTGGCTGGGGAGGCTCACAGTCCTCGAGCAGAGACCTAGACGAGGCCCTGCTCATTCCACCTGCCCGCTCCACCCCAGCCATGAAATGGGCATGGATCTGGGAACCAGGAGCCCTTGTTCTTGTCTCAGCTCTGCCTCTTCATCAAGTCTTTCTTCCTTTCTGTGCCCCAGGTTCCTCTTCCGTAAAGTGCGTAGCTTGTTGGAGATGCTCTTTTAATTCCTTTTAGTTCTAAAATTCCACAGTTCATGTATAAGATGTGCCTGTAGGAGTGTGCAATGCTTTCCGCCCTACTCATGATATGTCTTTGGATAGCGCAAACTGCCCCAGTGGGACATTTCTGGATTCACTTCACTGTCCTACTCACACCTCAGCTGTGAAAGTGGAGAGCCAAGTCTGATTGGTAAATTTGGGGTGATAAGCAGGCATATTCAAATCGCCCCTTTTTTGCTTGGCTTAGGGGGCAAGCGGTCGGGCTCCCCCGCTGCTCCAGGAGCAGCCCCTTGCATGGCGTGGGCCTGCCTCCACCCAGTACTTCCCAGGGCCTCCTCGTTCTGGAGGTCAGCAGCAGCAAGTCTTCTTGGCTACGAGCCCAGTGACACATCCTTCCACCTGGCCGATGCGTAGCTTCATTTCTCAGCCTGAATGCACAAGACAGCTGGCCTGGCAGGGCAGACTGCCAAGGTGGGCGTGAACCTTGACCCCACATGCTGGCATCAAAGGGGGTCCCTCTGTCCTGTTGCCTGGGAGTCTTTGAGGCCTGGCTATGTGACTTGCAGGGGGCCCATATGATGTAGCCTGCCTGGAGAGCACGCCTCCCACACCATCCACAGTTTAATGGACAAGGAGAGAAAACTGTCTTCAAAGTCACATCTCCACGAGCACTCACTCTCCCCCTTGACCCAGGTCCTGTTCAGGAGCAGGTAGCCAAGCAGAGGCTGATGCCAAGCCAGCCAGAGGTGCCTTATGCCAGGCAGTGAATGTGGAGGGCCAGGGCGGGCAGGCTGGCTGTCAAGTTTCCCTGGGTGTGCAGCTCACCCGGGGGCCCCTCCTGGAGGCAACCTCCAGCCCTCTGCGTCTGACGAGGGACAATTCCACCTGGCAAAGCTGTCAGCAGCAGTTATTAATAGAAGGAACAGTCCTCAAACTCCAGCAGCCCCTAGCTTGGTGTCATCAGCTGTCTAGATCAGCAGTTCTTAACCCTGATGCCTCATTAGAGTTCCCTGGGGAGTACAGGGGAGGGGTAAAACTTCCCCTGGAAAATCAGAATCTCTGGGGTGTCCAATGCTGATTCTAAAGCAAGGCCAGGACTGGGTACCACTGTTCCAGACAAAGCCATCTCCTGCTCCTCTAGGCCCACTTCCCACTTTGGTACAAGTTTAAGAAATACCCTGGCCATCATGTTTACCTGGGTGGCTGTGTTACCTGCTAACCTGTGACCTCCATGAGGGCAGGGATCCCATCATGCTCTCCTCTCTAGTGCTTAACACAGTCCTCAACAAGCAGCAGAGATTCAAATAACGCCTGGTGATAGTAAGTTGCAATTCAAGATCTTCTCTAAAACACTCAATTTCTATTTTTTACATTGAAAATTAAGGACAAGTGCATATGTTGGCATATGTGTGTGTATAGTGTTGTAGTTGAAAAATACATAAACAGCTCACACAATTCTAACATAAATCCTATCAGGTAGATGCTCTCGCCTAACTGTGATGCCAACTTGGGCAAGTTAATGAAACTCTGAGCCCCAGTTTCTTCATCTTTAAAATGGAGATAATGATAGTGCCTCCCTCCTGAGGCTGTTGAGAGGATTAAATGAAATAACCCAAGTGCTTAGTTTATTGTCTGGCCCATAATGAGGGTTTGATCATGCTAGTTACTACTACTGTTGTCATAATAATTACTATTTTCTTGAGCTACAGAGAGTAAACTGAAGTGTAAATAAGTAAAGTGCCTGGTCTGAGATCTAACAGGGTTAGGACTCAAAACAAAGTCTTCTGACTCCCCAATCTTATATCCTTTTGTTGAGACCATCCCTTTGAGATAGGGAGAGGCAGGAAATGTCAGCCCAGTTTTCCAGATGGGAAAACATGTGACTGTGAGAGGATATTTGCCTGGACTTCATACAGACTGATGGAGCACCACTATGCAGGGGAAAGAGCATTGGATTAGAAATTAGTGGATTTCTCCTCTGCTCAAACATGGACTAACTGTGCACCTTCATCAGGCCCTCTCTTCTCTCTGTGACTCAGTTTCTGCCTTGGGAGACTGAGGGGACGGATAAGATGATCACTCGGTCTTCTCCATTCCCTCCAGGTCAGGGCTGTGTGTGAACTGTGTGCAGGGTGCTCTCTGTACTTCTTGTGTGTGAGCTCTGCAATCTGCTTTGTGCAAAGCAGCCTCCTTTCTTCCTCAGCATTCACCCTGAGCCCAAGGAGAGGAGAAAATAAATCATCCCTCTCTACCCAGAATGCCTCACTCTCCAAGGAACCACAGAAAGATGAGGCTGCCCCTGGGACCATAGGCCCAGCGTGGGGCTTCCCTCCCCTCCTACAGGCTCTCTGCCTTCATTATGCACATCCTGAACTAGGAAGCTCTGGGGAGCCCCGTTCCAGGAGATGATGGTTTCAGGTTCTTCCTCTGGAGCATTCTACAAGGTGGAAAATAGACACTAACGAGTCTCTGGCTTCTGCTTAATGTGGCCAAGTGTCTCTCTCACTGGTTTTGCCAGTCACTGAGCTCCATTCTTCCAGGAAAAGAAGCTCTGGACTTCCTCTAAATCTGAGAAAAAAAGAAAACTTGGCAAGAAAATAAACTCCCATCCTGGGGAGTCCTGCTACATTCTCAATTAGAGGGGCAAGAATCTCTCGAGGACATAAGCAGTACCTAATAAAAGAAAACAGACCAATATGTGAAGCCCTCAATATTATTGCATGTAACTATGAACTCTATTATTCAAAAATTGAAACTTTGGTTACCATGGGATCCGAGGGGAGGGGGAAGGAAGAAGAGAAAAGAAGAAACATAGGGCATTTTTAGGACATTGTATTTTCTGCATGATCTTAGAATGACAGATACAGAACCATTTTAAATTTTGTCAAAACCTATAAAAGTGTACAGTGCAAAATGTAAACCGTAATATAAACCATTGACCATGGTTAGTAGAAATGCATCATTATTTGTACATCAGTTGTAACAAAAACACCATCTACATGTAAAATATTATTAATAGGGGAAAGCGGGAGAGAGGGAGGGGTTGGGTATATAGGAATCTCCTATATTTTCTATGTGACTTTTCTGTAGCCTAAAGTTTCTTTGAAGATAAAGTGAAGAAAATAAAACATTGAGGGAACAGATGGGAGAAATTGTCACTGTTTATAAAAAATGACAGAATTCATTGATGAAAGACACATTGAAAAAATTTTATTTTACTTTAGTATTTTTTATTTTTGCATTTTATTTGTTATTTTTAAATTATTTTTATTGTTTATTTTTTTACTTTGTTTTTGGGGAGGTTTTGGACCACAGAAGGGTCACAACTGTGGCAGGGGAGGATCACTGGCATTGGGTGTCAGTTATAGGGGGATGTGTGGGGAGGGGCACACCTGGGGCATGCTTCTAAGGCATATGAATTTATTCAAGTGGTCATGGGCATTGTATTGGTGGGTGGAGACCCACACAATAACCTAATAACCCAGCAGGACTGGGGAGTCCTGCTACATTCTCTAATAGAACAGCAAGAATCCCCTGAGTACACCGGCCATGCTTGGTGAAGGAGGACAGACAATTATGCCAAGCCCTTGATATTGATGGCTATACTTATGTACGTTTTCTTGTAAAATTGAAACTTAACCTAGGATTATATATTGCCTAAGAGTTATCTCTTGAAAGCCTCCTTTTGCTCAAATGTGGCCTCTCTCTAAGGCAAACTCAGCATACAAATGTACTACCTGTCCCTCCCTCCCCCAAGCATGGGATATGACTCCTGGGCATGAGCCTCCCTGGTACTAAGGGATTATTACCAAACACCAACTAGCCAACCATTTGAAAAAAGAACTTGACCAAAAGAAGGAAATATTAAATACAAACAAGTTTTTATGCCTAAGAGACCTCAAAGTGAGTTGGGAGGTCATTCCAGAGGTTATGCTTATGCCTATCTCATTGACTGGCACAGTAAGCAGTGTCTCAAACAGTGGGCTCCTGAGGGCTCTAGAGACATATAGACACTGTAGGCAGAGGAAACAATCTCAGGAATTTGGACCCTGTTAGGGGGCTTTACTTTGGAATATTTGCTTTCCAATGTAACAGAGTTAGACTCATTTAAAATTTCCCTACACATGACTTTTCTGTCCCTTTTATTTGAACCTATAATTAGCACTATACTCATTAAATATACGTTCCAGAGACTTAAATCTTTGGTCTATTCATATACCGGTTGAGCCCCGAATCTCAGTCGATTTGCAACACTTACTCTCCAGTTCTTTGGACTCACCCACGACAACTAACAAAAGGATGATGATGGACAATGCTGATCCCTAAAAACAGAGTATCTACAACTGCAAGCAAACCAGTTCCATACATCTGCCCCACGGGATCTAAGCCCTCTCTCAATCAGAAACAGAGTGGGCATCACCATCCCCAAATCCTCAAGATTGAGGAATGAGCAAACATAAGGGGGAATGCACCTATGGACTAAAGTAGGCTTAAGATTATTCTAGCAATTGAAGAACTTGTATCATTGATATAAAGATGGTGGTCACCAGAGGCTCTGAGGGGATGGAGAAGGAAGAATAGGTGTAATATGGGGCATTTTGGGGACATTGGAATTTTCCTGAATGACATTGCAATAACTGATACTGGCTATATACATTTTGCCAAAACTTATAAAATTGTGTGGTGCAAAGTGTAAGCTATACTCCATGGTTAGTAGCAATGTTTTAATATGTATTCATCAATTGTAACAAATGTGCCACACTAATGAAAGACGTTAAAGAGAAGGGGGTGGGGTATATAAGAATCCCTTATATATTTTTTTCTTTTATTTATTTTCCCCCCATATTTTTGACGTAACATTTATGTAATCTAAAGCTTTCAAAAAAAAATTTTTTTTTTAAACTTGGCAGAAAGCATACGAAAAACCAGACCAAAAAGGGGAGTAAGTTGAGGGAAACCTGGAAGGAACACACCAAAATATTTGCATTAATTATGTCTGTATATTGGGATTATGGTGATTGTTTGTGTGCTTTTCTATATTTTTTTTCTATTTACAGTGAGTAGGTATAACCTTTGCATAGAGAGAATAAACACAGCAACTTTTTTATTGTTATTCAGGCAGAAGTTAATGAGAACATGAATTGCCTCAGCTTCTTGCTTTTGTCTTTTCTGCTGTCACAAGAACCTAAGTTGCAGGCAAGGAAGCGTAGCCAGAAAAGCCCAGCACCTGTGGGCAGGCAGAACCCTCTTAGCTGATCCAGGTTCTAAGAAGCTTGGCAGATACCCCTGCCTTGATGAAAAGATTGGGACAGCCTGACCCCTGATCTGAAGCCACCGGTAGGTCTGTACATGAGAAATGTTCCTTCTCATCACTTACCATGTACCTGAATTGGACGGTCCTTGGCCTACTCTCTGAGACCTCTGTCCCTTAGCCCTTCATATTAGTCATGAGTCAACTGTTCAGGGCAGTGCATCTATCCCAAGGCTTATTGCCAAATAGAGGCATCAGCATTTTACCTATTGATTCATTATCTACTCTACACAGCTCCAGAGCAGATCCAAGAGCAGTTAGGAAAAATGACTTCCCTTTATAGAGCACCCCCTTTTGCCAGGATCTTTTCTTCCTTCCTTCCTTCCTTCCTTCCTTCCTTCCTTCCTTCCTTCCTTCCTTCCTTCCTTCCTTCCTTCCTTCCTTCCTTCCTTCCTTCCTTCCTTCTTTTCTTCCTTCCTTCCTTTTCTTTCTTTCATTCAGCAAATATCTATCCACTTCCTGATGTGTGCCAGTCATTGTGCATGGAGCTAGGGATACAATATTGCATAATATAGCCAAAATTTCTGCCCTTTTAGAAACAGTAAACTTTAGCTCTATTCCTATTATGGGATCTGCAGAGTTGGTATTAATATTTAATATTTTCATTTTACAGATGAGAAAATTCAGGATTAGAGAGACTAAAAAACTTGCCCAAGGTCATGCAGTAGTAGAACTGAGATTTGAACCCAGATAGATTTGGACTCCAAAATCTGTGTATTTTCTACTACTCCATATGATTTCTTAGCAAACACAAGGGAATGGGCCCCTAGGCTATGCATTTCTGGAGCTTCACCTACTAAATCGTACCCACTAAAAGGGATATCTTATATTTCCTTGTATTTCCATGATGCCTAGCCCAACATCTGTTACATAATAGATGGATAATAAAGAGGTGAATGAATTAATTTAACCAATTTAATAAATTAATTCACTCTGAATCCTGGGGTAACTTACCTACTTTCCAGTTTCCATCTTTCTTTCCATTTATCTCTCTCTTCCTCACAGTCAAATTTTTAGAGAGTTATCTACACTCTTTATGCTACTTTCTCACATCCCATTCACTCCACAGCCCATTGTGGTCCTGGCTCTACCCTCTCCCACTCCATGAAAAATGCTCTCTGCAAGACAGCAAACAACTTCCAGTGGGCATCTTTCTATATTCATTTGACTTGTCCTTTCAGCAGCATTCAACTCCTTGAAATTCTAAAAATTACTCTTCCATTTGTCCTCAATAAACATGGGTGTCCCCCAGAATTCCAGCTTAGGTTCTCTTGTCTCCTCACTCTTCATACTTTCACTGGGCAACACATTCACAATTATCTCTCTCAAATCTCTGCCTCCTACACAGACCCTTTGTCCAGTATTCAAAGAGCAGCCCTTTCCTCTAACTCAAACTGTTTGAACCTATACTCAATGCTTCTCCTCCCGCAAAACTGTTGTCTTTCCTGTGTCTCATGTAGCAATCAGTGGAACCCCGTCACCTAGACATGGAAACTTCTTCCTTCTCATTCTCTCAGGCACCAAACCTTGTCAATTGTATTTTAAAAATGTCTTTAATTTGTCCACTTCTCTCTCTCACAACCTAAAGTAAAGTTTTAGTTTACTTTAAGTTTCCAAAGCAATATACCAGAAATGGGTTGGTTTTTACAATGAGGATTTATTAACTTATAAGTTTACAATTCTGAGATCATGAAAGTATCTAAATCAAGGCATCAGGTGACTCTCTCTCCCCCAAGGACCAGCTGCTGGAGATCCTGGGCTACTCCATCAAATGGGAAGGCACATGGTGGCATCTTCCTTTTCTCCCAGGTCTTGTCACTTCCAGCTTCCTGGTTTCCATGGCTTCCTCTCTCAGCTTCTGTAGGTTTCTCTCCATGTTTTTGTGCTGATTTCAGCTTCTGGCTTCCAGGACTTTCTCTCTCAGTTCCTTGGAGTTTCTATCTTTCTCTGTTTTCATTCTATTTATAAAGGACTCCAGTAAGAGAATTAAGACCCACCCTAGGTCATACCATACTGAAGTAATATAAACAAAAGTTCCCACTTACAATAGCTTCACACTCACAAGGATGGATTAGCCCTAAGGGCATGATTTTCTGGGGTCCATCCAGCATTAAACTGTTGTATCCACCTATTTTCAGGTCCTCATCTGTGCGTCTTACAGTTTCTTCAACAGTCACCCAACCACCTCAATTCTGTCAGTCTTGCCACCTTCAATTCATTGTCCACCCTGAAGCTGGAGAGAGCTTTCAAAAACTACAGATCTTCCCTTGTCTCTCCATCCCCCAGGAATGGAAAGAGTAAAATGGTTCCAAAGTGTGATACTAAGCAAAGTTCTACAAGCTCTCTGGGAAATGCACATGACACAGAGAAACAAAAGCAAATAGTTGAATAACTAGTCACAATGGTTGGCATGAAAATTTTTTCAGAAAATTCTTTTATTTAAAGTTATGTCCATATATACGTTCTAAAGGGATATAGAGAGCAGAGTTCTCATTCAACAAATGGTCTATATGTATCACTGGACACAACTCATACTACTCCACACCAAGCTACAGGGATATTTAACAAATCTAAAAGTATCTAAGCACCTGCATTGACATGAAAATAAACAAAACCATGACTAATTGGTATGTCGGGAGAAGAAAGATTTTTCAAAAAAAAATAAGAACTCTGAACCCAAGGTCCGATACTTGAGAAAATCAACCAAATGTAACCATATCAATATAGGTAATGGCACTGAGACCCTGCTGGGTGTGGCACTGTGCCTCCTCCCTCAGAATTCAGCATTTCGTATGGCAACCACATTCACACTTCTTTCATCTGAATCTTCTTGAGGACCCTTAGAGAAGGGCAGGACAGGATGATATTTTTATTCTGGGCAAACTGATGAGGAAAATCAGCTGAAGGAAAGGGGAGGACTGTGAGTGTGGGGGAAGCTGGCACCAAGTTCTCTTTCTCAGCTCTAGTTTAGGGGAATAGAGAGGCAATTGCTGGAAAATACCTTATGCAAACAGATACTGCCTTTTTTTTTTTTTTTAAAGATTTATTTATTTATTTTATTTAATTCCGCGCCCCCCTCCCCACCCCGTTGTCTGTTCTCTGTGTCTATTTGCTGCGTCTTGTTTCTTTGTCTGCTTCTGTTGTAGTCAGCGGCACGGGAAGTGTGGGCAGCACCATTCCTGGGCAGGCTGCACTTTCTTTCAGGCTGGGCGGCTCTCCTTACGGGTGCACTTCTTGCGTGTGGGGCTCCCCTACGCGGGGGACACCCCTGCGTCGCACGGCACTCCTTGCATGCATCAGCACTGCGCATGGGCCAGCTCCACACGGGTCAAGGAGGCCCGGGGTTTGAACCGCGGACCTCCCATGTGGTAGATGGACACCCTAACCACTGGGCCAAGTCCGTTTCCCAATACTGCCTTTTTTAAAAAAGATTTCTTTATTTATTTTCTCCCTTCCCCTCTCCTCCTCCTCCTCTCCCTCCCTTCCCCTTGCCCTGCTATTTTTGCCATCTGTGTCTATTCACTGTGTGATCTTCTGTATCTATTTCTTTTTTTGTCTTCTCTTCTCATTTTTTCTCCTCTAGGATTTACCAGGATTTGATCCTGGGAACCTGTGATATGGAGAGAGGTTCCCTGTCAGCAGTGCCACCTCAGTTCCTAGTTTCTGCTGCGCTTCACCTTGACTCTCCCCTTGGTCTCTCTTTTGTTGCGTCATCATCTTGCTGCATGGCTCACTTGCAGGCACTTGGCTTGCTTCACAGGCCTGTCTCACCACATGGGCACTCGGGTCATCACGTGGGCACTTGGCTCACTGCACAGGCACTCACATAGGCATTCGGCTCACCATGTGGGCACTGGCTCGCCATGCAGGCACAGTTTCTCTTTTTCTTTTTTACCAGGAGGCCCCAGGGATTGAACCCAGGTCCTCCCATATGGTAGGTGGAAGCCCTATCACTTGATCCACCTTGCTTCCCAGATACTGCCTTTAATCTCTTCAATAACTGTCCTTCCAGTGCTAAATTTGAAGGCTGCCTTCCTTTTTCCATCTTTCCTTTCTTTTCCTTCTCATCCACTCTCCTCATCATTCATGACACTCTACCTTTCTGGAAAATTCTGATACACATCAAGTACAATCTTATTTAAGGTCTTTGTACCTGCTGTTCCTTCTTCTTAGAATACTTTTCCTATGGATCCTTGCTTGAGGAACTTTTTCTAATTCTTCAACTCTCTGTTCAAGTATTAGCTCCCTAGACTCATCTTTCTTGTATGCACTTGCTAATAAGTAGTCCAACAACCCACACCCAGGTCTTTTCCATTCCATCAACCCATTTTTTTTGTTTCTATGGGATAGGTTCTGAGTCTAAAGGGGATCAGTTGGGTTTCCTGAACATTTAGTATGCTCTCTACTTTCTCAGATATTATCATTTGCAACTGGGTATTCTCTTAGGATTTTGTACTCTGGAAGCGTTCATTTCTATATGTCTTGGAAAATGACGCTGATCTTTCTGTAGTAAGTCCTGACTGTGCTGACTTCCTTCTCTATCCTTAGGTAAGTAAATCCTGCTGGATTTATCCATGCATTGTCAGAGACTGGTCTTTCCAGTAATACAACCCTACTGTTGACATTGTTATTAACGTGGTTGTGCAACTTGTCATGGTGCCACAGGCTTTTGTCACTCAGTATCTGTTTTCTCCTTCTTCCTTCATTAAGAAAGAAAGAAAAAGAAAGAGAGAGAGAGAGAGACAGAGACAGAGAGAGACAGAGAGAGAGAGAGAGAGAGAGAGAGAGAGAGAGAGAGAGAGAGAGAGAGAGAGAAAGAAAGAAAGAAAGAAAGAAAGAAAGAAAGAAAGAAAGAAAGAAAGAAAGAAAGAAAGAAAGAAAGAAAGAAAGAAAGAAAGAAAGAAAGAAAGAAAGAAAGAAAGAAAGAAAGAAAGAAAGAAAGAAAGAAAGAAAGAAAGAAAAATTTAGCTGGGTACATGCTGCACAATATAAAAACTACATTCCCCAGTCTCCCTTGCTTCTAGGCGTGGTCATACAACTAAGTACCAGACAATGGAATGTGAATTAAGTGATGTGTACAAACTGCAAGTCAGGTCTTAAAAGGAAGGGAAGAGTCCTCCACTCACACTTTCCTCTTCCCACTTAGATCGCACATCTAGTGATAGCAGATCAGCAAGATAGAAGGCAACTTGGCTTCTGACACCATAAACTACAGTTCTAAACTGATTACCCCAACACTGTATGTGAAAAAAATGAAATTCTCTCTTCCTTAAACCATTGTTATTTGAGTCTCTCTGTTACAGCAGCCAAACTACAACCTAACTAACAGAATCTAAAATTATCATATTTATATATTTATTGTATTTTTTTCTATCACCTCTAGAAAATAAATTGTTAAGGGGATAGAAACTTTTATCCTAGATTGTAGCAGTTTGATATGGGTATGAATTCCAAAAATAGATACTGGATTATGTTTGTAATCCAGTCTGTACCTGGGTATGAATAAGTTATGATTAGGGCTTTGATTGGGCCACGTCGTTAGGGCATTGAGTCCCTACCCCTTGGTTCATGGGAACTCACAGATAAAAGACATGGCAAAGGAGAGAATTGGGGATTTTTGATGTTGGAGTTTTGATGCTGGAGTTTGAAGCTGAAGCTTAAGCTGGAGCCCTGGGAAGTAAGCCCACAGAGGAAAGAGAAGCAAGCCCCAGGAAGAGAGGAACCCTGAACCCATAGAGAAGCAAGACCCTGGAAGGGAGGAAGGGAGGAACCCAGGAAGACTGAACCCTTGCAGATGTCAGCAGCCATCTTGCTCCAACAGGTGAAAATAGACTTTGGTGAGGGAAGTAACTTATGCTTTATGGCCTGGTATCTATAAGCGCCTCTCCCAAATAAAAACCCTTTATAAAAACCAACCAATTTCTGGTATTTTGCATCAGCACCCCTTTGGCTGACTAATAGATTGATCACCGCTGTATCTCCAGAACTTGAAATAGTGCCAGGTACATAATAAGGACCCAATAAATATTTGCTACATGAGTGAATAAATGAAAGTATAAATGAATCACTGACTTTCCTTCTACCTACCCCTTTCTTTGCTTTTCCCCTCAGTTTCCTGTCCTCTCTTTTATCTTATCAGATGAAGTTTTAACAGACTTTCTAGCACTGGAGATGTCCCCATCTCTTTCCACATACTCCTCTGATCTTAATGGATAATGAAGTTTTCTGGCTCGGGGCCCTGAACTTCTCCTCAGTTCTTTGTAGATCCAAATCAGTCACCTGGGACATCAGATAACATCTGATGAGTTTTCACCATGGTGCTCAGTTTCTTCCTTTTCATGAGGGTATCAAAACATGAAAAGCAGCAGGTGTCAACTTTGCCTTCTGTTCAATTTTTCTCTCATCTCACGGAGGTCTTGGGGTGATTTGAGAGTTGTCTTGGGGTGACTCAAGTCTATGAGTCTGTAAACACTATCAGCCTTGGCTTAGAGCAGAAGCATTCTAATAAAAATAATTGAGAAATAGAATTGAGCACAAATGTAAGCCCAAAATTAAAAAAATTTCAAATTTTCTTGCACCCATATCACATTTAAAAAGTAAAAACAAATGGATGTAATTCATTTTAATAAAATATTTAAGCTAATGTATCCAAAATATTATCATTTCAACTTGTAACCAGTATCAAAATTAACAAAACATGTTACTGTTTTTTCATACTAAGTCTTTGAAATCCCATGTATATTTTATCTTATAGCACATATCAATTTCAGACTAATCACATTTCAAGTGCTTAATAGATGCATGCGGCTGGTGCTACCACATTGAGCGGAAGGTCTAGGAAAAAAGTAATTGAGCTAGACTGTGTTCAAGTTCTGGCCTTGGCCAATGCCCAAGGCAATATGACCTTCAGTTTCCTCATCTATAAAATGGGGCTAATTTTCTTGCTTCATAATATTTAGGGGAGAAATTATAGAGCTAATTAAGTAAAAATATTAAGTGTGTAAGACTGTGATTTCGTAAAAAGTAAAAGCAGTTTCCATCACATGCTCCCTCTGCTACATCTTCCTTTCATATCAGAGTTATTCAGCAAATTCAGGCAAGAAGAAGAAGATGGACTTATCTTTTCGGTCAATGGATGAATCTTCTATAACTCCTGTTGCCATTGTATATCTCCGTCCCAGGAGGAGCTCCGTTGGGGAATCTTGTACAGTGAAAGCATTTAGCGACATTGCATTATGAATCCATAAATAGTAAATCTGCACATCTCCACTACCTTTCCTGTGGTATGGGTTATGAAATGGAATGTCCTCATACTATACTCAGAGCCAGTGCTGGGCACTGACTTGAGAAAATGATAAGGAAGAATAGGATTTCTTGGTTAATATAAAGAAATATTAAAATGTACAAAATATGTTTTATGATTTGGTTTATATATTATATTTCACTGGTATATAACAGGCTATTTATTAATATCTTTGTGTTAGTTATCTATTGCTGCATAACAAACTTTCTAAAAATTTAGCAGCTTAAAACAATTAACATTTATTTCTTACAGTTTCTGTAGGTCAGAAATACAGGAGTGGCTAAACTGGGTGGTTCTGGTTCACAGTTGTTCATGAGGTTGCAAAATGTTGGCCAGAGCGGCAGTCATCTGAAAGTTTAACTGGGGCTGGAGGATCCACTTCCAAGATGGCTCACACTTATGGCTATTGGCAGGAGACCTCACTTTCTCACCGAGTGGACCTCTCCTAAAGCTGGTTAACTATCCTTGTGACCTGGCAGCAGGCTTTTCCTCCAGTGACTGCTCCAAGAGAATTAAGGAAGTAGCTGCAATGTTTTTTATGGCTTAACCTCAGAAGTGACACACCACCATATCTGCAATACCCTTTTTGTTATACAGGTCAGTCCTATTCAATGTAGGAGGGAACTATTATTAGGGACCATTTTGGAGTCTGGCTGCCACAACTGTCAAATGACAATTGAAAATGGGAGCTCTGCAATTTTATTTCTACTTCATTAATTCTGGGGAAAAGTTTCTTGTTCATTTCTATTTCACACACATAAACAGAGCCCAGTATTATTGGTTTTGTGTATCATCACTTATATTTAACATAGGCATTTTCGGGACTGGAGTTGTCCTGGGTGGTGCTGCAGGGACAATTACTGGACATTGTAGATCCTCCCATGGCCCACTGGATGTAACGTGGGAGAGTAAGGGCTATGATGTGGACCATTGACCATGAGGTGCAGCGATGCCCAGAGATGTACTCACCAAATGCAATGGATGTATCATGATGATGGAGGAGAGTGTGGGGTGGGGGCGGTGGGGGTGAATGGGGACCTTATATTTTTTTAATATAATATTTTTTAAAAATGAATTAAAAAAAATAAAATTAAAAAAAATAAAATAAAATATTTAACATAGATATTATGTGACAGAAAGAAGCCGAGAGCTGCCTCCCCTCTTCAAGACTCTTTCCCTGAATTGCTAACCCTGGACCTTAGAAATTACCTGCAATTTTCTCTTGGGTTCCTGTTTAGCTCCAGCTTTCTCTCATTCCCCACCAGCTCATGGACCACCAGAGACGACAGACAACCTGGCCACAGAAACACCCAAGTCACAAAACAAAGAAGATGATGGGATTTGGTTCGAAGCGTGTTAACTTTGAAATTATGGGAAATTATCAAAGTGGAGTTGACTAGGAGACATTTAGAGACATACAGAACTGCCCTGCACAAAAAAGAAAAACTGAAATCAACAGCAAAAACAGGACAGTCTCTTTTTAAAAAATCATATGAATGAATGTGGTCTCTTAAAGAAGGAGGCTGAACAAGCAGAGGAATCAAAGCAGTTGGAGAAGGGGCCAGGCTTTTCCAAATCTCATCAGCTTTCTGAAACTGACTCTACATCAATAGAGCCAAATGTATACATTTACCTGAGTGTAGAAGTTCCCTCCTCTTTCCTTTCATCCGTGTTTTCTTTTACAGTTCTCCAGTTCCTGCCATTTCTTCTTTGAAGTCTCTCTAACATCAGGTCTCTCCTTTCCACTGTCACAGTCCCTCTCTCACTCCCCCGCAACCCCACCCCTCACACAGGCTATCTGGCAGCAGGCAAGCTGTGCTCCTCAAGTTAGTTCTGCACCACTTGGCCAGTCTGTCTATTCCGCCATGTCTGGGTATCAGCCTGGGTCATTCTCCAGGACGTTTCCTGCCTGGCACTGCTCACGATTGGCTTCCTTCCCGGCTTTAAATCATCGGCCTTGCACCCCACACCAAAAGTACCAGCTTCTCTTGCTCTGCCTCTCCCAATACGTGATAAACTGGGAATGCCCCACATTCCTGCCTGGGCCCCAGGTCCCCTGAGCTGCATGTGACCCTGCTGGGCAGCTCATGCTGAGCACAGCGCAGGCCAGGTGTGGGGCTGAGCTATCCACCACCACCATCCTGGCAGAGGCCCACCGCCCCACAGCTGCTCCCCTCAGGTCTGCTCTCAGGCACACCTTAGACATGGAAGACAGAGGCTGTCTCCTAGAGGGATTTAGGAGGCTCCAGAGAACTGTTCTGCCCCCAAATATCTTCCCGCTGGGCCTGAAACCCACCATTAGGATTCTCTCTAAATGGGTTTAAATCATTGTCCTCTCCCCACCCCACCTAAATATCTAAAATGCAATACCACTTGAAAGCGCAGTCATTCTTAAACTTGAGTGTGACTCAGTAAGTTCCATGTAGGACCTGGAATTAGCACATTCAAAAGCACCCAGAAAGGATTTGTGGAGGATGCTTGAGTCACACTGTTCTTGAGCCACTGTGTGACCTTGTTTCTCTAATGCTTTCTTCCTGTCCTGCCCGGGAACACAGTCTGCTGGCGGGCCTGGCTTCCCTGACACTCCTGCTGCAGAATTAGACCCTAGGGCCCTGAGCAATAGGAGGTCTGCACACCCGCATACACACACACACACACACACACGCATAGCTGCTGAATGTGCACACACACATCCCCGCAGGGCCTGGTCTGAAACAAGACTGCCAGCCTGCCTCTCGAGCTCCAATCCTTTCAAAAGTGCCTGTGGGTCACAGCCCTCCTCCACCCACAGAAAAAACACAGTGCAGAAAAGGCATCAAACTCCTGCCTGAGGATACATACTTCTGGGCTGATTAAATAAATAGAGCTTAATTAAATTAAAGTAGGATCAGAACCTGCGTAACACTGATGGCAGTCCTGCAGAGTACCTCATGAATATTTTATTTTCATAAGTGAATTATTGTTTGCCTGCTTTGGGGGCTTGGCATGAAGGAAGAGGGACCTCTGCTCAGAGAAAAGCAATTGTAAGGTTTTTTTCCCTTTTTAAAAATATATCCCCCACCCCCCCCCTCACCCCGCTCCTCCCCCCATAACAACAACCTTCTCCATCATCATGAGACATTCATTGCACTTGGTGAGTACATCTCTGAGCACTGCTGCACCTCATGGTCAATAGTCCACACCATAGCCCACACTCTCCCACAGTCCACCCAGTGGGCCATGGGAGGACATACAATGTCCGGTAACTAAGATATTTTAATTGAGTGAACCAGGAGGCTTTGGAACCATTTTGCTTTGGTGGGGGGCAAGCATCATGCCCTGTTAGTGGGCCAAGCATGACTGAGGCTGCTTTTATAACACAAAGGAGTGTAGGAATTCGGGAACAACTGACCCAAGTCTATGGTGGCCAAGGAGATAGAGGAGAGGAGAGGGAAGGGCACTGGTAAAGCAGAAAGCTTACCCACAGTTGAAGATACTAGGACTATGCTTAGGAAATTCTAAGAGATGGGCTTTGAAAGGTGTTGGTTGTTTTGCTGCATGGGAATCAACAAGAAGGAAAAAAGCACCTAAATAATTTTCTCAAAGCAGGTGCCAAGAGACATAAAGAAACAATAACCACTTGACACTCACAGAGCAGTTAGAAGAATTCCTCAGATCAGCAGGGAAAAGCCCAAGTTTGTATTCACAGGTGGCATGCTTGGAAACACAGGGGAAGGAGCTTCTCAGCCTGGCTATGGATTAGTACCAATTTGGGGCACTCCTGGGAACCTGGTCTGTTGCTGCTGTGTGAGACACTGGTGCTGGAGAGGAGGTGATGGAGGGAGGGCCGGTACACTACTTCAAGATTTTGGACTGGACAATGGTTTCTCGAGCTTTACTCCCAGAGCAAAATCAAGGAAAGAAAAATAGATAAATGAGATTTTAAAATTACACCCAGGCCCAGAGCCTCAACAGACTTCAGCTCCTACACTTTGACTTATTGGACTTACTCCACTCAGCTAACATGGAGTTGAAGAAGGTCAACCACCACAACATGGAGCCTAGAGTGTCTACAACTAGAAGCGGGAAGAGTGCATCCAGTACCCATGTGGAATCTAAGCCCTCACTTGACATAGGTGTGCAATGGACACAACCAATCCAATGTCCACAGAGAAAATGTGGAATGGGTGTGGGAACGGTAGCCATGGGGGCTGCTGGGTGTGGGGAACGGGAGGAAGAGATGAGATGTGGAGGCGTTTTCGGGACGTGGAGTTGTCCTGGATAGTGCTTCACGGACAATTACGGGACACTGTAGATCCCCCCAGGGCCCACTGGATGGAACGTGAGAGAGTCTGGGCTATGATGTGGACCATTGACTATGGGGTGCAGTGATGCTCAGAGATGAACTTACCAGGTGCAATGGATGTATCACGATGATGGGAGAGAGTGTTGCTGTGGGGGGAGTGGGGGGCGGGGGCGGTGGGGTTGAATGGGACCTCATATATTTTTTTTAATGTAATTAAAAATAATAATAATAAATAAATATTTAAAAAAAAATTTTGTCCATCAAAACACTGTCACAAGTGAGAAGACAACCCACTCAGTAGGAAAGAATATTTGGAAGCCACATGGGCAAAAGGGTTAGTATCTAGAATATATAAATAAATCCTACAACTCAACAATGAATAAACAACCCAATTAAAAATGGACAAAACACTTGAATAGACATTTCTTCACAGGATAAACAAATGGCTTAAAAGCACACATGAAAAGATGCTCAACAGCAATAGCTATCAGGAAAATGCAAATCAAAACCACAATGAGATACCATTTCATAACCACTAGAATGGCTACTATTTTAAAAACAGAAAATCACACATGTTTGGAGAGGATGTGGAGAAATAGGGACATTCATTCATTGCTGGTGCAATGTAAAATTGTGCAGCCGCTGTGGAAGCAGTTTGGCAGTACCTCAGAAAGCAAAGCATAGAATTACTGTATGACCCAGCAATCCCAGTACCAGTTATACACCCAAATAATTGAAAGCAGGGACTCAAACAGGTATTTGCATACCAGTGCTCATAGCAGCACTATTCACAATTTCCAAAAGATAGAAACAATCCAAGTGTCTATCAACCAGAGAATAATCAATAAAATGTGGTATGAACATACAATGGAATATTATTCAGCATTAAAAAGAAATGCAACAACATGGATGAACCTTGAAGACATGTTGAGTGAAATAAGCCAGATACAAGACAAATGATCTCATTGATATGAGATTATTTATCAATATTTCTATAAGCAAACTCAAAGAGACTGAATCTAGAATATAGGTTACCAGGGGCTTGGTTGGGTGTAGAGAATGGGGAATTAATGCTTAAATTTTGCAGAATTTTTATTTGGGTTGTTAAGTTTTGTTAATGGATGATGATGACAGTAGCACAACATTGTGAATGTAATTAACAGCACTGAATTGGATATACCAATGTGGTTAAATGGGGACATTTTAGGTCATATATATGTTACTAGAATAAAAATTAAAAGAAAAATTGTAGGAGTGTACAGCACAATGTACCCTATTGTAAATGATGGACTATAGTTTGTAGCACATTATAAAATATTTCTTTTTTTTTAAAAGATTTATTTATTTATTTATCCTCCCTTGCCCCACCCCGGTTGTCTGTTTTCTGTGTCTATTTGCTGCGTCTGCTTTCTTTGTCCGCTTCTGTTGTCAGCGGCACGGGAATCTGTGTTTCTTTTCGTTGCGTCATCTTGCCGTGTCAGCTCTCCGTGTGTGCAGTGCCATTCCTGGGCAGGCTGCACTTTCTTTTGAACTGGGCGACTCCCCTTATGGGGCACACTCCTTGCGCGTGGGGCTCCCCTACGCGGGGGACACCCCTGCGTGGCAGGGCACTCCTTGCACGCATCAGCACTGCGCATGGGCCAGCTCCACACGGGTCAAGGAGGCCCGGGGTTTGAACTGCAGACCTCCCATGTGGTAGGCGGACGCCCTAACCACTGGGTCAAGTCTGCTTCCCTTATAAAATATTTCTTTCATGAATTATAACAAATGCACCACACTAATGCAAAGTATTAATAATAGGGTGGTATATGCGAACTCTGTATCTTAATATGTTAAGCATATTTCTGTAAACTTACAACTGCTCTAACAAAAAAATAATTAATTAAAAAGTTAGATCAGGGTGGCACTGTGTGAAACAGCCTGGTCTCAAGTGTGCTGGAGCCTATCAGCCACCTTGGAGAGGCTCCCTCATCTCTTCCTGCTCTGCCAGGGGCTTGCCTCTTCAGTCCTGTTGGTCTCTTGCAGCAGGCTAGGAAAGGAAGGACAAAGAGGCAAAATGCACATTTTGCAAGTTCCAGGGGGATGTCCTTGGGGGAAGGGAGTTGAAGCTAACGGGCAAGCTGTGGCTTTCATTCATCCATACTGCTGTCACTTCCATTAGACCAGAATTGTGAGAGCAGGGTTGTACAATCTATCATTGTCCCTTGTGTGTGCCAGCACCCTGCTGACAATGTTATTTTCTGGTTTTAAACTTACCCTCATCAGCAGGACTTTTACTCAAATTTCTAATAGAAGTAACGGCTTATATCACCTTAGAGGCTCTTTAAGTCCCTCCACTGGCTTCCCACTTAGCTCTTCTCTCATCTCCCCTTATATCTGACTCAGACTCTTGTCAACAGCTGAGTAGATATTCCTGGTCCTAAAACTCTACTCACCTATTTCTACATGAAAGCCCTAACCTGAGCCCTAAACCATCCTGGATTACCTCTCCATTAGTTGTCTGACAAGTAGTAGAAGTGCCTTCTTGTCATTCTGAACACTATTCCCTACTTGGTGATGGCTCCAGACTTCTTTCCCGTCTCTCTTCATTCCAGCCTCTGCAGTGATCACAGGGTTGTGACAATCAAATGAAAAAGTGCACTATAAACCATAGAGCATTTTGCCAGGCTAGGATATGAGGTCATGTATCATGGCTAACTCTAAACTTCGAGCACATTAAAAAGCCATTTAAAACCCAAAGGATCCAAGGCTTCTGGTTCAAAGTGACAGACAGCCTCTTGCATTTGTTTATTTTCTCTCTACAAAGTCCCCAAGAAAGGCCCATCAGGAGACTTAATATTTCAAAATCTTTCTGTTACTTACAAAGCAGATGGGAAGTATTAACTAGGGTTCTCTAAGGGAAAGAGGACTTTCCCATTCTCCATAAAGCCAAGCCCACCACAGTCAACAAGACACACCCCCCAAATAGGGTTCCTGGGCAGCCTTTCAAATGTCTCATCCTTAAACATAGGGGGGTCACTGGACTGTTGAGAAAAAAATTAATCATGAAATAGAAATACAAAGATGAATAAAAGTAAAATGACCTGGAAAGAAAAATAAAGAATAGAAGATAATTACAGTGAAAAAAAACACTAATATTTCCAGAGATATGTGAAGAGATGTTGCATCCATAAAAGATATATATGAAAAAAAGACTGTCAGAGAAAAAGAAAAATTCTTGGAAAGTAAGGATATATGATGGCTAAAATTTTTAAAAAGATAATAGAAGAGTTGAAAGAATAAACTTAAATTCTTTAGAATATCTAAAACAATTAAAACAAAGAGACCAAAAAATGTGAGAAAAAAGAAAAGAGGTATATAGGAGCAATCCAACTAATAAGATACCCAGAGAGAATAGAGGAAATGAAAGGGTAGGCATAATTGGTGAGATAGCAACAAGATAATTTCCCAAAACTGAAAGATACAAGTGTTCAAGTTGGAAGGACTCAGTGTTCAGAACAGTCAATTTTTAAGTCTTCTGTTTAATCACATCATTATGACACTTGGAACACAAAGGACAAAAATAAAATCCTAAATTAATCCAGAGAGAAAAACACAGGTTCTTGGTTGCAAGAAAACACAAAACAAACAAACAAAACATGAACTACCAATATTGTTAAATTACAGAGAAAATAAATGCACTAGAAGGATATTGAAAAACCACCTATTGATGAAAGAACTGTAAAACCATGTCAGAAAATGGGCACAAAGGGAAGCCAAGCAATGAGAATAGTCAAGGTCATGCCACAGGAACAGCCTGACTGCATTAGAATCGCCACTATTGCTGTGCCCTGCTTAACACGTCCAAGACCACCACCACCACTACCACTGATCTCTAAATACTGCCACCACCAGTAAAATAAAGTATAAACTTCCTGCTTTTTGCACCATTCACTACAGATTCAAAGTCCCAGGTGGGCACATCTGATTGGCTAGGCTTAGGCGCCATGCCAGGACCCTAGCTTTCAGAGTAAGAAAGAAAAACTACCTGGCCTTCTGCATGGAAGTTGGAACCCCTCCTCCAACCAAGACTCATACAAAGATGGATTCTTCAAGCTTCTGAAGTTCGGATACTAAACAGTCAACAATACTAAAATAAAAATAATACCCCTCTGACTGTTTAAGATCTTTATGTAAACCTCTCTCCATACTTACAGTTCTAAAACATAAATTAAAATGTTTATATCTAACATAATACAACTATTTCACACTCACCCCCCCCCCCCACCTTAGTAAAACCGAAGTCGTGTGAGTTTCTGCATCCAGCAACAAGTTACGGATTTCTAGGTGATGCCCATTTTTCCTCTAGAACCATCACAATTCCATATAGGGTTTTGCAACTTAAGAGCTAACGTATCTATATACAACAGCAAGATAAAAAGAAGGGAAGGAAAATAATAGAATAATTAAAATATATGAAGAAATTTCAGTGAATATCACAGTCTTCATTTCTGCAACTGGTCACAATGCCACGTGAACTCCCTCCTCCTCAGTTGGTAATAGCAGTAGACATATGCTAGATAGGAAAAATAAGTCTAAACCTAAAATAAGAATCTGTTCTGTTGAAATCACTTCTCTCCATACAATAGAAAGAATTCAAAGACAATCAACCTGCTCCTGATGCCTGGACAATCCTCCCAGGGTACTGTATTGGAGTCTCAGGGTTGTAATGTTAAATTGGGCACTGAGAAGTGGCAGTCAACAGATCGGTCTTGGTGAATGAAAGTGCTTTTTGTCATCTGTTTTTTAAGAAGCCCCTTTGCAGTAAGGTTTTTTGGTGAGCAGCCTCATGGAACACAAATATTCTCACATCTTGCTCTTTTGAGAAACCAGTCCACATATCTCTTTTCCGAACCTCCCACTCTCCCATCCTCCAGTTTTTCTTCTTTCAGTTCCCTTACCAGGGGCCCATGAATCAGTGTATATTCTTTCCTCAGTCATCTCTCTCTTCATGCAAATGGACAATGCTATGTACTGTTCAAAATTTTGCCCGCTGTTGGATTTATCTTCCCCAATGTCCTTTAAGACTACCCCAGGTGAACTGCTGCATCAGTCTCCTTCTTTCTGATGCAGAGCATGGAGCACTGTTACAGTTACGCTCGGGTTCAATACTTGCTAAACATCTTTCCCTCTCTCCCCCAGACACAGACACCCAGAGAATAACCTCTAACATGCTTCATCTTCAGGCTCAGCCTTTGAATGTTGTATACAATATGCCCCTTTAGAGATGTAAATGTCTTTGTGAAGATTCTGAGAGAGATCGTAGAGTTCAACTGGTCCAGCCGCGCCTGGAGGATTCTTTCCTTTGAGGCTACACACGGCGCTTGGTTAGACGATATTCACATTGTCCATACCCATTAGGTTGCTGACCAACTGGTTGGCTGGCTGACCACAATATCCTGGAAAACTGGACCTTTAAGACCCCAGATGTTTGAAGTCCCAAACACCCCAGGTATTTATTTTGTTATTTAAAACTAACTACATTAGAGCAGGTTGAGTTTCCCAGGAAACAGATTCTGAGACAGATATTAGCCAGCAGAAGACTTATTAGGGAGAGCTCTTGGCATCAACACTTCTGCAAGGAAAAAGAAAGATATAAGGAGAAAATGGACCACGATGCAGCATCAGCAAAGGCCTCAGTGACCTCACTGGGAAGCTCTGAGGCCAAGATGGTTTTTCAGAGTTGTCCTCAGCTGGAACAGAGTGCTGGGCCTTTATATCCCCGCATCAGTCCATCATTAGGGGCTGTCCTAGGACGAGGGTAAAGGTAATTCCCAAAGAGTGCCGACAGCTGAGTGCTTTCTGCTGTCAGCACTCCCAGAAGTTGAGGGATTAATCCTTTATTCCTGAAAAAGCACTTGGGCAACACATTACAGCTCCACCACATGACCAATTAATTAAGTAAAAGAAGGGCGTGCATTGCATTTTGTGAATTAAGGATTATAAATAATCTGATTCTGTATGCTTGAGGGTCAACCGGAAGGGGAAAAAGTGTGTGTGTGTGTGTGCATGTATACACATATATGACAAAATAAATCTGTTTTATTTATATTATTATACATCTGTTATATTTATACTAAATATTTATTTTTCTCCTGGTCAGTCAGCCAGCACAATAGAGTATGCTCCATGACAGACAGACAGTGACCTGTACTACATACTCTTGGTCCATTAACAACGTGGAACACCATTTCCTGCACTCTCCTTGGTTTGCAGTGGCATTTAATTGTCCTTTGTTGATTAGGTTGTATTCCCTCTGTCATTATTTCCTGTTCTGGTAAGCAGTTTTGAGCTGTAAAGACTGATAAAAGGCATGGAAGCATCAATGCTGGAGATCCTACAAAAGTGCAGGAAAGATAAATATCACACTAGCTGTGAAAGCCAAGTTTATCACAGTTTGAACCCCTTGAGAGGCTTCGATGAAAAAGTCTTAGGCGATTATGATTGGTGGAAATCTTTTGACATTAGTAAAGTATCATGAACACCTCTGCAGCCCAGGAGGACTAAGGGAATGTAGTGAGTGGCAGCTTGAAGAATCTATGGCTGGAAATACCTCACACATTAGTGGACTTTGACAAGAACAGACAGAGTCTCCCATGTAAGATACGGGGAATGCAACTCCATAAAGCCTATGCCAGCATCACACAATAGAAATATAGTGTCGGTTACAAAGGTAATTTTAAATTTTATAGTAACCACATTTTGAAAAGCAAAAAGAAACAGGTAAAATTAATTTTAGTAATATAATTTATTTAACCCAACATAGCCAAAATATTATCATTTCAACCATCAATATAAAAAGCGTTATTATTAAATATTTTATATTCTTTTTTCCTACTATATCTTTGAAATCCAGCATGTATTTTACACATATACTTTTCAATTCAAACAATAAATTTTCATTGGAAATATTTGTGCTGTATTTAGAGTTCACAAAATTTATAGCTTAAAAAGTAGATTCACATATGTTACAAACATACTTAAAAGTTTTTAAATTTTTAAAAACTAAATCATATATTTGTTTTTAAATTTAAATGAACTAAAATTAAATAAAACTAAGAATGCATTTCCTCAGTGACACTAGTCATATTTCAAGTGTTTAGTAGCCACATGTGGTAAGAGATTGTTATATTGGACAGTACAAGCCTCTGCTATAAAAAGCATATGTGGGAAATGGATGTGGCTCAAGCAATTGGGGTCCCATCTACTGTATGGGAGGTCCAGGGTTCATTACCCAGGGCCTCCTGGTGAGGGCAAGGTGGCCTGTGTGGCAAGCAGACCCACACAAAGTGCTACCCCATGCAAGGAATGCTGCCTGGTGCAGGAGTGCCAGCCCACGCGGAGAGCTAATACAGCAACATGACGTAACAGAAGAGAAACCGAGGAGAGACAATAAGAGACATAACAGACTAAGGAGTTAAGATGGCACAAGGGAATGATTGCCTCTCTCCCACTCCAGAAGTTCCCAGGATCAGTTCCTAGGGCTACCTAATGAGTACAGGCAGACACAGAGGAACATGCAGTGGATGGACACAGAGAGCAGACAGTGGAGTGGGGGAGAGAAATAAATAAATAAATACATCTTTTTTTTAAAAAAAAAAGCATATGCCTGTGAAGTAGCCACCCAAAGACGTCAAGTCATAATCCTTGGAACATGTAAATGTGACCTTATTTAAGGGAAAAAAAGTTTTTTCATATATAATTAATTTAAGGATATTGAATTGCAAAGACTACCCTGGCTTATTTGGGCAGGCCCAAAATGCCATCACAAAGGTCTTAATCAGAGAGCAGCACAGGGAGTTTTGAGACACACACGGAAGAGAAGGCAATGTGTAGACAGAGGCAGAAATTAGAGTGATGCAGCCTCAAGTCAAAGAATGCTGGGAATAACCAGAAGGTGGAAGAGACAAGGAATGGATGTGTTTCCCCCTAGACTTCCTGCTGATTTTAGACATCTAGCTTCCAGAACTGTAAGGGAATAAATTTTTGTTGTTTTAAGCCACCCAGTTTGTGGTCATTTGTTACAACAGCCTCAGGAAACTAATACAGGATATATTTCATGTGCTAAAAAAGATATGGCTTTAGTCTCTAAGTGCCTCCATTTCTTCATTGTTAATGTGGAGCTGCTAATGTAGAGCACATAAACAGGTCACCACCAGCTCACCAACTAGCCAGTGGAGGAAGACAAGCGTATGCAGGTGCTCACCGCTGCCACGAAGTTAGAGAAGAAAAAAGGTTACAGGAGCAGGCTGTGGCATATTCCAAGGAGGGTCACCAGGGAGACTGGCTTGTTCACAGGTTTTTTTCCTGACCCAAAATCTCAGCCCCTAATTCCAAAGGTCAGAATGTCCCACTTCACTTTTGTAGCACTCATTGTTCTACCAATTAGAGATTCTTCTGCTTCTCTTTTAAAACCTGAACCATCTTAAAGATATGGGGTTATCAGTCACTCACCTCTTAGTGAGAGTGTGTTGGATCACTCTGCTTTCCTCTTAACACCTAGCTGAGAGCAAGAGGGAAATCAACCCCTGTCTAGAAACCAACAACAACAACAGCAAAAAGAAGTGGAGGGAGGGACATAAAGTTCCTCCTGGGGCGGGGCATACCTGGGCTTGGTGACTCCTTGGATGCTTAGAGTAACATGGGGTACCTGGAAGACTAGGAGCCTGGGAACCTGAGAACCTGGGGAAGGTCCTTGGATGTGAGTAAATTCCTTCATGAAGAAACAAATCAAATGCATTCTGGTATGTTCAGTGACCAGGAAACAGAAGGACACAGAAATACAGAAAAAAGGTTACCACTGGGTGCAGGTCTGAGATGGGAAATCAAACCAGAGACCCTATATTTCCTCCTTCACCTCCTTGCTCTGTTCTCCCAGTTCTTCTGCTTCCTCTTCGACCCTCCTTTCCCCATCCTCTTCCTCCTCCATCTTCTTCAACTTTTCTTTCCTTCTTTCATCTCTCCTCCTCTTTTTCTTTCCTACCCTCTACTTTCCTACCTACCTCCACCAAAGTCTTTTTACAAAGAATCAGGCTACTTGGAGCACTACACAATTCAGATACAAATGGAGTTGAATTTCCTTTTAGAGACTATACTGGGAACTTATCACTGTGTATATTATCTCTGTAAGAAGATGAGTTCCTAATTCCAAGTGACTATTTGCTTTGCTGGCAACTCCCTGTAGGTAGACTCTGGTATGCAGCATCTTGCCCATTGTGAAGCTGAAGAAATACTAGTTTTGTAGAAATAAAAAAGGTGTTGATATTCTTGGATGTAAGTATATTCATAAAGAAACAAACCAAATGCGTTCTGGTTCATTTAGTGGCCAAGTTTAGACTAGACTGTGATTAAAACATTCATCCATCAACTCAGAAGCCACCTTTTGTTATAACAACAAAAAAAATCTTCCCAATAGCTGGAGGCCATATGTTAAATAAACTTGAAGAAATATTTTCAGCAGGAAATGTCAACTTCTCACATCGAAGGCTGTCAAAATGGTGAGTTCTGAAACTTGATCTAAATTCAGTTTCACATTTATAAATGGAAGATTATTTTTCTGTTACTGACACATAAAAATAAGCAATTGTCACAGCAAAATCTGACCAGATTCCTTGGTTAAGCTCTCAAATTACTTAAGAAACGTCACAATATAAGCTTGTGTAAAATGCTGAATTAGTGATATTCTTTTTTTTCCCTTTTGTTTGAACATGCATGCAACGAAGATCATTTTATTTCTTGGGAAAAAGTGTTCATTTGTTTTTATTATTATTGATTACCCAAACAAAACCATTATAACAATATTAAAAGTAAAGAAAAACATGCTCACAGTTTCACAATGTCTTCAAATCAAAATATTTTTATTTCTACATGTTCCATGTCTTTATCTATCTGAGCGTTCTTAATATTTGTGTTATTGAGACTAAATAACTATATGATGTCAGTTATGTATGGTCCTGTTATGTATTGAATCATGTCCCCTAAAAAGACATGTTCAAGTCCTAACTCCAGTGCTGTGGATGTGAACCCACTTGTAAAGAGGATTGAATAAGATTAGTTAAGGTGAGGCCAAACAGAATCAGGTGGGCCCTGATCCAATAGGACTGGAGTCCTCAGAAGCTGAGAAGGTTTGGATGTTGTAGTAGGAGGAAGGAAGAGGCAAGAGACAGATGACTGTGTGATGGGGGCAGAGACTGAATCATGGATTGCTGGCAAAGCCAGTGAGAGTTGCTATTCCAAGTTAGCAACCCCTGCTGTGGGCTGCTACTCTAAGTTAGCAACCTACGAGGACCGGGCGGGCTTCCACGGCTCGGCGGTGAGCCCCTAGGCCAACGCGTAGGCCTAGGTTCTCCAGGCGTGGGGGACGCGCGGTAAAAACCACGGAGACAGCCTGTGAGAATGAGCTAGTCCAATTTATTGCGGAAATACACTTGATTATATAAGGTCGGGTCAAGGGAGGGGTAGGAATTGGGGCGGGTAAACTACGGGGCGGTAGTGGATAGGCGGAACTGTGCAGGCAGCTATGAAGTAGGCGGTGATTAAGAAAGGGGGCAGATTATGAGTTGGCTAAGTGGACGGGACTGGCGGGAAGGATAGCAACGGCTGGAAAAGGGAGATAACAAAGGCTAGGAGGAGGGGTGAAGGGAGGCAGCAACAATGGATTGCTGGCAAAGCCAGAATACTACAGGCCTTTGAGAAAGCATGGCCTGCCGACACCTTGATTTTGGACCTCTAGCCCCCAGAACTGTGAGACAAAAAATTCCTGTTGTTTAAGCCAACTAGTCTGTGGTACTTTGTTACACGAGCCCTGGCAAACTCAGGCAGTTCCTTGTGTCCCAAACCTGGTCAGCCCTGACACTGTGGGGCCAAGAGCAAGAGCACAAATAGAGGCTCACAAACCACGTGTCTAAATATTTTATAGTTATGAATCAAGCTAACAACTCCCTCTGCCCCTGTCATGATCAATATACACTTCTAATGACTTGGAAGACCAGGTTCAAATTTAGAAGTCTTGGTCTACTCAGAGTTCTGCTCCAGAACATGGAAACGCAGGGAGAGCCAGCTCCTGGCCCACCCGGTGCCTGGCCTGGTGCTCCATCCACACCCTAAGGGGGCTCACTCACACATGCCAGGACCCTCCAGCCCCCAAGTCTATACTTTGTTCACCTTTCCTGCAAGCACCTTCCCCTGGCCACCTTTCACACAGAGAGATGAACATACAGCAGGACAGTTCTCTCTCAAGAGGAGAGCCCCAGCAAGAGACCCATGTAGCCCCTATTTGTAGAGTTGGGGACTTTTAGAGAGACATTCCAAGGCTAGACTGTGCTCTAGCAGAGGGCATAAAATCCAGTGAACATGGTTCCATGGCCCTGCAGCCTCCTCACCTTGGGGGGTGAGGCACAGTTGGATGAGCAACAGAACAGGGCTCTCTGAAGTGCAGGGCCCACAGCAAACCTGTAAGATAAAGGCTACTACCACCACCTCCACTTTGCAGATGAAGAACTCAACGAGGTTAAGTTTTCTGGCTTGTGTCTCACAGTAAGGGAAAAATAGAGGTGGAATTGTAAAGCCAACAATCTGACCCCAGGGCTTGGGCTCTTAAGACCGTACAATCCTGCCTCTCATGCGTGGGTCACCAGCGGTCCCAAGAGAGATGTTCTGCAATGTAAAAACGCCATGAAAATGTTTTCACAGGGCTGTTGCCACCCAAATCAATTCATTAAGTCATTTCTACAAATGATCCACCTTAGCAATGAAAATTCCATCTGGACATAGACCAGATCTGTCACATACACTGAGGTCATCAACAATTTAATTATGCAAATAAGTCCTCCCCAAATACCAATGAGTAGTGTATTTCCATTCTTACAGCTTTATAGTTGGGAAAAAAAATAATGTAGTTGGAGTGTAACCTGAGAACAATTACCTGCAAGTTCAGACTTAACCCTGTCTCCCACCTTCTCAAGCATATTGGGGTGGCAGAGTCTCTTCCCCCCTCCCTACCAACTTCTCCTTCCAGGTGCACAGATGCCTGAATCAAAGAGAATCACTTCCACCTTGGAGCAGGGATCTCCTAACCATCAGCAGTGCCATTATCATTATCAAATTTAGAACTGGCACAGGAAAGCTGTCATGAACTGGGAAGTACTAAAGTCGACACTGCCAAAGTACATGAATGCCTGGGCAAAGCTCACTGGGCCATACTTTCACCTCTCAGAATGGACTCACAGAGATTTGCTGCACTTGTTTCCTGTATCAATTAGTAATGATGGGCTCCCTCCCAAAAGAGAGATGTTTGCAAAGGGGTGAAAAGAAGGTGAATAGAACAAAGTACCCAGACCAATCCCACCTTCATACATTAGATCCTTAACCAATGTTTCCTGGTTGACAGAAAAGTATACAGTTAATTAGCTCAATGGATTATCCTAAACTAAAGACATCCCAATAGTCATAAATGGGATCAAGAAATAGAATGTTCCTAGTGGCATAGAAGCCTCCGTAGAGCCTGATAGTCACCATCCCCTGTTCTTCCCAAAGTTAAAAACTATTCTAACTTTGAACACAACCTTTTTTTTTTCAGTTTTGTAACCTTACACATGGGAGACAAAAATTTTTTCTAATAAATCTAAATAATAATTTAGATTTGCCTGTTTTTGAACTTTATATAAATGGATTTATACAGCATGTATATTTGTGAGATTCATCCATGTTGCAGTATGTAGTTGAAGTTGACTCGTTTTTCACATCTACAGAGTATTCAATTTGCACATATCAGGATGGATTTACCTCTTCTACCATTGATGGGCATTTGGGTTGTTTTCAGCTGAGGGCTCTTACAAATAATGCTACAATGAACATTTTTTTGCATGCCTTTTTTGGTGTACATATGTATGATTTCTATGGGGTATATTTCTAGGAGCAAATTGCTGGGTTATTGAGTGTACATTTAACTTTATTAGAAATTGCCAAACAGTTTCTTCAAATAGGTGCATCAATTTACACTCCTATCAGCAGTATATGAGCATTCCAGTGGCTCCACAGCCTCAAAACACTTGGTATTGTCAGTCTTTTAAAAATATGAGTCATTTGGCAATTATGTAGAGGTATTTGTGGTTTTATTTTAAATGTTCCTGACCACTAAAATGACTGAGCACTTTTTCATGTGTTTAGTGAACATTGAATATCCTTATTTGCTATGTTCCTCTTCAGGTGTTTTGCTCATTTATCTATGAGATTGTCTGTCTTTTTCTCATTGATATGATGAGAACTTTTTATATTCTGGATATAAGCCCTTTGCTGTATGTGCTGCAGGTATCTATTCTTCAGCTTGCCTTTTCAACTCTTAGTGGTGTCTTTTGATGAACAGAAGATCCTAATGTTAATGTTGTCCAATGTAGTAATCTTTCTTTTTTTTTTTTATGGTTAGTGCTTTTTTGGTTCTGTTTATCTTTTCCTACACAAAATCATGAAGATACTCTCAAATGTAATCTTCCATATGATTTATTGTTTTACTTTTTTACATTCAATCTACAGTCTAGCTGGAACTTATGTATGGTGTGAGGTAGGGGGTCAAGATTTATTTTTCCTGAAAGGATATCTAATGGCCCAACACCATTCATTCAAAACACCATCTTTTTCCTACTGCTTCAGAATCCTATCTTCATCATAAACCAGCATACAGTTCAGTTAAGTCTGAACTATACTCTCTTACATTTGCTTTTTTCCTTATCCAGGCACTAATAAACTATGTTTTAATTACTAAAGCTTTAAAATAAGATTTGATATCCATTAAAGCAATTCCCCTAATTTTCTTCTTCTTCAATATTGTATCGGTTAGTCTGACCATTTGAAATTCTATATAAATTTTAGAATTCACTTATTTATTTCTACCAGAAGTGTTGCTTTTTTGAATGGGACAACATTGAATTTATAGGTAGATTTATAGGGAATCATGTCTTAATTAAATTGTCATAAATCTAGCCTTTCCCTCCATTTATTTAGGTTTTAATTAATTTCTCTCAACAGTATTTTGTAGTTTTCTGTATGGAGATCTTATACATCTTTTATTAATTTTTTTGCTAGGTAGTTGATGTTTTGATGTTATTATAAATGGCATAATTTTTTATTAGAGAAGTTGCAGGTTTACAGAAAAGTCATGCACAACTTCAGAGTTCCCATATACTAATTGATTATTAAACCTTGCATTTGTGGAATACATTTATTACAATTAATGAAAGAATATTTTTCATAGTTTTGATATTAATGTAGTCCATGGTTTACAGCTCCATGATTTTGTTTTGTTTTAATTTTATTTTAGTCACATATATGCAACATAAAATTCCCCTTTTACCACAGTCACAATGTTATGAACATTTTGTGTTCATTGTATAAACCAAGCTATGCTTATTGTCTAATTTTTTGTTTCCAGACTATAGAAAAATACTTGATTTTTACATATTGACCTTATATCCAGTGACCTTGCTAAATTCATTTATTAATACCAATTTATTAATACCAATTCATTTATTAATACCAATGGATTCTTTTATGTTTTCTGTATATACAATAATGACATCTGTGAATACAGATACTTTCAATCTGTATAAATTTTATTTATTTTTACTGCCTTTTTACACTGACTACAACCTTCACTACAATATTGAATAAAAGTAGCACTAACAAGCATCTGTGTACCATTTCCATTTCCTGAAGAAAAACATTCACTATTTCATCATCAAGTGTGAAGTTCGCTATAAATTTTTGCACATGCGTTTTGTATGATTAAGGAAGTTCCTTCATTCTTAGTTTGCTAAGAAGCTTATTATTATTAATAAAAGATATTTAATTCTGTCAGATTTTTTTCTATGCCTTTTGAGATGAGTGTACATTTTACCTTTTGTTTTATTACACAGATTGATTTTTGAATACAAAATCAATATTTCATTACTAGAATAAAATATAATTGTGATGTATTATCCTTTTTATTTATCATTGAATTTAATTTGTTAATATTTTGCTTAGAGTTTTTTTAATTTCTGTTCATGAGAGAAGCAGACTTATAGTTTCCCTTTTTTGTAAAGAATTTTTCTTTACAAAATTTGTTTTGGTACCAAAATTATGCTGCCTTCATAAAATGAGTTGAAAAGTGTTCCTTCTTCCCATTCTCTAGAAAAATTTATCTAAGAGCAGTATTATTTTTTCCCCTTTAAAGTAATTTATACCTTTGTTGATCAAGTCATCTGAAATGGGAGGTTTTTTAGTGGGAATATTTTTCTTCATGGATGTAATTTCTTTTACAATTGTTGGACTAGTCAGATTTTTTATTTCTTCTTATGCCACTTAGGATAAGTTGGGTTTTCCCCCATAAGTTGTTAATTTGTTGGAAAATTGTTCATTATATCTTTTTATTGTTTTTTAATGTCTGCAAGATTTGTAGTCATGTCCTCTATTTCCTTTCTGATATTGCTATATTGTGTCTTCTCTCTTTGGGATTGGTCTTGTCAAGGATTTTTCAATTTTATGTCTTTTTAAGAACTGACTTTTGGCTTTGTTGTTTCTCTCTCTTGTACATTTATTTCCTACATCATTAATTTCTGCTCCTATCTTTTCTATAGTCTTACTTCAATTACTTTGGTGCAAAAGTAATTACAGTTTACATTGTTGAAATTTGCTGTTTGATACTGGAATACATTCTTCAATAAATGAGGTTATGTTATACATCATTTTAATGAGCATTTCTCACTTTATGTTTTTTTGCTAATGACTTATTACTTGCTATTTATTTTATATTTATTTTAGACTATGGAAATGATGTTAGACAAAAAGCAAATTCGAGCAATTTTCTTGAGTTCGAAATGGTTGCAAAGCAGCAGAGACAACTTGCAACAACAACAATATATTTGCCCAGGAACTGCTAATGTACATACAGTGCAGTGGTGGTTCAAGAAGTTTTGCAAGGCGAGGCAAGATGGTGTCCAAGTAAGTGCATCCACATCATCTCACCTACAAAAAAATGGCTGAGTGGGGACAAAATCTTGCCTGAGTGAACTGTTTTGGGAACCCACAAAGCAGGAGGCTTCTGGACATTGATCTGGAGAGAGTACAACAAAAAGAGTTATTTCTCAAGACCAAACCGTGGGTTTCTGGCGCTTGTGCCCAAAGCTGTGGGAAGGCTAAACCCTTCACTTAAGGCTGGTAGCCGCGGCATTCCCCGAACTCTGCCAGTCACACAGCAGCATTCCCCAAACCTGTGTTCCCAGAACCCCATGTTCCCTGAACCTGCATTTCCTGAGCCTGCATTCTCTGAATCCAGCACTCCCCAAACCCCAGCATTCTCTGAGCCTGCTGGTCTCAGACAAATTCTGAGAGTAGGAGGGTCTGGTGAAGGGTGCAGAGGGACCCAAGGAGTGCGGGTTCAATTGTCTGGTCCCCCCTTTTTGAGCTTAGAGGAACATGCCCACCGGCTTGAGGAGAAACTAGGAAGAGGTGAGAGGTGAATCTGCTGAGGCAGCCCAATTTACCTAAACACTCTGTGATAAGGAAAATTGGGCTGGGAGAAGGTGGAGTCAGGCAATTAACTAGTTGCAACTAGTCCTGTGCAACACACCAAAGGGAAGGGTCAGTAGCAAGTGTTTGGCAGGCTTCCAGTAGCATTTTAGGGTTCCTGGCAAGGTGTGGGTGCTCTCTCTCAAAGAGACTAAGAGTCATTATTTTCTGTGGTGAGATGGTACACCAGGGCCCCATTTGAATCTCAGAGGGGAGCTCTCACACAGGCTTCCTGCTGCCCTGGGAGAGAGAGAAGTGAGGAAGGGAGAAAGGGGGAAGGATAGATTCCTAATCAGTTTATTCAATTGCAAAGAGGACTCCTTGCTTGAGGGTTTGTCTGGTTTTGTTTTTTTTTTTAGTTTGCTTGTTTTCTTGTCTTTCCATCCTCTTTATCGCCCCCCTCCCCCTTGTTTTTCTTTTCTTTTCTATTAGGTGTTGCTGATGGTGTTTCTTGTTTACTGTGCTTCCTCATCCTCGATATCCTCTTTTTGGTGTGTACTGATTTTGGCTACCAATGCTATCTTCTTTCCTTTACATCTTTTTAGTTTCCATCTTCTATTGTTCCTCTTACATTCCACCTCACTTTGTTTAGCCCCTAATTTTCCTGGCCTTTTATTTCTAACACCTCTATACTGTTTTCTATCTTTTATTTACTCTTTATGTTATTGTTCTTTCTTCTCTCTTTCTCTCTCCTGATCACACTGACCTTTTAATTTATACTATATTCTTCTCCATATTCAGTTTCCCATCTCATTGTAGGTACTCCACTTTTTTATTCGTATAACTCTACACAGCTTACATGAGTTTAATATTCATTCTCTTAGGTCTTATATGGTTATTCTGCTAACATTTACTATCAATACTACTATTACACTTTTTCTTTTCTACCTCTTTTACTTTCCCTGGCCCTAATCTTTTTCCTTCAAGGGAATGTAGACAACAACAATGAAAGAGAATAAGAAGAACAAAGTGTCAAAGAGAAGACTTAACACATATACAAAAACAGCACCTAAATAAAACCTGAGACTGATAGAGAAACTAATCAACCATCAAAATAAAATGATGACCAGACAGAAACAAAAAATCACAAATCATACCAATAATCAGGAAGATGTGGCCCAACTCAATGAACAAACTAAAAACCAAGAAGAGGAGCAGAACATCAAACAACTAATCAAAGCTCTCCAAACAAATATCTTGGACCAACTTAGTGAAGTGAAGGAAGAGATTAAAGACATTAAGAAAATACTTGGAGAGCATACAGAAGAAATTGTAAACATAAGATATCAACAAAAAGATAATGGATATGATGGTGATGAATGGCACAATCCAAGAAATCAAAAATACTCTCTCTACTAATAACAATAGATTTGAAGAGGCAGAGGAAAGAATTAATGATGTGGAAGACTACATCTGAAATCAAAGAGATAGTAGAATTGATAGATAAAAGAATAGAAAAAATCCAGCAGGGAGTTAGGGATCTGAATGACAACACAAAATGCACAAACATACACATTATAGGCATCACAGAATGAGAAAAGAAGGGAAAGAGAACAAAAAGCATGTTGGAGGAAATAATGGCTGAAAACTTCCCAAACCTATTGAGGAAGATGGATGTACATGTCCAGGAAGTGCAACACACCCCAAACAACATAAATCCCAACAGGTCTACCACAAGACATATACTTATCAAATTATCCAATGCTCATGACAAAGAGAAAATACTGAACGCAGCAAGAGAAAAGAGAACCATTACGTACAAGGGAAGCTCAATAAGATTAAGTGCTGACTTCTCATCTGAAACCATAGAGGCAAGAAGGCAGTGGTATGGCATAGTCAAGGTACAAAAAGAAAAAAAGTTCCAGCCAAGAATACTCTGTCCAGCAAAGCTGGCATTCAAAAATGACAGAATTCAAAATATTCACAGATAAACAGAAACTAAAGGAGTATGCCGATAAGAAACCTGCCCTTCAAGAAATACTAAACGTAGTTCTATAGGAGGAAAGAGTTGGAGAAGAGACAGAGTTGGAGGAGAGTGTAAGAACAACTAAAAGACAAAAAGAGAAATAAAAACAACATATGACATACACAAATCCAAAGAAAATATGGCTAATGTAAGTAATTCCTTAAGAGTAATAACACTGAATGTTAATGGATTAAAATCACCTGTTAAGAGACACAGATTGGCAGAATGGATAAGGAAATACAACCCATCATTATGCTGTCTACAAGAAACCCACCTTAGACAGGGATGCAAGGAGGTTGAAAGTGAATGGCTGGAAAACAATCTTACAAGCAAACAATAACCAAAAAATGGCAAGAGTAACTATACTAATATCAGACAGAAAAGACTTTAACAGCAAAACTATTGTGAGAGACAAAGATGGACACTACATATTAGTAAAAGGGATAATCTTTCAGGAAGAAAGAACAATCATAAACATTTATACACCTAACCAGAGTGCCTCCAAATATGTGAGGCAAACACTGGAAAAACTAAGTAGAGGAATACATGCCTCCACAATTACAGTGGGGGACTTTAATACACCATTCTGACCATTAGACAGAACATCTCAACAGAGAATCAATAAAGAAACAAATACTTTGAATAATATATTAGAGGATCTGGACCTAATAGACATATACAAAACATTACACCTAAATACAGCAGGATATACATTCTTCTCAAACACACATGGATCATTCTCCAATATAGACCACATGCTAGGCCACAGGAAACATTTCAGTGAATTTAGAAAGATTGAAATTATATAAAATAATTTCTCTGACCACAGTGGAATAAAGACTATCATAAGGGGATACTTTGAAAAACTATATGCCAACAAGAAGGACAATTTACAGGAAATGACCGAATTCCTAGAAGCACGTAAGCAGCCTACATTGATGAAAGAAGAAAATTAATGATCTTGACAAACCAATCACAAGCAAAGAGATAGAATCAGTCATTAAAAACCTCCTAACTAAGAAAAGCCCTGGGCCAGATGGCCTCACAAGTGAATTCTACCAAACATCCCAGAAAGAACTAACACCAGTCTTGCTTAAACTCTTTAAAAAAATGAAAATAGAAAGAACATTGCCTAACTCATTCTATGATGCCAACATTACCTTAATACCAAAGCCAAACAAAGACACCACAAGAAAGGAGAATTACAGACCAATCTCTCTAATGAACCTAGATGCTAAAATCCTCAACAAAGTACTTGTTAATTGTACTCAACAACACATCAAATGAATTATACACCATGATCAAGTGGGTTTCATAACTGGTATGCAAGGATGGTTCAACATAAGAAAATGAATCAATTTAATATACCACATAAACAAATTGAAGGGAAAAAAAATCACGTGATCATATCTATAGATCCAGAAAAAGCATTTGACAAAATACAGCATCATTTCCTGATGAAAACACTGCAAAAGACAGGAATAGAAGGAAACTTTCTGAACATGATAAAGGATATATATGAAAAACCCACAGCTAACATCATTTAAAATGGTAAAATCCTAAAATCGTTCCCTCTAAGATCAGGAACAAGACATGGATGCCCATTATCACCCCTCCTATTTAACATTGTATTAGAAGTACTTGCTTGAGCACTGAGGCAAGAACCAGATGTAAAAGGCATCCAAATTGGAAAAGAAGTCAAAATTTCACTATTTGCAGTTGCCATGATCCTATACATAGAAAGCCCTGAGAAATCTACAAAAACAAAGCTTCTAGAACTTATAAATGAATTCAGTAAAGTTGCAGATTATATCAATGTGCAAAAATAGTAGCATTTCTGTACACCAATAATGAGCAATCTGAGGAGGAAATCAAGAAAAAATTTTTAATCAAATACCTAGGAATAAATTTAACTAAAGATGTAAGACTTATACACAGAAAACTATGCAACACTGTTAAAGGAATCAAAGAAGACTTAAATAAATGGAAGAATATTCCATGTTCATGAATAGGAAGACTAAATACTATCAAGATGTTTATCTGCCCAAATTTAGTACTATCCCAACAAAAATCAACACAGCATTTTTTTTTAATGAACAGGAAAAACTAACTATGAGATTTATTTGGAAGGAAAAGAGGCCCTGAGGAGCCAAAGACATATTGAAAAAGAAAAATGAAATTGGAGGAATCACACTACCTGACCTTAAAACATACTACATAGCTATAGTGGTTAAAACGCCATGATATTGGCACAAAGATAGACATACTGACCAATGGAATCAAATTGAGAATGCTGAGATAGAGCCTCATATATACAGTCATCTGATATTTGACAAGGCCACTAAGCCCACTCAACTGAGAGAGAATATCATCTTCAATAAATGGTGCTTTGAGAATTGGATATCCATATGCAAAGAATGAGAGGGGATTACTATCTCACACCTTATACAAAAATCAACTCAAGATGAATCAAAGATCTCAATAAAAGAGCCAAGACCATAAAGACCTTGGAAGATAATGTAGTGAAGTATCTACAGGACCTTGTAATAGGAAAAGGTCTAATGAATTTCACACCCAAAGCACTAGCAGCAAGAGAAAAAATAGATAAATGGGATCTCCTCAAAATTGAAGCCTTTTATACCTCAAAGGAGTCTATCAAGAAAGTAAAAAGACAGCCTACCCAGTGGGAGAGAGTATTTGGTAACCATATATCTGATAGGAGCCTAATACCTAACATATATACAGAAATCCTTATTCTCAAAAATAAAAAGACAAACAATCCATTCAAAAAATGGGCAAAAAACTTGAATAGATGCTTCTCCAAAGAAGAAATACAAATGGCTAAGAAGCACATGAAGAGGGGGCAGAGAGGATTTTCCTGTTTATGTTTTTCATTAGTCATGATTCTTTCTCAGTCAAACAAGATGAATATTGCATACATTCTGTGGTTTCTTTTTGCCACTTCATATTATTCATGACTAATGAAAAACATAAACAGGAAAATCCTCTCTGCCCCCCAAATGCACTGATCATTCTATTGCAGGCCTTATAATTTAATCCTACTATGTTCAAATGGGTAAAGAAAAGGCGGTTTCATTATTGTCCACCTGTAATTTAAGTTTTGGGAACAGTTTTGGTCTATCCAGTAAGCACAGTTTAATTCAAGAATTTTAATGGCCTCTTTAGGTGACTTTTGGACACTGTTCATCTTTCACATTTTCTCCCCTTTCTTTTGCTTTCCTCTTACTGTGATCTAAAACTTTTTTGAAGACATAATAAAAAATTTTTTTAAAAAAGGATGTAGATACTGAGGAAGGAATGGAAGAGATTGCCTTGCCACTGTATATACAGGGCAACACCTATTACAGTGATGAAAGACAAAATATCAAAAACAAAGTTTTATGATATTTTTAATACCCCAATTTATTTTTCACTTTATTTTAGTTTTTCTAAATTATTATGTATTCTATTTCTAATCTTTAAACCTATCATTACTATTTCATTTTCCTACTAATTGAATTTGACAATAAATTGGGCTTATTTTTTAAGAAGTTTTGGGTCACAGAGGGGTTCAACTATGGCAGGAGAGGAGAACTGGTGTGGGGTGTCATTGATGGGAGATGCATGGATAAAAGGGAGTTCTCAAGGTCATGTATATAAGGTATATAAATATGTTTGGATATTCATTGGGTATTGTCATAGTAGGTAGAGTTACACACAACAACTGAGGGAGTTCTGAGTTCCCATCTGGGGGAGCTCTGTTGCATTCCCCATTGGAACACCAACAATCCCCCAAGTGAAAGGGCAAAGACCAGTGAAGAAGGATGGTCCAATGATGGGCCCTTGATACTGATGACTATGCTTATGAACCTGTGTACCTGAAATTTCAACTAGGCCTAGAGTTGCAGGGTGCCTAAGAGTTACCTCCTGAGAACCTCCATGTTGCTCAAATGTGGCCACTCTCTAAGCCAAACTCAACATGTAAATGCATTACCTTCTCCCCAGCATGGAACATGACTCCTGGGGATGAGCCTCCCTGGCACTGAGGGATTACTATCCATCACCAGCTGGTGATGCAACTAGAAAAAGACCTCAAATAAAAAGGGGAAATTGTAAAGACAAGTAAGTTTATCTGGCTAAGAGACTTTGAAATGAGTTAGGAGGTCAACAGAGGGGTTGCACTTACACACATCCTCAGCAGGATCCCAGAGACAGCCAAAGTAGATACAACCCCAGATAGTGGTGCTCCTGAGGCCTACAAAGACACATGGGTTCTACAGTCATGGGAGATAGCTCTGGAGTTTGTGTTCCTGAGTGTGATGGAGTTGGACTCAGATGTGACCTCTCTGCACACACCTCTTCTGTCATTTTTACTGAACCTGTGGATGTGCTGCAGTTGATGTATACTCAGGAGACTTGAATCTCTGAACTGTCCATGTGCCAGCTGGGCCCTGAGCCTCAGCAGAGTTGCAACACCTACTCTCCAGTTCAATGGACTTACCCAGGTCAGCTAACAGGGAGGTGAGGATGGTTCAACCACCACATCAAGGAATCAAGAGAGTCTACAACTACAAGCAGGAAAATCACATACTTCAGCCACGTGGGGTCTAAGCTCCCTCCCAATTTAGAGGTGGAGTGGTCTTTGCCATCCAAGGGTCAGCAGATGGAGGAATAAAATATGGATTAGAGTGGACTTACTGGTATTCTACTATAGAATTATCATGACTCTAACAATGGAAGAAATTATATCATTGATGTGGAGACAGTGGTCATGGTAGTTGCTGAGGGAAGGGAGAGGGAAGAAGAGGTGTGATATGGGGGCATTTTCGGGACTTGGAGTTGTTCTGAATGGTATTGCAGAGACAGATGCATGACATTGTTTATCCTGCCATAACCCACTGGATGGACTGGGAGAGAGTGTAAACTACAATGTCAACTATAATCCATGGGGTGTAGCAGTGCTCCAAAATGTGTTCATCAAATGCAATGAATGTGCCACACTGATGAAAGAAATTGTTGATTTGGGAGGAGTCAGGGTGGGGTGGGAAGTGGGGTATGTAGGAACCTCATATTTTTTAATGTAGCATTTTGTGTGATCAATGTATCTTTTTTTAAAAAGACAATAAAAATTTTTTTTAAAAAAGAAGTTTTGTAAAGGAGACTAGAGTCTTGAAGATGAGGAGTGTAGTGGCTGGCCATGGGAAGTTGACATCAACCAGTTGAGAGCAATCATCAAAGCTGATCCTCTTAAACTATAAAAAAAGTTGCTCAAGAACTCAATATTGACCATTCTACAGTCGTTCGGCATTTGAAGCAAATTGGAAAGGTGAAAATGTTCAATAAGTGGGTGCCTCGTGAGCTGACCAAAAATCAATAAAATAGTCGTTTTGAAGTGTCATCTTCTCTTATTCTAAGCAACAACAAAGTACGATTTCTCAATCGGATTGTGGTGTGTGGTAAAAAGTGGATTTTATATGAAAACCAGTGATGACCAGCTTAGTGGCTGGACCAAGAAGAGGCTCCAAAGCACTTCCCAAAGCCAAACCTGCACCAAAAAAAGTCATGGTCACTGTTTGGTGGTCTGCTGCCAGTCTGATTCACTACAATGTTCTGAGTCCTGGCAAAACCATTACATCTTAGAAGTATGCTCACAAAATTGATAAGATGCACCAAAAACTGCAATGCCTGCAACTTGCATTGGTTAACAGAAAAGGCCCAATTCTTCTCCATGACAATGCCTGACCATACATCGCACAACCAACGCTTCAAAAGTATGAATTGGGCTACAAAATTTTGCTTCATTTGCCATATTCACCTGACCTCTCGCCAACTGACTACCACTTCTTCAAGCACCTCGACAACTTTTTGCACAGAAAATGCTCCCACAACCATTAGGATGCAGAAATTGCTTTCCAATAGTTCGACGAATCCTGAAGCACAGATTTTTACACTACAGGAGTAAACAAACTTATTTCTCCTTGGCCAAAACATGTTGATTGCAATGGTTCCTATCTGATTAATAAAGACGTGTTCAAGCCTATTTATAATAATTTAAAATTCATGGTTCGAAATGCAGTTCCTTTTGCACCAACCTAATCTATTCCTTGGGGTTGATTTAATATCATTTTCCTTTATATTGAGATGGAAACTCAGGTCATTAATTTTTCAGTCTTTCCTCTATCCTGATATATGCATTTAGTGCTATAAATGTCCCATTAAGCATAACTTCAGCTATATCACATATTTTGCTATGTCATATTTTAATTATCACTCAGGTAAAAATATTTCCTTTTTCCATTGTAATTTCTTCATTAAGCCAAGGTTACTTATAATTGTAATTACTTAATCTTCAAAAATTTAGGAATTTTGTAGTTATCTTTTTGTTATTGGTTTCCAGCTAAGTTTCACTGTGGTCAGAGAACATTATATCATTTCAGACCTTTGAAGTTTGAGGCTTGATATATTGCAAAATATATAACCAATTTTGTTAAATTTCCATGTGTACATGAAAAAAATGTGCATTCTGAAATCGTTGGGTGCAAGGTTCTACAAATGTCAGTTAGGTCAAGTTTGTCAGTCCTATGCTTATGAAATTTTTTGTGTGCTTGTTCTCAGTTACTGAGAGAGATGATTTAAAATTTCCACTATTACTGTGGATTTGTCTAGTTTAATTTTATTTTTACCAGTTTTTACTGGCACTCTAGCCATTTTTTATATTTTATATGCAAAATAAAGAATTTGAAGGCATAAATATGGATAGGCAGAGATAAAATAAACCAATTTGCAGATGATGTTATTGTTTCCCTGGAAAACTGAAAAAATCAATGGTAAAAGACAACTAGAAACAATAAGAAAATTTAGTAATAGTGTGGAATAGAAAATTAATGTCAATAGTTACAAGTTAGAAATGAGTAATGGAGAGAAAGACCCCATTTACATTAACAAAGGACAACAACAATAAGATTAATTTCCTATAAATAAATTTAACAAGAAATGTACAAGTCCCTTACTAAAAGAAATCATTAAGACATCTCAGAAGGACATTAAAAAAACGCATTAAAAAATGTAGAAGCATACCGTATTTTTGGACAGGATGGCTCAATGTCATTTTCTTTCTTATATCTTGTATATGATCTTCCTAATTTGATTTTTTAACTTAATAAAATAGAAGTCGTTTTTTTTTAACTAACAAAGAGAATCTAAATTTTATACCAAAAGATAAGCAAACTAGATGAGGAAAACTCTGATAAATAAAATCAAGGAAGGGGGTTAACCTCTACCAAACATAAAAATATTCTACCAAAGATGAGTATTTAATGCAATGTAGTACTGGTGCAATAGATAGAAAGGAAAGTTCAGGAAAAGGTACAAACACCAAATCAATGGGACAAATTGAAGTATTAAATAAATGGTAGAGCAACTAGGTAGCCATTTAGAAATTATCATTGTTGGATCAATATATCATACTGTGTTCTATAATAAATTTCAAATGGATCAAATATTTAAATATAAAAAATAAACCTATAATGGAAGTAGATATACAGAAAGAATAATTTTCATAATCTCAGGGAATGGAGGTCTTTCTAACAGGGAATGGAGGGATTTCTAACCAAAATCCAGAAACTATGAAGAAAAAGACTGAAAATTCAACTATATGAAAAAAAACAATCTCTGCATGACAAAAGGAAATTCTACCATAATCAAATAAAAAGGCAAATGATGAACTTGGAAACAAAATCACAACTCATTATAGAATAGAGCAATCTTTCTAATGCATAGGAAACTTTAGAAATTAATAATAAAAAGGCTAATATCCCCTTAGAAAATGGACAGTTATTATAAACAGACAATTCAAATAAAATGCAAGCATTTCTTACACATATTTAAAGATGCTCGATCTCTTCCTTAATAAGAATATACAGATTAAAGGAACCCTAAAATACCATTTTCACCATAAAATTGGCAAAAATCCCTAAATTTGATAGTAGACTCATGCTGAAGCTGTGGGAAGCAGGCACTCTCACACCTTGCTGGTGGGAGTATAAATCTGTAATATCCATATGGAGGTCAATTTAGCAATAGCTACCAAAATTACAAATGCATGTGCTCTTGGGTCCAGCAATCCCACTTGGGAAATTTACCTATAGATATATTTATGTATCTGCAAAATCACATATATCAAATTATTTATTGCTGCACTGCAGTCAACAGTAAAAGACTGGAAAGAAACTGGATATTTGTTATCCAGGGGCTGGGTAAATAAATTCAATGGAGTATTCTGTAACTGAGAAAAGAAATAAGAGATCTCTTTATATGTTAATATGGAAAGCTCTCTAAGATACACTAAGTAAAAAAAGCAAAGTACAGACTGTTGTGTATAACATGCTAACATTCGTATTACAAAGGAAGGAAAGCAGTATCATTTGTATTGTTATTTATGTTACTTAAATTTAATTTACATTTATTTTCAAAACCTCTGGAAGGGTAAATAAAAGCCTAAAAACAGTAGATGAGTGTTGAGGAGGGGGAACTGGGAACATGAATGACAGATGTGAGAAGATTTTTCACAGTAAGCCTTTTCACGCTTTTGGATATTTTTACCATGTGAATGTATTACCATTCAAAAAAAAATTTTTTTTTCATAATTTAAAACAAAGAACCATCCTAACAACACTATCAAAAGCACTGAACTCCAAAACAGAGCTAAATGCAAGGTAACTTTAGCAAGGTCTTCTGTGCCATTACCACGTACCGTCATTTAAAATGTTTTTTTGACTAAGTGGCAAAGGTTTAAACAATAAGAACAATTTTTTATGCTAATTAACAAAGCATCCAAAATCAGACCTCCCAGGGCTGGAGTTAACTCTTCAATTCCAGGCGTAACATACACACCTGACCATGATTGGCCAAAATGGAAAGGTCCGTGTCCTCCTGAGCATTTCTCAAGAGCTCCCTGTGGTAGATTGAGTAGTGTACCCTCCAAAAAGCATGTTCTTAATCCTAATCCCATTCCTGTGGGTGTGCACCCATTGTAAATAGAAACTTTTGAAGATTTAAAAAAAATGAAGATGTGGCCAATCGAATCAGAATGGGTCTTAATCCTATTACCGCAGGCCTTATAAAGAGAAAGCTACAGGAGGAAGCCAGACATCAGCTAGAACCTGCAAAAGAAAGGAAAGGACATCACCATGTGACTGGAAAGTCAAAGAACTGCAAGGATTGCTGTCCAGCCAGAGTGCTACTGATCCTGGAGGAGGCAAGCCTTCCAGTCTCTGAAAGCATGAGACAATAAATTATCCTTGTTTAAGCCAACACACTGTGTGGTATTTGTCACAGTAGTCAGAAAAGATATTCCGCAACAGACTTCCTCTCAGGTCCACTTGCCAGTAATATGCAACAGGTCCATACCCAAGCTGCAGGAAAGACTGGAACAAAATAAAAAATAACAATAATAAGAACAATAATCATCAACATTTCTTTAAACATTTACTGTATATCAGCTATCTTCATATGTGGCTTTACACATATTAACTCATTTATTCTTTAAAGCTACCTGTTAGGGAGGTCGTTATCTCCATTTTATAGATGAGGAAACAGAGGCAGAGAGGCTAAATAATTTGCCTACTGTCAAAACTAGTAAGTGGTGGAGCTAAGAATAACAGCTTAGCAGTCTGGCTCCCAAGTCAGTGATCCCAACTATCATGTAAATTACATGAAAATAAATCTTCCATGTCTATGGCAAGAGGCTGATTCCACCAGCAAGGAAAAAGGGGAAAGAATAGCTATTGGATATACAACTAGCAATTTTTCTCCCTAGGAATAATGTTCAAATTACAGCACTTGACTGGTACACAGCAAGACATCAGTGATGTACATGGCCATTTGTGAACACCTCTCCATGTTCTATCTAGACCTGTGTCTCCAGGTATCAGTCAAGAAGAAACCCTGGACAATGAATGGGATACTTCTAGAAGAACAGCAGCAGCAGTAGCTCCACTAGAGAAACTCCAAACCAATGATCACTATATCTACAAGGGGATATTGGAATGAGACCCCATGGAAGACTTTGGGGTGCTGTCAAGGGCTAACCAATACCCACAGTTCAATTGCAGCCCATGTTTTCAGTACTTATTCTACCCGGACAAAAGTGTCCTAGACTGCCAGCCCAGAAATGCACCCTGGAAATCAAATGGAGTTTTTGGTTTGGGAGAAAACCCACCATGCTTGGGCTTCACAGGCAAAGCCCCCAGCCTTCTATTCTGCACTGTAGTTGATTAGATAATCCCTGAGCATATTCCTATTTCAGAGTCTTTCATCCTGCTCATGCCTCATTTGCCACTTGAGAGCCCCCCACTACTAAATATGTCTAAAACACTCAAGACAGAGCTCTTTTTTTAAATAAAAACTTTTATCCTCTAAGACTTCACAGCAGCTAACTATGCCCCTCGTGTACTAAAAATACTGATTTTTCTCTGTCATTAATCCAGTAATTTTTTTCATATATTTGTCTTTTCAAAGAGTCAGCAATGCAGTGAGTCAGTTTCCTCACCTCCCAGGCACCTAGCCCAGGGAAGGGGGCGGATATATTCTTAGCCTGAAGAGCACTTTGCTCATCTTATGTAAATCCTCCGGGAGCTAGATGTCTCTAGACCATGAAAAAGAGGAGCCCTGAGTAAGCAGAGAAAGCAAGGAACTGAAGCACCTGGACAATGAGCTGATCTCCTTCTAGAACCTACTTGCTTCCTTCAGCTCCGAAATGGAGGCCCATGGGACAACCAGCTTCTCTCAGAGAGGAGTAAGCAGAAGGGAGGAGTTCCTTTTCAACTTTCCTCTCCAAGAGGTGTCAGAATAGTTCCTATGGTAGGCCCCCATATCTGTTCATCAGCCCAGGGTCATGGCAAAGAGGGTTGAAGAGGTTCGGCCCCCAGGGCACCCAGGACCCTAAGTAGAAATTGTAAAAGTTGTAAGAAGATGGAGTATGTCTTATTGGCCATCTTGACCCATTATCCTTAGGCTGTAGAATGGCCTTAGTCAGTTCATTCAGACCCAACTCTCAGTGCTATTTATTTATGTTTTCTAGAGTCAAGAAAGACACAGTCTCCCCAAGACTGGTTGAATCACTTGCATTTGCAATTTAAGTGCGATACCGGCCTAAGATTTGAGAGACACGTCCACATTCTGAATAGCCCCCATCACACTTTCTAACAGCTGCTTTCAGATCTCTCCAGCCTGAGAATCAATGTGTACTACAGAGAAGTAAGACAGTGGTCAGGTGCATGAGGCCCAGTTCTGGTGTGGCGCCCGGCCTTTGCCAAGTCACATCACCACTCTGGGCCTCCATGGCTATCCCGAGTGAAGATATAGATTCCGATCTCCACTAACGTTTCCAGCCCAGAGGTTCTGAGCTTTGGGAGAGGACTTTGCTTCCCTTCAGAGGAGGGAAGTGCCTTATGTTCCACCCCTGTACCTGGCGTTCAGGTTCCTTCACATTCTCTATTCAGCCCTGACCAGCATCTAGTGGAAATGCTTGGCACACTCCTTGACAGAGGCTACATCAGTTTTTCTCACCATTGGGCAGCCAAGACAATCAATGAATAATTTACAGAGTGTGGTGGGCTAAATAATGTCTCCCAAAGATGACTATGCCCTATTCTCTGGGACCTGTGAATATGTTGCATTAGATAGCAAAAGAGATTTTGAAGGTGGAATTAAGGTTGCTAATTGGTGACCTTATAATACTGATTATCTGGGTAGGCCCAACCTAATCGTATGAGCCCTTAAAGGCAGAAAACTTTCTCTGGCTGGAGGTCAGAGAGATGCAGTAGAAAGAGAAAGTCAGAAAGACTCAATGCATGAAAACGGTTCATCTAGCTGTTGCTGGAGTGGGTCACATGGAAAGCATGAGAAGGAAAGTTGGTATCCTTTAAGTATAAAGACCAGTCCCTGGCAGGAAGCCAGCAAGGAAACAGAGTCCTCAGTCCTACATACATAAGAAAATGAATTCCGCCAACAACCTGAGTGAGCCTAGAAACAACCTTATTCTCATAGCCTCCAGAAAGGAACACAGCCCTGCTGATACCTCATGAGACTCTAAACAACCCAGCTAAACTGTGATGTACAGAACTGAGAGATAATAAGTGGGTTTTAACTGTGGATGATTGTTCCTAAAATTAATTTGTTTATTCTATTTATATCACGCTGAAAATTATATAGGTTCAGTTCAGGTTTTGACCCTATTTAAATGATGGTATTTAAGGTAATGCTATTAAATTATAAACTAGCCCAAGTCTAAATTGATTTTTTTCAGGGACATAGATTGTATACTTTGTTAACATAGGGGGGAAAATGTGATAAGCGCATTTAAGAAGAGATGAATACCAAAGACAAGCACTTTAAGCAGATTTCTCTCATCTATATAACTTATTCTATGCCTAAATGAGTGATATATTTCTAAAATAGATGGTTTGATGTTACAGTTAAGCAAGAGGATAAATCAGAGTGTAGTCAGCCATTATGCTTTTGTGTCTAGAAGCTCTCAACATGGCAGAACTAGTGAGTTTTGTGGCTTTTTGAAATATTTTCACAGCATATGCATATCTATAAAATTTTTTCAAATGGTTCCTGTTTATGAAAACTAACTAATAGGATGCCCCCTGACAAGTGCATTACTTTAACATGGATAGTTTGCCTTCCAGGACTCCTTTTTCTGCATCTGGCAGCAGAATGGCAAATCCTGGCCCAAGGGTCTGTGCTATTCCTGGCTGGCCACTAAGCTCTGTCTTGCCTCCAGGACATGTTTCAAAAGCTTGACAGAAGGTAAAAGGGAAGAAGGGAAGAAGGAAAGAAGGGAGGGAAGGAAGAAAGGATGAAAGAAGGAGACGGAAGGCAGGGAGGGAAGAGAGAAGAAAGAACTGGGGCTAATATTGTTACTATTATAACTCCCATAGCATCTAATGCCCAACACCACCTCTTCATAATTAAGAAATGTGAAGCTGGCTGCAGTGGCCATATGGAAGAGTATGATCCAGGAGTGCCCTAGGGATGCTTTGGAATCCAGCAACTTAAATATCTGCAGAGAACATCTTGTGAACAGCCCTTTGGCTGTGAAAATGCAAATGACCCAAACTGACTGCCAAGTGTCATCTTAGAAGCCCAGCTGGTATAAAGGTATGGCTGAGTTCCACTCTCAACCTCCCTCACACAGCCAAAATGGCAGAACAATGCAAGCAGTCCTCACCCCAACTTCTGCACAGAGATTGTGAGCCAGGGGGTGTGGCCGAGTCAGGGTACTCACAACCCCTGCGGTTCTGGGACATCCTGCCTCACTTCTGGAAAGGAGGGTAAGGGCAATGGGATGGTCATGAGAGGGTCTTACTCCTGCAACCCAGTATCTGGGGTGAGCAATGTCTTGGGAATACCTAAGTCCCATTCTCCTACTCCACCCCTTCCACTCTTCTCCACTGTTTTGTCTCTTGCCCTCTCTCTCTTTTCTCCTTCTCCTCTCTTGCTTCCCGTTCAAGTTCCAAAATGAAAATTAACCCTGCCCTCTCTAGCTCTTTTTTCCTCTCCTATATCCTCTTAAATTTCTGTAGTGAGATTGTACCATTATTCCTTATTATTCACAAATAGGAAAAGGAAAGAAAATAAACTTTAAGAGGTCAGCCAGTCATTTTTCATATATCCAACCTAAAATTTTCTCTTTATTTTTAAGACCTATCCATGTTGCCATGTGTACTTGTAGTCCTTCATCCATGACCAACGTCCTTATTAACTAATTTTGGAAGGTCACCCCATGCAACTCCATGCACCTTTGCTCCATACCTCTGAGCCTCCCTTAATCAGCCCCTGCGGCCAGCCCAGGATCTGGGGAAGCTGACCCAGGGCGACCACAGTCAACCACGGGAAAAAAACACTTGGAGATCATCAGGGGCCCTTAGGTCCTGAGAGCGCCCAAGAGTTCTCCCCATCTGCTAAAATAATTATAAGGCCCAAATTCATTTTCCAAATGGCCTAAACACTCAGCCAGAGACTTGTACTCCATTTTAAGATCAAAGCACCAAAGTTGGAAATAACAGTACTTGATCTAGACCAATGCATCCTGAACTTTCAGTGTGTGCACACACACAGACACACACACACATGTACCAGCCAGCCTCTCTCCTCCAAGCCCAACGCCCGCCTCCAGGAGTGACACATAAAATTCAGCCAGGTCCAAAGGCCGCCTCTTCTCATATGAGAGTCAGCATGGAAAAGGAGAAAGTTGATAACCACAAAAACACCAACACCAGGCTGGAAGCAGAGCTAAAATCAAGAGAAGAAATAAGCAGACCAAAATGGATCCTCCAGCCAGTCCCATCTCCCAGGTGGAGTCCCCTTAAAAATATAGCCTTAAGCATCTTGACCCCACAGAGCTGCTGCAGCCCAGCCCAGCTGAACCCAGGAGGCACGAACTGCTCATGTGATTTTACTTGTGGGACTCTGAGGGAGAAAACTTTTGCAACATTTGGAAGAGCAAGTCCCCTAATCTGATCATTTTTCTTTTTCCAATGTCATCTGTTGAATACTATCATTCTGCTGAAACATAAGCTATGACAGTTTTAATTTCTTTCTGTCTCTTACTTCTAAACCTTCTGATAAGAATAATTCTTCAAAAAGAGACTTAGCTTCTGAGTCCCTGCCCTATGAATAGCAACAACATCATAGAAGCCAACATTTATTGAGCCATTTATCATGTGAAGCACTTAACATGTATTAATTCAATCAAACCTCACAACAACCATTGGATACAGATACTATCATCCCCCTATTTTACAGATAAGGACGCTTAGGCACAGCAACATTAAATGATTTGCCCAAGGTCACAGGTTATAAGTAGCAAATCTAGAATCCAAATCCAGGGAGTATGTCTTCAAACTCCAGTCTAAAGTCTTAACTGCTGTTTTTCTTTAGCTCCCAAACATTGTGTCTAAGGAAATGTCCAGTCCTTACAAAGAAGATAGTAAGGCAACAATAGCACGTTTGTATTTAGGATAAATGTAATTTGTGTTCTCTGCAAATACACTCCCTCAAATACCACCCCCCACACACACACACATATTTACATATACATTCCTGTATACCTGGATCCAGTATCACCATTCAATGAGATTTAACCTTGATTCAAGAGTTACCAAGGCTGTGTGAACATAAAACTCTTTTTCTTACCTTTTCCTCTTGGTAAGTCTAGCCCAGAGGACTACAGAACATTTTCTTAAGGAACTTTGTGAAATAAGGGTGTAGAATAGAGAGAAGAGACTTAATTCCCCTAAAATATGCTACCTGCTATGTAATTGCGGGCCAGGGGTGCCTGAATGACCTGCTGGTGGTAGGCAGCCATGGTGCTTAGCTTCTTTGTCCTGTGTCCATTTTCCTCTCAGTTCTGCTATGGTGTTTATGCATGGTCTGTCTGATCATATCACATTCCATCACCATATTATATGTGAGATAAGAACAACCAATGTTGGGAAGCGGACTTGGCCCAGTGGATAGGGCGTCTGTCTACCACATGGGAGATCTGTGGTTCAAACCCCAGGCCTCCTTGACCCGTGTGGAGCTGGCCCACGTGCAGTGTTGATGTGCACAAGGAGTGCCCTGCCATGCAGGGGTGTCCCAGCATAGGGGAGCCCCACACACAAGGAGTGTGCCTCCCAGAGCAAAGGAAAGGTCAGCCTGCCCAGGAATGGCGCCACACACACGAAGAGATGACGCAGCAAGATGGCGCAACAAAAAGAGACACAGATTCCCATGCCGCTGACAACGATAGAAGCAGACAAAGGAAAACATGCAGCAAATAGACACAGAGAACAGACAACTGGGGCGGGGAGGGGAGATAAATAAATTAATAAATAAAATCTTTCAAAAAAATTGAGCAGCCAATGTTTGGCTATCAATAAGACATTTGAGACACCATGCAAATGGAAGAGGATGGTTACATTTTTTTACCACAGAGATTTGCCTTTCAAGATTCTACTGAATGCCACATTCAGGAGAGTGAATTCCCACAGTACTTTCATATGAAATATTTTACATTTTGTTGAATATCTTATATCTCATTGGCATTCACATTGCTGCAACCTCAGCAATCAAAGGATAGTACTATTTTTGCTACTTGTATTAGTCACTTTTTAATCCATAAGTAATGGCCATATAGCCAATGGCATAACTATAATAAAAACCTTTAGAGGCTCAGTAGTTGACCCCAAAGAACTTTTGTTTTCCTCCCAAGAGGGTCTGGAGATTGTATTTGGGTGTGTCTTCCCCATATATCTCTCAATCTCACTGTACTATCTCCTACTTGGACAGATTCTGTCATGTTCTTCTCATAGCAGATGGCAAAAGCCAAAGAGGCCAAACTTCCTTTGACCAAAATCATACAGTTAAGTCCAACATCAGTGGGGAAAAGTATATACTCCTACTCTATTGGGAGATTCTGCAGAGTCACGTGGCAAAGGACATGGATATGTAATTTTATAACCTGAAGGGAGTGAAGAATTGGGAATAATCCAGTCTACTCCACTACCTTTATGGTCTTCAAATTGGAATTTCTCCCCAGAGTCTGTTTTTAGCTACCACATATCCAAACCAAAAAAGCACTGAAATAAAAACAAGTAACATATGGAACCCATCAGCATGGAGTGGGTTTTAGGTGTGTCTCAGGCTCAAGCCCCTGAATGTGCTCTAGCAAAATAGAAGCTAAATGTTTTGCAAAGTGGTTGTGGGGCAGAAATGGAAGACAAAAGAGGTGGGGTAAAGAAAGTAAGAGTTTGTACATTAAACTGCAACTGAAAACCAAAGATATGGAAAGCAGATTTGGCTCAACGGATAGAGCATCTGTCTACCACATGGAAGGTCCAGGGTTCAAACCCAGGGCCTCCTGACCCATGTGATGAGCTGACCCATGCACAGTGCTGATGTGCACAAGGAGTGCCATGCCACGCAGGGGTGTCTCCCATGTAGGGGAGCCCCATGCGCAAGGAGTACGCCCCATAAGGAGAGCCGCCCAATGCAAAAAAAGTGCAGCCTGCGCAGGAGTGGTGCCACACACATGGAGAGCTGATGCAGCAAGATGACACAACAACAACAACAAAAAGAGACACGATTCCCGGTGCTGCTGACAAGAATACAAGTGGACACAGAAGAACACACAGCGAATGGACACAGAGAACAGACAACTTGGGGTGAGGGGGATGGGCAGGGAAGAGGAGAGAAATTAAAAATTAAAATAATAAAATAATAATAAATACAAAAAAAAACACAAGGATAAGGAATGAACAAAGGAAGAGAAGACTACAAACATCCTCTGATAAACAAGGAATATTTATAGCAGGAGCATAGTTTCCCTTGGTCAAAAAGTCTCTAATTATTCTTAAGAAAAAGCAACCAACCTTCAGAGGGGACTCTGTTCTCTTTCCACAAAGAGTGAAGGAACGTAAGAGAGGGAAGAGGCTGAAAATAAGAGATGACCCCATATTTTCAGAATGTTACATACTGTAACTTTAATTATAATTTTTATTACACAATAATCCTGCTATAAAAAAAATTTTAATGTAGATGAGCCAAAATAATAAAATAATTATTATTCATTATCCTACCACGGGGTTAACCATATAATATAGATCTTTTAAACTCTTATCTCAAAGCTATATATATGCTATATTTTTTAAACTGGAAATACACTTTTGTATAAACTGATTTTTCCTGCCTTATAGAGCATGTCAATAAGTATATCTCTACTATGATTTTTTAATAGTCATAGAATATTCCATTTCAATTATGTACCAAATTATATATAAAAATGTACTATCATTAGACATTTATGAGTTCCCAACTTTTCACTGTTATAAACAGTGGTGCGATAAGCATCCTTAATTGTAAATCTTGGCATGCATTAATGCTTTAGGATAATTTCATAGAATTAGAATTTTAGGACTGAAAGTTATAACATTTTAGCACATAATAATAAACTAACTCCAGGAAAGCTGCCTGGATTCAGATCCTATCAACAGTACATGAGAGTTTGCTGGTGCACTGATTTTTAATGTTACCCTAAAAGACTGAAGCAGTCTCACATCAAACTAAGAGAATAAGAGTCCTATGCTTCCTAGGATTGGGATCAAAGAACAAATACTACTACTCTATTACTTTGACACAAGCAGGGTCTCCCATTCACCATTCCCACTAACCAGAAGAACACACTACTAATTATTCCTTATGTAAATATCCAGAAATCATCTATGCATTAGACATATATAAGGATATATCTTTTTCAAATGCATAAGATTTCTACCTCCATGTAAGATGGAGTCACAGAGACTAGCTTTAACATTCTTGGAATAACTAAAAATCCAGACACAGTCCAAATAAATACCTCATTTTATTATGCTTCTCAGATTTTGTGTTTTTCACAAATTGAAGGTCTGTAGCAACCCAGTGTTGAGCAAGTCTATCAGCATTATTTTTCCAGCAGCATGTGCTCATTTCATGTCCCTGTGTCACATTTTAATTCAAAAAATTAGTGTAACTCACTTCATTGTGATATTTGCTTTATTGAGGTGGTCTGGAATGCAACATGCAATAGCTCTGAAACAAGACATAAGTATAAGACAATGAAGACATTGATCTCTGAGAGTTGGTAAATAAATTAGATCAGCCCTATAATTGTCCCAGCTTAATAGAGTTTCCAGGCTGGGGGGTTGGGGGGGGGGGGTGAGGGGGTTGAGGGCAGGGACAAGGCAGGAGTCTCCCAAGTTCAAGAAATGAAATTGGGAGTCTGAGGAGGCCAAAGTGGTTACAGTTTTTAGTCAGAGTACTGCAGAGGGAAAAGCTACAGAAAGAACTACAGTGATATAAGGAAGATCCCCCTTGAGTTTTCAGTGAATACATATAAGGAAAATATCTGAAGCAGGTAAAAAGAACTCCTGAAAGGATAGAGGGAATAATTCTTATAGCTCAAACAATGTTCGGAATAGTTCCTGTTCCAACACATGAAGTGTAAACCTCATAATTCACACAGCATCAGACTACTCAAAAGGGATTTGCCTCAGTAGTAGAGCAAAATTAGTCCCAGACTAAACACTATTCTGTTCTCACCTAACAAAACCTGAAAGCAAGGCCCAAAAGGATTGAACTGTTTCCAAAAAACTTTACTACATCTCAGAGCAAAACTTAAGAATCTTTATAGGAACACAAAAAGTCTAGTACCCAACAAATTAAAAGTCAAAATGCCTGGCATTCAATAAGAAATTACCAGACTCACAGAAGAAAAGGAAAATGCAACCCATGATGATAAGAACAGAAACTGACCCACAACTGATGCAGGTTATAGAATTATTAGACAAGGGTATTAAAAACAGTTAATATAACTATATTCCATATTGTCAAAAAGCTAGAGGAAAAATTGAACAGGGAAGATATTTTAAAAAGATAAAAATTGAACACTAGAGATGAAAACTACAAAGTATGAGATGAAAACAATATCAGGTGGAATTAACAGCAGAATACACATTACCAAAGAAGAGATTCATGAACTTGAAGACAAGTAGCAGAAAAAGACTAAAAACAAACAGAAAATCAGAAATCTGTGGGACAACTTCAAACAACCAAAGATAGAGGAGTAGCAGGTTCCAAAGGAGAAACGTGGTCAGAAAAAAGTTTAAATACTTCTAAATTTGATGATTTCTGTCTTAGTTTGCTAAAAGCAGCTGGCAGTAATATACCAGAAATGTGTTGACTTTTATATAAGGAATTCATTAGGTTAAAAATTTACAGTTCTGAGGCTGTGAAAGTGTCCAAATCAAGGCATCATCAAGAGATGCTGTCTCACCAAGTGGCAGCTGTGGGTGATCAAGCACATAGCAGGGCAAAATTCTGGTCTGCTCATCTTTTCCTTCTCCTCTAGGCCTCATCTCTTCAGCTTCAATCTGCTCTACGGGCTTAGCCTCTCAGAAGTGTCTCCCATGCCTCTGTGCTATGCTGAGTCCAGCCTCTGGGACCTCTCCTTCTGTCTCTGAGGCTTTTTCTGAGTGTCTCTGCTTTCAGTCCTCCCTTTATAAAGGACTAGAGTGAGAGAACCAAGACCCACCCTGGTCTTGCCTCACTGAAGCCACCCAATAAAAGGCTCCCCAGCTGAATCCAATCCAATCAAAGGATCCCACATTCACAGAAATGGATGAGCTTCAAGAACATGAACTTTTCTGGAAACCACAAAAACCTTCACATTATCACAATAGCTATAAATTCAGGAATCCCAGAAGCTAAATGAACTCAAAGCACAAGAAACATGAACAAAGGACCATTAAGGCACATCAACATTAAATTACCTAAGAGCAGATGTGGCTCAAGCCGTTGAGTGTCCGCCTCCTCCATGGGAGGTCGAGGTTTAGTTCCCAGTGCCTTCTAAAGAAAAGAAAACGGTCAAAGAGAAAGAAAGAAAAAAAAGACAACAAGCTGACAATGCCCAAACAACACGTAAACAAGGGAGCCAACTCAGGGGAGCCAACTCGGGAGATCCCCTTCAGGGGAGTCAGTGTGGCTCAGTGGTGGACCACCTAATCCCAAATTCAATCCCCAGTCCGGTACTTCAAAAAAAAATCTTTTTAATTACTTAAACCCAGTAAAAAGGAGAAAATATTTAAAGCAGCTAGAGCAAAAAAGTAGGGGAGCAAAGATAAGAATGACAGCAGTTTTTTTGTAAGAAAAAAAATGCAGCCAAGAAGACAGCAGAGCAACATCTTTAAAGTGCTGAAAGAAAAAGTTGACAGCCCAGAATACTATGTCCAGCAAAAATATCTTTCAAAAATGAAGTTGAATGTATGACTGAACAATCTCACTTCTGGTTGTATATCCAAAAGAATTGAAAACCCAGATGCAGACAGATATTTTCACACTGATGTTCATTGTGGCATTAATCACAATTGCCAAAAGATGGAAGCAGCCCCTATCTATCAACAGATGAAAGGATAGAAAAAATGTGATATATACATACAATGGTGTATTACTCATTTGTAAAAAAGGAATGAAGTTCTGACATATGAGACCATGGATGAAACTTGAAGACATCATGTTGAGTGAAATAAGTCAGATACGAAAGGACAAATACTATATAAACTCACTGATATGAAATAATTAGAACAAGCAAATTCATAGAGTCAGAAACTAGAATACAGGTTGCCAGGGGCTAAGGGATGAGAAGAAGGAATGAAGTGATGGATGGGAAATATTGGTAATGGGTGGTGGTGATGGTAGCACAACATGGTGAATGTAATTACCACTGAATTATATATTTGAATGTGGTTAGAAGGGAAAATTTTAGGTTGCATATACATTACCAATAGATTGAAAGTGAAAGGCTGGAAAAACATATTTCACACATGCAGTCACCAAAAATAAAAAAAAATTTAAAAAAAACTGGAGTAGCTATACTTACATCAGATGAAATAGACTTTAAAAGATACTACTAATGTGCGATTGGAGGAGAAAGTTAGGAAGAAAGTTCCATTTACAATAGCAGCTGAAAAAAATCAAATATTTAGGAATAAACTTAACCAATGATATAAAGCACTTGTATTCAGAAAACTATTAATACAATGCATTGTTAAAAGACCTGAAGAATTGGAAGAACAGTCCATGCTCATGGATTGGAAGACTAAATATCATTAAGATATCAATTCTACCCAAATGGATATACAGAATCAAAGCAATCCTGATTAAAAAAAAGTCCATCAACATTTTTTAAATAAATCGAAAACACAATTATCAAATTTATTTGGAAGGGTAAGGGGTCCTGAATTGCCAGAACATCTTAAAAAGAAAATGCGAAGTTGGAGGACCCCCACTTCTGGACTTTAAATCATATTACCTAGCTACAGTGTTAAAAACAGCACGGTACTGGTGTAAAGACAGACATATAGACAAGTGGAACCATTTGTTCAGAAACAGACCCTCACATCTGTGATCAAGTGATTTTTTACTAGACTCTCAAACCCACCCAGCTCAGGCAGAATAGTCCATTCAACAAATGGTGCTGAGAGAACTGGATATCCATAGCCAAAAGAAAGAAGGAGGATGCCTATCTCACATCTCACACAAAAATTAACTCAAAATGGATAAAAAAACCTAAATATAAAAACAAGAACCATAAAGCTTCTAGAAGAAAATGTAGGAAAACATCTTCAAGACCTGGTGGTAGGTGGTTGATTCTTAAAGGAGATAAGAGGAGGACTGAGCTGTTTAATGTATGTAGAAGTTTTAATAACCTTGACTGTAAAAGTGTGGAAATGTATAGAGTTGATGGAAACACATTATCATAACAGCTGGTTTATAAATGGGAATGTGGCTGGGAAGGGTAGTCTAAGGATGTAAATGTCACCTGAAAGAAAGCAGGAGAATAATACAGGGACTGAATAACACAGAAAACCCAGAGGTAGATGAGAATTGTGGTTGATGGTACAGATGCAAGAGTGTCCTTTGTGAGCTAGAGCAGACGTACATCACTATTGCAGGGAGGTGGGAATGTGGAGCAGCATGGGAAAAACACAGCTGGAGTGACCTATGGTCTGTGGTTAACAGCAATAGTGTAATATTCATGTATCAGTGTCAAAGGTATACTGTGTTGTTAATGAAGGAGTATGGAAAAAATGTGCCAAGTGTAAGCTATGAACCGTGGTTAGTGGTAACATTCTGATGATATTATCTCATTATCTGTAACAAATGTTCTACCACAGTGTCATGTGTTGACAGAGGGGTATTGTATGGGAATTCTGCACATATGCATGATTGTTTTGTAAGTTCACAACCTCTTTAATAAAAATATATTTTAAAAAATAATAATAGAGTAGGTTGGGGGGAAATACACCAAATGTGAGATATAGTTAGTAGTAAGATTTTGACAATATTCTTTCATAATTTGTAACAAATGTCTCACAACAATGCAAGGTGTTGGTGGTGGGTTGATGTATAGGACCACAGTATGATGTTATACATGTTTGCTTTGTAAGTTCACAACTTTCACTATACACTTATTGTTTACGTATGTTTATGAATGAGTGATATACTTCAATAAATTTTTTAGAAAAAGGATAACAGTGGAGCAGAAATGGCTCAAGCAATTGAGTGCTTGTTTCCCATGTGGGAGATCCTGGGTTTGGTCCCCAGTGCCTCCTAAAAACAGAAGAAAATAAAAACAAACAATAAGCAAACAAAAGTAAAAGCCAACTCAGGGGAGCCAATGTGGCTCAATGGTTGAGCGCCAGCTTCCCACATATGAGGTCCTGGGTCCAATCCCTGCCATGGTACCTTAAAAAAAAAAAAGAAAAGAAAACCAAATAAAAAATCAAATAAATGTATACTATAAACACTAAAACAATCACTAACGTTCTCCAGTATCCCCTTCCCTGCCAAATCCAAGTACTGTAATTGAGATTAGAATTAACTTGCTTGTTTCTCATCTCCCTTCTTTGAACTGGGCTGTAGACTCATAATGTAGGAAGACTGCCCAGGTTTAAATTCCAGCTATATCATCTTCTGGTTCCCATTTCCTTGCAAACTTCCCCGGCCTCAGGCAACCACTAATCCACTTTCTGCTTCTATAGATTTGCCTGCTCTGGACATTTCATATAAATAGAATCACACAATATGTGGTCTTTTGTGCCTGGCTCCTTTCAGTTCGCATGATGTTTTCAAATGTCTTCACTCCCTTAGCCTGTGTTTCTTCATACACATGGGGCTAAGAATTGCATGAGCATTTAGAATTTAGAATTTAAAAAGATAATGTATGAAAAAGTGTTTTGCACAGGTCCTGACACAGTTACTGTTCAGTTAAAGAAGATGATGCTACATTTAGTATTAACACAATTATCAGAATAATTTAGATGTCAGGCCAGCTTCATGGGCATGTGGCCTGTGTTGTCACATAGAGCCCTGCACTCAGAAGGTGCCCCCCATTTGGTTTCACGCTTTTCTGTTGCCATCTTAAAATTCTTAATAATTTCCTCTCATAAATGAAAGCCAATGGGACATACCTGCAACATAGCAGAGAACATACCTGCAACATGCCTGTCTGCCACCATTCTTTGCCACCTCATTCAGATGTAACAGTAGCAAAGCCCTGTGAGCAGAGAATTCCCATGATCCTAACTTAGATGGGTGGTAATTCTCTGAGACTCAAAGCAAATAAAAGGTAAGCATGTCACAGCTGTAACTGAGTAAGCAGAGGGGCTGACAAGCCCAAGAGGCCACGCCTTCTCATCAAACCAGACTTTGCTTCAAATGCAGAAAGAAGACATTAGTATTCTAAGAAACATAATGACTAAGGAACCCTATTTTACCCTTCCTACTTGTGTTATTTCCCTATACAAGCCAACCACTTACTCTGAAAATGATGGCATAAAAGGAGTAGCAAAGATAACGCAATCCATAGTTCCTTTTCCTTTCAGTCCTAAACAGTTGAATTAGTTTTGTGTAGGATTTCAACTGTTCTGGTAAGAACAAAATACATGTGCATGTATGAGCTATGAAACACCAATTTTGTAATTTCAGTGACTCCACCAGTGAGATGAATGTTTTATACTTGCATTCAAAACTGGCACTGCATCTTATAATGATGAACCATAAAATTTACACTAACAATTTAAATTTTTTATTTTTCTTTACTTAGAACAACAGTAAATAGCAAATAAAATAACAGCATGATAAGTCAAGAGAAAGACCATGGAAAAAAAGGAAAAAGCTTTTTATTTTAGTGCCTTTAACAACACTTTGTACCAGCTTTTATAACAAAGGGCTCCACATTTTCACTTTTTGCTAGGCCCTACAAATTATGTATCTGGCCCTGAAAGATAAAGTTTATTCTGCCATGATGTAATAATTGCTTTATTTAGAAATTGTACATAATCAAAAAATGTATTATAAATACACTTGATTCATTGGAAATAAGGAGTTACAAACAAAGGAATTTCAGACTCACATCAAAGAAATTTTCATGCAGAATCTTCACTAATGGAAGAGGGTTTTATAGCTTAAAGTGTTAGACTACAACACCTAAATGACACCTAGCAAATCCAGCATAGGAATATATCTACCTTGTGCTCAACTTCCATCAGCATTATCAGTAGCAAAAAAAAAAGCTTCTTTTTATGTTCTTATCCATTTTGTCATCCATCGTCACGTTAAGCAAAGCAAGAAGCCGTTTAAACAAAGGAGCTCTTTTCCTTCTCTGTGGGTGCTACTTCCTGGTTTTATTTACTCCTTTCATGATAGCATTATCATTTATAGCTGTCTCTATAATGCACACCATGTTCTCTACATAGAAGATCATTTATACCCAATTCTTATTAAGAAACACTGAAGAAAAGTGTCTGTAATTATGATATTTCAAAGTCTTGACAGATTGAAAAGTAAGGAAACACCAAAAATTGAGCACCTGGAAATCAAGATGCTATCTGGAAAATAACAAACCAAATCCCTTCATTTTACAATTGAGGCCTGGGAACAGGGAGAACAACTTCTACAGATTTATTGAGCTGATCAGTGGCAGAGTTAGGATACATACAGAAACAACTTTATTCCTCACTGAGAACCTCTACCACATTCCAGTATTACACTGTTTGAAAGGAGAATTCCTTTGGTTAACCTCTCCAAATGGCAGCCCAAGTCACTGTAAAGAAACTTTTGGCATTTCTATCTAGTTTAATTTAATTTAATTTGAAATAAAGCAGATCTTTCTCCTGCAAGAAGTTAAAACTACCCTAAAGAAGAGCAGCACTTTGGGCCTCCAGTCAGCACTTTGACCATGTAAGATAACATTTATTTTGAGTTTCTTTATATTAATAAAGTGTACCAGGGTCAGCAACCACCTTTCCTTTGTGGCATCCTGGTACACCAAGTTCAGCTGAGTCAGTCATAAACTCCAACACAGGCACATACATTCAGTCGTTTAGGGTGTGGCTAACCATGTGCCAAACACTATCCAAGCTCTAAGATTATACAGAGAAGACCCATCTTTATGTTACTAATAAGTGGAGAAGATAAGCACTCAAACAGTTAAGCATATAATCAGGTTAGTGCCCCACCACCAGCCTAAACTAAGCACTGTAATACACAGAGGAAGCACCAATTCTTCCCTGATGGTTCAGCAAATAATTTGAAGGATATTTAGGAGTCTTCCAGGTAGATATTTACAGCAGAAAGAATACCATGAATAAGAACTAAGGGCCTTTTGTAATTTACACGTGTGTGATGGTGAGAAAAAAGAAAAAATTTTGTAAGTTATCTTTTTTAATGTGAATTTTCCTTAAAGGAATAAAGCTTGTTTATTTATTTAGCTTATTTATTTAGCCTCAAAACATCTTAATGCATATGTCAGAGATCAGAGATGCCAAGCTCTGAGAAATGAGAAGGCAAAGGTTGAAGAGCAGAAAAGGGGAAAGGGAATCTGAGCCAGTTCTGATAAAGTAAACTGACAATGCCTCAAAAATCACTAACTCCTAGATACTCTTTTACCTCTTGCCAAGACTGACTGCAATGGTTATTCAACCAAGGTAACACAACAAACTATCTTGATCAGTTGTGAAGTGTGATGCATAATACCAAAAATTTGAAGTATATGAATGATATGCCTTAAAAATTGAATTAGACCCCTACCTAACACCATATACAAAAATTAACTCAAAATGAATCAATGGGGAAACGGACTTTGGCCCAGTGGTTAGGGCGTCCCTCTACCACATGGGAGGCCCGCGGTTCAAGCCCCGGGCCTCCTTGACCCGTGTGGAGCTGGCCCATGTGCAGTGCTGATGCGCGCAAGGAGTGCCCTGCCACGCAGGGGTGTCCCCGGCGTAGGGGAGCCCCACGCGCAAGGAGTGCACCCATAAGGAGAGCCGCCCAGCGCAAAGGAGGGAGCAGCCTGCCGAGGAATGGCACCGCCCACACTTCCCGTGCCGCTGACGACAACAGAAGCGGACAAAGAAACAAGACGCAGCAAAAAGACACAGAAAACAGACAACCGGGGGAGGGGAGGGGAATTAAATAAATAAAAATAAATCTTAAAAAAAAAAAAAAATGAATCAATGACTTAAATATAAGGGTTAAAACCATAAAACTCTTAGAGGAAAACTTAAGGGAAAATCTTCAGGATCTTGTATTAGGCAATGGATTCTTAGATATGAAACCAAATGTACAAGCAACAAAAGAAAAAAATAGATAAATTGGACTTCATTAAAATTTAAAAATTTTGTGCATCAAAGGATATTATTAAGAAAGTGAAAAGACAACTTACAGGAAGGGAGAAAATAGTTGTAAATCATATATTGGGTAAGGGCTTAATATACAGAATATATAAAGACCTGCTACATCTCAAAAACAAAAAGAAAAACAACCCAATTAGAATATGAACAAAGGATTTGACTAGACATTTTTCCAAGGAAGATATGCAAATGGACAATAAGACATGAATAGATGAGCAATATCATTAGCCAGCCATTAGGGTAATGCAAAACAAGACCACACTTCACATCTACTGGGATGGCTGTTATTTAAAAAGTGAAAAATAACAAGTGTTGGCAAGGATGCGGAGAAATAGGTTATAGCAGTTTGATATGGTTATGAATTCCAAAAATAAATATTGTAATCTGGTCTGTACCTGGGCATGATTAAGTTATAATTAGGGCTTTGATTGAGCCACATCATTAGGGCATTGAGTCCCCACCTACCAAGGGGTGGGGACTCACAGATAAAAGGCATGGCAAAGGACAGAGTTGAGGGTTTTGATGTTGGAGTTTTGATGTTGGAGTTAGATGCTGAAGCCTTAAGCTGGAGCCCCGGGAAGTAAGCTCACGGAGGAAAGAGAAGCAAGCGCCAGGAAGAAAGGAACCTTGAACCCAGAGAGAAGCAAGACCCTGGAAGGGAGTAACCCGTGAAGCCTGAACCCTTTCAGCCATCAGCAGCCATCTTGCTCCAATACGTGAAAATGGTGAGGGAAGTAGCTTATACTTATGGCCTGGTATCTGTAAGCTCCTACCCCAAATAAATACCCTTTATAAAAACCAACCAATTTCTGGTATTTTGCATCAGAACCCCTTTGGCTAAATAATACATAGGGGTTCCTTGTACATTTGTTGGTGGTAATGTAAAATAATGCAGCTGCTGTGGGAAGGTTAAGCATAGAATTATCGTATGACCCAGCAATTCCACTTCTAGATATATACCCATAAAAATTGAAAACAGGGACACAAACAGGTGATTTGTGCAACAATGTTCACAACAGCATTATTCACAATAACCAGTAGGTGGAGGAAACAAATGTCAATCATTTGATGAATGGATAAACAAAATGTGATAAATACATATAGTAGAATATTATTTAGACTTAAAAATTCTTATACATGTTACTACACAGATGAACCTTGAAGATATCATGTTGATAGAAATAACTCAGATACAAAGGGACAGCTATTGTCTGATTTCATTTATATGAAATATCCAGAATTAGCAAATACATAGAGATAGAAAGTAGACTACAGGTTACCAGGGAGCAGAAGCAGGGGAAAGGGAGTTATTGCTTGCTGAGTACAGAGTTCCTGTTTGGGGTGATAAAAAAGTTTTGGTAATGGATGGTGATGATGGTAGCACTAGATTGTGAATATAGGTAATGTCATTTAATCGTACACTTGGAAGTGATTAAATGGGAAATTTTCTCTTGCATATTTGTTACCACAATTTTAAAAATTTAATTGAATTAGAATGGATTTCAAGTTATCCCTGTTAATGTCATTTGTGCCTATTTGCATTCTGCCATGTTCTTTTGAATGGGAGAAAAAGAGGTATAGTTATAGCCAATGCTTGAGAAAAAAAATGTACATAGCCTTCAACCTATCTTAGGTCTATCACAGCTCCAAGAGCCCTCTAATACCAATGTACTTTTACTCAAATGATTATAAAATGCTTTCATGAATCACATACACACAAACTACCCCTTTGGAGTAAATATTACTAGTGATCACCATGATCTGATTCTTGTCTTCCTATTGTTGAACTCACAGGATGAAAATATTATCTAGACTTCTTGTTATTAGGTAGGTGACATGACTAGTCAAAACATGAGTGGAGGAGATGTATGGCACTTCTAGACTACAGAAATGAAGACAGAATGTCCAGTTTCTCTCTTCCTTTTCAGACCACCAATAAGGCCACATGTTCCAGGTGGTACAACTACAAGATAGCAAAGCCTCTGTCAGCTGGATCCCTGAGAGACTGTATGGAGCAGGAACCCCAGCTGACCTATGCTAGATATGTACCATGAGTGAGAAATAAGTATTTATTGTATTAATTTCTGATACTTCAGACTTCATTTGTTCATTAATTTTTCCTGCAGAATTGGCAGGAAATAGGTGAGGTTGTTAAAATCAAGTTAAGCCAATGGAAGAGTGCCATGCATATGAATGTCATGTATTGTACTAGGCAGGCCAAGTTTCACGATTTTTGCCAAAGTCCTTTTTAAAGGGGGTTCATTTTTATATGGCCTCATCCTGGTATTACAAGAGCCTGGTCACCTGATCCTAGTTAATGGACCAAGGATGAGCACTTGACCTAAAACCAGCCAGCAGGCAAAACCCACCCATCAGCTTCTATGTCTCAAGAAATCAGACTGAAGACAGAGTGGAGATATTAAGTAGAGGGGCAAAATGATACCTAGAGAAACACAGAGTGAAAAACTCAGCCATCTTAACTAAAGAGCTCTGGATTAGGGAGCTACAAACCACTTCTCCTGAAGGGGTGACAAGATTAGCAGGTTCCTGGTTTACCTTTGTACCTTCTGGTCTCAGAGAGGTCTGGATGTAATAGCTCCTGTTCTGCCTGTGAAGTCTGGTGTGTGGCTTTCCCTCAGTTCCCCTGGGATTCTTCCTTAATTCCATTCCTGTCCTATGATAAGCCCCCATTACACGAAGGAGACTGCTCTTTGTTAACAATGAACCCACAAACTTCTGTTCATATGTGTGTCATGGCAGAAATACAGGCTGAGAATCAGAACCAAAGACCTGAAAGTACTTAGAAAAAAAGATGAGCATCTCCTACCCTAAACTTCTTCAGCCATCTCACCCAGAAAGATCCTGAGGAAAAGAAGACTAGTCTTGGGTCAGGAAGCCAGAATTCTAATCTTGATCCTGACATTAATGATCTTAAAGACACTGAACAAATCACTGAACCAATTGACCCTTAGCTCCTTTCCCTGCCCATGATTGCCCTGTAAGATATTACATGTGGAAGTACTTTTATAAATACTAAAAAGTACCTAAAATCAATGTACCACTACTTTAAAAACTAGGAAACATAATTTAAAGACTAACGTTGGCATTTTTGTGAAGGCACTCAGGCCATATATAAATACTGCTTGGTTTTTCAAAGTCATTTGCTTTTTCTTCTCCCCCCACCCCCACCATTTAATTCCTCCACTCTGATCCCCATAACTGCTGTAGATCATGAGCCCCTAAATGCAGGGGCTTCATGAATCCTAAAAACCATATGCAAAATATTACTTAAAGTAAATTTTTCTGAAGAACAAATCCATAAATGTCATAAAATAAATGAGAGGAAATAGATTTAAAAAGGTCAAATAATTTATCCAAGGTCCCATAGCTCACAAATGGTGCAGAATTGGGAATGAATTATAAACCTGTCTTAGTTCAAACCCAAAACACCATACCAAGGCAGAGCAGAAGCATTATGCTTTTGAGATATAATAAAGAGGACATGAGAAGAGAACACAAAGCCACAGATAATAAGACCTCACAAAATTGTTGTGTGGACTAAGTGTGGAAGTGGTTAAAGGCCTGTCACGTTGTGGGTGTAAGTTAACCAAGCCCCCCCCCCCCCCCCCGCGCCCCGTCCCCCCCAACTCCCCCACAATCCATGCGGTTCAGTGGTAGTAAGTTTAAATCGCTGCCCTTCCCCCGGAGTATCCGCATTAAAAAAAACAAAAACAAAAAACAGAATTTTAGGCACTGCAGGGTCAGTTGGAAGGCAATGCAGGGCTGGAGGCCCAGTCCACCCTCTCTGATCACGGGAGGAGCCCACAACCAACTCAAAACAACGCAGCCAAGCTCCCCTCTACTCCAGGTTGTTCCGGGAAGGAATTCCGTGCTCTTGTGTCCTGGGGCAGACTATCACTGGCTCCAGGGCTAACTAATGCCTCTTAACAAGCCCCTGGCTGGGGGAAGCCTGGGCTCACATTTGCTTTGAAGTCTGCTTCCGCCAGCCTGCTTGGGGAGTGTCATTTAAAATCTGTCTCTCTCCAAGGATGGCATCTCGTCACCTGACAGCCAAGCCTGGGGTAGCAGAATGTTGTAGACAGAAGTGTCCTTTCTAATGACACATGCAGAGCAGCAGGAAGAGCCTGCCGGGGAAGAGGCCACGCAACCGAGCAGTGAATAACACAGCGGCCTGCAGAGCTCCAAGTTGGAGACCGCGGCGCACTGAGCAGCAGCCGCGGATGGGCGCTTAGGAGAAGCTGCAGATAACAATTTAACTGCATCGCCTCAGACCTTGTTTCCCCAAGAGGTTTATTCTATAATTTGTTCAAACTTTTGTTATAAAAGGAAAGTAATTCTGCATTCAGGAAGCACTATCGATCCAGGCTAATTTGGTCTATAAGGGGCAATTTGAACAGACAGGCAAGTTGCCATGGTAATGTTCCTGTTTTATTTATAGCAACAGTTCAAGGTATGGGATATTAGAGGCAGCCTATCTTACTGCTCTGAGGAACTGGGAGTTGGAGGAGATGCTATAAGGCTGTGAGGCGAAGGCGGGTGTTCTGGCTCCCACCTCCATTACAACCAGAGCAGCTTTGCTTCTAATGCTTTAAGTATTAGGGTTCCACTTCTTAAATTAAAAAAAAAATCACAGAACTCTTGTCAAGAGAATAGCAAAGTAGAAAAGGAAGAAAGAAGAGGAGGATGAGAATAAGGAAAGGTAGAGGGTGATGGGGAGTAAAAGCTACAGCAGCTCAGGCTGCTAAAGAAAAGCTGCAGTTGTCATCACAGTGCTCTGTAACCAGACTTTGATTTGACTGCACTCTGCACTCATGCGTGCATAACAGGGATAGCACTTTGGGTTCTTCTCTTTATTGTTTCTCTCTCTGCATCTTATCTGCCATCATGGCCCCAGGGAAGGTGGCAGGTGGCGGCCACCCCATGAAGGACCCAGTGAAGATCTGAGGACCCTGAAGGGTATGAGGATCCTTGACCCCTGCTGTCCACATACTCCCTGCTAGAGGGGAATCAGCAGAAAGCAGTTTTGATGGACTTAGCAGTAATCTGAATTGACTGCCAAAATAAGACAGTCTTAAAGTGGAAACGACTATAAAATGGTTGGCGGGCAACTTGGCGTCTCCCTCTGCACCATCCCTACCTCTATCCAGTGGTGCACCAGTAAATGTTGAACACTCTTCTCCAGGGAGGACGGGAAGCCCTGATTTGTAAATCGTCCTACCCCAGTCAATTTTGACTACCAACATGATGTCACCAAAAGAGAAGTCACAAAGGGATGCAGACGGGCACATCATTATATAGTGTTTCTATCATACATTCACAATAGATGGGAAAAAAACTCAAGAAGAGAGATAATAGTAAAAATAGTAAAATAAATAGGAGGTGATAAGTTTTGCATATTTATTATCCATGTTTTAGTATGACTTATTGAATTTTAAGTAGGTATAATTTAATGTTTAATGGTTGTGTGTAACAATTGGTTCACAAATTTCCTGAAAATTTAACAGTTGGTTATCACAAGCTGATTCAAGTCAGCTCAAGTGCATTACTGCCCCAGCTCACCTCTATTGCAGGGTGGAATTTGTAAGTAACTATCTTAGCTATAAATAATGTAATATAAAGCCACATTTTCTTTCCAAATCTTGCAAGATGGTATATTAATTTCTGGCCTGCTATGTAGTCCTGAGTTTTGCCTGGTGCTTGGTCCAAGCATCTCAGTTAGGTCTCTTTTAGTACTGATCTTAGACTGGGCAACTAAGACCCCTGCTTCTTTGGAAGTCCCTGCTCCTTCATCCATGTCTCTCTTCACTGGGTAAGAAATTTATAGTTGAGGGTATGTGCCTACCCATAATGCATGCCTCCCCTTCTAGACCCACCCAGATATGCAAGAATCTCAGAAGACCCTGCCACAATGGCCAGCACCCTGCCTGCTCTCAGAACTGTGTGGGTCTCTTCCCTGGATCTAATTTCTGGAGGATGAACCCATGTTATTGTTATGCATACCCATAGACTTGAGTGGAAATCAAGGGGAAGATCCTTGTGGTGGAGGACAAGGGATGGATGGAGGTAATTGTTCAGGCCAAATGTCCCCAATTATATATGCAGTACCCCTTATGGTACTGAGGATGGCATGAGAAGGGGGGTCCCTATTTGCTCTCTTGCCCTGGTTCTCCACAGGCAGGCACTGACTCAATGTGTTAGCCCCCAGCTCTACCAGACCCATCTTTCTTGTCCCTCTTATGACCGCCAGGCCAGATCCAGAAATATCAGGGAAGGAGGCTCAGAAAAAAGCTGAGCTTGACCATTTCTTTGATATGAGCGTTTTATCTTAACCTTAGCAGAGCTAACATGATCTCTCACTTTTTTAAAGATTTATTTATTTCTCCTTCCCTCCACTGCCCCCCCCCCCCCCGCCCCGTTGTCTGCTCTCTGTGTCCATTCATTGTGTGTTCTTCTGTGTCTGTTTGTATTCTCATTACTGGCTCCAGAAACCAATCCTGGGACCTTAAGGAGTTGGAGAGAGGCGGTCATTCTCTTGTGCCACCTCAGCTCCCTGATCTGCTGCATCTCTTATTATCTCTCCACTCTGTCTCTTTTTGTTGCATCATCTTGCTGCACCAGCTCTCTGTGTGGGCCAGCACTCCTGCCCAGGGCAGCTCTCCTGCTCAGGGCAGCACTCCTGCATGGGGCAGTACTCTGCGCAGGCCAGCACTCCATGTGGGCCAGCTTGCCACATGGGCCAGCTTGCCTTCACCAGGGGGCTCTGGGCATCAAACCCTGGACCTCCAATATGGTAGATGGGAGCCCAATTGCTTGAGTTGCATCTGCTTCCCAACATGATATCTCTTGAGGAATAGATGCTGACAAGTCTTAGCAATGCTGCAACAAGCTGTTTTAACTAGGCCACTGATGAAGGGTTGCAGTTCCTCTGCATAAGCTTCTCCAAAGCTCCAGTCCTCCAGTAGGGTGAGAAATCTAAAAATCTATTCAGTTCAAATAGCATTTGCTGAGGACCTATTTTGGGCAAGACACTTTAGATTTGCTTTATGGCCAACTGTATAAGAAAAATATTAAGTTCTGCCACCAAGCAATGTATCATCTAATTTAGTGGGATGTAGGGGCTGATGAAATTTGCACATAAAAAAACTACAATATAAGGGAAAATATTGTCAGTGTGATAAAAGGGTAAAAAGTACAGGAGAGCTCAAACCAAAAGGAAATCACATCTAATTGAGGGTGATGTCCAGGAAAGACTTTCATGGAGGAGGAAGTTTTTGTGATAGTCTGTAAAAGATGTTAGGATTTCAACAAAGGAAGAGATAGAGGAGGGAAGCTGATACAAAGAGAGGAAACAATATGGGCAAACATACAGCAGGAATAAAGCCTATGTGGTTGGAATGAATCATCAACTAGCTTGACAACAGTCTATAAGGGATATAAATGAACAATGGCAAAAATATTTAGAAATACAAGTACATTCACTCACTAAACAATACTTATTTAAAACTTGTACTACCACAACACTGTGAACATAATTAACAACACTGAAATATGTATCTGAATGTGATTAAAAGTGTAAATGCTAGATTGTATATATGGTAGCAGAATTTTTAAAAAGTTTTAAATCCATGGAAATGCACTATACAAACAGTGACCCCTAAGTTAAACCATGGGCTATTGTTAAAAGCACAATTATAAAAATGTGGTATCATCATTTGCAACAAATGTTCAACACAACACAAGGTGTTAATAATAGGCTGGTATATGTTAATCCTGCATTTTATGCATGATTATTCTGTACATACATAACTTTTCTAATATTAATTAATTAATAAAAATGCTTATACTATGTTCCTGGCACAGACATAGTATAAGCATTTTTATTAATTATAGGTGGTGGGATAGTACAGTGAAAGTCCCTGCCCTCATGGGCCTCATATTCTAATGCACTACACAGTAGAATTCGTGAATGCCAGATGAGAAATTTGTATCCCAATTCTTTAGGTAATACTCAGAGAAGACTTTTAGCAGGAAAAACTAATACATATTTTCCTGTGCACTTGCCATAGTAATTTAAGAGCAAAAAAATAAATAAATTGTTTATTTTACTATAACGTAACTTCATGAAGTGTACTGGCCCAGGAAAACTATGACCTTTTCAGAGTAATTACATTCTGTCTCTATTTTCAGCATATAACAAAAGTGCAAAATCATTACACAAGTGATTTTCTTTTTTTTCTTTTTTAAAAGATACTTAGATTACATAAGTTAAATTAAAAAATGTAGGGTACATATTGTATGATTCCATTTATATAAAATGTAAATTTAAATCAATTTACAAAAATGAAAGTTTAGTGATTATGTAGATCTGAGAAAGGAATGCTAAGGGGTGTGGTGTCTTTCTTTTTGGAGTAATGAAATTGTTCTAAATTTTTTGAGATGATGAATGTACAACATTGTGATTACACTAAAAGCCATTGATTGTAGACTTTAGAGACAATAGCCAGAAACAGCAACTATGTACAGTTGGGGAAGCATTGAGAGGTGAGGAATTTTTTTGTTTGTTTGTCTGTTTCTTATTAGTAGTGCTATTGAAATAATGAAAATGCTCTAATAATGATTGAAGTGACAAACATACAACTATGTCATTATAGCAAATACCATTGATTGTATACTTTGAATGAATTGTATGCTTATTAATATATATCAATAAAATTGATATATTTTTAAAAATTTAGAGAATTCCCATATGCCCCATTCCCTACTCTTCCCACACTTTCCCACATTAACAACATCCTTCATTAGTATGGTACCTTTGTTATAATTGATGAACACATATTGGAGCATTGCCACTAAGCGTGAATTATACTTTACATTATAGTTGAAACTCTCACCTGCACAATTTTGTAAGTTATGACAAGATATATAATGACCTGTGTCTGTCAGATGGAGTTCAGTGCCATGTCAGTTGGCCCTACTTTGGAGTTTGTGTTTCTGTGTGATGGAGTTGGACTCAGATGTGATCTTTGTCCACAATCATCTCCTGTTACTTTTACCGGAACTGTAGTTGGTGCTGGGGTTTAATGTATACCCAGGAGAACTAAATCTCTGGACTGACCATGTGATAGCCAGGCCCTGAGCCTCAACAGACTTGCAACTCCTACACTCTGGTTTATTGGACTTACCCCACTCAGCTAACATGGAGGTGAAGAAGGTCAACCACCACACCAGGGAGCCAAGAGTGCCTACAACTGAAAGCAGGAGAATTGCATCCAGCATCCATGTGGAATCTAAGCCCCCTCTTGATATAGATGTGGAGTGGACACAACCATTCCAAGGTCCACAGGATGGAGGAATAGAGTATGGATTCGAGTGGACTTATTGATATTCTATTTATGAACTATTGTGATTAGTAATTGAAGAAAATGTGGCATTGGTGTGGAGAAAGTGGCCATGGTGGCTGCTGGGGGTAGGGAGTGGGAGGAAGAGATGTGATGTGGGGGTATTTTTGGGGGTTGGAGTTGTCCTGGGTGGTGCTGCAGGGACAGTTACCAGACATTGTATGTCCTCCCATGGCCCACTGGGTGGACTGTGGGAGAGTGTGTGTTATGATGTGGACCATTGACCCTGAGGTGCAGCGATGCTCAGAGATGTATTCACCAAATGCAATGAATGTCTCATGATGATGGAGGAAGTTGTTGTTATGGGGGGAGGAGTGAGGTGAGGGGGTAGGGGGTATATGGGGACCTCATATTTTTTTAATGTAACATTAAAAAAATAAATAGACAAAAAAAAAATGCCCCATATTATACCTATTTTCCTCCTTCCTCTCAGAACCTCTGGTGGTCACTGCCTCCACATCATTGATAAAAGTTCTTCCATTGCTAGAATTACAATAAGTCTATAGTAGAATAACAGTAAGTCTACTCTAGTCCATTGTTCATTCCCCAATTCTAAGCATTCTGGGATGGTGATAATTGAGAGAGGGTTTATATCCCATAGGGCAGATGCATTGGACTATCATGCTTACAGTTGCAGACTCTCTCTATTCCTTGGGATGGTCATTGTCCATCAACATTTTCTTGTTAGTTGTCCTGGGTAAGTCCAGTGAACTGGAGAGTATATAATGCAACTCTGTTGAGATTCAGGGCCTGACTGGTACATGGGAAGCCCAAAGATTTAAGTCTCTTGGATGTACACCTATCAACCCTTGTACTAATTATAGGTTCAAATAGAAGGGCCAGAAGAGCCATGTGTAGGGAAACCAAAACTAAGTCCAACTCTATCACTCTAGGGAACATAAATTCCAAAGTAGGGCCCACTGGCAGAACACCAAACTCCTGAGCTATCAGCCCAGACTATAGTGTCTGGATGTCTCCAAAGTCCTCAGGAGTCCTGCTATTTGAGACAATATTTACTGTGGCAGTCAATGAGATCCTGCTGAGATGTACATAAGTGTAACCTTTAGAACAACCTCCCAACTCACTTTGAAGTCTCTTAGCCATATAAACTCTTTTTTCTTTATCCTTTACCCCTTTGGGTAAAGGACTTCTTCGAGTTGCTTTGCTAGCTGGTACTTGGTAGTAATCCCTCTGTGCCAGGGAGACTCATCCCTGGGAGTCATGTCCCATGCTGGGAGTGGGGAAAAGTAATGCATTTATACTTAGAGAGAGAGGCTTCATTTGAGCAACAAGGAGGTTCTCAGGAGGTAACTCCTAGGCAACCTATAACACTAGGCTAAACTTGAATTTCAAAAGAAAATGTTTGTAAGTACAGTCATCAGTATCAAGGGCCTGTCAATGATCCTTCATTAGTCACTGCCCCTCTACTCCAGGGATTCTTGCTGTCCCATTAGAGAATGTGGCAGAATTCCCCAGGATGGGAATTGGATATTCTTTTGGTTATTGTGTGTATCTCCACCCATCATGTCAATGCCCCATGAATATTTGAACTCTTACATATGCTTTATAGGTATGCCCCAGGCGAACCTCCTCCCATGCATCCTTCATCACTGACACCCCATACCAAAGTTCCTCCCCTGCCACAGTTTTTATCTCTTCTGTGATCCAAAACTTCTTCAAAAATGAAGCCAATAAAATAACTGGATAAAATTAATAAGAAAATGAAATAATAATGGTATTATTTAAAATGACAAAATATAAAAAATTAAAAATTTTGAAATAATAAAAATGAAATTAAAAATAAAATTTGCCATTATGTCTTTCATCACTGTAAGGTCTGTTGTCTTATATGTACAGTGACATTTTCTTCCATTTATTCCCCCTGTGCCTTATTTTTTTCATTTTATCTTCAAAGAATCTGTAGGTTACAGAAAAGTTGTGTACAGAATATAGGGGATTCCTACATACTCAACATCCTCCCATTTTTCCTCTTTCCCCTATTAGTAACATTTTGCATGTGGGTAGTACATTTGTTACAATTGATGTACAAACACTGAAGCATTTGCTACTAACCATGGTCAATGATTTACAGTATGATTTACATTTTAGAACATACACTTTTATAAATTTTAACGAAATTTAACATAGCCTGTATCCATCATTGCAAGATCATTAGAACAACTTCAATGCCCCGAAAATGCCCCATGTTCCCTCTATTCTATTGCTCCCTCCCTGTCCCCTCAGGACTCATGGCAACCACCGAGCCTCACTCTTTGAGAAACAAGATTCATAGTTACTTGCAACAACATTGAGGACTTGACTTATTGGCCTGTCCTCCTCTATTGGGTACTGCCTATGCTCTTAAAGGACTCCCATGTGGGAAACAAAGGCATGTTGTTTCCTTAAAGTAAGTTACATCTTGGACCACTGAGATACGCTGTTTCCATGGCTATGCATGAAGGTCACGGTTTTAGCAGGAGGCAGTGTACTTTCAGGTGGAATGGAGCAACTTGGGCGACAAGATTTATAAGCATGTTTCTTGACAATACAATAGAACAATGAGATTATGTACTTTGAGTTATAATCATGTAATTCCAGTACACCAAGAAATATATCTGTTAAATATTATAGGAGCTTAGGTAATGGGTATAGCTAACTAGGATAATTGCTTGCTTTCATGATCGCTTGGGGTATAAAGGAAAGCCCCTGAGACCAATAAACTTGTCTGATGAGTCTGTGTCTCAGACCCCCTTGTCCCATCTTTCTCTTTGTCTTTCATTCCTGATACCCTTCAGGTCGACGATTCTGACACTCTCATCCATCTATTTGTGAAAAAGTGATTTTCAATTGTCTGTAAGGGGCAAGGTATTTCCCCATCCCTTGGGAATCTCAGTGGAGTCTCAGACAGACTGGATTTAAAAGTACATATGTACCCTTCCTCCAGCGTGGGACATGACGCCCAGGGAAGAACTTCCCTGGCCCCGAGGGATTTCTACCAATCACTAACTGGTGATGCAGATAGAAAGAGATCTTGAATAAAAGGGTCAACTCATACCAACAGATTATCTCAGCCTACATGTACGATCATGTGTTAAAAATGGCTTTTTGACCTTGAATAAAAGGGGGAAATGGCAAAGATAAATGAGTTTATATGGCTAAGAGTCTTCAAAAAAGAGTCAGGAGGTCATCAGAGGGGTTACACTTACACATGCCTCAGCAGGACCCCAGAAACAGCTAAAGTAGATACAACCCTAGATACTGGTTCTCCTGAAAACTACAGAGGCCCACAGGGTATAGGGTCATGGCAGATGGATTTGGAGTTCTGTGGCATGTCCATGGGCCCTACCTTGGAATTTGTGCTCCTGAGAGTGATGGGACTGAACTCAGATGTGACCTTTCTACACATGCCTCTTCTGTCACTTTTACTGAAACTGTGGTTGGTGCTAGAGGTGGTGTATACTCAGGGGACTTGAATCTCTGGACTGCCCATATACCAGTTGGGCCCTGAGCCTCAGCAGAGTGGCAACTCCTACTCTCTGGTTCATTGGACTTACCCAGGTCGGCTAACAGGGAGGTGAAGATGGTCAACCACCACACCAGGGAACCAAGAGTGCCTACAACTGCAAGCAGGAGAATTGCATCTATCAGCCATGTGGGATCTAAGCACCTCTTGATATAGAGGTGGAGTGAACATCACCATCCCAGGGTCCACAGAAGAGAGGAATAAAATATGGACTAGAGTGGACTTACTGATATTCTACTGTAAAACTATTGTGACTCGTAATAGAAGAAATTGTAGCACTGAGGTGGAGAAAGTGGTCACAGTAGTTGCTGAGGGCAGGGAGTGGGAAGAAGAGATGTGATGAGGGGGCATTTTTGGCACTTGGAGTAGTCCTAAATGATATTGCAGGGTCAGATAATGGACATTATATATCCTTCCATAACACACTGAATGTATTGGGGGAGAGTGTGAATTACAGGGTAAACTATTATCCACGTGGTGCAGCAGTGCTCCAAAATGTGTTCACCAAATGCAATGAGTGTGCCACAATGATGGGGGAGGTTGTTGCTGTGAGAGAAGTGGGGCGGAGGAATGGGGGGTATACAGGAACCTCTTATGTTTGTTTGTTTTTTTAATTTTTTTATTTCCACTCCCCGCGCCACCCGGGTTGTCTGTTCTCTGTGTCTATTTGCTTGTCTTCTTTGTCCACTTCTGTTGTCAGAGGCATGAGAATCTGTGTTTCTTATTGTTGTGTCATCTTGTTGTGTCAGCTCTTCATGTGTGCGGCACCATTCCTGGGCAGGCTGCACTTCTTTCGCACTGGGTGGCTCTCCTTATGGGGCACACTCCCCGCGCATGGGTCTCCCCTACACGGGGACACCCCTGCATGACAGGGCACTCCCTGCATGCCTCAGCACTGCGCATGGTCCAGCTGCACATGGTCAAGGAGGCCCGGGGTTTGAACCATGGACCTCCCACGTGATAGACGGACACCCTAACCACTGGGCCAAGTCCGCTGCCTTATGTTTTTTGTAATGTAACCTTTTTTGTGATGTATGTATCTTTAAAAAATACAATTTACAAAAATGATGGGGGTGTGGAGTGGGGAGTGGGTTATATGGGAACCTCTTACGTTTTTTTTTTTGTAATGTTCTATGTGATCTATTACCTTTAATTTAAAAAAGTGTTTAAAAGAAAAAGTGCATATGCTTTCAAAGATTCTGATACATATCTCTAAGGAGACATGTCAGTCCCCAATTTCTCAATCAGGAAAATGGAAACCATTCAAAGTATTTCAAAGAAAGAATTTATACAGGGAATGGGTAGCTTATAAAATCATTGGGAGGATTGGTGAAACAAAATTCAGGTTAAGACACTATTATAATAGCTTCCAAGAAGTCTGACAGTGGAAGCTTCAGAAAACTACCACTGATAACCTCAACTGCATGCAACACCAAAAGAGATAATTTAGAGGAGAATACCCATAAGTTACCAGCAAAACCTCACATCTGCCATCAACCAAAGCCTATTTGCTTGCCTGTTGTTACCACAGGAGAAATAAAGAGTTCTGCTTTTCTTCTTCTTTTCTTGCATGAGTTCCTCTTGTTGGCAGAATCTAAACCAGAACTCTGAAGAATGCATTTTCCAGGCTTCCAATCCCTGCAATACAGGAGAAAACATAGTTGGAAGCAGAGGCAATGCTGGTTGCCACAAAATATTCCCTTACACACACATATTTGCAGCCTACTACTCCACTAAGCTACTATTACTGATAGTCTGTTTGAAGGCAAGTTTGGGGGTGGGAAGATTGGAATATGAGACCTGTTTAGGATTCAGTTCCTTTACCCTTTGAAGACATGGTCCATTATATCAACATGGAGATATAGGATAAGAACCCTCCTCCAAAGCCATAGCCCAAACCAGACAGGATTAGTTAAAAGATAGCACTGGTTTTGCCAGATATGGAAAATCGGTGATTCTTACCCTTGGTTATTGCTGAAGAAACTATAGATCTCTGGCACAAATTAGCGTACAAAGTATTTTCCATTGATTTACTTGGTATACAGCAATGTAGGTTTTAAAGCAGCTAGAAAATCCATTTCTAAAATAGAAGGGCTGTCTTTTAAAAGCATATCTAGTTACCAAGTTCATGATGTTCTTGGACCCAAGTGGTCTAGGAAAGGGAAGAAGACCCTGCCTCTAATTTTCAGTCTTTCCCTTAAGCCATAGAACAGTCAGTCCTTTTGGGCACTCCTCAAACAATTCCTACCCAGGACATCTCAGCATATTATTTCTTCAAGAGTCATTCTTTTCTCAGATAGTTTTCTAAGAACTAAACAGAAGAGGCCTGGGAGTGGGCAGGTGCAGAAGGAAGAGAGAAGCCTGGTTTGGCTATGGCACATGGATGGAGGTAGGAGAGAAGATGATGCCACAAACCTACAAATACCATAAGACTTTAGATGCCAGTGCTTAAGAAACACAACCATTTTCTTTCCCTTGCGTTACTCTGGGCAGTATTTCTCTAATAGAGGAAATTTCAGAAATTACAAAATCCAGATACATGGCAACCACAGTCTTGAGAAGTCCAGACTGAGTACCTCCTTTTATTTAGTTTTCAGAAAGGCAACTGTATTAGTCAGCCAAAGAGGTGCTGATGCAAAATACCAGAAATTGGTTGGTTTTTATAAAGGGTATTTATTTGGGGTGGGAGCTTACAGATACCAGGCCATGAAGCATAAGTTACTTCCCTCACCAAAGTCTATTTTCACGTGTTGGAGCAAGATGGCTGCTGATGTCTGTCAGGGTTCAGGCTTCCTGGGTTCCTCTGGGCTCAGCTCCTGTTTTATCCACAAGGTCAGCTGTCATCTATGAGGCTCTCTAGGCATTGTCTCTCTCCACAAGGTCAGCTGTAGACCATCAGGCAAACAGCTCTGTCTCTTTCCCCAGGGCTCCAGCTTAAGACTTCCGCATCAAACTCCAACATCAAAATTCCAACATTAAGAACCCCCAGCTCAGTCCTTTGCCATGCCTTTTATCTGTGAGCCCCCACTCACCAAGGGGTGGGGACTCAATGCCCTAATGACGTGGCCCAACTAAAGCTTTAGTCATAACTCAATCACACCCAGGTACAGACCAGATTACAAACATAATCCAATATCTGTATTTGGAATTCATAACCATATCAAACTGCTACAGTGACCTAGAAACATAACCAAACATTGTATATTTGGTCTAGTCTGAAAGCAGAATTGCTTAGAGGCAGGGGACTCAGCCTGTTGACCTCTGAGTTTCCTTTCCTGCTGACTGTAATGTGTATTGGGTTATATCAACAGAAGAAGCCTGTACATTTGCTAGGACTACCTCCTAAGTCACCTGGCTGGTCGTGTTCAGAGGTGTGCCAAAGACAGAATTCTTACTACCTTTTCCAATTATGTGAAACTTCATGTCAAAAGACTGTTGAGGTGGGGTTTTCAGTTGCATTATTTTCCAATTAAAACCTTGCAAGGCTAAGCACATGCTAGTTTTTTCCACCCTGACCTGTCTCTGGAGGACTGGCAGGGAAAGAGAGCCCAGCAATGAGCTCTGTGACACTGACATGTTCTGCCCTAAGCTGAACTTTCAGATATTGTGGTTTTGGGGCTCATCTTTACATGATTTTGTCCAGGTTTAAGTCTCAGAATCTCCCCTTTGACTCCAGTCCAGGAAAATGCTGAGGCAATAATCAGACGCGCCTGTACTTTCGCATGTTTTGCCCAGAGGTGATTTCTTTCCCCTCATCAAAGTTCATTACTGTCATGATGGTAGGCTTTCTCATTAAAAACCATGACAGTAACTTCATTTATCAACTTATTGCTCATCCAAAAATGTCAAGTGATCTAATATGATTAGGTAGCTTATGCAGGTGTCTCTTATCTTTTCCAATAAAAGATAGATTCTGGACAATCTAGCTGACAACCTGGTTTTACCTTTGTATAAAGCTGAATTATCATTAGGGAATCTTCACAGGACAATAGAATCATTGGGCTCAAAGGGATCTCAGAATGTTAGTCAATTCATTCTCCCTATCTCTGGATAGAGGTGCATGCAAGCAGTTTAGGAAGAGTAGTCATACTAAACCATACCCACAACTCTTATGACAATATATAAAAATAAATAAAATAGGTAAATATATAATATATAAAAATAGATAGCTAAAAGAAATGTACCTCATACTATGTTAAGTACTTTATACACATAACCAATATATGAGATATTATTATTATTCCCAAATCATCGAAGTATTAAGCAAAGCTGAGAGAAGTTATATAGCTTTCCAAGTCAGTGGCAAAGGTCAGATGGAAACACAGGCTAATTTTAGGAATAAGGCTCTACTGCAATCCCAGAGGTTCCTCATGACTGAGAGAATGATTGTGTTCTTGTCATGGTTGTTCTTTCCCATGAATCCATGCCATCTTTCTTTCAATACAATTCAGCAAATATTTTGAGTGCCTACAAGAGGCACATTATTTTTGTCATTTTTTTTATCAACAGGATCCTACAAACTCTCTTTTCCATGTATCCTTGATACTTCCCAAGGCCTCCTATGAGGAAGTTCTTCCTAAAGTTTAATTTAAATTCCTCCCATTACAATGCAAGCCCATGCTCCTTTATTTTGTCTTCAGGGAACACAAAGCAGATATTTAGTGTTTTTTTTGACATGGTTGGCAATTGCTTAAAGGGTGTGTGTATGTGTGTGGGCATGATTTCTAACTACAAAGAGGAAAACAATGTTTCCATCAGTAATTTGGAAGAGACCTGCTCTTGGAAGATAATCTCCAGTTTCTTTACATATGCCAATTGTTTTACTTGTGCTGTTAACTGTCATGGTCAAAATGGAAGACATAATGTGACATTTGTACCACCACCATCATTCAATCATCTTCTGAGATTCATAAAATGCCAAAGATGCTCTTGACTTATGAATAAACATTTGAACTAATTTCTAGGCCTCATGGTCTATGATTCCTGGCCCAGAATGATCAAAGTGGAAAAATTTAACCTAATGCTCAAACTTTGAGTAATGAAGACTTACAGGAATCCCGGAGAAACCATTTGTCTCTGAAAAAGTCTTCCAGGAATCAGCAGACTTAGCTTTATGGAAAGCAGCAGCAAATGTGGCTTGGAAGGCAGATGAACTATTCCAAAGCAGAAGCAACATTTCTGAACTTCTTTATTTTAAAGTTAAAGACATTTAAAGGGAGGAAATGCTGCCTTTAATGACTCTGATTTTGAAAAAATGTTTATTCAATTATTTATTTCTATAGAGGCCTCTAGAGGACTAGCTAATTAAAATTAATTTTATTTTTCTGCATCATCTGCAGTAGTTATACACTATCATTATCAGCTCCATTTCTCCTTCAAAGTGCCAACAGAGGTTTGTTTCAAACACCCAGATATAGTTTGTCCAAAAGTAGTGTTTTTCACTTGTCAGGACACTAAAGTTGACCGTTTGGAACATAGGGAAACAGAAATATATCGATTCTTTATAGCCAACAGATCAGTGCTATAGAGAAATTTTCATCTTTAGGAAACCAAATGAAATAAATTGTATTCAGAACTGTTTTTAAAGGCTATTTCATGCCCATCATGATCAGGACCATGACCTTTGTGTTCTGTGATATTTGTTCCCAACTGAGAGCATCAGCATGACCCAAAGAGCTACTATTGTGTCCAAAGTTGAAGGCCTGGGTGTTCACATTTTTTCTAAGCTCCTCAAGTAATTTCATTGATGGGTTAAGTGTGGGAACCATTGGCATTGATGCTCCTGGCAGAGCAGTCCTTCAACAGAAAGGCCAGGATGGCACAGGGCTGAGCAAGCATGTCAGGAGGACTAAGGAAGCCTTAAAAGAGAACACAAGAAGGGGTGGGGGAAGAAGAGGGGGCAGAAAGGGAAGGGCAAAGAGCCAGCCTTGGTCCAGGGCTCAGCTCTGTTCAGGGATCACAGCCTAGAAGCAGGCTGGGTGGAGGGAGATTCCAGGCACTGTAATGCTGCGATAGGGCAGCAGGCTCTCTGAGCTTGGACCATCTGGAGAAAGGCATCCTGATTTGCACCTTGCAAGCTGTGGGACCAAGGGCAAGTTACGTAACCATTCAAGGCTTCAGTTTACTCACTTCTAAAACAGGGATAATGTAGTAGCTCAAAGGGAGGTGGAAAAGATTAAAAGAGCTCCAAGTGCTTAGCACTGTGCCTGGGTCCTAGTACTCAGAAGCCACTATTATTTCTCCCAGAGGAAACCACTGCTGAGCTGGAGGGTGGCTTTAAGTGTACACAAACTATACGCTGGGAAGAGGTTTTGACTCAACTGATAGAGCGTCCACCTACCATATGGAGGGTCCAGGGTTCTACACCCAGGGCGTCCTGACTCATGTGGTAAGCTGAACCACACACGGTGCTGCTGCTTGCAAGGACTGCCGTGCCTTGCAGGGGTGTCCCCCACGTAGGGTGAGCCACACGTGCAAGGAGTGTGCCCTGCAAGGAGAGTTACCCCCTGCAAAAAAAGAGCAGCCTGCCCAGGAACAGTGCCGCACACATGGAGAGCTGACACAGCAAGATGACGCAACAAAAAAGAGACACAGCTTCCCGGTGCCACATGACAAGAATGCAAGTGGACACAGAAGAACACACAGCGAATGGACACAGAGAGCAGACAACAGGAGGGGAAGGGGAAAGAAATAAAATAAATCTTTTAAAAAAAAAAAAGACTAACTGACCCATGTCCTGATTAAATTCATGGGCTGGACATAAAAGGTCTTCTCGGGCACTTCAAGGGAACCTCATGCTAACCTCACGCTAACCCATGGGATCGGTTGGTCGCTGAAATATGAAGCATGTGGGTCATAGTAAGAAAAGAAAATTTGAAAACTACAGTGGTCTGGAGGAACTTAGTACAGATTTTCAGTAAACTCTTTGGAAAATTTATGGCACAGAGCAAAGGATTTGTGCAATAGGAGTTAGGAGAAGACTGAAGCTGCTTCTAATTGAGAGATCACTGGAATGCACTGGGCGGAATGCTCCATTGAATCTGGTGACTGAATAGATAACTCGGCAGCCTGTTCATTCCCCTCCCTGTGACATAGGCATCGTAACAGAGTCTGCAGAGGGCTGTGAGGATTCAGTGAAATAATGACAGCAGAAAGTAAAACTCTAAGAAATATGGTGTCATCAGTGCAGTTTCCTCACAGCATTATTTTACCCACATCACCATTCAGGTTTCCCGAAACATGAATTTAAAGTTACCAATAAGTAGACTCATGCTTAGGAACAAAGGCCAAAGAGTGAGCAGAGCAGTTTGGTTTTATTTACTTTTGTGTTTCGGGTTTTGCTTTTTAGCAAGGGAGGGAAGGAAAGAGGGAAGAAAGGGGAGATGAAATATTTGCGGACAGCAAACAGGCTTTTCCTGAGAAAGTTGTAATGACCAGGGAAGCATCCTGATGCCAACTTCTGCCCCCTTCCTCCAGGGTCATAATCCCTGGGAGGAGTTCAGGCCTTGGGCCAGCCCAAGCAACAAGCCAGGCTCACTCAGGACTATTTATAGTATGGGGCTGCTGGGCAGATCTCTTGGCTAGTTCAAGCTCTTCCTAATTTAAAACAGCCTTTGACAGTCATGGGCCATAACAGTGTGTGCTTAGGTGCTTTTACATATCAATATCCTGGGACTTACTGGATGCATAGATTAAAATAATATTAGTCATCGTGGTTGACTCCACAAAGTAAAATAAATTAGTGAGTAGTAGCCATGCATTATTTTCCTCTGTATTGTAGGAGAAAAATTTAGCTTCTGCTGTCACTGATTTAGCCTTAGCCATCCTGGAAAGATAAAATCCAATAGTAATAATGATACTTGTTTTAAATATGTTCTAAGATTCCTCTTCCTCCTTAATAAGAAGTCTGAGATTGTAGTGTGTCCTCTCTCCCATTTAGATGGCATTATGAATTATGGATACACCATCCATTTGGAGGCCCACCAGGCACGGATATTGAACAATTCTGATGAAATACTGCAGCTGGCTTAAAATGTTTTCAAGAGACTCAAACAGACTGTTGATAAAACAGCACCAAACTGCCAAACCCTGCTCCTGGTGAGAAGTGTGTCTTTACATGGTGAGAAAGTATGGGCTTGCTAGTGTAGTCTTGGATTCTCACCAAAAATGAAGACAGAAATGGAGATGGAGAAGGAATGGGATCAAGAATAGGAGACCTTTGAATCATTACTCAGACCTTAGCTTGTACTAGGATGGATTGGGAGAAGGGTGGGAGGATGGTCTCCATTTGTTTCCTTCTGGATACATGAAAGAAATATCTGGGGTGGCGGACTTGGTCCAGTGGTTAGGGCATCCGTCTGCCACATGGGAGGTCCGCGGTTCAAACCCCAGGCCTCCTTGACCCGTATGCAGCTGGCCCATGCGAAGTGCTGATGCGCGCAAGGAGAGCCATGAGTGCACCCCGTAAAGAGAGCCACCCAGCACAAAAAAAAGTGCAGCCTGCCCAGGAATGGTGCTGCACACACAGAGAGCTGACACACAAGATGATGCAACAAAAAGAAACACAGATTCCCATGCCGCTGACAACAACAAAAGTGGACAAAGAAGCAGATGCAGCAAATAGACACAGAGAACAGACAACCAGGGTATGGGGGGCAGGGGAGAGAAATAAATAAATAAATCTTTTTTTAAAAAAAATCTGGACTAACATCAACTTTGGTGAGTAGTCATCCAATTGACACCAAAATGGATTTCTTAATAGTAAGAAATTATTATATTGCAAAACAACTTTTCAAACCAGTGGCCTGGAATTTCATAGACATTTTAAGCTCTTTTTTCTAGCATCAGGCATTGTCGCAATATTGAGCTACCCTATATACTTGCCATTTTTTTCTGTTTTTCTAGAATTTATACTTGAGACCCAGAACTTGAGAATGGAGAACTGCCATGTCATGGGGCCCTTAGATTTCCTTAACATTTTTCCCCCCATAATTTTTTCCCTTTTCCAATTATGAAACTGATGTATATTTAGTGCAGAATATTTGAAAACACAGAAAACTATGGAGAAAAAAGTTACCCATCATCCCATATGCAGAGGAAATTATTGTTAACATTATAATGTATGTCCTTCTAGTCTTCTTTCTCTGCATATACATATGCACTTTTTCCCAAAACTGATGACATATTATATATTCCATTTAATAAAGTTTTTGTCACGTAGCAAGTTATCCTAAACATTTTTTTGAGAAGGTAAATTTTGTTTTTAATAGCTGCTTAGTAGTCTACCACATGGATATTCCACTACTTATTTAACAAATCCACTGTGCTTGTATATTAGGTGGTTTCACTATTATTAAAATACTATGAAGAAAGCCAGCAAGATGGCAGCAGAGTAAGGCACTCCAAAAGTCAGCTCCTGCTACAGAGCAGTTATTAAACACCAGAGCTATCTGAAGATAGCCAAAGTACCTGTTTGGGGTGGAGGGGGCCAGGAGACCAGAAGAGCATCCTGCAACATCCTTGAAAGAATGGAAGGAAGAGGCTGCCCATTTGCAGAGAAGATTCATAAGTAGAGCGCTCCATGCCACAGAGACTGGTGCCCATCCTCCACTGGATGCACAGGCCACCTCAGGAGCTGTTCCGTGGCTGGAATTGAAAGCTCCACCCCCCAAAAATGGGGGAGGAAGAGACAGTTGGGCACCAACTTCAGCTACTGATTAGTAAATACAGTGGGCTAAAGTATAATCCTAAGAACAGCTGAAGTTTGAGCCTGTCCAAGTAAGAAAGAGACCAATAGCTGCCATCTTAAATGCCCAGGCTTGCCTTTTTCAAATTCTGCCTTCCATAGTTAATCTTCCAGGTATTAATCTTGCTAAGTTCTCTGCAACTTTAAAACATGGATCACCCTTCCTCCAGTTTTCAATAATAGTTTCATCATTTCCTTCTAAGGGATCATAAAAAGTCTTTTTAGCATCCATATTGCTATCAACATTCTCTTCAAAGCACTGTAGGTCTTTTCTTCCAAGCATCTCACAATTCCTTCAAAAAATACCCCTTACCCATTTATAAAACTGTTCCAGTATTCTGGTAATTGCAAAAGCACTACCCGACTTCTGGTACCAAATTCTGTATTAGTCAGCCAAGGAGTGCTGATGCAAAATACCAGAAATTGGTTGGTTTTTATAAAGGGTATTTATTTGGGGTAGGAGCTTACAAATACCAGGCCATAAAGCATAAGTTACTTCCCTCACCAAAGTCTACTTTTACGTGTTGGAGCAAGATGACTGCCAACGTCTATGAGGGTTCAGGCTTCCTGGGTTCCTCACTTCCAGGGCTTGCTTCTCTCTGGGTTGAAGGTTCTTCTCTTTCCAGGGCTTGCTTCTTCCTGGGCTCAGGGTTCCTCTCTTCCTGGGGCTTTCTTCTCTTTCCTCTGTGAGCTTACTTCCTGGGGCACCAGCTTAAGGCTTCCCCATCAAACTCCAATATCAAAACTCCAACATCAAAAACCCCTCCAACTCTGTCTTTTGTCATGTCTTTTTTGTGAGTCCACACCCACCAAAAGGTGGGGACTCAATGCCCTAATGATGTGGCCCAGTCAAAGCCCTAACCATAACAATCACCAGATTATAAACATAATCCAATATCTATTTTTGGAATTTATAACATATAAAACTGCTACAAAATTCAATTCAATCCCAATAAAAATTCCACCAGCGTTTTTTCTGATTTGAAAGCAAGATTACCACATTTATTTGGAAGGGTAAGGGGTCCTGAATAGCCAGAAACATCTTAAAAAGGAAAAACAAACCCTCGACCCAGACTTTAAATCATATTACCTAGCTATAGTGGTAAAAACAGCATTGTACTGGCGTAAAGTCCGGCACTTAGACCAGTGGAACCAAATTGCCAGTTCAGAAATAGACCCTCCCATGTATGGTCAAGTGATTTTTGACTAGCCTGTCAAACCCACACAGATTGGGCAGAACAGTCCATTCAACAAATGGTGCTGAAAGTACTGGATATCCATAGCCAAAAGAAGGAAAGGGGACCCCTATCTCACACCTTATCCAAAAATTAATTCAAAATGGATCAAAAACTTAAAATAAAAATAAATAAAAACAAGAACCATAAGGCTTCTAGAAGAAATTGCAGGAAAATATCTTCAAGACCTGGTGGTAGATGGTGCATTCTTAAAGGAGATAAGAGGAGGACTGAGATGGACTACTGATGTTTAATGTATGTAGAAGTTTTAATTAACTTTACTGTAAAAATGTGGAAATGTATAGAATGGATGGTAACAAATAGTGAGTAACAGCTAGTTTATAAATAGGGGATGTGGCTGAAAATGGTAGTCTAGGTATATAAATGCCAATTGACAAAATGCTAGAGAATAATCTAAGAACTGAATAGCACAGTAAACCAAGAGTTGGATGAGAATTGTAGTTGATGGTACAGATGCAAGAGTGTCCTTTGTGAGCTAGAGCAAATGCACATCACTACTTCAGGGTGGTGAGAATGTGGAGAAGCATGGGAAAAATACAACTGGAGTGACCTATGGACTGTGGTTAGAGTAATAATATAATATTCGTGTGTCTATGCCAAAGATGTACTGTGCTGATAATGGGGAAGTGAGCCAAATGTACACTATGAACATAGTAACAATCAGATGATAGTATCTTATCTGTAACAAATGTTCCACCACAGTATGGTGTGTTGATAGAGAGGTGTTTGGGAATTCTGCACATGTGCATGATTGTTTTAGAAGTTTACAACTTCTGTCATAAAAAATATATTTAAATAATAATAATAAGGTGGGTTGAGGAAAAAGAACACCAAATGTAAGATAAGGACTATAATTAGTAGTAAGATTTTGACAATATTCTTCCATAATTTGTAACAGACATCTCACAACAATGCAAGGTGTTGGTGGAGGGTTGATATCTGGGACTCTTGTATGATGTTATGCATGTTTGCTTTGTAAGTTCACCACTTTTATTGTACACTTATTGTTTATGTATGTTCATATATAAATGATATCAAGATAATAATAATAGGGTGGGTTGGGGGAAAAATACTTTGGTTAGTGGTAATATTTTGACAAGGCTCTTTAACCATTAGTTAAAAAGGTTTAACAACAATGCAAGGTATTGATGATAGGGTGAGTTATCAGAGTCCTGAATGTGATATATATGTTTGTTTTGTAAGTTCACAACTATTACTATACACTTATTGTTTATATATGTTTATGAATGAATAATGTACTTCAATAAATTTAAAAATACATAACTGCTAATTTCTTTAGGATGGATTCCATAAGACCTATTTTTTAACTTTTTAGTATATAGTATCAAGATGACCTCCAGAAATTATGTAACAGTTAACCCCCTTCCCCACCCTGCATGAAAGTGCATCTTTCACCACATCTTTACCCTCACTGGATATTACAATTTCTAAATGATAATTTGTCAAGTGGATAGCAAAAAGAAAAAATAGAAATAGTATCTCATTGCTTTCACTAGCATTTTTTAAAAATTCTTAAACACATTTTTCTTGTGTATACTAACTGTAGCAGTTTGATATAGTTATGAATTCCAAAAAGAGATATTGGATTATGTTTATAATCTGGGTGTGATTGGATTATGATAATTATTGAATAATGATTAGGGCTTTGACTGGGCCATGTCATTAGGGTGTTGATATGGCCCGTCAACAGATAAAAGGCATGGCAAAGGACAGAGTTGAAGCTACTTAATGTTGGAGTTTTGATGTTGGAGTTTGATGCTGAAGTTTTAAGCTGGAGCCCTGGGGAAAGAGACAGAGCTGTTTGCCTGATAGTCTACAGCTAACCTTGTGGAGAGAGGCAAAGCCTAGAGAGCCTCATAATCTACAGCTGACCTTGTGGAGAAAACAGAGACACAGAGCCCGGAGAGAAATGAATCCTGGGAAGAGAGGAACCCAGGAAGCCTGAACCCTGGCAGATGTTGGCAGCCATCTTGCTCCAACACATAAAAATAGACTTTGGTAAGGGAAGTAACTTATGCTTATGGCCTGGTATCTGTAAGTTCCTACCCCAAATAAATTCCCTTTATAAAAACCAACCAATTTCTGGTATTTTGCATCAGCACCCCTTTGGCTGACTAATACACTAACCATTAATATTTTTTCTTTTGTGAATATTCATTTGTGCCAGTTGCCTTTTTCTCTTCAACTGTTTCTGTCTTTCCCATAGATTTCTAAGGACTCTTCTTTATATTTATAGAAAAAAAGTCTGTGTTTTGTCTATCATTATTTTATAAATATGTTTCACAATTTCTGTTTTGTTCATGATGTTTTACGACATCAAAAGTTTCTAATTTTTGTGTATTTTAAATATATTATTCTTTTTTCTTTTTCATCTGTCTGTATATCTATTTTCTAAATATTTGAGAGTATATTGTATACATTCAGCCCCTTGAACACTTAAAACTTTCATATACATTTCCTAAGAACAAGGGCATTCATTTATGTGACCACCCCTAATGTACAGTTATCAAATTCAAGCAATTTAACATTGGTAGAAAGCTTACAGTCTATATTCCATTTTTAATATGCCCCAATAATGTCCTTTTGGATATATTCTCCTCTGTTGTTAGATCCTGTCCAGGATCATATATTACATTTAATTATCACTGTCTTTAGTTTCTCTCTCTTTTTTAATTGTGGAAACATAGACAACATGCACTATCCCACCTCAACTACTCCTCAGCATACAATTCTGTGAGATTAATCACAAAGTAGTGCTACCTTCAGCCCATCCATTACTAGAACTTTATCATCACTCCTTATAGAAAGCCTGCACACCCTATGCACTAACTCCTCACTCCCCTCCTCCCCCTCCCCTGCTAACCTCCAGTCTTTCTCTCTCTATGAATTTGCCTAGTCTAGACATACCATGTAAGTGGAGTCATACAATATTTGTCCTTTTGTGTCTATTTCATTTAGTGCAATGTTATCAAGACTCAATCATGTTATCACCTGTATGGGGATTTCTTTTTTTTTTTTTAAGATTTATTTTTTGTTTATCTCTCCCCTTCCCCCCTCCCCCAGTCCCCCCGTTGTCTGCTCTCTGTGTCCATTTGCTGTGTGTTCTGCTCTCTGTGTCCATTTGCTGTGTGTTCTGCTTTTTGTCCGCTTCTGTTGTTGACAGTGGAACGGGAATCTGTGTTTCTTTTTGTTGCGTCATCTTGTTGTGTCAGCTCTCCGTGTGTGCGGTGCCATTCCTGGGCAGGCTGCACTTTCTTTTGCGCTGGGTGGCTCTCCTTACGGGGCACACTCCTTGCACGTGGGGCTCCCCTACTCGGGGGACACCCCTGGGTGGCACGGCACTCCTTGCTCGCATCAGCACTGCGCATGGGCCAGCTCCACACGGTCAAGAAGGCCCAGGGTTTGAACTGGGGACCTTCCATGTGGTAGACAGACACCCTAACCACTGGGCCAAGTCTGCTTCCCTGTATGGGAATTTCATTTCTTTTTATGGCTAAATAATATTCCATTGTATGTATATACCACATTTTATTTATCCATTCATCTACTGATGGACATTTGGGTTGCTTCTACCCTTTGGCTATTGTGAATAATGCTGCTATGAACATTAGTGTAAAAATATCCATTTGAGTCTCTTCTTTCAATTCTTCTGGGCATATATATAAGAAGTGGGATTACTAAGTTATATGTAGTTCTATGTTTAACTTTTTAAGGAGCAGTCAAACTGTTTTCCACAGTGTACCATTGTACATTCCCACCAACAATAAACAGGGGTTCCTATTTCTCCACATCCTTACCAACACTTGGTATTTTTCACTTTTTAACTAATCACTATCCTAGTAAATGTAAAGTGGTATCTCACTGTAGGCTTTTTAAAGCATTTTTTCTTTATTTTTAAAGGAGCTTTAGATTACATAAATGTTACATTGAAAACAGGGGGTTCCCATATACCCCACCTCCTCCCCCTCCCACACTTTCCCCATTAACATTTTTCATTAGTGTGGTACATTTGTTATAATTGATGAACACATATTGAAGCATTGCTACTGAGCATGGTCTGTAGTTTACATTATGGTTTGCATTTTGCACCGCACAATTTTATACGTTTTGACAAAATGTAAAACAGCTTGTATATGTCATTGCAATATCATGCAGATCAATTCCAATGTCCCCAAAAAGCCCTATTTCCACATATTCTTCCCTTTCCTCCTCTCAGAACCTCTGGTGACCACTGTCTTTATATCAATTATTTAAGTTCTTCCATTGCTAGAGTAATCATAAGTGTGCTTTGATTTGCATCCCCATAGTTGCATCCCCTCTTCTGTTGGTTTGTTCCTCAATCTTGAAGGATTTGGGATGGTGATGTTCCCTCTGCTTCCAACTGAGAGGGGGCTTAGATCCCATGGGGAAAATGGATGGAACTGTCCTACTTGCAGTTGTGGATACTCTATGCTTCTTGGTTTTGGCGATGTCCATCATCATCCTTTTGCTTGTTGTCCTGGGTGAGTCTGATAAACTGGAGAGTAGGTGCTATCTGCAACTCTGCTGAGATTCAGGGCTCAGTCAGCATATGAACAGCTGGAAGGTTTAAGTCACTGGGACATATATTTAATGGATATGGTGCTAATGATAGGTTCAAATAAATGGGGTAGGAGAACCATGTGTAGGAAAATTATAAATGAGTCTAACTCTGATACACTGGAGAGATGGGTTATCATGTATTCCAAGTAAGGCCCACCAACAGGGTACCAATTTCCTGGGGTTGTCTGCCCTACCTATAGGATCTAGATGTCTCTAGGGCCCTCAGGAGCACCCCTGCTTGAGGCATTGTTTACTGAAGCTGTCAGTGAGGTCCTCCTGAGATGTGCATAAGTCTAACCTCTGGAAGGATCTCCTGACTCACTTTGAAATCTCTTAGCCATAAAAACTCACTTGTATTTAATATTTCTCTTTTTGGTCTAGGTCTTTTTCCAAATGCATCGCTAGTTGGTGCTTGGTGAGCTTCCCTCGGTGCCACGGAAGTTCATCCACAGGAGTCATAGCTCATGTGGGAGGAGGGGTAATGAATTTATATCCTGAGTTTGGCATAGAGAGAAGTCACATTTGAGCAACAAGGAGGTTTTCAGGAGGTAACTCTTAGGCAATGTATATTACTAGGATAAGTTTCAATTTCACAAGAACAAAGTCCATAAGTACAAGCATCGATATCAAGGGCCTGGAGTATTAGTCTATCCTCCTTCATTAGGCACTGCCCATATATCCTAAAGATTCTTACCACTCTATGAGAGAAGGTAGCTGGACTCCCCAGAATGGGAATCCAATATTCCATGGGTTATTCTGTGGGTCTCCACCCATTGAGACAACAGCCATGTCCACATGAACACATTCAAATTCCATAGAGGCATGCCCCAGGTGCACCCTCCCCACACATCCCCCACCACCAATGCCCTGCACCAGTGATCTTCCCCTGCCACAATCGCAACCTTTCTGCTATCTAAAACCTCCCCCCAAACAAAGCCAAAATAATAAGAAGAAAACTTAAAATTAAATATATATATTAAAATGTTTTTTGCATTGTGCCTTTTATCACCATAAGATCTGTTATTTCTTAGGTATATTGTCAGTTTCTTCTGTATGTTCCCCCAGTGTCTTATTTTGTTTTCACTTTATTTTCCAAAAAAGTTTTAGGTTACAGAAAAGTCACATGGAAAATATAGGGGATTCCCATATACCCCACCCTCCCACATCCTCCCCTACCAATACATTCTACATGAGTATGGTACATTTGTTACAATTGATAAACAAATATCAAAGTATTGCTACTAATCATGGTCAATGGTTTACATTATGGTTTACCTTTTGTACCATATGCTTTTATAGGTTCTGACAAAATGTATTATGTATTTTGCAAGATCATGCAAAACAATTCCAATGCTCCCAAAATGCCGTATGTTCCACACCCAATCTTCCCTTCCCCTTCCCTCAGAATCTAATGGCAACCACTGAGTTTCGATTTTTGAAGAATGAGTTCATAGTTAGACACATTAATATTGAGAGCTTGACATATTGGTCTGTTTTCTTTTATTGGGTGCTGCCTGTGTGCTGGAGAGGTTCTTGCTGCTCTATTTGAGAATGTAGCAGGACTCCCCAGGATGGTAATTTATTATTTTCTCATTTATTGTGAGGGTCTCCACCCACTGAGATAACACCCTAAGCCAAGATGAACACATTCATACTCCATTGACACTTGCCTGGGTACACCCTTTCCCACATATCCCCTCACCACCAATGCTCTGTACCAGTGACTCATCCCTGCTGTATTTGTCAAAAAAACACAAAAAACAAAAAACATTCCCACCATTGTAGTTTCAACCACAGACCTACTAATTCCCAGAATTCATCTCTTCCTACCTCCAGTCCTCCTCTCAGTTCCATGGATAGTCCATTCCAAACCCTCCACCCTGCTCACTCTCATATCCAGCACCATCGACCCCACTCACATCCCTGCAACACTATCATTCCTTTCACTGCCAAACCACCCCTTTCCACCTTATCGTGGGTTTTGCCCATGGTGAGCATTGTCTCACCCTACTCTACTCCCTTTCTGTCTCCCGATAACCTATCTTCCAGACTCTAGCTCTGTGAGTCTGTTCAACAGGCTTAGTTATTCAGGGCCCCTTACCCTTCCACACGAATTTGAAATTTGACTTCTCCTTTTCTGCAAAGAAGATTGTTGGAATTTTAATTGAGATTGCATTGCATCTAAAAATTGCTTTAGGTAGTATTGACATCTTAACAATATTTAGTCTTCCAATCCATGAACTCAAAATATTCTTCCGTTTATTTAGATCTTCCTTAATTTCTTAAAGCAATGTTTTGTAGTTTTCTGTAAACAAGTCCTTTACATACTTGGTTAGACTTATTCCTAGATATTTGATTCTTTTAGTTGATGGAATTTTTCCTTGATTTCTTCTTCCAGTTATTCATTGCTTGCATATAGAAACGTTATTGATTTTTGGAACTGATTGTGTACTCCACCACTTCGCTGAACTCATTTATTAGCTCCTAACAAAGTAGGAGCTTTGCAAATAGGGAAAGGCTTTCATATAGGGTGATGTTGGCCTCATAGGATGGCACAGGGAGTGTTCCCTCCTCTTTAACTTTTTGGAAGAATTGAGTGTAATTGGAGTTCAGTCTTCTTGGAATGGTAGAAATTCCCTGTGAAGCCATCTGGTCCTGGCTTCTCTTTGTTGGGAAGTTTGAGTAACAAATTCATTCTTTTTTCTAGTAATTGGTTTATTGCCATCTTCTAATTCTTCTTGAGTCAATGTAGGTACTTTGAGTGTTTCTAAGAATTTGTCCAGTTCATCTAGGTTATCTAATTTATTGGCATACAGTTGTTCATAATACCCTCTTGTAGTCCTTTTTATTTCAGTGGGGTTAGTAGTAAAGGCTTCTTTTCATTTCTGATTTTTGTCATATGTATCCTCTATCTTTTTTCTTTGTCAGTCTAGATAAAGGTTTGTCAATTTTATTGTTATTTTCAAAGAACCAACTTTTAGTTTTGTTCATTTTCTGTATTGTTTAGTTAGTTTGTTTGTTTTCTGTTTCATTCATCTCCACTGTAATCTTTGCTATTTCCTTCCTTCTGCTTGCTTTGGCTTTAGTTTGTTCTTTTTCTAATTCTTCTAGTTTTGAGTTCGGTCTCTAATTTGAAGTCTTTCTTCTTTTTTAATATAAATATTTAGAGCGATAAAATTCCCTTTCAACACTATCTTTGCTGCATCCTGTGAGTTTTGGTATGTTGTATTTTCATTTTCTTTCACCTCAAGATATTTCCTTATTTTGCTTCTGATTTTCTCTTTAACCCATTGGTTGCTTAAGTATGTTGTTTAATTTCCACCTATTTGTGAATTATCCCTTTCTCCCTTTGTAATCAATTTCTAGCTTTGTTCTATTGTGGTAGAAGAATATACATTGTATGGTTTCAATTTTTTTAATTTATTGAGACTTATTTTGTGACCTAACATATGGCCCATCCTGGAGAATGATCTATGTGTGCTCAAGAAGAATGAGTATCCTGTTTTTGTTGTGGCTCTGTACTTCCTATGTCTGGTGTAGTTGGTTTAGTGTATCATTCAAACTCTGTACTTTCATATTGATCTTCTGACTACATATTCTATCCATTACTGAGAGTGATATGTTAAAGTCTCCTATTAATGTAGAACTGTCAAGTTCTCCCTTCAAAACTGTCAATTTTGCTTCATATATTTTGAGACTCTGCTGTTAGGTGGATATGTATCAGGTTGGTGCAAAAGTAATTGTCGTTTTACCTAGTTGAAATTTGCCTTTTGATATTGAAATACATTCTTAAATAAATGCGGTTATGTTATACTTCATTTTAATGTGCATTTCTTGCTTTATGATTTTTGCTAATGATTTATTACTTGCTAATGATTTATATTTATTTTAGACTATAGAAATGATGTTAGACAAAAGCAAATTTGAGTGATTTTCCTTTTTGAGTTCAAAATGGGTCATAAGCAGCAGAGACAACTCAGAACATCAACAACACATTTGGCCAGGAACTGCTAATGAATGTACAGTGCAGTGGTGGTTCAGGAAGTTTTGCAAAGGGGATGAGAGCCTTGAGATTAGGAACATAGTGACCAGCCATCAGAGGTTGACAATGACCAATTGAGAGCAATCATTGAAGCTGATCCTCTTCTAACTACACAAGAAGTTGCCAAAGAACTCAAAGTTGAGCATTCTACAGTCATTCAACATTTGAAGCAAATTGGAAAGGTGAAAAAGATTAAGTGAGTGCCTCATGAGCTGACCAAAACATTTTAAAAATTGTTGTTCTGAAGTGTCTTTTCTCTTATTCTATACAACAACAACAAGCCATTTCTCAATTGGATTGTGATGTGCGATGAAAAGTGGATTTTATACGACAACTAGTTCAGTGGTTGAACCAAGAAGAAGCTCCAAAGCACTTCCCAAAACCAAACTTGCACCAAAAAAGCATCATTGTCACTGTTCTGTGGGCCACTGCCAGTTTCATCCACCTGAGAAGTACGCTAAGCAAATGGAAGAGATGCACGAGATGCACCAAAAACTGCAACACCTGCAGCCGGCATTTGTCAACAGAAAGGGCCAGTTCTTCTCCACAGCAATGCCCAACTGCAAGTTGCACAACCAACACTTCAAAATTTGAACAAATTCAGCTACAAAGTTTTACCTCATCCACCATATTCACCTGACCTCTTACCAACTGACTACCACTTCTTTAAGCATCTCAACAACTTTTTGCAGGGAAAATGCTTCCACAACCAGCGGGATGCAGAAAATGCTTTCCAAGAATTCATTGAATCCTGAAGCACAGATTTTTATGCTATAGGAATACACAAACTTATTTCTCATTGGCAAAAATGTGTTGATTGTAATGATTCCTATTTTGATTAATAAAGATGTGTTTGAGCCTAGTTATAATGATTTAAAATTCATGGTCCAAAACCGCAATTCCTTTTTCACCAACCTATTATTTACAATTGCTATATCTTCTCATTGAATTGTCCCCCCTTATCAGTACATAACAACCATCTTCGTCCCATATAACTGTTTTTGACTTAATATCTGTTTTATCCAATATTCATATAGCCACTGCAGCTCTCTTTTTGTTACTATTTGCATGATTTATTTTTTTCAATCCTTTCATTTTCAAGCTACTTGCATCTTGCAATTTAAGGTGAACCTTTCAGACAGCATATAGTAGGGTCTGGTTTTTTATCCATTCTGTCAATCTCTGCCTTTTGACTAGAGAGTTTAACCCATTTACATTTAAAGTCAACTACTGATAATACAGGACTTTTTTCTGACATTTTGCTACCTAACCTCTATAAGTCTTATACATTTTTGGCACTGGATTTCATTAATGCCTACTTGTAACAATTTAATATGGCTCATAAATTCCAAAAATAGATACTGGGTTATGTTTGTAAACTGTTCTATACCTAAGCATGATTAAATTATGATTATGGCTTTGATTGAACCATGTCAGTAAGGTATTGAGTACCACCCCTTGGAGGGTGGACACTCATAGATAAAAGACATGGCAAAGGACACAGTTGGAGTTTTGAGATGGAGCCCAGGAAGTAAGCACACAGGAAAAGAACACAGAGGAATAGGGACTGCTCCTTATACACAGCAGAAGCCCTGGGGAGAGAGACAGAGCTATTTGCCTGATAATCTATAGCTGGCCTTGTGGAGTGAACACAGTGGCTGAGCCTGGAGAGAAACATAGCCTTGGGAAGAGAGGAACCCAAGAACCTTGAACCTTAAAACTTGAACTTGAACCAAGAACCTTGAACTCTCAGATGGGCAGCCATCTTGCCCTAACATGTGGCAATAGACTTTGATGAGGGAAGTAACTTATGTCTTATTGCCTGGAACTGTAAGCTTATACCTCAAATAAATACCCTTTATGAAAGCCAACAGATTTCTGGTATTTTGCAACAGAACCCCTTTGGCTGACTAATACACTACTTTTATACTGATTTGTTTTTTTGTGTTGTACCATATTGAGTGTCTTCTCATTTCTATCTGGATACATTTTTTTTTCTGTTTTCCTTGTGGTTACCATGGGGTTAAAATTTAATATCCTAAATATATAGCAATCATATTTGGTTTGATACCAATTTAACTTCAATAGCGTGCACATATGCACATATACTTTTTCTATACCTCTCTGTTCCCCCCAACATTTTTTGTACTGTTACCACTTATATTTTTGTACATTGTATGCCTGAAAATAAATTTATCATAACTTTTTATGCATTTGCATTTTAGCACCTGTAGGAAATAAAAAGTTGTTACATACCAGGCAAAACAATACAATAATACTGGCATTTAGAATTACCCATTCTAAATCTACAAAATCTAAAAATCTACAAAGAGGATTTTTATGTCCCTTTCTGTCACTAGCAAGATATCTAGAGACTGGACCCCACAGTGGCCTGCTGAGAGAATGGTGGATGGGCACCAGTAGCCACTGCACAGAAAAAAAACAATTTACAGTTATTTATTATAATTTATCAGACTCTTCCTCCCACTCTCCCCTGGATGCTATACCATGGTCTTCTGGCCTCTGGAGTTTTAAAATAGTTTTTTCAGACAGTTCCTGCCTGTTTAATAGTTGTTTTGGTGGAAGGACTGAGTCCTGGAGCTCCTTACTCTGCCATCTTCCCTGAAAGTTTCCTCTATACTTAATTTTTAATCAGTTAAGAATTTATCTTGGATTAAATCATGAGGTAGGAAAGCTAACTTTCCCAGGTGATTATACAGTTCCTGAAAAGTCATTTATGGAATAACCTACCTTTTCCTTTTCAATTTAAAATAGAAACTTTGTTACATACTAATTTTTAAATTTATTTGTGGTATCTATTTATGGAATTTTCAAGTATTACTATTTTTTCTTTCATCTATTTGTCCCCCAGTGACAAATATTTAAACTATGTTGACTGTATAAATGTGTTTTGATATCTGGTATAATTGATGCCCCATATTTCACAGTCCCCCATTTGTTTAGCTGCTTTTAAATTTTTGTAGTTTCCTTTATAAATATTTCTATTCTTGTAAGGTTTTTTCCCACCTAATTATTTTGTATTTTAGATGGCTTTTGTGAATGTTAAGGAGACTCTTGATTCTTTAAGGAGTCATTTTACTCAATACTCTTGTTAATTCCAAAGAATTTTTCACTGGTTTCTTGTATTTTCCTGGTGACCAATTATATAATCCAGTAACAAAGAAAATTTTGTCCCCTCTTATTTAATATTTTCATCTCACTTATTTTTCATGTCTGATTGCTTATTATTTCCAGAATAATGTTGAACAATAATGATAAGGAAAAAAATCATCATGTAAATGTAAGTACTCTTTTCTAGTTTCATGCTTTAATAGGAATTAATATTCTCTAAGAGCTTATGATGGGCTAGGCACTGTTCTAGGCAATTTATGTCTTAACTCATTTAACCCACCCAATAGCACTATGATGTCTGATAAGCCCTATGCCTGTTTTTCTAGAAGAGAAATTGAAACACAGAGACATTGAATAACTTGTCCAAAGCCACACTGCAAGAAATAGGCAGAAGTAAATTTGACACTGGACATTCTGATGAGCAGGGTAGTGATATCCTCCATCATATTATAGCATAGCTCTCTCCTGTGGTGAATTGGGATTACAAACAGTAGAAGAGGCTCTACTAGCCTCAGCAGTCTCTGTCACCTCATACTGCCAACACCAGACTACAGAGGATAAGCTCCATTGGGCTCCCTAGTGTCAGCAGGTATGAAAAGATTCCAGAAGAGCAGAAGCCAGGTAGCAGCAGTTAACACTCAGAGGCTGGACTGGGGCAAAAATATCATAGTGGACAGCAAGGTCAAAATGGGTGCTGGGGCTGCCCTGATGTTCCTAGGGGCAAGATAGGTGGTTAGACAATAAGGATATTGCTAGATATACATCATCCCCAGAGATTAAAAGCTGATGAGCAGGGAAGCGGACTTGGCCCAGTGGATAGGGCATCCATCTACCACATGGGAGGTCCACGGTTCAAACCCCAGGCCTCCTTGACCCATGTGGAGCTGGCCCATGCGCAGTGCTGATGCGCACAAGGAGTGCCGTGCCACGCAGGGGTGTCCCCCGCATAAGGGAGCCCCACGTGCAAGGAGTGCACTCCGTAAGGAGAGCCGCCCAGCACAAAAGAAAGTGCAGCCTGCCCAGGAATGACACCACACACACGGAGAGCTGACACAGCAAGATGACACAACAAAAAGAAACACAGATTCCCGTGCTGCTGACAACAACAGAAACGGACAAAAAGAAGAACACACAGAAAATGGACACAAAGAACAGACAACTGGAGCGGGGTGCGGGAGGGAGGAGGGAAGAGAAATAAATAAAAAAATAAATCTTAAAAAATTTAAAAAAAAAGCTGATGAGCAGAATCAGCTACCCCAGTGGAGATTCATGATCACTCATCTGGTTTCCAGTGAGGCCAGTTCTCAGATCTAGAACCAGTTGCATTGCTAGTTAGTGCTTAGTAGTAATTCCTCAGTGCCAGGAAGGCCCATCCCCGGAGTCATATCCCACACTGGGGGGAAGGTAGTGCATTTACATGTTGTTTGGCTTAGAGAGAGGCCACATTTGAACAACAAGGAGTCTCTCAGGAGGTAACTTTTAGGCACCCTACAGCACTAGGCTAACTTACAATTTCAAGAAAAAAGGCTCTTAAGCATAATCATCAATATAAGGGGCCATCAATGGACCATCCATTTTCATTAGTCATTGCCCTGCTCTTTGGGGATTGTTGCTGCTCCATTTGTTGCTGTTCCATTAGAGAATGTGGCAGAGCTCCCCAGGATGGGAATTCAATATTCTTTTGGTCATTGCATGAATTTCCACCCACTGCAACAATGCCCCATGAACATTTGAACACATTTACATACCTTATATGTTTGCCCATATGTACTTCCTCCCATGTGTCCCCTATCACTGACACACCACACCAATGAGCCTCCCCGGCCACAATTGTAACCCTTTTGTGGTCCAAAACTTCTCAAAACTGAAGCCAAGAATATCACCAAATAGAGTTAATAGGTAAATGAAATAATAATGATAGGTTTAAACATAAGAAATAAAATACATAATAATTTATAAAAACTGAAATAAAATTTTTAAGTTGGGATATTAAAAAAATAATGAAAAGTACTTAAAAATTTTTTTGACATTTTGCCTTGCATCACTGTAATATCTCTTGTCTTGTATGTATAGTGACATTTTCTTCCATTTCTTCCCCAGTGTCTTTTTTTCATTTTGTCCTCAAAGAAGTTTTAGGTCGCAGTAAAGTCACATACAGAACACAGGGGACTCCCATATACCCAACATCCTCCCCTTTTCCCCCTTCCCATATCAGTAACTTTTTTAATGTGGATGGTACATTTATTACAACTGATGTACAAATATTGAAACACAGCTGCTAACCAAGGCTAATGGTTTACATTATGGGCTACACTCTAGATCACACACTTTTATCAGTTTTTATTGAAATTCAACATGGCCTGTATCCATCATTGCAAGATTACTCATAACACTTCCTTTGCCCCCTAAATACCCCCTGTTCCATCTACTCTATTCCTCGCTCCCCCTCCCCTCGGGGCCCACGGTGACCACCAGGCTTCCCTCCTTGAAGGACAAGATTCATAATTACTTGCAACAACACTGAGGACTTGACACACTGATCTGGCCTCTCCTATTAGGAACCACCCAATCTCTCGAGAGATACCCACTCTTCTGTTTGAGACCCTGTACTAGTTAATAAGCAATTGTCTCTCAGCTCCCAACCCAGCCTCTATATTCTTTTTTGTGATGCTGGGACTGGGACTCTACAAACCATATTTCTGCTTTGCTTCATGTTCCTGTTGGCATCACAGTTTTTGGCACTCACAGCAGCTGAATCCTAATACTATAAATGCTTTTTTAAAAAATTTTTATGTGCAACCTTTAAAAGTCAGTGTCAGGATAGAGTAAACCTAACATGGTACACAGGTATATCTGAGTAGTACAAGGGCTGGAGTGTGGCAGATGCTGTCAGTGCCCTGCCCATATCTCCTCACCCTTAACACTTCAGAGCACACCAACCTTCTTCTTGTCAGCACCTAGATTGATTTGCCTATTTTCTCTGGTCTAAGGGAAATTATACCATCTTACCAGAAGCAGCCTTCAACTAATAACTGAAGGGAGCTGGTGTATAAGAATCCCAGCTCCCCCACCTACCACCAATCAGGTGGTTTATTTCTTTCTATGGTTAGTGTAACAAATTACCACAAAATTCATAGCTTGAAACAGTGGAAACTTAATTCCATCACAATTCTGGAGGGCAGAGGTGCAAACTCACTACCCCTGGGCTAAAATCCAGGAGTCAGCAAGTCTGTGCTCCCTCGAGAGGCCTCAGAGGAGAATCTGTCCCTTGCCTCTTCTAGCTTTTGGTGGCTGCCAGCATTCCTTGGCTTGTGGCTGCATCACTCCTATCTCTGCCTCCATAGTCACATCACCTTCTCTTTTTCTGTGATCAAATCTCCCTCTTATGAAGATATATGTGTTTTCTTTAGGGTATACCTGGATAATCCAGCATAATCACCCCCTCTCAAGATCCTTAACTTAATAACATCAGGAAAGTCGTTTCCTTTTTGCCACCTAAGGTAAGGTTTACAGGTTCCAGGGGTTAGGAGGTGAATATCTTTTGCAGGCAATTATTCAGCTTACCACAGATAGCATAAGTCTGATGCCCATATTTACACTGGCATTCTAAATCCACCAAAGGGATTAGACACCATTTACCTACAGTGGTAACTTGCCTGATAATTAACCTTTATTTGCTCCTGTCTCTTCCCTATTCACTTACTCTCTACCATGCTTTCCTACGAAGCACTTACAAAATGCTTTGATGACTGCTTCTGGGGCAACACAAACTAAAGTGACTGTACATGCCAACAATAGACAGTATCTACTCAACAACACATTCTTTTTTAATAAAGTCTTATTGAAGTATATCATTCATACATGAACATACATAAACAATAAGTGTATAGTAAAAATTATGAATTTACAAAGCAAACATGCATATCATCATACAGTGCTCTCACACATCACCACACCATCAACACCTTGCATTGTTGTGGAACATTTGTTACAAACTATGACAGAGCATCATCAAAATATTACTATTAACTATAGCCCATATCTTACATTTTGTGTATTTTCCCCCCAGCCTACCCAATTACCATCACCCGGTATTAGCATTATATATTTGTTACAGTTCATAAGAGAATGTTCTCATATTTGTTCTGTTAACCACAGTCCATCTTCCACCACAGGATTCCCTGTGCTGTACAGCCTATTCTTTGTACGATCCATTCAAAGTGTACACTTAGGGTCTTTCATTTCAACTGCACATTCCTTCTCATTGTTGTCTTGGATTGTTCTCTCTTATGAGTGCAGAAAAATGAGTTAGTGGGCTGAGAAGTGATAGGAAGAGAGTACTTTGGCCCTTATTGGCTCAATACCTGCAAGGTAAGGCAACTACACTATTTTCAGGTGGGCACAAATCCTGAGTCTCTGCCTAAGGGAGAAGAGAATGGAAAAAAAGGTCTTCCTACATTTTTCAGGTGTCACTTCCATGATCTAAAACTTGGGTAGGGTAAGAATTTTTTAAAACTATTCATTTTGTCTCTTATATAGTGAATAAAGATTCCTCCAAGATTCTGGCATCTGTTGGATATCAGTATTCCTTTTGGGCATTACTGTGAATTTTCACATTTTCTCTGTCTCTGTTTTCTGTGCATTCAAAGGTATTTTAATGAAAGTTGAAGGAGATTGAATGGTGGGAACTGCTGGCCATATGATTTTTTTTTTGTAAGAAAGCTTTTTTTTCTTCCCTTCCCCCTCCCCCACACTGCTGTTTTTGCTGTCTGTGTCCATTCGCTGTGTTATCTTCTATATCTATTTCTCTTTTTGTCTTCTCTTCTCATCTTTCTCCTCTAGTATTCACTGGGATTCAATCCTGGGGACCTCTGATGTGGAAAGAAGTCCCTGTCAATTGCACCACCTCAGTTCCTGGTCTACTGCACTTCACCCTGACTCTCCCCTTCATCTCTCTTTTGTTGCATCATCATCTTCCTGCATGACTCACTTGTGTGGGCTCTGGCTCCCCGTGCAGACACTGGCTCACCATGCGGGCACCTACATGGGCACTCGGCTCTCCTCTCAGGTACTCGGCTCACCATGCAGGCATTGGTTTGCCACATAGGCACACTTTCTCTTCTTTTTTCACCAAGAGGCCCAAGAGATCGAACCCAGGTCCTCCCATATGGTAAATGAAGGCCTTATCACTTGAGCCACATCTGCTTCCCCATATGATATTCTAATCTGAACATCTGTAGTATCCTATCTCAAGAAATAGTGAAGTGATAAAATGGAAGATGAAATTTCAAAGTTTTATGGAAGTCCTTCCTCTTGGAATAAAGCAGTCTTTCCATGTACATCCATATAGATGTGTTGTTGGTAATAAGAAACTATATCATTTACAGTATTGGAATTTCATGAATTTGGGGAGACAAAGAGAGAAAGAGAGAGAGAGAGAGAAAGAGAGAAATTGTTTCTCCAGAGACCTAAACTGGTCATTCAATAGTACTTGGAATATATTGAGGAAGGATTAAAATACGATTTCATTTAGTATTTCATTCTGCACATGACATTTTAATGGCCAAACAATCACAGTGCTGCAATAAATTCTGGGAGTATAGGGGTTATTTTCCTTTTGGTCCGGGTCATTATTTGAGTGATTTTTCATTGGTTAAGTTTCATTATTATCTGGGTGACACTTCTTATAGTAATAACCTTGCTTTGTTCCCCATCTTGTCTTATTTATCTTTGCTGACCAGCTGCCATTCACACTACGACCCTCTAATAGTAGCTAGTCTGCCTGACCTTTGCAGCTAGTAATCCCAAGGGGGCTAATGAGCGACCAATCCACATCAACCCTAATGAGCTATCTCCAACAGCTGTAGGAGAGCAGTAGTCTTTCGTTATCTTTTCATCATAAAAATCAAGAGAAAGTTAACCTTAAGCTGGAAGATAAAAACCAAAAGGAACACACCTTGGAAAATCCAAGGAGCTTCTCAGCCAGACTGAAGTCCCCTTTTGGCACTTCCAAAGCCTTGAAGTGTGACTCTGAACATTTACTCTGGGGGTGATGATATTGGTTTAAAGATTCAAACATATATTCCTTGTGATCTACTCAAAAGGAGCTAGGAAGTGAAGAATCATGAGACCACATAAATGAGCCATGGCTAGCAAATAGGATGCATTACACAGTATAATATAAAATATTTGGGTCACCTAGATGAATCTCTCTGACTCTTCCATAAGATATTGCCTGGGACTGTGCTTTGAAAGCATGTCATGATTACATCTTTGTATTCAGCAACAAAAATCTCATGAACAGTTTAGTTAACATTAATATACATTTTAAGATTACCTGGAGAGGTCATCTCAAGCCCCAGCCTGAGATTTCTATTCTCTTGGTCTAGATTGGGACCTGAGAATTTGCATATTGAACAAATATGATCCAAGTTTATCCTGAATTCTGCTTAATAAATTTCCAATGAATAGACACCAAAACTGAGAATTGTAGGGAAAACCAAAACTTCGCCACAATTTAGTATCATCACCAATGGAGCACAAATATGCAAACACAGCATCTGGGTTGTCAGGATGAAACAGGCTAATACAGTCCATAAGCCATATGGCTGTTAGCGCTTTCATCACATTTTCCAACAGGCCCTTTTCTATCCAAACTGCTTTCAATTTAAAAATTATCCCCAAAAATAAAAAGGCAAGATCACTCACTGAGCACCTACCACCTTCTTGGGAAGGAGGTAGGAGTTGATGGGAAAAAATGGGATTGGATTGGAGAAAAGAAGGAAAAACAGGAACAATTACGTGGTACCTGAAGTGAACATAAGTGTCAGAAATCTAAGCCAAATTCATCCCAGTCCATCAGCTCATTGAATTCATACACAGGCCTCAGGTGTCATTTAGTCTTCCAAGTGGGAATTATGCCAAAATTGCAACTTTCAGAGTAATTCTGGGAAGTAAAAACATAGATGGAAGGAGGACTGATTTGGGATGTGCCTAGGTGTGCCATTTGCATGCTGAGCTGTGATGGTCACACAGTTGACCTCTCTGTGGCCTGGTTTCCTCCAAAGGGTCCAATGTGGCTTACCCCACAGGGGTCTCTTGGAGTTCTAAATAAATAATAGAGGCACCTGCAAACAACTGAGGAGAAACCCATAAAAAACAAGTTTGGGAAATTACATAAACAGGAATAAATAGTGAGAGTAAAGAGAGAGAGGGGCTCCCCACACAGCATGGAGCTGCTGCCGCTGGCAGAGCCGAGGGAGCCTAAAGGCTGGAATGAGAAGAGCAAGCCAAGTTCCAGCAGTCACACCTGAGAGGAAGGAGGGTCCTTCTAAGCCCCAGATGTACGCAGAAGAATACCAAAGCCAACATCTCAAAAGGGAGCTTCAAGACAAACTTGCAGTTATACTGAGAGGAGAGAGGATATTTTGATAGCAGTGTTTGAAAGGGTCTTTGGAGCTTGTTGCCAGCCTCCAGATTCCCATCCCCTCCTCACATGCAGATTTTCATGTCGCTCCCATCAATGCAAAAGCAGACTTAACCCCCACCCCCATCCCACTTCTAGGTGGGAAAACAGAGCTTAAAGGGATTTAAAGTAGCAGGGAGGACAAAACAGATGATACAAATGTCTTTATACGAGAAAAGCTTTGTTCCCCCTATTATGCCTTTCAAAGAAGCTCTCAAATGGAATTTTTTTAAAAATCTTAAGCACAAAATATTAAATGCTATTTTTCAGAAATCAGTCTGGAGAACTTCTCAGGCAGTAACACGATGACTTTTGCCATCATTTTGGACGTTGTTTACACCCTTCGAATTACTGTGTTTGCAGTTGGGTATTATCACCAGGTAAGCGGGATGCCTGGGTTACTTATATTTTATTGGCCAGAGAAGGAATTTCTCATTATGTGCAGGCATAAATCCTCTTAGTATTGCTTGTAAATCTTATCTGTAATTTGAGACCCATCAGCAATGACTTGACAGGTTCTGCTTTGAGGGACGTTTGTCTGTCTACACATTTCCAGATGGAGTCAAAGATTCTGGACTTCAATAAGAGGACCTACCCACAAATTGTCAGTTGAATAGCTGGTAAGCTCAGAGCACTTGGGGTTTGGGGCCTTCACACAACAGTTGTCCAGCTGCAGCGCTGAAAGGGAAGATCCCATGCTGAACATGCTGTCACCTCAATCGTTTATTTGCTCATTGATCATTCCTCGGCATATAGTATGTGTCTTGCATTAAGCTAGTGTTGGAGACATCATGGGGGACAAGCTCCTGCTAAAAAAAATAAATTTTTAAAATGAAAAAAGAAATAAAACAATATATAGAACTCAGTTAACTAACCTGATGACAGAGTACCCCAAATACCCACCAACCACAAACAGTTGTGTAATCTTGTTATTCTCCTTTAAGAATCTTGGCCTCAAAACCAAGATAGGACATAATCTGGATTGCCACCTGAATCTGTGCTCCCTGAATTCTAAGACACCAAATAGATACCTCCCCTGCCTTGTAGTTTAGTTTGTTATTTCTCAGTTGACACTACATTAAAGAGTTTCAGTTCTAACCTACAAGCAATGGGGAATCATTGAAAGATTTCAGGCTGTGAAGTAAATTTCTTAGGTATGAATTTTAGAATTTCATCTAACCACAGTGTGGGGAACAGATAGTGGGAGAGGGCTGGCATTCTGCCTCCATACCTGGAGAGGACATGGCAATCCTGGGAGCCCCTGGGACAAAGGCATAAACAGTAATGACAAATCAGGGGTTCGGTACTCATATTAAAACATGAAACTTGTGACAAGAACTACATAAAGGTGGAGGGACAGAGGGGTACAGGTATATAGTTCCTGTATACTATTGAAACTACATTGGTATCAATGTAAAGGAGGCTGTTATAGATTTAGGATATTAAATATAAGCCCCATGGTAATTATAAAGAAAACATCAGAAAATATACAAACTCATAGAGACTAAAATTAGAGTACATGTTGTCAGGGGCAGGGGGAGGCAGGGTGAACTGGGAATTAATACATAATGGATGCAAGGTTTCTGTTTGGGAAGATGGGAAAGTTTTAGTAATGGAGGGTGGTGAGTGTCCCACAATATTGTGAATGTGATTAATCCCATTGAATGGTATGCTTGAGAGTGGTTGAGATGGGAAAGTTTATGTTGTATATATCTTCCCACAATTAAAAAAATGAAGGGAAGTGGATTTGGCCCAACAGATAGGGTGTCCACCTACCACATGGGAGGTCCAATGTTCAAACCCAGGGCCTCCTGACCCTTGTGATGAGCTGGCCTATGTGCAGTGCTGATGTGCACAAGGAGTGCCCTGCCATACAAGGGTGTCCCCCATGTAGGGGAGCCCCACGCGCAAGGAGTGCACCCCATAAGGAGAGCCGCCCAGCCAAAAAAAGTACAGCCTGCCCAGGAGTGGTGCCATACACACGGAAAGCTGACACAGCAAGATGACACAACAAAAAGAGACACAGATTCTGGGTGCCACTGACAAGAACACAAGCAGACACAGAACACACAACAAATGGACACAGAGAGCAGACAGTTAGGGATGGGGAAAGGGGAGAGAAATAAATGAAAAGAAAAAAAGAACACTAAAGAGGCAATGACAATTAAATGCAATACATTGATCTTGGATGGGATCGAGCAAGGAAGGAGCAAAGGCTCAAGGGGACATTATAGGAGCATATTAAAAAATTATAATATAGACTGTAAGCTTTAAATCAATGTTAAATTTCTTGAACTTGATAACTGTATTTAAGGTGGTTACATGAGTGAATATCCTTGTTCTTAAGAAATGTACATGGTAGAACTACGTGTTCAAGGAACATGATGTATACAATCTATACTCAAGTGTTCAGAAAATGGATGATTGATAGAGATAGATGATTTATAGATACATAGATACACACATACATACATACATACATACAGCAAATGTGACAAAAGGTTAAAATTGGTGAAACTGGGTATGTGGGAGATAGAGGTAGATTGGAGTTCTCTGTATGGAGCTTGAACTATTTGAAAATAGTTCAAAATAAAAATTAAAAAAAAAACAATGGGGCTCTTTCTAAACTACTGAGGAAAAATACAAGTGGGATTTCTAGATATAACATATGCCTTCAGGTTTCAATCATTAAAATCTCCTTAAGGAGATTACTGATGCCACAGAAGCTAAATCCCCTGACAGGAGAGCTTCAGATATTATACTATCAAGTTAGAGGTAAGAAAATTCAGCCATCCAGAGTTAGGCAGATGTGTCTGTAATAAATGTATTCTCTTCTTTTTTTGTTTTAAAGTAAGGCCTAAGCAGTAGAACATTTACTACCCTCCATTTAGTTCCTTAAAATCTGAGATTAAATGGAATCATCAGTAAGCTGCTCAGGAACTGATTAACAGTTTTCCTAACTTCCACTGTGAAGAAGAACAGGAGCCACAGAACAAGGAAAATCATGGGAGGTAATATTAATAACTAAGAAGATTGCTATGTTAATCAGATTATGCTTCAATAACAAGACGTGGAGTAGACCTTCCTGCATCAGAGCACAGAGAGGAAGAGCATGGGCTGAAGCCCCGTGTTTTAGACACAGGGAGCTTGCCCACAGGTAAATAGGGCCTGGTGAGTGTCTAGCCACTAACCAATCAGAGTGACAGCTAAGGAGGATCATCTTAAGGGAGCTGCGGAGGCGTAAGTGTGGTGGGAGGGGAAGGGGGAGACCTCCTAAAAGAAACTGGGTGCTTTTTTTAATGTCATTTTGTGTCTCCCTTAATTATTACAGAGTCCTTCCCCTAATCAACCTAGGCAGGGCTACAGTACATTGCTACCAACTAAAGCATCTGCCTGCTCTGTTCTCCCTTGCCATCAGTGCAGCAGCCTCAGCAAAAGAAGGCTGACCATTTGGAGACTTCCAGTATTGGATTCATCAACAATCCAAAGACTTTGCATTTGGGTGTCAAAAGGCAACAGGTGAGATCAGTTCTTGGGTCCTCTCATCTCTGCTCCAGCACCTAGCATATGGGGTATACATTAGATAAACAGCAGAGCACGGTCTGAATAAATGAAGGACAAAGGAAAGAGAATTATTTCTCTCTCTGCACAGGAGACTACAGCAAAAGGAAGGTTGTGTCATCTGGAGATGTGACTTCTGTATAGCAGTTGGGTGGATAATAAAATCACGTGGGAATGGCATCTACTTGTGACACCCCTATCCCCCTCCTCTCCCCTGGCTTGCCTCTTATCCAGCCTGTGTGACCAGGATCTTTACGGGTCTGAGAAAGGTGAAAAGAGTAGGATCCTAACTGAAACCCACTCTACCCCAGTCTAATGCCTGCCTCATCCATGAACCCTTCTCTTATTATTCCAGGGCGCAGTGAAATTGGAATAAATTTCATCTGTTCTGTCTACTTGGTTCTAATTATATTTTGCCTATGACCTAACTGGTATTAGTGGGGTGCACTTTTTCATGTTCCTATATTTTCTCTCTCCAAGTACAGTAATGCTTCTTGGTATCTTCCACAATGCATAATGCATGGCAGGTATTCAATATATATCATTTGATGTCACCTTTATTGTCTATTCAATGCCAGGCACAATAAAAAGAACTTTACATTTCTTCTATTATTTAGTTCTCAAACAATGTAATTATCCCCATTTTACAGATAAGGAAATTGAGCACTAAAGAAGGTAAGTGTCTTGTCTAAATTCAATTGGCTCGTCAGGCTGAAACTAAGATTTGAACCCACATTTGTCTGACTCCAGAGCTCACACTCCTAACCAAGGATGATGGAAGGAAAGATTACCTGCTCTGGATATTCTTATATGTTTATCTCTAAGTACAAGGCAGAAAATGGTTCTTCCAGTTTCATAAGTTATAGGTTTAGGCTCACACACATGAGGTAGGGAGCCCATGCTGAAGGAACCTTCCCACAGGTGAATAGGGTCTGGTTAAGACTTTGGTATGCTTCTGGGTTTATTTTAGCATAAATCTAATCTAGTGCCCTGACCACTCAAAGTTAGTTAGTCTGAGCCACAGCAACCTCCAGAAGATGGCTTCTCATTTCCCAATATGACAACCAAGAAAAATTGTGTTTAAAGTTCCAAATCTTTGTAATCAAGTGCACTGTTACCTGATAGTAACTGTAAAGCAAAATATAGTTAGAAAAAAATTTAATAAAAAACATATCTTGTACTATAGCCATGGGTCAATGAACATGTCTGAGTTCAAAAGATGTGTGGTTTATCACCCTTTCACGTCTAACTTTAGCCTGTTTCCTGCCCTTTGATTTACTTGGCCAACAGCTCCCAGAGTTCATTGGCTGGGAGGCCGAGGTGCCAGAGATTGAAGTGGCTGTCGCGCACCTCCCTTCTGCAGGGGTGAGCATTCACTCATCATGAAGGATCAGTCCCTCCAGTGGGCAGGGAGGGGCCGGCTCCGAGCTTGATTGCAGCAGGGTAATAAGGTCCAGATGGGGAATCAGCTTCCAGCTGAGGGAGCTGGCTGCACTGCTGAGAACTCCCCAGCAGGAGCAGGAATAAAACTGACATCATTTTGGCCCCGGCAGCCCGCCTCGGGGGCCTGCCTCGGTGGTCTCTGTCACAAGCAGCAAGGTCAGGCTCTGACAAGCAGGTTCAGCCTTTTTTCCGTTTTTGGAGGCTCCTTCTTGGTGAAATGGCTACCATTTCTACCCCAGGTGAACTGGGGACCATTTTCACGACATACTCATCAGGATCAAAATCAACCAGGCCCATGCTGTATGTAATAAATCTGTAGGCATTCCCAGGAGGAGGGGGTGGTGAGACTCCCCAAGTCACCTCTTTGGTTTGCTCACACGGGCCTTCTGACCTCCCTTCCAGATAGATTCAGGCAAAATAAATTAGTTCATTATACACTGTACGTCTGACTAGAAACATCTATTCAGATAAATCTCAGCCTAAAAATAAACATGCTCCTTTTCAAACAAGGTAATAGGGATGAATTGTTTTGGTTTCCTGAGCTATTATCTATTAAAGAGCAAAATCTTCATTTGTATGCAAAAATATAATGAACTGAGCCTGTGTGGGCCTGATGATTCATCTAGTCCAGTCAGATGCGAGACTAGCAGATGAAGCTCCCAATTCTCCTTTAGAGGAATTCAGTTCTGATTTGCAGAAAAATTCACTTGTGATGCCATCACAAAGGAAAACATAATTAGAGGATTTTTATTATCTACTTGCTTGCCTAAAGCTGAGGACAGTGCCAAGTTATTAAGTTTTCTTTTTTCTCCTTTCGGATATAGCTTTTGGCAGGGTTTATGCCATTACAGCACCTTGCATTTCAGAACTCAAAAGGGCTGCTCAGTTTTTCATTAATTATGGGACAGTTGCTATTTATCATGATAGGGAGCCAGTAGCAAACCTTCATTTTTTCCAATAAAAAACCTAAAATACAATCAAATTCAATGGCATGGCCAAAGAACTGCTTTATAGAAATACCGGGTGTTTTTGTTTTTGTTTTGGCTTTTCAAACTCCTTTATGAAAAGAATGCTCAGTCCCCAAGCATCTTTTTGCCAGTTCAACACCATTCTTTAGATCCCCATTTAAATAACCCTTTCCTTATTAGATGCTTTCATATAACTATGTACCTATAATACGTGCCATAATTTGAAATAATTCATTTATTTTCACGATTATTTTATCAACAACTGGGTCCCCTACTGATTCCAAGCTCTATGAGGACAGGGGTTGGACCTGTTCTTGCTCCTCACTGCAGCCCAAATGCCTGGCACAGCACCTGGCTCAAGAGGCTCACTGAGAATGGATGGATGGAGCATGGAATGGATGGAGGCACAGATGGCTTTGCTCTCTGTGCTGCACACAACTTTGTGTGGCAGAACTATGTATTTACATGCTATTGTGATACTACTCAAAACGTTACACGCAGTTTTCTAAACTTGATGTAAAAGTGAAAATAATGACTTCAAAAATAAGAGCCAAGTTTGCCTCTCTCAGCAGCACTTACTGATTGCTTGCCACTCCGTCACCACTGCCTTAATGGAGCCCTTGTTAAAGGGAAAAGATCACTCTTCAAATATGAACACATAGTGTTTATATACATAGAACAACCCTGCAATATCAAATCATAAAAATTAATCAGCTGTTTCCAGTTCTTCAGTGTTACTCTATAGGCATAATCCTTAGTCATGGAGAAGCCAGGCTACACCAAAATATTACAGAATCCCCCATTTAGCTCCCCAAATAAGTGGACAGCTCTAAGATTGCATCGTGCCTCCAGAATATTAAGCTTGTCCTTAAATTTCAATCTCTAATTATTGATACTTCAATATCCAAAGATCTCTAATTACAATGTGTCAGCAAGTAAACTAAATCTCTATAGGAAATCTCTATGAAGAATTGGTAATGGAAGCAACAATGAGAAAGCACATATTAAGCTTCTGCCTTCTCCCTTTGATGCAGGCTTTCCTGTGCTGAATCCTGAGCAAGCCTAAGTCCTAGACAATATTGGGAGGCATGTAAAATTTGCCTTAGATCCTCCCTCACCTCTTTCTGGCAACCACTCCCACCCTATCACCTTTTTAGGTCCTCTGCACTCACTGTTCCTCTCCCCAGCTCAGTGCCCAGCCCCTGGCCCATGGTTCAGAATGCCCTGCCCCGCCCCCCCCCTCCTATCCTCCATACACGTAGCCACTTACTAAGGCTTCCTCTCCCCATCAACATCTATGCTGTAGATCTCATCCTCCTGTGTATCAACCTTGCCTGTATCACTCAACTGGTTCCTAGGAAACCAACCCTTGACCAAGTGTTCATAATTAACAACAGGTTTATGTGGTGCCCATGTTTGCATGTTAATTAGGAGCAATATCACCTTCAAAGAGTGATTTTGCTAATGCTGGGATATCAAGTGTCAATTTTGAGACTATAATCTACCCTAAAATTAGAATAAGCTAATCTTGCGAAATGTAAGACAACTTCATCCAACGATTGTAGAAAATTTTCTTTCTGGTGTAACAAAGGACCCAAGTGGCTGGTATTGCATCATTGTTTTACTTCTGCAATTCCCAAGACTCTTTTGCAGCTGTGGAACACTCTGCGAAGACATACAAGGAAAAAAGGAAAGCATCTGCCTGTGCCTTCAGCAACTCCCTCCAACCCACTGACATGGGTATTTACCAGCTCAAACTGTTCCACAGCAAAGTGGGGCTTGTTGTTTTTGTCACCTTAATATACCTCTGAGTTGAAAGTGCACAACAGAACAAAACAAATTTAGCCAGTAAGTCACTATGCAACCAGACTTGGCAGACAGCAATACTCCTGTAAAAACAAGAGACATTGCTGCTATTTTGTGATTCTTTACCTGCTTCTGACATCCATTTCAGGCAACAGAGAACAGGGTTCATGCAAGAGATGATGAATGTTTCCTCTCTGATTCTGCCAGTGGTGGTTGGACAGACAAACGTGACAGTGTGGAAAGACTCACTGAGGAAGGCATGAAGAGATACCTCACTACTTCCATCTCTCTGCTGACACCCAGTCCAGACCGTCCTCTGCAGCAACCTCCTAACCAATGCCCTGCCACCAAGCTAGGAACTGTCCCATCAATTCTCTTCATTAATGAGGCTGCATGATCTTTCTAAATATAAATCAGAGGTGAGGGACCAGCCCTTAGGGTCTGAGGATGTGTGTACTTGTTGGTTCAGTGAATAAGTGCGAATGGCTAAAATCTTGCACCAAACCTGCAGAGCTTTCTTAATCTGGGAAGAAATTTAGTTGTATTTTTCATGTCTGTGTTGAACAGGTCAAGGAGAAAGAGAAGATATTTTAAGTTAGATACTCATAACAACAGCACCATGTTTTTAATCACTAAAATAGTATGTGAAACAGATATCCCTCAAGGAAAGAGTGAGGTTCTCAGAAGCTATACAGGATGGGATAGTGTAGGGGGTTTGAAGTGGATGAAAATACCTATTGTATAGATTACATGGCAATTTTTTTCAAAAACTTACATAGGAAATGAATTCTTATGGTTCAAATATTATCTTTTTTAAATGTTAAGGCCTTAATGAAAAGTCGTCTTCTCACCCCTGTCTTCTATCTACCCATTTTCCACCCTCCAGGTAGCTGCTATTATTATTTTCTTATGACTTCCTAAAGTTTCTATGTCAAGATTTTATCTTTTCCCATCCCCCTTGTAAATAAAAAGTAGCATACTATATATATTGTTCAATGTATTCCTTTTTATAGTTGTGTAGTACTTTCTTATATGGACATATTATAATTAACAGTCCTCTACTGATGAACACTTGGGTTGCTTCCCATCTTTTGTTATTACAAATGGGACTGCAATGAATAATCAAGTACAAAATTATTTTTTGCACATGTGCAACTATATCTGAAGGATGAATTCACACTAGTGGAATTGCTGTGTCCTTTTCCAAGCTACATTTGTTTTTAATGGGCATCAAAACATCCCTGGGTCAAGATGACTGCATCAAAACAATCACATCAGCGTTTCTTAAACAAGACAGGGAAAATTGTTTTAATAGAATTGGCCAGTGTTGGAAAGGGTTGGTCAGCTTTCAGCTTTTACCAATCACCAATCCCTTTCTCAAATGTGGTGCATGTTTATTGCTTTCAGTCACCCAGAATCAAACCCCTTTAAAATGGCCTAAATATCATAGCTTAAGTAGTACATCTCCTGCTTACATTTTCCAGAAATCATCAGGATCTCAGAGATGACTATAGGCATTAATCTACACTGAATTCCAGCAAGAGCTTAATGGTTCCATTCAATAGTCAGAGACTTAACAGGAGCAAGAACTGACGAAAAGAAAAGATGTCTGCAGAAGTATACAGATGAACAGTATAGAATTAAGCCCAGAGACTGAGACTCTCTATGCCCACCAAAATGCAAATGCTCACCAAGAAGCCACCAGTGTGGAAGAAGCCTTTAATAACATTCTATGTATGTCAGAAAGCCTCCTTCCTCTGCCATTCATGGGCTTACTCTATGAGCTTACGAATGAAGTAGGCAGGGGGGCTGAGATGAAGACCATGCAGGGACTCAACAACATGGACTTCCCCTCATCAAAGCTGATCCGGCGACATTCACTGTTGAGTGCCCCATTTGCCAGCTGAAGCATCCAACCTTGAAACCCCTTGCTCTCAGTACACTAGCCAGCCTTTTTGTTATACTAAAAACTTCCATCGTGGAGACAGCAGAGACTTTATTTACTGAAACAAATACTTATCGTGGATTTGAGTCCTTTCCCTGACCTTCGTGCTTCTGCCAACAACCTCTGTTTGTGGGCTTACTATATACAGTATATACTATAATATTATCTTATGCAACAATGTCTCTGACCAAGGGAAGTTACGGTGCACTTGAGATGCCTTGATATCATATCACATACTCAAATCCCCGAAGCAATTGCTCTTAGACTGTGACAGACAGCATTTGGGAGACTTGGTCCTAGTACCAACTGGATGACCACATCTTGCAAGTTTAGTGTGCTGTCCTACATGCTACAACATAAGCCTTAAGGCAACCATCAGCATATGTTGTACTTTTTCTCACTGCCAGCTTTAGAATTTGAGGAAAGGAAATGGGAATGATGCCTCTCATCATTACTCTTAACAATACACTCATTGCACTATCTGAGCTTAGATCATTTAAAGATTTTTAAGATCCAAGAGAAAATATTCCCAACAGAGACTCCAACAATGGTTCCAGTTGTACTGTTAGCAAAGACTGACACTTGGCAATTTTGTACTTTTTATGCCACTAGAAAAGCAGGCAAAAAAAATGGTGGGAATGGGGAAGCAATAGTGTACCCACTGCTGCTATCTTAGAGGAGGCATGTCAGGAAGGAGTACAAATAGAATCCAAGTGATGATCCACTGGCTCACCTCCTAAAACTCCCATATCTAGTGATAAAAGTTAAGAAGCAACTCCTACAACCATATACCATTAGGACCACCAAAGACTTAGCTCATCCTGAAATGATGATTTAGAACGAACACACACACACACACATACACACACCATGCACAAAGAAAGTCAATGAGCTAAGATGCTATATAAAGGTAATAGGAACAGTATAATCTACATGATTCTTCTACTCATATTCCCTTCCTTACAGTGTCATGGATATATTTATATATTTCAACAGATTTCCTTTTCTTTTTTCCCTTTCCCCATTGTTTTTAGGGTGTAGTAGTTGGTGGCTTATTTTACAATTTAGTTCTTGGATTGAAGCATATCCAGAGAAGATTATAATAGAATTAGAGGAAAAATAGTCATTTCCCTCAGATCCTGGACTTGGGACTGGATATTAACCACTGTGCCCTTTTTTAACTTCTTATTTTAGGACAATTTCTAACCTATGGAAAAGTTGTCATAGTCATACAAAGAACTCCTGTGTACCTTTCATCCAGTTTACCAGTTGTTAATATTTTGCCACATTTGCTTTATCATTCTCTCAAAAGAGAGTATATGTCTGTTTATAGTATATACAAATATGTGAGATATACATGTTTTTCTAAGCCATTTGAGAGTAAGTTACAGACATCATGTCCCTTCACCCCTAAAATGTATAGTGTGTATTTTTTAAGTACAAAGACATTCTCATGCAGGACCTCTGTACAATGATCAAAATCAGAAAATGTAACATTGCAATACCATTTTCTAATCTACAGTCTGTATTCAAATGTCTCCCATTGTTTCATGTTTTGTTTGTTTTTTACTTTTTCATATATTTTTTATTTTTTGAAAAAGATACTTAGATTACATAAAATGTTACCTAAAAAAAGTTATCCCTATATGCCCCACTCCCGGCACCTCCCACTTTTCCCCACATTAACAACTTATTTAATTAGTGTGGTACATTCATTGCAATTGAACACATTTCTCCCCTGCCCTGTTTTTTGTTTTGTTTTGTTTTTCACTTTTTATTGTGTTTGTTTGAAGATACATAGATCACAAAAAATGTTACATTAAAAAAATAAGAGGTTCCCACACACCCCACATCCCACCCCACCCCACCCCCACACTCCTCTCACATCAACAGCTTCCTTCATCATTGTGTCACATCCGTTGCATTTGTTAAATACACCCCCGAGCACTGCTGAACCACATGGACCTTAGTTCACTTTGTAGTTCACACTCTCCTCCAGTACATCCAGGGGGTTATGGCAGGATATACAATGTCCAGCATCTGTCCCTACAATATCATTTAGGACAACTCCAAGTCTTGAAAATGCTCCCACATCACATCTCTTCTTCCCTCTCCCTGCCCTCAGCAACTACCATGGCCACTTTCTTGACATCAGTTCAACAATTTCTTCCATTACTAATCACAATAGTTCTATAGTAGAATACCAGTAAGTCCACTCTACTCCATATTTTATTCCTCCATCCTGTGGACCCTGAGATGGTGATGTACACTCCACTTCTATATCGAGAGGGAGCTTAGAACCCACATGGCTGATGGATGTGATTCTCCTGCTTGCAGTTACAGGCACTCCTGGTTCCCTGTTGTGGTGGTTGACCATCTTCACCTCCCTGCTAGCTGACCCAGGTAAGTCCAATGAATGTTTTAATGGCAATTTCATCATCCAATTCAGGACTATACAGCAGATTTAGTTGTCATGTCCTTTTAGTCTCCTTTAATCTGTAATAGTTCCTCAGCCTTTCTGTCTATCATTATATTGACATTTTTGAAAGAGTACAGGCCAGCTATTTTAAAGAATCCCTTAATTTGGGTTTATAATTATTAAATTCAGGTTATGAATTTGGGGCAGAAATACTATATAAGTGATAGTGTGTCTTCGGTGCAGATGTGCCTTTGGAATTTCTCACTTTGGGGATCTAGACGAGTGCTTGTTTTTCGGGGTTTGAGTTGGTTTGAGCCTCAACAGACTTCAGCTCCTACACTCTAATCTATTGGACTTACCCCACTCAACTAACATGGAGTTGAAGAATATCAACCACCACACCATGGAGCCTAGAGTGCCTACAACTGAAAGCAGGAGGATTGCATCCAGTATCCATGTGGAATCTAAGCCCCCTCTTGACATAGATGTGGAATGGACACAACCAAGCCAAGGTCCACAGGAAGGAGGAATACAGTAAGGATTAGAGTGGACTTAATGATATTCTATTCATGAACTATTGTGGTTAATAATCAAGAAAATGTGGCATTGGTGCAGAAAAAGTGGCCATGGTGGCTGCTGGGTGCGGGGAATGGGAGGAAGAGATGAGATGTGGAGGCATTTTCGGGACTTGGAGCTGTCCTGGGTGGTGCTCCAGGGACAATTGCCGGACATTGTATGTTCTCCCATGGCCCACTGGATGGAACGTGGGAGAGTGTGGGCTATGGTGTGGACCACAGGCCATGGGGTGCAGCGATGCCCAGAGATGTACTCACCAGATGCAATGGATGTGTCATGATGATGGGGGAGAGTGTTACTGTGGGGGGAGTGGTGAGGTGCGGGCGGTGGGGGTGAATGGGGACCTCATATTTTTTGAATGTAATACTTTTTAAAAAATGAATAAATTGAGTAGAATTTGAAAAAAAAAAAGTAGTATCAAGAGTCACAAAATAGGTGGTAGGTTTTGTTTTGTTTTGTTTGTCTATTTATTTTTTTAATGTTACATTCAAAAAATATGAGGTCCCCCTATACCCTCCACCCCCTCACCCCACTTCTCCCCCCATAACAACAACCTCCTCCATCATCATGAGACATTCATTACGCTTGGTGAATACCGAGCACCGCTGTACCTCAAGGTCAATGATCCACACCATAGCCCACATTCTCCCACAGTCCACCCAGTGGGCCATGGGAGGCCATACAATGTCTGGTAACTGTCCCTGCAGCACCACCCAGGACAACTCCAACCCCAAAAAATGCCCCCCACATCACATCTCTTCCTCCCACTCCCTACCCCCAGCAGCCACCATGGCCACTTTCTCCACACCAATGCCACATTTTCTTCGATTACTAATCACAATAGTTCATTAATAGAATATCAGTAAGTCCACTCTAATCCATACTCTATTCCTCCATCCTGTGGACCTTGGAATGGCTGTGTCCACTCCACATCTATATCAAGAGGGGGCTTAGATTCCACATGGATACTGGATGCAATTCTCCTGCTTTCAGCTGTAGGCACTCTTGGCTCCCTGGTGTGGTGGTTGACCTTCTTCACCTCCATGTTAGCTGAGTGGGGTAAGTCCAATAAACCAGAGTGTAGGAGTTGCAAGTCTGTTGAGGCTCAGGGCCTGGCTATCACATGGTCAGTCCAGAGATTCAGGTCCCCTGGGTATACACTAAACCTCAGCACCAACTACAGTTCCGGTAAAAGTAAAAGGAGAGGCGTGTGTACAAAGACCACATCCGAGTCCAACTCCATCACACTCAGAAACACAAACTCCAAAGTAGGGCCAACTGACATGGCACTGAACTCCATCTGCCATGACCATAGAACCTGTGGGTCTCTGTAGACCTCAGAAGAACCAATACCTGGGGTTGTATCTACTTTAGCTGTCTCTGGGACTCTGCTGAGGGGTGCATAAGGGCAACCCCTCTGATAACCTCCCAGCTCTTTTTGGAGACTCATAGCCATATAAACTCATGTGTCCTTTCCATTTCCCCATTTTATTTGGGTCAAAAAGCATTTTTAACTCCTGGTATTATATGTAGACTGAGATATTCTGCTGGTCCGAGTTGACCCTTTTATTCAAGCTCATTTTCTAGTTACATCATCAACTGGTACTTGGTGGTAATCCCTTGGTGCCAGGGAGGCTCATCCCCAGGAGTCATGTCCCACACTGGGGGGAAGGCAACACATTTACATGCTGAGTTTGGCTTTAAGACTGGCCACATTTGAGCAACACGGAGGCTCTCAGGAGGTAACTCTTAGGCAAACTGCAGCTCTAGGTCTTGTTCTTATTTCAGGTGCACAGGCTCACAAGCATAGTCATTAGTATCAAGAGCTCATTGTTGGACCTTCCTTCTTTTTTGGTTTTTGCTGTTGCATTTGGGGGATTGTTGCTATTCCTTCAGGGACTGTGATAGAGCTCCCCTGGCTTGGAACTCAGCACTCCCTCAGGTGTTGTTTTTAATTGTATCCACTATGAAAATATCAAAACATTTTTATGTACCCTGGATATATGCCCTGGAGAACTCCCTGCCAACCATGTGTCCCCTGTCAATAACATCCCACACCAGTATTCCTCCCCTGCCATTGTTGAACCTCTCTGTGATCCAAAACTTCTTCAAAAATGAAGCCCAATATATTGCCAGGTTCCATTAATAGTAAAATGGAATATAGTGATGAGTTTAAAAGTTAGATATGGAATACATATTAATTTAGAAAAATTAAGGTAAAAATAAATTGGGGTATCAAAACATTTTTAAATGCAAAAGCTTTGTTTTTGATGTTTTTCCTTCCATCACTGCAATAAGTGTTGCCCTGTATGCAAATTAGCAAGACAAATTCTTCTGTCTTTTCCTCAGTGTCTACATCCTTTCTTTTTCTTTTTTTTTTCCTAATTATTAAGTTTACCTTCACAAAAGTTTTAGATCACAGTAACTCATATGTACAATATACAGTACTCCCACATACCCAGCATAAAACCCTTTTCTCTTCCACAGCAATAATCTTTTTACATATTCATACTATATTTACTGAAACTGATGTACAGATATTGAGACAACAGCTTACAAACAAGGTAACATCTGGGTTTACATTGTGGTTTATATTTTAGACTATACAATTTTCTAAATTTTTAGTTATCTTATGTTTTACATTATGAGTTACATTTTAGCCTATCAGCCCCTATACATTTTTGGTGTAATTTAACATGTCTTATATCCAGCCTTGCGTAATCTTGTGGAACACTTCTATTGCCTACACAGTTACACTGATTCCATCTATTCAATACCTCTTTCCCCCTCCCCTCAGGGCTCACAGTGACAGTCAATCTTCATTGCTTGAAGGGCCATGTTCAGAGATACTTGCAATAGTGTTGAGGGCTTGACATGCTCAATTGCCCTAATGCATTGGGAGCTACCATTTCTCTCGAGAGAGATACAATTCCCTCTATTTGAGAACATCAGCCCTCCCCAGGATGTGGGTATACCTTCACTGTGTTATATGGGTCTCTATCCAATGATATAACCCACTATGGCAAAAGAGCACTCACACACTCCCTAGAAGCCTGTCCTGCATCAGATTATCCCCTTTAAGCATCTTAAACAGGTAACCTTCCTTACTATATTTTTGAAAAAGTTTTCTCAGCATTATACTCTCAACTAAATACCTGACAATCTCCTGTGTTCGTATGTCCCCCCACCCTCTCCCCAATTTCTTGGGCAATGTTACCCATCCTCCCATCCCTAGCCCCGCTCAAGCCCGCAAAGCCCCACTCAAAGGTAACTCTATTCCCCCATTTTATCCCTTCCTTGTACAAATACTTACCTCCAGCTTATCATAGATTTCACCCATGTAGGTGTCAGCTTACATCCTTCCTTTACCCCCCAATTTCCTGTAAGCCTATCATCCAGTCTCTAGCTCTCTGAGGCAGCTTGGTTTACTTATTTCATGTCATTGAGGTCATGTAGTATTTGTCCTTCAATGCCTGGGTTGCTTCACTCAACATAAGGTTCTCAAGATTCATCCATATTATCACATGTGTTTGTAGTGTATTTGTTCTTAAAGCTGAGTAGTATTCCATTGTATGTATATACCACATTTTATGTATCCATTCATCTGTTGATGGGCATTTGGGTTGATTCCAGTTTTGGCAATAGTGAACAATGCTGCTATGAACATTGGTGTGCATATATCGGTTTGTATTCTTGTTTTCAGTTCTACTGGGTATATACCCAGCAGTGGAATTGCTGGGTCATATGGCAAATCTATAGCTAGTTTTTTGAGAAACTGCCAAACTGTCCTCCAGAATGGCTGGATCCTTCTGCATTCCCACGAGCAGTGGATGAGTGTTCCCATTCCTCCACATCCTCTCCAGCATTTGTAGTCTTCAGTTTTTTTCATAGTTGCCAATCTTATGGGAGTAAGATGGTATCTCATTGTAGTTTTGATTAGCATTTCCCTAATAGCTAGAGATTTGGAGCAATTTTTCATGTGCTTTTTAGCCATTTGTATTTCTTCTTTGGAGAAGTGTCTGTTTAAATCTTTTTCACATATTTTAAATGGGTTGTTTGTCTTTTATTTTCGAGATATAGGAGTTCTTTGTATTGCAGGTCACCAAATATTTTCTCTCATTGTGTAGGCTCTCTTTTCACTTTCCTGACAAACTCCTATGAGGTACAGAAGGCTTTAATTTTGAGCAAGTCCCATTTATCTATTTGTTCTTTTGCTGCTCATGCTTTTGGTGTGAAGTTCATTAAGCCATTTCTTATTACGGGGTCCTATAGATGCTTCCCTGCACTGCTTTCCAAAGTCTTTATGGTCTTGGCTCTTATATTTAGGTCTTTGGTCCATCCTGAGTTGACTTTTGTATAAAGTGTGAGTTGGTAATCCTCTTTCATTCTTTTACATATGGATATCCAGTTCTCCAGGCACCATTTGTTGAATAGGCCATTCTCTCCCAGTTGAGAGGGTTTGGTGGCTTTATCAAATATTATATGACTATATATATGAGGATCTATATCAGAACTCTCAATTTGGTTCCATTGGTCTGTGTATCTCTCCTTGTGCCAATACCATGCTGTTTTCACTACTGTAGCTTTGTAGTATGTTTTGAAGTCAGGTAGTGTGATTCCTCCAATTTCGTTTTTCTTTTTCAATATGTCTTTGACTATTTGAGGCCTCTTTCCTTTCCAAATAAATTTCATAGCTAGTTTTTCTAGTTCATTAAAGAATGCTGTTTTGATTTTTATTGGGATTGCGTTGAATGTGTAGATCAGTTTTGGTAGGATAGACATCTTAATAATATTTAGTCTGCCTATCCATGAACAGGGAATATTCTTCCATTTATTTAGGTCCTCTTTGATTTCCTTGAATAGAGTTGTATAGTTCTCTGTGTATAAGTTTTTTACATCTTTAGTTAAATTTATTCCTAGGTACTTGATTTTTTTATTTACTATTGTAAATGGTATTTGTTTCTTGATTTCCTCCTGAGCTTACTAATTATTGGTGTACTGAAATGCTACTGATTTTTGTGCATTGATCTTATAACCTGCGACTTTACTAAACTCATTATGAGTTCTAGAAGCTTTTTTGTAAACTTCTCAGGGTTTTCTATGTATAGGATCATGTCATCTGCAAATAATGAAATTTTGACTTCTTCCTTTCCAATTTGAATGCCTTTTATATCTGATTCTTGCCTCAGTGCTCAAGCAAGTACTTCTAAGACAATGTTAAATAGAAGAGGTGATAGTGGGTATCCTTGTCTTGTTCCTGATCTTAGAGGGAAAGATTTTAGGATTTCACCATTGTTAACGAAGTTCGCTGTATATATACTCTTTATCATGTTCAGAAAATTTCCTTGTATTCCAATCTTTTGGAGTGTTTTTATCAAGAAAGGGTGCTGTATTTTGTCAAATACTTTTTCTGCATCTATAGATATAATCATGTGATTTTTTTCCTTCAATCTGTTTATATGGTGTATTACATTGATTGATTTTATTATGTTGAACCATGCTTGCATACCTGGAATGAATCCCACTTGGTCATGGTGTATAATTTGCTTAATGTGTTGTTGAATACAGTTAGCAAGTATTTTGTTGAGGATTTTTATGTCTAGGTTCATTAGCGAAATTGGTCTGTAATTTTCCTTTCTTGTGGTATCTTTGTTTAGCTTTGGTACTAGGGTAATGTTGGCATCATGGAATGAGTTAGGTAATGTTCCTTCTGTTTTGATTTTTTGGAAGAGTTTCAACAAGATTGGTGTTAGTTCTTCCCAGAATGTTTTGTAGAATTCACCTGTGAAGCTGTCTGGCCCAGGGCCCTTCTTAGTTAAGAGGTTTTTATTGGCTGATTCTATCACTTTAGTTGTGATTGGTTTGTTGAGATCATCAATTTCTCCTTTCATCAATATAGGCTGCTTATGTGTTTCTAGGAATTTGTCCATTTCCTCTGAATTGTCATTTTTGTTGGAATATAGTTTTTTAAAGTATCCTCTTATGATAGTCTTTATTCTGTGGGGTCAGTGGTGATATCTCCTTTCTCATTTCTTATTTTGTGTATTTGTGTCTTCTCTATTTTTTTCTTTGTTAGTCTAGCTAAGGGTTTGTCAATTTTATTGATTTTCTCAAAGAACCAGCTCTTGGTTTTGTTTATCTTTACAAGTACTTTCTTATTTTCTATTTCATTTATTTCTGCTCTTTTCAGGTGGTAGGCTTTGACCTGCATCCCACCACAGTAGTTGTAGGGTGTATTAGTCAGCCAAAAGGGTGCTGATACAAAATACCAGAAATTGGTTGGTTTTTATAAAGAGTATTTATTTGGGGTAGGAGCTTATAGTTACCAGGCCATAAAGCATAAGTTACTTCCCTCACCAAAGTCTATTTTCACGTGTTAGAGCAAGGTGGCTCTCAATGTCGGTGACTCCCTTCCAGAGTTGTTGCTTCTCTTTCCTCTGTGAGGTTACTTCCCAGGGCTCCAGCTTAAGGCTTCAGCATCAAACTCTAACATCAAAACTCCAACCTCAAAAACCCTCCAACTCTGTCTTTTGCCATGCCTTTTATCTGCGATACCACTTGGTATCATGCCACCCTTTGTAGGTGGGGACTGAACACCCTACTGGCACAAGAGGTTTACCTGATTACTTAAGCAGGTAAACCTCTGAATCCAATATAATCTATATGCCCAGAGGAAAAGATCAGTTTACAAACATAATCCAATATTCCTTTTTGGATTTCATCAATATCAAACTGCTACCTGGGGCATAGATAGTCCCCCTTCCTAGCATCTGTGGCAGAGGCATGTGACTTTTTGCTTGGTTAATTAGATGTTCCCATATGGGACTTTGGTCTGTCTATGAGGGAGCCATGCAAAGATGCAAGTCCAATCAGAGATTGTTTTTGTTGGTAAGGTATATTTGAGAGATCAAAAACTCCATGGAAACTGTTTGGTGATGGAGGCAATGAGTGGTCACTGGTGCTGCCTGTTCTGTGGTAAGGTAGACTACATTCTTGGCAGCTTACTTTCAAGCTAAGTAACTGGACTATTTACCATTTGTATAATCTACCATTCTCTTTCCAACACATTTTTTCTGGTTAAGGTCAGAGTTGGTTTCTGTTGCTTACAACCAATAACTCTCATTGTCATACTAAATAAAGTTCCAAGGTAGGAGCCAAAAAAGCTCAAAGAGATGTTTGAATATTTGGAACAGCATCTGGAAAAGCATAAGGTAATAACTGTATCTTCATGTTTACTGGAGCAAAGAAGGAACACACAGTTTTGCTATAGTTATCACCTCATCATTTTTAAAACTAGGCTTTTCATAAAGAAGGTTAACTATGAGAAAGAGTCACTTTTATACTCATTTTACATCCTCTGAAAAATACATCTTCTTAACTAAACTTTTAGTATTCATATAGTATCCTTAGTGTATAATGTTGGCACTATAAAACTCAATTGAGGCAGGAATCTAAAAGAAATCTTCAAGAAATGAAGGGATGGTTATCAGATAAAAATCTCAAAGGTGTAAAGATGTCAATTATCCCAAATTAGTTCATAAATCAATGCAACCTGGATAAAAATCCTATTGGAGGGATCTTAAATAATTCCACTTATTTTTTTTTAAGTGGGCTCATGTGTTTACTAAGAAAATAAGGAAATGATAAACACAAAAATCACAATAGTCATCTCCTCTTGGGAAAGCATTCAACAAATGAAAAGGCTCAGGGAGGGATAAACCAGGAGCATCAAAGGTACTGGTAATTTTTAATTTCTTATGTCAGGTGGTGGGTACATGGGTATTAATTTTGTTAATTATCTTTATATCTTCTATAAATACTATAAGGGTGTGTGATATTTCATAACTTTTAAAAATGTTAAAATATTTTAAAATGCTAAAAGAGAAAAATAATGAGCATTAATCTCCCTTACTAGATATGATATATGACTTTTTAAAATATTATGATAATGATATTGGAAAAGAGAGATAGAAAAACAGAACATAAAACATAAAGCCTCCAGAAATAGACTCATAAGGGAATTTAGTTTGTGATAAAGACAGCATTTCAAATCAGGGAGGAAATTACAGATTATTCATTCAATGATGTGTTGGATAGACAGGCCAGAAATTGGAAAATATATAAATGGATCCCTAGCTCATTCTTATGCCAAAATAAATTCTAGATGGATCACAGACTTAAATGCAAAAAAAAGAAAAAGGAAAAAGAAAACCATAAAAAGTCATAAAACTGTGAAAGTACTAGAAGAAAATTTAAGTTAAAATGTAATGAGGGGAAAGTGGATTTGGCTCAACTGATAGAGCATCCACCTACCATACAGGAGGTCCAGGGTTCAAACCCAAGGCCTCCTGACCCATGTGGTGAGCTGGCCCACACGCAGTACCGATGCATGCAAGGAGTGCCGTGCCATGCAGGGGTGTCCCCTGCACAGGGGCGCCCCACACACAAGGAGCGCACCCCATAAGGATAGCTGCCCAGCGCAAAAAAGTGCAGCCTGCCCAGGGTGGCACTGCATACACAGAGAGCTGATGCAACAAGATGATGCAACAACAACGAAAAAGAGACTCCCAGTGCCTCTGACAAGAATGCAAGCAGGCAAAGAAGAACACACAGTGAATGGACAAAGAGAGCAGACAACGGGGTAGGGGTGAAGGGGAGAGAAATAAATAAACAAATCTTTTTTTTTTAATGTAATGAGGAAGACCTTTATTAGCACAACACAAAAGTGAGAAACTATAAAGAAAGATTTTTATGATTGGATTGATTTAGCATCCCAAAAATTAAAAATTCTGTGTAATAAGCTGACATCTCAAGGATGAAGATGTCCTTGTCTGAAACCTCAGAACCTAGGAATGTAGGAATGCTTCCTTATATGGGAAAAGGGACTTTGCATATGTGGTTAATAAAGACCATGAGATTATCCTGGATTATCTGGGGTGGGCCCTAAATGCAATCACAAGGGACCTTATAAGAGGGAAGAATAAGGTCAAAGGAGGAAGAAATGTGACTACAGAAGCAAGAGGTTAGAGTGATGGAAGACAGGAATCACCAGTCAAGGGACGTAAAGGCAGACCCTAGAAACTAGAAAAAGCAAGGAAAGTGATTCTCCTCTAGAACCTACAGAGGAACCAGCCCTGCCACACCTTGACTTTAGCCCAGTGAAACTGATTTCAGACTTCCAGCCTCTAGAAGAGAATAATACATTTGTGTTCTTTTAAGCCACTAAATTTCTGGTAATTTGTTACAGTAATAATAGGAAATTAATACAGTCAGTATGTCAAAACTACCAAAAATATTTCAACAAAGTGACAATATGCTAAGAACCCAATATATCAATAGTTGTTAAAAATCAATTACAGAAAAGAGAGTCACTGTGATGGAAATATAAACAAAACCAAGAGGCTGTACACCAAAGAAGAAATACCAACTGGCCAATAAGCAGATGAAAAATATTCAGCTTTGCTAACAATCAAAGGTATAAATAGTCAAAGGCATAAAGATAAAGCAGTTTTCACCTAGATTGACAAAAATGAGAGGGCTTGCTATATTCTCTATATTGAGAAGTATATTGGGAAATGGGTATTTCATGCACTATAGATGGGACTATAAACTGATAAAATCTCTCCGAAAAGTAATTTTTCAAACTGGTTCAAAATTTTAAGCATGCTTACACTTTGATCTATATACTCAACTTTTAGGAATTTATCCTAAATTAAAAATAAGAAAATTGTGCAAAGATACAAATACAGAATGTTCATTTCAGCATTATGTACAGTAATGAAAATTAGAAAGAACCTAGGAGATTCATTAAATAAGTTATTATACATCCATATAAGAGAATTCATTGTAAGCATTAATATACTATTGACTTTAAAATGTGTATTATATATCTTTTAATGAAAGGTTATACAAAATATCACATCTGGTGTCATCCCATTTATGTAAACCTATATATTTTATAAAATTCTATATTATATATTGTGTTAGATTGTGTTTTATTCTCAATTCTACACTTCTCCTTAGTCATATGACCTTGTATCACACTATAATGGGAACAGTATATTTCCCAGCCCCATTGATCTTGAGTTTGACCATTTGATTTGTTTTGGCCAAGGGATATTAAAAAAAAGGGGGACAACATGTCATTACAAGCCAAGACCTTAGGTTCACATACTTGCACACCTGCTATCTCCACAAGAAAAATATGCCCCATATAGCTCCTGCACTCTCCTTCAAGAGAATGCAAAGACATTAGAATAGAAACCAAAACCTTGAACCAAGCCAAATCAACCCCCAACTGAAGAAGACACACTCCAGCTGAATCACAGGCCCATTAGCAAGAAAAGTAAATATGTATCGTAAGCCACTGAACGTTAGGTGTCATATTATGAAGCATTATTGTGACAATAGCTGACTAATACATATATTGTTTATTATAAAGAGAAATCTAGAAAGCAAATAATTATGATGCTAACCTTGACTATCTGTAGACAGGAGAATTCACTGCTATTTATCAGTCTGGAGAGCTCATCTAAATAAATGCTGTCATCTAAATGCCAACAACTCAGCCCGGCCTCTCTCCTGAATGCCAGATCCATATATCCAAGTGCCTATTCAAATCACTTGGATGTCTCGAAGATAATATGTCCAAAACTGAATTACTGGTATTCCCTTCAAAATCTTTTCTACCTAGAGTCTTCCTCATCAAATTGAAGACAATTTCACTCTTCCAACTGCTCAAGCCAAAAAAACTTGTAGTCATCTTTGAACTCTTCTTTTTCTTGTGTACTCCACATCCAGTCCATCAGAAAATCATGTTGGCTCTAACCTCAAGGTTATCCAGAATCCTGCCACTTCTCACATTCTCCACTGCTACCTACCTGGTCCAAGCCACCACCTTCTCTCACCTGGATTACTTATAAACCTCCTAAATTGTCTCCCTACTTCTACCCTTGCCCCTATTCTCCATACAACTGCTAAAGTAAACCTTTTAAAATATAAATCACATTATCTTATTTCTCTGATCAAAACCCTCCAGTGGCCCAATATTTCACTCATGATCTGGTCCTTCTTACCTTACTGACGTCATCACTGTCTAGTCTCTCTCCATTACTCACTCTCCTTTATACTAGACACAGGAAAATTTTCTTCCATTAGATCCCTTGAACTGGTGATTACTTCTGCTTGAAACATTTACTCCTTGATATCCCAAAAGCCCTTCCCTCACAAGTCTCTGCTCAATTGTCACCTTCCCAAATACTCTTTTTTTTTTTAATCTCTCCCCTTCCCCTCACCCCCAGTTGTCTGCTCTCTGTGTCCATTCACTGTGTGTTCCCCTGTGACCTTTTCTATCCTTATCAGCGGCCCCGGAAATCTGTGCTCCTTTTTGTTGCATCATCTTGTTGCGTCAGCTCTCCGTGTGTGCAGAGCCATTCTTGGGCAGGCTGCACTTTCTTTCGCACTAGGCACCTCTTCTTACAGGGCGCACTCCTTGCACGTGGGCTCCCCTATGTGGGGGGCACCCCTGCATGGCAGGGCACTCCTCGCACACATCAGCACTGCGCATGGGCCAGCTCCACAAGGGTCAAGGAGGTGCAGGGTTTGAACTGAGGACCTCCCATGTGGTAGGCAGATGCCCTATCCATTGGGCCAAGTCCACTTTCCCCAAATACTCTAAATTAGAAATTTGCCTCTTATCATCTCCTTTTCCCACTTTACTTGTTCTATTATTTTCATAGCACTTATTACCTTCTAACATATTATGTATTTTAATTATTGTATTTTATTATAATCTGTCTCCCCTGCTATAGTGTAAGCTCCTTGAAGGCAGCTATTTTTGTCTGTTTTGTTCACCACTGTGTTCCAAGTGCCTAAAACAATGCACATAGTAGAATATGTGGAATATGTAGAGCAAATTAGTGAATTTCTGTTTTCATGTATTTCTTCATTTTTATAATTACAATGTCTCATTTTAACAAAGCATTTTAATATAAAAAATAAAGGATTCTCATTTTGAAACAAAAGTTTTATAGTAGACATGAGTATGACTAAGTATTTTTCTCACATCAACTCTTTTCAATGACTGATTGATCCAACAAGGGTTTTCTCCTTGAACTTGAGTGGAACTAAATCCATTAATTGCCCGACTCAAAATTACCACCCTTAAATTTATCTGCAGCTCCAGATTCACTAGCTATCCTGATAGCAAAAGCTTTGCAGCTGATTTTTTTTCAGCTCTCGGTGACTTCTCTCCAAGAATAGTCACAAATAGTCTCTTCGTTCTGCTAGAACTATTGGAGCAAGGAGAGGAACTGCTTTAATGAGGCTTCCTAATGTTCCTGAACAGCCATGAGATACCTGCCTGGTCCTCTCAAAATACTTTATAAGTCTCACTTTGTGGCCAAGACATAGGAAATATATGTTTATATAAAAGGAGATGGTCCTGTTGTTTTAACTCTCTCAATGCCTTCCTCTGCACCAGGTTCCCTGCCAGCTAACTTTGGGAGACAGAGCTTGTGCTATTAGCTAATTGCTATGCAATCAGATTTAGGCATTGAGCTCTTCTCCCTTTTCTCGTCACCAAGAGCTCCAACTTGCTCTCATTTCATTGGCGGATCTGCTTGAATTCATCTTATTTTCAGTTATAGACTAAGCTCTCCAGAATAAATACCTACAGCTAAAATCCTTTTATGGATTTTTGATGTTTTGGGTGGAAGAAGTTTTCCATACTCATACTCTCCTTTGGTTACCCCAAACAGCGGTATAATCTGAGTTATGGTATGACCACAATTGAATGACAGGGTGATATAGTAGTCGAGTGCACAGAGTTTTTAAGTAAGACTACATTGGTTTAAGACCTTTTTCACTATGTTGGGCAAGTTAGTCAAGTTCCTTAACTGGAAGCTAGAACAGTGGGGTTAATAATAGCATATCTACCATAGGATTGTGTTAAGGAATAAATGAATCATTCCCACTACAAAATGCTTCCAATAAATGACAGTTCGGATTATTATGCAAGCTCTACTGAGAGCAAGCTCCCCAGCTGCCCCCCTTTGAACCAGATTGGTAGCCCTAAACCCCTTTTATTTAGAAATTTCAGGAGAACCCCTGATTTAAAACAGGACTCACCAAGCATCTTCCGGTTTTCCATAATCAACTCTCCTCCAATGCTTAAATGAAGATATCGGTTTGCCCATGTTGTAAAATTACCCAATACTTGCACACAGTAGGCATTCAGTAGAAAATCAAATCAGCAGAAGAATGCAAGTCATACCACCACCTGGGGAAAGCCTGTTCTCCAATCCATTAGCAATGGTAAGGTTAGTGTTTTCAGATAGTCTACCACTGAGTAGAAATTGGCCATCCTTGAGTCTAAATTTCCATGACTTCCTTAATCTCACATCTCTGCAACCCCAAGCATTATTGTACTTTCTTCATTGTTGCCTCTTGATAAGACCCACTAAAGTATGAAAAGGCATTAAGACTAAAACCATTCTCAATTTTATTCAGTTATTGATGCCAAGCAACTTCTTAAAAAGTCAGAGTTTCCAGAACTTTGTGCCTAGATTTTAGAAAAGAACTGCTAATCAATGGAAACCCAATGTAATCCTAACTCCATGCAACTTCCCCAAGTCTCTAACATTTAACACAAGTCATCTCATTTGGATGAAAGTAAAATTTTATTGTTGGCAGAGTTGTATATGTTCTAAATGGGTTAAAGAAGAATTTGTTTTTACTTTCCATTTAGTCTGGGCCATCTCAGGAAGAGAAAGTGGATTGTGAGGCTGAGGTCACCAGCACTCTGCCCAAATCCAAGCAACAGGGAAGGACCTGAAGGCACAAAGAAGCAATTCTATTTGGAAATGTCACACTGAGGTTACCAATTTAAAACTTTTGTTGAGAAGCAGTCAGGCATGGGATATATTATGTGTTGTGAAAAGATTTAAGAAGCACCTGTGTTGCTGGCAGGTGGATTTTTTCCATCGGAAAGCTCTGGGACTTTCAGAGACAGTGTCGTGGTAATGAAAAGCCCTGGTCTGAAGTTCAGGTTATTATTCTGCCACTAACTAATTCTTTATGAACCTGTCTGTTCTCCAGACCTTACTTTATCTTTCATATAGTGAGGGATTTACGCTAGAGGATCTCCAAGGTCTATAACTTCAGACACAGGAAACGGAAGACAGTATATCCTTGTACAAAGGCTCTTTGTTCTGGAATTCCTTGCTGCTGTGCCTCCAGACCCCACGCAAGCACAATCTTTATAAATTAGCATTTTATTGACTTTAGCATGTGTTGTCCATTGGTGCTTCTGTTTTAATTAAATGTTATTATTTGTCTCTGTGTCCTGAGGCCATGTGTTGGGAATGGATGAGATTCCATAAATCAGGCCCAGAGTTCTGGGTTGGGACTTCATTGACGGTTCTCATGATGTCACTGTAATTCTTGCCCTTGGATCAACAGAGGAACTTTGATATTCTCTTCATGGCTAAGCAAAGGCTTTTTTCGGTTTATCTCGCTTCTTGTTGAAAACACACAAAGCCCTTCCCCAAAATTCAGTCTTCCCTGGTATAAAAAGAGCATTTTGTTCTCCTTTCAATGTTTTTGCTGTTTTTAGGTGCTCCCATCTCTCCTGGAGGCATCTCCCTTGGGGACTCTGAGTAGTTGTGCTCTGTGACATGAAGTCCAGACTTGAGACTATGGTCATCCTCACGCCAGTTAGATTCATCCCAGAGCCATTGCCCCCAGGAAAGGTTGTGGATATGGTTTTAGAAAGCAGCACTATGTTTATGTCCAAACAATATTACTACCCTTCAGAAAAAAGTCCATTACATATACTGAGTTCCAAGCATACTTTGGGGAGGAAGAGGGATTACTTATTAACCATTCTTTGTCTATGCAAAATAAATATTTCTTGAAAAAATACCCACCTAATTATGTGGACCCAGAGCAACTGTGAGCATCCTTTCAGGCTCCTCTATCTTTCTCAAAAATAGCATTTTCATTTTTCTGAGCTTCTAAAGTTTTAGGTTTTTACTTGATTATACCTTCAATTCTTTAACAAATATCCATAGAGTACCCAGTATGCACCAGGCGCCATTCTAAGCACTCCATATATATTAGTACATTTACTCCTCATAGCAACCCCATGAAGCAGGTATTATTATTATTATTATCCTCATCTGATGAAGAAACTGAGGCACAAAAGGGCTAAATAACTGAGGTACAGCTAATGGGCACCAGGGTCAGTATTTAAACACAAGCAGTTAACCCCCAGAGGCCATATTTTTGGCCACTAGTCTAAGCTACTTCCACTCTAGTTTGTAGAAATACAGCAATGGCCCAGTCAAAAGCCCTGCCTCAGGAATTTACATTGTAATGAGGGAAAACAGGTAAGAACCACACAAATAAACCAACTAAACAATTGAGAAGACAGTGATCATTGCTAGGGTTAAGAAGGAAATGAAGTAGAGTATGGAGATAAAGATGTCCTAAGGCAGAGGAGCCTCATCTGATCATGTGGTGAGAGAAGGGCTCTCGAAGGAGACCACATCTAAGCTCGTTCCTGAAGAGAAGTTTGGGGGAGGAGAGCTCTAGTCAGAGGATCAGGATGGCAGAGGCCCCAAGTTAGAAATGGGCTTGGAAAATTCCAGAAACAGAAAGGTCAACACGCCTGGAGAGTATCAGTCAAGGGACAGAGAGAAAGGAAGCAGAGCTCAGCTCTTGGAGGTCCCAGAAGTTTGAATTCTGTACGCAGTGTTGTGAGAAGCCCTGGCACACACCCAGTGAACGCTAATGGTCCCCACACCTCTGGATCTGTGTGTGCCCCTCTCAGCACACCAAGACACCCAGAACTACTGAGCCTTATCCCCAGGATGCTCTGTTATACCCCTCTCCAAAATTGTTGCTTTAGTCAGATGCTGTGTTCAAACTTGTGGTCCTAGAGTCAGATTATCTGGGTTTCAATCTCTACCTTTCTGCTCACTATTTGAATGACGTTGGACAAATTACTGAGCATAAGCATCAGTTTTCTGATCTGAAAGTAGGATCCTAAAGTATACATCCCACAAGATGACTGTGAGAATTAAATGAGATGCATGTCATGTGCAGCGCAGTGTCTAGACATAGTGGGCAGGCACCTGAATGTAGGTTTTGTGTGGTTATTTTTATTAATAGTGTCAGGAATTCAGCCTTGAGGTGAAAACATCGCCTGGCAGAAAGTGCTGGAATCTCTGGCATTGGTTGTTTTGGTTTCTAGGTCAATAGTAGCAAATCAGTAAAAACGGCCCGAAAAGAAAGAAAGAAAGAAAGAAAGCATAATCCAAAATGTCTACAATTTCTCAAATAACATGATCCCTAATTTTTTTTTTTTTTTTTTTTTTTAATGCAACGTCCTGGACAATTTGAACGTCCTTCATTTAAAACCCTTCCTCCCTGGGCCCAGGGATTCTGAAGAAGCTCAGTTCTGTTTCCTATTAAGTGCAGGTACAGCCACCGTCAGAAGTGATGAGGTTACTAAACTGAAATGTACGGCCCCACAAGAAACTCAATCCTTAGCCAGATGAAGAAAAAGGAACATTTAACCAGAAGAAGGCCAAGGCCAGGAATTCTGTTCAGATTTCCTGAGAAACAGAGCTTTCATCCAAATGCCCCGACTGAGGCCTCCTCCCGGTAGCTGAGTGTTTTCTTCTCTTTGGGGCTCCAAGGGTTCAATTAAATGAAGAGCCAAGCCCTGGCGCCATCTCCTGGCGGCCTCAAAAACTGAAAAATATATTTAACCTGAGGGATCCTCCCTCCTTGACAGAAATGACATGGGAGGAGAGGAGGCAGGATGGAGGGCAGGAGATGGGTAATTTCATCTTCTGTGTTTTCAACCTCCTGTTAAACCTTTGATTCAAGAAACACCCAGAGCAGACGATGACAGTCTCCGCCACGTAAAGCCCCCACGAGAGGCTGCCTCTGCTCTGCCACCACTTCCTTTGTTTCTCTAAGAGCTATGCACAGAATTTGCCTTCAAAGAGTTGGCCTCACTCTGGAGCTGCAGGCCTTAGGTCACCTCAGTGCCCAGAATCACGTGACACGGTTCCGTTTGGGGTCTTGCTCTCCCGGTGGGGGGGGGCGGCGGAGTGCCTGCCCTGGCCGTCACGGCTGCTTCGCCCACGTGGCTTCGGTGGGAGCAAGTCTGTCTGACCTGTGTGGCCTCCGCAGTTTGTCACCAGCTCATACTCATCTGAAAGCAAGGCACCTTGGCACCCACAGACACAGGGCCCGAGTTGGAAAGGAAATATAGGTGTGCAGGGTTCTGGCTCATTCCTCTGGAGAGATGAGCAGGACAGTTCTGAAGACAGGAAGGTCTCTTATCGAGCACATAAGTTTACTGATTTAAAATTTATTGGGCTCTTTCTGTTTGTCAGATAATGTGATAAACAACTTTACCTGCAGTTTCTCTTTACTCTCAACCCATGCAATTGGTTCCATTTTTCTTTTCACTTAGATAAGAAAACAGGCTCAGAGAACTTAAACAACTTGCCCAAGATTGTTTAGCCAGTAAATGGCAGAAGTGGGATTCAAACCTGTGCAATCTGATTCCTTTTAACCACTACTAAAGTATCTTCCAGAGATCCAGGATTTAGGATTTTCCCAGACGCTGCTGAAAACACAGCCCCTGGTCATATTTGCAGAATGAATGAAATGGGATAGTTGTCTATAGATAAAGAAATTGCTCTCCAAAGTCCTGTAAATGTGGGTGTGGTTGGGACAACATCAGGTACCACCTAATCTTAATCTCTCTTGAGCAACACATACTCAGTATAAATCCTTTCACACACTCAGCACAGTTCCTGAGCTGTAGCCCTCCCTATGCCCAACTAGCTTTTGGGGACCCTGTCAATAATTTTCTCACACCATCCATGCCTGATGATTGATTTCTCATGGTTATTTGCAAAAGCACAAATGCAAATGCTATTAACTGGTAATAAAACTAACCAGCCATTTCTAAAACCCAGTGCCAGCAACTGCCCAATGGTCCTCAGGGACCCCATGCTTTGCCAGATCCTGCTAAAGCAAATACTGCTTTTGATACTAAAATGCCAAGTGTGGCAACCTTGTCTTTCACTCAGCCCAAAATTTATAGAATGATGCTGTCCAGTGGGATCAAGAGGAAGGAGATGGTCTTTTAAAAATCACAGGAAGGGGGAGCAGATGTAACTCAGTGGCTGAGCACCTGCTTCCCGTATGCAAGGTCCTGGGTTCAATGCCCAGTACCTCCTAAAAACAAACAAAGAAGCAAACAAAAAAGCCAACTCTCATTGGGGGCAGATGTAGCTCAGTGACTGAATGCGTGCTTTCCATGTACAAGGTCCTGGGTTCAATCCCTGGTACATCACAAAGAATTTTAAAAATAGAAAAAAAAAAAAATCACAGAAAGCTTTCAGGATCTCTGATTCCAGAAACCAACCACCTAGGCTCAGTTTGTACATCTCATTCTTTTTCCAGATAACATTACTTTTTAAAATGTAAAAATTTAATTAGCATTCCCTAATCATCTGTTGGGTTCTTGGCACTATCCTAGACACTGTGGATATTAAAGAAAGGTCAGGATACCTGCCTTGAAGGTGCTTATAATCTAGTTCTGGAGATATGACCCACACATGAAACAATTCAAGAATAAGGCAAGGCAGTACCCAGTCAAGTGTGAGATGGCGAGGTCCACAGAATAAGGACTATTCACACTGTGGAACAGAAATGACCAGCATGGCAGAAGTCATCAGACATGAAGCCTACTGGTCTACCACTCACTAGTCCCTGCCCTCATTTCACCTCTTGATGCCTCAGTGACCTCATCTGTAAAATGAGTGCCCACCATAAACCATTATTTGTGGTTCAGGCAAAAGAGTGATGAGCAAGACAAAGACCTTGCTGTAATGGATTTTATGTTCTGGTAGTGGAGAACAGGGAGGCAGACAATAAATAGATGACTAGATAGATAGATTACATAATAGATAGTGATAAGAACTACGAAGTAAAGTAAATCAAGGTAAGGAATAGAGAGTGGAGGGGGGCCATGTTAAGGATGGTTAGAGGAGTGCCCCCAGAGTGGGAATGCAGATGAAGTGAGGGAGTGACCCACACTCATGCCTGCAGGAAAAACCCTCCTGGAAGAAGGACTAGCAAGGCATAGACTCTGAAATAGGAATGTCTCAAAATGTTTGGGGAACAGCCGGAACAGTGTGGCTGGATCGCAGTGCATGTCTGAGGAATGTCAGAAGTGAAGAGCAGCCAGGAGTGAAATCCAGAAAGGCCTGGCAGGTCATGGAAAGGAAATTGGACACAGAGCCTTTGAAGGCTTGAGGATGTGGGGCAGTACCAGGATATCTCAATTTATCTCCTATTCTAAGGGACGGCACCTGACCAAGACAATACTGAATGAGAAGGATTTGGAATGAAGGAATACAAATGCTAAGTGTTCATATTTAAGGGATGGTATGGGCTCCTTTGCCATTAGTGAGTAATTTGATTAAGAAATAACCAAACCAAGGAGGGAAACTATCAGGGGTAGAAGTCCAGTACCTACCAAGAAGAGCCTATCCTGAGCAAACTGGGAAACATATGATGCCTTTGACCCTCTGTAGGCAGTCGGTGCCCTGATGCTATCCCTCTTCTGTCCAAAGACTCCCAGGATGGTACCTTATTAGGGCCACAAAGCTCCTTTCCTCCTAAACACCAACCTGCCATTCAAAACTCATCATCCTGTATCTCGTTGCCTCATACGCCTCTACTGTAGATAACAGGTGCTGGTGCTAAATAAAACAAGCTTATTGGTTAATGCCTCTTTCTACTGAAGTATCCTAAGGCAGAAGAGAGAGTTTTCATGGCCTCAGAATGTCTGAAAGATGTAAACTGAAGTAGCCTATTGCAAGCAGGAAATTTCATTGGACGATTCATGTTTTGTCTTAAAGATTCATGGTAATGTTGCATTCTATTCCAGATCTACGTGTAAAAGCTTAACAGCAATGTTTTATGTTACTCAGAAAAATATGCCACATTTATCCTGTGCCTTGCCATACACCTGGCACACTGCCCAGTATCCCTAAGGCTAAGCAAACTCAATTCAAGAACCATGAACTTGATAACTAAACTTAACCCAGTTAAAACACTATTCATTCCAGAAGGACCATAAGTGTTGCTAATATTTGGGATTTCAAGCATGATGACTGTCTCATGGGGGGTGGGGGGGTATATAGGAGGCAGACGTCTCCTGGAGCAGATCTGTATGTCTTCTTAAATAAAGACTCTAATGCCAGGTCCTGTTCCACAGTTGTTTATCTTCTGAAAGTCTAAGCCATTTCAGATGTAAATTGGGTTACTAACGCAAGTTGGGAATATAATGCAACATGAATAGCATGTGCAATATGGCAGCTCAGTAGCCATTACCCAAGGCTGAGTAAATCCCCTCAATGCTGCGAACCTTGAGAAAGTGATGCTGTTGCATTGAATGAAAAAGCATTCAGAAAAAAACCTGACACTTCTGTTATCTAAATTGTAGTTTACAGCATCTCCCAGTGGCTACATTTCTCGTGTTTGTTTAAAGTTGACACTATTTTGGCTCATTCTGTAGTGCATTTAGGATAAAATGACTACTTGTACATACACAGTTGCCCACACAGATGGGGGGAATGTGTTTATTTGGAAAAGAAAAAGAAATTAGAAGAGAAAATAAAAAACCTTTCATGGTACAGGCACCACTACCACTGTGACTGCACAATGCTGTATTAACAATATTTTGAAGGACTTACTCTAAATAACAGTCCTTCCTTCCAACTCAGAAGACACATAATTACAGGCTTTCTGGATACTGCGGAAGGAAAGGACGCCTGCCATATTGAATGCTGCCAATACTAGGGGTTTGAGCAGCCTGCTGCTGCCGTACAGTGGGGACTATTGAAATGGCAACCACAGGAAGCTTTTTCTGCTTCCATCCAAACAAAGAGAACCAGTAAAATGTTTATGTTCTGTGCAAATTCTATTTTCAATTCTTTCACATTACCGATAATTATAATTAATATCAAATATAGGATGCTTTAAATAATTTCAGCTGCATTGTGAAACACAAAATGTACTGAAGATATAGTAAATATGTAAATTGTTTTACTATTTCTTTTTACCTTATTCCCTAATTTTCTGGCTTTTGTTGTGTCTATAGATCACTTTTTTAAAACTTAGGTCTGGTGTACAACTTTTATGAGTAATTAAAAACTAATAATATCACATTTCCTAAGATATTACGATTTTTGCTTCAAGGTACAAAAATATCTCAATCTGCAGTGGCAATTTTTGTTCTCTAAGAGGTTCTCTTCTTTATTAAGTGAAGCACTGATTTTAGGTTGAATCTACCTATCTAAAAATTTTAAGGATTCTTTAAAAATTAAATGGATTAAAAAATGAATCACATGTATTCATTTTTAAATTGAATATTAAAAAATATCCTAATTTGTGGACTTCACAAATTGATAGAGACAGATTAAGGGATGGGTCAGCTGAGAAGCTTTTCAGGAAAACAATCTACAAGAAGAGCTGAAACATCAAGGAAAATGTAATAAAATGGAAAAACAACTGAATTTATGTAAGCTATTTTAGAGAATACTATATGTAATCTGAATGAATACTTTTGATAACCCTTTTAGGTTTGGGGGGAGAATCCCCAAATAAATTGATAAAACTGCTTTTCAGAAGAGAGTTAAAAACGCTTAGTAAACTTAGCGATTGAAGATTTTTCTTAATCTGATAAAGGGCATTTACCAAAAATCTTCACCAATTATAATAAATGGTGAAATATTAACAACATTGCATTAACATTGGCAACAGTGAGAAATCAGAAAACCTCTAATATCCATCAATCAGAAAATGGATTAATAAATTGTGGTATTATTGTCCAATAGAAGGCTCAATAGCAGTTATTATTAATTAGTCAGATCTACGTGGCTGTACATGAATAGTGCCCTAAAATGCAAGGTTCAGTGAAGAAAGCCAGGTGCAGAATGTTGGGTGCAGCATGCTATTGTTCATGTAACTTCCAAATCAGACAGCATCATTGTATAGAGTTCATAAATTCATAACAGTATAAATGTATAGCCTGGGTCCTCCCTCAAATTCATGACAAGGTTGCCTTTGGGGAGAGAGGAGAATATATGGGCTTTCGCCTTTTTGTGGAATAGTCTATTCCTTTTTAAAGAGGAGAGAAATAAGAGGTATGAAGCAAACAGGACCAAATTTGAAACATTTGTTTATTTATTATGGTGGTTAAATAAGTGTTTTTCAGATATCCTTTCCTTTTTCCATTAAAAAACAAAAGAGGTTGATCTATTTAATTGCAGGGCCTTTGTTACCGCTGAGTATGATTTGCAAGCCTGGGGCCAGCACTAAGTGAAAAAGAGGCCTTAGCTGTACTGCTTCCTCCACTAAGTGCTCAGTCTCCCCTGTAAATGAATTCACATCAAATATTTCAATACTGGTTTGAAAGTGTATCAGATCATTACTTAACCTGAGACACCCCCGCATCTCCTTCAGCCCATATTTTGAAACAGTCTCACAACTTCACAGGGACATAACCATGAATAGGGATAAAATTCCAGAGTCAAAATAAAGAATTTAGCAGCTGGCCAAATGATTTCAACTAACATGTGTATAATACCAATATATATCTGTACATAAGCTCGTGTAAATAAAAATGATACCATAAGAATTTGAGGGGGAAAAGTGCAATTTTATCTTCCTTAGGCTTATAACCATTTTCGGCAATTCATTAAAATTCCTGAAGTCCCACTCTGACTTTGGTGTCTGGTCATAGAAAAAGAACTAGGGGAAGCTATTGAAAATCTTAGGAGCAACAAGAAAATCAGGCAAGATAGAGTCCCCACAAATTTTTATTTTTGTTTGAATTTTCAAGTGTGCATTTTAACAAACAGGAAAATTCCTGATTTGTGCTATTGTTCTAAGTTGACAGAAATATAACCAAAATGGCCTTATAGACTGCTATCACTCTCAAATACAACAGATTCAATTGGAACAGGAACTTGGCAATGCTGATAGAAGAATTCTTAATTTAATTCACTGCTCTAAATTGTATAAATGTGCCAATGTGTTAGAAACCCCTTGAGAGAATATTTCTTAGGAAATTAAAAGAAAATGTGATTTGGGATAAATGTATTTGAGGCTATGATTTATCTGCATAAGGAAGATAAAGTTTGCCCCCAAATAAATTTTGCAGTCTAGACTGCAGTCTAAAGAAATGAGACCGTAATCTACTCTTTTCTCCTGCTTTCACAATAGAACCACTCACAGTTGTGATGAGAATTATCCCAAATTACATGGCATAAAAACTGGCATTGCCTCACATGTTATTAGTCTATTTGCAGATGGCACCACAATTTACAATCCGACCCCATTTTGAGAAATGCTGATTCTGCAAACACTCTGCTTGAAAGCAAGAGTGGAACTCTTAGAATCACAGCAGAGACATACTCTGTTTAATCTTTACAAAATTTACATTAAAGTAGTTCTTAATAGCTCAAAATAACTCTATCTAATCTCTACTTTGATCACAAACAATTAAACATAATTATTTTATAGAGTGTGAATTTTAAAAGACCTAATATGTTGGACAGTTATCAAAATATGACCAGTGAAACTTCAGGTAATTAGGCTTCCAAATATAAAAATAAGCAATTTTACAGAGAAGAGCAAAAAAGCAATTAGCAGATACTGTGAGAATCCTCCTAAATAAAGGAAGTTTGAGAACTCCAGTTCTTAGGCTTTTTTTTTTTCTATAACTTATACTTACAGACTGCCATAAGTCTACAAGTTTAGTATGAGATTAGTATGAAAAAGAAAGTAACCACTCAACTTCTTACACCTATACTAAATATTTGGATAGATGGAGATTCAAATCAGCTACACAATGCTGTCCTCTTGGTTTCAGCTTCTGAGAACCAGCTGTTTGTACAATGCTCAGTTCACTAAAATGCATCCAGATAAATCCTCTAGAAAGCATTCCTATAGTTCGTACTATTCTTTATAATCTTTTTATTGTAAGGTCAGTAGTAATGCCCCCTCTTTCAGTTCTGGTTTTATTTATTTGAGTCTTCTCTCTTTTTTCCTTGGTCAATCTAGCTAAAAGTTTTGTCAATTTTGTCCATCTTTTCAAAGAACCAGTTTTTGGTTTTGTTAATTTTCTCTATTGTTTTTCTATTCTCTGTTTCATTAGTCTTCACTCTAACCTTTATTATTTACTTCTTTTTGCTTGCTTTAGATTGAATTTGCCCTTCTTTTTCTAGTTGCCCAAGGTGGAAAGTTATATTATTAATGTGAGATTTTTTCTTTTTCAACATAGGCAGGGAAGTGAATGTGGCTCCAGCATCTGAGCTCCCACCTACCACATGGCTGGTCCCAGGTTCAGTTCATGGTGCCTCCTAAAGAAGATGAGCAAGACAGCAAGCTGATGAGACAGGCAGGCTTACCAAGCTGATGCAACAAGGTGATGTAACAAGAGACACTGGGAAAACATAATGAGAGACACAACAAAGCAGGGAGTGGAGGTGGCTCAAGTGATGAGGCATCTCCCTCCCACATCAGAGGTCCTGGATTCAGTTGCTGGTACCTCCTAAAATGACCAGCACACACTAAACAAACAGCAAAAAAAACAATAGGGGGTAGGGAGAAATAAATAAATCTTTTTTAAAAAGTAAAATAAAGTAGGCATTTACAGCTATAAAAAGTCCTTCTAGCCAGCAGAAAAACAAACTCATGAAGAAGATCCCCCAAGGAATCAGAGGCATCCAATGTGTTCATGGGCAAGGTAGACTTCCAGGATCAGTCATTCATTGCTTTCATGCATCTCATCCAGTCCCCCATCCTGGGGGGCATGACCATGCAGATGCCTCCTGGGAGATATGACCATGTTCATACTGCTGAAACCTTCTAAAAGCAAAATCCTACAAACTTCATGGTAGATGTCGTCTTCAGCAAAATGGCCTACAAAGCCAGCAATAGGGACAATCTGATTGCAGGATTGATAAGTTTCTGGATACGGTCATTGTCCTTGCCCCTGGAGAATGGGACCCAAATATTCAAATTGAGCCCCCAAGGAAGAGTCCTCTGCTGGCAAAAGGAAATCTGTGTTCTTCTTGACCAAGGTGGGCCAGATGAACAACTCTGAGGATGCAGCAGAGGTGGAGGTACCTGCTAGGGTACTGGTAGGCCTGGCTAGAAGGGACAGCAGGGATTATGGATAGATGTCAGCAGTACATGAAACTAGAAAGGAGCTTATCCGGACAGGACAATTCTTCAATAGTCTGTGTGTGGATGTCACATGGCAAGCTGCCCTGTTCCCAAAAAACTTCTATTACTGCTTCCACACTCAGTCCATTTCTGCTATTCTATTCCTCTACCTTGGCTGCATCACCAATTTGCTCACCTTTGGCAGGTTTCTGGGAGATACCAACAACTATCAGGGAGTGATGGACAGCTTCCTGGGCATTGTCATGACTGGCTCATTGTTCCACCTCTTCTTGGATCAGCCTCTCACCATCCTCAGCAGCACAGGATCCATCCTCATCTTCAGGAAGCTCCTCTTTGACTTCAGCAAAGGCAACATTCTGGATTACATGGAGTTCTACCTCTGAGTTGGTCTCCACTCAACTATCCATTGCCTCATCCTGGTGGCCACAGATGCCAACTTCATCATCAAACATACCACCCCCTTTTCACCAAGGAGGGCTTCTTCACCCTCATCAGCTTCAGTTTCTTCCACTATACCATCAAGAAGATGATTGATGCCTTCCAATACTACCCCATCAACATGGACTTCATACCCAACTCCATTGCCACCTACAAATGTGAGTGTATCATTCCCAACACAATTAAAATAACCATGTTCAATGCTTCTGCCCTGCTGGCACCAAGCACCAATGCATCTCTGTACAATCTCCTTAACCTCCCAGCACTGGACTGGTTCTTGTTGAGCAAGGAGTGTCTGAGGTATGGTGGGTGACTGCTCAGGATTTACTACCAGTTCATCCAAGATCTTGCACTCAGGTTCTTCATCCTTTCTTCAGGAAATACTCCATGACCTTGACCATGAAGAAGTTCAAATTCAGCCATTATTTCCCCACCAAGGTCCGAGTCCTGGTGGCTGATTTTTCCACTGTCTTCTTCATCCTGCTATTCCATGGGATTGATGCCTGCTTCAGCCTGGAAACCTCCAAGGTCCACATGCCCAGGATCATGGAGCCCAAATGGCCTGACCATGGTTCGTAGTCCCCTTTGGAAAGAACTGTGGGGGGTGTACCTGGCCTGCATACTGCCTACCCTGCTGGTGGAAGGTCTTTTTCTGGCAATATAGTAGATACTGATTGCACAGTTTCCATGGGAATCTTTATAACTGAATGAGGAAGGAACTGGAGCTCCTCACCATTATCCTCATGGGCACTTTTTCTCCTTCTCTGTGAGAATGTTGTCAATCCAGGCCAGATCATGCTGAAGACAATGAAGTCCAAAAGCCTTCAAACAATGATGAGGTACATGAGTGACTTCTTTCAGTTATTCAGAACTCAATCAAAATATCATCTTGCATTTCAAAATTTACTGTCCAGTTTCACCTGCTTTCAACTACTCACGGAGCCCAGTCTTCAGGATGCCACAGGAGAAGATAAAGATGGAGTCAGACTATGACTACATAGACATGGACAAATATCAAAGAGAAGCTGATTGCAAGACCACCCTCTAGAATTACACAGTTTTTCACAGCTAGTGGATAGAATCAGGGCATGGTTTAGACCAAGATTGGAAAATTTGTTTTGTAATTTTACATATTAAAAAGTGCTGAAAAAGTCTTATCTTTTCTCTTTATCTCATTTAGTTTTCTATGGGCCATATGAAAATTTTGAACTATCTTTATTATGTGCCGTGCTCCAGCATAGAAGTGTGACTGGGCTTTATCAAATTGAAAAGCCAGTTCCAAAAGTCTGTTAATGAAAAGGAAAAAAAAAAAAAAAAAACACATCGTGGATAAATTTTTTAAAATAAAATTATTCTTGCTAAAGTGAAATCTCAAATTACATATTAAACAAAATAATCCTTTAAATTAATATCACTGATTTTTCATGCCCAGAATCAAGTTCCTTTATGAGTTTGGGTATGTCCTTCTTTCAAATTTTCAAAGACTTGATTTCCAAAATTAAACTCCCATTCACATGAACATTACATGATAGGCAGAGCAAATGTCAAAATTTGTAAGACTATTAAAACCTGTTAATAATGAATCAAGTCTTTTCCCCATGAAATTTAATATCGGTCATTTTATCTTCAGTCTACATTCAATCCATCCAGTCACGTTTATTTAACAATGCATCAGTCATTTACTTTCCCCAAAACAAATATGGATTTGAATCTTGAGTAAATCATTTGGTTAGACTTAGTTACTACATGAGTTTGGTATAGTGCCTGATCCATAGATCTCAATAAATTGTTGGCTTAAATCTCAGAGCTCCCCTCCTAGGGATACTGCCAAAAGGTACAGCTATAAACCTGTATCACTTCTATGATAGCAGCAGAGTCACATAGCTGTTCCTAATCCAGAACCATAGCCTGATCTAAATTCTTCATCTTCATCTGCACCAATCCTGGGAGAGCTAACAATCTACCCTTAATATTTAAACATGGCTGATTTTGAATAGCAAAATCCAGATTAAATTGTAGAAATGTTATGGATTCGGGAGTAGATGTGTTCTATACAAGCTGGAAAACTATGATGTTAATTCATTGTAAATTGATCACTGCAATTTTCATATTACATGCCATTTATATTTGTATATACATAAACATTTTAATTTCAACTCCCATAAGTATTAGTATATTGTGTCTTCATTTTCATTCATCTCAAAGTATTTTCTAATTTCTCTCTTGATCTCTTCTTTGACCCTCTGGTTATTTAGCAGTGTTTGTTTAATTTCAACATACATATGAATTTTCTAAATTTCCTTCTGTCATTGATTTCTAATTTCGTACCATTTTGAGCAGGGAACTTACTTTGTATGATTTCAATCCTTTAAATTTTATTAAGATTGGTTTTAGGCTTACTTGATGGTCTATCCTGGAGAATATTCCATGTACACTTGAAAAGACTATATACTTTACTGTTCTGAGGATCTCAATATACTGTTATAAAAACTAATGAAGTTTTTTTTGTTGATAATAGAAATGCAGGGAAGTGGACTTGGCCCATTGGTTAGGGCGTCCGCCTACCACATGGGAGGTCCACGGTTCAAACCCCGGGCCTCCCTGACCAGTGTGGAAATGGCCACATGCAGTGCTGATGTGCGCAGGGAGTGCCGTGCCACGCAGGGGAGCCCCACGCGCAAGGAGTGCGCCCCATAAGGAGAGCCGCCCAGCACGAAAGAAAGTTCAGCCTGCCCAGGAATGGCACCGCACACACGGAGAGCTGATGCAGCAAGATGACACAACAAAAAGAGAAACAGATTCCTGTGCCGCTGACAACAACAGAAACGGACAAAGAAGAACACGCAGCAAATGGACAAAGAGAACAGACAACTGGGGTGGGGGAAAGGGGAGAGAAATAAAATATAAAATAAATCTTAAAAAAAAAAAAGGAATGCATGTCTTATTACACAAGCCAAGCAATGCTAGCTGCTGTAAAAAAAAATTGCAAAAAATTTAATGGCTTAGTTTAAAAATAAAGGTTTATTGTTTAGTCCACAATTTATGCTCTAGGGAGCATATAATTTGTTCCATACAGTTATGCAAGGACCTGTTTTTTCATGCAATTGCTTCTTCACCATGAGTACACAGTTTAAAGGCTGTCCTAGGGTTATCAACCAGACATGGAAGGGGACGGAGAAAGTATACTTTTTCTTAACCACCTAATGCTAGACGTTACCCATCTATCCTGCTCATATTTCATTGAGAAAATCTAGTTAGGTACTCCACATGGGGACAGAGGGGTTTTTGGGAAGCTGGTTTGGGGGAGCAGATTATCATATGCCTTTTATACAAAATCTAAACACTGGAGTACACATTAAAAGAGAAAAAGCTTCACAGAATTCTACCACCAATGCCAAGATTTCACCTACTTCCTAAAGTTCTTTGTTAGTTGATTTGGTTTGGTTGCTTGCTTGCTTACTTGCGTGCTTGCTTGCTTGCTTGCTTGCTTGCTTGGCTTTTGGGGAGCAGGAGTCAGAATTGAGAGCATTTAACGTACTGTAATTTTTAAGCAGAGTTAACACAAAACACATATCATAGATAGAAAATGATATGCAGGAGGCAGATGTGGCTCAAGGGATTTGGTTTCCACCTACCACATGGGAGGTCCAAGTTCAATTCCCAGCACCTCCTGGAGAAGGTGAGCTGGCATGGTAGGCAGATGTGGTGAGCTGACACAAAAAGAGACACAAAGAGGAAAGACAATGAGAGACACAACAAACCAAGGTGCTGAGGTGGCTCAGGTGATTGAGTGCCTCTCTGCCACATTGGAAGCTCTGGGTTTGGTTCCTGATGCTTCCTAGAGAGATGAGCAGACACAGAAAGCACACAGCAAGTGGGCACAGAGAGCAGACAGCAACTTCAAACAATGAGGGAGGGATAAATAATAAAATGAACCTTTTTAAAAAAGAAAGAAAGAAAATGATACACGAGGGAATCTGATGTCTTGTCTGTCCCTAGATCATGAATTCATCTTTCTCAATTAAAAAAAAAAGACTAAAGTCATTCAGGATATTTTCTTTATTATTTACTTTTTTGGATTTTTCTTTCGAACTGAAAAAGCAATACACAGTTTTACTCCTTTTTTTTTTAAAGTTTGATTTATTGATTGATTGATTGATTTCCCCTCCCCTTGTGGCTTGTTTTGCTGTCTGTTCTCTGTGTCTATTCGCTGTGTGTTTGTTTGTTTTCTGTGTCTGCTTGTCTCCCTTTTGTTGTGTCATCTTGCTGCGTCAGCTCTCCGCAGCACGGGCATGGACCGTCAGCTCTCTGTGGCACAGGGGCAGGCCAGCCTGCCTTCACAAGGAGGCCCCGGGACGTGAACCCAGGGCCTCCCATATGATAGACGGGAGCCCAACTGATTGAGCCACAGCCACTTCCCAGTTTTACTGCTTTTTATTACAATAAGAAAAAAAGAGAATCTTAAAGAAAAATTAGGAAAAAAACACCAACTCCTCTTGCCCACAACCTGTCTTCCACTCCCAACTCTCCCTGAAGATAATAAATGTTAATTGTTAAATGTCCACACTATTTTCTACATTCATGCCATTGTACACCAATGAAAATACTCCCTCCAGTAAAAGGGTTTTCCCTTATTTTACAAAAGGAGGATCATTCTATTTACATTTCTCTGCAATTTGCTTTGCTAGTGATCATCTGTAACAGGTCTGTACATAAAAACCTAATTCTTTTTTAATAACTACAAAATATTCCAGAGAATGGACATACCACAGTTTATTCAACCACTCCCTATTGATAACATTCAAATGATTTCCCTTTTTTGTTGCTGTTGTTGCTCAAAAATGTATATCTTTATACATATACTTACAAAATAATGCCTTTATTTCTGAATCGTAAAACTCAACATGAATTTTAAAGATGCAGAAAATCATTACTTTCCTTGTCAATAAAAAGACCATCATGTTGCATTAAATATCCCTTCATGGTGGGTAAAAGGGGAAAAATGTATTTATTTCTCAGCACTGAGCCACAACGCTGTGATTAATTCAGGCTTTGTTTGCAAATTCATAAACAAAATACAAATTACAAGTATTTACCAAACAAGGCATTAGATTCCCTCTGTACTAGGGGGCAAAGGATGTATCATGAGAGACGTATTTCCTCGTCCCAGAAAATCAGCAGATGAGGAAGGAAGCAACAAGGGAAGCGTTGCTGGCCTAAGCGTCACCCTTTGACTGTAAAATTCCCCTGACCACAAAGAATCCAACAGGGTTCTGTGTTCAGAGTTCAGGGTAGGTTTGGGGTTAGGCTTAGGGTAGAACCGCAAATCCTTTCAGACCATGATTGCCTTTACTTAGGTCTCTACTTTGTTTTTTCTCTTGGTTGGCTAGAGCAGTTTTTTCAAGAAGAGAACATGGGCATATGATCCCTGTGCCCTTACATATCTAAGGAAAGCTTTCTTTTGCTGTCATACCCAAGACAAAACGCAACTGCATTTTTTTTCCTTTCCCTTCCCCCTCTGCCCCTCCCCCACCCCCACTGTTTTTTGCTGTGTCCATTTGCTTTGTGACCTTTTGTATCTTTTTCTCTTGTCTTCTCTTCTCATCTTTCTCCTCTAGGATTCACCTGGATTCCATCCTGGGAACCTCTGATGTGGAGAGAGGTTCCCTGTTGATTGCATCACCTCAGCTCCTGGTCTCTGCTGTGCTTCACCTTGACTCTCCCCTTTGTCTCTCTTTTGTTGTGTCGTGATCTTGCTGTGTGGTACACTTGTGCGGGCACTGGCTCACCGCGTGGGCACTGGCTCACCACGCAGGCAATGGCTTGCTGTGGTGGGCACGCTTTCCTTCTTCTTTTTCACCAGGAGGCCCCAGAGATCAAACCTGGGTCCTCCCACATGGCAGGCAAAGGCCTTACCACTTGAGCCACATCTGCTTCCTCGACTGCATTTTAAATGCCTGAGTCACAGCCTCTTCTCTCTCAAAATCCTGTGGATACTGAAGTTTCAAATGCCTTTGAGCTTATAGTGATTCTAAGGGCAATTTGATTTTGGTTTCTTTGTTGGTATCATGTGAGGATAAAAGAAACCCCACACTTGTATGTCGTGCTCCCTCCAGCTCTCCCAGGTGAGTCCCTGGGTGTATGAGCATGTGAATGTGTAGAATTTAAATGCATTAAATTGAAAATACACTCTCTGTAGTTAAAGTGGCCAAGAGCTAAACTGTTTGATTTGCTATAGTCTCAGCTTATCCAAGGTGATAAGACAAGGAAGGAATTCCACATGAATATGTCTACAGCAATATGACTATTATATCAGTAATTGTGAGTCTTAAAGGCCCCAAATAGTAAAACCATAGCAAATTACCCCGAGGTGAGAATTTACAGACTTGAGTTTATTATTCTCCTGCATTGTATTATCCAATACCATCAGAAGTAGCCATCCTACCTCATTGGTCCAGAATGCCTCCTACCCCTTAAACTGTTTTATAACATCAGCTATTCAATTTACAACAGCACCACCCTCTGGTGTATAAGTGTTTTGTTGCTGTGTACTGTGAGGTGTTGGTAAACTTACCTACAAGAAGAAAAGGAGTTTAACTATCTTTGTCCCCATCTGGCCAATTCCCTAGTTCCCCAAAATCTACACTTAGGGTCTCTTGCAACCTGAAGCAAAAAAAAAAAGGATTTATGGAATGGACATAGGAGAACTCATTCAAAAAGAAAGTTTATCAACAGGCTTGAAAAGGCAGAAACAAGAGTAACTCTCAGAACTTCAGTTGCAGGCACTGATAGAAGACAAGAGAGCATTTCAACCAAGGATGAATGAGCAGAAGCAAGTGTATTCTGTCTTTCTGTTATGTTGTTAAAGCTCAAATTCCAGAGAGACTGTCCTATTAGTCTAGGGTCACATTCCCACTTCTTGACAGGAAAGAGCAAAAAAATCTTAACTGACAGTTCCATTGTACTGACTCAAGTGGGAAAGAGGCAATCCCCAAAATAGGATCAGAGTGTTTAGTCGAAAAAAAGAGAGAGAGAGAGAGAGAGAAATGGATGGTTGTCAGCCAAAAGGCAAAAAATACCCACTACGTTCCATTCAGACCTTCCAATTTGTTGGTCAATAAACTTTTCTGACTGGATGTTCATAGGAATTTTTTAATCCACATATTCAAAATGTCCCCTTGAATATATATCTTCTCTTTGTTTTTGATGAAATGAAAGCAAGTTCCTTCAGCCTATGCACATGATTTTTACTTAATCTTTTATTACTGCTTGAATTTCATTGTTGAGCTATCATCCTCAGAAACACAAGGTATTCATATGCTGGGTCTTCTCATTTTCTGTTTTCTTTTGCTTGTACTTTTCTCTGCATCCTGGAAAAGCATCTCAAATTTGTCCACCACATAACTGATTCTGATTTACTTATGACCAATGATGTACTAGTTATACTTTTGTGCTCTTTGTTTACTTGAAAGTCCTCTATATCTCAGTCTGTTTTCTCTTTACTTCAACCTGCTGTCTCTTCCCAATATTTTTCTTTCACATGACAGTGTATTTTCACATTCTATTATTATAGATTCTAAACAATAGCTTATAATTTTCTTCAGCTCCATTAGACTCTTCAAAAATATGATCTTTCTTAGGTTCCAGGACACCCTCTCTTATCTTGTTTATGTATTATATATGTATGTCTATATATATACTCTTTATATTTACAAATGATTACTGAATTTTGTCTGTTGAGGGCAACCAGCTGTCCAAAATTAGGCTTCGGTCCATGAAAGGGCAAGTTTACTTTTGGTTCACCTTTTGTCCTAACCCAAAGCAGGAGTGGTCCCAGGGATCCCAGTGATCCCTTGTCTAGCCTCTGAAGGTTGTGAAATGTGAAGTTCTGTTTCTCAGCAACCCCTTTTGTTTTGTTTTTGTTTGGGGATTTTTTTTTAAGAATTACCGGGACTGAACCTGGGACCTCATACCTGGGAAGCAGGCACTTAACTACTGAGCTACATCTGCTCCCCTCCCTTATCTCTTGTTCTGCAGCAGTTTTAATTAGCCCACGGGTTTTTTGGTTTCTTTGTTGTGGTGGTTGTTTCATTTTTCATGTTTATTCGTTCTCAAGTGAAGCAAGATCTATCCAGATTCATTGATTACTAACTGAGAGGGAGTGTTTGCCCTTGACCTCACTCCTTATCTCCTGAATAAGAATCAGGTAACCTACTCAAATCTACAACTGCAGGATAGATCAATTTCCCCTGTGCATAGCTTATTTCCCAGTTGAGCAACAACTGTGATGAGGTAGCATCTTTCCCTACCCCCACAGTCCAATTCTCTGGTAAGCTCATCCATGATATAAATCACACTCCTGAGTAGTACCCCACTTGCTGTTTTAGAAGGTCCCGCACAGACTCTTTGGGTCATGCCCCTCCCCACCTAGAGAGGAAACTGCAAGACCAAGAGGATGTGTGTTTTGATCACCTCCTTTTTATCCCATTGGTGAAGGAAGGATTCCTGCCCCAGCGTTGGAGGGTGGTCAAACACACACTGCCTATTTGTTTTTGTTTGCTAGGCTATAGGAATGCAATATACCAGAAATGGTTTGGCTTTTTTTTTTTTTAAGATTTATTTATTTATTTATTACTCTCTCCTTCCCCCCCACCCCAGTTGTCTGTTCTCTCTGTCTATTTGCTGTATCTTCTTTGTCTGCTTCTGTTGTTGTCGGCGGCATGGGAATCTGTGTTTCTTTTTGTTGCGTCATCTTGTTGTGTCAGCTCTCCATGTGTGCGGCACCATTCCTAGGCAGGCTGCACTTTCTTTTGCACTGGGCGGCTCTCCTTACGGGGTGCACTCCTTGCGCATGGGGCTCCCCTACGCAGGGAACAATCCTGCGTGGCAGGGCACTCCTTGTGCGCCTCAGCACAGCACATGGGCCAGCTCTACACAGGTCAAGGAGGCCCAGGGTTTGAACCACGGACCTCCCATGTGGTAGACAGACGCCCTAACCACTGGGGCAAGTCCGCCACCTGGTTTGGCTTTTAATGGGGATTTATCAGGTTGCAAGCTTACAATTTTGAGGTTGAGGGAAATATCCAAATCAAGGCATCATCAGGCAATGCCTTCTCCCCCAAAGACTGGCTACTTTGCAGTCCTGAACTCTCTCACACTGACAATGCACATGGTAGCATCTTCTCATGTCTCCTTTATCTTTTGGGTTTTATTGCCTTCTGGCTTCCTCTGGCTTTTACTCTGCTCCAGTGACTTTCTCTCTGTGGTTCTATCTGTTCATTCTCTTTATAAAGGATTCCAGTAAGAGGATTAAGACCTACCCTCGGTCACAAACTACTGAAGTGACCTAGTCAAAAGGTCCCACCTACAGTAGGTTCACACCCACAGTAATGGAATAGTTTAAAGGATATGAGTTTTCTAGGATCCATGAAAGCCTCAAACTACAACACCACCTGACATTAGAAAGATGATATCAACAGCAACTTATCAGTCACATATGCTCGCAGCCCAGAGAAAGAGGACACAAACCACACTGGGAAACACAAGGTTACACTTGGGAACAGAGCTAACAGCCAGGAGGCAGGGGGCCCCCTGGTTCTCATAGGAGGAGGTGATTGGTTTGTTTGAATAATTCTGTAGGTTGCAGGGAACTGAAACTCACTACTCAGGGATAAGCAAGAAATTGCACCTGGACCATTTAATAAGGAGGATTGTTTGATGAGAGAACCTTATCGGTGGGAAGAGAGAGGAAGAAGAAGTTGCAGTTTGGCCAGAGGCCCTTCTGGTTTCCAATGTCAAGGCAACACCTAATTTTGAATCTCATGTTCAGGCCTTACACTTCCATATGCTTACCCAGAGTCCTTCTAGACCGCCTTCTTGGGCTCAGGACCCTGGAATTCTCAAGCCTGTTTGCAGAGCTTCTTAGGACTGTCCCATAGGTCCATCTTTTTGAGGCTAAACCAAGACATTGGTATGTACACTTCCAGCCCAGTGAATGGTCAAGGCTAGCTGTTTGCAGGGGCTCTGAACTTTCAGGCTGAACTATCTGTGCACATGTATTCAAGGATCCTGATATGCAGGAGACAATGGTAGAAAGAGAAGAGACAACCTGGGGACAAGGGGCCTTGGGACCAGCTTTCTCCAAACCACCATGTTTCAGCATGCAACTCGATCTGAAATTCTAAATTTGTACCTAGCATTCCAGATTATTTTGAAGGAATATTTGTCGACGTACGATGCAAGAATTTATTTCATTTTACCTAGAGGTATAACTTTCAATAATTTGGACATATGGTACATGGACCCACATTTGTACTCCCTTCCCTGGGCCCCACCAATTTTAGGGATGAGCCTGCTTCTCAGCATAAACTGCTTCCAGCACTCTTGCTGCCTCTAACCCACCCATACAAAATAGGTTATTTCCAGAGGCTCTTCATAAATCTGTTTGTTAATAAGTAAAAAGTAATTACAAATGGTATAAGCTAGCAGTCTCTGAATGTATTGCCATTAAATAAGTTTGTGAATTGATCCTTTGCAGTTTTTTTTAAGGAGCTTAACCCCTTTTATTATTTCTATTTAAAATTAAACAAAAAACAGACATACATCAATTCTGTTATTCGCTAACATTTCAAAGTACATCATTTGTGTAAGAGAAGGACTAGGAGAAAAATGTTTACAGAGATTCCTACATGAGTGAGTGTCAGCAGCCTCCCACAGCTTTCCCACGGTACGCAGGAAGAGCCCCGTCATCATCGCTGGCACTAAACAAACTTGTAGAATGCTTTGCCAGATACTTTAGGAAATCCTGAAGATCGTTCAGTAATAAAGCAAGGCTCTTCTCATCCAGAAGGGTACGGGTCAACATTGTTCCTAGTCATACAAATAACCGCAGTAGATGTGGGGCTCCATACACCGAGGACACAGGCGCTTCAGGGCTATCTGCAAGGATTTGCGCATACCACCGTCTTTCTCATTTGTAGAGTAGCTGAGTGCCCAACATTACACTGAAGTATTCTTTTATCCCAGCCACAACTTCATTAACAGCATATTCCTTATTATCTGTGTGTCCTCAAGATTTTTTGTAATTTGCATAACCCTCTAGAATGGAATTCACATTCTTCTTGGCGGGAAGATAAAAGAGCTGGTTTTCCCTGGTGATTAAATCCCAGTCATCAGCAAGCCAAGGCTTAGCTCTTCCGGAATCTTTACGTTATTCATGAAGGTTTCCTAGTTTTCAACAGCAGGATCTGCTCTTCCGAGGAGGCGGAGGTGTCTCACTGGTACTACCACCTTCTCTATTTTCAGGTATTTTCTGTTTGTTCTTTTTTGTTTCCACGTCAACATTTTTCTGCTGCAGACCAGAGGTCTTTCCCAGGACTATCCCTCTCATGTTGGCCTCTGCATATTGCCCCTGATTGGCGCGCTTTTTTTTAAGATTTATTTTATTTATTTCTTTCCCTTCCCCTGTTACCCCTGCTGTCTGCTCTCTGTGTCCATTCGCTATGTGTTCTTCTCTGTCTGCTTGTCTTCTCATTAGGCAGCTCCAGGAACTGATCCTGGGAACTTCTGGAGTGTGAGAGAGGCAATTACTCTCTTGTGCCACCTCAGCTCCCCTGTTCCGCTACGTTTTCTTATTTTCTTTCCTCTGTGTCTCCTGTTGTGTCGTCTTGCTGCTCCAGCTCTCTGCGTCGGCCAGCACTCCTGCATGGGGCCACGTTCCCGCATGGGCTGGCATGCCCTCACCAGGAGGTCCTGGGCATCGAACCCTGGACCTTTTATATGGTAGATGGAAGCCCAATTGGTTGAGCCACATCCATTTCCCTCCTGATCAGCTTTGGGGTTCTGTTTCCGAATGGTGTCTGCATATTTGCATAGCCTGATTTCTGAAACCCATTCATCCCAGGTTTTATTCCACCCACTGTAATGCAGAAAGTATTTTACTCATTTGTCTTTTATGGCAACTTTTACACACTTTGCTTCATAAAACAGAGGCCCATGAAAGCACAGCACTTGTTCACTCTCCTGTAACTTGGGCTTCGGGTCCTGCTTCAGCGCCAGTTTTAAACAATTTGCCACCTCTTCCTTCTCCCACCACCCCTGACTACTGCCCACTACTCTCTACCTCACCCAACTCAGCGTCAGCCTTGGTCAAGCACTGCCAGCCCTACATCCAGGGCCCAGTTTCCTTTGAAGTTTTAAAACTGGCTCTACTCTTCCCCTCGTTTCATATACACATTCTATCAGTCACCTTTTCTGAAAATTCAACTATTTGATTTACATTGCAATTCTCTTCAGGCAGGTGTCACCCTCTCCAACCCCTTGACTTGTGATGATCTCCAAGAGTATTGTAGGGGATTTTTTGTAACCCCAGCAGAGCAGACACTCCTGTACTCCACCCAGCTCTCCTCAGATCTTTACCATCTCTGGGCACTGCTCCAGCATCTGTGCATTTTTGCTTCTAACAGCTCATACCTGTGACTCTCTTTAGAGGGCTGCCACAAATTGCTGGAGCCACTTTGTTCTCACATGCAGCGAGCTGGAAACAGCTGAGAATTTGCATCCTCTCCAGGGTGGTCCTTAGCCAATGACCAACCTGTGTGAGAGTAGGAAACCCAGCTTCCCGACCTGCATCCAGACAAACTCTTGATAGTAACTTAGACTCCAGAATCCCCTAATATGTGGGACTTAGTACCTAAATCGCATGCTTCCCACCTCTGTGCTGCTTCCCCCATTCCCTTACTAGTTTCTCTTGGGAGCCTCAGAGTCAGCAACTAGAATCCCAGCCTTGGTCCTCACCTTCCCAACCTACAGATTCCATTGGATGTTATGCGGATCCAAATGAGTCTTGGACTTATGGTACCATTCAAAGCCTGCGGAGTTTGCAACAGTATTTTCAGCAACAGCACTTCTGCCATACTTAATGTGTAATTTCTCAAACCACTCCGTACACTTACCTGAAATTAGAAAGAGGTCTAATCTGCTTTTGATGCTGATGATATGGCCACTGTTTGGGGAAACTGTAATGACTTTTTTCTTTTTATTGGGAAATACATAGGATTTTTTAAAACTGTGGTTTTCAGTTACTGTTGCTGAGTGCCCATTTTTCAGCAAATAAATTACACAAAATTCAACAAGAAATGAGATCATTTAATGTTTGTCAAATTCCAAAGACATCTCAGTCTAGAAATTATGCTTGCTTAATGATTTAATATGTTCATTAATATGTTTAATGAAAGGAAAGAATGGCCCATTAAATCTGCCTCAGATGAGGTAACAGTTACACTTGGATGCCCCAAATGTCACCTTGGCTACTAATTTCTTCCAGGGGCAGTAATGGAAGAAGTCAGAGCACATCCTACTCTAAAGCACTTGGTTGTGTCCACCACCAAGAACAAAAACAAAAACAAAAACCCACAAATACGCAGGGTCCAGAAGTACTGCAACCTTAGGAAAAAATATCTCACCATCAGAGGGCCAAAAACTAATGGGATAGCATCTTCATTATTTGCCATTGTAGAGAAGAAAGGGGACAGTCGCAATCCTTTTAGCCCAGTGGTATGCAGGAGTTAGCTCAAGCCAGCATTTGGGAGCCAACTGCGCATAACTCTTCAGTGAGACCATGCTCACAGCTTGAAATCAACCATGACGGGAATATTTATACCATGAAAATCAGCAAACAGTACAAATCAGGGATTTTTTTTGAGAGCCTGTTTACCAACATACCTATTATAAGGAATTATTTAAAAAGCCTATTCTAGAAAGGTTCATCATCCTTGATATTGGCAATAATCTAAGATGAACACTGTAGCAGTTTGATATAGTTATGACTTCCAATAGATATTGGATTATGTTTGTAATCTGGTCTGTATCTGTGTGTGATTAAGTTACGATTAGGGCTTTGATTGGGCCATATCACTAGGGTGGAGAATTCCATAAGGCATGGCAAAGGACAGAGTTGAGGGTTTTCTGATGTTGGAGTTTTGATGTTGGAGTTTGATGCTGAAGCTTTAAGCTGAAACTCCAGGAAGTAAACTCACAGAGGAAAGAGAAGCCAGCCCCAGGAAGAAAGGAACCCTGAGCCCAGGAAGAAGCAAGCCCTGGGAAGAAAGGAACCTTGAACCCAGAGAGAAGCAAGACCCTGGAAAGGAGGAACCCAGGAAGCCTGAACCCTCGCAGACTTTGGCAGCCATCATGCTCCAACACGTGAAAATAGACTTTGGTGAGGGAAGTAAATTATGCTTTATGGCTTGTTATCTGTAAGCTCCTACCCCAAATAAATACCCTTTATAAAAACCCACCAATTTGCATCAGCACCCCTTTGGCTGACTAATACAAATCCTCATATACTTTTCCAGCTCATTTGCTAGTTTTCTTCATTTCCTGCTTATTATTGTCAATTGTATAAGCATAGCTACTTAACACATTTTACATGATTTGCTCTTTGTCAATGAGAAATATTCAGTTATTGAACAATTTATCTCATATTTCCATGTAAAATTTGTCATTTTCTCATCATCTTGAATTTGTAAAAGTATTTTGGTTTTCAGTTCTCTCACAATCATATGCCTCTTCTCACCAACAGAGTTAACACTCTCTTTGCTTTTGCACTTTCATACATAATTGTGTTAAAATATTATAAAACATCCCCACAGTCAGTAAACATGGATGTAGGCTAATATATTACAGAATTGTGGAAACCAAGACATTTACTCTCAACCAATCTCATCTGTTAGTGATCAGAAATACTGACTTGATTTTTTTCTGTGTCTATAAAAATCTATAATAGAACAGGCTGGCAGCTAATTCATACCATAGCTTGGGTTTAATGAAAAGATCTAATTTCCTTATTTTTGTCTATAATTACTCTGGTCTTCCTACCATAATTTCCCACCACTGCTTAGCAGAGGAAAATTACCTAAATATCCAATCCAGTTTCAAGTTTAATTCAATCCAATAATTTAATTTGTCCCTTCAGACAGCATTCAACCTCTTAGATAAAACAAACGCTCAGTCTCTCAGCTGGTTTCCCCTTTCCCTGGTCTTCCTAAGCTGCCATTCAGATAAATGGGGAAAGGGATGGGTGGCTTATGGGTCCCCTGTGTCCCTGGGAGTAAAGGGAGCTCCTACTCATCCTGGTCCTTGAGTGCACCCTGTCCAATGTCTGGTGGTCTCAGTGTATCCTTTACCCCCCTGGAAGTTGCACAGCCTTGCACCCTGTGGTGCTGCAGATCTCCTGGCTCATTCTTTTGACTCAGGCATTCTCCTAGGGAAACTTTGGCCATCTACCGCCTTGCTGACCCAGCCTTCCCTGACCTCTCTGCCTCATCTCCCATCTGCTCTCATTTAGGTCATCGTACCTCATCATGACCGGCCACTGGGCCTCCTCACAGAGTGACCTGGTGAAGCTGAGCTTAGAGGACTCCCTCTGCCAAACCACACCATGCCACCAAGCTTATTTATTTTTATGTGGCTGTGCCAAAAAAAAAAGAGTAGGGGCCATCTGAGAGGCCGCCCCTCCTATAGCCCCAAATAAGTACAGTCAAGAGCCTCCTACTGCCACAGGTCCCTCAATGACCACAACGTATCTCTCTACCTGTAGGTTAAAAGTCTGAGTGGGCATCTCTGAAAGCAAACAACTGACAACTTCATCCTCCTACCTCACTCAGCTGAGCCCCTTCCCACACATACACCTGGGACTGGAAAGGGGTCAGCTCCCCACTTCCTCTTCCCATCTAGACCTGCTTTATATAAAACTCTGTCTTGACACCAGGCCTGGGACTTGTATGCCTAAAGAGCCTACAGAGGAAATGAAACGATCCTTTCTCAAGGCAGTAAGCTGACTCACAAGACAATTATCTTGTCTCAAATTCATATTTTAAATGTTAGAAAATGAACTTTACACTGATCTTTTTTCCTGCTCTTCTGCAATATCACTAATCTACTCATGGGCATGTGTACATCTTGGACAATGAAGACAGACACATGTACTCACCAAGAAAGAGAGAAGCACATTGTTTTCAAAATATGATCTCTGTTGAAATTTCTTGAGTAGAGGAGCTTTGTGCTGCCTCATTCGTGAAGGTTATACATGGAAAATGAAATATACCGGCCCTAACTCTTCGGTCTTCCTACCACCTACCCTTCTGTAATGTTTGTGTACTTGTGCATCTTGCTAATTCTCAGAAAGGTGTAGATATTGGGGAGGAAGGAGTGACGGGAAAGGGCTGCCTCAAAAACCAGCACCAGGGGCAGAGAAATGACTGTTTTGTAGATACAGGCCTTGAGTATCCAATTTCATACCAAAATGTGGATAGAACATGAAGTGTCATCCTACCTTTTCCCATGTGCATTTCTGGTATTATGCTCAGTGGCAATTCCTCCAGATTTTGGTGTTAAGTTTTCCCTTGTAGTTTTCCAGGTTATGGGGAGCTCACATCTCTTCCTGTGCTTTCACAGGCCATTTAAACTGAAAGAGGGGGCAGCAGTGATATGCCATTTTAAACCAGAAGCTCCAGATCTCTCATCCCCACCACCCCACCACCCCACCTAACCCCGGCACATCTGGCTTGAACGCCTCTTCTCCCTGTTCCCTTCGCACTCTCTACATTCCTCTACTATTACATTTATAGGTTTTCCCCGAAAAACCAGTAATTTACTTTTCAACCTCCCCAGTGAAACTGTGAGTTCATAGTAAAAAACATTATTTTGACTCTCCAGCACCCAACACAGTGCCCAGCATATTGCAGGTTCTAAGATGGACACTTGCATAATCAAGGTGATTCCACATTCCTCGTACAGAAATGCTCCCAACCAGGCAGAAAACCATAATTCTTCAGAACCTTTGGTCTAATTAATTTACCAACCTCACAAAACAGAATGACACAATGAGCCATGGGGAAAAAATGTAACTGATGGGGGGAAGAGGAGGAATGTTTTTACAAAGTTTGCTTACTTGCTTTTGCAAATTAGGTACTTTTTTTTTTTTTTTCAAAGAATAAAAATTTTGCATTAAGTCACACACAAAAAACATTTCTTTTGGAATTTGGAAGATCATGACCATCCAATAAATACTGTGCATGAGTTATACAAACATCTACAATTGATGTTAAAAATATTTTTTCCCATAACAATAAAAGAAATCACTTAACCTAACAACTTTCCTTTATGGCTGAGGAAACTAACCCAATGATGAAGTGATTTCTGTCTTTAAGTATTCCCACAGAACTTATTAACGCTTGATATGGGTTTCTGGTACTTAAAATTTTGCCAGAAATAGGTCCTATTTCCTTTTGTTTGTTTTACAAGATAGGTGGTGACACTAATACAATTTTCAAATATTGCTTAAATCTGAAAAAAAAAAAGTCTTATGAGCAAAAGCAGTTACATTAAAGGTATACCTTTATGAAGATTCTGTTACTTTTTGTTTGTGTATAAAAATTAAGTCTCTAACCTAACCTAATGTCTTAGCAATTTTTAAAATCTGTCTTCCCTACTGTTATTAAAGAAACACATGGTAAAAAATAAATAAAACGAAATGAAAAGCAATAGTATCTTATCCCACTTCTCTTTCTAACCATTTCTGGTTTTTGGTGCTTCCTACCTCTAAATAGCATGCTTATCTCATTATGTCTTGATTTACTAATTTAATTCATCTATTGATTCATGTTCATGAAAAATGAAGCTTTTACCATCTTAAATTACCTGTTCCCCTCTCCTCCTCCCAATTTTTCATGTTTTAGTTCTTCTATTAGTGATCCTTGTTCTTTTAAATAATACATTTAAATCTCAGTTCCTTGTTTCATAAAGTGTGGCTGTGTCTCTTGACCTCTTGTCATGCAAGATGAGGATCCCAGCCGCCCTCCCCGTCCTTCACCTCCTGCTCCTCTCCATTCCACTGCCTCTGTGTCAACTGTTTACTTAGTTTTGCTTTTAACGGTTAATACCATCCAAAATTCACATACTTTTTGATCATACATTTACATTTAAGAATGGAGACAAGGTAACTAGCAAGAGACTTTTCTTCTATTACCTGTGTAGGTCTGATTTCCTGTTAGGTACCTCTCACCACTAGGGCAGCCGACTCAAAGCTCTGTGGGGGTCAGTGAGCTCGACAACTAGCAGGCTTCACTTTGGGGGCACATTCTGGGCCCTAGACAGATGGCTGTCTCAAATGTTATATTGGCATTTGTTGTAAATGCTTCCATTATTCTAGTAATAAAACCAGTGATGATATTCAAGGTATCCTAATGTTAGACCAGCAGTGCTTCAAATCCCTCTTCTTCCCAATTTCCCATAAAATAGCCACCAAAATGAAAATGACTATATTGGTAATTATAATGTTAAGAACAAACCATTCACCAAAGTCCAGGGACTACATCATCAATAGGGATAAACTGAGAAATAAAGTGCTGGGCTCTAGCAGACCGACCCAGAAGACAATTTCTCCCAGAAATTAGGAGAGTCCGACTTACTCCCACCACCTGCTCTTGACTCAAGTATAGAAGGACACCACTGACGAAGAAATAAGTGGTTACCCCACTACTGCTCATAAACTGTCTTCTGAACTGGCCAAAGTCCAGCCTGTCCACTCTCCCGTCAGCCTTTATACTATTAAAACTGTTGATCAGCCACAGCCACTAGCAAGATAAAGAGAAGGTAGTGCTTGTCCATATGCTAAGCCCAGCCGGCCACCAGCACCATCAGTGCATGTAAGCGGAACACATTATAACCCATGCACAGTCAGATGGCCCTGAAACACCTTAATCAGTGCCAAGAGTCATGGAAGAAGACCCGGTGTAAAACGAGAGCACCGCTCCAGTTTTCACATGTCTATGTATTCTCTAAGCACCTTAAAGAGGTGATCATGCACTACATACAAAAGAATACTAAAAGTTGAGCAAGCAAAGAAGTTTCTAAACGACAAAAGTCCCGCAGATGAGACATCTGTATAAAATCTTTAAAACAATAAAGTCCCTTGACTTTGTAGATTCTGCTCCTCACTGCTCAAGCCAATGCCACCCTCTGAACAGATAAGCACCACCCCACCCCACCCCCAGCAACTTGCAGTGTTCTGTTTCAACAGCAGAGGGCAGTGGAGGACCAGCCTCTTCAGTGCCCGGCTACTGGATTTTGAGACCAAGACGACTTTAAACCTAACTAGTTTCAGGGCCGCTGTTCAGATGACATCTCTCTTCCACAGCAGGTTCATGGTGAGAAATAAAATATGGATTAGAGTGCACTTACTGGTATTCTACTATAGAATTATTGTGACTCTAACAATGGAAGAAAAGTTATCCTTGATGTGGAGACAGTGACCACGGGAGTTGCTGAGGGCGGGGAGAGGGAAAAGGAGGTGTGGTGTGGGGGCATTTTCTGGACTTGGAGTTGTCCTAAATGATATTGCAGGGACAGACGCAGGACATCGTATATCCTGCCAAAATCCACTGAATGGACTGGGAGAGGCTGTAAACTACAATGTAAACTATAATCCGTGAGGTGTAGCAATACTCCAAAATGTATTCATTAAAAGCAATGAATATGCCACAATGATGAAAGAGGTTGTTGATGAGGGAGGAGAGGGGGGAATGGGGAGTGGGGAGTGGAGTGTATGGGAACCCCGTATTTCTTAATGTAACATTTTTTTATGATCTATCTTTAAAAAAAAAAAAAGACAATAAGGAATATTTTAAAAATAAAATCTCCAATGGTCCCAAATACTGGACCTGCTTCCTTGTTCTTCTTATACAAGCAGCTCAAATAAAGATCATCAAAACTAAAGCCCTGCCAAAGTCCATAATTCTGGAAGTGGTGAATGTAAAACTTCCTGGGGGAGGGAAGCGGGGGATATATCTGAGGTTTTGTCCTTTCCTGTCTGTGACAAGCTTTCTTCACACCTGAGATGTACCTTTATTCCTTTCCATGCAAGATTTTCCCCATAGTCTCTTTCCATAGAATGTTTCCCCCCTATCCTTCAGCCCCTCATACTATCCAGAACTTACTATTATTATCATTGTTTCTCTAAGTCTCTGGCCAAGAGCTGGCATCCCTGGATGCTCTGGTCCCAAGGGCGAGTGAGAGAGCACTGGAGCAGCGCGGCCTGCACCCCCGGCAGTTTGTCTGGGACTGTCTCCACCTGTGGAGTTCAGTGTGGAGGTTAGATTTTTTCCCATCTTATTCATTTTATTTATTTCCCCTTTTAAATTTTTTATTCACTTTTAATTACACAAGTGAGCATGAATACATTCCCATAGTAAAAATATTAAATGTTACATGTAAATATAACTCTTTTTCAGAACCCCCAATCCCAACCCCTCTGCTAAGAGAACCACCATTATCAGCTTGGTTTGACTCCTTTGAGACATGTTTCTATGCATGGATGTTCATATATTCATACTTACAGAAATATATAGTTTCCTTTTTAGAATACATAGTTTTGTTTTGGTGGTGGTAGTGGTTACTTTACACAATGGCATCAAACTATGCCTACTGCTCTGTAACTTTCTTTTTGTTGACTCAGCAGATTTTAGATACCTTTCAGATCTGTAAATATACAGATATATAGATCTATATCATACACTGTGCCTGCTATACAGCATTCCTTGTATCATTCATACATTCCTTGTATCGTTCATACAAGGAATGCTATATTGTTTATATATCTGATAGATATTTAGGTTATTTCTAATACTATATTACCATAATTATTCAGTGAATATCTATGTTTTATATGTATTTATTATAATGTATTCTAAGAAGTAAAATTTCTGGGCATAGGATATACACATTAAAAAAATTTTTAATGGTAAAAATTTTAAGTCTCAATCAGCCTGCCTTTGGGAATGGTTAGTGAGGAGCAGCAGAAACAAGTGGAGAAATATCCAAGGAGCCCAACAGCTCCAAGTCTAGGACGACTCAGACTGCTGTGGCAGGCAGAGGCAATTCCCTGGAGGGCTTCTGAAGTGGACTACACAATGACTTTTTAAAACTCCTCAGTGGCAAAGTCTATTCAAGCTGATTGGGTGGAGTTGGGCATAGGCATAACTAACCAGAAAAGCAACTGCTAATCCCTGACAGCAACTCTCCCATCTCCACTCTGGGACCCATTCTGGTGTTGCAACAACAGCTCCTTCTCTGAGTGATACAGGCAATCCTGAGGCAGTCCTGCACAAGAAGGAGCAAGAGCAAGACTTTCTCAGTCCTTCATGAAGTAGCTGATGGATGGACAGTATGCAATGACTCAAGCTCAGCAAGTACATAATGTTAACCTCCTTGGGACACTAGGCGAATGTGTACAGGCCTCCTCCACACAGCTTGATACAACTCATCCAATCAATATCCAATGTTTGGCTGAACCAGTAAGGTAACAAAACATGCAGTTGGGAACCTTATTAACCTAGCAATATGATGCATAATAAAACAGCCACACAAACAATGGAATAGGATTTAGTCCCTGCTTATGGCTTGGATATGGACATGTTGAGCCAAGGTGGGAAGGGCATGCCCTCCACAACCACTACTACGTCCTACCCATGGAAGTATGGCAATGGGCAAGCACAAACCAGTAAAGGAACAAGTTGTGTAATGACCCCTTGTTGATAAAAGCATTGCTGGACGAAGGGAAAGTTTTCATATAAGCCCAACAGTGGACTTGATCAGAGGTCAATATGAGGTGGTTGTGGAGGTTTAACCATGGCTGGGAGTCCACAGATTAGGTGGAGAGCATTCTGGGCCACCTCTGCTTCTTGGTGTCAGCTGGTCAAAAGGTAAAGATTTCAGATGGGGACTCAGGGATATCCCCTCAGTCACCAGCCTGGAGGAGAGAACACATGAGAGCATCTAAACCACCTACTTGGCATACCATCATATTGCCCTTGAATTATAGAAAGTGAGGTTATAATTCCTTCTGCCCAGATGACTATATATAACCCTGATGCTTAACATTCATCCCAACCTTTTATTCCTTCCTATTTAATTGCACCGTCTCAAAGATTGCTATAAATCTAGAATGAGTTCCAAAGAAGACATTGACTTGGATCCCTCAGGTGAAAACCTAAAGCTTGCATTCTGCCATGTATTATTTCCAGGAGCTGCCATAACAAATTACTACATACTGGGTGGCTTAAAACAACAGAAACTTATTCTCTCAAAATTCTGGGGGTTAGATGTCTGAAATCAAAGTGCCAGCAGGGCTGTCCTTCCTAGGAAAGCTCTAGGGAAGAATCCTTCCTTGAATCTTCTTAGCTGCTGGTGGCTCCCAGCAATCTTGGGTTTTCCTTGGCTTGTGGCTGCATCACTCCAATCTCTGCCCCTGTCTCTACATGGCCTTCTTCCCATGGCATCTCCCTGTCTCTGTATATAAATCTCCCTCTCCTTTCTCTTAGGAAGACACCAATCATTGGATTTAGGGCCCACCCTAATCTAAAATAACCATCTTAACTTAATTACATCTGCAAAGACCCTGTTTCCAAATAAGGTCATATCCACAGAAGGGGGAGGTAGGATTTAGGACTTGAACCGAAGGAGTGCTGACATAAAGCACCAGAACTCTATTGGTTTTTATAAAGGGTGTTTATTTAGGGCAGAAACTTACAGTCACAAGGCCCTAAAGAGTCCAACTCAAGGTACCATAAGTGGTACTTTCTCACCCAAGGTCATTTGCCACATGTTGAACAAGATGGCGGGTGATTTCTACAAGGGTCCAGACTTCTTCCTGTTAGGGCTTCCTGGGCCCCACTTCTGATCTCAGCTGTAAGCTGGCATAAGCTCTTCTTTCTCCCTGGGGCTCAGTTGTTCTGGTGTCTTCACAAGGTCAGCTGTAAACTATCAGGCTCATCTCTCTTCCTGGGGCCTCAGGATCCTGTGTGCTCCCGTGTGTCTACTTCTGTGTGAAAGTCTGTTTTATCAGCCCATCATGGGGGCAGGGAGTCAACCCTGCCTGCCCTAATGAAGTGGTTGAGTCGAGGCCATATTCTTGATTTAATAAAGTAAAAGTGAAACCTCTGAATTTAACACAATCAAAAGGGCATCATGCCCAGAGGAACAGACCAGTTTACAAACAAAATCAATGTTTTATTTGGGAATTCATAAATAATATCAAACTGCCACAGGGACCCCAATTCAACCCACTATACACAGCTATTTTTTTTTTTACAATAGTCAGCTTCTTATTGAAGAGAGACAGTAATCTTCAGTACCTGGTGTGGTTCACAGGAGTTCCTTTTAAGTATAGGTCCTCAGAATATTTGATAGACCCTGGGGCCCACCACTAGCCAGAATCATCAACTTGCTTTTCTGATTGCCAACAGAAAAAATCTAGAGGAAACTAAAATTTAATGCTTTTTTGGTTGAGCAAGGTAGATTTTCCATCAACTTGCTCTGGACAAGGAGGCTATGCAGGCTACCAAAATTGAGGAAGCTATAATTCTTTTAACAGAATAACTTCACTCTAAAAATAAGAATATGTACTGCCTCTGTGCTACTTGCAAAATGAAGTCAATTTGGCATTCAAGGCCCATCGTGGTCTGTTCTATTTTCCTGTTTTATTTCCCACTATTAACACTCATTCCATCTAGGTTCCAGGCCAAATGAACTATTCACCATATACATTTCAAACTCTATTTCTCCTCTGAAGTCTTCACTGACTCCCAGGAGAAGGAAAATCACTTTGCCCATGCCCCTTCTATAGCTTTATCATGTGGCAACTGTAAGACTGTGAACATAGGAGTTCCAGGAAGATTCCTAAGCCAGAATAAGAAAGCAGGGCTCATCTCTCTTACAAAAACAGCGGATGAAGGGCAAAATTTGTCCGAAGTAGTAGCTTTGGGGATCTGCAGAACAAGGGGAGGCTTTGCATTGCCCAGGAGGGAGTGAGACAGAGAAATAAAGAGGCCAAAATGAAAATTATGAGTTACTTACTCCCACGGCAGGAAACCATGAGCATTCCCCAACCTCAAGGCAAAGAGTCTCAGTTAAACCCACGGTTGATTGCCACCCTCTGAGAGGGAGCAGATGTTTTGCTCCCTGGAAAGAGGATGTTTTCCTCTCTGGGTAGAGGGAGGGTGTGGTGGACGGTGAGTGTGGTTTTTCTTCAGCACCTTAAACCACAGTGGCCCTAACCTGTGCAGAAACACAAGCCAGAGGAATTTGGAGGAGACATCTTCATGGGAAAGTTCACCAAAGAGCATCATCTGCTGGCAGGCTGGAAAAGTGAAGGGGGAATAAAGGGTTTTTGGAGTCTCTCCTGTCCCTCTTCCCAGGCTCCCTTGGATCAGGTCTGTGCCCCATTAGTGGGCCTCTGATCCTGTTCTGGTAACTAAACAGGGCAATTTTAAAGATTCAGAGTAAGCTGAACCAAAAATCAAATAAGAGCCATGAAACAAAATCTCTCAAGAATGTAATCCTAGGCAAGAGAGAGAAAGTGACCACCAGAGTAAACTCACCAACATAATCAGATGCCTAGACATCAGCAAAAAATTGCAAGTCATACGAAGAGACAGGAAGATATGGCCCAGTCAAAGGAACAAATTAAAAATTCTCATGAGACACAGGATTTAAAGCAACTAGTTAATGATGTTCACACAAATCTCCTAAATCAGTTGAAGGAGTTAAAGGAAAATATTGCTAAAGAGATAAAGGCTATTAAGAAGAAACTGGGTGAGCATAAAGAAGAGTTTAAAAACTTGCAGAGAAAAGTAACAGATCTTATGGAAGTGAAAGACACAATGAATGAAATTAAAAATACATTAGAAACATACAACAGCAGATTTGAAATGGCAGTAGAACAAATAGACAAATTAGAAGACAGAGTTTCTGAACTTGAAAAGACAGAAGAGTCAGAGAAAAGAATGGAAACATTGAACAGGTCTTAGAGAATTGAATGACAGCATGAAACGCACAAACATACATGTTCATGGGGGTCCCAGAGGAAGAAGAAAACAGAAAAAGGGCAGAAAGAATATTTAAGGAAATAATGGCCAAAAATTTCCCAACCCTTATGAAATACATAAATGTCAATGTCCAAGAAGGAAAATGCACTCCAAACAGAATGTATCTGAATAGACCTACTCCAAGACACTACCATTCAGAATGTCAAATGCCAGCAATAAAGAAAATTCTGAAAGCATCAATGTATTACTTACAAGGAACCTCAGAAAGACAAAGTGCCAATTTCTAATCAGAAACCATGGAGGTGAGAAAGCAGTGGTATGATACATTTAAGATACTGAAAGAAAAAAACTGCCAATCAAGGATTCTTTTTTTTTTTCAAGATTTTTTTTTTCTCTCCCCTTCCTCAACCCCCCACCCTCCAGTTGTCTGTTCTGTGTCCATTCATTGTGTGTTCTTCTGTGTCCGCTTGGATTCTTGTCAGCAGCACCCAGAATCTGTGTCTCATTTTGTTGTGTCATCTTGCTGCATCAGCTCTCCATGTGTGCAACGCCATTCCTGGGCAGGCTGCACTTTTTTTGCACTGGGCAGCTCTCCTCAGGGGGCACACTCCTTGCATGTGGGGCTCCCCTACTTTGGGGATACCCCTGCATGGCAGGGCACTCCTTGCTCACATCAGCACTGTGCGTGGGCCAGCTCATCACATGGGTCAGGATGCCCTGGGTTTCAACCTTGGACCTCCCATGCAGTAGGTAGACACCCTATACGTTGGGTCAAATCCACTTCCCCAACCAAGGATTCTTTATCTGTCAAAACTGTCCTTCAAAAATGAGGGTGAGTTTAAAGCTTTCACAGAATAAAAAGAAACTGAGAAAGTTCAGCATCAAGGGACCATCTTTACAAGAACTATTAAAGGGACTGCTGCAGCCTGAAAGGAAAAAACAGGAGAGAACGGCTTGGAGAAGAGTATAGAAATGAAATGAAAATTATTAGTAATGGTAACTAAAAGGATAAAAATGACAGGCAGTAGTAAGATATAACCTAGGAAAGCCAAAGGATAAAATGGTCGAAGTAAGTAATGTCTTTACAGTAATAATATTGAATATTAATAGATATAATTCTCAATCAAAAAACACAGACTGGCAGAATGGATTAAAATATAAAAGTCATTTATATGCTGTCTATAAGAGACTCACCTTTAGATGCAATGACACAAATCAGCTGAAACTGAAAGGTTGGAAAAAGATATTCCATACAAACAATAATCAAAAATGAACAGAGAAGCTACACTAATATCAAACCAATTAATTTTTAAATGCAAAACTGTTATAAGAGACAAAAAAGGACATTATATACAAATAAAAAGGGCAATTCACAAAGAAGAAATAATTGTAAATATTCATGCACCTAACCAGGGTGCCCCAAAATACATAAGGCAAACACTGGCAAAACTGAAGGGAGAAGTAGACCTCTCTACAATAATATTGGAGACTTCAATACACCACCCTCATCAATGAATAGAACATTTGCACAGAGGATCAATAAGGAAACAGAGAGCTTAAATTATATGATAAATGAACTAGACCTAACAGATATATGTAGACTATTGCACCCCAAGACAGCAGGATATACATTATTCTCCAGTGCTCATGAATCATTTTCCAGGATAGACCATGTGTTGGGTCACAAATCAGGTCACAATAAATTTTAAAAGATTGAAATTATACAAAGCACATTCTCTGATCAAAATGGAATGAAGCTGGAAATCAATAACATATGGAGAATGGGAAAATTCACAAATATATGGAAGCTAAACAACACATTCTTAATCAGTGGATCAAAAAAGAAATTGCAAGATTAATCAGTAAATATTTCTGAGTTCAGAAACAGATCCTCACCTCTATGGTCAATTGATTTTGACAAAGCTATCAAACCCACTCAACTGGGACAAAACAGTCTCTTCAACAAATGGTGTTGGGAGAACTGGATATGTATCCATACTCAAAAGAATGAAAGAAAAGACCCTTATCTCACAGCTTATTCAAAAATCAACTCAAAATGGATCAAAGATATAAATGTAAAAGCCAGGAACCATAAAACTCCTAGAATAAAATGTAGGGAGAGCATCTTTAAGATCTTGTAGTATGGGGTGGTTTCTTAGACCTTACACTCAAAGCACAAGCAATGAAAGAAAAAATAAATAAATGGAGCCTTCTCAAAATTAAATGCTTTTGTACTTAGAAGGACTTTGTCAAGAAGGTGAAAAGGCAGCCTACTCAATGAGAGAATATATTTGGAAAAACTACATATCTGGTAAGGGTTTAGTATCCATGATATATAAAAGAGGTTCTACAACTCAATGATAAAAAGACAAACAAGCCAATTTTTAAAAAATGGACAAGACAAAAAGGAAATAAAAATGCAAAAAAGCACATGAAAAGATGTTCAACATTACTAGCTATTATGGAAAAGCAAATAAAAACTACAATGAAAATTTCACACCTAGTAGAATGGTCACTATTAAAAAAACAAAACAAGTGTTGGAAAGGATGTGGAAAAATAGGAATGCTTATTCACTGTTAGTGGGCGTGTAGAATGGTGAAATTGCTGTGGAGGACTGTCAGTTCCTCAGGAAGATTGCCGTATGATCCAGCAATCTTACTCCAAGGTATATACTCAGAGGAATTGAAAGTAGGGCCACAAACAGTCATCTGCACACCAGTGTTCATAGTGACATTATTCACAGTTGTCAAAAGATGGAAACAACCCAGGTGTCCATCAACTGACAAATGGATAAACACACTGTGGTGCATTCACACAACAGAATATTACTGAGCTGTAAGAAGGAATGAAGTCATGATGCACATGACAACTTGGATGAATCTTGAGGTTATTATGTTGACCGAAACAAGCCAGACACAAAAGGACAAATACTGTATGATCTAACTAATATGAACTAAATATAATGAGCAATGTTGTGGAGTTAATAACTAGAAGTTTGGTCACCAAAAGATAGAATGAGGTTAGAGAATGGAGAACGGTGGCTTAATTTGCATAGAATTGTAATAAGATTGATTGTAGATGCTTGGAATTGGATACAGGTGATGATGGCACATTAGGATGAATGTATTAATAATTAGCAGCACCAATGTAGGGTATGATTATGTTTGAAAGGAAAAGTTTAGTGTTGTGTTTGTCACTAGAAGAAAAGCTAAAGAACGAAACATGGGACTGCATAGCATAGTGAACACTGTTGCATATGATGAGTGTGATTAATAGTACAAATTTAAGAATGCTCTTCAATGAAGCAGAACAGTGTACATTAATGCTACAAGATATTAATAATAGGGTGCTATCTGAACTAGAATGCACCTAAAGCAAACTATGGACTGTAGTGAATAGTAATATACTAATTTTTTCATCAATTGTAAAAAAAAGAAAGAGAATTATCATAATGGACAAAAACCAGACACAAAGTAATGCATAATATTGTTTGACTCCATTTATATAAAATGTAAATATAGATAAATTTATAGAAATGGAATTAGATTAGTAGATATGTATGGCAGGGATAAACCTAATGGCTAAGGGATGGGAGGGGGTTTCATTTTGGAGTAATGGAAATGCTCTAATATTGATTGTGATGAATGCACAACTCTGTGATTATACCAAACTCATTGAATATAAACTTTGGATGGATTGTATGACATATGAATATATCTCAATAAAATTGCTGGAAGGAAGGGAGGGAGGGAAGGAGATTTAAAAAATACTCTGGGCTCTGAGGGCAGGAGCAATGTCAGGTTCCTTATTGCAGCCTCCACGACTAGTCCAGCATGGAATGTAGCATACAGAAAGTGTCAGTAAAGACTTCCAGTTGATCAATAGACTGATTGATACACACCACACAATTTATCATCTAGAATCCTTTGCCCATATTTTTCTTTCTCCTCAGAATGCCTTCCCTCAATCCCCTAAGTCCAAATTCAACACATCCTTCAAGTAAAGTCAAATGTCGTCTCCATGGAAACTTCTCGGATCTTTTCTGGCAGCTGACTCCCTCCCCCTACCCCTCACACACTCCTGCCATGAACATGTCATCTGGGTCTGATTACCTCTGTGTTCCCACTGAACCCAGCCTAGTGCTTTGGGAATAGTACTTGACAGGGACTCAGTAAATATTTGTTGAAAGAATGTATAATTGATAGATTCAAGGAGTTACCTCCAAAAGAATATGTCTGGAACTAATATAATGACTCTCTTCTTCTGTAATTTGTGTGGTCTGTGATGAAAAGTCATATGGAAGATGGGCTTGCCTGAATTCTGGAGAACTTTTTTCCATTAAATGCTAAATAAAGGAGATAAAGACAGGGGAAAAAAGGATGTGGCAGCACAAACCTGCAATTTTTCTCCAAATGTGTAAGGATAAGCTCCCTTTCCGTTGAACTGACTAGCTCTCCATTCAGAACAGAGCCAATGACTTGAAATGAGATCCCTGGTCTTAGATTTGAATGCACTGGGTAGGGATCCACATTGGAATATGAGATCATGACCACAATCCTGATGCTGACCATCAGCTGATTGGCTGCCAGATCTGGAACATGCCTAGGACCTTATGGATGGGCTGCCTCAGGAGACTGCTATCAGTTGTCCTGGCTCAATCCTGACCTATAAATTATCCATAGGAGTAACAATATAAATGGATTTGAGGAATAACTCAAGGAAAAGAATGCACAACAATGAATCTCTAAATGGAATTTTAAAACTCTAACCTTTGATAAACAAAGAAATAAACATTTGCAATCAAACTGATTTTGACGTGACACTTTACATTTTTTTCAATACTGGTTAGTTTTTGTTTTTGTTTTTGTGTTGCTGAGTTTTTACTTCTGGGAAGATAGAGGATTAGAGGGTCAGTGGACTCACTTCTCTCCCAGAAAAATAGCTAGACGATAGGAAGAAACTGTCTGGAAAACTGTTCTAGTGTTCAGGACACCAGACGAAGCCCACCCAAGAAAGAGAAGGATGAAAGAAAGAAGCCTCAGCTGGCCGGAAAAATCCCATGAGTAAAATTGCAGCAGCCACTGCTGGCACCCATCCCCACACCATCAGAGCAAACAGCACTGGCAGCCCCTGGTAAGTGGCTATGGATTGAGAGAGTTTCAGGGATTCTTATTACCAAGAAAGAGGAGAGGAAGGGACACAGCCTATGACAAATTCATACTTTGGCCAGTAAACCTGGTTTGCTGCGTTGGAGGGGTCACACAATTCTGAGCCAGTGTAGGACACAACATTCTTGCTCTGAGAGCCTGCAAAGAGCTAAAGATATTTTGTCTTCCCAAACTACTGTTCTGGGCTGGCTGCTAAGGACACGGAGCAAAAGAGGGTGCAGCTCACCAGGGAGGAGAGCAGCTTCTGAGAAAGCTTGTTTGCAAGGCTTGGCCCAACCTGAAGACATTGCTTCTGCACTGCCCACTGGGGCAAGTTTACAGTGAATGCAGTTCCCCCTATCATTTGGGGTCTGAGCTGAGACTTCTGCCAAAGAGTACCATCTGCTGGCATACCAGGAAAGTGTATGCAAAGAAAGGATAATAGTAAGAAAAAATACAAAAGGCCATCTGGTGTCTTTACTGCCCCCCTTTCCAAGGCCCTTGGAAACTGACCTGCACCCAGTTACTGGGCCCTTAGCCCTGGTTTAAGCTGCTAAATAGGGGCAATCCTAAATATCTAGAACAAGTTAAACCAAGAATCAAAGAACAGTGGTAACACACAGCTACTTAACATAAATGTCTAGGCAAGAGAGAAACTGAACTTCAGAGTAAACTAAGCATCATAATCAGATACCTAGACATCAGCAAAAAATTACAATCCATACTAAGAAAAAGAAAGATATGACTCTGGCAAAGGAACAAACTGACACTCCAGATGAGACACAGAACTAGAAACAACTAATTAAAGATGTTCATGCAAATCTCCTAAATAAAATCATGGAGTTGAAGGACAACATGACTAAAAAAATAAAATGCATCAAGAAGACACTGGGCGAGCACAAAGAAAAATTTGTAACCTTTGATAGGAAAACTACATAGAGGTTCTGAGAAAATGGCATCATTGTAGGTAGGCACTGCCCAGCTCTTTCATAAAAAATGTCTGAGGGAATTGGATTTGGCCCAACAGATAGGGCATCCGCCTACCATATGGGAGGTCCAACGTTCAAACCCAGGGCCTCCTGACCCATGTGATGAGCTGGCCCACGCCCATGCTGATGCATGCAAGGAGTGCCCTGCCACACAAGGGTGTCCTCCACATAGGGGAGCCCCACACACAAGGAGTGCACCCTGTAAGGAGAGCCGCCCAGCGCGAAAAAAGTGCTGGCTGCCCAGGAATGGCACCACACACACGGAGAGCTGATGCAGCAAGATGACACAACAAAAAGAGATAGAGTCTGGGTGCCACTGACAAGAATACAAGTGACACAGAAGAACACACAGTGAATGGACACAGAGAGCAGACAACTTGGGGGGGGGAGTGGGAAAGGGGAGAGAAAGAGATTTTAAAAATCTAAAAAAAAAAAGAAAAAACAATTAAAAAAATGGCTGAGAAGGGGCAAAATCCTACCAGAGTGAACTGTTTTGGGAACCCACAGATCAGGAGGCTTCAGGGCATTAATCTGAAGGAAGCTGGACAGAGAGATAAAGAACCCAAAGGAAAATCATAAGTTCCTCTCCCCTGTGGCTGGAAACAGTGGGCAACTAAGTCCCACCCTCAAGGCAGATAGCCTCCATGGAACCCCTGGCTTTCACCAGCCAGCTGAGTGAAAGGAAGCATTCCCTGGGAGGAAGAGGGGTCTGGTGAAGGGTAGGGAGTGCTTTCCTTTCTGTGGGTTTGGGCACCTGAACCTCCTTTGAATCTTGGGGAGGATACCAGCCAGCACTGAGATGGCCCTAGGGAGAGGGGAGAGGGGAAACTGCTCAGGCAGGCTGTCACACCTAGCCACCATGGGAGAGAGGAACTTGGTCAGGGAAGCAGCAGAGAAGGCAACTAACCAGCCCAGCCACTGAAAACTATTAAAAGTCCAACTCACCTAAGGGAAAACTATTAAAAGCCCAACTCACAGAAAGCCCAATAATCTTTCAAAAGCCTATTTAGTCTACAGAGCTGCTGTAGTGCAGTGGGGGAATTCCCGCCTTGCATGTAGAAGGTCACTGTTTTGAGTCCTGATACCTCCTAAGAGAAGGGATCCTAGGAGAGTTAAGGCATGCAGCTAACACCTTATGATAGGGAACTTATAGACTGGGTTTCTGCTGTTTAGTTTTGTGGTTTGGGGACTTCTTTTTCTTTCTTTTTCCTTTTTTTCCTCCAAAATTTCACCAAAATTGGATGCATCACCTGCAGAGGCTGCAGGGTGATTAATTGATGAGCACCAGCAGCCTGAGAAGGTCTCTAGGGGCCTAAGAAGGAAGACTGTTTTTCTGGGTTCCTTCTTAGTTGCTGTTTTGTTTCTTGTTTGTTGTTTCCCCTTTCTTTGTTACCTTTTTCCCTTTTCCTTATTTTTTTAACCTATTTTATTTCTCTTCTTCCCTTATTCTTCTATCTTCTGACTTCTGTTGCTTTTCTTCCATTCTACCACTTCTTGCTTGGTCTTCATTTTATCTTTTTCTCTCTCTCTTTTTCTTTCCTTCTATTCTCTTCTCATCTATCTGGCCTTTTAATTCATTCTGCTTTTTTTCTCTATACTTTGCTTATTGTTTTATTTTTTTCTATTCATCTGTCTGGTCTTTTAATTCACTCTATTTTTTTCTCTCTCTATTTTGTCACTTGTTTTATTTTTTTCCACCTCTTTTTATTCTTATTCTTTTGTGTTTTTTATGATTTTTTACTTGTATTATTTAGTTTCCTAGCTTTTGCATGGTTCCTCTTCTATCTTTTTTGTATTATTTTTACTATTATTCTTTTTCTCTTATTATCTCTTCCCTTTTCTCTGGTCCTAATATTTTTTTCAAGGGAACACGGACAACTGCAAGGATATAGAATAAGAGGAACCAAGTATCAAAAATTAACCTTATGACACACAAAGAAACAACAAAATAATACCCTAAAGTAGAAAGGGAAGCTAACCAACAAATAAGCCCATCAAGATAAACAGATGCCCAGACACCAACAAAAAATTACAAGCCAAACTAAGAAACAGGGAGACATGGCTCATTCTAATGAACAAACTGAAAAAAAAAACAAAAAAAAAAAACCAAGAGGAAATGCAGAATGTGGAACAACTAATCAAGGATGTCCAAAAAAAATAGCATGAATCAACTTAATGTGAAAGAAAGGATAAAGGATATTAAGAAGACCCCCCGGGGGGGGAGATAAAATAAATATGACACCGAAGGACCATACTGAAGAAATTATAAACATACATAAAAAGATAACTGATATGATGGTGATAAATGACACAATGCAAGAAATAAAAAATATACTGGGAGCACATTAGAGCAGATTTGAACAGGTAAAGGAAAGAATCAGCAATGTGGAGGACAAAACATCTGAAATCAGATATATAGTAGACCAGATAGATAAAAAAAAAAGATAGAAAAAATCCAGCAGGGACTTAGAGATTTCATTGACAACACAAAATACACAAAGATATGCATTATAAGCATCCCAGAGGGAGAAGAGAAGGAAAAGGGGGTAGAAGGAGTATTGAAGGAAATAATGGCTGAAAATTTCTCAACTCCATCAAAGGACATGGATCTACATGTCCAGGAAGCACAGTGTACCCCAAACAGTATAAATTCTAACAGGCCTACCCCCAAGACATACATACTTGTCAAATTGTCCAATGCACAAAACAAAAAGATTACACTAAAAGCAGTAAGAGAAAAGAAATCCATCACATACAAGGGAAGCTGAATAAGATTAAGTGCTGATTTCTCATCTGAAACCATGGAGGCAAGAAGGCATTTGTATAACATAGTTAAGGTGCTTCAAGAAAAAACTACCAGCCAAGAATTCTCTATCCAGCAAAGCTGGCATTCAAAAATGAGTGAGAGTTCAAAATATTCACAGACAAACAGAAATTAAGAGATTTTATCAATAAGAAACCTGCCCTTCAAGGGAGTTCTGCAGGTTAAAAGGAAAAAATCAGGAGAGAGAGAATTGGGGGAGAGTGTAAGAATAACTAAAAAGACAAAAATAAAAATAAAAACAACATATGGCATACATAGACCTAAAGAAAATATGGCTAATGTAAGTAATTCCTTAAAAGTAATAACATTAAATGTTAATGGATTAACTCTTCAAATAAAAGAAACAAATTGGCAGACTGCATAAGGAAATATAACCCATGTATATGCTGTCTACAAGAAACTCACCTTAGACCCAGGGACATAAGGAAGCTGAAAGTGAATGGTTGGGAAAAATTTTACATGCAAACAATAATCAGAAAAGGGCAAAAGTAGCTATACTAATCTGAGACAAAATAGACTTCAGATGCAAAACTATTGTAAGAGACAATGAATGACACTATATATTAATAAAAGGGATAATCTAACAAGAAGAAAGAACAATCATAAACATTTATATACCTAATCAGGGTGCCTCAAAATACATGAGGCAGACATTGAGAAAACCAAGTGGAGAAATATATGCCTCTACAATTTTAATGGGGGACTTTAATACATGATTATCACCATTAGACAGAACATCTTGACAGAGGATGAAAAAAGAAACAGAGCACATGAATAATACATTAGAGCATCTGGACCTAATAGACGTATACAGAACATTACACCCAAATACAGCAGGATACACGTTTTTCTCAAGTGCACATGGATTATTCTTCAGGATGGACCACATACAAAGCCACAGAGCAACTCTCAATAAATTCAGAAAGATTAAAATTATACAAAGTAACTTCTCTGACCACAGTGAATGAAGCTGAAAATCAGTAAGGAGCAGAGAAGCAGATTAGGCACAAACATATGGAAGTTAAACAACACACTCTTAGACAATCAGTGAGTGAAGGAGGAAATTGCAAAAGAAATCAGTAACTACCATGAAACAAAGGAAAACGACAACATAATGTATCAAAATCTATGAGATGTAGCAAAAGCAGTGCAGAGAGGAAAATTCATAACCAGAAATGCCTAGATGAAAAAGGAAGAAAGAGCTAGAATCAAAGACCCAACTGCACACCTGGAGGAATTAGAAAAAGAACAAAAAACTAACCCCAAAGCAAGTAGAAAGAAGGCAATAACAAAGATTAGAGCAGAGCTATGTGAAATTAAAAATAAGAAAGCACTATAAAAGATAAAACCAAAATCTGATTCTTTGAGAAGATCAATAAAATTAACAAATTCATAGCTAGACTAACAAAGAAAAAAGGGGAGAATACGCAACTACCTAAAATAAGAAATGAGGAAAGGGGTATTACCACTGACCCCACAGAAATAACAAGTGTCATAAGAGGATACTTTGAAAACTTGTATACCAACATGATGGATAATTTAGAGGAAATGGACAATTCCTAGAAACACACAAGCAGCTTATATTGATGAAAGAAGAAATTGCTGAACTCAGCAGACCAATCACAAGTAACAAGATATAACCAGTCATCAAAAACCTCCCAACTAATAAGAGCCCAGGACCAGGTGGCTTCACAAGTGAATTCTACCAAATACTCTGCAAAGAACTAACACCAATCATACTTAAGCTCTGCCAAAAAATAGAAGTGGAGGGAGCATTGCCTAATTCATTGTATGAAGCCAACATCACCTAATACCAAAATCAAACGAAGATGCCACGAGAAAGGAAAACTATAGACCAATCCCTCTAATGAACCTAGATGCTAAAATCCTCAACAAAATACTTGATAATCATATTCAACAACACATCAAATGAATTATACACCATGACCAAATGGGTTTTATCCCTGGAATGCAACGAAGTTTTGACATAAGAAAATCAATCAATATAATACACCACATAAACAGATCAAAAGAAAAAAATCAACAATCATTTCTATATATGCAGAAAGGGAATCAACAAAATACAGCACCCATTCCTGGTAAAAACATTTCATAAGATAGGAATAGAAGGAAGCTTCCTCCACATGATAAAGGGTATATATGACATCATATTCAATGGTGAAATCCTAAAAGCTTTCCCTCTAAGATCTGGAACTATCTTAAAGGGATTTTTCCCTCTAAAATTCCCTTAAATAACCATACTTATTTGAAATTGTGTTAGAAATACTTGCTCGAGCACTTAGAGAAGAAAAAGGTATAAAAGGCATCCATATTGGAAAGGAAGAAGTGAAAATCTCACTATTTGCAGATGACATGATCCTATACATAGAAAGCCCTGGGAAATCTACAACAAAGTTTCTAGAGTTATAAATGAGATCAGTAAAGTGGCACATTATAAGATCAATGTGCAAAAATCAGTAGCATTTCTGTACGCCAATAGTAAGCAATCTGAGAAGGAAATCAAGGGGAAAAAAACTCATTTACAACAGCAACTAAAAGAATCAAATACCTAGGTATAAATTTAACTAAAGTTGTAAAAAACTTATACTTAGAAAACTACACAACTCTGTTAAAGGAACTCAAAGAAGACCTAAATAAATGGAAGAATATTCCCTTCTCATAGATAGGAAAACTAAACATCATTAAGATGTCTATCCTACCAAACTGATTTACAGATTTAATGTAATCCAAATAAAAATTACCACAGCATTTTTTACTGAATTGAAAAAGCTAACCATAAAATTTATTTGGAAGGGCAAGAGACCCCAAATAGCCAAAGACATATTGAAAAAGAAAAATGTAATCAGAGGAATCATACTACCTGACTTTAAAACATACTACAAATCTACAGTGGTCATAACTGCATGGTATTGGCACAAGAATAGACCAATGGAACTTAATTGAGATTTCTGATATAGATCTTAGCAAATATAGTCAACTGATATTCAACAAGGCCACCAAACCCATTCAACTGGAAAAGAATGGCCTCTTCAACAAATAGGGCTTGGAGAGCTGGATATCCATATCCAAAATAATGAGAGAGGAACACCATCTTATACACCTTATACAAAATTAACTCAAAGTAGATCACAGATCTAAATATAAGAGCCAAGACCATAAAGATCTTGGAAGATAATGTAGGGAAGCATCTACAGGATCTTGTATTAAGAAATGACTTCATGAACTTTACACCCAAAGCACGAACAACAAAAGAAAAATAAATGGGACCTCCTCAAAATTAAAAACTTTTGCACCTGAAAGGAGTTTGTCAAGAAAATGAAAAGGCAGCCTTCTCAATGGGAGAAAATATTTGATAACCTTATGTATTAGTCAGGGTTCTCTAGGGAAACAGAATCAACAGGAGATATCTGTAAATAGTCTGAGGTTTTATAAGAGTCTCTCACGTGACTGTGGAGATGCACAAGCCCAGGTTCTGCAGGCAGGCTGCAAACCAGGAGCTCCAATGAAAGTCCAATGAAGGTCCTTGATGAGTTTCTGGGAGTCGTTGGCTGTCCAAAGACAAGCTGTGAAATTCTTTCTGAATGCTGAAATCACTTCCCCTTTTAAGACATTCAACTGATTGGATAAAACATCACTCACTGCTGATGGTAATCTCCCTGGTTAATCATCATTGTAATTAGCCATCTATGCAGTAAACTCACTGAAGACCAAAGTCCATAAATGTCCTTGTATTACAATTAGCCCAGTGCTTGCTTGGCCAAACAATTGGGCACAATTACCTGGTAGAGTTTACATATTAGCCTAACCATCACATGATATATCTGATAGGAGCCTAATATCCAGCATATATAAATAAATTCTACACCTTGAAAATAAAAAGACAAACAACTCATTTTAAAAATAGACAAGTGACTTGAATAGACACTTCTGCAAGGAAGAAATACAAATTGCTAAAAAGTACATGAAAAGATGCTTAACATCACTAGCTATTAGGGAAATGCAAATCAAAACTACAATGAGGTATCATCTTTTAACCATTAGACTGGCGGTTATTAAAAAAAAAAGAGGACTACAAGTGTTAGAGAGAATGTGAAGGAGTGGGAACCCTTATCCACTGCTGGTGGGAATATAGAATGGTACACCCATTGTGGAGGATAGTTTGACAGTTCCTCCTCAAGAAGCTAACTTTAGAACTGCAATATGATCCAACAATCTCACTGCTGGGATATACCCAGAAGAATTGAAAGGGACACAAACAGATATATGCACAGCAATGTTCATAGCAGCATTATTCACTATTGCCAAAAGTTGGAAAAAACCCAAATGTCCATCAACAGATGAATGGATAAACAAATTGTGGTATATACATATAATGGAATATTACTTACTGTAAGAAGGAAAGCCGTGTTAACACACAGGGTAACATAGATGAATCTTGAAGACCTTATGTTGAATGAAGCAAGCAGGCACTCGAAGACAAATATTACATGCCTTCACTGATATGAATTAAGCAAATTGAGCAGACTCACAAGGCTAGAGTCTGGAAGACAGCTTTACAGGAGACAGAAAGGGAGAAGAAAGTTGTGAGCCAATGTCCATAAGGGCAAAATCTATAAGGTGGAAGGTTGTAGTTGTGCAGTGGATGGGCATGAGAGTGGTGCAGGGATGCTATTGGGTTGGGTGGTGCTGGTTTGTGAGGTGGGTGGGATGAGAAGGGTGGGTTGGGCTGTCCATGGAACTGGGGGGAGGGTTGTGGGAGAGATCAGGTGTACTCTGGGGATTTGTGGGTATGTGGTTGAAACTACAACCTTGGAAATGTTCTTTTAGCAAATATAGCAGGGGAGGGTTACTGGTTTAGGATGCTGGATGTGAGGGACATGCGGGAAAGGGTACACCTGGGGCAGGCCTCTAGGGAATGTGTAAGTGTTCATCCTAATATTGTGGGTTGTATCATTGAGTGGAGACTTACCCAATGAGAGAGAAGGTGTTGGACTCCCATCCTGGGGAGTCCTACTATGTTCTCAAATAGAAGAATGGGATCTTTTGAGGGCATAGGCAGTGCCTAATAAGGGAGAACAGGCCCGTATGTCAAGCCCTCAACATTGTTGCAAGTAACTATGAATCTTGTTCTTCAAGGAGTGAAGCTTGGTTGCCATGTGTCCTGAGGGGAGGGGAGGGAAGAATAGAATAGAGGGAACATGGGGCATTTTGGGGGCATTGGAATTGCTCTACATGATGTTGCAATGATGGATACAGGCCATGTTAAATTTCTTCAAAATTTATAAAACTGTATGGTCCAAAATGTAAGCCATAATGTTAATCATTGACCATGGTTAGTAACAATGTTTCAATATTTGCACATCAATTGTAACAATTGTACCATCCACATGTAAAATATTATTAGTAGGAGAAAGGTGGAAAGGTGGAGGATGTTGGTTATATAGGAATTCCCTATATTCTATACGTGACTTTTCTGTAACTTAAAACTTCTTTGAAGACAAAATGAAAAAATAAGACAGTGGGGGAATAAATGGAAGAAAACGTCACTATACATACAAGACAACAGATCTTACAGTGATGAAAGTCATGACAAAAATTTTTTAATATTTTTCATTATTTTTTATTATTCTAATTTTTTATTTTTTTCATTATTTGTATTTTATTTCTTATTTTTAAAACTATCATTATTCCTTAATTTTCTTATTAATTGTGTTTTGGTTATTTTGTTAGCTTCACTTTTGAAGATGTTTTGGTTCACAGAAGGGTTACAACTATGACAGGGGAGAATCATTGGTGTGGGGTGTCAGTGATGGGAGGGTACATGGGAGAAGGTTCACCTGGGGCATACCTACAAGGCATATGAAAGAGTTCAAGTGTTCATGGGGCATTGTCATGGTGGGTGGAGATTCACACAATAACTGAAAGAATATTGAATTCCTATCCTGGGGAGCTCTGCCACATTCTCTAATGGAACAGCAAAAATCTCAAAAGTACAGGGGAAGTGACTAGTGAAGGGGATGGTCCATTTATGGGCCCTTGATATTGATGATTTTACTTATGAACCTTTACTTTTGAAATTGAAACTTAGCCTAGTATTATTATAGGGTCCCTAAGAGTTACCTCCTGAGAGTCTCCTTGTTGCTCATATGTGGCCTCTCTCTAAGCCAAACGCAACATATAAATGCATTATGTTCCCCGCCCCCCAGCATGGGCCATGATGCCCAGGGATGAGCCTCCCTGGCACAAAAGGTTTACTACCAAGCACCAATTAGCAATGCAGTTGGAAAAAGACCATGACCAAAAAGAGGGAAAGGTAAAGACAAATGAGTTTATATGATTAAGAAACTTCAAGGTGACTCAGGAAGTCATTCCAGAGGTTACACTTATGCATATCTCAGCAGGATCTCATTGACCACTGAAGTAAATACTACCTCCAAAAGCGTGGGGGTCCTGAGGACTCTGGAGACATCCAGACACTATAGACAGGGCTGACAGCTCAGGAGTTTGGTGCTCTGCCAGTAGGTTCTACTTTGGAGTTTATGCTCCCCAGTGTGACATAGATGGACTCAGAGTGTGGTTTCCTTACACATGGCTCTTTTGCCCCTTCTATTTGAACCTCTAATTAGTACTAGAGTTGATAAGTAGACATTTAAGAGACTTAAATCTTTGGGTTGTCCATGTGCCAGTTGGACCCTGAATCTCAGAGTTACAAAACCTACTCTCCAGTTCATGGACTCACCCAGGACAACTAACAAGGAGATGATGATGGACAATGACCATCTCAAAGAACAGAGAAAGTCTACAATTGCAAGCAAGATAGTCCCATCCATCTGTCCCAAGGGATCTAAGCCCCCTCTCAATTACAGGTGGACTGGGCACCACCATCCCAGAATCCTCAGGATTGGGGAATGAATGATGAACTAGAATAGACTTACTGGTATTCAACTATAGAATTACTGTGATCCTAGCAATGGAAGAACTTATATCATTGATGTGGAGGCAGTGGCCATTGAAGGTTCTGAAGGGAGGGAGTGGGAAAATAGGTGTAATTTGGGGGCTGGTTGGGGGCTTTGGAGTCGTCCTGAATGACATTGTAATGACAGTATAGGCCTTTATATATCTTGCCATAATTTACAAACTTGTTTGGGAAAGAGTGTAAACTACCATGTAAACTATAATCCATGCTTAGTGGCGATGCTCCAAAATGTGTTCATCAATTGTAACAAATGTACCACACTAATAAAGGATGTTGTTAACGTGGGAAAATGTGGAAGTAGGGTATAAGGCATATGGGAATCCACTACATTTTTTATGAAACATTTATGCAATCTAAGTATCTTTTTAAAAAATATAAATATATATATATATAAAAGAAAAGAAAACAATAGAGCTTATAGGAATGAAAGACAGAAAAAGTAAGGTTAAAATTACAATAAAGACATACAACAGATTTGAAATCACAGAAGAGAGAATCAGCAACATACAGGACAGAACACTGAAAAGAGAGAACAGAGAGAACATTGAAAAGAGAGAACAGAGAGAGAAAGGAATGGGAAAAAATTGATCAGGGTATCAGGGAGTAGAAGGATAGCACAAAGCATACCAACATACATGTCATGGGAGTTCCACAAGGAGAAGAGAAGGGAAAAGGGTCAGAAAGAGTATTTGAGGAAATAGTGGCTGAAAATTTCCCAACACTCATGAAAGACATGGATTGATGTGTTCAGGAAGCACAGTGTACTCCAATTACAATAAATCTAAACAGAACTACAAATAGACACAAAATGTTCAGAATGTCAAATGCCAAAGATAAAGAGAAAATTATGAAAGCAGCAAGGCAGAAGTGAAACATCACATACAAGGGATATCCAGTAAGACTTATTGTGGATTTTTCTTTAGAAACCATGGAGGCAAGAAGCCAGTGGAATGGTAAAATTAAGGTACTGTAGTAGTTTGATATTATTTATGAATTCCAAAAAGAAATATAGATTATGTTTGTAAACTGGTCTGTTCCTCTGGGTGTATTAGATTCAGCTGAGAATATGATTAAATTATGTTAAGATTAGAGCTTTGATTCAACCACATTATTAGAGTGCAACTCAGTGCACTGAATGCCCGCTCCCTTGGTGGGCTGATAAAGCAAGCTCACACACAGATAGAAGATACAAAGAGAAAGTGAGACAGTTCATGAGACATGGCAGAGGCCCCAGGAAGAGAGATGAGCCTGATAGTCTACAGCTGACCTTGTAAAGAGAACAGAGCAGCTGAGCCCCAAGGAGAGAGATGAGCCTTATGCCAGCCTATAACTGAGATCAGAAGAAGCTGGGACCACAGAGCCCTAAAAGGAAGAAGGCTGGACCCTTGCAGAAATCGCCCACCATCTTGTACAACATGTAGCAAATGACTTTGGGTGAGAACGTATCACTTATGGTATCTTGAGTTGGACTCTTTAGGGCCTTGTGACTGTAAGGTTCTTCCCTAAATAAACACCCCTTATAAAAGCCAACAGAGTTCTGGTGCTTTGCATCAGCACCCCTTTGGCTAACTAATGCAGGTGCTAAAAGAGAAAAACTGCCAGCCAAGAATTCTTTATCTGAAAAAATTGTCCTTCAAATATGACAGTGAGTTTAAAATATTCACAGATAAACAGAAACTAAGAGCATTTGTAAATAAGAATCTAGCCTTTCAGGAAACACTAAAAGGAGTTCTGCAGCCAGAAAAGAAAAGACAAGAAAGAGGCTTGGAGAAGAGAGTAAACATGAAGGCTATCAGAAAGGGTAATCAAAAGGATAAAAAGAGGGAGCAGATGCAGTCTATCTCCCGCCTCTCACATGGGAGGTCCTGGTGCCTCCTGAAAAAAACAAAAACAAAACAAATGATAAAACCAACTCAGGGAAGATAAGGTTGCTCAGTGGTTAAGTGCCTTCTTCCCACATATGAGGTTCTGGTTCAATCCCTGGACCCCAGTACCTTAAAAAAAAAAAAAGGATAAAAAGCCAGATAAAAATAAGATATGACATATGAGAGCCAAAGGATAAAATGGTTGAAGTAACTAATACCTTTACAGTAATAACATTGAATGTTAATGGATTAACCTACCAATCAAAAAACATAAGCTGACAGAATGAATAAAAAAAGTTAAGTCACCCATAGACTGTCTGAAGGAAACCCATCTTAGACCCAGGGATACAAATAGATGGAAATTGAAAGGTTGGAAAAAAGATATTTCACACAAGGAGTAACCAAAAGAGAGCAGGGGTAGCCATACTGGTGTCAAACTAAACACTTTAAATGCAAAAATGATAAGAGGTGCAGAAAGCCATTATATATTGATAAAAGGGACAATACACCAGAAAGGAGTAACAGTCATAAATATCTATGTACCTAACCAGGATGCCCAAAATACATGAGGCAAATGGGGGTAAAACTGAAAGGAAAAATAGGCGTCTCTACAAAAATAGTTGGAGACTTCAACACACCACTCACGTCAATAGATAAAACAACTAGACAGAAGAACAACAAGAAAAAAGAGAACTTAAACAATATAATAAATTAGATGGTCCTGATAAACAACTACAGAACACTGCATCCCAAATCAGCAGGTTATACATTCTTTTTTAAGTGCTCGTAGATCTTTCTCCAGGACAGAACACATGTGGGGCCACAGAACAGCTCTCAATAAATTTAAGAAGATTGAAATTATACAAAGCACCTTCTCTGATCATAATGGAATTAAACTGGAAATCAAGAATAGGTGGGACAGAAAACAGACAATCGGGGTGGGGGGGAAGGGGAGAAAAATAAATAAATAAATCTTTAAAAAAAAAAAAGAATAGGTGGGAGTGGTGGACTTGGCCCAGTGGTTAGGGCATCAGTCTACCACATGGGAGGTCCGCAGTTCAAACTCTGGGCCTCCTTGACCCTTGTGGAGCTGGCCCATGCGCAGTGCTGATGTGTGCAAGGAGTGCCTTGTCACGTCATGCAGGGCTGTCCCCTGCGTAGGGGAGCCCCATGCGCAAGGAGTGCGCCCTGTAAGGAGAGCCGCCCAGCGTGAAAGAAAGTGCAGCCTGCCCAGGAATGGTGTCGCACATAAAGAGAGCTGACATAACAAGATGACGCAACAAAAAGTAACACAGATTCCCGTGTCTCTGACAACAACAGAAGCAGACAAAAAAAGAAGATGCAGCAAATAGACACAGAGAACAGACAACCAGGGTTGAGGGGGCGGGGGCTGGAAGGGGAGATAAATAAATAAATAAATGTTTAAAAAAAAAGAGTAGGTGGGAAAGGGGAAATTTGCAAAATACGGAGGCTAAACAACACACTCTTAAACAATCAGTGAGTCAAAGAAGAAATTACAAGAAAAATTAGGAGATAACTCAAGACAAATGATGAGAGCACAACTCATTAAAACTTATGGGATACAGCAAAGGCAGTGCTGAGAGGGAAACTTAGAGCCTGCAATGCTCACATCGAAAAAGAAGAAAGTGCCAAAATCAAAGATTTAATTGCACACCTGAAAAAACTAGAAAAAGAACAGCAAACCAATCCCAGAGTAAGCAGAAAATAAGATCTAACAAAGATTAGAGGGAAACGGACTTTGGCCCAGTGGTTAGGGCGTCCATCTACCACATGGGAGGTCCGTGGTTCAAGCCCCGGGCCTCCTTGACCCATGTGGAGCTGGCCCATGTGCAGTGCTAATGCGCGCAAGGAGTGCCGTGCTACACAGGGGTGTCCCCCGCGTAGGGGAGCCCCACGTGCAAGGAGTGCACCCCATAAGGAGAGCCGCCCAGCGCGAAGGAGGGAGCAGCCTGCCGAGGAATGGCGCCGCCCACACTTCCCGTGCCGCTGACAACAACAGAAGTGGACAAAGAAACAAGACGCAGCAAATAGACACAGAGAACAGACAACCGGGGGAGGGGAGGGGAATTAAATAAATAAAAAATAATAATAAATCTTTAAAAAAAAAAAGATTAGAGCAGAAATAAATGAACTTGAGAACAACAACAACAAAAAAGAGAATATCAGCAAAACCAAAAGATGTTTCTTTGAAAAGATAGATAAAATTGACAAACCCTTAGCTTGACTAACAAAGAAAAAAAGAGAGAAGATGCAAATAAGTAAAATCAGGAATGAAAAGGGGGACATTATATCTTTCCCCACAGAAATAAAAAAAAAAGATCATATGAGGATATTATGAGAAACTGTATCCCAACAAAATAAAACAACCTAGATGAAAGGGCAAATTTCTAGGAATGCACAAACAACCTACATTGACTCTACAGGAAATAGAGGAATTCAACACACCATTCACAAGTAAAGAGATTGAATCAGTCATCAAAAATCTTCCAACAATGAGCCCTTGATACTAATGACTATGCTTAGGAGCCTGTGTGCCTGAAATATGAACTAGGCCTAGAGCTGCGGGGTGCCTACGAATTACCTCCTGAAAGCCTCCATGTTGTTCAAATGTGGCCACTCTCTAAGCTAAATTCAGTATGTAAATGCATTACCTTCCCCCCCCACCGTGGGACATGACTCCTGGGGATGAGCCTACCTGGCACTGAGAGATTACTACCAATCACTAACTGGAGAAGCAACTAGAAAGAGACTTCGAATAAAAGGGTCAATTTGGACCAGCAGAATATCTCAGCCTACATGTTCCATCAAGTGTCAAAAATTGCTTTTTGGTCTTGAATTAAAAGGGGGAAATGGCAAAGACAAATGAGTTTATATGGCTAAGAGTCTTCCAAAAAGAGTCAGGAGGTCATCACAGGGGTTGCGCTTAAGCACACCTCAACTGGACCCAAAAAAAAGCCAAAGTAGATAGAACCCTAGATACTGCTTCTCCTGAAGGCTAGAGAGATCCACAGAGTATATATGGTCATGGCAGATGGATTTGGAGTTCTGTGCCATGTCAGAGGAACCTCCTTTGCAATTTGTGCTCCTGAGTGTGATGGAACTGAACTCAGATGTGACTTTTCTACACATGCCTCTTCTGTCACTTTTACTGAACCTATGGTTGGTGCTAGGGATGGTCCATACTCAGGAGACTTGAATCTCTGGACTGTCCATGTGCCAGCTGGGCCCTGAGCCTCAGCAGAGTGGTGACTCCTACTCTCTGGTTCATTGGTCTTACCCAGGTCAGCTAACCGGGAAGTGAAGATGGTCAACCACCTCACCAGGGAACCAAGAGTGCCTACAACTCCAAGCAGGAGAATCGCATCCACCAGTCATGTGGCATCTAAGCCCACCTCTAGATGAAGAGGACATCACCATCCCAGGGTCCACAGAATAGAGGAATAAAATATGGACTAGAGTGGACTTGCTGATATTCTACTATAAAACTATTGTGACGAGTAATAGAAGAAATTTTAGCATCAAGGTGGAGAAAGGGGCCACAATAGTTGCTGAGGGCAGGGAAAGGGAAGAAGAGATGTGGGGGCATTTTTGGGATTTTGAGTTGTCCTAAATGATATGGCAGGGTCAGATGCTGGACTTTATATATCCTGCCATAACCCACTGAATGTACTAGGGGAGAGTGCAAACTACAGGGTAAACTATTATCTATGTAGTGCAGCAGTGCCCCAAAATGTGTTCACTGAGTGCGATGAGTGTGCCACAAATATGGGGGAGGTTGTTGGTGTGGGAGGAGTGGGCTGGGGGGTGGGGGGTATACGGGAACCTCATATTTTTTAATGTAACATTTTTTATGTGATGTATGTATCTTTAAAAAATACAATTTGCAAAAATGATGTGGTGGGGGGGTTGGGAGTGGGTTATATGAGAAAAAATAAATTAAAATAAATAAATAAATAATGGAAAATAAAGCAAAGAAAGGAAAAAAAAAAGGATTGAAGGTGTTCCCCTGAATATGGGTAATGGGACCCTGACTAATTTGTAGAAGAAGCCTATTAGTAAAAATTTAGTAAAAATTCTTTGGTTTATTTTATTTTAAAAATTACCCTTTGCTTTAATTTATATTAATAAAATAAATATAAATGAAAAAAAAATCTTCCAACAAAGAAAAGTCCAGGACCAGATGGTTTCACAGGTAATTTTTATCAAACATTTCAAGAAGAACTGATACCAATCCTGTTTAAACTATTCCAAAGAATTGAAAAGGAGGGAAAATTACCCAACATATTTTATGAAGCCAACATTGCCCTAATACCAAAGCCCAATAAAAGTACTACAAGAAAAGAAAATTACAGAGCAATCTTTCTTATCAATATAGATGCAAAAATTCTCAGCAAAATACTTGCAAATTAAATCCAACTGCATGTTAAAAGAATTGTACACCATGATCAAGTGGGTTGTATGTCTGTTATGCAAGGGTGCATCAACATAAGAAAATCAGTTAACTTAATACACCACGTTAACAAATTAAATGGAAAAAAACACATGATCATCTCGATTGATACAGAAAAGGCATTTGACAAAATCCAGCATACTTTCTTGATGAAAGCACTTCAAAAGATAGGTATAGAAGGAAAGGTCCTTAACATAATAAGGGCATTTATGAAAATCCCACAGCCAACATTATTCTCAATGGGGAGAAGCTGAAAGCTTTCTTTATAAGATTAGGAACAAGACAAGGATGGCCATTGTCACCACTGTCATTCAACATAGAGCTAAAAGTTCTAGCTAATAAAGAAAAAGAAGCAAAAGGCATCCAAATTGGGAAAGAGGAAGTAAAACTCTCACTATTCACAATGGCATGATCCTAAATTTAGAAAATCCCAAAATATCTGCAACAAAGCTATTAGAGCTAATACAGGAGTTCAGCAAAGTGGCAGGATACAAGATCAATATGCAAAAATCAGTAGCATTTTATACACCAGTAATTAGCAATCTGAAGAGGGAATCAAGAGCAATAAAAAGGCTCAGAATTATTTAATTAACTTAATTAACAAATAATTAATTTAACAAGGACTGTAAAGGATTTGTATTCAGAAAATTATAAAACTCTACTAAAGTAATCAAAGAAGGCCTAAATAAATAGAAGGACACTCTGTGTTCATAGATTGGAAGACTAAACATCATGAAGATGTCAGTTCTACCCAAACTGATTTATAGATTCAGCACAATCCCAATCAAAATTTCAACAGCCTACTTTACAGAAATAGAAAAGTAAAAGTCAACTGCCAAATTTATGCAGAAGGGAATGGGTTCCTGATAGCCAAAAACATTCTAAAAAGAAGAGCAAAGTCAGAAAACTCCTATTTTTTGGCCTTAGAGTGTGTCATTCAACTACCGTGATCAAAACAGCATGATATTGGCATAAAGATAGACACATTGTTCAACGGAATCTAATTGAAAGTTCAGAAATAGGCCTTTCTGAAACTTGTAGTACATGGGAGTCTTTTAAACCTTACATCCAAAGCACAAGCAACAAAAGAAAAAATGAATAAATAGGACATCCTCAAAATTAAACACTTCTGCTCATCAAAGGACTTTGTAAAGAGGGTAAAAAGTCAACCTACTCAATGGGAGAAAATATTTGGAAATCACATATCCAACAAGGGTCTAATATCCATGATATGTAAGAAGATTTCAACAATAAAGACAAATGGCTCAATTTTAAAATAGACAGAAGACCTGAATACATATTTTTCTAAAGAAGAAATACAAATGAAGAAACGCATGCCAAAATGTTCAACACCAGTGGCTATTAGGGAAATGCAAATCAAATCTAAAATGAGATATCATTTCACACCTACTAGAATGACCACTAATAGCAAAACAGAAAACTACAAGTGTTGGAGAGGATATAGAAAGATAGGAGTGCTTATCCACTATTGGTGGGAATGTAGAATGGAACAGCCACTGTGGAAGTCTGTTTGGCAGTTCCTAAGGAAGTTACATATAGATCTGCCATATAACTAGGTATACACCCAAAAGAACTGAGAGAAGATACATGAGCAGATACCTGCACACCAATGTTTATAGCAGTGTTATTCACAATTGCCAAAAGATGCAAATAAACCCTGGTGTCCATCAACTGATGAACGGATAAACAAACTGGTATATACACACAATAGGATATTATTCAGCTGTAAGAAGAAATGAAGTCCTGAAGTGTATGACAGCATGGTTAGGCCTGGAAGACATTATGTTGAGTGAAGGAGGCCAGGAACAAAAGGGCAGATATTTTATGATTTTGCTATTATGACCAATATAATGAGCAAGCTCATGGAATTAATAGCCAGAATATGTCATCAGAGAAAAGACTGTGGTTAAAGAATGGAAAGCTGAGGTTTAATCTTTGCAGAATTGGTAAAAAGTTGTTTGGAAATGTTTAGAAATGAATAGAAATGGTGAAAGAACATCATAGGATTTGTAATTAGTAGCTTTAACATATGGGTATGATAGTGGTTTGTTTTTGTTGTTTTTCTTTTTTTTTTTTTAGAGTAGTGAAAATGTTCTAATGTTGATTGAAGTGATGAATGCACAACTCTGTGATTATACCAAATGCCACTGATTGTACACTTCTGATAAATTGTATGATTTATTAAAAAAATAAGATAGGTTGGGGGGAAATACACTAAATCTAAGTTATGAACTATAGTTAGTAATACTCTGATGATACTGTTTCATAATTTGTTACAAATGTTTCACCACAATGCAAGGTGTTGGTGGTGGGCTGTTGTAAGCGAGCCTTGTATGATATGCATGTTTATTTTATAAGTTCACAACTTTTACTATACACTTATTGTTTTGTTTTGTTTTGTTTTGAAGGATTTATTTATTTATTTCTCTCCCCTTCTCCCCACCCCAGCCCCAGTTGTCTGTTCTGTGTCTATTTGCTGCATCTTCTTCTTTGTTCGCTTCTGTTATTGTCAGCGGCACAGGAATCTGTGTTTCTTTTTGTTGCGTCATCTTGTTGTGTCAGCTCTCCATGTGTGCGGTGCCATTCCTGGGCAGGCTGCACTTTCTTTTGCACTGGGCGTCTCTCCTTTCGGGGCGCACTCCTTGCGCGTGGGGCTCCCCTATGCAGGGACACCCCTGTGTGGCAGGGCACTCCTTGTGCGCATCAGCACTGCACATGGACCAGCTCCACATGGGTCCAGGAGACCCGGGGTTTGAACTGCAGACCTCCCATGTGGTAGACGGACGCCCTAACCACTGTGCCAAGTCTTCTTCCCTGCACTTATTGTTTGTGCATGTTCATGTATATATGACATACTTCAATAAAAAAATTTTAATGGAAAATCATAATGGTTAGTTTTTTAAGTTGTAGTAAATAGTGCAATAGCAATTTGTTTTCTTTTTTCCTTTTTTTTTTAGGAGGTACCAGGGATTGAACCTAGGATCTCATACATGGGAAACAGGCACATCTACTCCCCAGTGAGAGTTGGATTTTCATGTTTGTTTGTTTTTAGGAGGTAAGGGATCAAACTCAGGACCTCATACATGGGAAGCAGGTGTTCAACCATTTGAGATAGATCTGCTCCCTGTGACAGCAATTTTTAAGAAACAAAGAATAATGCAGAACAGTGGCTGGCAATCTAAGGCCCACTGGCCAAATCCAGCCCACTGCATGTTTTTGTATGGCCCCTGAGCTAAGAATTTTTTTTTAATATTTTTAAATGCTTGGAAAAAATGAAAAGAAGAATGATATATCATGACATGTGAAAATTATATGAAAATTCAATTTTAGTATCCATAATTAAAGTTTTATTGGCACACAACTGTTTTTGTGCTATGACAACAGTTGAGTAGTTGTGGCAAATACTGTGTAGTACACAATTACTAAAATATTTACTGTCTAGCCCTTAACAGAAAAGTTTTGCTGATCCCTATTACAGAACACTGATTCATAATCACCGTAATTTTATTCTAAAAAGTATAATAGGGAGTGGATGTGGCTCAAGCAGTTGAGCACCTGCCTCCACATGGGAGGTTCAGGGTTCAGTGCCTGATGACTCCTAAAGAAAACAAGCAAATAACTAGCAAGCCAAAACAGGGGGGCTGATGTGGACCAGTGGTTGAGTGCCGGCCTGCTGCATACAGGGTCCCAGGTTCAATGCCCAGTCCCAGTATCTCAAAAAAAAAAAAAAAGAGTATGGGTTCTTTATAGAAAACAGACAAACCAAATATTCCAGTTAATTTCCTTTTTAATATGCTTGAAATAAACTGGATTTATTTCATGTTTTTGGTTTAAAGCTATCTAGAATATGTCTGGGTAGGGGTTAGCAAGAGCTGTTATTTAGAATCTTGTATTGGACCATTTGCCATTGTTTTTTTTTTTTTAATTTCTCTCCCCTCCCTCGCCTCCCTTCCCCCCCATTGTCTGCTTTCTGTGTCCATTTGCTGCGCGTTCTTCTGTGACCACTTCTATCCTTATCAGCAGCACGGGGAGTCTGTGTTTCTTTTTGTTGTGTCATCTTGCTGTGTCAGCTCTCCGTATGTGTGGCGCCATTCCTGGGCAGGCTGCACTTTCTTTCGTGCTGGGCGGCTCTCCTTATGGGGCGCACTCCTTGCACGTGGGGCTCCCCTACATGAGGGGCAACCCTGCATGGCACCACACGGCACTCCTTGTGCGCATCAACACTGCACGTGGGCCAGCTCCACATGGGTCAAGGAGGCCCGGAGTTTGAACCTCAGACCTCCCATGTGATAGGTGGATGCCCTATCCATTGGGCCAAGTCCACTTCCCTACCATTGCTTTTTATCCCAAAGTTATTCTCCCCTGCTCTGAGGTGATTCTGAATCAAAATAAACTTTTAACTTGGCAAAAATTTCAAAATGTACTGATAAATTGCCCTGCAGAATATGGTACACATTTACATCCCCTCCAGAAATATGTATCCTCATATATATTCATTTCCCCATATCCTTGTCAATACATTAATTATTATCAATCTGATTAGTGAGAAATGATATCATTTAATTTGTAGTTTCCTGATTACTAGTGGCAACGGGCATCTTTTCATGTTTATTGGTCATTTTATACTTGCTATTCCATTAATTATCTATTAATATCATTTGTTGAAAATTATCTTTTAATTTTCATTCCTTTCATTACTAAGGAGATTAAGAACTTTTTCATATTTTGTTGGTCATTTTTTATTTCATATTCTGTGAATTTTCCCTTTACATCCTTTGCCAGTTTTTCTGCCGAATTGTTTGTCTTACTCTTATTATTACTGAATTTTTAAGATTTGTTCTTGTTTAGGGGTCTCAGAGTGCAGTCAGTTTTCAGAAAAGCAAACACACTCTGATGCCACAATCTAAATTAAACTCTTGTCCAGACCAATCCTGGAGTTAGCATATTGCCCCTTGTCTGTGTTGTACACCTAGAATAAAGCACAGAAAATTGCCAGATGATAAATTAGTATCTTGTCCAGCAAAAGCCACCTGCCTCTTCCTTCCTCCTCTATATAAGTGGCTCAAAGAAAGAAGGAAATTGATCTTTAAAAACAGCTGCTGGTTTTATCAGTGGGACTCAATAATAAAAATCAGTTTGGGGCTCAGACAGAAAGAACATGTACTGAATATCCTCTGTATGCTCAGTGATGGTGGGGATTCTTTGAGACAATAGCAGTGAAATTTCCAGACCCCCCTAGAAGGGGCTAGGGACAGGGTTTGCTGAGCGAGACCAGATTAGCCAACCAAGGAAAAGGATGGGGAGCATCCAAGTGGAGTCTTAGAGAGTGTTTCGGTCAATCCAGGAATAGGGATCAGTTGAAAATTCGAGGGCAGGAACAGGGCCAAAGGTAGGAGACAAGCTAAGGCTGCAAGGGCCTGGAAAGAAAAACCTCAGAATTTGTAGTTCCAGAGAAGGTCCCAGACTGTTAACAGCCACAGGGTACATTTTTCATGAGTCCTCTGGGTGAATGACTTAAAGCAGTGGTTGGTTTTCCACTCTCACTGTGCAACCCGCAGATGCGTGGCCCTGTCCAGAGATACAGATTCATTCAGTCTGGGGTGGAGCCTGGACTTCAGTATTTTGAAGAACTTCCCAGGTGAGCCATGAATCCAGGTTTGAGGAACCACAGGTTTAAAGTTTCAGGGTCACATCAGCTGGACTGGAGAGAAGTGGCTGCAGCCTTGTATATGTTATTAACCCAGAATGACTAAAAGCCCAGCCTGGGTGGGAAGCTGCTGAGGGTCTCCCAATGCCAGACTTGAGAGGACAATAAAAACCAAAGTACCGTGCCATAAGCAATGAGTCTTACACCAAGAACAATTGTGGCACCATCAATTAATCTAGGAAACATGACACAAGTGGCTGATCTGAGCAGAAGATGATGTGTTCTGTACAAGAGCCCCGAGGAGTTTAGGGGTCCACTACATATCCATTTGTTTCACAGTAAAAACACATGAATCACTGAATGCCTCAAAGTCTATGTTAATATGGGAGACCTTTCATCACTTTTTAAAATGTGGACAGGTATATCAACTCATTTGTCTCAATCACAAGTCAACAGAGGAAATTCAAACAGAGTAAATATGAGAGCTGTCTCCAGACCATAATAATCTTGCTAGGATGCAGACAAAACAAACCTCCCATTATCTCCTTCCCAGTATATGATCCCCACAGGGCTTGTCACTTCTCAGACCCTGATTATCCTGCCAATGAATAAATAATAAGGTTTAAGCAAGTTTCCTGGCCTACACCGGACTGTGATGAATGATCTGGAATCTTGGAAAATGCTGTGCATCGTATATCACCCAGGAACAATTTCTTGGTGTGAACTTTCTTTAAATTTCCAAGAGCATTAGGAAAAAATTGTTTTAAATAATGGAAGTCCCCAAAGACATCACCCCACTCTTGAGATTTGTAGAATCCTTTGATAGGCTCAGATGAAAGAAACAGTTCTGTGTAATTACTTTAAGCCAGAGGACAATCCCCTAAGGTCTGATGGGTACTGGGCCGAGCCTGGTGGATATGGGGGAGACAGCACATGGTATCCCAGCCCAGTTTGCAGCCAGCTCCACAGAAGTTTTGATGAGTCCTCGGTCTTTTGTCAGAGGAGTGAACATTCTTCTTCCTTTATTGCTCCTATTCTAAATTCTGCACCATTCCACCATGAACCACGTCAGAAATGAAAAAACAAACCAGGGCCTCTGCTGATGACCTGGATAGACAGAAAGAATATAATCACCTTGGGCCTTGGCAAACCTACTGGACTGCCTCAGTTTCCACACTGGGAGTGAATGAAGATAGATACATCTTGAAGCAAATGCAGTGGATGTCTATTCTGATATCATTCTATACAGATATGCACCCCTAATCCCATTCCGGTCCCCTGTCTCCTGCCCTTAGCCACTCTATTCCAGTACAATAGCTTGGAATAGTTAGCACATCTATTCCAATATCCGTATCTCTAAGAAGTGATGCTGGACCTCCCTTCTCAAAAGCTGGATGTTGCTAAGTGCTTCCAATGGTCAAATTCTGTCCACCCCTCCAGGTCTTGGGTGCTGATTTTTTACTGCCATGTCTATTTTTTTTTTTTTTTTTTTGGCCTATTTCATAACCCTTGGATGGGTAAAGGACATAATATTATACAGAACTATAAGTAACATGTGTCAGTTACTAAATCATACTAAACTACACATACAAACTTCTATTCTTACCATCTCAATGAGACTAGCATTAGGAGCAAAGACATACCAATTATTTTCTGAGTTGCTTGGGTCAGAGACTCATTAGTGGAAAAAGCAATTCAAGAGAACATGCCACCCACAGCTCACAGGTAACAGCTGTCAATGTTGGAACAGTCCAAGAGGATATATTGGGAACACCCAGTCCCAATCCTGATTTTGCTCCAAAGTCACTCTGGGACTTTGTTCTCTCTTTGCCTCACCTTCTTCCTCTGCAAAATGAGAACCCTGGCTGACTCCCAGAGAAGGCCAGACTAAGGAGTCCCTAATGAGGAACTTGGCAGCGTTTTATAGCTGCCCTGTGAGGAACGGCACGTCCTCATTAGCCCACATCCTCCACCTCCCCTCAGAGATATCAGCGGCACACCACAGGCTCTGAGAATACAGATTTTCACAGACCCATTAGATCCACGAGGTCCCCAGGTGGTCTGGGGGCCATTCAGTTGCATTGTCACTACCCATGACTAAATGATGCTTGTGCTTCTATTTCTGCCAAGAGTAAATACTTTACTTAGGATGCTTAACGTAAGCCAGACATCATCACCTAATTGGCACCAGACCAAATACAGTGCTGTTAATTCCATAATACTGCTGAGGTTTTATGTGGAATTTTTATTCTAATTGAGGAGGAGATAGAAGAGGGTGGTGGCCAATGGAAACGAGTGTTGTGAGTGGACCATGAAGACTTTTGCCTGCCCAAGAGGCCTGCGTGTGGGGAAAGTTCAGCTCAATGCCAGTCTTTTAACTTGCCTCTCCCCATTTGTCATCTTGTTTCTGGTCACTTAAAATAAGTTGGGCCCTTCTTGGGTGAAATTATACCTGCCTTGAATCACAAAGAAATATTCCTGGAGGTAATCTATGGAAGCTGTGTCAAGTATTTATTAACAGAGCATTCTGATCACAAGGCCCTCACCCCTGGCAGCTCACAATCTCTTTCCTTCCTTGCTCACAGGGTAGAGCAGGCACTCAGATTTAAGTCATGGGGGAAGTCCAGCTAGGAGATTAATTCTGGTACCTAGATAAGGCACCTAGAAAGTACAGCCAAAAGTGACAATGGTATCCTGCCAACCAGACAGGTGGGCAGAGCCGACCAAGGTTGAAAGGAAGTGGCAAAAAGGTAGGGAAAAGAACAGGAAGGGTGAAAACATTTAAGACAAAATCTGAGCATGACTAAGAGGAGTTGTTTTCCAAGTTGGGGTGGGTGGAAGGTTTGACAAGGGAAAGATTGTTTCAAGTATATAGAATAGTGCATGTGAAAGCTCAGAGATGAGAGTTGGTAGGTTCATGTGCTATTAAGAATTGAAAACTAGGAAAAATGAAGACACCTGGGGAAAAGACAGAGCCGTTTATTTCATTCTTAAGCAAAAGTTGAGAAGTGGGCATTTCTGGATTGATATGGCAGCCCCATGCATCCTCAGTAACCTAGATTTCTATCTTGATACTCCCCCATATAACCACTGGATCATTGCATCATGATCCAAGATGGCTATTCAAGGTCCAACATAGATATCTGTGTTAAGGAGAGTGACGTAATAAGATTTGCATTTTACCTACAATATAAAGAAAGATTTGGAAGAGACAATATCTGTTACTAGACTATTGAAATAATTCAGGCAAAAGATAATTATGATCTGAATTATATTAGTGGCAGTGGAGATGAAGTAAAGTAGACAGATCTGAGAAATATTCAGAAGGGGAAATCAATTAAATTGGATATAGGGGCAAAAAGAGAAAGAAGAACCAAGTCCTACATGTTGGTCCTGGAGTGTAAGATTTTTGGTTTCTTTTTTTTTCTTTAAGATTTATTTATTTGTTCCCCACCCCCTCGTTGTTTGCACTTGCTATCTGCTCTCTGTGTGTTTGTTGTGTCTTCTCTGTGTCTCCTCGTCTTCTTCTTAGGAGGCATCAGGACCCAAACGCGGGAACTCACATATGAGAAGGAGGTGCCCAATCGCTTGAGTCACATCCATTCCTTGCTTATTGTGTCTCTCATTGTATTTCCTCATTGCGTCATCTCACTACATCAACCCGACATGCCAGCTCACTGTCTTACTTGTCTTCTTTAGGAGGCATCAGAAACTGAACCCAGGACCTCCCATATGGTAGGCAGGCATCCAGCAGCCCGAGCCACATCCATGTCCCTTTTGGCTTATTAAATCCCTTCTGACAGCTGACAAAATTGTGGAGAGAGAAATTTAGGGACAGAGAATCAGGTAGATTATTACAGACATTCAGACAGGTAAACCGAATGTACAGGAAGTAAAAACAGAAAGCAGTGGTCAGAGCAGCCTGGAGGCCCACTGAAATATGGGTGTGAGCATTGTAGAGAGGACTGCAGGAAACTGGGCCTTATATAAGCAGATGGGGACAAGAGTCAGTGAAACACAGTTATAAAAATAAGAAATTGGAAATCAACTAAATTCTCAACAACTATCAAAATGGTTCAATAAAATATGATTTCTAAGCAGTCATTAAAATTGTGACAGAGGAAAATAATGACATAATATTGTGACTATGGAATATAAAACTCAATGTAATATGAGGACGTCTACTTCTTGGCATTTTGTAGGTTGTGTTCTGAAGCTCCTCTTTCTGCAGAACAACTAGATCCTGGATTGAACAACTTTTTGATGTTAGGATGAAGAGAAACATAGAAGGTTTCCAAGAACCCATACACAAAACAAACATGAATATGCGATCCGGGTGCGGACCTGGGCATGGTTATTCATGACCCCCCAGGAGGAGCAGGGCATCCCTCAGGGCTCCTGCCTACGGCAATATGGTCCAAGGCTGCTGAGCCTTGGGCCTGCAGCGGGGTGGGGAAGCTGAGTCTGAGAGTCTACTATTGAGCTCAGATACCTGAGGAAGGTTAAAGTAGTCCCATGTCCACGGTACCCCTTGACTCCAGCAGCCAATTTAGGCCAGCTGAATTAGGGTCAAGCAATAAGCTCATAATTAAAGTCAACCAAGTGCTTAAGAAATTAAGCCATCATGTGTGAGAGCCAGCAGAAACAACCAACAGAGTTAGACCTCTGACGTCTGCAAATATTGGAACTGTGCGACCCAGAATAGAGAATAGTTATATAGAAAATGTTTAAAAAATAATGGTATTACAAAAACGAACAAGAAACAAGACATTATAAGGAATAGCCGATACCTTTTTTAAAGATCCCAATTAAACTTGTAAAAATTTAAAAAGAGAATTAGAAAAACTGGAAAATAGAGGTGAAGAAATTACCCACACTGCAGCACAGGAAGATAAATATATGGAAAATATGGAGGGGAGGATAGACAGACTCCATCAGTCCTATGTGGGATCAGAGTTCCCTAATTTCCAGTTTCCTCTCCTGAAATGTTACGTGCTGTATGTTCAGGTCCTATCCAGCCCTCACCGTGTCACCCCACAGGGACTGGAGCTTGGGGAACCAGATCTATGAAGTAACTTGGGCTGCTGCTCGTGAGTATTAAACAGTACTTCTCTCTAACACCTTGTCTCCTGTCAGTGTGTGTGTGTGAAAGAGAGCGGCCCTTCACAGTTCCCGACTTAACAACAGCCTTTAGTGTTTATATTACAATGTAAAAGTCTTAAAATTTATGAGCGAAGCATTGGACATAAGAAGTTATGTCCATAAGAAGTTAGAACAGCAAACTATCTGGAACCATTCCGTAAATGGGAGTGAAACAATTGTTTAGCATATGAAAAAAAAGAAACAGGGCTCCTACCTCTGGAAGCTCTCAGTTCTCAAATCTGAAAGGCCAAACTTTAAACTATGACAAGAAAATGGAAAATGTAGGAATATATCTGACCTTGGGGAATGGAAAAATTTCTCAAACAAGACATGAAAAGCTGTGACCAAAAAAAGATTAATAAATTTTGCTACAAAGTGAAAAGACAGGCCACAGCTGGGAGAAGATATTTTCAACATATATTACTGGTCAAGGATTAGTATTTAGAATATATTTTTTTAAATCCCTTCAAAAACATTTTTAAAAGATGAAAATTCCAATTTAAAAAATTGACAAATATCATGAATTGGCATTTCACTGAAGAGAACACAAAAAAAGGTGATTTAACATATGAGAAAAATATACAAATTAATAGCGAGAGAAATGCAAATTAAAACCATAATGAGATAATATTTTACACCTATTAGATTAACAAAATTTAGGAAGTTTGACCATTCTCAGTTTAGTAGAGGAATAAATTTTTGAGAATATGCAGTGATGGTAGAAATGTAAATTGATGAACCATTTTGATAAATATTTTGGCATTATCTCATAAAGTGCTTTCCAATAGAAATATAATATAAGCAACATATGTAATTTTTAATTTTCCAGTAGTCATACTAAAAAGTAAAAGGAAACATGAAATTAATTTTAATAATATACTGCATTTAATCCAATATATTCAAAATACTATCATTTCAACATGTAATCACTATAAAAAGAATTATTAAAAAGATATATTTGTTTTAAAATAAGTCTTTGACCCACAGGTTCTATGGTCATGGCAGATGGGGCTCACTGCCATGTCAGTTGGCCCTTCTTTGGAGTTGGTGTTTCTGCGTGATGGAGCTGGACTCAGATGTGATCTCTTTTCACAAGCCTTTCATGGTACTTTACTGGAATTGTAGTTGGTGCTGGGGTTTAAGATATATCTAGGGGATTTGAATCTCTGGACTGACAATATGATAGCCAGGCCCTGAGCCTCAACAGACTTCAGCTCCTACACTCTGATTTATTGGACTTACCCGACTCAGCAAACATGGAGTTGAAGAATGTCAACCACCACACCATGGAGCCTAGAGTGCCTACAGCTGAAAGCAGGAGGATTGCATCCAGTATCCATGTGGAGTCTAAGCCCCCTCTTGACATAGATGTGGAATGGACTCAACCAAACCAAGGTCCACAGGAAGGAGGAATACAGTAAGGATTAGAGTGGACTTAATGATATTCTATTTATGAACTAATGTGGTTAATAATCAAGAAAATGTGGCATTGGTGTGGAAAAAGTGGCCATGGTGGCTGCTGGGTGCGGGGAATGGGAGGAAGAGATGAAATGTGGAGGCATTTTCGGGACTTGGAGTTGTCCTGGGTGGTGCTCCAGGGACAATTGCCAGACATTGTAGATCCTCCCATGGCCCACTGGATGGAACGTGGGAGAATGTGGGTTATGGTGTCGATCACAGGCCATGGGGTGCAGCGATACCCAGAGATGTACTCACCAGATGCAATGGATGTGTCATGATGATGGGGGAGAGTGTTACTGTGGGGGGAGTGATGGGGTGGGGGCAGTGGGGGTGAATGGGGACCTCATATTTTTTTAATGTAATATTTTTTTTAAAAATGAATAAATTGAGTAGAATTTGGGAAAAAAATAAAATAAAGTATCACTAGATAAAGAAAAAAAATAAAAATAAAAAATAAAATAAGTCTTTGAAATTGTAACAGATTTGAGTTATATACCCCAGAAAAAAAACATGTTCTTAATTCATTTTTGTGGGTGTGAAGTCATTAGAAACAGGATGGTTTTTTTCATTTTTTAAAATAGGGAACTTGTGAGCATACAAAAACAACCATGTATAATATGCAGATTTCCTATACATCACCCCTCTACCAACACCTTCCATTGTTATGGAACATTTGTTACAGATTATGAAAGAATAAAATCAGACTATTACTACTAATTATGGTCCATAGCATGTACTTGGTATATTTTTCCATATACCCCCTATTATTAACACCATGCATTAGAATCGTACATTTGTTATACTTGATGAGAAAACACTCTTATTTGTACTGCTAACCACAGTCCTTCTTCTACTACATAGTTCACTGTGTTGTGCAGTCCAAGGCCTTGTACATTCTATCCAAAGTGTACACTCAGTGGCTCTCACTTTCATCACGGAGTTCTCCAATCATTGCCCCAGTAAGGAAATAGGACCTTTTGAAGATGTTGTTTTCAGTTAAGATGTTACCAATTTAATCAGGATGGGTCTTAATCCTAATACTGGAGGGCATATAGAAAAAAGTCACAGGCAGGAGTAAGAAGCTAGAAGTCACTGGAACCTGGAATATAATGCTGTATAAATTACATAAATAACTGTGATATTATACTATTTTCAAGTATCACATATAACAAAACATAATAAAGAAAATAAAACATAAAAACTACAATGATATGTCACATAATCCCAAGTACATTAAAAATGCATGCATTTATAGATGCAGAGAAAAGAGTCTGAAAGAAAAAGTTAAGAGTGATTATTCCTGGGTTACAGAGTTTAAATGTTTTTCTTTCTGTATAATTGCATATTTTCTACAAGAAATATGCAACACTTTCTACTTAGAAAAATAAGTTTGTTTCCTTTTATCTTCAGCATTGTTGGAGATTGAATCATGTCCCTCACAAAATACATATTCAAGTCCTAATCCCCAGTCCTGTGGGTGTGAGCCCTTTGTAAATGACTTCTGAAGATGCTATTAATAGTTAAAGTGTACCCAAACTGAATGAGGGCAAGCCTTAAATGAATATAGCTGATGTCCTTATAAGCAAAGGAAACTGGATTTGGAAGCAAAGTCAGAAGTAGGAGAAACCAGTGAGAGACTGTCCTGTGACAGAGGTTGCCAGAAAGCTATCCCCAGAATGCAGCAGACTTTGAAGAAGGTATGGCCTTGCCAACACTTTGATTTTGGACTTCTATTTTCTGCGGTCACCCCTCGGGCTGAAGCGTAGTTTGCTGGCCTGGCAGGGGAGCGGCCGCGGTAGGCCAAGCCGCTGCCCCCATAATAGGGTGGCTGGTCGGACTCACCGCCACCCCTGAAGGAAGCTTGGCATGGGCGCAGAGTGCCCTCGGGTCTCCCCTTCTCGGCAGCCATGCTTCCACGGCCGCCCCTCCTCCCAGATGGCGCCACACGATGCCTGTGGGGTGGCACCCTTCTTCTTCCTTCTCCCTGCGCAGGCGCAGAGTGGAAAATTCCAGTCTGCCCTTTTCCCCTCCCCCGACAGCAGAAACAGCCAGGCGTGGGCGGAGAAATCCTGTCTGCCTTTTTCCCTCCCCCCGACAGCAGAAACAGCCAGGCGTAGGCGGAAAAATCCAGTCTGCCCTTTTCCCTCCCCCCGACAGCAGAAACAGCCAGGCGTAGGCGGAAAAATCCAGTCTGCCCTTTTCCCTCCCCCGGACAGCAGCAACAGCCAGGCGTGGGCGGAAAACTCAAGTCTGCCCTCCACCCCAGCAACAGCAGCCACCAATCCCTAAACCCTGCCCCTTCCCCCAGCAACAGCGACAGCCAATCCCTAACCACCACCCCTCCCCCGTCCAGTACCGCCCACTGACCTTTCGCCGGCAACCAATCAGAACAGGGTGTGGCTTCGACCAATCAGCCTTCCCCAGCCCCTATAAAACTGTTGCCTCTCCCTCAATAAAGTGGATTTGCGTGTTTACCTTGTCTCCGCGGTAGTTCTTCTGCCATGCGCCCTCCAGTCCTGAGAGCCCCCGACAAGGGCCTGGCCTCCCTTGTCCCCAGTTCGTCGCCTGCTTCTCCGGGCGACCCCTTCGTCGCCTGCTTCTCCGGGCGACCCCTTCGTCGCCGGCTTCGCCGGGCAACCCCGTCAGCCGAACCGCGCAACCCCTGTGAGACCGATCCCTCGTCTGCTGCCGGACCGACCCCTCGTCCCAAGTGGGACCGACCCCTCGTCCCAAGCGGGACCGACCCCTCGTCTAGAGCTGGACCGACCCCTCGTCCGCAGCCAGACCCCACCTCTACCAACCGAGCAAGCCGCCGTAATTTTCCAAAATCATGGGCCAATAAATTCCTGTTCTTTAAGCCAACCAGTTTGTAGCAGTTGTCATAGCAGTCCTTACAAACTAAGACAAACGCATATGGAATTCAACTGGCTATACGCAGTTATTTACCAAACCCTCTGTCCATTGTTATACCACCCCCCAGCACAGACCTTAAAAAGGACCCATTTCTATTCTCTACTTCATATGCCTCATTATTATCATTATATTAATGACAATAATAACAATGATAGCTGGCATTTCTAACCACTCCTGTGTGGAATTTTTGTGGGGGACTTTTTATTTGTTTTTTAGGAGGTACCAGAGATTGAACACGGAACCTTGTACATGGGAAGCAGGTGCTCAACCAGTTGAGCTAAATCCACTCCCCCTGTGTGTTCTTATATCTTAAGTAGTTAGCTTGAATTAACTCAGTTAATCCTTACAAAAACCGTTAAGGACTAAGTACAATTAGTCTCATTTTATAAATGCAGAAAAATAGGTTTATTGCTTACTTGAGTAGCTTGGTTAAGTTGCTTGTCCAAAACCACACAACTAGGAAGGTGGTTTCTCATCAGCAACATCAGGAAAGCATTTGACTACCTTTCATAATTGTTTTAAAGTCCATTTTCTCAGAAATAACTTGGAGATTGTTCTACATGCCAACTGAAAGTGGGGAGAGGACTCATGGAAAATTTATTAGATTTCCTGATCTAATCAATTAAAACAAGCAATGTAATTACTGCCGATGACAGAACTTCCTGGCCAAAAGCAATGTGTTTCAATGAGCAGTGTTTGGCTATTCTCCATTTAATCAAGAAAAACAGAAATCTGGATGACATCAGCAATGATCAGAGCCAAAGAGCCCTCAGCTTTATCAGGCCCTGGGGACTCCTGCAATATGGTTCAAAGAAAAGAGCCTAAAATTCATTGACTGCTAGAGAAAGTTTCAATGACTATTTCTCGCTCTCTGTATGCATATATATTTCATGTTGATATTCATGTTTGATGTTGGCATGATCAATCCTCTCACTTTCAAACTACAGTGGAAAATAGGTCTTATTGATTTCTTTTGGTCACACCATGCTGGGATACCCAGCTCACGTCCATCCACAAACATTACTTTTCAACAGAAGTAGCCTGAATCATCACCAAGCAGCTTTTTTATCTTATTCTAATAAAATTCTCAAATATTCACCTCCTCTACCCAAGCCCAGGAACAAGGCCTCTGGGAGCTTCATAATTCTGTCTTCTTTTCCCTGTTTCTATCTTCTTTATATCCTTTTGATAACTTAGAGTCTTGGGAGGCCCCAACTACCTCCCCTTAAAAAGTCTGTTTAACTTCATGTTAATGAAGTAAACATCTTATTGGAAAAACCAATATCTCAAAACCATAATGGCATCACACATTGGGTGTATTTGTGTGGGCCATTCTGAACCGTGTTTGGGTCTTCCCAGGCCCAGAGTGACCATGAAGGCTGATGAAAGCTGTATTACACTAAGCTGGTGGCTTGGATCAGCTTCCAGGGAGGGCAGAGCATACTTCAATTCAGAAACTGAGTGTAGAGGGTCAGTCTGGGCAGCAGACTACCAACACTAAGCAATGCTTCTCACATCTAGAAGCACATCTAGAGCCTAGCATGGTGACTCCACAATAGCCCTCGCAGATGACTTAAGGGAGCACTTTCCTTTCTAAATAAAGCATAGAGCCTGCCAAGATTTTAATTTAAAAAGTGCTCTGAGAAGTAAATCTCCAGGTGGAGGAGAAGTGATATGCAGGGCATACAAGCACAGTCTCTGGAATCAGCCTGCTTTGGTTCCAGTCCTCTCTCTGCCACTCACCAGGTGTTTGAGACCTTAAGTATAGTACCTATAATCCGTGGCCCCAGTTCCTTCATTTGTCAGTACAACTGGATCTGTGCTGTAAATTATTGTGAGGATTAAATGTGACTATGCATATGAAGTGCCTAGTTCATGTGGTCTGTTCCTCTGGGCATGATATCCTTTGATTGTCTTAGATTTAGATGAGATGCCTTTGATTAAATTACATTAAGATTAGGGCTTTGATTTGACCATGTCATTAGGGCAACTCAGTTTGAGTCCCTGCTCTCTTTGTGGGCTATATAAATAGAGACTCAATCAAGGAGACACACAGAGAGAGACAGCTCCGCAGACACAGCAGAGAGATAAGCCATTCACCTGATATTTTGCAGTGCGGAGAAATCCCCAGGAAAAGAGACTCACCCTCCAGTCTACAGCTGAAATCAGAAGGAGTTGGGTCCACGGAGCCTTAAGAGGAAAGAGGAAGGCCGAACCCTCACAGACATGGCCCGCCATCTTGCTTCAACACATGGCAACAGACATTTGATGAGAAAGTACCTCTTATGGTACCTTGAGTTGGGCTACTTAAAGTCTTTTAACTGTAAGCTTTTACCCAAAATACACTTTATAAAAACCAACAGATTTCTGATACTTTGCATCAGCAACCCTTTGGCTGACTAATATACCTCTCTTTTGTTCCTCTGGTTTCTACTGACTTCTGGCTTCTACTTCCATGTCTGATTTCCTTTGCTTAGAAGAACATCAGCCATATCGAACTAAGTTCCACCTTCACTCAGTTTGGCCTTACCTTAACTAATGATAACATCTTCAAAAGTCCTATTTGCAAACAGTTTCACATCCACAGGACTGGGGGTCAGGACATGAACACGTCATGAGGGAACATGATTCAATCCCCAACAATGTCTTATGTTGGTATTTAACACCTTATCACTTTATATTGAGATCAGGAAGGACAAACCCAAGGAAAATCATGTGAGATAGGGGTTGGAGATGGGGGTAGCACTTCTCCAGAAGGCCAGGAACAGAATTACCCTAAACCACTTACCCTTAGGGCTTTTAGGATGGGATCACGTTCAGACACACAGCCTGTTGTCTTCACACTAGTTTTAAGAAAGAGGGCTATCTGTATCAGTTGACTACATGTAACAGAAAATAGACAAACAGTAGCTTATACAAGTAAAAGTTTCTGTTTCATCTGTTTGCTTTTCCATAACAAGGCATTCAGGGGACAGGCAGTCCTGGGCTTGCACAGTTTACTCAGGAACAAGACTCTAGCACACAGCTTTCATCCCTGTGGTCACAAAATCATTGCTGAACTTCTAGACACTGCATATATATTCTAGGACGGAAAATGGAACTAGAACAAAGGACTGAAGATACAAGGCAGATGACTCTGTCACTCTCTAACAAGAAAATAATACTTTCCAGATGCTCCTCCCAGTAGGCATCCATTTGCCTATTGCTGGCCACTTGGCCAACCCAAAGCTTCAAGGGACCCTGAAAACATTCAAGCAGAGTGCTTTACTGCCTCAAGTGAAAATAGGATTCCGTTAATAAGGACAAGGGAGAGAATGGATATTGCTGGCTTGTTCCAACTGGCTCATACCATCCCAAGATTGTTAAGACACTGTTAAAAATTAAACTGTATAAACTTACAATTAAATAAGTTGTATGTAAAACAATGATAATAAATATTCAAAATTCTTCACTTCCTAATTATTGTACCACATTTTTACTATTATCAGTGCTCTTAAGACTGTTTCTTTCTACTGTACCTGCATGGTAGAAATATAATATAATGATATGCCACTGCACATCTCTTCCCAACTCTCCATCTAGAAACATCATATTGTTAGCTTGAAAACAACCATGGAAAGTACTTATATCACAGAAATCAACAAATGCTACAAATCAGAGCTTGATTTGCTGCTTTGTTGATTTTAAAACTTTAAAAAGTCATGGAGAAAATGTTAATAATGTAGATTAAACTTAAGCAACAAATAACACACAAAATTTGAGAAAATATTCTTCAAATATAGGGATGCTACTGTCAAATCAGTAAAGAAGTCACATCATCCATGAACAAGTGAAATTCTGACATATGTCTTCATTGTTTTACATTCTGCTTGCTTATTAACATAAACAAATATACCAACCAACATTCAAGTTAGAACCGCACTCTAAAAACCAATTGTTAAACGTTGCTAATTATAAAACATCACTGGTAAGATGATTCTGAAAGAAGAAAACAGCAGCCAGATTTACTAGCCTCTAGCCCCTATCCTGATCACCCACAAAGCTCCATTTCAGCACGGTGAACCATTGTTCCCCTGGCCTTAGCCGCCCACATCAGTGAGGTTTCTGAAAGAGGCAAAGAAAACAAGGGCAAGCATGAGCCTCCCCTAGTTGTTAGAATGTACACCCAGCACTATAATGACCGTTTTGTTCTTTTCCCACTGATTACGGTAGTCTTGTTGTTTAGTCTCAAGGTTTGACAATGATACTGCCCCACAGAGGCAGGAAATCAGAAGTTTGCTGCATAAATCTTGGGGAAGCCTCTTCTGCTCCTGGATTAGACCACTGAGGTAGACAACACACAGGTGCGTGTTTGATGATGTTCCCCGTTTTTCTTTCCATTTGTTCAACAAATATTTGGGTACCTAAAAATATCTCAGAAGTTCCTGAAAGGGGTTGGTATATTATTTTACTAAGTCTTCTCCAAGATCACACTATTTATTAAGCCAAGGAATCATCCCTATTCCCAGCTCCTCTCTGCTACACAGCTAAGTCACCAGTTAGAGTTATTTTTTTAAAAATCCAGCCCAGACATGATGGCACAGTGTCAGTTATATTAAATGCCTAAACTTATTTCATTTATAATTACCTTCCTTTTTTCCTATAGGGAAATTGAAATGCCAAGATGTGAACCAAAATTTCTTTTGTAGTACTTTTGAAATGGCAGCATGAGGAGCTCTGTAGACTCTCTCCCCAGTGAAGCAATCATAACTGGTAAAAATTACTTTAAAAACAGTCATTTACAGTCTGCAAATTTTGCTAAGGGAATACAGTACAGAGAGAAACATTTCTTCAAGAAAAGCTACTAAATCTCAATAAGAAAAGCAAGAGTAGTGGCACTTGAGACACAGTCTGCTCACTTCCACCCTCCAGCTCAGTGAGACAGAAGCTCTAGCCAAGGCAGCATAGCCAAAAAGACAGGCCTCCCTCTCCTGGCAGCTCCTAAATGGTTTCTGCCCAGGAGAGGTAGCTCACCAGCACTTCTCATCATGCCCAACCTCCAGATCTCTACTGCAAAAATTCTAATCCAGGCAAAAGCTCTATTCCAGGCAAGACAGACCAAGGGGTCCTTTCCAGCCCCCATTCATAGGGCAGAAACTCTACCCTAGGTGCTCAGACCAAGAATACCAGGCTTCGGTTTCTCTCACGTGTAGGACCAAGGTTCCACGCTGGAAGAGACAAGATGAGAAGGCCAGGTGCTTCAGCTCCAACTCAGGGCCCCACTTGTAGAGCAGGGCCGTCATTCCAAGAGACACAAGCTGCTGTGCCCACCCCAGGATCCAGAGAAGTGGTGCTGAGTTTCTTTCCAGAGGAAGAGGCAGGCCATAAGAACAGAGAGCTTGTAGCTCTCCCCAACGGGACAGAACACACCCAAGAACAACAGCTATTTTGGTGGTAAGAAATTGAAAGGAGGCTGCTATCTCCATGATACAAGAGAAACAGTGAACAAGCTGTACATTAACAGAGAGAAACAGCTAAGAAGAAGCCTCCTGGTATCAAAGCAAGCCTCAAAGACTGGCTCAAAGACCATCCCTGCAGAAAGGCCCAACTTAAATTGGATCAGACTGTGAGGCAATTTATGCCCCAGGACATTGTCAAAAACAATGCAGAAATAAGCTAACAATTAGTGGAGGCTGGCAACTGAGTGTGCTGCCTATAGAGGCAGACCAGACAGAAGCTTAAGGCAGCGATCATGGGAAGAGATGAAGAGAACCCCACTAAACCCCCCGTCATTCCAGGACTGGAGGGAGGAGTTCAGGCGGCTGTGCTCATGCCCAGGGTTGCACCCTCTCTGAGGCGCAACATCAGAGGCTACATCCTGGAGGTATATAGATTCCGCTGAAATAGTCTAGCCAAGTCACTAAACAAACAGACAAACAACAAAAAGCCCTGAGAGGAGGGGGAAATCAGTATCCAGAGCTGTTGCAATATATTTTCTAAAATGTTCAGTTTTCAATTTAAATATATAAGTATGTATATCAGGCGGCGGACTTGGCCCAGTGGTTAGGGTGTCTGTCTACCTCATGGGAGGTCCACGGTTCAAACCCCGGGCTTCCTTGACCCGTGTGGAACTGGCCCATGCACAGTGCTGATGCGCACAAGGAGTGCCCTGCCACGCAGGGGTGTCCCCCGCGTAGGGGAGCCCCACGCGCAAGGAGTGCGCCCCATAAGGAGAGATGCCCAGCATGAAAGAAAGTGCAGCCTGCCCTGGAATGGTGCCACACACACGGAGAGCTTACACAACAAGATGACGCAATGAAAAGAAACACAGATTCCCGTGCCGCTGATGACAACAGAAGCAGACAAAGAAGACACAGCAAATAGACAAAGAGAACAGACAACCGGGGTGGGGGGTAGGGGGGAAAAATAAATAAATAAATAAATCTAAAAATATATATATATATGTATACCATACAAAGAGACAGACCCATAGTACTTTAAAAAAATAAAACAGGAAAGATAAACTTCCTTTGAGAAGGTCCAGATATCAGTCTCAGCAAACAAAGACTTCAAGCAGCTATAATAAGTATGTTCAAAGAATTAAAGGGAACTATGACTAAAGAAGTAAGGGGCAGTGGGTGTAGTTCAAGTTGTTGAGCACCTGCTTCCCATGTAGGAGATCTTGGTTTCAAACCCCAGTACCTCCAAAAAAAAAAAAAAAAGAAGGGACGTGAGGAAGACAATGTCTCATCAAAAGGAGAACATCAATAAAGAGAATTCTTTTAAAAAAAGAACCAAATGGAAATTCTGAAGTGAAAAACTACAATAACTGAAATGAAAAATTCTCTAGACAAGCTCAAGTAGATTTGAAGGAGGGGGAGGGATTGGGGAGTATGTGATTCCCCTATATTTTTTTACATAATGTTTATGTAATCTAAAGTTTATTAAAAATAAAAATTTTTAAAACAGTAGATTTGAGCTGGAAAAAGAAAAAAAATCAGTGAATTTGAAGATAGAGTGATAGAAACTATGCAATCTCAAGAACAGAGAATAAAAGAATGAAGAAAAATGAACAGAGCCTAAAAAAAATGTGGGACACTGTATTAGTCAGCCAAAAGGAGTGCTGATGCAAAATATAATACCAGAAATTGGTTGGTTTTTATAAAAGGGATTTATTTGGGGTAGAAGCTTACAGTTACAAGGCCATAAAGAGTAAATTACTGCCCTCACCGTAGTCTGTTGCCATGTATTGTAGCAAGATAGCTGCCGGTCTCTGCTACGGTTCAGACTTCCTCTTCAGGCTCCATGTTCCCAGCTTTTTCTGGTCTCAGCTGTAGGCTGATATGAGGCTTGCCTCTCTCCCTGGGGCTTATTTCTTCCCAGGCACAGCTGCTCTGTTCTCTCCACAAAGTCAGCTGCAGACTATCATGTTCTCTCTCTTCCCAAAGCCTCTGCAGTGTTTATGGAGCCTTCTCTATTCCTCTGTGTTCTTTTCCTGTGTATTTACTTCCTGGGGCTCCAGCATCAAAACTCCAACTCTTTCCTCTGCCGTGTGGTTTTCTCTATGAGTTCCCACCCACCAAGGGGCTGGGGATTCAACATCCTACTGATGTGGCCGAATCAAAAGCCCAATCTTAATTTAATCAACTAAAAATGAAACCTCTGAATCTAATACAATCTTATATACCCAGAGGAGCAGACCAGTTTACAAACATAATCCAATATCTATTTTGGAATTTATAAACAATATCAAACTGCTACAGACACCATTAAGTATACTCAGATAAGTATAATGGGAAACCAAAAGGAGAGGTAAGAGAGAAAGGAGCAGAAAAAAAAAACAGTAAAAGAAATAATGATGACTGAAAACTTCCCAAATGTCATTTTAAAAAAAGAATTAATCATGCTACACATCCAAAAAGCTCAATAAACTCCAATAGGATAAATACAAAGAAATCTACACATCATGTACTATCAGATACATCATAGTTAAGATGTTGAAAACCAAACAGAAAAATCTTGAAAGCAGCAAGAGAAAAATTACTGATCACATACAAGAGAACCCCAATGAGATTAACTTTTGGCTATCCATGAGAAGTCACGGAAATCAAAGACAATGAGAAAACATTTAATGTATTGGGGGGAAAAAAAGACTCTCAACCAAGAATTTGATATACAGCAAAACTACCTTTCAAATCTGAAGGCAAAATAAAGATGTCCCTAGATGAACAAAACTAAAAGAATCCATTGCAAACAGACCTGCCTTGTAAGAATACTAAAGGAAATTCTTCAGGTTGAAAGCAAGTGACATCAGACAATATTTTGAATACACATGAAAAAACAAAAAGCACTGGTGATGGGTGTAGGATGACCAAATACCTGAAAGTAACTTGTTTCTCTCCCTGTTGCTAGGATACAAAGGAAAGAATTATATGCAAATTAGAGGTAATGAGATGCAACCCTCTCTTAGTGCCAAATTCTGTTTCTTGTGGTAGAGAATATCCTGTTGAAGCAATGAGGTATGAAAACCAGCTTCAACCAGTTGGCCGGACCTGCGCAGAAGAAGCACAGTCCTCACTTGCTGTCCTCACTTCAACTTGCTTAATTAAAATAGCAAAATTCCCACCCCGAAGTGGAGTTATCTGCCCCTTTTTGATCATGCATTATATGTGCAAGCATGATTTCCTGAACATACTAATCATACAATTATATAACTAGTTATGTATGGTCATTCGTATGCATAAAAGCTGATGCATAATCAAAGCAAATGCTAAGTAACTTAGGTATTTAAGCAAGAGTAAAACCGCAGCACAGGGAGTTGGGTCTGAGTTGCTTTAGACCATCTGCAGACATAATAAATATAAGTTCTGCCTAACTCTCACCTTAAAAATTTTTTTCTGGCTATCCCCAAAGGCCCAGCTGTGGGGCCTAACACTGCTAAAGGTAATTATGTAGATAATTATGAAAGGTAGTATAATTGCATATCTCTTCTTTCTTCTCTAAGTAATTTAAAAAGCAATTGTCTAAAACAATATGCATATAATTCTATTGTTTGGCCTATAACATATAGTTACAGTTCAGTTACAAAGGAATACATATTGTATGATTTCATTTATACAAAATGTCCAGAATAAGCAAATCTATAGGAAAAGAAAGCAGATTAGTGGTTACCTAGGGTTATGGGGTTTAAAGAAAACATGGAGCAACTGCTAATGGGTGCAGGGTTTCTTTGGGGGAAATAAAAATGTTAAAATTTATTGTTATGATGGTTGAACAACTCAGTGAATATACTAAAAAACATTGAATTTTTCACTTTTACAACATGGAATGTGAATTCAATGGTATATGAGTTATATCTTGATAAAGCTGTTAAAAAATGAAACTTACCAAAAAAATCTCTCCACACATATTTTCTTCTAATTCAGCCCAGTCACTGCACAAAGGGCCCTCAGGTTCTTGGTCCTTTCTTTAGCAGTTACAGCCTGGGGTGTCTCCCCAAATGTACTTTGCGCTGCCCAAGCTGGTTGACTCTAACCCTAAGCCTCTCTTATACCTAATTTTTCTGAAGTTCCAAAATAATGATCAGTAACCAACCTGTTATTCATAGAATTTAGAAAAAAAAAAGGCATTGAGCCAAACACAGCCACTACTTAGCTTAAAATCTAAGGACTCATTTCCCAGTAAATGGTCCCCAGCAACCATCCTTACCTGCTTTCTAGAGTCTAGACCCACGTTGCTGTCATCATGGGCTAGAACAGAGAATTAGTGTTAACTCGTGGGGAAAGGTGTATGGATAAATTGTGAGTGGGAAGAAAATTAATTTTTATTTTTACCAAGACATGAGTTCATTCGTGTTTGTTGTCTGGAGCCCAGTAGGTACAATCAACGAACTCCATCAGAAACCTACAATTGCTCTAATTAAAAATAAAAAATTGAACATCCACTCCCTCTAAAGACCTTCTCCTCCCTGAGAGAGATATCCTAACCAGTCTAAGAGAAGTGGACAACAGTGATACTTCCATCCTTGAGGCCCCTTTTCTCTTTCATGCCCATCTCATTTATTTAAAATTGGCAAGGTCACTTCTATTTCCCCTTCAACCTTAATTTTCTGAATTGATCGCTAGCCTCTGCCTAAAAACATAATCCATTTTCTCATACAAACCATGCGCACACACCTCATAGCAAGCATTCCTCACAATTCTATTTCCTGTTCTCTTCTCTGTTTCTCTATATCTCAAAATAGAGCAGAGCATAAGGGTCTTGATGCAGCTGTTGGGAGGTGCCACGCCTGCCCCTTAGGGACCCTGTGACATACAGCATATCCTCAGCCATGAGCTCAGCTCCAAAACTCTGCATTGCCTCAGCTATTGACCCAGAGATGAACAACTTAAAGGTATTCTCTCATACAACAAATATTTATTGCACTCTTGTTACATACCAAGATAGTGCTCATCTCTAAGGACACAATGGTGAACAAAATAGGCATTGTCCTTGTCCTTGTAAAACTATTGTAGAAAATAAGGATTAAACAAGCTCATAAAAAAATGAAAACAAACACTTAGTTTTAAGTACTTAACATGGTAACATTGTACTTTCCAAACAATCCTAAACGTTGGTATTATCTATATCCTCATTTTACAGATAGGAAAACTGAAGTTCAGATGGGTTAAGTAGCTTGCCCAAGGTCATTAAGCTAAGTAGTAATGGAGCTAAGAGTCAAACCTAAGCCATCAGGATCCAGATTTTATGTCCTCAGCTTTTTCAGTGTATTTGTTTCCATGTAAGACTATGAGTACAAATATTCCCTATACTATTCTTTTTTCTTTTGCAGAAAGATCCATTTTATCTAGAGTGAGAGACCAGAAAGAAGATTGCAAAATAAGGTTGAAAAACAGGACAAAGAAAAAAATAATCAGAGTCAAATGCCCAGAAGCCTAGGCTAGTTTATGGGGACCTGATCCCACTATCCAGCAGCCACCAAAACCCTCCACCACTCTAAGAGCCTTGCTGCAGAGATATATGGCTGCCCTCAGGTAGCAGTTCTGGATGAGTCTGCTCTGGTCCTCAAATGGATCTCTGACCTCATCAAAACCAGATTCCAGATTCTATCAATCGGGTTCTCTTCTGATGCAAGAGCCTTGATCTCTGTCTGAATTTTCACCTATGAGGAAATGGAGTTGCATTAAAGTATGAGCTCATGATGAAACCTGCCCAGAAACCATTTCTTCTTCCCTCAAAACTTAAAGAGAGTGAGCTCCCTGGAGAACACTGCCCATCAGGATCCGGTTGCAAGTGCTATTTGAAGAGTTATTGTGAGACATCTTTCCAGTGCAGGAGCCTCACTCTTGTGTAGGACTTTTCCCCAGAGGATATACTCAGCTTGGTCTGCAGAACATACCAGATGTTAGCCATGTGTCTAATAAGGAAAGGAATACAAAGAAGTGGATAAAAACCCACCCCACCCCCAAATCATCTATCATCTGTCTGCTGAGGCCTCAGAGACCCCACCCAGAAACCTGTGAGGGAAATGATCATAGAAGAGAGTCAGATGGTATTATCTGGTAGAGCTTTGCCCCCAGCCTTATTCAGAGAAACCCTGGATGGATAGATTGGACCATGTTTCAGAAGGCCTTGCTCTGGCTGGCCTAGATTGGCTTACGCAGCCTGAGTAAAAAATAAAACAGAACATTTGAGTGACTTCCTTGCTCCATTCCCCCTCAGCATATATTCTATCTTTTTTCTTATTTTCTTATACTCAATTTTATGAAAAATAGTAACAAAATTTGGAGTGAAAAAACTATAAAAGAAATTTTCAGCACCTAGAACAGTGTCTGTCATTCAAATATATGTGGGATGAATGCATGCTCCCCTATCCCCACTCCATAAAAATTCTCAAGCTTCCACAACAGGTATAGGATCTTATAGTAACTGTACACTAGGGCCAAAGGGCTGGTAAAACTTTTAGTGTCAGGGTAAAACATTTAGGTTCAAGCTCACAGCCTATTTCAATAAGGGACACCCTATTTGGATTCTACTGCCTCTTCTTGCTACAAGAACAGGAAAGACACAACAGTAGCTCAGATACAGTAGGGAAGCCCCCTGTTGTCTGGAAGAGAGCAGAGAGCCCACTCTCATGAATCAAATCCTCATAGAAGTCATTCACAAAATGCTCAGACCCCAGAAAATTATGTAAAAATTCTTCTTTATTCTTTGAAATAGTAAACTCTTATTGAGTATTATGGTAGTTTGAAGTTGAGTGGACCCCAGAAAATTGTGTTCTTAGAGTTAAACCACTTATGTGATTATAAACCTATTGTGGGTAGGACTTTTTGATTATGTTACTTCAGTTAAGGGCCTTTTGATTAGGTTATTTCAGTAAGGCATGGCACAGGTGGGTCTTAATCTCCTTACTAGAGTCCTATATAAAAGGGATGAATACACAGAAAAGGAGACACAAAGCCAAAGGAAGCCAGAAACTGAAGCAACAAAACCCAGAAGAGAAGGGAGAGACCAGCAGATGCCACCATGTGCCTTGCCACATGACAGAGGCATCCAGGATCGCTGGCAGCTGGTCTTCGGGGAGAGAGCATTGCCTGATGATGCCTTGATTTGGACACTTTCATGGCCTCAGAACTGTAAGCACGCAAGTTAATAAATCTGCATTGTAAAAGCCAAACCATTTTTGGTATATTGCATTTCAGCAACCTAGCAAGCTAAAATAAGTAGTAATATTTACTCTATACAGGTACTGTTAATACACATAATTACTTTAGGTACTTGAATCAACAAGATCAGATCAAATGGAAAAAGCTGCTGTTTTAATTTCCTAGGCTGCTCAAAGCAGATACTATGAAATGGGTTTGGCTTAAACAATGGGAATTTATTTGCTTACGGTGTTGAGGCTGAGAAAATACCCAAATCAAGGCATCATCAAGATGATGCTTTTTTCCCAAACACCATCTGCCAGTGATTTTTGGTAATTCTTCCACATGGCATCTCTTTGTCTCTCCCTTCTCTCCAGGTTTCACTGATTTCTTGATTCCATGGCTTTCTCTCTGTGTATTCATTATGTTCATAAAGGACTCCAGTAAGAGAATTAAGATCCATCCTGAATGAGGTGGGTCACACCTTAACTGAAGCAACCTCATCACAAGATCCTACTTGCAACAGACTCACACCCACAGGAATGGAATAAACTTAAGAGCATGTTTTTTCTAGGGTATATACAGTTTCAAACCACCACAGCTGCCTTCTTAGACAGCAAGGGCTATGATCTGTATGGGGCTTCAATGGATTTACTAGACAATCTTGTTTTAGAAGGCATTGTCCAGTTTCTTGGTGCCAAACTTTAAGAATGTCTCCACCTGGACTAAGAAGACACCCTAGTAAAGGTGACCCCATCTCCTATCTGAAGGAATAAGGCTAAATAGACAAACTGTTTGTTGATACTGATATTAAAACAGATTCTTCATCTGCGTCATTTTATCCTATTACAACAACTTTTATCTCCTCCTATCTCTGTGGGGATAGAGTTGAAAGGAATTCAAAGCAAAACACTCACCCCTGATTTCTTTATGAAATGTGGTCTATCTCTAAAGAGACTGCATTGGAGGAGGAATCATTTTTTCCCTTTTCCTGAGGGACATGATTAACACAGTGAAAATTAATGAATGGCAGCTGCCAGAGTTTGGTAGCTTATTAATGGTTTCAATCATTTGAGAACAGACAGACCCCTCTGTGGACTTGTCCTGGTGGGAGCATGGAAGTGCTCTGGGTAAACAGGGACAGTGCACAGACACTCAGAGCTGTGCATGTGTAGCTCTGCTTTGCAGTCTGCATACACAGTTTCACTCTTTCTTCTCCAAACAGACTGGGATGCTATGCAGAAATGTTCATGGGTTGAAACTGAACACTGTTCCCTCTGGCAGCTGGTGTATACTATCAGATTCTCCCTCTACAGAGCAGCCAAGTGGAAATTAAGCCTGAGTCAAGAGACCTGTTGGATGGGAAGCAGATTTGGCCCGATGGACAGGGCATCTGCCTACCACATGGGAGGCCCAAGGTTCAAACCCAGGGCCTCCTGACCCGTGTGATGAGCTGGCCCACATGCAGAGCAGATGCGCGCAAGGATGCAACCCTACTGTGTCACGCAGGGTTGTCCCCCGCGTAGGGGTGTCCCCCGCGCAAGGAGTGTGCCCCGTAAGGAGAGCTGCCCAGTGTGAAAAAAAGTGCAGCCTGCCCAGGAATGGTGCTGTACACAAGGAGAGCTGATGCAGCAAGATGACGCAACAAAAAGAGACGCAGATTCCGGCTGCCGCTGACAAAAATACAAGCAAATGCAGAAGAACACACAGAAAATGGACACAGAGAGCAGACAACTGGGGGGGAAGGGGGATAAGGGGAGAGAAATAAATAAAAAATAAATCTTTAACAAAAAATAACAGACCTATTGGAAAGTTGCAGGAAGGGCATCTCACAACCACTTAGTGTGGAGACCATAGGGTAAAATTAAGAACTGCACCAGGAGATCAGTGGAGAAATATAGCTGGAGAGTGTGTCCAAAATAGGTTGTTGGAGACAAAGGATTGGATACAAATATCTGGAACTGAGATGCACAGACAAAAGGAGTCTTAAACAACCTGGAAAAAAGCAAAGATTTGGGACAGATGATAGAAGCAATACTAAAACACATGAAGAAATCTAATACTAAGAGCAAGAGTCAATAAAAACAACAATTAGAACATGAAATCACTTGATGAAATTTGCTTTATAAATATGTTTGAAAATGTTTTTTATGGAGGTGAAACCAAAAATCCAAAAACAATAACAAGATAAAGAAAGATTATTTAATGCAAAGTTAAAGTGTGCTAAGTTCTTGTATTATTTGGGAGAGAAATAGAGATATTTTGTAACTTCAGTACTTTGTCAGCCCTTGCAGTTAATTGGGGCCATTTGACTATGTTCTAGGCAATAGTATATAGACATAAGCAGCCACTTCCAGACTTGGCCATAAAATGGTAGTCGTCCATGCATTTTTCCCTTTGCATTGCAAACATGAAGACTACTGTTGAACATGGGTGCATCCCAGGGAAAAGGAACCTAGATCCCCCAACCTTGGAGGAGCCACTCAGGAGAGCCACTCAACTGGTGTCAGATGTGAGTCTGATATTGGAGTTATTGGTAATAGTGGCTAGTATTATTTATCCTAATACACATCAAAAGTGGTATTTTGAAACAAATTCATAACTTTAAAAATATTTATTAAAACTCTTAAATATTGAAAATAAGGCAATTTTCAACTTAAGAACACAGAAAAAAAACTAAAAGGAAGCGGACTTGACCCAGCAGTTAGGGCGTCCATCTACCACATGGGAGGTCCGCGGTTCAAACCCCGGGCCTCCTTGACCTGTGTGCAGCTGGCCCATGCACAGTGCTGATGTGTGCAAGGAGTGCCCTGCCACGCAGGGGTGTCCCCCCGTAGGGGAGCCCCATGCGCAAAGAGTGCGCCCTGTAAGGAGAGCCGCCCAGCGCATAAGAAAGTGCAGCCTGCTCAGGAATGGCGCCATACACACGGAGAGTTGACACAACAAGATGACGCAACAAAAAGAAACACAGATTCCCATGCCGCTGACAACAGAAGTGGACAAAGAAGACGCAGCAAATAGACACAGAGAACAGACAACCAGGGTGGGGGGAGGGGAAGAAGGGGAGAGAAAAAATAAATAAATAAATCTTTAAAAAAAAAAAAGAACTAAAAAGTAAAGTCTAAGAAAGCAGACAGAAGAAAATCAAGATAACAACAAAAATCAATGAAATAGGAAACAAGCCAAGGTAACAGTAAATGATGAATAAAATCAAAAGACAGTTTTTTGAAACTACCAATAAAATAACAAATCTCAAGAATAAAGAGAGAGAAGCAATATGATAGCCATATTAGAAATGAAAGTAGGACAAAACTATGGTTACAGAATAAATAATTTTGAAGAGCTGTGTAGGGGTAAGATGAGATCAGAAAGAAAACGATCTGATATTTCTGGCTAGGCTCAGTGTTGTTGGAGGTTAGCCTGGAGCTCACAGCTAGGACTTGGTACTCTCCTGCTGGAAACATGCAATCTAACAGAACACCAATCTCAGACATGTTCACTCTGAGACCATGAAAAAGTGAATCAAAATAAAGTCCCTTCATAATTTTGTCCAAGCACAGACAAAGACAAGGTCACAGGACAACTCACAAAGAAACAAACATTTCCTTTCTCAGCTCAAATGACTAACTGCTACTTCTTTACTAATTACAATTTTATCTACCTTCCAGTCTCCCTTCCCTCTAGATAATATTTATTGAGATACCCAACTATAGAATTGTCCCAGCTTTCATGTTTTATGCAATATAGCAGAAACCCCCACTTCCTTAGATTTTCCCCAAAATTCCAACCAAATCCCAAATCCTATAATAAGTTTTTTCTTATACCCTCCTACTTAGATGCCTCATGATTATCTGTGCTGTGCTTTCCTTTGCTGTAAGAAGTAATAAACCCAACTGTTCATCTACAGGTGTGTTCCTGGGGGTTTTGTCTGTAGGACATTGACAAAGGTGTAAATATTTGTCCTACTCTATAAACAATATGAGGAATGGCACACACACACAAAAAAAAAACACATAAATAATCCAATGGGATAGAATAGAAAGAATCCAGAAATAGACCCACAGGTAAAAGAAAACATGACAGAGTGACAGAAGTAGCATTATATGTCAGTGAGGAAAAGGCAGAATCTTCAATAAATCCTGATGGGAAAATTATTCTTCCATATAAAAATATAATTAAATTCCTACCTTACGAGGACCCCTACTTCATGCCCTACACAAAAATCAGGTCAAATGGCTCAAAGACCTAACTATAAGAGTCAGAACTATAAAACTCCTAAAAGAAAATGTAGAACTTTGTGACAGGCATTGGTTTCTTAGACTTTATACCCAAAGCACAAGCAACAAACGAAAAATAGATAATTCGGATCTCATCAAAACTTTTGAGCCTCAAAGGACTTTATCATCAAAATAAAACCTACATGATGAAAGAAAATATTTGGAAACCACATATCTGATAAAGACTTAATATCTAGCATGTATAACGAAATCTGAATGTGATTAAAAGGGGAAATGACAAATATGGTTACAGAATAAAAATTTTTTTTAATTTTTAAAAATCCATGAAACTACACTACACAATGAAACTTAAGTTAAACCACAGACTATAGACTATAATAACACAATACAAGTATAAGAATGTACTATCATCATTTGTAACAAATGTTCCATACCAATGCAAAGTATTACTAATAGGGTGATATATGGGAATACTGTATTTTATGTATGATTATTTTGTAAACCCACAACTTCTCCAATAAAGAAAAAAGTAAACAAGAAAAAATTCCCTACCCTATATTATCTTACACAAAAATAAATGTCAGATGGATTGATCATCTTAAAGTAAAATGCAAAATTCAAAAACTTATTAAAAAACCTAAGAGGATGTCTTTATGATTTGAGAACAGGGGATTATTTCTTAAACTAGTGCAAAATATGAAAGGAAAAGATTGATAGATTTGACTGCATTAAAAAGTTTAACTGCACAGCAAGAAACACTTTAGCTTAAAAAAAAAAAAAGCCACAGTAGGAGAAGCTATTTATAATACATAGCCAATAAGGAAGTAGTATTCAAAATAAATGAATAAAAAATAACAAAAACAAAAAAACAAAAACAAAAAAAATAGATGAAGAACTTCTATCAAACATTAGAAAAAAAGAGGCAAAGTACATAAGGAGACAATTCACAGAAGAAGAGACATAAATAAATATAAAAATATGCTCATCCTAAGTAGTCAGATGAATGCAAATTAAAATAGAAATGGGATACCATTTCATACCCATCAGATTGACAAAAATTTACAAGTTTAACAATAGCAAGCATGGGTGAAGTTGTAGAGTAATGAAAAGTCTCATACACTGCTGGTAAGAATATAAATCAATACAAAAATTTTGGAGAACAATTTGGCAAAGCTGAAGATGTGCATGTTGTGCAATCTGGCTATTCTACTACTTGGTCCTAGATAAACCCACAAGAAGCAATATGGGGAGGGAATGCAAGGGAGATTGAGAAAGAGAGAAAGATGACAGAGAAAGAGAGAACCTGCAAAGGAAGGCGTTAGAGAGGGAATGAGGGCGATGGGGAGAGAGCAAGAATGAGACAGTGCAAACTATAATGTAAACTGTAATCCACACTTAGTGGCAATGCTTCAGTATTGTTTATCAACTGTAACAAATGCACCACACTAATGAAGTATGTTGTTAATGTGGGAAAGTGTGGGAGGGGAAGGGAGTGGAGCATGTGGGAATCCCCTATATTTTTTATGTAACATTTATGTAATCTAAAGTTTCTTTAAAAAAAAAAAAAAGTGAGACTGAGCAAGAGAGAGAGAGAAAGAAAGAAAGAGAATGGCTTTTGGGTAGATTTTTGCTCCAGTTTTCATTCCTCACTATATTCCCTGCCTTCTTATTGCCTTATAATAAATTCCCCCCTTACCCTTAAATTTGGTAGAATTGGTTTATATTTTTTTGCCATCAAATGATCTCTAAGGCATCTCCTTTATGACTCAAGCAAAAAATAAAATACTTTAAAATAGAACAACAGGATATTGAAAGATTAATATAACATGACCAAGGGAGGTTTATTTCTACCCCAAGCCCTACTCAAGGCATTCTCCAAAGCTAAGATGGTGTTCTCCCTAAAAGGAATTCTGTTGTATAAAATTTCCTACAATTTATTAAATACAGATTGACTGCCTAACTGAATTTTCACCTGACCACCATAAAAAATGGACAAGTCACTCTCCATTTAGAGCCTTTGTTTCCTCATTTATAAAATGAGAAGTCTAAATTAAATGATCCCTAAGTTTTCTTTCAATTCTTAAGTTTTGTGATCCCCAAAATTAAGACAAATTATGCAGTAAATTTAGGAAGTTATACAATGAGAACCACAGCGAACTTGTAATAAAACTCAAAAAACCCAACAGTTTTACAATCTTAATATAAAGACAATAAACCACGAATGACAACAGAACATCACAAGAAAGGACTTTGACACCCAAAACCTCAGTTGAGACATAGGAACTCAATCCACTAAAAGTATGACTTTAAGATTTCAGAGCAGGAAGCGGATGTGGCTCAAGTGACAGGGCTTCCACCCACCATATAGGAGGACCTGGATTCAGTTCCTGGGGCCTCCTGGCGAGAATTAAGAAGAGAAAGTGTGCCCATGTGGCAAGCCAGTGCCCCTCTGGGTGAGCCTCTGCCCGCGCAAGTGAGTCACACAGCAAGATGATGACACAACAAAAGAGAGACGAAGGGGAGAGTCGAGGTAAAGATGAAGGAACTGAGGTGGCACAGCTCATAGGGAATCTCTCTCTCCACATCACAGGTCCCCAGGATCAAATCCTTGTGAATCCTAGAGGAGAAAAAGTGAAAAAGAGAAGGCAAAAAGAGATAGATGCAGGAGATCACATAGCAAATGGACACAGACAGCAAAAACAGCAGGGGCAACAGGGGAAGGGAAAAAATAAATAAATCTTAAAAAAAAAAAAAAAAGACTTCAGAGCTCTAAAAAGTATGTATTTTTATATTATAAAATATCTCCATCTTCACTGCCCTGCCCATCCTGGCCCTCATTACTTCTTTTCTGGACAATTGCAGTATCTTCCAGCATCTCCCACTCTAGTCTCTCCTTAAACATGCCATCAGAATGAGTTCCTAAAACACCACTCTAATCCACCAAGAATAAAGCCGTGGCCTCTTATGATGGCATTCCAGGATCCCACAGACTGGTCCACTCTTATCTTCCCCCTTCACCATTCCAGACCCCCAAGGACTCAGCACTAAAGTTATTTCTAACTGCACTCACTTTCCCCTGTGTACTTTCATCACACTATTCCTGATACCTTAAATGGCATACCCCCAATCTTCAATTTTTAAAAATATTACACATACTTCAAAGAATATTTTTGTATAAAAAAATACTTTGTCTATAGCTCTTGATAATTCACCTTCCAAAGAGTGGGTGTACTTTTCACAGTCCCTACTCTTGAGGTTCCATCAGCACAACTTTTGGCTTGAGGATAATTTATGTAAATAATTCAAGCTGTGTGCCCTGAACTGCTGAGAAGAGTCAGTAAAAAGGAAGTGTTAAAAATTCAAAAGATAGAGGAAGTGACTGATGGAATTGAGGCTCTTGACAGAGAGGATGGAATCCAGATCCAGGAAAAAGAATAGTTTTGGGGAGAAAGGAGAAGGAACAAGGGGTAGTTCTTCCACAAGATGTTCACAGATGCAGGCAACTTTGTAAGTAGGTTAGTTCTTTTATGCTTCTGTTTTCCAAAGAAATAGGTTATAAAGTCATCCTTCTAAGAAGGAGGGAAAGCAAGTTATCCATTCAATAATTATATGTACATAACATAAAAATTGATGATAGCCAAGCAGCTACCACAAGGTAGACATGATGTTAAGTACTACACAGAAAGATGAACTTGGGGTTGCAGAAAGAATTATACTCATCCGTCAATGAGAAAAAGAACAGGACAACCACCATCCTCACTCGCAGCCCTGATTTCCCTTGAGGTGTTCCTGATCTATGCGCATCTGTTAGCCAAATCTCCCTGGCACCTGACCAAGGCCACATTGCACATCTGAGTCCCCAAAGAACTGTATAGACAGAGGTAGCTATTTGGACATCTCCCCATCTGTCCTTCATTTTGAAAGGGTTCGCTGGTATTTTTTTTCAGTTCCTCAAGTTTGTCAACCTCTCTTCTGCCTTTTAACTTGTGTACGTGCCATGTCCTCTGCCTGAAGCACTGTTCCTTTACACTCTCTCCATCTGTCCCCAGCTCTTTATCCTTCAAATCTCTGTACAAAATATCACCTTCCCTAAACATCCCGTTTGCCATCACAGTGTCCTTCATAGAATTTCTCAGGCCTATAATCTTTGGGGTTTTTTTTTCTTATTAATTGTCTATTTTCTATAAAATCCATGAGGACAAGGATCATTTCTATCCTGCTTTCCATCATGTTCTCAGCACCTAGTACATGGGAGGCACTCAAAAAATGCATGGAATGCATGAATGAACTGTGTTAAAATCTAGGTCAGCATTGTCTAGTGCAGCAGTTCTATGGAAAGAAGCTTAACAGAACCACCCGAGGATCTTATTTAGACTACACAATCCTAAACATCCTTCCCTAACTGCAGTCCCCTATCCCCATATTCAGATATGCCATTATCAGAATTTGGAGGGAAGTGTGGGTACACAAGTACACCATGTATCCTTCACCACCCCCCAACCCCCATTCTGGAATGGGGTGAAAGGTTTAGTATCAGTAAGTAAGGATCAGTGATCCTTGCAATGAGAAAAGTGACTTCATACACCATCTCAGTTCTCCAGGAGAACCACTGCTCTAAGTACATCGCTCCTATGCCTTAGAATAGTCCCTGGATCTTAAATGTAACTACTTATCCATGCTCAGACTCCTGATCCTGCAGCCATTCTTAGAGTCTGATCTCTGGACCTTAAGTATGGGTGACTACTTTTCTCATTAAAATGTTCTCAAGCGTTAACGTTCTTGTCTCCTACAAAAAAACCTTCAATCGCTAAACATACTAAGGCATTCTATATGAAGAAAAACTCTAATATTGATAAATATTATGGTAACATAAATAATATGGTAACATTACTTCTAAAAAGCCACTCAGGATGAAATCTTGCCATCAATAATGCAGCATGTCATTAGCACCATGAACTTTAAAATCTGTTGCCCCGGCCAAAACTTTTGGGAAAGCTTTTCATATCCAGTCCACAAATTCCCCATCACCAATCCCCCCACGACCACTTTTCCATACCTTTTAATCTTATTAGACAAAAAAAGAGGGATGTCACAGAAGAAGTATGAGGAGGATAAGCTAAAGGGGTTTAGAGCAGAGTTCTTATTCCTTTCTTTGAACTACAGAATTCTTCTTGCTTTCATGGAAACATTCCAGGCTGTAATAGGAAGCAGTTCTAAGTGTTATCTCTGAAGTTCTTGCCTGGACTCTGATCAACGATTAAAGCAATTTCCGGGTCTGATCTAGGACTGACAGAGGTGTGAGGAAGGTTAGGATTTTAGCTGAAACACTTTCTGGAAAAGTAGCAGATTGTAAAACTATTAAATAATTCTTTGTAGTTTTTAAAGCTTATAAAGGACCACATTTAAATCACAAATAGACCTGTCATGGGGGAACCCAAAAGTAAATGGACCCAAAAAATGGATGCTGATTCCCAGTAAGGTGGCTTCTATTAAAGAAAGAAATGCTTTCTGGGGAATTTGGGAGTCCTAACAACCTCTCCAATTGAGCAGAATGATGTGGAGGGAAAAGACAAATCTTTGAAGTTGGAGGGATTAAAGTTGAAACCATAACTCTGGAATTGTATGACTTAAGCTAGTTCCTTAATATCTTTTGGCATCTATTTCCTCCTCTGAAATAATGGTAATAATACCTACATTGCAAAATTGTTATAAAGATTAGACATGCTAAGTAATAATAAGAACACTGTAAATGTTAATTGCATGTGAGAACACTTCCTTTCCATGTACTATATCTCCCCTGAATCCTTGGTGAGACTTTATTTTTATATCCTACTATTACGTAGGTGCCTCTTGAGTTTGCATTAGGAAACTGTTAGCATCTGTTCCTTTCATGATGCTGCTTCTTAAATGGTACTTAGTCAGGTTTAAGCCTTTGAAAATGTGACCTCACATGTGCACCCAGAAACTTTTTAAGGCTACTAAACTTTACATTTAAAAGTTTTGTATTTCTTTACTGGAATATGCCCCCAGCAATTTCCATTTGTTCACCTCAAAGCTATTCATTGAAATAATTAATTTTCATTTAGACAGATTATTTTTAGAGGATTGTGTATTTGCCAGTAGGAACGATTGGGTCTAACACACTTAGAACCATCAGATACAGCTATTTCCCCTCCTTTGGAGCAAATAACAATCCTCAATGGGTCAATTTTTTAACCAATATATATTTTACTAATAAAAGAATTGCCAAAACACGAGTTCTGATTTTCCAAATAATTTTTGATGTGGCTATGATCTGGAACAATTTATCTTTTATTGGCCTTACTTGTTAAGAGGTCTATCTAAAGGTTTTAATAATCAAAATCGTATCAGTTCAACACCAACCATTCCCATCTCATCCCCATCCCCCCCCCCCACACACACACACACTACTGCAATCAAAGAAAAATAGAGTGTACCAAAGCTTGTGTGGCAAACTCCCAATTAACGATCAAAACTCCTTAGGGCCACAGTGCCTGTCTCCCAACAGAGCTATTTTAGAAAGATTCCTCTTTGAAAAACAGCATGATTAATCCCACCATTCCTACTTAAATTACCTACGTAAAAACAACAATACACTGTGAGCAATTATTAAAAAACACTTTATTATGTATAATTTGTACATGCTTCAATTTGGGTTGCTTGGGGTACTTTATTTTCCAGGTTGTGATGTCATCTACCAAGATTAACTAGATCTAATTTTCATCCTGTCATGCCACATACAAAAATACAATTTTCAAAGCAAATTTCCCCTTCTTTACACAAAGAAACACAAGAATTTGTCAGACAAATGAAGTGAGAAAAAGAATACTTTTCACACATATCGACACCATACAACGTTATCCTTCACACGTAACATCTAATGTGTTCTTTTATTTGGAAACAGCAGGAGAACAGCCCATTGCCCACAGAGCGAAATGCAAAGTTTGTTGCTAAAGCCAAATTCCAGGGATGAGGGCTTGGTCCTCTTGGGGAAAGTAGGGGGAGTGGGGACTTATGGAGGAGGGTGGACACCCCTTCATAAGCACTTCAAAAGGAAGGAATTGCAGGAAGTTCCTCGGGGACAGTCGCACAGCTTTCCGATCCTTGCTCCTTTTCGCACTGCGCACTGCTCCCCCGCGTCGCACTGCAAACAACACGCGGGTGGTCATCGGGCATGAACAACCCCTGGCTCTCAAGGGACATATCTCCCCACCAACCCAGTCCCCCACACCCCCTTGGGAGAGAGGGACAGACCCCACCGCCAAGGTCAAAGCATATTCAGGTCTGGAATGCCCGTATAATTTCAGCAAGAGGAAAAATAAAAAGGAAAAATATAAAAGAAAAAGAAAGAAATTTAAAGTATTAGGACACTTCCTCCTCTCTTCCATCTTTTTATGGGGAAAGAGTCTCATTCTCTGGCTATTTTTCTTGCTCATCCAAAAGGGGGAAAAAATTAGCCAGACCTTTTCTCTTAAAAAAAGACAATAGACCTATACTTTCTCACACTCCTTGCTCCCTGCTTTCTCTCCTTCTCATTCTACGAAGGAAGATTAAAGTGTATGTGAAGATAGCGGGAGGGGAGTAGTGGAGCTGCCCAAGGAAGGTGAAGAGCCCTGAATCAGAAATTTCGACCCTAAAACTTAGAATAAAAATAGCTGACTGTACTCGGGAAAACAGGGAGAAACTGGCGGGGGTCGAGGGGGGACAGCAAAAACTGAAAAGATTTAAGGGGATCTCCCTAATAAGATCTCCCACGAGGTGAAACCTGAAGCTCGTCTTCAGGAAATGCTCTTCCCCACGTAGACCCAAGGGCTGGTCCCTGGCACAGTTGTTCAATCCCCCAACATGATGGTCTCCCTTCTGCCACCGAAGACCAAGAAAGAAGGGCTGGTGGTGGACTCAAAGTGACCCCACAAAATTTTGCAAACCCATTACCTGAGTGATTTAGGGAGAAGGTCGAGTATGAGATACAAGGTGGTGTATTGTCTTTTGGAAAAACACGGGGAAGGGGAAGGGATAATCCCAAAGCCTTACCATGGGGACTTGGCCGTACTTCTTTTCATAAATGGGAATGCGTTTACTCTTGAGCTTCTTCAGGACTTCCTGCAGCGCTTCGATCTGCAACACACCGCCGGGGATCCCGAGTTGCCGCCTTGGCTGCGAGCCCAGCCCAGGCGCTCACTTCCAGCCCCAGTTATAAGGGGCTCCGGACCTACACACACTCTGGCCCTGGGACTCCGCCGACAAAAGAGATGCTCGGGGGTGGAAAGTTAGCGAGAGAGCGCTATCCTAGGTACTGACAGAAGGTCCCGGAGCCGCTGAGAATCGTGCCGCTCGGAGGGACCGGGGAAAGGGATTCGCTCTACAGAGTGCTTGCACCCTGTGGGCTCGAGACGATCTTCGGATGACAGCGGGTGCCCGAGCTTTGCGCTCAGGGTCCCGCTCCCTGGCTCTGGGAATGGGGAGGACGGCAGCGAGGGGAGTGCAAAGGCAGGGACCACGCGACAGCCCAAGGGGCTCCGGGGCGAGGGGAATACCGACCAGCTCCTTCTCGTGGGAAGCGTCTTCCACGGCGGAGTAGATGTCCAGGGCTCGAGGATGGAGCTCGGCGTCCTCCTGGGCCCCGGCGCCTAGCAGAGGTAAGAGCAGCAGCAGGGCTGCGCCCAGGAGGGGCAGCAACCGCAGGCGGGGGCTCTCCATGGTGCTGAAATGTGCCGCTACCGGGCCACCCCTCTCTCGTGCCTTTTATAGCGAGCCCGATTCTGGGTGCACCGAGGAGGGAGGGGGCGAGGAAGGAAAGGGGTGTGGAGGAGGGTCCGGGTCAACCGTCTGTAGGCAGCGCTCCGCCGCCGCTTGACGTCAATGCCCGCCGAGGTTCTGCGCACAGCTGGGCTACAGCGCAGAGAACAGGGACCCCGCGCCCCCAAGTGCGGTCAGCCCCGCGGCAAGGGACTCTCCCTGCGGGGGTGGCGTGGGGGACGACCTGAAGCTGGGGGACAAGGGGCGAGGGACGGGGAGCGGAAGGGGCTAGGAAATGGAGAATGACTTCAGGGCAAGGCACAGACGGAAAACCCGTGGGTTAGTAGAGGCGGCAGCCCTGTGATCCACCTCGCCGGCCCTGCTTTGCCTCTCACCTGAGCCTGAGCCTTCTGTGTGACAGCAAGAAGAGCGTGTTGCCTCCAGGTAGAATTTTTTGCCGAGCGCCTTACTAGGCACCCTGAGATAGGGGAGACAGACAGTACCTAGAAGAAAGGGAAATTGTGCCCTACCCCACAATGGGATCCTTGATGAAATCTGTGAGATAATAACAAAGAGAAGCCAGGGAAAACAATCTAACCAGTTTCAGGAGCAGTATGGGGAGTGCAGAGAGCCGGGCTGTAGTTCCAGGCCTGGTTCTGCCGCTTACAAACTATGTGACTTTGGGCAAAAAGACAGACAGACAGAGAAAGAGAGAGAGAGAAAGAGAGAGAACCTCTCTGTGCATCAGCTTTTTCTTTTGTAAAACTGAGATTAAAATGATGTGTGTCAGGAAGCAGCCGCAGCTTAATCAGTTGGGCAACCATCTACCATATGGGTGGTCCTGGGTTCACATCCCGGGGCCTCCTTGTGAAGGCAGGCTCACCTGCATGCTGTGGAGAGCCAACCCAGCAAGGTGACCCAACGAAAAGGGAGACAAGTAAAAACACAGAAAAGTGCACAGCAAATGGACACAGAAAGCAGACAACAAGCAAACCACAAGGCGAGGGGGAATAAATAAAAATAAATATAGACACACAAAAAAACACACAACAAATGGACACAGAGAGCAGACAGCAAGCAAGCAGCAAGGGGGAGGGATAAAAAAATTTTTTTTAATTATGTGTATCACAAGGTTATCAAGGAGATGAAATGAGAGAGTAGGTATGTAAAATTACTGGCCTTGAGCACATTGTACTTCAGACACCTCTGCACCTCCCTCTTTGAAATTTGAGGATGGCTATGTGCAATTCTCAGCTTTTTCTAGAGCAAATTCAACCATCCTCTGAACCCCTCCCACTCACCACCCACCTAGGTATCCAGGAAACCTTTCTAGAAGGAAAATAAAGAAGGTGAAAAAAATGCAACTCCCTGATGATGGAAATATCTCGAAGGATCAGAAGTTAATGGTAAGCCAGATCCTCAGTGACTTGTGAAGACATTGTGTGTGTGTGTGTCTGTGTCTGTGTGTGTACAAGGGTGGGGCCCTTACAGCCTGAAGGCAAATGAAAGTTCCTGTAAAGAGGCAGTGCCTTCCTCCTTAGACCTAGGTGCCTATCCCACCTGCCTGTCCACCTGGCCTCTTCTTTCACCACAACTTCTTGTTCTCAACTGTTTCTGAATCCAGCCACTCTTCCCTATCCCATTATTACCAACCCAGTCCTTGAAAGCTGCCCTAGCCTACTTACTGCCAGCCACTAATCCCATGCCCATCTTCTCCTACCCTCCTACAATCCATTTTTCACCAGCATCAAGTGTTGTTCTGCTTAAAACACTCTAATGGCTTCCCAACTTACTAAGCACTGAGTTTAAAATCCTCATCCTTATTTACAAAGTGCTACATGATCTGCATCCCCCTTCTTCCAACTTTAAGTCCTACCATTCTGCTCCAGAGCTCTCTACTCCAGCTTCTCTGGCCTTTTTGGTCCTCTAACAAGCCAAGGTCATGCCCACTTTGAAGTCTTTGCCTTCCCTGCTGTCCTTGCCAAGAAAGGTCTCCTTCATCTCCAAATGGCTCACTGCTTCTTGTCATTCAAATCTTAGCTCAAATGTCCCTGAGCACCCAATCCAAAGACCCCACCAATTTATTCTCATAGATTTATTGCTTTGCAGATGACATTGATAATTGGGACAATTAATACATAACATGTGTCCGGTCATTTCATTTATCAAGAATCTAATTGTTTCTCAAATGCACAGGATGTAATTCAAGAAGTAACATCTCTTGTGATGAATAGCATGCATATTAACATCAAAATATTGTGCTTTGGGGTACATCCAACTTGACAATGTACATAACACCTTCTCCAGATCTGCCTTTCACACACAACTTTAAATTCTACACAATAAAACTTCAGTGGTGGCATATTTAAACCTTTCAGAGATAAATAAGCAATAATCATAAACATTAGGTTCAATGATCTTAAAGGTGTTTTAAGATTCAGAAGAATAAATAGCCCCAAATAATGTTTAACTCATCTTTTCCTGAGGATATGGAGTTTTACAATGTAATACACTCCCTCATTTTGTTCCACCAAGCCAGAAGTAATAGCTTTCCCTTTATGATACTTCTACTGGAAAATAACTCAAAAAGTTCAAATCCTGCTGAAGTTGGAAAAAGGACTCTTGAACCATCTTGTGAAGCAAACCAGGGGGTATCCTGGTCTTTTACAATCACAATGCTTTTTTCATCTGTGAACAGAAAGACTTGATAAACTATCTTAGGAAGTATGAACAGTAAGGCTTAAGCCCTTTTATTCCCATAAGATGAGTCATGTAAGTTATGACATGGAAGGGAACAAATGTGTGAGATGTTCCTCAGTCTTATATCATAACCTATCAGAAGAATTTATTTATTCTTGCTACTTTCTCATGACTTCATTAAAAAATAATAAGTCCACCGTTGAGGTCTCCAAGTAAGTAAAGAAAAGTCATCATTGAATTGAACCATTACTTCTCATCTCGAATATAGTAAAGGGAAACAGGTCACCTCTCAGGAGCAGCATTGGCCAGGATGTGCTTTTTGAAAGAGTTCAAGGAGAGAAATCATGTCATCAGGGAGCCAAGAAAGTAATGCCAATAAAATCTATTTACACTGTACTGTTGAATGAGAAGAAAATTTAAAAGGTTGGGAAAATGTCTTCTTACACATGTCTGTCTCTTGGAGTTTTGAATCTTTCATTATAAAAATAATGTATTAATTGATTTGTGACCTGGCAAGAAAAAGGTCTCTTCTGGCTTTTTGTTAAACGATCCTTAAGAGGGAAGCAGACTTGGCTGAGTGGTTAGGGCATCTGCCTACCACATGGGAGGTCTGCGGTTCAAACCCCAGGCCTCCTTGACCCATGTGGAGCTGGCCATGCGCAGTGCTGATGCACGCAAGGAGTGCCCTGCCACGCAGGGGTGTCCCCCTCGTAGGGGAGCCCCATGCGCAAGGAGTGCACCCCGTAAGGAGAGCCGCCCAGCGCAAAAGGAAGTGCAGCCTGCCCAGGAATGGCGCCACCCACACAGAGAGCATCTGATACAACAAGATGACACAACAAAAAGAAACACAGATTCCCATGCTGCTGACAACAACAGAAGTGGACAAAGAAACAAGATGCAGCAAATAGACACAGAGAACAGACAAGGGGCTGGGGGCGGGGGGGGGGGTGGGAAGGGAGGGGAGAGAAATAAATAAATACATCTCTAAAAAAAAATCCTTAAAATACAGACTGGCCAATATTTCTAATGAGGAATCTAGAGCCCAAAATACTAACTAATGTGATGATGATCAATATGTTTTCCCCCCAAGCTCCTGTGTTTCTCTCTCCCTCCCTCCGTTAATTTCGAATAAATTCTTTTCCTATATAGCCCAGAATAGCACAGGCCTTTAGGATTGTCATATTACTCAAATGTCAGCTTACCTTGTTACCCTTTACACCCTCACTTTCCTCCCCAATTCAGGTCTGTTCAACATTAAAACCTCCTCCGTTTCATTGGCTTCTTATATATTTGTATTTAAGATGGTTTCTCTTTGCCTGTGTGAGTTGCACTGTCTTTCCAGTTAAAAATCACTCTGTTCTCTTTGGTACACATTTATAATCTCTTAAATTTCATGGTTTTCATTTCTACATTGTCTGCTCTCAACCCTCCCTGCCTTCAGAAGAGAGATTAATTCCCACTGACATTCATCTTCTGTTTACCGACTTTCAATCCATAGTCCTCCAAAGGTACTGATGTTTGTTCTGTACTGACTCAACCTCTTTGTCACTATTTGGAAGAAAATAATCTGCAGGTAAAGGACACTTGGAGTTGATGTTAAACTGAGAAGTATAAGAGATCTAGTAAGAAAGAATATATATGTTTTACTGACAGCCTCTGAAGGAGAAAATGGGGGAAATTACACAATGCTTTTCATTCAATTAAAAAGAAACCTGGGTGCCCAATATGTTCCCAACAATTGTAGGAACTCTGAGGACTGCTAAAATGATTAAGAAACAGTTTTCCCCCTTGAGGATCTTTGGGTTTGGTTGTCCCTACAAATACCCGTATTATAAGAAAACCCAGTAGGTAAGCATCCTAATAGAGCAAAGGGAGCCCAGAGAAGTCAGAGATTAACTCCCTCTGGAGAAGGAAAGTTTTTTGAAAAAATAACATATGAGGCCCCACTCTGGGGCCTCCTGGGCAGGGGATGGGGCCAGCATGAGTAAAGTCATGCAGGAAAAGACATCTAGGTAAACAATGAGGGATCTGGGGCTGGTGAAAAGTAGGATATATGGGTAATGTGAAAGGTAGAAGAAATATAATGGGAAACCAGTAGAAAGGAGCAATGAAGCATTAAAAAAAAAAAAGTGCAGGGCAGCAAGCAATAGTTCCCAGTTTGGATCCAATGAGCCAATGAACTGGCGGTAGGAACATAGATAAACCCAAAGAATTCAGTTTTTCAAATACTAACATTAAGAACAAGATCTCTGGCCTAAATAATCTAGCCTAAGAAGAGTGGCCCTTGTTAGATACAGGGAGGTGTCACTGACTCAGAGATAATTGTCCTAGAACAAGGGAACCTTCTCTGGGCCCTCTGGCATGCAGCAGCAGGCTTAACATACCTAACATACACTTCCTGTGTCATTTCTACTCACATCTTCTCCTCTAACTTTGCTGGATCCAGACCTCCTAGGCATACAGGGAATACAGGATTAGCACTAAAGCAACAGACAAGAATGTCCCAAGACATGAGCTATATGGTTTAATAGAGAACAATTTGAATCCTTCAATGACTACTCATTGACTAGGTTCAAGTAAACTTCTCAGTATGGTGTCAGTTTCTTATAATCTAGCACTGGCTTGTATTTCCAATCTCATTTTCCTCCACTTCCATGCAGTTCTATCAGATATCCTGTTTTTCAAGATACCAATACTTATTTCTTAATGTCACACTGAATTAGAGGAATAAACTGGGCTACACTGCTATAACAAACAACCCAACCCCCAAATCCCAATGACTTGAAAAAACCAAGACTTCCTTTTCAATCGTGTTACATGCAAATCAAGTGTTGAAGAAGGGTTCTGTTCATCATGGTCACACACAGGTCCAGATTGACAGAACAATCACCCTCTCTAATGTTGCTTGTTGCATTCCAGAAGAGAAAAAGAGCTCTGAACACTCTTAAACCAGCAATTAAAGGGTTTGGTTCAGAAGTATTACTTCAATTTTGCTTTCAACGCTTCAGTCTTAACAAGTCACATAACTCCACCAAAGTAAATGTGGACTAGGAAGTGCAGTGCCACCATTTGCCTACAAACAAATATTTGCAGAACAGCATTAATGACTCCCACATGCACTCTGCATGTTACCTCTGCCTTCTTCCATGTTCTTCTCTATGCCTGGAATGGCCTTGCCATACCTTGAGCAATTAAAAAATATGCTAGCCCTGATCTTATCTTTAGCTTCCCTCAACCACTTGTCCATCGCAATGCCAGATGTGCCTCATCTTTGTTTCCATAGTTTTGTACATATCTTTATTAACATACCTAACATCATATTATGGTTAGTTGTTTGTGTCTATCTCACTGGCTACACAGAGATCTTGAGGGCAGAGAATAGCTCTAATCACCTTTGGATTTCCAGAATTTAACATGATGCCTGATACACAGACCTGGAGGGGAAAGTTAGTTGTCATGAAAAGAAAAATAACCTTTAGACACTAACTAGATAACCATTCGGTAAAGTATACAATCTATTGTAGAATAGATTCAGCAAGCAGTATAAAGGCACTGCCAAACTACTATCAAAAAACTCCGGGAAGCAGACTTGGCCCAATGGATAGGGCATCTGCCTACCACATGGGAGGTCCAAGGTTCAAACCCCAGACCTCCTTGACCTGTGTGGAACTGGCCCATGCGCAGTGCTGATGCGCACAAGGAGTGCCCTGCCACGCAGGGGTGTCCCCCACGTACAGGAGCCCCACACGCAAGGAGTGCGCCCCGTAAGGAGAGCCGCCCAGCACGAAAGAAAGTGCAGCCTACCCAGGAATGGCTCCGCACACACGGAGAGCTGACACAACAAGATGACACAACAAAAAGCAACAGATTCCCGATGCCACTGATAAGAATAGAAGTGGTCACAGAAGAGTGCACAGCGAATGGACAGAGAGAGAAGACAACTAGGAGGGGAGGAAGGGGAGAGAAATAAATAAAAAATAATAATAATAAATCTTTTAAAAACACCATTATCACTCTTGTATCAGAAAAAGAGTACTAGAAAGTGGTAATACTGTTTCACAACTAGTCAGTTCAGAAGTTATGGAGTACTGACACGGCCTCTCTCAACAGTTTCTCCTACAGCTGAGAGCACTTCAGTTGCAAAATGGAAAATATTTCCAAAATGCAAAACCTGCTGTGCCACTAGGAAGAGGGGCATTATCTCCACATTTCTGTCAGAATTTTACTTCATAGCTTTTCCCTTACACTCTCTATGGTGCCATATGAAAAGAAAACTAGGACAGGATCACATGCTAAAGAGTCTTGGGAAGTTTAAAACCTGTTCCTAATCGCCAATTTCCAGAGCATTCTAATAGTCTTAGATCAAGGAAGTGAGAAAAAGTATTACTGTATTGACAGGGGTTTAGTTTAGATAGTATCTGCCTCAAAACTATAAGCTTGTAAGTTAATAAATTCTCATTATTAAAAGCTGACCGATTTCATCATATCTGCATTTCTTCAGCCTAGCAAACGGCTAGGCATCTAAGGTCACTTTTAAAACCACAATCCTGGGACTCTTCTATGCCTCCTTCAGAACTCATCTAAGTGAAGTCTATTTCTTTTGACATAAACTATAACCTCAGGAGAAAAAGCACCCCATCTGACATGATCCAAAGAGGCAGGGCCTGAGGGCAAAAGTATATTTTATAGGAAGAAGAATTATCAACTAGTGTTTCCTTTGTGTTTTAGGGAATCTCTGCCCCTGACATTTATTTACTGTGCGTCAGCAGAAATTTAATCTGGGTTCTGGTTTTAACAACAGATCCATCATGTTAGCATGGCTCAGCTGCTAAATCAGGACCCAACTTCTGCTGCTCAGCAAGGCTAGATGTATTTGCACTCAGATCTCTGAATTTCCCACCAAGCAGCCTTTCTAAAGCCAATCTGGCAAGGCCTCTGAGATGAATGGGCTAGCAAGCATTCCCTAAGCTCCTCTAACACTGGCAGACATCCCACAGAGACTCGAAAAGGTGAGATTAGAAGGGGGTTTGAGAAGCCTAAGCCCAGAGAGAATGATAGCCTTGACCAAGACCATGTGTCAAGCTTTCCTTTCCTATTCATTGACTGCTGGAAAGCAATTGTTTGAAAATCCAGTTTAGCTATATGAGTAGGATTGTAGACAAGGGAGACTCTTATATTTCTATATTCTAGTAGCTTAATAAGGTTGGCAGGTGGCAATCCAATATCAAGAGGAACATGTCTTGAAGTTGTATTTGCCAGAAAGAGTTCACTATTTGGGGGTGAGTTTAGGAGGGTGATGATGGAGATGATGGAGATGTTAAAAACTCTCAACTTTCTTCAGCGCCCCATAATTTCCCATCTGTTCTAGGAAAGGTAGCTTTGCAATCATAGTCTCTTCTCCTAGACTGACTTCTACATCCATCCATCTTAGGAGGTGAGCTGCTCCTTCTCCCGTCTGGATGAAGGGAGCCTGTGGCCCCCACTCCCTCTGACCCAATGTATAATACCGTATGGTACACTGTTACAGTTCACAAATATTTGTGCTCCTCTCTAGAGGATTATACTTTGCTGCCCTGCTAAACTCAGCTATGGCCATATACTTGCAGAAGTGTAGTGTGTCATTTCCAGAGGGAAATTCTTAAAACCAGTGCATACTTTGCCCTACTCTATTTTTCCTCTTCTATAATGATTGGTAATGTTCCAGCTCTAGTCAGTCTGGGTTATGGAGGGTTCTTGAAGGAAGAAAATGTTGAGCAGAGCTACAACCAACCTTCAATGGGCATGGAGTATAAGTGAGGAATAATCTTTATGGATGTATGCCACTGAGTTTTGAGGGTCATTTGTTACTGCAGCATACATTAGCCCAATCTGACTGACACAGGTAGCTATCAGTCAGACTAATATGTCTATCAACACACAGTACAGTTCTGAGCAAACAAAACCACCTCTCTGAGCCTTGACTCCACATCCATAAAATGGTATAATAATACTTCCCCATAGAGTGGTGATGATTAGATATAATAAATCTAAGATACCAATTAATATGTATTTTATAAATAAACCCATTAATATGTATTATTGTGTATATATGTGGTAAAACGTATTTAACAAAATTTTCTGTTTTCACCATTTCAAATATACAATTTGGTGTCAGTAATTACACTGTGATACAACCATCATCATTATCTATTTCCAAAATGTTTTCATCACCTCAAGCAGAAATTCTGTACCCATTAGGCAGTAACTCCCTCTTCCCACCTTTCCTCCACCCTTAGCTAACCTCTAATCTACTTCATGTGACTATGAATTTGCCTATTCTAGATATTTCCTGTCAGTGGAATCATACAATATTTGTCCTTTTGTGTCTGACTTGTTTCACTTAATGTGTTTTCAAGGTTCATCCATGTAGTAGCATGTATCAGAACTTTGCTCCTCCTTATATCTGAGTAATATTCCATTCTGTGTATATTCCTCATTTTGTTTATCCATTCATCTGTTAATGGACACTTGGGTTATTTCCACATTTTGGCTATTGTAAATAATGCTGTTATGAATATTGATGTACAGATATCTGCTAAAGTTCCTGTTTTCAAGTCCTTTGGATATATACCTAGGAGTGGGATTGCTGGGTCACATGGTAGTTTTATGTTTACATTTTTTAGGAAATTCCTTTATTTTTTGAGCACCTACGATACCACAGACCTCTGCTAATCTTATTTCATGCCACTTCCTCACCTCACCCCACATGTTCTTGGATGGTTTCTCCATATCCTTTAGGTTGTTTGCTTTAATGTGTCACCTTATTAAATAGCTGCCCTTGATTATTATTTATCACAGAACTCCATTCCCTACTGAGCACTGATTACTCTGTGTAACTTATTTATCTGTTCAGTTGCTAAGCCTTTATCTCCCTCATTAGCTTGTAAACTTAATGAGGGCAAGGATCTGGTCTGATTAACACAGCGCCAGGCACAGACTGCTCCCTGCATGAAGAGTTCTAAGTAAATGAGTGGACAGTCAGCCTTCAGGGCAGCCCTTCTCCCGCTGCCTCTCCCCTGAAATGCCAGGGTCCTGGGGGCTACAATTAACCAGGTCCCTCACCTGGTCATGGCACAGCAGGTGGCAAATGGTCCCACAGATCCCTGGCAAATCCAGCAACTTTTCAGGACTCCTTGGCATCTGCATTTCTTTTCACCTTCACTTCCCCAGGACACACACACACACTCTAGGGTGCAAAAGAGGAGAAGCAGGGGACCCTGAAATACACTAAGAGTTCCAGAGAGGGAGACACAAACCTGCCCATGAGCGTTGTGCCTGACTTAGATTTTCTATGAGGTACAATTTGGGGCAGACTCTAAGACCTCAGAATTCTGTCCCCTCATTCCCAAGGTGTTTCCCAAGGGAATCTCTGTTGGGCGTTTGTTCTAGGGTTCCTGCCTAAGCCCACAGGTGTCAGCCTCAGTGAAAGCCTTGACATTGCCTCCAAGGACCTTGTGTGATCAGAGCTACTGACCAGGGTGGCAGACTTGGCCTAGTGGTTAGGGCATCTGTCTACTACATGGGAGGTCCGTGGTTCAAACCCTGGGCCTCCTTGACCCGTGTGGAGCTGGCCGCTGTGCAGTGCTGATGCGCGCAAGGAGTGCTGTGCCACGCAGTGATGTCCCCCGCGTAGGGGAGCCCCACGCTCAAGGAGTGCGCCCTGTAAGGAGAGCTGCCTAGCGCGAGAGAAAGTGCAGCCTACCTAAGAATGGCGCCACACACACGGAATGCTGACACAACAAGATGACACAACAAAAAGAACAACAGAAGCGGACAAAGAAGACGCAGCAAATAGACACAGAGAACAGACAACCGGGGTGGGAGAGGGGGGGAAGGGGAGAGAAACAAATTTAACTCTTTTTTAAAAAAAAAAAGAACTACTGACCATGCAAGTGAGCTCCGGTGGCCACTGGATGACATCATGCATGATCTGAGCACTGGGCTTCATCATAAGATCCGGAAAATACAGATTCGATGCCTCCAGAAAGAAATGGCTAGGATCTCTTTTCCTAGGGATTAGGCAGACTGAGCTGAAATGGGAGCTGATAATACCCCCTGATTGCATCTCAAGGACAATTTCCTTGAACTAAGCCTGAGTTTTGCCAACAGATACTTATTCCTTTGTAGATGCATCTACCAGGGAAATTTTAGCTCTAACATATATAGCATTAGGGAAAAGGGGGGTGGGAGGGTAGGAGGAAACATTTTACAGTTGTATTGTGATGAAATTGAGGGGAATCAAAATTGATTGTTAAGGGAAGCGGACTTGGCCCAATGGATAGGGCATCCGCCTACCACATGGGAGGTCCATGGTTCAAACCCCGGACCTCCTTGACCCATGTGGAGCTGGCCCATGCTCAGTGCTGATGCGCGCAGGGAGTGCCGTGCCACACAGGGGTATCCCCCGCATAGGAGAGCCCCATGTGCAAGGAGTGTGCCCCGAAGGAGAGCCGCCCAGCACAAAAGAAAGTGCAGCCTGCCCAAGAATGGTGCCACACACACAGAGAACTGACACAGCAAGGTGACGCAACAAAAAGAAACACAGATTCCCAGTGCTACTGATAAGGATAGAAGCGGTCACAGAAGAACACACAGAACACAGACAACGGGGGGGGGGGGGGGGGAATAAATCAATAAATCAATAAATCTCTTTTTTTAATTGATTATTAGGATAACATAGATCTTCTTATTGACTGGCAGCCCTGAAGAGAAAATACGTTTGTGCTGGGGGCTGGTTTTCAACATCAAAACCCCCCACCCATGCTAATGACACTACCTACCACCAGCAGAGCCCTTGTCTGGGCCAAGCACTGAGGAGAACACTTTACATGCTTTTCTCACTTAAACTGAGCAGTAGGAATTATTATCCCATTTTCAATAAGGCTCAGAGAGATTAAGTAGTCACACAACTGGTGAGTGGGTGAGTCTGAGCCCTCTGTCCCTCGTTCCGTCACGTCTTCTCGCGGTGGTCTCTGTACTTTAGAACCAGGGGGACCAGCAAAGAAGCCAGAGGAGGTAACCAGCTTGCAATGGAGAAAAAAGCCACCCTCCCTGCTGTTCTCCCCTACCCTCATCAGGAGGCTCATCACTAGCCTCCCCAGGCCAGGTGTCTCTCAAGGCTGTATAACCGAGGGTTAAGAATTAACAAATAGTGACACGGGCTTGTCCCAGTGGTTAGGGCGTCCGTCTACCACATCGAAGGTCCATGGTTCAAACCCCGGGCCTCCTTGACCCGTGTGGAGCTGGCCCACGCACAGTGCAACGAGTGCCCTGCCAGCAGGGGTGTCCCCCACGTAGGGGAGCCCCACTCACAAGGAGTGCGCCCTGTAAGGAGAGCCGCCCAGCACAAAAGAAAGTGCAGCCTGCCCAGGAATGGCGCTGCGCACACGGAGAGCTGACACAACAAGGTGACGCAACAAAAAGAAACACAGATTCCTGTGCTGCTGACAACAACAGAAGCAGACAAAGACGCAGCAAATAGACAGAAGGAACAGACAAGGGTGGGGGGGGAGGGGGAGAGAAAGAAAGAAAGAAACCTTAAAAAAAAGAATTAACAAATAATTACGATTGCAGATTCATTATATAGATGCCTTTTTACTTTCTAGTGTATTGAAAAAGTAAATACCTGAAATTACTGAAACTTGCTGAACTAAGATTGCCTTTATCTTGTGATTGTAAAGATCTTGTAACTGAACCCCGTTTTGTACCCACCCCCATTCTGTTTTCCAACTTTACATTCTCATGCTCACTAGACAGCCTCTTAATGTTAATTAACAAAGGCACATGAGCCAGCCCTACCCCAAATATGCATTAGCTCAAACCTGTGAAACCTGGATACTACAAGGCTTTCAGAATTACTGCAGTAATTTAGGGCAGTAGGCCTCTGCCCTCCTTGTTATGCACTAGCAACAAAAACTCTTGTATCCTTGAAACCCGGATATCTCAGGAATTGGGCTTTGAAGTGCATTGGTCAGAAAAGAACCCCGATTTTGTGCAGGATCAGGATCAGCTGGGGCTCCGAATAGCAGGGGCAGCAGGGAGAACAAAGGCAGAGGGCAAAAGCCCCAGGGCTCTTCCCTGCCATCCGTTCACCCACATCCAGTGCCTCCCACCAAACCTGACACCTGATGGTTTGGCTTTGAAATATTCACCGTACTCAACAACAGTCACTGCATTTTTACTGAACCAGAAAAATGTACTTTTTTAAAGCTGTTTTCTTTCAAAGCTCGACAGAGCTGAATCTAAAGGATGCCCTTTAAATATAATCTGGAGGGGTGGGGTGTGGGGTATGTGGGAACCTCTTATATATATTTTTTTAAGATTTTTATTTATTTATTTAAATCCCCCCCTCCCCTGGTTGTCTGTTCTCTGTGTCTATTTGCTGCGTCTTGTTTCTTTGTCCGCTTCTGTTGTCGTCAGCAGCACAGGAAGTGTGGGCGGCGCCATCCCTGGGCAGGCTGCACTTTCTTTCGCACTGGGCAGCTCTCCTTACAGGTGCACTCTTTGCGCGTGGGGCTCCCCTGGGGGGGGGGGCACCGCTGCGTGGCAGGGCACTCCTTGCGCGCATCAGCGCTGAGCATGGCCAGCTCCACACGGGTCAAGGAGCCCGGGGTTTGAACCGCGGACCTCCCATGTGGTAGACGGACGCCCTAACCACTGGGCCAAGTCCGTTTCCCTCTTATATTTTTTAACGTAACATTTTTTGTGATCTAGGTACCTTATAAAAAAGACAATTAAATCAAATAAATAAATAAATAAATAAGTATAATCCAGCATAGGTTGCTTCTCTGATAAATACCTACTATTTACTGAATACTACATGTCAGCTGCTTTACATATATATTTCTTACAAGTAGCTGTCAGGAGTAATGTGCATTGTACCAATACTTTAATACTTATTAATTTAATAGCTATTATTTATTGTACCTTAAGAGCTATGAACAAAAAATTATTTTAGTTATCCATTTTTAATCATAGTAAAATCAACAAATTCATCCTTTCAGACCTAGTACTTTTATAGCACTTAGAGTTTAGAACAGTGCCAGATGCTGTTAAGTATTAATTTGTTTAGTATTTTCAACAACCTTATGCTATTATCCTGTTTTGGCAAATGAGGAAACTGAGGCCCAGAGAAGATAAATAACTTGCTCAAGGTCACACACCTGGTAGGTAGCACAGCTAAAACTGAACCCAAGCAGCCCGATTCAGAGTCCAAGCTTGTGACCTCTAGGATCTGCTGCCTCAAATGCTTATTGAGTCTAATGACTGAACCACTGAGAGAGCAAGTGATAACTGCATGAAAGGAATGCAGTAGTAAAAGATTGGGGTAAGAGTCTCTTCCCTGTGACAGAGTCAGAATCACATACAATTCATAGAAACACTTTAACATGGTGTGTTGAAGTCAAAACAAATGATGAATACTTAATGTTACACATTATAGATACTCTAATTTTTTAAGATTAAGTGGAGGCTTAGAGATACTTCCAACACTTACAAGCACTCCTAACTGTGACTTCCAAGTGTCACCATTTTATAAATTAACAGGCACTGTTTGTGCATTCAGTGGGTGACCAGCTAAAACCCAGTTGAATCCTGGGGAAACATACTTCAATGTATGTGTGTGTGAGTGGGTATGAGTATGTAACATACAGCAATCAGCAAGGTTTATTGAAGGGAAGAGAGCACTCAGGTAGAATATATGATGTGTCTACTGTCATACATGAGTGGTAGAGCCAGGCTTTGAAGTAGCTCTTTCAAAAGCCTACGTGCTTTCTATTCACTACAGTCTTTCTGAAAGAATAGGATGAGAAGGGATTTCAGTTCAGTGTTTTCACTTAAAACACTGAATATATGTTAAAAGCTATTAATCATAAAGGGACAAATAAACCTAACACTCATAAAGATAACTTATCTATGGTTCTTTGGTCTATTAATTTTCTATTCTCTACAAATTTCATATCCCAAGTTATCATTAAAAGGATTCTCTACCTAATTTACTGGCTTTAGTGTGCAAATTCTATGGAGTAAGTTTGATGCAAGCTAGGAATGCTGGTTTTTACAGTATTTTTTTTTTAGTTTCACATAGACTAATTGTTCTTTCCTCCCTTTTTCTAAGTGAGTTATTTTAAACTAAAATATATAGCAACAGAAACCAAGGAGTTTTGTGAAAAACATATCTATGGAATTAATGTGTTGTCTATTGTTAGTCATGAAATCATAAGCCTTATGACCATAACAGTGACCAACAGAATAATTCTGAACAAGACATCAGCTACAGGGTGGGCCAAGGAGAAAAGGAAAGAGAGGGAAAATGCTCAGACCTCAATGTAATTGGGTCACACAGGCAAACAAAATGCTTGCATGCTACATTCCATCTCCTGAAAAAAAAATTTTTTTAAAGCATAATTTATTTTCTTGGCCTTTAACCAACTCTTAAAGGCAAGTTTCTACCTTCCCCTTTGCTTTCACTGACTGGCTAACCTGTGATTATTCAAGAGAAATTCCCAAATGTCTTGGCACACATAGGAAAGGATAATGACTGAAGGCCGATGGAGTGAAAGATCCAAGCTGCACTTGACCAAAAGTAATCTGCCCTAGTCCCCCACCAACTCAAAGACCTTGTTGCGAAGGCCTGCTCTATGTTGCCCGCATGTAACTCTCTCAAAGTACTTCACAGGTGGGGGTTTGGGTTAGGGTTAGGGATAGGAAGGGTCCAAAGCAATGCCCTGCATTTTCAAAGGCTGAGGCTACTTCTTCCCCTCCTCTGCAACCATACCGAAGTGCTCGTCCTGTTTCCCAAGCAACCATAACAGCTGCACAGTTGCCAGCCACTGTGCTGAGCCTTTTGCCTGAGTGTCACAGCCACTCTATGGAATGAGTGCTTTTACTTGCACTTTTTCCCAGATGAGGAAAAGGAGCCTCAGACTGAGACAGCAAAACTGGGTCAGCTGGCTCCAGAGCCTACTACCGAGGACACAGCTCTGCCAGCAGGGCATCCCAGCACCCCTCCACGTGTCTTGGACCACTGAGTTGAATACTAGAGAAAAAGGAGGCCAGAGTCCTGGGAAAAGAAGGGGAAACTCAGAGCAGTGGACCGAGGGCCAAGGAAAGGCTTTTGGTCCCTTCTCCGTCCTCTGGGCCTCAGGCAGCAAAGTAGAAGCTTCCAGACTTCTGGCAGGATTGCCCTCTGGGTCCTCGGAGGCCTGAAAAGGAGGCATGGGGCTACCCCTGAATTTCCTAATTTCTTTTTTGAGGATGCTGAAAGCTGAGAAAGGTCTGCCCAAGAGAGACTGTAGAGTCTGTCCCTGGACATGGACTTTAAAAGACAGAACAGACAGTCCCCTCTCCTGGGTATTTGAAGCACTTGCTTCCATCAAACCAGGACTTACTATTGCCTTATCCCATTCCCACCACCCACCTCCAGTGAAGTCCTCTTTTCTTTTCTCCTGCCTGTCCCTTTCCATTCTCCTTCTCCATAATTCTTCACTAATTTGACATTTTTAAATACTCTACCAGTTGTCTAAACATTACTCACACCTTCAAATAATTCCTTGAGCTCTTTGATTTACAATCAGTTAAATAGTTCTTGGCACAGTAATAAGACTTCCTATGTCAGACTGGAGAAGAAATACTGCTTCAATACTTCTTGCCCCCACAAATCACCACTCTTTCAAGTCTGCAACTAATGTCTCTGAATGTCAAGTAATTTTTTTTTTATTCTAATAAAACCTAATTCTTTGTGCAATAAAATCTATTCATGTTGACAACATCCCTGTAAATCTTTATGCCTGTGTTCCCTCACATGTATCCCAATCAGTTAAATGTCAATGCAAATTCCTTTATATAGAGAGAAGACTTGTAATGGTCCCCTACCAGAGGCCCCTTTGGATGACTGCCACCTCTCAGGAACCATGTGCATCCTGGGGACTTTTTACCACAGTCAGGGATCTCCAAGGAAACAGAACCAACAGGATATACATGTAAATATTATGAGATTTATTCGAGGAATTGGCTCATGCAACCATAGGGCTTGGTAAGTCCTAATTCCATAGAACAGTCTGCAAATGAGAAACTCAGATGAAGGTTTCGATGAATTCCTCAGGAGAAGATTGCTAGCTGAAGGAGAGGTAGAAATTCTTCTTTCTGACTACTGAAAACATCAGTTCTTCCTTTAAGGCCTTCAGCTGATTGAATGAGACTTCTCTCATTGCTGAAGGCAGTCTCCTTTATTGATGGTAGATGTAATCATCCAAAGATGCAACACACAAAATACCCTCACAGTAACAAATAGGCCAGTGCTAAATGACCAAAGAACTGGACACCAAAACTTAACCATCACACATGGATCATCAACACCTTCTTCAAAATTTATTAATTGTCTCTACATATGACTTTGTAAGTGGAAAAATTTAGTAGATTGCCCATCTATTTAGCTTCTAGGCACCCCAACGCCATAACTCTATGCAACTCAGACTACTTTGAGAGCCTTTTTGAATCCGCCGTTCATTGGGGTAGCCACGCCCATCTTGTCTTTGGCCATTAACTGCCAAAAGACTTTTGCCAGACCGACATCCAATCATCCTTGTTAGATATCAGAGCGAGACAATTGGGACACGAAGACCAGCAATTGCAGGCAAGGATTTATTGAGAAAATCCAACAGGAAGGGGTCCGAAGATAGAAACTTCAGAGCGCCCCTGGCAAAGGTAGTCATGAATTTATACAGTACTCTATAGGCAGGAACAAGCTTAGTTAGTGGGAGTGGGTTTGGGCTTCGGTAAGGCCAGAGGGCCTCTAGGGATGGCTAGGGGTACAGGAGGAGTTGGTGGGGAGATGTGGGTTCTCTGTCTAATCTTGTGAGGAAATGAACTGTATCTGGACACATAGGCTTAGGATGGGGGGCTGCTCTATGTCCCAGATGTGGCTCCTTCTGAGAAAACAGCTGCCCCTTCCACAGTGGGGCAGGTTTATAATAAACTTGCAGCTTCTACAAGTTGTGGCTGTTATGGGACCTAGGGATGGGACCTAGTCCTGTCATTCCTGGGTTTTGATTATAATAATAAATAATAAAGTAGGTCTAAGAGTGGACAGCCAGGCTCAGACATGAAGGGTGGAGGAAAGGGGCGTCAACTCATTCTGGCAGCTTCCTGCTGTCAGGGGGTAAAAGGGGTTTCCTTCTTGTGCAGTTCGGCTGGTGAGGTTTCACGTTTGAAGTGGTTATTGATTGTTGTTCTCCTATTTACATATTCTTGGGTGGTTGTTTGAACAACTCGGCAGATGAATCAGTTAGGAGCTGTAGGAGACAAGGGCCACACATGAGAAGTAGAAAAATAATTATTAATGAGGCTATTAGGGGTATTAGTATAGCTTTTAAAGGTGAAGAAAAATATGAGAGGAAAGAAGAGAGCCAGGATTGGCTTCCATAATTTTCATCTCTTGCTCTCTGAATAATTTCAATGTTTTCTTTTAGGGCTTTCAGGTTTTCTTCTACTTGTCCAGTTTTATTTATGTAGAAGCAACAGGTTTCATTAATAATAGCACATGTGCCTCTGGCTAAATCAGTAAGAATGTCAAGGGCTCTTCGATTTTGAATGATACCGAGGCTGGGCTATTGATTTCCATTTGTTGATTATTGATAGCTTGTACTGTGGCATTCGGGGTAGCTGTAGTGTAAGGAGATGTTTAAAATAACTCGTTCTAGGAGAGGAATTTCAGTGAACCAGAAAAGGCTCTGGGAGATAGTATGCCCTATTCCGAGTTATTTTAGGATTGGGTTATTGCAGGCACGGTAAAGAAACCCTGGATTACCCAAAAAGTGTCTTTGTCTGCGTTTGTGTTTTGGGGAAAGTGAGGTTTTAAGGAAGGAGCCAAGATTGGGGATTAAGCCAGAGGTGACCATGTCTTGTGGTTGTAGGACTGTAGTGTTAGAGGTTATAGATACAGTGGTACATGTTCCTGTCCAGACTACCAGCAAAACTAAGTAGCTGAGTTACCACAAAGAAAATAAAATCCTGTTCCTGCCAGTATTAAAGCAGTGGAGGGACCAGAAGGGATAAAGTTAAGCCTTGGGACGACTAGGAACTTGGAATATTTGGGTACCATCATATACCACATTGACGCACAGTGGAGAATAGTGTGATTTGGAAGGGTTGTGAGACTGGTTTGGCATACAAGGTTTCTGAATCAAAAGGTAAAGAGGTTTTTTGGATCCTTTTTAGATTTTGACCAGACAGAGTGATATAGTTATCCAGATTGAATGCCAGTTCCCAATAGTTCTTTCTTTTGGTATGAGCTATTGAAGCACAAGGCCTTGTATGTTGGTTTGTTAACAAATTGTACAATTTTTGGTAATTTCTCCCAGTGTTTTTGAGAGATGAGTTAAGTTAGGGAGTTGAATAAGAGATGGGAGAGTGGTTTACTTTTGACATGATATTGGTTATGCAGAGTAGTGAGGGTGTTATGTGCTTCAGATTCAAGAAATGAGATTTCCCATCTTTAACAAACCAACCTTCTATTTGAACTGCCCCTTTTTATGAATATTTAGAGTCTTCATCAGGAGTATAGAGGGGAGCAGGAAAAGAAAGGGCTAAAGAATAGGGGTAGTGACCGGGTGTGGTGATGGGTAAGTGTTCATTGCTTGAGTTTTTGCTTCAATGTCAGCTCTGTGGTTTCAATGTCAGCTTTGTGGTTTCCTCTGTCTATTGGGGTTTGTGATTTTTGATGCCCTTTGCAGTGAAGAGTGGCTGCACATGTGGGAAGTGAGGCAGGCTGAAGGAGTTGTAAGATAATGTTTTTCTTAGAATTTCCTATATTCCCCCATTCAGTCTTGGCTGCCACAACCAGACAAACAGAAAGCACAAGGACCTTCTTGTGCTTGCATCTGTAGTGGAAACCTAAGATAAGGTTTTTATTTACAATTGAGGAACCATTAGAAGTCAGGAAGCCCCTTTCTTTCCAAATAGGGGCATGTGAATGTACAGTGTGGTAAGAATATTTGGAATCTGTGTAAATGTTGAGAGTTTAGCCTTTGCCTCTAATCAGGGCTCTAGTGAGGGCTATAAGTTCAGCTTTTTGGGAGGTGGGTCCTGGGGGAAGTGGGGCAGACTCAATTACGCCGGTCAGGGTGACTATAGCATGTTCTGCCTGAGTGGTGTCATTAGTTTTTGTGGAACTTCCATTTATGAACCAAGTGTAGTCTGGGATGGGGAGTGGCTTGTCAGAGATATTAATAAGTGGTTGCAGGAAAAGATCCAAAAACTTGAGGCAGCTGTGGGAGTCTGAAGGGGAGGCTTTGGTAGGAAGTAGGGTGGCAGGGTTAAGAGATGAACATCGGTGTAGGAAGAAGTCAGGATTTTGTAATAGAGTAGCATGGAGAGTTTATAACTGTGTAGACAAGATGGAGGCATAGCCCGGTGTGTGAAGGGGAGAAAGGGAAGGAGAGGAAAAAACATCAAGATGCAAGATAGGAGTTAATCTAAAGCTTTCCTGTATGAGGAGGGTTGCAGCGGCAAGGGTTTTAAGACAAGTAGGCCAACCCAGAGTGACAGAGTCTAATTGCTTTGAGAAGTAAGCAATGATGTGTTCATCTGGTCCTTGTGGTTGTGTTAGGAGTCCTACTGCATAGCTCTGTTGGGTATCTAGGTAATGAGAAAAAGGTTTGGAGGGATTGGGGAGGACTAAGGCAGGAGGTGCTAACAGAGCTTGTTTGAGTTGGTTAAAAGGACCAGAGAGGGCTTAAGGGTTTTCTAGAGGTTCAGGAGGGTTTCCAGAGGCAACTTGGTAAAGGAGTTTGGATATGGGTCCAAAATTAGGAACCCAGAGCCTTAAGAAGTTAACAAAACCAAGAAAAGATAAGAGGTCAGTTTTAGTTTGAGGTAGGGTGTAGTTTTGGATGAGTTGAATCCATTCTGTTGTAATATATTTATGGGTGGGGGACAGTAAGAGTCCTAGGTAAGTAACTTCTATTTTGAAAAATTGTCCTTTACTGGGAGACACCCAATAACTTTTTTTCTCCAAGGAAATTGAGTAAGGTAACAGTAGAGATAGAAATGGATAAGGAGGATCTATGGAGTAGAAGGTCATCCACGTACTAGAGAAGAGTACTGGAGGGGAGGTTTAGAGTAGAGAGGTCTTGAGGTAGTGCTTGCCCAAATGTACGGACTATCTCTGTAGCCCTGAGGAAGAATGGTCCAAGTTAGTCGTGTAGGGTTTAGGGGGTAATCTGGGTCTGTCCATACAAAAGCAAAGATGTTCTGAGAGTCTTCATCTAGAGGGATTGTGAAAAAGGCCATCTTTGAGGTCTATTGCTGTGTAATGTGTGGTTTGAGGAAGGGTATGTGATAAGAGGCTATAGGGGCCCACTGGGTGGAACGTGGGAGAGTGTGGGCTATGATGTGGACCATTGACCATGAGATGCAGCGGTGCTCAGAGATGTATTCACCAAATGCAATGAATGTCTCATGATGATGGAGGAGGTTGTTGTTAAGGGGGGAGGAGTAGGGTGAGGGGGGTGGGGGGTATATGGGGACTTCATATTTTTTTAATGTAACATTAAAAAAATAAATAAAGACCAAAAAAAAGAGGCTATAGGGGTTGGGGACTAAGGAGACTATAAGCTGGGTTGCCTGGTTGATAGCTCTTAGGTCTTGTACTAGACGAATACTGCCATTAGGTTTTTTAACAGCTAGGGTAGGTGAACTGAATGGAGAGTTGGTGGGGCGTAACTGCCCTGCGGCACAGAGTTTGTCAATAGTGGGTTTAAGTCCCCATTTGGCGCTGAAGGAAAGAGGATATTGGAAAATGTTGAAGAAAGAAGTTTTCTTTTAGGGTGATTTTTACACGAGAGCGGTGTGAGGTTATCAAGGGAGAGTCAGTTTTCCAGACTTGGGGGTTTACTTCCTGTTGTAAGATAAGAGGCATGTCGGTAGGAGGGAAAGTAGGAATTAAGGCTGGGGCTGGGGACAGAAGGAAAAGGAAGCTAGCTTACGGGGAGGGTAGTGAAGAGGAGATAGAAGAGTGCAGTTTGTATAGAATGTCTCCTCCTAAGAGTGGGGAGGAGCATGATGGTATAACTAGGAATTGGTGTGAGAATGTGTGATTTTCTATAGCGCAAGGAAGGGGGTGTGTAATTGAGGGAGAGGAAGGAATACCGTCAACCCCCACAGTGGAGATTGAGGAAGATGTTAAAGGTCCTGAATGTTCTGAAAGGACTGAATACAGTGGCCCCCGTGTCAATTAAAAAGGAGATCGGCTTACCTCCAACCTTGATGATAACCCTTGGCTCGGACTTACTGATGGAGATGCAGGGCCTTTCCAAACCCAGGACCCATCAGTCTTCTGTTCTTATTCTGAAGAGGTCAGGAAGGGAAGATGATTTATGTTCTAGGCCGGTAAGGCGTGTTGGAGGGATTTTCCCGGAAACTGGGTTTTTGGGACAATTCAACTTCCAAGGGCCTTTAGGTCAGCACACTGGACAAGACCCTAGCAGGGGTCTCGGATTAGGGCACGTACATGCCCAGTGTCCTTCCCACATTTAAAGCAGGGTCCGGGTGGCGGCTGCAGGGGAAGAAGAGGGATGGGGTTTTTGGGAATTGACTCTGAGGGCAGCAGCAAAGAGGAAAGCTTTCACTTGATCTCCTTTGTGTTTTTCTAATTTGACTTCCTCCTCTTTGTTGTTAAAGACCTTGAAGGCTACTTTAATTAGGTCTTTCTGAGGGGTTTGAGGGCCCTCCTAATTTTTGCAGTTTTTTTCTGATATCTGGGTATGCCTGAGTGATAAAGAGGATATGTAACAATAGTTGTCCAGATTCAAAATCCAGGTCTAAATTAGTATATTTAGTGATTCAGTCAATCTATTCATAAAGGCAGCAGGATTTTCATCTGATTTTTGGGAAATTTCTTTGATCTTGTCATATTTTGTTGCTTTGAGGACTGCCTTTTTCATGCCTTCTATTGTGCAGGTTAGAAAGTGTACCATATGATCTAAATCTCTAGAGCCTGCCTGATATTCCCATGAAGGGGAGGCTGTGGGAACTGTGCCAGTGCCAGTGCCAGGGGCGTGTCGGTGAGGGTTCTGTGGAGAATCGGAAAAGACAGTGGCTGCAGCCCAAATGTGACTTTTTTCGTTGGGGGTGGTAGAAGAAGTTATTATGACATAAACATCCTGATATATGAGATGATAGGGGTGAGTGAGGTGTTGGAATTCTTTAATGCATGTGGCAGGCTTTTCTGAGGAGCCTAATCATTCTTCTAAGATCTGAGAGTGAGAAAGGAACATGTACTTGGATGATTCCTTCAGCTCCCGCCATTTCCCTAAGAGGAAGTAGGGGGGCCGAGAGTGGTTCAGTTGGTTGGGTGGAGGGAGGCATTCCACAGGAATGAGTATGAGGGGGAGAAAAGGAGGTAGGAACAGAGGGAGGGGACAGAGGAGGAAAGAGCTTGAGTCGAGTGAGGTCGGAGGCTCGGAAGGGGACAGTAGCAGATGATATGGAGGAGGGGAGAACGTGTTCAGACACATCAATATTGGAAGAGTCTTTAGGTGGGGCTGTCTTATGAGAAGGTTTCTAATTGAGAAATAGGATTTGGTAAGAGGAACACAACTGACAGAGGGAAGGACTGTTTTGGAGAAATAGGAAGGCCTGACCACAAGGGACCTCTAGCCACTTGCCATTGCATTGGATGACGTTTTTCAGATCTCTGAGAATCTGTACATCAAAGGTACTATGTTCTGGCCATTGACTTTCATGTTCCAATTTGTATTGAGACCAAATTGTAGTGGAGTGATGGATAAGTTTCTTGGGTCTGATATCTGCTTCAGGATATAAGGTTTTAAGGTTCTGAAGTGGGCAGCCCAGTGGTGTAGTTTTTGGAGGAGCCGAAGGAGTGTTTCCCATTTTCAGAAGCTGGGATGAGGTGAGGGACTCTCAAAGGTTAACTGAGCAAGTCAGGTGTCCCCGAGTTAGCCAGAGAACCTTATCAGCAGGAAGTCCACACCCAGGAACAGACATCTCTGATTCCTGAGGGGCTTCTGGGGACACAGGTCAGGCACCTGCCATGGTCCCCCAAAATGGAGAGGATCACTGACCTAGCTAGGATTTGTGGAGTTGTCTAAAGCAACAGGAGAAAGAACAGGATCCTCCAGAGAATTCCCCTAACTCATCCAGCTGGTAATCGGAGTCCAGTGTTGGATGGAGCTACAGCAGCAACAAGAGTAGGTCTCTCACCAATCTGCAGTCTTAACGCAGTCCCAAATGTCTCTGGGGTTCACTCTGGGGAGTTCTGGGAGAGGGTGAAAAGGATCCAAATTTGCACGATCAGGATCAAGGAGTAAGCCTGGGCGAGCTGCTGCTGTCCATTGCTTCCTCTTTCCAAGATCAGGCTACAAGCTCACCAACCAGAATCTGGGAGTAAGTATGGTGAGCTGCTGCTGCTCACTGCTTTCCAGGTTGCAGGGTATGGTGCTGGGGTCTCCTCTTCCTGGATCCTGGTTTGGGCATCAAATGTTAGATGTTGGAGTCAGACCATTGGGATGCAGAGACCAGCTACTGCAGGTAAGGATCTATTGGGAAAATCCAACAGGAAGGGGACTGAAGATAGAAACTTCAGCCTGCCCCTGGCAAAGGCAGTCATGAATTTATACAGTACATCTATAGGCAGGAACATGCTTAGTTGGTGAGAGTTGGGTTGGGGCTTAGGTAAGGCCCAAGGGCCTATAGGGATGGTTAGGGGGCAGTGAGCTAGGGGCAGTAAATTCCAAGGGTGCGGAAGGGGTTGGTGGGGTCATGTGACTTCTTTGTCTATTCTTGTGAGGAAATGTGGCTCCTTCTGAGTGAACAGCTCCTTCTGAGTAAACAGCTGGTCACCCTTCCACAATGAGGCAGGTTAATAGTAAACTTGCAGCTTCTGCAAGTGTGTGGCTCTTATGGGGACTAAGGATGGGGCCTGGTCCTGTGATTCCCCATAATGTTTAAGGATTCTAATTCCATTACAGCCCTCCCTACAGTAATATCTGGACTGCAGAGAGAAGCAACCACAGAGCTCTTCAGGGAAGATGGAATTAGTCTTAGAAATTTATTCCTCACAGTCCAGGTTAAAGGTGCATCCTCTGGATATTCCTGGGATGGGTGGGCAGGTCTCAAATGGTAAATCCATTCTAGCATTCCAATCTCTTTAAGCCTTTGAATTCCCTCTTCTACTGTATACCAGGGCAAATTGGGCATCTCAACCTCAGACATGCTAGGCCATCTTTTGGTATGTTTCAGTCAGCCACCCAAACAAAGTGTTAGAGACTTTTCTAACCCCTCAAGCTACAGTGTTGGATCCAGAATTTCTGCTTAGTGTGCCCATATCAATAAATTCAGCCTGATCCAACTTTATATTCCCTCTACTATTATCCCTTACCCTTATTATCCATTCCCACACATATTCCTCAGGTTTCTGTCTATATAAATTGGAAAACTCATGCGGTTCTTTCAGAGTATACCTTACTTCCTCATGGGTCACACTGTATTTCACTTTTGCAGGTTTGTCATGATTTTAGTCTAGTAATAAGTCTAGAAGACAAGAGGTGGTGGGGGTAGGTAAGGAGAAGGATTAGAAATGCCTTGCTAGCTACTGACCTCAGGGCATTCCTTTGCATTTTCTTCTTGTGAGACAGAATTAATCTCTTCAGGCAGGGGTTGGAAGGCATTTTCTTCAGGGCAGGCTGGAAGCTTGGCAATGCAAGCTGGAGTTTGGCTGGTACATGCCTCAGGGCTGGAAGGAGGTCTGGACTCCCTGGTGCAGGCCAGAGGCTGGTTGATACAAGGTTGGCAAGGTGTGGTCTCCACAGGGCAGGCCATTGCTGGCTTATCTTGTAAAGTCTCAGTGGAATTTAGGGTTCCAGTGTCCCCACCAATTATTATCATCATCCCATATGTCTCCATCCCAATGCTCTGGATTCCACTCTTTTCCAACCAATGCCTTAACTTTAACTGCAGAAACCCTGCAGGGTTGAGATTTTAGTTTCCTTTGAAACTGTGCTATTGATACAATGAGAGTCTGAGTTTGGTTCTCAGATATTTGGAGCTTATGGCTACAGGAAACAAGATTTTCTTTCAGAGCACACAGAAACTTTTGCATTAATCATGCGGTGTTTAAGTTTCAAATTTGAAGCCTTTAACTTATCTCTCTTTTTTTTGTAACAGTATCCAGAGTATCTAGGACAAGCCAGTCAACATTACTGTAACTTTTTACTCCACAAAACTCTATTAAGATGTTGAAAACACTCCCCTCCAGATCCTTGCTTCTTATAAGCATGGAAGTAGGAGAATCCAGTAATGATATTTTGCATATCTCAATTGCCTACTCTTGCCATGGACTGTTAGCTGCCTCTTGGTTATTGGAAAGGGAGTCATCAGTACCCTTGAGTCCAATTAGAGTAGAGACAATTGCAAAACTCCCAGAACCACTTCAGACATCCCGTGTGTAAGACTCTGTTCCTCAAGAACCATCCCATGTCTGGTACCTAGCTGTATTAGTCAGCCAAAGGGGTGCTATTGCAAAAGACTGGAAATTGGTTGGTTTTTATAAAGGGTATTTATTTGGGGTAGGAGCTTGCAGATCCAGGCCATAAAGCATAAGTTATTTCCCTCACCAAAGTCTGTTTTCACATCTTGGAGCAAGATGGCTGCCGACATCTGTGAGGATTCAGGCTTCCTGGGTTCCTCTATTCATGGGTCTTGCTTCTCTCTGGTCTTAGGGTTCCTCTATTCCCGAGGTTTGCTTCTTTTCCTCTGTGCGTTTACTTCCCAAAGGCTCCAGCTGAAGATTTCAGCATCAGACTCCAACATCAAAAACCTCTGAATCTGTCCTTTGCCATGTCTTTTATCTGTGAATCCCGCTCAACACCCTACTGATGTGGCCCAATCAAAGCCCTACTCACAATTTAATCATGCCCAGGTACAGGCCAGATTACAAACATAATCCATTATCCATTTTTGGAATTCATAACTATATCAAACTGATACATTTATCCCTAAGGAAATGTATTTATATGATAGAATATTACACAAGAGTTAAAAGGTGATTTATACAGTGAAAAATAGCTCACATTCGTCAAGTTCTTACAGTGAAATAACTGGACAAATTTCTGTTTTACAGCTAATTATTTCAAGTTCACTCCCAAATTAGTAGTGAATCCCACAAGAGGGATTCAGCTGAAATCTGTATCACCAATAGAAAGAAACAATTTAACACATTTGTTTTAGAGATGGATAGCCAGTGTCCTCTTTAATAACAACAACAACAACAACAACAACAAATAGCAGTTACTGAGCATTTCCTGTGCCAGGCACTTTTCCAAGCATTTAGACATTTTAACTCAATTAATGCTTTTAACAACCCAATAAAATAGACACTGGTAGAATTCACATTTGACAGATAAAAAAATTAAAGCACAGAGAAAATAGGAAATATGCTCAAGATCACACAATGTGTCAATTCTGGTTCATCAATTGGTAACAAATGTACCCCACTAATGTTAGTAATAGGGGAAACTGTGTTTGGGGAAGGGGTCAGTGGTGGTGTAGTTATATAAGAACTCTTTTGCATACTGCTCAATTTTTCTGTAAACCTAAAACTGATTGGAAAAATAGTCTATTAAATATATATGTGTGTGTGTGCGTCTTCTAATATTCCTTGGATTTTCTGTATTTTTTTAATTTCTCAAAATTAAAATGAGAAAACAAACAAAAGGGGGAAAAAATCTCAGAAATTCCGGCTGTGCTATTTGACATCAGGGATCTCAAGTAAGCTTTGATGCTCTCTTAAGTTTCAGGTCCTAATCCTCAAAATAAAGGTATTAGGAGTTAGAACACCTGCACCACCTAGGGCTGTTGCAAAATGGGTTGGGGAAAAATACACCAAATGTAAGATAAGAAATATAATTGGTAGTAATATTTTGACAATGTTCTTGCATAGTCTGTAACAAATATTTCACACCAATGCAAAGAGTTGGTGGGGGGCGATGTATGAGCCCCCTATGTGATATTATGTATGTTTATTTTGTAAGTTCACAATCTTTACTATACACTTATTGTTTATATGTGTTCGTGTATGAATGATATACTTCAATTAAAAAAAAAACTAAATGGGTCATATATGTAAAGCACCCTGTGGGTGCCAAAGAAACAGTGGCTATTATTTTTTTAGATGACGTCAGCCCAGACCTGCTGTTGGGGATTGAATCACAACAAAACATGTTCAGGTCCTAATTCCTGGTCCTGTGGGTGTGGACCATTGTAAACAGGGTCTCTTGAAGATGTTACTTCAGTTAAGGTGTGGCCTAACTGAATCAAGACGGGCCTTAATTCAGAATACTGGAATCCTTTATAAAAAGAATTTAATTTAGACACACACACAGAGCGAAGCCACTGGGAGCAGCCAGAGCTGGAAGTCAACGGAATGGGGAAGAGAAGGGAAACACTGGCCTGGGATTTGCCATGTGATGGAAAAGCCAAGGAACCCAGAGGCTGCCAGCCAGAAGGTCCTGACCTTGGGAGGCAGCAAGCCTTCTTTTTTCTGAAACAGTAAGCCAATACATTTCTATTGTTAAGATAACCCATTGTATGGTATTTATTTTAGCAGCCAAGAAACTAAAACACCCACCTATTGTTACATAATGAAGGCAAAAGTGGCCGGAAGAATGCAAGGACACACTTTCTAACAATTTTGCAATGTGAGAGGTAATTTAAAAAGAAGAGAAAAGGTTTGTAAGTGTTTGACTGGCTTCATCAGAAAGAAGAAAGCCTTAAAAAGAGAGAGAGAGAGAGAAAGAAAGCAGTTCTTTCCTTCTATTTTAAGTCTGGAGAAGAATCTAGTATCAAACTGACAAGTCATTCCACAAATACCAATAGAAGGTGCTTGGATGACCATTTATCATCTGAATACCCTTCTTGTGCTTGGAGAATCATCCATTGTGTAAGACTTGGTGGGAGGCAGGGCCCCAACTCCTTCACAGAGGCCACAAAGGCCAGACAGTGGCTCCCTGTGTTGGGCCAACTGGATGTTCCCACCTGGGGACTTGACTCTAGCCCATGAGTTGCAAAGAAGCAGGGCAATGCGGAGTCGACTCTAGTAGCAAGCCACAGCACCTGGCGTGTGAGTGACGGCACCTGCAGTGTGATGGTAAGGAGGCAGCACCCTGGCAGGATGCTCCTGGAGCAGGGCCTGAACTGCCATTCCTATTCTTGCCCTCGGCTCGTTCTTGCGCCACCTCATCTCCCTTGCCCTTGGCTCTTGACCATCTTTCAAGCCTGACCCTCCAGGATCTTAACAAATCAGGAATGAACCAATATCCCCTGATTGATTCCTTTTCTTTTATTATTATTATTTTTTTTATGTATCTCTCCCCCCTGCCCCCCACCCCAGTTGTCTGTTCTGTGTCCATTTGCTGCGTGTTCTTCTTTTGTCCACTTCTGTTGTTGTCAGCAGCATGGGTGATTCCTTTTCTTAAGCTAACCAGAGTCGGCTTTCATTGCTTGCCATCAAGAACCCTGAGAGGTCCATCTGTATGTAAGATTCAGTGTTCAGGGGATGAGAGCTACTAGTATAACTGTTAAGGCTTTGGCATCAACAAGTCAGGTTTGAAACCCATCTCTGCTACATATTGCAATGAGACCTTGACCAGGTTATTTAACTTATTTGAGCCTCAGTTCCATTACCTATGAAACAGTATTCATCTTGTAGAATTGTTATTAAATTAAATAATGCATAGAACTGGGTCTAGCTTACAGAGAAGCTTCCATTAATGGCATCTAGTGAAAAATAAAGATGAAGAAGGAGGAAAAGGAGAAAAACGTAGAGAAGAAGAAACGTCCCGTCTGCAAGGAGCCAAAGAGAAAATAAATAAACATAAAATTTTATGCCATAAGGACTTTGCTTCCGGCACTAAGTGAGTTGATACTGAACTGCACCTCCTATAAACAACCATAAAACTGGACAAAATGTATGAAACAACTGTTTACAGATATCGAACATCAGGCAATGCATCTTCGTGGTTCCTATAGGGGAAAAACAAACAAACAAACAAAAAAGGTGAGCCCTGTGGCCAGACGCCAACATGGGGAGGGTAAATCCAAGTCGAATAAGGAGGTTACCTTGAGTCGAAGAAAAGAGATCAGAGTACGGGAGTATGAAGCAGCTGAAATTTAAGCAGCAGAGATTCTGAGAAGAAGGAGCTCTGCAGAGAAAGAAAACCAGAAATCTGCCTAGGAGACCCTTTGAGTCATTGGCTGAGTACTGAGCCATGCACATGTAGAGCAAGACCTACAATCCTAGGCAAAGCAGCAACTACTAGTGAGCAATAAGCTGAACCACTATGAGAGCTTGCACAGGACTGGGAGAAGTTTGAGAAGCAACCAACCAGAGTGGATGAACGTTGCTGAACACCCAGGGTAATCAATAGGAACCGCCAAGAGGCCACACTTTAGAAACAGGCTAAAGTAACCCTGGAGTAAAGGCTATTCTAGACCTCTCCTAATGATACTTAAAAACAAGTCTTAAAAGGATAAAACTGATGGCAAGTAAATTAACTATCTGCTAGTCCAAACTAGATACTCTTAAAGAAAAATTTTTAAGACTCCAGGCCCTCAGTCACAATGCCTAGAATCCAATAAAAAAAACTATTACACATGTTAAAAAGCAGGAGAATGTGACCCAAAACCAGGAGAAAAGTCATCCAATAGAAACAAAAAAGCAGAGATGTTGGACTCAGCAGGCAAGGAGTTTAAATATAATCAAGGATTTAAAGGAAAACATAAGCAGAAGGGGAATAGAAAGTATAAAATAAGAACTAAATTGAACCTCTACAGCTGAAAACTTTTTGAAATAAAAGGTCACTGAATTAGCTTAACTAAAGACTAGACATTGCAAAAGAAAAGCCCAGTGAACTTGAAGATAGGACAATTAAAACTATACAAACAGAAGCACAGAAAAACAAGACTGATAAATGTTAACAGAGTCTCAGTGACCTAGGGAACAATATCAAGTGGCCTAATAACACATACAACTGGAGTTCTAGGATAAAAAGAAAGGATCGAAAAATATTTAAAGAAATATTGGCCCAAAAGTTCTCAAATATAAATTCACAGGTCCAAGAAGCTCAACAACCTCCAAGCATTAAAAAGAAAACCAGGGAAGCAGACTTGGCCCAATGGATAGGGCATCTGCCTACCACATGGGAGGTCCGCAGTTCAAACCCCGGGCTTCCTTAACCAGTGTGGAGCTGGCCCATGCGCAGTGCTGATGTGTGCAAAGAGTGCCCTGCCACGCAGGGGAGCCCCATGTGCAAGGACTGCGCCATGTAAGGAGAGCCGCCCAGTATGAAAGAAAGTACAGCCTGCCCAGGAATGGCGCCGCACACATGGAGAGCTGACACAGCAAGATGACGCAACAACAACAACAACAAAGAAACCGCTGATAAGGATAGACGAAGTCACAGAAGAACACACAGTGAATGGACACAGAGAGCAGACAACTGGGGGAGGGAGGGAGGAAAGGGAGAGAAATAAATAAAAATTTAAAATCTGAAAAAAAAAGAAAAGAAAAGAAAACCACATCAATAATAAAGAGAAAATCCCAAAAACAATTTGAGGAAAAAAGACAAATTATATACAAGAGACCAAAGATAAAAATTATCACTAAATATAAGCAAACAATTCAAGTCAGCAGACAGATAAACCACAAACAACTGTCCTCTTTTTTTTTAATGCTGGAAAAAAATTGTCAACATAGAATTCTATATGAAAATATCCTTCAAAATGAAAGTGAAGAAAACTGATAACTTGAAAGAATATAAAACTGAAGAATATACAATATATAAAAGATGAAAGAATCCCCTATCCTGGTGGCAGATTTCCTGCAGAAAAGGGGACAGTGGTTTATCTATCTTTCCTATATCAACTCTTATTTATAGGAAGAGCCCAGTAGTGGTCATTAATGATGATGGAGGCAGCAGACTTGCCCCAGTGGTTAGGGTGTCCGTCTACCACATGGGAGGTCCGCGGTTCAAACCCTGGGCCTCCTTGACCTGTGTGGAGCTGGCCCATGAGCAGTGCTGATGCACACAAGGAGTGCCGTGCCACGCAGGGGTGTCCCCCTCATAGGGGAGCCCCAGGCGCAAGGAGTGCGCCCCATAAGGAGAGCCGCCCAGCGCAAAAGAAAGTGCAGCCTGTCCAGGAATGGTGCCGCACACATGGAAAGCTGACACAACAAGATAACGCAACAAAAAGAAACAGATTCCCATGCCGCTGACAACAACAGAAGTGGACAAAGAAGACGCAGCAAATAGACACAGAGAACAGACAACCGGGGTGGGGCGGGGAGAGAAATAAATAAATAAATCTTTAAAAAAAAAATGATGATGGATATTTCTTGGAAAACAACACGAAATATTTGTTCGTGGGAAAATTATGAACTAAATGTGCACATTATAGTATATTTCATTCTTGAACATTAATTCAGAATGTTTCAGGCTTTAGGAAATCTTACTAAAGTCTTTACAATGCATAGTCAAGTGAAGTCATGTCACAACTTCAATGAGTATATGTAATCAATACACTTTCCTTTTATTTTCCCAATACTGTTATAAAAATTGTCATTTTTCCTTATTGTTCATATTTTCAAGGCTCAATATCCAGAAACTTGCTCTAATCTAAAGCCTATCTTTTAATATTTACATTATTAGAAGAGCATAAATGACATTCACTTTTAAGCAAACTTTCTTAAGTTATGCATTTTAACAATGTGAAAAGATTAGAAGGAAAAGCCAAACAGGCTAAAACAAACAACGTAAACTTTCTTATGATTTATTTTAGAAATTTTAGAAATTTCCAATAAGCAAGAGATAAACTTCACTGTACACAGCTGATTAAATTCCCATGTATATTGGTCTAGGATTTTCTATGATTAAGTATACATATAAAATTTTTATTCAAATACAGCATCATGGTGTATACACAGCTCCATAAACTGCTCTTCTCCCCTTATTATACAGTAAATATCTTTAAATATACTTCTGTATTATTTTAAACAGTCACATAATATTTCATTCTATGTATATATTTAGCCAACTGTTATTGGGGAAAAAATGTTGAAATATGACATTTTCAGAAAAATAAAAGCTGAGAGGATATGTTGCTAGCAGACCTATGCTACCAAAAAAATGTTAAAGAAAGTTCTCTGAGAGAAGGAAAATTATTCCAGATGAAAACTCAGTCTACACAAAGGAAAAAAGGGCATAAGATGACAAATACGTGAGTAAATATAAAATAATTTTGTTGTCTTTTTGCATTTCTTTAAAAGATAATTCACAATTTAAAGCAAAAAGTAAATCACAATGTATTGTGGGGTTTATGACATGTAAAAGTAAGAGGTATGACAATAGTAGCACAAAAGGTGGCAGGGGGAAATGGAAGTAAATGGTTCATAGAGTTGTATATAGGGAAAATGATAAGGCACACATTGTAAACCCTAGAGCAGCACCTACATAACCAAACAAAAAGTATGAACTAAGACAGTAAATACATGTAAATGCATGATTTCTTCCCTCTTTCCAGATGCTTATGTCTTCTTTCTACCTCCCCAGATTCCCTTTATCTATAGCCAGGGCTGGGCTGCAAGGGTAAGGACTAGAGGGGAAAGGAAGGTCAAAAAGGGTGTGGTGAGAGCTTTTTTGCTCTATAGGCATACCTTGTTTCATTGCACTATGCAGAGGGTGTGTTTTTTTTACAAATGAAGGCTTCTGTGGCAAAAAAAAAGTACATGATTCAAGGCGATAACTGGTATTTAAAGAAAGGACCCATCAGTGAGAGATGCAACCAGAATTCTCCAATACTCTCACCTCCTGCTATAGAAATAAAAATACCTGCTCACAATATGACTCTGATCTAATTCTTTTGTCCTAATCTTCATTTCAAAATATGGAGGCGATCAAACCCACCTGCACAAACTCCTAAAGGAACTAGACAGACAAATAGTCAGAGGGGTCCACAGAGAATTCAACTGAATGAAATCCAAATATCCTCATCATAAACTCATATCCTAACCCGAGAAGCCTGGGTCCTGAAGCTTTGATGCTATCTATCTTGTAATACAGTTTCATGTATCAATAACCAAGTTGGAAACATGCTGGCATTCTCATTATCAAAGCATCGATTTCTCTAACGTTCAGATCCTTTTTTGCATCCACATGTCCAGAGAGACAAAGACACAGTGACTTGAGCTTGAATGAGCCCTTCAGGGAACATCCAGTAGTTGATGACAAACATGTATCAGAGCTCAAGTGACAGAAGTCAAGTAGACTTTCTGAATCATTCCATCCTGTCACTTGGGTCCAGGCATAGCGCTGAGTGTCTCTGAACAAATCCTCCTGCTCAGTGAAGTAGAGCCAGTTGCTACATGCCTCTGGCAGCTGGGCTTTTTAAAAAATGATAGTTGAATCTCAAAATACATAGATTATTACCTATTTCCTTCCCTGTTATATTTCATACTTCATCCCTAGTTATGGTGCTGGTTTCCAGGGGAGATGAGAATGGGTCTCGAGGACAACAGGCATCCTCTTAGAAGGCAACTGCCTTAGGCAAGATTATTACGGGGTCTTCAAGCAAGAGCCTTGGAGGCCAGTCTCATATTTGGAAAGAGAGCTTGTGTCCACCAACCAGGGAAGCCCAGAATGACTTGGGATTCAAGATGTTCCCATTCCAAGTGTTAAGGTCCGATTCCTTCTCAGCCTATGTCTTAACTCTCACAAGTGGGCAAGGCTGTGAATTCAGTTAAAGTTTGTATCTGATTTTAAACACAATTGGGCCTGTGGCTTTAGGAAGTAAATGCTTTTAGGGCTACCCTAGAAGCTCTCTGGTTCTCTATGTCTAGAGCGGAGAATATAAGGATCTAAACTTGTCATTTTCTTTCTCTAAGTGCTCCAGGGTACTCAGAAGAAGGCATTCCACGTTATTGTCCTTTGTAGTCATTACTGTCACAATGGTTAAGTGCAAGCCACTTGTTCCCCAAAGGGGTACGCTTCAGTGAACACTTCATTACAATTAACTACATGTAAGATAGTTCAGAGACTGAATTAACCACCAAATGGGTTTTGGCACCAAACTTTAAAAAAACCCTTCAGGTCTCATGCTTTTTTAGATGTAAAAACTATAGATAAAAAATTACAAATCTGAAAAAAAAAAGATTATGAATCTGTGGTAATGTGATGTTATTGGGTAAAGAAGGGAAAGAAGGGGCTGGTTGTGTGGGTAAGCTAAAATCTTTATTCATCATAGAAAGAGAAAAATAAATGTCTAAAATTGAAAAGCAAAGAAATATTAAATAAGTACATACATAGGGATGTGGAGGCAATCACTAGAAGAACAAAATACAGAAATGATGAAGAGTGGTTGCCTCCGAAGCAGGGCAGGGGCTGGATGAGAAAAGCAGGGATGGGAACTGTTGTGAGACTGCATGTTTTGTTTATTTTTTGACCGTTTGTTTGTATTATTTGGTTTGACAAATTTTAAAGCATTTAAGCCAGGCCCAGAACAGCTTGCTCCAAGGAAAGACATTTAAACTTTAAGCCTAAGTGAAAAGAAGTCAACAAAAGTACTAAAGCAAGGGAGTGGCGCAATAAAAAATAATGTCTGTAAGAAAGGTCAGCAGACTCTGAAAATGTGAAGAGTGTACTAGAGGGCTGGGCAGCGGGGCACAGGATTGTAGGGAGACTATCAGGTGAACTTTCCACCCATGATTCCCACACCTGAAGAGTTTAGGGTCTACTTTACAAAGCAATTTCAGAACTTCACTAGTTCTGGCAGTGAGAAGACATAAGTTATCGCTCCCTTACAGCTCTCCAGTAGTGGGACAGCATACTAATACAGGCTTTTTCTTTTATTCCTCTTTTTATTAATTATCATTGCCTTGGGAGATTAAGACTTACACGTGGCCTCATATTACAATATTGCGTATGGACAGAGGCCCAATCTGGATGAGTAGGGGGAAATTCTACGGTTAAGAACAAGAAGCCATGGTGGACACCAGGGGTTTACTGGCCATGGGATCATGCAATAAAGGTGTGGCCAGAATGAGGGTGTGAATGGTGAGCTCTGTCTCCCCTGGCCCTTTATTTATTTATTTATTTTTAGATTTATTTTTTATTTATTTCTCTCCCTTCCCTCCCCACCCCAGTTGTCTGCTCTCTGTGTCCATTCGCTGTGTGTTCTGTGTCCGCTTTTATTCTTGTCAGGGGCCCAGGAATCTGTGTCTCTTTTTGTGGCATCATCTTGCTGCACCAGCTCTCCGTGTGTGCGGCGCCACTCCTGGGCAGGCTGCACTTTCTTTCACACTGGGCGGTTCTCCTTACAGAGCGCACTGCTTGCGCATGGGACTCCCCTACGCGGGGGACAGCCCTGCCTGGCACGGCACTCCTTGTGCACATCAGCACTGCGCATGGGCCAGCTCACCACATGGGTCAGGAGGCCCTGGGTTTGAACCCTGGACCTCCCATATGGTAGACAGATGCTATATCAGTTGAGCCAAATCCACTTCCCATATACAATATATTTTAAATTCTCTCTCTGCTTTCAGGATGTCTTGTTGAAGACAAGGAGACATCAGTATTAATGTTACCTTTAGCTAAAACAACAGAAAACACAACTCAAAATGGCTTCAACTTTAAGGACATTTATTATCTCATCTAGCACAAAGCCAGAGGTGCAAACTAAAAGTTGTTGGTTCTGGGACTCAGTTATGTGACCAGGGACATAGGTCCTTTCATCCCCACTCTGCCCCCGTCAATGCCAGCTTCATCTGCCAAAAGGCAGCAAGAAGCTCCCACAGATCCCAGAATCACACTCTCCATATGATAAGAGCCAGGAGCATCTTGTCATGTTCCTTGGGACAAGGAAATGTCCCTAAGACCACCCCTCAAAAGATTCCCCCTACCCTCCTCGGCAATTCCTGAGTCAGTGGCAGTGGGAGTGGGATCTTTTTTTTTTTTTTTAAGGAAGTACCAGGGATTGAACCCAGGACCATGTACATGGAAAGCAGGTGCTCGACCACTTGAGCTATTAATACATCCACTCTCCTGGAATCATTTTTAAAATAGACCCACCCTGGAGCTTAGAGCTCATCTGCTTCCCTGAGGAACATGGATACTTACATAGGCATATGTAGTTGCAGAACAAAATCAGGCATCTGTAGGGGAAAAGGGGTGGGGAGATGGGTGCTGGGCAGCTAACCAACAGTGTCCATTATAGCAACTACATTGAAAAAAATGGCTGATGGAATCAGAAAATCAAATTATATTAACTGATAATTTTGGCTAATCAATAGAAGTAAAGAAATATTTCGCTCCAAATTTGGGAAGGTGAAAGCCAAGAAAATGCTGGAAAGTAAGGCCATGAGATCCACAAGAAAAGTGTTTCCAGTACCTGGCCTCTGGGAACACGCTGACACATTCCCTGACATTTACAGAATCTCAAGAATTCTATAAGAATACCAGAGTAGTAGGAAGGGTAATAATGTGTTGTTGATGCTCGCTTAAATTAATAATTTAGTAATGCTGATGATGGGTAGCACACATTGAGTCCTTGCTCAATGCTAAGCATTTTACATATATCAACACATTAAATAGGGATTATTATGGCCTATGATCAGAACATTTTTTTTCTATAACTAGTGTAGCCTAAAACATGGCCAGCTCTTCTAAGGAATCTCATCACACTGTTACCAAACTTGCAGGATCTTTTTTTTTCCGTATTAGAATTGCTGCATTCAGATTTTCTAGTTTATACATAAGCTTTTTGTTTTCCAGAATTTAAATGTATCGGACTCATAGTCATTACTCTTAAATCCCATCTTGTTTGAACCCTTAATTCAACCTGCCAAGAATTTTTAATCTTTATTGAAAGGCAGGGAGTGGAGTGGAAAAAAGTTGGGCCCTACAGTTAGACAGACCAGTGTAAAATCAGATTCGTTTGAGACAAATGGCTCCAGTGGCTGGGCAGAAGACTTCGTAGCTCCAGAGTCCCCCTCAACGCCTGACAGGAAACGTGCACGCAATATCGCATTTGCTGAATGAACTAATTAAAGAATAACTGATGGGAGCGATAAGCAGAAAGCCTGGTTAGGAAGCTTTGCTACTGATCCAACTAAAAATAAAGGCGGGAATTGAGGCTACTTCAGTGGGAATAAAAAAGGATTCAGGGACCTATTTAAGAGGTAGAAGCAATAAGATTTGCGGAACAATTCGATGTCAGGGTAAGGAAAGGGAAGGCTCCCAATGACACCAGGACTAAATGCGTAGCACCTCGGCCATCCCCCAGATTTCCTAAAGGCTCTGAGGAAACGGGGGCTCTATCGGTTGGGTGTTAGCTTAATTGAAATGAGGTTGCCACCTTTATGGACCTAATTCAATTGTGATACCAATTATTTGATCAAAAATACTCGAGTTATCAACCATCCGTGTTAGTATGAATATTCCCTTTCTTAGTCTAGTTACAGTTGGCTGGAAGTGAGAAGGAATGACAGAAGTCCCCCGAGACCTGAATCCTCTGTCTAGTCCACTGAGAAGTTACAACATAGACACGAGGCCTAAGGGAGCAACTTGGAAAACAATTCCGTGGAAGCAAAACGCTAGCTGCTTTACGTTACAGCATGTTACATAAAACACTTCTGTTTTTGTTTGTTTGTGTTCTGGTCTTATTTTTGTCCACCACTAGGATAAATTTCATTAGAAACTTTCAGCTACTGGTAACCACTTTTAACAATTACCCTGAAGTGAGGTTACAAAGAGAAGTCAGAACACACACAAGTTTGCCTTCTCATAAAGGCGTGGTTTTTGGCATCCCAAAACAATTGCAGTAGTAACATCAAAGACAACTGATTACAGAGCACAATAATAGATATAATAAGTTTGAAATATTACCAAAATGTGACACAGAGATATGAAGTGAACACATGCTGCTAGAAAAATGGCACCAAAAGACTTGCTCAATGCAGGATCACCACAAAAACACACCCTCTGCACAGTGCAATGAAACAAGGTAGGCCTGTACAGCAAAAAAGCTCTCACCACCTTTTTCACTTTCCCTTCCCCTCTAGTTCTTACCCCTGCAGCCCTGACTATAGATAAAGGAAATCTGGGGAGGTGGAAAGAAGACCTAAGCATCTGGAAAGAGGGAAGAAAAACAACTGCTGGCACAGAGAGGATGATTTTACTCGCCTCCCATCTTCCTCAAGTTCACACAAATTTTTAGCAGCAGAACTAGGACTGAACTGATCTTTTCCCAATTCAGTGCTCATGCCATGACCATAATGCCTCCAATACATTTAAGCTGAGGCTTCACGACTTGATGCCAATGTGACGTTGTCACCTAGACACAACTTTTAAAAATTGAAGGAAACTGGTTTATACTAAACAATTTAACTCTACTGGAAGGTATTTCAGTATCTGAAAACACTGGGTTATCATTATATCCAGCAATACTTGTACCATAAGAGTACCTTTATAAAAAGGAATTTAGCAAAATAGCTGAAGTCCATGTACACTTTACTTTGATATAACAATTCCACTTCTAGGAATTTATCCTAAGAAAATAATCACAGATATGTAAAGGAATTACAAAGATATTCATTGCAGCATTATCTCTAATAATGGCAAACCAGAAATAACCTGAGCCTCCAACAATAAGGGATTGGTTAAATCAATCAAGGCATCCATACAATGTAATCCCATGCAACATCAAAATTATTGTAGAAAAAATACTAAATGACATAGCAACATGCAGATTACAAAGTAAAGAAATATCATTTTTGCAAAAACAAATCCTACAAATTTTAAAAATGATGGAATTATATATAAGAAAATAGCAATTATCCCTGTGTAGTGGGATCATGGAGAATTTTTTTTTACTTTATTTTCTCTACTTTCTCTAAGTTTTCCATAAGAAATACTCTGAGATTTTAAATTACAAATATTTTTAAAACAAGTTATTTTTAATTATCCAGTAGATATAGGAAAGTGATTAATAGAGCTTTGTAGTTAAAAAATGTTGAAAGTATTTTACAGATACCTCTTGATATTAGTCTAAGTACTCCAAAATTCTAGTTGTTTTTCTTCTAAGCTCACTTCTTACCATTAGCACTGAATGAATTGTACTTAAAAAAAGTTTTTTTCTCCAACTTATTTCTAGCAAGTAGCTCCAGGCATATTTTCTCTTCAGTAATTTCTGTATGAAATCACTACCTTCCTAAAATCTTGCTCTCCCTTGACATAAGGAAGAGTATAACCCTGTGATTTGAGTGACCTTTATGAGAGAAAACATTGCCAGGCACATGAAATTCTGATCTCAGAAAACTAATTGATGGATGCTACAGGAAACAAAACCACCCCTGCCCTATGGTAAGATCTCTTGGGTCAATTACATCACTCTCCAGAATGCTAATGCATATTATGTGATTGGTATCATACTGAAATCTATACTGAAAGTTACAAAGCAGGTATCTGGAATGCTGGTTGTGTGTACTATCAAAACTTGACAGTGATTAAAAGGGATAGAGGAGGGAGAGTTCTAGAAAGATGGCATCAGAGTAGGCAGGCAGAGCTCAACTCTGTCACAGAAACAATGGGGGAAAGTCCAAAAGCTGTCCAAGGGACCTGCTTTGCAGGTCAACAGGCCAGGACAGTGCTGCACAACTCCCAGGAGGACAAGAGACAGAGAGACAAGAAACTAAAACAACAAACGTGAGTTACTAAACCCCCACGGCAGCCTGGAAGGACTCCCATCCCCCACCCTTGAGATATTAAGACTGGATAAAACCTCTGCCTCACTGCAGCCGATTGACAGGGGAACAGTCATCCTCCCTGTCAGCTGTTTTAAGGAAAGAGGGATGGTGCTTCAGAGGGCTTCTCTTCAGTGAATTAGGCTAGCAGAGCCTGCTTTGAATCTCAGCTCTGGCCAGGCCAGAAACTCAGGAAAGCAGAGATTGAAACAAATACTTCTGTGGAACGGTTTGCTGACTGGCCAGAAATTGCAAAGAGAAAAACTGTTTTTAGGTCTCTCCTTAGCCCCATTCCTATGAGAAAATCTGTGCCCCATTAGTGAACCCCTGGTCCAATTTTGATAACTTAAGCTGGGAGATTTTAAAGACTCAGAATAAGCTGGCCAAAAATCAAAAGAGCTGTGTGTGGGGGGGAGGGGGGGAACAATAGGAAGGCGAGAAAAACTGACCATCAGAGTAAACTCACCAACATATGCAGATGCCTAGACATCAGCAAACAATTACAAGCCACACTGGGAAACAGAAAGAAATGGCCCAGCAAAGGAACAAACCAAATATCCTGATGAGATACAGGACTTAAGGCAACTAAGCAATGATAATTACACAAATCTCCTAAGTCAATTTAAAGAATGGAAGGAAAATATGGCTAAAGAGATCAGGAAGATATTAGGAAGACCCTGGGCAAGCATGAAAGCCAATTTTAAAGCCTACAAAGAAAAGTAACAGAGCTTATGGGAATGAGAGACATGATGGATGAGATTAAAAATATATCAGAAGCACATAACATCAGATTTTAATTGCTCAAAGATAAAATTAGTGATTTTAAGGCTAAAACATCTGAACTGGAAAAGAAAGGAAAACAAAGAGAAAAGAATGGAAAAAAATGGAACAGGGTCTCAGAAAACTGAATGAAAATATGAAATGCACAAATTTATATGTTATCAGTGTCCCAGTAGGAAAAGAAAATGGAAAAGGGGCAAAAAGAATATTTGAGGAAATCATGACTAAAAACTTCCCATTCCTTATGAAAGACATAAATATCAATATCCAAGAAGGACAACACACCCTAAACAGAATGAATCAGAACAGATGTACTCCTAGACACTTACTATTCAGAATGACAAATACCAGAGATAGCAGATTTTGAAAGCAGTAAGAGAAAGGCAAAGCATCAAATACAAGAGAACCTCAATAAGATTAAGTGCCAACCTCTCGTGAGAAACAATGGAGGCAAGAAGTAAGTGTTATGAAGTATCTAAGGTACTGAAAGAGAAAAACTGCCGGCCAAGAATTCTTTATGTAGCAAAGCTGTCCTCAAAAATTAGGGTGACTGAAGTTTTCATAGACAAAAACTGACAGAATGTATTACCAGAAGACCAGAATTACAAGGGAGACTACAGCAGTTTGGCATTATTTATGAATTCCAAAAATAGATATTGGATTATGTTTGTGAGCTGGTCTTTTCCTCTGGACATATTAGATTATATTGGATTCAGAGGTTTGCTTGATTAAATTATGATTAGGGCTTTGATTGGGCCATGTCAGTAGGGTGTTCACTCTCTGCCCCTTGGTAGGTGGGGACTCACAGATAAAAGACTGGGCAGAGGACAGAGTAGGGAGTTTTGAGCTGGAGTTCAGAAAGTGAATACACAGAAGAACACAGAGGAATAGATACAGCTTTTTAGACATGGTAGAAGCTGGGGGCGAGAGACAGAGCTGTCTACCTAAAAGTCTACAGCTGACCTTGTGGAGAAACTAGATGAGCTGAGCCTGCAGAGAAATGAACCTCAGGAAGAAAGGAACCCAGGAAGCCTGAACCCTGGCAGACCTCAGCAGCCATCTTGGCCCAACACATGGCAATAGAGTTTGGTAAGGGAAGTAATTATGCTTTATGGCCTGGTAACTGTAAGTTTCTACCCCAAATAAATACCCTTTATAAAAGCCAACAGATTTCTGTTATTTTGCATTAGCACCCCTTTGGCTGACTAATACAGCTATTAAAGGGAGTGCTGCAGCCTGAAAGGAAAAAAACAAGGGTGAGAGACTTGGAGAAGAGTGTGGAAATGAAGATTATTAGGAAGGGTAAATTAAAGAGTAAGAAGATAGAGAAGATATGACAACAAACAATCAAAGGCTAAAATGGATAAAGTAATGCCTTTACAGAAATAACATTGAATGTTAATGGCTTTAACTCCCCAATCAAAAGACGTAAACTGATATGAACCATCTATATGTTGTCTACAAGAGACTCACCTCAGATGTAAGAACACAACCAGACTGAAAGTGAAAGATTGGAAAAAGACATTTCACACAAATAGTAACCAAAAAAGGACTGGAGGTGATACTGATATCAGACAAAATAGATTTCAAGTGTAAAACTGTTATAAGGCACAAAAAGGTCATTACATATTAATAAAAGGGGCAATTCACCATGAAGAAATAACTCTAATATTTATGCACCTAACCTGGGTGCCCCAAGATACATGAGGCATACCCTAGCAAAACTGAAGGGAGAAATAGATGTTGCCACAATTACACTTGGACACTTCAATACACTACTCTCAGTATTGGAGAGACATCTGAACAGAGTATAAATAAAGAAACAGAGAGCTTAAATAAGATGATAAATGAACTAGACCTAATAGACATTTATAGAGCATTACACCCCAAAACAGCAGGACATACATTCTTTTCAAGAGCTCATGGATCCTTCCCCAGGACAGACCATATGTTGGGTCACAAGACAGGGATCAATAAATTTAAAAAGATTGAAATGATACAAATTTTATCTCTGATTATAATGGAATGAAGCTGGATATCAATAATGGATGGAAAAGGGGAAAATCCATAAATATACAAGGATTAAACAACACACTTAAATAATCAGTGGGTCAAAGAAGAGATTGCAAGAGAATTCAGTAAATATATTGAGACAAATGAAAATGGGAACACAACATATCAAAACCTATGAGACACCGCAAAGGCAGTGGTGAGAGGGAAATTTATAGCACTCAATTCTTACATTGGAAAAGGAAGAGCTCAAACGGAAGATCTAACTGCACACCTGGAGGAACTAGCGAAAGAACAGCAAACTAATCCAAAACCAAGCCAAAGGAAAGAAACAGTAAAGAGCAGAGCAAAAATGAATGAAATTGAGAAGAATAAAATCAACAAAACCAAAAGTTGGTTCTTTGAGAAGGTCAACAAAATCGACAAACCCTTAGCTAGATGGACAAAGAAAAAAAGAGAGAAGATGCAAATAAAATTGGAAGTGAGACGGGGGACATTATCACTGACCCTGCAGAAATGAAAGATCATAAGAGGCCACTATGAACAACCGTATGCCAAAAAATTAAGACAATGTAGAGAAGATGGACAAATTTCTGGAAACACATGAACAATCTACAGTGACCCTAGAAGAAAGAGAAAATCTCAACAGGCAGGCAATTCAATGGGAAAAAATATTTGGAAATCACATATCTGATAAGGGTTTAATATCCATGATATATAAAGAATACAACTCCACAATAAAAAGACAAACAACCCAATTAAAAAATGGGCAAAAGACTTGAAAAAACAATTGTCCAAAGAAGAAATACAAATGAAAAAAAAAAAACATTAAAAAAATGTTCAACATCATTACAAATGGCAAAAAAAACACGTGAAAAAAATGTTCAACATCATTAGCAATTAGGGATACGTAAGTCAAAACTACAAGATATCATATCACACCTATTGGAATGACCACTATTAAGAAGACAGAAAACTAAGTGTTAGAGAGGATGTGGAGAGATAGGAACACTTATTCACTGTTGGTGGGAATGTAGAATGTATAGCATCTGTGGAGGACTGTTTGGTAGTTCCTAAGGAAGCTGAATACAGGTTTGCCATGTACCTGGCAATACCACTACTACCTATACCCAGAAGACCTGAGAGAAGTGACATGAACATACATTTGCACACTGATGTCCATAGCAGTGACATTCACAATTTCCAAAACATGGAAACAACCCAGGTGTCCATCAATTGATGAATGAATAAACAAGTTGCAGTGTATTCACACGATGGAATATTATGCAGCTGTAAGAGGAAAGTCATGAAGCAAATAACAGTATAGATGAACCTGGAGGACATTATGTTGAGTGAAACAAGTCAGACACAAAAGGATAAATACTGTATAATTACACTATTACAAACTGAATATATTGAGTAAATTCATTGGAGTTAATAATTAGAATATAGGTCACCAGAAAATAGAATGAGGGTAGTGAATGGAAAGCTGAGGGTTAATATGTGTAGAATTGGTAAAGGCTGTTTGGAAATGAATAGAAATGGTGAAAGCACATCATAGGGTTTATAACTAGCCGAGTTATTATATAGATAAGACAGTGGTTAAAAGGGTAAGTCTATGGACATGTATATTACTAGAAGGAAAGCTAAAAAATGTAACATGGGACTGTATACCATAATGAAATCTCATGTGAAATAAAAACATGGGTGATATTGCAAATATAAGACTGTTTTTACAAAATACAAATACAAACAGATGGAAACAGAATAGCAGCTATGTATGGCATGGGAAGCATAGCAAGACTGAGAGGTGATGAGGTTTGTCTGTTTTTGGTTCTTTATTATTATTATTGGAATAATGAAAATGCTCTAATAATGACTGATGTGATGAATGGACAACTATGAGATTATACCAGATACCACTGATTGTACACTTTGGATGGATTTATGCTTTATTATAAAGCATAAAATTGATTTGTTTAAAGGAAAAAAAAATAATAACATGCAGCTTAAGTGCATAGTTTGTCTTAAAGGTAAGTTAGAGAGAATAACCACCCATCTGCCCAAGTCAGGCCCAGCTCATAGCTGTATCCCAGTGTAATTATTAGTAGGTCCCACCTGCACACTCAAATACTACAGTGTAGACAATAAATTATATCTCTTTAACTACAGATCTCTTAATCTGGAATGTATGTTTGCCCAGAAAGGTAAAAGATAACAGAAATTTCATTTAGCTCTCAAATAACAACTTTATCTTTAGCATCCTGATTCCAGGTACAGGAGAATTTGAGGCACACTAAATAAAAATAAATTACTTTTAAGTGATTTGTGCAAAGGCCCTTTGTCAAAACCATTAAATATCCATGTTACCATAAATAACAGTTGTACTTAAATTGTAACATTTTTAGAGAAATGCAATAAAGGACACTAAGTTGTGATTATCTATAGTTCATTTCCTTGCCATTTTTCTAAATACTGGATATGGGGACCAATCACTAAACGATCAGAAAGGTTTGGGCCAGAATCATCAACAATCAGCCCTCTAGAACACCAACATCAATGCATTTTAGAATGACCATAAAATCTTAATGAGATCATTCAAAAACCTGCTCTGACTTACCCGTTAATTAAGGTCACCACCGCCCTTTCTGGTTCTGCTGTAGGCAATCATGCTCGAGCAGAATGCCATGCACATATTGGTAAAAGATTAATTGGCCACTTACACATTCCACAATAATGCCTTCTGTTGGTGTAGGAAAACTGCTTTTAGACAATTTTTCATTTGAATATGTTTCTTGAATACTGGAAAATAAAAGTAATCTTGTCTCCTTTTCATTCTTTAAGTACCCAAAGGGGTAAATTCAGAGACTAATTAGGTGTAAACTTCTTAAAATCATAGGTTATTCACATTATGTGGCTGAAATTCAATTTAAAATAATGAAAATGTTAAAAAAGAAAAATAAAAGAGAAAAACTTCCTCTTTTGGTAAAAACAATTATGTTTATTATTACATAAAATACACAAAACAATCCAATTAATTTAAATATGTTTTAGTAATGATGGGATCTTCCTAATAGAGAAAGGCAAACACACTCCTAAAATATCTGAGTCCTTTGTACATTGACGGTTCCTACCAAAGGAATACCATCTAGCTATGACAAAGAAAATCATTTTGTTTTCTGACATGGATTCACATTTTAATTGAAAATTTAATATTATTATTTTAAAATACTTAATGTGTTCCTTCTGAAAATACACCCTGTCGTTGAATTGTGATCATTCATCAGTGTATCCCACCAAAACAAACTGGCTTCCTGACTCACAAATATAGCCTAAAGTGAACACCACACAAATGTTTGAAATATTATTACAAAAACATCTGATGGTTATATTACATTATATAATCAATTACCTAATTTCAAAATGACCTGGACAGAGTATATCAATTAAAATATGGATTTTTTCATTCATTCAACAAATATTTGAGCACTTACAAAGTGTCAAGCATTGGAGATACAAGGGAAAATAGAAGGATCCTTGCCCTCATGGGGCTTACATTCTTGCAGGAGGGTGACAGTAAAGAGATGTTTATAAGTTGATGAGTTTGTAACAGAATGGATGGTGCTTTATAAGAGCACATAGCAGCGTACCTAATCCTGTCCAGGGAAGTCACAGAGACATCCCGGAGGAAGTAGTGCTTAAACAGAAAATTAAGTGCTTAAGCAGAAGGGTAAGTATTTAAACAGAAGAAAGAGTGTAAGGAAAGAGGAGAGTTGAAGAGGTCAGGCAGAGGGAACTTTGTAGACTCTAAAAGAGGTAAGGCCTTGGCAGCTAAGAGGAACTGGAAGAGGTCTAAAATGCTAGAGCCCTGAGGGTGCAGCAGGAGTCAAGGAGACTAGACTGAAGAGGTGATGATCAAGACCATTAGGGCAAAAACAAAACAAAACAAAAGACCATTGCGGCATTAGGGCTTGGCACTTCTCACAGGAAACCACTGAAGAATTTTAAATAAGGGAGGAGCATGACCAGATGAGCACCTTAGAATGGCCATTCCAACTACAGTGAAGAACAGATTAGGCTAAGTAAAACTAGATATGGTAGATCACTTCAGAGGTCTGTGGTAGTAAAAGACAAAAATAAGAGGGGACTCAAGATAGGAGGCAAAATCAACAGGCCTTGATGGCTGAGTTTGAGGTTCCTCTAAGACAATGAGTAAAGATGCCCAACAAATCTGCTCGATAAGCAGGTCTGGAGCTCAGGGGAGAACGGTGTTAAGAACTGCCAGTTGTCTACATTTAGATGCCAACTGAAGCCATGAGAGGAGCTGAAATGGGCTGATGAGAATAAATCAAAAGATGAGAAAGATACACATTTAAGAATGAGATACTCATATATTATCTATACTTTAAAGAATGTATTCATATATTAGCAATGAAAAATCAGGACAAAGGATATGAAAGGGAGGGAAGAGAAAAGAATCCTTAGAGGAAGAGGGGCATACAAAGGAAACTGAAAAAGAATGGCCAAGAGGTTTGTAGAAAACCTGGAGTGTTATGTCATGGAAGCTAAGGACTGTATTTCAAGGAGAAAGGAAACCCCTGAAGGATTTTACAGGAGGATTATGACCAGATGAGCACTTCAGAATGGCCATTCCAACTAAAGTGACTGATTAGAATGCCTCAGAGTTAAATCAGATAATGACAGGAAAGAATCCACTGGTTTCTGCAATTCGGAGACCTTGAACAGGGCTGTTGGCAGTGGAAGCCGGAAAAGGGTAGGATGATGAGAAAATGGGATAGGAAACAGAGCCCAGAGAACAGACTGAGACATCTGACTATTATGGGAATGAGACAGACTGATGGCTGGAGGCAAAAGTAACAGATGATTTTTAAAAAAATAAGTGTGTCAAAATATCATGTATAATCAGCAAAGCAATCATTTCAGTGGAAATATAACTTTATATTAATAATCTCAATAACTTGAATTTACAGATAACAGGATTTCTCATATTATTTGTGAGTTAGAAAAGATAACTATAAGTAATTCTCTTCCTTTTAAGGATGGTAAAACTGGGTGCCAAAGAAATTTCTCTAAGAAAATTTAAAATGAATTAAGGTTCATCAAGCAAATATCCTCATTGATTTTTTTTTTAAGGTAGAAAAGTACAATGTACACCATGGTAAGAAAACAATTTTGTTCTAACAGAGTCACATGTTTAAAGAGTCATTTAAAATGGTAAGGCCACCAATATGTTCATTTTTAAGTACATGTCCAGTGGAAAGTGCTTTATATTCCAGTTACATCCTAAAGGTGCCAAACTCGGTCTTCTGGATTGGTGCGTTGAGGGCTGCACTGATACTGAGACCCAGGACGAGCCTGGTGTCAGCTGGATCAATAATCCCATCATCCCACAGCCTGATAAAAGAACAAAAAACCATTTATTAGAAATTCACCATCAAACTACCATTTATACCCTCTGTGCCCAAACATACCAGCAATGTTTTTCTTTAGGGAATATATGGATGTACTGATTAGAATCCATGTACTATACTCTCACAATAGAAAACATGGTCAGAGGGAGGAAAGGGGAAAAGAAAATCATATGACTTTAGTTCCAGGTCACCAAAGAATGTGGTACCACACTTAAGGTTTGGGAATGACTCACCATGAGAAATCTCAAAATAACCCCTGGAGTAAAAACCTTTTTCTTTATTTCAGAAAAAACTGTACTGACCTTTTCCTGCCCACAAAAATGTTCAAATCAAGTTAGTGTATTTGTCTTGTGAATATGAAGAACCACATAAACCCAGGTAATAATTTCATACCAAAGTCTCCACTGGAGAGAGAGTACCCTGGAGAACTCCCCAAACTCTTAAGAATCCATGTAAATTACTGAATAGCCTTGAGCATATTTTATTAATAAATACCTTCAAATGTAGTTGTTTAAATTATTTGCTACCACAGTAAAATAAGTAATAACTTTGCTTTCAGAAGCAACTTTTAAATATTTGATTTGCTTTTCATTGACATGACAATCTCAAATTTATAAAGAAAAACAGGTAGAGCTCAATGGTTGAGCACACATATACAAGGTCCCAGGTTCAATTCCCTGCTACCTCCTAAAAAAAAAAGAGAGAGAGAAATGTTGCTTTTAAAGGCTATTAATAAGTGGCAGTTCTCCTTTCAGTATCTGGACATAGCATCAATTATTTAACCATATGACAGGCCATGAATCAATTCTTTGCTCATAAAACATTTAAAACAGAGACTCAGAAGTATCAATATCCAATTTAAAAAGCCATCCTTGTAATTTTTAACCCATGTCAATTGATCACATTCCTCTCTGTAGCCCACAGCAGAGTAAACATAGTAATGAAGGGGCTGGTTAAGGAGGTCATTAAAAAGACTGCTTCAAGTAAGAGGTTCTAAGCAAACATCTCATTAAAGTTTGATTATAAAAACAATTGAGCAAAAGAAAACTGGCATATGTTACATGAACAGATTAAGAATACCTAAGGAGGTTACGGTAGGAGATGATGACAAGGCTCTCTGAAAAGTCAGGTATATCCATGCTCAAGCCTAAACAAGCCAGGGAATTTTATTAATCTGAGATTTATTAAACCCAAGAAAGGTGCAATTAACGGGCTTGAAACCTTTCATCTTCAAAAGAAAGCTGTTTCCACATCACCTCCTGTTCATCCAGAGGGTTAAGCTTCTACAAATCAACAGAAAAACATTTGTCTTTTAATATTTACCTCCAGAGATAAGCTTATCTGGATCATTTGCTCTCCTGCCTTGCATGTAATCCATTTTTTTAAAAATATAGTACAAAAATAATAAAGGATTACATCTTTCACAAGAGATGTCTTATTTCAGCCAGAGCAGAGAAACAAATTAATGGCTCACACAAAATATGCTATATTTCAAAGTTTAATATTTCAACTGTCCCTGTGAATTTCAAACACCTACGTGAAAAAAATTGAGTTTGCAACATATATTTTTTATCTTAAACTTTTTATATTTCTCTTTTGTTTCTACTGACTACTATATAAATCTATTTACATGATCATAAAAAAAAGGAACATGTTTACTTTTCAAGTCAAAGACTATAAAAATATTTTATTCTTAAAGAATTGATGACCCAACCCCACAACAAAAATATTCCTGTAAATTTGCTCATAAAGTTATATAATTATCAAGGATACAAAAAGGCTTTATTAAAACCTCAAATGGTCTGAACCTAATTACACTCCTGAAAACAGGTATTTTAGTTTTTGTAACCCCAATGCTAAGAGCAGCCTCTGCCACAAAGGATGCATTCTGGTTTTCTTTTCTTCCTCCCCTCTAGGCTGCCTTCACAACTAAATGGCATAAATCACAGCACAGCCTAATTTTAAAAGACATAAATAGTTATTTTCTGTCTTCCATCTGCCCAAGAGATGCAAAAAAGACATGAGGCTTAGATTCTTCTTCAGAATGTGTAACATTAAGGTCGTTGAAAAAAAAAAGATCTGAAAACACAGGACAGCAAGTCTCCAGCTAGGGTAGGTGGTAAGAATTTATTACCACATTAGGTGATATAAGAAACAAACAGAAGCCACAGCTACAATGCAGGCAGGGGAATTGCTTGGTGCCGACACGTGGACTCTGGCTGTCCTCTGAAAGCACAAGCCCACTTGTTAACAAGCACCAGAAAGTGTTCACTCAGTATCATGTTTCAAGTGGCATAAAAACAAAATAAATAGAGAGGGGTATGACAGGAATCCACAATTTTAAGCAAAAAATAGAAAACTAACTCCTGGAGTGATGGAGCCAGTATTAGAACTTCCCAGCTCCTAGCATGGCCCACAATTCAGGGCTTGATGACTCTCCCCCTTCTGTTGAGTGTCCCTGCAGCATTTCAGCAGCAGGTATTCCCATGATAAAGAGGCAAATTAAGTGTGTTCAAACATCATTTATTGGTTCCCACAAAGGCTGGACCATCCCCAACTGCTCAGATCTATATAAAGCTGTGGCCCTGTCAAGATGCTCCCATGAGGGAGCTATTCACTGGCTCCTACCTTGCACTGGAATAGTAAGGGTTTCCTTCCTCTTCAAACCTCTTAATGATGGGCTCTTTCAAAGCTGCTTCATCAGCACTGGAGAACTGAAAGGAAAGGGATGTGTGTAAGCTGGCTTCAGAGAAACAACAGAGCCTGCTGAGAAAACCTCAAGATCAAAGGGACCAAAAGATCCATGAATAATTTCATTATGACTAACATGTATACAGAAATGTATAGATTACAAGTGATGCTTTAAGATACATTACCTCACACGAAACATGAGTAAATTAGCACACCATTACATGTCCCTGACACCATTTAAGATAAAAAACAAGAGTATCATGCCTATTATTTTAAAAACCCAAGTTGTTTTTTAATAGCTGTTGTCAAGGATATGGAAAAACTGGAACCCTTGTACATTGTTGGTGGGGATGTAAAATGGTGCAACTTCTATGGAGAACAGTCTAGTGATTCCTCAATAAATTAAGCCAAGAATTGCCATATGATCCTGTAGTTCCATTCCTAGGTTTATACCCGTAAGAACTGAAAACAGGAATTTGAACTTTTATCTGTACACCAAAGTTCAAAGAAGTATTATTCACAATAGCTGAAATGTGGAAACAACCCAAGTGTTCATCAACAGATGAATGGACAAAATATGGTATGTACATGCAATGAAATACTATTCAGCCATAAAAAGGAATAAAGTTCTAACACATGGTACAACATGGATGAAACCTGAAATCATTATTTCTAATGAAATAAGCCAGACACAAAAGGACAAATATTGTATGATTCTGCTCATATGAAATATCTAGTATAAGCAAATTTACAGTGACAGAAGTGCATTAGAGGTTACCAGGGGCCAGGGGGAGGGGAAGTGGGGAATTTTTGCTTAATATGTATAGTTTCCATTTGGTATCATGAAAAAGTCTTGGTAATGGATGGTGGTGATGGTAGTACAACATTGTGAATACAATCAATACTGCTGGTATGTATACTTCAAAATGGCCAAAATGGGAAATTCTGTGCTATATTTATGTTACCACAATTCCAAAAAATCACAAGGTTATCAGGCATCACTGTATTACAGCAGGGTTCAATAACAGATGTGAATCATACAGTATAACACAAGAGTTAGGTCACATTCAGTAGATTCTGTGTAAGGAGGTGGAGAAGCATGACATTTTTATTTAAAATGGCTAATTTCTTTTTTTAATTAAAGCTTTAAGGAGAGAAACATCAACCACACTTTGAATAACCTCATCAGTAAATTTCCCAGATAGTTGAATTTTCTCTAATTAAAAATGTAATTCCTTGTTTATCAGTATTATCAGGACCAAGTGATAATTCAGTTGTAGAAATCTTCATGAGAACTTATTTTGAAACCTGATATTTTCAATTAAAAAAATTTTCACACCAAACACAAATGGCTTATTTCAAATAAATCATACTTTTTTCTTTGTAAATACTTAATACTTTAATATCATTTTTACAGGTCAAGAATTTAGAGGGCAAGTGGTGGAAATGGGAAATTTTGTGATATATATAAATGTTACCATAATAAAAACTTAAAAAAAAAGACTTTGGAGGGAAAAGCATTAACACCCTGTACTTTCCTCTCATACATAAATATGGATAAATTCTGATATATACATACCAAATTAATCAGAGATTACCATGTTAGGCTTCACAGAGTTTAAGGTACGTCTTCAAAATATCAGATAGGATTTCATATGCCACCCCTCACACATTCACTGCCCTATCCCCTTCGCCCCATATTCTTTTACCCACTCTTCTCCCACAGAGCTTTCCTTCTGTTTTGATACTATTGTACTAACATGAATCTGAAACTTCAACTCAAGTCTGCAGAGCTACAGCTGCATGGGCGGTTGCATTCAGAGAAGGCAGGAACCACCCTCTGGCTTAGTACTTTTCCAAGTCTGCGAATTAGGTAAACCAGACGAACCCTGAGAAGGCTGCGCTCCTCCATTTTATTCCTTTCTGTGCTGAGACAGCAGGGTACCTAAGTGGTTTAGGAACCTGCGTCAATCATTTAAGACTTGTTGTTTACACAAAATAGTTAAACATTATGACTAATAAAAACCAATGCAAGGTTACCAGGGGATGGGGTAGGGACAAGGAGTGGGAAATTAAAGCTTAAAATGTACAGGCCTCCTATTTGGAATGATGGCTGCTTTGATAATGAATGGTCGTGATGGTAGCACTACACTGTGAACATACTTAACAGCACTGAAATATACATCTGAGTATGGTTAAAGGGGGATATGTTAAGCTGTATATATGACAACAGAATAAAATTTTTAAAAAAACAAAAAAAACCTCCATGGACCCGTACTACACACACATGAACCCTAAGTTAAACCATGGACTACAGTTCATAGTATAACTGTAAAAATGTGCTTTCATCAATTGCAAAAAATGTTCCACACCAATGGAAAATGTTAATAATAGTGTGGTATATGGGAATCTTGTTTTCAATGCATGACTGTTCTGTAAACCCATGACTTCTCTAATAAAGAAAAAAAAACTAATGCAAAAACTTTAGAGAAATCTAACAGAGACACAAACAAAAGAATCCATTTCAAAGCAGCCTCTTGCTGTTTTGCCTTTCATCAAACTTCCACTGCCCTTTCTATTTTTCTTCATTTACGCTTTCACAGCATAATAATGTTAGTCAATTCTCATTAGATGACTGGAGCCCTCCCACTCAAGGTATCCTTAACAACAATCTAAAAGTAAAATAGGGAAAATAAAATTCTGCTACTTAGGTCATAAAATCAAATAAATAAATCAGACCTATTTAAATCTCACTAAATGCAAATGACTAAGAATCAAATATCTTTATGCCTCAGGCCTGCATAGGCAGTTTCTGAAGAGTTTTCTTGGAAATTCCAAAATATCTGTAAATTACCACAAAGGTGAAATGACCTTTAAAAGAGAGCCATAGAAAAGGTGTAAACCTAAACTGCTGGAACAACTCCCAGGACAGCTTCCTTCTATTATACAACGAAGCTGAGCACTGTGTGTTCAAGCCCTGCCTTGCACAGAGAGTGATTCTGGGCTCTCTGCTCCCTGGTCCTAGGGAGTTCAGTGGCAAAACCCAAACCCAGAGATGGATAAGAAATGGCATTTACCTGTTTCCCTTCCCGTGCTTTTTGGTCCCTTGCTATTGTGGCTAACACATTTGCTGCCTGCTCTCCTCCCATCACTGAGATACGAGCATTTGGCCACATGTAGAGAAATCTTGGACTAGGGAGAAAAAAAAGAAAGAAAGAATAAGCAAAGTAGTTCAATGTAAAGCATAGAACATGGAGATTACTAATTGACAGAGGTTCATGTTTTCCCTGTATATCTATGGTTCATAATTCTACTTCACCTTACAATTGTCTGGGACCATCAAAAAATACCAAAGTGGGAATAGAAGTGGCTCAAGCAGTTGAGTGCCTGCTTCCCACATGGGAGGTCCCAGGTTTGGTTCTGGGTGCCTACTGAAAAAAAAAAACAGAAATAAACAACAAGCAAACAAATGGAGAAACCAATGCAAGGGAGCCAATACAGTTCAGTAGTCGAGTTGGACCCTGGTATCTTAAAAAAAGAACAAAGAAAACACCAAAGTCTGGGGAGCAGATGTAGCTCAGTGGCTGAGTGCCTGCTTCCCATGTATGAGGTCCTGGGTTCAATCCCCAGTACCCCCTTAAAAAAAAAAGTCAAAGTCTGGAATCTACTCCCAGCCCAATCTCCAGAGATGGGGCTTAATCATGAATATGATTTTTAAGTTGACTCGATCGTTCTGGTGTGCAGTGACAGTTGAAAACCACTCCTGTACATGATTCCAACTGAGAAGCTTACCCAATATACTTTAAACACATATACATGCCTTCAAAGACTTTATAATTACAATGTAATACAATCTTCTAATATTATAAATTGTTCAAACATCACGTAAAGTAGAACGACAGTTTCCCCAAATCCCTATCACTGATTGGCAATTCTAACAGGTGCATATATTCAACTTCCTTTTCTTTCTAGAAACATGGTAGTACAATACCACTATTATTATCTTCGTTAAAAAAATCATGATTCTTTTCTTCAACTAGAGTTTTCACTTAGCAGCATGTCTTGGAAACCTTTCCACATCAGCACATGGAGATCTGCTTCATTCTTTTGAACGGCAAAACAGTACTGCACTGCTTGGCTATAAAACAGCTTGTTTATTCCCCATCTACAGATCGTGATAAGTTTTTGCTTCTACAATAATACTGCAGAAAACAATCTTATACTTATCTCTCTGCACATTTGCAGGCATGTTTTCCTAACAGAAAATGCCAAATTGTTCTACACAACAGCTAACAGTGTAGGAGTACACCTGAGATCTTCCACCTTCATCAATCATATAGGGGAAAAAAAAAGGATCTCGTTTTAATTTGCAACAAATATATTTTGTTTCACTTTAGAGAAACCCATAAAAATGTCTCTCACTTTTTTTTTAAGCTCAGCTTGAATATGCACAAAAAATTTTTGCTTTTTCAATTCCCAACAATGATGTTCTTTTAGAGAGTGAATAAGTGTGCCTATGAGCAAGCTTTCTAATGCTCTTTTTGACATTCCATTTGGACAAGATTATAGATGTAGTCATGTGACAGTCTCTCTTTTCAACAAATGACATTCAAACCACTTTCAACATATAGCAGGCACTATTATTTAAAAAGCCAAAGGCAAGCATGGCATGACAACAGTAGTGAATCAAAAAAACAGATTGATTCATTTAACAAGACATTTACTGAGTGCCATAAGACAGGCCCTGTCTCTTTTATATACTTGAAATACACAGTGAACAAAATGGGACGAAAATCCCTGCCTTCATGGTGCTTATGTTCTAGTGGGGACAGACAAACTGCAAATAAACAAGTAAAACAATTGATACGTTAGGTGAAGAAAAATAGAGAAGGGAATAGGGAGTGCAGAGGAGGGGGAGTTTAGAATTTTAAAGAGAAAGGTGCCAGGTAAAACTACATCACCAAGAAGGAGAAGGAGCCAGCCATGGATATTCATGGGTAAAACAATCCCAGCAGAGGGCAAAGCGAGTACAAAGGCACTGAGATGGGAGCAAGCCTAGCACGTATGAAGAAGAGCAAGGTCAGTGTGTCCGGATTAGCATGAGCCAGAGGGAGAGCAAAAAGAGGCAGGAAAGTTACAGGAGATCAGATCAAGGGAACTAAACTATAACTCCCAAGCCTTCAAGGCATTTTACCTCTATCTCAATTTCTTCAATCATAGCTGTCCTACTCTACCATGCTTCAAAATGTAGACCATGAAATCTTCCACTGCTTTAAAAATAACAATGCCTGGGAAGCAAATGTGGCTCAATCGATTGGCTCCCATCTACCATATGGGAAGCCTTGGGTTCACGTTCCAGTGCCTCCTTGTGAAGGCAAGCTGGCCTATGCCCGCCGAGAGCTGGCAGCCCATGCCTGCAGAAAGCTGGTGCAGTAAAATGATACAACAAGGGTAGGCAAGCAGACACAGAAGAATGTGCAGTGAATGGACAGAGAGGCAAGACAGCAAGCAAGCAGCAAGGGTGGGGGGGATAAACTTTTTAAAATAATAATAATAATAATAATAATAATGCCTATGATTAATCTATCAGTAGCATCTTCTTAAGTCATTTTAACTAAAGTATAAAGTATAATACACATGCAGAAAATCATTCAAAAAGTATACATATCACAAAAGCAGAGATCAGTGAATTACCATAAAGTATATCACCAAAGCTGAATCAGGAACACTTCCTGACATTTGCTCCGAGTTTTTATAAGTAACCAATATCATATTAAAGAAGCTCCCTTCTAGTCCTAGTTTGCTAAGAGAAGTTTTATCATAAAGGGCCTTTTAATATTATCAAATACTGTGTCTGCAATTTTTTGAGATTGTATATTTTCTCCTTTATTCAGTTAACATGCTGAATTATACTGATTCTTTTTTTAAAAAAAAGATTTATTTATTTCTCTCCCCCCCCACCCCCACCGTTTGTTCTCTGTGTCTTTTTGCTGCATCTTCTTCTTTGTCCACTTCTGTTGTTGTAGCGGCACAGGAATCTGTGTTTCTTTTTGCTGTGTCATGTTGTTGTGTCAGCTCTCCGTGTGTGCGGCACCATTCCTGGGCAGGCTGCACTTTCTTTCACACTGGGCGGCTCTCCTTACAGGGTGCACTCATTGCGCGTGGGGCTCCCCTACGCGGGGGACACCCCTGCATGGCAGGGCACTCCTTGTGCGCATCAGCACTGCGCATGGGCCAGCTCCACAAGAGTCAAGGAGGCCCAGGGTTTGAACCGTGGACCTCCCATGTGGTAGACGGACGCCCTAACCACTGGGCCAAGTCCACCTCCTTGATTCTTAAATATAAATCAATATTGCACTGCTAAAATAAACCCAACTTGGTCACCATGGATTAATCTTTTCATATATTTGCTGGATTCAGTTTGCTAATGCTTTGTTTGGGATTTCTACATCTATAATCATGAATGAAATCACACTGCAATTTTCCTTTCCTGTACCGTTCCTTGTGAGGTTGGTATTGAGGTTATGCTGGCTTCATACAAGAAAGTAGAAAAAGCTGTCTTGTTTTCTTCTCTCTAAAATGTTTCTGCAAGATTGTTATTTCTTCCTTAAAAGTTTGGTAGAATTTACTGGTGAAGTCACCTTGGCCTGGACTTTTCTCTGTGGGAAGTCTTTTACAGAGGTAATTTCTTTAATATTTATATTAAGATTTTATTTCTTCTTATATCTGCTTTGATAAACTGTATTTATCCATTTCACCTCATTTACTGGGCATAAACATGATTATCTGTGTCTTCTCTCTTTATTTTTCAGTATTAGAGGAGATTATCAATTTTATTAGCCTTTTCAAAACAAACCAACTTTTGGCTTTACTGATTCTTCTATATTAAGTTTTGCTTTTTACTATTCTCTTTCAATTTTCCTTGCTATTAATATGCTGTTCTTTTTCTAACTTCTTGACATGGTGTGGGTCATTGATTTTTAGTCTTTCTTCTTTTGCAGTGTACATTTAATGCTTAAAACTGTTCTCAAAGCAAGTCTTCAGTTGCATGACTTAAGTTTTGATATGTAATGCTTTCATTATGATCCATTTCAAAATGTTTGAGTCTCACCATGGATTTCTTCCAAATAGCATCTAGTATTAAATTTAATTTCACCCCTTCAGGTAATATAAATTATGAGTACAATTGATCTGGTTTGTGAATGCTATTTTAAACTTTAAATAAACCTGAAATAAACTGACCATTTCTAATTATACTTAAAGCATGTTCTTTCAGATAAAATCAGGACAGCACCCACCTGTATGCTCTGCCACACATCCCATAGTTTCCGGCCCCATATGATCCCCCAATGATGATGGTTATCTTAGGTACATTGGCACAGGCTACAGAAGCTACCATCTTGGCACCATCCTTGGCAATTCCTTCAGCTTCATATTCTCTACCCACCATGAATCCTAAGAAAGAGAACAGAAAAAGAGCCTCTGGATAATGGGATTCATGAGCAGAAGTCAATCCCACCAAGGCATGTGCAAGTACATCTTAAACTAATTTTCCTGCAGGCATCCCATCCTAAATATATATGAAATATAACCTGAAAAAATTGCCTTAAAAGGCAAAATAAAATATTTTCTAATCACTTTTTAAGTTTTCTTAAGGCAGTTCATCTGGATGTGTTCAAAGAATATAATGATGCAAATTATCTTTGAAAAATGCTCTCAAAACAGTGGCTTGATGATGACTCACAAAGCAAATTAAGGAAAAATTAACTATGGCAAGCCAAACTATGAGACTTCAGCGCTCACTGACCTGATTTAAAAATATATTGTTGTTCTGAAGTGCTGCTTTAAAATTTTGATGAAATAAAGATTAATGCTTTATAGAGATGCTAAGAGTCCTTTCCAGGGAGTTCTACTGGAAGGGGAAAAAAATCATTACAATTATGGAATCCTAATTCTTCAAGTCGCTCAGCTCTGTTGAAGCTTCACTGTGATCCCCAGGTCTTGGACTCCTCCCTCCCTTTGTAGAAAGACCAAGACAGGCTTCATTTGTCCCCCTCCTCAACCTGGGAGAAGCACTTCACTCATGTGCTGTAGGATGAAGAGAGCGTCACAGGACCTAACCACAAGTTCCCTTCCCTACTCCACTCCTGCAGATGTAATCCCCGAGTCAAACAACCCTGCTTATCAAGCGGGCCAGGTGCAGGCCTTGCTTATCCCTGACTTCAGAGTCCTGCCATCTGCAGAATTATTCCAACAAACCAATCGCCTCCGCCCTTGGGACCCAGGGGCAACCCAGCCTCTTGATACTACAAAGCCTGCCACCCACAGCCCCTGGGGTTTACTCTGTTCCCAAGCACAAGCCCCATTGGGCCCTGGGTGGTGCGTGGGGTCCTCCTGGACAGGGTGTGCATATGTGTGACTAATAAACTGCTGTTGATGGCATCTGTCCAGTGTCAGGGGTCGTGAGTTCGACCATCTCCAACCCTAGGGTGGAAATCCCTCCCTTACCAAGGGGGTAAACAAGAGGCTACACAAAACATGCATATGAACATTTTTAAAAGATGTTGCTTCAGGAAAAATTAACTGCACAATAGAAGATGATGAAAAGAAAGAACCACAGCATGTGCCTGACATCCCTTAGATATAAAGAAGGATTGGGAAAAATGACAATGCTCTGACAACACAGTGGCAGTGCGGAGATGGTGTTACTGACAGAGAACGGCTCGTTGTTTTCTGGGTGTGTGTGCATGTGCATGTGTGAGTAAAGGGAGGCCACTCGAATGTTTGTGATGTACGTCAGAAATCGCTTCACTTAGAAAGTACAGATAAACTCCTCAAAATATTTAATATTCATGAAGAAAAGCCCTAAGTCTTAAAGAGACTCTAAGAAAGCACGTTGATAGAACTTTTGGCTCTGATGGAAGTATTCTAGGTTGTGCTGTCCAGTACATGAGCCATGCTGGACACCACAGCTCTAAGACAAAGCAACCAAAATGATCAAGCTATTTTCTTACCAGTAATATTTTGAAGGAACAGCAAAGGAATACTTCTTTGGCAGCATAACTGGATGAAGTGAGTACCCTAAAAGTTAATAGAAGTCTTTTGAAAGGGCTATTAACAAACCTATAGTCATCATGCATCCTACAAACAGTACAACTTGGGTCAAAGACTAGAAAGAATACATTTTGCTTGGCCCATCGTCTGCCCTTACATTCACAGCAACGATATAATAGTGCTGATAGTTATCAGTGGGACACGTTACCCTGAGTTTGTTCTGCCTCAATTTGCACGGTCACCTGTGTCATCACTAGTGCCTGGCCGTAGGACAACAACCTGTGTCAACGATGAAGTTACTCACGACCATGCCTTATAGCAAGTGAAATTTAAATAACAGAGTAGAAAGAACTTCCTGTTAGTGAAAATGTTCACTTTTAAAAAGATAGAATATAAACTCTACTGGGATATTGAGGGTGACATTTACTTTTTGATGACTATCTGAAATCCTTTCATGCACCAAGATTATAGTAAAATACATCTTTCTTAACAATTCCTCCCAAGTAAATGGGAATTTAGAATAGATGAGTAATAGAGACCATCTAAGCTTGAGTCTAGGAAATAAATTATTTAATGAAACAAAATTATATCTATTACTTTCCATGTCTTCTAAAGATTATGTAAGAAAACTGTTAAAAACGTTTTCCTTTATATATTTGTGGTTGTGAGAAGCTTTTACTGTCTATCCTTATACTTTTGCTAGGAATGCTTTGGCAGGCAAAGAAATTTCACAGTAATTGTTCAACCATACACAAACATATGACTATGTTTATAAGAATGAGGAAATCACATGGACCTTTGAGGCTTATTTTAACAAATGAAATGTCAGATAGAAGCCAAACAAAACTCCTCCCAAACAAAGCTGACAAATAAGACCAGGTAGAATTTTGTTTGGTCTCATCTGACATTTTCTCCATTGAAATAAATATATAACCTATTCATTAAGTCATTATTTCAGGAATATTTCATGCTTTGGCAATACCCATTATATATACACTCTTAAATGAACATAAGCAAAACCTTTATACATATCTGGTAATATCAATTTTGTAAAAAAAAAAAAAAAAAAAAAAAAAAAACTAAGAATATTTTTCTGGTATGATTATGGGTTATTTTAATCTACTTTCTTATTTTATAATCAAGGTAAGAGAATGACAATGAATAACAATATAAAAACTGATTTTATTGATAAAACACTTCATAAAAGCCAAATTTTCCCCAATTAGCATATGAAAGAGGTTAACTGTTACCTGTATCAATAAAAGATGTCTTATCGTGTTATCTACCTTACCATTTCAAGAGGAAAAATAAGGCTAAATATCTTTTTTCTTTTTAAGAAAACATTTTATCAAATATATACACAAATTACATTTTTCCAAATTTAGGTAAATCAGAGAAGATGTAGGAAAATTAAATACTAAGTCAAAAGATAGTCAAGAATTCCCTCTCAAAAGCCAGAGCTCAAGGAACAAGTCCTACCAACCTCCCAATTCCAAAAAGTAAGAAAACAGAAAAGAGTTAGTTGGAGTATATGATAGGATTAAAGTGAGATTTTATTTTTTTAAGTGTTCCAAATAGTTTATTATGTTAAGGTAAACCACCATGAAGACTGCCTCTAACGAAGAGAGAGTTCTTTTGCTAAGGCATCTGCTTCAACGTTTTAAAGCTTTTATGCGATAATTTTTAATTCATCACTTGACCTTCAAAATTAATTAAATTAAAACAGAAAAATCTCGACACGATATAACCAGTACTTGCCTTTTTTGCAGATTCAGAGAAGAGAACTCCATTGTTTCCAATGATACCTACTGGGTACCCAAATATTCTAGCAAATCCTCAAAAGAAAATTTAAAAAAAAAAATGTATGTATATCAGAGGGTATTTTGAATTTACAATAAAAACAGACACATTTCCACATTCATTAATTTTTGATCAGAGCCTAAAATAAAGAGATTTTTCTATTTTTGTCACAATTATATGTTCCTAAGTTACCATCATTTTCTTTTGCTCTCTTTTAAGAGTTTTATAGTATGTAAAGATATCCAGTCATCTGACTGACATATGTAATTGTTACAGGGTTGGTTCAGTGTGCCATCCATCCATTCATTCGATCTGTACCTGAGCACCTACTACATACTATACACTAGACATTAGAGTTATGCAAGTAAGGAAAACAATGATGTATATCACTTTAAGAGTCAATTTTCAGAGCTCCTGGCCAGTTTCAGGTGATGAGCTTTCCAGAAAATGCCTGTGGTAATGACAGGCCCTTAAAAAGGATAAGGTCAGCAGAGGCAATTTTTTTAAAAGTCAGGAACAAGGTCAAATCTGGGTTAACCAATTTTAAAGTAAGAAATATAGTTAAAAGTTTAGGAAACAAAGAACCACTCCATTTTCATTTTCTCTATATTTACATCTTTCTCTTTCCCCAGCTTAAAACTTTTATTTATATCTCACCATTTCCACTACCGCTCCAAATGCCTACCTTTCATACACAAAACCACAGGCAAAATAAGGAAGGGAAAAAGAAAACAAAACCTGTTGTTTTATGAGACAGACACTTTAGGTGATTTTAGGGGAGGTGAATTATATTGAAACTGAAGTTTGAAGAGCCTGACTAGAGACCTTCCCAAGAGTATAACATTCAACAAGGAGAATGAATTAAAAATCATACTTGTAATGATAAATAGATATCAAATACTTGGAACCAAGAAACAACAAACTGTGCTTGTGAAAGAGGATCAAAGAAAGCATAGAGAAAAGTTCCTTGAACTGGGTTCTGTCTCTTCAAACTCTAGCTGGACAGGGAGAAGCTAAGACACCCAGGGTGCTTGGTACAAAGCGGGTACTCAAAAAAATTGGTGAAGAAAAATTAATGGATAAGAGAGAATGCTGACATATTGATGGCACAAAACTTTTAGACTGCTTCCCTGCTTTACTCTAGCCTTGTCTTGATTTATTATTTTTTAAACATTTATATTATTTTATATGATAAAATACTAATGATGACCACATAGTTTCTCTTTGTCTTCCAGGCCTAGAAGCCCACTCCAAAGTCTATGATGAACATCCTGAACAGTACTGCCACTTACAGAAGCAATTCAGAGAGGAGTGAAAAATGCAGAAGGACCTGCCCCACCCCACAAAATGTGATGGGAACCTAGCACATTCCTCACCAGTAAGATGCTACCCGTGAAGATGCAATGCCTTGCTAACTACTGAGACATTCAACCCGTAATTAGCCTTGCATGGGGACCTGCAGGTATAAGGCCCACTCAGTCGAGCACACGCCCCCACTATACTAGGGACATCCATGCAAAAGGGACTCCCCAACTTCCTGATCCCAACATAAGAGTAAAATGTCCAAGAAACTACTAAGGCCTACATATGGGAAGTGCTGAGGCAGGAGGAAATCCTTAAGAGCTGCCAGAGAACTTGATCCTCAGGGAACCTGATCCTCTCCTCTTTCCCTCCCCTGCTCTCCCTCCTATCAACCCCAGCCCCCCGTTTTTCTCTCCCCCTCTCAGACCTCCCCCACCTCATTCTCTTCTCACCTCTCATTCCCCCAGAGATGGAGGAAACTGGCTGTAACCCTGGTATTCTAGGGGACAAAGAGGTCAGCCACTTAGCAAGGACAGAGCAAATACATAAAAGGGGATGACAAGAACAGCCCAACCATCGTTAGAGAAAGCAGAAACAGCTCTGACTTGTTTTAAACTGCTTCAGAAAGAGGCCTACATCCTGAACTGTTGGGTGACAAATCCTGTCAATATATCAAACAAAAAGCTCTTAAACACTTAAACACCTAAATATAAAAATATAAATTCCACCCCCACTGTGAACCCTTCACTTGCTCATAAATCAGACCAGGAGAAAGTGTGGTGACTCATCCTTAAGCCTCGATATATATTTACAAGTTGGATTTTTGCAGCTAGTTTCTGTTCTACTCTGATATATTGTCTTCTGATTAGCTACTGCACTTTCAAGTTTTAAGGTCAAATAAAATTCACACAATTTGTTTTGTCATTTGCCCAAGATAGATTATTATGGGTTGCATTTATGTTTTAAATGCTTTTCTTCAATAGTCTACAAACTTAACAGTTTAGACAAATGAATTAATTTTCATAAACATCCTTATTTTGTTTTTTCGTGACCTAGTACACTGTCTTGTGTTCTCAATCTAGTATTTGCATGGGTCAGCAAAAGACCTACACAGAGGCTGTAAGAAGCTTTAATTCATTCTACATCACTTTTGGAAACCTAAACATCATATAAACTTCCTACGGGAATTGGAAACTAAAGAACAAAAGAGAGTGTTGAAATTTTCAAAAGAAACTACAAATATTTTCTGCTAATTTTACTATAAGCAATTATAGTAGTGCTTCAGTTAATGCAACAAAGCCACAGATAAGGGCCTATACCACAGCAACTAGATGACATATTTTAAACTCTCTGGAACCACTAGGCCATTCAATCACAAATGATTTTTATAAAATGGCTCTTTTTGAATAATGACTCACACATTTATACTGATCTAAATAATAAAGCTCATGCCAAGTGTCTCAAAGCCTTGAGACAAGAGATCACTTATTTTCAAAGTAGAAGAAAATGTTCATATGTTCAATTCTTCTTTGTTATACCTGTGACTAATGTGTCTCCATAGAAGGCTTTGAATTCATGGAATCTGCTTCCATCCACGATTCTAGCAATGACCTAAGAGGAAAGATAACAATGCCCCTGAGAAATTACATTACAAAAGGCTTTTTGCATTAAAGTTATTTATAAGGAAAACAAATTCACAGTGAAGCTGTCACTTTGACAAGATTTCACCCCACACAGAAAATCTTCTCACCAGAATTTCACTTTGCATGCATGTTGAATGTCTGGAAGCCGTTCTGGGCACTGATTTTACACTTTGCTAAAAGAGCAGACTGCACCATGTTACATACATGAGAAGCTGAAGAGACTCCAACAGCTTGATGCTAGATTTAGGGCTTCAGGAACTATTCAAATGCATCTGCAGAGCTTCAGGAATTCAATCAGAAAAAGCAGGGTATGGGGAAATGACAAAGTTTTAGAGTAAGAAGACTGATTCCAACCAATGGTGTCACACCTGACCTGTGTATCATTTTACCTGTCTCAGGTTTCACTCCTGGAGAAATACAATAAAGTTGTGAAGAAAGATGTGATGAACCAAAGTGGTAAAGGAACCTAAAAGAATAAGGCTGAGATTAAGAACCAGCTGAGGAACTAGAATCATAGGCTAAAACTCTCTAAGCTTCAATTTCCTCATCTGTAAAGTAATAATAACAATGTTTTCCAATCTACTTCCCAATATACTTCTTTCCATTAAGTGAAAGCGTAGTTTGAATTACTCTTCAGTTATTTTTCTAAAAGGGCGAATAATATAATGAGACTATACCATTTCTCTGTCCTAGACTCTATATACTTCCAAAATTGCACCTTGATATTTGAAAAGAACTGCTATTCTTTTCACATATCAAAACAGTAACTGGGGGAAGCGGACTTGGCCCAATGAATAGGGCGTCCGCCTACCACATGGGAGGTTCGTGGTTCAACCCCCAGGCCTCCTTGACCCGTGTGGAGCTGGCCCATGCGCAGTGCTGATGCGCGCAAGGAGTGCTGTGCCATGCAGGGGTGTCCCCTGCGTAGGGGAGCCCCACACGCAAGGAGTGCGCCCGTGAGGAAAAGCCGCCCAGCGTGAAAGAAAGTGCAGCCTGCCCAGGAATGGCGCTGCACACACAGAGAGCTGACACAACAAGATGACGCAACAAAAAAAAGTACAGATTCCCAGTGCTGCTGATAAGGATAGGAGCGGTCACAGAAGAACACACAGCAAATGGACACAGACAGCAGACAACTGGGGGGTGGGGGTGGGGAGAAGGGGAGAGAAATAAATGAAAAATAAAAAAAAACAAAAAACAATAACTGGTCTCATAATTTTTTCTCCTTGGACATTCTGAGCCAATTTAACAATTTTAAAAGGGGAAGAAGCTGCTGCTATTTACCAAAAGCTACACAGGAGGAAACAGAAAATTTCTAGAAAAAGTTAAAGGCACTCAAAGGACATAGCAATCTGGGGTCATTTGGTGTTAACACTACCTTCTTACTACCCAGTCATGTAAAATATATTAACTTATCTTCACAAAAACCCAAACTTCAGGAAGCAGACAAAACATGTAGTACTATTACTATTAATAGAAAAAGAAACCAGGCACATGGGTTAAATCCCAGTAACACTGACTGGGGCAACAAGAACCAGAGCTCAGGTTCTCTAACTCATATCCCAGTCCAGTTCCACAGCTCCATGTACTGCTAGGGCCTGCATCCAAGGATTATTTGCTACATTAGAGGAAAAATATGATAAATTTTAATCACAATAATGAGCATGAATCAACAAAAGGTGGGGGAAGCAGACTTGGCCCAGTGGTTAGGGTGTCCGTCTACCACATGGGAGGTCCGCGGTTCAAACCCTGGGCCTCCTTGACCCGTGTGGAGCTGGCCCATGCGCAGTGCTGATGCGCACAAGGAGTGCCCTGCCACACAGGGGTGTCCGCATAGGGGAGCCCCATGCGCAAGGAGTGCGCCCTGTAAGGAGAGCTGCCCAGCGTGAAAGAAGTTCAGCCTGCCCAGGAATGGTGCCGCACACATGGAGAGCTGATGTAATAAGATGACGCAACAACAAAAGAAACACAGATTCCTGTGCCACTGACAACAACAGAAGCAGACAAAAAGAACAAGCAGCAAATGGACACAGAGAACAGACAACTGGGATGGGGGGAAGGAGAAGGGGAGAGAAATAAATAAAATAAATCTTCAAAAACAAAAAGGTGGGAAACGGACTTGGCCCAGTGGTTAGGGCGTCCATCTACCACATGGGGGGTCCGCGGTTCAAATCCCGGGCCTCCTTGACCCATGTGGAGCTGGCCCATGCGCAGTGCTGATGCGCACAAGGAGTGCCCTGCCATGCAGGGGTGTCCCCCGCTTAGGGGAGCCCCACGTGCAAGGAGTGCGCCCGTGAGGAAAAGCCGCCCAGCGTGAAAGAAAGTGCAGCCTGCCCAGGAATGGCGCCACCCACACTTCCCGTGCCGCTGACCACAACAGAAGCGGACAAAGAAACAAGACGCAGCAAATAGACACAGAGAACAGACAACCGAGGGAGGGAAGGGAATTAAATAAATAAATAAATCTTTAAAAAAAAAAAAAAAAAGGTTGAAGTCCAGAATACTATTTAAGAAAGCAAAAAAGATCTATTTTTTATAAAAGATTTCTATTAAAATGAAATGGAGGAGCTACTTCTAGGGAAGATAGCGGAATAAGGAGCTCCAGGCCTCAGTACTTCCACCAAAAGGACTATCAAACAGGAAGAAACTGCATGAAAGAGCTGGCTTGAAATTCAGAGGCCAGAAGAACACTGCACAGCATCCAGGGAAGAAGAGGCAGGTAAATTACTGTTAAGAACTGTAAATTGCTCTCTCTGTGCAGTGGCTACCGGTGCCCCTACTCTACTATCGGAGCAGGCTGACATGGGGTCCAGTCCCTGCTAGCAGCTGTGGAAAGGGACATGAAAATCCTCTTCCCCCAGAAGAGGGATGAGAATGGCCGCTGATCGCAGGTTTTAAATATTAGCAAATCCAGGTTGCTGGGTCCTGACTCTGAGGGCAGCTATTGTTTCAGCCTCCACCTGGACGAAGGCAGCAAAGGCACTGGAGATTTAAAGACACAGGGCTTCCACAGGGCTGCAGGAAAACGTTAGCTGAAGGGCTGCATTTGCTGGGCAGGATAGGAAAGCTCAGCATTGGGGAGCCATCGCAAAAGTTCTGGAGCCTTTCCTGACCCTCTCCACAGGGAACTTTGGAGCCAGTCTGTGCTCCTTCCGTGGGTCCCAGGCACTGTTTTGGCTGGGAAATACCAAATTAGCAAAGTTCTCCCTGGAGTGACCTCCCAGAATTTGCCCTCCATGCAAAAGCAGCATCAGTCAACAAAAGGGAAAAGGAGTGCAAACAAACTGTAGAGGAGCGCAATGTGGGACAAAGGCCTACCAGCTTCAGATACAAAGGAGAGGGAGGTTTGTCCCCTATGAAACAGAGGGTAGAACCAAACTCCTGTAAACAGGGAACGCCTAAACGACTAACAAGCAAAAGCCCAGGACAAGACAGACGCCCAGAAAGACAGGGGGAAACCTTGCACACTGCTTTCCCCTTGGGCAGACCTTCCTAAGAGGAGGGCTGAAGTGCAAGAAAATCTGTCTTATCAGCAGCTGGTTACAAAACCAGGGAACAGCTGTTCCAGGAGTAAATTCCAGAGTTAAATGTAGTGTGCAGTGAAAAAAAAGAGTATAAGACAAACAAAGAGACAGGCAATAATGGTCCACCCAAAGAAAGAGTATAAAAATACAGAAAACACCAAAGACGAAAATGTGGACTTTAAAAAAAAAAGCCTTTAAAAACATCTTAAAAATGCTTAAGGAGTGACAGACTAACAGGCAGAGCTGACTGCTCTCACAGAAACAACGGAGAAAGAGGCAAAAGCTGTCCAAGAAATCTGCTTTGGGGGTCAGCAGCCCAGCACAGTGCCACACAACTCTCGGGTGGGTGAGGGACAGAGACAAAGAAGCTGGAATGATAAACGTGAGTTACCCAGCTCTGTGGCAGCTGGGAAGGGCTCTCCTCCGCCACCCTCAAGATACTAAGCTGAGGTAAAACCCCTGGCTCACTGGAGCCTACTGAGGGAAACAGACATCTTCCTTCCTGTCAGCTGTTTCAAGGGAAAGGGTGGGGAGGTTGGGGTGCTTTTCTTCAGTGACTTTGGCCTGCAGAGCCTGCTTTGAATCTCTGCTCTGGAGAGTCAACACTGGAACACGGGGAGGCGGAGACTGAAACACCTCCATGGAACGGTGTGCTGACTAGCGCCATCTGCTGGCCGATCTGGAAACTGCATGGACAAAAAGTTTACACATTGTATCCAGCCCTTGAGAGAAAATCTGCACCCCACTATTGAGTCCCTGGCCCAATTTTGAAAACTTAAGCTGGGCAATTTTAAAGACTGAGAATAAATTGAACCAAATATTAAAGAAAACCTATGGAGAAAAAAAACAATAGGTAAGAGAGATACTGGCCATCAGAGCAAATTCATCAACATATTCAGATCACAAGCTGTACTAGGAAACAGGAAGAGATGGCGCCAAAAGAACAAACCATATATCCTGAAGTGATACAGGATTTAAGACAATCAGTGATAATCACACAACTCTCTTAAATCACTTCAAAGAATTTATTGAAAATATTTCTAAAGAAGAAAGTATATTAAGAAGACTCTGGGAGAGCATAAAAAACAATTTTAAAGTCTGCAAAGAAATGTAACGGACCTTATGGGAATGAAAGACATGATGGATGAGATTAAAAACATATTAGAGGCCCAGAGGAGCAGATCTGAATTGCCTGAAGACAGAATTCATGACTTCAAAGGCAGAATATCTGAACTGGAAAGACAGGAGAACAGAAAAAGAAGAGAATGGGAAAAATGGAACAGAGTGGCAGTGAACTGAATAACAATGCAAAACACACAAGCATTCGCATTATTGGTGTCCCAGAAAGAGACGAGACTAGAAAAGGGGCAGAAAGACTATTTGAGGAAATAATGACTGAAAACTTCCCAACCCTTATGAAGGACAGAAATATCAATATCCAAGAGGGACAATGCACCCCAAACAAAATGAATCCAAATAGATCTACCCCCGGACACCTACTATTCAGAATGACAAATCTCAGAGATAAAGAGAGGATTCTGAAAGCAGCAAGAGAAAAGCAAAGCATCACATACCAGGGAAACTAAAAAAGATTATATGCTGGCCTCTTACCAGAAACTATGGAGGAGAGAAGAAAGTGGTATGCTGTATTTAAGGGACTGAAAGAGAAAAACTGCCAGCCAAGAATTGTCTATCTGGCAAAGCTAGCCTTCAAAAATGAGGGTGAGCTCAAAGTCTTTACAAAAAAACAAAAATTTATAGAACGTTACCAAAAGACCAGATTTACAAGAGATACTAAAGGGGATGCTGCAGCCTGAAAGGAAAAAACAAGGGTAAGATTTGGGAAGAGTATAGAAATGAAGATTAGGAAGGGTAAACTAAAGGATAAGAAAACAGAGAATAGAATGGTATAACAACTGAAAACCAAACGACAAAATGGATGAAATAAGTAATGTCTTTACAGTAATAACACTGAATGTTAATGGATTGAAATCCCCACTCAAAAGACATAGACTGATAGAATGGGTAAAAGAATATAAATCGTCTGTATGTTGTCTACAAGAGACCCACCTCAGATGTAAGGATACAACCCTGTTAAAAGTGAAAGGCTGGAAAAGGTATTTCATGCAATAGTAACCAAAAAAAGGCTGCAGTAGACCAGATAAATTAAAAAATAACAATATTATAGTATATGAACAATAATGACTCAGCGCAACTAGCAAATTGTTCCTGTCTCAGTATTCTGTCTCTTCATACAAAATAAACACTTGCTTTTAATTGAGGAGGACTGGAAACGAGATATATTTTTGTATACTTCATTTTTCTTTAACCCTTTCTTATGCATACTCGTTAATTAAAATAATCCATCTGGATCAATAATGATTTAGCATGACTACTGGTGAAAAGATTTTATGAGTTGGCATACTGTTATCTCCTATAATTCATTCCAATAAGATGTGAAGAATTCCCAAATAGGAATTTTATTATTCAGAAAGAATTTCATTCTTAGAGATTATTATGTCCAATAGTTAAAGCAGTAATATAAAAACTAGAATTGCTGTAATTAATTTCTATTAAATTAGAATTATTTACATTTATAAATGCTTCTTGCTATACTATTTCTTATATTGATTGTATTAAATCTAATCTGGCCTTGCATTCTCTTTTAAAATTTGTATTTTCAATCTATTTTTCTATTTATTTTACAATTTTACAATAAAGATCTTTTTACCAGCTAAAATAAAAAACCATTGTTTATACACATTGGATAGATCATATGGTATGTGAATATATCTCAATAAAACTCCTTAATAAACAAATAGATAATTGTGCAAGAATAGCCAGAAATAGCAGCTATGTACAGCAGGGGAAATAAAGAGATTGAGAGGGGAAGAAATTACTTGTCTTTTATTCATTCCTACTGAAATAATGAAAATGCTTTAATAATGATTGAAGTGATGAATGTGACTATACCTAATACCATTGATTGTACACTTTGAAGAAAGAGTATGCTTTATTAATATGTATCAATAAAATTGATTTGTTTGAAAAAATAGGGTGATTTGGGGGGAAAACACAACATATGTAAGATATGGACTATAGTTAGTCACAATATTTTGATGATGCACTTGATTAGTTTGTAACCAGTGTATTACAACAACACAAGGTGTTGGTGAAGGGGTGATATAGGGCACTCCTGTATGATGTTAGCCAAGTTTAATTTCTAAGTTCACCACTTTCACTATACACTTTTAAATTTTTAAAAATGTTTAAGGAGATGAAGGAAAGTACAGAGAAAGAGCTAGAGAATATCAGGAAAACAATGAATGAACAATATGAGAGTATAAGAAAAGAGATAGAAATTATGAAGGAAAAAAAAAAAAAAAAGGAACCAAACAGAACTACTGGAGTTAAAGATCACAATAACTGAAATGAAAAAATGCCCAGTAGGGTTTCAAGAGCCTACAGGAGCTGAAAGAAAAAAGAATCCATGAACCTGAAGACTTGAAATGAACCAGACTGAGGAGCAGAAAGGAAAATAAGTATTAAAAGCAAAAATATCCTAAGAGAGCTAAAAGTACAACAATACGTGCATCATGGGACTCAGAGAACGAGAATAAGAGAAAGAGGCAGAAGGAATAGTCAAAGAAATAATGACAGAGAACTTCCCAAACTTAGCAAAAGACATGAATATGCAAATCCAAGAAGCTCAGAGAACACCAAACATGATAAACATGAAGAAAATATACCCCATCAGATACTGATTACACTACTGGATGCAAAAGATAAGGAGAGAGTTCTGAAAGTTGCAAGAGAAAAGCAATGTGTTAGGTACAAGGGAGTCCCAACTAGATTGAGTGCCAATTTTTCATAAGAAACCATGGAGGCAAGAAAGAAGTGGATTGAAATAATAAATGTATTGAAGGAAAACAACTGCCTCCCAAGAATTTTATATGAGATTATGAGATACCATTTCAAATGCATTAGAATGGCTACTATTAAAAAACAAAACAAAACAGAAAATAAGAGTTGGAGAGTATGCAGAGAAATAGGAACACTCATTCATTTCTGGTGGGAATATAAAATGGTGGAAGAGTTTGGCAGTTCCACAGAAAGCTACATACAGAACTACCATATGACCTGGCAATCACACTACTAGGTATATACTCAAAAGAACTGAAAGCAGGCACTCGAACAGGTATTTGAACACCCATGTTCACAGCGGCATTATTCATAATTGCCAAAAGACGGAAGTAACTCAAGTGTCCATCAACCGAAGAATGGATAAATAAAATGTGGTAAATACACATAATGGAATAATAGCCAGAAATAGGAATGAAGTCTTGACACATGTGACAATATGGATGAATCTTGAAGACATCATGCTGAGTGAAATAAGCCAGACCCAAAAGGACAAACATGGTATGATCTCAACCAAGAGAGTCTACAACTGAAAGCAGGAGAATCCCACACATTAGTCTTGTAGGATTTAAGCCCCACCTATTTAGAGATGGAGTGGACACTGCCATCCCAGGGTCCTCAGGATGGAGGAATAACATATGGATTAGAGTGGACTTACTGGTATTCTACTATAGAATTATTGTGACTCTAGCAACGGAAGAAAATTATCATTGATGTGGAGACAGTGGCCAGAGGAGTTGCTGAGGGCAGGGAGAGGGAAGAAGAGGTGTGACATGGGGATATTTATGGTACTTGGAGTTGTCCTGAATGATATTGCAGGGACAGATGCAGGACATTATATATCCTTCCATAATCCACTGAATGGACTGAGGGAGAGTATAAACTACAACATAAACTATAGACAATGTGGTGTGGCAGTGCTCCAAAATGTATTCATCAAATGCAATGAATGTGCCACACTGATGAAAGAGGTTGTTGATGTGGGAGAAGTGGGGCGGGGGGAGTGGGGATATGGGAACCTTATATTTTTTAATGTAACATTTTGTATGATCTATGTATCTTTAAAAAAAAAATAAAAATTTTCAAAAAAAATATGATTTATGATTTCACTGATTTGAAACAATTAAAATAAGGAAACTCATAGACTCAGAATCCAAAATATAGGTTATTTATAGGGGTGAAAAGTTAAGGCTTAAAATGGACAGGGTTCCCATTTGGAATGATAGAAATGATTTGGTAATGGATGGTGGTGATGGCAGCACAACATTGTGAATGCAGTTAGCAGCATTGAAACATATATCTGAATATGATTAAAAGGGGAAATGTTAGATTATATATATGGTAATATTTTTTTAAATTTAAAATATATATATGGGTAACTACACTACATGAACAATGAACCCTAAGTTAAAATAGGATTTTAATTAGTAAAATTATAGAAATGTGCTGTCATCAATGGTAACAAACATTCCATACCAATTCAAGGTATTGATGGTGGGATGGTATATGGCAATCCTGTATTTTACGCACAATTGTTCTGTAAACCCACAACCTCTCTAATAAAGAAAAGAGAAAGGAATGGAAAACCATAAAGGCACGGATTTGTCTCTCTTTTGTTCTCTTCTATATCCTGGTACCTGAAACAATGCCTTGCATAAAACAAATATTTAATATAAATGTTGAATAAATGAAACTGTGGTTATGCTGAAAAGAATGAATTCTTGGCTCTCGAGGAAACTTGACTACCTGGAACTACCTAAAACAACTCATTTTCAAGCACATCGGATTTTAACTACCATTTCTTCTGTGCCTATAATTAACTGAAAAGTCAAACTCAAAATTCAATGCTAAAATTTAGAAACAAACTCACTTGCTGAAATGAAGTATCAGTTGGAGCTGTATAACATCCAGGATTTAAAGTCCTCTAGTGTGGTATACTAAATTGTGTAACCCAGTTTGGCCATTTTCTTCATCTCGGTCCCCATTCTGGTAGGTGTAGACATATTGTAAATAAGATTGCTTCAAGATATGACTTCAGTTAAAGGGTGGTCCAACGGAATCAGGTTGGCTTTAATCCAGATTACTAGAGTCCTTTATAGGCAGACTGAAAGTCCAATGGAGAGAGAAGCAGCCAGAGGATGGAAGTCAATGGAACCCAGAAGAGAAAGAAGGCACCGCCATATGCATTGGTGTGTGACGGGAAAGCCAAGGAACCTCAAGGTTGCCAGCCAGCTGGAAGATACAAACCCAAGCAAACCTTCTGGCCTCCTATCCAATAAATTCCTATTGTTAAGCCAACCCTTGTATGGTATTTGTTTTAACAGCTAGGAAACGAAAACATTTACCACCACTAGGGTATTGCCTTCAGAAATAATTGTACACATTCATATAATGGAATATTATATGCATCAATTCAGTCAACAAATATTTACTAAGGGTCTATCATGTGCCAGGCACAGTTATAGGAACAGTTAGGTCCTACAGATCACTGTTATAGGGATCTAGCCACAGAAAAACGTTTCATGAACTTTGAAAGACATGGGGAAATGTTCATAATTTAATACTGGTAAAAAGAGAAAAACCATACATGTGTGCTCTCTCAACTATATAACAATGTATACATATGCATTAAGACAAAAAAACCAAAGTGTTATTTGCTTTCTCTGGATGCTGGAATTTTCCTTTATGTTATTTCTGTGTTTTCTAAATTTTTCATAATTAGAATATAATAGTTTTATAGTCAAAAGGAAAAATAATTTAAAATATTAAGACTTCTAGGACAGAACATGATAGTAAAGTAATTTCCTAATTTAAAACTTATTCTGCTAGCCATGGATACTGAACAAAATAAAGGACCACAGGTTACATGTAAACACAAAACCTGTCAACCTAGATTACAGAAGATTATGTCAACAATCTGTAATCAGAGCAACATCTTCAACTAGTCAAAAGTCTAATCTTTGCTAAGGTCATATTGCTTAAAAAGAGTATTTTTTTTCCTCTAACAATTTACCGACATTTCATTTATTTTCCAAAATTAGAGTAATGAAAAGAAAGAGCTGAAAAGTGTTAAAGTGTGCTACATCATTCCTAATGTCCATAAGAAAATGGAATCCTACTTATGAACAAACCAAGCTTTGTCACTGTGCAATGAAAGAATTACAGTAAGTTTTCTCCTCATGAATACTTAGCAGGTACCAATGAAATCTACACTCTAGAAAGATATTTTTCCCTTAGATGTCACTGCTTACTGAGATCCACACCAATCCCAACATGAGAGCATACCTTAACAGACTTTCATTTTGAAAATGGATACACATACAAAGAGATGGAAAACATAATTTATGGCTCATATTTCCATTTTTACAAACCTCTCGGACATCAAAGTTCCTCTTAAGGTTAGTACCAACTATTCCGTATAATTCATCAGCAGGAAACAAAGGATCTTCAGAAGGTTCAATGGTAACCTGCAGAAATACAGAAAAGTCTTATTAACCGGTTTAAAGACATTATTTCAAGGTGACAATGGCCAAAATGCTTTTCAGGAAAATATAAGAATAACTCCTACTCACATCCAATTTCTTCTGATAATTCAGATTCCTCACAACCTTCCTAGCTAGGTGAAGGGCATGGCTGTCATCCAAAGCATAGTGATCAGTCACTCCAGACTTTCTACAGAATAAAGTAAACTAAAATAATCAGAGCAGGGAAAAGTAATATAATTCAATATCTTATACCCCAAATATCTTCTCTCATCTAAAGATTACAGTGTGCTTACTTCCAAAACACTTTAATCAAGATCATCTTATTTGATCTTCACTATGTCCCTGGCAAAACAGTATTAGCCTTGTTTTACACACAGGATAAAACTGAGATACACATAAGTAAGTACCTGCCTAAGACCACTAGGTAGCTATGTAAGAACTCACACCTTCTATTCCTCAACCTTGACCCTCTTTTACTAGACCAAAGAGCCTTGCTGACTAGGGTTTCTTTCAAATGCTCATACCTTGCATCACAAACAAAACTGTCTAAGATGAAGTCCAACCATAGAAGGCACACTTTCGTGATGTAGCCTGGAAAAGCAGAAAGTGTTCTTAACTAACTGAGCCTCTAATAAAGATGTCAGCTATGCTCTCCCACTTCCAAGAGACTGACGTGTCTTCCCTAACAAAGTTACACCCTAAATGAAAGCTGCATAGGTAACAAACACAAGGCTTGAATACAACTGTCCCTCAGATCATGGGTAAAATGGGTATTGATAAAGTGGTTCTGCGGTAGGACCACAGAAGCTCCTGCTTAATTTCAGTTTGGTGTGAATGAAACACAGGCCTGCTTGGGTTATTAGTTCTGTCCAAATTAAAGGGCTTATTATTTCAGATGTAGATGTACAATGTCTTCCTAGTACTTTTAAAAATCTGAAAGTCAGGTAAAAAAAAACTGAAAAAATAAAAATTTGGTTCATTTTATGAATAAGAACTAAGCTGTCACAATCTAAATGTTGATTCTTTTTTTAAAGAAAAGGCCAAAATCTTGGGAGACATTTCTAAGAGCTGAGTTCTCACAGTTGTTTCATGTCTTGCCCTACCTCTGGATTAGGTGTTTATAAATAAGAGCAGAGACTACATTTACTCCTCTTCTACCCCTACAATGCCTTCCCAACCACAGACCTTTCCGTTTCTTTAATTGAACGCAACATGTTACAACTGACCCTATTTTTTAAATGCAGTAATTCAGTAAGCAAACAGAAGCAAAGGGAACTGCTTCTCAATCAGTGTCTCTTTCAAGTAAAATGCTTTTCTACAAAAACTGCCTATTATTTACCACAATGGAAAAAGAAGGAAACCTTTGAGGAAAACACTATATTCTGAATGTTTATATAAGTCTTTTGGTTAAAGTACCTCTTAGGGGTAACTAATCAGAGAGGTATAAATATGTATTTATAAAGATAGAGCCCAAAACAATTTGTGACTGGTAATATTTTATATCACTATTTTTATAACAACAAAAAAGCCACCACCACCTAATCATTTTCCTATGATTTAAAGCAGATTGTTATGCATGGTAATAACTAATAATAATAGAGTGCTTTGTATGAAAGAGGCACGGGGCTTAAAGATAGGTATTGTTTGTACCATCATTCTGCACACGAGGAAACAAGGCTTGGGAGGTTGAGTCGTCTGTTTAAAGCACAAAGCTAATAATTGGGGCAACTATAAGATACAAATTCCAGAGCCTATACTCTGAATATGACACACTGCTTACAGCTTTTATGGGCACTAGATTACTTTCTTAAAACAGTCAAAGTCAGACACAAAAGGACAAATACTGTATGATTGCATTACAATGAACCAAACACATTGTGTAACATAATTGTACGATGTATGACTCAAAAGAAAATTTAGAGTTATCCAATACATTTAATTGCGAAATGAATGCTTTCATTCAACCATGTTTTCTTTTTAGTTTTTAGTTGTTTATATTTTCAATTATTAAATGTGCAAAATAAAGTTAAAAATAAATAAATCTTTTTTTTAATCTTAAACTAATTTCCTCTAACACTAATTTCCTCTAATACCGTCGTCTTCCCTTAATATAGCCCCTACAAAGGTATCCCACTCTGTCCCTAAGTCGCCCTCTTCTACCCACCCTCACTCTCCAGGTAGAAGCATCCACTCCAACCAGGCTCATCACTTCACGTCTCTCTACAATGGTCAGAAAGTGGCCAGATGGACGCTAATGCTCCTCTATGCTTATGCAGTCCTGCTCCCCGGAATGAACTCTTGCTGTGCTCAGACTCAGCCAGAAACTTAACTCCTCCCTCTAAGCTTTTCTCTAATTACCGCAATTCTACTCCAATCATTCCTTTGTCCTGTTTCCCTCAGCCTTTACTTGTAAAATTGGAAGCATACTAACAAACTTATTTTGCGATTGTTTTTTAGCTCATTCATTTAATTCTTATCTGCCTAATTAAAGTATAAATCCTTGTTCCTTTTAACATTTAGTACAATCGATCTACCCACAGTAAGTGCTCAATGAGAAAAGAAAAATGAAAAACCAGGCAACTATCCCTTAAACAACTATTCAAAAGCCATGGCGGTGTTCACTGGTAGGCAAGCAGCCATGCTACCACTCCTCTTCCTTTCCCACCTAAGGGGCCCCTCCCAGAGCCACCTGCCTCGCCGGGTTTGCAGTGCACTGGGTTTGAGCCAAGGGAGGTCACCGAGCTCAGGGACTGCATGGACTTGCCATTTCAATTTGGCTTTCTCAAGGCATGGTTCTGGGCTCTCTTCCCTATCTACATTCACCCCAGGAGAAACTGTCTAGTCCCATGGTTTTGAATCCCACCTCTATGCTGGTGACCTTCAAATAAAATCTCCAGCCCACATCCCCACCCTGCACTCCAGACTCTTAGAGTCAACTGCCAATTCAGCATCTCTACCTGGATGCCTCACAAGCACCTCCAACTAACCAGGTCCAAAAGGAATGCCTGCTCCGCCTGCCCCATCCCTAAATCTGCTCTTTCTCTAGTCTTTTATCTCAGTAAATAAAACCATCGTATGTCATCATCTTTGTCACTCACTCTTCTGGACCCCTTATATGAAATCCATCGTCAAGCCTCTCAATTGCACCTCTAAAGTAGAGCTCAAATCTGTTCACTCTCATTTACCTTGACTACCAGCACACCCCTGGAAGCCACCTGCATCTCTCACCTTTTATTATCTCTCACCTTTTATCTCTCTCACCTTTTATCTCTCACCCAATTATTATGATAAAACTGCCCAACTGGTGCCCCACCTAAAAGTCTTGCTATTCCTCCACGGTTTCTCCATTTAGCAGCCAGAGAGATTTTTTAAAATGAAATATCTGACGGTAACACATCTCTACTTAAAACCCTTCCAAGGTTTCCCACTGCTCTTTAAAAAGTCCGAAATCTTTAATTACCAATGATACTGATAAAACAATACTAACTACGTTGGTTAACAATTATAGGTTTTTAATTAAAGCAGATAGTTTCAAGCAATTTACATGTATCATCTCATTTAATCATCACAAAATCCTTGGAGGTGGGTGGTATTCTTACACTTGGACCCTAACACATCAGGGGTGTGCTAGAGTTGGCTCGCATCTGTCTCACAAGAGCTGACTGTTCCTATCTCTTGGATTACACATTCAGTGATGGCATGGTGGCAGTTTGAAATCAGCCATGGAGGATAATTTTTACCACAGAAACTGGCAACCATCTCCCTCAGAAAATCAGTTGTTAAACATTTACCAGCACACCATGGGGTTAGAGCCACCTTCTATACACTTTCCCTACACTTCTTTGTAGCCCTGATCACAAAAATATACTTGATTTTTGCAATTATTCGTTTATTGCCTATTTATCCAACTAGAATATATGCTCCTGAGGGCAAAGACAGTGTACATCTAGTTCACTGCCTTATCTCCAATACCTAGAAGAGTGCCCAGTACAAAATAGATGCTCAATAAATATTAAATAAAGCTAGAACAGGAAAGCTAACCCTCTAGCTTGGAAATGTAACTCTACAGTTCAAAGAATTGAACCCTGAAACAACAGATAGGGAAAAAAGTGTGGTTTGGTCTGGCAAGTTTAGCACTTAGGAAAAAAAAAAAATTAACTTCTTTCAAACTAGCAAAATCGCCATCCATCCTAGAAAGAAAAAGCCTTCTGTTTCACCTGCAGTGAAGATCAGCACCACCAAGATCCTCAGCTGACACCTCTTCTCCAGTCGCTGCTTTAACCTACAAGAAAGATAGAAATCAACAGTGATGCCACACTATTGCAAAATAGGGAAAACAGGGGGTGTGAGGTATACATGGGCACTCTGAACTTCCTGGATGATTTTTCTGTAAACCTACAACTGCTCTAACAAAAAGTTTTAAGATATCATCAGTGACATCTGTCCATCATGAGATAATAAAAATGCTTTCCTAGCATGTGCACCTGCTAACCTGACAATACCTACCACTCTTTCTTCCACAGAGCTGAAGCGCACTGGTTTTCTCAATCGATCCACCCAGCAAACCTTGATAATATTATCTCCAGTCTACAAATGAAGAAACTGAACCTAGAGCCACTAAGGAACTTGCCAATAGCACCTGAGCAAGTGATGGAGCCAGATTTGAATCTAGGAGCTTCTGACCTAAAAGCCCACCTTCTTTCTGCTACATTATGGTGTATCAACACACACGTGAAAGCCTTTGTGTGTCTGCATATGCTGTTCCTACTTCTAGGATCCCTTCTCCCTCTCCCCTACCTGGTAAATTCCTATTTACCTTTTAAGCTGCACCTCAGGTCACCTGTTCTTGTGGCTTTCCCTGACCCATCTAGGGCTCCCCATCATTATTAACACCCCATGATGTTAATACAGCAATGCTAGTTCATCTTGATGCAGGAGCATGCCTCCTTTATCAGCCAATGGCACTTGCCAGACTCTAGGACAGCAATTCTCATGTCTGTCTTCTCTTCTATACTGTGGGTTCCTTAAGTGCCAAACTATGGTTTATTTATCATTAAAGACTCAGTAAATGTGTATCAAGTGAATGCCTTCTTTTCATCTCAATTCATGATTACCTAAGCTGAAAAATTCCAGTTACTGTATCACCATGTGTAATACTCGACTGATATCTGCAACTAAAAATCTCCAGGATTACAAAATATGGCCAAAAAGAAAGAAACCCCAAGTAATAAATTAAGAATGACTTAATTATAGCTTGAAAAATTCTAACAGGAAATGGAAAAATAATTTAGTGATGAATCCACCTTGGTTCCTAAGGAATTGCTTATTGATTCTTACTTCTTTGGGTTGATTAATGTGCTTCTTTTTCTTCAAACAGGAAAAGCTTTTATTAGGATAATGAACACTAATCTAAAATACAGCATAAAAATGACTTATTTCCTATATTAAAAGCTTTGTCTTAAACGAAATATTGTTCCACAGAGAGAGGTAATTAAAATTTTCATCTCCAATTATTCCACCCTCAGAACCAAATACTTGATTCTCTTCATTCCATAAATTTCAGTGGAAAATAGCAGTCCAGACAATAACTAATTATAAGAGGTGTCTGGATATTTAAAATTGTAAAAAGAAATAAACAACAGACATACTGTATTTTCAGGCATCTGACTAAAATAAACTAAAAAAAAAAGGGATTTGTCATCAGCTAGTATTTATTGAACAACCACTACATGCTCAATACTGTGATAGATACAAAGATAAAAGTAAAGAGAACATTAAAATAAGCTCAATATTGTGATAGATGCGAAGAGGATAAAAGAGAACATTTAAAATAAAACAGTTGGTTCTAAGAAACAAGCAGATAAAACAGAAGATAAACAAAAGGCAGGAAAAAAATTTCCTTGAAAAATTTGTCTTTATATACTATCTACTTTTTTTTTTTTTTTTAAAGATTTATTTATTTCTTTAATCCTACCCCCCTCCCCTGCTTGTCTGTTCTTGGTATCTATTTGCTGCGTCTTGTTTCTTTGTCCGCTTCTATTGTGGTCAGCGGCACGGGAAGTGTGGGTGGCACCATTCCTGGGCAGGCTGCTCTTTCTTTTCACGCTGGGCGGCTTTCCTCACGGGCACACTCCTTGCGCGTGGGGCTCCCCTACGTGGGGGACACCCCTGCATGGCAGGGCACTCCTTGCGCGCATCAGCGCTGCGCATGGCCAGCTCCACACGGGTCAAGGAGGCCCGGGGTTTGAACCGCGGACCTCCCATATGGTAGACGGACGCCCTAACCACTGGGCCAAAGTCCGTTTCCCCACTATCTACTTTTTAAAACCACTCAAAGCCACTGAAAGCTATAGCAAATGTACCCTAAACCATCTGTGAAGCCTACATAGCCTTTTCTCAATTTTCAGTAAAAACAAGCATCAGAATTTAGAATTCTCAAACAGATGAAGCTGTTGCCACATTTTCTCCCTCTCTTCAGGCTTCTCCAGCAGCTAAATTGTTTTTCTAAAGGACGTGCTAAATCTGAGTCCACTGAATGGATATAACTATTTCCCTTGAGACAAAATCTCTCTAAAACATTTAACATTATTCCAATATGAAATACTGCCCGTATTCCCAAAAAGAGTCATTATAGCTATTTCCCCTTAGGCAAAATTATCTCACTAAAATATTTAGTATTATTAAGCTGCCTTTATTTCCAAAAGGATGTTTTCAAATTTTAGCCATTTTCTAATGAAAAATAAAGAACAGCCTCTATTATACCAAGGTAAGTTTTCAGTGGGTATTCCTTTCATTAAGCAATGAAAGCTATCTTGTAGCTCTGGAGAAAAAGTAATAAGTAATAAAAAGTAATAATGAACATTGCAAGTTTTTTGAATAATGCCTGAGACTTTTGAAATGACACATTTGAAATGGCAACCTGTCGGTCTTACCTGATCCTCGATAAAGTCATTAAAATTAACACAATGATTCTAGAAATACTTAATTTCAAAACATAAGCTCTTTTTAATACATTCTTTTTATAAGCTTTTATTAGCATTCCAAAGCCAAAGATACACTTTTTGACAGACTTGAAGCAAAAAAAAAATTTTTTAATTAAGACACAATTCACAGATCATAAAATCCACCAGTTAAGGTATACAATTCAGTGATTTTCATTATTTTCACAAGGTTATGCGAACATCACCACCACCTAATATCAGAATATTTCATTACTTCAAAAAAGAAACTCCATAACCATTAGCTCACTCCCCAAATTCCTCCTCCCTTCCAACCCCTGGCAACCACTAATCCACTTTCTTTTTCTATGAATTTGCCTATTCTAGACATTTCATATGAATGGAATCATAAAAATATGTGTCCTTTTATGTCTGGCTTCTTTCTTAATATAATGTTTTCAAGGTTCATCAATGTTGTAACATGTATCAGAACATCATTCCTTTTTATGGCCAAATAATATTCCATTGTATAAATAAATCATATTTTATCCATTCATTGGGTGATGGGCATTTGGACTGTTTCTGCTTTGGACTATTATGAATAATGGGGCCATGAACATTTGTGTGCAAGGTTTTGTGTGGACATAAACGTTTTCATATGGAGTTGCTGAATTGTATGGTAACTCTGAGTTAAACATTTTGAAAAACTGCCAAACTGTCCAAAGCCTATTTTTATACTTGCTAGTAACATGTGAGGGTTCCAACTTCCCACTTCCTCACTTCTCACTATTGTGTATCTGTCTGATTACAGTTATTCTAGTGGGTGTGAAATACCTCACTGTGATTCTGATTTGCATTTCCCTAATGACTTATGATGATGAACATCTTTGCATATGCCATTTTTATTATCTTCTTTGGAGAAATGTCAATTCAGATCTTTGACAAATTTTTTATTGGGTTACTTGTCTTTTTATTATTGAGTTCTAAAACTTCTTTATACATTTGAGATACAAGCATCTTCAGACATGATTTGCAATATTTTCCCTTATTCTGTGGGTTGTCTTTCCACTTTCTTAATAGTGTACATCATCCTGAAGTACAAATTCTTAATACTGATATAAAGTCAAATTTATTTTTAATTTTGCCACATGTGCTTTTAAAGTCATATCTAAGAAGACTTTGCCTAATCCAAAATCACTAAGACAGACTCCGCTGTTTTCTTCTAAGAGATAAATAAATTTGATCTGTTACATTTAGGTCTAGAATCCATTTTAAGTTAATTTTGGTGTATGTTGTAAGGAAAGGGTCCAGCATTCTTTTACATGTACATATCCAGTTGTCCCAGAATCATTTGTTGAAAGGACTAATTTTTCCCATTGAATGGTCTTAGTTGAAGAAATGAACTTTTACTTGTTTTTTCTTCTACTTTATCTGTACTATTTTTTCACTCAAGGTCAATCACAAATTGATAGAAGATTAAGTGAAAACAGCAAGATTCCTACAATTAAGGTATTAACTTTTATGTAAAGTGGGGGGGAATATATTTGTAGCTTGTATATGCATAAACAAACTCTAGAAAAGATATGATAAACACTGTTTAAATGTAGGGGAGAGTAAACAGGGTGGGAGAGAAACTTTTGACTTATAAGCCTTGTGAATGCATTACCTATTCAAAGGCTAAAATTTTAATAAATAAAACATGAGAACAAATGAGATAGAATAACTACAAGAGGTTTCTCAAATTGCTAATGTTAGCAACCTAAGGAATCAAGGGCAGCACCAGCTACACAATTCGTAGGTCCCAGTACAAAATGAAAATGTGGGGCCTTGTTCAAAAAGCAAGAAAAAAGTACCATCAAAGGTATTAAAATATAAAATATTTCCTTTCTTTGGCAGCTCTGTGACTTGCCATGGTGTTTTTTATTTGATGGTAATTTCTCAGGCTTGGAATATCCCCTTTCCAGGCATCTTAGCTTCCAACGGGCCCATCACCCCAACACATGACCTCCAAAGGATTGCACCCTCCACGCCAGGAGTTACCTGTCACTCTGATGACTGGATTACGTCACCCTAGCCTCATCCTCACCTCCTCTCTGGTCAAATCCACTCACTGAATTTCAGCAATGCATTCATTACTTTGTCAAGCTTAATGTCACAACATGATAACTAGACTTCAAAAATGCTAGAGAGGTCCTTGGGCCCAGGCCCTGCTGGTGGGGGTGGTGAGGCACCTTGGGGTCAGGTTCCTGCTCACGTGGAGCCTGGATTCGGGTAACCTTGAGGTGACGGTGCCTCTAACAGTGGCAGTTAAAAGATGCCAGGAAAAACGGTGCTGGTCAGAATTTCACTCACAGGCTGCTGGAAATCATACACACTGGACACACTGAAGATGAAAGAGTGTGTTATACAAGTGAGAGCTACCATCACATTGAGAGCATGGAGATAGGGAACGGCAGAGAGGGGGACTTTCAGAGGAACAGGAACACAGGAGACTATTAATACAAAATTGCTGGAAAGAATTCAGAACCCTTTAGCCACCTTATTTCCCTGGAGAAGGTATTATCGACTGGGCTGGAACAACTGTGTGATCATCCTGGCCGAGTGTCGGCTGCTCCAGTGGCAATACTGTTGTTGACTGGTAAGAATATTTTCAACCTGAGGTTTGTGACGACAATCTCCACAGGTGGCTTAAAAGACACAATGTGCTCTTGGCAGTGTGTTTAGTGAACCACACGAGCCTGAAGAACTGCCTGCAAGAAGCAGGCCAAAGACAAATAACTCAATCCGAGAGACAGAGTAAACGCAATCATACTCTCCAGCAGCCCTAAGGGTTGAAAGATGAACACGTCATTCAAGAGCCCCTTGCAACAAAAGCACTGACTAACCAAGACTGGTAGACTCATCCAGGGAACTTTTACAAAACAGAATATTTCTGAACGATTTGCTAGTTTTTGTTGTTGCTTGTGGCAGTGGGAGTGAGCACTGAAATTAATGTCATCCATTGTTATGTTATTTTTGACATTTTAATATTTGACAATACAGGATATGAGTGTGCTCTTATCACTTCTGAAGAAATGATGCCTGTATATGTCAAGGGGAGTTGCTAGAAATTTGAGATGATCCCCACTTACAACTTCAACCAAGGGAAGCTTTGTGGTAAGCCATGGCCAGATCTGCCACACAGAAAATTTGACTCCTCATTTTGAAACAGGAAATAAAACTAGGTTGAATATCTAGTATAACAACAAATTATGATCCAGATGTCAGGTCTGGATGATCTGGGCTGAGTTACCTATCCTCTGCCACCTCTCCCATCCTAAAATGGTATGAATGGAAATGAGCCCACCACTGGCTCTGGCCTGGTCAGTTCCTTCCTCACTCTGGGTTGAAGAGATCTTGAAACACTGGACTCCTCACTGTAAGGGGAAGGATAGGACTAGGGAGCTCCGTACTTGAACAGTGATGTATCCCCGATCTCCAAGGCATCATCTGCATTATTTGCCATTTGAAACATAGCAAAGCCTACAGCAAATACTGGACAAGCTCTTGCCATCTATGACTAACCTGCATGCCACTCTGTCATTTTGTTTTCCAAAGGCCTTCTAATAAAATAAGATGCTTTTGGGGGAATGGAAAAAAAAAAGCTAAAGAGGTTTGGGTAAAGATAGCTCATTACTACACCGTGCAAAAAAAAATGTCCCATTATACAACTAAAATCCAGGAAGAAAATCAAAGAAATCATAATTTTTTTCTTAAAAAGCATGAAAGTTTGACTAAGAATATATATTTTCTCAATTTCTTAGTGCTTGGTAACAAGTTACCACAAACTTCGTGGCTATAAACAACAGATGTTTGTTTTCTCACAGTTTTGGAGGCCAGAAGTCCAGGGCAATGCTCCTTCTGAAGGCTCCAGGACAGAATCCTTCCTGGCCTCTTCCAGTTTCTGAGAACTCCTCGCTTTCCTTGACTTGTTGCACCATAACTCCAATTTCTGCCTCCCTCTTCACACTGCCTTCTTCCGTGTATCCCTCTGTACTCTATTCTTCTTGTAAGGACAGCAGTCACTAGATTTAAGGACCCCCTAATCCAGATGATTTCATCTTGAGATCTTTATCTTAATTACATCGATGAAGAGCCTGCTTTCAAATAAGGTCACATTCTCAGGTTCTGGGTAGAAGTAAATTTTCAGGGGAAAATATTCAATCCACCACAATCCATCCTCTGGCCCCCCCAAAATTCACATGCATCCCACATGCAAAATACATTCACCCTGTGCCAACATCTCCCAAAGTTTTAATCCATTCTAGCATTAACTCTAAATCAAAAATTTCATCTAAACATCATCAACCCAAGAAATCCCATGTCTCATCATCTAAAGCAACTAAATCAGGTAGAAGCAAAACTCTCAGTGAGCTCAATCCTGGGGCAAAATTCCTCTCCATCTGTGGACCTAGGAAACAAGTTGTCTGCTTCCAAAAGACAATGATAGTGCAGGCATAGGATAAACATTCGTATTCCAAAAGGGATAAATTGGAAGAAATGAAGGGGTCAGCGTCCCAAGTAAGTCCAAAACTCAGCTGGGTAAAGTCTATTAGATTTCAAGGCAATTCTACAGAGGAAGAATAGTCTCTTTAACAAATGGTGCCAGAATTGGACATCCACATACAAAAAACTGAATCTAGACACAGGACTTACTCTTTTCACAAAAAATCAACTCAAAATGTATCACAGACCTGAAAGTAAAATACAAAACAATGAAACTTCTAGAAAGTTACATAGGAGAAAATCTAGGTGAACTTGGATTTCACATTGACTTTTTAAATTAAAACAAAAACAAAAAGAGGAGGGGAGGGGAGGGAAAACGTAGGGAGAGGAGAGATGAGACATCAAACCATGAAAAAACATAGGAACCTTAAATGCATACTGCTAAGTGAAAGAAACCAGTCTAAAAAGGCTACGAATTGTATGATTCCAACCTAAAACTGCTCTGAAAAATAAAATCTATTAAGAAAAGAAAAGGGAAAAAAGCATGATATGTTAAGCTGTACTTTAGAATCTATATTCACCAGAATCTAAATGTGTTTGACCAGATTAAATCACCTATCTCTAGGGTAAAAGTTCCCATAGTCTTCAGGTTTCCTGTGCTCAGTGAGGTAAGTTAGATGTTTAATTTCAGCATCTGCGCTTCTTCAGGTATGAAAGAAAATCTGGGCCCATGACTGACAGAAAACCCAAGACACTGCTGAACTGTCCACTTGCTTTAAAATTTCCCCTTCCTTATTTAACAACATCACACCATAGTTATGAAGGTAAAAGATCAAAATTTAAGGATTATTATATAGCTCTACCAGTAATTGTTCTCAAAACTAGGAACAGTGACCTCACCAAACTGAAAGCCTATTTTTCTGTCAAACAGATCAGCATAGAATGTTCTACATCACAAGTCAAGAGGTTAGTTCTTACCAAGGGGGGGCCTGCCAAGAAAATGGTACCCTGTTTGCGTACGATGATGTTTTCATCAGCCATTGCAGGCACATAAGCGCCTCCCGCCGTACAGGAGCCCATGACGACCGCTATCTGAAATCCAAGCACACAACAAACCCATGAGGTACAGACAAAATAAGGAACTATAGAATCTTTGGCTCTATAATTCCACAAATGCTTCATTAACTAGGGGAAATTACTAGCTGGTCCCGGGACTTCATTTTTAAAACGGAGTCCACTAAACGTGGAAACATTTCTTAACTTACTTTATCAAAGCATTTTGAAGGGCTTATGTCACACTTTTACAAAGTTTATGGATAATCTGTCACTGTCAGAGAAAAAACTGGGCTGATTAGACCATTAGCCTGAGCCACCAACAGAGAAACAAAACCTACAATAGATCTATAATTTAGAAAAACTGTATTAAAAGAAAAAGTCTTAAAAGTTAAAAATCTAAGAAAAATAAGGTTTATAAACAATTGCCACTTACCTCACAGGAATAATTATCCAAATGAGTGTTAATTCTTTGCATCATCCTGAATATGATACTTTCTAAATTTAAATTAAGGTTACCATTAGGGTTAAAAATCTTGCTCAAAAGAAAATTGAACGTGTTGAAACCAGGTGATGAATACATGGGGATTCACAGTACTATTATTCTCTACTTTTGCCTATGCTTCAAATTTCCCATAATAAAAATATTTTTAAGAATTCTTGTTCAGGAGAGAAGCAGGGCAAGATGGCACCTGAGTGAGTGCACCTTACGGTCTCTCCTGCGAAGAGGCGGCCGAGTGGGGTTGCAGTCTTGCCAGAGAGGGCTGTCTTAGGGGCTTGCAGGGCAGAGGGTGGACATCGATTTGGAGAGACAGTGGCAGAGGTGGTGCTTGCTAAAGGTAGAATTGCGGCTTACAAGTGCAGAGGTCCGAAGCTGTGGGCTGGCAGGACCCCCCTGGGGCTGGCAGCCGGGGTGTTTCCTGAGAACGGTCAGTTGTGCGGTGGCGTTCCTGGGCCCCGTGGTCCCCGGATGCGTGGTCCCCAGGTCAGTGTCCCCTTAGCCCCCATAGCCCGTGTTCCACGGACCTACATGCCCTGGGTCTGCTGAGTCCCGGACTTCCCTTTCCCAAGTCCAGAGCTCCCGGAGGTCCCGGATTGCCTTAGCCCTCTGGTTTTGGACTGACTCTGTGGGTGGGAGGGATTTGGTGGGGGGTGCAGTAGGGAAGCCTGGCTACTGCGGGTTCGATTTTCTGGTGTTTCTCCCCGCTTTTTCTTTTCTTGCGCTTGGAGGAGCATACGGGCTGGCTTGGGGAGAACTGGGAAGAGAGGAGTGGCGAATGTGCTGAGAAAGCCCGATTCACCTAAATACCCTGGGATAGGAAACTTGTCCTGGGAGAAGGTGGAGTCAGAAAATCAGTAAGCCTTCTCATAGCATACCTAAAGGAGAGGGACTGTAGGAGCTGCTTTCAAGCCTCCAATAGCATACTTGGGGTTCCTGGTGAGGTGTGGGTGCTCTCTCCCTGGAAATTAAGAGCACTGTTTTCCATTAGGAGCTGATTCAACAAGGACCCACTTGAGTCTCCTACCGGACCTCTCAGGCAGCTTTCCTGCTGCCTGGGAGAGAGGGAAGTGAGGAAGGGAGAAAAGAGGGAATGTCAGATCCCTAAGCGTGTTATTTAACTACAAACAGGATTCCTTGCTTGAAACTTTCCCTAGTATTTGGTTGGTTTTTCCTTGTTTTTCCTTCATCTTTATTCCCCCAAAGCCCTTTTTTCTTTCTTTTTTCTTTTTCTTTTTCTTGCTTACTTCCCCATGCCCTTTTGTCCCTTTTTTTTCTTTCTTTCTTTCTTTCTCTGCTTTCTTATTCTTCTTACATTAGGTGCTGCAGGGAGAGCTTCACATTTGCTGTACTTCCTCATCCTCCACTTACTCTTTTCTGTGTGTATTGATTTTGGTCACCAACACTATTCCCCTTCCTTGACATCTTTCTATCCTCCATCGTTGATTGTTTCTCTTACATTATACCTCTCTTTGTTAGCCCCCCCTATTTTTTTTACTTTTTATTACTAATACCTTTGTTCTGTTTACTGTTGTATATTCACTCTTTATATTATTGTCCTCTCTTTTCTCTTTCCCACTCTCCTGAACACACAGGCCTTTTTATTAAAAAAAAAAAGATTTATTTATTTATTTATTTCTCTCCCCTTCTCCCCCATACCCGGCCCCAGTTGTCTGTTCTCTGTGTCTATTTACTGCGTCGTCTTTGTCCGCTTCTGTTGTTGTCAGTGGCACAGGAATTTGTGTTTCTTTTCATTGCATCATCTTGCTGTGTCAGTTCTCTGTGTGGGCAGCACCATTCCTGGGCAGGCTGCACTTTCTTTCGCGCTGGGCGGCTCTCCTTACGGGGTGCATTCCTTGTGCATGGGGCTCCCCTATGTGGGGGACACCCCTGCGTGGCAGGGCACTCCTTGCATGCATCAGTGCTGCGCATGGGCCAGCTCCACACGGGTCAAGGAGGCCCAGGGTTTGAACCGCAGATGTTCCATGTGGTAGACGGATGCCCTAACCACTGGGCCAAGTCTGCTTCCCCCACACACAGGCCTTTTAATTCACACTGTATTCCTCCCCATATTCAGATTTTTACGTACTCTACTTTTCTTACTATTATAACTCTACATACCTTATATGAGTCTAAAATCCATTCTCCTATATCTCACATGGTTCCTCTGTTAATATTTACTATCAATACTAGTACTATTCATTTTCTTTTCTTACTCCTTATGCTTTCTCTGGCCCTAATATTTTCCTTCAAGTTAACTTAGCCAACAACAAGGAAATAGAATAAGAAGAACAAAGTGACAGAGAAGACTTAACACGCATGCAAAAACGACAACTAATTAAACTCCAAACTAGACAAAGAAGCTAAGCAACTTACTAAACCAGTCAAGATAAAATGATGATCAGACAGCAACAAAAAACTACAAACCAAACCAATAATCAGGAAAACATGCCCCAACCCAATGAACAAGCTAAAAACCAGAAAGAGGAGCAGAACATCGAACGAGTAATTAAAGATCTCAAGACATATATTAGGGACCAATTTGATGAGGTGAAAGAAGAGATTAAGAATATGAAGAAAACAACTGGAGAGAATACAGAAGAAATTGCAATCATACACAAAAATATAATAGATATGATGGTGATGAACGGCACAATTCAAGAAATCGAAAATACACTCTCAGCAAATAACAGCAGACTCGAAGAGGCAGAGGAGAGATTAAGTGATGTGGAAGACAGTACATCTGCAATCAAACAGATAGTAGAACTGGTCGATAAAAACATAGAAAAAATCCAGCAGTGGCTTAGGGACCTGAATGACGATGCAAAACATGCAAACATACGTATTATAGGCATTCCAGAAGGAGAAGAGAAGGGAAAGGGAACAGAAAGGGTGTTGGAGGAAATAATGGCTGAAAACTTCCCAAACCTATTGAGGGAGATGGATGTACATGTCCAGGAAGCATAATACACCCAAAACAGCATAAATCCCAACAAGCCTACCCCAAGACACATACTTGTCAAGTTATCCAACGCTCAAGACAAAGAGAAAATACTAAAAGCAGCAAGAGAAAAGAGAACCATCACAATCAAAGGAGGCTCCATAAGATTAAGTGCTGATTGCTCATCTGAAACCATGGAGGCAAGAAGATAGCGGTATGACATAGTCAAGGTACTAAAAGAAAAAAACGTCCAACCAACAATACTCTATCCAGCAAAGTTAGCATTCAAAAATGATGGAGAGTTCAAAATATTCACAGATAAACAGAAACTAAGAGAGTATGCTAACAAGAATCCTGCCCTTCAAGAAATACTAAAGGGAATTCTGCAGGAAGAAAGAAAGAAACAAGAGAGACAGAGTTGGAGGAGAGTGTAAGAGCAACTAAAAAGACAAAAACAGAGAAAGAAAATCAAACAGAATATGACAAACACAAATCCAAAGAAAATATGGCTAATATAAGTAATTCCTTGAAAGTAACAACACTGAATGTCAATGGATTAAACTCACCTGTCAAGAGACTCAGACTGGAAGATGGGATAAGAAAATATGACCCATCTATATGCCATCTACAAGAAACACATCTTAGACCCAGGGATTCAAAGAGGTTGAAAGTGAAAGGTTGGGGAAGCGGACTTGGCCCAATGGATAGGGCATCCGTCTACCACATGGGAGGTCCACAGTTCAAACCCTGGGCCTCCTTGACCCATGTGGAGCTGGCCCACAGGCAGTGCTGATGTGCACAAGGAGTGCCGTGCCAAGCAGGAGTGCCCCCCGCATAGGGGAGCCACACACGCAAGGAGTGCACCCCATAAGGAGAGCCGCCCAGTGTGAAAGAAAGCGCAGCTGCCCAAGAATGGCGCTGCACACACAGAGAGCTGACACAGCAAGAGGACGCAACAAAAAGAAACACAGATTCCCGTGCCGCTGACAACAACAGAAGCGGACAAAGAAGAACACACAGCAAATGGACACAGAGAACAGACAACTGGGGGGGGGGGGGTGCAGGAAGGCGAGAGAAATAAATAAAAATAAATCTTAAAAAAAAAAAAGAAAGTGACAGGTTGGAAAACAATCTTACAAGCAAACAATAACCAAAAAAGAGCAGGAGTAGCTATATTAATATCAGACAAAATAGACTTTAAATGCAAAACAATTGTGAGAGACAAAGATGGACACTACGTATTAGTGAAAGAAGAAAGAAGAAAGAACAACCATAAACATTTATACTCCTAACAAGGGCGCCTCCAAATACGTAAGGCAAACACTGGAAAAACTAAGAGAAGGAATAGATGCCTCTACAATGATAGTGGGGTACTTTAATACACCATTATCAACTTTGGACAGAACATCTCAAAAGAGAATCAATAAAGAAACAAAGACTTTGAACAATATATTAGAGGAGCTGGACCTAATAGTCATATACAGAACATTATACCCAAATACAGCAGGATATGCATTCTTCTCAAGTGCACACAGATCATTTTCCAGGACAGATCACATGCTAGGCCACAGAAAAAGTCTCAATGAATTCAGAAAGATAGAAATCATACAAAATAATTTCTCTGACCACAGTGGAGTGAAGCTGGAAATCTGCAAGGGCCAGAGACCCAGATTTGGCACCAAGATTTGGAAGTTAAACAACACACTTTTAGAAAAACAGTGGGGGGAAACGGACTTTGGCCCAGTGGTTAGGGCGTCCATCTACCACATGTGAGGTCCGCGGTTCAAACCCTGGGCCTCCTTGACCCGTGTGGAGCTGGCCCATGCGCAGCGCTGATGCATGCAGGAGTGCCGTGCCACACAGGGGTGTCCCCCACGTAGGGGAGCCCCACGCGCAAGGAGTGCACCCGTAAGGAGAGCCGCCCAGCGGGAAAGTGCAGCCTGCCGAGGAATGGCGCCGCCCACACTTCCTGTGCCACTGATGACAACAGAAGCGGACAAAGAAACAAGACGCAGCAAAAAGACACAGAAAACAGACAACTGGGGGGAATTAAATAAATAAAAAGAAATCTTTAAAAAAAAAGAAAAAGAAAAACAGTGGGTCAAGGAGGAAATCTCAAAAGAAATTAATAACTACCTTGAAACTAATGAAAATGATAACACAACATATCCAAACTTATGGGATGCAGCAAAAGCAGTACTGAGAGGGAAATTTATAGCCATATATTCATACATCAAAAAAGAAGAGCTAAAATTGAAGAACTAAACGCACACTTAGAGGAATTAGTTAAAAAAACAACAAACTAACCGCAAAGGAAGAAGAAAGAAGAAATAACAAAGATCAGAGCAGAACTAAATGAAATAGAAAATAAGAAAGCACTTGAAAAAATAAATAAAACCAAGAGCTGGTTCTTTGAGAAAATCAATAAAATTAACAAACCCTTAGCTAGAGTAACAAAGAAAAAAAGAGAGAAGATGCAAATACACAAAATAAAAAATGAGAAAGGAGATATCACCACTGATCCCACAGAAATAAAGACTATCATAAGAGGATACTTTAAAAAACTATATTCCAACAAAAACAATTTAGAGGAAATGGACAAATTCCTAGAAACACATAAGCAGCCTACATTGACAAAAGAAGTTGACAATCTCAACAAACCAGTCACAAGTAAAGAGATATAATCAGTCATTAAAAATCTCCCAACTAAAAAGAGCCCTGGGCCAGACAGCTTCACAGGTGAATTCTACAAAACATTCCAGAAAGAACTAACACCAATCTTGCTTAAACTCTTCCAAAAAACTGAAACAAAAGGAACACTGCCTAACTCATTCTATAATGCCAACATTACTCTAGTACCAAAGCCAAACAAAGATACCACAAGAAAGGAAAATTACAAACTAATCTCCCTAATGAACCTTGACACAAAATTTCCCAACAAAATACTTGCTAATCGTATTCAACAACACATTAAACAAATTATACACCATGACAAGTGGGGTTCATTCCTAGTATGCAAGGATGGTTCAACATAAGAAAATCAATTAATGTAATACACCACATAAACAGATTGAAGGGAAAAAATCACATGATCTTATCTATAGATCAGAAAAAGCATTTGACAAAATACAGCACCCTTTCTTGATAAAAACACTGCAAAAGATTGGAATACAAGGAAACTTTCTGAACATGATAAAGAGTATATATGAAAAACCCACAGCGAACATCATTTACAATGGTGAAATCCTAAAATCTTTCCCTCTAAGATCAGGAACAAGACAAGGATGCCCACTATCACCCCTTCTATTTAACATAGTCTTAGAAGTACTTGCTCGAGCAAGAACCAGACATAAAAGGCATCCAAATTGGAAAGGAAGAAGTCAAAATTTCACTATTTGCAGATGGTATGATCCTATACATAGAAAACCCTGAGAAGTCTACAACAAAGCTTCTAGAATTTATAAATGAGTTCAGTAAAGTCGCAGGTTACAAGATAAATGCCCAAAAATCAGTAGCATTTCTGTACACCAATAATGAGCAATCTGAGGAAATTAGTAAATTAAAAAATCAAGTACCTAGGAATAAATTTAACTAAAGATGTAAAAGACTTATACACAGAAAACTACACAACACTGTTCAAGGAAATCAAAGAAGACTTAAATAAATGGAAGAATGTTCCCTGGTCATGGATAGGAACACTAAATATTATTAAGATGCCTGTCCTGTCAAAACTGATCTACACATTCAATGTAATCCCAATAAAAATCAACACATCATTCTTTAATGAACTAGAGAAACTAACTATGAAAATTTGGAAAGGAAAGAGGTCCCGAATAGCCAAAGACATAATGAAAAAGAAAAATGAAATTGGAGGAATCACACTGCCTGACTTCAAAACATACTACAAAACTACAGTAGTGAAAACAGCATAGTATTGACACAAGGATCGACATATTGACCAATGGGACCGAATTAAGAGTTCTGACATAGATCCTCATATATACAGCCATATGGTATGTGACAAGGCCACCAAACCCTCTCAAATGGGAGAGAATGGCCTCTTCAACAAATGGTACCTGGAGAACTGGATATCTATATGTAAAAGAATGAAAGAGGATTACCAACTTATATATTATACAAAAATCAACTCAAGATGGATCAAAGACCTAAATATAAGACCCCAGACCATAAGGACCTTAGAAAGCAAAGTAGGGAAGCATCTACAGGACCTCGTAACAGGAAATGGCTTCATGGACTTCACACCAAAAGCGCTACCAGCAAAAGAACAAATAGAGGGAAGTGGACTTGGCCCAGTGGTTAGGTCGTCCGTCTACCACATGGGAGGTCTGCGGTTCAAAACCTGGGCCTCCTTGACCCATGTGCAGCTGGCCCATGTGCAGTGCTGATGCACGCAAGGAGTGCCCTGCCATGCAGGGGTGTCTCCCGCATAGAGAAGCCCCACACGCAAGGAGTGTGCCCTGTAAGGAGAGCTGCCCAGCGCGAAAGAAAGTGCAGCCTGCCCAGGAATGGTGCCGCACACACGGAGAACTGACACAGCAAGATGACGCAACAAAAAGAAACACAGATTCCTGTGCCGCTGACAATAACAGAAGCAGACAAAGAAGAAGATGCAGCAAATAGACACAGAGAACAGACTACAGGGGCAGGCGGGGAGAAGGGGAGATAAATAAATAAATAAATCTTTTTTAAAAAAAGAACAAATAGATCAATGGGGCCTCCTCAAAATTAAAGGCTTCTGCACATCAAAAGAGTTTGTCAGGAAAGTGAAAAGAGAGCCTACACAATGGGAGAAAATATTTGGTAACCCTATATCTGATAGGAGACTTATATCTTGCATATATAAAGAACTCCTGTATCTTGAAAATAAAAAGATAAACAGCCCATTTAAAAAATGAGAAAAAGATTTGAACAGACACTTCTCCAAAGATGATATACAAATGGCTAAAAAACACATGAAAAAATGCTCAAAATCCCTAGCTATTAGGAAAATGCAAATCAAAACAATGAGATACCATCTTATACCCATAAGACTGGCAGCTATCAAAAAATCAGAAGACTGCAACTGTTGGAGAGGATGTGGAGGAATGGGAACACTCATCCACTGTTGGTGGGAATGCAGGATTCAGCCATTCTGGAGGACAGTTTGGCGGTTTCTCAAAAAATTAGCTATAGATTTGCCATATGACCCAGCAATTCCACTGCTGGGTATATACCCAGAAGATCTGAAAACAAAGACACAAACTGATATATGCATACCAATGTCCATAGCAGCATTGTTCACTATTGCCAAAAGTTGGAATCAACCCAAATGCCCATCATCAACAGATGAATGGATAAATAAAATGTGGTATATACATACAACGGAATACTACTCAGCTATAAGAACAAATACTCCACAAACACATGTGATAACATGATGAATTATGTTGAGTGAAGCAACCCAGGCATTGAAGGACAAATACTACATGACCTCTATGATATGAAATAAGTAAACCAAGCTGTCTCAGAGAGGTAGAGACTGGATGATAAACTTTAAGGTAGTTGGAGGGTAGAGGAAGGTTGTGAGCTGACAGCTACTTGAGTGAAATCTACGATAAGCTGGAGGTAAGTATTTGTACAGGGAAGGGATAAAATGGGGGCATAGGGATAACTTAGGGTGGGGCTACATGGGCTTTAGGGGCACTAGGGATGGGAGGATGGGTCAGGTTGCCCAAGAAATTGGGGAAAGGATAAGGGGAACATTTGATCATGGGAGATTGTCAGATATGTGGTTGAAATTGTGGTGCAGAGAAAACTCTTTTGAGAATGTAATATGGAAGGTTGCCTGTTTGGGATGCTTGGGGGGGGGGCACATCTGATACAGGGCAAGCTTCTGGGGAGTGTGTGAGTGCTCATTTTGTCATAGTGGATTATATCATTGGGTGGAGACCTATACAATGAGAGTGAAGGTATACCCACATCCTGGGGAGGACTGATATTCTCAGAGGGAATTGCATCTCTTGAGAGAATCAGTGGCTCCCAATGGATTAGGGCAGTCAAGTATGTGAAGCCCTCAACAGTTTTGCAAGTATCTCTGAATATGGTCCCTCAAGTAATGAAGATTGTCATGGTGGGCCCTGAGGGGAGGGGGAAAGAGGTGTTGAATACATGGAATCAGGGTAACTGTGGGGCAATGGAAGTGTTCCACAGGATCACACCATGATGGATATAGGTCATGTTAAATTACAACAAAAATTTATAAAAGTCTATAGGCTAAAATGTAAACCATAATGTAAAACATAAGATTACTAAAAATTTAGAAAATTGTATAGTCTAAAATATAAACTATGATGTAAACCCAAATGGAACCATGTTTGAAAGCTATCATTTCAATATCTGTACATTAGCTGCAGCAAATATAATATGAACAAGTAAAAAGATCATTGTTGGGGAAGGGACAAAGGGTTTGATGTTGGATATGTGGGAGTACCATATACTGTACATGTGAATTACTGTGACCTAAAACTCATGTCAAGAGAAACTTAATAATAAGGAAAAAAAAAAAAAAAAAAGGTAGACACTGAGGAAGAAATAGAAGAAACTGCCTTGCCACTGAACATACAGGGCAACCCCTGTAGCAGTGATGAAAGGCAATATGTCAAAAACAAAGCTTTTTCATTTCTTCATTTCTTTGATACCCCAATTTATTTTTCCTTTATATAATTTTTCTAAATTTCTATGTATTCTATATCTAACCTTTAAACCCATCACTATATTCCATTTTTCTATTAATGGAACCTGGCAATATATTGGGTTTCCTTTTTGAAGAAGTTTTGGACTACAGAGAGGTTCAACTATGGTGGGGGAGGAGCACTTGTGTGGGGTGTCATTAGTGGCGGGAATGGTTGGGAGGGAGTTCTCCAGGGCATATGTACAGGGTACATAGAAAGGTTTGGATATTTTCATAGTGGTTTCAGTTGGAAACGACAGATGAGAGAGTGTTGACTTCCTGACCAGGGGAGCTCTATCACATTCCCCAATGGAACAACAATTCCCCAAGTACAATGGCAAAGACCAATAAAGATGGATGGTCCAACAATGAGCCCTTGATACTGATGGCTCCGATTATGAACCTGTATGCCTAAAATACGAACTAGGCCTATAGCTGTGGGGTGCATAAGAGTTACCTCCTGCGAACCTCCATGTTGCTCAAATGTGGTCACTCTCTAAGCCAAACTCAGCATGTAGAGCATTGCCTTCCCCCTAGCATGGGACATGACTCCCAGGGATGAGCCTACCTGGCACCGAGGGATTACTACCAAGCAACAAAAAGTAACTACAAAAAGACCATGAACAAAGAGGTCAACTCAGACCAGCAGAATATCTCAGCCTACATGTAATATCGGGTGTTAAAAACAGCATTTTGACCTTCAATAAAAGGGGGAAATGGAAAGGATAAATGAGTTTTATATGGCTATGAGTCTCCAAAAAAGAGTCGTGAGGTCATCAGGGGGTGATGCTTATGCATGCCTCAGCAGGGTACCAGAGACAACCAAGGTAGATGGAAACCCAAGTGCTGGTTCTCCTGAGGGCTGCAGCAACCCACAGGTTCTATGGCCAAGGCAGACGGCTCTGGAGTTCAGGGCCATGTTAATTGGCCCTACTTTGGAGTTTGTATTCCTGAGTGTGATGGAGCTGGACTCAGATATAACCTTTCTACATATGCCTCTTCTGTTACTTTTACCGGACCTGTGGTTGGCATTTGGGTTGGTATATACTCAGGAGACCTGAATCTCTGGAATGTCCATGTGACAGCCAGGCCCTGGGCCTCAGCAGACTTGCAGCTCCGACCCTCTGGTTTCTTGGACTTACCCTGGCCAGCTGACAGGGAGGTGAAGAGGGTCAACCACCATACCAGGGAGCCAAGAGTTCCTACAGCTGCAAGCAGGAGAATTGTATCCATCATCCATGTGGAATCTAAACCCCCTCTTGAAGTAGAGGGGGACTGGACATAGCCATCCCAGGTCCACAAGATGGAGGAATAGAGTATGGATTAGAGTGAACTTACTGGTGTTCTGCTGGGGAAATACTGTGATTAGTAAGGGAAGAAATTATAGTAGTGATGTGGAGAGGGTGGCCACGGTGGCTGCTGATGGCTGGGAGTGGGAAGAAGAGATATGGTGTGGGGGCATTTTTAGGATTTGGATTTGTCCTAGGTGGTGCTGCAGGGACAGATGCTGGAAGGTGTGTGTTCTGTCGTGGCTCACTGGCTGGACTGGGGGAGAGTGTGGACTACAAAGTGGACCACTGTTCATGTGCTGCAGCAGTTCTCCAGAATGTATTCGCCGGGTGCAGTGAATGTGCCACAATGACGGAAGAGTTTGTTGATGTGCGAGGGGTGGTGTGGGTAGGGTGGGGGGTATATGGGGCCCTCATATTTTTTTTAATGTAACATTTAAAGGAAAAAAAAAGAATTCTTGTTCATAGATTAGTATGTCACAAATAATAAATATAGGTTTGGCTGATTATCCCCAGGTAGGAATAAATAATATCACAAAAGGAAATTAAGAGAAGTATGTCATGGATATTAGAAAGAAAACCATATGAAAGCAGTTTTTGCTACTGATTCCAACATTCCAGAAATGTTCCATAGTCATGCAAATATCTGTTTTTTCCCCCACACCAAAAATGAAAGGTAGCATCAGTTAACATTTTTCCACCCAAATTGGCTGTCTCAAAAAAGCATTTTTCCTAACTAAAGCATTCATGTATGTTATTAAAAGTAGCTACATTTATATGTCAACATATTTCAGAAGTTTGTAACTTACTGTTTTGCTTATTAATCACTCAGAAGTTTGTATTAAAGATATATGGCTAGAAAAACTCTTGCCTATAAGCATAAGAGAACAATAATCATAGTAGTGATTTATAATAGAAGTCTGCAAATAACTTAAATATCCATCAGCGCAACATTTTGAATCGATAATTGTTAAATGGATAAGTTCTTCTAAAATTTTTAGTTTAAAATAACAAAATGAAACATTTTAAAACTGAGTGGTAGATACGTGTATGTTGCTTTATTATTCTCTGTATTTTCTGCATATTTGAAATATTTAATGGGTTTTTATTTAAGCCAAAAAAAAAACCTAGAAAACATTCTATAGGGAACAAAGGACACAATTTCACCTTGTTACCCTGTTCTTTGTACTAGAACACCAGGTATGGTTCAAACTGTTTCAGTAACAGTCCCCACCCCCCACCCTCTAAAATGAAGGAACTCAGAGAAGAGTCACAATGATGCAAGACTCACAAAGGGAACATTTTCAAAAATAAGAGCTAAATAAAAAAACAGGCATAGCAAAGTTCCATGAAAACAACCAGAAAAGGAAAAGGAGAGAAAAGAGTAGCAACACTCAGCAAGTATTCAAAGACCAAGGATAGAGGCTGGGTGGGGGGAAGAGCAGGAAGACAAAGAAGGGGCAATTAATTTATCAAAATGTAGTTAGACAAAAATGAACGTAGGGAAACGGACTTTGGCCCAGTGGTTAGGGCGTCCGTCTACCACATGGGAGGTCCGCAGTTCAAATCCCGGGCCTCCTTGACCCGTGGGGAGCTGGCCATGCGCAGCGCTGATGCGCGCAAGGAGTGCCGTGCCACGCAAGGGTGTCCCCCGCGTGGGGGAGCCCCACGCGCAAGGAGTGTGCCCGTGAGGAAAGCCGCCCAGCATGAAAAGAAAGAGCAGCCTGCCCAGGAATGGCGCCGCCCACACTTCCCGTGCCGCTGACGACAACAGAAGCGGACAAAGAAACAAGACGCAGCAAATAGACACCAAGAACAGACAACCAGGGGAGGGGGGGAAATTAAATAAATAAATCTTTAAAAAAAAAAAATGAAAGTAATGAAATCAAATGCAATCATGCTATCACAGAGGGGAGAAAAAAACTACCAATTTAGAAAAAAAGTCTCACAAGTGAATAGGTGTCAAATTATTAGCATATCTACCTAAGGGAATTTTACCTAAGTGCACTTCAGACTTGTTGTCTCCAGCTTCTCTGCAACCAAAAATCAATAGTTCACTTCTCTGGTACCAGCAAATACATGATAAACGTATAAAACCTATGCTCAGAAAAGGATAGGAGCTTGTGGTAGGCAGACTTCTGACATGGCCCCCAATCATGCCTGACTGCTGGAATTTAAGCCCTTGTATAACCACCAACCCTCCCAGCCCCGAGCCCTGACTGTGAGGGGAACCTGTGACTGCTTCTAAGGAAAAGAACACGGCAGGCGATGGGAAGTCCCTTCCAAGATTAGGTTACAAAGGACTGTGACCTCCCTCTGCTAGCTCTCTCTCTAGCTGGCGCTCCCTTGCCCTCTCACTTTTTTGCACTGATAAAGCCAGCTGAGCTGTTGAGAGATGCTCTATAGAAAGGACGTGGGGCCTTCAGCTCATAGCTTGCAACCAGCCGAGTGAACAAGGAAGAGATGCTTCCCACTCAGCCTTGACAGGGCTGCAGCCTTGTGAGAGACCTGGAGCTAGAGCACCCAGCTCAGAAAGCCATGCCCAGATCCCTGGCCCACACAAGCTGTGACATCACACATTTGTGTCGGAAACTGCTAATTTGGGGTAACGCGTTCTGCAGCAAGAGATAACTATTATAATACAGATCAAAAACCATCTGTCTTAGGTTGCTAAAACTGAAGGACTTCTGAAGACTTGCAAAAACTCTGTTTAGAACTTTTGTGTTGTTGTTTTTCAATGCATCGACTTGAAAAATGATCATCTACTGAAGAAATAGGAGATAGACCACAAACAGAATTCTTTACCAGCCAAGAGGTGATCTGAAAAAAAAGAAATTAGGGCTAACCATGCATGAATCTTGAAAGCATTATGCTAAATGAAAGAAACCAGTCAGAAAAGGCTATATATTGCAGGATTTATATGAAATGTCCAGAATAGGCAAATCCATAGAAACAGTAAGTTAGTGGTTGCCTAGAACTATGAAAATTGGGTGGAAGTGGGGAGTGACTGCTAATGGATACAGAGTATTTTGGGGAATGATGAAAATGGTCTAGAATTAATTTTGATGATGGTTACATAATTGGGAACATATCCTTTAAATGGGTAAATTGTGTGGTATGTGAATATCTCAATAAAGCTGTTATGAAAAAAAACAAGAGCTGGAGTTACTAAGAATGTAGGAATCAGAATTCCCAAATGTTTCACAAATAAGAAAAAGAGGCCATTCTAGTTACAAGTATATAACAGGCATAAAACTTAATACTGCTAAAGTAAATTTTATTAATAGAAACAAAAATTAAATAAAAGAACACAGATAAGTTATTACTCTGTCCCACAATCTCCTCTTCTCGTCAATCAATTCTAAGTGATTCAATCACTCACAAAAGGGAAAGAGAACATTCAGGAACAGAATGATGTATACTGAGAAGAACTCTGCCCCTGTGCTTGCTTCTTCCTCTCACAAAGCAGAGAGATCCCAATGCTAAAACAACACATTCCATGTCCTGAAGCACCTGTTTATTGTACAAGCAAGAAATTACATGAGGTCTCACTGGATAAATTATCTTGAGCTTCAAGAGGAAAAATCTACTGCATTCTAAACTCAGAGGACACATAAAGCACATAAGATGCAGGACCATAACCTTCTGTGACCATCCTCAGCAGCCTAGACCTGGCTTGCCTTGGAGGTAAAACACAGGACACTGTACCTGGAGAGACAACACACTGACTCTCATTCTGCATCAGGAAATGGGTTCATCCCAAAGAACTCTACCTAGAAGGACTCCCATCCACCCATCACTAGTGAGGTGGGCCTGCTCTGTGACATGGATAAACCAAGCACTCTCTCTTGCCAGGTGAGGAGGCTCATGTTTCTATGACTTTTATCAAGAGCAAGAAGGCAGCAAGAAGGCCAAGAAAGATGTGTAACTGACAGCAACACATGATCTGTCATCACCTCCCCAAGAGGCAAAAACAAAATGAGTAAAAGCAAATGTAAAAATTATATGCTATAAAACAGATGTAATAGTCTGGAAAAACTTTAGACAAAATTCCATTACCCTCCAGGTCTTGCCTGAACAAATAGAGACTGGTTCTCATTGCACCAAAAACAAATTACATATTGTTAGGTCACCAGACTGCCCTACAGAAAAAGTCTCTGACAAGGAGTCAAGAGGTTTTAAACCAAATTCTGAAAAGCTGTGTGAACTCTAGACATCCATTACTGTACTGAAAATAATGGAGGAGGCTATCCAGTTCAAAGGATAACTGTGATAAATGTAATACAATTTGGAGTAGGGAAAAAAGCTCCAATTGCTTGAGGAAAAAGCCATTAAAAATGTAATAACATCTTTTTTTTTAACCTCTCCCCTTATTTCTTCTTCGATTCAAGGTAATTGTGAAAAACAAATATTGCCTGTCTAGCTTTTTCTGTCTCGACCTGAAGATCTGCTGTTGAAAAGCAAAAGCTACAAAACAACATCTCAATTCAATAGCTGCCCAGGATTTAAGAATATTATCAGCCACACCGACTGCTCAATACATTGATTCTGAGTCCTCGAGCTTGACCGGACTACTGGACAGGCAGAAACACACACACAATACCAACAGTCCGCCTTTCCCAAAAAATTCTGTTTCTTCCAGTCTTTTTATCAGAGCCTCAAAGTAATCAGAATGATTTCATTTCTTCCTGGCCCTATAGGGCTTCATGAACATTTTAAAATATGTTTGAAAATACTTACGGGGAAACAGACTTGGCCCAGTGGCTAGGGCGTCCGTCTACCACATGGGAGGTCCACGGTTCAAACCCCGGGCCTCCTTGACCCGTGTGGAGCTGGCCCATGCGCAGTGCTGATGCGCGCAAGGAGTGCCGCCCCACGCAGGAGTGTCCCCCGCGCCACGCGCAAGGAGTGTGCCCCGTAAGGAGAGCCGCCCAGCGGGAAAGAAAGTGCAGCCTGCCCAGAAATGGCGCCGCCTGCACTTCCCACCGCTGACGACAACAGAAGCGGACAAAGAAACAAGACGCAGCAAATAGACACAGAGAACAGACAACCGGGGGAGGGGGGGGATTAAATAAATAAATAAATAAATCTTTTAAAAAAAAAAAATACTTAGGTACACAGTGCCTTTCCTAAGAACCCTGAAACAACAGCCCAGTTCTGAAACAAAGAAAACCAACTTAGTAAATGAGTTGGGCTAAGAGATGGGTAGGAGGGGAGAGGGAAGAACCTAAGAACAATCTTAAGCATATTTCAAAAAAGAACAAACTGGCAGAAACACAAATTTTTTTTAAAGTGAAAGGCCTAAAGAACTATAAAGAAACCTGGCTAGATGAATATTACCTACTTCAGAAAGAATAAACTGTTAGTAAAAACAAAAGCACCTTGGTAATGGTATACTAAGGATTACACTAAAACAAGGAAGAGAATTAATCGAGCAAAGATCTATCTACAGCAAACTAGACCACCAAAGACTGGTTGTAATGTGAGACCTGAGAAGACAAATGCAAAGCTCTTAATTATGAAGACAATTATAAGCCAGGAACATGGTAATCACAATTAGGAAGATAAATGAACACATCTCCAAGATTACCATGGTATCAAACATGGATATGGAGAAGCCCCAGAAAGCATTTCCTCAGCACGTGAGAGTCAGTGAAAGACCACAGACACTAATATGCCTACGCATTACACTTCAAAGGCAAATAGGGGGCCCTAAAACCTAGTGTGAAGGAAGGAAAAGTGACATGGAAGGGAATACGAAGGTAAGTACCCAGTTTAACTATCTTTTCTCCTTGAGAGCAAAGAACATTTTAAGCCTTGAAGGCCTACAGGAACCTGTCTACATCTTCACAGCTGCGATATAGGAAATAACAGAAATATGATTAATAAGAGACATATATCTTAAAAATCAATGGATCAATGTATTGGCAATGGACAAGGTTGAGAATATTAAATAAAAAAATAACCTTGAAAATTCCTCACCTCTCAATCTGATTCCCCTCTTTGTATATAGCTGCTTATATTAGACAACCAAAGGGATGCTGATATAAAATACCAGAAATCGGTTGGTTTTCATAAAGGGTATTTATTTGGGGTGGAAGCTTACAGTCACCAGGCTATAAAGGTTAAGTTACTTCCCTCACCAAAGTCTTGCCACATGTTGGAGAAAGATGTACCAATATCTGCCAGGGCTCAGGCTTCCTGGGTTCCTTTCTTCCCAGGGCTTGCTTCTCTCTGTGGTCAGGGTTCCTCTCTTCCCAGGGCTTGCTTCTCTTTCCTCACAACCAAACTCCTCTGTATGCTTACTTCCCAGGGCTCCAGCTCAAGACTCCAGCATCAAAAATCCAACAACAAAAACTCTAACTCTGTCCTTTGTCATGTCTTTTACCTTTGAGTCCTCACCCTTCAAGGGGTGGGGAGTCAACACTGTGCTGACGTGGCCCAATCAGAAAGCTTTAATCATTATTTAATCAAGTAAAAGTAAAACCTCTGAATCCAAGACACTCTAATACACCCAGAGGAAAAGACCAGTTTACAAACATAATCCAATGTTTCTTTTTGGAATTCATCAATAATATCAAACTGTTACACTGCTATTTCTGGCTATTCTTTGCAAAATTATTTGTTTATTAAGCAGTTTTATTGAGATATATTCACATACCATATGATCTATCCAAAGCATATAATCAAAAAAAAAAAAAACAAATTTATTTAAAAAACAAAAACAAAGTGTATAATCAATGCCTTTTAGTATAATCACTGTATGGTACATTCATCATCTCAGAAATTTTGGGGAAGCAGATTTGGTTCAAGATGACACAACAAAAAGAGACACAGATTCCTGGTGCCGCTGACAAGAATAGAAGCGGACACAGAAGAACACACAGCGAATGGACACAGAGAGCAGACAACTGGGGGGGAGGGAAATAAAATTAAAAATAAATCTTTTTTAAAAAAAAGAAATTTTGGTTCTCTATTTTTGTTTATTATTATTGAAATAATGAAAATGGTCTAATAACGATTGAATGCACAACTATGTGATTATACCAAGTACCATTAATTATACAGTTTGGATGAGTTGTATGCTTTATTAATCTGTATCAATAAAGTTGATTTGTTAAAAAAAAAAAAACACAACCTTGGCAGGGAGAAAAGGAACTGGGCTTGAATAAGCAAGTTAGTGCTCACTATCAAAATGTATACATAGCATAACTGGAGTTACAAGAGACTGACTTATTTAACAGAAGAGAATTATTTTCTTTTTGGTAAACAGTAAAATTTTAATGAACTTTTTAATTATAGTATTAAAAAATACTTTTATCAGTCCATCTGATCCAAACTCTTAAATAAGTAAAAGTTGGCATGAAGATTATAAATAACAAGCTTAGCCTTTGAAAGAGGACAGACAATTCTTTCCGGGATAAAAGAAGGCTGACATAGTAAGTAGCAATGTTTTTAAAAGGAATAAATGCCCACACTTAGCCTGACTTTTTCAGCAAAGTATAAATCAATATGAACACATCGTCAGTGCAGGTGTCAGCTTTAGAGTTCATATAGTAAAGAAAGGACTGAAATAGACTCTATGGAGAATAGAATACAATTACAATCAGAAATTTTTCTATAATTCCCAAGGATTCATAAGAGTAAAGGAGGACAGACATAAACCCTAAGAATCCTATCAAAGGGAAATAAAAATAAATAAATAAAAAGGGGAAAAGCTCCATTAAAGAAATATTTTGATATCAAAATTTTTGGAAAACAGGAAGCGGATGTGGCTCAAGCAGTTGAGTGCCTGCTTCCCACATGGGAGGTTCTGGGTTCAGTTTCTGGTGCCTCCTAAAAAAACAAAAAACAAACAACAAGCAACAAGCAAAACGAAAAAAAAACCAGCTCAGGGAAGTTGATGTGGCTCAGTGGTTGAGCACTGGCTTCCCACATACAAGGTCCCAAGTTCAATCTCTGGTCTCCAGGACCTCAAAAAAAAAAAAAAAAAAATTTTTTTTTGGTAACAAAAATAAAATAGGTGAGATGAAGACATTATGTCATACACCTCACTTAAAAGAAATATGTACAATTTTAATTTTAAAAAGCCTGACTGTAAAGTTCTTTAAGTCACAGGTTTCATGAGAAGAGAGACCCTACCTAGTTTTATTCACCAGCAGCGTCAGACACACAGATATCCTCCATAAATACTTAAATTTTGTTGTTTTATATAATTTCCACTAAAGAAACTACATGAATAGAAAGAGCAAATATGCATGCAAGGTGACAGGACATCAATACAGGATTATCTAAATCTTTTTTTCTTTAAGTTTTTTTTTCTCCCCTTCCCTGCCTCCCCCTATTGTCTGCTCTCTGTGTCCATTCACTGTGTATTCTACTTTGTCTGCTTGCTTTCTTGTCAGTGGCACTGGGGATCTGTGTCTTTTTGTTGCTTCATCTTGCTGCTTCAGCTCTCCATGTATATGGCACCACTCCTGGGCAAGCTGCACTTTTTTCATGCGGGGTGGCTCTCCTTATGGGGTGCACTCCTTGCGCACAGGGCTCCCCTACACGGGGGACATCTCTGTGTGGCACGGCACTCCTTGTATGCATCAGAGCTGCACATGGGCCATCTCACCACATGGGTGAGGAAGCCCTGGGTTTGACCTCTGGACCTCCCATGTGGTAGGCAGAGGCTCTATCAGTTGAGCCAAATCTGCTTCCCTATCTAAATCTTTTTTTTTCCCTCTCCTCTCCCTCCCCCCCAGTTGTCTGCTCTGTGTCCATTTGCTGTATGTTCTTTTGTGATCGCTTCTATCCTTATCAGTGGCACTGGGAATCTGTGTTTCTTTTTGTTGCATCATCTTGTTGTGTCAGCTCTCTGTGTGTGCAGCGCCATTCTTGGGCAGGCTGCACTTTCTTCCGCACTGGGCAGCTCTCCTTACGGGGTGCACTCCTTGCGCGTGGGGCTCCCTACACAGGAGACACCCCAGCATGGCAGGGCACTCCTTGCGCGCATCAGGACTGCGCATGGGCAGCTCCACACGGGTCAAGGAGGCCCGGGGTTTGAACCGTGGACCTCCCATGTGGTAGTCAGACGCCCTAACCACTGGGCCAAGTCCCCTTCCCCCTATCTAAATCTTAATACCAGATTTAAATGGACTAATTTCTGCTACAAAACAAAGGATCACAGTAAGAACTTTAATAAGGTAAGTAGCATACTAAACTTCAAGAACCTCTTCTCTAAGTAAGCAAAGCTTAAGTTTTTTTCCAGATAAATAAAGCATAGAGATAGGCAAGGTCACTACATATGAGTGAAATATATCTACCATATTGATAGAAATCAAAAAGAAGAGATGATAAATACAAATAAAGATTAATTAGAATATTACTAAAAATATTTCAAACTTAAGAAATCCAATTAACAAAATAGAAACAAAGGAATATCACCAAGTATTATGAAATATTTCAAACATACAAAAAAGATTAGAGAATAAGAAAAGAAACTTCCATTCACCCAGCTCTACTAAATCTTGACATCTGGCTAAATTTACTCAGGTGTTTTTTATAAAGGAATAAAATATTTCAAACATAGACGAAGCTCCCAATATACTTCCTACCTCATCCCTCTTCTCCTCCCTCCTACCCCAGAGGTAACCACTGTTCTAAAGCTGAAGTGAATCATTCCCATGTACACATTTATCATGAACATATAAGGTATAAGGTATTATTTCACATATTTAACCTTTTAAATAAAGTAATAATTGATTACATATGTACTCAACATTATGATTTCTGAGACTCATTCATGGTGATAAACTCAATTCTAGTTTAGTCATTTTAATATCTAAAAATTATATTCTTCAAACTCCAATTAATGGACATTTATGATGCTCTTTAACTTTTGCTAAACCAAACTTTCTTGTTCGACTGCATCCTTGTACAAAGTCCTAGAAAAGAAACTCTAGAGCCTAAGAAAAGGAAGTGCCGAGTACCCTTTCTTTTTAAAACCTCTTTTTACTTAGGTAAATAACCTTTATTGCAGTATAAGGAGTATTTTCATATTTAACCAAAGGGTCTGACAGAGACAACCTTAAGGTATTGGCTGTGTGAAAAAATTAAATTCTGACTTTCCCACATCAACCAGAGTATCTGGTTAGCAAACACATTTGAAACAGAAAGCAACACCTCTCAGTAATGAGAAATTACCTGTGTAATATTTTTAGAAGACATAAGTGCCTGATGATAAAATATGCGGCCAAAATGATCTCGATCTGGAAATACGTCAGCTTGTCGAGGTAAGTTTGCTCCTCCTGAATCAACTGAAGACACGAGGGAAATGAGAGAAATAAGCGTATCTCCATGTTTATCAATGACAGCTTCACGTTGTAATCACATAATCTAGCCTTGTCTCTCTCTGGTCCCTCAATGAAACCAAACTGACTCACTGTTCTCCGAATTTCTATTAGATATTTCCATCTCTGTGTAAAATTCCACTTGAAATATTTATGGTCCTCATCCTTTGAGAACTCACTACAGCCCCACAAACACCATAAATTCTTAGCCAGTTCAGCTGAAAAAGTAGTTTTCCCTCTTCTATCCCAATACAAAAATCACAATAGAATTCATGTGGCAATTTATCACATATTGCCTTCTGGTCCTATTTTTTTTGCAGAACAAAGTAGTGGATAAAGAATGTCAGCTGGGTTCAAAACAGAGCTTCATTACTTCATAGCTATGTGATTATAGGAGTATTTCCCAGCCATTCTATGCCTTAGCTCAGCATCTTTGAAATTAGGATAATAACAGTAGCTGTCACATATAGCTGTTGTTAGGATGAAATGAAATAATGCTTATTATTCATTAAATTAGTTCACCACATATTGTGGATGTACACAGTAAATGGTTTTTAAAAAGTTTGCTAATCCTATACCTATACCTATTATTATGGCCTGAAAGTATCAAGTCTTTATCATTATTTATTTCACACTTTATATTCGGTCTCCAAATCACCACAAGTTCCACAAGGACAGGGACACTCTTCACTGTGTCCCTTAGAGTGTTTGGCAAGTACCTGCAAATATTAGGGCCTCATTTGCTGTTTTCTGTATGTGAAAAGAAGTTCATACTGTGAGTCAACCAGGTACCTATTCAAATACCTGCATAGATGGACAATATATGTGGGGTTTTACCTAAACTAATATCCAAGAAATGCCCATTTTAAACTCTCTTGCACATAGGTTCTTTGTGAAATGCCCTTAAATTTAAGAGTATTTCAATTTCAAATATAAATTTACTTTCATTTCAAATTATATTTACTTTAAATTATATCTCCTCAATTTATAGAATCATTTAATACAGTACACGTGGCACTCAAGAGATCCATAAATATTAGTTATTATTTTTTCAAAGTTTGAACCCGTTACTATAGAAGAAGAAAATCCAAGCATGTCAAGAGAAAGATAAACTGGCATACACCAAAATATTATCAAGAGTTATTCCTAAGTGAGATTATGGGAAATTTTTGTTTACTCTCCCCAGTCCCGAGAATTTTCAGCCATGAACATGCATGTCCTTTGTAATCAAGGGAGAAGCAAAAAGTTTTTTAAAACACCCTTTGATACTACTTCACAGATAACCTTCTACGTAGTAATTTTGCCAGCTAAATAGCTTATTTTACAACTCTTGAGACTTACCCAAGTAGATGCATGTAAGCCTGTTTTGCAGCGCAATCTCTTGTGCACGTATATGTTTTTTCACAGTGACCGGGTAGTAGGTACCTCCTTTGACAGTGGCATCATTGGCAACAATCATACATTCCACTCTGAAAGGCAGAAATTTCATTGGAAGGAGAATATTGAGAATTTACTAAAGGCCAGTGAGATAAGCCAGGCAAAGAAGGACAAATACTACATGATCTCACTAATATGAACTCATTATAAGCAAACTCACCAAAGTAGAATATAGAAGATAGGTTACCAGGAGATAGAATAGGGGTAAAGGATAGGGAACTGATGCTTAATCTGTGCAGAATTTAAAATTAGGTTGATATGGGAATGGATGTGGCTCGAGTGGTTGAGCACCTGCTTCCCACATGGGAGGTACCAGGTTTAGTTCGTGGTGCCTCCTAAAAAAAAACAAAAAAACCAGCAACAAGCACACAAATGAAAAAACCAGCTCAGGGGAGGTGACGTAGCTCAGTAGTTGAGTACCAGGTTCCCATTTACAAGGCCCCAAATTCAATCCTCAGCCCTGGTATTTAAAAAAAATAAATTTAAAAAAAATTAAAAATTGGCTGATTGTGGAGAGAGGTGATAGTAGTATGGTCTTGTGAGTGTAAATAGCAGCACTGAGGCTATTATGTCTGTGAGTGTGGTTGAAGGGAGAGGTTTTGGGTTGTATATGTTACTCCAAGGAAAGCAAGAGGATAAAACATGGCATTGTGTAACACAGTGAACCCTATGGGGGCAAAGATTAATAATATAAATATAAGAATGTTCTTTCAGGATCTAAAATATCTAGTACATGGTGTTGATATTAAGGCGGTGTATGGGGAGAAAATACACCTAAAGCAAAATACAGACCATAGTTAACAGTAACATTTTAATATTCTTACATCAAATGTAACAGAGGTACCACACCAATGATAAATGACAAAAATAAGGGAAGTTTGGAAATGTTGCATATTTTATTATTAGAAAAATGTTATAAGTCATAGAAAAAAAACAAATTTCGCTGTAAGTTATACTGTTTCACATGGTCCGGTGTCTAGAGAGACAGAGCCTTTTAAACAGCTTGAAATTTATATAGCTACATACTTCTATGGTATATAAATGTAGCCTTGTTGCCATAGGTATGTTTTCTGGATAAAGGCCTGCACAGTAGTTAACAAAATGTTAAACTTCCTTCCTGGGGAAGTCCAACTACTTTTTCAAATGAGATGGCCAGAGGCTCTGGAACATTTAAGCCCTGCCTAATAAAGGAAAATAGGCTAATAAGCCAAGACTTTGATCTTGATCTTAATGATCTTATGACCTTTAGTCCTGAAATAATGAAACTAAGCCTAATTTTAATTATGCCTAAGAGTTGCCTCCTGGGAGCCGAAGTGGCTCAGTGGTTGAGCATCTACTTCCAACATACAAGGTCCCAGGTTCAATCCTGGGCCTAGTACCTAAAAACAAAACAGAGCTGCCTTCTGAAAACCTCCTTGTTACTCAAATGTGGCCTCTCCCTAAGCCAAACACAGCAAATAAACTCACTACCTTCCCCCCAACATGGGACTTGATCCCAGGGATGAGCCTCCCTGGCACCAAGGGATTATTACCAAGCATTAATCAGTGAAGCATTTGAAGAAAGACCTTAATAAAAAGAGGGAATCAGTAAATAAAAGAGTTTTCAGGGGAGTAGATGTAGCTCAGTGGATGAGCACCTGCTTCCCATCGGTTCATTCCCTGTACCTCATTTTAAAAAAGTGTTTTCATGGCTACAAGGGAGTCAGGAGGTCATTAGGGAGGTTTAGTCAGCTCTCAGTCAGACTCCACAAAATGCTGCAGTAAATGAAGCCACAAAGAAAAGTGCTCCTGAAGGCCCTAAGGACATCCAGACACCATAGGCAAGCCACATACCACACGAAATCAACAACCCTTCAGTGGGCTCTATCTGGGAATATATGAAACGCTATTTCCCCAATATAATATAGCTATACTCATTTACAAATGCCCTAATCATGATTTCTCAACTTCCTTCATTTGAACCAATAATTTTTAATTTACTTGTTAAGTATATTTCTCAGAACTTTAAGCCTTCAGATTGTTTCTATGTCAGTGCTGAAACTCAGCAGAGAGGTGGCCAACTCCTACTCTCCAATTCTTTGGGCCTGCCCAGGACAACTAACAAAATGATGATGATGGGCCAGCCTTACCCCAAAAGGAATACAAGCAAAATAATTCCATTCCTCTGCCCCATAATATTTACATCCCTTCTCAGACTGAAGTAGAGTAGCCTAGTCCCAAATCCCACAAGACTGAGAAATGATCAAAAAATAAGGGGGGGAGTGTAACCACTGACTAAAGTAGATTTATTGGTATTGTAGTTGTTATTTTGTGTTAACAGACTAACATGTAATAACGATATTAAAAAATTTAAAAAGTTAAAGGCCAATTACTGAGGGTCCAACAGTGAGACCATGATACTAATGACTATGCTTGTGAGCCTATATGCCTGAAATAAGAACAAGGCCTAGAGTAGCACTGTGCCTAGGAATTTCCTCCTGACAGCCTTCATGTTACTCAAATGTGGCCAGTCTCGAAGCCAAACTCAGCATGTAAATGCAATGCCTTCCCCCCAGTGTGGGACATGACACCCGGGGATGAGCCTCCCTGGCACCGAGGGATCACTACCAAATACCAGATGAAGATGCAACTAGAAAATGACCTTGAATTAAAGGTTCAATGCGGATCAGCAGAATATCCCTGTCTACATATAATAACAGGACTTTAAAATGCTGTTTGACCTAATGTAAGGGGGAAATGGAAAGGAGAAATGAGTTTATATGGCTACGAGTCTCTCAAAAAGAGTCTGGAGGTTGTCAGAAGGATTGCCCTTATGCACAACTGAGCAGAGTCTAAGAGACAGATAAAGTAGATACAACCCCAGGTATTGGTTCCTTTGAGGGCTAAAGAGACCCACGGGTTCTATGATCATGGCAGATGGGGTTCACTGCCATGGCAGATGGCCCTTCTTTGGAGCTGGTGTTTCTGCGTGATGAAACTGGACTCAGATGGGATCTCTTTTCACAAGACTTTCATGCTACTTTACTGGAATTGTAGTTGGTGTTGGGATTTAAGATATATTTAGGGGATTTGAATCTCTGGACTGACAATAGGATAGCCAGGCCCTGAGCCTCAACAGACTTCGGCTCCTACACTCTGATTTATTGGACTCACCCCACTCAGCTAAGATGGAGTTGAAGAAGGACAACCACCACACCATGGAGCCTAGAGTGCCTACAACTGAAAGCAGGAGGATTGCATCCAGTATCCAAGTGGAATCTGAGCCTCCTCGTGACATAGAGGTGCAACGGACATAACCAATCCAAGGTTCACAGAGAAAAGGTGGCATTGGAGTGGGAAAAGTGGACATGGTGGCTGATGGGGATAGGGAATGGCAGGAAGAAATGAAATGTGGAGGCGTTTTTGGGACTTGGAGTTGCCCTGGATGGTGCTTCAGGGGCAATCACCAGACATTGTAAATCCTCCCAGGGCCCACTGGATGGAACGTGGGAGAGTATGGGCTATGATGTGGACCATTGACCATGAGGTGCAGAGGTGCCCAGAGATGTACTTACCAAATGCAATGGATGTGTCATGATGATGGGAGTGAGTGTTACTGGGGGGAGAGTGGTGGGGTGGGGGTGGTGAGGTTGAATGGGACCTCATATTTTTTTAATGTAATATTTTTACAAAATGAATAAAATTTTTAAAAAATAAATAAATAAATACAGGCCAATTACATCTTATTCTAAGATACTCCATTATGACCTTCAATTTCTAGCATATACAACTGAATGACATTCATTAGTAGCAAACCTCACGTTATAAAAATGAGCTTTTATCACAGTTCTCATATTCATTTATATGATACAAAATAATCACTTTTAACAGTTTACAAATTTGCACTTCCTTTTTAAAGAGTCATCAATCCTAGAGAAATAGTAAAAAACTAACGACCTAAGGTGTATTTCATACTGCTATTCTGAATGAAAGTCCTAACAAGATTTTTTTTAAAATTCCAAGTCTTAATGATGAGGGAAACCCTCATAATAAACCTTGAAAGTTTCTTTGTAGGAAGGTAATTTGCAAAGCTAAAAACTGGCCAGTCAAGAGTAGTGATACTTATTTTTTATATTTTCAAAAGTTCTTCAAAGTTGTTGCATATTCTTTTCTATAAAAGTAAAAAGTTTAAAATATAGTCTTATATTGTTAACCACAGACATAAATTTTAAAACAGCACATTTAAACATATGAAAGTTATAAGGAGTTATCAATAGGGCCCTTTCTCATCAAAATCAGTTTGTTAGGTATAAGGGTCCACAAGTTACACAAAAAAGAGCAGTATGGTGAGTGAAGATGCCTGACAAGGAAAACTTTGTAATACTACTGCCTGGAAGTCTTGAGACCAGATGACAACCATGAGTTCTTTACAAAATTTAACTTTTTATATTTATGATGATTTTTTAATCTCATTTTATATTCTCTGGAAACTCTAAAATAACTCACTGAATTCCTGTGGAAAACAAAGTGGAGAAGAACACTAAACTTGCAGCTTGGGTTAGTGAGCATTGTGCTCCTCATATCAGGATATGTGACTAGAGGGCTCAACACCAGACAAACAGGCTTCTCTCTCTGGAGCATCAATTTTATTGACCAGATCATAGGAAACATCTTCCACATTAAAATTAACATTTTATAAAGTGAAATACAAATTTTCAATGACTTTTAGATGACACAGACTAGACATCAAGAAATCTAGGCTTGTGCCAGGCTACTGGGCCATAACCCCACACTTCTCTGCCACTAGGTATCACCGAAAAAAGCTCACGTAGTTCTGATAAATGGAAATAGGCCAGGCTGAGAAGTCAGACAATGCTAGACTGAAATTCTAGCTCTGTCATCTGTTAATTACATGAACTTGGATAAGTGTCACTGACACTTTTCCTTCTCTATTAAAATGTCACAGAATTATTACAGAATAGGAAACAAAATTAGTCCACAAAACTACTGTTCGGGACATCAGTTAGTTATGCTTGTCCAGCATGCATTATTCTGACAACAAAACTCCTTTTACTTACAGAATTACTTCTCTCCTTAATCCATGTTGTTCAAGTGGAGCAAACCCCAGAGCCCAACTTCAGAAGTGAGCAAAAAAACAGGCCTTTCTAATCACAGTCTAAACTGATGGTTCAGCAAAGTGCAAAGTCTCCAAGTCTACCCCCTCAGGAGCCCCCCTCCACTGCAGCTACTAAGCACATAGAATATTATACCTAATGTAAACTATGGACACAGTTAATAGCTATTTTAGTAATCTTTCATCAATTATAACAAAGGTAACTACTGCTTAAAAAAAAAAGTACAATTACAAAAAAATAAAAGAATGAAGGTGGACCCTACCTCATACCATATAAAAAAATTAACTCAAAATAGATCAATGACCTAAACATAAGAACTAAAACTACAAAACTCCTAGAAGAAGACATAGGGGAATATCTTCAGGACCTTTTGTTAGGCAATGGATTCTTAAACTTTATATCAAAAGCACAAGCAACAGGGAAAGGGATGTGGCTCAAGCAGTTGGGCTCTGTTTACCACATAGAAGGTCCAGGGTTCGATGCCCAGGGCCTCCTGGTGAAGGTAAGCTGGCCTGCGCAGCGAGCTGGCCCATGTGGAACGCCAGCCCATGTGCAACTGCCGCCCCCTGCGGAAATGCCACCCCACGCAGGAGTGCCGCTCCACACAGGAGTGCCAGCTGACACAGAGAGCTGGCAGGGCAAGATGATGCAATAAGAGACACAGAGGAGAGACAATAAGAGACATAGCAGAACAGGGAGCTGAGGTGGCACAAAAGAATGGTCACCTCTCTCCCACTCTGGAAGGTCCCAGTATCGGTTCCCAGAGCCGCCAATGAGAAGACAAGCAGACACAGAACACACAGTGAAGAGACATAAAAAGCAGACAACAGGGGAGTGGGGGGAGAGAAATAAATAAATCCTTTAAAAAAAAAAAAAAGGCACAAGCAACAAAAATAAAATAGATAAATTGCACATCATGAAAATTTAAAACTTTTGCACTTCAAAGGATATTAGCAAGTGAAGACAACCTACAGAATGTGAGAATATATTTGGAAACTATATATATGTTAAGGGCTTAATATCCAATTACATTGGACATATATATCAAGAACTCCTACACTCAACAAGGAAATAGCAAAAAGCCCAATTTCAAAAATGGACAAATACTGGGAAACACACTTCTCCAAAGAAGATTAAAAAATAGCAACAATCACAAGAAAAGATGTTCATCATCATTAGCTATTACAGAAATGTAAATCAAAACTACAATAAGAGGGAAGCAGACTTGGCCCAATGGATAGAGTGGATGCCTACCACATGGGAGGTCCGCAGTTCAAACCCTGGGCCTCCTTGACCCGTGTGGAGCTGCCCGTGCTCAGTGCTGATGCACACAAGGAGTGCCATGCCATGCAGGGGTGTCCCCTGCGTAACGGAGCCCCACGCACAAGGAGTGCGCCCCATAAGGAGAGCAGCCCAGCACGAAAGAAAGTGCAGCCTGCCCAGGAATGAAGCCGCACACACGAGAGCTGACACAACAAGATGATGCAACAAAAAGCAACACAGATTCCTGGTGCCGCTGATAAGGATAGAAGCAGTCACAGAAGAACACACAGCAAATTGGACACAGAGAGCAGACAACTGGGTGGGGGGGAATAAATAATAAATCTTAAAAAAAAAAAAACTACAATGAGATACCATTTCACACCACAGAGGTGGTAATTATTTTAAAAACGGAAAATACCAACCGCTGATAAGGATATGAAGAAAAAAGAACCATGGTATATAGTTGGTGGGAATGTCAAATAGTACAGCCACTGTAGAAAACAGTTTGGCAGTTCCTCAGACAGTTTAGTACAGAATTATCATATGACTCGGGATTCCCGCTTCTGAATACATACCCAGAAGAATTGAAAACAGGGACTCAGTGATATTTGTACACCAATGCTTATAACAGCACTATTCACAACAACCAAATGGCCATCAATGGATGAATGGATAAACAAAAGGGGTATATACATATAATGGAATACTATTCAGCCATAAAAAAGAATGAAGTTCTGATACATGCAACAACATAGATGAACCTGAAGACAACATGTTGAATGACATAAACACAAAAGGAAAGATATTGTATGCTTTCACTTTTATGAAATCACTAGAATATATCATAAAAACGGAAAATAAATTACAGATTCCTGGGAAAAGGGAGCAGAGGAAAGGGGATCAGGGAATGGGGAGTTATTGCTTAATAAGTGCAGAGCTTCTGTTTGGCAGAATAAAAAAGTTTTGATAAAGGATGGTAGCAATGATAGCATCACATTGTGAATATAATTAAGGCTATGAATTGTATGCTTGAATGTGGTCAAAACAGAAAATTTTATGTTGTGCAAGTTACCATAGTTAAAAAAAAAAAAAAAAAGGTGCCTGTGGAGCCTTTGAATATGCATGCAAAGCCCATATCCAGAGATTTTGATTAAATACATTAGTCTGTACTGGAGCCCAAAGACTTTCCCTGTAGTTCCCCAGCACCCCCAGCACCCTTTAATTTCTGTCTTTAAAGCTCTACAGATGACTCCAATACAAGTCTAATACAAGCCTGACACCAGTCTTAAATAACATAAATAGCATAAAACTTGCACATAAGTGAGTGCCTGATGCTTGCGACTTGTCGGGCTTCTTCCCACCCCACACTGCCGAGTGTGCGTAGAATGGGCACTCACCCCGAAACCCTTCCAATGCCTGTAATAATGCCACCTGCAGGAACCTCCTCATTACCATACAGCTGGTACCCTGCAAACTGGGAAAATTCCAGAAACGGAGACCTACAAGGAAGAAAGGATATTGCTTGAATTAACGTCATAGAAAAAAATTATATTTAGATAATGTTCTAGTTACACATGGAAGAGGTAAGTTTTTTTTTTCTTTAATGGAGGGTTGTTTCAAATATGCATATTGTAAACAAATTCTACAAAGAATATCTAAAAAAAAATCCAGTTTTAATATTTTGGGGATGTATATGGTATATCTACACAGCAGAACACTAGGTATTTATTTTAAAAGATGTTGTAGAAATGTGTTTATTAATAAAGAGTACAGCAGCTAAACTCTTAGATTGTGCTTCCCATGTGCCAGGCACTCTTCTAAGAGCTTAGAAACATTAACTCATTTACTTCTCAGAACTACCCCAAGGTGGACCCTATTACAATCCTGATATATTGATGAGGAAACTGAGACACACAAAGATTAAGGAACTCTCTAAGATCACACAACTAGTCAGCAGCAGAGCTGGCATTTTAATCCTAGCAGTCAGGCTACTCACCACTACACTACTCCACCTGCCACTCAGTTAAACATTCAAGACAGGAAAGCGGACATGGCTCAACTGATAGAGCATCCATCTACCATATGGAGGGTCCAGGGTTCGATCCCCAGGGCCACCTGACCAGTGTGGTGAGCGGGCCATGCACAGTGTTGCCATGCGCAAGGAGTCCCATGCCATGCAGGGCGCCCCCGCATAGGGGTGCTCCATACACAAGGAGTGCACCCCACAAGGAGAGCTGCCCCGCATGAAAAAAGAGCAGCCCACCCAGGAGTGGTGCCGCACACATGGAGCGCTGACACAGCAAAATGACACAACAAAAAAGAGATGCAGTTTCCCAGTGCCACCTGATAATACAAGCAAATGCAGAAGAATACACAGCGAATGGACACAGAGAGCAGACAACAGGGGGGAAGGGGAGAGAAATAAATAAAATACATCTAAAAAAAAACAAAACATTCTAGACACATTAAGTGGGGGGAATAAGGAGAGGGGGGTTTCCCAAACACATCTAGCAGGATTCCTTTTTTAAAAAAAACATATAGGTAGCTGTCTGATACATATATACATAGACTAGTCCAGAAGGACATGCACGAGGTGTTATAATCCTATAGTGTGATAATACTTTCAAAATTTAAAATATTTTTTTCAATTATTACAATAAGAACCAGAATTCAAAATCATTTATATATAAAATGATCTAATAAAGTGCCATGGAAAAGAATACTCCGAGTTAGTACTGGAGTATGTACCAACCCTGGGTCTATTAGATTGTCAATTCTTTCTCTGGGTAACAGTTTTCCTCTTGATATGTGAAGTGCCCGGGCTCTCTCACCACCACCTATGAAAAAAACATCATTCCATTAGATTTACAGGATATAAGGTCCCCATTTAATTTAGTGACAGAGAAACACAATGCTTAGTCCAAAATATGGTGGCTTTTGAAAAAACTCAACCTATCCTGTGAGAAACTAATTTTTCATATCATTCGGTCAACTTACCAACTGCTAATTTTCTGAAATAAAAAACAGACATTTTAAAAAATCAATCTAGGAAAGCGGATGTGGCTCAACTGATAGAGTGTCCGCCTACCATATGGGAGGTTCAGGGTTCAAACCCAGCGCCTCCTGGCCTGTGTGGTGAGCTGGCCCGCACACAAGGAGTGCCCTGCCACGCAGGGCTGTCCACCACATAGGGGAGCCCCATGCACAAGGAGTGCGCCCCACGAGGAGAGATGCCCCACGCAAAAAAAAGCACAGCCTGCCCAGGAGTGGCACTGCACACACAGAGCTGATGCAATAAGATGATGCAACAAAAAGAGACACAGATTCTCAGTGCCGCTAACAAGAATGCAAGCACAGAAGAACACACAGCAAATGGACAGAGAGAGCAGACAATGGGGGAGGGGGATTAGGGAGGGAAGGAGAGAGAAATAAATTTTTTAAAAAATAAATCTTTAAACAAAAAAATCAATATAGGGGAACAGATGTAGCTCAAGTGGGTGAGCACCTGCTTCCCATGTAGGAGGTTCCAGGTTCGTTCCCCAGTACCTTCTAAAAACAAAACAAACAAACAAATGAAAAAACCAACTCAAGGCAACTGGTGTAGCTGACTGAGCATCAGCTTCACACATTCGAGGTCCCCGGTTCACTCCCCAGTCCCTGTAACTAAAAGAAAGGAAAAAAAATCAATCTAGGGGAGCAGGTATAGCTCAGTGATTAAGAGGCTGCTTCGTATGTACAAGGTCCAGGGTTCAATCCCTAGTAACTCCCCCCAAAAAAAAAATCGAACTACCCCTGGTCCTACCACATATAAAACGGTTTCTAAATTCACTAGCTACTGAGCAATTAAAGAAATTACACAGCATTTTTGTCAACAACTCATGCATTGCAAATACTACTTCATCTCCACCATATTTATTAAATACCTACTACATATATACACATACATGTTTACACCTTGTTACATGCCACGTGAAATTTGAAAAATTCCTGTCTTCAAGTTATACCAAGTAAAAGCAGTATTTCAGAAATGATTTCTGTGATAAGCACAATACGATTTACATAAAGCTGCCAATTATGACCCACAAATCTCTTTTAGGCCTGCAAATGGGACAGAGTGGAACATCTTACATAGCGGTTTAAAAGTTTACCATATTGTTATTTTCTTGACTCAGAGATTGTCCTCAAGTGTTTCCTGATGTTATTCACGTTATGACAAAAAGAATTTCAATAACTGAAAGCTTGCTGAAGTTACCTGTCCAGGCTGCTGAAGGCCAGAAGCACAGCCTCACTAGCCAACCCCACAGCTGAGGGGCTCAGAATCCGGGGAATCCCTACAAACCCCCCACGCAAACCAAGGTAACAGATTAGGAGCAGAAGTATCTAATGGTACCTCAGAATGTCTATGTTCATTGTTGCCCAGGAATTTCATCTTAGCATAGTCTTTGCTTAATATAGTCTTTCATAGCACACATCCAGTCTTTTAAAATGAAATGATTCTGGGAGGGAAAGACACAAGGCAGTGTGAATTAGGTCTGATCACTTTTCTCCCACCCACACCTGAGCAGGCCCTGAGGATGAGCTGAGAGGTGTGTGAGGAAGGGAAGGGTTGCAAAGGGGCAGAGAAATCTTTTGGACAAGGTGGATACATGTTCATTATCATGACTGTTCTGATGGTTTCATAGGTATACACATATCCCAAAGTTCATTCAAATTGTACACTTTAAATAGTGCAGCTTATTGTATGTCTCAAAAAGCTCTTTAAAAATAAGTAAGTATTAAAGGAAATGTGAACTTAAGGCACAGCAAGGAAGGCCAGGCCTGAGTTGAGAGCTCTTGTTAAGTCAGTAAGTGACATAAGTAGTGTCCAGGGGGCTGGCAGGGGAGAAGCTGTCAGGGGAGGGTGCAGTGACAAAGGTGAAACAAAAAAAAAAAAAAAAAAGGACTTAGGGCAACATAACTTCCTTAATTCTGACTAGAAGTCGGGTTCTTAACAAGAGGTCAATGAGCTTGAATTTAAATTTTAAAAAAAACATCATTCTTGTGGGGACGTGTTGACATGGGAATGATATATTTATTAAATAATACACAGTGTAGTGTAGACTTAGTAGGGGGTCCATGGTTTTCAAATGACTGGCAAAGGGGTCCATGGAACAAGAAAACTTAAGATGGCCTGGCCTAGAAGTTGGCCTTGCTGATTAACAGCAGCTGGTATATTCTGGCTTCATGAGGAAGAACTAGAAAAAGGTCTGGGCTTGAGGCAGACTCAGATCGCAGAATTAAGTTTCTCTGGGATTCTATCTGGCCTAGGATATTTGGACCACCACAAGAAGACAGCATGATACTATCACCTTAGTTTTCCAAGAACAGTTCTTCAGGATTTTACAATAAATATCTCCATTTCCACAGACTTAGTGCCAGAAAAACCTGATGTTTCCTTAAACTCTCATTTACCACATTGTATCTAATTTACCATATGCATCAATTCTAAGCCACACTTTTTTTTTCACATTTTAACATTCCTGAAATCTTCCAGACTCCAGCATTTTAAAACTCATTTTCAATCGCTGTCTGTCAGGGGGGCATTTATAACAAAGCTGTCTTTGCCGCTGCATGTACAAAGGTCAAACTGCTGTCACATCAACTGTGTAACAAATGTATGTGCACTGTTGGTACTACACATGTACACTTTAACTGCCTTTTTTTTTAACAATGGATATAATTTTTTTTATCCCCCACCCCACCCCGAGATGTCTCCCTCGTCTGTCTGCTCGTTGTCTGCTCATTTTGTTTAGGAGGCAATGAAAACCAAACCCAGGACCTCCCACGTGGGAGGCCAGTGCCCAGTCGCTTGAGCCACTTCCAGTCTCTGCTGGTTGCAGCGTCTGGGGCATCAGCTGGCTGCTGCGTCTGCTTCTTGTGGCAACTGCTCGTTGCTGCATCTTGCTGGTTGCAGCATCTGCTCATCTTCTTTAGGAGGCACCGGGATCCAAACCCATTTGGGAAGTGGGTGCCCAATGGCTTGAGCCACATCTGCTCCCCTTAACTGCCATTTAAAATGTCTTCCAAAAAATCTCACAGGCCTTAACTTTAGGTCATTAAAAGTCACTGTTTCAACTGCCAAAACAATACCCTTCCTTAAGCTGTAAAGTTATTATCTAGTGTAAAAAGTAAGCACTTCTGAATCCATCAAAATACTTTTACAGCCCTTTAATTAGCCTATGTTAATCAAAATACTTAGTTCTGGCTCTTGTGAGTAACACAGCTGGGTACTCCTTTTCTCCTACAGAAATGATTAAGTCTCTTCTCAAGCATCTCTCCAGTTCAAACAAGAACAAAAGGGGAGATTAAAGAGTGCCCCAGAAGAAACCGAAAACAAAGGCAGAAAAGGAAAAAACAAAAAGGTAGGCAAGAGTCAGCTACTTTTCCTCAACCTTTTTATCACAAATTCTACGAATGAAAAACTTCCAAGATTACTTGTGAAGTAACTTGAAAGTCCTGCCCTTTGCTCCTGTCTAAATTTATGTAGGAAGTTGCGTGAATTTTAAAATCAGATTGTCTAAATTCTACAGTGGCAGGAGAAAAAGAAAAGAAGAAAATGAGTAGAATTCCCTACCTATTGATCAACACAACTGCTAAGCCAAACTATGAGCATTCACATAACAAAATCACAGAAGAAAATACCCAGAGCAAGGAATACCAAAAAACAAAAAAACAAAAAAGCCCACACAACACATACACAGTTTGCTATTAAAATTAGGAGACTGTGGGAAACGGACTCTGGCCCAGTGGTTAGGGCGTCCGTCTACCATATGGGAGGTCCGCGGTTCAAACCCCGGGCCTCCTTGACCCGTGTGGAGCTGGCCCATGCACAGCGCTGATGCGCGCAAGGAGTGCCCTGCCATGCAGGGGTGTCCCCCGCGTGGGGGAGCCCCACGCGCAAGGAGTGCGCCCGTGAGGAGAGCCGCCCAGCGTGAAAAGAAAGAGCAGCCTGCCCAGGAATGGCGCCGCCCACACTTCCCGTGCCGCTGACGACAACAGAAGCAGACAAAGAAACAAGACGCAGCAAATAGACACAGAGAACAGACAACCAGGGGAGGGGGGGGAATTAAATAAATAAATCTTTAAAAAAAAAAAAAATTAGGAGACTGTTCAGAATCGCATTAAAAATGTGTAATTAGAGAGATTTATGGGTGATTTTTAATTTTTTCTTCTTTATACTTTTCTCTTTCCCAACATTTCTATATACTACATATTACTTTTAAATTTTAAAAGAAAGTATGTTTGTGTAATGTCCATTTTCACAGCAAAACAGGACTAATTGCAGGCAAAACTGTGAAGAAGGCCAAGTTTGTCCTGCCCCCTTCTCCCTCCTCTCCTCTCCTTTGGGGACCAGCCACAGGTCATCAGAACCCGCCATCCTCAGCAGGTGCTCAGTGCTAGGGGACTCCCGACTCCCTCCCTCACGCAAAATATCCAAGCGGAACAGGCGACACATCAAATAAAACTGTGATAACAGGCATAACTATTAATGAGATATCACCATTAACAAAACGTATTTTCAATTCGGCAAGGTGGTTTGTGTTTTTCTCTGCAGACAAAGCATTAATCCAAAATGCTTCAAATGTACGAATTTCAGCCACCTTTTCTTAAAAGCCTACTGGCAGGATATTTTACTCCTCAAATCATACTCAGAAGACAAGAAACCCAATCATTTTTTAACACCATTTTCCCAAACTAGGACAGGGGTTCCAAAGTGGCCTGGTTAAAAAACAAATAAAAAGACAGACAAATGTCCACTCTATTTGTTTATACAAGTCAAAACCCACCTACTTACACACCCTTGGTTAGAAGGGGGCTGGGCCAGTATAATTGACATTCACTGCTTTTGACTGCTCAGCTTTCCCTTTCCTCACTGGGCAAAAAATATGAAAAAAACTAACTGGGGAACAAAAAAAGGTCTACATAACAGCAAATGCATAATTAACCTTGAACAGATAAAAGTTTAATGCTACATGTTTTTCCTAAAATCAATAGCTATAAAGAGACATCTTAATTTAAAAATAAGGGAAGCGGACTTGGTCCAGTGGTTAGGGCGTCCATCTACCACATGGGAGGTCCGCGGTTCAAACCCCGGGCCTCCTTGACCCGTGAGCAGCTGACCCCTGCGCAGTGCTGATGCGCGCAAGGAGTGCCCTGCCACACAGGGGTGTCCCCCGCGTAGGGGAGCCCCACGCGCAAGGAGTGTTCCCGGTAAGGAGAGCCGAAAAGTGCAGCCTGTTCAGGAATGGCGCCGCACACACAGAGAGCTGACACAGCAAGATGACGCAACAAAAAGAAACACAGATTCCCGTGCTGCTGACAACAACAGAAGCGGACAAATAAGAACACGGAGCAAATGGACACAGAGAACAGACAAGTGGGGGGAGGGGTGAGAAATAAATAAAATAAATCTTTAAAAAAAATAAATAAGTTGAGAGTAAGTGTTGTGTTTACCTAATCTTACAGACTGTGCTCGTTCATGGAGCTGATTTACCAGCGCTTTCATTTGTTCATAGTTTTCCTGAAACAGAAACAAAAGGGGGGGGGGGTTTGAGGGTAATATTAGAAAGCAATTCTCTTCTTACCAAAATAAGGCTCAAGGAGAACACTGGTCTGGGCCACCTCTCCCCAGCCCACCCCAGCACACCCTCCAGCTGTCTCCACACCCTGCAGGGCCATGCCAGGGGTCTCCATCCTATGGAGGTGAAGTCCTGCTTTTCAATCTTGGGTCAAGCTCTTCACTGCCACCACCTCTCAGCCCACCTGTCCAAGCCTACCCATCTTTTAAAGCCTAACTCATCTTCCACTCCTAACTAATGCCATAACTAATGCCCCACTCACTCAGCATCCTTCTTCCTTAAACATCTCCTGAACCTAATTGATCTGTGATTCCATATTCTAAGGTATACAAGCCTTTTGAGGGTTAGAAGGTCATCTTATTTTCCCTGTGCACAATCCTAAGGAAATCCCAACCAATGCAGAAATACTTGATTACTGACATATTATACTTAAAAAGCCCAGGAAAAAACTGGATTCTGTTTTATGTTTAAACAAAAAACAAAACACTCTATATGTTTAGAACATTTCTGGAGTAATAAACAAGAAAACATTAACAGTAAAAAGTGGGACAAGGGTAGCAGGGTTAACTTTTCATCCCTCTGATGGTTTTGTTTTTTATTTCATAGTGGTGGGATTACAGATAGTTTATTTTCTTTATACATGTTTGTATTTTCCAATTTTTTTACAATTAACAAAGCACTTTTTTTAATTTTATTGTTTCGACTGTGATTTTATACACACCCATACTATAAAATTTCACATTTTTAAGTGAACAATTCAGTGGCATTAATTGCATTTACAATGTGGTGCTACCAATCAACACCATATATTACCAAAACTTTTCATCGCCCAAACCAGACACTCTGCAACCATTAAGCAATACCTTCCCATTCCCCTTCCACCCACCCCCTGGGATTCTCTTATCTACTTTCTGTCTGTGAGTTTTTTTATTCCAGATATTTCATGTAAGTAGATTCAGACAATATTTGTCCTTTCGTATCTAGCATACTAGCATACTGTTTTCAAGATTCAAACATATTGTAGCATATATCAGAATTTCATTCCTTTTTATGACGTAATATATTCTACTTGTGCATAAAGCACATTTTATTTATCCATTCACCTGTTGATGGGCACTGGGTTGCTTCTATCTTTCAGCTATTGTGAATAATGCTGCTATGAACATTGGTGTACAAATATCTATTTTAGTCCCTGTTTGGACTTGGTAATTATATCTTAAGTTTTTTTTTTTTAGATTTATTTTTATTTATTTCTCTCCCCTTCCCTCCCCCCCAGTTGTCTGTTTTCTGTGTCCATTTGCTGCATGTTCTTTTTTGTCCACTTCTGTTGTTGTCAGCAACACAGGAATCTGTGTCTCTCTTTATTGCGTCATCTTTTGTCAACTCTCCGTGTGGGCAGCACCACTCCTGGGCAGGCTGCACTTTCTTTCGCACTGAGTGGCTCTCCTTACAGGGCGCACTCCTTGTGCGTGGGGCTACCCCACGCAGGGACACCCCTGCGTGGCAGGGCACTCCCCGCATGCATCAGCACTGCGCATGGGCCAGCTCCACACAGGTCAAGGAGGCCCGGAGTTTGAACCGTGGACCTCCCATGTAGTAGACAGACGCCCTAACCACTGGGCCAAGTCTGCTTCCCTCAAGCTGTTTTCATTTCAAATTCCCACCAGCAATGTCTGAGAGTTTCAATGTCTCCAAAACCTCGCCAACACTTGTCACTTCCTGTGTTTTTTTAAAGTAGAAGCCATCCTGGGGGTGTGGTGTCTCATTGTGGTTTTGATTTCCATTTCCCTAATGGCTAATGATGTTGAGCATCTCTTCATGTGCTTACTGGCAATTTGTAATTTTTAATTTTTAAGAAGCTTTAGATTACATAAATGTTACATAAAAAATATAAGGGATTCCCACATGCCCCACCCCCACCACCTCCCACATTTTCCCACATTAACATCTTTCATTAGTGTGTGTACTTTCTCTTTGGGGCTCTCACCCTGACCCTGGGCTGCAGCTGCCACACCCAGACTCAGGGATGGGTATAGCTCCCTGACCCCATCCCTTGGGCTCCCCTTTGCACTGCTCTTATTTATCATCTTTTAACACATAGGAGAGAAAAAGATCTGATTAATATACTGTTGCTGAGTAGAAATCAAATTTATTCCACTGCAAAGATAAACTAAAGCTATTTTTTGTTTGTTTATTTTGTACTTTTTAAGGTATATTCTTGTCAACTTTTGCACTTCCAGGGTTTAAACCCCACCTAAAAATCCAGGGTTGGAGGACTCACACTCCCAATTTCAAATTGCATTATAAAGCAATGATAATCAAACAGTGTGGTACTGGCACAAAGACAAATAAATCAGTGGAACAGAAGTGAAAGTCCAGAAATAGATCCACACATCTATGGCCATATCCACTGCAACGGATGTGTTCAAGTCCTAATCCCAGACATGTGGGTGTAAACCCATTTGTAAACAGCACCTCTGAAGATATTCTTCATTAAGGTGTGGCCAAACTAGATGGCTTAAATCCAGTATGGCTGAAGTCCTTGTAAGCAAAGGAAATTGGACAAGGAAGAAGAAACCAGAGAAGGAGACAGAGATAGATGGTCAGTGAGGAAGGCAAAGATTGCAACACCAGCAGAATTCAACATACTTCAGAGAAACGTTGGCCTCCCACTACCTTGATGTTAAACTTCTAGCCTACAAAACTGTGAACAATAATTTCCCATTGTTTAAGCCAACTAGTTTGTGGTATGTCACAGCAGCCCTGGCAAACCTGAGATAACTTTCAGAGTCAGGATTAAAGGTCACCCTGAGACATACATTGTTGGGAAAGTTGGAACAATGGGACTTGCCAAGTTTATTATTCAACATGCCACTGCATGTTCAATAGCACTACTGAGAGAAAAAAATCTAAGAGACCTTTTTATCTTGGCAAGGTGTGTGAAAGGCTAACACATTTATCTATAATAGGAACAATCCTATTTTCTCTGTTTAAAATTGATCAGATCAAGAAAATAAGATTTTTTTCCCAGCAACATTATGTAGGACTACATCTCCAGCAAGTCCATCCAGTCATTAATGGCATATACTATGTCCTTCTCAGTCCTGCTTAGCTCAATAGTACTAGAAAAGAAGTACAGCAGGGTTGTATTATAGCAAACATAAAGAACCAGGGGTCTCACCAATATTCTCAATTGATCTTTAGTTTTGTTTTTCTTGTTATTAACTTTCTATGATAGAAATTTCCTAACATATACAAAAGCAGAAAGACTACTATAATGAACCAGGTTAAAGTGGTTTTATCCATCCCCCCAACCACTCTCCCACTCCAAATTATTTTGAAGAAAATCCCAGACTTCATAGCACTTCATCTGTAAGTATTTCAATATCTTTAAAATATGGGAAGCGGATGTGGCTCAACTGATAGCGTGTCCGCCTACCATATAGGCGGTCCAGGGTTCAAACCCAGGGCCTCCTGACCCATGTGGAGCTGGCCCACCCTCAGTGCTGCCATGTGCAAGGAGTGCCATGCCACCCAGGGGTGTACCCTGCATAGGGGAGCCCCACGTGCAAGGAGTACACCCCACAAGGAGGGCCACCCCATGCTAAAAAAAAAACACAGCCTGCCCAGGAGTGGCGCCGCACACACGGAGAGCTGACGCAGCAAGATGACACAACAAAAAGAGACACAGATTTCTGGTGCCACCAAGAATGCAAGCAGACACAGAAGAACACACAGCAAATGGACACAAGAAAGCAGATGGGGGATGGGGAGAGAAATAAAATAAATCTTTAAAAAAATAAATAAAATATAATGACGTTTATCACATATACCTTTATCACAAATACCTTAATATGAAATATCCAAATAGTGAAGAAATTTTCCCAACTACAAGATATATTTGCTTTTTTTTTTTAAGATTTATTTTATTTTATTTATTTCTCTCCCCTTCCCCACCCCCATTGTCTGCTCTCTGTGCCCACTCGCTGTGTGTTCTTCTGTGTCCGTTTGTATTCTTGTCAGCGGCACCGGGAATCTGTGTCTCTTTTTGTTGCATCATCTTGCTGCATCAGCCCTCCATGTGTGCAGTGTCCTCCTGGGTGGGCTGCGTTTTTTTCATGCAGGGCGGCTCTCCTAGGGGGCACACTCCCTGTGCGTGGGGCACCCCCATGTGGGGCGTCCCTGTGTGGCACAGCAGTCCTTGTGCACAGCAGCTCTGCACATAGGCCAGCTTACCACACAGGTCAGAAGGCCCTGGGTATCGAACCCTGGACCCTCCCATATAGTAGGCAGATGCTCTATCAGTTCAGTCACATCTGCGTTCCCCAAGTATAATCTTAACAACATCACATATCCAACAGTACTGACAAGTTACAAGCACCTTTAGTGTGCAAAGCATTTACCTGAGCTCCAAGATAAATATTAATAAGCCGCTATATAGCTTCATCCTACCTTCATTTAAACTTTTCTTACTTCTGTATCTCATGCACCCATTACAACCTTTTAAAACCATTTCCAGTATCCTTTCTGTGAAACTGTGCCAGTAGCTGTCTTAATTCCTTCCACTCCTCTGGTTACAAAGAAGATCCCCCACTAAGGTTCCACCTGTAAAACATACACTGCACAGGCACACCACTGCAGTGGCATGAGCTGTGTGGAGTCGGTTTCTATTGCCTTCCAGCAGTCACTACCAAAGCTGATTGTCCTTGCTTGGAGAAGGGCGCCTTGCCATGAGGTTCTTGGGGCAGTGTCTCAAAGAGAGGTTTTGGACCACATTAGATAATTTGCAGTGCTAATGAGGACCTCGTCATGAGTTACAGGAAAATAACGTCCAACAAATTTTTTTTATCCCCCACCTTGTGACTTTTTGCATGCTGTCTGCTTTCTGTATCCATTCACTGCATGCTATTCTGTGGGGGTTTTTTTGCTTGTCTCCCTTTTGTTGCATCACCTTGCTGAGTCGGCTCTCTGTGGCACTTGCAGGCTGGGCAGCACTCCACGATGTGCGGGTGAGCTTGCCTTCACAAGGAGGCCCCGGGATGCAAACCCAGGGCCTCCCATATGGTAGATGGGAGCCCGACTGATTAAGCCACAGCCGCTTCCCGCAGTGAATTTTGATCCATCACACTTTTACCTTTTTGGCACAGGTGTGGGGTTCAGGAGCACAGGAACTTTGCATCACTATAGAAATATACACCAGGACAGAGACTGTGCCAGGTTGCTGGAATGTCCAAATCTGAGTAAAAGGTTATCTAGGGATAGGACTAGGAAAGCACTCATTTCTAACCTGAGTGGTATATGGCACAACGGTGCATGATCTTGCTCATTTTTCCATTTTTACAATTGTGTGTATGTGTCTAGATCTGGCCAGGCCTTCCCATGAGACATTTTTGCAAGAGCTTTGCATAAAATGGACATTAAATGACCATTTGATAAAAAAGAATATGCTTACTCATGTACCTGTTGCCCAAATTTGTGTGTATGTGTGTAAATGCATGCACACACACATATACACCCTTGGAAGTCTTATCAAGATGCATGGGTAAAGTAAATATTCTTTGTGCTTTTACATATGGGATATGCCAGAGCATATGGATTATGCCAGCAACAGGTGGAAGGCACACCTGGGTCTGTAGTAAAGAGCACTGCTATTGGGCACAGCTGCCAGGACTGTATGGACAAAAATTGTCCATATGCTCCCCTGGGAGTGTTCTCCTTTGGGGTTTGATACTTGGTTCACTAAGTACTCTATGGACTTGACAGCATCACCTCAGGGGTTCCTGATCCCTACTCTATATGTGCTGAGAAGAAGGATTAGCCCCAGAGAGTGACACCTCTGCTTCCTGCCTCTAACTAGACAGGCAGGTCCTGTCCTTCCTTCCCCATCTGGAGAAGTTTGGGCTGAGCAGAGATCCACAGGTCTTCCCCCTTCCCCTTCTTCCTCCTCTTGTTCTACCTGGAGGAAGCCTTGAGCCCTTTCAATTTATTCTTCAGGCTCTGCTTTGCATGTCACCGATAGAAGCTTGTGTCTTTGGGAAAGTCATTTAACTTCTTAGGGCCTCAGGTTCTTCATCTCCTATATGGACAGTGATCTTTCCGTTCAAGAGAAGCTTCCTCCAGGCACAGCTGCCCAGTGATCCACAAGGTGCTGCCCTGTCTGACACAGATCCAGTTTTGGGGGAGAGGTCAAGGTTTATTTTCTCTAGCCCCTGCCCCTCTCTCTAGGAGCCAGGTCTGGAGTGGGGTGCCAGGTGCATCAGCCAGTGGAGGGGGCAGTGGGTGTTGTACCGCCAAGCCCATGCTACCCAGAGCACACCGCCCCCCCACATTCAGTTTAATTTTATATCTTTATCTCATTAAGACTGACCTGACTTCTCCTCCACCTGCACTCCACCTCTTGGTCTCCTGCTGATTTTGCAATGACAGGCACCCAGCTTCAGAGCTGATGGAAAATAATTCACATACATACAGAGAAAACCAGTAAACCTCTATTAAAGAGAACCCAAACCCTGAAGTGCCATCACTGCAATCAACTATATTCTCCAATTTAGAATACCCTCAATCAAATTTAAAACTAATGGGAAGCGGGGAAGCGGATATGGCTCAAGCGAATGGGCTCCTGCCTACCACATGGGAGGTCCATGGTTCGATTCCCAATGCCTCCTAAAGAAACAAAAAAAGATGAAAAGACACAGCAAGTGCAAACAACAAGGGGGTGGGGAGAGATAAATAAAATTAAATAAAAATTTAAAAAAACACTAATGGGAAGCAGATGTGGCTAAGTGATTGGGCTCCCATCTACCACATGGGAGGTGCTGGTTCAGTTCCCAGCACCTCCTAAAGAAGACAGGGAGCTGGCGCAATGGGCAGGTGGGGCAAGCTGATGCAACAAGAGACACAAGAAAAAACATGATCACACACACACACACACACAAAAAGCAGTGAGCAGAGATTCCCGGTGTCTCCTAAAGAGGACGAGCAAGACAGCAAGCTGGCATGATGGGCAAGCACAGCAAGCTGAAGAAACAAGATGATACAACACGAGGCACAGGAGAAAAACACAATGAAAGACACAACAAAGCAGGGAAGGGAGGTGGATCAAGTGATTAGGCACCTCCCTCTCATTTCAGAGGTCCCAGGTTTGGTTCCTTGTGCCTCCTAAAGAAACAAGTAAAGATAAACAGACACAGCAAATGCAAACAATGAGGGGGTAGGGAAAATAAATAAAATAATCTTTAAAAAAAAATTAAAGCTAGTTAAGGGATCTTTACCCTAGCTAAGCCAGATTCCCAGTTTAGAAATAATGGGAACTGAAACTGCCTGCTGATAATTTCTGAATCATATAGTGAGGGGAAAATGAGAGCAGGTAGTATCATACTATGGGAGAGGAGGAAAATAGAGCAGAGAGAAAATGGAATGTAGCCATGCACCAGGAAATAGAGCCTATGTGTGCCAGCTCTCAATCCAGGGCATGGTTTTATCCTTTACTCACCACCCCCCCCCCTTTCTTAAGGCAGTTTTACTGAGTTATATTCATATATGATACAATTGATCCAAAGTGTAAAACCAATGGGTTTTAGCATAATCATTACATTGTGCCATCATCACCACAAAAAATTCTAGAACAATTTCATTACTACAAAAAAAAAAATTCCATACACCTTAGCAGTCAATACTCTGTCCTTCTACCCATTCCCAGTCCTATATAACCACTAATCTCACTACATTTCAATAAATTGATTTATATTACATTTTATATAAATGGAATCATACAATATGTAGTACTTTGTGGCTGGTTTCTTTCACTGAGCATAATTTTTTTTGGCCTGATAAGAACCTCTTGTAACATTAACATATATTTCTTCAGTTTCAAAGAAAAAGTCTTATATATACAATATGACCCACATTCATATTTCATATGAGGTTCTACAATGCAATACAGTATCATGTTACATTTGTTGTTCGTGCTTTGGGTGTGAGATCCAAGAAATCACCACCTACCACAAGGTCTTTAAGATGTTTTCCTACATTTTCTTCCAGCAGTTTTATGGTCCTCACTTTTATATTTTCTATTTTATGATCCATTTTGAGTTGATTCTTATATAGGGAGTGAGATAAGGATCCTCTTTCATTTATTTGGTTATGGATATCCAGTTCTCCCAGGATCAATGCAATGGGCTGGCGCGGCAAGATGCACAGCAAGAACGACTCAATGAACAGACAATGAGGAAACACAATGAGAGATTTAACAAGCAGAAGCAGAAATGCCTCTAGCCATTGGGTGCCTTCCTCCCACATGGGAGGTCCTGGGTTTGGTTCCCAGTGCCTCCTAAAAAGTAGACAAGCACACTATGAACAGACAAATAGAGCAGACAGTGAGTGCAAACAATGTGGGGGGGGGGGGGCGGGGCAGGGGGAGAGATAAATAAATAAAAATCTTTAAAAAATTGCTCTTGGGAAGAAAAAAAAAAAGTATAGGACAGGATACCAGGAGCAACAGGGGGGTGAGGAGGAATTGGGAGTTGATGCATAATGGGTACAGGGCTTCTGTTTGGGTTGATGGGAAAGTTCTAGTAATGGATGGTGGTGAGAGCAGCATAACATTGTGAATGTGAATAATTCCACGGAACTGTATGTTTGGGAGCAGTTGAGATAGGAAAGTTCATGTTGTATATATGTTTCCTCAATTAAAAAAAGAGAGCCTAAAGAACCAATAACAACTATACACGATACATGACGCTGGACTGAATATACTAATAGAGAAGAAAATGCCCAAAATGACATTAAGACACATATATATATAAAAATTGGTACAGAGAATGAAAGTTTTATGTCACTGTTAGTTTTTGAACTTGACAACTATACTTTAGGTGGTTGCATACATGAATGTCCTTGTTCTCAGGAAAAGTGCATGGAAGTATTAAGCATTCAAAGAAAATGTGTTCAACCTATTCTCAAAATATTTAGAAAATTATAGTTAAATAGACACGTAGATATGGATAGACAGAATGATACAGCAAATGTGGCAAAACGTTAAAAGATGGCAGATTGTGTATCTTGATGGGTGCTCATTTGGAGTTTTTTAAAAAATTATTATTGTTGCAACTGTCCCAGATATTTGAAATTATTTCAAAATAAAGCATTACACATTAAAAAAAAAAAAAAAGAAGAAGAAAAGAAGAATTGTACAAGGCAAAGAGTGAACCCAAATGCACACTATGGACTTCACCCAAAAATATAATTCCAATAATATTAGTTCATCAATTGTGTCACATACTGCACTAATGCAAAATGTTAATAAATAGGGAAGCTTTGGGACCTGTCATCTGTGGCAGTCTCCCTCCCTAGCCATGGAAGAGCATTTTCTTGTTTCCTGGCAAAGCTGTCACCATTTAAATGGTATCAGATTCTGACTTGAACAAGTAACATTCTTTACCATTAAAAACCTGTAGTGTTTTGAGTTACCAGGTGAGGTTTTCTAACTAATTTTCAAATGTTTCTAGGAAAACTGGACTAATGTTTCAGACCAGATAATGGAGAATATAACAAGATGTCAAGAAATCCACAATGATAAAGATGAAGCTTTAGTTGACATCTTGGCAGGGGACTGTCAAACTTGAATTTGTACTGTGTTGGGAATAATTTCTAGGAACTATATATAGGCCTAAATATTGATTGTTAAATAGTGCAAAATGAAATGGGTGCTTTGTTACAATTGGATAACATGCTTGATTCATCTGGGTGATCATTTAGGGATGATTAATAAGGTGGAAAAGTAAAAAATGAACAGACTTGTTTATTCTTGGCATGGTGGAAAGGTGTAACTTTACTTACAAAAGTGTGTGTTGAACACTTAAGAGTTAAAACAAAATTTGCTACAATGAAGGCATTATTTCATGAACCATGTGTTCCAGTTAGGATTCAGCAAAAGTTCAGGCCATCCATTTTCAAAAGTTATCTTGGAACAACCATGCCCATTCCTTTACATATTGTTAAGGTTTGTTTTCTGAAATGGTGATTATCCTTAACAAGTTTGCTGACCCCTGGTTTATGTGTTACTTGAACCTGTGCTGGAACTTACTGAAGGCAACCTCAATAAAGAATGCATTTTCTCGTTAAAAAATAAATAAATAGGAAAGCTTTCTGTGTGGAATATCAGTGTTACAGGGGAACTCTGTACTTTTCACATAAATTTTCTTTAAACCTGCAAATGCTCTAAAATATAGCTTATTAAAGCATTTTTTAAAAATAGTAGATCCTGCTAAGCTTCCAAAGTGAATTAATATATAGCTTTTATGGTTAGGCTTATCATTTGTAAAATGAGGAAAGCTAGTATTTTACTACTTGACTTGCTTACTGTGATGGTTAGGCTATTGTGCCAACTCCACCAGGTAATTGTGCTCAGTTATTTGGTCAACCAAGCACTGGACTAACTGTAATACAAGGGCATTTATGGACTTTAGTCACCTTGACTTTACTGCAGTGGTAAGTCATAGATAGCTGGTTATAATTACATCAATCAGGGAGATTGCCATCAGCAATGAGTGACACTTAGCCCAGTCAACTGAATCCCTTAAAAGGGGAAGTGATTCCAGCATTGAGAGAGAATTTCCCAGCTCGTCTTTAGACAGCCAACATCTCCCAGAAATCATCAAGAATCTTCACTGGACTTTCATCGGAGCTCCTGGTTACAGCCTGCCTATGGAACCTGGACTTGTGCATCCCCACGGCTGCATGAGAGACTGATAAATCTCTTACTATTGACAGATATCCTTTGTTGATTCTGTTTCCCTAGAGAACTCTGACTAATACACTTACCTAGAAAGGTTATGTTATATTCAAATGATATTAAAGATGTGTATATGCTTTGCAAGAAATGAAGCAACATACAAATGCAGTATGACAGAGGAACAAAACACACACTGGAACCTCAAGTAATTGAAACTGTTTAACACTTAAGGCCTCAATTTATTTACTCCCAAAGAAGAGTAATGATTATAGTTGTTTCTTATCATAGTGCCTTGGTACTTTCCAATTTCTTGGTATTTTGTTGTTACTACACCAACTTTTTGTTTCTCATTTAAATCATGTACAAGTTTCCTGTAATCTTGCAGGTGCTCATTGTTTATATTTTTGTTTGATTCCAATGACAGTCTATGGTCACCCTCTTTGATGTAGGACATTTTCCTATTATAAGCTGCATCATGGTAATTTCCTATTGTAGGGTACTAAACTCTTGAAATTACATCTCTTCAAGATGAACTAAAATCTCAAATCTTAAGGAATGAATGCAAAAGTTTATAAAGAAAAAGGTAACTTTACATAACCACGGTTTTTTTAATTCTTTATAAATACAACATGAAATTGATAAGCTATAAAGGCAAATATGTGCAAAATTAGATTCCATCAAAATTATGGACTTCCTTTGCCTTTTTTGAAAGCCCCTTGATATAATAAATTACAACTTGGTTAAAAAAATAAAAGGTCAAACATGAAAGGTATAGTTTAATAGAATGTGTTTCATGAACTCTTTCTAATCAGTAAGAATAAACTGAAAACTCAAAAAAAAAAAGGCAATCCATGAGGGTGTCCTTTCACCTACTCATTCTTCCTCCTGCTTTGTACCTGGAACTCAGACATAATGGTTAGAGCTTAAGGAGTTATTTTGAATGATGAGATAGACTGTATTACTTGCTCAAAAAGTCTTCCTTCCCTCTCATCCTTGCCAAAGCTCATTGTGAGAATGTACTTCCCTACTCCACAGGCTTTGAATCTGCCCATTTTACTTGCATTGCCCAGGGGAATGCTGAGCAAAAGTGAGTGTGCCAATTCCAAGGACAGGCTTCAAGAAGCACCATGTGTTTCCCTACTCTCTTCTTGTGCCCGTGTTCTCCACCATGAGGAGTATCCCCCAACAGCAAAGCAGACAAGCCTCAATCTGATGCATTGCCTGGGATAGAGCTACAGCAGCCAATCCACTGACTCATGAGCAAAAAAATGAAGATTTTTTCTTTTGCACTTTGAGACCTTGGGATTTTCTGGCTACAAAACTTTACTGAAGGGGAAGTACATATGGCTCAAGTGATTGGGCTCCCATCTACCATATGGAAGGTCCAGGGTTCGATTCCTGGGGCCTCCTGGTGAGGGCAAGCTGGCCCACACAGCGTGCTGGCCCTCATGGAGAGCTGGTATAGCAAGATGACATGACAAAAAGAGACACAGAGGAAAGCCAATGAGACACAGCAAACAAGGGAGCTGAGGTGGCGCAAGAGATTGAGTACATCTCTTTCACTCCAGGAGTTCCCAGAATCGGTTCCCACAGCATCCTAAAACGAAAACAAACAAATGGACAGAGAAAGCAGACAGGGAGTGCAAAAACAATGGGGGGAGGGTGTATATAAATAAATAATTTTTTTAAATTATTGAAGCAAAAGCTGGCTAGTGCAGGTCATGAAGTGACTTGGAGAAGAAAAGAAAAAGCAAAAGATAATATTTCTATATTCTATAGTTATTATATTACAGACACTCTTCTAGGAAGTCATTAATTGCCCCCTATAACTCTATGAGCTAGGAACAATTAATACCATTGTACAGCTGAGGCAAATGAGGCAGGGAGGCTAAGAAAGTAGTCCAAGGTCACTTAGTTAGCAAGTAGTAGAACCAGGATTCAAACCCAGGCTCTCCAGTTCCAGCACCTTGTTCTCATATAGATATGCTACACTGCCTCTTAGGCCCGCTATTCAAGCCACTGTAACATTTTAGCATATTTCCCTAGTTTGTTTCCTATGGAAATAGGATGTTAGTTTTTAGCATACACAAATACCAGGCCAGACTTTTCCTCCATACCACAGCTACTCCCCTGTTCTAATCACTGGTACACAGACCAGACCAAAGCAAAATACATTTTATATAGAGTAAGAAGCTATTCTGAGTCCCGCAATCCTTAAACCCTAACTCACCGCCTACATCAAAAGCATCAGGCCCTGGGCCTGAACTGAGCCTAGTCAAGACTCTGGGTCAGCCCATCAATTTACATCATGTAAGAGCCAGCACGGGGTAGAACCCACCTACAGCGGAGTCCTCTGTTAACCCACCTCAGCTCATTTGGATGAGCCTCATTAGTTAATTTAGTGGCAAAAGGACAGACGTGTGGAAGCCAGACAGATCTGAATCCAAATCTTAATTTCCTCATTTCCTGGTACTATGGTCTTAAGCAAATTCTGACCCCTCAGTGCCTCCGTTTTGTCACCTGCAAAATAGAGTACCTAATCTTATAGGATGCTTGTGAGACTGAGAAACCACAGAGCCCGGGGCGTGTAGATCATAATGAATGTGAGCTGACCCATTAACACCTTCCAGCTCAGTCCTTTCGACCTCAGAACCTACTAAAGTCAGGCTGGGTAAGAAGCGGTTCAAATAGTTAAGAACATGGACTGAATAATTAAGAGCCAGACTGCCTTGCTTCAAATTTAGGTTCTGTTACCTAATGGTGTTATCTCAGAGAAATTCTTGACCTCTCCATACCTGTTTCCCCATCTGTGAAACAGAGATACCACAGTACCTACCACACAGGATTGTTGTGATGATTAAATGAGTTCATTAATATGGTCTTTAGAAAAATGACTGGTACACTATAGAATTCTTTTATTACTATTACTTATTATTGTTGCTATCTCTAATCAGGAAACACTGCCAGATTGGCTCATCCAATTTTGAGGCTAGATTACACAGTCATCTGTAGTTCGGCAAGCCTGCTGTAGATATTACTGCTGTTCATAAATATCCTCTTCCACAGCCATCTCCCCATTAAGGCTGAGCTCAGACACATGACTCACTTTGGCAAATGGAATGTGAGCACCCATGAAGGTCATCGCATCCCAGCCTTAAATGCAATTTGGGTTCAGCCTTTTCCTCCTTTGCCCTCTGCTATGAGAAGGGCCTGTACAATCTGGGCTTCTCCTTCAGCCTTAGTCCAGGAATGAGAAGACACTTGGAATAGACCTGAATCCAAACCTGCAGTGTGTAATAGTCATAATTGACCACAGCTACTGCTGGATAACACAAGCAAGAAATAATTATTTGTTGTGGTGAGCCACTGAGATCTTCAAATTGTTAAAACACATAGTCCAGCAAAAGGTGACTATTACAAAATCCATCACCGAAAACCATCTCTCTCAGGTATCAAACCCATTTCTGGGTCCTGGAAGCCTCATATTAATGGCATCAGTCTCCACTTAGATTCCCTGCCCAAAATTCAAAACCCCAAACTCATCCATGACTCTCCCTTACCTCCTCCCCTTCCTCAGTCATTAACTGTATAGTTGTCTTTGCTCCTCTGGTATCCATCCTCTTTCCCCTATACACAACAATAATTCTGGCTCCCAGTATCTCCTGACTCAACTCTTCCAACTGACACCAAAATCTAGTCTCTTCTCCACACCTTTCCATCCACCACACTGATGATCCCACCATATCCATAAAATCATGCCCCTTCTCTATTTAAATATCTTGGACTACCTGCAAAATGAAATTTAAATGTGGCTTCTGCATGCAAGGCCTTCTTCCATCTGGCACCATCATAAAACCCATCTGCAGACACAACTCTAGCCATAACCTACAAGTCCTCCCACCCAAAATACACTTCATAATTCAGTACCCATGTTCTTCTAACTCCCTGAGTTTGCATAGTATCTTCTGTCCTACACCCTGAACCTGGCCAACTCCTACTCAACCATCAAGGCCCAAATCACACCACTCAACAATCCCAGTTGAACCCAGCTTTTGGGTTATTCCAGCCCAATGACCAGACCTGTGATGACTCTATTCCCCAGTCATTCCAGCAGTTGTCTTCCCAACTGAGGCCCCTGACATCATGCAGCAAAAACAAGCAGCTCTGCGACCCTTATCTGAATCTGGTGCACAGAATCTACAAGCATAATAAAATGTTTTATACCACTTAAAAAAAAAATCCAACTCACTCATGACTTCCAATTCTTAGGTTTCTGTGACTATCTTTTCAAGCTTTAGACACTACTCATCACCCTGCACTAGTTACCTACTTTCACACTCATCTCATTCACAAAATTATGAGCTACATTCCTACACAGCCAAACCAGGTACCTAAAATAATGCCTAGACCACAGTAACCACTTAATGTTTCAGAATTAAATTTTCACTCTTGACTCCAAGAAATCCAAAACTCGTGGAAGCCCCTCACTGAACATTATTTCTGAGTCAGCATACTGATTTTCTTTCAATCTCTGTGTTTCCCAAAGGCAACAGTTCTTTAAAATGTCTTCTCTGAAAGTTATTTGCACAGTTTAAACAGTATCTGAATAAGCTTAGCAACCACGGGACAGATTGAAATTTTCCAGCTCTATTTTAGAAGCTGTGAGTTATTTCTTTAACCTTGTGATATCCTCTGAATTCCAAGACAGGCCATTTAAAGGTATGTAGGATGAGTATTTTCTATTAACCTGATCAATTATTTAAACCCTGGGCTGCGCCAGGCCAGCGGTTCCCAAAGCTGCTTGCTCCCAAGTCTCCGGAGAACGTCGTTAACAATGCAGATACCAGATGCCTCGCAGAGACCCAGAAGGCCCAGGGTGGGTTTCAGCCGTCTGCATAGTCCATTAGCCTCCCAAGGTGACAAAGCTCAAGCCAGGTTTTGAGAACCACTGACTTCAAAGATACAAAGTGCAGTGCCTGTTCTAAAAGTGAACTAAAACTTATTTGATTAGAAAGTACCTTCTTTTTCTAACTTCACAACATCCTAGTGCGTCCCAGAACTACGACTGGGCTGCAGAAAAAAGAAGAGCAGCTGTTAAAGTGGACCCACCCCCCCACCCCCCCCCCCCCGCGTCTGGGCCGGCACTGGCGCATAGTAAGGTGCACAATCACAGAGAAGGGGCGCCCACCCAGCCTACCTGGTAGATGGCGGAGCTGGAGTCCAGCTGGGTGCCAAGCGTGGCCACCGAGTCCCCATGATAGGAACGCAAACCCGGGGCAGTGACGCGGGCGCGCCGCCGCAGGACTAACCTCAGAACGGCGGACATCACGGTGGGCACAGGGGAAGGGTGGTGAGCGAGAGAGAGGCACTCACCGACCCGGGGCGGTGCTTTCCCCGCCCGTTCTCCCTTCTCAGGCACCCGTGCCCCACTCTTGCCCCAGCGATCCCTACTAGCCCCGCTGCCTGCTCTCGGCTTCCCCAGTGAGGCCCAGCACGTGGCCCAGCCTGCCACTCGCGATTGGTCGGTGCCACACGCCACGCCCCCTATCCCAGCCAATAAGAGAAGAGGCGCAGCCCCGCCAGGCCCCGTCGTCTCGCGAGCCCAGGCAGGCGCTGCTGAGGTCTAGACCACCCCGGGCGGGCGGGACCCCGGGCGCCTGCCAGCGGCCAGAGCGGCCAGACGTGTTGCTGTGTTTTGTTGGAATTCAACTCAGTTCATCTTCTATGTCCTGTTTTCTTCTTCTTCTGTTAATAGGAGGGGACTTGAGAGAGTTTAGCCTTATATAAGGACTGGAAACCGAGCACTCTTTGGAGGAAATACATATATTTTTTTAATCCGTTCAACAAATATTTATTCTGCATCTATGTCAGGCGCTCTTTAGGGATTCAGTGAAAAACAGACAGGTGCCTTTTTTAATAAAGGAGGGGAGGTCATAGACAGCAAATAATTAAAAAGTTAAATTCTGATAAGGGCGCTAAAGAATAGTGAATATATATATGCATGAAGGGGGAGGAGTTATAAGTAACAGAAAAAAAAAGATTTGTGTTTGCACCTGCCATTTTGACATCCTGACAGATTCATTGGATTCTGCTGAATTTCCAGTGGTTGAGACAAAAGAGCAAATTCCCTGTCCCAGGCTATGAACTCCTTCAGGATGGGGACTTATTCCTCTTTATATCTGTAACTCTTAGCAGAGTATTGAATCACTGCTTACAAGAATGAATGAATGAATCCTTTTAAACTTTTCCTGGTAGGTATGCACATTCCTACATATCTTAAAAGAACCATTGTGATAGGGGACAGTCCAAGCCAGTCCTGCCGGCTTTCCCTGTAACCCACAGATACAATACATCCTATGCTCAGGACCCAGTGTGTCAGCCTGGCGAGGTAAAACCCAGTCCCCAAATAGATAAGAGTATATTCCCTCCCCTATCATCCAGAGCATGTATAAATATTCACTGGAGACAGTCTGATCCTGGTGGCCATGTTTTATGACATCCAACTCACATCCTGGTGGTATATCCCTGGAAGTGAGGGAGCAGGGTTCCCTACACACACAAACACCAAATGGGGTGCAGTAAGTAGAGAGTATCTCCCTGCAAATTGAGACCCGCTAGCTTTGGGGAACCAAAGCCCACAACTGAAGCTGACCTTGCTCTATCTCTTCTCAGTGTTAGTAAAACGTTGTTCCGTCCAGTGCTGTGTGAGTCGTGCTTCTGTTGATGCCTCCAACACCTTTATTGGAGTGGGTTGACGTCTTTAGGTGTCTCTCCTTCTGAATGACAACCATTGTTTCTTCTCAAGATAGATCTACCAGTTGAGTAGAAATGGAAAAGAGGACTATAGCACTGTCTGCTTACATTTGTGGAACATGGAAACCCTAGGAATGAGAGCCTGATAAAAGATTCAGTGAATGTACTGCTGTGATTTGTGGAATGTGGCCTCACAGGCCAGAGAACCTTGTACATCTAGGTTACAAACTACTGTTGTTCCTTGTTGCTCTCCTTTCCTTCACTAAAAAACTTCTTCAAGAAGGCAAGAGGGCTTAGAGGTGAAAAATTCAGACTCTGACATTAAATTCTTTGATCAGGAATCCTGGCTCTGCTAACTGAGCAAGTTCTTTTACCTCTTTTTTCCTCAGTTTCCTCATCTGTAAAATGGGTATTGTGAAATTGGAATGATAAATGATTTTACTAACCATCCTGATTTGCTTGAGCTTCTACTTTATCCAGGGAATTATAAGAAATGGAGGTTAACTGAAGCAGGCTGACTTACCAATAATCCTTTGCGGTACTGATAAAACCCACTTCCCAGCCTGGTAGGAAGAACTGTAACAAACAATTCAAGCTGACAGCAGCAAGTTCTGCAGATCTTCACCAGATAGTCACAACCTTACATCAATATCCTGCCTGCTAATTAACGAATTTGGCCTCAAGGACACCCTGCTCCAACTGGAGTTCCATGGTACACGGAATTCAAGAAATGCACATACCAAATGTAAATCATGTCTCCTTTATCCCTTCCTATTCCCCCCATACCTTCTCTTTGTCTCAAGCAGCCATATAGGCTGCTTCCCCAACTCAAAATTTTGAACAGAAACCTCTTTTGGTACTGCTCCTGCATTAATGCAACTTTAGAATCAATAAACTTATTCTGCATCCCCTTTTAAGTCTGTTTTATTTTCCCAGCACAGGAGTACCTACATCATAGATTTCTTGAGAAATTTTAATGACTTAATAGACGCAAAATGATTGACACATGGTAAGTGCTCAGCAAATTTTAGTTTCTATTGTCTCTCTAGAATGTAAACTCCATAAGTATGGAAACCTAGCCTTTCCAATTCAGGGTATGACATACAGCCCATATTCTAAAAAGATTGATAAATGAATGAATGAAGGTGCTTTCATTACTTCCACAGCCTCACCACCCAATTCTTATATTTAATTACACAAGTAATATTTACACACCCTTTCATATACAATTCAAGCAATTCAGAGAAAATAAAAATCTTAACTAGAACCGGCCAATACCTTTTCTCTAAATATGGAAAAAATAAATAAATAAATAAAATCCCAGAACCAAGTTCTTTTCACTGGATGAACTGGCCCTCCAAGCAAAAGTTCCTTTTCCTCCTCCCTAAGCAAGAATTCTGAACAACCCTCTACTACTCTTTTCTTTAGATCAAGTTTTACTCTCCAACTCCTTCTCCCTTTTTACCCTACCCGAATCTTACCAGTCTCCCCAGATCTCCAAGATCAGACCAGTTCTGCAAGCATAAATCTGAACATTTTGTCTTCTACTTAGGACAGGAGCTTCTAAGAGTCTATTTTTCTTGGCAGGGTTTGGGGGTGCTATGAGGATGTCCCTCAGGCACCAAATGTACAGATCAGCACTTTATGATGTCACCTACCACAAAAGCAAAGAAAACAACAGGAACTAGAACATTCACCAACAAGATGGTTCTTTTTAAGAAATAAATATTGCCATTCCTTCTGTGGTCCCATAAATGGGTCAACTATGCATCACAACACATGGCTACAAAATGTATTTCAACCCATTTGCATGTATATTACAATTAGCAGTTACATTTTCCAAACTTTCCAAATGCATGTAGGGCACAAACACTGTTTGACTAGTCATAAGAATGTCAGATGAACAGGAGTATCCATGATTTCATTTTAGGATATTGTACTAGAAATATTGAGCTACAGGTGTAGCTCAGTGGTTGAGCACCTGCTCCCCATGTATGAGGTCCTACATTCAATCCCCAGTACCACCTGAAAAAAAAAAAGAAAAGAAAAGAAAGAAAGAAATATTGGCAACTAGGAGCAAACTTCCTGTGTTTCTGAAACTGTTCCACCTCAATTGCATTTATGTCTCTGTACAAAAACCTCTGGTAAGGATGTTACAACAAAGTAAACATAGAGGAGACAGGGATTATATCCAGCACTGGTGAATCTCCCCTATCGCATAAATGCATAAAGTATGGCAATAATAACCACAATGGCAGGTTTTTAGGTGGAAATGACCATATACAAGGGATGAGATTGGTCTAGCCTGTTTCAGTAATTTCAAATATTAACCTTTGGCTATTCTATAATATACTGGAAGTAAAAGACATCTATATAATGATTTTTTATTTTTTTTTAAAGATTTATTTTTTATTTATTTCTCTCCCCTTCCCTCCCTCCCCCCCCCCCAGTTGTCTGCTCCATGTGTCCATTCGCTGTGTGTTCTTCTGTGACCGCTTCTATCCTTATTAGTGGCACTGGGAATCTGTTTTCTTTGTTGCGTCATCTTGTTGTGTCAGCTCTCCATGTGTGTGGCGCCATTCTTGGGCAGGCTGCACTTTCTTTCACGCTGGGCAGCTCTCCTTATGGGGCACACTCCTTGCGCGTGGGGCACCCCTACACGGGGACACCCCTGTGTGGCAGGGCACTCCTTTAGCACATCAGCACTGCGCATGGGCCAGCTCCACACGGGTCAAGGAGGCCCAGGGTTTCAACCGCGGACCTCCCATGTGGTAGGTGAATGCCCTATCCATTGGGTCAAGTCCGCTTCCTTATATAATGATTTAGTAATCGTAATTTTTGTTAATTTTTAACCTTTACAATTATATAATTATTTTCACGGTTGTAGCGCTAAATAAAGGGATTGTGCACTTCTTCTCTGTTAGCTTGAATAAAAGACCTTAAATGTATGCATAAAAATTAAAATGCTCTACACAAAATGCCTTCATTCAAATATTTGTTGCGCACTTACTACCTGTTACTCTATCAGTTGCTTGGAAGGCAAAGAAAAGGGTGAGGATATAAAAAGGATGATCAAGGAAGAGAAAGAATGAGTCTACACCCTGGGAGTAACTTAGTTCCTGATTCAGAAACTTCTAAGAGAATAATACAAAGAACCACATGTCAGACACTAAGTGCAATTGGGGGTGGGAATGGGTGATGGGACAGAAGGTGCAAGAAGGGCAGGGAACAAGAAGGAAGAGGAAGAGAAGAGAGATAACTGAGCAAAGCTTTACAGAAACATTTTAGTATGAGCTGAGCGGTGAAGCAGGGCCAGGTTTAGTATAAATGGAGAAGAGCTGGAGCATTTGGGACAGGAGCATGGGCTAAGCTGCTAAAGTCTAATTAACAATGAGCATGCCTCCTGTGGTCCAGAAATTAAAGTCCCAGTGACTCTTTAATGTATCAAGGTGAAAGGAAGGAGTGTCTTTGACATTTAAATTGGTTTTCTCCAAATACCTTTTGGATTACTCAAAATACTTGAAAAAACATCTGAACTCAGGGAAGATACAATTAATAGGATATAATTCAGTATTTTCTTAACATACCACACGTTTCTTATTTCTGGTACTTTTATTACTAGAAGCTCATTGGAATTAAATATTGTTCCTAGAACAGAGAAGTAGAAAAATGCAAAAGCTCAAGTGATACTAAAGCCACCTAAAACCTGTTAATGACTCTCCATCCTGCTATTCAGATTATGCTCAGAGGAAAAAAGTACACCTTTGCTCTGTGCTGCTTTTTTTTAAAGAATATTTTATACCCTAAAATAAGAGAACGAATCAAAACCTTAACACACAGGACCATCTCTTTGGCCGCTTCTCCAGTAGTCTTTCCCCTCACTTGTCCTCAGCTCCACCCACTCATCCTGGGGGCCGCCACCTTCCTGGTGCTTTTCCTTCCTCTATGTCTGGTTCCTTCTCCCTAAGGTGCCTTCCCACCACCATCCATGCCCATCCCATCTTTTCCACCTGGTGAACTCGTCCGCATCGTTTAGGACTCGGCTCCGCGTACTCCGTCTCCAGAACGCCTCCTGGCACCACCTCCGTGCTTTCTCGGAGCCTGTGTAGCCATTCTATTGTGGCTTAGCTCACACTGTGTTGTTAGGGTTTATTTAGTCTCCCCCACTTGGGACCTTGTCATAGTCATCTGTTAGGTCCTACCCCCAGCCAAGGAGCTGGTATATACTGTAATAGGTACTAAACTTGCTGAATTATTAAATGAGAATTAGGTGGTCGGGAGGCCAGGTGGGAAGCCAGGATGTTGGGGTAGGCACATATGTACACCTTGCCTGCCCAAGGAGAGTCAGACCAGGGCAGGCTCTACTACGCCATTGGAAGCTCCTCTTGAGGAGGGCAGGATGTGGAGGGGCTCCAGCCCCCACAGAGGGGAGAGGAGAGGGCTCTGGCCAGGCTTTGGAGGCAAAAATCAGACCTCTTAGGCTGCCTTTGCTTCAAGATCCCAGCTTATCTCTGCATGAGGATGAGGAGCTTTTGAATTTAGATTGCTGCCTTTCGTTAACTTTTTAAAAACACACTTTGGGGAAGCAGATGTGGCTCAAGCAGTTGGACTCCCGTTTATCATATGGGAGGTCCAGGGTTCAATGCCCAGGGCCTCCTGGTGAAGGCTAGCTGGCCCGTGTGGCAAGCTGGCCTGCGCAGAGTACTGACCCGTGCAGGAGTGCTGCCCTGTGTAGGAGTTCAGCCCCGCAAAGGAGTGCTAGCCCATGCAGAGAGGTGGTGGGGCGGGATGGCGCAACAAAAAGAGACACAGAGAGGAGGTAATAAGGGATACGGCAGATCAGGGAACTGAGGTGGCACAGGGGAGTGATTGCCTCTCTCCCACTCTGGAGGGTCCCAGGATCAGTTCCTGGAGCCACCTGATAAAAAACAGGTGGATGCAGAGGAGAGTGCAGCAAGTGGATGCAGATATCAGACAACAGGTGTGTGGGGGGGTAGAAATAAATAAAATAAATCTTTTTTAAAAAAGCACACTTTGTTGTCATTCCTTACCTTATTGGTATTCATTTTGTATTATTTCAGAATTCATTTTATTAGTTTTATCTTTCTCATTTTTAGTTCTTAGGTCTTAACTGTTTTAATCAATCTTGGTTATTTTTGGCCTGCTTTAACTTCCCTTATGATTTTGTGCTATTTGTTCATATACTTGTTTGCTCATTTTTCCTTAACTTTTATTTTTAATTATTTTCATCTAATTTTTTTCCTCATAATGTATCTATTTTATTTTATTTCATTATATTTAATCTTTCCTTTTCTGGATGCTTAAACTATTTTGTCACACCATAATTTTTCTTATTGTCATTATTTAGGAACTTAAAATGAAGTTTTACCCAAGAATGAGAAAATGAGGAAAATAGAAATGCTCTTGTGAGTCCATGAAAGGCACAACGAGGTAGGGTTGGTTTGGGAGAGGGGTGGGTCAGCCAAGGAATCCTAGAAAGCAGTGAAGCACAGGTGCAAATATTAATGATGCCCATGAAACTGCTCAAGGCAAAAAGTATGTTGGAGGGGCATGACATTACAATTTAGATGTACAATTATAATATACTTTTAAAATTTTACCTACAAAGAATCTGGACTTCCTGATAATCCCTTCCCAACTGGACAATAAGAAAAAAATAACTTTATTTAATCCAATAAGATTTAATACTTCAATGCAATAATTAAAATAGCCTTTCTAGGTAATTACAGTGTTTAGAAAAATAATTTCTTATTTTCTCTTATTACTAATCTTATTACTAATTACTAACCATCTCCTACTTCTCTGAGATGGTGCTGCAGTGTAGGAGCAGGGGAAATAATAGATTGTCATGGTTGTGGAATGAAGGGATACTTGGACCACCAAGTATCTCCCAGTTCTCTCTCATCCTGGTTGTAGACAAGCTGGTCCAACACTCCCTGGGAAATGGCTGGCCCAGTCCCTTCCCTAAACTCTGTGCTGGCATCTTCTGTAGACGTCAGTGTCTGATAATCTCAATATCTCTCTTCTTTCGGGCAGGGCCTTCAGCCACATCCTCTAACCTCAGACCTCCCATTGATGTCTGCTAAGACAATGCGTTGAATCTCAAATCCCAGGTGTTGCCATTACTATCAAAACTTAGGGTTTAAAACAATGTATTTTTTGTTTTTTAAAGATTTATTCTATTTATTTCTCTCCCCTTCCCCCCTGTTATGTGCTCTTGTGTCCATTCGCTGAGTGTTCTTCAGCATCTGTTTAAACTATCAGGCAACACCAGGAAAATGCATCTTTTTCTTTTTGCATCATCTTGCTGCGTCAGCTCTCCATGTGTGTGGTGACACTCCTGGGCTGGCTGTGCTTGTTTCGCCTGGGGCAGCTCTCCTTGCTGGGCGCACTCCTTGTGCGTGAGAAACCCCTATGCGGGGGCGCCTCTACATGGCACCGCACTCCTTGCACGAGGCAGCACTGCACATGGGCCAGCTCACCACACGGGTTGGGAGGTCCTGGGGATCGAACCCTAGATCCTCCATATGGTAGACAGATGCTCTATCAGTTGAGCCACATCCGCTTCCCAAAACAATGTATTTTTAATGCTAATGTATTTTTTTCCCTTTACCTTTTTTTCACACCTCTTTTTGTGTGTGTCTTTTTTTAAAGATAAATAGATCACATAAAACGTTACGTTAAAAAACATAAGATGGAAGCGGATGTGGCTCAACTGATAGAGCATCCGCCTACCACATGGGAGGTCCAGGGTTCAAACCCAGGTCCTCCTGACCCATGCTGTGCCACATAGAGGAGTCCCCTGCATAGTGGTGCTCCATGCACAAGAAGTGTACCCTGTAAGGAGAGCTGCCCCAGGCGAAAAAAGCACAACATGCCCAGGAGTGGCGCCGCACACACAGAGAGCTGATGCAACAAAACGAGACACAGATTCCCAGTGCCACCAAGAATGCAAGCAAACACAGAAGAACACACAGCAAATGGACACAGAAAGCAAACAACTGGGGGAAGGGCAGGGAAGGGGACAGAAATAAATTTTTAAAAATTAAAAGTAAAATTAAAGAAATAAAAAAGCATAAGAGGTTCTCATATACCCCACTCCCCATTCCCCCACACCCCCACTCCTCTCACATCAACATCCCCTTTCATCAGTAAGTCACATTCATTGCATTTGGTGAGTACACCCCGGAACACTGCCACACTGCATGGGCCGTAGTTTACATTGTAGTTCACACTCTCCCCTAATCCATCCAGTGGGATATGTCAGGATAAACAATGTACTGCATCTGTCCGTGCAATATCATTCAGAACAACTCCAAGTCCTAAAAATGCCCCATATCACACCTCTTCCTCCCTCTCCCTGCCCTCAGCAACTCCCCTGGCCACCATCTCCACATCAATGATGCAGTTTCTTCCATTGGTAGAGTCACAACAGTTCTATAATAGAATACCAGCTAGTCCACTCCAATCCAAATTATATTCCTCCGTCCTGTGGACCCTGGGATGGCTATGTCCACTCCACCTCTAAATCAAGAGGGGGCTTAGATCCCACATGGCTGAAGGATGCAATTCTCCTGCTTGCAGTTGTTGACACTCTCATTTCCCTGGTGTGGTGGTTGACCATCCTTCCCTCCCTGTCAGCTGGCCTGGGTATGTCCAACGAACTGGAGAGTAGGGGTTGCAACTCTGCTAAGGCTCAGGACCCAGCTGGCACATGGACAGTTCAGAGATTCAAGTCTTCTGAGAATACACCAACCCCAGTGCCAATCACAGTTTCAGTAAGAGTGACAGAAGAGCCATGTGTAGAGAAGTCACATCAGAGTCCAACTCCATCACAGTCAGGAGCACAAATTCCAAAGTAGGGCTACTGGCAAGGCAATGAGCTCCAGAGCCATCTATCATGACCATAGAACTTGTGTATCTCCGTAGTCCTCAGGAGCACCAGTACCTGGGGTTGTATCTACTTTGACTGGCTCTGGGATTAATGTATTTTTAATGCTTATATTTTGTGGGTTGGAAATTTGATCAGGGTCTAGCTGAAAGAGCTCCACAATGTTCAGAGCCATAGCTAGTAAGATTTCACAGCTCAGACTGACTTGATTCTTGGGGCTAGACTCATCTGGAGGTGTCTCCATTCACATGCCTGGGTTGTGAATGATGCTGGCTATGGACTGGGACCTTAGCGAGGGCTATCAACCAGAACCTATGTGGACTGGGATTCCTTACGATGTAGTGGCCTCAAGCTTTGAACGTACATAATACTACTGAGGATTCCTTGTAAATGTCACATTGCTTCTTTCTTGTTGCTTTCAGAAGTCTCTATATTTTGTACCCAGCAGTTTGATTATATTTATGTGCAGGTGTGCTTCTATTTAGGTGTATCCTCTTCAGAGTTTGTTGACCTTCTTGGATGTATGTATTCATGTCTTTCATTATTTTGGAAAGTTTTAGTTATTATTTGCTCTAATATTCTTTCCTTACTCTTTTTCTTCTCCTTCTGGGACTCCCACAGTGCTTATAGTGATATGCTTAATGGTTTCCCACAGATCTTCCAGGTTCTATTCACTTCTCTTCTTTCTTTTTTCTTTATTTTCCCCAGGATGAATAATTTTATTTGTCCTACCTTTAAGTTCACTGATTCTTTCTTTGCAAGCTCAAATCTGCTACTGAACCCCTCTAGGGAAGGTTTTATTTCTTTTACTGTGGTCTTCAACTCTGTTTGGTTCCCTTTCATGATTTCTATCTCTTGAATGATGTTCTCTTTTTAGTCATCTATTGGTTTCCTGATTTCCTTAGTTTTTAAAAAAGATTTATTTATTTATCCCCCCCTCATTGTCTGCTCTCTGTGTCCATTCACTATGTGTTCTTCTGTGTCTACTTGTATTCTCATTAGGCAGCTCCAGAAACTGATCCTAGGACCTTCCAGAGTGGGAGAGAGGCAATTACTCTTTTGTGCCACCTCAGCTCCCTGTTCTGCTATGTCTTCTTAGTTTCTTTCCTCTGTGTCTCTTGTTGCATCATTTTGCTGCACCAACTCTCCACGTCAGCTGGCACTCCTGTGTAGGGCAACATTCCCACGTGGGGCAGTATCCTGTGTGGGGCAGCATTCCCATGCAGGGCAGCATTTCCACATGGGTTGGCATACCGCATGGGCCAGCTTGCCATGTGGGCCAGCTTGCCCTCACCAGGAGGCCCTGGGTATCAAACCCTGGACCTCCTGTATGGTAGACAGGAGCCTGATTGCTTGAGCCACATCCATTTCTCATCCTTTAGTTTTTTGTCCATGTATTCCTTTTGCTCTTTGAAAATATTTAGGACCATTTTTTAAAAAGTCTTTGACTGGTATGTCTAAGCTCTGGTCTTCCTCATTGATTTTTTCTAATTCTTTATCCTGTCTCTTTTCATGAGTCATAAATTTCTGTTCTTTTTATGTTTTGTGATTTTTTTTAAAGATTTATTTATTTTATTTATTTCTCTCCCCTTTCCCCCCACCCAGTTGCTCTCTGTATCCATTCGCTGTTTGTTCTTCTGTGACCGCTTTCATCCTTATCAGCGGCACTGGGCATCTGTGTTTCTTTTTGTTGTGTCATCTTGTTGTGTCAGCTCTCAATGTGTACGGCACCATTCTTGGGCAGGCTGCACTTTCTTTCATGCTGGGCGGCTCTCCTTACAGGGTGCACTCCTTGCACGTGGGGCTCTCCTACACAGGGGACACCCCTACGTGGCACGGCACTCCTTGAGCACATCAGCACTGCACATGGGCCAGCTCCACATGGGTCAAGGAGGCCAGGGGTTGGAACCGTGGACCTCCCATGTGGTAGGCGGGTGACGTATCCATTGGGCCAAGTCTGCTTCCCTGTGTTGTGATCTTTTGTTTCAACATGGACATTTTGGTAATTTAATGTGCTATCTCTGAAATTTCAACATCAAGGCATCTGTTCTTTAAGATTATATGCAACTAGTGTTATGACAGAGATTTTCCTGAATGCAAGGATTTAACAAAAAGGAGGAGGAAGAGGACATAAAGGGGGAGAAGGAGGAGGTAGAAGAGAAGAAGAAGGAGGTAAAGCGGGAGAAGGAGGAGGAGGAAGAGGAGGTAGAAGAAAAGAAGGAGGAGGAGGAGGAAAAGGGAAGAAGGAGACAAATCACTTTTCTCAGTCTTTGCAGAATGGTAAATGGGAGTGCTCTCTTCAGAGCTTAGCTACCCTAACATTAAGTGTGGAGACTAGCCCTAGACACAAGTGTAGGACACAATTTGGTCTTTTCTAGGCATGCATCTTTTCCTGGGCATGCAGGGTAGCCCTAGAAATTCCCCCATTTATATGAATGCCAAATAATATTTCCTCTCATTCCTAAGTGCTGCAGTGTATTTTCCACAGCCAGAGATCCTTTTTCTGAAGCATTTGCAATATAACTCATCTCCTCCATATTCTGTAGGAGAGCTCTATGTGCTACATTTACATGCCAGGTGTATTAGTCAGCCAAAAAGGGTGCTAATGCAAAGTACCAGAAATCTGTTGGCTTTTATAAAGGGTATTTATTGGGGGTAAAACTTTATGGTTACAAGACCCTAAAGAGCTCAACTCAAGGTTAGTTCCTCACCCAAGTTCCTCACCCAACTGTTGCCACACGTTGAAGCAAGATGGTGGGCAATATCTACAAGGGCTCAGCCTTCCTCTTTCCTCTTACGGTTCTGTGGGCCCAGTTTCTTCCAATCTCAGCTGTAGGCTGGAGGGCTTCTTTCTTTCTGAGCCTGCTCAGCTGCTCAGGGCTCTGGTCTCTTCAGCAACAAACTATCAGGCAAATAGCTCATCTCTCCGCAGTGCCTCAGGATCAAAGTCCTCTTCTGCGTCTATACAGCTTTCTCTCTTTTCTTGCCTATCTGCTTCCGTGTATCCTTGATTGAGTGCCAGTTTATATAGCTTGCCAAGGGGGCAGGGACTCAACCCTGCATGCCCTAATGATGTGGTCAAATCAAAGCGCTAATCTTGATTTAATCAAGTAAACGTAAAGTCTTTGAATTTAAATCAATCTAGGGGTATCATGCCCAGAGGAAAAGACCAGTTTACAAATATAATCTATATCTTTTTTTGGAATTCATAAATAATATCAAACTGCCACACCAGGAAAGTTCTGGAATATTGAGCCTGTGATGAGTATCTTGCTTCAGCCCTTCAGACAGCCACCAGACAGATTTGCACTGACATACATGCTCCCAGTTTGTGAACAAAGCTTACTCAGCTCCCTCCAGAAACGGGACCAGGGACCCCATGCTGGGAGCATGGAACAGCTCCACACGGAGGTAGTAAGGGGATAGGGTAAGGGCTAGCCTGGACACCACAAGATTCTGTAGTTTTTAAGTAGCCTTTTTCTTGATTCAGCATTTGCCCTTTTACTGCAACCCTTTAATTATTTCCTGGAGCTTTGAGAAACATGGTTCTGCCAACTATTCTTTGCCCCTTAAAGTTTCTGGGGTGGAAGAGGGGTGGTGTCCTGAAGTGGCTCACTCTGTCATCTTGATGACAGGAAGCTCATTTGCCCAATTGATTTTTTAAAAATCAATTTTATTGGTACGTATTAATCCAGTTAATTTTTGACAAGCATGCCACAATCACTCAATGGGAAATGAACAATGTCTTCAACAAATGGTGCAGGGAAAATTGGGTATATATACATGCAGAAGAATGAAAGTGGTAGCACTGATAGACATGGGTTTACAGAGGTTCTAAAGGGAGGGACAGGGAAGAACAGCTATAACATGGGGCACTTTGAGACATTGGAATCACTCTGCATGATATTGCAATGATGGATACAAGCCAGTATACCTTTTGTCAAAACCTATGAAGTTGTGTGGTACAAAGTGTATAACATAATGTAAACTATAGACCATGTTTAATAACAGTGCTTCAGTATGTGTTCATCAGTTGTAACAAATTTACCACACTAATGAAAGATGTTGTTAATAGGGCAAAGTGTGGGAGGGGGAGTGGATGGAGTATATGGGAATCCCCTATATTTTCAACGTAACATTTATGTAATCTAAGGTTCCTTTAAAAATAAAGGGAAAAAATGTTATCTGAGAAAAACAAAAAATTTAATTAAAAAAAAAAATGAAAGTGGACCCCTACCTCATGCTGTGCACAAAAAATTCAAAATGGTCAGAGGCAGAAATACAATAACTAAAGCTATAAAACTTTTAGAAGAAAATGTAGGGTGATATCTTTAGGCCTTGTAATAGGCAATGTATTCCTAGACTTTACACGAAAAGCATGAGTAACAAAAGCAAAATAGACAAATTAGACTTCATCAAAATAGAAACTTTTGTATATCAAAGGACATTATCAAGAAAGTATAGGGGGAAACGGACTTTGGCCCAGTGGTTAGGGCGTCCGTCTACCACATGGGAGGTCCGCGGTTCAAACCCCGGGCCTCCTTGACCCGTGTGGAGCTGGCCATGTGCAGTGCTGATGCGCGCAAGGAGTGCCGCACGACGCAAGGGTGTCCCCCGCGTGGGGGAGCCCCACGCGCAAGGAGTGCGCCCGTGAGGAAAGCCGCCCAGCGTGAAAAGAAAGAGCAGCCTGCCCAGGAATGGCGCCGCCCACACTTCCCGTGCCGCTGACGACAACAGAAGCGGACAAAGAAACAAGACGCAGCAAATAGACACCAAGAACAGACAACCAGGGGAGGGGGGGAATTAAATAAATAAATAAATCTTTAAAAAAAAAAAAAAAAGAAAGTATAGGGAGTGGATGTGGCTCTAGGAATTGGGTGCCCACTTCCCACGTGGGAGGTCCCATGTTTGGTTCCCAGGGCCTCCTAAAGAAGATGAACAAACACTGCAACCAGCAAGATGCTGCAACCAACAGGGAGTAAAAGTGACTCCAGTGGTTGGGCACTCACCTCCCACATGGGAGGTCCTGCATTTGGTTTCCAATGCCTCCTAAACAAGCAGACAGACAAGGGAGCCCTCTCAGGGTGGGGGGATGGGATAAAAAATAAAATAAAATAAATATATATATATATAAAAGAAAGGATAAATATAACCTATAGAATGGGAAAAAAGAATTTGAAAACCATGTATCTGATAAGTGTTTACTATCCAGAACATATAAACAACTTCTACGACTCATCAATGAAAAGACAAACAGCCCAATTGAAAAAATGGGAAGACTTGAATACACATTTGTCAAAAGAAGATACATAAATAGCCAATAAACACATGAAAAGATGTTCAACAAGATTAGCCATTAGGGAAATGCAAATCAAAATCACAGTGAGATACCACTTAATACCCAGTTCGAATGGATATTATTTTTAAACTGGAAAATAAGTATTGGGAAGGAAGTGGAACTATAGGAACATTCATGCACTGTTGGTGGGAATATAAGATGGTGTAGTCATTGTGAAAAACAGCTTGGAAGTTCCTCAGAGAATTTAGTATAGAATGACTATATGACTAGCAAACCTACTTCTAGGCTGTAGTAAATTAAATAGGGGCTTTCACACTGTCATGTTAGCACAGCATCTCCACCCAGTCTTTTTTTTTTTTTAAGATTTATATGTTTATTTATTTCTCTTCCCTTCACCCCCGGCCCCTTCCCCCTGTTGTCTGCTCTCTGTGTCCATTCGTTGTGTTTTCTTCTGTGACCACTTCTATCCTTATCAGCGGCACCGGGAATCTGTGTTTCTTTTTGTTGCATCATCTTGTGTCAGCTCTCTGTGTGTGAGGAGCCATTCTTGGGCAGGCTGCACTTTCTTTCACGCTTGGTGGCGCTCCTTATGGGGCATACTCCTTGCGCGTGGGACTCCTCTACATGTGGGACAACCCTGTGTGGCAGGGCACTCCTTGTGCACATCAAAACTGCGCATGGGCCTGCTCCACCCAGGTCAAGAGGCCCTGGAGATCGAACCCTGGACCCTCCATATGGTAGGCAGACGCTCTATCAGTTGAGCCACATCCGCTCCCCTGAGCCATGTCCGCTTCCCTACATCATCTTAACCCTGACTTCCCGATACATATTTTCTGCCTTTTTACACCACATTCTCCAACAGGATTAATAGGCCAGTTGATTCCAGCACTTCATATTTTTGAATGCGTTTATTTATCCTAAACCCCAAAGAAATCACTTATTCCATATGTTCAGCTTGTTGCCTCTTTGATCATAAAGGGATGGACTCGCTACTTGAAAAGAACCTTCATCATCATTCATTCCCTTTACCACCTCACAGTTCGACGCATTGCTACAGCATTCTCATGACTTTCAAGTTGCTTTGATAGATTTCTACAGGAATGTTAACTTCCCCCTTCCTGCTGATAAATTCCTCCAACACTTGCATACCTTACCCTTTACTCTCCTACTGTTATTTCTCATCAGCCCCTTCCTCACACTCTTACTGTTTTTAACTGGTAAGGCTGCTCTTACCTGGGAAACACCTGAAGGCTGGCAATCATTAACTTGCACGGCTGTTCATCCACTCAAAAGGCTGAACTCACAGCAGTCCTCACGTCCTTACAATATTTTTCTTCACAGCCTCTGAATATTGTTAGCAACTCGGCTTATACTGTCTATGTGGTTCGCACTATTCAAGCTGCACTATTCAAACTGCACCTTCAGATGACAAAGTTTTACGCACGCTTTTTCTAACCCTCCAATCTGTTTTAGATGCTCGAATTAACCCTGTTTATGTTACTCACATCTGTTCTCACACTTCGCGACCAGGACCATTAACAGAAGGGAATGCTGAAGCTGACCACTTAGTCATGACTTCTACACCTGCTTTTCAACAGACTTCGTTTATCTCATGATTTCTTTCACCAAAATGCCAGAGCTCTCATGAAACAGTTTCATTTGTCCCTAGCTCAAGCTAAACAAATTGTCCACAGCTGTACCAATTGCCAAGCTGTTACTTCAATGCCACCTGCAGTGGCTGTTCCCACGTGGCTTACAGCCTAATCAGTTATGGCAGATGGACATAACTCACTATCCCTTGTTTGGTCGATTGAAGTATATTCATGTTACTATTGACTCATTCTTGCATTACTTATTTGCTTCTTTGCACCCTGGAGAACGCTCTTCTCATGTACACTCGCATCTTCTTCAGGCTTTCTCCATCATGGTAGATCCCTGCACTTTAAAAACTGATAAGGGTCCCGCTTATACCTCACATGCTCTTCAACATTTTTACAAAATTGGAATATTCAACATATTACTGGCATTTCTCATAATCCACGAGTACAAGCTATTGTGAAATGTTCACACCATCTTTCAAAAACATATCTTAAAAAACAAAAAAGGGGGAATATGAATCTCCCCACATAGGATTGGTTACAAAAAGTTTTATATACCTTAAAATTTTTAAACCATGATGCTCATTCCCATTCTGCCGTAGAAGGGCATTTTTCTAGCCCCTCACAGCCTCATTCACATCCGCTGGTTTGGTATAAGGATCCTAACTCAGCCCCTGAATGGCAGGGACCTCCCTCTCCCATTACATGGGCACGGGGGTATGCTTGTGTGTCCACTTTTACAGGAATTCTGTAGCTACCAGCCCAGAACATAAAGTCATATCATGGACCTCTCCAAGAAGGGTCTCTAACCTCCCACCTTCAAGCTGAAGATGATCATGACCCTGGATGAGTTGGACTTTCTCTGCTTGCTGAAGCTTTTCAAAAATTGCGAATCGAACACTTTCTTGGCACCCATCAACAGCCACAATAATTTCCGTGGTAGCCTTTGCTGCACTGGCTGCTGCTATTGCTCTTGCTCTAACTGCTTCAATTCAAACGCTGAAGAATTAGATTCATTCATGGACAATGTAACAAATGAACTGTTAATTCAAACAAGGATAGATAGTGAAATTATGTCTAGATTAAACGCCTTAGAAGCCGCTGTTACGTGTGTAGGATGCCAAAAAGCTTTAACTGTGCGATTTAAGTTGTCATGTGATTATAACTTTTCTCATATTTGTGTAACCCCCCTTTTGCAAGATTTATAAAATGAAACCTGGCAGACTGTCCAGCATAACCTTAATACTGCTTTCTCCCATAACGCCTTGCAAGAGCTTGCATTATTACAAAACTCTCATAATCGCCACCAGCGTAGTCAAAGATATATTAATAAAATCACGTCTGCATTATGCTTCTCCCCTTCTAATTAGCTTCCACATCTTTTTATTTTAAAGATTTATTTATTTATTTCTCTCCCCTCCGCCCCACCCCGGTTGTCTGTTCTCTGTGTCTATTTGCTGGGTCGTCTTCTTTGTCCACTTCTGTTGTCAGCGGCACGGAATCTGTGTTTCTTTTTGTTGTTGTTGCGTCATCTTATTGTGTCAGTTCTCTGTGTGTGCAGTGCCATTCCTGGGCAGGCTGCACTTTCTTTCGCGCTGGGCGGCTCTCCTCTCGGGGCACACTCCTTGCGTGTGGGGCTCCCCTACGCGGGGGACACCCCTGCATGGCAGGGCACTCCTTGCGCACATCAGCACTGCGCATGGGCCAGCTCCACACGGGTCAAGGAGGCCCGGGGTTTGAACCTTGGACCTCCCATGTGGTAGACGGACGCCCTAACCACTGGGCCAAGTCCGCTTCCTGGCTTCCACATCTTAATCTACACAATTGAATACAATCTGCTTTCATTATATTATTAATTGCAGCCATTCTTTATGCTACAAGTTTGTAAAGAAAAAATCAAAAGGTGATATATTACTTATGCTTCTAACTCATCTAAAAAACAAAAAAAATGGGGAACTGTGGCAAACCAGGCTACCTCTGTGAGACCTATTGGAAGTTCAAGGAAGACCCTTGAACACAGATGGTTGAAGATAGCTGTTGCCATCATGTCTGACCGGGGAGCCTCTTAAGTCACGTAGTACCCATAGAAATCTGTTGAGTGCATAAGGGGATGAAAGCGACTGTGGCGTTCGGAACATAGTCTGCTGTAAACACACAATGAGACATTTATTTATTTATTTATTTATTTTTTATTGACTTTGTAATAATATTACATTAAAAATATATATGTGAGGTCCCATTCAACCCCACCCCCCCCTCCCCCCCCCCCAACAACACTCGTTCCCTTCATCATGACACATCCATTGGATTTGGTAAGTACATCTTTGGGCACCTCTGCACCTCATAGACAATGGTCCACATCATGGCCCATACTCTCCCCCATTCCATCCAGTGGGCCCTGTGAGGTTTTACAATGTCCGGTGATTGCCTCTGAAGCACCATCCAGGGCAGCTCCATGTCCCAAAGACGCCTCCACCTCACAATGAGACATTTAATCAAGAGCTGTACTAGGCTAGACATGCTTATGATTGACCAGTAAAATAGATTCTTGAGTTATGATTCATTGTTAATTCTACATCAAAGCTAGAAACAGGGGAATATATACAGGGAGAAAAACAAATCAAAAAAGCTTCTTCTTTGAGCATACAACTGTGTGTATGCATGTACTTTCTTCATGCTTTTAAGTCTTGCTGGACAAGACTCTTCCCACTTCTGAACCCCAACAACACCATTTGGTAAACAAGTCTTAGCATAGATCAAAACAGACTGAGGTGGTATCCGACAGGTTTCTCTGCTATCAAGTTACTTTTTGTTATCAATATCAACTTAGAGTTTTTACTTAATTAATGGCTTCCCAGAATTAGCTATTTTCATTGCAATCTCTCAATTTATAAAATGCTTTTACAGACTTCCTACAACTTATAATTTCCTGTAATATCTCTGTCTCTCTTTTGTCTCTAGGTACTGGGGATTGAATTCAAGACCTCATACATGGGAATCAGGCACTTAACCACTGAGCTACATCTGCTCCCCAATTTCCTATAACCCTTTTTTTTTTTTTCGAGATACTGGGCTGAGAATTGAACCCAGGACCTTGTATGTGGGAAGTCAATGCTCAACGATTGAGCTACATCAGTTCCCCTGAGTTGGTTTTTTCATTTGTATGCATGTTGTTTGTTCCTTTGTTTCGTTGTTGTTTTCTGTCTGGTTGTGTCACTATCTTTTTGGTGCTTCACTTCACCGCACAGGGTCTGGCGCCTCACTGTGCAGGTCTGGGACACCATTTTTCTTTTTTTTTTACCAGGAGGTCCAAGGGATCAACCCAGTTACTCCGTATGGTAAATGGGAGCTCGAGTGTGTGAGCCACAGCTGCTTCCCTGTTCCTTTGTTTTTAAGGAGGCACTGGAAGCAAACTGTGGCTTCCCACATGGGAAGCAGGTACTCAATTACTTGAGCCATGTGTGTGTCCCCCCCATAATCTTTTCTAACCATTTATAACCGTACAGACTAGTTACTTTACCTTAAGACTAGTTTCACCTTTAAATGAGCTTAATAAATTAAAGTTAGTACAAGTGAAATTTACTTCTACTACCCCTCTACAACCTTCCATTTCCATTTCCATTCAAGTCTTGAACTACACATTTCCATCATGATTTTATGAAAACCAGCCATTTATCTTAGGACAAAACACACTCCCTTAAACAAGCTTTCACAAACCTTCTACTTTTTGTCTTATATCCCTTCTCTTTTGTGAAAAACTAGTCATTTCATTTTAGGCAAAACAATTATTTTTAAAAGACTTTTGCAAAGATAATTTTATTAATTAAAAACTTACAATTTTATCATCTTAAAGATGTGACAGACATAATGTTATCTCATTAGTATCCAGATAAACATAGAGAGATTACACCTAAGTAGAATAAAATTTAAATAATGGTATTTTACTTAAATTTTTTTTTCTTTTTTCTTCATTGTGAGGTTAAAACTTCTTTGATTTAATAAACCTTAAAATTATAAATAATCTCAAAAGTATAGTGACTACTGGGCTTGAGAATATATTATAATTGTTTGCTTTTTTAAATTATAATTTAGAAAAGACTTTTCCTAGCTTTATTTTTATTTTTTTTAAAGATTTATTTATTTATTTTAATTTTCCCCCCTCCCCTGGTTGTCTGTTCTTGGTGTCTATTTGCTGCGTCTTGTTTCTTTATCCGCTTCTGTTGTCGTCAGCGGCACGGGAAGTGTGGGCGGCGCCATTCCTGGGCAGGCTGCACTTTCTTTTCACGCTGGGCGGCATTCCTCACGGGCGCACTCCTTGCGCGTGGGGCTCCCCCACGCGGGGGACACCCTTGCGTGGCAAGGCACTCCTTGCGCGCATCAGCACTGCGCATGGCCAGCTCCACACGGGTCAAGGAGGCCCGGGGTTTGAACCGCGGACCTCCCATATGGTAGACGGACGCCCTAACCACTGGGCCAAAGTCCGTTTCCCTTTTCCTAGCTTTAATGGGTATTTTTCTTTCTTTTTCTTTTAAAGATTTATTTTTTTAATTTATTTCTCCCCCCTTCTCTCCCCCAGTTGTCTGTTCTCTGTGTCCATTTTGCTGGGTGTTCTTCTTTGTCTGCTTCTGTTGTTGTCAGTGGCATGGGAATCTGTTTCTCTTTGTTGCGTCATCTTGTTGTGTCAGCTCTCCATGTGTGCGGCGCCATTCTTGGACAGGCTGAACTTTCTTTCATGCTAGGTGGCTCTCCTTATGGGGTGCGCTCCTTGCACATGGGGCTCCCCTATGTGGGGGGCACCCCTGCATGGCACAGCACTCCTTGTGTGCATCAGCACTGCGCATGGGCCAGCTCCACAGGGGTCAAGGAGGCCCGGGGTTTGAACCACAGACCTCCCATGTGGTAGGTGGATGCCCTATCCACTAGGCCAAGTTTGCTTCCCGATCTTTTTCTTTAATTACCAAAATTTGACCTTTGGGTTATTAATTATTCTCATCTCCAGGCTGTTAAAATAGGATAGACTACGCAATTCAAGGTTTATTCTGTAATATCCCCTCTGTCTCTATCATTTTTTATTTCCAGACCTAGTAGACAGAATTGTAAGCTAAATTTACATCGCCCCCCATCTTCCACACCCAGCCCATCCCCCATAGTTTCCTAAACTGGTTTTAATGAGTCATCTGAAGTCTGTGGAGGTTAGGGGAAAACCCTGGGGATAGGATAACCGCTATAGAAACATTGTGGCGGAATTCAGGACAACATTTTTAGTTTTGTTGTTGTTTTCCTTTAAATAG